>NC_047041.1:82034415-84434415 GCF_011762595.2 Tursiops truncatus
AAAAACTCCATTTTTTCATCACTGTTTGTTAAATTATGAAACTTGTCAATATTGAATTTTAGGACCCATTTGATGATCTTTTTCCACAAATCATGCTTTCCTTTGCTTTCAATGCCTCGACAGATTTTTGTGCACGTATAATATTAAGGGAATCAAATAGAAATGTACAAATATGTCTATTTCATTTAACTTAGATCTTTAAAATTTAGAGAATTAACCCTACATAACAATTACAAAATCACTTTCCTCCATTAATTCATTTTGGAGCATAATTTTGCATATACCAAAAGGAACATTCCCAAAGCATACCTGCACACTCTGGCTGAAATGACCCCAAATTTCAGAGTTTCTACTTGAACCAGAGTGACTCTTCCTACTGCAGTGAAAACTTGAAACAGGATTTAGCCAATTCCATATATCAGGTTGTTGGTTCTTCTGCATTTTGAGGATCTTTCAGACCTCCTTGTAAAAAGATTTAGCTCAATGGTAAAGTTAAGTGGTGGGGAAAAAATCCTCCACATATAAAAGCAAATGAGTTTTTAGAGAATAATCTCTATGAGAAATTACTTCTAAATTATCCATGTGGAAATTAAACTTAGCTCTTGTTAACATTTCCGTAGAAATATGCATTTTGATTAAACCAAATAAATAAATACAAAAATAAATCCCTCGAAGTAGGCAGAGTCATTTATCTATATACTCACAAATATTTTGCTCTTTTCTGATCATCAGTATTTTTTTCTTGCTTTATTTGCTTCATATCCTTTAACTTTATTTCCCATTATTCATGGAGAGGTTTTCTATCTAAGACTAAATTGATTCTCTGCATACTTCTTATCTGTGAAGTCACTTCAGCAGAGAGTTACTCTTTGGAGTAAGGTCCTCATCTCTAATCTGTATCCCTCAGCTAGTGCACTCGGTCTGGTGCTGCCCCATCACCGCCCTAAGGCATGTAGAGAGAGGGCTCTCGCTTTGCCCAGTCTGTTCACTGAGCTCCCTTTGAAATTGGTGAGGAAGGAGGTCTGTGGAGGGGAGAGATAGAGGTACTGGGTGACTATTTGAAACCAGTGTAATCTGTAAATCTGCCGTACACTTTTAGTGAGAATTGGGGCGGGAGTTTCCGAGTTAACATGCAGAAATCAAAAGGAAAATGGAAGTTTCATTTCATTACCGAGGGTTCTGATATGAAAGGGATTTTTTCTAAAGTTTTACCAAGATTTCGGCAATTAATCTATACACTTAAAGATATTAAAATATTCCTAACATTGCCATGTTATATGTATATTTATATGTATAAATAAACATCACACTCATATACACACGCGCACACACACAATAGCACTTAGCAAATAATACTGCTTTATACCACCTGGCTGTTAATTTAAATTTGGAGCAAGTGAAATATACACCACCTAGGAGAGTGTACCTTTGACTATGAAGAGTGCGGAAAATCACCACGTAATTGATACTTCTCATTCATCGTGAAAAGTTTTTATACTGTCAGTAGAGAGAAAGCCACATTTCATTTTGTCAAGCCAAAAACATACTACCTAACCGCCTTTGTATAAAAGCTAACACAACATGTCAGAAATAATAGCATAGCCCTCAATATACATTGAACTGGTGAAAGCAGTTAGGAACGGTTTGGCAAAGATAAAACGTAAAGTTAAGTTTTACATTATTTTCTTTTCATTCACATTCACACCAGGTAGACTTTGTCAAATACCTATAGTAAAGAAGAACTTGTTCACGCATGCAGAACAAAATAAAATAAGATTAAAAGCTCCAGGAAATCTGCCTGCTTCAAAAAACCATTAAAGTGCGCCTATCCCTCAAGCCTTACAAATGTGTTAATTGTCGTGTTTCAGTCATGTAAATATGTTTCAGCATAAAGTAAGCAAGATTTCCTGTTATAGAAGCACTGCTATCTGGGGGTGTGTGGGTAGGGAGGGACGAACAAGGACTAAATAACACACTGTAATGAAACCTGCCTTTGGGCAGCACATGCCTCAGTTCTGAATGCCCAGAAATACTTCACAGACGCTCTGGGCTGCCTAGCAATGGGGATTTCTAATTCTGGCTAGCTTGACAAAGTAAATACAACTATTGAACATAAGGCAGCTCCTAATAAAAAACAACAATTCCCCCTTGTAAACACCTACAGTTGGCCCCATTAAAAATTCTTTCTTCATATCCAGGAACTAGCAAACCCTTAAACGTGGGGATCTCAAAGTAACTACAGAGCAGTTGGGAGATTTAATGCTGTCGACATGTTGTACATTGCCATTTCCACCGAGCCCTTCATACCCCATCTCAGGGCTTTGTGGAGCAATGTTCTGCATACACTGTAGGGCATTATGCAAGCAAACACATTGGCTATTATGCTCCCAGGACTCATTCATGGACAGCCAAAAGGAAATCAATATATGTTCATACTTACATACGAAAATATATGGTTGAGGGCGTGTTCATCCAAAGCTGCCAGTTTGGAGTTACTTAGTGGACTGAAATTAGTGTGATAACTTAAGCAATTACCTGATTTCAAAATTCTCTGATCCCTGCTTTTTCACATGTTAGAATTCATCTCTTCCATTAGCTATGTATCAGTCAGACCTCTGCCAGTCCCTAAGTTAAAGTGCATCTGCTATAGTTTCAGAAATCTCTAGGATTTAGGGATCAGCCTTGAGCTTACACACATATTTATCTGCTAACAGTTTACTGAGTAGGAGGCTTCAGATTATAGTAAAGAGCAAACATTAGTTTGAATTCTAGCAGACGAGCAGATTGTACCTTTTGCCACCTCCAAAATAGCTTCCATATGCTTTAAGAGAAAAGAAGTTCTCATATAATTAGTAGTTTGAATTTATTTCTAAAAGAAGTGTTTTTTTCAAGCTCAACATTCAGATCTGAAAAGGGTATATGTTCCTAAAATATCTTACTATTCTTAAGCCATCGGAGGGGTAGTACCAAAATATTGCTCCTAAAATGTTTCCTCACTTGTCTCGGGTAGAAAAGGGGCCTTCTGGACAAAGCAGGCTTGAAGAGCCCATCAAAACGACGGTCTCTCCACAGAAAGATCTCAGCCTTCTTCTGCTTACTGCCAGAGCAGCAGTAGGCCCTAGATCTCAAGAGTCTCTCAGCTTGGCCCTGCTCAAGCTTAATTCAGATTCTATACGCTCTGGAGCTTATATGCTCCTGCCTGCATTGTGAGATCCAGAGCCCATACAAGCCTTGGGTTAAGCAGAGTTGGAGACCAGTCAAAAGGTTGCCAGAGTGAGAAGCCCTGCTACAATTCAGGAAGGATGAATGAGAGGGAGTCCGTTCAGGAGATATGGGGAGTCTCATTCAGGCCGTGATGCACAACCGCAGGATCACAGTGGCCATGTGGGGACTTAGCCACCCCATTCCTTTATCCTTTATCCGTCCCAGAGAAGAGGCTAGTGGGGGTGGGGGGGCGGGTTAGGCATCTTTCACAGTTTCTACTGTCCAAGTTTAGGTCACAATTCAAGTCACTTTATTCCAACTGTTACCTAAATGATATATTTTTTTCAGTCCTGCTCATGTTAGAACATGAATGAGAATAAAATGTGCAAAAGAAAAAGGAGAGACCCAAAGAAAAGAAAAAGATACTGCCTTTAGTTTGTGTAGAAAGCACAACTTTTTTTTTTTTTTTTTTGCGATACACGGGCCTCTCACCGTTGTGGCCTCTCCCGTTGCGGAGCACAGGCTCTGGACGCTCAGGCTCAGCGGCCATGGCTCACGGGCCCAGCCGCTCCGCAGCGTGTGGGATCTTCCCAGACCGGGGCACAAACCCATGTCCCCTGCATCGGCAGGCGGACTCTCAACCACTGCGCCACCAGGGAAGTCCGAAGGTACAACTATTTTAAGGAAAGTTCTCCAGGAATAATCTAGTTTGTTCTCCATCAGTGTATGAAATAAAGGAGGAGAATAACATGACTCCCCATATCTCCAATGTCTGAAAGTTCAGGAACATTGGAACTGAAACATGGTGGTATTCTTATTATGATGTAGTCCAAAAGATGCTGACTCACATTTTAAGAGGATTAAACGCAACAAGCCATCCCCACAAACAGCACTGCCAGAATCTTTCCTCCATGCACACTTCACACAGCGCCCAACCCCTCCACCTGGAATCTTCCTGCTGGGCAGGAGTGAGGCTGGGAACCACCACACCCCACAGGAGCACGGTGGGAGTGGGAGGACCCTGTGGGTCACTTAGTGACTAGAATGTCTTTTCTGAATCAAAAGAAAACGGGGGGAAAAAAAAAGAAAAGAAAGAAAGCAGGATCTAGAACAGCCTGTGTACACCACCTTTTGGAAAATTATGTCTTTAATAGAATACACGTCTGCAACAACTGTTTTCTGTTATTGACCCACAGCATCCTCCCACTCCCACCGTGCTACTACCAAGCCAAACTTCAACTAGCCGCGGCCACTCCCCTGTTTGGTGACTGCTCCAGGAAAGGTGCCCTTTTTTCTGTCCTTCAAAAATGCCAAGCTTATTCCTACCTTAAGACTTTTGTATTTCATTCCCTTTGCCTGGAAACTTCTTTTTCAGGTCCTCATTGGTCTTTTCTGAAAATTTAGATCTTAGCTCAAATGTGCTCTGCAGAAAGGCTTTCACCAATTATAGTAGTACCCCCAGAAAGTATCGTATCACCATGTTTCATTTCCTTAAAAGACTTCTCACTGTCTGAATTATCTTCTCCATTGGTTGGCTTTCCTGTATGTTAGCTGTCTCTCCTTGTGTTAATAAGTGTCTATGTATTGTTCCTTTCTGAAGTTGTAAGTTTTTTGAAAGCAAGGATTTTGCCTGTCTTGTTCAGTATTTTACCTCCAGTGCTTAGAAAAGTTCTGGCACATAGAGCAGTGAGTAAGAACGTGGACTTTGAAGCCAGAATGCCTGAGTTCAAATCCCATTTGAATACCCTGAAGTTGCAACATCACATCGGTATTTTTCAGACTTGGTCACGTATTCTACAACCAGTTGAAAGGGAAGCTTGGAAGTAAAGTCTTTATTCAGGATGGCCGTATATCCCCGGGTTCTTCTCCTAAAGGAGGAAGGGAGAGTGGACACTGGAGGTTAATGACAGTCTCTATCAGAGTCCGCAGCCCTTTGGAATCCAAATATCCGTGCACAGCCTCTTCCCACACACTTACCTCTTCTTCAGGGGTGAGTGGAGAATCCTACAGCAGAGAAACTGCAAAAATCCTCTGCCCTGGCAGTAGAGGAGTGTAGCCCAGTTTGTAACCCTCAGTTCTGCCCTCTGGAAGGAACTCCCTTATCCACTCTCCTTTGTATCCCTTTAGAAAGTTATTCCTTGTCCATTATCATTGACGGCTACGTGAAGTCACTATTAGAGTCTGGGCCCTTTGGGGGCTGCAGTTTTTACAGCCCACTTATTGATAGATCAGATTTGGGGACTTAAGATTTCTTTAGGGGTTGAATACTCATAGACTCTTGACCAAGCTTGTAGTTTCTTTGGCAAAACAACCCCCTCAAAATTTTATGAGGTTCCGAGTTGATTTGCTTCCCTTTGCTTCCACATGCAAGTAATCACAACCAAAGAGTTGTCCAGACATAGTTCTCGGGTTCAGCTGCAGGAAACAGATCCCATCTGATTATTTGATGCAGTCAGAAAGGTTATACCAGAAAACCGGGAGCTAGTGCAATAATTGGAAGGGCTGAAGGATAATGTCACCAGACTGGCCTCCAGGGAGGCTACTGCCTCCACCAAAGTCAGGAAGGAGAGGAACTGGGAGACCGCAACTGGAGCTATTCACTGAAAGCACACAGCTGCAATTTTGGGGCAAGTAACTTCCCGCTGCCACTGCTGCCAGTGCTTCTTGGCCCCCATCAAGCAAGTCACTGGACACTGAAACACTGGGCTGGCCTCCATTTCCACAGCTGCCTCTCTGCTCCCGGGAAGCCTATGAAGCTGTTGACTAGTCACTAGAATGCAGAAAAACACAACAACAAAAAAACTGTCCCTGCAACAGTGCTTGCCAATTGCAGCGGTAAAAGCAGGAGGAGAGCACCTGCTTCTCTTCCACCTTCTAAATAGTACAGCTGCATCTAACTGGATAAGCCTAATTCACACTTCTCCAGCCTCTTACCTGCAGGCAGACATGCCACAAGGCAGTTGAAATGGGTGCATGTCCACCACAACTCTTACCTTGTAAGACTTGAGTCTTATTTTCTGGCCTCTCTGTTCTACCTATACCCATCTCTTTCATCTTACTTGTAACTAGCTTGAAGCCATCTGAAATAATTGACTTGAGAGGGAAGGCAACACCCTTAATCTGACTTTTGTCTCTGAGCCGGCCCCCATTTTCTGGCCAGCCTCTTAATGAGGTATTTCACCAAGGCTTAGGGGCAAAGAGATCTGTGAAGGTTGCCTGCTCTGGTGTGCAATTGCAGAAATAGCTGGGTTTTTTCAACTCTTTGACATCCCAAATTACCAAGCTTTTATTCACTTTAAGTTGTGAGCTGCAGGCAGGGCATTTCCTTTAATAGAGTTGTAGTCCCTCTACCTCTTCTTGCATATTCTATAGCTCTAGCCTAAGTTCATTTCTCTTTTGTAAATAATTTTGCCAAAAATGTCAAGAAGCCACTAACACAACAATACCCTGAATTTCTCCAGTGTTTCAACTAGAGCCACAGGCCTAACAAGGGTAGTTAGCTTTCCAATCTGTGATACTGACCTCACTGCCCACCTTCCAACCACTAAGCCAACTTAGATTTTTCTTTTTTTAAAACATCTTTATTGGCGTCTAATTGCTTCTCAATGGTGTGTTAGTTTCTGCTCTATAACAAAGTGAATCAGCTAACACATATATACAGAATCTTAAAAAAAAATGGTTATGAAGAATCTAGGGGCAGGACAGGAATAAAGACGCAGATATAGAGAATGGACTTGAGGACACGGGGTGGGGGAAGGGTGAGCTGGGACGCGGTGAGAGAGTGGCATGGACTAATATATACTGCCAACTTAGATTTTGATGGTAGAACTCGATCCATTTTTCAGGTACCAAATTCGCCATAAGGAGGATATAGGTTAGGCTGCTATTAAAGAAATTCAAAAATGCAGTGGCTTAAATAATATGGAACACATACCCCATAAAAGCTCAATCCGGTGACCCAGGGCTCTTTTGGTGTCAAGATACCCTAAACTAATTCTGTGGTTTTGCTATGCCCTCCTCAGCCCATAGCTTCCGTTTGATGGCCCAGGACAGCTGCTTCAGCACCTACCCTCAAGTCCACATTTCAGCGAGTGGGAAGAGGGAAGTTTGGCTTGTCCCTAACGTTGTGGAGCCTAGAGCAGGAATGCAAATAAAAGACCACATTATTATATGCCTCAATATTTTTAAGTTATCAAGCCAAAAAATCATTAAATATGCATTCCCTTCCTTCCTTCACAAATATACCTACCTGGAAAGCCAAGTTTAAATTTAGGATCAGGGCTCTACTCCAGAACATGGAGACATAGGAAGAACGGGCCTACAGCCCATCTCCTTTCTCTCCCCACCCATGTCTCCTTCCCACACACAGCGGGCAACGTGATTGTGCTTGGGGACACCCAGGCTTCACATCCAAACTCTGTCCACACTCCCCACAAACAGCCACCCCTTGGCTCCTGCTGGGGCCCCAGGGTGTGCACGTAGACAACACAGTTCGCCCACAGTGGACAAACCTGGGGAAGAGACCTGTGCGGGCTTTGTGGCCATTTGCACAGGGAGTTCCGAGGTTCTGAGTACCCAGAGTGTGTCCTATAATGAAGGGTACAGGCTCTAGATGGGCACATCCCCTTCACCCTGTTAATTCCTCACCCCATGAGGAGGGGTGGGTCAGGGCCCAGAGCGGGGGCCCTCTTGCTGGGGTCGAATAACGATGCCAAGGGAAAAGGGAAGTAATTGGCACCTCCCCCTCTCTAAGGATCTAACCTTGAACTTAATCATAGCACTTCTGCTCAAGATGAAGCAACCAGAGCTTAATCACTCAGCCTCAGCTATTGGCAAAGGCAGCTGGGGAGCATGGCCTTTATTCTGGGAGGCCATGTGTCCCACTAATACGCAGAGATTCTTTTACTCGCTGCAAAGGAAGAGAATAGATATTGGGAGTAAGCTAGCAATCTCTGCCACAGACACATGCCTTTTCACAAATCACACTTTTGTTTAGACAAGTGAGTTCTTCACAATCTGCTTTCAGAGAGGTGAGTTTGGAGGCAAGACAATACTGTCAGTTATAATTGACGGTCAGAATAATTGCACACCTGAGCATTTTTCAATGGGCAGCCAATGTGCAATGTTCCAGCTCTGAAATTTTGTCTAATTTTCAGATCAATCAGGAAGAACCAAATGAATTTTTTTCAATTCAAAGGATATAGTATGATTATGACATTCAGTAAAACAATTTTAATCCAAAACCCTGGGGATGAATTGGATCTTAAACAAACAAACAAAACTGAAACCTAAAACCTGACCATGTTTTGGCAGCATTTCTTCCAGAAATATTCGGCTGCTATCAAACATACACTTAGCAATCCAAAAGGAGCAAAAATATGGTTCTGGCATGATTTCCACTGCCCTACTCATATGTAAGAGTAACACAAAATTCACCAAAATTAGGCAAATGCATCTTCCACATTGCAAAATTTTAGCCAGATGTAGAATAACTACAATGTAACATTGCATTGTAATAATGTAATAATTATGGAATAATATAAATGCAATGATATAAAAATATAATAATTATATAACGGCATATAACACTGTGCGGGCTTTTTGCAAGTTGAAATAACACTCTGAAATCTTGTGAAGAAATAATAGTGATGATGAATAACATATCAAAGCCTGCTTCATCTGGTTCCTTCCCTCTACCCTCCTCCTAGCGCCCCCGGAAGGAAATCAGGCTCTCCACAAAGGAAATATCTCTCTTTTTATGATATAAGAGAGACTCTGAGGACTACTTTAACCCCTGCCCTCTGGGCTGGTGGGGGCATCAGGCGTGCATTTCCTTGGTCAGAAACTAAGTAGGGAGCCTTCCGCCATTAGCAGAAGCTCACACACACAGAGTGAATGCTTCGGG
Source organism: Tursiops truncatus (assembly GCF_011762595.2). Classification (NCBI taxonomy): domain Eukaryota; kingdom Metazoa; phylum Chordata; class Mammalia; order Artiodactyla; family Delphinidae; genus Tursiops; species Tursiops truncatus. The sequence goes on from NC_047041.1 coordinate 82,043,525, forward strand.
AGGGTGATCGTTTCGCTGTGGCCCTTCTCAAAACTGTAGCTGACTACTGGTTGTCTCCCGGTATCCATTTGCTCCTTCTTCCATAGTAATGCGTTTGCTGAACATCTTAACATATTTTAAAACATTTCCCAGCCTCCCTCACAACCAGGTGTGGCCATGTTTAAGTTCTGGATGTGTATGGAAGTGATGTGTCCAACTTGCAAGTCTTCCTTCATGGCCCCTGCTTCCCACCAGCTGAGAGAGAGCAAAAAGATCAGCCTTGGAGCCAGAAGTGGGAGCCGCTTGTTGAGGATGGCAGACCAGTCCTTCCAGCTCAGCATTGCCTACTTCTGGCCCGTAAAGTGGGAGATAAATAAACTTCTGGTTTTTAGCCATTTTCTGAAGTGGGTTGGGATATCTCTGTATGGCAGCTACTTAGCCTGTACTCTAATTCATTCCCTACCATCCAGAGCAGTGCCTCATAACACAGAATATGGCTACAGAAGTCAGCAAATCATGCTCCAGGTTAGGGCATCAGACAGCTCTTGAAAGAATCAATGGAGTGGGATGGCAAGTCTTCTGTGCATTGGTTTCCTGCCCATGATATAAAGAAGGGGAAATGCTTTTAAAACGTGAGTGGAGAAGCTTCATCTTCTGACATTTCTTTTGTTATCGTGTCAGCATTAAATACATGTGCAAGATAGATTTTTTTTTAATAAATATGGGCTTCCCTGGTGGCACAGTGGTTAAGAATCTGCCTGCCAGTGCAGGGGACACGGGTTCAAGCCCTGGTCTGGGAAGATCCCACATGCCGCGGAGCAACTAAGCCCGTGCGCCACAACTACTGAGCCTGCGCTCTAGAGCCTGCGAGCCACAACTACTGAGCCCACGTGCCACAAATACTGAAGCCCGCGCACCTAGAGCCCGTGCTCCGCAACAAGAGAAGCCACCGCAATGAGAAGCCTGCGCACTTCAACGAAGAGTAGCCTCCACAACTAGAGAAAGGTTGCGTGCGGCAACGAAGACCCAACGCAGCCAAAAATAAATAAATTTTAAAAATAGATAAATAAAAATAAATAAATGGACCCCAAATTGCCTCTTTAATACAGCCATGCATATTTTCACTGGCCCAGAAGCCAGGCACCTGACATGCCCCATTTTCACTATTGTCTTACTAAGTATGAGGGAAACTATTTAGCCTTTTTAAATCTTCCCAGAAGCAGAGACAATGACTGCAGTTTCCTTTTATGTTTATATTTCTTTACAGCACTGCAGTAGAGGGCAATGTGTAGTAAATGCTCAGACTTAGTGATGAGACCTGCTGGCCAAGTCCAAAATCTGTTGCTGTTGCTTACAAATGTATGTTTTTCATTAAATTTGTAGATTCACTTCCTTGCCCTAATAAGCTCACTTATTTTTATCTTTCCCAAAGGTATTTTTACGAGCCACCTCAAATGCCTTCCTGAAGCAAAAAGAGGTAGAAATAAATTAGTGTAGTACTTAATAATTCACAAAACACTTCATATCTCATATGATCCCCATAACGGTCTTATGAGGGGAGAATTATTCACTTGTGATAGATGAGGATACTGAAGCTAGACAGGTGAAGTGACTTATCTGAAGTCACATTGAGAGCGAGTGACGGAGGGAGGTATTAAACTGGCTGCCTCTGTGAAGGGACCAATGTAGAACCTATATGTTCTAAGGTGTTTACAAGTTTTAATTTAAATTCGTTGTGTTTTAAAGAAAAAAGAAAAAAACTATTAGGAAGTATTTTGAAATATTAACTCCTATTTCTGTGACTGTGAGTAATGGAAAGGTTGACTTTTCAGGAAATGTCATAAATTTTAAAGAATTAAAACAAATATTCATTTCCTAATGGTTAAAATGTACTACATCAGTTGTTTTCAGAAAACAAACAGTGCCTGGTGGTTTGGTCTTGGCAAAATATGAAAAATATAAATTGATTTAACTTATTTTAATGGTATTTACCTGCAATTTGTCTCAAATCCAGGTGTAACCTAGATTCATTATCTTGCCCCTTCTGTCTGGGAACTGTGAGTGCTGAGCACAGGTCTGGCAGGCTGGGAGAAAAGGAATTAGGAAGAGAACCGTGGAGCCAGGAAACCCAATCCTATGTACGATCAGCAGAGGTGCTGACTCAAGAAGGAACAAAATATAGTCAGTGGCTCAGCCCAACAAAGGGACAGAGAGGTAGGCAGAGGGGGAAGAATCTCGGTCCAGCTCGGCTTGGTACTCCCTGGGGCCACAGAGCAAAGCACTTCAGCTGCTACTTCTTTATTATGACCCAGGGCTTCCTATGGGGCTAAGGGTGCCTTTTGGCAGGAACTCCCCTTATCCGCCAGGGCATTTTGTCAGCCTCGCTGTTTCCCACCTTGAAGTGCTGAAGAAAAGGGACCCATTAACGCAGTGGGATGAATCGCTGTAAAGTACATAGGCCTCTGCGGAAGCTTGGGAGTTGTCGCACCTTTCCCAGATCCCTTTGCCTACATAGAAATCATCATTCTAGACAAGCCATTCATGGAAAAAATAGGCAGGCAGTCAGCCAGACAAGCATCTCCTTCCTCAGCAGCACAATCCCTTCCTCCCAGAATTTGGGAAAAGAAAATCAGGTGGAAAAAATTTTAGCTCTAGATGTAAGGTAGGGCTTCCCTGGTGGCACAGTGGTTAAGAATCCGCCTGCCAATGCAGGGGACACCAGTTCGCGCCCTGGTCTGAAAAGATCCCACATGCTGCAGAGCAACTAAGCCCATGCGCCACAACTACTGAGCCTGCGCTCTAGAGCCCGCGAGTCACAACTACTGAGCCGCGAGCCACAACTATTGAGCCTGCGCTCTAGAGCCCACGAGCCACAACTACTGAGCCGCAAGCCACAACTACTGAGCCTGTGCTCTAGAGCCCGTGAGCCACAACTACTGAGCCTGCCCTCTAGAGTCGGTGAACCACAACTACTGAAGCCCACGCGCCTAGAGCCCATGCTCCGCAACAAGAGAAGCCACCGCAATGAGAAGCCAGGGCACCACAACGAAGAGTAGCCCCCCGCTCTCAGCAACTAGAGGAAAAACCCGTGTGCAGCAGCGAAGACCCAGTGCAGCCAAAAATTAAATAAATGGATAAAATAAAATAAATTTTAAAAAAAGATGTAAGGTATGTTTTTGGCTCTGGCCTCAGAACCCCAGGTATAAAATGAGAAAGATGAATACCTTGATCTGGTTTACAAGATTGAATCTCTACAAGATTTTTGATAGTCTTGATTTTTACTGAAACCATAACCATTATCAAGGTCCAAACGTTTATACCCCCACAGCCTTGCAGCTTTTGTCTAAAGAGGTCACCATGCTGTGTAGAGTATCTTACAGCACATTTTCTCAGAAGACAGATCTGGGGTACAGCAGCATCTGAACGTTGACGTGTCAAGTGTGTAAGTGCTTTGGAAGCCTCAAAGGGAAAGTGCCTGACACACCTGGCAAGCCTGGAACCTGATCTCTCCTTCTTCCTCGCTGCTTCACATCGCACTGACGTGGTGCACGGGGGGAGGCTTAGAAAGGGAGAAAACAAAACCCACTGCTTGAGAATTTAGGCTGCAGAGTAAGCTCATTCAAGTAATAATCAGCAAAAGCTGGCAAAATCACACGTAGATTCACATGTTTCCAAGAGCCATCCTTTGGCTTTTTTCAAAGGACACGGGTTTGCAACTAGCTTTTACGGTGTGACATTTGGTTAGAAGCATTTAACCACATCACCCCAAATTTTTGTGCTCAGAAGTTACACACGAATGGTATTTGACTCTTCTTCAAAGCCATTCAACCTGAAAGATTTCCAAGCATGTCACACATCACATTTAGCTACTTTTGCTATGAAGGGCTTTCCGCCAACTGGCTCACACTCATTGCCTAGAGAAGCAAAGGAAGAGAAATTTTTAGCAAATAGGTAAGCTCCTGAAATAAATGGTATTATGCTGGTTCTGAATAAACTACATTAGTTTCCTCATTTGGATTGTCAGAGCAGTAGAAGCCTTCCACCAAATGCATCTTAGAGATGTATCCATTCCACCGTTAAGCAAATCACCATTTCTGTATGTCAGAACCCAGTTCAGTATTTAACACCTAGCCCATCTCGGTGAAGCTTTTTCTGGCCCCCTTCCCCGCAGCAGGATTTCTGCTTTGTCTCTGCTGTTCTTGTAGACAAAACTTGGACTGCTCACTATGAGGGTTACCTGTGTGCTTGCCTCATGCCTGTTACTGGATTGTAAGGCAGCACGGAGTGTGGAGGGTGCTCTGTTCACATATCTTTTCAGAATGCCTTGCTTCGAGTAGATTCTAAATATTTGTTGACTCCAGTTGATTTCCTAAACAGCCTAATCACCATCTGACCTCATCTTTGTGAGGTCCCAAACAAAAGTACACACACACACATACACACACACACACACGAAAACACACACATAAGGGTTTTTTTGTTTTTTTTTTTTTTTGCGGTACGCGGGCCTCTCACTGTTGTGGCCTCTCCCGTTGCGGAGCACAGGCTCCCGACACGCAGGCTCGGCGGCCATGGCTTACGGGCCCAGCCGCTCCGCGGCATGCGGGATCTCCCCAGACTGGGGCACGAACCCATGTCCCCTGCATCGGCAGGCAGACTCTCAACCACTGTGCCACCAGGGAAGCCCCCACACATATGTTTTTTAATGGTGACTTTTCTTTAAGTTTCAGAGAGCCTTCAGGTCATGCATATACCCTAGTCATTTTTCCTTTGCTCATTAGCAATTACTACAAGATCTTAAAGAAACATTTAAACTCAGCCATATAATTAAATATCTCTTCCCCTCCTGCTTCCTCACATGAACATTGATAGAGTTAACACTACTGCAAAGACATTCGTGTCCTCAGACTTTAGAGTCACGCATGTCTTTTAGATTCCTTCCTGAGCCTTTCACACTTTCATTTATACCTTAAATCCTTTCTGAAACTAGGGTATGAAGAAATGAAAGAATTGTTTAAAGCAAAGGCAAAATATGTCTTATTTGAGTTCTTTTTTATTATTCAAGAAATAGACATTTAATGACTTAAGTGACAGGCTGGGTGCTAAGCATACAAATGAATAATACTATATTTATATTACTGTATGGATATTATAGCTTTTCTGGACCTTTCTGACATCTTTGTTGATCACATATCTATATAATAGTGTCTTTCATCCTAGATATACTTGTACCAGCAAACTGAAATCAAGGAAGAATATTTTCATAAATTATTTTTAATGTTTTAAAATGTTTTGATCCTTGCGCACAGCTTGTGTTTACATGACAATAAACAAGCCTTTTATCAGGAAAGAAACTAGCCAGAACATATGCTGGTGGATCACAATATTTTGACCCCAAAAAATGGTTTTTCTCTTTTTCATCTTGATTTTTTTTTTTTCATATTGAAGGGAGTTTTCAAATGAAGGGTTTCAGGTAGGTTGTCTCCAGGCCAGTTCACCTCATCAAGGCTTTGCTTAGTCATCAGGGGATGACCCCATCCTGCCCTACTTACCTTTAGCCTCACACACCCACTCTGCCTCATGCAAGAAACATGTTCCTTTGAGTTTGGATTTTTATGAAACAAATCATGTGGTCTGGGAGCACTGATAGTTGAAGGAATTTGATAGAGAGCCTTTTGAAAACCAAAAAAGGTCTTTTGAAATATGAATATTTCTCCCTAATTACAGTAACTGTTTTGTAATGATGGTTGGTTACTGGCTCTCCTTAAATCAACCTGTATCTGCAGAAAAACAGTTAGGATGGAGAGATGTTCAAAGCTACACTGTATGTTTGAAAACATGACCCAACATGATGCACAGAAACTACCAAGACCTATAGCAGATGTTATGGCTGACTTATCTGGGCGTTTGAAAAATATTGACCCTTTGATTGGTATCGTTTTTTTCATTATGTCAATATGACATTTGTCTATGAAAATTGTAAGTTCCTTAAAGAAAGTATAGCCTTAAAATAAAAATCATTAGGTCAACTTAATAGACAAAGGGAAACAAGCATTTGTGGGAATCCATAATTGCTGAAAAGCTACATTCAGTTGAAAAATAATACCATCTTGGAGCTCTAGCCAAAAAAAAAAAAAAAGCCAAAAAACAACCCTGCCATTATCATGTGATATTTTTCAATTAGCTTTTATTTATGCACTTCCATGTTTTCACTTCTACCTCAGTAAGAAAAATCTTAGTACATTTAGGTTTGGACTCTGGAAATGTGCCACTAAGATTCCTGGTCCAGTTTCTGTAATGGCTACAATTTGTAAAATCTAGTAGAAATAGGATGTGATTATATTGGGCTTCAGTCTGAAGAACTGTTTTAGCAGGAATTTTATATGCAAGACTAAATGCTGATCAACAGAGCATAATATTGTATTCTGAAGTGTGCTGGCAAAAGCAAAATTAATTATTTCTTTTCTTCTTTCTTTCCTTCCCCTGAAATCTTCTGCCATAGCGGCTGCATTTGCCTCCAGACTTGTCAGACACAGTGAGCCGCTCGAGCAAACAGGATCTGGCAGAATCCGCCAAGCTGCTGGGCCCAGGCTGTGGCATGACGGCCCGAGGCAAGAAGCACCTGGACTTCTAGTGATTCCTCCTTAGTGGTTGATGCAGAATTATATGACACTCTAATTATGATTGCTAATAGCTTATGTAAATATTTTTCTTAACGATTTGACCTCCAATCCTTGAAAAACAGTTAGGATTGCAAAATGAGGCCACCGTTCTTTGTTATTTTAACCAACTTTCTATACAGAAATAGTACAGCAGAAATACTTTCACTTTAAATTTTGTTTTATGCTATATCTAGAGAAAATAGATAATTTTTTTTTTTTTTTTTGCGGTACGTGGGCCTCTCACTGCTGTGGCCTCTCCCGTTGCCGAGCACAGGCTCCGGACGCGCAGGCTCAGCGGCCATGGCTCACGGGCCCAGCTGCTCCGTGACATGTGGGATCTTCCCGGACCGGGGCACGAACCCGTGTCCCCTGCATCGGCAGGCGGACTCTCAACCACTGCGCCACCAGGGAAGCCCCAATAATTTTATTTTTAAATAAAAGCAAATCAAGATGCCTTACAGTGGTCATTAGTGTATGTGTGTTTAAGGCACTCAGGTCATGGTAAAGTGCATGTTACAGCAGGTAGCATATGAAACATTATGAAATTCAAAATTATATATGAAAAACGTATTTTCTCTTCATTTCTGAAAAAGACACCTCCTACCAAAAATGCTAAGGTTTTTTTAAGAAATGAAAAAATTTGTTTGCTAATATATGAAGACTAAAATAAAATGAATTTGCATTTATGCATCCTGTTATGAAATTGATGAAAACAAGATAGTATTTTGGGATTAAGACTCCATTAAAAATAATTAGTCTGCCCTAGTAGTTAATAACTATAAAGAACTTGAGTGATAGAAAACTTAGACAAAGAAGTAGATGGTCTCTGTTGAAACAATTAAAGTCTGCACTGTGAAATTATGTCAATAGACATAATTCAGGATTGAAATTCAAACCGACAGCTACATTCATGCTAGGATACTGGGGAAAAACATGTATTGAAGCTTGGTGAGAGATTTTTACAAAACATTGGTCTGAGACAAAGTATAAAAAAGCTAACTCAGATTTCCATTGCATCAGGTAAAACCCTTTGTTAATTAGGAACATTGGTAGGTGTGTACAGTTATAACAATATAAACATGGCTTTGCGGATATATTGAACTCGTTTTCATATGAAATACTAGTTTTTTGAATCATAGTTCCATATTCTCAAAGCTTTTGACAAATAGTAGACAAAAAGTAAAAGTTAGAAAAGTAACTTGAGTCTCAGTTTTTAAAAAAAGCTGTTTAACATCTGTTAGGAGAAACTGAATTTTCAAGATACATTTCCAAATATATTAGCCTATCTTGAAGCAGTTATATCTAGCATTTTTGAGCAGTTTGCTTTTAATATACCACAAATTATACTTTATTTGTTCTTGACAACATTGCGGAAAACAAAGCCTAGGTTTTTAAAACTGTCTAACCGATATGATGAATGTCAGTCACTTAAAAAAAACCCACTGTAGCATAAACACATACTGTATACAGCTTTTATTCAGAATTAGAATAATTGAATCAATGACAGGATGTCAAATCTCTCCATCATATCCTGTCACTACCAGTTTATTTTTTGTGATCAAAATCAAAAAGACAACTATTTTGTCACCTGCTATTTCATTAGTACTAAAAATCAGGTTTCTTCTTCTATTTTTTTAGAATGTCTGGTTTATTTTTTTCACTTCTTTTAATTCAAAAGACACAAATTCTTCCCCATTTTCTTTTCAAAATAAAGTTTAAGAATTGATCTGTCAGTTAAAATTAAAGGGCTTTCATATTAAGCAAAGGTGCTTTTAAAATGTAAAGCAACTTCAAAAAATCAGTTTAGTCCATAGATAATAAATAATATGCAAATACTCCACAAAAGCTTTGCTATGTCCTTTGAAAGCATTATGAACAATCTGAATTAGCTCAAGTGAATATTTTAGTTGGGTTATTATTTTAATAAGGCTAACCTTTTTCTCACCGTGTTGTGATTCGTTTTATACAAACACACAACGGAAGAATTACATAGCATTTGACACTGAAAAGGAAATGTGAGGTCATCGGATATGAAAATTGCTTGTCAAAAATACTTAGTAGGTCATCGATTTACTACCCTAGCTACCATGTCTATAAGATTAACAGCCAATTACTATTTAGTATATGCTTTGCAAATAAATACTATAAAAATTGAATGTGCATATTTGAACCCTTATTTTAAATATAAAAGAAACTTTTAAAACTCAGTGAAAGTGCATTTTGAACAATAATAGTACCTGGCCTTTCCAAAAATCAGATTCAGGTACTTTGTGGGTCTGATTCACTAGGCAAGCTTTGTAAAAAACAAGCTACTGGAGAGGGATGTATATTTTTGTTTTGCACTGATAAAAACCCACTCTAAAAATGTGTTTTCTTTCCTTCTGGAAACATCAATTGTCCATATGCTAATAACTTACTACATAAAAATACTGGTCCTCAATAATGCTACTGTAGGTATACAGACCATTTTGGTATATTATAAAATACACACTCTGTTGACAGATTTCTTTTTCAGTTATCAGCTTGTCTCAAAGATTTTAAGTAACAATGCCAAACAGTGTTTGAAACGTCCTCATATCTTTTAAATGTTTCTAAAACTTCTAAACCCTCTATGGTATTCATTTCTTACGCTAGATTTGCCTTTCTTTAACATGAGGTAAATATTTTGACTGCTAGAGTCTGCTCAGGTGCTGGGGTTCTAAGACCTTCCGAATTTCTTTATAGTAGCCACCAATTTCCACCTCTCTCTTCCATTTATTCTTTATCTCCACCTCCAGGACCTGCAAATACTAACACTAGACAAAATAAAACTACTTCAAGAGGAAGCAACACTGCAATCAATTCCCTATCTTTTAAAGAATCAACACACGAATGCGCATACAAAGCAAAAGTAGGGGGAGAGCCCTATTCATTTGTTTAAGCCCATTATGAATGTCATTTCTAAAGCATCATGTTAATGCTTTCCAAAGGTAGTCACCATCAACACCACCAAATTTAAGCAATTCTAACCCTAAGTATTTACACTTTGAACTTCAAAACTGAGCAGTGAAGTCTTTCAGAACCGAGGCAAAAAAAAAAAAAATTTTTTTTTATCAATAATAAAAAACAGATGAGGTTTATTCTTGAGGAACAGAAAAGGGAAGAATTTGTGTTTGGCCTTGGTGAGCCAAGCGTTATACATAGAAGAAAACCCTTTAAAAAAAAAAAAAAAATCTCGTTAACATTAAAGCCCAGAGCAAAAAGAAGAATATGGACAGCATTCTAAGATGACAAACATTCACCAAACAAAGCTGAATCTTAGAATAATACTGTATGAATGACTCCTAGGAAGCCTCGTTATGATTTTTTTTTAAAGGAGGAAGAAATGACTATGTGAGCCACGTCAAGAAGCAGCTGCTTCCCATTCAAGAGGGGACACAGCTTTGGGGCGAAGAGGAGGGATATTCCGGGAATTCATTACAGTAAAACGCATTTGTTTACTTGGAGTAATTTGAATGTTTCTTACTCAACCTTCAGCTCGAATTCTGTTCACCTGGTCTCCCTAAGTCAGTCAAGTTTGGAGAAAAATCATAGGCTGTAAGTCTCACGAGTCTACCAAGGACATCACAAATAGATGGCCACCATCCTGGAAGATGGCGTCAAAGCATCCCTGAAGAGTTCCCATTCATAAATATATAAATATACCTATCAATAAATAAACAAGAATTAGTTCAAGAATGAGTAGAAGGCCACCTCGGGGCAGTGCTTCCACACAGTATCTGCCGTGCTGTCCCCAAGGGCATGCCTGGAGCTCCATTCAAAAGGACAGCTCATCTCCCTAGGGTGAGGGCACGAGGCAGAAGGCAAGGCAGCTGACCCATCCTGCTGGATCAGAGGGCATCTGCAGCTGAGTGGCCGCTTCAGACTAAACCAGGGTGCTGAGCCACCGCGCCCTGGCAAGCCTGACCCTCAGAGGACACGTGTACGTGCCTAAGTGCACACAGGCAGCTCTCCTCTGCGGCCACAGTACTCCCCTCCTCCCGGCCTCAGCTCCTGCACCCAAATGCCACACCCGGTGCTCCAAAGTCTCTGCTCTCTGCACAACAGAGCCGTGGGCCAGGACCGGCTGCCTGACCCTGGCCCAAATCAGAGTCACTTGGAAACCGTCCCTTCTTGCAGGGAAGAAGTGAGCCAGCCAGCGGCTGTCACACACACTCACACATAGCCTTCCTCTGACAGTTCCCTGGGCACATGTCCCTCAAGGAATGTAGGCTGCAAAACGTTAGGAGGTAGAAATATCTGCACGGGCGACTCTACCAATAGTGCGTACGTGCGCACACTGCCGCAGAAGTGTGCACGCGTGCAGCGCAGGCTCACAGTCAATCAAACTACATGCACACGTATAAAAACTGCAGTCAGCATGTCTCAGTGTGCAGGCAACTCTGGTGGAATATTAATATACAGCATGCCAGACAATTATCTGTTCACAAGTAATTCTTTAACTAGAAAATAGTAGATGTTAAACTAGAAGGTTATTTTTTAAAGCCTCCAATTAATTTCTCTATTTCTGATCATTTGCCTTTGGGGATTTAAAACAAAACAAAAAAGGAGCAGAGTACAATTCAGCGGAAGTGTGTCTTTGTCCCCAGAGGGTTTTGCCTGTGAGGCATTTAATCTAGGTCGCCAGCCCCCCAGCCTTTGACTGAAGCTTGCAGAAGAAACTTATCCATATTGACTTATATGTTACACAGAACAGACAGAAATAAAAGTCTCAGACAGGCCTTTCTCACCCAACAAAGGCTTATTTTTTTCCATCCTTTGCTTGGGCTCAAGCACTCCTGCCCTGCGTGCCGCCACTTTAAACATGATCAGATCTGTGCTTCATTGCAAATAACAACTGACCAACAATGGACCCTGCTTCATAGATTTGGGAATGTTTGGCTTAAGCTGCCAATGACTGAAGGCCTTTAACTCCCACCGGCCAGTCACAGTCCGCTTTGTTGTTGTCTGTTGATGTGTCTGTGCTCATTATTCCTTGACATGCAACATCCCCCCTCCAGCCTCCACCCATCCACAGCCGCACAGAAAGCGAGATTCAAATGGGAACAGCTGTAGTGGTTCAATGGGAAGTGATGCCCCTTGTGCAAAGGGGAGGGAGACAGAAAAGGGAGAGGGCCTATTGGAGAAAGGCAACAGCTTTCAGGGAGTCTTGTATAAGAAACCTACTTTTGAATATAGTTCAGTGAAATCGCTGTTGAGACGCTGACAATGGAAATCTGCCCAGATTGAAAATGCCAGCCCTAATTCAAAAGACAATTCCTAGTTAATAGGTTGTTGCATTTTTAAATTATTTCTCGACTTTGAGCTTCTGAATTAAACAGCTAACTGGGAAATGCTACCATTTTGTATATGTACTCTGGGTATAAATGGGCACAGGTCTACACACAGCTTTAAGTGGAATTTCTTTCTAACACATTTGCGATTTATGACACCTATAAGAATTATTTCTTTAAGGATCATTGGGATTTAAAATAGAGTATGTATGAAAGCAACCATTCGTTTAGAATGTTAATCTAACAAGGAAACAAAATTTGTAACACCACACTATAAGGTTAAAAAGAAAATAGTATAATAAAGGAAATACAAAGGCTTTGGCATGGTTTTTACAATCAACAATGGTTAATTTTGATATGTAGTTGTGAACAACTTCAAAACACTTAAGTTTAAAACTCTTGCAAGCACTTTTAATTGATTAGGAATGAATTCTAGATGCACAAAATGATTGGACTGTGAACAGTAATACAACTATATCTAAGAACAATTAACTTTTGCTGGCCAAAGAAGAAACTTATGATTGCATGAAAATGTGTATAAAACATCTATAGAGTATTCTTGTCAAATATAAATGAAATTAACTTTATTATAGAAATCATTCTGAGGATTTCTAGGGAAGACAAATACTTACATTTTGACATAAAACAAATTGGATTATATCGAAGACACACTCTACCTTTTAGCTATCAACTTTTTTCTTCCTTGAATTTATATCTTACCCTTTTTTTGCACATAAACTTCATCTGTTAACAACCTTTGGAAAACCAACAGATATTTCTTACATAAATCTAGTGCATGTTGTTCCAGGTTTAAGTATATGCAAAGGAATGATACAAACGTGGAACATCAGTCCATAAACTATGAACAGATGGGTAGAAGTATTCGATATATCTTGATAAAACTCAAATTCGTGGCAAAGCTTGTTGATCATAATTTCCTTTTTTTTAAAACAACTTCATGACCAACAGAGATCAAACATCCATCCAGTCTACGTTGTTCTTTTTTTCATTATAACATACAAATGCCCATTTACAAATAATACACCAAAATGAATAAAAGTTTGGATACCAAAATGAAGATTTGTTCCAACTGATATCGTGCCTTCTGTATACAAAGGTCCTTGTTTCAAGTCCATTCCCCAGTGGTTCAACACAGGACACAATTGCAGTACTGAAGTGCTTCTAACAGCCATTTTTCTTTCCTTCCTGAACGTCCAACTGCTGTGTCCACATAGTCATTGACTGAATTAACACAATATATCCTTTCCTTTTGTTTGTTTGTTTTTTGATTGTTTGTTTTTTTTTTACTGTAATCTTGGCCAGTATTGAGACATATCAGGTTCACTTCCAGGAACTTGAACTGGAACTGACACACCAGGGGAAATGAGTCCTAGAAGTGGGTGAAAGAAATAGCCATGTAGATATTCCCTTCAAGAGACAGGCATGGAGTACGAATTTATAGGTTAAAAAAAAATCTCTAGTACTTTCTAACATTTAACTGAATCTAAAAAAGAAAAAACTTTTCAAGTCCTATAAACAAAAGTAGCACCTTCAGAAACCAGAAAGCATGTTTACACACATCTACTGAATCCCAAAGGCCCCCACGCTCCCCCCACCAAAAAAACAACTCCATTTGTTTGTATGTTTGGAACTTTAGCAACAAAACCATCCTGGAAAACCAGAGTGGTACTTCTTCAGTTGCAATGAAAGGCATAGAGGAACTAGGAGGGAAGTGAGAAGTCTTCCAATAAACTCAGGAGGCCTTCACTGTTAAACTTTGGCTAATATAATAATTTCTCCTTGGAAAAGCTACGTTTTCAGGCCTTGTCTTCATATACAGCTTCTGCAATCAAATTCAGGAAAAACAACTTCTTTTTTTGTCTGTATGGCATCAAGTTACTAACTAGCTTGACTGAATTCCCCTTTTAATCAGTCTTCCCCAAGGAAGCGAGCAACAGAGAGTTAAATACACCATCACACAAGGCCAGGAGGTTCTTTTTAGGTAAACTTTGAGTGAAGGGAGATCACCTGGCAAAAGAAGCTGCAAAGGCCACCTCTGTGCAGCCTGCGGAGGGCAGCGGCTCACCTGTGGAAGTGGTGCCCGAGGTGCCCATTGGCTGACTGTTCATGTGTGTCTGCATATGTGGGGGGGTGTAGGTGTCATAACTCCGCCCGTTCACCGAAGGGCTGGTGGGCAGCATGCAGGAGTACGCAGAGGTCTGGCTGGGGACTGGGGGCTGGGAGGAGAAAGGCAAACTTGTGGTTAGTGAGAGACACTTTGCATAGCCACACCCCCAGCTCCCTCCCCCCCCCCCGCCCCCAGGAACTCTGCCAACAAGTCTGATTCTTAGATACCCGCAAGTAAAGCGCCTGAATTCCATGTGGTAACACTAAGATCGGGCTTCCACCCAGTCCTTCCGTTGTCCACTGCGGGAGCAAAGTTGCCTACACACCAAACTTTTTGAAGTACCAAAAATTCAGACCATTCATTGTCCAGCTAGACGGTTGACACTACCCATAACATTAATAGGATTTTTGTCCATTTTCATCTTGGACCTCCGCTGGCACCTTTAGACAAACTATAACATGAGGACTTCCATAAAGACACACCCCCTCTCTTGCAAATTCAATCCATTTGGGAATCCAGCGACACCTCCACGCCTCAAACCCTGTATCTCAAGCTGTGAGGCAGAGGACAGTGGCAGGAACTCTCTGTAAAGTTTAGTTTAGGGACCCTGAAAGCCTTTCATGGTTGGACTTACAGATTTCAAGATTCTTGAAGAGGCAGATCAGTGATGATCTCAGGTTAAAGTAGTCAGAAGTGTCAGTAAATACCTAGCCCCATCCGGAGAATTAGCTGTGACTTTCTTACAGACACCAAAACTGAGATTAGGTTTTATCCACAAAATTGTGCTGTTACCCTCGAAGTGTTTAGAATCATGGTATTGAAAAGATAAACCTTTATCTTGACTAAATAAATACACAAGGCTGAGGCAAAACACCTCCTGAGCTCTCATGGGGCTATGCTGGGGCAGCAGGCTTGAGACAATTAAGAGAAGCATACTGTCAGGAACAGGGGAGATGATAGTACTGCTCTGATCTGCAAACTATAGAAATGTTTAACATTCCAAGATCCACATCCTCAGAGAGGGTGATACATTAGAGAAGGTTCGGAGGAGGACACCCACCCTTTGTAAAATGGTTGAAGGTTTTGGTCAACAGGATAAACTGATGGACAGACTGGCCAGCCCTCACCCGCCTCCAAAATTCAAAGAGTAATTTTCTCTGAATGGTAGAATTGTTGATATTTTAATTTTATTTATGCTTTATGAATATATATATATGGTTTGAATTATAAGTTGTATAATTTTTAAAAGTCGGCATTTGAAATAAATTGACCCACACCAGTCTAAGTGGAAACAACTCTAACAGAATAGCAGCATCTATTTCATTGTTTCTAAATGTTTTCTCATATACACATTTTTTTATCTTCATAGAAACCTAGATGTTGCTACAATTTACAAAACCGAACAAGACTCTGTGGCCTTATTAGAGTCTGAGGATGACTGCTAACATCGGGTTCAAAGAGGCAAGCAGGCCTTCAGGGCCTGCCAGAATTTCAGCTTGCATTTGCTTCTAATTCCCAAAATGACTTCCTCCAGGCAACTCTGACTTCTAGAAAATTCCAAGGCAGTCGTAGCAACCACAACTAATGGGCTGTTAATCCCTTAATTTACATTAATTGCTCTACGGCCAATAATATCAAGATGCAATAAAAATAGACGTGTGAATAATTCCTCTGAAGTTGCTTATCTAGCTGCTCCTGTATTAAGTCTAAAGACTGGGAAACACTTATTTTGGTGTGATTTGGGCTAGAAATCCAGCAGATGTTCAGTGGAGAACAAACGATGTGTGCAACCCCAAATTTGTTTCCATCAGGGGCTCACGCTCACACTATCTGGCATCTCTAATTGCTGCACAAATAGGGCAGGAGTCCTGGGGAAGTCACTGCGGAAGGCCCACCAGAAGACCAATTATTTTTCCCCATCAAGAATCCCTCTAGTTCCAAAGTTCTAGTACACCCTACCTGCCTTAGACAACTTCCATCATAAAGGGTTAACCTAGTATACAGGGCCCAGCACACGTAGGGGCTGGTAAATATTTGGGACGGAATTGAGAGTAGGAGCAGGTTGTTACACCAAGCAAATAGCATCAGCCTTTCCAGGCAGCTGGGAACGCCACCACCCCATCACATCGTTCACAGCAAAGACACACGAAATTTCTAGCAGATGCCTTCTATTCCTTTTTTTCTTCTAAGATACAGAAAGAAAACTAGCTTTCTTCTATGTTAAGTGTATCGCACTATGCAAATATGAATCCCAATTCTGGTCCTTTTTTTCGTCCTCACTAGTTTATCAGAAACATCCTAAATAACAACCACAGGGCACATAAAGACTATACACTTATTAATATGAACACATGAATATAAACCCAAGTGTCATATATACTAACCTCTTACTATCTAATAATTTGCCAACATTATTTTCATTTTCTGGTATAAGTTTCTGGTCCCCAAAACATGCCCCATTCTCACCCAACATTATCAAACCAACATTCCCTGTGAGCAAAAATTAACTTGACGGCACATCAGGTTTTTATTTTATTAAAGGCATGAATCAATTAATCAATCAGCTAAAAGACTCGATTGACGGTTTTCATCTCAGACTTGACTGATCAAGCCAATCACTATATTGGGAAAGGCTCCCAAGGGTACACATAGGGCCAGTGAGGTCTGCAGGCCCCAACCCATTCCTCACTTCTTCTCCCAGGGACCCGTTAAGCAGGCAGCCGCCAGCCTCACTTACTTGCATAGGCAGGTTATTTGCCATGGTGAAGCTGGGCATGGGCGGCAAAGCACTGTATGTGTTTGTGAGGGCTGTGTCTGTTCGGCCCAACATGGAGCCAGACGTGAAGGAGGAAACTGCAGGGAGAGGACACAACAGACAGTCATTGTGAGAGTCAGAGCCAAGGGCCAACAGGTTGAAACACATTTGTTAGTACTAATATTTCAAATTACCAGGCGTGGTGGGTTGTGGGATTGGTTGGTAGACACTGGTGCTGAAACTACTGCTGATCGGAATATGACTAGGTGTGTTGCTGGCCTGTCTTCTCTGATTCCTCAGCTTTTCTTCTCTTCTCCATTTGGCTCTTCGATTAGAAAACCAGACCTGGAAATCAGATGGAACAGGTTAGCCCTGAGCCTACTCCCAGCTCCACCCCATCCCAGACACGTCCACTGTCCTCCTCCCCCAGCCCCGAGAGGCATCCACTGTCCCCCTCCCCCAGCCCTGAGAGGCGTCCACTGTCCTCCTCCCCCCAGCCCCGAGAGGCGTCCACTGTCCTCCTCCCCCAGCCCCGAGAGGCGTCCACTGTCCCCCTCCCCCAGCCCCGAGAGGCGTCCACTGTCCTCCTCCCCCAGCCCCAAGAGGCGTCCACTGTCCCCCTCCCCCCAGCCCCGAGAGCCGAGTGGCGCAAAGCATTTAGCAAACTGAATCTGTTGCTGTTTATACAAACAAATGGTGTTCCTTAGACGCACCCGTGTCTCTAGAAAAGGCAAAAGGTATGAATCACAAAACATGAACACACGGTCCCTGGGTACCTGTATTCTCGCTTCAGGTAGATCTATTTTGGCCGCTAGTCTTTCTCGGGCAAACACATCTGGATAATGGGTTCTCTCAAACTCTGAAAGAGTAAGTTGCATTCTTCTGTGTTGTGCCAGAACTATACAAAACGTGTCAACCAAACCCTGGATCAATCTGGTTTCCACCTCCCGACTTCTGTCACCTCCAACCAATTCCCTTTAAAATGCTACTACTAGTAGATTGATTGTACTTGGAAGAACTATCCCATCAGAACCAAGTTCTATTCTCTTTGAAATGACATTCATTCTTCTGTGGCCTGAATTAGCCAAATCATCATTGTTTCTTCATGAGAAGTCAGACTTTTCATCTGTGAATCACTGGTACATGAAAAGAAGAAAGAAAATACACACACACACTGAAAAGATGCCCAGGAAAAGAAAAAAAAAGGACAGAAAGAAAAAAGAAACCTTTTCAGGCCTCCGTGCAAGGGCCTTGGCTAAATTTAGCTCTTTGTACTGAAGATGTGGCATTTACTTTGATTTACTGCTTCTCTACTTTGAAAAACTCCATCACCTTTCTCCAGGGCCTCAATTTGCTCTTGGGTAAAGGATGTTCTATTTCTTTGCAGCTTCCGCTTCAGCTGAAGTCGCATTTGGGCCTCATCTGAATCTTCTCCATTGGAACTGATGGAGTTGGTATTCTCTCCCCCTCCTTCCTGTTGCTGGCAGCCATCTGGAACAAAAAGAATAGGACAGTAAGAGAAATTTGGAATAACCTGCGGTCTCCAAAAGGGGCGTCCTACAGCCATAAACTCCAAAAGCAGTCTCATCTGAAAGTCTCACCAAAACGTTCCCAAGGTAACTGTCCGCCTTCTTTTAATAAAAGACATTAGTGACATATGTTACCTGACCACCATTTTCTTTCTGTTTTTATCAGGATGAGACTGCACAATTTTGATACTTTGGGAACGGCATTCCTTTGAATGACAAAACAAGTGCTGAAGTTTCCAATTAAAATGATCTTTTATAACTAACCTTGACCCTCCAAATGCCTCGCCCAGTTCCCTTTCCTTAGGGAATTTATTTACCTATGGCTGTGTTGGGAAAATAGAAGAGTGATGTTCAAGATTTCAGCTGATCTATGATCAGTAATTCCTATCTAATCAATTAGATGTTGATAGGTTTGTAGAAAATGCTATTAAGAAACCAAACCAAGCTTGTAATCTTTAAAAAAATATTTATCTAGTTTTTATTTGAATTCTGCACAGTCAATTTCATTTTAAAGGTTGTGAATTTAGAAGTGCTTGCATTGTTCTGCAGTTTTATTCAACTATTGTATGAGTGCGCTTTGCCTTGACACCTATTACGAGCACAGCTGTAATTATATCATCACCAAGAACAGGCTATAATTGCTGAAAATGGAATTTTATATTTAGATAAAAGGACTGTCCATTCTTTGTAATGTGTTGCACCAGAGAAAAGTAAGATTTCTTTTAAATTTTTAACGTGTAATTTTAAAAAAGAAATAGTAGAGAGTTCACTAACTAGCTAAACATGCTATGCTGCAGCTGAATCCTTGGCATATCATTTAAGTGGTACATTTTTAATTAGGGCATTTCCACCACTTTTAATGTAATTTCTATCATTAAACAGGGGAAAGTTTTATTTTCCTTCGCTGCTTGGAGGGCAAGATGTGCACGTAGGCTAGCTGTCTCCTCGTGCGCCTTGCTGGAGAAGCGACGGCCTGGCAAGGGAAGGACTCAGCCCTGGCTGGGCCTCTAGGGCCACTGCCTGCTGGCTGGGTCCTTGGTCTTGGGTCCTGAGGCCCCCAAGGGATACCACAGGGGCTGGCCCCCCCATCCTAGAAACTTGGCCCGTGGGGGAGGGGCCTCTAGGGGCGCCTTGGTGGGAATAGACTTGGCCAGGAATATCATTTATAACCAGGAGACAATGGGCAGTGCCTTCAAAGAGTTCAGGGAATTGTGACAGGATCTAGTGGGATCTTTTCAGGAACTTTGAAATGTTTTAAAACCCCAACTTTCTCCCCCATTTAAACAGGCGGATTCATCAGTACTGGCCACCATATGGGCCCTTGGAGATCTATTGAGATGACCACCAACACTTGAATAGCGAGGGGCTGCCTTTCAGCGCCGCACAATGCCCCGCGAGTAAGGGAAACTATTAAACTCCTGGGGCAGGAGCGTTGGCAAACTTTCGTGGGCAGAATTTTGAGGCCACAATGAGTGCGGACAACAAAAGGATTCTCTTGAGGCGTGCAGCGGGCCACATTGTGTTACAAGAAGCCCAGTCAACAGACTTTTCAGTGAAGTGTGTTAACCCCTCTGCTCTGCTATCATTAATCACTGTCCCAAGAGCAGGCGTCTCCATGCTATTTAGGGCGCTTAGCTGGGGGTTGGAGGGTGGATGGGAGGCCAGGGCAGGGGGTGGAGGGGAGGCAGGGCCGGTGGATGAGGTCCGGGGCACGGGTTGGGGGGGGGGGGGAAGTGAGCCGGGGAGGCAGGGAGGATGGAGACCACGGGGGAGGGAGACAGGAGAGGAGGGGGTGGAGGCCTGGTGGAGGGGTTTGGAGGAGTAGGAGAGAGGAGGGGCGTGGAAAGGTGGAGGAAAAAAGAGGGCTCCACAGAGACAGAGGCCAGAAAGGTATAAGAAGGACAGAAAAGAGTGCTGAGAGGAAAAAGAGACAAGAGGGTCGAAGGAGACGGGGAGAGAAAGAGAAAAAGGGAGATAAGGGAGAGACTATTAGAAAATGGGCCGTGGCTCTGCTTTGGGTCGTCTTGCGCTACATCAGAAAGCTGGGGGGTTGGGGAGGGCTACTTAGCTGAGGGAGAGCCGCTCACTCACGTGTGCCGGCACCAGTGTCTGTGCTAATTTACTGCCCCGAGTTTCCGGGTGACTTTTCAAAGTGTTTTTCAGGGAATGAAATGAAGAGCCCCTTTTATTTTCGGATTCGGTCAATGAGGAAGACTTTAGAAATAGACTTTTTGGGCCAACTAGAAAGGCCCATCAGTTATTGCTTTGCGAAAGCACAAACAAAAACCTGCGATCATCAGAGGTTTAGGGAAGGGAGCGCTGAGAACACAATCCCATCTCGCGGGGGTGGTCACTCACGCCTTCTAGGAGGCCCCACCCCAGTCCTTTTTCTGGCACATTCGATCTCGCCAAACAAAGCTACCCGGGTCTGCCTCAGAAGACCCCCGCAGATAGCATTCTCTGCTCCCGTTTGCTTCGCTGACGTTTTCCTAATTTTAAAACATCTCTCTCTCTCTCTCTCTCTCAGCAACGGAGGTGCAGCGCTGACTTGAACTGACATTTAAGAGGAGGAAAGTCAACGAGGATGAGGAGAGCTCGATTTTAAACCTCTTTGAGGGGGAAAATAAAAACAGCCGTGGAATTAGAGGCGGTTCAGGAGAAACCCGTGGCTGCAGGATCCCTCCAAGACCCTGAAGAGCGAGCGTGCTCCATTGAAAGTTTGTTTGCTCCTTTAAAAATAGCAACTGTTCGCAGCGAGGCAGTGCCGGAGAGGTCACTCTTAGACTGGGTGCCCCCCTTTTTTTCTTTAGTGGATTTACCTTCCACTCTTAAAGCTTTTAGCAAAATAGAACTGGAAGTTGGATCTCGAATTCCCCACATGATAAACCTAAGTGGCAGACAATTAAGATATCTTCTTTAAAAGGCGCCCCCTCTGAGCGCAAAGAAGGGGCCTTCAATGGGCGCCGTCCACCTTCCAGCCTAATCCGCGAGAAGGCGAGTGAAAGCGCCTCCCATTATCCCAGCCCCAGGACCATCTGACGCTCGGGATAGGATTTGTTTCCTGGAAGAAGGAGAGGAGAGAAAGAAAAAAAAAAAAAAAAAAAGACGCTGGGAAATAAAATCATTCCTTAGTTTCTTAGTGTCTTAATCAGTGATGCGGAAAACAAGCAAGAAAAGATAGCAACCCGGTTGCGGCACCTTTTCAGCTCTGGAGCGCGGATCAAAACATTGTAGCATCTGTTGAAAAAGAGACTGACTAAATCCTATAGAGGGCCTGGGTATTACGGGGCTGGTGGCGGGGGTGGGGGGGGGGGGAGAAGATAAGAAAAAGTGTCTCTGTGATCCCTAAAACCACCAAAGCGCTGGAGAATCGGGGCTGGATAGAGTTGTCTCTTGTTGTTGTCAGCCCAAGTCGGCACAATTTTATTCACCGCCGCATGGCGTTGATCAGATGGAAACCAGATTTGTCTCCCTCTGAGACCTAACCTCGCCTTATGCTTTCGGAGTAATGGGCTCTTTAAAACCGCAAACCGGCTTCCTGGGCCGGCAAAGGGGGCGCGGGAGGGAGGGGGGCCTTCTTAGCGCCAAGAGAACCGAGGATTCCCGGCACGTCAGCCGCGGCCGCCGGCGCCCGGTGGTCCCCACGCTCGGGACTCTGCGCTCGCCTGGCGCGACCGTCCTCGCCACGCGGTGGGGACCAGGCACTGGCGTGGGTTTTCTGTGGAGTGAAGGGGGAACTGGCAGTTGGGGAGCCAGAAGGCTCTGGCAACTCGGCGCCTGAAAGTTCAAAGCTCCTGAACTAGCGCCACCTCCTGCCCCAACGGTCACCACCAGGTCCTTGCGGTTAGGCTCTCGCTTCCCGCCCTCACGCTCCCCGCGACGAAAAGCCGCCCCAATCGGGCGCCACCTCTGGTGGCAGCAGAGGGGCGGGCGAAGCTGCTGCTCTCGGCTTCGGTCCAGTCCGGGCTCCGGGAGGAGGAGGGGGTGTCCTTGTTCCAGGCCCCGGGCAAACGTGAGCCCTCGCGCCCAGGGCTCAGCCCTCCCAGGCCCGGCCACTGTGTCCCATGCCCTCCCCGAGACCTCTCGCACCCGCCGGCCAGACTCGGCGGGGTGGGGTCACCGGGACCGCAGACTGCTGGGGGCCGGGGAAGGCAACAGGAGCGCGTCACTTGGGTGTGCCCGGTGTGCGCAGGTGGGAAGCCTACAGTTTCAAGGGTCAGGTGTGGGTGTGGTGGTCACTCCCTCGTCCTCACCAGAAGCCGGAGGGGGCCGGGGCCTGCGGTCAGGGCGGAGGCAGCGCCTCCTCGGGTGCAGCCTCGCACCCTGGGAGGCCGCGGTTCGGCCCGATCCGGCGAGGGAGCGGGCGGGCGGGTCGCCCGGGGGAGCCGGGGCCCTGCGCGTCGGAGGCCTCGGCCGGCCGAGCGGCCGCGCTGGGAAACACCGAGCCAGCGCTTTGCTCCCTATCTTCCCAGTGTCCGTCCTATATTGTTTTCTGCTCTTAAAACTGACATGTCTAATTGGCAATCGGTGCCGAATCGTGTCCAGAGGTCTCTTGTGGAACATTTCTACAGCTGTCTCCTTCAACTAGACGCTTATTCATGTCGCCTTAATGAGAAACAAAACGTTCTCTAATGAGCAATTACAGAGCGACAGGATTGTTCCCATAACAAATTCTTGCGAGTGACAGAAGCATCCTTTGTACCAGATATTTCGCATACTGTTACCGATTTTCCCTTCTCTAGCCCGGCTCGGTGGAGGCGCAGGGCACCTAGAGCGGGTCCGAGAGCGCACGGATGCGAGGGCAGCCCAGTCAGCTTCCCCTCGCCGCCTCCCAGGCCGGGAGCCCCCAGGCTTCCTCGTGCTCCGGGGAGTGAGACGCCACGTCCCATTATCCCGCATATTATCTCCTTGTCACGAGGACAACAAATACCGATTAATCTTCGGAGTAAACTGTTTCCTATTCCTGACCAAGCTACCTCCGGTGTGTGTAGGGGAGGGGGAGAGCCAACAGACCAGACCCCACCCCCATCTGCTCCTCTTCTTCCATCCCTTCTCACAGATGCAAGGACGGTCCAGATCCTATCTTTCCTCCCAGCCCCAGAGTCGCTCCCGGCACACCAAAGTCCGGTTCACAGTATCCTCACCCCACCCTTCTACGCAGTCGCCACCCACAAAGAGTGAGAACTGGGGGCCCAAAGGGTGGAAGGGGTCAGAGCAGAGAGGGTAGGGTTGTTTAGTTGGGAAAGCCACCACTTCCAAAGCCCCATCCTCAACTTGGCCCTGCATCTCAGTGCTCACCCTCTCATACACACCCTACTCCTAGTCACATAATTTGTCAATTACGGCAAGAAGCAAAACGATACAATTATGTTTATCTTGCAGTCTGTCAGTGTGTTAACTTGTCACACTTCTACAGCAAGGGGGCTCTCCGTGCATTTTAATGGCACATTTGAATAGGGCACCACGCAGCTAGCTCATACACACACGCACATACTCCTGCCCATAACACACACTCGAGCGAACATGCACACACACACACACACACACACACCAGCCACATTCACACTACCTAACATACACAACCCTCGAATTCCCAGGCCAACCAGATAGTTCAACAAACACCACCTAGATACAGCGCAAGTCGATATGTCCCAAGCCTTTGAAGAGTTTCTCCACTACATTCTCTAGGCACAAAAGCCCGGAGAGGGAAAAAGTTGGAGAAGAGGATGGGCAAGGGGCTGCATATATGGAGAATTTGAGGATGGGTGTTTGGGTTTTTACCTTGAGTAGGTTGCCCTGGCACCGATGTCCCCGGATACCAACCCGGGCGGGTGCCCCAGCTTCCGGTCTGCCCGTTCAACATCCTTAGTTTATCATACATGCCGTCTGCACCCATCTGTTGCTTTTCGCTAGCCAGGTTGCGAAGAACTCTGTTTATTGATGACACCTGCAAATCAAATCAAGATCAAACCAAATGGTAGAGTCTCCTGAAGACACAGTTGCCCTAAGTCCCCATCTCAGCACTCCCACCGCTTAAAGAATGACCCTTAATACATTAAAAAAAAAAAAATTCCCAGCCATCCTAGGACAGTGGGTGGATTTGCAGAGACATCGTGGAAAGAATGCCAGCCATCACTTTGGGCATGGAAACTCAGTTGTGTAGAGAGTTGAAAGACTAGGGAGGGGTCCTTCACTGTTGCACAGTGTCTCTGGTGACCTAACTCACATGGCTGCTTTTTTGTTGTTAAAGACTTCCCCCCCAAAATATTGAGACTTGGCCTAGAGCTTTCTTTCACTGTTATTTGTTTTATATTAGGGCAGAAATGGATGTTTGATGCCTGAAAGAAAGTTCAAACAGGTAGATTTGGCGGAAGCTCAAATCTGGTTTTCATTTGCATTTTCCTTCTAGATTCCAGTGCCTTTCTCCAGGTGCCTCCGCTCTCTACTTTGCCACATGCAAGTGAGGTGCATAACCCCCCACATTTGACTTCCATTTTCCAGAAGGTCAAAAAAAAGGTCAGGGTGCTCCTCTCAAGACCCCCAGGTACAGAGGAGACAAATTGTGGAGCACGGAGGAGAGAAAGAGAGAAAGACACTGGCAGGGAGAGGATCAGGGGGAGGTCAAGAAAGTGATGGTAAAGAGGGAAGAGTGTGAGCTTAGGGCAGGGAGAGGGAATGTTCTCAGTGAACTTACACTTGGTATGTTATCGTTGGTACAGACCCCCTCGGACAGTAATCTGTCTCGGATTTCCCAAGCAAAGATGGACGGGCACTCCCGCTTATACTGGGCTATTTTGCTTACAACTTCTGGAGTCGCTACTCTCGGTTTACTACCACCGATTGCCCTGGGTCTGATGGAGCCAGTCTCGTAATACCTGCCCAGAATTTTACTCACACATCCGTTGGACACCTGCATAGGGGAAGTGGACAGAAAACCACATTATTAATAATTTCAAGACAAAAATAAAATTGTTTAAGTATGCATTAAACAATGACAAGCTTACGTTTTGATTGTCCAGCACTTGGACTTTTGCATCTGCATGGGTCTATAACACAAAAATATACCTTCAATGGTATGAGAACTTACTGTAGAGAGCTTTTTTCTTAAAATTACATTTGTAGCCCTAAAAACTACAAATAGGATGATACTTTCAAACCGTTTGAACTAAAAAAAAAAACTAATTTCAAAGTTTTAAAAACTGTTTTTGTAAATAAATGCTGCTTGAAGATGCATCAAAACGAAGTCAGATTGTTTTGTGCTGACCTTGCTTAAAGTGCTGTTAAGCTGTAATGAGTGAAGGGGAAATAGAGACTGAATTTTTAGTTATCATTCCTTTAAAAATATGCCCAATTGAGTAAATGTGACTTAGGGAGGGAGGTAAATAGCATTCGTCTTTTAAAATCAATATATATATTTTTCATAAATACGAAGAAATCAAACAAGTATCTCAAACCCTGAGGTAAGCATGGGATGAGGGAGAGGGGAATGAGATTATGTGGATTTACATAAGTCATTTTATTATAGTTTCATAAACTGTTACCACAATGAATGTTTTTGCCAAATGAAAAAAGAAAGGTTTTGGTTTTTTTTCGGATTCACACCCAATTTTTTTCTTAAGCAGATGAATTGTCTTATGTGACTGACCCAGGTTGGAAGAGATCGGGAAGGATGGTGGAAGGAAAGGGGAAAGCGGAAGGCAGGGGAGTGGGGTGGGGACTGGAGTGGGGGTGAGGGTAGGTGGGTCCATAATTAGCAGCCTTTACAGTAAGAAATGGAGAGAGGGCGTTGAGAGTGGAGGGCCACGGGGGGCGCGGCGAGTGGGGCGGCGCCGGGAGGATCACCTGCAGAATTCGGGAAATGTCGCACGGCCGGGCCCCGCTGTGAGCTAGCTCTACGATCTTCTGCCGGGTGGAGTCCGGCAGTGGCCGCCCGTTGACAAAGACACCACCGAGCTGATTCACTCCGCTGTGACCTGAGGAAAGGGAGAGGAGAGCAGAGCAGAGCGGAGAGGAGAGGAGAGGAAGAAGAGTAAAGAGAACGAGGAGGGAGGAGGTGGAGGAAGAAGAGAAGAAGAGGGAGAAAGAAGAAAAGGAAGAAGAAAGAAAAGACAACCACAATGCATCCTCAGCTCCCTGCCAACCCTGGCCAACCTCAGCGATCAGGTCCCTGCTATCGATCAGAAATGACAACAGGACCTCGCAGCCATTCCTGGCATCGGGCAGCCCAGCCCAAGCACAGCCGAGCTCCTGCCCACCAGACTGCAGAAGCACCATGCAAACACACACCGACCAGCAAGAGCACACACACCTCACTACCGCCTTCACTCCAGCAGAGCCCCCAGCCCACCGCTGCCTTCCATAAACACCCCAGCCAGTCTCTGAACCCGCAAGGTGCAAATCATCAGCTCAAAAAATATCCTCCCAAAGATCCCCTCTGAGTGTCAAGAAAAACCACGAGTCCTACAGAACCCACACTGAATCTCCAAGGTCTCTGCATTGTTAGAACTGTGATAGCAAATCCTATAGCTCTCCAATGCTCCCTCAGACACTAGAGTCCAGAAACGTTTGTTGTCACACTCCAAACTCTGGTGAAGGCAACACACAAGCACTGGGATTTAAAAAAAAAAAAAAAAAAAAAAGAGAAGAAAAGGGGAGGGAGTAGAGAAGAACCAGAAGAGCAAATCCATGGCTAATGAATCACAACCTGGGTTTCAGCACCTCCACTGAAGGCTTCCTCAAGCCTCAGAGCCCCAGATCGGCTCCAGCCACAAAGTAGGCTGGCTGCTGCAGTGGGGCGGAGATCTGGGAGTCTGTTCGCACCGGCCACAGCTCTGCTGCTAAACTCGGCCCTCCCCACAGCCAAGGACAGATATTAGCAAAAATCAAAAAGTGGAAAGAAAAGGAAAAGACCACACCGCAGTGTCCCCCATCCCTCCTTTATCTGGTTATCTCACAACCTCACCCCATTGTCTAATCATAGGGAATAGGGAGTTAGCACCTCTGTAGCCCCTCCCCAGAAACCACAGACACACAAATAAAGCCAATTGCCAATTCCCACTTCCTTAAAAATCTCCAACCTGCAGCCCCGACTCTAGAGAGCAGCCCTTCCAGGAGAAGATGTGGCTCCCCGCTCAGCTCTCCTCTCCTCTCTTCTCCTTGGAGCCTCTGATAAATTGACTCCAGAAAGCTGAGCTTCTTAGCAATAAATAAGCTCCAAATATAGAAGAGGGGGGAAAATATGATGAGCCTCTCTGACATTTGTCTTTAAAATAAAACTAGCTGCACGTCAAGTTTGAGCTTAATTTCTGGAAATAGGCGGAAGTCGCTCCGGATCATGCATGGAAGGCTAATTGAAAAGATCAGTCGGGGCGCTTGTGGCAGCCTTGTCACTTTGTGACAGTGCTCCGCTCCGGGAAATTGCATCGTCACGACAAACGGGACCGTGATAAAACGACCCTTTCCGTCCCTATTTGTAGATCACTCAGACGAGATTGAACTGCACTCGTTTCCCCTTCGAGGGGAGCCGCGTTTTCAGGGTAGCCGAAGGCTTGGGGCAGGGGGGGGCCCTCACTGAGGGGGGTGCTGGAGCCTCAACTCGATGAGAAGTGACAGGCTTTTGGGGTATCTAGGCTCCGGCCGGGCCCAGCGTGAGCAGGGCCATCGCAGGGACACCGCTTCTCCAACAGAGCAAGCCCTAGATCGCGCTTACCGTTTTCTCCTAAACTCCCTTTATTGCCTTCCTTTGCCTCGAAAGAGCTTCTACTCCTCCAGATACGGAGCCTCCCCTTTGGGCAAAGGGAGCCTTCCAGGAAAAAGAAAGGCTGCCCCAGAGAAAGATCGAGAAAGACTTTCTAAACTTCACGCGCTGCCTGAGCAGGTCCCAATCTAGGAATGCCAAGGCGTGTGAGGCCGCCTAACCCTAGACCTCCCTCCTTCTCCCCGCATTGCAAAAAACAACCTGCCCGCCACCTCCACAGCGACCGCCGGCGGGTGCTCGCCCAGGGCCAGGTCGCCTCTGCCAGCATCGAAATGGCAGCGAGGAAGCGCAGCTATAAGTTCCCCTTCAGAGGTTAAGCCTCAATCATTGTGTCCCTTCCCTAGGGACGGCTGGCGCTCTCGCCCAGTGGCGATGATTATGCGCCTAGAATTCGACCGCGAAGCATCTAATAGGAAAACATATGGTGTCAATTTGGATGCTCTGCGCCTCGCGCACACCCGGGAGCGAGCGGCACAAAGCCCTGCAGGCCGGCCCGCGACCCCGCGCGCCCCTCGGGGCCCGCCAGCCAGGCCGCAGCGGCAAACCCACGGCGCCGGGCGCCGGGGGCCGGCCCTCCCGAGAGCCTGCGGCTGGGGACCCTGTGCTGTAGGGGGAGAACCCAGCAGCCAGGAAGGGTGGACAGAAGCCTAAGCCTCGCCAAGGAGGGTTCCTACCAGGCCGAGTCCCAGGGCCTGGCAGGTTTCTGCACAACTAATCCGCCTTAAAGCTCGCCACCTTTGCGCCCACTCCTGCGCTTTACGCCCACCAGCCGCGGAAGCACCAGGGGACGACTAGCGGTTCCAGGACAGATGGATCAGGCGCTGGGGACCCTCCTCAGTCTGCAGTTCGGCAAGGGAAGGTTTCTAGAAGGCTTAGGCCTTCGGGCACTCCATACAGCTGGGCCCTTAAACCGCGTCCAGACTCCGCACCTCAACCCTGGCCTAGTTTCGCTGGGCCTCCACGCTCCCAGGCCCGGTCTCCAGATTCGTCCTGCCACACACCAGCACTCACGGACCGAGCAGGAAAGTGGGCTGGGGGCCCAAAGGGCCTAGGCAGAGGGAGAATGGGAAGTGCAAGAGCCTGGGAATCAAAGGCACAGCGGGCCGGAATGACCAGGACACACACAGCAGCTATCGGGGCAGGGCTTCTCCACCTCCTGGGCTCCATCCTCACTCTCTTCCCAGACCTAGTAAACCTGCTCTCGCCGGCGCCCTGTAACAGTCCCATGGGGCCAGTGTACCACCTCCACCCCACCGCAGGCCTGGGTGCCCCGCTCCGCTGGCCTTCCAGGGCCCTAGCCAGGGTGGGGAGGGGAGGAGCTGCCCTTAGAGTGACTGGGGGAGGGGAGCCCCCACCCCGCCCGGACGGCGGAGACATTCAGTCTTCGCTAAACCCAAGGGGCCTCCTTCTCGCGCTGCGACTGGAAGCCTCCGCCCCGCCCTGCTCAGCCCAGCCCCCCTCTCTGGGGTCAGAGCCCGGGCAGGGGCGGGGAGGGGGTGTGAGTTACAGGATTTGGAGGGATGGGGTTTCTCTACCGCAGCTTCGCAAACTCTTGCGGGCTGTTCTGAGGGGCCCAGCCCCTGTTCTTCCAGGAGGGAGAACAGAGCAAACGGCCTCCCCTCTCGGGTTGCCGGGCTAGGAGAGAGGAGCAGCTGCCTCGGGTCCCTCGGCCTCGCGCCCGCGGTCTGGCCAGCGCGGACTCCGTGAGGCTCCATGCCCTCCCCCGACCCGCGCGCGGGTCTGCACCTCCCCAGCCCCAAGTCCAAGAAGACCAGAGGCACTTACTGTTCTGCATGCTGGCGCAGGCTGGGGGCCGCGGTATCCCACGGGGCTCGAATATGGGGCTCTGTTAGCAAGAATATAGGCATTAATCATGGGCCAGCACCAGGTAGGCCTACCTCCCTACAGAGGATGTCCTGGAGCCAGGACAGGAGAAAGCCCCCTCTTTAAGGAAATGATCCACTCAGTCGGTTGCAGCGATGGAAGAGTCATCCAGCTCTGCCCTCCAGTGCATGCAAAATCTACCCTTTGGGCTACAAATACTCCAATATTCCCAATCTGTTCCCCCCAAATCTCTTAGTAGTTAACCCTTTAATCAGGAGAATCGACGACCTGATTTTGAATTTTTTCTTCCATCTGAACAACAATGAGCGAGCATTCTGACTCTTTCAGGTTTTGGAACCCAAAGCAGCCAACGTAGAACTTGCCTGAAATCTGGGATGTCTGTCCACTCTCACAATAAAAGGTCTCACACATCTGCACACCCCTAGTTAAAGTCTTCGCCCTAAGACAAACCAGAAGGAGAGAAAGGTATGTCAAACTGTGGCTCAAAAGCATAGGCCCATGGGCTCTCTGATCCACACTCTCAGAAAGGAAAAAAAAAAAATGCATCTAGGTCTCAAACTGCCATAAAACCCTAAATCCCAGACTTACACCCACATTTCCAGCAGCCTATCCTGCAGAAGTCCCCACGGTTTGCTAGTGGCTGCCCTGGCCTGGCTTGGGAGATATGGAGAAAGGATCTGACAAGTTGGGGCCTCATTTTGCAAAAATATCAAAAACCAGGGAAAGGAAGAGGGGAGAACAAGAGAAACAGCTGGGTTAGGAGGAGAGGCCAAGAGCTGGGGGGTAGGGTGGGGGGGGGAGGGGGAGAGGACTTATACCTGAAGTTTAGATGTGAGGCAAAGGGGACCTTGGAACTTCAGGGTGCCTGAGGGTGCAGGCTGGGGCCTACTGGGAGGGCTTCGGAGCCATTACTCCTTCCTTCAAGAATTTCACCACCCCAGTTGCCCGAAGGCCCCCAGAACCCAACTCTTTGGTTACCCCTTTATCCTTCACTCTCTCCCTCAAAGCTTCCCAGTCAGACCCCCTCTCTACTCACTTCTCAGCCTTTCTGGGACTTTGAAAGTAGCAAGCTTAACTTTTCCCCCCCCAAACCTCACTTATTGTGATTAACTTATCTTTTGGTGTTTAGATCTTCCCCCCTTTTACTGTACTGTGACACACGCTGTCTACCTCGCCTCACTGCTTTAAAAAGTATGAACAGGAGGGGGTGAGCGTGGTCGACAAAGCCTACAGAGAGTGAACAATGGCTTCTATTCTCCAGCCCTCCCCAAACCCAAAGAGCAAAACCGAGTCTCCCTAACCAGCAACACAGCTTCCAACCAAAGGTACCAACAACCCACCAACTCACAAAGGGAGCAGAGGGACACTTCTTGCTTTGTAATTCCTGACCCAGTGCTGTCCCCCAAGGTTACGACCTCCTCCATCACCTCCCTCCCTGCCTTCCCTTAAGAAGAAGGTTCTGGGGGTGGGGTTGGAATAGAAAAGTAATTTCTTGTTATAAATATCTGGAGGTAATTGTGTTACTGGTGTGAGTTGTTAGGGGCTGTAAAAAGATACAACGGCACCGTGGGGAGCTCAATTGGGAAGAGAGAGTTACAATAAAGAACCCATTCAAAAGGTTTGCCAAAAAAAAAAAGTAAAATCATTAAATAGTCACAGCATCATTTTCCCTGTTTAAAGACAAAACTAAAAGTTTTATTCTTGTTTTGCCTATTATGATTATTAATTTTGCCTGCCTGCAAGCAAAGAATCCCAAGAAACACATTTTTTTCTCTTAAAGGCCATTCATGGTCTAATTTATTAACTACCTGGGAGGCAGCTTAAACCCATAAAAATAAACTTAAAACTTAAGACTTTCCCCCAGCTTCCCAAAGCAGCTTGGTAAATATTGGAGAAGGCAGAGGGCTACCTAGTTAGCCCTAGCTGGGTTGGCTCCCAAAGCCTTCCTCCTGTTTCTCAGTCCCCAAGACCAAGTCAAGCCAAGGACAGGCAGAAAACCCAACTTTGCACAGAATGCCCAACCCCCCTCCCCAAAGTGGGATTCTGAAACTGCACATAGTAGCTGGTGGGGAGAGGTGGACTGGAATTCCCCCAGAAGGGTAAAACCTCCTAAAGCCGTACTGTAACCCACACTGTACCCAACCACAACCGAATGCCCCCAGCCCAGCCGGTACATTCTTGGAGCCATTTTTTAAAAATCACTAGCTGATTCCAGAGAGGCCTAGCCGATTAATTTTCCAAGCAGCTGGGAAGGTGGAAGCATTTCAAATCCCGGTTCTGCTCCTTTCCCACACCCCTCTCAACTAAGAAGCTATCTCACTACTTAAGTAATCGTTAACACTTAGTGCAAAAGCAACCGGGGAAGCCGGGTGTCCGACACCCGGAAGCAGTCGCCTGCGGAGAGACTAGACTCCCTCCACCTCAGCCGCAGCCGAAGCCCCCCCAGCTCAGCCCAGGGCTTCCTACGGCCCCAGCTGGGTCAGAGACCCACTCGGGAAGGAAGGAGTCTCCAAACACCTCAGAGTCGCCCTGCCTTGGTCCACTAGGCCACTGAGCCACTGCCTCCCTACCCCTGACCCAACCTCAGCTTTTAACGCTGTTGTTGTTTTAATTACTTAATGCTCAAAATTCATCTCCAAACTTCTTAGCTAGGGCGAAGGGGAGAGGAGAGCTCACTTTCGCCCACCGCCCCCCCCCCGACCCCCAGCCAAAGAGTAATTACCAATTAAGATGACAAAGTTTTACTCTCTAGGGCCAAATAACGACTAATCAAATTGCCTTCAGACATTTGCAAAGGTCACCGGCTATAAAAAATGTAATGTCAACGGCAACAACTATTATTTCTCCTCCGTAAACTCGCCAGGCTTTCAAGCTCTTTGCTTTTCATCTCATTTTCTGCTCCCACTCCCCTCTTCAAACCTTCCCAAGTTCGAGTTAAACGTCCAATATGGCTTAGGGAGCTTCGGATCATATGTGAAAAAAGAAACCACCGTTCACTTTGTTTTTAAACTTTCTAGAAATCACTCATGACTGGAGGGCCGGGTTTTAGCACTCAAAAAAGAAAGCATTTCCACTTGAAATTCAACTCCATTTCCCCCCAATTACACTTGCTAAAATTCAGGGCTATTATGGTGCAGGGAGACTGAGAAAATCTGCACAAGGAAAGAGGCAACAACTTTATGAACTTTGAAAAGACACTTTTCCTCCTGGGGTCTTAGAATCGAAAAGCTCTCAAATTACTCAGACTAATTAGCTGGGAGAGGACGTGATCAGACGAAGGGGAAAGCCAATGCTTTCATATTGATTTTTCTTAAAGGCCTCACAAAGGAAAAAATTCAGGAGCTTTGAATTTAAAAAAAAAATCCACCTTTCCACCTCGAAACTTGTTGAAATGGCAACACCCGGTGCAGCTTTGTCAGAGGAAGACAAGGAAAAATACCCACCGAGCGCTGGGGGCCGGAGGACAGGGAGGACCCCAGCTTTCGCAGGGCGAGGGCGAAGGTTGGGGGAAGCCTGGGGAGCAGAGAGTTTTCAAGTTCCGAGCTCTGCGCTCAAGTTGGGGGCCAGAGCCTGGGGTCCTGATGGAAGCTGACAATCCTCCCGCTCGGCTCGGAGCTCCCTCGGAGCGCGCGTTCGACCGCCTCGGCCTGGCAGCTTCCTTCCCGGCTCCCGCTCTCTCGCTCTTTCTCTCCGCATCCGGCGTGGGGTTGCCGTGCCGACTGACTGCTCGGGCTGGCGGCGGGCGCGGTGGCCCTGGGCGCTCGAGCGCCCGCGGATTCCTCGGTGCCCGGGAGAGCGCCGCACAAAGCCGGAGGGCGGGCGGCGGCGCGGCGAGCCGGCTCCTTCGGCGCTCCCTCGGCGCGCGGCCCTCGGCGCGATCGCTGGGCCCGCGGCTTGACAAAGCGGCCGGCGGCGGCCAGTCTCTGCAGCCGTTCCCGGGCCTGCGGCACCGCAAAGCCTCTTCGTCCTCTGCCGCCGGCCGGGAGCATTTGGCGACGTTGTGGCCGGGAGCCGCGGCGGCTGCGTCGCCCGGAGCCTCGGTTCTTCCTGCGAGCTCAACCCGCGCTGGCGCTGGCGTTGGCGCTGGCGCTGGGGTTGAGCCGGCCGGCCGCCGCGAGCCCTGCGCCGCTCCCGCTCGCCGGCCGTCGCCCTCCGACGCGGGCTTTCGCTGGAAGTAGAAAGTTTGGGCTCCTGCGTGGAAACTTCTCCAGTCCAACTCTCCCGGCGTAGCAGTGGGGGAGGGGACCGGCGAGAGGGAGGAAGGAAGGGGGGGGAGGAAGGGGGAGACCTGCCTGAATATTGCAATAAAAATGAAGCGAGAAGAAAGAAGCGGACTCACCTTTCTGAGGCATCCTCTCTCGTCAAAAGCTCCTGTCAAGAGTTTTGTTTGGTTGGGTTTTGTTTGTTTGTTTGTTTTCTCTTGTTGCTTAAAGACCACAACGGTTTGAAATGACGGTATTTTAAAGGAGTTGCTGGCGAGAGTTTACTCCAAGGACGCTGCTGGTTTGGTATGTGAGAGCAATTCTCAGATCCCTGGGAAGGAGACAGAGATTGACAATAAAATGGGCTGTCAGCGGCTGGAGAGTGAGAGATAAAGAGTGTGGGTGAGGGAAGTGGCTGCAGCCAGCACACCTATGCTGATTGGTGATGGCTCAAGTGTGTTAATGTGTGTGTGCCGGCGCCCGGCCTCGCATCCACCGCTCCTCACTGGCCCATTAGCGAAGCCTGACCTCTGTCATCATCCTCCAGCAAAACACTTCCTCCTGCGCCTGAACCAGAGCGGGAAATGAGGCCGAGCCACGGTTCGCTTTTCAAACCCACTAATCACTCCGCAACATGCAAATGTACGGATCGCTCCCACACAAAATATTGCTTTATGCAAAGCAGCGCCGGGGCCTCGCGCCAGCCGATTGGATGCTCCCTCTCCCCGCCTGGTGCAATTGGTCCGTTTGTTTGAATATGAATACACTTGTTTTCGGCCCCGCCGGTGTGTCCGGGCTGCTGTCCCCGGCGCTGGGCCCCCGCGCCTGGGCTCTGGGGCTGGCGCTCCAGACATCTCTAGGCTCGGAGCGCTCCGGGAATCAGCGCGGGCCGCACTGTGGCCGCGAACTTGAGGGGTCGAGTGAAGGCCGCTGAGCTGGGGGGCGCGCCCCCCACACCATTAAGCTGGGCGCGGGACTCTCAGCTCATGGATGGAGCAAGTTTCTGTAGTTCTGCGCGTCCCTCTTTTGCCAACTCCAGCGCAGCTTGGCCTGCTGCCCCGCCTCCGCCCGCCCTCCCCTCCCGCCCCTACCCCTACCCCTACCCCTACCCCATCTCCGCCTGGGCGCTGGGACGCGGAACACAGCAGTGGCCGCGCCCTAGCCCACCTGGCCGCCGAGAAGAAGAAGAGAAAAGGGGTATGAGCGTCACTGGGTCCTGGCAGACACACTCCCGCGGAGGCCGAGGCGAAGCTTAGGCCGAGAGGAGGCCGCCCGTTTGGGAACTTGGCGAGGCCGGGCGGCCTTCCCAGTCCAGGCCTCCCGGGCCTGCCCATTCCCCCACCCTCTCTCCCCCGGCCCTTTCTTCTGTTCTTTCTTCTTTCGGAAGGCGCGGTGCGCAGTGGAGCGGAGGCACAGCCGGGGCTGGAGAGGCCCGAGCAAACACGCCACTTACTTTGTGTACAGAGGGTTCTTGTGAAAAGCCTGAAGAGTCCTCACCAAACACTCACCAACTTCTCCCACGTGCCATTTGTTGACTAAGTGCGGCTGCTTTTCCAGGCGCCCGCCCGAGAGGAGGGGACGCGAGGGGGAGATAAGGGAGGCGGGGGTGGAGGCCTGGAGTGGAGGGAGACTACCAATGCTGAGAGAGAGAGAGAGAGAGAGAGAGAGAGCGTTCGCCATTGATGTTGGTGTGTCAGCATGTATCCGTGTGTGCCACCCGTTATCTTGTGTGGTGTGTGAGTCTCTCCGCACCAAGATTCCCTCTCCTGGGTCTGCTCAGTCCACGGAGGCAACTCCCCTTCAGCTGTTGCCAGAAAACCGGGGAGGAAAGTAAGTAAATGGCTTTTCT
The DNA here is from genome assembly GCF_011762595.2 of Tursiops truncatus. NCBI lineage: Eukaryota > Metazoa > Chordata > Mammalia > Artiodactyla > Delphinidae > Tursiops > Tursiops truncatus. The sequence continues at coordinate 82,079,543 of NC_047041.1, forward strand.
CTTCTGACCACACACCAGAAGTCCATTTGTTGAATGCCGGACGATTAGGACACACCTCAGTACACTCCAAAGGCTCCCCTCGGTGCCCGCAGTTAAGGTGACGGGGAGGGAGCGGCTGCCTAGTCCTGCAAAATGCCGAGCTCTCTCGGAGCTTGCAGGCCGTGAGGCAAGGAAGGGGGAAGGTTTGGGATGGGGCACACACCCCAGGACCTGGCAAAGGAGAATGGGATTGGAAGAGCTGAAGCAGGGAGGCTGACAGGAAGCCACCGCCGGGTATACCTGACTCCTCTTGACTTGTGAAAAGTGCTAAAAGTCAGAGCTCATCAGTAAAGTCTGTGCAACCTGAACTCACAGATGACCCGCGGCGCGGCGGCTGCCCCTGGGACCTGGGACCGTGAGGACGCTGCAGGCTGTGTTGGGCCGCCGCAGGGCCTAGTGTGGGTCTCATGCTCTCCTCCCCAACCCAGACCCACTAACGCTGCCGCCAAGGAGCCGGGCAGAGCTCCGGGGTGAGCGGAGGCCTCCCCAGTCCGGGTCAGGTTTGCGGTAGCACAACCCGATTACCATCTCGGCCTGAGGAAGGCCCTTTCCGCGGTCCAGGAGTACTCAGCGCCGGGAGAAAAACCCAGACTAAAGAGGCTAAGGAGGTGGCGCCTCCTGAGCGAGACTTCGTAGGACCGCGACTTTCAGTGAGGCAGCGGGCCCATCCCAGACCAGCGAGAGCCTGCATCCTTTTTCTCTCCCCTTTTACTTCTCAACAATCATTAAAGAAGCTCGAACTCAAGTCTACTGAGCATAAGAGGCGGGGGGGGGGGGGGGGGGGGGATGGAGGAATCCCAGAGACTGTCCGAACTGGAGGCAAATATCATTTTTACAACCTCTCAATTAGCGACCGAGTGGATTAGCACCTTCTTAAGCTTTGCCTCGGAGAGAAGCAGCCGTAATCTTGTTGCTATTTCCCCCCAGGGCCCTGGCTCTTTGAATCAGCTCCTTCTCCCACCCCACCCCACCCCCAATCCCACCTCACCTCGGAGAAAAGTTTTAACAACAAAAAATCGTAAGAGGCGAGGAGCGGGAGTGAATGCCACTGACGTCACTGAGTGAAGGTGGGAGCTCAGAAAAGGACTCTTGGAAACCCCTCTGCACAAACAAGAAACAAAAAGGACTTGGCAGCTTCCAATGTGTCAATATTTGGAGGGGGGGGGGATCTCAGCCCGGAGGGAGGCAGAGTTTTCAAAGTTTAAGGAGAGCCGGCTGGAGAGGAAGATTTCCTGTTCTCTCTGGGCTAGTCTCAAGGAGGATGGGGGTGCCGTTCCACCTCGTGGGTCGCCTCGCGCCCTCTGCCAAGTACCTGTTCTGGGGGCGACGCGGCCGACTGGGGGACTGGGACGGAGATGCAGCGCGCGAGGGCCAGAGGTGTGCGCAAATTTGAGACAATTCGCAGGTCGCCATTTTAATTGCGGCTTCCCACACCACCGAGGCCCACTTGCTGCCCTCCGGGAGGGGGAAGGAGGGGGGTCGCGCCTTTCGTTTTCTTTCTCGCCTTTTCCCGTCTCTCCCCAGGTTCCTACCCCCCGTCCCCCCCCCTCCTTGGCGCCCTAGGAGGACTTCTCTCCGGCCTGTTCCCTCAGGGGCTGCCCGGGTCATCCCACCCGGTAGGGAGAGGCTGTCTTTGCCTAAGGAGTCACGCTGGGGCATCGCTGCTCGCCCAAGAGTGCCTGGAGCCTCTGGCTAATACTGGTGCGTAAGTGTGAGGTCGGGCAGCATCTCACCCCCAGCGATCCCTGGCATTCGCCCGTGCCCGCTCTGCAGATTTCCCGCGCGAAGGCGGCCTCTGGCGAGGCAAAGATGTGCCCAGCTCTTGGGGGATGTACGTTCGGTTCCCGGCTTCGGAACCAAGAGTCTTCCACCCGGTGTTGTGACACCTCTGAACTGCAGCTTTACACCGCGAAGCAGAGGAGCGGTGCTGGTGTGCTGGGAAGGGTGGAGACGAGCATTTCTTTCAAGGAGGAAAATCTCCGCAAACACCTGCGTCACTTTGCATAGCCTCAAACGGCTCTCTCTCCCCCAGGCCCTGGGAAGGTGGGTTCCCTGGATAGCGGAGCTGACGAAACGGGTCAGACGAGCACCAAAGGCAAAGGCGCCCACCCCTGTTGCCCAGTTCCAGGTGCCTCCTCCACTGGGGGCCTTTCTCCCTCTCTTTTCTCCAGCAATCTGCGGGTTCCCAGCTCACCCGGCAGCCTCGCCGAGCCCAGAGCTCAGAGAAGCCGAGGGGAGTCGGGAGCCGGCCCGGTGGCGCCTCCAGACTGCGGCCACGCTAGGCTGGGGAAAGACGCGGTGCCCTCGCCCTTCCTTGCCTCCTGCCAAATGGCAAGTGTGTCACGGCACTCTCTAGGTTCGATTCTCTTCCATTCATGTTGGCCGGCAAGTGTCTCTTTCTCTTCCCTCTCCCCCCCCCCACAAAATACTTTAAAAAAAAAATTGTCCAACTGTGTCTCCCAGCAAAGAGGTCCCTGCAGCCCAGCAGGTCGGACTCTCAAGCCTTTGCTTCCCGGACCCTACATGCTGTTGTCCAGATAGGGACCAGGTTTAAAACTCTTGTTGTGTAGGACACTTGCAAGTAACGGCACTCTCCGATTTTTGCAAATATGATTCCGAGGAAAGTTTGCTTTCCATTTCATCACCCAGGACAGTTCTCCATCTCTCATTTCCCTGTAACCTCCACCCTCAAGAGGCAAGAGTTCAGCTTCAAATGAAAAGCAAGCCAAGACCACCTCAGTCCCTTCTCCCTGGAGATCCCCTCTCTAAACAGCTGCCTGTTTTAAAGGCCAGGGACCGAGTCCTGCAATTTGTCCTGGATTGGAGCAGGGAACACGCGGGCTGGGAACTGGGGGCTTTGCTGGGGGATTTGAGGCCGGGGAAGGAGGAGGGAGCAAATGTCATGGCTGGCTCATTCGAGCAGCCAGGGAACAGGAGCTAAGCATATCCTGACGGGCTTTTAAAATGACATTGATTGGGACAAGCTGTTCCCCACCCCAGTAAGAGTTAATCTGCCTGTTAATCAAGGCACTAAGGGGCTCAATGCGAATTTTATTAGCGATTGGAGAACAGAGGCGGCAGCGAAGGATCAAAAGCCGGGATCCCAGATATTTGTCAGCCCGGTCACCAAAAAAAAAAAAAAGTATTATCAATTAGAAAACAGTTCGATGCTTTTCATCACTTCCTAACTCAGTCTCACAGATGATGACTTACAAACCTGACTAGCGGGGAAAACCGAAGCCTGGGAGCAGCCAGCGGCGAGAGGCGGGGGAGGAGCTGCGGGTTGGCTCTGCCGAGTTCGGCCCGCGGGAGTTTAGGAATCCTCAGCCTGGGGCCCTGAAGACTCAGATTCATTCCTCCCGAGAGCAGAGAGAATGATAAATAAATATCACTACCGATATCGACATCCATCCCTCCGGGTCAACTCCCCACTGCTCTGGTCGGGCTCCTGAGCCGGGTGACGTCTGGCCCCCGCGCGCGGCAGCGGGGCGTGCCGGAAAGTTTGCACAGCTAGAGGGACTCTCCTTCCATCTCTCCCGCGCTGCCCCCTTCTGCCCCGGAGGGGCGTTAGGTTCCCTTCGGTTTTCCTTTCAAATTCTAAAATAAATAACAAACGTCCAGACCCTGGGGAAATTTGAATAGTAACTCATTCAATAATCCAAATTATATGAGAGGGCCTAAGAAAAAACAAACAAAAACAAAAAACAAGCCAACCGCATACGCCCTCCGATCAAGGAAGGCGTGGGATTGAGAAGGCGACAGAGGAGGTCACCGGCTCGCCCTGGGCGCGGGGCGAGGACTCTGGTCAGAGGTAATTATGTCACTGCGTTTTCTCGCCGTGACAGCCGAATAAACACAATCTCCAATAAACATCTCTAATGAGGGAGGAGGCCCGAGCATGGCTGGGTTTGATTTATGACTGGAGGAGAAGGTCCGCTTCCCACTGCGAAGCGGGCAACCTGCTCGCCGCCCAGCTCTGAAGAAAGGAACCCGCGAAGGAGAGGACCCACGCCCAGGTAAGGCGCGTGGTCGCGTGGCCACTTCTCTCCTTCCCCTGTTTCCCGGACAAGGTGGGTAGGGGGCGGCCACTGCTCGGAGTTGGGCGGTGGTCCTGAGCACCTGTCACAGGTGCCTGAGATACAGATGTCCTCCGAAGGTGCCCCCTGAAGGTTTAGAGAGGGGGCGCCAGGAGCACGAGTGGTAGTGTGGGGCGAGCCCGGGCCTGACCGAGAGGTCTCCCCAACCTCTCAGGCGGGTGCTCTCGTGCCCTGCGTAAGCCTTCCTGGCATCTCCGGCTGCTTGGGGCTGGACTCCCGGAACTTTCGCCCAGTGGAACCACGAGGTAGTTGGGGGTCGTCTCTTCCCTGACCCACTTTGGAGAAACTTCTGGCGCCCGGATTGGGTCGTCCCGGGGGCATGAGAGTAGCTGGGCGCTGCTCTCCCCGGCACTCAGAGGCCCGACTACCCTGGCGCCCACAAGCTTCACACCGAGGCAGCGAGCGCAGCGCCCGCGGTAACACGAGCCCGCGTTCTAGTTCAGTGAGAATCGTTAATTATTAGGTCTTCCGAAGTGAAGCTCAAATCACACGCTGGGTGCTTTACGCGCTGCCCAGCTCTGCGGGCAGCATTCTTTCGTCCTCTCCTTTCTGAGAAACGAACTCCTATCGCTAAGACTGTTTCAGTGCAACCATCTACACTTTGCAACCGCGGGAAACTTTTGCTGCACTTCGCCCGACCTGCGGCGGGGCGTTTCTACGCGCTCCAGGCTCGGGTGGGGACCTTTGCATGCGTGAATGTCGCGAACTGCTATTCGGGGGAGTTCCTGGCGCAAACTGCCTCCCCCCCCAGCATTTCTCACGATCGCAATAAGCTTCTGCAGACAGTAGCAGCAGATCCCTGTCTCTCTTCCCCATTTCCCGCTCACCTCCCCCAACTCAGCACCCACTGGAAGTCCACTCAGGAGACTGGAACATTTTGCCACTTTTGCAGAAAAGCACGCCCGGCAAAGACAAGACAACCTCCCCCCCTCCCCAATCTTATCCTGCCCTCAGTAACTCCCCTCCATCTTTGTCTCCTTTTAAAAGCAAAAATCAAGCCCCTGGGCTACTTGGGGGGGGGGGGCTTGGTTTGGGGACACCCGACGTGGGCAGCGGAGAGGCGGCGCGGGTCCCGAGCCGGGCCCGGGCCGGAGCCCGGGCGGTTACCTGGGAGCAGAGGGCGGGGAGGCAGGTGAGCTTGGCGGCGCCGGTTCCCACACTTCTCACCGCCGCTCGGCAGGAGAAGTGGCAGATCTGACAGCCGCGTTCTACGCGAGGACCTGCCCCAGAGTTTAAATGTCAATGATAAGAAAAGAGGGTGCTCAGGCAGGCGCTAACTTTCCTTAATATCCATGCCAGGGAGATCCCCATTGGCTGCCCGACCCGCGTGACGTCATGGCGGCCAGAGTTGGGCTCAGCTCCGTTCAGACTAGAGCTCTTGCCGGGCGGGAGCCTCCCTCCCCATCCCGAGTCCTGCCCGCTCCGTGCCCTGCCACGGCCTTCCTGGGCCCAGCCCTTGGCTGCCCACGGGCAACCTGTCCTGACCCGCCCCGCCCTCCTTTAGGCCGTAGAGTCAACCCCAAGGAAACTAGTCCTCCTGAGCTCGCTGTTCTTTCCCGCCTGGCGCGCGAGTCCCTTTCCCCAGGCTGGGCAGCTACCTTTCCGGGTGCCCACCCGATCCCCTCTTCAGATCCTCCGAGGAAGTCACTTCATCAGAGAAACTGGAGGTGGCGCTGGGTTGAGAGGGAGACTTGGCAAGAATCGTTCTCAGGAGGAGTTCGAGGAGCGATGGGTACCCCAATCTGGCCATCGCGCCTACATGTCACCAGCTGGGTATAGACGGGGTCTCGGGAAGAGGACGGACAATCCCTTCCCTCAGGCTAAGCCAAAGTCCTCGCCAGGCCCGCTGGGTTCTCAGGAGGAGAGCCAGGAACGGAGCCTGCCCGAGATCCCCTCACCCTCTTGGGTTCCAGTCACGTAGAAAATGTAGGTGATTTTATTAACCTTTGACTTGGGGGTTAACTGTTGCCTTTGTGGCCTAGAGGAGTAAAATAGGAAAGTCCCAGATTATGAAGTCAAGATTCCTCTTCTCAGAGCCGAGGAAACAACAGAAATTGAGGCGGGGTTGGCCGGATACCGACCTGGTGGTCTGTGCTTGTTTTCCCTTCACCCGCTGTGGAATGGGAGACGGCTTAGTTGAGCTGGGCCTGACTATCTTGTGACGGGGACTTAGACCCTCATTGTCATTCTCGTGTTTCCCTCCCTCCTCCCAAACAGGGGAGGGGGTTTCTCAGTGTCCAATCCCTTCCTTCTCTGCTTCCTTCCGGGTCTCGAACTTGGAAGTGACAGAGGTCCGGCCCGGAGGGGCAGTGGGCGCTTGAGGAAGTGGCAGCAGGGGAAGTGGTGGGGCTTGGATTCACCTTTAGGCAGCTGGTGGGAGTCCTAGCCCTGGTAGACCCGGGCGTGTGTGTGTTGAGGCTAGAAAGGGGACGTCTAGGCCGGAGGATGACCCCAGGGCCAGTTCCTGCGCACCTTGCTTGGGTGCGGGCGACAAAGGGAGAGAGGAGCACAGATGGTGCCGAGGCGTGAGAGGTCGAGCGGTTCCCGCTCCCGCCCCCGGCACATCTGGATAGGTGTGTGACTTCGCAACCGGCCGGGAGGCGGCTCCAGGCAGCCCGCCTGAAGCCTCCTCTAGATCTGGCCCCCTCTCCGGATTTGATTTCTTCTTTATTTTTTTCTTGCTCAGCCCGTCGAGGGTAGCGATGGAAAAGGGAAATGGGAGCCTGTGGCGAAGAGGTCTAAGCGTGGTGTTTTACTTATTTACCAACGTTTCCCACACTTCCTCGCCATCCCAACTCCCCATCCATCCCCCCATCGGCCACTCTAATCTGGGCCAGAACCCAACTGCGGTCCGGTCTCCCAAGCCCGGCTGGGCCTGGGAGTGGCGCTCAGGGAGGAGTTTGCTCCGGTTTCTCCGCTGCCCTCGGCCACCTCCCGTGACCTAGTTTCTAGGCAAGTTCCTAGCTCACCTCCAGGATCTGGTCCAGACCCCGGCCCCAGATATCCTGAGGTCTCCCCCGCCCCATGGTCTGCCTTGGAGTTTGGGCTGCTGCGGGTAGGCCCCGGGCCTGAGAAGGCCTTCGGACCGCCCTAGTTTCTGTCAGCGGCTCGCTCCCCACCGGTCCCCTCTGTGCCGACCGGAGGCCGCCTGGAAGGCTGCTCCGGGCTTGTTTGTAGTCCGGGCCATTAAGTGTGCGCGGATCCCTGCAACCCAGCAGGGTGCTCGAGAGCGACGCTGGAAACGCCAAGGCCGCCGCCTTCTTATCTGCCTGTCAATAAAGGGCGCGCTCCGGCCGCGCAGGAGCACGGGGCGGTGGCGGCGAGGCCGGACTAGGTCCTTCCGCGCTCCCGGCCAACGCACAAGCCGCTCTCCATTTGCCCCGGGCACAGAAGGCAGGGCGGGAGGAGGCTGGCGCTGAGGTAGCCACCGGGGAGGATGCAAGTTGAGCCGCTGCTGCAGCTCGGTACCCCGGCTGGCTTGTGACCCGGGAGCCCTCTGGAGATCCTCCCAGAACCCGGGATCCGGGGCTCCCCTTCAAGCCCGTCACCGGCCTTGTGGGCAGCTCGTCCGGGCGCAGCTCCTCGTGGTGCCCAGTCCGCGAGGCCCGGCCTTGCCCAACCTAGGCAGAGGCGGACTCTGTAGGCCGCACCGGCCGGCAGCGCCGGCAGCAGGGCACCGCGGGCGGCCTGGGGGCGTCATTGATGACTTGCAGTCCGGGGATGCGGAGTGAGACCTGAGGCGTGCTGCACGCGGGGTGCAAATGGCCAGCAATGGAAAAGGAACCCCTTTCCTTCCAGGCTTCCCCCCAGCTCAGGCTAGCCCAGACTGAAATTCTGGGCAGTCCCAGGCTCTGATTCTCCACGGCAGCAGCGAGCGAGCTTTGCAGCCGCCGGGTCCGCGGGGGGTGCGGTGGGGGGAAGTTCCCTGGTCACCCCTGGCCTGTGACTGCGGGGAAGCCCAGAGCTTCCCTTCCAGCCGAGGCGGGGAGGAGGATGGGGTTAAGGGGCCTGAGATAACGGGTAGGAGTGGAGGAAGGGAGAGAGAGGAACGATTACAGAGCGAGGCTTGCTTGGAAGGAGACTGGGGGAGAAGATAGAGAGCCCGTTCTTGGCTTGAACGGTAGCTGAGATCTGTTTTTCTTGCCCAAGGTACGTTTCTCTCTCTCTCCCCCCGCCCCTAACTACTTTATGCAAATGAAGAGGCTTCCAGATTGGCAGAGGCCCTCCCGCCGGACCTGTGATACTGGGTGTGTGGGAATTGATTGTCTTTTCACTGAGAATGGGCACTGAGTCTCCTAAACAATTGAAAAGTAGAAATGGATTTTTCCACTTTAGTATTTTAATTTCATTTTACTATGTCTGGACGATAATGCATCCTGTTAACTTCTGTTTTTACTTATTATTCCTGGGTGTGTGCTAGTTCATAAAGAGGTTTAATAAAGCTTTTCTGTATAAAAATTAATAGAGGGAGAGAAACCTGACTAATCGAGGAAAAATACTGTGTATAATGTGTGTCATTTCAAATAGCTGTACAAGCCAGGAGTCCACATATTATCTCAGGAATTAAATTTACTGGGTAGTGCATGTGGCTCTTGCTTCCCTCCCTTCCACTTCCTCCCCTTTAAATGCAAAGCTTTTTAAACAAGATTTTCATTGTAAATAAAACCTGGAGGAATGTTTGTGGATCTGAGTGTCAAAAAGGGAAATAGCATAGATAATATTTGCTCTCTCTTTACCCAGCTCTAAAAGACTGCATAAAGGCACAGTTATGTGCAATACTGTGGTTTCTCTGCTATTCAATTATTTTCCTGCTCTTATTCAAAGAAATACTTAGTTTCTTCTCTCTTCCGTCAGTTCTACCCCACCATAATGTTTTCTTGGACATTTGAGAAAAATCTCCCGATCCTTCCAGTTTGCTTTCCCACTAAGAAAATCTCTATTACAACCAATTCAAGAAAACTCTGCTTTTCTTTTCCTTTTAAATATTTTTATGTTAAGTCAGTCTGTGGCACCATGTTTGATTTCTTTCTCTCCCTTGTCCGGGTGGAGACTGAGACATTAGCTGAATTCCCTGGGGGTGATTGGATGCAATTCGCTGAAAGTAGACAGGCACGTCCTGGATGTTAGAAATTCACTTTTTCTCAACGTGACAAGGCTGCCTTCGATCTACAATTGTATTTGAATGGGCAATGAGCGGAAAGATCTCTCATCATTAAGCCTGCTTCTACTTTAGCAAAATAACGAGAGCCTTCATTTGCACACAAATGCTCAAAAAACTCAGATTCCCTGCAACTCTTTAATAAAAAGGGATGGCTGTGTAATTTAAACTGGAGGTGAGAATCCAGAGAGAGTGAGAGAGAGAGATGGGGGTTTCAAAGGCATCCCCTCCCTTCCCCCAAAAGGTCCATGTGATCGAGTTGACTTTTTTTTTAACTTTAAATCTTAAATAAGATGTGAGTTGTAACAAGAGGATTGCCACTTACTCCGTGACCCTTATAATTGGATTAAATATAGACTGAGACATACAAAAACACACGAAGATTGACACCTGCCAACTGGACTTCCTTATGATTGATTGTGATGCTTCGTGCTGGCAACAATAATGAAATAAATTGTACGGATAAAACAGCACATTTGTCATTTCCGTGCCATGAGTGAGGAAGTCAACGAGTTAGGCAAGCTGTTAGCTGACAGGCGTGAGCGGGAGGCAAGCTAAAGAGATAAATAAGGATTCCAGGCATTGACAGGACAAATTATAACTTGTCACAACCTTTTTAAATTCAGAAGTTTTCAATTAACATATATATTGCTGTTACATATAAGATAAGGGGGTGCCGCCGTAAACACGCGTGATGCTCAGGGACACCACCACCCCCCAGCGCCAAGGGCTTGGGCGTCCAGGTCTCTCCAACTGTGATCGCAAGTGAGCCCTGGAGGGCACCCTCGGGCCTCAGTGCCCAGCCTGTCCGAGGGCACCGCCAGGCTTGTTAAGGTGGCTGAAGCTGTGTTAGGCTGAGGGGTGGCTCCTTCTTTTGCTCGGACCCGCAAATTGTGACTCCAGTACCCTTTCTTCACGGAAGTAGAGCACCCAGTCCAGGGGAGAGCCCAGGCAAGGCCTGTGCCTAGGTCTGGCGGGAAAAGCCCCACTCTGCCTTACTTAGTTGCCATGTAGAAAGTATGAGATAGACGGCAGAGATGCCTTCCTCCCTTTAGCACTCCATGGCCTTGCCTTCAGGAGAGTATCTGAGCTCCTGATCTTGAGGTATCAGCAATGGCCACGTCCTGGGGCCAGGCCTAGGCCCCTGAACCCTGGTGTGGCCTGAGGCTGCTCCCAGTGCTCTAGACTCCTGCTCTAATTGTCCAGTCCAGAGTCACCCGGGTGGAGGCCACAAACCCAGCTCTTTCAGTACTATCCAGGATGAGGGGCTGCCTTCCCCTATTCATCCCTCAGCTTTGGTACAGTTTCAGGATCTCCTTATTGGCCCATGGATGGGGGAGGAGACTGGGGGCAGGACCCTGGGGGGCCTGAGGCCATTCAAGAAGTATTAGTGAAGTTTAGGAGGAGTAAAGCTCAGGTACCGGGCAGGGCACCCAGTTAGGGGTGGCATTGGGATTTCTGATGGAATCTAGGGTCTGTGGTTGGAGACGAATGTGGGTAAAGTTTGAGGTGAGTTTGACAAGTGTGTAGGGGAATGTAAACTCCTTAATTGTCTCCACCCCAAAGGAGGCTGACTTCTTACTTTTAAAGATTAGTCCCATCTAAGCTAGAATCTGGACTTTAGGTGTCTATCGGTATTCCCGGTATTCTCTGCACCTACGTCCCGGCCCCATGCCAAACTCCAGCTGGAACTTTGGAATGTTAGCGGCGGGAAGTGAACATCCTCAGAAGCAGAAGTGGGGCCCTGGCGGGAGACTAGGCTACAGAACAGGGCCTCATCCTTGCCCAGCCCAGGAGCTCGAGGCCGCTGGAAGCGGGTCAGGTCCAGTTCCAGGAGGGCCGAAGAGGCCCGGTCCGGGAGGGCGCCGAGCTTCTACCCCAGGCCGTGGTCCGCCTCCACTTCCTGCGCTCCGCTCCAGCCAGAGTCTCGCAGCGTGGTGCCCGGAGCCCTCGCCCTTGTTCTGGTCCTCGTGGCGAAGAGCCCAGCCTTGCTGTCGAGGCCACTACCTGTCACCACAAACACTTTCGGAAAAAGCATGTCCAACCCAAGCTCCAGCGACCTAACCTCCGGCGCCCGCCACCGAGTGAAACACCGCGAAGCCCTGAATCTTTCCAAAGAAGGAGACCGAGAAGAAGGGGAGGGAGGAAAAGGAAGGCAAAAATCAAGTTACACGGAATTAGCTGGAAGCCGCCTCATTCCCCAGCGACTGCAGCCATTAACATTATAATCTCAAACGCCATTTTTTATGTAACACTATTGTTAGTAAATCAACTCCTCAGGTCCTCTGAGACGCTGACCCCTGGCAATTCAGTGAAAGTGTAATTATCTCTCCGAATCTTGGACAGATTTAAGAGATTACATTTCAACTAAATCTATATCAATGCTAATTCCCTCTCTTCCCCCCAGCCTGCAGGTGCTAGGCACGGGAAATGGCGTCAGGCCTCAGCAGAACCGCTTCACAAAGAGGAGAAGGCTTGCTGCGTACAAGGCCAAAAGAAATGAAGGCACACATAAAATTACACCTTTTTTTTTTTTTTTTTGCTACAAAACCTGGTTCTTATATAGCAAAGTTAAACAAAGCAGCTATGCTAAATTAGCATTACATAAAGGCGAGTTTAATGCTCGGTTACAGTCAACTGGTGTATCTCTGATGGCTAATTGTCTATCAAAATTAAAGAGAAAAGAACAAATGATTCGTTATAAGAAGGTGTTAAAAGCTTCAACAAAAGGACATTTCACAAATATAATATCGGCAGCTCAGGGATTGCCCGCGGGGTTGTTCAGGCCCCAGCCCTGCGCAGCTATGAAAAGTGGGGTGCGGAGTGCTATTTGCCTGGTAAGAGCTCATTTCCTCCCAAATGAGTATAATAAAAACCCGAGAGGCGATATTAGTGGAAAGATCGGGATTAGTCCTAATCGGCGCGATGGACGTGGGCTTCAAAGGCGACCCCTACTCTCTATTCCCGGACTAGGGGCGGAGGGCGCTTTGCCATCCCCCGAGGATACCACATCCAACTCGCCAGTGCCTCACGTTCAGGGACAAGAGAGAGCGAGGACGCGCTCGGGGTAGTTTCAACAAAGGAGAGTAGGCTTCGCGGGTCCTGCCTCTTCCCTGCCTTCTCCGGGTTGTTAGAAGACGGTACCGGGCTCATTCGGGGATCTCCGAGGCGCGGGCACGTGCCTTTCTGATGCACAGTGCTGGCCTCCGGGGGCGCCGGCTGCCGCAGCCAGCCCACCCTTCTAGACTGGGGAGGACACAGAATATACTACGGTGGCTCCCTTCCCCAAGGCAACACCAGGTCTAGAGCTCCAGGCATATTTGTTGTTCAAAGTTAATTAAACCTGAAAGCAACCAAAATGCACGCGCCAGGCTCACTGAGGCCAATTCCGGACTGCGCCGTAGCCGGCCCGCAGCGCCGGAGAAGCGGCGAGGGCCGCCCGGGCTCGCTCACTCCTCCGGAGTCTCTGTAAGAGAATCTGAGGCTGGGGAATAAAAGCCGAAACCAAATCAGGCAGCAAGAGCAACAAACCGTCTGGAAAATGGACCCACAGAGCCGCAAGAATCTACTTTTTTTTTTTTTTAAACCGTTGACAACTTGTGTCCTAAAGAAAGTGTATTGAAGATAATTGAAATGATTACAATTCATTGCTGCCTGACTTTGAATATAAACAGTCACATAACGACATCCCCGCGGTACAACAACAATTTAATTTCCATTATCCGACCTCAGGATCCTAGCGCCAGCCGCCGGGGCAACGCGGCTCTAAATTCAGAAATCTTGGCTGCTGCCTGCATCATTCATTTCGGGGACGTGAGGGTGGGATAGGGGTGGAGAATGGGTTTGTTCTCTCCTCCCCCCGAATCTTGTTCTGAAAATCCCAGGGACCGGTGGACACTGAGAAGCCGACAGCTGAGACAATCGCCGTCAAGGGCCCACCTTTGCCCGAAGGGGCTGCGGACGATGGCAGGGTTTGTTGTCCCCAGGAGTTCTAGGACCCGCACGGGACAGGGCCCCCAATTCTCACCCTAAACCCACCGGATCTAGGGAGGGCCTAAACTGGGCCCCTCTCTCCAGGTTTCCCTCTCGGGGGCTGCCGCCTTTTCCTCTTCCTTTCCCCTTCTTTCCAGCCCTCGTGTCCTTTCCTTCTTTCAGCTTCTAAGTTCCCAGGCTCGCGCGTGGAGCCGGGCGGGGTCGGCTCCAGGGGCTCCCTCGCGGATTTGGAAGTTGCTTCGGCCTTGAACTTGCCACAGCTTCCCCCGCAGCCACCCACACTTCACGACCCCAGGGAAAGAGCGAAGAAGGCAGGGTCTCTTTGCACCACAGGGACGCTGGCTCTCACCTTGGGGCGCGGCCTTCGCCGAGCCTCTGGGCTAGAGCCGGGGAGAGGGGGTGGGCTCCGGGCCGAGGCCTACGCAGTGCGCAAGCGTCGCTCGGGCCCGCCACCCCCTCCCCAGGCGCAGGGTCCTGGGGACAGACTCTACTCCCCTCTCTGCGAAACTACCGCCTCTAAAAAAAAAAGACCATCTGGTAATTGTCTTTCTTTAGATCTTCCCTTAATTATGCTTTTAATTAAAGATGGTTCAAGGCACCGGACCACATGAAGGGCAGTAATTACAAATTACATTACAAACCCGACAGATGTAGCGGGATCTGCTGGGAGAAAGGTACCGGAATAAAAATTTGACTAAACTTTGGGATAAATTAATCGGCGGCTTGGAGAACAGAAGCACAGTTCTGATTATGTAGGCTCCAGCCAGGATTTAAGTTTTGTGTCATGATTGTTTTCATATTTCTTTGACGTCTATTGATTTGGAGGCAGCTGCAAGCTTTTGTCACAGGAGAGAAGAGCAGTCACAATATATTAGCTTGATGGCATAACTCGAACTGGAGAGGCGAGGGGAGCCGGAGTGACGGGGGCGCACGTGACCCCGCCCGGGGCCTCCTGGCCCAACCCTTACATTAACTTGTGCTAACAGGAATAATGGAGAATTACTACTAATATTTGGTCAGAAGGTGCTTTTCTGTCTAGAAACGGGGGTGTGGGGGGCAGGAGTGGCGCGGCCGGGGCCGGGCATGCCGGGGTGTCTCCGCGCCCCATCCTCGCCGGCCAGCCGCAGCCCTGCGGCGGGTGAGCCTAGGCCGGGCTCCACGGCGGCTTCAGACTCCGCTTCTGGACTCCCAGCTCCGCGCCCACGTCGAGGGGCGCCGGGATGGGAGAAGTTCCGCGGCACCCGGGCTTGGCCCGGAGGTGCCAGGCCAGGTCCCCATCTCGGCCTCTCTTGGGGGCTTCCTGCAGGCGGCGTCGGGGCAGGAGGACAGTGGACCGGGAAGGCGACCGCCAGGCGGGTGCGCGGCCTCACCTGGCGTGCGCGGCCGCCCGCCCGCTCGCCCGCCGCGGGCTTGGAGCGTGATGCAGATTGCGAAAACAGAAGGGAGGGAGTTGGGTCATTTCCTTTGCTAATCATCGCCCCCGCCTGCTCCTTCCTCCACTCGCACCCCATCCCCGCCGCCACCCAGCCTCGAACACGCTTCCAAGCCGGAGTCTGACTCACTTTGAGCCAGTGGCTGCGCTTTATGGAAAAAATATACGTGCCCATCACTCACCCATCTATTTACAGCGCAGGTGCAGTGCCCAGGGGAACGCGCACGGACAATTAAACACGCCCACTTACGGCTTTCTATCACCCACGTGCTTTCAGAAATTGATACAACCCTAATTTTGACGCAAAATTCTACTAATACACCTTGCCAGAGAAGAACGTTCACTGAAAAGGTGCGTTATCCACGCCTGATTTAAACGAAGAGAACAGGACTGTCGCTGGAGAAGACCCAGCGGCCTGACACTTTTTCTCGCTTGGGGGAAGGAAAGTTTTTCTTTTGATTCGTCCTCTCGCTTTGTTTCTCTTTTCCTTGGCGTTACAGTTTCTGAGAGGAATGTAAATATTTTGACTAAATCTCTGCAGGGGCCTTTTGAACACTAGGCACAATCATCTGTGGAATACTGTAGTTCATAGTTTCAAAACTTGGGTGTCAGAGTCTCCCTTGCCCAGGAAGCCCATAGAAATAGCGGCGACCTCTCGACTCCCTATTTGTATAATGAAATGAAGTATTCCCTAGTGTTTGTCCAAATTTTAAGGACGTTTCTTATCACTGCTACTTTCCAGTTATTTTCAGGGAAGAAAATTCGAGTCTGATAGAACTTTGATGGAGTTGTGACGAGATCAAATTTTACCTTGCTTCCCTCTTCCCTCTACCTCTCCTGCTGTGGCGCATGTACCTGAAGTGTGCAAAAATGTAAGTAATTTTTGAAAACATTAAAACCCTGTTTAGCTCCTCTGTGTATTTGAAGTGGGGATGCCTTTCTTTTCCTATTTTAGTATTTGATACAAAGCAGATATGTTGAAACAGAATGCAAGGTTCAGAGAAACTAAAATGAGGAGGAAAATAGTGCTAAGGAATTTCCCTAGCTCTGAATATAATACAAATAATGTAATGAATGTCTTTTCATTCAAAGTGAGGCAAAAATTGTCAGGAGGCATAATGTATCATCTGTTTTTCACATGATGTGTTTTCACGTGTTTTTCAAAAAATATATACCAAACATTCCGCATTATCAATCTACCTATGATTTTAAAGTCTAAAAATATTTCCAAACACAGATATGGTATAAAAACATAGATTTCGACTTTGTTTTTGTTGTTGTTAAAGTTATCTTATTCTTGATTTTTAAATACCCAAACTGTTAATGTCACTTGTGGCCATTTTAGGGCCTGGATGCTCTAGGAGGACAACCAATAATGTGTTTATTTATCTATCTTATTTTCTTATAGTTCAATGAATATTTTACACAAAACATTTTGGGCAACCTTAAGTCCTTCTTAAAATCAAATATTCTGTATTTGTAGCAAATAAAACTGAATTTTTTTGTTTTTTATAGCAAATTTATGTTAATGAAATAAAGAATAATACTGAGAATTTAGTAAGGCTTACACAATGCTGACAAAAATACTTGAAAGCAGAAAAAAGATAATGTTAAAACTGCCTATAATACTGCTTGTGGTCCTAATTTTTTTGTGTGTATAAGCAATCTGAGTTTTTCAGTGAATAGTATTCTGTTATTTCATTCTATATTGCCGTAAGAATACCCACCTGTGCTCTGTTTGCCTTGCTGTGTTCTCATAGCTTATGTGTGCACTATGAATTTCAATAAAGAGAAATTACTGCTTAAAAGAATAAAGAATGGTTACTTTATGTCTCCTTGTTCTTTCTTTACAATGTGCTCCAAAGTCTTTTTTTTTTTTTACAAATCCCATTGCAGCTATTTCCCCTCAATTCCATGATGAAAGTAAACAGCAAATGCTGTTCAATTTAGTGGAACTCAAGCACAGGGAGTATAAAGATTTTGTTCAAAGCCTCCCTCAAATCTATTTTGGGACTTGGAAACAGAATTGGGCTGGAGGCAACATCAGTAAACGTCTCTGACTCCAAATGATGCTACTTGAAGCAGGTGGCTTTGGGGTTCATTTTGGAAACAGAAGACATCCATGGAAATATGTGTTCCTCAGAGACTGACAAGCTATGGTGGACTTCAGGAGGAATCAAAAAAAAAAAAAAAACAACAACAACATGCTCTCACCTGCCTCCGAGTTGCAGGCAAAGAAGAGTTTCCTCTCATCTTGCCTGCATTACTTTTTTGTATTTGGCAGCTGAACCAGAGAGCAGCCTGCAACATCTTGCCTTTGGGGACTTCCTGTGGCTTTGCCACATTCCCCGGAGAAGCTCAGAATCCTGGAATCGATGGAGGGATTAAAGAGAGCCACCACCATCATTCCCCCTCTAATCCATCTGGGGCTGATGCAGTATTGATAACAACCTTTCTGTTGCCCTACAGTTTCAGGCCACTGAAATGAAAACAAATAATAGGAATTTGATTGTGGAGGCAGGGATAAAGTAGAGGCAATTGGTATAGTCTTCTGGGTTGAACGGATTGGTTTCTATTCCAAAATCATGGACCCAAGTATACAAAATTAAACACTTCCCACTCATTTCTTTCAGAGTGATTTCTTCTCTTTTGAATATTGCAGTGATTTGGATTGAGGCATTGACACATTCGTTTACCAAGAAATCTTACAGTGTTGCTGGGACAAGACCGTTCTCAGTTGCTTCAATTTGGTAGCTTCAGTTTGCTTGCCTCTCTCTGCTTGAAGCTACTCTGTTAGGTAATAAAGAAGCCCATTTGCATTAGATAACAAGAATCGGACAAGATAGACACAATGCTGATTAAACAAGGACTCATATCCCATTTTGAAAGCTCCCTGATAAACAAAACCACAATCGCATCAGTAAGTCAAGCAAAAATCTGAAGATAAAATCGACGTCAGTTTTCTGTCTTGGTGACAGGTAAAGAATCACCAAGAATCATATCCAATAACTCTGTTATCAAGTACCTCACTGTTGTCAATGAATTCAGTTATGCTGTGGGTCAAATCATGCCCCCAGCTCCATGATGATGTTTATAGCATCCCTCACATTGACACAGACTTGACCAGAACAATATGCTAACAATTATAGCTGTCCGACAACCGAATGGTCTGCTTTGTAAGGTGAGGTGTGTGGAGACACTGGGAATGTTCAAGTAAAATCTGGGTTGTAGTGAAGGTTAAATTTGCATGGACAATGGTTGGGAAAACTGACCTATTCCCCAAACTCCTGTTCAAGGCCAGCTATGTTGGGATCCTTCAAGGAACATTTATTTATCTACTGGTTAATACGTTAAATAGTTTTAATATGATTACTTTTTGAATATGATTATGCATTCATGTGGTTTAGAATTCTAAAGGTTCAAAAAATATTTTGTGCAAGTTCTCTTTCTTGGGACTTCCCTGGTGGCACAGTGGTTAAGAATCTGCCTGCCAAGGCAGGGAACAGCAGTTCGATCCCTGGTCCGGGAAGATCCCACATGCCGCGGAGCAACTAAGCCCGTGAGTCACAATGCCCGAGCCCACACGCTGCAACTACTGAACCCCACACGCCTAGAGCCCATGCTCCACAACAAGAGAAGCCACCGCAATGAGAAGCCCACACACCACAACAAAGAGTAGCTCCCACTCGCCACAACTAGAGAAAGCCCAGGCGCAGCAACAAAGACCCAACACAACCAAAAACAAAAAACCCTCCCTCTTACCCTGTCACCCAATCACCTAATTTTTAACTGTTGGAAGCAACCAATATTACCAGTTTCTTGTATATAGAGGAGCTTAAAAACAGAATCCCAGGGCCTACTTAATGAGATGGAAAGAAGGGGCTTACCATCTGTTTTGTTGTTGTTGTTGGGTTTTTTTGTGTTTTGCCACACCAGTGAGGCTTGTGGGATCTTAGTTTCCTGACCAGGGATCGAACCCAAGCCCCTGGCAGTGGAAGCGCAAAGTCCTAATCACTGGACCACCAAGGAATTCCCATTACCACCTGTTTTTAAAACCTTTCCAGATAATTCTGTTGGGTTGGGCACAATGGTCTTACTTGATTTCTAGACTACTTTCAAACACTGAGATTTTATGGAAACCTCTAATGTAATAGTATTCATTCCATACATTTCCATAATCTGTGCAAAGTATTTTCAAAACGAGTATACTTTTTGATTCTCCTTGCAACCCTGTGAAATAAATATTATTTTCCTATTCTCTTCCCATTTTACTGAAGATAAAAACTGCATCTCAGGGTTTAAGTGACTTGATCAAGGTAACTCAGCTAGTAAATAACAGTCAGGTAGCATCACTTCAGGCTATTCCAGGACCTATAAACACTTTTCCTTTGAGAGCCTACCCCACATCATATCAAACAGTAAAATATAACCACATTTTAATATTATTATTTGATATAAACTTTTCTGAAAGAATCTTGAATTTTATTAGGAATGTTTTCACGATCGTATATAACGTATTTGTTTTCACGATCGTATATAACGTATTATTTGAGTTGCAGCGTGTTAACTGTTTGTCATGTAAACATAAATTAATGCTGACTTTACAGTTTGTGTTTTCATATTTTGGAGCTACTAATTTTTTGGAGGTGGTGGCTAAATTCAAACATCTTTTCAAACCCCTGAAAAACTTGTACGTTTTAGATTCTATACTTGAGGTGTCTGTATTAATTAGGATAAGTTTAAGCTTCTGTAATTCAGTGCATTAAAGAGCATGAAAGTTTATTCCTCTCTCATCTAACAGTTCGAGGTGTGTGTTTCTGGACAGCGGGCAGCTTTCCTCTATAGGATCATTCAGACTTCTAGGGTCCTCTATCCCCTGGGCCATAGCCTTTGTTTACTAGGCTCACAGGTTTCTTCAGGTTCTGGCTCATGGGAACTGAAAAAAGGTTGCAGGAAGAAGGCCATGGTCTGTAAGTCTACCTTGGAAGTGGTACACATCCCCTCTTCTTGCATTCCTTTGTCCAGAACTTAGTCATATGTCACAATAAACTACAGACAGAACTGGGAAATGTAACAACCCACATGCAAAGAAGGAAAGGATAGTGGATTATGGCAAACAACCAAGCAATATTTACAACAACACACAATGTAGTCAGGTAACTCTGACAATAATCCAGGTAAGAGCTAATGATGGTAGCAGTGAAGGCTGTGGGAAGTGATTGGATTCTGGATATATTTAAATTTTTTTCCTGATGGATTGGATTGGGTTGTGAGAGAAAGAGGAGTCAAGGTTTCAACCTGAGAAATTGAAAGAATGGATTTGCAACTCATAGAGAAGAGGAAGACTGGGACAGAGGCAGTGAGGTGGGGATTATGGAGAAAAATAACGAATTTTGTATTAGGTATATTGAGTTTGAGATGCTTATTAGACATCCAAGTGGAAATGTCACATAAGAGTTGGATTTATGAGCCTGGCATTCAGGGCATATGTCCAGGCTGGTGAATTTGGTAATATTTAACAAAGAGATAATTTTTTAAACTATGAGATTAAATGAAATTAGAGAGGGAGTCGATGCAGACAGAGAAGAGGTCTAAGGGTCAAGCTCTGGGCCATATCAATGTTTAGAGTTCTGGGAGTTGAGGAGAAATCAGCAAAGGAAATTGAGCAGAGCAACCTGGAAAGCAGGAGGAGAGCCGAAAAGAGTGACACACGGGAGGCCAAGTAGAGAAACATGTTAAGAGAGAATGATCAGCTGGTATTCAATTACAGTGTCAAATGCTATGAATGGGTCAGGTTAGGTACGGACAGAGAATTGACGGTGAGATTTATCAGTGTGGAGGTCTCTCAGGGCCTTGTCATGAATGGTTGGGTAACGTGGATCGTGGGAAAAAAATCTTGTTGGGGTGAGATCAAAATATAGCGAGAGGAGAGAAGTTTGAAGCAGTACAGTACATACAACTATTTTAGTGATTTTTATTGCAAAAGGCAGCAGGAAAATGAGGCAATAGGTAGAGGTCAAGATGTATGTTTAGGGAGTTCTCTGGTGGCCTCGTGGTTAAGATTCTGGGCTTTTCCTTCCAAGGCCTGGGTTCAAGGCCCCCCAAAAGATCTATCTTTAGACATGGGAGAAAACAATCGACACGTTTGCATTCTGATGATCCTATCTTGCACTAGAGAGGGAAAAATCAATGATGCAGGGGAGAGAGAGGAGACTTCTCTTAGTGTCCATGAGAAAGCAGGAAGAAACAGGGTATGGTGCATAAATGGAGGTGTTGGTCTGGTTGAGAGCATGGATGGTCAGTTCATAAAAGTCGAGGAAAGCAGAGCTGATAGACTCAGATGCAGTGGGTGGAGCTTCTCGTCTGATTTTCTCTGTGAAAATCAGTAAGTCAGGTCATCATCTTAGAGCAAAGATGGAGGAGGAGGCATTGTGGGTTTGAGGTACGAGGGGGAAATTGTGGAAGTCATCTAGACTCTAGAGAATGGGTGCATGAAGTGGCTGGAGGCTTGTGTACGGTTTCTGGGCATCTCTGGGGGCCCAGGCAGCCTCACTGGCGTATATTTTTCTCTAGGCACGGTCAGCTCAGGTGCAGCACAGGGAGAGTTGGATTTGGCCATGGTTGGGCTTTTGCAAGGATAGTATGAAGAAAGGAGGGAGAGGGGCAAGGGCATTACTTATGTGTGCAAGGAGGTGATTCCATGGAGACTAAGCTGGGTAGCAAAGGAAATGAAGACACAAAGGAGTGAAGGCCAGTGAAGGGGTGGTAGGATTAAGGAATTTTCGATCTTAGTGAGTCAATGAATTGTCAAAGTGATGGAGTGGGATGGAAAGATAGGAGGTGGTGTTGGAGGGTGGGATGAAATAGAAATGATGGAGGGGTGAAATCAATGTCAACATCAAGACTATGAGAGTGAGTGGTTGGAACAGAAGAGGTCAAGGAACTGAAAGGCCAGGGCACCAAAAAGATCATAGGTATTGAAATTCTCAAGAATTAGGGTAGGACCAGTGCTAGAAAAAATGATGGTGAGATAGGAGCTAAAGTCTTCAAGGACGGAGAGGGAGAGAGCTGGGTGTCTATAGACTTCAGCTGCCAGTTCAGGAGAGTAGGTGCTATAGTCTGATGGCAGGAGGGTCAAAGCCGGGACATTTCATGGAGGAGAGAGACTAGTGTGAAAGTACCAGAGAGAACAGGTCCTGAAGTGTGAGGGGCATGGAGAGAAGCAGCTACCACCTGAGGGAGCTACAGAGGACGAGCCAAGAGTCAGAAGAAGAAAGTGAAGGGGTCCTTCAGAAAAGAGGATGCAGGTGATTGTGTCGAGGACAGACCTGAGGGCGCAGTGGAAGGAGATGGGGCTGCTTAGGACATGGACTCAAGTCGCATGGGATCCTGAACCTCCTGCATCCTAGTCCCTCTGGAAATGCTGAGACTTTATGACTTCTAATTTACTACCTCCCTCCAGGATCCTCCTCTCCTGTTTCTACAGGACCATCCTCTCTGGCCATTCCAAATACTTCCCATCCTCCCTGGCTTCTCTTTCATTTTCAGGCTTCCCATTCACCTTCCCATTTCTTACCTCCCTCCCTCCGTCCCTAACTCCCTTCCTTCCTTCCTTCCTTTCCTCTCTTGCCCTCTCCTTTTCTTCTCCTTCCTTACTTAGAGAACATAGGGTGTAAAATAGCAAAAAAAGAAAAAAAGAAGAAATGACAAGCGGCTCCGTCAGCTGTTAGCACTTGGCAGACACAGGGTATAGTGTCCCCACGAGGATGCCCAGGGAGAGGCTTTACTCCCTCCTCCTTTGCCTCTGTGTTCCCGGACATTTATGTTCTCCTCATGTTGACAGGCCCAAAAGAGGGAGGAAAAAGTCTCTCAGGAGTGTCTATCAATGCAAGTTTGGTCCAGTACGTTCCGAACTTACTAGACAACCTCATCTATATAAGGCTACAGTAGGAAGCTCCAGGGGCCACACAAAAGACGCAGAGAGTATACCCTTGCTTCTCAAGAACATAGAGGAGGAGGAGGGCAGCCTTCAGAAACAGTCCATGGGAGTGTACAGTGCTGCCCACCCAGGGCGCAGTTCCCACTTTGAAGTCATCATCCTCTGACTTCAAAGACCTGTTCCAAATGCCCTGTTCCAGCCAGTCACTGAGTTATCAAAGGTCACCCATAATTCCTGAGGTGGAGAGAGGTTTTGGCTTATGGGCTTATCAGCCTTTGTTTATATAGACTATAATTACTGAATGGTAGACTTACAAGAGACTTTGAGAGCATCTTTAGAAAATATATTGTTTGAATAGATACAATGTCATTTTGGCGTTATTTTTACCCCTGAGGAAAACAAGAGTGAAAGCACCGAGAGAGTTGCAGTGATTTTTCTCAAGGCCACTCAGAAAGTAGATAAGAGGACTGTCTCCGGGGCCTTCTAATAGCACATTCAGCCCACTTTCCCCTATCACGGGCTGCTTCCCCTAAACTGAAGACACTGTAGGAATCAATCAGATAAATTCAGAAATTTGCTCATAACGCAGTGGCTAGAGAGGGCTGGAACTTGGATGGAGATCCAGTTTCCCGAGGCAATGCCCTCTGCCTTCCGGTCCAAGTACTTCCATACTTGTTTCCCAGGCCACTAGGCCCTCCACTGTGGGCTCAGCCCCACACCAGCCTTGGGGACTGATTGGCTCAAAGACAAAAGAAGTAGAATGTGACTGGGATCCAGGGTTCACAGCTCAGCAGCAATCCTGCTCTGATCTCTAGGGTCAGTAACAAGGGGCTGCTTACTTTGCCCCGCTGTGACCAAGCCCCTGCCTCAAGCTCGTCATACGACCATCAGAGCCTGAGGCGCTAGCTTGACTTCTCCCGGCACTCATATCCTCAGGGCTGGGAGGAGCTAAGAGTTAGTGTCACCTTGAACAGAATGTCAACATGAACTACTAAGTGAACAGACAGGTTTGGCCCCTTTAAAAAATGTATCATTAAAGAAATGAGAGTAAACATCATAAGGAAAAATTTCAAATTTAAACAATACAGAAATTTATAAAGTAGGAAGTGAATTTCTTCTTCTTGTATTTCAATCCTAACCACAACCTTTTAAAAAGAATTCTTGGGAATTCCCTGGCAGTCCAGTGGTTAGGACTCCATTCCCTCACTGCTGAGGTCCAGGGTTGAATCCCTGGTCAGGGAACTAAGATCTCACAAGCCTTGTGGCACAGCCAAAAAAAAAAATTCTTATTAACAGTTAAATAATCCTTATTAACTATTTCAAGTTCTTTTCAATGCTAGCCAGACATTTACATATACATAAATCTATGCTCATTTGTGGAAATAAAGTGTTTTTCGCCCCCAAGGGGATCATTTAACAGGGATATCTTTCCAAGTCATTGCCACAGTATTTCATTTTTAATGGCCACACGCTATTCCACAGTGTTATTTAAATGGTTCCACAATGATGGACATTTAGGTTGTTTGGAACTTTTTCCATTGTAAGCAATGCTGCAATATGCTTCCCTGTATATATATCATTGTGCTAGAAATTTGGAAGCTAGACTCCTAGGAACAAAGTTGTCACACTGCACGTGCATTCTAAAATTTAATAGACACAGCCAAATTGTTCTTCTCCTCAAATCATGGACCAATCTACACTCCCACCAGCAGTGTGTGTGTGTGTGCGTGCATGCGTGCGTGTGTGTGTCTTTCCCCACACCCTACCCAGTAATTTGCTTCCTTCTGGAGGTCTGCAAAAAAACAATCTGTCAGACAGCGGAAGAGGCAAATGAGAATCTGTGCACAATGAATACACCTGACACCCTGTTGAATCTCAGAGCTTGTTCTGCTTATCTGGCTGCCTAAGGGGGGTCCCCCCTCTCCCTTGGCTCCATGGGGAGCCCAGCTGAGGAATGGTTGATGAGGGGCACTGGGGCACTCTCCTTCAGTTTGATTTAAAGTCTGCGCCTCAGTCCACTGCTATTCAGGGACGACATGCTCTGATGGCTGATAATATGCTCTATTTGTATTCTAGCTGGGTATAGTATTAGAGCCAAGTGTTTATTCATTTCCATTGGGCAAAGTCTGCAGGCACCGGGTGCTCACCTTGATCTTTAATTGTAATCACCAAATCAAAGCCCCGCTGTTATCTCAAAGGCTCACTCAGACTCCCAACTTTAGAAGGTCTATTGGCCTTCATTCCAAGTGTGTAGGACAGGTGGATGCCTCCGTTCCAGGGTTCCCTCCCCATTGCCTTCTCCCCTGATTTAAAATAAAGTGCAAAGGAAGAGAAAGCAGTGCTTGCAGAAGCTCAGGACTTTTAAAGCACCAATAATTTGCATGAACTTTGGTGCCTACTTTTGTTTTTAAGACCACTTAATAGACTTCATTTCTTAAAACAAAACCACAGATTAATCTTTCCAGACTGAGTCTTTGGAAGAGAATGCCCACAAATTTATTCAGAGGACTTCAAGCAGTAAAAATAATGTGCAGTGCATTTTAATGGGTAATAAAAATGAACCTTTCCATACATGTAGCAGAAAATGAACCTTTCCATACATGTAGCGGATGATTTTCAGAGGAGATTCACTTATTCCCTTATAGTTTTTTAAAAAACCTTTAGGTTTTGTGAAATTGACACATTTATAGTAAATAATCAAATAATGCAGAAAAATACAATGAACAAAGTTTAAAAAATAACGTATGAAACGCTACAACACAACAAGAATCACCTTAACATTTTAGTGAAACACATTTATGGAAACAATCTGATTTTATATGGACCCTATTCTTGTAACCTGCTTTTCTCCACTTTAAAGTATTCATTGCCATTTTCTTGTGTTTATGATTTTGGACATTGATAAACATTTTATTCTGTGATGCATCACAATTTAGTCAGTTCTCTAATGATTCCATAGCAAATTATGAGTGTTTATTTCCCCACAAGGTAGCAGACATTGAATAGTAACATTAATGTTTACCTTTGCTAACGTGATAGGTAAAAGGAAACAGATTTTAATTTGCATTACTTTTAAAACATTGAGGTAAAATTGGCAAAAACATTCTATGTTTCAGGTGTACAACATTATAATTTGATATTTGAATACACTTCAAAGTGATCACCACCAAAAGTCTAGTTATCATCCTTCACCATACAATTGACGCCCTTCACCCATTTCGCCCACCCATCAACCCCCTTCTCCTCTGGCAACCACCAATCTGTTCTCTGTACCTATGAGTTTGTTTTTGTTGTTTGCTTTGTTTGCTTTGTTTTTTAGATTCAGCATATAAATAAAATCATATGGTATTTGTCTTTCTCCATCTGACTTATTTCACTTAGCATAATACTCTCAAGTTCCATTTGTGTTGTCACAAATGGCAAGATTTTCTTCTTTTTTTTTTTGTCTGTGTAGTATTCCATTGTATATATATACCACATCTTCTTTATCCATTCACACATCAATGGACACTTAGGTTGTTCCCATATCTGAGCTATGGTAAACAATGCTGCAATGAACATAGTGGGGCATATATCTTTTCCATTTAGTGTTTTCGTATTCTTTGGATAAATACCTAGAAGTGGAATAGCTGGATCATTTGGTAGTTCTGTTTTTTTATTTTTTGAGGAATCTCCATACTGTTTTCCATAGTGACTGCATCAATTTATATTCCCACCAACAGTGTATAAGTGCTCCCTTTTCTCCACACCCTCTTCAGTACTTGTTATTTCTTGTCTTTTTGTTAATAGCCATTCTAACAAGTGTGAGGTGATATCTCTTCATGGTTTTGATTTGCATTTCCCTGATGATTAGTGATGTTGAATATCTTTTCATATGTCTGTTGGCCATCTGAATGTCATCTTTGGCAAAATGTCTGTGCAGATCCTCTGCCCAACTTTAAATCAGGTTATTTATGTTATTTTGTTGTTGGGTTGAATTTCCGTTTCCTTATTAATGAAGTTTGACACTTTTTCATATATTTAATGACCAGTTTGTATTCTGTGCTCATTAAAAATTGGAGTATTTATCAAGAATAGTAACCATGGGGCTTCCCTGGTGGCACAGTGGTTGAGAGTCCGCCTGCCGATGCAGGGGACACGGGTTTGTGCCCCGGTCTGGGAAGATCCCAAGTGCTGCGGAGCGGCTGGGCCCGTGAGTCATGGCTGCTGAGCCTGTGCATCCGGAGCCTGTACTACGCAACGAGAGAGGCCACAACAGTGAGAGGCCCGCGTACCGCAAAAAAAAAAAAAAAAGAATAGAAACCATGTCACATACGTGTTGCATATATTTTCCCATTTGTTTTATAATTTTGTTTTTATTTTAATTACATTTAATTAATTATATATTTGCATTTCGCTTTAAAAGTGAAAATGTACTTTTAAAGGGGAAATGATACACATATCATAATGATACCAAGAGATTTGACTGAAGAAAACGTGGGGGTAGGCGGCATCCTTGACGGAGGATGCAGAAGGATTCACTTGGCACTTACTCTGCCAGAGGCTTTGAAGATATTCTAACACTATTTGCTTATGCATTTTCCAAAAGTAAGGAAAGAAAACCCAGCTGGAAAAATCTAAGTATAATAAACTTATTTTTCATTCCTTTTTCCAAAGTTTCATGAATTGTTCAGACCTCTTAAGACTGGGGTTGTTTTGAGGAAGAGTTTGGGTGGTTATAGCACCAGGGCTGCCAAAACTAAAACATAATTGGATGGGTTCTCTTTTACTATCATTTGGTTTCTTCTTTTCCTTTTCCTTCAGAAGGCTTCATATCTAAAATCTGCCTAAAGATCAGACGTGTGGTCCTTTGTATAAGGAATTGACCTAGATTTAGCTTTACTTGACAATAAGAGATTAAAGACAAGGAACCAAACCAAAAATAAAACAACCTTGGAAAACATTATCTCAGATTTTGATGTGCTTGCTTTACAGTGTTTAATGGATAATGGGGTCTGAATAGGAAATCTTTATTCATTTGGGCTCAAATTACTTTCAAAATTATGGAGAAGATATGTTGCCTACTCAAAAGAATGCTCTACTTTCAAGGATCTTAACAATTCAATTTTCTAGAAACAAATAAAAATTGTATAAATTTGGGGGGACATTTACTATGGGACAGTGTTCTTAGTGGTTTATATGAAAATTTAGATCTATATATCTTAAAAAATTTTTTAATTGAAGTACAGTTGATTTATAACATTGTATTATTTTCTGGTGTATAGCAAAGGGCTTCAGATATATATATTCTTTTTCAGATTCTTTTTCATTGTAGTTTATTACAAGATATTGAATATAGTTCCCTGTGCCATACAGTAGAACCTTCTTGTTTACCTATTTTATATATAGTAGTTTGTATTTGCTAATCCCAAACTGCTAATCTTCCCCTCCCCCTGCCTTTCCCCTTTGGTAACCATAATTTCATTTTCTATGTCTGTGAGCCTGTTTCTGTTTTGTAAATAAGTTCATTAGTATCATTTTTTTAGACTCCACATGTAAGGGATATCATATATTTGTCTTTCTCTGCCTGACTTACTTCACTTAGTATGATAATCTCTAGGTCCACCCATGTTGCTGCAAGTGGCATTATTTCATTCTTTTTTATGACTGCGTAATATTCCATTGTGTGTGTGTGTGTGTGTGTGTGTGTGTGTGTGTGTGTGTGTGTGTGATCTTTTTTACCTATTCATCTGTTGATGGATACTTATATTGCTTCCATGTCTTGGCCATTGTAGTGCTGCTATGAACATTGAGGTGCATGTATCTTTTCTAATTAGAGTTTTTGTCTTTTCTGGATATATACCCAGGAGTGGGATTGCTGGATCATATGGTAACTCTATATATCTTTATATCTATATCTATGCTTAATATGTTTGATATGCCTTGCTTCCCCCTGAAAATTTCCCCTTCTTCCCAGTGCCCCAGGCTTGAAAGGGCAAACTGAGGAAATTGTAGAGTGGTCTGGGAGTTTCATGTCAGAAGGGGTATTATCCTTTGCGTAAATATTTCAACCTCTTCTCAGGAGGGTTGGAACAAACCAGGAGAATATAAGGCATGGATCTCTCCAACTATATGGGAATCGGTGAAAGGGACTCCTCCTTCAGTCAATATCAAAGCAAGATTGTGCTCTTAATTTTTTTTTTTTTTTTTTTTTTTTTTTTGCGGTACGCGGGCCTCTCCCTATGTGACCTCTCCCATTGCGGAGCACAGGCTCGGGACGCGCAGGCTCAGCGGCCATGGCTCACGGGCCCAGCCGCTCCGCGATATGTGGGATCATCCCGGACCGGGCCACGAACCCGTGTCCCCTGCATCGACAGGCGGACTCTCAACCACTGCGCCACCAGGGAAGCCCTGTGCTCTTAATTCTTAATCTCATTTATTTAAGAAAAAACCAGTTTAAAAATGTTACTTTTATTTTTTAATAAGTAATCCATACACATAGTAGAAAATTTACAATGTACCAAATAGCATATACTGAAAGATAAGTTTCCTTTCCTTTCCTGTACCACCCAGTCCCCCTCCCAAGAGGCAACCGTCATTGTCTTGTGTATCTATCTAGAGATTTTCTATGTACTCATACAATTACTCATGCACACACACGTGTTCTCTCTGAACCACTTCCTCACCGAAATGGAAACATAGCAGAGCACTATCTTGCTTCTTCCCTTAATGCCATATCTTGGAGATGCATTATTCAATCCACCATATTCATGTACCAAATATTTTTAATCAGTTAAAAATAGTCTTTTACTATTACAAACCGAAGTAACAATGAAAGTTCTTAAATATACATCATTTTGCACAAGTGTGGGTGTATTTGTTGGACAAATTACCAAGAAATGGAATTGCTGGGTCACAGGACTCATGCATTTTTTAAGTTTGAAAGATAATCAGTGTGTGATTAAGCAGAACTATTTAGTAATTCTTATTTAATAAGATCATCCTGCTACATATAAATTAGTGTCTAGGTCAGAAGGGACCTCAAAGTTTCTTTCTGGAAATGTCTCAGTTAGGTGCAAACTACAAATTTCTGGAACGTATAAAAAAGGTATGAGTAGGGCCTGTCCAAAGCAATGTCAGGGTAGACCTGTGGAGCCCTGCAGATCCTGATGGGCGATAGTAAGTGACCTTGGGGACTTAGAAGTGTGACTTATGGGGGCTACCAGTGTTGCACACTGTAGGTGGTGCTGCCTGCTATCGATTAGGCTGAGCCAGATGAAATGATAGATGTTAGACCATTTTTTATCTACAAAAATGGCAACTGTCATTTTCATTTCATTCGCAGCTCAACTAATATTAAGTTTATTTTTTGGTATCTTAGGGAAAATTCCTTGGGGAACTGGGGAAGATTTCACAGGGAAGGTGGATTTTGGAGGCTGGGAAGCAGAAAGATAGGCGCGAGGGTCAGGAAAGTAGACAAGAAAATCACAATTAGAGGGTATCGGAGACCGATGGGAATGAGCTTGTATAGAAGATAAAAGTGTGACTCAAAGGACTGATGTCTCTTTTCTGCAAACTTTCATGAGCTGCAGTGGATGTCCCTGGTCCCTCTGCATGAAGCAGAAAACTGTAGTCCAGAAAGAATGATGGGGTCAGGGCAGCAGTGGCTCCCATCCCTACCTTAAATATGTGCATCTGGATTAGGGTTTTAACCTCGCAGTAGAAGCTGATGGGGATTGAGATTTTGGTCCATTTTGGGATTTGGTACTGAAAACTTCAGCTCAACATTGCGGTCAATATCTGTCCTGCCAACATAGACTTAAAAGTGGCCCTGAAGTTCATTATCTTAAATGGTTGCTAAGGGGATGATTATAGGAATTTCCCCACACTTGGAGAAGAGTCATCCTGGAGCACCGGGATAAATACATAGTGAGGGGAAGTGTGTTTCCTTTCAAAATTATAGATACAATATAACAGTGTTAGAGAGAGTTTAACAACAGAGGGGGAAACACCACCTATAATCACCACCCTAACAAAACAGCTCTGAATATTTACATAATTCTTCCAACTCCTTGACCATTTGCTTTCATGTTTCACACCATTGCAATCACAAGCTTTTCTTATTTAACATCTCAGTTTTGCTAATTATTGTTTTAAATGGCTGCTTGTTGTACTGTAATTCGCCTTAGTCCCCCATTTTCAAACATTTCAGGTTGCTTTCCAATTTCTTGCTATTAGGGAAAAGCACCCTTTTAATCTCGTGGCCTGAAAAAAGGTTTCTGTCTATATTTTATTCTTCTTATTAAAGTAAATGATTCTGCCGTATGGCTTCCCTCTGTCAGCAGAGAAATCTATTTCTCTATTTTACTAGTGTTAAAAGGGATAATGGGTAGAGCAAAGCACTTAGCACAGTGCTTGGCAAATAATGAGTGCTATATAAATGTGAACTCTTGATTATTACTAGTCAAGGTCTTTCATCTTCAATGTCAGAAAAAGACCAGCAAATAAAGAAGCTATTGGGAAGATATTGGATCGCTCACAGAGAATTATGATCAACAACTGGGGAGGAACCAAGGGGAGGCTGGCTGCAGAACCAGAGCCCATGTCATGCCACAGGACTTGTCTGGTTTCTGGACATCTCTGTTGGTACTGCCGCCACCAATGCCCCTAGACCTGGTTGTCAGTACTTCATGACCGGGAAGAATTCTAGATAGCCCTTGTGTTTTTGCTTCATCTACTTAAGAGTCAAAGATCTGGATGGGGAGACCCAGATAGCTGAGCCTAAGTCATGGGCATCTGTAGCGGGAGGTAGGACCCTGACTTCTACAAAGCCTCTCACAATGGAGAAAGTACCCCAAATAGAAAGCCGTTTGAATGCTGGGGAGCCAACTGGCAAATATCTTCAGGGTGAAAAATGATATGTTTCTTATGAAAAGTCACTAATAATTAGGAAGTTTAAATCATTCTCAAACATGACCAATACTGACTTAGGAAGCAGGAAATGTACAAATTAAGAGAAATAGATTGCAATATAATTACATAATTTACTTAAAACACTCCAGTGATTACCTATTACTTTAAGATGAAGTCCAAAATCCTTTCCCTGACCTATAAGACTTTGAATGATCTAGCCCCTGCCTTTGTAGCTAGATCCCTCACTCTATCCTTTAACTCCACTTCTTGGCTTTCTTTTTTTTTTTTTTTCTTTTTTTTTTGAGGTACGTGGGCCTCTCACTGTTGTGGCCTCTCCCGTTACGGAGCACAGGCTCCGGACGCACAGGCTCAGCGGCCATGGCTCACGGGCCCAGCCGCTCCTTGGCATGTGGGATCTTCCCGAACTGGGGCACGAACCCGTGTCCCCTGCATCGGCAGGCGAACTCTCAACCACTGAGCCACCAGGGAAGCCCTTGGCTTTCTTTTTGAACGCTCATTTCTTGCTTGTCATGCTGCTCCTTTTGCCTGGAAGGGTCTCCTTTCTATCCCAACAGCTCCCACCCCATCTAACACTATGTTTCTAGTCTCAGCTAAAACATTCTCTGCTTTAGGGAAGATTTCCTAGCTCTCAGAACAGGATGGGACCCTGTTATATGCACCCAGAGCAGCCTGTCTGTTGTATCACATATACCACAAGCTGTAAGTTCTGTGAGTGTGCGAACCTCATTCATTTAGCACTGTTTCTCCAGTGCCTAAAACAGTGCAGAAAGTTGACAATAAACATATGTAGAATGTTAACATCTTACATAGCCATAGCACATTTATCGAAACAGAAATTAACATTGATACAATACTAGTAAGTAAACTACAGGCTTCATTCAGATTTCACCAGTTTTTCCATTAATGTCCTTTTTCTGTTTCGGACTCCAATCTGGAATACCATATTACATTTAATTATCGA
Organism: Tursiops truncatus; assembly: GCF_011762595.2. Classification (NCBI taxonomy): domain Eukaryota; kingdom Metazoa; phylum Chordata; class Mammalia; order Artiodactyla; family Delphinidae; genus Tursiops; species Tursiops truncatus. The sequence continues at coordinate 82,112,075 of NC_047041.1, forward strand.
GTCTTCTTGGTCTCCCCCTATCTAAGATTTTTTCCTCTTTTCTTTTTTCTTGTCTTTTGTGACTTTGACACTTTTGAGAAGTAGTGGTCAGCTATTTTGTGAATGTCCCTCAGTTTGAGTTTACCTGATATTTTTTCATGATTTCTAAAGTTACGGATTTGGGGGAAGTATACCACGGGGGACACAAAATGTTGATATTTCTTATTACAGAAATGTTAACCTTGATCACTTAGGTAAGGTGGTATCTCTGGAAAGTTAGCATGTAAAGTTACAGTTTTTTCTTTTCCATTCAGTAGAGGCAAGTCATTAAGTTGTGCTCACATTCAAAGGGCGAGGAGGGAAGGTCTACTTCCTGGAGACAGAAGAATCAAATAATTTGTGGACACATATTAAAACCACCATAGTAATTTATTGGGGGGGGAGATCATTTGAGTCTATGCTACTATTCAGTTTCTTTTAAAAACTTCATGCACTAATTTTAGCATACATCAGGGTTCTTGCCTGCCCTGCAGCAATCATTATTGTGGTATTCCTGGATTCCTTTTTGCACAAAGAATGCGAATCCTTGCTCATAAACTCATTTGAAATTTGATATTTAATTTTCTAACCAACCGAAGGCATTGTCCCTGTGGCAAAGAGTATTCGTTTGGGCAGAGTGAGAATGAGGGTTTTTTGGAGGGTGTTGTGGTTTTTTTCCCCTTTTTCTAGCCTTAACTTTGAAGTCAAACCATAGTCCTTAATTTACAAGAGTAGGTCTCAAATTTTCAGCTCAGATATTTCTTATGAAAATTAAGACAGGAGAGTTAAAAGAACGAGGAAAGGTGCTATCTGCAAAATGGGGTGATTAAACAGGCAAAAATTAGAAAGACACAGAGAAATTTTTGAGTCTTCAGTTTCATCGGCGAATCTTATAACTTCTGGAATCTTAGATGTTGCTTAAAAGACAAAGTCCTTATCCCTCACCTATTTCCTCTCTGGCAGCAGGAAGCACATTTCACAGTCAATTCCCCCAAGATAGACGAGGATGGCGAGAGAATGGAGGGGCAGAAACTGTATAAATGGTAAAGCTCCTTCAGAGAGTAGAGATTGGTATTATTATTATTATTCTAACTGCTCAATACAAAAAAGCAAAAACTTGGCAACACAATATTGCCTGTTTCTTGGAAGAAAAGTGGGGAATAACTTTGTCTCCATCTGCTAGGGACACTGAAAACAGGCCGACTCTTTACTGAGTGTGTAATCTCGGTGGGAAGTGGGATAGAATGAGGTGGAAGCCCACCAGAAATAATCCTGAGTTCTATGTTTTAAAAAACAACAGGAGCTTTGGAAGAGCTTCAAAATCAAGAGAAGAAAACCACAGTGGTATCCGAACACTGAACTGGAATTATTAAATATTCAGAGGATGAGAAACATGCAGATAGGAAGTGATTCAAAGGATCAGGAGAAAGGTTATTCTGTGACCAAAAAAAAATTTTTTTAAAGAAATCTTTTCGTAACAAATACCTCGTAACAGTACTGTGGAACCTTGACTCTTGACTCTGGGCTGCAACTTGCATTCCAGATGACTTGTAAAGCAATGATTTCTTGGTCCCGGAGCCAGTGAACTTGGGAGCAGTTCAATAAGACAGTGTGGTCTGTGGGTCCTGAATCATTATTCTACCTGGCAACCTTATGACAGCTGCTGAATCCAAGAGGAAATTACGTTGATTTGTAGAGGGAGTGGAAATCTTTGTCAATGAAAATATAATTTTGCTTCTTTCAGGCACATACATCTATAGAAAACCAGATCAGCCTGTACTGACAATTTAACATAGACCAAAATCTGGAAAAAGGAGCATTGCTTTGCATTTTCTAAAGACCTTGTACTTGTTTTTAAAAGTGTCACCACAGTTCTATTGATATACTTTTTATAAGATAATATGGTGCAAACTTCTCCTTTATAGTTTATAATCTTCTCCAAAATGTCAGTAAATTAGTGCTCTGTTGGTGAGTGTGATGCACAGTGTACTTATATATCTTTAAAGGAATAGTTCTGTATTTTGTAAGTAATCATAATACCTCCACATGTATACATACGTGATGCGACACACATACATATAACAATCGCGTGCTTAAGCACATTTTGAAAGATGAGGAAACTGAGACTCAGAGACTTTAGGTAACTTGGGTAAAGTTAACCAGATAATAACAGAGCTAGTAGCCAAAGACTGGAATGTGGCCCCTGGCCCAGTCTTCCCACTGCACTGACTCCTCTGGATAGAGAGTCTTGCGCAGCTAGCCTCCAATGACCCACTGAACAATAGAAGAAATGCCTGCATTGCAAAGTTCAGCAGGATCAATCAAAAGCAGCTCTATTTTCTCTACATTAAGCATCAAAAAATTAAAAGTCATCCAGGCTTGAATCTCAGATAGACCGGTAATAAGCTGTGATCGCTCTTAGGTAGAGCACCCCAGGAAGATGCTCTCAGCTCTGGGTGTCAGACACATGCATAGTCAAGCCCCATCAAAACGTCATTCTGCAGGGATATTGGCTCGGTGCTTTGTGACAGCCTGGAGGGGTGGGATGGGGAGGGTGGGAGGGAGGGAGATGCAACAGGGAAGACATATGGGATCATATGTTTATGTATGACTGATTCACTTTGTTATAAAGCAGAAACTAACACACCATTGTAAAGCAATTATACCCCAATAAAGATGTTAAAAAAAAAAAAAAAAAAAAAAAAAAAAACGTCATTCTGCCCAGGACTGGGGATGGGGTTCCTTGGAGAAAGCAGGGATGATCCTCCAGTGGACTCCAGAGTCCAGAGGTTCAAAACCAGAGCAGGGAGAGCCTTGTGTGGGGCACAGAACCTTGGGAGGAGATTTCAACCAGCAGAGAATGTAATTACCTGAGTAGGAAGTGGGCTGCAATTTACCTTCTCCAAGGGTGCACAGTCTTTGGTTACTAAAAAGGCATTTGCTTTCAGTACAATAAACAGAGTTCAGTACAATAAATGGATTTTCTCATCCTTGTAGTGGATTTTAAAATCTAAATGTTGTGTCTTGGACTACAATATTTTTCAATCCTACTATTAGGGGTACACACACACACATATATTAAAGGTCTTATATTCAATAAGTTAAAGTTGGACAGAATACTTGATCAAGGCACCAATTGCATTCGAATTAATCCTGATGTCTGAAGTTGCTTGTTGGAGAAATAATGACAAGATTTAAGCAATTCCAATCAGATACAACCCTTATGAAAAATAATATTTGGTGGATAGACTGAATGATGTAATCAAACTCTAGTAATTATTTATACTCACATGTTCAGTGTCTGAAATACTGGTCTTCCAAGTATTTCCAAAAGTACAAAAGAACTTGTATTTATTGAAGACCTTTATTGAAGATGAATCCAAGATACTGCTAAGGCACATGCCTTATTAAAATGTGAATATTTAATATTCCACATTAATGAATAAACTACGGCTCAGGGGTCAGCTAAGTGAATCCCAGGGGCCTGGGCAATAATTCTGGGGCCTGAAAGTCAGTATCTCACCCTGTGCCATGTGTCTAGATAGCCTTTGCTTATGGCCCCTGGTTTTAGATTCCTTCCCATTATGGAGTTACCATTCCCTAGGAGGTTGCCAGGAAAATCCCTGAGTGCCAGGCCGAGGCTGGATAACTCCCTGACTGGGCTTCCTTGGGGAGCAGAACAGCAGAGGGGAGCTAACCCCTCTGTTAGGATTCATGGGGTACTCAGATTCCCCTCCCTCCAAGACTAAAGAAGCTTGGGACCAATCAACTCACTTCTGAGTCCTTGCTTTCTCCTCTTGCACAAAGCAGGCATTTAAATATTTAAGAAGTTATTGGAGGAAAATGTAACATTGAATATTTCTGAGAAATTATAGTAGTTCTAAAACAAGTCAGTGGATGAGAAGATAATTTCCCTGTAAAGGGAGAATGCATCCTATATAGTATTCGTGATATTTCTCTCTGAGCCTCTCTTTGAGTCCTCATCACCAGGGTTATTGAGTGTTCATGGTCAGCCCTAAGTGAGGTGCGGGTTAGGCCTTGGGACCTCTACTCAAAACTGAGGCCTGTGGTCTGCTTGCTGACTGGTAGCCCCAGGAATGTCCTGTGCAGAATTGCACAGTGCCCTGTGGCATGAGACCACTCACATCACCAGCTTAAAATGCCATTCAGGGCAAACACAATTCCACACTGCTGGCCTGGGTGCATTTGGAAGGAGGGAAAATGGGGCTCAAATGTTAAAGCTCTCATGAAATACAATATTATGGAGAAAACTCCAGAAAAACTCATTTTCAACAAGGTTTTATGTTTAAATCCTTTTTTTTTCCTGCTTCCCAAGATTTGCCCAAATGAATTTCAGAAAACTTGGAGAGATTTTTGCCTGTCACCCTAATATAGTAGAACATCATTTTCCTTGTCTTTTGCAGATAATGACAGAGAGCTAGCTGTGTTTCCAATCGGCTCTGATTCTGCATTTTGGGCAGCATAAAGGAAAACATCTCGTTCCTTTTATAGAAAAGCAATCCCCTGAGGTTGGCCCTTAAAAGCTGTTTTCATCCATGGACGTTGCTGCAGCCAAATTCTCCAACTCCCAAACTACCATTATGCATTTTCTTTCGGACAGGGAATTTTAGGATCATCCCTCCTGACCCCATAATGAAGCCATTTATTTCTCCCTGAGGTGGAAGATTCATTTATTTTTTCCTTGTTTCTTCTTGGCAATTATCTCTATTGCTACCCATAATCTGCCCAGTCGTTTTTGATAACATCCTGTGATTACAGCCAATTGGCTGTTGAAAGCTGAAGAAAAGTTAACCAGGCACAGAAATATCACTCGGGTTAAAGAAGGCCAACTTTCAGTAGGCTTGTGCTTGAGAGGTTTTTGATGGGGAAGGATGGATGTTAACCTGACACTGACATTCTGTTAAAAAAAACAAGTCAATGCTCAAAATAGGGCTGAGTATCATATGGTAGTTCCTTACGGCAGAGCAAAGGACAAATCTGCCTGCAGATGAGGTCAAAGAATGTCTTGCTGATTTTCAAATATTGTCCCAATTAATACACTAGGCAGCATTTCAGAAGACAAAGAACTAGGGAATCTTAATAAAGATGATGATAATAGTAACAGTAGCAGTAGCCACTGCTTATTTAGCTGAGTCATTTGCGTTTATTAACTCACTTTATTCTTTCCACAACCCTTTCACAGAAGGCTATATGATTTTCTCAAGGTCACCCAGCTTGTAAGTAGCAGAGTGAAAGTCTGAACTTGACTCTGCATGCTTGAGTTATTTTATGCCCAGCCCTGTGCTTGGCATTGGTGGGGAATATAAGAGAAGCACAGACACTTTTCTTGCCCTTGAGTTAACAGTCTGGCTGGGATAGATAATACACCAGAAATTCTTAAAGAGCAATGACCAATCATCTACAATTAAATGCCTCAGTACTTAATCCCCTGTTCCTAGTCAATAGTTTTTTTTTATATTAGATAGTCCCTGTTCAAATTACTAGTGTGGTTTTTGTCTCCAATTGGATCAATGCCAAGAGACACACAGCCCATAGGCACTCAGAGATGATGAGAGGCATTAAGGGGGCAAAGTATGAAGGCTGGAGCCACTGCTTTTTAGCTGTAAAACCTCTGGCAAGTCACTTACTCTCTCAGTCTGTTTCTTCATCTGAAAGATGTGACTAATATATCTTTTTCTTTTTTTAGCATTTTAAAAAATCTTTATTTATTTATTTTTTAACATCTTTATTGGAGTATAACTGCTTTACAATGGTGTGTTAGTTTCTGTTTTATAACAAAGTGAAGCAGCTATATATATACATATATACCCATATCCCCTCCCTTTTATGTCTCCCTCCCACCCTCCCTATCCCACCTCTCTAGGTGGACACAAAGCACCGAGCTGATCTCCCTGTGCTATGTGGCTGCTTCCCACTAGCTATCTGTTTTACATTTGGTAGTATATATATGTCCATGCCACTCTCTCACTTCGTCCCAGCTTACCCTTCCCCCTCCCTGTGTCCTCAAGTCCATTCTCTACGTCTCCGTCTTTATTCCTGTCCTGCCCCTAGGTTCTTCAGAACCTTTTTTTTTTTTTTTTTAGATTCCATATATATGTGTTAGCATACGATATTTGTTTTTCTCTTTCTGACTTATGTTACTCTGTATGATAGTCTCTAGGTCCATCTACTTTACTACAAAAAACTCAATTTCGTTTCTTTTATTTATTTATTTATTTTTTGTGTGGTACGCGGGACTCCCACTGCTGTGGCCTCTCCCGCCGCGGAGCACAGGCTCCAGACGCACAGGCCCAGCGGCCACGGCTCACGGGCCCAGCCACTCCGCGGCATGCAGGATCCTCCCAGACCGGGGCACGAACCCGCGTCGCCTGCATTGGCAGGTGGACTCCCAACCACTGCACCACCAGGGAAGTCCTCGTTTCTTGTTTTGGCTGAGTAATATTCCATTGTATATATGTACCACATCTTTATCCATTCATCTTTCGATGGACACTTAAGTTGCTTCCATGTCCTGTCTATTGTAAATAGAGCTGCAATGAACATTGTGGTACATGACTCTTTTTTTTTTTTTTTTTTTTTTTGCGGTACGCGGGCCTCTCACTGTTGTGGCCTCTCCCGCTGCGGAGCACACCCCGGATGCGCAGGCTCAGCGGCCAGGCTCACAGGCCCAACCGCTCCACGACATGTGGGATCTTCCCGGACCGGGGCACGAACCAGGGTCCCCCGCATTGGCAGGCGGACGCTCAACTACTGCACCACCAGAGAAGCCCAAGACTCTTTTTGAATTATGGTTTTCTCAGGGTATATGCCCAGTAGTGGGATTGCTGGGTCTATGGTAATTCTGTTTTTAGTTTTTTAAGGAACCCCCATACTGTTCTCCATAGTGGCTGTTATCAATTTACATTCCCACCAATAGTGCAAGAGGGTTCCCTTTTCTCCACACCCTCTCCAGCAATTGTTGTTTATAGATTTTCGGATGATGCCCATTCTAACCGGTGTGAGGTGATACCTCATTGCAGTTTTTATTTGCATTTCTCTAATGATTAGTGATGTTGAGCAGCTTTTCATGTGCCTCTTGGTCATCTGTATATCTTCTTTGGAGAAATGTCTGTTTAGGTCTTCTGCCCATTTTTGGATTGGTTTGTTTGTTTTTTTGGTATTGAGCTGCTTGCATGTTTTGGAGATTAATCCATTGTCAGTTGCTTCGTTTGCAAATATTTTCTCCCATTCTGAGGGTCGTCTTTTCGTCTTGTTTATTGTTTCCGTTGCTGTGCAAAAGCTTTTAAGTTTCATTAGGTCCTATTTGTTTATTTTTGTTTTTATTTCCATTTCTCTAGGAGGTGAGTCAAAAAGAATTTTGATGTGATTTATGTCATAGAGTGTTCTGCCTATGTTTTCCTCTAAGACTTTTTTTTTTTTTTTTTTTTTTTTTTTGCGGTACGCGGGCCTCTCACTGTTGTGGCCTCTCCCGTTGCAGAGCACAGGCTCCAGACGCGCAGGCTCAGCGGCCATGGCTCACGGGCCCAGCTGCTCCGCAGCATGTGGGATCTTCCCGGAGCGGGGCACGAACCCGTGTCTCCTGCATCGGCAGGCAGACTCTCAACCACTGTGCCACCAGGGAAGCCCTCCTCTAAGACTTTTATAGTGTCTGGCGTTGCATTTAGGTCTTTAATCCATTTTGAGTTTATTTTTGAGTATGGTGTTAGGGAGTGTTCTAATTTCATTCTTATGAAATTAGAACACTTCCTAACCACTTATTGAAGAGGCTGTATTTTCTCCATTGTATATTCTTGCTTACTTTATCAAAGATAAGGTGACCATATGTGCATGAGTTTATCCCTGGGCTTTCTATCCTGTTCCATTGATCTATATTTCTGTTTTTGTGTCAGTACCATGCTGTCTTGATTACTGTAGCTTTGTAGTACAATCTGAAGTCAAGGTGCCTGATTCCTCCAGCTCCATTTTTCTTTCTCAAGATTGCTTTGGCTATTCAGGGTCTTTTGTGTTTCCATACAAATTGTGAATTTTTTTGTTCTAGTTCTGTGAAAAATGCCAGTGGTAGTTTGATAGGGATTGCATTGAATCTGTAGATTGCTTTGGGTAGTATAGTCATTTTCATAATGTTGATTCTTCCAGTCCAAGAACATGGTATATCTCTCCATCTGTTTGTATCATTTTTAATTTCTTTCATCAATGTCTTATAGTTTTTTGCATACAGGTCTTTTGTCTCCTTAGGTAGGCTTATTCGTAGGTATTTTATTCTTTTTGTTGCAATGATAAATGGGAGTGTTTCCTTAATTTCTTTCAGATTTTTCATCCTTAATGTATAGGAATGCAAGAGATTTCTGTGCATTAATTTTGTATCCTGCTACTTTACCAAATTCATTGCTTAGCTCTAGTAGTTTTCTGGTAGCCTTAAAAGATGTGACTGATATCTACTTCAAAGGAACGTTGGCCAAAAAAATGAAATAGTGTGAGGAAAGCAGTTTGCACACGATAAGGTCTCCCATAACGACGACAACAAAGACAACATCAGGAGTGACAGAAAGGCTCAGAAACAGTGCTATTAAAATTCGAGTCAATTGTAAATAAGAGGTATACTACCGCTACCACTTGTTTTCAGTACAAATCTTTATTTCCAAGCAGTTTTTTGGACCAGTGAACCTGCCTATTCTTTTAAATCCTGTATGTCTCCTTTGACCATGCTAAATACCATGTGATGGGGTGCTTTGTCATTGTTGTATGATTTTGTGAGTGCTTCATACTTCTGACCAGATGATACATTTCTGAAGGAAGGAAATGACAAATCTTATTTCTTGGCTCTTAGCTTTCATTTTTTAAAATTGAATTATTTTTGATTTAAAATATTGTGTTAGTTCCAGGTGTATAGCATAGTGATTTGTTTTTGTTTTTGCAGATTATATTCGATTATAGGTTATTACAAGATATTGGGTATAATTCCCTGTGCTGTACAGTAAATCTTTGTCAGGTTCTTAGCTCTCCTGATGTCAATTATAATGCCTGTGCACATCAATTCACACGCAGTGAGTGATTTTTATTAGTAGTGTGCTTTTTTGAGAAAGGGCTCCTTTCTCAAATATCTTCCCCATTATGGTGCCACACTGAGTAAATTCCACCATTTTCATGTTTTTGGATAAATACTATTCCTTTTAGATATTCTTTTAAAGATGGATTTATTCCTCTAAGGACCAGCATGTGAAGACAGTATTTATCATTCATACCTTAGAGTCAATTAATATTATCTCTCAGATAATTTAGAAACAGGAAATGAGCAGACAGCAGGTAAGACGTGGGGAGAAAGAATGTGCTGAAAGTTAGGGGAGGAGAGTGAGAAGAAGCAGGTGTAGAACAGCCTTAGTTTTCTCATTCTGATCAGAGCCGGTGCTGCTCATTGGATACACACAAAAAATATTCTCTTATTTTGCAGATCTACTCATTGTAGTAGAAAACAATCCACAGGTTTGGGACACAATGTGATAGAGAGGTTTAAATCAGACTCTGTAATTAGCTAGATCTAGGTTTGCGATTCAGCTCTATCATTAACTAGCTGTATGAGGTTAGGCAAATAATTTAACCTCTTTGATCCTCAGTTTCCTCATCTGTGAAATGGGGATGATGATGTTACCTACATATAAAATTTCAGTAAGGATTTAAAGAGCTAATGCATGTATGTGTTTAGCACAGAATCTAGCATGCAGTAAATGCCATTAGCTATTGTTGTTAATGTTACGTATCACCCAGAGTCAGGCTAATGGAAAAAATTATCTCATTGTGGTATTATGAATCTCATTACAATCACAGGATTAAAAACTACAGTGGTCAGCCTATAATGGTGGTATTAGATGTGGAACATTTTGCTAGAAATCTTGTCACTAAAATATATTTTAAAATTTTATTTAAGTATATTTGATTTACAATGTTGTGTTAATTTCTTCTGTACAGCAAAATGACTCAGTTATATATATTATATATATATTCTTTTTTCATATTCTTTTCCATTATGGTTTGTCACAGGATATTGATTAGAGTTCCCTGGGCTATACAGTAGGACCTTGTTGTTTATCCATCCTATATTTAATAGTTTGCCTCTGCTAACCCCAAACTCCCAATCCTTCCCTCCCCTACCCCCCACCCCCTTGGCAACCACAAGTGTGTTCTATGTATCTGTGAGTCTGTTTTTGTTTCATAGATATGTTGATTTGTATCATATTTTAGATCCCACATGTAAGTGATATCATATGGTATTCGTCTTTTTAATTAATTAATTTATTTTTGCTGTGTTGGGTCTTCGTTTCTGTGCGAGGGTTTTCTCTAGTTGTGGCAAGCGGGGGCCACTCTTCATCGTGGTGCACAGGCCTCTCACTATCGCGGCCTCTCTTGTTGTGGAGCACAGGCTCCAGACGTGCAGGCTCAGTAGTTGTGGCTCACAGGCCTAGTTGCCTCCATGGCATGTGGGATCCTCCCAGACCAGGGCTCGAACCCATGTCCCCTGCATTAGCAGGCAGATTCTCAACCACTGCACCACCAGGGAAGCCCTGGTATTTGTCTTTTTGTTAAGTCACTAAAATATTTTTAAAATAAACTTTTAATTTTGGAATAAGTTTAAATTTACAGGAAATTTGCCAAGGTAGTATAGAGAGTTCCCATATACCTTTTAAGAGCGTCTCCTAATGTTTTTTGTTTTTGTTTTAATTAATTAATTTATTTATTTTTGGCTGTATTGGGTCTTCAGTGTTGCGCATGGGCTTTCTCTAGTTGTGGCGAGCAGGAGCTACTCTTCGTTGCGGTGCACGGGCTTCTCATTGCGGTGGCTTCTCTTGTTGCAGAGCACAGGATCTAGGAGCATGGGCTTCAGTAGTTGTGGCTCGTGGGCTCTAGAGCACAGGCTCAGTTGTTGTGGCACATGGGCTTAGTTACTCTGTGGCATGTGGGATCTTCCCGGACTAGGGCTTGAACCCATGTCTCCTGCATTGGTAGGTAGATTCTTAACCACTGCGCCACCAGGGAAGTCCCACGTCTCCTAATGTTAACACACTGAAAATATTTTTTCAAATGTGTTTAGGTATAACAAAATTTTCATTCTAATAGATCTAGTTCTTTTCTTTTGTCCATGTCCCCTTTTTGTTTAGTATTTTTTTAAATTAATTAATTAATTTTATTTTTGGTTGCTTTGGGTCTTCGTTGCTGAACGTGGGCTTTCTCTAGTTGCGGTGAGCGGGGGCTACTCTTCGTTGTGGTGCACAGGCTTCTCATAGCAGTGGCTTCTCTTGTTGCACAGCATCGGCTCTAGGAGTTAGGGTTTCAGTTGTTGTGGCATGTGGGCTCAGTAGTTGTGGCTTGCAGGCTCTAGAGTGCAGGCTCAGTAGTTGTGGCGCACGGGCTTAGCTGCTCCGCAGCATGTGGGATCTTTCTGGACCAGGGCTCGAACTCGTGTCCCCTGCATTGGCAGGCGGATTCTTAACCACTGTGCCACCAGTGAAGTCCCTTTCTAGTTTTTGTTTACTGATACTAGTGTGGTGGATGGAATGGTTGTTTTCATGTCTTCACTACCCATGGTATTTTCAACAACCACACACACACACACACACACACACATTCATATATTTGAACTATCTACAAAGGATTTGGAGTGAGGTTTTGGTATTATTTTCTTTTCATTGAGTTCTTTATTTAAAGTACTGCTTCTCAGTCCTGACTATACATAGATCATCTGATGCCAAGATCCCACCCACAGAAATAACAATTTAATCATCTGGGTTGGCACCCAGTTTGCTTGTTTGTTAATTAATTAACAAGTTAATTAATTAATTAATTAACTTGTTAATTAACAAGTCCCTAAGGTAGTTGTGGTGTGCAGCCATGTTTGAGAACCACTGCTTTAGAGTATATTTTGAAATTCTGCATGTGTAGTTTCGCACCCCGTTTCTCTTTCTGCGTCAGGTTGTTTCAATGGGCCCATCCATTTCCGCATGCGGCGCTGATGGCCCTGTCGTTACAAAGACTGGCAACTGCACTTTATGAAACCTTATATCACCTGCACTATATGAAACCTTCACATAGTGTTGCAAAGGTTGAAAAGCAGGAAATGCAGTCCCTTTGGAAATTGACACCCTCCTGGAAGAAGAGGGAACTATAGTATGAAAAAGGAGAATAAATGTACGTGGGTACATTTATTCTATAAACTACCGCTTATAGTGCTATAAGTATTTAATTCAATGTAGTCAGGGTAGACTTCCTGATCCACCTGTGCACTCTGGGTTTCAACTTCCTTGAGGAAATACTTCTGGGGGAAACAAAGGGCAGTTGATTGTCTTAGTCATGCAGAGAAACCTTCCACCTGTTCAGATACCTGCCCAGGTGAGTGGATGTGGTTTAGAAAAATAACTAGTAGATAAGTTACTCCTTTTACATAGCATGTGAAAGCAACCCAAGGGAAGAATCATAGGAATGTGTGCACATGCATCAAATCACTGGCTTGTTGGAATCTGATCTTTCCTTTTTTTAACTAGGAGGTAAGAGGAGGTTGATTTGGGTTTTTGACTTTCCTCATTTCACATCTCCTACCTTTTCTCCTTCAGGCTTTTCCAGGTTTGAATTTCAAGGTGATATTTTGCCTTTTTTTCAGGGTTACTTTTTTCCATCCTTATTTCTACTCCCTCACTAGTGTCAGTCCAGCTCTGCCTTCGACCAGTGTTGTTTCACTCTCTGAGCCTTAAATTTCTCATTTCGTTTTCCAAGTCTATAGGGCGGGACTCATGCTACCTGTCCATATCAGAAGATTATTAGGAAGATTAAATGAATGTCTGTATAAGGGCTTTGTAAGTAGAAATCTATTCCCAGTCTGGACTGCTTACCTGCCAAGCTTATGGGAAGGATGGGAAGCTGTTAAAATACTAAATCTTGACCTTTATTCTGTGCCTTTGAAACTAACAGAGACTTCAGGTGACACAACAAAGAACAATTTTATGCCAATATTGAAAAGACCAATATATCCAGCTTATTTTAAATGTTACAGAAATTATAAACCAATGTGAACATTTAAAAAATTTCCAGAATATGGAAACTTTTTTCATTCAGAATTTGATGATTATTTCAGAATTGGAGTAAAAATAAAATTCCTATGAATATACTCATTTTCAAAATTGGGTTAATAAGAACAAGAGAATAAACTCTTTTGCATTAGTTTCTAGATTCTTTACCATATGCCCCAACTTTTCTATCACATAAGGAGTTATGACCTATAGAGGTGTTTGTGAAAGGCACATGCTAAGAGTACCAACAAAAAGCATTTTTGAATGTTCAAATGCTATTGGCAAAGGTCAACTACCACCAGTCCCCTTCCTGTCTTCTTCTATGCTTCTTTGGGCTAGGATCCTTCAAGGTCAATTTACAGTAGGCAAGATCTACCTGGTGATAGTAGGTAATGCTTATTGAATACTTCCCATGTTCTAGCGACTGCACTTTGTCAGTTTATGTCATTCAATCCCCATAATAAGACCATAAGGCAAATACGGTAGGCTGAAAAATGAACCTGTGAATATTCCCCTATGTGGCATAAAAAGATCTTGGCAGACAGGAAGATTATCTAGCTCGGCCTTGTATTAGTCAGAGGTTATGGAGGCTGAGAAGTTCCATGATCTGCAGTCTGCAGCTGGGGTCCCAGGAAAGTAGGTGGTACAGTACAGTCCAAGTCTGAAAGCCTGAGAACCAGGGGAACCAATTGTGTAAATCCCAGTCTGAGGACCAGAGAAGGTGTGAGAGATATCCTAGCTCAAGCACTGAGGCAGGAAAAAAGGGGAAATTTCTTCCTTCCTTCATCTTTTGTTCTATTAAGACCCTCAATGACTTTGATGATGCCTACCTATATTGGGAGGGCAATTTGCTTTCCTGAGTCCACCAATTCAAATGCTAAACTCATCCAGAAATACCCAGGAATGATATTTAATCTGGATACCCAATGGCCAATTGACACATAAAATTAATTATCACTGGCCCTGAATATAGTCACATGCATTCTTATAAAAGGGAGGTAGGGGAACTTTTGAAATACAGAAGAGGAGAAGGTGATGTGACCATGGAGGCAGAAACTGGAGTGATGAGGTCACAAGCCAAGGAATGCCAGCAGCCACCAGAAGCCGAAAGGGGCAAGGAACGGATTTTACCTTAGAGCCTCTGGAGGGAGCATGGCCTGCTAACACCTTAGTTTTAGCCTGATGAGATGGTTTGGGTCTTCTACCTCCAGAATTGTGAGAATAAATTTTTGTTGTTTTAAACCACCAAGTTTGCAAAGATATGTGTGTGTATATATATATAATACTAATATGGCAAATATTAATATTATCATCAAACCCATGTACAGATGGGGAAACCAAGTTTGAGGACAGCCAAGAAACTAGACCAAAGACACAAGTAGCAGAATCAGGATTTGAAGCCTGGGAGTCAAGCTCCAGAGTCAGCACATTTAACGAGTGACTCATGACAGTCCATAGTAGCTGTGGTGGATACTGGTCTAGTGTGTGACCCCTGCTAGGACAATGCACGGTATTATCACTGTCTTTCCAAATAGCGATTTTTGAAGACGTTGGGATATAGAAAGCTTCTGCGTCTCTGCTTTGAAACCACCCAGCGTTTGGGCACTGGAGAAATGCAATTACCACCCACTTCCCTCCCCACCCCTTCCATTTCCAGCAAAGCCTTTAGAGCTTTGGGACACATTCAAGATGAGGAGAGTTTGTTAAGGGTGACAGTGGATCCTAAATTGGCAGAAATTCACACCTGTGACTACACCACTGGGTTAGATGACAGTTTATTGTTGAGTCCTGTAATTAGTGATACACAGGGGCCTGAATCATCTCTTGGGCTAAACTACCACGCCAGGTTCCCCTTAGGTAAGAGGGAGTGCAACTGGCCTACACAAAATATCTGTGTATTATGTATATCTGTGTATTATGTATATTATATATATCTGAATATTATGTAAACCTATCCATATTTATATATATATGCTTGTGGCTCACAAATCAAGATCCCAATAATAAATAGTGATATTTGTTTACCACTTACTGAGCACTATGCACTAGGGTCTTTACACACGTTTAATTCTCACGATAATCCTGTGAAATAGTTACCATCTCTTTTTTATAGATTTGAAATTTCCCAAGATCACCAGAGGATGGGTTATTTAAACTCAGGTTTGTCTTGCAAAACTTACACTTTTTAAAAAATTAAAGTATAGTTGATTTACAATACTATATTAGTTTCAGGTGAACAGCAAAGTGATTCGGTTATGCATATATATGTATATATCTATATTCTCTTCTTTTGATTCTTTTCCATTACAGTTTATTACAAGATATTGAATATAGTTCCCTGTGCTATATGGTAAATCCTTGTTGTTTATCTATTTTACATATGGTATTGTACATCTGTTAATCCCATACTGCTAATTTATCTCTCCCCAGCTTCCACTTTGGTAACTATAAGTTTGTTTTCCATGTCTGTGAGTCTGTTTCTGTTTTGTAAATAAGTTCATTTGTACTATTTTTTAGATTCTATATATAAATCATATCATACAATATTTGTCTTTTTCTGTCTGAATTACTTCACTTAGAATTACAATCTCTAGGTCCATCCATGTTGCTGCAAATGGCATTATTTCATTCTTTTTCATGGCTGACTAATATTCCATTATATATATATATATATATATATATATATATATATATATATATACACACACACACACACACACACACACACACACTGTCTGATGGACACTTAGGTGGCTTCCATGTCTTGGTTATTATAAATAGTGCTTCTGTGAACATTTGGGGGTATGTATCTTTTTGAATTAGAGTTTTCATCTTTTGTGGATATATGCCCAGGAGTGGGATTGCTGGATTATATGGTAACTCTATTTTCAGTTTTTTAAGGAACTTCCATACTGTTTTCCATAGTGGCTGCACCAATTTACATTCCCACCAACAGTGTAGTCAGGTTCCCTTTTCTCCACACCCTCTCTAGTATTTATTATTTGTAGACTTTTTGATCATGGCCATTCTGACCACTGTGAAGTGGTACCTCATTACTTTTGATTTGCATTTCTCTAATATTTAGCTATGCTGACCATCTGTTTGTCTTCTTTGGAGAAATGCCTATGTAGGTGTTCTGCCCATTTTTTGATTGGGTCGTTTGTTTTTTTGTTGTTGAGTTGTATGAGCTGTTTGACAATTTTGAAAATTAAGCCCTTGTTGGTGTCATCATTGGCAAATATTTTCTCCCAGTCCGTAGGTTGTCTTTCTTTCTTTCTTTCTTTTTTTTTTTTTGGCCACACTGTGCAACTTGTGGGATCTTAGTTCCCCAACCAGGGATTGAACCCCAGGACCTTGGCAATGAAAGTGTGGAGTCCCAAATTTACCATTTTACCCATTTTTGGGGGGCCACATCACGCGGCTTGCGGCTTCTTACTTCCCTGACCAGGGATCGAACCTAGGCCTATGGTGTCTTTTCATTTTGTTTATGGTTTCCTTTAATGTGAAAAGGCTTAAAAGTTTGATTAGGTCCCATTTGTTTCTTTTGTTTTTTGTTTTTCTTTGCGGTACGCGGGCCTCTCACTGTTGTGGCCTCTCCCATTGCGGAGCACAGGCTCCGGACGCGTAGGCTCAGTGGCCATGGCTCACGGGCCCAGCCGCTCCGCGGCATGTGGGATCCTCCCGGACCGGGGCACGAACCCGTGTCCCCTGCATCGGCAGGCGGACTCTCAACCACTGCGCCACCAGGGAAGCCCCCATTTGTTTATTTTTTGCTTTTATTTCTCTTTCCTTGGGAGACTGACCAAAGAAAACTTTGCTATGATTTATGTCAGAGAATGGCAAACCTTATACTTCTAACAACTCAACTTGTCTGACTTTCTATTTCGCTTCCTTACACAGATGTTTATTAGTCTCCGTGTGTGTGTGTGTGTGTGTGTGTGTGTGTGTGTGTGTGTGTGGCTGCTGTGTGATTACTATAAAGAAATGAAAGGCAGAAGTCTTGGTTTATCATCACGATTTGGTGGAAAGCTTTGACATGTTACTTGATATCTTCTGTGTTTTCAAAATGGGGGTAATACAGATTCAGTCTCAAAAATAAAGATTTCTTGAGATCAAATATGATCTCAGTCAATGAAAATTTACCTAGTTAAAACTTTGGAGAGATTTCTCAGTTTCTTTACCAAGAAAGAAAATAAGACATTTCCCCATCACAAAAAAAAGTATGAAATTAGTTGTTAACCTTAGAAAGGATGCTTTGGTACAAGGAATAGACACCCACGAAACTGGCTAAAACAAAGAGAGAGAATGTATAAGGAAGCACAGGTATCTAACTGAACCCAGAATGATGTGGTGGGCTATCGGGAGAGAATGTATCCACTGTATCCCCAGCTCTTAGAACAATGCCTAGTTCAAAGTTAGGGTTCAATATGTATTTGCTGAATGGGAGAATGAATGAATTTCCAAATTTCTAGGGGATAGAATCCAATTTGCTCATCTTGGGTCCGATCAGTTTTGGCCAGGTGACAGGATTATGTGGGGAGGACTGTGAGAGAAGGAGGACTGTGGATGGAGAAGACACTCCAGAATATGCCTTTTAGAGAAGTAATGAGCACCTTGCCTCGATGGAGCTGCTGAACCCCCTTTCAAGTGTCACAACACAGCCCTGTTAGGGAAAGCACTATGGAACTGGGAAAGGTAGAGGTGGGTGAACAGAAAAATCATCTTGATCATATATTATTTTTATGTTTTAGAATAGTGGAACAGTGGAAATATTCTGAAAATGTGATGGAAATGCTTCTTTATTTATGGAGCTAACCAACCCTGCTGAAAGTGGTTTTGTTTACCATTCAGTAGGGGGAATGTTATTAGGGCACTGCTTTATTGGGCAAAGATTGAAATGAGGGTCAGGGTTTGGGGCAGAAAGACCTGACTGGCCATTTGGAGACTTTGGTCAGGTCTGGAGAAACCACCTGAATCTGTCCCTGGTCAGCCAGCTTCTAAGAGCATAAGAGACCTTCCCAAGTTGGCCACTACCTACTTTCCTGGCTCACCTGTCTTTATCCACCCCTCCCACAGCCTCAGCATAGTCACCATTGCTCCAACCACACTAAATTCTTTTTTCCCCAGACATGCCTGCTCTTTCACACCCCAGTGCCTCATCTTAAGATTTTCCCTCTGGAAAATTTCCCTCTGGCTGTAAATTGGTACAGCCACTATGGAGAAGAGTATGGAGGTGCCTTAAAAAACTAAAAATAGAGCTATCGTGTGATCCAGCAATCCTACTCCTCGGCATATATTGGAGAAAAACATGGTCCGAAAGGATACATGCACCCTAGTGTTCATTGCAGCGCTGTTTACAATAGCCAAGATGTGGAAGCAACCTAAATGTCCATCGATGGACCTGGAGATTATCATACTGAGTGAAGTAAGTCAGACAGAGAAAGACAAATATCATATGATATCGCTTATATGCGGAATCCAAAAAAATGATACAGATGAACTTACTTACAAAACAGAAACAGACTCACAGACTTAGGGAATGAACTTATGGTTACCAGGGGGAAAGGGTGCAGGGGAGGGATAGACTGGGAGTTTGAGAGTGACAGGTACACACTACTATATTTAAAATAGATAATCAGGGCTTCCCTGGTGGCGCAGTGGTTGAGGGTCTGCCTGCCGATGCAGGGGGCGTGGGTTCGTGCCTCGGTCCGGGGGATTCCACGTGCCGTGGAGTGGCTGGGCCCGTGAGCCATGGCCGCTGGGCCTGCGCGTCCAGAGCCTGTGCTCCGCAGCGGGAGAGGCCACAGCAGTGAGAGGCCCGCGTACCGCAAGAAACAAAAACAAAACAAAACAAAACAAAACAAAAATAGATAATCAACAAGGACCTACTGTATAGCACAGGGAACTCTGCTCAATATTCTGTAATAATCTAAATGGGAAAAGAAAGTGAAAAGAACAGATACATGTATACGGAAAAAAAAGTAAAATAAATAAAAAATGATTATGCATATTTTGCATGATCATCTTCCACGTGTGTACAGTTAAAAAAAAAAAAGATTTTCTACCTGCCTGGATTTTCTTTTTCTTATCCTTTGGGTAAACACCTACTTACCTTCGTACTTCGTCAGCCATAAAGTCCCCTCTGACATTCTCTCTGCGTCCTCAACTCCTCCCACTCTCTAAATCCTCCTCTTTACTGTAGGTGATAGAAAGAGAAACTACATTTCCTGAAACTCTTGCAGTAAACTTAAATATGCGACGAAGTTAAGTGGCTTTACTCACCTGGGGTTTGGAGGTAGAAGATGGAGGCTATATCTGGGGAGATCATCGTGGCAAGCGTGATGGCAGAAGCATTTGGTTCTTCTGGGTGACAGTATCGCTGGTGTTCAGTCTCTGGCATCACAGGGGGTTCAGAAGTGAAGATACCTCTAGAACAGTCCTGTAGTGTGGGTGGTAAGGTATTTTTTTTCTGGTTGTATAGGATCCAAGCCTGAGCCTCCTGGAAATTCTGTCATCTGCCTTATATTCTCTAGCAAATTGCTTTATGCTTTAACTATGGAGGATTCTGTTGTCTGCAACTAAAAACCCTTATTAATACTGCACCCCAGCGCATGTTCTAGATCTTAATAAGCTTTGGGTTGCCAATGCTTGGTTATGGTAAGCACTCAATAAATAGATGAATGGGAGAATGGATGGATGTGTCTCAAAGGGAAATCTCTAATTCTCTAGGTTCCAAGGTAGGAATGGGAAAACTCTTGGTGAAAGTAACATGAATTGAATTTGAAGAGACACAAGCTAAGTGGTAAGGGCACAAGGGAACCAGAAGGAAGCTGAGGAAAAGTAGCCTTCACTCCTGCCAGACAGAGCACAGGGGGCTTTCATTTAGAGTAAGGTCATGCTGTGCCTACCGGCACCATATTGAGTCAATATCTCTAGCAAAAACAATATCTGGTTAATTTCAAAGAAAATAGCTAAACCTTGTGCTCGATAGTGTGCTGACTAAACACGCAGAGGGGCTGACAGAATCATATTGAATGGCTGGGCTGGTGGCTCATCAATATACAGTCCCAGCGACCCAGCCAAGTAGAAGGGTGTGAATTGGAGATGAGACTGGGTCTGAGGAGTGCACTCGGGCTAGGGGTGCTGAACCAGTCTTGAGGTGATAGGAGGAAACAAAAGTCAATCTGGCTTTCACATTTTGTTGTTGTTTATTCCTTGTCCTTTTTTTGTAGCCAAGAGATTGATTGTTAATATTGTTGTACGTTGTAGCTAATACATGTATAGTTGTAGCTATATAGATGTAACCACTGTATTCTATGACACTAGACACATAATTCTCTGCTCCTTCCCCCACCCCAATCCTCAGAGGGGCCTCAGGAGAGACAGGTCAAATGGAAGATAGTGGGGAGTCCCTGGGCGCCAGCAGTCAGTAGGATGGCTCAGATCACTTGTAGCCACTACCAACTATTTCTGTTTACAGTCCTTCAGTCAGGACTTCAGCCTTTTAAAGGGCGCTTTTGAGAATAAATTGCTCTCACTATGGAAAATTATCTAATCTTAACAAAAGCTAAGTTACACATAGCATTCTAGGCAGATGTAAATTCAGTTTTGATCCTCTCCCCTCCACCCCGCCCCCCCCCATCACAACTCTGGAAGACTCAGGGGCAAGGCATGTTGACACTCTGGCCCCATAGTGGCAGGGGGACGGGGAAAAAGGCTGGTTGGCAGTGAGGGAACTAAGCTGGCTACAGAAGCCATCCCTACTTCAAAGCACAGTGTCTTGAGCAGTAGTTCTTCATCTAGGGAGTCCATCAGAATCATCTGTAGAACTTTCCAAAAATGCGCATACCCTGGGACCCTCCTCCAAGAGATCCAGTAGGTTTGGGTGGGGCTTGGTCACCTGGATTTTGAAAAGTCCCCATGAGTGGTTCTGACGTGCTCCCATTGACTGAGACCCACTGATTGGTACAGCAATCTCAGCCTTGATTCTGATGACCATCTGTATGGAGGGGGACAAGATCGCGGAGCAAGGAAAGGTGGAAGTCCAGCTGGCCATGCAATTCAGAGGAAGTGCTGGCATTATGCGATAAGTCTTCAGGTGACAGGACCCCTCGGAGCAGGTTGGGACACTAGAGAAGAGAGTCTAGCCCTTACAGAAGGAGGCTCAGCCCTGGTCCCGCATGGATTCAGGTTGAGATTCTCAGTCTCTGGCAGAAATCCATATGATTGGCAGGTAACCCTGAGACTCAAGGCCCCTCAGCTGGTTCCTCATACACAGGATCTGGTTAATTGCATGGGAGACTAACCACATGGTGGCTGTAGCTGGGACCCTGAAGCTAGATTTGGGGAGTGGTCAAGGGTTCCAGAGTGAGACACTGGGAGGAGGCCATCAATTTCCAGGTCAGAGATGGCTGCGGAACTCCCAGGGCTTGTAGGTCAGTCTCACCTGGGGACGATGAAGAAGGAGGAAATAAGGCAAGGGTTGACACGGATTGTAAATGGCTGGTCCAACCAGGATAGCTCAGCTATTGCCTCAGCCAGCATGTGCCTCCTCTGTGGGGCCCTATGGACCAAATCTGCAACTTGGGGTTTGATCCAGACTGTTCATTTAGATAGAGATCCATGCACTTCCAGAGGTTTGTAAACTTCTTAAATTGTGAAAAAATTTTGTTCACCAGGAAAGTTGCAGAAGCCCTTCTGGTTACTGTGTTATGGGGTCTCGACTTTGCTGTAGATCCTCGTTGCTTGCTTCCTCGCTTGCCTGTGCTCGTGCATTTCTGCAATCCATTTCTTTTCCCTGGAGACTGCGCCTTCTCTACAATATGTGCTGGTTTCCCTGATTTCAGTCACCTTCTCCAGGCCACAGGTGCTCTCTTTGTTTCAGCTCCTGTTGATTTGCCTCTGTGCTCACGCTGGCTCGCGCTGACAGTTTTTGCCACATCTGCATGAGGTCCATGCTTCTGCTGCTCCGTAGTTCATTCCCGACTCCTGACTCTTCTCCTTGGGAGGGACTGTTCATTTCACTGCAGAAACCCCCTCTTGTGTAAGAGGGAAATGAACGGGCTTCTTGGCACAGAGCTGCTAAAAAGACCCATTTTCTACCCTTTAAGGTGAAAACACATGTTTATTTCCTGGTATCTCAATTTCTGGTCCCTGACTACATAGGGTTGCCAGATTTAGCAAATAAAAATACAGGACACCCTGTTAAATCTGAACATTTAGGACACACATTAAAGAATTATTGCTGTTTATCTAAAATTAAAATATAACTGAGTACCCCGTATGTTATCTGGCAATCCCCATGACTGCAGCAAAGCAGCTGAAGTTTAATGTAGCCAAAAGAATACTGGGATATTGAGTTACACAGACACACACATGCACACCCACAAACTTTATGAGTCTGAAGGTCCTAGGGCAAAGACTGCTATTTGTCATCCAACATCCTTTTTCCTCTTTCTTTTAGTAATAGATCTTTTGGATTTATTTTGAACACAGAAAAAGAGAGAAAGGAGTATCTTACTCAGCCTCCCTTGTAGTTAGAAGTTGCCAGAGGGATCCGAGTGGAAGTGATGTGTACAACTTCAGGGTCATGCCCTTAAAGGAAAGAGTCATGTTCCCCGCTCCCCTTTCTCTCTCATTGACTGGAACATAGGTGTGGTGGCAGGAGCTAGGGCAGTCATCTTAGGATATGAGGTAGACACTATGTGTTGAGTTTGGGAGAGCAACAAAATAGAAGGATCCCTAATATCATACTGGCCCTGCCAGCTTACATCCAGACTGTTATGTGAGAGAGTGATAATCTACTTTTTAAAGCCACTGTTAATTTGGCATGTGTAGGAGCAGCCTAACTGACGTTCTAACTAGCATGAGTATCATTATTAATTTTCTTGAGGACACATTTAATAATTACAAGAGACCAGGTTTGAAGAGTGTTCTGTAGGCAGCCATGTTTTCATTTGTCACGACTTTCCCTGCTGCTTGTTACAGAGCGCCATCAGAGCAAGACACAGGACAAGGATGAGGCAGGGAAGTGGTTCTATCAGTGATTTTCCACGGTGACTGAGACTGACTTGGGGAGTGTGTTAAAATTCATATTCCGTGGCTCTGTCCTCTAGGATGCCCATTTTGTAAGTCTGGCATGAGCCAGGGAGCCAGCATTTCTAAAGTATCCCAAGACACTGATGCAGGCAGTTCGGGGGACACACTTTGAGACCCACTGGTCTATGCGTGGAGTCCTTCACAGTGCTGGACTTCTGGGAAATCCTTCAGTGAACTAACTCAGGGAGCTTTCTAATTGCTTCAGACACCGTTGATGGTGGTGTTTAACAATCTAGAAACAGTGCTTTGGAAGTGAATACTTAGCAATATTTGATGGGACACTCAGTGTGATACAGACATTTAGAAAGTTATGAAGCTTTACTCTGGATGGCCTGTAGATATACATGCATTAATTCAGTAGCAAGATGTAATTAAATTATTTGGAGTGATGACTGAGAAATAAACGTTTTCTGGGGCAAGAGGGCAAAATTTAAACACTCCCCCCTCATGCTCATTTCTTTAGTGCCCAATGTTGACTGAGGAGTCGGAGTAATTACAAGTGGTAATAATGCTTGATAATTTTATATTTGCCTGTGTTTAGGTTGGACATGAAACGAGGGAAACTCACGTCATAAGTGAACCCTCATTCATGTCCCTTCTCAGAGTGGCCTTCGAGAATGAAGTTCATCTCACAACCAAGCAACGACTGGAGCTAATCACGACACTAACCACGGGAGGAGAACAATTAGGGATAAACTTTCGGCCCAAGGGAGTGAGATGGGGACTGGAGAGAGGATAAAAGTGCCAACCAGCCAGATAAATAGCAGAGATTTTTTGAGCATCTGTGTTTGTGCAAGGACCCTCTGCTAGGTACAGTAGGGGGTGGGGAGGGGAGAGGAAGGGGCAGAGAGACAGTTAAGATGCAGGATCTTATCGTGTCACATCTGATAGGAGAGTGCCACCCTGAGCAGTGTGGGAATAGTGCAAAATCAGTACTTTCAGAGCTTGCTGATGGAGAAGTTGGAGAGGGTGGGGACAGCCAGGAGAAGCTTTTTCAAGTAGGCAGCACGCAGATGTTAGTCAACAAATATGAACCCTTCTGGGTATTGGCGATCCAGGAGTGATCAAGAAAGAGTCTCTCTTGTTAAGGGGCTCCCATTCTGGTGGAGGGAGATAGGTCAGAAGTAATCTTATTATTAGAGTATTAATAATAATAAAAATAGAGTATCATGATGATTATTAAGTATTATCCGATAGAAATATCGGATTTATTAATCATGCTTATTATTTATTAATAATATATAATTGATAAATAAATTA
Organism: Tursiops truncatus; assembly: GCF_011762595.2. NCBI lineage: Eukaryota > Metazoa > Chordata > Mammalia > Artiodactyla > Delphinidae > Tursiops > Tursiops truncatus. Next base: position 82,136,524 of record NC_047041.1, read on the forward strand.
GATATTCTCCAATCCCAACAAGCGTTGAGGAGAAGCTGTGATAAGATAAAGTGGGAACAGAGGGTGGAGCTCAGAGGGGGAAGGGTGGGGCTTGCAGTGGTCAGGGAGCCTCCCTGCTGAGGGGATGTCTGCTTCCAGGCCTGAAAGGAGAGAAGGTGGCCGTTCGTGGCGTGGAGAGCTGGGAAGCGCAGGACCGGGCTGGGATGGAGATGGCTTGTGTGAAGGACCAGAGGAGAAGGCCAGTGTGGCAGGAGTATGGTAAGGGCAGGAGCACAGGTGGAGATGAGGCTGCATGAACAGGGCTTTGAAACCAGGGAAGGGAGTTTAGGTTATATTCTAAGGATGAAGCCTGTGGTTGAGAGTCTCCGAAGAGGAGTGACAGGATACCATTTGTGTGTTTTTTTTTTAATTAATTTTTATTGGAGTACAGTTGCTTTACAATATTGTGTTAGTTTCTACTGTACAGCACAGTGAACCAGCTATACGTATACATATATCCCCTCTTCTTTGGATTTCCTTCCCATTTAGGTCACCACAGTGCAGTAGAGTTGAAACAGAGACACAGATGTAGAGTACAAATGTATGGATACCAAGGGGGAATGCGGGGAGGGGTGGGAGCAACTTGTGTGTTTTTAAAAAACCACTCTGGTGGTGCTGCAGGAGGCTGGGAGCAGATCCTGGGTCACAAGCCTATAGGGATGGGAGACCAGTGAGGGGCTATTTTGTGGCCAAGGCTGCCCCACTGCGCTGGGCCTGGAAGGATGTGACTGGGAGAGGCTGGGGTGGGCGGGCTGCCCGGGGAGGCCAGGAGGCCACTGGTCAGCAGGGGTGGTGGTGGCTCGGTAGGGGTGACCAGGAGGGCGAGGCCAGCGTCCTCTGGCTGCTTTGGCAAGGTGCTCTCCAGCCTGGTGTGAGCCCCACGTGAGTGGCTGATGCTCACAGACCTCTGTGGGAACCGCATGGCCTCCTGTGACCTAGACTCAGACACAGTGGTACATCTGACATACTCTGTTGCTTGAAGCAATCTCAAGTTCCCCCAGGTTCAAGTAGTAGTGACATAGACTCCACATTTCAGTAGAAGGAGTGTCAAAAGCTTTGTGGACATATTTTAAATGACATGCAAATAAATTTTAAAATCTTAAAAAAAAGTCTTTAATTTTTTAAATTAATTTTTATTGGTTGATTAATTGTGTTAGTTTCAGGTGTACAGCAAAGTGAATCAGTTATACATATATGGATATACATATATCCATTCTTTTTCAGATTTTTTCCATATAAGTTATTACAGAATATTGAGAAGAATTCCCTGTGCTATAGAGTAGTTCCTTACTGATTATCTGTTTTCTATATAGTAGTGTGTATATGTTACTCCCAAACTCCTAATTTATCCCTCCCCCCAACCTTTCCCCTTTGGTAACCATAAGTTTGTTTTCTACATCTGTGACTCTATTTCTGTTTTGTAATAAGTTCATTTGTACCATTTTTTTTTTAGATTCCACGTATAAGCAATATCATATGATTTGTCTTTCTCTGTCTGACTTACTTCACTCAGTATGACAATCTCTAAGTCCACTCATTTGCTGCAAATGGCATTATTTCATTCTTTTTTATGGCTGAGTAATATTCCATTGTATATATGTACCACATCTTCTTTATCCACTCATCCATTGATGGACATTTATGTTGCTTCCATGTCCTGGCTATTGTAAATAGAGCTGCAATGAACATTGGGGTGCATGTATCCTTTAAAGCCATGGTTTTCTCCAGTTATATGCCCAGGAGTGGGACTGCTGGGTCATATGGTAGTTCTATTTTTAGTTTTTTAAGGAACCTCCATACTGTTCTCCATAGTGGCTGTATCAATTTACATTCCCACCAACAGTGTAATAAGGTTCCCTTTTCTCCACACCCTCTCCAGCATTTATTTGTAGATTTTTTGATGATGGCTATTCTGACTGATGTGAGGTGATGCCTCATTGTAGTGTTGATTTGCATTTCTCTAATAATTAGTGATGTTGAGCATCTTTTCATGTGCTTTGTGGCCATCTGTATGTCTTCTTTGGAGAAATGTCTATTTAGATCTTCACCCATTTTTGGATTGGGTTGTTTGTTTTTGGATATTCTTTAATTTTTTAACTCCTCAGAAAAGTCTCCAAAGTCTGTGACAGCAGTTCCTAATCTTTTCCACACAAAGACCTTGCCTACTTAAAACAAAGCAGAAATTCCCCTAGGAAAATACCTATTGTCTTTGTAAGAATAACAAACACTCATAGCAAATAATTCAATATAGCTCAACACAAAGAATTCACCTTAGTATAAATAATGTAAAACATTTTTGAAGTTTTACCATCTAGAGATAACCACTAACTTTTGAAGAATACCCTTTCAGATATTTCTCTATGCGTACACTCGCATAAAAATGTGAGTATTTATGTAAATCTTATTTATATAAACAGCATCATGCTATTGAGCTCTTTGAAATGTATTCTCCGCCCCCCCCAAGATTATGTTAATTTTTCTATGTTGCAACAGTAACTGTTGGTTTCTTACCCAGAAGCTATTGGCCATCTCTTCCTTCCTTAACAGCATCCCTGTTTTAATCCAGGATCCACCCTTCTTTGGGTGGCAACTTGTTTCCAGGAAGACAGACTATATCTCCAGTCTCCAGGGTAAAAGATAATTGGGCTTAGCTAAAATAGCAGGCCGTTCTGGCCAGTGACTGGAATAACGATGGAATGTGACAATTCTAGCTGAAGTGAGGGCAAGACTGGTGGTGGGTTTTGGGGAATGGGTTTCCCTGATGATACAAAGAGATACTTTGGAACACTCTCTAATTCTGTCAGGAATTGTCCTTCCTACTTGGGATGGCTAAAACTATAGCAGCTTCAGGTTGTTTGTTTTTGTTTTTGCTTTTCTAGATAGTAAATTACGTATTGTTTAATTTAAATGGGTTGAGTTGCATCTTTCTGGTACTTATAGCAAAAAGCATTCTAACTGATGCATGTCCACAAATAAAACTACATAATTAGCTTGAGTGGCTGCCTATTCTATTGTATATAGAACTAACTCTGGAAAATTCTCAACTGTTTGACATTTAGGCTATTTTCTAAAAATTTTTTGCCATAATAAACAATACTGATGAGTATCGGTACTTTTATTAATTCAATTTTCATGCACTGCTTGGTGTGTGTATATACCTTCCAACCTCTGACAGTAAGTCTCTAACCCACAAGATTGGTCCCACTGAGGCACAGGTTCTTAAATCTGACAGTTCTGTCAAAGATGAAAGCTTGCAGCCTCGCATTTTTTCTTCCTCTAGTGGAAAGAGCATGGACTTCGGAGCCAGACAGAAGTGGTTAGAAACCTCTGCTGCTTCCTAACTAGACAATCTCGTGAACTTCAGTTTCCACGTTCTGTAGAACAAGAATAGAAATATCAGCTTTCAAAGTTGTCAGGATTAAATAAGATGGTGCATATTAAGCAGTCAGTCTGGAGCCTGACACATTGTAAGGGCTGAAATGGTCATTATTTTCACATTTTGTTGTTTACCATCTGGAGGAATGCGTGTGGAAAAACAGGAATAGGGCTATTGCTCTCAAAAATGTGGCAGTAAGATGCTGTTTGCTTTCCTTCCAGAAGGCCCAAGACTTCCTGATATATTTTTTTAACTTTTAGTTTGAAATAATTCTAGATTTACAAAAGAGTGGCAAAAGATAGCACGAAGAGTTCCCATATATCTTTCTCCCAGCTTCCCCTAAGGTTCACATCTTACATAACACGGCATACTTAACAAAACTGACAAATTACCGTTGGAAATACCATTAACTAAACTACAGACTTTATTTGGATTGAACCAGTTTTTCCACTAATGTGCCTCTTTCTATTCCAGGATACAATCTAGGGTACCATGTTGCATCAGGTCCTGCTGTTTTTTAGTAGACTCAAAGCCTCTGAGGGCTGAGCTGAACACACTTCTGCTGGAAAAATATTCAGAGCGAGCATTTATGGTGTGCTTACGATTTGCCACCCTCACCACACTGTGGGGTAGGTATTTCCGTCCTCATTTTACAGGAGATACGGAGACTCAGAGAAGTTGCGAGGTCCATCAGGGTCACTCAGAGTCCACTCAAGGTCACTCAGAGGCGCAGCCGTATTAAACCGGGCAGCCTTGTCCCTGCTTAGCTGCCTTTCCCAGAGGATGCACTCCCCTGGCCAGAGCCAGTCCTCCGTATGTGGCCCGGAGGCAGCAGGGTCCCAAATTTGGTCTTTTCTGACCACGCCTCCTTGCTCTGGGGCACCTCCTGGCTGCCTGGGGCAGGCCCCTCCATACCCCTTTCTCCCGCTGCCATCCCGTCCTCTCTGTTTCTCAGCGGAGTTGCTGCCTGTCAATCCTCCCACCGTGTGCTCGCCAAAGGCGCCTCCTGGTGTTTGCATTTGAATAGGGACCCGAGCCTGAAGTCAGACAATGAGGCTCGTGCGGCAGTGAGGGCGGACTCGGGCCCAGCACATTCCTGCCGCTGCTTCTTCACCACCTGAAGGTGGTGGGACACCCTGAAGACACAAAGTCACTTCACTTACTCAGAAGGCCGATTTCTCCCCTTGTAATAGCACAGACAGTGCCCTTCTCCCTCGCATTCTGCCGGGACTGCCTCTGCTCCTGGGGACAGGAAAGGGTCCACCTTTAGGCACAGCCTGGGATTTTGCAGATCTCCCACCCAAGAGTGCCGTCCACTGCCAAGAGGGACGCAGGCAGCCGGGACTGCAGCCTGCTCTCTGAGCTCCCAGCTCTGTCACCACTGCCACCCCCTCGGTGGGCTTCTAATGACCTACTGTGGGCTAGCTATCTCCCCACAACAATGCAGTCCAAGCTAGAAGCATCACTTCATGCGTAAGAAAATGGGAGGAGGCCTGAGCTACCCCACTGGTAAATGGCCGATCATGGACTCAAATCTCAACCTGGCTGGCTCCAAACACTATAATCCTTCCACTACACCAAATGTTCCACGACGATTATTCTGGAAACTGGGCCACTGCCAAAACCAACCTCGGGTTCCTGGTGCTAGGAGGACACATGCTGTCCCAGACCGGGCAGTGTGCAGATCCCAGGCTCTGGAGGACCAAGCTGGTGACAAAGCCCCTTTCTAAGGCACCTGCCTGAAGGCAGAAGAGAGCTCTCGGCCTGGCAGGCAGGAGGGCACAGGTAAGGGCCTGCATCCTGTCAGGGAGCGGGCATTTCCTCGTTCAGGTGACACAGTTTAAATAATGCTGATAGTGAACTGCGTCTCTATTTATCTGGCAAACTTGGCCTCACCAGGGTGGAGCAGCGTTAATCCTTCTGTTTACATTAAGGGAGTTGGGTGAAACTAGCACTGTCTTAAGCTGGAACCACATTTCAGCTGCAGGTCTGACCTCAGTCCTGACACAGAAACCAGCTTTGGGGGGAAATCATCATAACATTGGAGCTGCAATGTGGGGTGACTCATCTCAGAGTCACCAACAAGCCATTTGCACCCCTCTTGGTCATGGGTAGCTTTGAGTCGCTAGATGGGCTGTGGAGATCTTTACTGAAGAGCATGAATAGAACAGCTACGCTGCACTCTGCCCTGTGTACCGTGCACCAAGCACTTCACACGTATTGCCGTGGTTAATCCTCAGAACAGCAGGGAGGGAGGTATAATGACAATCTCCACTTCATAGATGAGGCAAATGAGGCACAGAGAGCTTAAATACATTGCTTAAGTTCACCCACCATTCAGTGGCAGAGCTGGGAGTTGAACCCAGACAGTCTGGGTGCATGATATCATTAGTCTATATGCTGGTGACAAACATAGGCAGAGGTCTGGAGGGACATAGACCAGAGAGTTCATGCTGGCTGTCTACAGGTGATTTTCTTTAACTTTTAAATTTGGCTTTCTTAATATTCTACAAAAATATATGTTTTGTGGGGACAGGCAAAACAATGCAAAGAATTATCCTGGAAATAAAGAGAAGGTCCTTAGTGAGTGCATCTTGCCCAGGGCTCTGTCCCAGGAGTTTTCCCAGAAAAACAGTTTGGAGAGACCATCGTGGCCCAGGTGGACAGATGGCAGACAAATCATTGATATAGAACGAGAGGTTTACTTATTTACTCATTTGTGCATTGATTCAATTATTCATTCGTTTCTTCAAAAAAGTATGGAGCTCCTGCCCTGTCCAGGCACTGTTGTGGGTAATGGGGATGCAGTTATGCCTAAGACAAGGTCAGTGCCCTCCAGGGGGTCCTGATCCCAGGGCGGGGTGGGGGGGGAAGGGGGTGGAGGAAGTCGTGCCTTCAGTTAAGCACCCGGTAACACATTAAGGCATAAAAGAGTTTGCAAGTCTGTCTCCTCCACCACAGTTTGCATCCTTGAGGGCAGAAACTGGTGCAAAGAAATGCCGGCCACGTATTTCAGCCATCCATTCATCCATGGGCTTTTGAATTACCACATGGCTCTTGAAAAGATAGGGTGTGCATCGAAGGAACAATGCAAATAGTCATCTCTCCAGGTTGAGCGAGGCAGAGAAGAGGGTGGTTGGAAACATCTCCATAAAGACTTGAGCAGAGGGCTTCCCTGGTGGCGCAGTGGTTAAGAATCCGCCTGCCAAGGCAGGGGACACGGGTTCAAGCCCTGGTCCGGGAAGATCCCACATGCTGCGGAGCAACTAAGCCCGTGCGCCACAACTACTGAAGCCCACGCGCCTAGAGCCCGTGCTCTGCAACAAGAGGAGCCACTGCAATGAGAAGCCCACGCACCGCAACGAAGAGTAGCCCCTGCTCACCGCAACTAGAGAAAGCCTGTGCCCAGCAACGAAGAACCAACGCAGCCAAAACAAAAAAAAGTTATTAGGCTAAATTAAAAAAAAAGACTTGAGCAGAGGCTTAAAAATTGAGAAGATCTTTGTCAGATGGGGAAGGTACTTCCCGGTAGAGGGAACAGCATATGAACAATGACAGCGGTGTGAGGTTGCCAGTGCATTTGAGAAAGTGGCAGTAGTTCAGTATGGCTGGAGCATAGCGTGTGTGGGGGACAGAGTGCAGACTCAGGGAAGGATGGGACTGGAGGAGTGTGCAGGACCCAGACCCCAGTGCCCTTTGTCATGCTAAGGAGCTGGGACTTAAATGTGGTTAGGATACAAGGAGAAAGAATCAAAGGATGGAGTGAGGGGTGTATGTGCAGATGGGGACTAAGGCGTATGAAGCTTTCTCCTCCTCCTCTTGCTCTTTTTTCCGTTTCATAAGCCCTCTCCTCCCCTTTTATAAAGGAGTGAAAGGGTAGGAAGCAAACATCTTTCAGCACCTGCTATACGCACCCTGTGGTGACTGCCCTGCCGCCTTCAATCCTGACTCTGGCACGTATCACCGGCCCCGTTTTCCAGATGAGGAACCTGAGGCTCAGAGTGGTAAAGTGTCAGGGATGAGGTTTGCACTGACATGCATTTGGTTCCAAAAGCAACGCTCTGTACACTGGGCCAAACAGAACAATTGAAAGTGGAATGAAGCTTTTATCTTTGTGAAGTGTTTTATGTACCTAGGCTCATTCGATTCTTACCATGACATGGAGTGGTAAATTGGGCAAGTATCATCCTTCTCATTTTCAGGAGGAAAATTGAGTCAGAGAGGTTCATTGACTCCGTGACAGAGATTTGAGAGTTTCAGGATTAGAGACATCCAAAGTACAGAACAGATAGCCATCTGAAAACCACACATGGAAACAAAAATAACCCGGAGATGGTTCTCAGTGCAAAGGGGCAGTTGTGGACACGCCACATGCGTGCATGTGATCCTTGGCATGTGGAGGTTTGCAGCTGGAATAGCCGGAGGGGCCAATCCAAGTGGCTGAGCTAATCCCTTCCTCTGCCTTCCGCCTGCTTCCTCCGTCACCTCCAGGGCCCCTCCTGAGGGGTTTTCTGTGGATTCTCCACGGAATCCCTCATTTAGCTCCTGAGACCCAGCACAAGCCTGGGTGCAGAATGTTGGTGCAGTTTTGACAAGATGCTCACAGAGGTTCAGTGACTAGTTTTAATTAGGCCATCTTTGTTTACGTTTGATGTTTATCAGCTAATTGGCATGGCAAGGTGTGAGTCACACAGCTTTCCCCTGGCATGGAATCAGTTTGTCAGAGAAAAAACCAGGAGAACAAATGATCCCAATTATGAGAGAACCCACCGGGCTAATTATCATCCCACTAAGGACAGAAGCTCCCCCCTCCTGCTGCTGTTGCTGCTGCCGTAGCTGCACCAAGTGCCCTGGGATCCCCCCTCCACACCTTCCCTCAGCTCCGGAACTCAAGAAGCCCAGGATCCAGGCCCCCAGCTGGCTGCCTGGAGACCTGTTCTCTTGAATTCAAAACCCACGTGTCCCCTCAGCTCAGACACATCAGGGCACCATGGCTCCTTTAGTCCAAGATCACTCTCCCCGTAGCCTCTTCCATGAATGATAGCTCATGTATGTTGTGCCTTTCCTGTGTGCCAGGACTGTTGGAAGCACTTTATAATTCTTTTCCCCAGTAACATCATCAGTCAGGTCCTACTATCATCTCCATTTTACAGACGAAGAAACTGAGGTAGGCAGAGATTAAATAACCTGTTCAAGGGCAAGCAACGGAACTGGGGTTTGAACCCACATGATCTTCTACCATAGCACCTGCTCCTATTAGCGTTTCTTGAAATGTCAGAAAGCCCCCAAATCAACCAATCAGGATACTTCAGGCAGATTTCTGGAGGCGACTCTCCTCTAACTACATAGGTACAACCACCTTCTAGAACAGTACTGTCCAGAATTTTCTGCAGTGGTGCGAATGTTTATTGCTCTGTCCAGCGCAGTAGCACTAAGCCACATGTGGCTATTGAGCGTATGAAATGTGGCTAGTGGGACTGAGGAAGTGAATTTTCAATTTTATTTAATCTTAATTTTAACTGAAAAAGCCGAATGTGGCTAGTGGCTGCTACCCTGTGGGACAGGACAGTTCTGGCTGGTCAGCCCCTCCTTATTCCTCAAAGGCGGCAGGTCCTGAATCAACCCTGTACTTGTGACCCCCTCATCCCCCACTGCAGCTTTCTGGCCTCCTGGGGGTCTTTCTTGATGCAGACAGAGGAGCGCATGTCTCTTCCTTTTCGGCATTCTCTCCCTCCTGTTCTCTAAGCCCCTTCCAGCCGCGGGGCTCGCGTGGAGGAATGCAGCTCGGCTGCCCTCGAGTTGAATGAAGATCGTGGACCTTTGGAATGTCCACAAAGCCCCACACCCTCAGCCTCCCCAGTCTCCCTCCTTCGCCAGGGTAACAGATGGCCCCAGCTTTCACCAGCCGGGCCTGAGCACATTGTCACTCCCAGCTGAAAGTGAAATATTCAGTGGCATTTAAATTAAATAGACTCTAATGCTTCAGTAATATTAATTACGTTTTCATTCATCCCTAGCCTAATAAATCAATGCGTAAAGAGGGGATGCTCGGGAGGCTGGCAGGCGAGTGGGGCCACTGGGTCTTTGTGTGAGCCCGCACACAATGCCCCCATTCTTACCGGGCTGCGCTTGCCCCTGCAAACATCTGTGCTCAGCCCCTCTTGAGGAGCCAAAGGGGTAACGTTTACACTCTGCTCATCCAATTTGTCCCGGCACCAGGGCCTGAGTCAACGGGAAATGTGACGGCCACACTGAAAATAACATGCAGGACTGGAATGCGTGTGTGTTTGGAGCTGGGTTGTTTGCAAAATTTCTGGGGCAGAGGGTTAGGGGACTGATGGAGAGAGGAGTATGGTGCTAGACTTCTAGCTGCAGGACCGTGACAACTCAGCTTTCACTGTGGGAGGAAGGAAGGAAGGAAGGAAGGAAGGAAGGAAGGGAGGAAGGAAGGAAGGAAGGAAGGAAGGAAAGGAAGGAGGGAGGGAGGGAGGGAGGGAGAGAGGCAAGGGAAAATAAGAGCTACCGTGAAATGAGTGCTTATTATGTGCCAGAAACTGTGCTCAGCACTTTTACGGGCATTCTTTTATTTATTTCATACGATAATGTGTGACATGAAATAGCAACTATTATTGACCCATTTTACAGATGAGAAATTTATTTGTGGTTCAGAGAAACTTGTGAAACTGAGAAACTTGCTATAGTTCCAGCTCATGTCTCTGTGATTCCAAAGTCCACAGTCTTCACCTCTAGAAGTACTTCTACCCGAAGAAAATACAGAAGAAAGGAAGGGGTCGCTAGGGGTATTTTTTAGGTGGAGGACAAGAGGCCAACATTTGCGAAGTTTGCAACTTTCCCCTTGGTTTCTAGGGGTTTTGCCTTTGGGGAGGTCCGTCCCTACAGAGCCGTGCCGCCACCCCACTCCGGGGCTATACATATGTAAAAGAAGCCAATAAAGCAGTGAGAGAGCCTGCCCTCCTAAATCTTCAGGGGACAAAACCTCCCACTTGTGAGGCTTCAAAGCTGCCCGGAGCTACCAGTTTACCCCCAGAAGTCCTGAGTCAATGCCTCTGATTGGAAAATAAATAGTCTTGCACATAAAAACTGCAGGCCAATTGTGAGCCGGGGGAATGGGAAAGTGCCGGGTGTGGACCACTGCGTGCCAGCCCAGGGCCGGGCTCTCCCCAGGCAGCCGCTCCTTAAGGAGATGAGTGGGAGCTGGGGTCTCACCCTGGATGGAAAGGGGGATTTCAAAAATGGCCCCTTAGATTTTCTTAACTGAGATATAATTGACATATAAAATTATATTAGCTGCAGGTGTACAACATAATGATTCAATATATGTGTATATCGTGAAATGATAGAAAGATTTTTAAAACCCAGATTTAAAAAAATGTTAAATTCTACAATTTACTGTAGAAAAACTAGAAAATACCTATAAGCAGAAGTAAGGGAAAACATCACCCAAATCCTCCTGACCAATTTTGAATGATTAGTTTTGCAACTTATGGATGAAATGTGGTTTATTAAATCAATCCCCATGGTTAGATATTTGGCTTGTTTTTATTTTTCCTGTCTCACAAATGGTGCTATCATGAATTTCCTTGTGGCTAAACTGAGGTGCACACACATTCTTTTTTTTTTTTTGCAGTACGCGGGCCTCTCACTGTTGTGGCCTCTCCCGTTGCGGAGCACGGGCTCTGGACGCGCAGGCTCAGCGGCCATGGCTCACGGGCCCAGCCGCTCCGCGGCACGTGGGATCTTCCCGGACCGGGGCACGAACCCGTGTCCCCTGCATCGGCAGACAGACTCTCAACCACTGCGCCACCAGGGAAGCCCCATGCACACACATTCTTGGTAAGTATCTTAGACTAAATTTCTCCAAGAGAAAATGCTAAGTCAAAGTGAATATACATGCATATTTTGAGGGTAGAAAGCCTGAGTGTCTGTTAGGATTTTTTAAAAAATGATATGGAGGGCTTCCCTGGTGGCGCAGTGGTTGAGAGCCCGCCTGCCAATGCAGGGGACGCGGGTTTGTGCCCCGTTCCGGGAATATCCCACATGCCGTGGAGCGGCTGGGTCCTTGTGCCATGGCCGCTGGGCCTGCGCGTCTGGAGCCTGTGCTCCGCAACAGGAGAGGCCACAACAGTGAGAGGCCCGCGTACCGCAAAACAAAAAAACAAACCAAAAAATGATATGGAAAGCTAAGTGTCAACCCCAGACCCAATTCCTACCCAGTGCAAATATCCTCACCCTCCATCATTTAAGCTTGATACTTAAGGCAGGTTTGATTGTGCAAGTCCAAGCCTTGGGACGGACCTTCTAGTCATCTTGTTGGTGATTCTGACTGAGCACCTGCAGCTCCCGGTTGAGGGCGGGCAGCAGCAGGGCCTGAAACTCATCCCCTTAGTATCCCATAAGGAGCAGCTGAATAGCCTGTGGTCTCTGGAGTCAGCCTAGATTCAACCTCAGCTCCACGTCTGATAGGCTGAGTGCCCGAAGGGAAATCACCCAGCCTCCCTGAATCTCAGCTCATCTGCGAATTAATGGGTGATGCTTGTGCCCATCTTATCTCTGTGCAGATTTTATATGTAAAACACTTAGCACAATGCCTGATACATGGTAAGTGTTCATCCAACATTGGCTACTCTACTGGTATTATATTGACCCCTTAATGTGCTATTCAACCAACCTTAGTTACTCAAGTCTTGGGTTTTTTTGAAGGCAGCAAGAATTGCACCCTATTTAATATGATGCTTATATGACACAGAAGGTGATTTAATTCAATCTAATACCCACTGAGACCCTGCCACAAGCTGAACACTGTGTTACGCACTATGGAAGAATCAGAGATGAATGTGCCTCCAGGAGCTCACTGGCTAGTTGTGAAGCTGGAAACATGCATCAGTAACTCAGACCAAATGTCGCGTGCTGCCGGCGACCAAGAGAGGTTCAAATAGTGTGTGTGGCGAGGCATTTGGAGCAGCGTCTGAGGGGAGGAGGGACTTGAAGTGGAGCTCAGGTGTCCAGTAACTTGTCCAAAGTCACAGAGTTACTAAGATGTGAAGCTGGGATTAGACTTAGGTCTGTCTGGTTAAAGAGTTCATGTTTGTTTCCTCCATACTAATAAGCAAATAAAGGTCAAAGCCACTCTAAAGTAGAATGAGACCATCCAACAGAATTTGCTGTGATGACAGAAATTTTCTGTATCCGCGATGTCCAATATGGTGGCCCCTAGCCACATGCGGCTACTTAACACTTGAAATGTGGCTAGTGTGAGTGAATCCATCATCCACTTATGAATTTTTTTTTTTTTTTTTTTTTTTTTTTTTTGTGGTACGCGGGCCTCTCACTGTTGTGGCCTCTCCCATTGCAGAGCACAGGCTCCGGACGCGCAGCCTCAGCGGCCATGGTTCACGGGCCCAGCCGCTCCTTGGCACGTGGGATCCTCCCAGACCGGGGCCCGAACCCGTGTCCCCTGCATCGGCAGGTGGACTCTCAACCACTGCGCCACCAGGGAAGCCCACACTTATGATTTTTAAATTTTATTTAAATGTGGCTAGCAGCTACTGTGTTGGACAATGCAGCTATAGACTGAGGAAACTGATTTAAAGAGAAGGGGTAATGTTGAATATCAAAGTTTTCAATGACTAGGAAAGTGAGAGATTTAAAGAAATAAAAAGTGAAAAGGAAATCAGACTCTAATTTGAAAGGCACCGTTAATAATAATTTAAAAAATAGTTTTCACAGAGGCCAAATCTTTTTCCACCCTTGGAGCAACGCATCCATTTGGTTGATGTGCTCTGACCATGCCATCTTTGTGGCTCTTTGTCAAACAGCTTGGGGCCAAGCCAAAGCCCATGGGGAGGGCTCCCTTTGGCAAATGTATTCCCCCTTCTTCTCTGTTTTGTATTTGGCATTAAACTGAGTAACTGTCTCATGCTGAAACCACCACATGTATCTAATTCCCATTTTGTTCTCTGTCAGATCCAGGCAGAGAGCTGATAGAATAGCTGACACTTTCAGGTCAGAGAAAACTTCCTATCTGTAGTTCTTAATGTTTGGAGCTGTGCAAAGACACACTAGGCAGCCTCGGGGGGAGGTGAGTCTCTCATCAGGAGAAGTGTTCAAGCACGGGCTGAACAATCATGGGTATGTTGTATCAAGGTTGTGAATGTCAGATGGGAATGGAGAGGCAATTGGAATAAAAGGCCCTTTATGTTATTTCTAACTCCCAAAGTCAGGCTTTTTGTAAAGCAGGCACCTTTGCTCTGTAAAACTCTTCCTCTGTCCATATCCCATTGTCAAGTTCAGACTGGGCACCCCCTGAGATCAGGGCTGTGTCACATTCAGCCCTGTATTACCATGTGCCAGGCATGGTACTTGGCACATGGAAGGTGTTCAGAACACCCTGATTGTTGCCGTTGAAAGATCATTCAGGTCTTGATGTCTTAACCTAAATATAAAATGACAGTCTTCATTTGCTTTGACAAGAGTAAATGCCCAGCCCTGGGAGGTAAAAGGGGGAGAGGGCACTCACAGTTACAGAGTGTCTGCTATGGGCTCGGTACTCTGGAAGGTACCTTTGCACACATTTTGTAGTACAATATTCATAGGCTTAGAAGAGGCATTAGTATACCCATTTTATAGATAAGGAAGCTGAGGCCTGACAAGGAAGTAATCCATAATCACATAGATAGTAAGTGGCTGAGGTAACAGTCAACAGCCTTCAGTCCTAGCCTTAAACTGGTTTGTGAAGCAACTGAATTAAAATTTATCAGGAGGGACCACTGTTGGTGAGGACAAGAGACTGGAGAGACGTCTCAGGCAATATGATAATATCTCAAGGCTGAAGAGGTCGGGAGATGTCTTTTGCTTCTTTACCAAAGAAACCACCGTGTCCTAGTGGCTCACAGTGATTTAGGACCATAGCAGATAACATCCTCTGCTCATCTCATCCCCTCTCACCTTAATTCTTAAAAGTCCTTACCTGACCAGGGGAACCCATAAGATTGGTGTCTTTAAACTTCTAAAGAATTACTTTGAATGCAAGAGCCTTTTTTTTCAGCTCCCTCCCATTGACCAATTTTCAAAGCCTGCTTAACATGTATTAACCAACACTCTGTTGTAAGTGGCAGAAACCTAATTCAAAGTGGTTTAATGACAAAAGTGACTCATGGTGCTGAAAAGACAAGACTTCGGGTGTGGCTGACGTAGGTCCTCAGGTGATGGTATTAGAAATGTCTTTCATGTATCTTTGACTCCTCTTCCTTCTGTTTCGGCTCCATTATTAGGGATGGCCACTAGGGACTCCAGATTTACTTCTTACCTGCTTAGCATCTTCAGCAGAGGCAGTACAACTTTTTCCCAATAGTTCTAGCATTGAAAGAAATGTAGCACAATACATACTGTTGAAACCATGAGCTACCTTGTGCTAGAGGTTCGCTCTGGGTTTGACAGATGTCAAGGACTGCTGTGTTTCCCTTGAAATTTTAAAACATCCTGAGGCAGACCTGAGGGTTCTCTGTGGCACCCCAGGGTGCTTCAGTGTGCAGTTTGGGATAGAAGGTTGCTGGTCGCCCTCTCCCCTGCCTGACTGCTGCTTCTCTCCCTTTCTTAATCTCTGACCTCATCCCTTCTTGTTGAGAGTAGTGTTTGGAGTCCCATCCTTGGCTTTTATAAACATATCACTTGAAGTAGGTTACTTATTCTTTCTAATCCTTAGTTTTCTCTTTGGTAAGTGGTAATATCAGTATCTACCTTGTAGGGCTGTTGTGAAGATTACAGGAAATTCAATATTTAATGTGCTGAGCACAATGCCTGGGAGATATTCAGTGTTCAGAGCTGGAGCCATTGTTTTCCTTCTTATTATTGTTATTACTATTAATATATGGGGCAGATATATTAGTCAGCATTTGGTTCACCTAAGAATGATAGAAAACACAAAATAAGTGGCTTAAATAAAATAGACATTTCTCTCTCACGCAAAAGTCCAGGAAGATAGTCTAGGGCTGGTATGATGTTACCTAGTGCCACGGATTCACGCTCTTTCTATCTTATTTATCTACTATGCATAGCTCCATTTCCAAGGTCATCTTATAGCCCAAGAGGGCTGCTCTAGCTCCAGCCATCATGTCTCATTCCAGCCAGAAGGAAGAATGAAATGGGAGGAGTTCATGCTCTCTTTCTTCCTGGGAGTTGCATACCTCAGTCCTGCACAAATATCTGTGCCAGAACTGAAGTCACACCTAGCTGCAAGGGAAATGGAGAAAAACAATGTTATTCTGGGCAGCCATGGTGCCCAGCTAAAAATTGTATTACTGTGGGGGAAGGGCAGGCTCTGACAGAGTAGAGCAGTGGGAAAGGACCCTGGAAGCTAAGCTCACTCTGGATGATGGAGCTCAAAGAAAACCATGCTTCTGCAAAAAGGGAAATACTGTGCACCTTTTGCCACCTGAGGAATGTAAGATTGACTCCAGGATTTTTAAGAAAGTTGGAAGTTAAAACTCAAGTCTGAATCTCTCTTTTCTGAGCCAAGGAGCTTAGCTCAGTCTCTCTCCACTCACTGCCAGCCTGGGCTGGGGAGATGCAGAGCACTGCCCCCAGGCAAACTTGGTTTGAGGCCAAATTCCAGGACTCTTGGGGCTGACTGGCAGCCACTCTGTCTGAGCAACCTGGGGGATCCTGAGAAAAGAATGAACATCCGAATCCCAGAACAAAATCAGCAGCGATGATGCTCCTGCAGCCCTGGGTCTGGCTGGGAGGCCGCACAGTGGGGAGGATGAGGTCATGGTGACAAATGTGAGAAGGGGGAGGGCTCCCGAGTGCAGCAAATGTGCCCAGGAGCCAGCAGCCGGGAGCCCAGAGCAAAGCCTGCATTGGGGACTCCATCCCTCGTTCTGCCACCGTTCTGCTGGGTTTCTGGACTTCAGTCTATCCGGCTGGAAGATGGGAAACACATCTGCTGTCCTCTTTGCTTTGTAAGGTTGCTGTCAGCAGCAGCTAGGTTTAGGAATGTCCAGAAAATGAATAGAGTTCCTAAAGAAAAAGGGGTTTGGTTGCCAGGGGTTAGGCGGGGAGGGAGAGAAGAAAAGGCAGAGCACAGAGGATTTTTAGGGCAGTGAAACTATTCTGTATGGTACAATAATGGTGGATACATGTCATTATACATTTGTCCAAACCCATAGGACATACAACACCGAGAGCGAACCCTAATGTAAACTATGGGCTTTGCATGATAATAAGGTGTCAAAGTTGGCTCATTGATGGTAACAAATGTACCTCATTGGTGCAGGATATTGTTGATGGGGGAAGCTGTGGGAGGGGTGTGGGTGGGATGGGAGTGGGTATGTGGGAACTCTCTGTGCTTTCTGCTTAATTTTTCTGTCAATCTAAACTGCACTAAAATTTTAAAATTAAAAAAAAAAAAGATCCTGCGTGCTGCAACTAAGACCCGGCACAGCCTAAATAAATAAACAAATAAATATTTAAAAAAATTTATTGAAGGCCTCTTATTTATCACATATTGAACTATACAAAAGGAATAAAATGGTCAATAATACAGAGTAGCTGGGATATGCAACAATGCAACGTCAGCTCAGCAGGAGGGAGGAGGGAGTTAGGACAGTGGTTCTTTGGCACACAGCTTCCCAAAGAGGGGCAAGTCATTTTTTTTAAAAAAAAAAAAAAAAAAGGAAAAGTCAAGTTTTCAAACTTCAGTAGCATTTCAGTTGACTGCAACTGTTGCTTCATACATTTCTCAAATGAAAGAAATAAGGGAAGGGTATACTTGCCCCCTCTGAGAGAAAGGGCTCCTGTGAGCCTTCATCTGCCCCCATCTTTTAAAATAAAGATAGTAAAAGAGGTTACCTTGGACGTAATATTGCCAACTTGGGGGCTGAGTAAAGAGTTACTGAACAGCTGTTGAAAAGAAATCAACCATGTGTATTCATCGTCTGGTCCAAAAGCCATCTACTGTGTAGGGCTCTAACGACAAGTAACCAGATACTAGGTAAACAGTGATTATTGATCAAGGTAAGTGTAGTAAAAAGGAGTAAGGAGACCCCAAACAACTATATAACATAAAACTGCTCACATCTGGGTGTGAAGTGGTCCATTTGATAGGGATGGTAGTTTAATTTGGAACATGGAGGTAGGAAATAAATAAAAATGTGGCTGCCATGTTGCGTCTTATTGGCATTTCTTTAGGTCATTCCGTGAGCATTGCCTTTAATTCCTGTGTTTAGGAGATGCAGATGCTTTTTAAAAAAATTTTTTTCCCCTTTTTAAAATTGGAGGATAGCTGATTTACAATGTTGTGTTAGTTTCAGTTGTACAGCAAGGTGATTCAGTTACACATACATACGTATACATCTATTTTTTTTCAAATTCTTTTCCCTTATAGGTTATTACAGAATACTGAGTATAGTTCCTTGTGCTATTATCTACTTTATTGTGCTATTATCTCCTTGTTGATTATCTACTTTATATATAGTAGTGTGCATATGTTAATCCCAAACTCCTAATTTATCCCTTTTCCTTTTGGTAACCGTAAGTTTGTTTTCTATGTTTGTGGGTCTGTTTCTGCTCTCTATATAAGTTCATTGAGCTACAATTGCTTTTTGATGAGGCAGAAGTACACTTGTTCAACATTCAGGTTTTTCCGCTCTGTGAAGAAAACCAGGATTGTACCTTGTCCTGAAGAACAGGCAACAAGGCTCCCATGCCTAGCGCTGCTGTGGTTGAGTCTAGAGCAGTTCTGTACAATAGTACTGTCTATGATGGTGGAAATGTTCCAATCGTCACGGTCCAGTATGGTAGCCACTACCTATGTGTGGCTCCTGAGTACTTGCAATGTGACTAAGTGTAACTGGAGAACTGAATCATTTTATTTGAATACATTTAAACTACAAGGTTAAATAGCCACATGTGGCCAGTGACCACTGTATTGGACAGCTCGGTCCCAAGGTCATACCCCTCAGTAGTCCTTTCCTACTCACCTCAGGTCTCTCAGAAGCTTGTTTTGTATATATGTGCCCGTATATATGCATATGTGTGCATGAATGTGTATATGTCAGTGGGAGTGATGCATGCATTAATGAGTGTATAGGAATGCTGCAGAACTTCCCATGGATCCAGTTAAGATTGATCCTCAACCCACAAAAATCTCAGACCCAAAATGATGGAGCATCCTACCACGTACAGAAAACCTGGACTTCCCTGGTGACGCAGTGATTAAGAATCCGCCTGCCAGTGCAGGGGACACGGGTTCAATCCCTGGTCTGGGAAGACCCCACATGCCGCGGAGCAACTAAGCCCATGAACCACAACTACTGAGCCCACGTGCCACAACTACTGAAGCCTGTGCGCCTAGAGCCAGTGCTCCGCAGCAAGAGAAGCCACTGCAATGAGAAGCCCGCGCACCACAACTAGAGAAAGCCTGCATGCAGCAACGAAGCCCCAACACAGCCGAAAATAAATAAATAAATTAATTAATTAAAAAAAAAGAAAACCTCTCACCTGAGAAAAGCAGAAGACACGATGGAATCCAGGAGACAAGGCAGGGGTTATGTAAAATTTCTTTGCTGTACATCATGTGTATATTTTTGTTTTAAAAATAGGTCATGACATTCATAGTCATATTACGTATAATGGATCAGGGGATCAGACTGAGCTTTAAGGCTGGTCTTGGCTTTGCCACCAAGTTGCTGTGTGAGCCTGGCATGTGACATCCCTCTCTGGGTCTCACTTTCCCCATGGTTACTACAGGGATTGAATAAGATGGTGTGTGACAATCAGTCAGCTCTTTGATGATATCCCAGGTCTAAGCAGAATATATCCATTTTTTATTGAAAAACATGAAGATGGAAAACCTTACTTCAGACTGGTCTAAAACAACAGCAGATTAGGTCAAAGTGTGTACCATGTTCTGCAGAATGCTGCAGAGGAAAAATGGGTCACCGCGGTCTGATCATACACCCGGTTAAGTAGGTCTCTTGACTTCAGGACTTCTCCGAACCTTTAACATGCTTATGGGTCTCATGACTCTCCAGTAGGGGATCCAGTTGCTGCTTTTCCCAAAGTTAGCTGACTCCAAAATTTATTTCGTTTTGAAGAGCATCTTGTAGGAAGGACTAATGTTTTGTGAAACACACTTAGGGAAATGCTGACCCAGAGGGTGTATGAGTAGCTTTGGGGGGCCCAGCTGTCTCCCCAACTTTCGGCTTCCCCCTGCTTCTCCTGCTGGGTGTGCAGAGATGGGGGTTCTGCACTCAGCAAAAGCCGAATCCCGCTTCCCTTTGCACAGGTGCAACTCCCCATGGCCCCAGCTCTCCAGCTGCCCCATGCAGCCTGTTTTGTTCTGGGGCTATCATGATTTGCAAATTCCCTCTCTAGCTCAAGTGCATGGACCCGGAACATGCTCCCGCTGGAGGGACAATGTCAACTGAGACCCCCAGCAGTATGGCGACCTCTGTGGGAGCTGGCAGCACCTCGCAGAGAGCAGAGTTTGGCTCTGCACTTGTACAATCAGTTGTAAATTCTGCTGAGCTCTATGGATCCATCTGGATGAAAAGATCTGTATAAATGCAAGATCATTATCATTATCAGCTGTCCCAGTTGGAGCCCAGCGATTCACAGGCCCACAATCAATGGGGCTTTTCCAACAATCCCATTCTACCCAGCTTGAAAAAGGTGTAATTACAGGGAGATGCACATCCTCTGGAGAGACAGAGGGCATGTCTGTCCCCACGTCAGTCCCCAGTGTAATGGAGAGAGGAATCTCCCAGGCCCCTCACTAGGCACATGGACAGAGGTGTCCTCTAGGCCCTGTCCAGGTCAGGGACAAGTAAGAAACAACATCCCAAGCTTCCTCCACCCCAAACTTTGTTCCAGTGGACATGAGAGGGTAGCATTGCTTTTGCCCCTTTGCAGCTCAGGTGCTCTCAGGAGGCACTGTGAAGGCTGTGTGAGTCCTCCCCTACTTTTTCTTTTCTTGATTTTTGTCTAGGATCAGGAAAAACTTGGACTCAGAGAATTTTCCTTTCTGAAGGTGCCTGCCTACAGCACACAATGACAAGAGAGGTTTCCCACCCAGGCAACTCTGAGCTAGAGAATATAAGCCCTACTTCATTCTTCCTCCACAAATCTCTGGTACTTCTAGCTGTGTGACCTTGGGGAAGTTTATTAACCCCTCTGAACTTTCTGAAATAGGGATGGCAATTCTTACCTGCCTGAATGCAGGGGGCCAAGACCAGCTGGGTTTTTGAGAACTCTTGCTTATTAGGAGAGAAGGATCTTTTATTGTTACTCAAAGACTTTTGGTGCTATAGGAGGGAAAAATAAAGAGACACCCTTCATTTTTTAAAATGATTCCTTCTGGAAGTCATTCAGGGGATTCAAAGGCCAACTCAGAGTCACAGGACTTTAGTAAGAGTCAGGCTCTTAGGAAGTTCACCAAGGTTGACTTTTCTGCTTCTCACTTGTCTGACCAGAGCCTCCCATGAGCCTCTTGGGCCTGTGTCCTCACAAATGAGAGAGGGTAATGAGTGTGTGGTCCCCCCAGCGACCTGCCTTGTCCCTAAGCTCTGGTGCCTGGGCCTCTAATGAGGCAAGAGGATTTTCCCATCTCCAAACATGCCTCAAACACAATGGCTGAGTGATCTCCCCATCCCGTTACCGCCACCCACCTCCAGTTCTCTTGAGAAAATTACCAAAAAGCTGCTGAGAAGAGAGATGTGGCTGGAAAGGGAACCAAATGGGTGGACTGAGGCCCGGGGGAGGCATGCAATGCTTCCCCTTTTCAGCTCTAGAGACTCAAGTTCAGGCCACTTTCACCTCCCATACAGTCACTTCTGTCCTCAGGCTGGGGACTGTGCTAGGACAGTGACTCCTTCCCTTGGGTTCATTTTTAACTTTTAAAAATGGCCTCTGTGACCCGGCAGGGTGAGACTTTGGCCTTTTGGTGTGAGGACAGTGGCCATTCTGAGGATATGCTTGACACACACACAGATTCTTCTCCGTGACCTTGGGCCATGTCTCTGATAAATAGACTGGCCAGGGGAGGAGTCCAGCCTACTGACCTCCCAGGCGGCCAGAGTTCTCTGCGGACCATGGATGACGGGACATTCACGAACACTGAGGGACACCCTTGGCTGTGTCTGGGATCTGGTACCATCTGTAGCGCTTGTGACAAAGACATCCTGGGCAGATGCAAGAGCTCCCCAAAGCATGTCTGAGTTCGGGGCGGGAGAACTGGCGTGACTTCTGCTTTACGACTGAAGGCTAGGGGCTCCGGCCAGCCAACTCACTCCTCAGAGCCCTGTCTCCGGGACTCTGTTTTCAGCCTCCTTGGAGTAGAAGAGCATGTCTTGGTGGGCATTGTTCATTTATCAGTACACATAGTCATGTTGATGAAGTCTGAATATATAATGCTTTACGAGTCTAATAATAAAATCAAATTAAGACTCTACTTCCTGTCATTCTTAAAAATGAGCCTGATTTACCCCGTTCATTAGGCCATTATGTCTCTGTCTGGTTCCGGGATATCAGTTCTTTAACCTAAGGAACATTTAGAGTCTGCAGAGAATGTAAATAACACCCAAGGCTGCCTTAAAAAAATTCATAAAGAAGTATAGAGGCTGCCCCCAGTTTATTAGCACATATTTCACAAGCTGTGCTTAGCAAATGCAGTCCTCACGAGCACTGCCTTTTATCTGGCCGTAAACCCTCTCCCGATGCCATTTGTCAGCTCCGTGTTTAGAGTGTGAAGGATCGCGTTAGCTAGCTCAACTGGCTTCGGAGAACCCTCCCAAGGTGCTGACTTTGATTCATATCCCAGAGGAAGGGCAGTGCATGTAAGACAGAGGCAGGCGGGAAGGGAAGTCATGATGTGTTTGAAATCTGCTAGACACTGGATGAGGTGCTCATATGTTCTTCCACTTAAGCCTCACAGCCATTCCTGAAGTAGATTTTATTACCCTGCCTTTGTAGATGAGGAAACTGAGGTTGCGAGTAAAGAACCCCAGAATGAGGATTAATACCGGGGTGCTTGGCTTCTCATCATCTGCTCTTGTGATGACACCACGAGCCTTCTCTTTGCCTTGTTGTGTCTTCCTGGTGTCATCCCTTCTAACCATGGGACCTAGCTTAGTAGTTTGTTCACTTCACCAAAACTCAGAATTCTGACCTCGTGAATGGAAATAACCATGTTTGTCCCACTGCCCTCCCTGGGCTGCTGTGTGGATGACATGAGATAATATATGAGAAGGGGAAAGAGAGTCTTTCTCTGCCTTTCCTTTAAGGTTTTAGGCCAGTCCTACCCAACTGGGTCAAGGAGAATGGCTCCAGGTGTGTAGAGAGAATACTGTGACGAGATGTTTTTCTAGAGTTATAAGACAGTTTTTTCTACTCCATACAAGCACATCTCAAGCCACGGGCGCTTAAAAAAGCCCACACCTTAGGGTGATACTCTGTCCCATTGAGACCCCGCAGAGAAGAAATGTATCAACTACCTCTCCTCAAGCTTCCTCAACCAGACACAGGAAAGGAACGTGGCTGCGGGGGTCTGGAGGTGTGCAATGAAGGGGGCAGAGGATGCTGTGCTTGGCATGAGTTTTTCGCTGGGTCAGGTCGTGGCCTCCGTGACAGTGGGGGCGAAATATTTAAAACAGAAACAGCCCTGAGCCACAGTATTTAGGGGCGATGCTCAGTTGTAACATACAGGACATTTCATAGAATCCATATTTCTGTTCAATATGGGAATTTTTCAGATTGAACCTCAATCCAGAAGCTATTCAACTAGCCAAGGAGAGGAAAATAACATGGGACAGAATGAAAGTTCCACAAAACACAGGACTAGGGGACAGGGCACACTGTGTGCAGATTAGAGGAAGGGGAAAGCTCCTGGAGAGAGAGAAAGAGAGAGAGAGAGAGAGAGAGAGACGCCCTCAGAGAGAGGAGCGAGGGAGGTGCAGTGGGGATTTCACAGAATATATGGAAGAGAGAGGATATCATTGGCATTACTTTGGGCGAAGCCCAGGCAATTTTTAAAAACCCTTTTTATTTTGAGAAGACTTCAAATTTGCAGAAAAGTTGCAGAAATATCCAAAGAACCCCCAAGAACGTACTCTTTACCCAGATTCACCAGTTGTTATTTTGCCTCATTTACTTTACCATTCTCTCCCCACCCTCCTCTCTATATGATTTCTTTCCCTGAGCATTTGAGAGCAAAGCTGCAGACACGATGCCACTTCACCCCTAAAAACTTCAGTGTGAATTTCCCAAGAACAAAGTCATTCTTTTATATAACCTCAGGACAATTATTAAAATTAGGGAATTTATTAAATGTTTTAATCTAATCCAGGGATAGGCAAATTTTTTTTCTGTAAAGGGACAGCCCCTATGGTCTACAGCCCCTATGGTCTCTGTCACAGTCTCTATCACGAGTACTCAACCCTGCCTTTGTAGTGCAAAAGTAGCCATAAACAATTCAGAAATGAATGGACTTGGCTGTGTTCCAATAAAACTTTATTTACAAGAATGGGTGGCAGACTGGATTTGGGCTGGGGGCTGCATTTTGCTGACCTCTGATCTAATCTACAGCCCCTTCTTTATCTTTCATAATTGACATTCTTGAAAAGTAGAGGCTGGTTATTTTGTAGAACCTTCAGTATGGTTTTCCCTGATGTTTCTTCATGATTAAATTTAGGTTGTGTAATTTTGGCGTGGATATCACAGAAGTGAAGTTGTGCTCTTTTTAGTGCATCATATATGGAGGCGCGTGATGCTGGTTGGTCCCATCATTGGTGTTGAAATACATGTTATTTAAAATGAGGGATCTGAGCAGTTTCTGTGTATAGTTCTGCAGACAGTAGCAAAGGCCTCGACCCATAGAATCGACATCAGAAGGGAAGAACCTGGCCAAGGAGAAGGGGCATCCAGGCCTGACTAGAGCACAAATGTGTAGCAATAAAAATAGTTGTTAATAATAACAATGAAATATTATTTATTGAACAACTATGTGCCAGGCACTGTGGAAAGTATTTTAACATACACTGTCTTTTTAATCCTCCAGTAATGCTCTAAGCATGATCTAGTATAGTTCCATTTTACAAATGGGAGAATAGGGGTTTAGAGGATGTGGGAAGTTACAACAATGACCCCATTTCTTCTCTCGTCCCCATATCTACTACCTTTGGCTCGTAACTTTGCCATTATTTCCACAAAGGGGCAGGGTTTATTTCCTTACCCCTTGACACTGAGTTTGGCTATATGGCTTCTTTTGGCCAATAGCATGAAGCAAAAGTGACGATGTGCCAGTTTGGAACTTAGGCCTAAGAGACTTAGATGTTTCTGCTTGTTTTCTTGTGCCTCTGCCATCACAAGAGAAGAACATATGTGGGCTCACCTTCTGGTCCCAAGAAGAGGATGAGAGACATGTGAAGCAGAGCTCTCAGCAGCCAAGCCCAGTCTAGATCAGCCAGCCCCAGGTGACTTCCAGATTTATGAGAAATAAAAAATGATTGCTATTTTATGACAGTGAATTTTGGGGATTATTTGTTATGCAGCAATAACTAACCAATACAAAGGGCTTAACTAACTTGCCCATGGCCACACAACTACTGAGTTGTTTAGCCAGGTTTTGAAGAAAAATTAATGATTCTAGAAACTTCCATTTTAACCACTATGTGCTAGTTATGTGCTATCACTGTATAATTTATGCTTAAGCTCACAATAGGGCAAGTGTAACATAGTTCTTATTTCACAATGTGAATCTTTCCCAACAATACTTTTACTGACTTTATAAAGTTTATGTGTTCTTAGAGAATCAAGTGTTCTTAAAATATTGGGGGTCCCAGATCACTTAGAGAATTTTATAATAGATCTTAGCCCCCTTTCTTTCTCTTTCCCCTCACTGAAAGATCATATAAACACATAAAATTTTGCACACAATTTTGGGTGGTTCAGGGGTCCCTCAAAACTCTCATAAACCACCCAGAAAGTTATGGACACCAGGTGAAGAATCCTGGTTTTAGATCAGAATATGATCTGTGTAGACCCCCCTCAATGTTTGCATTCAAGATTTTTTATTATAAAAGAACAGGTGCTGATGACCCAGCAATCCCACTACTAGGCATATACCCAGAGAAAAACCATAATTCAAAAAGACATATGCACCCCAATATTCATTGCAGTACTATTTGCAATGGCCAGCTCATGGAAGCAACCTCAATGTCCATCGACAGACAAATGGATAAACAAGATGTGGTACATATATACAATGGAATATTACTCAGCCATAAAAATGAATGAAATTGGGTCATTTGTAGAGACGTGGATGGGCCTAGAGACTGTCATACAGAGTAAAGTAAGTCAGAAAGAGAAAAACAAATATCATATATTAACACATATATGTGGAATCTAGTAAAATGGTACAGATGAACTGGTTTTCAAGGCAGAAATAGAGACACAGATATAGAGAACAAACATATGGACACCAAGGGGGGAAACTGGGAGATTGGGATTGACATATATACACTGATATGTATAAAATAGATAACTAATAAGAACATGCTGTATAAAAAAATAAAATTAAATTAAATTCAAAAAAAATAAAAATAAAACCTTAAAAAAAAAAAGAAAAAAACAGGTGGACAGACTTACTTGCCAGATCCTTTCCTTCATTTGTGTAGCATTTCATTTATTTGATGTCAAACTACTTTGTCCAGCCTCACACCTGCCCTGCCTTCCCACCCCCAGAACCCTGTGGCTATACTCTAAAAACCAAAATCATCTTTGTGGCAGCTTAGAAACAAGTGGGTTTTGTTATCATTGCTCACCTGCCCCATTTACTTTTCCTTTGCTGTAACCACTGCCGTTCTCTGCTTTGCTAATGTTTCCAGATTAAACTAGACCACAGCAAGCCAAATTTAGACCATTCCATTAGCCCCTCATCCTTCCCTTTTGGTAGGACTTGGTGTTCATTCTTCTCCCATGCCCAGGATCTATTTAGCCACTATTCAATCATGAATGGTTATTGAACATATACTATGTGCCAGGTGGAAGGCTATGAGCTAGAAAGATAGCAATAGCTAACACTGATTGAATGCTTACTGTGTGCTAAGCATGGAGAAAAGTATTTTTTATCCATCACCTCATTGGCTCCTTATAATGACCGAGGGAGTTAGGTTGTATTGTTAACTGTTTTACAGTTAGGGAAGCTGTGGCTTAGATCTAAATAAGCTAGTAAGGGGTAGTGTCAGGATCTGAACCTAGACTCCATAGCCCATGTTCTTACCTACTGGCCTTCTTTAGCACTATAGCTAGTCTCTAGACCCCTGTATTGTTCTTTGGATAATCATTTATGCTAACTGAAGTCAGGATGTATATCCTGTGATGATCTCCTGACTATAGTTACTCCATAAAGTATACCCCCATCGACTTCTATGCCCAGGAATGAATTTGTTTTGGTTCCCACTGTCCTGTTTCATTCTTGCCACCTTCATTCTCAGGAATTGGGTCCTTTCTCTGAGCCCCAATATAACAGGCTCGCCCTAGAGAGACTTCCTGGTTGATAGCTCACCATCATCTGACTCCCAAATCACAATGATCCTTGAATTACCACTAATAAGTTTGAGACCTAGCAGGTCCCCTTGGAAGCCACTATGTGGATAGTTGTCTAATCTTCATGAGCTGCCTATGCCCTTTCTCTATGGGCTGGAACAACCAGAAAAGGTTTCCTGGGGGAGGTAGAGCATGGGCCTAGAAACATGGTAATCTGAAAGGCATGAGAAAAAAAAAAAATCACTCATGAGTGGAGAGAGAAACTCTAAAGAGACTGTTTCCAGGAACATAACCCTGCATGGATTCAGCCATACAATGATGCTTTGTAGCCACCATTTTGGTGGAATCTGTCCTTCTTGAAACAATAGGCTTTGTACCACAGCCCAAGGAAGAGGTCCAGTTTATTAGACACATACAGACAATAGAAGACTGTCCTTTAGGGAAACCATGCACACGGAGCTGGTAAAGAAACACATAGCCCCTTTATTAGAGGCAGTTGGTAACTAAGAGGTCACCAAAAAAGGTCAAGGCTTCTAAGGTTTTGTCTTGTGTTTTAATCACTCTCTCTCTGGTCAAATAAGGACAACTGTCATGTAAACACCTGAGGAACAGCTAATGGGATGGAAAGACCAGCAGCCAGATAGCACTAGGGAAGTCAGTAGTTCACTGGGAAAGAACTCCTCAACTCAGGAGTCTGAGGTTTTGCAGTTTTGCAGTTTTGAAAGTAGCCAAATGTGGCAAGGAAAAATCCATTGGTCATACTGGCAGGCCATGGGACACTGATGAACTTGCCAGAATTTTCAAGGAAAGCAAAGAGTAACCCTCATCATCTGTGTAATTAGCATCAAGGCAGGGAGCTATCTGCTCACCTCAGACAACGTGGACCAATCTTTAAGACCAACACAGCGAACATATGAGCAGTCTAATTTTCAGTGTGTCGGAATGCGGACTCAGGTTGGATTGTAAGTGAACTGGGAGGTTATCAGTCAATTTGTTACAACTTCATGGTCCCTGACTTTGCCAACTGCCCTGAAGTGGGGATGGAACCCAAGAGAAGTAGCTGGATTTGCTTATAAGCAGAGAGAACCCCAGTCTCTTCCATCCCTATCTCTCGTGGGATCCTACACCTGATGGGATGACAGTATTTCTTTGGAGGGAGTAGGGGTTAAGGTGGGGTGGGATTTGTTATTTCTTTCCTTGCCATCTCTACGAAGTAACAACAGCTTCCTGTTGGCAGGAAGAAGCTGTTTTATATTTTGCCTCTTTTCTCTTAGATCGAAAATTTTTAAATATGTCCAACTTCTGAGAAAAATGCTTCAATCTGTTCTTTTTTAGAAATTGTTGAATCTGTTCTTAAGATCCAGAATTTCCATTGTTTTCCCACCAGACTTTGTTTAAAAGCTAAGAATAGCAAGCAGGGTTCTTAAAGCAAAGTTAGGAAGAGCAGAAATAATTTCTTGACTCTCAAGAGGCCTATGGGCAGCAAGATGCAAATGAAGGCTAGATTGATCACTGATATGCTGGGGAATTTAGCCCAAGGCATCTATTTATAGTTTTCGTTGATCTCCTAGTTTTGGCCACTGAAGAATGAATGGCCACCTCATCCTTCAACCCACCATGCTTGTGTGTGTGTGTGTGTGTGTGTGTGTGTGTGTGTGTGTGTGTGTGTGTGTGTGTGTGTGTGTAGATAGAATATATCGCATTGTATTGCAATCAGTTACATCTTTCTTCATATTTGTGTGCCTGGAATGCAGTAGGTGCTCAGAACTTAATTGTTGGTTGATTGGAATTACATTTTCATGTACCTGCTGGAATCGAAATCTTTTAGAAGGGAATATATGAAATGTAAGCTTTCAAGATCGTTCCTTCCTCCCTCTCTTCCTCCTTCCCTCCCTCCCTTCCTTCCTCTCTCTCTTTCTTTCTTGTCAGGATCGCCTTTAAGTCACCTCATCTTACCCTCTTACAGACCGCCTTTCTTTCCCTGGGAGTCTGGGCTAAGCTCTCTGATTCCTGTAAAAGATGAATTCCCTTCTATGACATTTTTAGAAATATAGCACAGTAATTAAAAAATTATTTTTATTCTTTTTTTTTTGCAGTACACGAGCCTCTCACTGTTGTGGCCTCTCCCGCTGCAGAGCACAGGCCCCGGACGTGCAGGTTCAGCGGCCGTGGCTCACGGGCCCAGCCGCTCCGCGGCATGTGGGATCCTCCCGGACCGGGGCACGAACCCGTGTCCCCTGCATCGGCAGGCGGACTCTCAACCACTGCGCCACCAGGGAAGCACTAAAAAATTATTTTTAAAATCAAGTAGCCTCCTCTAATATACCTGACATACCTGCTATTATTACCAGATTGAAAATACACAAATAACATTATATGGATCTCAGATGCTTTCTTAAAGAGGAGTTCAGCTGAATGAACTTTACAGAACTGGTTTTCCCCTCATCAGTGGATTTTACCTCATATTTTTTTTCAGAAGGTTATTATTTGATATGATGAGATCAAACTTGTGACCTGGGAGTTAATCTGGATTCTAGACTCCTATGTGTTTCTTTTTTTTCCTCTAACTTATGTTGGCGTTACAGAATTAATCATGCTTGTGCCTTGTCTGAGACGTAAAGGGTCAACATATAGGGAAGGCATGTTCACTTTCTAAGAACAGAGACAGCTCATCTAGGGATTAAGAGTATGTGACAGATTAAGGAGGTTTATCCCTTTAAGCATGAAAACTTTTCTATTATTTTAACAATCTTAGATGGAAATCTCTTTCAAATACATTACACGCTTACCCATCTTCTTTTTTGTCTTTTCCCCCATGAGTTTTTTAAGTTCTAGGAGCTGCACATAGGTTCCCCTTTCCCTCATGTCTCAGGGCAGCACTGCAGCAGAGGCTGGCTCTTCTACAAGGAAGCCCCAAGGCTCTTCGTTTCTACACAACCTTGGGAACTTCCTCTACCCTTCCCTCCTGCCACAAAGTGGAAATAACACTCTTATAGGATTATAGGAATCATAGCTATTTGTTGAAAAAATTAAATAATATAGAGCTATATAAAGTAGAAAGATAACAACTTGGAATGTATCCTTTCAGAATTTTTAAGTGCATAAAAGTACATGCCATTCATTAGCTGTAGTTTGCTAGTCTATAAAATGGGAATAATGGCTACCTTACCATAAGGTTGTTGTGAGAGCCAACTGAGCTTTTAGCAGACTGTCTGGCACACAGAGGGGATCAGTAAACATTCGTCCTCTCCCCTAACCATCCTTTGGTAGATTGGTTTAGTGAATTGTATGGTTTTAACTATTAGTTTCATGGGCTCTTGTTCCACTGCTATCAGCGAATATTTATTGCGATGTGACCATGTGTAGTAATGGCAACATGATTGAATATTTTCCATGTGCCAAGCCTATTTTAATCCTCACAACTCTTCAAACTTTAAGGCAACTACTGCTGACACCTCCCATTTTATAGATGAAGAAACTCAGGTGTAGAGAGGCTAAGTAACATGCCCAGGGTCACATAGCTGGAGCCAGTGTTGAGTAGAACCAGGACTCATACGGTGGAAGTCTGAGACCAGATCCTAGGTGCTTAATCACCACATTATTTTGCCTCCCAGCAGACTGCAAGGATATAAGACAGAAGTATGTCAAGCATCTGGGAGAAAAAACACACAGATTTGCGCAGATCACTAATTCCTAAGCACAAGGTATCTGGTCTCCCCTGGGCTTTACCCTGTCTCGTGGCTTCAACATGGCTCCACGTGGCTGCCTCCCGCTTCTCCATCTCTGACCTTGACCTTCCTCTGCTCTGAGGTGCTCCATGCTTTCTTTCAACCAACCCACTCTTACTGAGCTCTTCTTCACCAGCACCATGCCCACGCCTCCATCAGATCGTGGTTCCCCTTCTCCTCCCCTCTCAGTTCTGGAATCTAGGCCCTTGTTCTCCTCTGTTGCCACACTGTTCTTTCTTTCCTCTGAAAGTTCTCCCATTCTGCAGTTAGTCTTTCTAAGCAACTCTTTCAGTCAAGCCTTTATTGTCTCATGCGTGGATAATAACGAGAAGTTCCCCCCTAATTTTTGCCCACCCACTTCTTTCACTCTGCCCCCATAACAACCATTAACCATGCCGTGTCACCTATGACATCAAACTCAAGCTGGTTTCTGATATTCCTTTACAGTCAGACTCGCTGTCTGCCCGGGACCTTATCACTCACCGTCTCCTCTTCCACCCCAGGCTCACTCCTTACACCAAGACCTTGCTCACGTTTTCTTTTTCTACTTGGACCGTCACTTCTAGTGTGTCCCCCATGCTCTCCCCCTCTTCCCACTCTCTAGAGAAAAATTCAGTTTCTCCAGACTCATAGAAACACAGAGTTTTAGAACTAGAAGACTTTTAGGAGGCAGACCATCTACTCAGATTTTCAAAAAATGTGTCCCAAGAAGCTGCCTTTTTAATTTAAGACTCAACTCAAGAGATGTTTCCTTTGTGTCAACGACTCTGACTCCTTAAAGAATCTGATGCTCTCAGTACTTTGGGTAACATTTGTTCTGTTTGCTCAGCTTTCTGAGTGTAGACACCAGGTGCTCTCATTTCATATCTCCCACAGCACCCAGCACTGGGCCATGGGCACAGAATTTGCTCAATAGATAGTTATTAATTGATGAATCAGTGAGCAGACGATTATATAAGTTAAGAGAGTCCTAGAGGGGCTGCAGTAATTAGGAAAGACTTCATGAAAAATTAAGATTTGTGGTGGGCCTTGGAGAATGAGTGTTCTGATTTATTTTGGCCAGAAACAAAAATTTGATCTGCAAAAGGGTTTTTGCATTGCTTTGAGGTGTAAGAGGTGGTCTGGGAGACCTAGGGAGTCACATTCTTCTCGTGGCTTTCTGTAGCATCCACATGCTGCTGACTCTGGAATGCATTTCTCTAGCCTGAACCTCGCCCTTGAATCCCAGACTTGTCTATCCAATGGCCTGCTAGACATGTCCCTCTCACAGACATCTCAGATTTCTCAGGTCCCAGACTGGGTTCCTCATTTTCACCTCTTTCCCTCTTCACTTGCTCCACCCAAAGTCTTTTCCACCTCAGTAAATGGTACCTCCATCCTCCTAGTTGCTCAGGCCTCATTATCCAGAATCATCTTTGGCTCCTTTCCCACACACTTGACATCCAATTCAGCAAAATGTCCTTTTTGTTATACCTTCAAAATCTATCCAGAATCGGACTTCTAACCACTTTCACTGCTACCTCCTACCTGGTTTTCCTGCTTTCCAAATCTGCTGTCTCCACACTTCATAGGAAGTGAGGACTATTTGTCTATTTTGTTAATTGATTATATCTCTGTCACCTTTCTAGTGCATAGTAGGAGTTCAAAAAGCGCTCGCTTAATGAAATCATTCATTTTGGAGGGCAAAACAGTAGTATTTGTTAGAACTTCACATAATTTATGAGGAAAGTAAATCTGAATGTGTAATAATCAGACTGCTTTAGAAAATCCAGGAAGTGTTCTTGCTTACCTGGTGACAAAGAATTTTGAGGTAACTTATTAAAATAAAGATCAGTTTCCTATCTTGACGTGGTTTGTGGGGAGCATGATCCAGGAGCACAGTGTGTTGAAGGTAGAGAATGGGTTGGGGAAAGGTGTAAGAAGATAATTGTCCTGGGAATGGGAAGCTAAGGATGAGTACTGCATTTGGTGTAAAACTTAACTCTGTGCTATACAGTAGGACCTTGTTATTCAATATCCTGTGATAAACCATAATGGAAAAGATTACAAAAAAGAATGTATATATATGTTTAACTGAGTCACCTTGCTGTACAGCAGTAATTAACACAACACAGCAATTCAACTATAATCCAATAAAAAATAAATTTAAAAAACAAAAACAAAAAGCTTAACTCTGAGCTTCCTAGCAGTCCAGGCAAAAGGGAAAAATCAGATTACATAGCTTCTGCCCCTTTCACCATTGCCTGATAAAAAAGAAAGGCATCAATTTATTTTTTTAAAAATATTTATAATTTATTTATCTATTTGGCTGCATCAGGTCTTTGTTGCAGCGTGCAGGCTTCTCTCTAGTTGCTACGGGTGGACTCCAGAATACATGGGCTCTGTAGTTTGCGGCACGCAGGCTCTCTCGTTGAGGCGTGCAGGCTCAGTAGTCATGGCGCATGGGCTTAGTTGCCCCGTGGCATGTAGGTTAGTTCCCCGACCAGGGATAGAGCCCGCATCCCCTGCGTTGGAAGGCAGATTCTTTACCACTGGACCACCAGGGAAGTCCCAAAAGCCATCAATTTAAAGAAGACATACACTTCCAAGTTTTACATTTCAAGAGGAAAATATCATGTTGATTTTTATAAGTGGGTAACCACACATCCTAGTGCTCCCAGGACAGCCGTGGTTTATACATGTGGTTCCAGGGAACTAGTACACCCTTTCACACTCAGAAGTATCTTGGTTTGTAGGATATAAACCTTTGTAAGGGACTCTTTGTAAGGGACATCAAATAACATGACAGATAATGGCTTCAATGTCTGCCCTTACAGAGGAAGATGCCAACAGTGTCCTTCTTTGACCTTTGGAAAGACCAAGGCGTTGGGTATGAATTCGGTTCCTTGGAGAACGAAGACACTCTTCGAGCAGCATGTAGTTCCATGTTTTATCAGAAGCAACTGAAATTTGGGGAAGCACCCGCTGTCGAGAAGTTCCTGCTACCATCTGGCTCTTGGTACCTGCACAATATCAGGACCCTTGTTTACCAAAAGCTTCAACAACAGTGAACCCCTTTTTGGCTCATTTGCTGATCCTGGAATTTGACAAGTGTCTGGTTGGGTCAGTAGGAGAATTTTCATTGGATCTGCTGGGGGTGCTGGGGAAGCCCTGTGCTGATGCTTCCTAGATATATTTGTGGGTCTCTGTAACGGGGCTGAATGAGTTTTCCCCAACCCATACACGAACAAGATTTTTTTCAGGGAATGATAAAATCCACACCACCGTGTGCTATATTTACAAACTATAGATTTTCATGGACAGTCAAATGCTTCATTTCACATTTAAGTTGCTAGTACCTAAAAACAACAACAAAAAGCTACCTGGCTTAAGTCATTTTCTAAAAGTCCAGTCTAACAATACCATCGGGTTTACAGCACTTCATACAAATCTGGACTGGGAGTGGAAAGATTTGGTTCTTTGTGTGGGCTCTGCCACTCTTGGGCATGTGACCTTGGAGAAGTCCTTTCACCTCTCTGAGCCCTTGTTTCCCCATGTGTAAGGAGAGGATATGGACTCTATTTCTAGAGTAGCTTCATTGTTCTAATTCTCCTATAGAGTTGAGAGATTTGTTCAGAAGTTATAGCCTGAGCACAGGCACAGGTATCTATCTTTCTTCAATACCTGGCATTCTGGGCTGTCAGTACCTGGAGTTCCTCATCGTTCAACCCGCCAGGGCCAGCCTGAGACCTAACCAGAAGGCAGAGGAAGTTTGGCTACGTCCCTGCTCCCTTCTCCCCACCTTGTCACTGTCCTTTTTCTTAGCTCAGGAGGGTCGTTACACAATATCAAGGTCCTTATGCAGGAACTAGGGTCCTTATGCAGCTCCAGACCTCAAGAGCACTCATCATCACTTCTCTCTCTCCATCCATCACTAAGAATGGATCTAACAGATCCACACAAAAATGTAATACATTATATTTTGGAAGCGCTGACCATGTGCCATGCTTGGTACTGAGTGTTTTGCTCTATTTAATTCCCACACCTTCACGAGACAGATATGACCATTGTTCCCATTTTGTAAGTGAGAGCCTGGCTCTGCGGGAGATGAAAACACTTGCCAAAAGCCACACAACTAGGGTGCAGCAACGCAGCATCGCAACCCAGGTCTGTGTGCTCTAGAGCTCACACTCTCAGCAGTGGAAGCTGCTCCACTAGACCCATGGTCTGTCTTCAGGATGGCAGCCGTCACTGTGGTCCATTAAGCGTGGGCTAAAGGGAGAGGACACCCTTAATCTGCCGTTTCTTCTAACCTAACACAACCAATGAGGCGATTCCAAGCCGTGCAGAAGGGGAGGAGAAGAAGAGCTGCCCTTCAGAGCTGCACAGCTCGCAGGGCTCTAAGGGCACACCAGCTTAAGCTGGGGCCCTTGGGCCCTGAGGGAGGAGAAAGCAAGCCTCTTTGGCTCTCAGAGAGGGCTGGAGCTGAGCTGTGAGCACGAGTCTAATACCCTATTTTCTCACCTCCGCTCCCAGGTTACTTCCTGTTGAAAAGCCACTGAAGTGGATGCAAAAGGCAATGAGAGCCTGAGGCCTTGGCATCTCTGTCTGCCCAACCTGCAAAGGTCAGACCATCTTATCTAGACAGGAAGCAATCTCCCCAGACACTCTAGGCTGGGAGGCAACTTGCTGCCTCTTCTCCCTCTTGTTTCTCCTCTGTTCCCACAGAGCTCCCTGTGCCAGTGAAGTCTTTGAAGAAAGAAGGCATGGGGCCTGGTGGTCTCAGCGGGAGGGGTTGGGGCAGGGAGGAAGGAGGGCTACGTCTTCTCTGGTGTTTTCCTGCCACCCACAGAAGGCTCCTCCTGCACTTGGAAGCCTGCTAACCTGAAGTACAAATGAGACCCCCTGGGATCCCAAAATAGCTCCCCTCACAGCTGCACAGCATCCATTTATAGCACTGCCTCTGCAGCCTGAGGCTGCTTCTGAGACAGCACTTCTGAGGTCAGTATCCACAAACACCAAGCTCAATGTCATTCGAGAACAGAAACATTCATAAAGGACCCATTATGGTCTTGTCACCGTTTTTCAGGACTTGCCTCCACCCTCAGAGATGTTAAAGGACCACATACGTTTTGACCCAGAGCCAGACCACTTTGCCACTTTGTGCCCAAGAAAAACCCAGAGAGGCTCCTCACGTCCCTCCCTCTGTTCCGGCAGCAGGTGAGAATGTTCTGCTTGGTGGCAGCAGGACAAACAGTACCAGATTTATGCTTGGGCCTCAGGCCAAGGAACCCGGGCATCCCCAGGGTAGACCCATCATCAGGCTCTATGTATATAACGTCTGTTTATTAGCAAGGAAAATAATCGAGGACTCTAATTGACATTATCCACACATGTTATTCATACCTATTCTGAATGTCACATTATAGAGCAAAGAAACACCCCGAGCCCAATGAGGTATGTTTTGTACTTCCTTCGTGTATGAACTTTGACCCACTTTCTCACATGTGGCTTATTTAGAGAGGGATTGAAGTAGTCCATTGATAATCAAGTGCATTTTGCTTTTTCACTCCTGACTCAGAGCGGAGCTGTGAGGTCAGAAATGACCCTGGCTGGCCTCTTGCGGTTTGGTTAACCTCCCTCTGCTTTCTGTGACAGCCACTGGCATTTGTCTTCATGAAACAAACACTTTTTTGTTAAGGCAAACTCAGGCCTCCTCTGTAGCTTGTCCAGAGTGGTTTTCTGAAGGCAGGGTCTTCCTTTCTAAAGTCGCTGAGTGGGAGAAGGCTTTGCCAATCTACCCTTCCAGGGTGGAGGCCTGGAGGGAGCTTACAGGAGCTTACAGGATATGTCTGCCGGGTTAAGGCAACAGAGGCCCCAGAGCAGGGTGGCCAAGAACCTAGATCCTGCAGCCACCCTGCTTGGGTTGCTCCTGAATTTCCACTAAATGCCAGGTGTGTGGCTCTCAAGCTACTTTGGTTCCTGAATGTCATTGCTTCTGTCTGGGGAGAGAGATGGTAACAGTTTCTTGACATGACATATTCACACATATACTCACTTTGACGTGACACATTCACATATATACTCACTTTGTACATACAAATCACTCAGATTGACCAACCATCTTTATGATATTGACTCAGAAACAAACCTTATCACATATGATCTTTGTTGTATCTTATTTTATAGCCAATGCTTTAAAGGTTAATCGTATGTTACATGATAAAATGGCCCTCTCCCCCCTTCTCATTCTTCTCTAAGTCTTCTCTCAAACCCTTTTACAACCCTTTTCATTGTAATTGTCGCAGAAGGCAAGAGTGGGTCAGGGGATGTTGCCTTTAGAAAAGAAGTTGAGCACAAATTAGACGCATGTGAAATGGAACTTTATTTTTCTGTAAGTGAACTTAAAAAATTTGTTTTGTACTCTGAGCTCTCACCCCACTAAATAGAAGAATTATAATCTCAGAAAATTCAGAGCCTTTCCCTTCAAAGCAGGAATTGGGTTTTTATTCTGGGGGGTGATTGGGGGTGGTGAAATGGGTACTTCTGGTCCTGAGTCACCATCATGCTGTCCTTCTCATGTATGCTGTGAGGTTGTGGTTTCCTCTGGGCTTTGAGTGTTGACTCTTGGGGGTCATTTGATTTCAAGCGTTCTCCTGGTTTGGCTCTTTGTCAGTCACCTTCACACCACACTGGACTAACACTTGGGGAGACACTTTAGGTCCCTTATGTCTTCATGCCACTCTTGGGCTTTCAGGAAATCATCTCAGGAACTTCCTTGGAGGAGTCCAGTGGTTAAGACTCCACGCTTCCACTGCAGGGGGCGTGGGTTCGATCCCTTGTCAGGGAACTAAGATCCCACATGCCTCGCGGCACAGCCAATAAATAAATAAATATTCCTTAGGAATAAAAGAAAAAAAAGAAATCGTCTCGCTCTTCCACTCCTATGGCGTTCTGTGACCTGTGGGAACTCTACAAGGAGGCAGGCTTAGACTTTTTCGTCTAGACACAACCTGTAGCTATCCCCAGCACCATGACACCTGTGCGTAATTTGGCAGGAGGAACGCAGAAGCATGGCACTTTCCTGGGCTCAACTCAAGAACAGGGCACAGCCCCTCCCTGAGCATGTCCTATAGTTGGCTCCAGGCACGGGGCACTTGCTCAGGGATCTGTCGGCATGTACACTCACTATTCCTTCTTCTCTT
Source organism: Tursiops truncatus (assembly GCF_011762595.2). Lineage (NCBI taxonomy): Eukaryota > Metazoa > Chordata > Mammalia > Artiodactyla > Delphinidae > Tursiops > Tursiops truncatus. The sequence goes on from NC_047041.1 coordinate 82,174,410, forward strand.
ACTCGCTCTCTCCTCCAGCTCATGGCAGCATCCACCCAGGGAGAAGAAAACTGCTTGGTCATGGTCCCCCTCGCCCCTCCTTTTTTTTTTTTTTTTTTTTTTTTATGGTACACGGACCTCTCACTGTCGTGGCCTCTCCCATTGCGGAGCACAGGCTCCGGACGTGCAGGCTCAGCAGCCATGGCTCACGGGCCCAGCCGCTCCGCGGCATGTGGGATCTTCCCGGATCGGGGCACGAACCCGTGTCCCCTGCATCGGCAGGCGGACTCTCAACCACTGCGCCACCAGGGAAGCCCTCGCCCGTCCTTTTAAAGAGACTTATTCTAGAGCAGTTTTAGATTCATAGCAAAGTTGAGCGGAAAGTGCAGAGAATTCCCATATACTCCCCGCACCCACACAGGCACTGCCTTGCTCACTATCGACACCCCCCTACTCCACATGGTACATTTGTTATAATTGATGAACCTACACTGACATGTCATTATCAACCAAAGTCCATAGTTCACATTAGGGTTCACTCTTGGTGTTGTACAATCTATGGGTTTGGTTATTGTTTCCAGCTCTTTTCAAGTAGGAATAAAGATAAAATACATCATCATGAGTTCATATTGATACATCACTTGAAATTCAAGACTACAGAGTTGTGACATTGTGATTTATAATAAATATATATTTGGCCTTCTTCCTCTTTCTGGCACAGAGCTCCTAAAACGCTTGCAATTTCTCAAGTGATGGGAGCAGTAAAGATATCTTTTGTTATGTTAATGAGGTAAGTTTTAGACCACACCTAAGGATGGGGTTGCCAGGGGACCCAACCATGTGATACAGTAGACCAGCTCCCTCAGAGACTGTGGAAGCTCCCTGCCCCTTCCCACGTAGCTTGCCCTATGCATGTCTGCCATCTGGCTGTTCCTGAGTTACAACCTTTTATAATAAACCAGTCATCTGGTGAGTAAACTAGTTTCCTGAGTTCTGTGAGCTGCTCTAGCAAATTAATTGAACCCAAGGAGGGGGTCCTGGGAACGTTTTATTTATAGCTGGTCAGTCAGAAGCACAGGTAACAACCTGGACTTGCTATTAGAGAGCAGTCTTGTGGGACTGACTCCTCACTCTGTGGAATTCTGATCCTAACTCTGGGTGCAGAGTGTCAGAATTGAGTTGAATTGTAGACGCCCAGAGGTAGGGTGTCCAAGAATTGCTTATGGGGGAAAAATCCCGCATGTTGGAATTGGGTGCAGAATCTTAAGGGTTTTTACGTAAATGCATCTCTCTTACATCTCTTTCTCCTTTGTGCCAAAAATCCTGGTTCCAAAGGACCTCAACATAATTATTCATTTGTTTCAATCCACGATACATATCCAACAATGTGAGAATACTAACTCCACCACCAATGACGTAACAACAGAAAACAGTTTAAAGTGGGTTTTGTTCTTCAGTTCTTTTTGCCTTTGGGTTATATCCCATTAGTGCTGTGCAGTCAACTTATTATTGTGTTTTAAGACCCTAAATCAGATTTTTGCAAATTAAAAGCCTTGGCTTTTGAAACACGAAAGCCAAGAATTAGAATCTTTTGTTCTTCTGTCCTGAGCAACTGTACTTTGAGGAAATAGATTTCACATGATCTGGCTACTTACATGGGGGGGAGGATTAGAGCAGAAAAGAAAGTACCTGGGGAAAATAGTTAATTTTGCAAAATATTATTACATCACATGTATTGCTCAAAAACACTCATTTTAAAAATCTAGACATGATATAAATTAGTCTATTGGTATATGAACCCATGGTTCCCTTAAAATGTATTCATGAAGATGGGAATATATATTTATTTGCATGGCTGGATCAGGGTTGCTCTGAAGAAAGACCCTAGTACAGGCCACCAGCAGACACTATTGCTAATATTACCTGAGTGGATAACAAGAGAGAAATGGATTTCTTCCCAAGACTTACTTGATTTCTGCACTGATGACGGCACAAGTCAAAAGATTTATGTCTTAGCAAGGTTTTTGGTTGCTATTGATGTCCTTCCCTTGTGTTCCCATCTTGTACCATCAAAACTGAACCAATTTTGAGCCAGTCACATAAAGGGAATCCTGACTGTAGGTGAAGGCTGGGGAAGCGGCAAAAGCACAAATGTAGGGAGTCAGGTCTTGAATTCTAAGCAAAGAAGGTTGAGGGAAGACTACCCCTCTATCTCTCATTTATAAATTTAAAAACATCTAGTCCACCACTGGGTCTATAACGGCCATTTGATAAATATATAATTCAATTAAACTGGCTGAGAAATGGTGCTAGCCCGGACATTTAAACCAACAGCCAATGGCTGCAGAGAAAATGCTGGAGCAGATGTTTCTCTGGATCCTAGCTGCCTTGGGTTTTCAGGAGGACTCATCCTTTTGCGGGGACTGTGGAACCCGGTTCTTGGGACTTGGCGAGGTCCTTGGGAAATTCAAGCCACCACACAGCAAGATGCCTCTTTCTTGAGTCACCTGCTTTTGCCTTTTTACATAATCTTGTTCAAAATGTATGCCTTTGTTAAGGGTAGGATTTAAGTTTATTAATCATTAATTATTTTATAGTAACTATGTTAGTGCAAATATAATCGGTATGTCAACATTGGCATATTACTTATATTGATATATGTTACTTATAATTTTCGATTTAGTCACTAACCATTGCTCATTCACGTTTTTAGGTGAATCATCTGAAGAGCCACCCAGGGCACTGCTGAGTTCTGATTGATTACACTAGTTCAAGATCTGATTAGTCCAAAGTTTGGTCCAAAAAAATCCCGGCAAAAGTCTTGTCGTGTATGTGCTTTATATTTTCCAGAGTGTTCTAAGCAAATAGCTGACAAGGTCCCAATCCATTGATTTTGCCGAGGAAATGTTTCAAAGTGCCATTGCCTTTCCCCAAAGCCTGCTTAAAACCCACACGTGCAAAATGGTACAGATGAACCAGTTTGCAGGGCAGAAATAGAGACACAGATATAGAGAACAAACGTACAGACACCAACGGGGGAAAGCGGGGGTGGGTGGTGGTGGTGGGATGAACTGGGAGATTGGGATTGACCCTCAATTCCCATTCTGGGTCCTTGCTCAGTTAGGAGAAAGAAATAAGCCAAAAAGAGTCAGAGCCCCAGGAGTAGGCTGTAAAGGAAATAATTAGAAGTCCTAGTAGAGAGGAGCGTACACTGAACACCCTCAGAGCACAAAGATGATTTTTATGGAACAGAAACAGGTAAGCAGACAGACAAGGAAACAAAGGAAAGAAAAGTGAGCTTGAAGCAGGTCTCCCCGGAAATAAGGCCATTGGTTTAGGGAGATGGTGGTTCAAGGACCACCCTCATTCGAATGGGGACTGATTGCAGAGGAGAGGACGTGGGTCTGGGGTGACGGTCCAGCTGGTGTGGCATGCCTGCATGCTCGCTGCTTTTGCTTCAAAACAACATGGACACAGTTTTGAGCAAGTCGAGTAACATTCCCATTTGAATGGATTTATTTATTTGGGGGCAGCAACATGTTGCTGTAAAGATATGAATAGAGATAAAGGAAGAGGCACAGGACATAAATGGGGTTTGGTGAAGTGAGAGCAGGAAAGCATTTTACAATCTCAGGCTGTGGCCAACCATATCTGATTCCCCACCAAACCCCAAAGCCTCACCTCCTCCCCAGAGAGTCCTCTGTGGTTGACAAGATGAACAAAATGGAGTCCTGGTATCTTTCTGGCTGAACAACTTTTACTGTGACAGAGAAGGGGTTTGGAGGATGAAGACATTGGGGGAACATACCCTGGCTGCTCTGACAACACAGCCCTTGGCTGTGTTTTTCTTACCAAGTTGTTTGAAAGTTCAGGTAAGAAGCCCAGAGCCTTCTGGTATGTTCTCTGTGCAGCAAATTGAGCCACTGGTTCAAGGTTGTTATGGGGATATTTTGAATGTCCGGCCAAGATGGAACCTCTCAGAGCAAAGAGGGATTGTAGGGATCGTGGAACCCAGTGGCTGAAGTTGCTTGCCCAGGTTTACCTGGGTCATGTGTCAGAGCTGTGATGGGGACCCCGGCTCCTGGCTTCTAGGCCATAGCGCCTTGTCCCACCGCACATTGCTCCCCATTCACCAGCTCTAAAATGTTCTTTCCCCAGACATAACCCAGATACTTTCTTCATAACAGACTTTGAATAGTGGTCCTCCCTGAGGTCCTTTCCCAGACAGTATCTCAAAGGATGGCCCCCCGGACATGAACCCCTGGGCTTGCCTGAGCCTCCTGCTTTGTTTGCAGGAACCCCATGCAACCGGCCCATCCTCTATGTGGCGGATTGAGAAGGAACTAAGTACCTGACCATGGGGCCAGAGACATCTGGAGGAAGTCACCTGAGGTCTGGGATTGTGGTCAGTGAGTGAGGTAGGGCTGAATCTCGGGAGACTGGCAGCTCAGCAGACAAGGCCAGGCCTTAGGCTGAATTTCTTCTGCTGTCTTTGAGCCATTCTTGTAACCAAAGCAAACATTCACAGGCTCGGAGAAGCCATAGCTCCACAAATAATTATGGTCAAGAGTTGGGGCTTTCTGTTTAGACTAGCTGGCTGCCCATTGCAGCTGCCTGCTTACTATCTCTGTATCTTTGGACCTTTTACATAAAATTCCTAAGCCTCTATCTCTTTGTCTGTAGAATAGGGGTAATACTAGTATCTATATTATTATTGTGAGAATTAAATGAGAGAAGGTCGTACAGCACACAGCACAGAGTCTGGCACAGTGTTCAGTAATGTCTTCCTGTCACTGTTGATACTATTATTAGTTTCTAATAATACTTTTTCAGGTGTTGGGCACATAGCTGTGAAAAAGACAAATGCCCAGCTGCCGCTGAACAGCTGGGATCTAACAAATGAGCATGTTGCCTTCTCATCCGTCCTTCATGATCTTTGAAAATTCAGGATGCTATTGCCGGGAGATCATTTAAGAGTCAAAGACCAACCCCTTTGTATTATGCTAAGTGAAATAAGTCAGACAGAGAAAGACAAATACTGTATGATATCATTTATATGTGGAATCTAAAAAATACAAGAAACTAGTGAATATAACAAAAAAGAAGCAGGCTCAGATATAGGGAACAAACTAGTGGTGATCAGTGGGGAGACGGAAGGAGGGAGGGGCAATATAGGGGTAGGGGATTAATAAATACAGACTATTAGGTATAAAATAATCTACCAGGATATATTGTACAACACGGGAAAAATAGCCTATATTTTATACTAACTATAAATGGAGTATAACCTTTAAAAATTGCGAATTACTATATTGTATACCTATAACTTACATGACATTGTACATCTACTATACGTCAATTAAAAGAAAAAAGACCAACCGTCTCTTTTTATGATTGAGGGAGTTGAGGCACAGAGAGGAAAAGGCATTTAGCCAAGGCCTTGAACTTGAGCCTCTGTGTGCTGTATTTCCCTTCATTCACTCTTTTATTGTTATTGTTGTTAACTAATTTTGAGATTCTTTTCTTTTAATTTAATATTATTTATTTTTTATAGAGCAGGTTCTTATTACTTATCTATTTTACACATATTAGTGTATATATGTCAATCCCAATCTCCCAGTGCATCCCATCACCACCACGACCACCCTCCAATTTCCCCCCTTGGTGTCCATACATTTGTTTTCTACATCTGTGTCTCTATTTCTGCCTTGCAAACTGGTTCATCTGTACCACTTTTCCAGATTCCACGTATATGCGTTAATATACGATATTGTTTTTCTCTTTCTGACTTACTTCACTCTGTATGATAGTATCTAGGTCCATCCATGTCTCTACAAATGACCCAGTTTCATTCCTTTGTATGACTGAGTGATATTCCATTGTACATATGTACCACATCTTCTTTATCCATTTGTCTGTTGCTGGGCATTGAGGTTGCTTCCATGAGCTTGCCATTGTATATAGTGCTGCAATGAACATTGGGGTGCATGTGTTTTCTCTGGGTATGTGCCCAGTTGTGGGATTTCTGGGTCTATGGTAATTCAATTTTTAGTTTTTTAAGGAACCTCCATACTGTTCTCCATAGTCGCTGTATCAATTTACATTCCCACAAACAGGGCGAGAGGGTTCTGTTTTCTCCACATCCTTTCCTGCATTTGTTGTTTGTAGATTTTCTGATGATGCCCATTCTAACTGGTGTGAGGAGATACCTCATTGTAGTTTTGATTTGCATTTCTCTAATAATTAATGATGTTGAGCAGCTTTTCATGTGCTTCTTGGCCATCTGTATGTCTTCTTTGGAGAAATGTCTATTTAGGCCTTCTGCCCATTTCTTGATCAGGTTGTTTGTTTTTTTTAATATTGAGCTGCATGAGCTGTTTATATATTTTGGAGATTAATCCTTTGTCCACTGATTCGTTTGCAAATATTTTCTCCCATTCTGAGGGTTGTCTTTTCATCTTGTTTGTAGTTTTCTTTGCTGTGCAAAAGCTTTTAAGTTTCATTAGGTCCCATTTTTCTATTTTTGTTTTTATTTCCATTACTCTAGGAGGTGGATCAAAAAAGATCTTGCTGTGATTTATGTCAAAGAATGTTCTTCCTATGTTTTCCTCTAAGAGTTTTATAGTGTCCGGTCTTACATTTAGGTCTTTAATCCATTTTGAGTTTATTTTTCTGTATGGTGTTAGGGAGTGCTCTAATTTCATTCTTTTACATGTAGCTGTCCAGTTTCCCCAGCACCACTTATTGAAGTGACTGTCTTTTCTGCATTGTATATCCTTGCCTCCTTTGTCATAGGTTAGTTGACCATAGGTGTGTGGATTTATCTCTGGGCTTTCTATCCTGTTCCATTGATCTATATTTCTGCTTTTGTGTCAGTACCATATTGTCTTGATTACTGGAGCTTTGTAGTATAGTCTGAAGTCAGGGAGTCATTCCTCCAGCTCCCTTTTTTTCCCTCAAGACTGCTTTGGCTATTCAGGGTCTTTTGTGTCTCCATAAAAATTTTAAGATTGTTTGTTCTAGTTCTGTAAAAAATGCCACTGGTAATTTGATAGGGATTGCATTGAATCTGTTGATTGCTTTGGGTAGTATAGTCATTTTCACAATATTGATTCTTCCAATCGAAGAACATGGTATGTCTCTCCATCTGTTTGTGTCATCTTTGATTTCTTTCATCAGTGTCTTATAGTTTTCTGAGTACAGGTCTTTTACCTCCTTAGGTAGGTTTATTCCTAGGTATTTTATTCTTTTTGTTGCAATGGTGAACGGGATTGTTTCCTCAATTTCTCTTTCTGATCTTTCGTTGTTAGTATATAGGAATGCAAGAGATTTCTGTGCATTATAGGTTTGGAGGTTGGCCTCGTACAGATGCCTTTAGTCCCAATCAAAACAGACATACCAAGGGCAGCACCAGCTGTAGCTAATCTCAGTGAATGGCACCATCATTTAATCACCCAAGCTAGAGATCCAGGAGTCATCTCTTATTTCTCCTTTTCCCTCACCCACTCTACTTTGGTGATGAAGTCCGTTCTTCCACTTCCTGGACCTCTCCCAACACAGTCTTTTCTCTATGAGACCCTCTCACTGCCTTGGTTGGGACCCTCATCCTGCCTCCCTTGGATCACTGTACTCATCTGTTACCTCCAGTCTTGTACCAGCCAACCTATCATTCACTCTGCTGCCAGATGATCTTTCCTGGTAGTTTTGTCATTTTTGAGAAGTTGAAAATTTCAGAAAAGTATAAGTACTATAACAGCAGTCATCTATAATTCTACTACTACCCAGAAGTAATCATTATTAGTGCTTTATAATAGTTTTTGAAAGTATTATTTTTTTAATTAAAACATATTTCAAAATATTTGGGTCATTAAAAAAAGGCAAAGTGATCTCTTCGGGGAAAAAAAATTGATCATGTTATCAACTTGCTTAAAACCTTTCTGCAGCTCTCACTGTCTGTAGGATAAAGTCTAAATTCCTGATAAGACCTCCATGACCAGATCCCTGATGTTTCTCACCTCTTCCCCTGGAAAGCCCTTCCCTCTCTTGCATGCTCATTAACACCTGCCAAACTGTCAGTATTTGGCTCATGAATAGAATCTCTTATGGATCCTTTTCAGATCTTGTGCCCCATCCTCTGGTGGATCTGACTATTCTATCTTTTGTGTCCCACCCATACCCTGTTTGTGGATAGTTGTACTTGTTTACATCTTGTCCTCTCACTCTTGTAAGTTCCTTGAAGGCAGAGGCTGTCTTAATTATCTTTTAAATCTTTGTATCCAAGTATTTTGCACAGTTTGTGGTAGTCAATAAATGTTTATTCAATAAAAAATAAAAAAGAGATTTCTGTGCATTAATTTTGTATCCTGCAACTTTACCAAATTCATTGATTAGCTCTAGTAGTTTTCTGGGGGCATCTTTAGGATTCTCTATGTATAGTACCATGTCATCTGCAAACAGTGACAGTTTTACTTCTTCTTTTCCAATTTGTATTCCTTTTATTTCTTTTTCTTCTCTGATTGCTCTGGCTAGGATTTCCAAACCTATGTTGAATAATAGTGATGAGAGTGGACATCCTTGTCTTGTTACTGATCTTAGAGGAAATGCTTTCAGTTTTTCACCATTGAGAATGATGTTTGCAGTGGGTTTGTCGTATATGGAGTTTATTATGTTGAGGTAGGTTCCCTCTATGCCCACTTTCTGGAGAGTTTTTTTCATAAATGGGTGTTGAATTTTGTCAAAAGCTTTTTCTGCATCTATTGAGATGATCATATGGTGTTATTCTTCAATTTGTTAATATGGTGTATCACATTGATTGATTTGTGTATATTGAAGAATCCTTGCATCCCTGGGATAAATCTCACTTGATCATGGTGCATTATCCTTTTAATGTGTTGTTGGATTGTTTGCTAGTATTTTCTTGAGGATTTTTGCATCTATATTCATCAGTGATACTGGTCTGTAATTTTCTTTTTGTAGTATCTCTGTCTGGTTTTGGTATCAGGCTGATGGTGGCCTCGTAGAATGAGTTTGGGAGTGTTCCTTCCTCTGCAATTTTTGGAAGAGTTTGAGAAGGATGGGTGTTAGCTCTTCTCTAAATGTTTGACAGAATTCACCTGTGAAGCCATCTGGTCCTGGACTTTGTTTGTTGGAAGATTTTTAATCACAGTTTCAATTTAATTACTTGTGATTTGTCTGTTCATACTTTCTATATATTCCTGGTTCAGTCTTGGAAGGTTATATCTTTCTAAAAATTTGTCCATTTCTTCCAGGTTGTCCATTTTAATGGCATAGAGTTGCTTGTAGTAGTCTCTTAGGATGCTTTGTATTTCTGTGGTGTCCATCGTAACTTCTCCTTTTTCATTTCTATTTTTATTGATTTGAGTCCTCTCCCTCTTTTTCTTGATGAGTCTGGCTAAAGGTTTCTCAATTTTGTTTATCTTCTCAAAGAACCAGCTTTTACTTTTATTGGTCTTTGCTACTCTTTTTTTTGTTTCTATTTCATTTATTTCTGCTCTGATCTTTATCATTTCTTTCCTTCTACTAACTTTGGGTTTTGTTTGTTCTTCTTTCTCTAGTTCCTTTAGGTGTAAGTTTAGATTGTTTATTTGAGATTTTTCTTGTTTCTTGAGGTAGGATTGTATTGCTATAAACTTCCCTCTTAGAACTGCTTTTGCTTCCTCCCATAGGTTTTGGATCATCGTGTTTTTGTTGTCATTTGTCTCTAAGTATTTTTTGATTTCCTCTTTGATTTCTTCAGTGATCTCTGGGTTATTTAGTAACGTATTGTTTAGCCTCCATGTGTTTGTGTTTTTTATGTTTTTTTCCCTGTAATTCATTTCTAATCTCATAGCGTTGTTGTGGTCAGAAAAGATGCTTCATATGATTTAATATTCTTAAATTTACTGAGGCTTGATTTGTAACCCACGATGTGATCTATCCTGGAGAATGTTCCGTGCACACTTGAGAAGAAAGTGTAATCTGCTGTTTTTGAATGGAATGCCCTATAAATATCAATTAAATCTACCTGGTCTATTGTGTCATTTAAAGCTTGTGTTTCCTTATTAATTTTCTCTCTGGATGATCTGTCCATTGGTGTAAGTGAGGTGTTAAAGTCCCCCACAACCCCCACAATTATTGTGTTACTGTCAATTTCCTCTTTTATAGCTGTTAGCATCTGCCTTATATATTGAGGTGATCCTATGTTACGTGCACATATAATTATAATTGTTATATCTTCTTCTTAGATTGATCCCTTGATCATTATGTAGTATCCTTCCTTGTCTCTTGTAACATTCTTTATTTTAAAGTCTATTTTATCTAATATGAGTATTGCTACTCTAGCTTTCTTTTGATTTTCATTTGCATGGAATAATTTTTTCCATCCCCTCACTTTCAGCCTGTATGTGTCCCTAGGTCTGAAGCGGGTCTCTTGTAGACAACATATATACGGGTCTTGTTTTTGTATCCATTCAGCCAGTCTATGTCTTTTGGTTGGAGCATTTAATCCATTCACATTTAAGTTCATTATCAATATGTATGTTCCTATGACCATTTTCTTAATTGTTATGGGCTTGTTTTTGTATGTCCTTTTCTTCTCTTGTGTTTCCCACTCAGAGAAGTTCCTTTAGCATTTGTTGTAGAGCTGGTTTTGTGGTGCTGAATTCTCTTAGCTTTTGCTTGTCTGTAAAGCTTTTGATTTCTCCATCAAATCTGAATGAGATCCTTGCCGGTAGAGTAATCTTGGTTGTGAGTTCTTCCTTTTCATCACTTTAAATATATTGTACCAGTCCCTTCTTGCTTGTAGAGTTTCTGTTGAGAAATCAGCTGTTAAACTTATGGGATTTCCCTTGTATGATTTTTGTTGCTTTTCTCTTGTTGCTTTTAATAATTTTTCTTTGTCTTTAATTTTTGTCAATTTGATTACTATGTGTCTCATCATGTTTCGTCTTGGGTTTATCCTGCCTGGGACTCTCTGTGGCTTCCTGGACTTGGGTGGCTATTTCCTTTCCCATGTTAGGGAATTTTTGGACTATAATCTCTTCAAATATTTTCTCAGGTCCTTTTACTCTCTCTTCTCCTTCTGGGACCCCTATAATGTGAATGTTGTTGTGTTTAATGTTGTCTCAGATGTCTCTTAGGCTGTATTCATTGCTTTTCATTCTTTTTTCTTTATTCTGTTCCACAGCAGTGAATTCCACCATTCTGTCTTCCAGTTCACTTATCCGTTCTTCTGCCTCAGTTATTCTGCTATTGATTCCTTCTAGTGTATTTTTCATTTCAGATATTGTACTGTTCATCTCTGTTTGTTTGTTGTTTAATTCTTCTAGGTGTTTGTTGTTTAATTCTTCTAGGTCTTTATTAACTATTTCTTGCATCTTCTCAATCTTTGCCTCCATTCTTCTTCCGAGGTCCTGGATCATCTTCACTATCATTATTCTGAATTCTTTTTCTGGAAGGTTGCCTATCTCCACTTCATTTTGCTGTTTTTTTAGGATTTTATATTGTTCCTTCATCTGGTACACAGTCCTCTGCCTTTTAATTTTGTCTGTCTTTCTGTGAATGTGGTTTTTGTTCCACAGGCTGCAGAACTGTAGTTCTTCTTGCTTCTGCTGTCTGCCCTCTGGTGGATGAGGCTCTCTAAGAGGCTTGTGCAAGCTTCCTGATGGGAGGGACTGGTGGTAGGTAGAGCTGGGTGTTGCTCCGGCAGGCAGAGCTCAGTAAAACTTTAATGCAGTTGTCTGCTGATGAGAGGGGCTGGGTTCCCTCCCTGTTGGTTTTTTGCCCTGAGGCAATCCAGCACTGGAGCCTACCCAGCTCTTTGGTGGGGCTAATGGCAGACTCTGGGAGGGCTCATGCCAAGGAGTACTTCCCAGAACTTCTGCTGCCAGTGTCCTTGTCCCTGTGGTGAGCCACAGCTGCCCCCCGCCTCTGCAGGAGAACCTCCAACACTAACAGGTAGGTCTGGCTCAGTCTCCTATGGGGTCACTGCTCTTTCCCCTGGGTCCTGATGCATTCACTACTTTGTGTGTGCCCTCCAAGAGTGGAATTTCTGTTTTCCCCTGTCTTGTCAAAGTCCTGAAATCAAATCCAGCTAGCCTTCAAAGTCTGATTCTCTAGGAATTCCTCCTCCCATTGCCAGACGCCCAGGTTGGGAAGCCTGACGTGGGACTCAGAACCTTCACTTCAGTGACTTCTGTGGTATAAGTGTTCTCCAGTTTGTGAGTCACCCACCCAGCAGTTATGGAGTTGATTTTATTGTGATTGCGCCCCTCGTACCATCTCATTGCGGCTTCTCCTTTGTCTTTGGATGTGAGGTAGCTTCTTTGGTGAGTTCTAGTGTCTTCCTGTCGGTGATTGTTCAGCAGTTAGTTGTGATTCCCATGCTCTTACAAGAGGGAGTGAGAGCACATTCTTCTACTCTGCCATCTTGAACTAATCTCCCCTCATTGTAGTCTTGATTTGCATTTCTCTAATAATTAGTGATGCTGAGCAGCTTTTCATGTGACTCTTGGCCATCTGTATGTCTTCTTTGGAGAGATGTCTATTTAGGCCTTCTGCCCATTTTTTGATTGGGTTGTTTTTTTTTTTAATATTGAGCTGCATGAGCTGTTTATATATTTTGGAGATTAATCCTTTGTCCGTTGATTCCTTTTCAAATATTTTCTCCCATTCTGAGGGTTGTCTTTTCATCTTGTTTATAGTTTCCTTTGCTGTGCTAAAGCTTTTAAGTTTCATTAGGTCTCATTTTTTTATCTTTGTTTTTATTTCCATTACTCTAGGAGGTGGGTCAAAAAAGATCTTGCTGTGATTTATTTCAAAGAGTGTTCTTCCTATGTTTTCCTCTAAGAGTTTGATAGTGTCCGGTCTTACATTTAGGTCTTTCATCCATTTTGAGTTTATTTTATCTTTTATTTTTATTTTATTTTATTTTTTTACAGCAGGTTCTTATTCATTATCCATTTTATACATATTAGTATATATATGTCAATCCCAATCTCCCAATTCATCACACCACCACCACCACCCCCGATTTTGAGATTCTTAAACATTTTTTTTTCTTCTTAACATTGAGAGAGCTTGAATTCATGAGCTCTGCAAGTAGGGCTCAGTGTAGGGGCATGAGAGAGAAGAAGCAACTAGTGGAGTGAAGACAAGAGAAGACCTGCCTGACGCTGTGTTACAGAAACAGACTTTTCCCAACAACAACTCTGAGCATAAAGGGAGTATTTACAAACAATGCAAAAAATCAGCTTAAGTCAATGATATTCACAAGGACAAAGAAGAGAACAACAGGGAATATTTTCTTCTTTCATCTGTCTTGTGCTCTGAAGTTGTTCATGATACAAGTTCTGCCCTAATACTGGGGAGGTCTATTTTCAAAGATGCCTGTTTCAGTTACCATTGCTTCATAACAAACCACCCAAGCATGTGATAGCTTAAAACCATTTTATCACATCTCCCAATCTCGTGGATCAGAATTCTGGCAGGACTTGGCCAGGTGACTGATCTTCCCCACAAGATGTGAACAGTGGCCACTTGGTGGTATTCAGCTGGTGGATAAGCTGGTCTCAAGGGTCTGAGTGGCATTTGGAGGCTACACGTCTGCACCTTGGCAGGGTTGGCTTCAAGGCTGGGCTCCATTAGGATGGAGGACCAGAGCCTGCACATGGCCTTTCCACTCAACCTTTTTTTTTTTTAACTAAAGATAGGCTTTATTAAGGGTCCAGCCACCACCTGGAAGTCAGGGGGCATTGAAGTATATGAGGGGAGTGGGGAAACAGACAATAACGAATAAATAAAACATATATATAGCACATCAGGCGATAAGTACTATGTAGAAAAAATACATGAGGAAAGAGGACTCATGACTGGGGTTGGGGGTAGTTTATTACCTTAAAATGGGTGGTCATGTGGCTTCACTGCAAAGATGACATCTGAGTAGGCTCCTGAAGGAGGTGAGGGGGTGACCTAGGTGGAAATGTGGGAAGAGGGAACAGAGCTAGAGCTCAGGAAAAGAATTTGACCCCAGGTCTGTCTTGCCTAAGCTCATGCTTATAATCTCTCTGCTATGGGACAGTCCCACAGCCACGGGGTGGCTCTCACCCCAGTGCTGCTCACATCTGAGCACACAGAATCGTGGTGACGTCTTGATACAGCTGAGATTCCTGGGCCCACCTCCAGAGATTCTAATGCACTATGTCTCCTGGTGGGTCTGAACTCTTTCTTTTCTAAGGCACTAGGTCCCCTGGTGGGTCTGAACACTTTCTTTTCTAAGGCACTAAGTCCCCTGGTGGGTCTGAACACTTTCTTTTCTAACAAGCACCCAGATAGTGCTGGGTTAAGGACCACCATCTAAGGAGCACTATTAAAGAAACTTACCATAGCACAGGGAGATCAGCTCGGTGCTTTGTGTCCACCTAGAGGGGTGGGATAGAGAGTGTGGGAGGGAGGGAGACGCAAGAGGGAAGAGATATGGGGATATATGTATATGTATAGCTGATTCACTTTGTTATACAGCAAAAACTAACACACCATTGTAAAGCAATTATATTCCAATAAAGATGTTAAAAATAAATAAATAAATAAAAATAAAATAAAATAAAATAAAGAAACTTACTTAGCAAGATGGGGCATAAAGAGCAGGGACAGTCCTGTGGGCTTCTAGGAATGCTTACAGGTGCTGCTATCTGGCATTAATTCCTAACATCCCACCGCCACCTTACCCAACTCCCTGTAGAAGGGCCAACTATACTCTACACACACACACACACACACACACACACACACACACATACACACATGCTGGGTCAAATCCCCAACAAATATAACCTCAGTTATCACTTATGTTCATTGAGAAACCAGGACCCCGAGTCAGAAATCCTGGCCCAGCTCATAGCAGCTGTGCATCTGGGGCAAGTCACTTAACCTCTCTGGGCCTGTTTCCTTACCTGTAAAATTGCCAGATGGGGCTTAATGATTTCAAAGTTATCCTTTGGCAATATAATTCTATAGCTCATGTTCATACTAAGTCTCTAGGGTTAGGAGTGGTTATGAAAAAAGAAAAGTTCCAGGTATAATGTCAGGCTACCATGACCCACAGATTGTAGTTTTAAATGTGTGAATAAAATACTCAGGGGTCTTCATTTTTTATAAAGTTTGGTGAGAGAGAGAGGCATTTGTAATTTGCAATTATTCAGTGAAAAGGACTGAATCGCTCCCCTTGCAAAGCATTAGCCCTATTCTGTGAGGTAGGAAAGTGACCATAGGGAAGAAGCCGAGGAAGCGGAATTGGAGAAAGCACACAGATTACCAATGGTGTGTGTCAGAATGTTAACAATGGTGCACTTGCTGTCTTCAGCCTCTTGCTTGGGGCCAGCATCCTGTGATCTGGGGGTTGGACAAGATGGCTTTCCTTTGCTGTTACTGCCTTGTCTTGCAGATTCAGAGGAAAATGGTCTTTCTGTTCTCACTGTGGTGGTTCACTATCTGTTCCCCGCCTCGGCCCAGATTTTTAGCTCAGATAAAAGCTGTACATACCAGGTTTGTCCATAAATGGCTGGTGGTGATGGAAGACTCCATAGCCTGGGAGAGGGAATGCTGAACAAGACCAAACTAAACTCATTCCTATCTGAGGTCTGCCTGAGAGAATGTGGGCTCAGCAAGGTGTTCAACAAGTTCTTCATCTGTAAAATGGGCAAAAATTGCCATGGCTTACATCCTCCTGGCTACAGGAGTACCAAGAACTGAGCAAGCAATCAAAAGACCAAGGTACTACTAACATTGAGGGTATAAAACACACACGTATCAAAATAGTGATAATGTAAAGCCAGGTACCAAAGACGGTTAGGACCTTGGTCACCTTTCCTAATATTGATAATTATCAAGGGCATTCAGTACACACTTACTCTTTGCCTGGCACTGCGCAGAATCTCTTTGGATCCCTATGATTACCTTCTGCAGTTGGTCCAGTTATCATTTCCATTTTTCAGATGAGAGCACTGAAGCTCAGAAAAGTTAAATTGCTTTCTCCCGAGGTGGTACAGCCATTAGGTAGACAAGCTGGGATTTGAACGGGGAACTTTTGTCTCCATAGTTTGGGTGGTCAGTACCATGTGACGTTGCCCAGTCTCCATGCATGCAACTGTATGTTTCCTGTAACAGCAAAGGTGGCTTCATAAATCTGCAAACTGATGCTCCAGTCTCGGAGCTCCTTGTAGATAAGAAAACTGACATTGCTACACAATCTGGTTTACACTTAAATCCATCTGTTTGGGCTAAGACTTCATTTGATTTCTCCGTAATCCTGGCCTTTTGATTCAGTTTCACTCAGGAATGATACAGTCTGCCCTCCCGAAACTCCTGAAATACTGACTTAACACAACACCGTCTATTTTCCCGAGGGAGAATTGGGTTGCAGTCTAACTTGTCCCATAAAATTGCTTCTCACCGCATCCCTTTCCCTGAAGGAAACGGGTAGGGGTATTACCCAGGAGTTTCTAGACATTGAAAAGAAGAAAGAGGAAATTACACACTGAGCTTCAAGGCCCTCAAGCCAATTGCTAAGGTCACTTCTTCCCAACCTCAGCTTCAAACAGGCCTGGGGAGCTGCGAGCCTGCTGCCTGGGAAAGGACAATCCGATTGTAAATATTATCTGCGCTTCTAAGAACATTCGAATGGTAATACTCAAGCAATTACTTTCCTTTCAAGATCATTAAACACAAATCAGACTTGTATTTTAATAGGGCTGCCAATGTCGTTAATGGTGGGGAGGGTGGCGTAAAGGGTAAGTTTTTTCCTCTAATGGTTGAATGTTTACATTATTACCCTTTCTGAGAAGCTTCACTGGGGGAGGTTGCTTGACGCTTCTGAGACATTTCTTTGTTTTCTAGCTCCCCGGAATTCCACTCTTCTTTTGCCAAGTGCACCTTCAGAGCATTTAGGAGGAATGGCAATTGTGACCCATGACAGCTCCCTCCATCATCCCCGTCCTCAGCTCCTTCTCTTAAACACTGCAGGGTCCCAGGGAAGGAAGTGGACTCTGGAAAGAATGAACAGTGCTGTTTACGCAGGAAGCTCCACTCTCACTATGTGGGCCCCAGGATCCCCTTTGTCTTCCTCCCGTTTAAGGGAGCAGAGATGCTAAGAAAAGTGCCAGAGGAGACTGTCAAGAAGACCTGTGCCCACCTCTTTCCCCTCAACTCCCTAGTCTCCTAGGGGCACCTGGAGTGGCATCTCTGAGACCAGAGAGACAAGCTGCTTCCCAGGTAGATGTTGGGCACTGGAGTCTAGGAAGGGTCACCTGGAAGGCCCACTTGCTGGAGGTGCTGACCCCAGGGGGGTGGACCATTCCTTGCCTGGCACCCTGTGCCACTGCTGGTTCCTGTGCTGGTGGACCCCATAGCATGACCCATGGTCCCTCCCCTGGCTCCCTGTGAAAGTGACCTGAATGGTTGCCAACATAGTGAGGTCTGAGGTTCACCCCGAGCTGCCCTGTCCCCCCAGACATGCCTCCTGTCTGGCAGCTGGGGTCCGAGGGTCCTTTGCCAGGGTCTGAAGCCTTTCACTACTCCTGGAGAAACTGGACTGCAAATAGAAGTTTTGAATGTTGGGTGGACCAGGGAGGGCTGTATGGGCTGTGCTTTCCTTTTAACATGAGGTTTAGTTTTCTCCCTTTTTAAAAAAACTTTACTGAGGAATAAGTAACAGATATAATTGTATATAGTTAAAGCATCCAATATAATGATCTGATATATACAGTGCATGACTTGTGGTTTTGTTTTGAACTGTATTTCTAGAGTATAGACAATAGGGTAGGCTTAGGTTATGCATCTCTAGAGAGCAAAGCAGTCAGGGGGACAGGCTTTGAGATCAGACTGATGCAGTTTTTATTGTCTCAGTTGTTTCTAACTGTGTGACCTCAGGCAGTTTCTTTAAACTCTCTAAGCCTTGATTTCTTCATCTGTAAAATGGAGGCTTGAGGGGTTGGTGCCCCAGAGGTTAATCATACTTATTTCACAAGGCCATTGTAAGGACTGGATGTGTGGAAAGTCCTTTGCATAGGCTGCTGCATGTAAGTGTTTAATGATCATTTTTCTGTTCTGGAATCAGCTGCCTTTGCCAGCTACAGACACTTCAAACACCAAGTGTAAAGTCATGACCCAGTGGTACAGTTATTTCTAAGGTTGATGTGGCTGTCACAGTCATTCTTAACATGAATTTTTGATGGACGAGAGGACTGAGAAACAAGCCCTGCCGAGTTCACAGTTCTGTAGAGAACCTGCTGCATCTGCATTTGTTCCAGGTACATACAAGAGCGGGAGGAAGAAAATCCTCAGCACCTGTTCTTCTAAGGGACAAATACTCATTTCGTTTTTTGTTTTATGCTTGTAGGCCCTTCCCAGGTAATTCCATAAGAATTGTCATATCTATCTATTCAGTACACTCTTCTAGAAACGGAGCTCAGAATATGCCTTATATTCATTTGTCAAGAAACAAAATGGCAGCCAAAATGGCTTTCCAATGGGCACAGAGTGATAGGAAGTTTGGCATTTGGAGGGAGGGTCCCTATGTTGACCAAAGGTCCACGGTTCCAGAGCCATCTTCTCTGCTCAGATCAACTAATAACAGATGACATGGCCGTGCTCATTGATTTCATCAATGTGCCCCCTAGCTTCTCCCACTGTGGACTGGTCTGTTTATCTGTCTGAAGTCATTCTTTTGGACAAAGACAAGATCAAACTCTGGTGTCAGTCCCTTCAGTGCCCAGCTTACTGGTTTATTCAAAGAGTGAGAGCTCTGGGAATTGGAATCTCAATATTCTGCCCTAAATGACCTCCATTAGTGACCCTGGAGAACAGAAGCACCCGAAAAGTGTCATTTTGAAGAATATTCATTTGAAGTTTTGACTTGAACTTTCCTCACTAATAAGGTTAATAATGAAATGATACTCCCTACAACAGCCATTGATACTAAGCCCCTGTAGAGATAAAAGTAGATCAGTGGTAAGAGCTTTTAATGCATTCTTATTTTAAGCTCATAGAATGGGTGACTGCTTCATGCCCAGAGCTTAATTATGTGAGGGTTTGGTGGCTGTAGCTCTTATCTTTTGTGTGCATTCGCTAGTTTTCATGGTCTGAAGGAGGCAGGCCTGCCATACCCACGCCAAGGCTGGCTGACTTCTATCAGGGAGCTGATGAGACAATTATTTTAAAAGTTTAATAACATCCTTCCCCTATAAAATATCTGTTAATTATAGAAACTTTAGAGTCTCAGTTACAAATAAGTAGAAAGAAGAGAAGAACACCACCCGTAGTCCCACCACTGAAACATAACCAATGTTAGCATTTGGAGATACTTCTTTTCATATTTTTTCTATTCATGATTTTTTTTTAACACAGTGTGATTGTACAATATATACAGTTTTTCCTGCTCTTTTCCAGTTAACATTATGCTGTAAGCATGTCATTGAAAACTTTTAATAAATGCAATTTTAATAACTATAATATTTTGTTGTAAAACTTATCTGATTACTTCCATAGATTGGAGACTTAGGTTCGTCCTGATTTTCTGAAATTATAAAGAATTCTGTGATAAATCTATGAGTATAAAACACTTTAATTAAGATTATTTCCTTAGAGTCCCAGAATTGGAATTACTGGGTCAGAAGATAAACATTTTATAGCTCTTAATCCATAGTGCAAAGTAAAAGTTATTATGTTGGTAAAGCGGATGGACTTTTTGGCTACTTTATGTTTCTAAGGCTTTTCTCTTCCCTATATTTGATGGGCCTACGACGCACTACGAGATTGAGGCTGGCTAGATGTTCTTTCAATATCAAACATTTGAGATAGTGTGTGAAATATTCTCACTCTTCAAAGGGTGGTATTTGTAAACATTAGAACCCTAAATCAAACATGCTTAAGCAAAAAAGACCATTTATTGGCTCATCTAATTAAAATTCCAGAGGTAATATGCATTCAGGAATGGTTAGAACCAGGGCCTTGGGTTTCTTCTCCCCATCCTTTGGCTTTGTTTTATTCTCTCTCGGCTTAATTTTTAGGAGGGTCTCCCCTTTTTTTCTCATATGATTATGCCAGAAGCTCCAGTTTCACTCTCCCTTCCCAGCAACTCCAGTAGGAAAAGTTTATCTCTTTCTGACTAGTTCCAGCAAAATTCCAGGATTGAGATTTATTGGCACTGATTGGTCTAAATTGACACATGTGACTTGGCCAGGAGGATATTCTGCTCTGTTTGTCCCGGCCTGACTTACATGATTTTCCCTAGAGCTGGACGAGGAGTCATCTCCACATAAACCAAACGTGACTGAGAAGGGGACAGAGATAGTTGCCCAAGAGAGAATGACGAGGGTGTATCCTGAACATGGGGCATGAATGCCAGCCAAGCAGTAACAGCAACTGTTCATTAAAAAGCACTGTTTGGGTTTCCCTGGTGGCGCAGTGGTTGAGAGTCCGCCTGCCCAAGTAAGGGACACTGGTTCGTACCCCTGTCCGGGAAGATCCCACATGCCGCGGAGCCGCTGCGCCCGTGAGCCATGGCCGCTGAGCCTGCGCGTCCGGAGCCTGTGCTCTGCAACGGGAGAGGCCACAACAGTGAGAGGCCCACCCCCACCCCCCAAAAAACGACTTTGGCTTTAAAAAGCACTGTTTCAGGGTGCTCCCCAGTTCCACTAAGATATGAACCTCAAACAAGGTGTTATTGCCTTAATAAAGAAAGGCGTTGAGCCCTCATGACCCTCTACAGGAATCACATATCATTAACATGGGGTAAACAGGCCACCATAGAAGCTATTTCTAGGAAACCAGACCCATTTCTTCACTTATTCATTTGGTATCTATTTATTGTAGCACCTACCATGTATCGAGTCAGCATTTATTTAGCTGCTGCTGTTCTAGGTGCTGGGGATACAGTGGTGAGTCCCATTCAATCTTGCCTGCTGGTTTAACCGTTTGAAACTCTAACGAGTTGCTTGAGATGTCTCAGATGCACCCTGACTGTCCATAGGCCGTGCATGTGTTTACTTACAATTGGGATGGCTCATTGCCGCTCTGGATGGCTGGCCTATAATTTGCTCAGGCACTTAAACTTACTGGAAAAAGAAAAAGCAAAAAACCAAACCACTGCTTCTTCACTGGCCTTAATTTGGCTGTTACGTTTGTACTGGAGAATGTCTGGAAGGAGCATTCAACTTAAATGCAGCAGAAGTGTAAAATAGCACATGTGAAAGAAAATGGGTAAGAATTGTTAATACATCCCTTCAAAGGAAGAGAGCCTCTCCTGAGGTGTTGAAGGTATTTGCATAACCTAATTTCCCACACCAGGATCTTTGCTGTTATCCATTCACGTGTTGAGATCTCTCTAAAATAGAGGGTAGTCATTTGTACTTTTACTTGAATAATAGTCAGTTATAATTTTACTTGAATATTGCAACAAATATTAGTCGGAAACATCTCCTTAGAACAATATATCATAGGACCTTGTGTCCAAAAGCTGTATGGAAATTAGTGAATGAGTGTTCATTCATTCAACAAATAGTCATTGAGCCACGTGCCAGGCACTGTTCTGAGAGTATTCCAGAGCCCAGCAAAGATACTGATGAGGTCAATACATCATTCAAGATGCAATGCCTCCGCATTTGAGGAAGAGTCAGCAACGCAAAGAGGACAAAACATTGTAGACGTGGGAGAAGTCTTGAGTTAGAAACCCTTCACTGACACACCAGCTGTGTGCCCCTGGGCTGGTCAGATCACCTCCCCGACTTCCTTTTGCTGATCTTGTAATCTGAGAGGCAGAGTCAGGGAAGGTAAAGAGGAGACCACAATGAGAGGAGGTTAGGAGCTCAGACAATGAAGTCTCTGAGGTGACCATTTAATTCCCAGTTCTCTACTTCAGAGCTGTGTGACCTGGGTGAGTTCCTCGTCTCTGATCTCAGTGTTCCCATCTGTAAAATGGGGTTTATAAGAGGTCCACCTCACAGGATTGCTGTAAGAAACACTGGAGATACCACACTTAGAGCACTTAGGCTGGTGCCTGGCGTGTAATGAGCCCTTGTTAAATGTCATCGGATACTTCTCCCATTCTGGCTACTAAAACAAATATTGCTGTTGTTGTTACCTTGGTAGACAACTTTAATTATTTCAGTCGGTGCTGAATTCATTCACTCATTTAACGTATGTTTAGTGAGGCCTACTCTGCACCAGGCACAGCCCAGTGATGGGGAGAGAGCTGTTAACAGAACAGCAGAGTTCCTGCCGATGGGAGGCTGAAATCCTAGTGGAGAGAGAGAGAGAATAAATTAGTAAGCGATCAAACAAATACATAAGTGATATATGTTCAGAGGTTGACATGTGCTCTGCAGCAAATAAAATGGAAAGATGTAACAAAGAGGCTGAAGGTAGGGAAGTCTTCAGGCATCTTGCCCATGATGTGAACGCTGAGAAGACAGCAGTTATGTCTAAGGCCTGAAGGAGGGCTCTGGCTGGTGCCTAAATCTCATGTATTCTAATTTCATTTGCAACCAATAGTAAGCAAATATCCCTTTTGAGAATGGGGAGCGGGGTTCAAGAAAGAGGGCTCAGGTCAAATTCCAGTTGGCCTGTAATACATTCAGAGAGGCATCTGATGTTCATACTTCTGTCTCTCTGTCCCTCTCGGTCTCTCTGTCTCTTTCTCTTACACACACGCACACGCGCGCGCGCGCACACACGCACACACACACACACACGCACACACACACTTCTTCTGAGATTTTAGGATTCATTTTTAAAGCTACTCCAGCTCTTAGATTAGGGAGGAACGCAGGCTAACCTGGGCAGAGTCTGCAGCTTTGCTTGGGTTTAGAATCTAACACCGAACCGTCCTCTGGACCCTTTCTTAGACCATCTTCTTTGGCCTGAAGCACAGAGCTCCTGCTGGTGGCTGTTCCTGTGTCCTGCCACATCCTGGACGCTGGAAGCTCTTCTCCTGGCATACGAGGCCCCCTGCCAGTCTCCTCACTCTGCACTTGCTCATGGTATCCTAATTCCAAATGACTTGCCCTTCCTCGGCCATTCCCTGCTCCCTCTCCTCTTTGGGTCTTTCCACTTTTGTTTCTCTGGAACTCCCTGTCTCCTATCTGAGGTCCCATCTTTTCCTGCTGGACAATTTCTTACTCTCCCGGCAAGACTCAGAGCAGGTAGCCGTTGAGAGGATCTGCCTCCTGGATCCCCTTCGTCTCCCACCAAACTGGGTTCAGAACCTCTTCTATCTGCCCCCATGATCTTGCTGGATGAAAGCTATGAATTGATTACATGCCATTCTCCCTCAGGAGACAATGAGCTCCTAGAGGGCAGGTCCTTATGCTATTTATACCTGTGTCCATGTGACATCCCATGGCACTGACCCACAGAACTTTCCACAATGATGAAAATGTTCTGTGTCTGCACAGTCCAACACAGTAGCCAAAGTGGCTTCTGAGCACTTGAAATGTGGCCACACTCACTGAGGAGGTGAATTTTCAATTTTATTTAATTTTAATGAAATTGAAATAGCCACCTGTGGCTGGTGGGCAGCGTAGATTAGCACTCTACGTAGCACGTGTTAGGTGTTAATAAATGTCTCTTGAAGGAGCATATAGTTGCAGAACTTTCTATTTTTTATACGATGGTAAGTTTTTGAGAGATCTATTAGTGCCTTTTAGTTTTAGTAAATTTGATCCCTCTAACCCATTAAAAATACTCTCCTCCCAATTCATTCACTGGACCCAAACATCAAATTTATTAATTGATTCATTATCCTATTGTGGCTAAGCTTATAGACTCTGGGGTCAAACAAAACCCAAGTTTCATCTACGTTCACCACTTACTAGCACTACTAGCTATGTACCTACTTCTCAAGTATTTAACTTCTCCAGGATTCAGGTTCCTTATCTGCAAAATGGGAATACGAATAATGCCCAGGTCAAGACTATTTGTGAGGATTATATAAGATAATGCATGTAGACTATTTAGCACATTGCTGGGCACACAGCACTCAGTGAGCATTAAGGCATACATATTGATTTTTCATTTATGCAAATCACATTTATTGAGCACCTACTATGTTCCAGATGCTATGCTAAGGGATGGTGATAAAAAGTTTTCAAGCCAGTGAGAATTAAAAAACTACTATAGGAAAAACTGTGGTTTGGAAAGGACAGGTTATCACAATAGGTGCCTCAACACCTCATGTTTTAAACCAAAAGATCATATTGACGTATTTTCTTTTCAAAGGGATAAATTTATCCCATCACTTTTTTTAAACATAGATGCTCAGAATTTGCACCCACACCACTAAGCCCTTAATATGTGCTTGTTAATTTATGCTTATCTAGATCAACATTCTTTTTCATTAGCAAGTAATACATTTGTGTACGGTGTTAAGCTTTTATATTGTGAAATCCAGCTCAGAAAGAAAGATTTTTCTGCTCCCTGGAGGACTGAGTTTTCTGACTTTGATTTATCATTTATGCATCTCATCCATTATTGATATGTTACAGCTTTTACATAAGGCGCCGACCTTTTGAAATAAAAATAAAACTACATCGTCCTGTTCTCTTTCTTGTTGATACTGTTTTTAGGGTACAAGTGATTCTTGTGTTCTGCGGAATTCGCTTTGAAGCTTCCTTTCTTTGAAAACAAACGGCAGGAAGGCCCCCAACAACCCAGTCTTTCCTACTTTTTTTTTTTAAGGTTTTCAAAATAACATTTATTGCTTAAAAGTTAACAGTCTTTCCTATTTTGTGGAACAGCTGCATGGATGTGTCTAATTTTAAATTCTGAAGTGCAAATGTCATGTAATGAAAGTATCAGCAGTTACTTAAGTGTGGTTAAATATGGAAACTCAGCATAAAGTCGATGTTTATTTGCAGCCAGTGACAGTGATAAGGGCAGGAGCCCTCCCGGTAAGTGGCTTTTAGCCACTGTTAATCGGCTGATGAATGGATTGGTGCGAGGCTGGTCACAAGGAAGCGTCTCATACCCTGTAATGGAACGCGTTCATCTGTCTAGTGGCTGGTGAGAGCCAGAGACCACGTGTGCTGATAAGTCCGTTATTCTGCCCAGAGCACCCCCTGCGGCTGGCAAAAGGAGGCAAATACCAGGAGACTTTGACCTGAATCAGAGTGGAAACTTAGAGACTCACAGATTGTCACAACTGGACGAGATCCTGGCGATCAGCTCATCCAACCTCTGTTTTTTTTAGATGAGGAAACTTCCATGTGAAAAAAATATACCAACATTTATTAATCAATGCACATGTAATGCACTCCCTGCTTCAAATCTGCAGCTGGCTGCACACTGCCCTTCAGGCAATTCCTTAATCAGACATCAAGGCCATTTATGAACTGGGTTCTGCCTCTCTCTCTCTCTCTGTCTTTCATCTCAACACATAAGCCATATTGAGCTTCTTGCTTGAGCAACTCCTGTTCAAGCTTTCGCTGTCTACTTGGATGTCTCCTCCAGGAAGCTTTCCCTGACTCCCCAAGACTGGGCTGAGTACGCTGTCATCTCTGTTCTTTTTCCTCTCCTATCAGCTGCCTCTCTACCATAACTGTCTATTTACCGTCTGTTCCTCTTACTTGACCAGGAGTTCCTTGAGACATTGTCTCATCCACCATTGTACGTGCAAGGTGTCCGGCACATAGTAGGGGCCCATTAAATATCTGTTGACCAAATGGGGTGGCTCATATTACATGCCAAGCACTGCAGTAGATACCCGGAATACAAAACGGAGTAAGACACGCTCTCTGTTCTGGAAGAAATCAGGTTAATTCATTCAATTCATTCACGACTTTTCTTACTTAGGACATTTTATCAGTTTACCAAGTTTGAAAAAGTCACATTTCTCAGTTTTGGAAAAAGTTTAGAGGGACACTTGAAATTCCCAGTTTTTCAAACAAACATTGCTAAAGAATACCACCACCGTTAGAAATCAGATGAAAGGAGGGAATTCCCCGGCAGTCCAGTGGTAAGGACTCCACACGTTCACTCCTGTGGCCCCGTGTTCAGTCCCTGGTTGGAGCACTAAGATCCTGCAAGCTGCGTGGCACGGCTGAAAGAGAAAAGAAAAGAAAGAAATCAGATGAAAGGAATCTCAAATAATCTGATCCCAATTAAGCAGTCCCCTCACAAGTGACAAGAAAGAAACAAGCTCGTATTTTTTGTTCAGAAGAACCACTACCAGGGTAATCCCAGGGCTAGTAATTATTCTCTCTTATACCTGCTCCGGTAACACGCAAGAATGAGAAGTAAGAGACCTGTAGAATGTTAGGACTTGAAGAGGCTTTGCAATCGCCCAGCCCAACCCCCTTCTCTTACAGAGGAGAAGATGGCAGACCTAAGAGAAGTGATTGGTCAAGGTCGAGTAGAAAGTTAGTGGCCACCCTGGGCCTTGGAACGCCACTGGGCTGTGTTCCTTCTCTGATGAGTTACCATTCAGAACCATGTCTCCAAATCTCCTGACCCCAGCTATTCATCTTCAGACACACATCTGGTTATGGCTGTGGACTTCCCTTCTGCCTAGAAACTGTACCCTAATTTGTATTTGGAGACCTACCCTTAACACTCATGGGGAAGCTCACCTCACTCCACCTTCAGGGATACACCTGACTTAAGCCAATCAGCACATTCCACCCAGCACCCTGGTTTTCAGTCTGAGTTGAAAGTCAGAGGAATTCCTCACTGATTCAGACTTAACAAAGATGGTCTTTACAGCTGAGCTCTGTCTAGGTAGGCAGAGCTCAGGATAAAAAGCCTCCCAACTGCCTGAAGTATCAGGGATTTCTGATATTGGGGAGGGGGTGGGATCTATGAACAGAGGCCTCTCTTGGAATATAGGAATGACTTATAAAAGTCGACAAGGGCCCTCAGCAACTGCTGAAAGATCATTTCCATCAGACATACCAAAGTCAGGTAGAGACTCTCCTTATTCTAAACATCAGCACCAAGACCCTCACTTCCTCTCGCTCACGGTCCAGGGAAGTCCGTTTACGACCATGTTTCAGCCAGCATGGTGCCTTGTTTGATTTCTGTTTACAAGTAATCTGCAGTTCCCAGCCCTCCAATCACTCAGTTATTTAATTCAATAATTAATTTATGAATGAATCCAGGCAATTTATCAGTTCATTGTGCCCGGAGCTATGTGAAGATGTGAAGATGTCAACAGCTGCTGCAGATCCTCCAACGGCTATTTGGATGTAGACACGACCACCAAACATTTTTCTCAAGCAATTTATTTTAGTTCAGGAAACTTTTATTGAGTACCTACTGTATACTAGGCCCCCATGAGGGGATCGGAAGTGAGTAAGATATACTCCTAATCTTGAGGGTCTCACATTGTCTAGTTGGGGAGCCAGACAGGTAAAAAGAGACACTGACCTCTTGTGACCTTCCTGAAGCCAGTATTCTGGTGTCAAACCCAATGAAGCATCATCACTGTCCAGGATGGCTCTGGCTTCAGCTCAGGCTACATTTATTTAATTTTCAAGTGTGCAAGGAATTTGAAAACATTTTTTGGGAAAAGAAAAGTCCCTCTTGATGTTAAGTGTTGAGGATCATTGCTGTTATTTCTTGCTAATGACAGGCAATTCTAGGCACACAGTGTGTGTTTTTAAAAACAAGACTAAATAATAGATTCGGGCTCTTTTCAGTAAAGCTGCACTGCAGTGATGCTAATGAAAGAGAATCCTCTTGGCCAACGTGGGAAGTGGAAGATGCAGGACCTAGTAGGAGACAAAGCGCCACAAATAAGAACCATCCCACCTCCAAACAAAAATCCCATGAACAACGAGGAGATCTGCCAAGTGGTTGGTATCATTATAATTCGGAAAAGCATGTTTAAAAGTTCCTAGTGACTCTAGGCCACTAGAAGGTACAAACTTCCAGTTATAAGATAAATAAGTCCTGGGATGTAATGTACAGCCTGTAATGTACAGGTGATTATAGTTAATAATACTGTTTTGTATATTTGAAAATCGCTAAGAGAGTCGTTCTCAAATGCTCTCATCACAGAAGAAAATTTGTAACTGTGTATGGTGATGTACGTAAATTAGACATTGTAGTAATCATTTCATAATATATATATAATATACATATATTGAATTATTATGTTGCACACCTGAAAATAATATAAAGTCATATGTCAATTATATCTCATTAAATTGTTTTAAAAAGAAGTCTCTAGTGACTGTTAGACTTGCCACTTTTTAAAAAGCTACCATCTGTTGAAAGCCCACTGTGTGTTAGGTACTTTCTATGTCAGTTACTTCATGTAATGCTCATTAACTGTCCTGTGAAGTAGGTATGCCTGTCTACTTAAGCTATGAATCGAACTCAAAGGCTTGCAGTGAAGAAGTGTGAGGCTCTAATAGGACTGGCCCACTGATACTGTGTCACAAGTGGAAACGAGGTCAACTCCCAACCTCCAGGGTAAGTGTCATAGGGACATTGTGTTCATGGATTTTTTTTTTAATTGTCAAACACATCACGTGTAAAAATGTATATTACATATGTAGTTTAAAGAGTAATGATAGGGCTTCCCTGGTGGCAGAGTGGTTGAGAGTCCGCCTGCCGATGCAGGGGACACGGGTTCGTGCCCCGGTCCGGGAAGATCCCACATGCCGCAGAGCGGCTGGGCCCGTGAGCCATGGCTGCTGAGCCTGCGCATCCGGAGCCTGTGCTCCGCAACGGAGAGGCCACAACAGTGAGAGTCCCGCGTAGCGAAAAAAAA
The DNA here is from genome assembly GCF_011762595.2 of Tursiops truncatus. Taxonomy (NCBI): domain Eukaryota; kingdom Metazoa; phylum Chordata; class Mammalia; order Artiodactyla; family Delphinidae; genus Tursiops; species Tursiops truncatus. Next base: position 82,203,151 of record NC_047041.1, read on the forward strand.
AAAGAGTAATGATAAAACAAACTCTCATATATTTGCCACCAAGCTTATGAAGCAGAATGTTGTTATCATTTTGTCTGAGGTCTCTTGCACCCTTTCCTTTATCATCTGTGTATGTTATTTACTTTTGCCTGCTTTTATATGACGGAATGATGCTTTTACATTTTCTCCTGTGACTTAATTCTTTAGCGTTATGTTTTAGCAATTCATCCAAATTGATTTGTGTAGCTGTGGTTTATTCGATTTTACTGCTACATGGCTTTCCAATGTATGAATATGTCACAATTTATTTATCCATCCTATTGCTGATGGGAATGTGGATTGTTTCTAGCTCTGCTAACTGCACTGCTATGAACAACCTTGTGTATATCTGTTGGTGCATATGTGTAAGAGCTTTTCTAGGGCAAATACCTCCAGTGGAATTGCCAGGTTCCATTGTGTGAGCTCAGCTTGATAATTCCAAAGTGTTTACCAAAGAGACTGGACCAATTTTAATTCCTATAATCAGTGGATGAAATTTTTCATTGTTCTCCTACCTCTCCATCTTGATATTGACCAATTTATAAAATTTTGCCATTCTGGTGAGTGAAAAATAGTATTTTATTGTAATGTTAATTTACATCGGCTGTACTAATAAGTTTAGGCATTTAAAATATATTAATGGACCATTTGTACTTCCTTTTCTATGAAATATCTGTTCAACCCTTTTGCTTATTTTTCTTTTGGGTTTTCTCTTTTCCATACTGATTTGTAGGAGTGCTTTATATTTTCTGGATACTAAGTTTTTTTGTCAGTTATATGTGGTATAAATATATTTTTAGTTTCAAGCTTTCTTTTTTCTCTTCAGGAATTTTTTTTTTTGATGGACAAAAGTTCTTATTTTAAAACTTCTTATTTTTAAATATTTTCAAACCTAGAGAAAGGTTATAAAATTAGTACAAAGAATTTCTTTCCACCAGATTTTCCAAATGTTAACATTTTACCACATTTGCTTGGTCATTCCATTTATCTATGTTATGTTTTTTCTTGCTATTGTAAACAGTATCTTTAAAAATTACATATTCCAACTTACTGTTGGTGTTTAGAGATGCAGTTGACTTTTAAAATTGTTTTTGCATCCAGAAACCTGGCTGAACTCTCAAATTCTAAAATTTCAGTAGATTGGCATGCTTTTCAGGTAAATAATTAAATAATCTGCAAACTGTGACAGTTTTTGCTATATTTCCAGTCTGTATCATGCTGTACTTTTCAGACCAATACCTTCAGTCCCAAGCTGAATAGGCATATTGATAATGACCATCCTTGTCTTATTCCTCATCTTAAATGGAATGTTTTCAGCATTTCACCATTAAGAATTATATTTGGGGTATTTTCTCTTCTCTTTTTTTGAGGATACCTATTATCAGGCTATGAAAGTTCCCTTTCATTCCATTTGAGAAAAATTTCGTTTAAAAAAATCCTGAATAAATATTAATTTTTATTGAATGCTTTTTCTTGCATCTACTGAAATGATCGTATATGGTTTTTCTCCTTTCATCTGTTAGTGGGGTAGATTTCATCAACCAGCTGTCTAATGTTGCATCCCTGGGATAAACCCAACTTGGCCATATGCATTATCTTTATTAATTCATGGTAGGATTCAATTTATCAGTATTTTGTTTAAGGCTTTTGTTATTTTCTTTTTTCTTCTGTCTTTTTACAGTTTGGATATGCAGGTAATTGTTTTGGCTGTCTTTTTCTGCATAAAGATCTGTTCCGATTATCCACTGCTATATAACAAACTATGCCAAACTTAGTGGTGTAAAACAACACAATTATTTATGATTGTCTCTCATGGCTCTGGGGGTCGACCAATCTCTACTAGGTGATTCTCACTTGGAATCTTCCATGTGTTTGCAGTCAGATGGTGGCTGGGACTGGAATCATCAAAGCTTTCTCATTCATATGTCTGCTGCTTGAGCTGGGAAGACTCAAGCTGCTGGTGGGGGGCGGGAAGCTTGGCTCTCAGGCATCACTTTTTATCTCCATGTGATCTCTCCTTGTGGTTTCTCCAGCATAGCAGCTTCTGGGGAGTTGGACTTCTATCAGAGACAGTGTGCCAAGAGAAACTGTTCAAAGCTGACCAATACCTTCAGCTTTCTCTAACCTAACTTGGAAGTTTTATGGCATCTCTTCTGCCACATCCTTTGTGTTGAAGTCAAAGCAGGCTCCAAGTGAGGGAATGTAGACTTTGCCTTTTGATGGGAGAAGTGTCAAAGATCTAGTGACATGATTCAAAACCATCAGAGTTAGACTAACCCTATAAAATTATTTAAGGAGTGTTTCCTCTATTTTTTATCCTCCAGAGTATTTGTACCAGATTAGAATTAATATATTACCGACAATTCTGGCAATATTAACCTGTAACAGCATCTGGACCATGCATTTTCTTTGTAGGAATATTTTTGACTACATGTTAATTTTTTAAGGTAGTTATAGGACTCTTTATCTTTTCATTGCTTTTTGAGTCAGTTTTAACAAGTAATATTTTTGTAGGAATTTGCCCATTTCATCCAATTTTCAAATTTCACAAATTGGAATTGTATGGTAGACAAAATAATGCCATCTCCTCTCCTGCCCCCCACTAAACATGTCCACACGCCAATCCCTGGAACTCTTGGATATATGTTATCTTAAAAGGCAAAAAGGTCTTTGCAGATGTGATGAAGTGTAAGGACCTTGAGATGGGAAAATTATCTTGGGTACCCCAGTGGGCCCATTGAATAACACGAGTCCTTAAAAGCAGAGAACCATTCCCAGGTATGGTTAGAGAGAGGGACATGCAACTATGAAAGAAAAGTCAGAGAGATGTGATACGAGAAGGAGTTGATCCACCAGCCTGGCTTTGAAGATGGGGAAGGAGGTCATGAGCAAAGAAGGTGGATGGCCTCCAGAAGTGGAGAATGGCCCTCAGCTGATGGCCAGCAACAGCAAGGGAATCTTCCTGCCCTAGAGCCTCCAGAAAGGCATGCAGTCCTGTGGACACCTTGCGTTTAGCCCAGTGAACGCTTTATCAGCCTTCTGGCCTACAAAACTGTAAGATCATACATTTGTGTTGCTTAAGCCACTAAATGTGTGGTAATTTGTTATGGCATCAATAGAAAACTAAACCAAGTTGTTCACATCTTATTGTTATTTGCTTAATTTCTGTAAAATGTATGGTTTTGTCCCCTTTTAATGACTAATATTGTTTATTTGGTCCCTTTCTCTCTCTCTCATTAATCTTGCTGGAGATTTGTCTATGTTTTCAGGCTGTTTTCAAAGCCCCAACTTTTGTTTTAATTATTTCCATATCAGTGTTTGTTTTAAACTCATTAATTTGTGGCTTTATCTTTATTATTTTCTCCCTTTTATTTTCTTCTGTTTATTTTTCTAACTGCTTAAGTTGGAAGTTTGACTTCTTTATTCTGAGATGTTCTTACCTAATGTAAGCATTTAGGGCCATAAATTTCCCTGTTAACTACAACTTTAACTGAATGTAGGTTTTTATACATGGTATTTTCATTACGTTACGTTTTAACTACTGTCTAAAATCTATTATTATTTCTTCTTAGACCCATGAGTCATCTTTAGAATTGTGGTTTTAAATTCATAGACTAATGAGATTATTCTAGTTACCTTTTTGTTGTTCATTTCTAACTTCTAACTAACTGACAACTACTCAACTCTGTCATTGTCACATAAAAGCAGCCCTAGCCATTCATAAATAAACGGGCAGGGCTGGGTTCCAAAAACATGTGAAAGCCTGGGTTTGGCCTATGGGCTGCAGTTCACTAACCCCTGCATGAAGGACTCTCTCCCCTCATGGCCTTTTTCTCAGGGTCCCCAGGACTCCCATGCATGATTGCTGAGGGCTCCAAGAGAGCAAAAGTGGGAATGCAAGTCTCTCAGTACTTAAGCCTGGAACTCACAGAACTTCACTCCCTCTAGGGTCTATTGGACAAAGCAAGCCACAAGACCAACCTAGATGCAAGGAGTGAGGAAATAGACTCCACCTATGAGGGGAGGTGCTGCAAAAAAAAATTTTGTGGCAATATTTAACCTCTACTAGTATCTAGACTGCCTCACTGACAGAAATGGAAGTTCAGGGATTATATATATTTTAAAATAAATAGACTATTTTATGAGAAGTTTTAGGCTTACAGAAAATCTAACAGATAGTACAGAATTTCCATGCCATTTTTTAAAATATTTATTCATTCCACGCCTGTTTCTCCCATAGTTTTCTCTATTATTAACCTCTTGCTTAGTCTGGTGAATTTGTTACAACTGATAAACCAATACAGATACATTATTATAAACTGAAGCCCGTAGTTTCCATTAGGATTCACTCACTGTGTTATACAGTTCTATGGGCTTTGACAAATGCGTAATATCATAATCCACCGGTATAGCAGCATGCAGGATAGTTTCACTGCCTGAAAACTCTCCTGTGTTCCTCCTATTCATCCTCCCCTCTCTCTGAGCTCCTAGGAACCACTGATCTTTCTTCTGTCTCTATAGTTTTACCTTTTTCCAGAAGGTTATATACAGTCGATCTTTGAACAACAGGGTTTGAGGTGAGTGGGTCCACTTTTACATGGACTTTTTCCAATACTAAACGCTACAGAACTACATGGTCCATAGATGCATAACCATGGATGTGGAGGGCTGACTATAGTTCTAAGTGGATTTTCCACTGCGAGGGGGTTGGCTCCCCTAACCCTTGCATTGTTCAAGGGTCAACTGTAGTTGGAATCATATAGGACGTAGCTCTTTCAAATTGACTTCTTTCACTTTACAATACGCATTTAAGCTTCCTCCAAGTCTTTCTGTGGCTTAATAGTTCATTTATTTCTATGCTGAATAGTATTCCATTGTACCTCAATTTGTTTATCCATTCACCTATTGAAGGGCATTTTGGTTGCTTTGAATGTGGGACAATTATGAATAAACTTACTATTTAACATTTGTGTGTGACATTTTTTTATGGATTTAAGTTTTCAACTCATGTAGGTAAATACCAAGGAGCACAATTGCTGGATCACATGGTAAAACTATGTTTCCCTTTAGCTTTGTAAGAAACTGACAAAGTGTCTTTCAAACTGGCTGTATTATTTGATATCATTCTCCCTTGGGTCCCACCAGCAATGAGTGAGAGTTCCTGTTGCTCCACATCTTCGCCAGCATTTGGTGTTGTCAGGTTTTGTTTTGTTTTGTTTTTTAATTTTAGACACTCTAACAGGTGTTTAGTGGTATCTCCACCATTGCGGTCAACTCCTGCCACTGTTGTTTTAAGTTGAAATTCCCTAATAACATACAAGGATCAGCATTTTTTCATATGCCTATTTGTCATTTGTATATCTTCTTTGGCGAGGTGTTTGTTCAGGTCTTTTGCACATTTTTAAATTGAGTTGTCATCTTACTGTTGAGTTTTAAGAGTACTTTTTATATTTTGGAAAGAAGTCTGCTTATTAGATATTTTCTAAATATTTTCTCCCAGCCTACGGCTTGTCTTTTCACTCGCTTAAGGGATCACACATGTTAAAATATATAATAGTAAGATTTTCTCTTATATATTTCTATGTTTGTGACACCCCTCTACTATGCCAGGGCCATTTACTTGCCTTGGAGAAGATTGGCTTTGGTCAGCATGATTGCAAAGGGAAGAGGCAATTTCTAGTTTTGACTTTCAAAATGAGAATTTTGAGTCCCCAACAAGGCCATAATTTTGCAGCCACATTTTACGTAGAGAGAAATATTTTGTTTTGTTTTATCTGTCTGTATTTTTTAAATTGAGCTAACATTGGTTTATAATATTATATAAGTTTCATGTGTACGATATTATATTTCAAATTCTGTATATGCTATAGCATGCTTACCACCAAAAGTTTACTTTCCATCCATCATCACAGTGACACTAATCTGTTCTCTGTATCTACGTGTTTGTTTGGTTGGGTTTGTTCATTTATCTTTTATTATTTTATTTTTTATGTTCCACATATGTGTGAAATCAGATGGTATGTGTCTGAGAAAGAAATGATTTCTAAAGTCCATAAGCCCCCTTGACTATATCACGAGTCAGGTGAATGTGAATGACAAGACATGACATCAGCCATGAGTGGAAATCAGGATATGATGTAAAGGAGGATCCTGACACATAGGAAAGAGGAAAAAACCCTACACTTCTATGCCAGTGTGTTTAGGGAAAGAGATGGGTGGGAAGAGATGGTCCCTTTGTTCACTGTTTTTCCTGACCTCCATACTACCCCAATCTGTCTGGTGAACCTCTTTTCTTCCCTCTATGAGATCCCCCCTACTCCCCAGGTAACACGGCCCACTGTCTCCGCTATGCCCCCACTGTTCTGTGTACACAGTCGTATTGTGGTGACTGCAAACACTATTGCAGTCAGTCATATCCAATCTGCTTCCCCATATTGTGAGCTCCTTGAGGCCAGGAACTACTGATAATTTATCTCTATATGCATGTGCTTGGCACCGTGCCTGGATCATCACAGACCTCTTGCTCAATGCAGATGGCAGATTAAATGCGTAAAGAAATGTGTGCTCAGGTCTGCCAGGGCAGGTAGGCAGGTTTAACAAGGGAAGCAACATCTGAGCTGTACTTTAAAGCTGATTTGGTGTTAGCCCACCAGCAAAGTGGGAGGAAAAGCATTAGGAACAGCGTGGGCGAAGGCACAGAGATACGAAGCAGCACAGGGTACTTGAAGGGCTTCAGGTTAGTGTCTCCAGAGCTGCTATGAACTGAATGTTTGTGTCCTCCCAAAATTCATATGTTGAAGTCCTAATAGGCAATGTGATCGTTTTTGGAGAGGGGCCTTTGGGAGGTAATTAGGGTTAGATTAGGTCATGCAGATGGGGCCCTCATGACGGAATTAATGCCTTTATAACTAGAGGAAGAGACACGAGAGCTCGCTCTCTCCATGTGCACGCACGAAGTAAAGGCCATGTGAGCACACAGCCAGAAGACAGCTGCCTACAAGCTAGGAGGCAGGCTCTCACCAGGAACCAAATCTACTGGCACCTTGACCTTGGCCTTCTCAGCCTCCAGAACTGTGAGAAATAAATGTCTGTTGTTTAAGCCACTCGATCTATGGTATTTTGTTATAGCAGCTCAAGCCAACTAAGATAACCACCTAGCAGAGTGTGTGGCTCACAGTGGGTGCTCAATAAATGTTTGTGGATGAATGAATCAATGAATGAATGGATACATGGATATCATTTACTTCCTCACTGTAGGGGCATTTCTGTTTACAGAGCCAAACCTATTGTTTGTGTTTTAAAATGTAGGTTTTATTATTATTCAGGTATGGTGAAACCAACAGATCAGGAGATGATAGCCATTGAAAAGACAGTTCATTATACTTGTAGACCCCAAGAGAAGAGGGCACACCATGCCATTGGGGGGGCCACACAGAGAAACACCAGGGTCGGTCAGAAGACAGAAAGACTGAGGGGAAATGTGGGCAAGAGTCTTTACAGAAGTTTCCACAGGAAGAACAGGCAAAGCAGACTAAACAAGGTTAGGATTGGCTAGTTTGGATAATTTTGCACATTCTGGGGCTTGCAAAAAAGAGAAACAAACTTAAAGACTATCCCTAGTGTCTGGTGCCTGAGTCTGGAGCGATTAGAGGAATAATGGTCCCATGTGTGAGAGATCAGTAAAGGAGGCAGTTGGGGGTATGAGTTGTGCATGGTTGGTTTGCATTTGAAATGTACTTGCAGGTGAGTTCTTTACTATCTCTGGGAATTGTCTAACCCTAGCAGGGACAGTTCTTCCAGGGTCCTCAAGGCCCAAGATATCAAAGCATCAAATACAGAAGCTAGAAAACATGGTCATTACCTTTTGGCAATCGGGGAACCCTCTGCTCTGGGGCATTTGGAGATTGAGCTGTGACTACTGGGAACTTTCATGACCTGCCTTTTCAAGACTTGTCAAGGTCATGTCTAGTCATACACCACCCGTTTTCATGCCAATTTTGCCACATTGTATTATTTCACTCATTCGTTCATTTAATAAACTTTTACTGAGCACCCACTATAAACCAGGCACTGTGTCAGACAGGTCCTGGCAGTTTGGTCGGAATCAAGTAAAATTCCTGCCTGTGTGGTTAGTGCTCTAATGAACCCCTAAGTACAATTATCTTCAGATGCTCCTTGCCCTCCCCTGGCCTCCTTATAGGTAAGAAGGTCCCTTGATATCAAGCTTAGTGATATCTACAGAGGCAGTTCACGTCTCATAATGGAAGATTTGCTTTTAATCAGAGAGGGCCTTTCCTCAGTCTGAAAGCTTTATCTTTTTTTGTGACTTTCAAGGGCAGTTTGCAGACCAGCACTTTAATAACTGGGTTCTCAGAAACAAGGCTGTATTTATTTATTTATTTAAAATTTATTTTATTTATTTATTTTTGGCTGCATTGGGTCTTCGTTGCTGCATGCAGGCTTTCTCTAGTTGCGGCAAGCAGGGGCTACTCTTCGTTGTGGTGCACGGGCTTCTCATTGCAGTGGCTTCTCTTGTTGCGGAGCATGGGCTCTAGGCATGTGGGCTTCAGTAGCTGTGGCACGTGGGTTCAGTAGTTGTGGTTCACGGGCTTTAGAGCGCAGTATCAGTAGTTGTGGCGCACGGGCTTAGTTGCTCCATGGCATGTGGGATCTTCCCGGACCAGGGCTTGAACCCATGTCCCCTGCATTGGCAGGCAGATTCTTAACCACTGCACTGCCAGGTAAGCCCCTAAGGCTATGACTTTAAATAGTGTGTCCAATTGCTGGACTCACAGGCGCAATCTGAATATTGACCATGAATTTTCAAATGGCCTTGGAAAGTGCTGAATGATTTTAGGAGAGATTTCCGATTAACTTGGGCTGTTCAGAGCAGCCCTATGCCTGGGAAAGAGAATGCATTAGAATTTTCCAAAGGGCTTTATCTCCTGAAACAGAAAACATAAATGGTAGTGGGGGAAAAAATATCAAAGTTACTGAATATGGAAATCACCACTTTGGGGTTCATGAAAACCACATCTTACTAAGTTCCTGCTACGTGAGGGGGCTTTCAGAGGTAATGAGGCAAGTTCCAGAGTGTCAGATGTCTGCCTTGCTTTCTACTTAGCTGAACTCTTGTCCTGATGCTCCTGCTGGTAAGCTACACGCTCAGCCCAGCAGAGAGGGTGTCTGACATCTCCTTCCAGTCTGCTTTGGAAAACCTTGCACACAGCAGGCGCTTAACGCACTCTGGTGGGATTGAACACAAGATGAAAGACTCCTCAAGAAGGCGTAGGGATACAAAGGGCTCTCCCTGTTATCTACTCCCCTGCTCTGAACTGGAGACAGAGCAGCCTGTCTGAGGCTATGGCTCAGGCTTCTTCCCTCTGAATGGGGGAAGGAAACCAGCTTATACTGGGCCCTCGCCATGTGCCTGTCTCTGCGACAGACAACTTACAGCACCACTTCATCAATCTTCCCAAAACCCTTTGCAATTGGAATTATCACCTCATTTTACAGATGGAGAAATGGAGGCGTTGGAAAATAAGCTCTCCTGAGTGGTTTTCATCTGAAAGGTTTCCAAGATTCCATTTGACCCCTCCACCAGCCTGAAGAAACCATCTTCACTGAGGTATTGGATAGTCATGCAGGGGCACTGCATGCAGGAAAGCTTTGGTTTTATCAAACTGACTAAGAAGGGAGAGACCTTCCGGCCCATCAACCCAGGGACCCATTCATCAGATTGACTAACTGTTTGCTTCGAGAGTGTAGAACAAATCCTAAGGATTGTATAAGTGGGGCAGACCCAACAGTCATTCTTCCCCCACTTCCTTCTCCACTGGCAGAGTCCCCCCCACTCCATTCATAGTTGAGGCAGAACATTCCAACAACTCGCCTTCCCAGCACCCCTTGCATCTAGAAGTGGCCATGTGACCAGCTCTGGTCAATGAGATGTAAAGTGAGATCTTCTAAGAAGCTTCTGAGTAAGATTTCTTCCCTGACAGAGAGAGTGACCCACAAGGAAAGCTCTCTTTCTTCCTTCAGTTCCTTTGTGCCATGGACAATATCATATGATTATGGGATATCTTATCTTGACTATTTTTTTTTTATTATGAGCAACCAAATACATATATGTTCTAATCATTGACATCATAAGAGATAGGATCACTTGTCTCCAGACTTCCTCTTCTGGTGAGATGATGAAATGTCTTTATTGCTTAAGGCATTTTTTGTCGCGTATTCTGGGTCAAGTCTTCTATTAAGCATCCTCTGAAGGCATTCTGACTTTTGAAATCACAGGGAAGGAAATACAAGCAGTGACAAGTCCTGAGTAATAACACTGTTGGGGTGAGGGGTTGAGGGTGTGGAGTGGGCTGCAAGGCCATGGTCAAGATCAGAGTGCCCAGGGCACTGAAGCAGAGGGTAATGAAGATGTTAAATTTTAAAAATTTGGATTAGGTAAGGAGAGACGTTATTTGCAATAAGGGGGAGGCAGGTGACTGTAACAGGGAGACTCCTCTGACCATGAGTTAGTAAGTCCCAACGGTCAGGCAGGAAGGAATTTGATTTTATAGGAAGAAGCAAATAAGGCTAGAAAGCACCCAGCATGAAGGAATGGGACAAGAGCATCGTGTGAGGGGGCAGCTGATAAGAGTCAGCCAATTCTCTGGTCTTTAAATTGAGGAAGAATATTCCTGAGCATTCTAACACTCAAGGATGGGTCAAAATTCAGTGACCTGAGGGAAGAGGAGAAGCCTAAGTTTGTCTAAGTCAAGTTGAGTTTGTGGGCATTTTGTCTAAATTGGTCAGTGGGAACAAAGAGTTCAGCTACTTGTGCATGAGACAGAGAACGGGAATGTGGAGGGTCTGTGTCTTGCCTTGTCACAGTTTAACGAGGGAGTCATGGGTGAATCATACTTAAGTCATACCGGGAAGGATGGTTCTTTGCAGTGAGGCATTTCCTGGAACACTGATTTCCAGGAGCATAAGGCTCAATAAATTTCAGCGTTGTCAAAGAAGAAACTCAAAAGTTTCAGGCTTCTGCTCCAGCCTGAGATATTCTTGAGGGCCTTATTCATCTCTTTAGCCTGGCCTAGAGTAAAAAAAACAAATATGGTTTGAATGAAAGCCTCCTTCCAGGTCAGCCTCCAGAAACATGCCTTACCTGAGTCAAGAAGAGTTTAAATACATGGCTTCTTAGGAAAGTCTCTGAGTCAGGTGCAAGTGCTAGGCATTGCCTCAGACTCTTACAGATGCTGTTTTCAGGAGCATTGAGCCTTTTGGTACTCCAGAGTTACCTCACCTACACAGACATCTGATGCACTAAACTTTCTAGGTAGATATAGTTAATCTTGATGTCTTCCTGCCTTTCTTTCTGGATCCTTGCATTTCCTTATGGTGCCCCTTTTCTCTCCCCCCTACTCTTGTGCTACCTCTTGCTGCTCAAGCTTCTTCTTGGGTCATCTCAAAAATTAAACTCTTAATTTTCCAGCCCTTCCTTTATCCCGACAAAAATATCTAGCTCCTTTAATGCAGATATCAGCAAAAAGGCAATCTGATTGAAAAAATTCATACTTAGGTGTTAGTGACTGGTATTATACTCATGGGGGTATTTGATTTTCTACAAAAGAAAGATATGCACCTAAATCAGAGCATTTACTATGCGCATTTAGGACATGTGGTTGCCAGGGGATGAGTTTTAGAAAGATAGGAGGACAACTGAGAATGAGGAGTCTTCCCGATCTCTTAGCACCTGTTATGCGGATACCTGCTTATGCCTAAGGCCCAGTTGGATTCTCATCGTGCCGGTGTGCTCACCATTATGTCAGCTCCAATCCAAAACCAGCTTCTCTCATGGGGGTTACACATAACACTATGAAAGGATGAAGAAGCAGATGTGGACACCTTCTATGGGTATGTTATCTCATTTACTCTTCACCACAACCCCATGATGTAGAAGCTATTATGGCCGCCATTTTCCAGGTGAAACGGAGGCTCAGGAATGTTTAGTGACTTTCCCAGGGTCACATAGATAGTACTTGTGAGAGCTGGGGTCCAAACCCAGGTATACTTGAATCTGGAGCTCTAATTGCCCTGCTATGCCTCCGGGTTAAAACTTCATCCTGTGACAGTGGCCATGGTCCTAGCTGGGGCATTTTGAAAACTAGATGCAGCTCCTACACTTATCAGGGTTGTGGTTTACTTCTTCTTTCTGGGCCTCAGTTTCCTCATCTTGAAAACAAGGAGAGAGACTCAGTTCTTCAACAGCCCCTCCCTGCCCTGAGCATCACCATACTGGGTGATCCTTCCTTGGATACATGGCTCATTCAGTCTGCAGATATCAGCTGTGCCCTGGGCCTTCTAGTACTCAGCTCCTTGGAAAGACAGTGGCAAGAGGTGGGCCACCTGACCAGCGTCAGGCAAGTCCAAAGAGGCCCGGAGAGATATGATGCCCAGGGGTTCACTCAGCTAAACCTGGGATTGACCAGAGGATGGACAGTCTGTACACCTCCTTGTGAACAGGGCCTGTGTCTGTGGCTCAGTGAGTGTGAGAGTCTTCTTCTCAGCCCTCTCAAAGCCACTTCCAAGGTGATTGAGAGTGTTGGTGTGTTTTTCCTCTCTCCTTTTGAAAGCCAGGAGGTCAGTTTGAGTGTCTCTCTCCTTTTGAAAGCCAAGAGGTCGGCTTGAGCATAACCCTGACAGATGCAATCTGCTCCTTGTTTGGAAACACTCTTTTCAAATCCAGCCTGAGATGGGATTAAGAGAACAGCTTTGGATTGTTTTCAGGACTGTCATCTGATGAACATCTCCAATCTCATTTGAAGGAAGTGACAGAAAAGAGTGAGATTTCAAATCAGGGAAATTAGCATCGGGCCCTGCTCAAATCAGCCTTCCCACCTCCAGCCTGCAGCCCGCAGAAAACAAAAGCTCCAGAGTAGGAAAGTGACACAGCGCCACCTCCCGGCAGCTGCCTGGTCATTGAGGCCTCTGGCTGAAGGCAGGTCTCCCCAGCTTCAGGGTCTGCTCAAAAGCTTGGGGAGGGAAGACCTGTCACTCAGCGCGCAGGAGACGGGAACAGGGGGTTGTGAGAGTTAGGTGAGTCCTTAGATCTTTGAGTGCATTAATTGTGTATTCATGTGTTACACACACACACTGCCAATGTGAATCTGAGTAGGATTTCCTTGTCTTAGGAGGGGCAACTCTCTCCTTCAGTTACTTTCAGGCAGTTTTTTAGGTCAAGATCATAGTGCTTAGGATATGGACACTGGAGGCAGATAGCTTGGATTTGAACCTCAGTTTTGTCACTTAACAGCTGTGCAATCTTGGGCAAGTTACTTAACCTTTCTGTGCCTCTGTTTCCTTTCCTATAAAATAAGGATAATGGGCTTCCCTGGTGGCGCAAGTGGTTGAGAGTCCGCCTGCCGATGCAGGGGACACAGGTTCGTGCCCCGGTCCGGGAAGATCCCACATGCCGCGGAGCGGCTGGGCCCGTGAGGAATGGCCGCTGAGACTGCGCGTCCGGAGCCTGTGCTCCGCAGCGGGAGAGGCCACAACAGTGAGAGGCCCGCGTACCGCAAAAAAAAAAAAAAAAAAAAAAAAGGAAGAGGGCTCTGTCTCAAGCCTTTCTGCTCCATTTGAACCAGGAGTGTCTCTCAGAAGCTTTGTCTTGGGGTCAGACTTGTGTTGCTCATTGATCCTGATGGAAAGTCCTCCCAACCTAGAGAAAAGATGGTGAGGCGACAGACGGCCAATGTCAGAGGCTGGCCTTTCTGAAAGTCAACCATAAATCAAAGTTTCCAAGTTGACTACGTGTTAAAGACACCAGCTCTGGAGTCTCCGGGTGGTGCTGGGCTTGATGACAGGAGACCACCTCTTTCCCAGCCCGTCTGCTGCCAGGGAAGCCCGGCATGGGGGCTGTCCATTGCCACCAAGGAAGTAGTCCTGATGTTTAATGAGCTTTAACTCTCCCTATAAAGGAGGGCCCGGCCCAAACATCTGTCTCATCAAAGGGGTCAGAGTCTTGCAGACACAAAAGCTTCTCTCAGCAGCTCCATTCTCTGGCCTTTATAACTCCCAGAATCCAACCCATTAATGAGCTGGAACGGCCATGACCTTGCCACCATGCACGCATCTGGGGAGCACAGCCAGGATTTGGGGCGAGGAAGGAAGGAGAGAGAGGGAAAGCCTTTGAGTCCCCTCAGACTTTGCACTTGGCTTCCTTGCACAGGCAAGGCTCAGTCATGACTCACCTGCTTTAGAATGTTTTGTTAGTCAATCCCTGGTTTGCTTTAAACCTCCGAGGTCTCAAGACGATAGCTCCAAGTGAACTGGGAGAAGAGTTGTCATGTTTCAGGCCTGAAAAATAATCTGCTTGTGACCAAAACAGGAAATTCCAAAAGAAGGATCTTCATATTGGTACACAAGCACCTGGAAGTCACAGGGATTTTTGCAGAAAACCCTGAAGCATTAATGTTTTAAGTCTAAAGGATTAAATACATAATTTAGGACTCCATCTGGCCATAGAGTCAGAAACAGCACTGGTCATATTCCACCATTTATTAGCTGTTTGATTTTGAACTAGTTACTTCACATCTTTGGATCTCAGTTTCACCATCTGTTAAAGGGACTAATAATACTGGTGTGGGGACTAAATGACAAAAAAATGATGTATTTTATCTCATCTAGTGCTTGCCACACTATAGACCTCCATCGGTGGTTGCCAAGCAACAAGAATTTAAGAAAAATAGTATCAGAGAAGAAGCTAGATTGAGAAATTCCTCTCCATTAAAATTATTATTTTTAAATTTTTGTTTTTGTGAATTGGAGAAAGACTGCCGCAGCTTGATGATAGTGGCAGAGTGTCACGGCCCAGCTGGTGCAACAGCACAGCTTAAGGCAACCTTCTCTAGGTGCGACCACATGCCTGACCAATAGCATGAGGATGCCCAAGACACTGGCAAGAGTACAATCAGTGTCATAGAAATGACAAGTTCAAAGCCCGGTTCCATCATTCACCAGCTGCACAACCTTGGGCAAGCGATTTAAACTCCCCCAGTCTGAGAATCAGTGATATTAATAGTATCTACTGCGCAGGTTTGTAGGGGTGGGTGGGTAAATGTGATAGTGTACATAAAATGCTGAGGACAGTACTGAGCACAAAGTAAGTACTCAATTAAAAATAGAAACAAGGGGCGTCCCTGGTGGTGCAGTGGTTGAGAGTCCGCCTGCTGATGCAGGGGATGCAGGTTCGTGCCCCGGTCTGGGAAGATCCCACATGCCGCGGAGCGGCTGGGCCCGTGAGCCATGGCCGCTGAGCCTGCACGTCTGAAGCCTGTGCTCGGCAACGGGAGAGGCCACAGCAGTGAGAGGCCCGCGTACCGCAAAAAAAAAAAAGAAAAAAGAAAGAAACAAGGTGCCTATGACGTATGCATGATTTTCAGTCCCACTTATAACTCCACCCCTTTTCCTCCCACTCAGGGAAGCAATTTAGAAAGTTACCTTGCTACAGGAATAAGCTTGAAACTGCTCAAAATTGTTTAACACTCAGACATACTGCTTTGGTCATTAACAGTAACAAATTATTTGTGACAACCTTATATCCGATATTAATTGGAAGTCCTCAAATGCAGGTGGGCACGATACTTTTCTCCAGGCTGCATAAAACCTGTATTAGTTTCCTATCGCCACTGTAACAAATTACCTCAAACTAAGTTGATTAAAACAACATAAATTTATTATCTTACAGTTTTGGCTATCAGAAATCTGAAGTGGGTCTTAATCGGTAAAAATCAAGATGTTGGCAGGACTGTGTTCCTCTGGAAGCTCAAAGTGAGGAACATTTCTTGCCCTTTCCCTCTTTTAAAGGCTGCCCCATTCCTTGGTTTGTGGCCACCTTCCACCTTCAAAGCCAACAATGGTTAGTGGAGTCTTTCTCAACATGCCATCTCTCTGGTTCTGCCTCTCCTCCCTCCCTCTTCCCCATTTACGGTTGCTTGTGATTATAATGGGTCCACCCCAATAATCCAGGATACTCTTCCTGGATTTTTTAAAAATCTGCTGATTAGCAAACTTAATTCCATTTGCAGCCTTAATTTCACCTTGTCATGTAATATAACATATTCCCAGGTTCTAGGAATTGAGATGCAGACATCTTAGGGTGGGAGTGAGAGAGGCATTCATTTTATTTTGCCTACCACATGGGATAAACCTGAATCTGCTCAAAATTATTTAAAGTTCATTCACACATATTGTTGCTTTAATAATTATCCGTAGCAAATACTGTGGATAACTTTACAACCAATATTTTTTCAGAAGTTCTCAAAGGCTGATGGATGGCATACGTTTCTTCAGGCTGCATGAAATGTGAAAAGATAACAAAATATGTAATTTTTTCATGAAACTAAATTCACTCCATTTAGGGGACTCTTGCTTTAGGATTAAAATGGTGGTGGCAGATGGTAGTTGACTTTTCTAATTTTTTAATGTATTTGGCAAATATAAAAATTGGTATCTCAGTAAGTCAAGACTCCAGAGCTTTTTGAGAAGGAAGGGATTTCTCTGGTCTGTGTCATTCAAAGGATGGGAGCCATTGCTATCCTTTAGGAGCTCTGCTTCCAGCCCACAGCACCTGGGGCTACAAACTTTCTGTATCCATCAGGGTCTCCTACTCTTCTATGCTCCTTGGTCTGTACTTCCTAGGATTTATTGAGGTCAGCCCTAGCAAGTTCAAAGCCAAAGGACTAGGTCTGAACCCCTCCTCTGACATGGGACAAGTCACAAACTCCTAGTGGCACAAGTTTCCCCATCCACAGAATTAGAATAACAGAAAAACACCCTGCCCTTCTCACAGTATTGTGAGGAGAACTGTATGAGGAAAGTGAAGAAAACTGTAAAGTGCTGGACAAATAAGAACAGTTGCTTTTATAACTGAAACTTGCACTCTCAGGTTCTGGATCTTTCTATAGTGTTTTCTGAGGAATGGCTGAGAGAAAGTGATAGGGCCCCAGGGGGTACAATTAAGCACTTAGGGAATAGCCATAGAAAGTTATCATTTTTCTCTCTCAAATCAAAACCCTTAGCTTTTTTTTTTTTGCGGTATGCGTGCCTCTCACTGTTGTGTCCTCTCCTGTTGTGGAGCACAGGCTCCACGGCCATGGCTCACGGGCCCAGCCGCTCCGCAGCACGTGTGATCCTCCCGGACCGGGGCACGAACCCACGTCCCCTGCATCGGCAGGCGGACTCTCAACCACTGCACCACCAGGAAAGCCCTTAGCTTGTTTTTTAATCATGGCATAATACACATAAATGTACCATCTTTATCATTTTTAAGTGTACAGTTCAGTAGTGCTCAGTACATTTAAAGTGTTGCACAGCAAATCTCCAGAACTTGCAAAACTGAAACTCTGTACCCATCAGACAACAACTTTCCACTTCCCACACCCCCCAGACTCCGGCAATCACCATCCTACCTCTTATCGCTGAATTCGACTACTTTAGATACCTCATACAAGTGGAACCACACAGTACTTGTCTTTTTGTGACTGTGTTATTTCACTTAGCACAACACTCCCAAGGTTCAAACATGTTGTAGCATGTGTTGGAATGCCCTTCCTTTTTAAGATTGAGTAATATTCCATCGTCTACACTACATTTTGTTTATCCATTCATCTGTTTATGGACACATGAGTTGTTTCCACCTTTGGGCTATCGTGAGTAATGCTGCTATAAAGGTACATGTACAAATATTTCTTTTCCTGATTTCAGTTTTTTTGGGTATACGTGAAATTCCTAGATCATATGGTAATTCTGTTTTTCATTTTTGGAGGAAACTCTATACTGTTATCCATAGTGACTACACCATTTTACATTCCCATCAACAGTGTACCAGGGTCCCAATTTCCCCATATCCTCTCCAAGACTTGCTATTTTTTGTTTTTGCTCTTGTTTTGATAGTTGCTGTCCTAGTAGATGTGAGGTGGGCCCAATTTTACTTTTTTAATCACAGAAGTAATATCTATGTATTCTTTTTTAGATTCTTTTCCCTTTCAGGTTATTACAAAATATTGAATACTGTTCCCTGTGCTATACAGTAGGTCCTAACATGCATGTATTTTTAAATGCAATTATATTACACATATTCTATAACCCATTTTTTTTGTTTGTGGTACGTGGGCCTCCCACTGTTGTGGCCTCTCCCGTTGCGGAGCGCAGGCTCTGGACGCGCAGGCTCAGCGGCCATGGCTCACGGGCCCAGCCGCTCCGTGGCATGTGGGATCCTCCCAGACTGGGGCACGAACCCGCGCCCCCTGCATCGGCAGGCGGACTCCCAACCACTGAGCCACCAGGGAAGCCCTATAACCCACTTTTTTCATTCGACAATGGACATCTTTCCATGGCAATACATACAGATCTATTTTAATGGCCGCCTGATATTCTGGAAGTCTTTCTGTTAAAGAAATACTTCTTGATCTTGGATTCCCAAATTTCGGAGAGTGCACTTTCTTTTGAAGAGGCACGTGGCATAGTAGAGAATGCACTAGACCTGGATTTGGAAGACTAGTTCTTGACTGTGTCCCTGAGGGATTAACTTCCTTTCTCTGTGTTAGAAATGAAACATGATTCTGCATGTGAAAGTATGAACCTATATCCAAATTTACAGAAGTATTATTTTCATGAGAACAAAATAGTCTTGGGTAAGATGAGGACTTCATCAGTGGCATGGCTGTCATGGCTGGTGGCATCCTCCAGGGGAGAGCCGCTTCTGTTTTCCTCCTATAATGGATCTGTCTAAAGACTACAGGGAACCCAGACGCATGAACTTGCTGTGGGTTGAGTTAGAAGGAGAGCAGAGCTTATCTATCCTGTGTGCTTGGTTTTCAGGGAAGGGTGGTAACCTGCCGGAGGTCAGGAAAGGCCCCAAATCCAGACCACTGTCCTGGTTCAGTGTTCTCCCAGCCCCTCCATGCAGCCTGCCATCCAATAGAAAATAGAGAACCATTTCTGGCCAGAGCTGGGGCGGATGGCGGGCAAAGGGGATGCTTTCTTGTCAACGCTCAAGGATGAGATACCCTCCAGGGTGAGCATGGGGAGAGCGATGACCAAGTCACTTCGGGCCTAAGGGTTTTTATCTCTAAAATGAGGGGGTTGGGAAGCATGATGTCTAGGAACTTTATTCATTTGTTCAACAAATATTCATTAAAAACCTGCCATTAGCTAGGTACTGTCCAATCCTTGAAGATATAATAATTTTAAAAATGGTAAACACTTCAGTAGCATTTGCTGTGCCAGACACTGTTCTAAGAATTGATACATATTCATCTATTTAACCTTTAGAACAGCTCTATGAGGCAGGTACTATTAGTGTTCCCATTTTGCAGATAAGGAAACTGAGAGAGAGAGAAGTTAAGTTCCTTGCCTAACTTTACAGAGCAAATAAGGAATAGAGGCAGGATTTGAACCCAGCACTCTGGCTCAAGTCTGTGCTCATAACCTCTAGGATCCTCACCCTCATGAAACTCACAGCCTAGTGATAATAATGGCACTCGTTTATTGAACATCTGTCACCTACTTAGCCATGCCAGGCACTTTACACTGAAACTTGCATTTAATTTTCACAACCCCATGAGGAAGGGAGTAAAACCCATTTTACAGATGAGAAAATTAAGGATCCAAGAGGCACCTAGCAGCTTATAAGTGGCAAAGATGGAACTTGGACCCAGACCTGTTTAATGCCCAAGTCTGGGCTATGAAGCAATGTGCTATTCTGTTCTCTACTCCATTCTTTGGACACAGTTGAACTTGAGACAAGACCTGGAGGTCTGAGTCCTGGCAGCCACAGGCTGCCTGGTCATCCCAGCTAGACCCTCAGTGGATTTTATTCTGCATCCCGGGTTCTCCCTCTTACTGGCTCTGGGGGGACAGCTCAGCAGCCAGCTGACGCCTTGGCCATCCTGGGGTTGGTAGGAGGTAGAGAGCAGAGCCCTCTTCTCAGCATCCTCCACCATCTCTGGGATGAACTGCTGGCTACAGCAGCCTCAAGTGGACATGGAGCAGAGGCTACTGCCATGCTATGGCTTCAGAGACCCCTCCAAGCCTCCCCCCCCCCCAGGCTAACTGATGCTGAACATTCCTCTGTTGCTGCCCATGTGTTACCCAGCAACTGCCCCTCCCAGAGTGGTTGCACCTCACCCCTTACATAAATGGGAGCCTCAGGTCTGAGAGCAGGTTCTGAGGAGAGAATGGGGCTAAGGTCCTGCAAGTCCTGCATACAGAGTCACAGGGGAAAATGGAGACCTGGGAGCCCCATGCATGGGCTCGTGTTCTCCTCCCACTGAGGTTTCAATAAATGTTTGGATGCACAAATGAATGGATAAATGATCTAAAGGATTAACTAACAAGTGAGTGAATAAAAATGAATGAAGAAATGAAAGGCTGGACAAAAGAATGAACTCATCAACCAGTGAAGCCCTGTCCAGACTTTTTGCCTCAGCCTCAGTCTGGGTTCTGGGGGCCAGTCTAGGTCTAAGCAGCCCCAGGCTGCCTGCTCAACCCAGCTAGGGTTCACTCAGCATGAGTGAAGGACAGAAGTTAAGGAGCAGGACGAAACTGCAGCATCCAGAGCTCTCCCATCTGAGATGCCGAAAGAGGGATCCTGGATGGCATCTCATGGGCATTCTCCCCTCTGGAATCCTTTTGGCAAAAGTGCCACTCACTTGCCTCCTTGCCTCTAGGACTGGATTAGAGGGAAACTCAGCGCTCCCTCCTGTTGGTACCCAGTGGGAGGAGAGCTGCGCCAGTGCTGAGTGAAGGAAGGTCCTAACCCACTCCCTTCCCCCTCTGGGAAGCCACACAGAACTCCAAGTTAATTAAAGCCTCCACTCTGAGAAGAAGGGAATGTTCCATTTGGTAAATTTAGAAACAGCTGGTTAGTTTTACCCATTACTTTTGTGCTAACATCAGTGGAGCTCATTCAACTCTGTCTTTTTATGAAGCTGTCCTTCCAGTGCTACCTGATAGCTACTAATTGCTGCAACTACATTTCTGAATTGCAAATTTTCTGCACTGATAAAAACTTTGATTGCCTGTCAGCTACACATAAGGAAAAGATCAGCAGTGCTAAATGAGGGGTTCCACGCTTGGATAATAATGCCTAATGAATTATTCAGGAAAGGATGCTTGAATGAAGCAAACAATTTGAAGGGTTACTAGCAGCCGTAACAGTTCAACAGGCAAAAGAACAAAAGTATCATCCTGAACATTACACTAATGATTAAAAAATGCGTATTAATTCTAGATTTGGAGAAAAAAGAAATGCCAATCTGATTTTAAAGGTTAATCATTATTTTCTCAGTAATGCTCTGATCTCTGGTGGGAGGGGAAGGTGATAAAGGGGGAGAACCCTTTACCTATATTTTGGGATGTATAATATTATGACATAATAGAGTCATATAATTTCACACACATCATTTAAAAATTGTAAATTTCAAATTTCATCGGAAAAGATAACACAAAAAACTAACAGTGCGGCAGTGGAGTGCTCACTCGAGAGAACTTCCCTCAGCACACACGGCACCAACGCCATAGACCCCCCCCCCCCGAAGCGAGGGGTCCTGCAGAAATAGCAAAATGAAATAAGATATATGTGATTAAACATATGCAAATACATATCATAATTAGTGACTCTTTCTGGCGGAATTTGAATGTGTTTTACATATCTTGCAAGTGCGCTGGTGATGCGAACGAAAAATTCTTTCAAAGGCTTCTGCCTGTTGGGTCTGAAACCCAAGAAAACAAACCAATAAATCAGGTTTAAGCTTCTGGCCAATACTGACACATTTGCTGTTTTCATAAAAAATATATTTCTACCACCCAAAGTGCTAATTTGTTTTGACAGATGCTGTGGAGTTGCCAAATATGAGGGGTTGGGGGGGACCCTGGAAACTGTAATGCAAAATAGTATAATTAAAGATGTTAAAAAATAGGACTGTAACTACTGTGGTAGTAGGATGGATCTGAATATTTAAAAATAGCTCTTCGGGGCTGCATTTAAAACTCTCAAGGCAATCGAGATCATTTGGAGAACACCGAAGAAGGCCACGGTGCAGTACTGGTGGAATTTTAAGAGTAGTTTTAAATTATGGAATATGCAGCCAACCACTTAACAGCCTCTGAGATTTTCTTTTCCAGCTCAAAAGCCTGTGGTATTAGTAACCAATTAGTAATTTTATTATAAAGATGTTCGATGTCAAGATAACACTCTTCGTTTCTGGCAGTGACACTGCACGGTGGCTTGGAAGTCTGACTTCAGGAGAAGAACTGACCATCTGCCAGGGCCTGCACACTCACAGATGACTAGTGTTTTCCCCCGAGGACTACGGCTCCCTGTGTTTCTGTTGCTGTCTTTTCCATGTCACAAAGCGAGGTTGATAAACACATTCAAGTTGCAATTAAAAAACATTTGCACTGACCGGTTGCCACCGATGATATCATCAGACAGCTTCGGTCGTTGTTGTAACAACGTGTTTAATGGTGTTGATGTGCAGGCGAGATGGTGCTTCCCTTTATCCGGTCCTTACCTCACTCTGCAATTCTTTAATGACATTTTCAGGCACTAAGAGTCTTGCAAGGAAATGCCTTTTGGCATAAATCAGGCAGAACGCTGTGATTTTCAGGCTAAGGCCACAGGCTGGAGGACCCATCAAAGCCGGAACTCACTGAGCAAGACACCAAGTAGGGGTTGCAAAGCCAAGCTAATCAATGAGCTATTTATTCAACGTTTTCCACCCATGTGTTGTCAACAAGTCCAACCTAGAATGAAAAGAAGAGTGCCTTACTCTTCCTAGTCATGACAAAATCAGATTATCCAGTTGCAACTCCTCTAAGCTTTACACAAAGGTCATGGACACTTCGCTTGCAGTGAGAGTAATCTAACTGGACCTCAGACCTTTGCTCTGGATGATGGAGGATGTAGGGGTGGACAGAGCAGCCCCCAACATTTATTAATCTCCATGCTGAGCACTATTCAAGCGTTACACCACTGAATCTCTATGACAGCCTTCAAAGTAGATAGTACCATTTCATTTATTTTATAAATGAAAATATTGATGCTTGGAGAAGTTAAGTTACCTACCCAAGACCACACAATGGTGGCACAAGGATTTGAACTCAAGTCTGCCTGAGGTCAAGGTCTAGGCACTTAATCACTCAACAATTCACATTTAGATTCATAGAGGAGGCTGTTAGAGCTGGAGGAGGACTCAGAGATCATCCAGCCCTTCATTCTGCAGAGAGGAAACTGAGACTGAGAGATGTAGAGGGAGGGGCCGAGTCACATTGTTAGCTGGTGGCGGGGCTGGGACTCATTCTCTCCTTCCACTGCGCCACACCATCCTGCTTAAGGTGGAGCAGACGGGATATGGACCCTGCTTGGTCTTGCCCACGTGAAGTCTCAGGATTTCCTGGGCTTTGTCCAGCCCTACCTGGGAGTTTGCACTTCCTACCAGCATTCTCAGGACTCTTTGAGCCTTGGGACACAGCATGGTCTTCTGTCAGACTCTCATGCTTCCCAGCCACAGTATTCTTAGACCAACATCCACCCTTGGTGAACTGGAAGTGTCCTTTGGAGAACGATGACCATGACTCATGGGTGCCATGCCTCATTGATGACTCTCTGAGGGTGGAGGCTGTATGGTCTTTTATTTCAGAGCTAAATGAGAGTAAACGTGCTAACCAGCAAGGGGAGGATTTGGGCTTGATGAGACCCCCTGAAGGAAGCTTGGCCTCCAGTGAAGAGTTCAGCGGAGATCAGAAGTTGTATCGTATAAGCAGAGTGCTGGATTTGAGTCTAGAGCTCTGGTCCTACCACTGAGTGACCGACCATATGGAAGCCACTTGGCTTCTCCGAGCTCTAGTTTTCCCATCTATAAAATGAGGATCTCATTCGCCAAACCCTCCCCAGTCTTCTATGCTTTGTCTAAGATGATTCAGTTCTGGAAGCCTGGGAAGAACAAGCTCTTTCAGGGCCTTCCCAGCAGAAGATGCTAAGTTTCCATTTGTGGTATTTGGAGGCCAGTCTTCCTGTCAATTAGAAACTCCAGAAGGAGAAGCAAAATGTGACTTTTCTCCAGAGCCTAAGAGTTACCTTCAGCATTAAGAGCTTTCAAACCATTCTTGAGGTATTTCTTGTATCCATTGGGATGACGTAACCTGGGACTATTTGCTTTAGAGCTCTGAGCTGTAAAATGAGGATTTCAGAAACAATTCTGAACAGTGCTCAGAGCTTTCCGAGGAAAATTAAGCCAACCAAACACAAAATCTCTTTAAAAATCAATTTAAAATATGCTTTATTCTAGGCAGATTTTGTTCTTGACATGCAGTTGGGGGTAGTGGTGGAGGTGTGCGAGGGAGTGGAGTGGGCTGGGGAGACAGGGACAAAAAGAGGCCAAAAGAATCAAGAGAGGAACAAGAGGCTGAAGGAAGCTAAGCTCAAGGTACAGATGGGTCCTTATTTCTCCTCATTTCTGTCCTCTTAATAAATACATGATTGCACCAAACTGCCCTCCGTTGTGGCTGATATATGTTAGGTCTCCACTACATGCCCGGCATATGCTAAACACTTTACATGCATTAACTATTTCATCCTCACAACAATCTACTGAGCTAGGAAATGCTATTAACCTTCCTTCTATAACTGAAGGAACAGAAGTTCAGAGGTACTGATAAACGTGCCCAAGTCCATACAGTTAGTGGCAGAGGCAGGATTTAAACCAGGCAATCTGACTGTAGAACCCCATTTGTAACCACTAGGCTCTGCTGGCTTCAGTACAGTGATACCCACGTGGCCTGATTATCGTTACTGGTGTAGAATTCTTTCAACACTCCCCCCCCCACCCCAAACAGGCAGTCTCTCAACTGTATTCAAGGCTTGACCATAACCAGGCTTGGAGAAGTGATGGGTATTTTTCCCTTTTAATGACGTAACAGAATTTGTGTCATAAAGGTCTGGGTCTTCAGCCAGGTCAGTTTATACTTGGGTAGACCGGACCCACCAACGCAACTGAGTGGCCAGATTTCTATAGTTCCTTTGCTCTGTGGAATGCTAGGCTTTGTCTGTCTCCAGCAAAGGAGAGCGCCTTAGAAGAATGCTTTTTTAAAGCTCATGAATCCAGGAGCACAGTCTGGCTACAAGGTTCTCTGTTGCCCTAACCTTCCGATACCACCTTGCTTTCTCTAGTCTCTAGATGTGCATTCTGTGAAGCCAGAAGGTGTCGGGCGGGGTGGGCAGCTGTCTGTTGAAATGCTAAATTGACTGTGACCCAGCCAGTCCATTTCTGCGTGTAGAGGGATTTGAACCTAAGCGGGGCGAGTGAATTAACCCCATGCCCTCTTGGCCCCTCAGCCCTCTAGGCAAACGGTGAATCAAATGGAATCCCCCTCATGCTAAGAGGCTGCGGGGCTGTCATTCCATTATGCTTCGCTTGGGGTAAAAAGTCCCTGGAGACAATATAATGAGTCAGGGCTCCCTGGGGCAGGGGGAGCCAGTTACACAGAGTACCCTCAGTCACGTGGCCGCCAAGGAAGCAATACAGGCACTGGCAGGTTTCTGGGCAAATAACGCGATTTTTTATTTGTTTGTGTAATGAAGGATTATGTCTAAGCTCACCAGTAAATAGCAGGAGAGTGTCAACACGCAGGTGGCCACTTTCCTAAGAAGCTGAGTGAGCCCTTCTGCTGTCACGTGCACAAGGGGAATTTTCTGAGTGGAAATGTTGCCTCATTACTGCTGGCCACAGAAAAAGAAACAGTGGAGGAGTTCAAGAACAGGTAAAGCCATTATTAGAAAACCGGTGAGAACTCATTTAACCCCTTCTGACTGTGACCCCACAAAGGGAAAAAAAGGAAAAGACAGAAACTACATTCTTGCCAAGGAAAGAGTTTGTGGGCAGAGGGTTAACCTCCAAACTTCATTGCTGACCTGGAGAGAAAGTCCATTACTCTTACCGTTTAAGGTGCCAGCCCCAGGTCAGAGAAGACTAGTTAGAATCTAACAAGTTTCGGTCTCTGGAGGAGAGTAAGGGCCAGACTGGGGCTGTCCTGGGCATTTTTCTTTCTCCCATTCTGCCAATCCCTCTCAGAGACTATATTCAACCTATTCAACAAATATTGAGTGCCTACTTTGTGTCAGCTCTTTGATAGACACTAAGGATAAAATGGTTAAAACAATCAAAAGACGAAAGTCTAGAAAGTGGTAGAACTGAGAGTTCTCGGGAAACTTAAACAGTTTTGTGAAGCCTGTTTCCCCATCTGTATAATGAAGATAATAATATTTGTTTAAATAAAAGTAAAACAACTCTTTCTAGAACCACTCCTTATGTTTTTGTGCTGTTGAAGATACCCAACATTAAAATGTGAATCAGTGGGCTTCCCTGGTGGCGCAGTGGTTGAGAGTCCGCCTGCCGATGCAGGGGACATGGGCTCGTGCCCCGGTCCGGGAGGATCCCACATGCCGCGGAGTGGCTGGGCCCGTGAGCCACGGCCGCTGAGCCTGCGCGTCTGGAGCCTGTGCTCCGCAACGGGAGAGGCCACAACAGTGAAAAGCCCGCGTACCGCAAAAAAAAAAAAAAAAAAAAAAAAATGTGAATCATTTTTAGGACATCAATTAATTCATATAGAATGGAGGGGTCCAGAAATCAGAATGGCAGCAGTTACGAGGGTTTTTGGATTAGGATTTATTTTAGGATTTAAGTTAGGATTTAGTTTAAGTTTAGGATTTAGGATTTTATTTATGAGGGATTTAGGATTCAAAACTGCAAAACTCAGATTTCCGAGATCTCATTCCTGAATCATACAAATTTCCATCGATATCCTCTGGTACTGTCCTGTTTTCGAGACAAAATGCCTAGGCTTCAGATTAAATGCTGTTATTATGAATTACAAACATGGAATCCTTTTCAAGCAATTGCTATAGCAGAGGTATGACAGATTACTGATTACCTTAGGCTGAATCAAGACCACCCATAAAATTAAGCCCTTGCAAAAGAGGTGGTAGGAGACCTTCAGGCACAAAAAAGTCCATTTTTAAATCTGATGGAATTAGAGCTAGGGAACCAGGAAGGTCCAAGTCTTGCCATGTCAGTTGCCTCTCCTATTATCTGCTAAGGGATCTCTCTTTAAGAAAAAAAAAAGTTAAATGGGAATGAAAACACAGTAATCCCAGTGTAATGCTTAAATGAGGTTAAAAAATCTAGTGACATAAAATGTGGGGATGAGTTATTGTGAGGTCAAGGAAATGACTGGGATGAATTTGCTACAACAGTGGATTAAACCCAACGGTGCTATATCCAAATTTGCCTTATTCACTGGGCATGATATCACAGTATTTAATAACAGGTAAGCCCTCTTATGAGCGCACTCTCTGAGATGAGCTAGGTTGAAACAGGTGTCTTAAGCCTTAAGACCTCAGTAGGGTCTTTCCCACCAAATCCAAATCTTGAAAGAATGCGTTTAAGAGCTTAACACTGTACCTTGGTGTAGAGAAAGCACTTGCCAAATTAGCCATTAATCTTACTGCTGTTGTTGAAGTTGGATAGAGCCATATGTCCTCAGTAAGACCGGCAAAGTCTAAACAGAAATGTCTTTAATGTACAAATCCACAAGTTCATTTTGTGGATTAGAATTTGGTGGACAGCCTTGTAAGATCAGGCCAAAGTTTTTCTCTCTCTCAAATGCCTGTATGCCCTCAGCCATACTCTCTGCCCAGGGGTTGAGAGCCCTTCAGCTTGTTCTCCTAAAGAAGCCCCTGCACTGTGGGCCTGAGGGTGACACAGTAGGCGGAACTGAAGGTTCTTCTCACTGATTCAGCTGCTCCAGAGAATGAGGATCGCACTCTCCCTCTCATCTTGAAAGTCCACCACCACAGCAGTGGGGACCAATGGGCAAAAAGGCAGGCCCATGACATCTGCCCAGGGTGCCCCTCTCTCCTGCCACAGGGCTTTTGATACCATACCCTGGCGAATACAGATTCATTTCCAGACTCTACCTTTTCGCAAAATCTCCATAAGCACAATTTGCCATCCTTATGATGATGATCAGGGAAAATGACAGTTTTAGGTTGAACCGTATGAAATTGCCATTTCTGTAGGTCTACAGTGGTAGAATGTCAGCAATTTCATATGGTTTAACCTAATGGTGATAATTTACATATGGGGAGTACAGTTTGTGAAGCACATTTACTTCCATTATCTCATCAATTCTCAAAATAAAAGTGTGAGGTAGGGGTTACTGGCTCTGTTTTACAGATGAGAAAATTGAGGCTCACAAAACTCACCCCGAAGTTATTCAATAATGCATTTGTTCTTTTGGGGGTTCATTTATAAAGCTAGAGGAAGAAAGAGCCCAACATCCTTAAGGACTGTGGCAGTGGCTTAAAAGCTATGGGGTTTCAGACAGGGGAGAGGGTCTGTCATTGTGGTACTGGAAATATTATCCTGTTTTAATGCTGTCACCTGAGCAGCCCAGACAATAAGTTGTTGGCCCAACAATACAGCAAGAACTTGCACTCAGGTGTTTGAATGCTAACCTGGCACAATCTCCACCACATGGGGCTTCCATGAAATTGAGAAATTGAGGAAACAATCCCATTCACCATTGCAACAAAAAGAATAAAATACCTAGGAATAAACTTACCTAAGGTGCTAAAAACCTGTACTCAGAAAACTATAAGACACTGATGAAAGAAATCAAAGGTGACACAAACAGATGGAAAGATATACCATGTTCTTGGATTGAAAGAATCAATATTGTGAAAATGACTATTCTACCCAAAGCAATCTACAGATTCAATATAATGCCTATCAAATTACCAATGGCATTTTTTACAGAACTAGAACAAAAAAATCTTAAAATTTTTATGGAGACACAAAAGACCCTGAACAGCCAAAGCAATCTTGAGGGAAAAAAATGGAGCTGGAGGAATCAGACTCCCTGACTTCAGACTATACTACAAGGCTGCAGTAATCAAGACAATATGGTACTGGCACAGAAACAGATATATAGATGAATGGAACAGGATAGAAACCCCAGAGACAAACCCATGCACCTATGGTCAACTAATCTATGATAAAGGAGGCAAGGGTATACAATGGAGAAAAGACAGTCTCTTCAATAAGTGGTGCTGGGACAGCTACATGTAAAAGAATGAAGTTAGAACACTCCCTAACACCATACACAAAAATAAGCTCAAAATAGATTAAGATCTAAATATAAGACCGGACCAAAAAAAAAAAAAAAAAGACCAAACACTATAAAACTCTTAGAGGAAAACATAGGAAGAACACTCTTAGAGGAAAACATAGGCATAAATTACAGTAAGATCATTTTTGACCCACCTTCTAGAGTAGTGGAAATGAAAACAAAAATAAACAAATGGGATCTAATGAAACTTAAAAGCTTTTTCACAGCAAAGGAAACTATAAATAAGATGAAAAGATGACCGTCATAATGGGAGAAAATATTTGCAAACGATTCAATGGACAAAGGATTAATCTCCAGAATATATAAACAGCTCATGCAGCTCAATATTAAAAAAACAAACAACACAATCCCAAAATGGGCAGAAGACCTAAATAGACATTTCTCCAAAGAAGATATACAGATGGCCAAGAAGCACATGAAAAGTTGCTCAACATCACTAATTATTAGAGAAATGCAAATCAAAACTACAATGAGGCATCATCTCACACCAGTTAGAATGGGCATCACCAGAAAATATACAAACAACAAATGCAGGAGAGGGTGTGGAGAAAAGGGAACCCTCTTGCCCTGTTGGTGGGAATGTAAATTGATACAGCCACTATGGAGAACAGTATGGAGGTTCCTTAAAAAACTAAAAATAAAATTACCATATGACCCAGCAATCCCACTACTGGGCATATACCCAGAGAAAACCATAATTCAAAAAGACACGTGCACCCCAACATTCATTGCAGCACTATTTACAATAGCCAGGACATGGAACCAACCCAAATGCCCACTGACAGACAAATGGATAAAGAATATGTGGCACATATACACAATGGAATATTATTCAGCCATAAAAAGGAACAAAACTGGGTCATTTATAGAGATGTGGATGGATCTAGAGACTGTCATACATTAACACATATACGTGGAATCTAGAAACCGGTACAGATGAACTGGTTTGCAGGGCAGAAATAGAGACACAGATGTAGAGAACAAATGTATGGACACCAAGCGGGGAAAGCCGGGTGGGCGGGTGGTGCTGGGATGAATTGGGAGTTCGGGATTGACATATTTACACTAATATATATAAAATAGATAACTAATAAAAACCTGCTGTATAAAAATCAAATAAAATAAACAGAAACAGGGTCTTAAAAGCTCCTGTGCAGGGTCTCAAGGTCTGCCCCCACTCTCACCACCATGCCCCACCACACACCCCTTTTTCTTGCACAGTAGAGTCAGGGACTTCAATAAGGAATCAAATGCACTAGAGAATCCTGATGAGAAACCATGAGGGCTGAGTTCCTGTCCTTTCCATGCCACTAACCAGCTGGTTTGGCTTGTGTGAAATCAGAATTTCCCCAGCCTCTGAGGCAATGGATGGCGTGGTTTTTAGAGCAATAGTCCAAATTGCTCCTGCCAGCTCAGGAAAGACCTCAGTCCCCTTCATGCCATCCCCTCCCCAGTCTCCACAGCCAGATATTCCTAAAAATTCCTAGAGGGTACTTATGCAGGTACAACATAAGTTATCTGTCTTTGGGGGTGTCTGGGGACACTGCTTCCACCTCTGATGGTTCCCATAGGGTATCATGGGGTCCCCTGAAGGCCACCGCCCATCTACCATTTTGACAGGCCTGCCACACAAAAGCCAGAAGACTTAGTGCCAAGGATTCCAAGTGGTGGGTCTGGAAGGGCTTCCGTTTCCTGTGGGTCACACTCTATAAGCAATTTCAGTGCTTGCAGACTTTTGTAGATGTAGCTTTATCTGAGGTGGGATGTGAGGATAGAGGTTTCACCCCTCTGGGGACTGAGGAATGGCTCCTGAGTCAGCCTGTGACATCTGGCTCCTTCCCAAGGAGTGAGGTCTCTCCCAGGAGACTTCTCAACATGTCATGGAAATAATCATGGCGGATCATCCCCTCTCTGTCAGGCATGTTCATCAGGCCTGTATGCAGTGGTGGACCCACTGAGTGAGAGTCCTGCTCTATCAAAAAGATGTAGAAATGGGCACATCATTTATCTCTCTGGGTTTCAGTTTCCTCACACATAAAATGATCATAAAATCAGTGGGTTTTGAACATGAGGACTTCTATACTTTTAAGTCAGGTTTATTAAGGTCTAATTTACATACAATAAAATTCACAGCTTTTAGATATAGAGTTTAAGTTTTGACAAACATGTAGAGTCGTTTAACCACCACCACACATGAGCTATAGAACATTTCCATCACCCCCAAATTTTCTCTGCCTCTTTGCAATGAACCTGATCCCTCACCCCGAGACCTGGCATCCACTGCTTACTTTTCTGTCTCTAAATTCTTGCCTTTCCCAGAACATGATACAAATGGAATCCTGTCTTATTACTGAGGTGTAAGAGTTCTTTATATAATCTGGATTCAAGTCCTTTATCAGTTATATGTTTTGTGAGGGCTTCTTTTTATAAAAATACCAAAGTATTTCAAGGACTTCCATCTGATCACAGTGTAAAGTACTAAAGTATCCTTTGACTGAGAAAGTAAACAATAACAAAAGCTATTCTTCTTTTTAACCAATGCTTTAAATGAGTTTGTAGTTTATTAATCACAACAGAATCTAATATATTTTTAAAAGAATCATGTATGGTATTTACTTAGATAGGAAGCTTCCTTTGGAATGTTGATAAAATGCAATAGTCCTCTTCCCCATTTAAATTGTCAAATGTACATACATATAAAAATATTTGGGGCTACCCTGGTGGCTCAGTTGTTGAGAGTCCGCCTGCCGATGCAGGGGACACGGGTTCGTGCCCTGGTCCGGGAAGATCCCACGTGTCGCGGAGCGGCTAGGCCCGTGAGCCATGGCCGCTGAGCCTGTGCGTCTGGAGTCTGTGCTCCACAACGAGAGAGGTCACAACAGTGAGAGGCCCGTGTACAGACAAAAAAAAAAAAAAAAATTGCATTCAGTTTCAGAGGGTTCATAGATGTCTAAAACCCACTTTGAACTATGTAGGGATAGATCCATGGCCCTAAGATTGAGCCTCACTGGTTGATTCAGTCCACAGATAGGTATACTATCAATGCAGGTTTGAACAGCCCTTGAAACAGCTCCAAGTTCCCCAGAGGTTCATAATCCACTATTGGAAATCCTAGCACTGATGGCCTCTGAGGTCCTTTCTTAGCTCAACAAAATCTACAATTCTCAGTTCACAGGACTAGAGGACTCAGCTGCCCCAAACGACACATTCGCCCAGTGCTGAGGAAATAATCCTTGGGAAAAAAAAAACAGAAAAAGTATTATGCTTGTGCTGATATTAGAAAGGATGGGGTAGGAGGGGGACATCCCTGCTTGGGATTGGTGGATCCAAGCTTCTCTTTTCAATTCTATCGGTTCACGATTTTGGAGCGGAGATTTCCCTCTCCAGGTGAGGTGATGGGATTCGGTTCTGAATCAGCTAGTCCATGCTTGCCTTCTTTCTGTGAGCCCCAACGGCAGACTTCTTTAGTGCTTCCCATGAACACACTTAATTGGCCATGTGTCAGCTCAGTTGCTGAGCCGATCTAAGTCATGATGAATCTTTCCTGCTCTTTGCCCCTAGCCCCAGCTTGCCACATAATTCTGTATCATCAGCACTCACCATGAATTTACATTTGTTCTTTTTTTTCTGGGTCATTTATAAAGCTAGAGGCAGAAAAAGCTCAAGATATTGATTTGGAGGAACTATGTTTTAAACTTTCCACTTTGCTGTTGAATATTCATGATGACAGCAGACACGTATTCATGGGATTTGTGGATGGAAAAGGGGGGTCACAGTCAAGAGACACTTTGGAGGGAGATTTGGTGGTTGGATGGGTAAGTTGTTGGGAGACAGAGATAGGGTCTCTGATGATTGTTGGCTGAACAACAGTTGCAGGGGGATTCCGACAACTAGGAAGGTGGGAATCAGGTGGAGAAAGAAATAGTTCACGAGTTTGGTTTCAAAATGCTGATTTTTGAGAACTGGGTAGAGATATCCAGGAGGAAGCTGGATAAACAGGTCTGCAGCTCAGAAGCAAGGTCTGACCTGGAGACAGAAATTTGGGAGTCATCAGCATGTAGCTATGGGAGGGGAAGAGCTTGTCCAGAGTTTTGCAGATGGTGCTAGGGATATGTTACCCCTAGCTATGATAACATGTTATGCTAGACAACATGTTATCTTCATCCTTTCCAGCCGGCTGTAGAAGTGACCAAGACATGTACTTTTCATGTCCCCCATGAGCAAGAAGCCTGTTTCCACTCTATGATGTGTATGTCTGGGGGGCATGTACCTCTGCATTACTTTTTACTCCCTCCAAAGGAAAATCCATTATGCAAAACTTTATCAAGCAATGCAGATTAATAAAATGTGGTTGGAGCGCTGCAAGAGAGGGCTTACATGTGTCCCTTACAGCAAAACTGTCCAAACATCTCCACTGGATGTACGTGTTCTTCCTCGATCACCTTCTCTCCCACCATCACCAGTGGCCTTTCTCCATTGCCATTCTTCCACAACAAAATGCTCAAATGCTCGTTTATTGTCCTAAACAATTCAGCTCTGGCTCCTAATTTGCACAGCCCTCTCAGTAAAACAAAATCTCTGTCATTAACCAGACCCACCTTCTCATAAGGAAGTATACAATACAGTACAGTATTGAGGTAGTGTGCCCCTTGTGGGGGGTTCCCCCTCCCACACACATAGCTTAACCAACATAGGCATAGTGTGGGTTATACCCAACCTCAGCACTATTGACATTTGGGGCCAGATAATTCTTTGCTGTGGGGACTGTCCTGAGCATTGCAGGACATAGCAGCATCCCTGCCCTCTTCCCACTAGAAGCCAGTAGCACACACAGCCCTCTGCCCCCAGGTGGTTGCTCAACTCCCTGGGATAAAATTCCAACTCCAACACTCACCAGTTTTGTGACTTTGGGTAAATTATCCAACCTCTATGTGCTTGGGTTTTCTCATCTCTAAACTAGAGATAATAATAGTATCTACTTCATAGAGTTCTAGTGAAAAGTAAATGATTTAGTACTTGCAAAGGACTCAGAACAGGGTCTGCCATAGAGCAAGTACTCAGTAAATGTTAGCTTTTGTTATTATTCCAGACGGCGCACCAAATTATTCCTTCTGACTCTATAGAGTGCTCCCCAAGAGGACCTCTGGTGAATATGATTTTCTTTTTCCAGTGTGACCTAATAATTTTACTCTTAACCAACTCTGAAAGCCTCAGAACAAGTACATTTATCCCGTTTTCAAAAAAGGATTTAAGTTTTAATCCAGCTCAATGAGCAAAGATCAGGGACTTTTTGGTATCAGGTTGTTCCCTTGACTCCAATCTACCTGAGGGTGAGAACTTGTACTTAAATGAAAATAGCTTAATAGCCATCCTACATGTAAGGGGAAAGCTGGCATCCTCCCCATGACCTCTGAGGATGTGAGTGTACGGGTTTGTCTCTACTGGATGCCTTTGCTCCAGTTCTTCCCCTGAATCCTTAATCCGCTCACCTGGCACGTTTCACCTGGTTCCTTACCTCTGTGTCCCATGCGAGAAGTGGTTGGTCCCTTCCTTTGGTATTCCCGGCAGGGAGTTGTGTGTGGGAGAGATTTTACTGGCGATTCGGCAGTCATGAACAGCCAAGCACTGGAAGCTGGACTTTAGACGTTCCTGTATGTAGAAGTCTCTTAGTGGCACCCACCCCTGGGAGCTTCTCCCCGGCTGTCTCCTCCTCCAGGTCTCACCCGCTTCTCACCTGCAGAAGCCCCTCTTTCTGCATCCTCCTCTCACCTCTTTCCCAGCTTCTCTTTATTCCTGGGCTCCTCACTTCCCCCCTCAGTATGCTCTCTTGAGAATACTGGGAACTGCTCTTTCTTGCAGAGCAGTTGGTGCTATTTGTTTCATTCTTGCACCATAGGAAAGAAGCATAAGAAAGATCTTTTCACCAAATGCCTCCTCAAGGAACTTGAGTTTTAAAAGACAGTTATTTTCCTGAAGAATTGCTCAGCCAGCCTTTGAAAATGTTTTTCTCCTTCATATAACACTAGAAAACACCCAGCCCCATATCCCACCACTATCCTCTTATATTAGGGATTGCCATTCTTGTAGATTCCTTTCTAGTCTTTTGCTTTCTTTTAAAATCAACATTACTGACATAAAATTTACATATCATAAATGCTTCCGTTTTTTCAGTGTGCGGTTGATGAGTCTTGTCTAACGTATACACCCATGGAAACATCACCACGATCAAGATGTAGAAAATTTACATTACCCTCCAAAAGATCCCTAGTGCCCTTTTGCAGTCAGCCTAACACCCCAGCCCCCGAAGACCACTGGTTTGCTTTCTGTCACTGTAGATTAGTCTGCCTGTTCTGGAATTTTATATAAATTGAATCATCCAGCAGGAACTCTTTTGTGTCTCACTTCTCTCAGTTGCACGATGTTTTTGAGAGTCATCCTTACCATGTAGGTCCTCCCTTTATTATTGCTGAGTCATTCCCATTGCATGAATATATCAATACTTATTTAACCATCTGCCTGTCAATGGACATTTTCTGGTCCTTTTTATCCACATGCACGTTTGTATTTCATTGTTGTGTGAATTTATGTCATTATTGTGTGGGGAGTTTGGAAAGCAAGCAGAAAAAAGCAGAGAGGAAAACTCAGTCATATTTATTAATCAGTGGTAAACATTGTTAACATTTTAGCATATTTATTTCTATGATTTTCTTTTTGAATTCTGCACTTATTTAAAGTATTTCCTCTACGTATTACTTATATAGTGCTTTTGTCACATAAGCACCATATCATTAGCATTTCCTTATGCCAATAAAAGCTGTGGAAGAGAATGAGGTAAATGGTGCCAATGTGAAAAGATAGTTAAGATATAGTGTTAAGTTAAAGCAAACTGCTGAACAGCACACTGAGTGTGATCACATTTCTAAGGGGTAGATACTTGTAAGTGGGAAAGTGATAGCTGAGGTAGAGGCTTAACTTGAAGCTGACTGTGCCAGGTCTTAGAGTAGGGACTTCAGATTTATTTAGGGAGAAATGAGGAGCCATTGGAGGGCTTTGAGCAGAAGAGCGACATAACATAACATAACATGGCATGTGTTTTAAAAGTCTCTCTCTGGATAATGTTGAAAAAAGACCATAGGGCAACATAAAAAAGGGAGGCCAGGTTGGCAGCTATCGGAATATTCCAAGTGAAAGGTAATGATGGCTTAGACCAAGATGATGGTGGTAGAGCTGGCAGAAGATGGTAAGAATCTGGAAGTATTTTCAAGGTATATCCAATAGATTGGATGTAAGGTGGGAGAGAATGCTAGAAGTCAAAGAAGACTTCAAGAGTTTTGACCTGGGCAACTGGATGTATGGAATTGCCATTTGCTAAATTGGAGAAGACTATGGGAAGTAAAGGTTGGGGAGGAAGTGATGGAGGAGCTTGTTTTGGAATAAATTTAGGAAACCTTTTACACATCCAAGTGAAGAAGTAAATTGAACAGTTGAATATATGAATGGAGCTCTGGGGATTGATGCAACCTTAAAATATAAAATACTATCTTCATCAGCATGTGGATGGTACTTAAAGACATATGATTGGATGGAACCATCAAGGTATGTAAGTTTAGATAAAGAAGACAAGAGGTCCAAGAGCTAAGCTGTGGAGCACTCCAATGTTATGAGATACAAATAAAATAGCAAAGGAATTGAGAAGGAACAGCCAGTAAGGTAGGAGGAGAGCATGATGTCCTAAAGATCAAGTGAGGATGGTGTTTTAAGGAGGAAAGAGGAATCAACTATGTCAAAAAGGAACTGCTAACAACCTAGGTAAATTGAAGACTGATAACTGGCAATTGGGTTTAGCAACATGGCGGTCTTGGTGACTTTCACAGGAGCTGTAAGGAGGAGTGGTGGGGCAGAAGCCCGATTGGAGGAAGATCAAGAGAGGATGAGAGATGAGAGTTCAGACAAGAACAAAAAATTTGGTTAAACGTTTGCATAATGGAATTTATGAGGAAGTATTACCGGAACTCAGCTTGCCCGGTCTTAAAAGGAAAGGTAATGTGACAAGACATACCATTCCTCAAGAGGAAAGTTAGAGATTCTAGAAGCAAATGTCAACAAATAAGCACCATAACGAATGGGAGTCAAAGGCCTAGCACTCAAATCGCAGATTGCCCTCATAACGGTACAATTTTTATGAAGATTTGAGCTCTCTGGACCTCAGTTCTCACATGGTTATAATGGGAGTGTTGAACCAAAAACCCCTGAAACCATCACATAATCCAATATACTATGATATCCTCTAAGTATTTAAAGATCTCTTACACAAAGCAGCGTGAATGGCTTTATTCTCCACTGGCTGTTCATAGCCCTCTCCACAGGACCCTAGCTCTATTCTTGACTCTCCCAAGCCTGCAGGCGACTTTGCCTTCTTCTCCACCAAGAAGGCAGGTGGTGTCAACGGGACAGTCTTCAAATGCCTTTCCTTCAGCTCACAAATTCTCCATGCCTCAGAAGAAAAAGAGTTCCTCTTCCTTTCCATCCCATTAATTTTATCACCTCTCATCCCCTCTATAAAGTTAGAATTGAAACCCCTGGTTTTAGTCCTCTGCAGAGAGAGATTATTATCTCCATTCCTCAGACAGCAAAACGGAGGCTCAGAGAGTATGAAATAACTGCTTGAATTTACACCAGTGAAAAGGGGGAGTGTCAGGCTGTGAACAGGTCTGCCTGACTCTCCAGTTCTTCCCTCTCACCACCATCCCCCTCGGGTGGAATGCACCCATACATGAAAGGGCTCATTCTTCATCTTTTCTGCTGTTTTGCCCAACAGCATTATCATCTACGTGCTGCTATGATCATTTATGTTGACCTGGCTGGGAATGTTCCTTGGCACGATGCCCATCTGAAAGTCTGTTTACCTGCTTACTATCGTGATTTTGTTAAACTCCTGGCTCTTTTCAATCATTGGCTTGGACACTTTAAATCCGAATGCCAGCTATGCAAAAGAACTCACCGGTATGGTACCTTTCATATAAAGTCCCAAACGAAACAATACGATCAAGGACATATCTATAATAAAACTATAAAGAAAGGAAGAATGTGTGTGTTAGCAATTGCCACACCAAAAAAATGTTGTATAGGCATAACCTAAAACTCAGTGTCTTTTTTTTAATTAAAAATCCTTTATTGTTAAAAATTGCTAACCATCATCTGTAAAACTCAGTGTCTTGAAGCCGCAATCATTTATTCTCATGGAACTGGGAGCTGGCTGGCCAGGCTGGGCTCAGCTGGTGTGGCTCAGCTCTGCTCCACGTCTTCCATCCCTCTCCTGAATGGGCATCCTAGTCCAAGCATGTTCTTTTTTATGGTGATGGAAAAGGTGCAAAAAAGCCAGTGGAAACATGGAAGGATTATCGAGGCCTGGGCTTGGAACTGACATATCATTTCTTCTTCCTTCTATTGGCCAAAGAAAATTATGTAGCCAAATTTTTTAAAATAGAGAAATATGTCCTAACCACAGTTGGAAGGGCTCTGCAAAGTTACACAGAAAAAGGTGTGGATACACTGAGGGGTGAAGAATCGGGGCTGGCAATATAATCTACCACAACAGCAAAACACAAAATTCAGGATAGTGTGTACCTCTGGCATGGGGGTGAGGGCAGGGAGGTTTACAACCAGGATGTGATACACTAGGGGCTTCAGTGAAATTGTTAATGTGGTTCGTAAGCTAGGTTGTCAGTTCATGGCTGTTACTATCTTGCTCTTTATAGTTTGTATATTCTATGAATGAAATGTGTATAGTAATTTTTTAAAGTTACTGGAATCAGATAAATAAAAGTTACAACACTGGGAGTCTCAGATTCTGTACTACTCCAGCCTCACTTTTAAACTTTGTGCTTCTCTTTACTAATTTCTGATTTTTAAATTTTGTTTACTCTCACTTGCCAATATAAATAATGGTTTGGTTACCGGACATCTGGACGTTAATATCATCTAATGCATATTTATAATCTCAGTAGGCTGCTCACACTTTTTAAAAATGCAGCTTTTACATTCTAACAGAGTTCCTTTTCCTTAGTTCCTTTCAATGTAAACTCATCTAAAACCACAAATTGTCGTACTGGCAGTTCTTAGTCCGGATTGATTAGGTTTGATCTCTGGGTTAATTTCACATGTAATCATATTATAGTTAGTCACACCTAGTGGCTCTATTAATTCAGATGTATTTTCACATCCTTACCTATTAATTACACCCACCTTTGATGACTGATTGGGTCTCAGCTACCGAAGAAAAGCAATCCCCATGTATCAGGGAACAAATTACTGCCTCCTCCACTAGGAGAACTTGGTTGACTTGGAGGCTTTGTCAGAATATTATTGACGACATCTTTATTCTCCTCCTTCAGATGAATGGTGAACCTGCTAAGTGAACCAGAAACACCAAGGC
Source organism: Tursiops truncatus (assembly GCF_011762595.2). NCBI lineage: Eukaryota > Metazoa > Chordata > Mammalia > Artiodactyla > Delphinidae > Tursiops > Tursiops truncatus. The sequence goes on from NC_047041.1 coordinate 82,242,851, forward strand.
CAGGTCTAAACAGAATGGCAGAACTCCCTTGGACTGTGATCTAGGCAAGAAACAGTGGGAGAGGCACATATATATATAACATCGATGCAAGTTTTATTTGTAAAGAATTTTAAAACATATATTTAGTTGAGGTCCACTTCACATAACTTATCTTTCTCTTTGGATTTGAAGAATGTTAACTGAGTAACCAAATTTGGGCACATGCTGGATAGAAAGTCTGAGGCTAGATCTGTATGTAATCAGCAAAACATAGTACCCACACTCAAAGCTTGAACTGTCTGCTGCCCAAGTCCTAGCCAAAGCACTGCTGAGAAAAGCACTATTGAGGGAGGATTGTTTGAAGGACATGTGACTCCATCTATTTCTCCTATTTTTAATTTTTGCATTCAGGGACCCTCAGAACCATACCTACATGGCCCTCCAAAGCACCGTTTTCACAAGGTGCAATTCTGCGTATTAAATTGCCAACTCACCTTGTGAAATGAAAACTACATTGAATTTACTGTAGGATTGTTGTAGAGGACATTACGATATACGTTTCTTCGTAGATGAAGCCCTGCACAAGAAAATTCTCTTTGTTTTAGGTTCTGAAAAAAGTTCAGCATCTTCTGAGTAACTCAGCATCTCTTCATCAAAAACTGGAATCATATAATGGATTGGGTTTCCCTTTTCACTCTGGCCACTGGGAAGCTCAGTTAGTTTTGAAGCTCAACTGCAGTAACTGTTTAAGATGCTATCACCTACACACCTGTGTTCTAACATTCTTCTTCCTCCTGACCATTTATTTTAATTTATATCTTTATCAGATTTTAGTTTCAGTTTTTGCAAATGGTGTTTAGCTTTTGTTTTAGTTTTTGCTAATACCCAGTTTTACTGTGTGTTTAACATTGGAGAACACAATGGGATGTGAATAAGTAATCAACAGCAAGAGCAACCTTGAAGACATTAACCACAAAAATTTGTGGGTGTGGATGGAGAGAGGTATGGATAGGGAGTTAGGTTGGGCAGTCACCTGCCTACACTTGCTGATTGTATGCAGGGTAGGAAATAACATTGCACTTTATAAACACTGTATTGTAAGTGGAAAATGCAATGTCTTAAATAAAACTGTATTTAAAATTAGCACCATAAAAAAAATCTTCAACATCATCCATAGAATTTTTATCTTCTCAACAGGTAGCAGAGCCCTCTTCTCCTGCCTCCACAGCCTGAGGCTCCTATTTCCTCTACCCCAAGGCTATTGCCCTTTCCTGCCCTGTAACTCCAGGAAATTGCTGGGAAACAAATTGAAGCCACAGCATCAAGGTGCTCTCTGTGCTTGCTCTCAGCCCACTTCCACCAAGACTCTTCTCTGACCTGCGTAAAGTCCTTCCTCTCATGACCACCAGTTGAAGGTAGATCTGGGAGGGTCTTCTCTGCATGGCTGCAGGTGCCCCTGGAAGTTCTGGAAGGAGCAGAGACTAAAGTGCAGCGGAATGGCTACCCCAATACGCTTTGATACATTTCATTCAACACAGCTTGAATTTGCTGAGACACAGGGATGGGTACCATGAGTGATGTGCAGAGGAGACAAGGCTGGACTCCAGGAGCTGTGAGACCAATAGTATTGTCTATTAGATCCCAACTTCTAAGTTTATTTTAGCACTGGAAACTCTTTGCCAACAGTATCTTACAGGGTCACCTCGGGAGCTAAGAGCAGAGCTGTCCTGGTTGGAGCAGACTAGGCTTTCAGGCCTGCCCAGCCAGATGTTCTGTTCCTTTGCCTCAGTCCCCTTCACCTCTGGGGCTCCTTGGAGAACAGCCTGAAAACCATTAACATGGCTGCACCTCATGCTTAATTAACTGTCTGGGTTTGAATCTTTCCTCTGTAACTCACTAGTGCTTGATCTTGGGGAAATTAACTTCTTGGATTGTCAGTTCCTTCATATGTAACATGGGAAGAAACACTGTTTACCTCATTGAAGTTGTTGTGAGGTTTAAATGAGCTAATGTCTATAAAGCAGTCACATACATTAACAGCACTACTTAGTAAGTAATGAGTACAAATAAGCGATAGCTATTAGTCCTATTAAAGACTTATTGCTATTGTCTTTTCAATGAGCTGAAAGAGTTACTGAATTCAGTAAACCAGGAGATCAGGCTCAGTCTGTCCTCTCAAGGAGATCATTTTTTCAGCAGGGGAGATGGTATAAAAGCAGCCAGATTATCAACCTGCAAGTCAAGTACTAATAAATTTAAGAGATCTTTTAAAAATCACCAAAAAATTACATTTGGTGTCATTCAAAAAGCAATTAAACCTATTTCTGGATAAAATTGTGGCAGAGTGATCTTGGGCAGGCCATTTGACCCCACTAGCCTCTGTGCCCTTTTCTGAAGAATGGAAGCAATGAACCCCACTTCCCAGAGTTTGGGGGAGGTTCAAATGAGGCCTTGAACATGCCAAGCGCCTTTCAAGCTGTTTGTCAAAAAGCCCTCAGGAGCCCTTGTTACCTAGTAGGCATAAGTAAATATTTCTTGCATCTGAATTCTTTCCGTCTGGGAAGCTCTCCAATGTCCTCGAATCCCTAGCTTTCCGACCAGGCTGGTCAGAAAAGCAACTTAAAATATTCATTTTAATGTCCATTTTTCCACTTTTCCCCCGAAAAACCACTTACTAAGCTGCCAACTTTCTGGCCTGGTTGCCATCTTATTAAGGGTCACTTCATTTATCAGCATAAGGAAGACTCCATTCTGTCAACTGGACTGGAAGGGCCGGGCCTCCAGTTACAGGGCAACTGGGTGGGATGGTGAGGAGAGAGAAGGGAAACAGCCACAGGATACATTTAATCAACAAAAAGCCCCAATTGTGAAGACCTAGAATTTCCAAACAGCCCTTCCTTCTTGTATTACCAGCCCTCCCCTGACCTTCAACCAGCTGATCGTTGGATGATGAGGAAGCAGCTGCTGGTTCATGAAGCCTGTTCATTCATTCATTCATTCATTCATCCATTCAACTACTCATTTATTCATAACTATTTCTTGAGTGCCTATTATGTACTGAGAATAGAATGCCGAGCAAAAAAGTACACCTATATCTTGTCTTCATAGAGCTCACAGTTTGGGAATGGGGGTGGGAGCACAGACATTAACCACATGTCCATAGCCATGATTAGGGCTATGATGTGTATTCAGGGAAGGCTGCCGGTGACACCTGATCTGAGATTTGAAGGAACCATTGGAGGAAATGGGGGAGGGGGTGGAATTGGAGAGAAGATTCAAAAGAACATGACGTGCAAAGACCCTACAGATGGAAGAACATTTTTGGAACACGGACAAGCAAGATCAAGAAAGTTCACTTGCTATCTGGTGGGACCCTTAGGCTGGGGACACACTGGTCCCCACGTACAGCCAAGCACTCAGGCAGGAGTCAGCCAACTCCAGTTCTAGTCCTGGTCCCGTTGATGGTCAGTTCTTTCTTGGACCTCAGTTTTCCATCTCTAAAATGAGATAGAGACCCTTCTTGTAGCCCGATGGTGAGGATAAGAAGTACAACCAATCTGTCGTTGTCACACGATGGGCCGAGCAGCTGCGTCGGTGCCAACCCCCCTCTTCTATGGACACGGGCCGGAGTTGGGGTACGGAGCTGCGATCCAGGGCTAGCAACCGGCCGCCACAGCGGGCTCGAGGTCGTCCCCTCCGCCGCCGCTGGCCCGCAACATATGCGCGAAGGAAAGTGCTACGAACGCCAAAAGGCTGCCCTCCCCCGCCCCCCTCCCGCTCCCCGCCGGCGCCATCTGCTCTGTAGCGCTAGCCCCGGCCCCGCGAACCGCAGCAGCTGTGCGCCCACCCTCGGCCGCTCTGCGCGTCGGGACCCGCGCCCCGGCCGCGCCTAGGACAGCGCTCGCCCAGAGCACAGCGCTAGCCCTGGACTGCGGGGCGCCGGGCGCGGGGGCCGCTCCGAAAAGGGGCCTCCGGAAAAGCCTGTCAGCCAGTCCAGGTACATTTCGCCTTTGCTGGAGCTTCCGGTTCGTCTTTTGGACACGCCCTGCATGGGCAGACCAGAAAAGCAGTAATACCTGGCTCGGGAGGTATTACCCAGATAAGCCTGGGTTCTAATATTGACCCTAAAGTTAACTAGCTGTGTTCTGTTGGGCAAGTCACTTTACCTCTCCCGGCCTCTGTTTTGTCTTCTGCAGAATGGGTGTAATAACATCTATCCCCTAGGATTGCTAGAAGGATTAAAGAGGAAGTTGCAAGTAAAGTGTTCAGCGCAATGCTCTACACGTACGTGAAACTTAACTGCTAAATACTAATTTTACTCAAAGCCTCCCTTTCTGGGGCTTTATGGTTACTTGCTGGATTTCTGTAGCTCCTTAAAATTTCGGCTTGCTGCTGCATCTCTACTCTCTCACCCTCTTCTTCAAGCATGGATGAAGAGGCGGAAGGATGCCGCTGATCTTTGGAACATTTCCCACCAGTGACCTGCCAGGGGATTGGCGATTCCTGGATTCCCTAAGGTCTCCTGACCTTGAATGAGACTCCGTTTGCAAATGTCTTTCCGTGATTGCCCAGAAACACTCTTGTATAAAGTGCACCAAAGGACCATCCCAAAGAGTGGCTGTTAAGACGGCAGAGTGATGACAGAAGATGGACGGACATCAGGGAAACAGAAAATGAGGAAACTCAAAGTAGGGAGGGGGCTGCATTCATTACGTTAAGAGTGGATCTTCCCTAGATTCTTATCTAATGCAAAGGTTATCAGAAGGCATGGGTTTTAGTCAAAATTCTGTCACTTACTAGCTATGTTGCCAGGCACTGTGCTAGACTGTGGGATGATAAAAGCAAACAAAACCTAGACCCTGTCCTCAGGAGTTTACAGTCTAGTGAGAATCAGACAAACGTGGATGCCTTGGTGGAGAGGGCTATAGGGCCCCAATGAGAGGCTTAGCAACATTCTAGGTGTTTAGGGAAAGTCACTGAGCCTCACTGTGCCTCATTTCCCCCCACCTGAGCCTGGGGGCTAAAAATACCCTCTTATAATAAGTAGCAGCTAATTTTTTCTTCACCACTGGAACCTAACCTCCTACCCCATAGCCCTAAAGTACAGCTCATTCTGCCCTCCTTCAGCATCTAAGCAGCTGCCACAATCCTCGAAGACTGATAGGAAGAAAACACAATAGACAGAACACACCAGAGATGTGTGTTGTTGTTACGAACACTGATGTCAAAGGTCCCCCGCTATGCTCCATGGTGCTTTGGGTGCTAAATGCTGTGAATGGATGATGAGGAAGGTGAAGGGGAGGGGGAGGCGTGGTAGTGGAAGAGAGGGATTTTCGGCTCACGGAAGAGTTGACTCACATAAGGCCTCTCCATCATCTGATTGCTTTTAACAAATGTGTGATTTAACAAACGTCCATTAAGCGAATGCTCTGTGCCAGACAGTGAACAGACCCAAGCCTCTGCTCTCAGGAACTTAGTGGGAGTGTAGAGTGCAATCAAGTGACTAAACAGTATCGTTGGTGGTAAGTGATCTGAAGAAGACAGAAGAATAAAGGGCTAGGGAGGGACGGTGAGTGCTGAGATACGTGGTATCTGAGCACGTTAATCCTGATACTCAGAGAACCTTTGGTCTGAATCTAACTGTTCTTTTGGAGGGAAACAAATCATTAATATCTAACTCAAAGTAATATGTTCAATTCACCCCAGCTTTACTGAAATGATCTTATCTTAGATTTTATAGGCAAAATGAACATTTAAAAATACCCTTAATCTTATTCAGATTCAACGAATGCAACATGTTAATAGACTGTAACCTTCCAAAGTCTTTGCTATGCATATACTATATATTTTGTTTAAAAGGGATCATACTGTGTTGTAATAATATTCCATGAAAACCTTTCCTTACTGTTAGACATGTTTCAGTGACATCATTGTATCTGTGTATCATAATTTAATCAATTGATTTATGATTGAGCTCTTATGTGGGAGGTATCCCATTTCTCACTAGTTTAAACAATGCCACAAAGAACTTCTAAATATTTACTCACATCCTTAATTAATTTCATGTTCACTGGGCCATTATCTTCCTGGGGACTTTGGAATTCTCTCTGGCAACAGAGGAGCAGAGAAATAAGACGGTGTTTTTGACAGGGAGGTGGTGTCATTGGGCAGGGGAGTGCTGGGGGAAGGCAACTCCCTGAAAAACAAGGAGCCCACTGCCTTAAATTTGGGGGCTGCTTGCAGTGAAAGTCTAGCACCCAGGATTGCTTTGCACTGGGAAGAGCCAATCTTTTTATGTGTCAAGTAGCTCATAGTCTTTATTGTTGCTTATCTAATACAGTTTAAAGGACCCAGAAGGTCTACCACTTACAGTTAGTATGACCTGGAGCCATTGCTCAAGGTCCTTCTTCAGGAACCGGTGATGATAATACCTGTCTTAAAGGGTTATTGAAAGGAGTAAATGCAACGTGCATGAACCTGCCTATGCCAGAGCAGGACGATGCTTGATTCACAATAGATGGTAAATGCCAGGACTTTCTCTAAGCACTTTGCATATTTAATCCTCAATCCTTTGCTCTGCGGGTAGATGTCGTCATTCCCATCTTATAGATTTGGAAATCAAGGCTAGAGTGGCTAAATCATCTGTTCAAGAAATAGAACTGGTATTCGCCCCCAGGTCCATTGGAATTCAAAGCCTGTGCCTTAAAACAAAAACCAGAAACACTCCATTCTGCCTCCCCAGCTGTATGTAACTTGAGTAACCATTTCAACCCAGATATTCCATTAGCATTTTAGTGCCCAAATCCCCAACAACCCCAACCCTCTACTAACTCAGGTTGGATGTCCAAGCCCCCTGACGGATCCTCCTCCCCTGATATTCCTGGACCTCTACCAAGGACTGAAATGAATTTGTCCAGATTGAAGCTTGCTGTCATGTCTAGCTAAGCTGCTTTTCTAGAACTTCTGTCCACAAGAGGCCCACCATGAGCTGGAATGTCCCACTGCCATCTTGTGGCAACAGATCTCTGGCAATGTCTTTTTTTTTTTTTTCTGGCTTTATTGAGGTATAATTGACAAATAAAATTGTAAGGTATTTTAAAAGTACAATCTGATGATATGATATATGTATATACTGTGAAAGGATTGCCCCCACCAAGTTAATTAACACATTTATTACCTCACACAGTTACCTTTTTTGTTGTTGTTGCTGGTGGTGGTGAGAACATTGTATTCCTCTCTGGCAATGTCTTGAGGTCGAGGAACAGGAATCCCGCTGTTGCCCAACCCCCATACTATAGATTTCTCGCCAGTTCCCTTACTTGTAAAATGAGTAAGATTGTCCTTCACCTGGTATATGTTCATTTGGGGAAGGTGGAGGTACACAGTAGGTAGGACCCTTAATGTCCCACAGCTTAGTAACACTGCTCCTTTATTCTGACTCAAGCTTTGCCTTGAAACTGAGCAGGACTGTGCAGGAACTTCTTGGGTGTATGAGGCATCCCCACACCGTGTCCCCCATCTCTTGAAGTAAAAGGCTTTGCTTCAGGCCTCCCCGAGTCTCAAAAGGCTGGCTCAAGAATTAATGATTAGAAAAATGTGAACATGCAGTAACAAAAAATAGCTATTGGGCTAGGAAAGTGGTAACAATTTAAACAATAGATCAGCCATACAGCAGAGTCACAGGACCTTTAGTTCCTCCCCGAAAGACATAGATAATAATGTCTGATGCATATTTCTAAATTATTTTTACAGAAACCAGACTCCCACCAGATGGAAACTGCTGACCACAGGCATGTAGACCTCAGATGGCTGGGGAACAGAAGGTTGATGATGTTGACTCCCAAAACATCACCCTGTTACCTCACCACCGACCAATCAGAATGTCCATGAGCTGGTCAGGTACCCTGCAACCCACACCACTAATGTTGCCTTTAAAAACTCTTCCCTGAAAGCCATCGCGGAGTTCGGGTCTTTCTCTGGCCAATGACGTTTTCAAGAGATGAGCTGGAGATGGTATGGCTAAGTTAGGATGAGAATCCCCCAACAAGGGGTCTCAAGCACTTTAGAGTTTAGGGAGATCCTTTACATAGGATGCTTCTCATCACTCTTCTCTCAAGGAACAGACATTCTGCCAAGGTGGGTAAGTCAAGATGAGTTCTGATGTCAGCAACTACCTTGAAACCATCAGTCCCTCTGATCTCTAAGCCATTTGCTGAGTAGGACTCCATCTAGCAAGATTTAGTCAGCCAACAACTATTTATCAAATGCCTACTATGCGTCAGGCGCTATTCCTCTATTCCAGGAGTAAGGGCTGCAGTAGTAAAGAACATAGACACAGTTTCTCAGACAAGGAGCCTGGAGACACCAGCTTTCCTTAGGAAGGATCTTTTTTCAAGACCCCCACTCTTTTCTGGTAATTTGGCTTTCATCAGAGCCCTGGGAAATCCATCAAATATATCTATGTATGTCCTAATCCCAACTGGGGACAAAATTCCAGTCCTTTCTCTCAAAAGCACCTTGACTCTCACTATACTTGGCTTCAAGTCGTGGATCCTGGAGCCATACTGCCTGGGTTCATACTGCTTGCTCCTCTCTCGTTATGACCTTGGACAAGCTACTTAACCTTTCGTGCCTTGGTTACCTGATTTTCAAAATGGGGTAATAATAATAGTCAACACTACCAAGTGCTTACCATACTCCAGGCACTATTCCAAGTGCTTTAGATTTATTAACCAAAGATCCTCACAACAATTCTATGACACAGGCGCTATTAATTCCCACTTTACAGACAGGAAGCTGAGCCACAGAGGTGTCAAGTAATTGCCAACCGTGGAACGAATTTTATGAGTTGTTTATCTAAATGAGTGACATAAAAGGTGGTCAATAAATTGTTATTGTTCTTACTGATCATAATTTTAAATGAAAAATGTAGGCAAATCTCAACTACGAGGAAAAGCTCATAGAAAAATCTAGAAGGAAACATATTAGAACACTAATAGTGGTTGCCACAGGATAGTGAGATGATGATAGGTGACATTTTTCATACTTCTTTAGACGTTTATAAAAGCGTTCCAAATACTTTACCATGAGTATACATTGCTTTCGCATTCAGAAAAAAAAATCCTGGAATCCTGGGAGAAAATAAATCGGGAAGCTTTCTTCTTTGGCCCAGTATTTTCATGGGACACTTCCTGTTGGCCCTGGTGACAACACTTTTCTCCCTGAGGGTGCTGGGCCCTGCGGGGGCCCCCAAGGCCATCTGACTTGGTGACCGCCATTCCCAGGGGCAGGAGGGGGCTCAGGCAACATCTGCTTCCCCAGTGAATTACAGATCCCATTACTCACTTAGCTTCATTATATCTTTAATTATGACCTTTTAGTCTGAGTGGAAAAGAAGTATAATTTTACTTTAAGAGATATGCCAGGCCGACGCTCCCAACATTTCCAGGTTTCATGGAAATTGCAGGGATCATAGAAATTTAACCTGATAATTACTTCAATATTTCAAGGCACACGATTTTACTCTCTTAGAATAATTATGGGTTGTTGTTTTTTCTCCCAAATTCTTTTATTTCTCCATTGTTACAGATTATGTGCATTTCTGTTGTGTATGCTTAGAGACATAGGAGAATGCAGGCCATCCTTATGTACTCGAGTCTGTAGTACCCTATTGTTAAAATGTGGTCCTCTTTTATTTTCTCTCAGTATTATTTCTCTCAGACTGTAAGTTTTATGTGGGCAAGTAAAAGATGTTTTGTTTCACTCAACTTCCAGTGCCTAAAATGGAACTTAGCATGTAGTAGGCATGCAATAAGTATTTGTTGAATGAATACCTGAACCAATATATTTTGAAGCACACACCTCAGAGATATTGCAGGTTCAGTTCCAGACCACCGCAGGAAAGCTAGTCACATGAATTTTTTGGTTTCCCAATGCATATAAAAGTTATGTTTACCCTATACTGTAGTCTATTAAGTGTGCAATAACATTACGCCTAAAAAATATGTACATACCTTACTTAAAAACACTTTATTGCTAAAAAATGCTAACCTTCACCTGACAATGCAGGGTTACTACAAACCTTCAATTTATAAAAACTGAAACATCTGCAAAGCACAATAAATTGAAGCACAATAAAACAAGGTATGCCTGCGCTGAGGCTGCGCGTCCGGAGCCTGTGCTCCGCAACGGGAGAGGCCACAACAGTGAGAGGCCCGCGTACTGCAAAAAAACCCCACAAGGTATGCCTGTAGTTGCATCTGTATATGATAAGGCAATCATGATGTCATCAAACTCATGCTGAGTGCCTACACTGGAAAGGTAGCATAGATCCACCACGTCATAGTGAAATCCCTGGAGCCAGACATGTTCCAGAATTTCCATATTTTATAAAGTATATCTTATCTAAACCCCCAGCAATGACTGAGTCAGCACCCCGTGATTAAAGAGCAAATGGCTCTATTTTGCCGTGAAAATGTATGAATATATGCATTAAGTGGGACAAATAAAAACTATGCATAATTTCAAGTCAGTTTAGGTGAGTTTTTGGTGCTAAATAAATCAGGTCACGTCCAGTTCTGCTGTCAAATGAGTTAGAAGAACTGTTTGTTCTTAGGAGTTTGGCATTGAAAGTAAGGACCTGGGGACCTGTACAACTCAGTGCTTCAAAATGTGGGCTTCAGAGCTGGCATTGCTTCATCTGGGCCCACCACTTATTAGCTATAATCTTGGACAAATCATTTACATTGTTTCTCTTCAGTTTTCTTATCTATAAGTGACAGTGATAACAGAGACTTTCACACAGAGTTGTCACGAAGATTTAAAAGAGTTAATACACACAAATCTGACGCACAGTAAGTGTTCAATAAATATTAGCTATTAACATATTACCTCATTTCGTGATGCAAACAAACACTTTGTGAGACATACATTATTTGGGTCATTTGACAGACGAAGAAACAGAAAGCTGGGCAGGCCCAAAGTTACACAATGGGAAACGGACAGGGCAAGGATTTGAAACTCCAACTACAGTATCCTGTGCATCACACCAGCTCACCTAAATTCTTGTATCCATTCATGATTCCTTTTGTTAGCTGTTACTCTCTGCTTTCCCCCTCCAGGCCAGAATTTTTGAGGAAAAAAATTAAAAGCCCAGGAAAATCAGAAGGTGTTTAGATGCACATTTTATTCCCTCCCTCTTCTCTCTCCTTCTTTCTTTCTGTCGAAAAGCAAGAGGCAAAAGAACTTGGCACCATTTCCATCATGTCGATGCTTCTGGGTTTCTCAAATGTTGTGATCCCTGGAAAGCTGGGATTCATGCTTACCTCCACTCTTCATTAAGGCGGCCGTGGCCGGGAGCTCAGGAAGGCAGGCTGCTGGTGCAGTGGGGGGGCGTGCTGAATAACACCCGAACCACAGCTGGGGCTGCCCTTGTCAGAGTGCCAGCCTGCCTTACGCAGTCTGTTCTCGCCTGCTACCTGGCCCTCGCCCATCTGCTGCAGAATTCATAAAGTGCTGAAGATCACAAACATCTGATCCTATTATAGGTAACACACTTCAATTACATTCTGATTGTGGGTTTGGCTTACCCCGAGCTTGGTTTATAATGGTGCAAGGATCAGATTCTCCCTACAGAAAAAGCACTAATCTCTAGGTAGTTCTGTCCTCTGGGGTGTGCTTAAGAAGAAGCCATTCTCCCCGAAGCTGCTTGCTTTGTGTCATTCAGTTGCCCGGCAAAGGGTACCCACAGATGTAAAGAAAAGGTGAGAGAGAGAGAGAGCAGACTGAAAGCCCTCTCATAGGAACTTACCGTGGTTGTATATTGATCTGTTGTTTGCTTTCTCTATTATGGAACAAATGATTTGTTAGTTGAAATGATCTTCATTCTCCTGAGGGTTATCTGTGTCCTGGTTGTTGTCTTACATCATGCACGCTGACCGCTCTTCCAAGGACATCAAAGAATAAACTGCCCATATGTCCTCAGTCTACTGCTCCCATGTGTCCCTGCCTTGTCCCTCCCAGGGAGTGCTGCCCCCCCAGCACTCCTGGGGATGGCACCCGAGCTAGGGCAGAGCACAGGTTGGTCCAATTAGAAGCCCGGTGAGGAGGACATCTCAGACGGAAGCTACTTTCACTTCTGGTTCCTACTGAACTTGCAAAGAAGCTGTTGAAAGATACACACCAATGCCCAGCTGAGCCATATTAGAAGAAGCAAAGGGGAAAATCAGTAATACCAGTGCTGTCCTTATTTAAAATGTTGATATTTTGTACACCATGAAATGTTTGCATTATTTTTGATTTTTCAAAAATATTGCATTAAAACCTGAGTTTTGTGTCACTCCTAAGGGACTTAGGTTTAGGTGCCAAATCACTGAAGGGTGAGGAAGCTGGAGTATTTATGCACCAACCCTTGCGCCTCATTGGTTGAAGACTTCTCAGGGAGCATTAACTAAGTCTGTGGCACTCCCAGCCTGTCCCGTGTGCAGATTAGACAGGCACCGTCAGCATCAGGTACAATGTCCATCTTGGACCAATCACTGTGGCCAGAGAAGTATGATTGGCCGTCCTTTCCAAAAACTATATGGTTTGAAGAAGTATTTCCCCAAATTGTATTCTGAGCGGCCCTGTGACTCATGAACACCCTCCATAGCCCTCTCTTGGATGTCATGGGCCGGTACATTCCTAATTTTTCTCAAGAAGGTTTAAGTTGCATCTTTATCACCTAAAACCAGAATCCTGACTCCTGCAGGTGGATGGCTGAGAACTCTGTGGCTCTCCCAGCTTGTGGGGGCCGGTGCAGAAAAGGGATTGGGAGGCCAGTGGAGGGTTGCTATGCTTGGAGCATCTTCTGGGCTCTACCTCTTCAACTTGTTAGGGGAGGCTGGGGAAAAACTGGGGGGCTCCAAGGTCACTCACACCAATCAGGACTAATGATAGCAACAACCCAAGATTTGCATGGTACTTTACAGTTCCAAATCATGTTCACTCCTATATTTGTTCCCTCACAAAGTCTTAGAGGTGCGGGCAAGCTAAGTTATAGGATTCCCATTTCACAGATGAGTAAATTGAGGCTTCAAGAGGCCAGTGGCCCATCCATAGCTTAGTGGTAGCAGAGCATTTTGTCTTTTGCCTCACCAGACTCACACCAACAGAGACCCAGAGCAACTGGGCTGATCTTAAAGCAGAGTATTTTCCTTTTCTTAAATTAATGCAAATTTTATTGGTTCAGTTCCGTGAATTCTGTAAGGAGTAATAAGTGATCGTTGTTGCTTCTCAATAACAGGGACCTTGTCCTTGTCACCTGCACATCCACAGCTCCAGCACAGTTCCTGGCAGGTGCTTTGTCCATGTTTGTTGAATTGGATCAATACTGAGGAAGGAGCAGCTCAGAAAATTTCCAGCACTAGGAGATACTGGAACATTTAGAGGCAAGACTAGAATGGTAAGAACAGTCACACCATCCATTTATTGAACATATACCGTGCCATATGCTTGATATACACATCATCTGTTCAGCAACCACAGGAAATAAACGTTGTTTTCCCTGTTTTATAGACCAGGAAGGTGAGGTTCAGAAAGATGAAAGATCTCACCCAGTGGCAGGGCTGGGATGGAAACCCAAGTCTGCCCGAATCCCAACCCATGTTCCTAAACCACATGTGCTCTGTCAACTCAGAAGCTACACTAAGTCATATTGCAGTTCAATGTTAACAGGCTCGATAGATTGCTCTGGTCTTACTTAAGGAGTTTCTTTTCCCCGCCTGCCCTCCAGGAGGTCTCAGGGTTATTTCACACATTTGCATACAAAATCTACAGCAAAGTGGGAGGAAGAGACGTGCCAGAAGTTCTGGAGTTAGAGCACGTTGGAGGCATTTTGGGAATGTTTGGAAGAAGGATGTCTAAGAGAACATGAGATGTGAGGTGACTAGGAGAAGGAAAAGGGGGCACAAGAGTCTTTCTGGGGGTGTTTATGAATTAGATTCTCATAGAATCAGTAGACATTACAATTATTTTTAGCTCATTTGGAAGATGTATCTTTAAATGCCACATTGCTCTGGATTAAAGCACACGGGTTAATGGGGTGTCGTAGGAAGGTGAGCTGAGCTGACCTAGAGTACTCGAGGCAGAGGCTGGGGATGTTGGTGAGGAGATCCCGGCATTGACAGAGGAGGGCTGGACCACCACACCTTTGTAACTTTGTTTATCTCTGAATCTCCCACCCTGGCTGAGTGTGGAGGCAGCCCCACCATTTTGCTCATTCCTGCCACATGTTGTTCCTCTCCTGCCTTATCAAACGTTAATCAGTCCTCACCTCCCACCCCATCTTAATTATTTGCAATGATCCATGAGAGACACACAAACAACTCTGTAGCTTGAAATCCCCCCATCAGGCAAATATGAAATTATTCACATTTTTCTTACAGATTTTTCAGGAAGCGAGTTGGTGATGAAATGACGACTCTCAAATGCCTTCACCATTTTACGCTGGGGATCCTGCCCTTCCCCTTAATGTGTGTGTATCTTCATGCCTCAGCTACACTGAGCATTCTCCTGGCGTGTTTATGTTTATTTTGGAAGCAAAATGTGTTTACAAAATCCGTTAAAAAGTGTTAATGATCAGTTTCCAGAATACTAATGTGAATCCAAATTACTTTCACATGAATCAAGACAAATTTAAAAAATGCCATCTGATCATAAACTGTTTTAAATTTGTTTTACAAGTAGCGCATCAAATCTGAATATATGCCTTTTTTAAAAAGAGTGGTTTAAATTAACCAATGGTTGTCATAAAGAAGTTCAGAGCAAAAAAGTATCCCCTTAGGAGGAAAAAAGTCAAATTTTGGGCATTCACATGGGGGAAGGTACTAGGGGACATGCATCTCCACTACCCAGAGGAAAAATATTGTTTGTAACTGTCAGAAATACAATTGAGCTATGAAACTTACATGATTTTCATCTTTCTTGTTTGCTATTATTTCTCCTGTGTCTAGAACAGACTTGGCACATTGTAGCACTCAACAATATTTGCAGTATAAATGAACGAATAAAATCAACTATTAAATTATAAAATTTAATCTGGGATTTTATGTTCTCCGAGCCAATATAAACATTATGAAGTCCATGGTAAGGTAGAATAAAAAATGAGAGCCATGTCATAGAGAAACTACCAATTCCATATTCAGATAATATGCCCCCTTCTGGTGCCCCTCTGCCCCATGTGGTTTACCCAGTAAAATTGTTCCTGGAATTTCTGATAGCCTGAGACACGGGGACTGTGTGGGACTTTGCAGAGTCACAACTGCTGTCCATCTGAATTTACCCGTTTGTACTTTTTCAGTGGTTTCTTCACAACCCATAAAGGAGGTGGAGACCTGTGAGGTGCCCTTGAGCCACTTCTGGGCTGTTAGAAGGCATCTTCTCCAGGCTCAGATGATTTACGGCAGTGGTTTCCCAGGGTGTCCTGGGGGTGTGGTGAGAAGAAGACAGGACAGGGCAGCGGGGAGAGAGCAAGGCTGGGCTGCCTATTGGATAGACTTCCACCTCCTGCCCAAGCATCCCCAGCTTGCTTTGATTTGCATACTAGATTGCAAAGTAAGATTTTGTTTGTTGAAAGTCTTTAGGTGCAATTTAATAAAAAGGAGGGGGGAAGTTTAAGACATTTATCTACAAAGCCAAAGGAGCCGGTAAAAGGTGAGTCGAGGGATTAGGACAGAGCTCCCCAAGGAACTGCCTGCCTCTGAGTTAATTATGCATGTGTTCATCTGATGCCTCTGTAGAAGCCATACGGCTTCAGATCCTCTAAGCCATTTTGCAAAAACTCTCTACCTTGGAATATGTTTACATCATGGGCTTGTTTCCAGCTCAGAGGGCCATGTAGAAGTGGGGGAAATTTGACTTCTATGTTACCCAGTGTTTTCAATGACCCCCTTTCAGGACTGTCAAGGGCTCTTTGGCTCTTGGCCCCCAGAGCAGAATCAGATAAGTCCATTCATAAGTAATTTCAAGAGAGCACAAGTCTGTGCTTAAAGGGACAAATAGTGGTTTCAGAGAAAGAAGGAAGACAAGGGGTTTGCCAGTTGGGAGATAATGGTGACTGAGAAGCCTGGAGGATAGGGAACTCTTCCTGAAAGCCTGGGAACCAGGACCTTCTCCCCATCCTTGACTCATCACCTAGACCCAGGCAGGAAAGACCTAGCTGGATGCCAGAGTGACCCAACTGTCCCTCCACAATGCTCTAAGGCCAGAGTAATATGAGAGGAAACAGCTTTGGACGCATGCTGTCCTAGATCATATCCCATCTCTGCATGGGCTCTGTGACCCTGAGGTTCTCCGGTCACCCTTCTGCACTGGTGGCTTTCTTCACCTGTAAAAATGCTTACCTTCCACTGAGTTATTCCAAAAATTGGAGGTGAGGTCTGGAAAGTTTTCAGCATGTAGTAGGTACTCAATAAATCATAGCTATTATCATTCTATTCTACTGTCTCCACCCTGCTTTGAAAGGACTTACTTCTAGTGAAGCTTAATTCTAGTGTGGAGACATTTGGGTTTTTAAGTAAAATCTACACTGTGTTAGATGGGATATGTGCTTTAAGGAAAAGAAAGCAGGAAAGAGGGATCAAGGGTGCTGGTGGGGGAGATTTGAAGGGAAGCCCCATTTGTAGTCGTAAGAATGAGAAAGTTTCTTTCTCAAACTCCCTCTTCCTACTTCACCAAAGAGATTTTACTTCCAAATAAGTACAAACAGGAAGAGGAATCAGAGCCTGGAAGACATTCATTCACAAATGCTGTCCTACGGAGACATCTGGGATGTTGCCATGACGTGGGACTTGTGGTCTTGAGTTTTAGTCCTAGTGTGACATTTGCAAAGAGAAATCTTGATTGAGTCACTGCACCTTCCTTTGACTTTCTTTACCTGTATATTGGAGATAATAATCTCTGCCTCATGTTTGTGAGCCAGAGAGGCTTTCTCGTCTGCTGGACTGTCAGATTAATAAGGAAAGGACAGGGTGTGGCCATGGAAAGCTGCTATCCCAGGAGGCAAAACTACAGAAAATATAGAGGAAATAGTCTACCCCTCCTTCTTCCCGTACACACACTCTGTCTCTCTTACTCTCTAAAGTAGTCAGGAAACTGTAGGTGTCTTCCTCAGAAATGAAAGTCACCCCAAGGCAAAGGGAACATACTTGCACTGACATGGTCCAGTAGGAGCCCCTCCATCAAGGATAGGTGACTCGCCATGTCCCCTAATGGTGCTGCCTTGATTTGTTGGCTGACTTGCCATGTCCCCTAATGGTGCTGCCTTGATTTGTGGATTTAAGCATGTCCAGGCTCCGAAGGACCGTTGACTGGTTGCAAGTTGCTGACAAGTGAATGCTTGGTCCTGAGCTGTATATATTTACTATACCATATAAATAATAAACACTAATAACTCACTTCATCCCTCACAACTTCCCCATCCATTTCCTGGCCATTTCTGGACCTTTCATCACATACCAAATTGTGTGGCTGACTTTTATTGCTGACTGCCCATGCAGGATGAGAAATCATTGTTGCCTCATAAATAGCTAGCATCGTTTTTTCTCTCATTGAAAAGTTACTGCAATTTAACCTAAATTTCCAGCAACCAGAAAGTGTTTAAATAAATCATTCTCCATCCATTTGATGAAATTACACAACCATTAAGAATCATGATTTTGAACGCTATTCAACAATACAGGGGGAAAAAGCGTATATCGTAATATTAGGTGAAAAAAAGCAATGCAGAAAATCATATACCCAGCCTGATCCAATTTCGCCCATGAATTTCTATGTGGATTTATGAGTGTGCATTAAAGAGATGGCGAGAAAATGCTTGAAATGTTATTTCTGAGTGGGATGTTTCTGGTGAATTTTATTTCTTGCATTTTTCAAATTTTCCACAGTGTACTTTTAGAACCTAAAAAAAGGGTTATTTCTGTAAATTTTTAAATAACATTTTAATGAATTTATTTTAAAATGCTATTTCTTTGTTTAAAACATTTCAAGTAGTTATATGAATACATATAATAATAAAAACACCAGCACAGCTGTCTGCCTGACAGACAGTTGCCAAATGGGGGTGTGATCGGAGGAATTCGTGGTTGGCAGCTTCCATGAAATCAGTGCGATAACGCTGACTCTTGTTTAGCAGCTCCTTCTCGGGATCTTTGTTTTGTTTTTTCCCCTCCCTAAATATGAAGAATTCTATTCACATACATACCCAGTCCTACATGTATACACATATGAAGTGTGTTTTCTGTGCTCAGATTTATATCCACCTAAGACATTACCCAATGAAAGCTCCATCAGTCACAGAAACTACTGCTGGGGAGGAAGCGACAATTTTATTTAGCTAATTTTTAACAAATCTCAAACATTCCCCACATTTCCTGAAGCCTGGAGGGAGAATAATCCAGTCAAGCCCCATTGACTAGGAGAATAGTGAACTGTGGAAAATGATTTCTCAGTGCTCCACGGGGCCACAGCTCCATTTAAATAACATGTTCATTATTCAGATGCTCAGCCTTCTTACAGCAGCTGCTGGCCTGCCCTGGGGTTGCCCCAGCTTCTGGGGACTCTGCAGCCTCCTGGGCTAGCCTCTCGCCTGTCCACGACACAGTGCAGCCCCAGGCACCACCGCAGTAGATCCTTATAACAGCAAAGAGAGGTTATAAGCAGTTAACTATTGTTTTCACTTTACAGATGAGGAAACCAAGTCTCTGAGGTGGATGGTGTCCCTTGCCAGGGTCACACAGTCAGTCAGGAAAAGCTGTACCTAGGTATTCTCACTCTAAGACCATTGCCATTTCTGATATCTGAAAATATCTCATGTGCCAAAACTTCCCTCCACTGGTCCATTTTTAGAAGATATGATTCTGACCAGCTAGCCTACATTAAGATGGATCTTTAAAAAGACTGCAAACAAACAAACAGAAACAAAACACCAAAAAAAAAAAAAAAAAAAAAAAAAAAAGAGAGAGAGAGAGACAAATTGCCTGGAAAAATTAAATAAAATATAAAAACAGACTTCAGATTCTGATTTGGGGCAACTTACTTTGAGTGGCACCCAACTTCTTGTGCAGTCAACGTTGGACAACATTTGGTGGTAGAGTAAAACAGAAAACAACAAAAATGAACAAAAAGCTAATTTTTTATTGAGCACCCACTATATGCTATGCACTATTCTAAGCACTTTACATGTTTCAACTCTTTTCATCTTTACCACAATCCCATGACGTAGGCACTGTTATTATCCCCATTTTACAGATGAAGAAACCGAATAACAAGGTTACACAGCCAGCCCTGAGAAGATGGAAAAGGAGCTTTGAGGTGTCTAAATGTGAAACAGGCAAAAAGGCAAACAGAGCTGTGTTCAAACCCCAGCCCAGCCACTTTCTAGCTTTGTGACCTTGGGCAATAAAGTTAACCTCTCTGAGCTTCAAAGCTCTCATTTGTTATAGAAGGATTGTAAAATCTGGCTCACATACCTGCTGTAATAGTTTGATGGGATAATGCAAGTAAAACTCTAGTATCACACTGAGCACTTAGTAGGTGCTCAATGAGGTGTAGCTCATTTTGGTCTCCTTTGCTTTGACCTCTTCTTCCTCACCTCTCATTCTTCTTTGCTGATTCTGCTGATGGTTCTGAACAGAGAAGAAGGCTCATTCATTTCTTCAACAAACTTCAGTGCCAAGAATTCTTCTGGATGAAAGGGACAGTCAAGCACAGCCAACACAGGCCCTCCTAGAGACTCACAGCCCCACATGGAAACCACCAGTGAGAGGGCCCCAGGTGCTGCCACCTTTGGATGGGGCAGATCTGCTTTGCTCTTCCCTTTACCTGTCTACTTCCTGCCAGCATTTGAGTTTATGACCCTCATCTAAGGTGACATCAATCAAGAATTTTCAATGACTCCACGGACACTGTTGGGTTACCCTTGGTTGGGCTTGATTTTTGGAGAGGTTTTGGTTGCAAAGCTCAGAACCACCAAAGTTTATATTTATCCTTTGCTGAGGATGCCTGGACCCCAAAAGAACAAACCCAAGGTTGTCCCAAAAGACTAATAAATGAACTGGTTGTCATTAGCTATTTCATTAATTTATTCATAAGTCACCTGTCTAACATTTATCGAACTGTGATAGATTCTAGGCACATGCAAGGTGCTGGGAATGTGTTTTGATGGATCAAACTTTGTCCCTGACCTCGAAGCATTCATGGTTGAGCAGAGATGCAAGCTGGTAAGATACCACTGCAACATAATGTAAAACAGAGTCTGCGTATAGGACACAGATGGAGAGCTACAGGAGACGAGGTTAAAGAAATAGACAAGATTCAGACCACACGAGGTCTCATTGACCCTACTAAGGAATACAACTTCTCCTGAGGCAGAGAGACACCACTGAAGGGTCTGAATAGGAAATGACTCATTGACTCTAAATTCATCGTCTTTCTGTAGCTAGTGAATTATTTTTCAAAAGCACTAGAAGGGGACTTAGAAACCATCGAGTCAGAGGTTAGCAAACAGGATTCATCTGATGAGTTAATTCTGATCAGAAGGTAGCAGCTGTCTGTGTTGAAAAGGATTCTGAGGCCGAGTCTAGGCTCAGTAAAGCCATGATTGATTCATGACGTGTGCCATAGACAAAGAAAGGAGAAGTGGTGTCTTCTTATTTGCCTCCCTAATAGCACAACCATCATTTTTTCAAATGAGGAAACTGATTTGCACAAGGTTACAACAGTTAGTTGGTACCAGAGCTAGGCCTAGACCTCAGGTCTCCTAGTTAGAGCAGGGAACCCATTCTCTCACAAGTACCACCTTCACACTCTTCCTTTGTGCCTGCAGAGCAGGAAGCCTGGTTCCCATGACAACCAGACTCCATGCCTTGTAGGGTAGCAACACCATTCACCCAGAAAGTGCTAAAGTAATAGGGGGAGTGCTTCAGTTATCTAATGCTGTGTAACAAAGAACCCCAAACGTAATGGCTTGAAATCATTCATTATTGTCATGATTCTGTGAGCTGACTGAACTCAGCCCGGCAGTTCTTCTGCTCCTCTGGCTTGAGGATCGCTCACGGAGTTGCCATCAGATGGCAAGTGGGGCTGGAGTTCTGTGAAGATTCAGCTGGGTTGGAATGTGCAAATGGCTTCCTCACTCATATGTCTGGCACCTTGATGCCCCCTCATGTGTGTTCTCTCTCCATGAGGAGTCATCCTCTAGTCCCTCTCCAGGTGGACCCTCCCCAGCAGGGTAGCTGGACTTCTCACATGGTAAGAGCACACAGTAGGAGCTGTGAGGCTTTCTTAAGGCCAGAAATTGGCACAGTGCCATTCCCATCACATCCTATCGGTGAAAACAAGTCACAGGTACAATCCAGGTTCCTGGGAACGTGGGAGAGGACCTCACAAGGGTATGAACGCCAAGTCTCCTGGTCACGGGGGCCAGCTTGGGAGACAAGGTACCACCAGAATGAAAACAACGGAAACCCAGCCCGGGTCTCAGTTGCTCTACTAGGAAGCAGGCCACCCAACCCAGGCCCTTCAGGATGCTGGCTTCCATCTCTGATTAGTGATCCAGAGGGGACAAAGCTCAAGTCCAAGCAATGACTGTTCCCTTCCTCTGCCTTTTCTCCTCCTCTCCTCTCAGACTTCTCTGGGATGCACTTCTTCTCTCCCTTGTGGTGGAGTTTGAATGATAGAAACTCTAACTGGCAGTCAGACAGTGATTGGCATTAGACCCAGCTCTTCATTATGCTGACAATCGTTGTGCCAATCTAAGGGAAACCATGTGGGATTGTTTGTAATTGATGGCAAATTCTTTTTGCCAAGATTGGCAGACCCTTCCATCAGCACAAGGTGTGCTTGACCCCCCTTTCTCCCCAGGGCTCATAGGTCTCTAACCTTTTTTTTTCCTTCCATAAGAAATACCCAAATTGACAATAGAAAAAAAACTTGATAATGAATAGTGTTGGGAAGAGATTGACTGTTTATAATTACAAATTCTTCAAAACCAACTCTCCTGATCTTCCAGGATAGTGAGACTTAAAAAAAAAAAATCAAAGCAGTGAAAAGGAACAACTTCAGGACATTTAGGAAACACTTTTATTCCATTCATAGATTTGAACCTAAGTGATTCCTCTATTTCTCACATGCGCAATACTTAAATCTCTCGTGTCCATCCTATGTCTGGAATATTCACAAGTGTGTTGTTCTCAGAAGTGCACTGGGAGTGATTTTAATAAAGAGGAAGGTGCTTGGATTCTAAGATACTGAGAATTCTCTGTTTTAACCAAATATTTTTCAAACTCGTGCAGGCCAATGAGAGAAATGTACTGCCCTCTGTTGGACAGAGTTAGCAAAGTCGGCCAGGAGCCTTCAGAAGAAAGACTCCTTCAGGGGTCTTTTAACTGAGGTAACACAGGTCTCCCATTTAAGTGTAGTCCAAGAAAAGCAAAAGTTAAAACGTTAGACACGCCACAAAAAAAGATTTGCATTTCTACACTCTATCCAGTTTCAGGGTTTTCAGTTTTCAGTTTTGACAAAGAGAAAAATGTCAGAAATTGTAAAATGCAGGTTTGGGGGAAAGATGTGAGTTAATAAATATGTTAAATTGGAGAACTTGGAATAGAACGATTTTATTCCTAAGCATACCCAACACAGAAATGACTCAACTGACCTCACTAAGATGCTGTGTCTTGTGATGATATTACTTTGCAGAGTTTTAGAGAATCAGTCATATTGCCACTATCTCCTTCAGCAATATGGCCACTTACTACACTTAAATGATGCTCTCTCTTACAAATATCCATGACTATTATTGTTTTTTACTGTCCAGGTCACCTATGGAACATAAAGAAAAGCAAACCTGGGCTTTGTCTCTCCTGAAGGAACAATCAGCTCATTGAGAATTTTTGATATTTTGACTCAAGGGAAGAGAAGAGGCTATTTTTATTCATTCACAGGCAGCCAGAGCTGCTCAGAGCACACAGATTCAGCTATGTTCTGCTTTTCCTTCCTTTCAAAATCAGAGCACCATTTCCCCAAACACTTGTCACCGTTGGGGTCTTGCTTTAAAAATATTTTGAGAGAAATGGAATTATATAAAAAAGGGTGGGTGGGGGGAAGGATTACAGAAAAGAAATTTTTCAGTGTGTGAAGGATCTTGACATTTCATAAAATTGGAAATTGAGCAAAAAAAAAAAAAGGTAATTCATCACTCTGACTCAGTGCATTCCAATTCTAAGAATCTACCCACAGAAAGACTCACAGAAATGCCTGAACTTAGCTACAAGGAGGTCCACTGAAGCATTGCTTGTGATGAAAGCAAATGAGACACACCAAAATATCTTGAACAGAGAACTGGTAAATTACATGGAATTTACATCGTGGAATACTATGCAGCCACTAAAACAGCAAGTGAGTTCTCTCTGGGCTGATGTGGAAAGCTCACCATGATAAGGTAAGTTATTAACTTAACCTTGTGAATAACACAAGCTGAAGAACAGAACTACTACCTGTTGTCCATTTCTGTAAATAAAATTATATTGTTATTATAGTTTACTCTTAAAAATAAACCTGGAAGAATGTACACCAGCCCATTAACAATGAAAATCTATAGGGATTGGGGACTTCCCTGATGGTGCAGTGGTTAAGAATCCACCTGCCAATGCAGGGCACACGAGCTCAAGCCCTGGTCCGGGAAGATCCCACATGCCGCGGAGCAAATAAGCCCGTGCACCACAACTACTGAGCCTGCGCTCTAGAGCCCGCAAGCCACAACTATTGAAGCCTGCATGCCTAGAGCCCGTGCTGTGCAACAAGAGAAGCCACCGCAATGAGAAGCCCACGCACCGCAACAAAGAGTAGCCCCCACTCGCCACAACTAGAGAAAGCCCGCACGCAACAACGAAGACCCAGTGCAGTCAAAAAAAAAAAAAAAAAATCTCTAGGGGTTGGGATTATAAACGGTTGTTACGTCGTAAATTTAACCCATATGGTTGTGCATTTTTACCCTTGTCATATGTTACTTTTGTTATCAGAAAATACAGTCCGTTTTTGAAACTAGATAGGTTTGTTCTCCTTTCAGCAGAATACTGTCAGAAGTTACCCATTCACATGTAGGAAGAACTTCCTATTAGCTCTCTAATGATGGAATTAAATTGCTCAAGCAAATCGTGAAAAGAAAAATCAGATGAAATACATAATGTAAATGCTCACTGTCTGACATATAACAAACTGGTGCTCAATAAATGTTTGCTGAATGATGAAATAAATAAGTGAATGAATGCAGAGCTGTTTTCCATTGTACACTTATTTGCCACCTGTTTTTTAGAATTATCTATAAGTAAATGTGTTCCTTTTGAATAATATCTCCAGTAGATTTCTCTGTTTACAGAATTCATTTTTATACATGTTCAGAAACTAAAATGCTCAGGCAGCGGGGAGTGGGCCATAAAAAAAGAAGGTTTTAACATGAGGGAAAAGGGATTTTCACAAACCACCAAAGTGCTACTTCTCTTGGAAGAAGTGCACCCTGGATTTTTTCCAGCTGAATTCTGCAACAAAACCCAAGGAAAATGAACATTAATCTTTTATGAACTAAGCCCCCGAAAGAACAGGCTTTGAGCTCAACCCTAATTAGGTTGCATCTCAATACAGAGAATCCTTAACGAATAAGGACACATAACAACACGAGCGAGCTCTCTGCTGGGACTGACTCAGAAATGAAGGGGCCGCCCGAGCCACACTCAACTGCTCTTGTGCATTAGGGATTCCTGACTTTACCTGGAAAATGCATGGTCATCTTGGATGGAAAGCAAATGGAGTTTCCTCTAACTGAAATTCTTGGCCACCTGGCTACCTCCATGGCCATCTGGGGGTCTGTGGATAAATGAGAAGAAAGGGCAAGAAGCAGGGCTCTTAGAGTGAGTTTGAGCGAGTCAGGAAGGTTGCTCTGTGCCCAGCAGAGCAGCCAACACTGGCTGTGCTCAGAAACAAGATAAGCCACAGATGCGTTATGTGCTTGATGTGAGAGGCACTGTGGAGTCTGAGACCCCTGGGTTCAAATCTCAGCTCGGCCACTTTCTCGTCCTGTGACCTGGGACTAGTTACTTAGCCTCTCTGAGCCATTGTTTCCTCATCTGTAAAATGGGGATAGAGGTACAGCATGGTTGGAAGGATTAAATGAAATGAACTAAGCAGCTCTCAGCTTGTTAATTGCTAATCCAGACCTTATTTCTCCAACCACAACCTCCCCAGCCCCATTCTATCATACAGCTTCCCCATTCTCTCATTCACTCTGAAAAACAACAAAGTGTAAGGTAAGGGTAATGATCCCCACATGACAGTCGAGGAACCTGGAAGTCGGAGAGATGAGGTCATTTGTCCACAGTGAGAAAACAAGGGAGCAGCAAGGCTAAGGTTTCTGCTCAAGTCTGCCTATCCCAAATCACGTGCTGACTGCAGGAATGTGAGTAAACCGGGCTGATGTCAAAGACAAAAGAATTACTAATGTTTGATATCTCAGAATCAGGGAACTCCAGATCCCAGGACCCTTATGCATGCATGCTCCAGGGTCACCAGAGAGAGGCCTCAGGATGGGCTGTGACTGGGCAGTTTTGGTGGAGGGGGCGGGGAGTGCCCTTCCCAGGGCAGGTGGGCTACTGCATTCGGCTGCAGTTCAAGGCAGCTGTGCTGACACCTGCTGTTGGCACCTGGCGGACTGCTCCAGGCCTGCGGGGGACTTGTGGCCGAGACAGAAACCCACATCACCTCATTTGTCAGCACTGGTTCTGTCTTCAGCCAGACCACTCTCCAAACCCACCCAATTCTCTTCCCCATGTTCACATGTTGGGATAGCCCTTGATCTCCATGACACAATGGTTCCAACATCCTCCCCAGTCTTCCTCAGGAGCTGCGCCCACCCCTCCCACCCTGCCAGGCCTTAGCTTCCCCCTGCAGTGGACACGGGCTTCCTCATAGACCCTCTGATGTCATTTATTTGGCTTATAACAAACCCCTTGCCGCAAACCTTGCTGTCCCACATTTGTCCAGCATCTCTCTGCTGCCCAAGAATGCCTTATCCGATTACCATAATTAACTGGTACCATGCTAGGAAGCTGAGCCAGAATTAGAACTCTTGGGTGAAGAAGGTTTGCCAAGGGTTACAAGGCATGAGAATTGGAGTGGATAGAACTTGGCACTTGAAACCTCTTCCCTCCACATAGAACTTATTCTAGAAACTCATTAACTCTGATCAGTGTAGTTACATTTCCGGAAAAAGCTGGGGATGGGGAATCCATTTGGATTTTTACAATCTTGCTCTTTCAATTGCCAGAATGTTTCCTCTTCCTCTTCTTACTGTCAAAATTTGCTGTGTTATGTAATACTATGATTATTTATTGTAACATATTGCCATTATATTTCTGTTAGCTAATATTTATTGTGCATCTATTATGTGACCAACACTGTTCTAAATATTTTACACACTACATCTTATTTAAGCCTCACAAACAATTTGCAGAAGGGTAATAGTATGGTTATCTCTATTTAGTGGATGTGGACAGTAAGCTCAGAGCATTAACCATTCTGGCTGCCCCTGTATGCATTAATGTTCGAGATCCTCTGGCCTAAAGCACTTTGGTGATCTAGAAGGGGAGAGATGACATGCAGCCAGGAGAATCAAAGTGAGAAGGTGAGAACTGAACTGGTTGGAGGAGAAGAGAGAGAAATATGGGAGAAAAACTTCCTAGGCAGAGGGAACAGCATGAGAGATGGCTCAGAGACAGAAAAGTACATACAGCAGTGAGTACAACAGTGCCTGGCATATAGGAGGACCTAGAAATGCTTGTTGAATTGCTAGTTTGACCTCAGCAAGTGGGTCTCGGATGACACTATGCAATATAGAAGCAGTTACACGAGCGGAAGGAAGGGGCAAAAGCCCCTGCTATACGTGCCAAGCCCTCATCTAATTTTCTGAACAATCCAGTGGAGTAGTTTTCCTGTCTCCACTTTACAGGCAAGAAAACAGAGTTTCAGAGAAGTGGCTTGTCTGAGGAAGGTCAAAAGGCTAGAGAGTGGTAGAATCTGTGTTCAGGCCCAGCTCTGCCTGGCTCCACAGCTCTCTGTCCATCCTACTCGCCACGCTGAGGAGGTAGGACCTGCCTCCCACTTCTGGGCTTCAGGAGCTCCCTTCCAGGCTGACACAGTCTGGCTCAGACCTGCCTGGATTGGTGACACTTGTCTTCTTTAAGAAGCTATGGTTTTCCACCCTCTTGCCATTTTCTGCATGAGATGCAGCAGTGCCAAGGTTCTGGGTACCCGTCATCACAAGGGAGAAGGCTACAAGATGCCTTTGGGCAGGGAAGGAAGCACCCAGCTTTGAAGCACAGCTGAAGTCAGCAGGGAAAGTGCTGTGTTGCACCCAAGTGAAGCCCCAGATGGGGCCTCCAGTGAGATCACACCCAGCCTCCCCGGCTGTCAATGCAACATTTGCTCCCAACATATTGGCCTGAGAATGTTTCAGATCCACACCCCCAAATCCAGATGTGCTTGTGTCATGAACTCTATACACTCTGCTAGAAATTACTGAGGTCTGAAAAAGGAAATTAAGTACTCACTCAGGCACACACGGACCAGTGACCTGAAATATTCTGTGCACGGGCAAGGTTTGGGGTGCTCACATTTGGGACCCTGAATACCAGCTTCCACCCATCTACTGGCCCTCACCAGAGGTCATATGTAAAGGGATTGATGCTGTCCGTTGAGTGCCAGTGAAAAGTTTATGGATATGGAAATCGTCCTTTGCACAATGGCCAGGCGCTGCTTTGTTTTGAATATTAGCAGATTGGTTGGAACCTCAATGCAGTTTTCAAGCACTGCACTTCCAACAGGAGAGAAATCACGGATCAGGTCAACAAAGGAGGACTGCATTTCAGCCCTGGCTACACATATGGGTCACTTGGGAAGCCTTGAAAACAACAGTGATTCAGCTCCAGTGGGAAGATCTGGACATGGGTCCCCAGCAACCGTATTTTATTTAAAGTTCCCCAGTTCATTCCATTCCACAGCTACTGCTGAGAACCTCTACTGTGGAATATACCCTCCTGGACTGCTACAAAGCAACCACAAACAGGGTAGGAAGATGAGAGAGGGGTGTAGGGGTCAAGGTCATTGCCTTTACCTCAGACAGTTGCAGGTAACTCTCAGCTCTTTCACAGACTAACCTGTCACTCTGGACAAGGCATTTAATCTTTATGAACCTGTTTCTTCATCTGTCAGTGGGGATAATGATACTTGATTGGGCTTGAGAATGCTTAAATAAGAACATTTTGGTAAAGTGCTTTGCATGGTGCCTGACATATTGTAGGGATTCAGCTAATAGTAACCATGACTGTTACAGTTACTGCCACTAGAGGTGTGTGTCTGAAAAACACAGTCCTTGAGAAGAACACTCCATGGGCCAGTGGTCGCATTTCTGAAGACACAGAAAGGAAGAGCCAAGAGAAACCCAAATTAGTCACCACAAACTCACCCTGAACTTTCTGCACACATTAAGCAATGTCTCAGGCACTAACTTATGGAAGCTGCAAGTGGAAGGACCTAGAAGCTGTCTCCGTGCCTTTCCTAGCATCGTAAGAGAAGCTGAAATCCCATGAGTTCTCTAAAAACAGTCACTTCTGGCAATGCTCACGGCTCCGTAATTGACTACGCTAAATATGATTCCTGATGCCCCCAAAGTCAGCTGTTATCTGATCACAACTTGGTAAATATTATGAAAGTTGTGGTTTCGTTACCGCAAAAATATCAGTGCTAACTTTTTCATTTATGCGAGAAGTAGCCAGAAAATCTCTGTGGTGAGAACTTGAAAGCAATTACATCCTTGTTATTTAGAGGTTTGGCCAGATGTCAAGGGAATTTATAACCAAACCACTACTTTGGTGGTGTTTTGTCCCCCAAAGTAATCCAAAAATTAATGTACCAGAAGGAAATAATATGTTTGTATAGTACATTGTGACAGCTGAGGCTTTGCTCTTAGAGGAAATACCATGGAAATTCCTTTATCAATATAGAGGAATAGTGCATTTGGGAGTATTTTTTGACTTGGGGTAATAGGTTTTTCTTTGGTCAATGATATTTCTGAAATGGCAGACAGCTCAGAAAAAATTGGGAAGATACTATATGTCCCTGTATGTGTGTGTGTGTGTGTGTGTGTGTGTGTGTGTGTGTGTAGAGAGAGAGAGATGATAGATAGATAGATAGATATAGATAAAATTGATAAACAGATATCCATACCAAAAATTAATTAACATGCTGACATCAAAAAGAATAAATTGCTCCAAAACTCACCATAGCAGCCTTCTGTTGTATAAAACCTCTGGGAGACAGAAGAAAGTTTGGCCTGTTCAAGTCCACTTTGATGCACCTGCTGGACTGAGCCCAGTGAAGAAGAATTGTCCAGGTGGTTCTGGAAATGACCCAGGTGACAGTTATTTCTAGAACCTATGGGAACCCCAGTACACTGGACAGGAGAGCTTGTCCATAAAGATGATTTCTTGACCAGCAGGGCCAGAGGCTGATGAGATTTCTGCTAAACTCAAGCAGTTCGGCTTGCTTTTCTCACATCAGTTTGGTCATTTGTCCACAATCTGTTGGACACATTAGCTATGTGATATAGACAAATGGAGGCTTTCTTCAAAGATTTATTTTTTATTTTTAAAACCTTGACAAGCTACGTAAAAGCAAAGTTGTATGCAAGAGATATTCATTCCTTTCTTTTTCTTAATTATGAAGTATTGGAAACAACCAAACTCTAAGAGATTGCTGTTAAAGAAGATGGCTCTTTATGCATTAATCTTGAAAGGTGTTCCTGGGACTTCCTGATGGCGCAGTGGCTAAGAATCCGCCTGCCAACGGAGGGGACACAGGTTCAATCCCTGGTCGGGGAAAATCCCACATGACGCGGAGCAACTAAGCCCGTGCGCCACAACTACTGAGCCTGCTCTATAGATCCCGTGCTCCACAACAAGAGAAGCCGCCGCCATGAGAAGCCTGCGCACCACAACAAAAAGTAGACCCTGCTTGCCACAACTAGAGAAAGCCCGTGTACAGCAATGAAGACCCAACGCAGCCAAAAATAAATAAATAAATTTAACAAAAGAAAGGTGTTCCTCAAATAGAAAAGGAGTACTTCACAGAATAGTGTAGTTCTCTCTCTCTCTCTAACCTAATATATAGAATATTTTCCCACTTATACTGAAATATATATAGTTTCAGTATATCCACATATCCTTAAAAGTTCTAGAAGAATGATATGAACTAATCTTGAAAGGAATTTGGATCATGGAGGGAATTTCATT
Organism: Tursiops truncatus; assembly: GCF_011762595.2. NCBI lineage: Eukaryota > Metazoa > Chordata > Mammalia > Artiodactyla > Delphinidae > Tursiops > Tursiops truncatus. The sequence goes on from NC_047041.1 coordinate 82,273,201, forward strand.
TTCTTCATATTGCTTAATTTTTTTTACAGTTTACTGTGCATTTTCAAAAATAATTTTTAGATAGCTGAATTTTCAAAAATGTATTTATTATTTATATATTTATTATTTTTGTCTGTGTTGAGTCTTCATTGCTGCACATGGGCTTTCTCTAGTTGCGGTGAGCGGGGGTACTCTTCGTTGCGGTGCGTGGGCTTCTCATTGCGGTGGCTTCTCTTGTTGCGGAGCACGGGCTCTAGGCATGCGGGCTTCAGTAGTTGTGGCTCGTGGGCTCTAGAGTGCAGGCTCAGCAGTTGTGGCACACGGGCTTAGCTGCTCCGTGGCATGTGGGATCCTCCCGGACTAGGGCTCGAACCCGTGTCCCTGCATTGGCAGGCGGATTCTTAACCACTGCGCCACCAGGGAAGCCCCATGCTAAATTTTTTTTTCAAAGAACAAAATGAAAAGGAATTTTTCATGTGCTGTGTCTTCCATTCCATCCGCTGGAGAACCATGAAGGAGACTGACAAAAACAAACCCAGCAAGATCATATCAGATCAGAGACTTTTCTGTTTTAGCCTTAGTTCTCCCTATTGATCAAGCGCTGCTTTGTTTAACATAAAACTTCGGTCCATCTCATGAATCTACATGAGAAATTCAGGCTCGAAACACTTCCTAATTTACGGTCACTGTGGGTGGCAGCAGAGAGACCATTAACTCTGTCTGTAGCTTGATGGAGTCCACGAAGAGCTAATTGATCCAAGCAAGCCAAGGTTCGCCTAAAAGCTCACTTCCCTGGGGCATCTAGAGGACTCTGGAATGCCCTGGGCATTTTAATAAGAGCTGTCACTTGTTAACACTAAGTCCAAAATAGTGTGCTAAGCTATGTGCATCACCTTTCATCTTCACAAAACCTTCAGAGGTAGAGAGTATCATTCCCATTTTACAGAGGAAGAGACTGAGACCCATGGTGCTTAAGTAACTTGCCTAAAGTCACAGGCTAGCAAATGGCAAAGCCTGTACCTCTATCTCCACCTGTCTGCCTCCATTTTCTAATTTCTAGGTTATTTGATGCAGGAAGTGAAATACTATCTACTTAATGACCGTGAAAATCTAATATCCCTCTGAAAGTCTTCAGTGTACCCAAAGACTTACTTATTCACCTGCAGTATCTGGCCCATCAGTAATTTTTCCCCTTGGTTTGTACAAATTACTGTAGCAATCAAGATGCATGCATCCCATTGTTCTCTGACATTTAGATATTACAAGCCTTGGATAGTTTTTAACCAAGGCAGCAAAATCCTTGCACAAATGAGTTCATTTCAGGGGGAAAAATCTGTTGGCAAGGAACAAACCATAACTTGTCAAAGGCATGCATATTACTTTTTGCTAAATTCATGCTTTCCCTTGTCAACCAATAGATGAGCATAAAGCTTTTCGTAACAATCACTTTGGTGGCTCACTAGCAATATCATTATGATATAATATCCTCTTCACAATAAAGAATAATTTAGAGATCTGGGGATGAGAATTTTAATGATGGTGCTTATAGGATATTGGCTTAAGTTTTTTCTGGGTTAGATTCTTAAATCCTTTCAAAAAGTAAAATTAAAGGATTATGAAGTAAGCACTTCAGTTATTTCTTGAACACCCATTATTCCCCTCCCCACTGTGTGCAGTCTAGTGGCTGGGGAGCTGATTCTATCTCCAGGGTTGGATTCTGAACAGTCCAAGCCAACTGCCAGGGGAACCCTTTGCCCTCTGGTTTAGGAACTCTCGTCTAACCCAATCAGGTCATGGCATTCCCCTGGTCCTGAATTGGTACCGCAATAAATGGTGGTCTCTTTTGGGCCAATAAAATGTGGTCTCTTTTGGGCCAATAAGTTATGTAGGGAAGGTGATGGGGGCTTCTGGGAAAAGTGTCCTTGTGCTTAGGTGAGAACCACAGGAAAGCCAGTCCCTGTCTGTGGATGCTGCCCTGCCTGGAATGCAAGGCCTGGAATGACTGCAGCCACCTCGAAACACCAACCAACACATTTTTTTTTTTTTGAATTGAATTGAATTTATTTTTTTATACAGCAGGTTCTTATTAGTTATCTATTTTATACATATTAGTGTATATATGTTAATCCCAATCTCCCAATTCATCCCAGCACCACCACCCCACCCGTTTTTCCCCCTTGGTGTCCATACATTTGTTCTCTACATCTGTGTCTCTATTTCTGCCTTGCAAACTGGTTCATCTGTATCATTTTTCTAGATTCCACATATATGCATTGATATATGATATTTGTTTTTCTCTTTCTGACTTACTTCACTCTGTATGACAGTCTCTAGGTCCATCCATGTCTCTACAAATAACCCAATTTCATTCCTTTTTAAGGCTGAGTAATATTCCATTGTATATATGTACCACACCTTCTTTATCCATTCGTCTGTCGATGGGCATTTAGGTTGCTTCCATGACCTGGCTATTGTAAATAGTGCTGCAATGAACATTGGGATGCATGTGTCTTTTTCAGTTATGGTTTTCTCTGGGTATATGCTCAGTAGTGGGATTGCTGGGTCACATGGTAACTCTATTTTTAGCTTTTTAAGGAACCTCCATACTGTTCTCCATAGTGGCTGTATCAATTTACATTCCTACCAACAGTGCAAGAGGGTATCCTTTTCTCCACACCCTCTCCGGCATTTGTTATTTGTAGATTTTCTGATGGTGCCCATTCTAACCAATGTGAAGTGAGGCCTCATTGTAGTTTTGATTTGCATTTCTCTAATAATTAGTGATGTTGAGCAGCTTTTCATGTGTTTCTTGGCCATCTGTATGTCTTCTTTGGAGAAATGTCTTATTTAGGTCTTCTGCCCATTTTGGGATTGTGTTGTTTGTTTTTTTAATATTGAGCTGCATGAGCCGTTTATGTATTTTGAAGATTAATCCTTTGTTGATTCATTTGCAAATATTTTCTCCCATTCTGAGGGTTGTCTTTTCATCTTGTTTATAGGTTCCTTTGCTGTCAAAAGCTTTTAAGTTTCATTAGGGCCCATTTGTTTATTTTTGTTTTTATTTCCATTACTCTAGAAGGTGGGTCAAAAAAGATCTTGCTGTGATTTATGCCAAAGAGTGTTCTTCCTATGTTCTTCTCTAAGAGTTTTATAGTGTCTGGTCTTTTTTTTTTTTTTTGGTCCGGTCTTACATTTAAGGTCTTTAATCCATTTTGAGTTTATTTTAGTGTATGGTGTTAGGGAGTGTTCTAATTTCATTATTTTACATGTAGCTGTCCAGTTTTCCCAGCACCACTTATTGAAGAGACTGTCTTTTTTCCATTGTATACCCTTGCCTCCCTTGTCATAAATCAGTTGACCATAGATGTGTGGGTTTATCGCTGGGATTTCTATCCTGTTCCATTGATCTATATTTCTGTTTTTGTGCCAGTACCATATTGTCTTGATTACTGTAGCTTTGTAGTATAGTCTGAAGTCAGGGCATCTGATTCATCCAGCTCCATTTTTTTCCCTCAAGATTGCTTTGGCTATTCGGGGTCTTCTGTGTCTCCATACACATTTTAAGATTTTTTGTTCTAGTTCTGTAAAAAATGTCATCGGTAATTTGATAGGGATTGCATTGAATCTGTAGATGGCTTTGGGTAGAATAGTCATTTTCACAATATTGATTCTTCCAATCCAAGAACATGGTATATCTCTCCATTTGTTTGTGTCATCTTTGATTTCTTTCATCAGTGTCTTATAGTTTTCTGAGTACAGGTTTTTAGCTCCTTAGGTAGGTTTATTCCTTGGTATTTTATTCTTTTTGTTGCAATGGTGAATGAGATTGTTTCCTCAATTTCTCTTTCTTATCTTTTGTTGTTAGTATATAGAAATGCAAGAGATTTCTGTGCATTAATTTTGTATCCTGCAACTTTACCAAATTCATTGATTAGCTCTAGTAGTTTTCTGGTGGCATCTTTAGGATTCTCTATGTATAGTATCATGTCATCTGCAAACAGTGACAGTTTTACTTCTTCTTTTCCAATTTGCATCCTTTTTGTTTCTTTTCCTTCTCTGATTGCCGTGGCTAGGACTTCCAAAACTATGTTGAATAATAGTGGTGAGAGTGGACATCCTTGTCTTCACCCTGATCTTAGAGGAAATGCTTTCAGTTTTTCACCATTGAGAATGATGTTTGCTGTGGGTTTCTCGTATATGGCCTTCATTATGTTGAGGTAGTTTCCCTCTATGCCCACTTTCTGGAGAGTTTTTATCATAAATGGGTGTTGAATTTTGTCAAAAGCTTTTTCTGCATCCACTGAGTTGATCATATGGTTTTTAATCTACAGTTTGTTAATATGGTGTATCACATTGATTGATTTGCGTATATTGAAGAATCCTTGCAACTCTGGGATATATCCCATTTGATCATGGTTTATGATCCTTTTAATGTGTTGTTAGATTCTGTTTGCTAGTATTTTGTTGAGGATTTTTGCATCTATATTCATCAGGGATATCGGTCTGTAATTTTCATTTTTTGTAGTATCTTTGACTGGTTTTGGTATAAGGGTGATGGTGTTGTAGAATGAGTTTGGGAATGTTCCTTCCTCTGCAATTTTTTGGAAGAGTTTGAGAAGTACAGGTGTAAGTTATTCTCTAAGTGTTTCATAGAATTCATCTCTGAAGCCATCTGGTCCTGGACTTTGTTTGTTGGAAGATTTTTTTTTTTTTTTTTTTGCGGTATGCGGGCCTCTCACTGTTGTGGCCTCTCCTGTTACAGAGCACAGGCTCCGGACACGCAGGCTCAACGGCCATGGCTCACGGGCCCAGCCGCTCCGCGGCATGTGGCATTTTCCCGGACCGGGGCACGAACCCATGTCCCCTGCATCGGCAGGCGGAGTCTCAACCACTGCGCCACCAGCAAAGCCCAGTTGGAAGATTTTTAATCACAGTTTCAGTTTCATTACTTGTGATTGGTCTGTTCATGTTTTCTATTTCTTCCTGCTTCAGTCTTGGAAGGTTATACCTTTCTAAGAATTTGTCCATTTCTTCCAGGTTGTCCATTTTAATGGCATAGAGTTGCTTGTAGTAGTCTCTTATGATGCTTTGTATTTCTGTGGTGTCCATTGTAACTTCTCCTTTTTCATTTCTAATTTTATTGATTTGAGTCATCTCCCTCTTTTTCTTGATGAGTCTGGCTAAAGGTTTCTCAATTTTGTTTATCTTCTCAGAGAACCAGCTTTTAGTTTTATTGATCTTTGCTATTGTTTTCTTTGTTTCTGTTTCATTTATTTCTGCTCTGATCTTTATCATTTCTTTCCTTCTACTAACTTTGGGGTATTTTTGTTCTTTCTCTAGTTCCTTTAGGTGTAAGGTTAGATTATTTATATGAGATTTTTCTTGTTTCTTGAGGGAGGATTTTATTGCTATAAACTTCCCTTTTAGAACTGCTTTTGTGACATCCCATAGGTTTTAGATGGTGGTGTTTTCATTGTCATTTTTCTCTAGGTATTTTTTGATTTCCTCTTTGATTTCTTCAGTGATCTCTTGTTTATTTAGTAACATATTGTTTAGACTCCATGTGTTTGTGTTTTTTACCTTTTTTTCCCTGTAACTGATTTCTAATCTCATAGCATTGTGGTCAGAAAAGATGCTTGATATGATTTTAATTTTTCTTAAATTTACCGAGACTTGATTTGTAACCTAAGGTGTGATCTATCTTGGAGAATGTTCCCTTTGCACTCAAGAAGAAAGTGTAATCTGCTGTTTTTGGATGGAATGTTCAATAAATATCAATTAAATCTACCTGGTCTATTGTATCATTTAAAGCTTGTGTTTCCTTATTAATTTTCTATCTGGATCATCTGTCCATTGGTGCAAGTGAGGTGTTAAAGTCCCCCACTATTATTGTGTTACCATTGATTTCCTCTTCTATAGCTGTTAGCAGTTGCCTTATGTATTGTGGTGCTCCTATGTTGGGTGCATATATAATTTTTATATCTTCTTCTTGGATGGATCTCTTGATCATTATGTAGTGTCCTTCCTGTCTCTTGTAACATTCTTTATTTTAAAGTCTATTTTATCTGATATGAGTATTGCTATTCCAGCTTTGATTTCAATTTGCATGGAATATCTTTTTCCATCCCCTCACTTTCAGCCTGTATGTGGCCTTAGGTCTGAAGTGGGTCTCTTGTAGACAGCATATATATGGGTCTTCTTTTTGTATCCATTCAGCAAGCCTGTGTCTTTTGGTTGGAGCATTTAATCCATTCACATTTAAGGTAATTATCAATATGTATGTTCCAGTGACCATTTTCTTTATTGTTTTGGTTTCTTTTTTTTTTTTTTTTTGCGGTACGCGGGCCTCTCACTGCTGTGGCCCCTCCCGTTGCGGAGCACAGGCTCCGGACGCGCAGGCTCAGCAGCCACGGCTCACGGGCCCAGCCGCTCTGTGGCACGTGGGATCCTCCCGGACCGGGGCACAAACCCGCGTCCCCTGCATTGGCAGGCAGACTCTCAACCACTGCACCACCAGGGAAGCCCTTGGGTTTGTTTTTGTTAGATCCTTTTCTTCTCTTGTGTTTCTCACTTAGAGAAGTTCCTTTAGCATTTGCTGTGGAGCTGGTTTGGTGGTGCTGAATTCTCTTAGCTTTTGCTTGTGTTTAAAAGTTTTAATTTCTCCATTGAATCTAAATGAGATCCTTGCTGAGTAGAGTAATCTTGGTTGTAGGTTCTTCCCTTTCATAACTGTAAATATATTGTGCCAGTCCCTTCTGGCTTGTAGAGTTTCTGCTGAGAAATCAGCTGTTAACTTTATGTGAGTTCCCTCGTATGTTACTTGTCATTTTTCCCTTGTTGCTTTTAATAATTTTTCTTTGTTTCTAATTTTTGTCAATTTGATTACTATGTGTCTCAGTGTATTTCTCCTAGGGTTTATCCTGCCTGGGACTCTCTGTTTTCTTGGACTTGGGTGGCTATTTCCTTTCCCATGTTAGGGAAGTTTTCAACTACAATCTCTTCAAATATTTTCTCAGGTCCTTTCGCTCTCTCTTCTCCTTCTTGGACCCCTATAATGTGAACATTGGTACATTTAATGTCGTCCCAGAGGTCTCTTAGGCTGTCTTCATTTCTTTTCATTCTTTATTCTGTTCCATGGCAGTGAATTCCCCCATTCTGTCTTCCAGGTCACTGGAAGACCTTTGAGATCCATTCTTCTGCCTCAGTTATTCTGCTACTGATTCCTTCTAGTGTATTTTTCATTTCAGTTATTGTACTGTTCATCTCTGTTTGTTTGTTCTTTAATTTTTCTAGGTGTTCATTCTTTAATTCTTCTAGGCCTTTGTTAAACATTTCTTGCGTCTTCTCGATCTTTGCCTCCATTCTTTTTCTGAGGTCCTGGATCATGTTCATTACCATTATTCTGAATTCTTTTTCTGGAAGATTGCCTGTCTCCACTTCATTTAGTTTTTTTTCTGGGGTTTTATCTTGTTCCTTCATCTAGTACATAGTCCTCTGCCTTTTCATTTTGTCTGTCTTTCTGTGAATGTGGGTTTTGTTCCACAGGCTGCAGGATTGTAGTTCTTCTCGCTTCTTCTGTCTCCAACACATTTTCTTATTGTGGAAGCTACTTTGAGTTAATATCTCTGTAACTTAAGCATCCTATATTCGTCATCTCAGGCTGCTGTAAGAAAACACCATAGACTGGGTGACTTCAAAAATAGAAATTAATTTTTTCACACCTCTGGAGGCTGAGAAGTCCAAGGTCAAGGTGCTGGCTGATTCAGTTCCTGGTGAGGGCTCTCTTCCTGGCTGTGAGATAGCTGCCTTCTCGTCCCCACATGGCAGAGAGACACGGGGGTTGGGAAGCAAGCTCTCAGGGGGTTCTTTTTATAAGGGCTTTAATCCCATTATGAGAGTCCTATTCTTATGACCTCATCTAACCCTAATTACCCTCCCAAAGGCTGCATCTCCAGATACCATCACATTGGGGTTTAGGACTTCAATGTATGAATGGAAGGGGGCGGGCGAGAGACAAAAACATTCAGTCCATAACACATCCTAAACAATACCAGCCACAACCATTTCTTTGACCTAATTCTCATTTTATCATGATAGTGTCTCAAAAGATTTCAATAGAACCTTCTCTTCAGAGATAAGACCATCATCAACCATTCTACTCCATGGACTAGGAAACAGACCTAGTTTAAATCATCTGCTCCTAAAGAGCAGATGATTTAAACTTGCCCAGAAACATGACCCTGTTTGGCTTTCAGCTTTCTTGCTTTCTGCATAAGAATGTCTAATTTACAGTCACCAGATATATCCAATAGTGTTTCCAAAATATTGGCAGCCCACTCAGAAGAGTATATTATGTACTGATCTCTGTTGCTACAGCTAAGCCTAAATTAAGGCCAAAAGTCATGCAACCTTCTACCCTGGGCCTGTTGATGGAAAGGAATTCTAATACTGAAACCTTGTTTCAGGGGGCAAACATAAGGCAATTTTGTTTTTGTAGATCTTGATAGAGTTATCAGCATTAAAGTGATCTCCCTTTCTTTTATTTGGTAATATACATGTACCCAGGTAGAATCCATGTCTCCAGGTGTTCTGCAGGTCAATGTGTCCATGTGATGAAATTCTTACCAATAGGATTAAGAAGTGATAGGTGCAACTTTCAGATCACATCATTATTTATTTATTTTTTAAAATAAGTTTATTGATTATTTTATATTTATTTTTGGTTGCATTGGGTCTTTGTTGCTGCGTGCAGGCTTTCTCTAGTTGTGGTGAGTGGAGGCAACTGTTCATTGTGGTGTGCGGGCTTCTCACTGCAGTGGCTTCTCTTGTTGTGGAGCATGGGCTCTAGGCACGCAGGCTTCAGTAGTTGTGGCATGTGGGCTCAGTAGTTGTGGTGCACGGGCTTAGTTGCTCCGCGGCATGTGGGATATTCCCAGACCAGGGCTCGAACTCGTGTTTCCTGCATTGACAGGTGGATTCTTAACCACTGCGCCACCAGGGAAGTCCCCAGATCACATCTTTAAAAGGATGCTGTTAAAATCTTCATAACTGTTCAATCTGAGTGAAGTTATATACAGTTAACTTTTTCTACTTTATGTACATTTGAAAATTTTCAAAATTAATTTTTTAAAAAGAAATTGCTTATATTCCACTTCTTTCTGTGTCCTGTCAGCTGGGATGGAGAGGTGGTACTGAGCTAGCTTTGATCCTTCGGCCCAGGGAGAGACCCTAGGGCACGGTGAAACAACTGGAAAGAAGGGACCTGGATCCTTAGGACACCTTGAGGGCAGAGCCACCTCCCGGAACAACAATTGACTTGAAATTCCGCAGAAGAGACAAAAATTTCCAAACTATTTTCTATGTTAAAAAGCCATTGTTACTTAGGTCTCTAGTGAAGTTGAAAGATGAATATTCTAACTACTTATTCTCTAAGCCTCACCAACCTAGGAGCACAAATCGAATTTCATTGCGAATAATGTACAAATAGCTTTGTCCCCATTTGCTGCCACAGGATTGCGGCCAACAGTGATACCCGAGACTCCCCAGAAGCAACACATGTGTACAAACAAGATAGGTCAACTCTCCTGTCAGTAACCACATGTCCTCTGCTATTTCTTCCTGGTCGTCCTGCTCCCGGCTCCTTCCAATGGATACGGCTCCCTCCAGCCCACGGGAGGCACAGACCAGAGTTCTACAGGGTTCTTTTGCAAAATAGGAGAGAAAGCCGCCTTCCCTCCTATGTGTTAAATTCTATGAGGCGGCCCCACAGCAGCGCTGCTCAAGCCCCAACGCACACCAGAATGCTTCCTTCCAGCCTAGCTGTCCTCCTTGGTTCTAAGGCTTATATTCAATGGAGCACAGAGGACAAAGCCAGTTGAGCGATTCCCTCCAAGCTCTACTTTGCACCTTCCCTATGCTGACTCAGGCTTTGCCAATGGGTCAAGCTTGTCCGGCACATTCCTTCTTCCCTAAGATGCATTCTCTCCCCAGAAGGCCACTCATTTCTTTTGCACAGAAATCTTCAGCAGGGCCCACCCCAGTTTACTAGGCGTACCCAGAACCCCTGCCTCTAAAGCCAAAGAAACACGGAAGATAGAGTGTTTTCCTAGTAGAAGGAAGAACGAGCAAGAATCAAGGAGGGTTTGCATAATAAAAAAGGATGTTGCCTCGAACACGACTCCCAGGTGAAGTTCCAAGAAAAAAGTTCTGTGGTCAAATTACTTTGGAAAACACAAATACTGTAATTCCTCTTCTCCCACACCTACTAGCCCTTTAGCATATTAGCACATTAACGTTTCCACAAGCCCTACAATAAACCTGTTTATTTTTTTATTTTTTATGGTACACGGGCCTCTCACTGTTGTGGCCTCTCCCGTTGCAGAGCGCAGGCTCCGGACGCGCAGGCTCAGCGGCCATGGCTCACGGGCCCAGCCGCTCTGCGGCATGTGGGATCTTCCCGGACCGGGGCACGAACCTGTGTCCCCTGCATCAGCAGGCAGACTCTCAACCACTGCGCCACCAGGGAAGCCCCACCTGTTTATTTTTGTTTAATCCACTATGTCTTAGGCACATTACATCCGAGAGCCTTCCCCCCACCCCCAGCCCCTGCAATACCCATTAACGTTCTGGGAACACCCTTGGGAAAGTTGCAGTTGAAAGCTGGAGCCCTCACCCCCTTCAGCTTTCTATAATGGGACTTTGAGGATGAGAGAGAGGGGTGTGTGTACCAGCGTGTGTTATGCTGTCACTTGGGGTGTCGATGGCTGCTTTCAGTAGCAGCATTAATGTGACAGCTCTGAGTGGCTTATTCCTCCAAGTGGAGAAGGATGGGAAACACTGAGCTATTTCCCCTGTAGCATGCCAGGCTTCCATTACCAAGAAAGTTGCCAGGGTAAGCATTGGCACGGACAGTCCAGCAGATAGAATTGCTCCTTTTGGGAACTGAGGAATTCACTCCCACTCTGAGGTTGGCTCGGGTACATGCCTCTCCCAGCTGGTCGCTATGAAGGAATCTCAGCTTCCAGAGTGTCTGAGCTGCTTGAGAGATACAAGAATCTCAGAGACCCAGAGAAGCTGTCTTTGAAACAATGCAAATCTCTGTTAAAGGCACTCCATTTGAAAAGCTCCTGAACCTCAGAGCTCTCACTGAAGAGGCTGTTGAAGCCAGAAACTGCGGGTGGATCATGCAGGAAGAATTTCCACGGCTCACATGCCTGAATTTGGCCACGAAATATGAACACTCTGCTACACAATAGAGGCACAAGGGTTTTCTGGGCAGAAAGAATAATGCAAAGAGCAAAGCAAACGCTGGCAAAAGCAAATGCTTTGTCCCCTGGGCGTAATAGATCTCCCGAGACATGTGATTCTAAAGAAAGCTTAATTAAACTTAATGGACAAACCTCTCCATGCTAGGAGGCAGTTTAATGTGGTATTTCGGTTCTGGGTGGACAAAAATCAGTCTTCCTTGCGTCGCTGCTCTCTCCTTTAAATGAAACAAACTTCCTGATTAGCGTCATAACTCTCAGGACTGCCCGTGTCCTCCGAGCTTCTGATAACCTCTGTGGGACACCTGAGGGGGGCTGCTCACTGGAGCTGCAGGACACAGGCCACATGTGACAGGAGGGAACTCTCCGTGTGAAGGATAGCGGTGTCTTGACCATCTAGGTGCCTCCAGTGTCTGGCACAGGGCCCGGTGCGAAGGATATTTGAAGAATGAATGAAAGGAAGGAAGGAAGAGTGGGAGGGAAGGACAGAGAGAAGGAAGGAAAGAAAATAAATCGACTAAGAAAGGCTATAGCTAGAAAGAGTGTTGCAGGCATAGCCCAGTGAGAGAGCAGAAAGGATCGGATGTGTTTGTTTAGAAGACAGCACTAACAGAAGCTCAGGGCTCCTGTTTTAATCCAGGTCATTCTTCTCCCCATCGCCTACTCCCCTCCCACGTCCCACAGTTGCCCCCCCACCCCTTACTCAGGAGAAACTGACTATACCCCCAGGTGGGTCTGGCTGGCTGAGAGTAATTCCAGCCTCTTGCAAGTGATTGGTTCAGGAACGATTGTGTGAGTCATTGGGGTCAGTGGGGTGCAAAGAAAGTTTGCTAGGGATTTCTGGGAGTTGTCCTGTCCTGGGAGAGCTCCCCAAAGTGATTTTCTTTCTTCTTTTGAGGCCCAGAAAGATTGCTACTATCCTGCTACTGGCCTGAGGATGAGGCCAACACATGGGAGACAGTGTGGTCAAGAGAGTAACCCGAGGTAGATGCCACTGGGTGAAATATCCCTTGAAGCCCATCTGATTCCTAGACTTCAAGTTTGAGAGTCAGTCAACAACCTTGTCTTTCTGACCACTTTGAGCTGCATGTTTGGTTACCTGCAGCCAAAAGTATCCTAACTCATTTGCCCTTAATGATGACTGCTCTTTGAAGCAAGCCAAGGAGCCATCTCTTCTCCAATGCAGGCTTGAAGTCAGGAAGGGAAGAAATGGAGGAAGCTGGAAATTACAACCATGTTAGCAGTGAGTAGCCTCTCCCACCCCGAGCCCACCGCTACAAGCACGCCGGGCCCTGTGATGGGTTTCCACTGGCCAAACTTCACCTTTTGTGATTGCTACTCACATCAAGAGACTTGAAAAAAAGAAGATCTTCAGAGAACTATTCTTGGCATGGCTTCTAATTGACTGTGTGACCTTGAGCAAGACACTTAACCTCTCTGAGCCTTAATCTGCCTCAATCCATGCCAAATGGATTAAATGAAGATTCCTATCTCATACAATTTTTTCACAGAACCTGTGGGAAGATCAAATGTAAAGTAATTCTGAAGGGCTGCGAATCACAATGAGATGTTATTATTATCTTTACCGGATCAGTTTTTTTATTTCTTATCTCTCTAGTCTCTCCCCTGGACAACATTAATATCTGATAACTTAAGTCTACATTTAACTTCATCATACAGTATTGACTCCATTTCAACTGTTCTATCTATTATTTCTACCAGTCTACTTCCAAATGGATTTGGGGTAACTTATAATAAAAGGCCAAATACACTAGGACAATTAAATAAGAGTGCAAGGATAAGAGTCAAGTAAGGAAGGTGGAGAAAATCTGAACAAAGAGCTACTGTGACTGAGCCCCAAAATTTAGTTCTGAGCTTCCTGAGAGCCAAAGCAAAAAGTAGAACTTGTTTTTAAAGCCAATATCATGCAATGCACTATACCAGGCACTGTGAAAACTACAAACATGAATGAGACATGGCTCCTGCCCTCAAAGATTTTACAAAATAATAAGGGGGAAAAATCCATCAATAATAGTAGTAATATGAGGTGTTATTAAATAATACAAGCATTAGTAATTATCATCTAGAGAAAATTCATGGCAACAGTGAGAGCAGAGAGATTCATTCTAGCTCTGGGAAAAGAACTGATGGAAGAAAGGATATTTAAACTGGACTTTAGGTGGGGTTGGGATCTGATCATCGGAGATTGGTGGAAGGGCATTATGGCATGAGTGAGGTACCTGAATACATCATATTTAAGAAAAGGTAAGGAATGTACTTGGTCTAGAGTGTACTAGGATGCATGCGTTCGTGTGTGCGTGTTTGCGCACATGTGCACACTCATGTCCATATGTGTCCACTAGGTAGAGGAGTAGATAAAGTTGGAGAGGGAGATTATGGTCCATCCTAACAGTCCTTGAATACTGTGCTCAGGACTTTTGAACTTTATTCTGTAGGAAATGAAGAAAAGTCACTGAGAGTTTTAGTACAAAAGGAAAGTGACGTGATCATAGTTGTTCTCCAAATAATACATTTTTGGTCGTATTTTTCCCCCAGAGATCAAAATTGAAAGTGTGGGTCTGCTGTGAGCTAGTATATTTCCATCAGAAACTTATCCTTCCCCAGTGCCATTCTGTGTTCACTTGACAATTTTTCATTACATCGATTCTAAGTCAGTTATTCCCAGAGAAAAACAGAAATTCATCATCCTTCCCTTTATGATTTTCTCCTTTGTCATCAAACACATCAGCAGGCATGAGTTTTATCATAATTCAATTCCTGCCTTCCGCCCACCTTAATTACATGCATTTCCACTTGATAATAATTCACTGGAGTGTTCAAGAAGATCGGGAAGTTAAACTTCTGTTTGCCTTGGCACCCCTTTGGGGAGAGTTCCTCTATCGGTGCAGAGGACAGGAAGATGTCTCACACTGCCTTTCCTGAAGCAAGAGACATGCTTTATGTCCTTGAAGTCTCAGAATTTATCCACCTAATGGAACCATGGAATTCAGCATTAGAGGAGGCTTTAGTGACCATTTGTTGGGATACAGTGAAGGAAGAAGCACTGATAAGCATTTCTTTACAGCAATCAGAACCAAAAACATTGCTTTCCCTTCCCCAAAACGTTAGCCTGAACTCCAATAATTTCCAATACGGAATAAGTGAATTGAAATTTGTTGATCCGTCACTCAGAATTAGAATCATAGAGTAAAGCTCAAGTTTTCCCCCTTTTTCCATGAATACTTAGCCTGCTACTCCTTAACTGAATGCACTACTTGAACCGCCATCAGATTTAAAGTTAGATAAGAGCCTCTAAAAAGCCTTCTCTGATTCCTGCAGGTTGGGTTGGAGGCCTGCCCTTCCTCTGTGCTCTCATATAACGGCTTGTGCATCTCCTTGCCATATGGCTCACATGCCGTATGGGGCATTTGAGGACTTATTGTGCATCATGAATTTTAGATATTTTATTTTATTCAGTCTTCCTAATGACCCTGTGAGGTAGATACTATTATTGTCCCCGCTTTAATGAAGAGGAAGATTAAGCAAAGCATGGTTAAGTGACTTGGCCAAGATCATACAGCCAGTAAGTACTGGAAGTAGAGTTTGACCTCAGATGGTCTGACTCCAAGCCTTGCTCTTACATTCTTTGATAGAACGTTATCATGATCTGTTTCTGTGTCTGCTGCCCTTCTGCTTCCTCCCTGACCCCACCCCCGGTGGGTGGAGGGGTGCGTTCCCTGGCGTGAGCTGGTTTTATCCACTCTCTTACCCCTATTGTCCATCATGTAGCGCAGCATAGAGCAAATGGCAGGTGCTCAACCAATGAAAAGTATCTCCTTGGGGTAACTCTTCCTGCCAGACTCACCGGTTTGCATAAAATCTATATTTTAATTCTGGTTGAAGACACATTACACCTTCAAGGGAGGCGGAAGAGGACTCCTTTGTATGTATCTCTATTAACTCAGAAATTCAGCCACAGACATCACTAACATACATCAGGTGACCCAACTGTGGGGCCATTTCCAAGAGAAGATTGCAAAGAGAAGTTGAAAAAGGAATATTTCTCTAAGCTTTCTCCCAAAGAAATATATCTGCAGTCAGATTGGACATGTACAGTTTTACTTTATTTTGTAAATAAAGGGGACCCATTTCTGAAACCATGTGTTCAAATCTGCACAAGCAAGGATGACTCCTTTTCTCCTCCTCCATTGCCCTGCACTGCTCTCCACCCAGCCAGCAGGGGCACGGGCTTGGGATCAGGCCCACTCTCATGGATGAATCCATAGGAAACTCTGGCCAGCACTTTCTTCCTGTTTTGCCTGGAGATTCTCATCAGTTGCACCCTAAGCTGGTGCCAGGGACCAGACATAATTCTGACACATGTATTGAGGCTCTGACACAGGCTGAGGCTTCAAGGAAACATCTGAGCTCAGAAGGCAACTGGCTTCTTGGATCTGAGATACAGGAAAGACAACTGCAGAACGAATTGTCTTCTGAAGAAGACGGTTAATGACACTGAGCATCTCAGAAGTGCAGTCAGACCCAAGGGAGCCGGGCAGAGTCTCACCCCCCCTGCCTCTCCCCAGGATGCCCGGGCACTTTCCTTGCAGACGTGTCCCTCCTGCAGCGGGGGCTTTTTTATTTCTATATAGTTAGCAGGAAACTACGTGATCGTTTCAAAGATCAGAGCAGGATTTCTCTCAGGAAGAGAGGGGTGGTTAGGTCTCGAGGATGAGATCCTCTGGGCAGGGCGGGAGTGGATAGGGAGTGCATTGGGAAGCAGGGCTAAGAGAGGACCACAGAGTGTGGTCTAAGTGATAAACAGGAAGTCGGGAGGGAGAAGCAAGACAGATGAGGGAAGGGAGATGGAGATCAACACAGCAATAGAAGTGGGTTCTCCTTCTAGAACTTCCCTATAGCGGGAACATGCAAAGGGCTTTTACCAACATTGCCCAGAGTTCCATCCTAAATTATTTGTGGAGCGTGAAGTCATTCCCTTCAGTGCCTCAAGCCTTCAGGAGGTACTTGCTACCTCTATAACCTTGGACCAGAAGCACTCTGGGGAAGAAAGAAGTTGGGATGATACCCAATGTGGTGATCCAGAGCAGAAAAAAAGGTGGTTTATGTGAAAAGCAAAACAGAGAGGGGCTGTAGAATTTAGCAAAATCAGGAATTCAGATCAGAGGCGACTGGAAAATCCGTGTCATCCCAAGCCTCTCTCCCCGCCTCGCGTTTCCCTCCATAAGCTGAAGGAGAGATCAAGACAAAAAATCTCAAAGGCCAGCATGCCCCTGGCGGGCTGGATGATTTGGGAGTATCTGTGTAGCTGCCATTTGAATTCAACATGCATGTTATGATTCTTTAAAATGCTATGATAATATTTTTCCTTTTAAATATAATATAATTTTTCTGGGAATACAATAATTTTGACCCCTCTTTAGAATTCCAAAAAGCCCAAGGGAGGATGGGTGGGAAGTGCATTTGTAGCTTTTTTTTTTTTCCTCTAAAAGAAGATTCAATATTTTAAAATAAAAAACTCTTAGGAAAATCTTGGTTTGGTTCCAATGCTTTGGAACAGGGATTCACTATTAGTGAATCACTGTAAGCTATGACGCATTCAGTGATTTACCAGTCAGCTTAAATCAATTCTGATTCATTTCACCTCTTCACTTGTGTGTGCAGTGGGGGGAACAGAGGGCATAAAACCAGTGTTGATAAACAGAACAGCCAGTGTTCCTATCCAGGAGAAATACTGCCACCACATAAGCGTTCTGGGTGAGGGTCTTTCCGTCCTCAGCCCCCTCTGCCATGTGGGATGTGCTTGTCTTTTGATGCTTGTTTTGATGCTCTGGTTTCTTCTTCTGCATCTATGTTCTCCATGTGTTTGGGTGGAGATGAGCTTTAATGAAGAGAGGCCAGGAAATACGGGGTTTGAGGAAGAAAGCAAACACCTGAAGTCATTTCTTAGAGTTCAGTTGTTTGTGAAACTTTAAGATAAATGAAAAAATACATGAGTTTCAGGAGCTGGGCCTTCCTTTCCCTCCAAGGCCCCTGAACACACACACATACACACACACACAATCGTCCACTAGCAGATTCCCACTAGGCTATTTGAAGCCCTCTGGTGACTGCTGGAACTCTGCATGGCTGAGGTTGGGGCAGACAAGAGATGAGACACAATAAGCATTTCAAAAACCATCTCACAGTTGTGATCATCAATGTGTAATATGAGCTGGGGGTTAGTTAAATAAAATGTGAAAGCCGTATTAATGACCCTTGTGGCCGTCCAACATAGCATTTCATTTTCCTTTCCAAGGAGGCAGAGAGTAGGGCCGGCAAATAAATTATAGATGAAACCCCCATCATATGTTTATAAATACACTAACATTAGCATTTTACTTGCTCATAAATCTGCAGCAAACACTCAGGCACAAGATAGAACGCCCTGTAAAACAATGATATATTCTCGGTTCGCAGGCATCGACTAGTGGGCCATTCACTGCTGGTGCCGTTCTTCAAACACACTCCCTTTGCTCCTGCCCCCTCATTTAAAATCCATTTTAATTTAAAGATGCGCAAGGCAGTGCTCGTGGTACATTTAGTCGTCCTAGTTATACATCATGGAGCAAGGAAAAGAAAATTGTTTCATCTAGAGATACGGTTCAATGTGGTCACCACTGAACAGTGGAGTAATTACCATATCAGGCCCACTCAAAATGCACTCAGGGTGTTCCGTGACCTATCATTTGCTAATCTGCATAGTGAAGTATAGCTTCATAACTATAAATTGCTGACTTAATTAAAACCAGGACCTTTCTGTCATTTAATTACAGGGAGAAAGGTTATTGCTTAAATGCAATTTTCCAAATGTGATTTCTTAACAGTTATTAACTGCTTCACCATCATTTATTGTTTCAGATTTTTCAATTTGAAAATACTCCCCGTGACAGAAGTAATGACTTCATGAAAAACTCAATCTAGAGGGAGGCCAGCCAGCCCATTTGTTTCTCATAAGTGGAGCCGACAGGATACTGGAAAATGTCACCGAAGGATCCTGGGATGGCTCTCACTTTCAGAGAGTAATTAAAACCTAAAAGGTTGTATCAGAAATGAGGCAAGGTTGTTTGTGGACATTTGAAAGGTGGTCCCTCCCTTCCATCCTAGCTGATGCGTGTCTTTGCCTCATAAAAGTGGTGGTGGTAGGGAGGTGGGCCGGACTGTGCTGAGGACAGCAAGGAACAGTGGGAGCCTCAAGGGGACCAAAGACAGCACGTGGGTCAGTCAGCTACTAGGCACTGATCCGAATGTGTACGTGCTCTTTGTAGCATCCCAGCAGCTAGGACTGCTGCTGCTGCAGAATGAGAACCAGAAGTTTAGATGTGGTAGGTAGCCAGCCACGCAATGAAGAGGAGTCCAGGTTTTCCTTCATCTTAATGGTCGTGTCTTCTCTTTTACTCCACGTTTTAATGTGTAGCCCGGGGGTTACGCAGGTAAAGAGGAGTGACAGGTGAAGTTGGCCAACCCAGGTAACCTGGACAATTGTGCATCCCCAAAGCACTTCTTCAAGAACAGGGGATTCAGTTATCGTCTTAATGCTCATGTACAATAAATGGAGATTTGTGAAGCCGATAAACTCAACCCTTCACTTCCTATTGTAGTTCATCCCCAGCAGAGGGACCAGGAATTTAGCTGTGATGGCAAATCTGGTTTCTTCCCTCGACTCTGACAGCTCCATGCTAGAAAGTTTACAAAACAAACATGCTTTCTGCCCGAAGGGATCTGAATGTCTTGTTTATAGGCTGAGAATTCCCTTAAATTTTACTTTCACTTTAGAAGAGGGTTAAAGTTAAAATTGCTATGACGAAGTAGTAAAATTTCATCTCATTTCTATACATTTTAGCTGCTTCTTTTGGCTTTATTCATTGCGGCAGATACACAAAACTGACTAATGAGGATTTCATAAAATCTTAATCAGATTATTAATAATCCCTTATGTTCTCCGTCAGCATTGTGCTTTGCAGTTTTCACAGTATCTTCATACACTTTACCAATTTCAGTTCAATTAAGCAAATATTTTAGTAACACCTATATTTAAAAGGCATGGCTCCTGCCCACATTCAATCAGGGGAAGTCATTTGATCCTTAATCTAATTTTGTAACGTGGCAAGGAAGGTGCTTTAAACAAGGCTACACCGCACCTTCCTCCCACCACATACTTTTTTTTTGGAAGAAACAGGAACACACTCAAACTTGATCAAAGTGAGTAAAAGTAAAGTTCAGCATAGACATCTAGAAACCTCAAGGAATCCAAGGACAGCAACCGAAGTATAAACAGGTTTCAAATGAACCGGCCTGGGAAAGCTGAGATCCAAGGCTACTTTGCCTCTAGAGGCCACGTGATCTCCATTTTTCTCTGTTTCTCTATGGGTTTCTGCTCCTACTTTTCTCTCTGGACCAGCTCCCCTCCTTCCTCGTTTCATACGTGGTCCAACACGGCAGCCATCATGACTCCTCAGCTCTGCTACGTACCACCAATTGCCAATATCTGCCTCTCTTAGGTCTAATTTCTGGAAGAGGTAACCTGCTTGCCTGAATGTTGACCCATTTAAAATATGGCAAATCATGACTCACTGGCTAGCTGGGCCTTTGGATAGGAAAAGCAATGATACACATATATAGAATAGAAGCTCAAAAATTATTATCTTTATTTGAGAGCTAAGGAAACTAAACCTCAGAGAGGTTAAGCAACCTGCCAAGGTCCACACGGCATTTAGGCAACAGTCACATCTGTATTCTCTCCCCGTCAGTGCCTCTTCCAGGGGCTAAAAATAGTGAACTCATTTAAATAACAGATTACTATCATGCATATATATATACAAATATAGGGTTTTTTTTATTTGTTATGTTTCATTTTAGCAATTAACACTAACTTTTTCCCCCTAACGATTGTCAAGAGTACAAATCTTCTAGTTAAAGGAGAAATTCTGTCCTTTTAAAGTGAGGAAATAATTATTTCTTTTAAACAACTAAAGCTCTCCTTTGTACCTTATTAGCCAATCTATTGACTATTAATATCACTTATTCAGAAAGTTGGTGGAGGAAGTAACAATGACTAATACACATTCAAGATTCTCATTTGGAAGTGGAACACTACATTTTTTAACACACAAAATGCGCAACAGAGACAGAGCTCATTTCATTCTTGCCGTGATTGCTTTATGTGGAAGCCTTGTATTTTGGTCTGAAAATCTGGTTCTATCGTGGATGGAATCCAGAAGTGCCCCAGATGACTTACTTTGAATCTGGGCAGAGGAACAGACTCAAACCCCCTTCCCACCATCACCACCAGCACCAGAAAAATGAGGCAGGCGATTTTGAAGAAACACTCTCCTAAATTTTACGAAATGACTGGTTATTGTAAAACATCGTCCACGACGGACTATGCGATATACAAAGAAGCGAGGGAAGACAATTCCTGGACGTGTGAGCTACTGGGTCTTTTTTGTTTGTTTGTTTTTAATAGGTACCTTTGGGCCATCACATTATGGCTTTATAGCAGGAACCACAACCACTGCAAGCCACAAACCAAGCCTCACACATGTAGGTTACTTCTGTGTAGATCCTGCAATTGCAAGATTGTCTGCTCAGTCAAACCTGCTGCACTTAGACAACTATTCTGATTCTGGACGTTTTCCCCGGACATGTCAGTCTGGTGTGTGTGTGTGTGTGTGTGTGTGTGTGTGTGTGTGTGTGTGTGTGTGTGTGTGTTGTTGCTGTTGCTGTTGTTGTAACTTTATTGAGATATTATTCACAAATTCTTAAAATTCAATCACTTTTGGTATATTCATGGAATTATGCAACCAACAACACAATCCATTTTAGAACATTTTCACCCCCTGAAAAGAAACCTTGCACCACTTAGCAGTAATCTTCCAGCTCCCCTAATCCTAGGCAACCACAGATTTACTTTCTGTCTCTAAAGATTTGCCTATGCTGGACATTTCATACAAGTGTAATCATATAATATGTGCTCTTTTATGACTGGCTTCACACAGCAAAAGGCTCTCAAGCTACATCCCTGTTGTAGCATGTATCAGCTCTTCATTTCTTTTTATGGCTGAATAATATCCCACTGTATGCACATACCACACTTTATTTATCCATTCATCAGTCAGTGGACATTTGGGTTGTTTCTACTTTTTGGCTATTATAAATAGTACTGCTGGGAACATTCGTGTGCAAGATTTTATATGAACATATGTTCTCAATTCTCTTGAGTGTATACCTAGGAATGAAAGGGATTACATTAAAAATACACAAGAAAATGTCTTGAAATCATTTTTCTGTAACTCCCTCCCTCTTTCTTTCTACCTCTTACTTACCCTCAAAGGTTTTCCCTTCCCTCACTCTAAGCATCCCGAAAGACTGCCTAAAACTCACAGCTCAAAGAGGCTCTTTATTCCCCTTCACGTTATCTTATCTATTCTGTTCACTTTTCCTTATCTGTTCTCTTCCTCTGGCCTGTAGTCCTCTGTCTTTCCAATTTAAATACCGCTGCCTTGCTGGCTTCTACGTTTTTCCTACCACTTTCCTTCATCTGCGTTAACATAGCAAAAAGCTGGGCCTGGTGCATGTGTGTGAGGGGGAGGGGCGCTGCTTCTGGGGGGCAGAGAGAGGTGGGGGATGGCAAGTGAGCCAAAAGCACTGCAGATACCATAATTAGGCTGCTTCCAGTCATTGTTAACATTGGGATGTATCTAAACACAAATCCAATTCTGAAAAAATATCTTGAAAAAAATGCAATACAAGGACTACCAAGGAGGAGAACTGCATAGCATGACCTCCAGCCAGGGTCCAAATGATTCCCTCCACTCATCTTTCTCAGCAGAACCAACGGAGCATGTCAGCTGCTCCCTGTATGCTTCCTCTGCACCTTCCCACAAATCGCTGAATCCTTATATGTGGTGTCTTGAATCCTAAAATAATGGTGTTGGGCTAAGCCAGCTCTTCCATCTGAGAAGCCAATGATTCTATGAAATCTGTGTTCTTGACATGTAAGTTCTTTAGAAGGGGAAATCCATACCCCGAGTGAGCTGAACGGTAGAAACTGTGCCTTTTCCAGGTCACCAGCAGGTAAGCCCTAAGTCTTCCGTCTAGGGCAGCAGAGAGAGGGATGGTGGAGCTTCCAGATCTGTGATCTCAGACAACACCTAATGCTTTCTCGTTGGGAGGATAACGTTAAGATTTTTATCTGCCCGACATCTCCCACCTGCCTAAACAGGTTGGCTCAGGGTCTGAGGGGCTGGGGGCTCGGCTTGGCAGTTCTCACTCTGGTCTCTCAGGTGGGTGCCGTCCAGCGGGCGTCTCTAAAGTATCCTCCTCCTTCTGGTGTCTGGGCTGAGAAGACCCCAATAGCCAGGAGCTGGCACAGCTGGGCACTCAGGCATCTCCCTCTTTCTCTGTGTGGCCTCCCTGAGGGGCCTCTCCACACTGTGGCCTCATGGAAGCTGGACTCCTTACATTTAGCTGAAAATGCCCAGAGTAGGTGTTCTAAGAAAACCCAGCAGAAGCCCCTCTACATGGAGTGCCCTCCTCTGCCCTTTATCCATCCAGGCAGTCACAGAGACCACCCAGGTGTAAGGAGAAGGGACCTAGATTCCCCCTCTTAATAGGAGGAGTGTCAAAGAATGTATGGACTCGTTTTAAAACTGCCTCATACCATAGATGAAATAGCCTCCCAAGCCCTCCATCACCTCACTTATAATTCTTTGCATAGTACGTAGTGCTAGCTGATATCTTTTCCTATTGGTTTGTTGTTTCTCTAACCCCCAAAAGCATGCAAAATTTTGAGAATAGCGGCCTCATGTGTCTTATTCACCACTGTATCCCCTGTGTTGAGTAGAGCAGTGCCTGACACTTAGCAGACAATAAATACTTATTAAATGAACGAATGAAAGATAAATGATAAGGACTATTCTGAAGTAGACATCTCACCAAGATTGATATTTCTGGGTTCCATTTTGGATGAAGATGGACCCTCTCTTCTTCCTTTTTCTACTCTTCTCTTCACCTCCCTCCCTCCTCCCCTACAAAAACAGTTACAAATCCCTGCTGAGACAGTATCTCCAACCTGGAGTCCTTAGTAGAATTGTGATCCATTGGAGCCAACTTTCACTACCTCATTTTTCATGAGAACAAACACACCCAAACACACTAACTTCATCTTGTGGATATGAATATCCTTCATCCTTTGGATATTATACAACTCTGCACCCTGTTGATTTTACAGATCATAGATTGGTTTGGATCTGTTTCTTGTTCCCTGGATTTTTTGGTTTTGCTTTGTTTTTTTCTCAGCCAGATACGCTGAGACCTGGTCTATATCCATTTAGTGGAATGTATCAGTCTACCCTTCGCAACATTTCTGCCCCTGAGATTCTGCTAGAGACTTCACAAGCTCGAACGTTCTAACTACATGTCATGGGCACCATTGTCTCTTGTCACAATCCTAATTCTATGTTCTGATAATAAAACTTCATTAGTGTCTGCACCTCCTTTCCCTTACCTTTGAAATACTGTCTTCTGCTGAAATAACTAGCGATGCTCTGAGTCACATCAGTTGGCTGTCTGACAGCCTTTGTGAGTGAGCTAAACTGTGAGAAAATGAACGTTTCTGACAATTTCCATTATCGTCAAGTGGAGATATTTACTTGTACAAATATTAAAGGTTATTTAAAGATGTAAACTGACTTCATTTCATTAGAGCTTTGTATAAGGTAATAATTTAAAACAACTACCCATACTCATTTGAATAAATTACCAATTCATTTTCTGAAAGAAAAATGCCACTTCTCCAGGCTGTGTTTTTAACTGCTTGCAATGGTGGAAGATGAAAATAAAAACCTATGAATATTTCAGAACAAGAACTGTTCAAATTCTCTTACTATTTAACATGAATCAGACAATAGGTTATTGTTCTGGAAACCAGATGAGACAGTGACATCAAAATGGATCTTAAAAAAGGGGGTAGGGCTTCTCTGGTGGCGCAGTGGTTGAAAGTCCGCCTGCCGATGCAGGGGACATGGGTTCGTGCCCCGGTCCGGGAGGATCCCACATGCCGCAGAGCGGCTGGGCCCATGAGCCATGGCCGCTGAGCCTGTGCGTCCGGAGCCTGTGCTCCGCAACGGGAGAGGCCACAACAGTGAGAGGCCCACGTACCACAAAAAAAAAAAAAAAAAAAGGGGGTAGTAGAAATTGTGGTTACATCCTCCTGAATTTCAGTTCTAGGAATTCACCCAAATAAAAAATCAGGATGTGTGCAAATATTTATCTATAGGGATGTTCATCCCAGTGTTATATATAGTTGGAAAGAAAGGAAGGAAGGAAAGTGTATCCAAGACTATATTAGAGTACAGTCATATGATGGTCTGGAGCAAAAATGATTAAAAATGTTATTGTAAGAATAATTCATAATGACATGTGAAAATGTTCACTATATAAAAAGATGTAAAGGGAAACTACAAAGAATATATATCCTGGACTACCCTGGTGGTGCAGTGGTTAAGAATCCGCCTGCCACTGCAGGGGACACGGGTTCGATCCCTGGTCTGGAAAGATTCCCACATGCTGCGGAGCAACTAAGCCGGTGCCCCGCAGCTACTGAGCCTGCGCTCTAGAGTCCATGAGCCACAACTACTGAGCCCGCGTGCTGCGACTGCTGAAGTCCGCATGCCTAGAGCCATGCTCTGCAACAAGAGAAGCCACCGCAATAAGAAGACCACACACAACGAAAATTAGCCCCTGCTCACTGTGACTAGAGAAAGCTTGCGTGCAGCAGCAAAAACCCAATGCAGCCAAAAAAAAAAAAGGAATATATATCCCATGATACCATTTATGAAAAGATAAACATCTATATTTGCAATGAAAAAAACTGAAAAGAAATAGATCAAAACAATAACTTGATAGTGGGATTATTGGTGATTTTCTTTCTTGTGCTTTTATAATGAGAAAAATACGAGTAATCCAGTATTATTCAACCATTTGCAACTTAGTCGTGTTGGAGGCATCATTATTCTTGCTTAGCTGGATCAGGTCCTGTTTTCTTCGAGTACAATAAGGAACATCCCTGGGTGATTCCGTGCATTAATGCTAGTGCTGTGGGTATTAGCTAAAGGAGACATGGAAGGAGTTGGTCAGATACCGGTACAGGAAGTTCTTTATGCTTCCAGGACTCGGCTCCTTGGCGTAGTCCTTCCCACCTATGACCTCCAATATTAAACAAGTTAAATAGTAATTGTTAAAGTGCTTCTTACAAAACTTTTAGAAGACCTTAACTTTTTTTTTTTTTTTTTTTTTTGCGGTACGCGGGCCTCTCACTGCTATGGCCTCTCCCGTCACGGAGCACAGGCTCCGGACACGCAGGCTCAGCGGCCATGGCTCACGGGCCCAGCTGCTCCGTGGCATGTGGGATCTTCCCAGACCGGGACACGAACCCGTGTCCCTTGCATCGGCAAGCGGACTCTCAACCACTGCGCCACCAGGGACGCCCAAGACCTTTTAAAGAGTGAATTATTAAGGATTAGCTCGGCCTGTGTCTCACAACCCTCCCCTACATCCCCGCCTCCACCCTCCCCCAGAAAACACAATGGTCATTTCCTCACTTTTAGGAAGTCCGGGGCTGTTAAGGCATTCTGAGGGTTAGGGATTTCGGTGACTTCTATCTTGTGGCTTTCTATCCTCAGCAAATTGACTCCTCCTCGTAGTCCAAGCTCCAGCCATGACTGAGCATTCCAGTGGGTAGGAAGGCAGAAGAGGAAATGAGGCGGGGCACGCCCAGACTCTAAAAATCGCAGGCAAGACTCCTGTTACACCCCATTGGCAGAATTTGGTCACACAGCCACTGCAAGGGAGTGTTATAGGAATCTGAGAAATGCAGTCTTCAGTCTACCTGGCTCAACTAAAAGTTAGAGGTTAATTTTTTAAGGAAAAAGAAGAGAAAATGGATACTGGAGGAGTAGTAGCCTCTCCAAAAAAAGCCATACGTGTGGACATCACAGGATATCACTAGGCAGAGAACGCAAATCAAGTGTAACTCTTTCAACATCTTTTACATTCATTCAACCCAGAAAGCATTCCCTGGTGCTTGCGTTTTTTTGAAAATAGTCTACATGCTGCAGAATTCCGAGATACGGTCTCTGGGGAAGAAATAAAACAGCTGCAGCAAATAAAGCAGATGGGAATTAAGAATGCTGGAGAGTCTCCAAAATATGATGCCATTGTCCACTAAGTGCCAACTCTACAAAGAATGCGTGCTCCAAAATAGAAACTTCATGAAACTTTGAAGCATTTGATTAATGTAAACCATCATGAATAATGCAAGGCTGTGCACCCGGGCTTGTTGTGAAGCGCAGAGAGGAGAAAGATTAGCATGTTCATCTTGGCTTGTTAAAAAATTAAGAAAAATTCACAGAGAGAACTCAGGCATTTTGGGGTGATGGGTGTGCTATGAAAATGGTCACTGCTGACATGATCCTTGGGGCAGGGGCTGCTCAGAGCAAACGCCAGCGAGCTTGCCAAGGAGATTTCCTCCAGAGGGTAGGCAGAGCTTTCCTTCTTAGGGGCCCCCCAGGTCCAGCCCTGTATGCCATTGGGTAGAACCGTCAGGGCCAGTCATGCATATGTGACTGCAGGCAGGCCCCAAAGACTCTTCTTTGCCCTGAGATATCTTTCCCACCTACAGGTTGCTGGAAAGAGACATTCCTCCAGCAGACATTCTCTACTTTATATTAATTCATTATCTCCTGAATATGCAAAGATCTCTGGGAGGAATTGCACACGCATGTTGTTCCAAAATATTTCCCTTTCTATTCTGCCTCTAAAATGTCTTTTGCAAATTTTATTATAGGGACTTCCCTGGTGGCTCAGGGGTTAAGAATCCACATGCCATGCAGGGGACACGGGTTCAATCCTTGGTCTGGGAAGATCCCACACGCCGCAGAGCAACTAAACCCGTGTGCCACAATTACTGAGCCCATGCACCGCAGCTACTGAAGCCCGCGTGCTCTAGGGCCCACATGCCCAAACTACTGAAGCCAGCGTGCCTAGAACCAGTGCTCTGAAACAAGAGAAGCCACTGCAATGAGAAGCCCACGCACCGCAACGAAGAGTAGCCCTGGCCTGCCGCAACTAGAGAAAAGCCCGTGCACGGCAATGAAGACACAACAGCCAAAAAAATATAATTTATTATAAAAGATTTAAGATTTACAAAAGGTAAAGAATCACCCATCACCCAGCTTAATATATAAAATATTACCAATGGAGCTGAGGCCCCTTTGACCCTTTCCCACATATCCTGTCCTTCTACTCGATCAGGCCATTATCATTTTTAACCAAAGCATTCATTCAGCACACCCTGAGTACCTACTATGGTGCCAGGCACCATAACAACGGTATCCTTGCCTCCAATGTCTCCCTCCAACCATTTAATCTCCCACATTGCAGTCACAGTGTTGTATTCCTGCTTAAGAACTTCAGGTGGCTTCTTATTGCCTATATGATAAAGTCCAGCCTCCTTAGCACGGCATCCAATGTCATGTGACCATATTGCTAGGGTCCCTCCCAGAGCTTTGGAAGGGTTAGGGTAAGGATTAATGTGGACATAGGGTTATCATTAGCTTCACAGCAAACAGGGCTCTGTACATGTTTGCATGGCTGCAGTAATAGATTCCCTGTGTGTGTCTTCTCATTTTCAGTAGAAGGAATTTATCAGACATGTGTTCAAATCCCAGCTCTGCGGCTTGCCAGACCTTGGGCAAGTTACTTCACCTCTTTGAGTTTCTATTTCCTATTGGGGGTAAGACCATCTATGGAAGAGACTGCAAGCTAATCACCAAAGTCCCCTTTGCCCTTCTTCTATAGTTCTAGAATTGTAGCTAGGACACTGCTGCCCAACTAGGGGCCACATTTCCCAGCTTCCTGTGGAATTTGATTTTACCCTCTTACAAACTACTATCAATACATTAACTTGATACTGTTTAATTGATGCTGACAGAAGACATGAGACTCCTAGGTCAGAGACAAAGGATTTTATTACTCATTACACAGCAAGTGCATGAGCATATTTGCATCAGCTCCTCTTGCCCCCAGGTCTCATCAGTATGATGCGATTGACCCAGATGGGTGTTATGCACCCAGTGGGTTTGTGTTACAACTGAGGAGCACTGAGCTTGGGGAAACCACCATTTTTTTTTTTTTTTTTGCAGTACGCGGGCCTCTCACTGTTGTGGCCTCTCCTGTTGCGGAGCACAGGCTCCGGACGCGTAGGCTCAGCAGCCATGGCTCACAGGCCCAGCCGCTCCGCGGCATGTGGGATCCTCCCGGACCGGAGCA
Organism: Tursiops truncatus; assembly: GCF_011762595.2. Classification (NCBI taxonomy): domain Eukaryota; kingdom Metazoa; phylum Chordata; class Mammalia; order Artiodactyla; family Delphinidae; genus Tursiops; species Tursiops truncatus. Next base: position 82,301,832 of record NC_047041.1, read on the forward strand.
CAAACCCGTGTCCCCTGCATCGGCAGGCAAACTCCCAACCACTGCGCCACCAGGGAAGCCCCTATCAGCTCTTTTGAGATTAGATGTGACCATGTGACTTAGTTCTCTGCAATAGAGTATAAGAGGGGAAGAGGTGTGTGCCTTCTGGGGTGACACCGTAAGACTAGGCCATGCCACATCGACTACTCCTTCTTTCCCTTTCCTGTTGGCTGGGTAGTTGGAATGGCAATGTTAATAGAGATCCCAGAAACCAAGTATTGGGGGAAGTAGAACTTCCATCAGCCTGGGTCCCTGAATTACTTTGTGCAGCAGAATTGCCCATCAACTTAGAACACTTACCTCAAATTGTCATGTGAGAAAGAAATAAACTCTTTATTCTGTAAGCCATCTAAAGGGTTAATTTGTTAGAGTGACCCAGCCTACCCTTCACTAATACAGCATCTAACTCAGAAGGGTTATGAGGATTAAGAAAAATTCCAATGGCTAACATTTAAGCAGAGCTTACTGTGCACTGGGCTCCATGCTAAACACTTACATACATGATTTCATTAAATAATCAAAATAATCTTTCAAGGTAGTTTTCTTCATCTCCATTTTATAATTGGAGATCAAAGAGATTAAGAAATGTTCTTAAGGTTCAAAGACTAGAAAGTGATAGAAATGGAACAAATCCAAGTCTGACAAATGCATGGTGGTTTTGGTATACCTCATGCCTCCAGGGTTTCAGTTGCAGATTCTTCTCTCCTTCTCTCTCCTTTCCTGTCCCATCTGCCCTTGATCCTCCCCTCTCTTCTTCCTCTCCCTCTTTCCTCCCTTTCTTAATATTGATTCCATTTTCATGCAAGATGGCATGTTATAATGCAATAAATACTTCAGTCAGGAGATCTGAGTTACGGTTTGAGCTTTTGCAAGTCCTAGCTGCATAAACTTGGTAACTCATCTTATCCCTCTGAGCCCCAGTTTCTTTGTCAGAATAATAGTTATGTCAATAATAGTTGCCTTATCCATCTTAGTTGATGACCAAAATAAACTGCAAAGGTCTTTACAAACTGTAAAACACTCTAGAAATGGCAGGTGTTACTCCCCGCTCTACCCCCATCTCATATGCCAGTAGTTCACCAAGTACAGTCTCTGGACAGCAGCGCCAGCATCACTGGGAACTTGTTAGAAATTCAAGTACTCAGGCCACACCCAGACCTGCTGAATTAGAAAATCTAGGGGTAGGGCCTCGAAAACAGTATTTACCAAGCCTTCTAGGTGACTCTGATGGACACTCAAGATTAAAATCCACTGTCCTATGTATGTACACACACTCACAAACACACACACATATTCACACTCATATCCTGATGAAATTAAGTTAAAATAAATATTAAATAGAAAAGAAGTCATATAATAGCAGCCTGAAGATAGCGTTTGGGAAAAGAGTATCATCAGTGCTAAGGATATGCTTGGGAGGGAAGGGTAGGATGAAGACATGGTTAGGAGCTTCAGGACTTTTTAAGTTCAGTGGAATTTCTTTCTTCTTCCAGAACCAGCGCTGTGATCCATGGCTGAGCTATGCCAATGGAAGAAGAGCAGGAACTGTGAGTCTTGAGGAAATAACTCAATATTTAGTAGGACTTCTTCAGTTGTAAATAAGAGAAAGCCATCGTAAACAGTTTTAAACAAAAATGTAAATACATTGTCTTACAAAATTTAAAAGTCCAGGAGTAGATTGGCTTCATTCACACCCTGGATTCTTGGGCTCAAACCTTGTCACTGGGATTCTGTTTCTCTCGTTTTCTTGGCTCTCGTTTTCCCTGTTGTTTTCGTTACTCTCAGGGTCTCCTTGTATGGTGGTATAAGTGCGTGGAATTGCTCTAGGCCCGTATTTTATCTGCTTAGCAACTCCGGTGTAAGGAGAGTGCCTGGTTCCCCATGGTTCCAACAGAAATCCAAGGCTCCTGGATCCTTCTTGGGGCACATGCCCACCCTCGGGCCGACTAGCACGACTCTGATCGGCCAGGCCTAGGTTACATGGCCAACCCTGGAGTCCAACACACCCACATGCACTGAAAAGGGGAGCGTGATTCTCTATGAGAAAATATGGCTGCTGTCACCAAAAGAAGGGTGGGTTGACACTGGGCAGGTGAAAACAACAGATGTCTACAAGAGACCTTAATTTGCTGCCTCTGGGAAGACTAGGATTATGTTAGCCACAAACTCCTGCCAAGGTTTCCTCCTTCTCTCCGTGTCCTGCGGAATTATCTGTGACAACAGTGACTGATCCCCAAAAGGGAGGGGTAGCACCTGGAACACAGCAGCTAAAAAAATCAGGCCCATATCTCAGTTTCAAGTTTGACTCAACTTCTCCAGTCTCAGGAATTTATCCAGAGTAGAATCTTTAAGCCTTGTCCCTCAACAATTTCCATCTCCTTTTACAATGCTCTCCGGTAAGTAAAACTCCAGTTTCCTTACAAAGAGAGGCTTGGAAGCTTCAAGGTGTTTTACGTTTGGATCCACGGTCTGTAGACCAGTGCTATGCAATAGAACTTTCTGCAGGGATATAAATATTCTTTATCTGCACTGGCTAATGTGTAGCCATTAGCTGCGCACGGCTAATGAGCACCTGAAATGTGGCTATTGTGACTGAGGAACTAAATTGTTCATTTTATTTAACTTTAATTTTCATTCTAACAGCTGCATGTCCCCATGGCTACTATCTTGGACACCGCAGCTTCAGACTCTGGGAAAGAAAGCTAGTCAAAAGCTCTGACCTTCTGACTTCAACCAAGGTCAATAGACAGGCTGCAGTTTTAGGCTACTCACTACCTGTTTGACTCTTTTTCTTAGTAATGAGAACTCCTGAGTTTTAGCTGGACCCATGCCCTCCTGGTAAGAGATTCTATTTCTCAGCTTGTCTTGCAGCTGGGAGGCGTGTGGGGTTGGAAGTCACACGTTCATATCAGGTTAGTGGAATGTGGGGAGTGTGTGTGCAACTTTTTGGTTATCTCCTTAAAGTTGAAACTACATGCCCTGGACTTTTCTACCTTCTCCTAGACTGGAAGGCAGATGTGGAACTGAACCAGCTTCAATCCTCCTAAGACAACACCTGAGGAGATGGTGGACCAAAAAGATGGAAAGATTCTGGGTCCCTGAATTATCTGATGGAGCAGAGATACCCCATCAGTCTTGAACTTCTCACCTTAAGACCATGTATTGAGAGAGAAATAAAATGCTCCTTTATTTACACCATTGTGTTCTTGGGTTTTTTGTTAGCTTAGCCTGTTTGCTAACGTACCATACCCACCGAGGAATCCGTGTGGGACAATGGACTGTGTATTTACAGACCTAGGTTCTCATTAGTTCTACAACTTGCTACAATGTGATCTTAAGTTTCAATTTCCTCTTGTATGAAATAAGGCGTTTGGACTGAATCTGAGACATGAAAATGGAATTCATCTTGAGCAAAAGAGGGAGAATAACTGCAGCTACTTTGTAGAGTTGTGAGGATTAGAAGAGATAATGCATAAACTACCCTTAGCCCAGTGCCTGAGACATAACAGATGCTCTATAACTATTAGCTATAATTATTGTTATTATTATTAAGTTCTGACCCTGACAGATTGCGGAAGGCTGCCTGGAGTGCTGTGTTGACAAGGATATGAGACCACTTCAGTGCTCACTGGAAATGAACGCCATAATCATCTAGCTGTGTCTTCCACAGGCAGAAGAGGGGGAGTTCCCTCTAATGGAGGGGATTCCTGGATTCCTAAGTCCTCTTCTTCTCTAACTTTACAGAATTTTGTCTACCTATACTAAGCTAGCATGTAAGAGTTTTTTCCCCTCTCTTCTCTACACCACACACACCACCAGATATACCACGTAAAACACAAACACAGGGTCCCCTCCTGATGTCTTTATCTCTCTGGCTGGCCTTCTTCTCACCCACTTTCTCATCTTCTGAGCCTAACCCCTGAATCTGGAGTCTCCAGACTTATGAGAGATGCCTCGGCTTCTCAGGCTTCTGCATTTTTAAGTCTTTTTTTTTTTAATTTTTCATTTGAACCATTTTTTAAAAATTTATTTATTTTATTTTTGGCTGCGTTAGGTCTTTGTTGCTGCGCGTAGGCTCTCTCCAGTGGCGGTGAGCCCGGGCTACTCTTCATTGCATTGTGTGGGCTTCTCGTTGCAGTGGCTTCTTTTGTTGTGGAGCACAGTTCTAGGTGCACAGGCTTCAATAGTTGTGGCTCACGGGTTCCAGAGCACAGGCTCAGTAGTTGTGGTGCACGGGCTTAGTTGCTCCGCAGGATGCAGGATCCTCCCAGACCAGGGCTCGAACCCATGTCCCCTGCATTGGCAGGCGGATTCTTAACCACTGCACCACCAGGTAAGCCCTCTTTTTTTTTTTTTACCTCCTTCTCACCTGACTTAATGCCTGGAAATTGCTGTGTTAAAATGACGTTGTTCAGCCAGGCCCTTGTAGGAAGCATTTGGAGGACAGTGGTACCCAACAGGCACAATCCTTCTGGGGGTGATTCTGCTTCCACTGGCTCAACCAGCCTAATAAATATGGAGACCTAGAGAGAATTCTGATCCTCTGGGAATCCAATCACTAACCCAGCTTAGAAAATAACCCAGGTCAGAGAATCCAAATCTGCATTCACATCCCCAATCCCAAGTCATTTCCAGGGAGAAGTCTTATGTTGACCATTTTCAAAAGTCACTGAAAGTAGAGAAATGATGTACGGGTGAATCTACTCTGGAAAATAGAATCCACCTAGTTTAACCAGTGCATGGCTTGCAAAGGAGAAAGCCACTCTAACGCTCCTGTTCCTAAGTCTTTGTATCCCTTCTTTATTGGGGTCAGCAAACTATGGCCTGCTTTTGTAAAGAAAGCTACCATGTTTTTGTAAATAAAGTTGTATTGGCACACAGCCAACACCTGTTCATTTACATAGAGCAGCAGTCTACGGCTGCTGTAGCGCTGCCACTGCAGAGTTGAGTGATTACAACAGAGACTGTATGGTCTGCAAAGTCTACAACTTTTACTTGCCTGTCCCTTTACAGAAAAAGTCTGCCAATGCCTGTTCAATATTATATCAACTTCATTTAGTACAAGTCACTACTGATTTCTGGTTTCAGTCAACCAACCAATCTAATGCAACCACCCACATGTGTCCATGCGGTGCACTTATTCCAGTGGACCCCTAGCAACTATTTCACTCTGATCTATAATTATGTTCCTCCTTTCCCGGTCTAGCACCCTCAAAATCCATCCCCATACTCATGGATGGGAGAGATAAGAGGTTGTATCAGGGAAGCCATAGGTACAGCCTGCTTCTCAGACAGAGAGAGCCAGGAATTATAAACCCTGAGCCTATGGTTGTCTTTTTGTAAGTTCCCTTGTTCTGTTAGGTGAAGCCAGTCCACCCACACGTATTGTTGGCAGTAGACATCCCTCCTCTGTTGTAGGGGGAATACACGAAAGGTGGAGATGGTCCAACTGAACAGTCCATGCTAATCTGGTATGGACACCACGACTCTGCTTGAGCTGATTATTGCTGTGGGGAAACAAAACCCACATTACCTGATGTTCGAACTTTTCAAAGAGAATTTGGAAATCTTTTTTGTTTTGCTTCCTTTTAATAGACAATCACAGCACACTGAGGTTTGGGACTAATAGCTGGTGTGCTTGGGCAAGTTCATTTGCTTTTCTCAAGCTTAGTGTCCTCAGCTGTCCAGTGAATGGAAAGAAGGAAGGAGAGGTATTCTATCTCAGAAGGGTTTTATGATGATTGCCTGTGATAATTCATGTAACGTTCTTATGATGGAGCCTGGCTGGCACAGAGTAAGTGATCAGTAATTGTTAGTTTTCGGTTTTTTTTCACCGCAGGAGGCACTAGGTTGGGATCCCATCTTTCTTGCCCACCTCAGTTCAGAGTTTAAAGTGTCCTGTCTTCCAAGGCAGGGACAGAAGAGCCCACCCAGAGGAGAGATCCAGGGTCCAGTAGAAAGTTTCTGGATCCCCTTATATGAAGGGGTGAGGGACGCCAGAGATACTGCAAAGAATTGCCCCAAACAACATCTGTTGTGGACTTCCTCTATTGGAGGGAAAATAAAGAAACAAGTAAAGACAAAAACCTGGAAGGAAAGAAAGGAGGAATGAAGGAGAAAGAAAGAAGGGGAGAAAAGGGAGGGGGAAAATTAGATTTAGTAAAAACTCAAAGCATAGACCACATTGTAATTAATACACCGGAAGAGGACCTAGAATTATGATATAAGGATATAAAAAACTGCTAAGCACAAGTCATGTTGCAGATTATAATTAATGACATGCAAAAATATTGAAGACATATTGTTAATCCTAAAAATTAGGCTATAGAATAATGTGTACTGAATGAGACTATAGTGTATATGAATTTACATATATCTAAGTAGAAAAAAGACAGGAAGGATGGAAGGAAAGCCAACAAAATATACACGATGGTAATCTCTGGGTGACAGGATTGTGGGTGATTTTTATGTTTTTTTTAATTGTATGCACCTTTTAAATTGTCTTCAAAAACCTGTGTAACTGTGTAATAAGACGAAATGAGAATTATCACAAATAATCATTAGGATCGTGAAGTTACTAGTTAACAGCCAAACCATGAATTTCAGAGTCTTTTTCCAAACTTCCAGCAGGTGGCGCAATGGCGATGTCAACTTCTGGCTGGGTTTCTCTCCAGTTTAACAGTCTCAGATGCTTTGCTGCTAGGTCCTGGCCCTGGGTGTCCATGAAGCAGAGGGCATTGTTGCCTGGTGGGGAGGGCACCTGGAAGAAACCACCCAGACACAGGGGCTGCCTGCACTCAGATCCCTGGCCCAGGGTTCCATTCTTCCCACACTAGGAGAAACAACGTAATTAGAAATGCAATGACAGACTCTAGGTCCCTCCCTCCACTTACTTCCTCCCCATAATTTGGTCTGGGGCAAAATTCAAATTAGTCTTTTTATTGGGCATTTCTGGATTGGACTGGATTTGCAGCTCGTCCAAGCCCTGATGTAAGTGAGATTTTGAGCTCAAAGGTGAAAAAAAAAAGGTAATTTTCTTGTCCACAGGAAAGGTGATTTTTTTAATGAACAGCAAACCTTGTGCAAAAAGATGATGGACATTTTGGACCACTGTCAGTCATGGGGGTGGGAGGGCAGGGAGCCTGGCACCCTGACTAACCAGCCTCCAGAGATTAAAGGGGACAGAGTCTCTCCAGGCCTGGACACCCCCAGGCGAATGAATGGGTTACAGCCGGGGCACGGACTTTGCCTGGTGTGGAAGGGAACCGTCCATAGAGGAAACAGATCCACTTCATCTTTTTGACTTTTGTTTCACATCTGAAATTGTATATCCCCAAGAAAACTACTCTGAATGGAATTCAGGGTTTAAAAAAGCTATCAGAGTCCACCAAAATGGGTCCCCATTCCACCCAGACCCACAAAGATGCACACAGGTCTGGAGACATGGAATGTTCTGGGTCCTCACTACTATTTCTCACAGGCTCTTCAATAAGCCTCCAGTGCCCTTCTTGGTGTTGACTTGGAGAAAAAGAAGGAAGGGAGGGACGGAAGGAGGAACAGAGTTAGGGACAGAGCTAGCAGGCTCCTCCTGCCTGGTCCCAGAAGTTTTCACTTACTGATTCTTATTCCTCTGTTGTGGTACTTAACAGAGGACTTATTACTATTGTGGCCTTAACAGAGGACTGGCTTTCATGTGGCACCCATATGGGTTCTGAGTAAGTGAATCAAAGCCCTTGACATAGAGTAGCTTTCAATCTTAGACAACCCAGGCAATCAGAAGGAACCACATAAAATAATGGGGAACAGGGACCTGGCAATAACTGTATGTGTATATGCAACATCACCACACAGATGTCCATTCCTGTTCTCTCTCATTCTCTCTCTCTCTCTCTCTCTCTCTCTCTCACACACACACACACACACACGCAGAGGCATTCCTAAGGGCGCTAGAATAGTGAAGATTATATAACAACAGCAAGAAGAAGATAACTAACACGTATGAGAGTATATACCAAGTAATTTAGCTTCAAGTTTAAGAGCTTTGGAGTCACTCAGCCTGGGTTTGGGTCCCAGCCCTGCCACTTTCTAGTGTGATACTTTGAACAAATTACCTAAACTCTTTGAATCTTAGTGTCCACCTGTTAAATGATAATAAAAATGCCTACAAGTCACAGTGTTGCAGAGGGGATTCAGTGAGATCCTGTACGTAGAGCACTTAGAACAGTGCCTGGCATTGCGTGGTACTCAGTAGCTGTTGGCTGTGATTATTTTCTGAAAGCATGAGGATAAAGGGGCAGTTTGAGATTGCTAAACTAGAGTTTGTCCACTCAGGGGAAATTTCATCTTGTCTAGTAACAAGACTTTTGTCACTGAAATAATTTTTTAAAGATGTTTAGTGTGTTTCAAAGTATAACCCAAAGCTTTTTTCTTTTTTTTTTTTTTTTGGTATACGTAAAACTGAGGTAAGAAACTTTAATTACGCAGGAGATCTGTGGAAGGATTAATCATTTTAGGAGAAGAATCATTTTTCCAACAGCCCCACTGCTATGAATGATACCTTCATGAGCCTGGGCCACCTTCTCCAATGGATCCTGGGGACCAATTACTGGTCTCGACCAACCAACTTCTATTCCAGCTTGAAGGACTGCTGCAAACTGCTGCAATTCCTCCCTGGTGGTTGAATAGAGAGCAGCTCCTATTATGCTAGATTCCTTTGCCATGGTGTCCCGTGGGTTTATTTCAATAGGACCTCTGCTGCCAACAACTATTACTCATCCTCCGTGTGACAAAAGATTCAAACCATTGCTAAGATTTACATTAGCTAACATTTCAGTAATCATATCAACTCCTTTTTCACCAACAGATTTCTTAATTTTATCAATGTAATTAGCTCCTTTGTGATTAAACACTTCGTGGGCTCCATTCTGCAGAACAATCTTTTGTCCTTCCTCAGTACCAGCTGTGCCCAAACCTTTAAGTCATAAGCTCTAGCAATCTGGCATGCTGCTATTCCAATCCCTCCACCAGCCCCGTGAACCAGAACACTTTCTCCAGCTATCACATGAGCACTGGGGAGCAGAACTCGATGTGCAGTATAATACAGGATCCCGACGGCAGCTCCTCGTTTCAAGTCCAGTTTTTACGGCAGTGTGTAAACAGTGTGATCGGCTGCCAGAGCATGCTCTGTGTAGCCCCCAGAGATCGTGCTGGTAGTGAAAACTCTGTCGCCTTTCTTGAAAGCAGATACACTCCCTCCAACAGATTCTATTATCCCAGCCACATCTAAGCCAGGAGTATAGGGTGGAAGTGGTTTTCTACTGTGAGTGCCAGAGCGAATATATGTGTCCACTGGGTTTATACCACATGTTTGGACTTTAATTAGAACTTCACTCAGTATGACAATGTCTAGGTCCATCCATGTTGCCGCAAATAGCATTATTTCGTTCTTTTTTACGGCTGAGTAATATTCCATGGTATATATGTACCATACCTTCTTTCCCGCTAGTGTTGCGCATGGATTTCTCAAATGCCGAAAATGAAAATATATTCCTTAGAGAGGTCAGTATTATCTTGAAGCTACAGGGTCAGGGTAAGGCCTCTTGACCCACACAAAGGACTTTGTTTTGGCAGGAGGCAAAAAATGTTCTCTCTCCCCACAAGTAGTCTGCATGGTAAACTAGGATAAATTTGAAGTGGCTATATTTCCTTGAGTGTTGCCCCACAAATACTGAGTCATGTCTCAGAACAGCTCTCATTGGTGGGATGTTCTGGTCTCAGCCCGGATGCCAGAGGAACTGCAGGAGGGCATGAAGACTGAGCAAGCAGGCCTAGGCTCCAAGGTACCCCCAAACTCCGGAACTCCACACTCCACAGGTGCTGCCTCTCCTCTTCTGCACAGGTCCTAAACAACCCAATGCTCTTCTTGTCACAGGTTTTGAAGTGGCTATCTGGGGGACAGCTGCGTGATTAGCTAGCTGCGAGGGTTGGCATGATATTCAAACCAGTTAACAGCCAGCATGGCAGGAGCACCAGCCAATGGAAAAGAGCCCTGGCTCCAGTGCTGGAGCAGAGGTCGAAAGAACCCCTGGGGGGCCAGGCCCCTTCTGTTGGATTGTAGGGAAATCCAGGGGACCCAGAGGACCTGGGCAGCAGGGATGCAGAGGGGCGTTTGGAGGTGGCTATTGACCAGCTGCTACAGAAGTATTTCAGCATGCTAATAACCTGTGTGGACATGCTGGTGCACCCTGGCCGAGTATCAATTCTAGGTCAAGGTGTAACATTCAATCCCACCCTCATCTGAGCATCCCTTTGCCCATTGGCCAAATTGGGCAGCCTGTTTATAAATATGCCTCCTTTGGCAAAAGAAATCAGTGGGGAATGTAGGAACCATTTAAGAAGAAATCTCTTCCCAATTCTGAAAGGACAAGTCGATGTCAAAATGGCACAGGGTTGGTTCTTTATTCTTCTGTAGCTGATGGAGGCTAAAATATTTGGGATCCCCACCTTCTAGCTGCTGGCAGTCCGGGAGGAAGCCTATTCCCAGTAAGGATGAAAGGAGAATCCATTAATGCGGAGAGGAATTTCTGAGGTGGTCTTGGTGAGGAATATCCCATGGGTTGTGAGCTCTTGGGGTGGGGAGCATGACAGGCTCTGTGTACCCCCAAAACAGAGGGTACCCAGTCAGTACTCAGTGAGGCCAAGTGTAATTGTGGAACTCAGGCTTTGGGTGGAAAGCAGTGATCATGTATCTGGGGGCAAGTTTCAACAGAGGTGAGGGAGATAAGGGGAAGGAACGAGAGCTCTGAGAGAGAAGACTTGGAAACCAGCCTTCCTGGTCATGTGTATGGTCTCCAGAGGGAACGAGGCTACCAAGAGAAGTTTGTCCACATATTCTTTGAGAGACCCTGGGAGAGCAAGGCAGTTGTCCTTCGGAATTGACAAGGGTGGGGGGGGGGGGCGAGAGAAGAGATCACTCCACCACTGGGGTGGCCCGGGAAGAGCTGGCACAACCGCGGCTTAAAGCCAGCAGGAGAACGGAACCTCACCATCCGGAAGGAGCTGTGGGCAGCAGCAACCGTGGAGACACCTTCTCTGGGCTTAGAAGCCATCTGGGGGCTGAGAGTCCTTGGCTGGCGGCATTTTCAAGATTTTGCCTAGGGCTTCCCCCACAAAAGCTGTAGGGGATTGGAGGCAGAAACCAGAGGACCTGCGGCGCAGGGGAGGCTAGCCAGAGAAATGCCCGCTACTCATGATGTTCGGAGGGCATCCTCCAGTTGACAAAGCACTGTCTCAATCCTAAATCTGCCCAGCAGACATGATCATCCCTATTTTACAGATAAGAAAGCAAAGCCCCAGAGAGGTTAAGAGGCGGCTCCGAGGTCCATCACGGTGATGCCAGGGCACACTGCGTCACCATTCAGGTCCCCCGACTCTCAACTAGGTCCTGTTAATCGGAGTGGGATGCGAGTGAGGTGCCTGGGGTGCAATATGTAAGGAGGCGTGGTCCTTAAGAGGGAGGTGGCCGGGACACAAAATTTAAGGAGTCTGAAGTGGCTCCCCGGGTCGTGTACGCGCACTGGCTGCCTTCTCAGATTTAGCCCCGGGATGCCTTGCTTGCCTCACGTACATCCAGACCTTCCTTTAATCACCTGTCTCATTCCAGCGGTGGAGGGTTTTGCCAGAGAAGCGCACTGTTGGGATTGCAAGCAAGATTCCCTGGCCCCGCATGCTTGCTGAGCAAGCCTGGGGCTTCCCCACAGGCTACATGCTCACTGAGAAGTTGCCTAGAATCTCAATCTGTTCCTGCAGCGAGGAGAGGGGGAGGGGGGAGAGTGTTGCCACCAGATATGCCGGGCACCACAAACAAACAACAAGAAAGATGCATGTGCTCAACGGAGCTGAATTTTAATTGATACTTTCCTCAAACAGTGGTTCTGAACCAACATCCCCCAGCCCCCAAAGATGATGAAGGGGGTGCGGCTTAACGCCACAATTAACAGACAACCCCACAACAAATACAGTAAACATTAATCATATTAAATATTGAACACAGACCCTGGTACGCTTGAAAAGCAATGGGTTTTTAAAATTTTATTTTACAGAAGACAAAGCAATGATTGTGGAGGAATTATTCTGATGTCAGTGCTGAAGGGAAATAATGTAACATTCTGGAATTTATATAAAAATTACAGCTTTGTTGTGTTTCACACTATATATAGTAATTTAATCATTTGCAGCTGATTAATTTCAGTGAAGGAAAATGTAGCATTATGCATCCCTAATGGAGTTCCAAGGTTTGAATTCTAATCGTGAGTTGGGAACAGTTTAAGTCTAAATTAGCAATTAGCTTGGGCAAGGGACATTTAGGTTAAAATGGAGTCATCTATTGACATGTACTGAGTCAACAAGAGAGCAGGAAGGAAAATCACCAGAAAAGTGCTTGCCACAGAACACTCTTTGCTGGGTTAATAAGTATCATTCCATACATTAGCAGAATGCGGTTGCACTTTAGAAAACATTTTCTTGTACATTTCTCTCATTTGCTTTGGTCTTCATAAGTCTGTGAAGTGGGTATTTGTGCTCCATTGTACAGTGAGGAAACTGAGGCTCAGAAGAATTAAGGTCACACTGAGGAAGAACATATATGGTGGCAGGAGTTGAACCCAAGTGTTCCAGTTTCAAAGCCAATATTCGTTCTACCGCAAGGTAGTTTCTGGGGAAATTTGCTCTACCTTGAGATTCTCCAGAGGGAAGTGCAAAGGTAATAACAATATTAGATAAAAGTGAACCTTGGGCTTCCCGCATGGCGCAGTGGTTGGGAATCTGCCTGCCAATGCAGGGGACACGGGTTTGGGCCCTGGTCCGGGAGGATCCCACAGCCGCGGAGCACCTAAGCCTGTGCGCCACAACTACTGAAGCCCACGTGCCTATAGAGCCCGTGCTCCGCAGCAAGAGAAGCCACCGCAATGATAAGCCTGCGCACCGCAACGAAGAGTAGCCCCAGCTCACCACAACTAGAGAAAGCCCACATGCAGCAACGAAGACCCAATGCAGCCAAAAATAAATAAATAAAATAAATAAATTTATTAAAAAAACAAAAAAAGTGAACCTTGACGAAACTCTCACTGTGTATCCAGCTCTGTGCTAAGCACTTTACGGGTATTAGCTCAGTTAATCTTCAAACACACCTTCAAGGGAGGTACCATTAATATCCCCATCTACAGATGAGGCTCAGATGGGTTAAGTTTCTTGTCCAGGGATGCAGTTGGGATTACATAGATAAGATTCTACCAGAAAACTACTAGAGCTAATCAGTGAATTTGGTAAAGTTGCAGGATACAAAATTAATGCACAGAAATACCTTGCATTCCTATACACTAACAATGAAAGATCAGAAAGAGAAATTAAGGAAACAATCCCATTCCATTCACCACTGCAACAAAAAGAATAAAATACCTAGGAATAAACCTACTTAAGGGGGTAAAAGACCTATACTCAGAAAACTATAAGACGCTGATGAAAGAAATCAAAGATGACACAGACAGGGCTTCCCTGGTGGCGCAGTGGTTGAGAGTCCGCCTGCCGATGCAGGGGACACGGGTTCGTGCCCCGTTCCGGAAAAATCCCACATGCCGCGGAGCAGCTGCGCCCGTGAGCCATGGCCGCTGGGCCTGCGCGTCCGGAGCCTGTGCTCCGCAACGGGAGAGGCCACAACAGTGAGAGGCCCGCGTACCGCAAAAAAAAAAAAAAAAATCAATCAAAACATGCCCTAACACCATACACAAAGATAAACTCAAAATGGATTAGAGACCTAAACGTAAGACTGGACACTATAAAACTCTTAGAGGAAAACACAGGAAGAACACTCTTTGACATAAATCACAGCAAGAACTTTTTTGATCCACCTCCTAGAGTAATGGAAATAAAAACAAAAATAAACAAATGGGCCCTAATGAAACTTAAAAGCTTCTGTAAAGCAAAGGAAACTACAAACAGGACAAAAAGACAGCCCTCAGAATGGGAGAAAATATTTGCAAACAACTCAACGGACAAAGGATTAATCTCCAAAATATATAAACAGCTCATGCAGCTCAATATTAAAAAAACAAACAACCCAATCAAAAAATGGGCAGAAGACCTATATAGACATTTCTCCAAAGAAGACGTACAGATGGCCAAGAAACACATGAAAAGCTGCTCAACATCACTAATTATTAGAGAAATGCAAATCAAAACTACAATGAGTTATCACTTCACACCAGTTAGAATGGGCATCATCAGAAAATCTACAAATAACAAATGCAGGAGAGGGTGTGGAGAAAAGGGAACCCTCTTACACTGTTGGTAGGAATGTAAATTGATACAGCTACTATGGAGAACAGTACAGAGGTTTCTTAAAAAACTAAAAGTAGAATTACCATATGACCTAGCAATCCCACTACTGGGCATATAGCCAGAGAAAAACCATAATTGAAAAAGACACATGCACCCCAATGTTCATTGCAGCACTATTTACAATAGCCAGGTCATGGAAGCAACCTAAATGCCCATTGACAGACGAATGGATAAAGAAGGTGTGGTACATATATACAATGGAATATTACTCAGCCATAAAAAGGAATGAAATTGGGTCATTTGTAGAGATGTGGATGGATCTAGAGACTGTCATACAGAGTGAAGTAAGTCAGAAAGAGAAAAACAAATATCATATATTAACGCATATATGTGGAACCTAGAAAAATAGTACAGATGAACTGGTTTGCAGGGCAGAAATAGAGACACAGATATAGAGGACAAACGTATGGACACCAAGGGGGGGAAGCAGTGGGGGGTAGGGGTGGTGGTGGGATGAATTGGGAGATTGGGATTGACATGTATACACTAATATGTATAAAAGGGATAACTAATAAGAACCTGCTGTATAAAAAATAAAATAAAATTCAAAAATTCAATAAATAAATAAATAAAATTAAAAAACCCTCGCTCTTTACCCTAATACATAGCTCCTCTCAAAGATGCCTCTTAAATGCCAGGTTAAGGTGTCTTGATTTTGTAGACCATCGGGGCTTTGGTGTGTTTGGTTGTGAAGGCACATTTTGGAGCAGAAACGAAGCAGAGCCCCTCTGCTTCACACCCATTCCCCCTTCTCCACCCTGCTCTGTGCCAGGAAGAAGAAACTGGGGGGATCTGCTGAGTTTGCCCAGTGGGAGCAATGGCGGGAGATAGGAGGGAGAGAGGTGCATGGGGCCGGAGTGTTTATTCTTCTGGTTTCCTCAGTACAGAGATGCCATGAGCTGGCTGTGTCCCTCACCCAGAGGTCACAGCTCCCATCAAGTGGCTACACTGCCCTCTTTGTGTCCAGGCTTAATAATGCCCCCTCTCCTTGTCCCTTCAGGCCCAAGGTGGTCATGGTGTCCACTCTCACCAGCCTCAGGGCACTGCCTGTCCTTTCTTGAAGTTTCCCTGCTGCCGGCACTTCCTGTGACCAATGAACGACGCAGAGAAGACCTGCTCCCAGTACAACCAGGCAGAGGTTGTTTTCAAGGAACTGGACACAGGAGAGGTGGAAGATAGGAAGTCATTCAGTATTTTATTTAAGCACCCAGAGAAAGTCAGGACAGGAGTAAAGAGCCATAGCCGTGTTACACCCTTCAAGCAAATAGAAGCGTAGGTGGCGTGTCTCTAGATCCTCCCATCTCTTTGCTCATGCAAACTGCTGACTCCTTGTGCCATCCCCGAATATCAGGGCCCTTTGGATGCAATGACACAAACTCAATTTAAATTGACTTAAGGACTTCCCTGGTGGCACAGTCGTTAAGAATCCACCTGCAAATGCAGGGGACATGAGTTCGATCCCTGGTCCGGGAAGATCCCACATGCCGCGGAGCAACTAAGCCTGTGTGCCACATCTACTGAGCCTGCGCTCTAGAGCCCACGTGCCACAACTACTGAGCCCGCATGCCACAACCACTGAAGACCACGCAGCTAGAGCCCGTGCTCCGCAACGAAGAGTAGCCCCCGCTAGCCGCAACTAGAGAAAGCCACACAGCAACGAAGACGCAACACAGCCAAAAATTAAAAATAAATAAATAAATTGACTTAAACCAAAAAAGTGAACTTATTGGTTCATGGATTGAAACTGAGGAAAAAATAGAGTGGATCTGGGCTCAGGGAAGCCGGGATCCAGGACTTCCAACGCCAGGAGGATCCGCCCTTCCTTTTTTATTTTCTCTCCCTGAACACTGTCTTTACTCCTCTGACAAATGCAGCCTTGTCAGTGATGGCGATTGACAGAAACAAAATTAAAACCCTACCATTCAGATCAGAACTGGTGATTTGGAGTGAAATTCACTGAATCAGTCAGAGTCCCAGCAGGAAGCAGAATTTCTCAGATGGTTTAATTAAGGAGATTTTTAATAAAGGGACTCTTTGTAGCGGTGTGGACAGTATTCAGTATACAAACAAGAAATATTAGAAACTAACACACTATTGTAAAGCAATTACACTCTAATAAAGTTGTTAAAAAAAAAAAAAAGAGGGCTTCCCTGGTGGCGCAGTGGTTGAGAGTCCGCCTGCCGATGCAGGGGACACGGGTTCGTGCCCCGGTTCGGGAAGATCCCAGATGCCGCGGAGCGGCTGGGCCCGTGAGCCATGGCCACTGAGCCTGCGCATCTGGAGCCTGTGCTCCGCAACGGGAGAGGCCACAGCAGTGAGAGGTCCGCGTACTGCAAAAAAAAGAAAAGAAAAGAAAAGAAAAGAAATATTGGAGCACCCAGACTGGATGAGGAGGAAGCTGTTACCATGGTGCTGGGGCCAAGGAGAGCTGCACCGTGGAGAGTCACCAGGTGGGGACTCAAGTGATCAGGCATGCAGCTACTGACAGCAATGAGGACCGAAGCAGGGGGGTTGGGGCACCCTGACATCTCTCTTCTCCTGCCCTTGGATATCTTGCCAGTAACATACTCCCATGGGCTTCACCTAACCAGAAACCCAATTGCAAGGGAATTCAGGTGGTGCAGGGTTCAGGGTCAGCCTCCCAGGGTGACAAAATAGAACAGTTAAGGCAGAAAGTGGAATTCAGGGGACAAAGAGAGAATAACTTGCATGTTCATCTTGTACCTTTGCAAGAGTTCGAGGATTGGAAAACTGAACATACTTAAGAGTGTTTTAGTTTTAAGAGAATTTCCTAAGAATTTCAACTTCAGTGAAATAATTGACTCAAGCAGTGATCATCCACAGATGCTAAAATCATTGAGCAAAATTTTGGTTGGCCATCAGGAGGCTTACATGATCTCAGAGCGTCCTCCCAAAGAGCCCTTGTTAATTACAAAAGGGAAGGTATCTTCACAATGGAGAGATCTGCCAGAGAGCTGCTTAACGAAGCCATCAAACTTAGCATCACTCAGCGATCAAGGGACACAATGACACTATGTGCCTTCTCGTGAGATGCAACGGGAAACACACAACCTCACCTTTGTCGTGTTCTTGCCAAAATGTTTAAGCTGAGTCTGATCCAGAGGAAGTGACCAGATAAGTCCAGATCACAGGGCACTCTTTAAAACAGTCAATGCTCTGAGCAGCAGCAACCGTGAAACACAGGGCTAAACAGAAAAGAGTACTGCACACAACTTGGATGAATCTCACAATGTTGAGCAAAACAAGCTAGGTTCAAAACGTGTACGTAAAACATGATTCTATTTACATACAGTTGGAAGACAGACAAAACCCATTTAGGTATTAGGAATCAGGATAGCTGTTTCCCTCGCGGGGTGATGTGAGGAAGGGCACCCAAGAGAGAATTCCAGGGTGCTGATGATATTGTTTCTTATCGCAGTGCCTGTTACAGGCGTTTATTCACTTTGTGAAAACCTGTTGTAATGCGTACACTCTGTGTGTGTGTGTGTGTGTGTGTGTGTGTGTGTGTGTGTGTGTGTGTATTAGGGAGAGAGATAACATTAATGTGGCAAAATACCACCAACTGACGAATCTAGGTGAAGGATCTATAAATATTCATTATTCATTATATTGTTTTTTACTTTTTCTCTAGGTTTGAAATTTTCCAAAATAAAAAGGTGGGGGAAAAATAGAAATGATTTCAAATTATTTTTTAAATGTTCCACGATGTATAAATGGCTGGCGTATTATTCATCAGCAATGTCCTCTACAGTGAGTTCACATTATTCACACACTTATTTAAATATAAGCAAACTGTTCACACTTAGCTAAAATAAAACAAAGAACAGAAAACACAGCTAGTTTGCATTTATTATGATTCCTAAACACAAGCTGAATATCTCGTCTGGTGCTCATGTACAGAAATAGCAACCTATTCCCATGTTCACAGAAAAACTGCTGTGTTGGACGTATTACGTTATGGCTTGGGATCCACAAAACCATACCAATGGGGTTTTGAATTCTCAAGGGTTAGTTTAATGGCAGGTAATCTTTAGTATGCTCACTGAATTTAGAAACGAACCAACTTAAGCTGTGACATCACTGGAAATGTTGACCAATATTAGAACCTTGTTTTCCCTTTAACAGTCTTGTTGGTGTAGAAGGAGGAAGAAAATTCAGCTCCCCATCCTCTGGTGTTTTCAGGCCCAGGCATGGATAGAAAAATCTCAGAAGAAGGCAGATAAAAGAAGAAAAGAGGGAGAAGCTCTATCTGTTTTAATCCACCTCTGTTCCAAAATAGCACACTAGCCAGAAGCCAGCAGAAGCTCCAATGTAGAGAGCAGTACACATGGAAGCAATGGCTCTTGCTCTCAAAGGCCATCATTGCATAATCCTTATGTATCCCTCCTGTCCTCATCCCTTTAGCCGCCAAAGCATATGGAGAGCAAGCACTGTGACCTCTTGGCACCTGGGTCTGAGGAAGAGGCAGGATCTGCCCGACTGTTCAATCTTCCAACGCCAACGTAATAGACACCTTTGGTTCAGCCCACTGCCAATTATCTGTGAGCCACTGCCTAGCACACTGTTGGAACATAGTAGATGCTCATTAAATATTTGTTAAATAAATGAATGAGCTGTGGAGAGAAAGGCTGCAGAAGAGTCTGAAGGAGTGGTTTTCATGGAAGATTCTATGCAACTTGGAGGGATTTTTGCCCACCTCTGCTTAAAATTCAGCTCTTGATTCCTTGAGGATGCCAACCTGGGATCAGTAGAGACATACCCTTGGCATTTGTAGGGGACGGAGGCTCTGGCAGCATATGAGAGAAAAAGTCAGTGAAATTGCCAACTGCAGGGCTTGAGACTTCTCAGCCTCTGTAATCATGTGAGCCAATTCCATATATATATAAAACATATATGTAAAACATAGAGATTTATTATAAGAAATTGCCTCACGTATATACACATACACACACCTCTGTAACTTTAACTCAGTATTTCCTCCATTTTTTAACGTGTGTGTATATATTTATCTGTGAGTGTATGTGCGTGTGTGCCTATGTGTGAGTACAATACTATCATATTCTGTTTTTCTGAAGAACCCAGACCATGCACTTAGATCACACAATTGTATGATAAACACCCCTGGTTGCCCGCCTACCAAGTTTCCTGAGACCCCCCACTTCCCCTTGCTAGTAGGTCCCACCTCTCACAATGGAGACTCAAAATGGCAAACACTCCCCCTCCCAGCTCCCATTACATTCAGGCACAGGTGTGCAACCCAAACCCTGCCATGTGAACCTAAAGGAGAGTTTGCCAGTGGCTACGGGGAAAGAATTTCTTTCCTGAAAGAGGAGCCACCCAGGAGGAAATGTTTTCCTCCAACTCTGTGGAGAGTTGCATATGCCCAGTGCCAGAAACCGCAGTAACATCCTGCCATCAGGAGGGAGACATTGCCTTTGTGCTGAGCAAAACAGAGCAGAAAGAAACAAAACGTCAGAATTCATAAGAATACTGTAGACCTGCTGAATTAACCAATCCAGAAATCACCCTGCCTCCAGATTTCTTATGTGAAATAATAGACATTCTTATTGCTTAAGTCCTCTTTAAAGAGAAGTCTGCTTCCTGCACCCAAAAGCATCCTAATCTAATTAGCTGATTTTATTTTCCCTGTAAGAGCTCACATCAAAGGAGGTCTGTTTATCCAGTCAAAGGTATACTTATAGGTTCATTTAGTACGCTTCTTTGTTTACAAACAGTCCAGTGAAATGAGAAATATATTTATATATCTACACCCATATTCAGCCTTCATCCTTCCATCCCTCCATCCCTCTGTCCATCTCTTAATCTGTCTATCTCTCTGTGAGTTCCATGGTCAGAAAAGTCTGGGAAGCTGTGATTACTGCATACTTCTGCAGAATCACAATCAACATTAATGTATTAGAGCCGTTGAGAAGTTCTATAGAGAAGAACCTCCTTTAACTCAGTATTTCCTTGATTTTATGTTTGTTTGTTTTTTAATCACCGAATCCTTCTTTGAGCACACATTTTAACAGCAACCCAATTTTGGAAACGTGCACGTGACTGCATGACTATCCGTCTCCTAAGATCACACACACACATTGTAAGAGGACAATTGTTCCCTCTGAAAGCAACACTTGTTATTCTGAAGCACTGAAGCGAAACCTCCAGCACACTTGGAATTTGTTTAGCAGATGTTTACAGGTAGCTTGATGTTAATTTCTAAACAAGAGCTATATTTCCGGGCTTGACTTATTGTTCATGACTCACAACCACATTCTAGGAACCTCCAATCTCGCCCATCATCCTGCCTGAGCTAACCGTATCCGACACAAACAGTTCCCATTCATGGTGGCCCCATCCCATTTACACCATCCGCAGTCCAAGAGGCAATCTTGTGCTTGTGTTTTAACATAAACTTCACATCACATGCATACTAACACTACTTCATGAGCAAGGAATTACCACGTCTGGTTCATTGACATTTACATCTGGGAACCATTTCAATCAGATTAATCCGTTTATCTAAATAATTTTCCACTCACTTCACAACATCAGAACTCACCAATACATTTTCTGCAGATGCTTCCAACCTTCCTTTTTGTAGACTGAGGTGCAAGATTCATTATTACCTGGAGTTCTGCAGGCTGGACCCTTATCAGGGTGTAAGGGAGACCAAATAATAATCTCTATCCCATCAGAGTTTTAGAAAAGGGAAAAGAGTAGGGCAGATGGAGGTGTCATTGTCAGCCTCTTCCTGATAGTGCTGCTGGAGAAAGTGGCTTAGATGTGCGGTAACAATAGGCTTTGTGTTAGGACAGGCAGCTTATATACAGTAACAGCTCAGGAATGTTGCTGGCTGATAAAAACAAAGGTTTATTTCTGGTCCCCATTACCTGTCCACTGTGGGCCAGCTGAAAGTCTGCTCCATGGCATCTTCACTCAGGAACCCAGCAGTTAGACCACTGCCAATCCTGGTGGCAGAGAGGAAAATGCGAGAACGGCAAGCCTCACACCGACTCTCAGAGCTTCCAGCCAGAGGTGACCACATCACTTCTGCTCACGTTTCATTGGCCACATGGGAGCTCCACTACCACAGGCGCCCTAAGCCTGAGCCCCAGAGCAAGACAGATGTGTTCCCCGAGACCAAGCTTCCTGGAAAAGGCACAGGTTTCATCTCACTGCCAGGTTTAACCTTCGGCAAAGAGCAAAGCCACACATATGCTCTCTGCAGACAGGCAGATCCCAAAGAGAGTGGATGATGGGGGTAAACTGCTTAACTGCCCAGTCAGGCAAAAACAATCAAATCACAATACGACTTTTGCAAAACAGGTTTTCCACTTACTCATTGTCTTTCAGTTTCAAGTTCTCAGTTCACTCTTGAGCCCTTTCTTCTTCAAGTTCTCCACTTTATTCTTTATCTGCTTTCCCGTCATTCTAGCCTGCTTCATCCTCCTCCAATAAGGACCATGAATCCCACTCTACTGCTGGATGCCCAGCTACCTGAACCAATAATCCAACGCCTGAGTTACGAACAGAAAAACTTGATGTTTAGATCAGTCTGAGAAAGGTTTGTCCATGACTCGCCACCAGAGGCTTCCTACAGAAACACTGAGCAAGTGGATGAATGAAGAGACACCGTCCAGTGCCCAGTATAGTATGTGCTCCTTCAATGTGAGTTTCCCATCTTCGGCACTTTTGCTGATTCCAGTCCCCCCTTGCGGCATGCTCTTTCCTTTGAGCTCTTTCCTTATCCAAATTCCAACAATTCTTCCAATGTCAAGCTCAGGTCCCACCTCTCCTGGGCACATTCCCACCTTGACAACCAGTGGCGACCCATAGCGATACTCTGCCTACATCCCTGTGCTGCCACTTGGAGCTCAAGTTCTCATCTGACTTCCGTGTATGATGACTTGGTTCTACAAGTTACCTTGAAGCTCTTGGAGGGTGGGGGCAATGCCTTCTATGCCCCCTGCGTCCCTGACCACACCCAACCTAACGCAAGGCACAGAGCAGCCTCGTGACAAATAGTTCCTGAAACAACTCGATGCACACGTTCTGCAGTGTGGTTGGCAGGGTCTGCTCCGCCGCAGTGGGTGATGGAGCAAAGGAGCAGCAGCCTTCGAAGCATGGCCCCTGGCCGTGGTGACCACCCAGGACACTGTTCCCATGCAGGTCCATGGACTATGGGGTGAGTTGAGATCCTGCTTTCTGGAAAACATGCCAGAGCTTCTAGCAGGAGCTGAAATCAGTAAGGAGATAAAGGAAAGCAAATACACATCTTATTATAATTATTATATTATTCAGTTCTTCCAGTCTTCTGGGATTTTTTGTTGTTGTTGTTCTTTTACAGGACCCTTTTTAACAGGTAAAGAGGTGGATTTTATACTGTATATTACCTAGTAGTTACACCCAATGCTGGCCTTTTGGTGAAGTCTCGATGGTAAATTGACTGTCTTGCCTAAGTTATTTGATGTACCGATAATGACAATTCACTTATTCTGAGCCAGTTACTGTTCCAAGCACGTTACTTGTATTAATCTATTAAGTTTTTACAAGAACTCTAAGAGGCAGGTGCTACGAATGTCAATAGAGTCACATCTGATCAGAAACTTAGATATCAGAAAACCCAGTCACAGAGAAGTTGGCTTACTTGGCTAAGGTAACAGAGCCTGGAGGTGGTCGAACCAGGGTGTAAACTTCTGTACTCGGCCTCCTGAGGCTAGGCGCTTGACCTCTACACTGAAGAGCAGGTGGGGCAAGAAAGGGAGAACTAGGGCCTTCTGAAATCAATCACATAGAGCATGGCCCTGAGCCAGACAGACCTGGGTCCAAGTTCTGGCTTTACTGCCTACTAGAGGTTTTATTTTAGACAAGTTGCTTCACCCTTCTAGACCTAGTTCCTTCAGCTGTGCAATGGAGTTAAGGGAGGTTAATATATGTGTCTGGCAACCGTAGGCTGGCGATAGATGTTAGGTGTGAATTGTTCTCCTATTTTCTCTTCTTCTAAAACCAGAATCTTTCTATCATTCAGACTGCACCCCATCTCTTCACTCTCCACTCTGTTCTCTGGTTTGCAAACACAGAGCAAGGTAAGAAAAGTGTCTGATAAAGGACAGTTTCCAGGCTGGCCAAGCAGTGACTAGACCACCAGGTACCTCTGTGCAGCACCTGCACTCAGCAGCCCTAAGACCCCCCGTGAGACCAGACTCCACCGACCTCAGCTGGGAGTAAAGACGTGGCTGAGAAGAAAACACAGTTCCTTGGGTATTTATTGTTATTCCTCCTTAAGAGCCTTCCTTCCCTTCCCCCTCTCTAGTGTTTAATCAGATATTTCAAATTTAATAATAGGTCCCAACCCCAACGATGAGCTACAAATAGCAAAACAAACCGATATTTCTTCATGGTTACTTCATAAAATGGCAGAGACCGTGGCTTGGCTGCAGAGGGCTAAGCTGGTTAAATTAGTTTTTACAAAAAGAGGGACTCTCTTCCCTCTGGTGTCACCAACAATACTGAAGGCAATTTAATAGCTTCATGCGAAGAGCCATGTCTGGATCTCAAGTCATAGCTTTTTCTTTCTTTTTTTTAAAAATTAATTAATTAATTAATTTTTGGCTGCATTGTGTCTTCATTGCTGCGCTTGGGCTTTCTCTAGTTGCGGCGAACAGGGGCTACTCTTTTTTTTTTTAACATCTTTATTGGAGTATAATTGCTTTACAATGGTGTGTTAGTTTCTGCTGTATCACAAAGTGAATAAGCTATACATATACATATATCCCCATATCCCCTCCCTCTTGCGTCTCCCTCCCACCCTCCCTATCCCACCCCTCTAGGTAGTCACAAAGCACTGAGCTGACCTCCCTGTGCTATGCAGCTGCTTCCCACTAGCTATCTAGTTTACATTTGGTAGTGTATATATGTCCATGCCATTCTCTCACTTCGTCCCAGCTTCCCCTTCCCCCTACCCACGTCCTCAAGTCCATTCTCTACGTCTGCATCTTTATGCCTGTCCTGCCCCTAGGTTCTTCAGAACCAAGCAGGGGCTACTCTTCATTGCACTGCATGGCCTTCTCACTGCGGTGGCTTCTCTTGTGGCAGAGCACATGGTCTATGTGTGTGGGCTCGGTAGTTGTGGCACATGGGTCCAGTAGCTGTGGCTTGCGGACTCTAGAGCGCAGGCTCAGTAGTCGTGGCGCACGGGCTTAGTTGCTCCGCAGCATGTGGGATCTTCCTGACCATGGCTCGAACCCGCGTGCCCTGCATTGGCAGGCAGATTCTTAACCACTGCGCTACCAGGGATTTCCAAGTCAAGGCCTTTTTCTGACGGAAACACTGGTTTGGGCTGTTGGCCCTTCAGCAGGGGAGCTGGGTGGTCAGATGTGGTCTGGAGAGTCTGCCTGGATTTGAACCCCGCACTTGCTGCTTGACCTTGGGCAAGTCACTGACCCTCTGTCGTAGGCTGAATAGTGACCACTCAGTGATATCAGGTCTGAATCCCTGGAACTCGTGAATGTTACCTCATATGGTAAGAGTTTTGCCAATATGATTAAATGAAAGGTTTTGAGATGAGGCAGTTTTCCTAGATTATCTCCTTGGGCCCTGAATGCCATCACCAGTATCCTTGTAAGAGAGAAACAGAGATTATGCCCTCACATAGAAGACGGAAGGTGAAGCGATGATGGAAGAAGAGAGAGATGAGAAGATGGCTTTGAAGATGGAGGAAAGGGCCATGAGCCAAAAAGATGTGGTTCCGGAAGCTGGTTGAGGGAAGAAACGGGTTTTCCCCAACAGCCGCTGGAGAGAGCACAGCCCCGCCTACACCGTGATTTCAGCCCGTTGAAATGTTGTTGGACTTCTGGCCTCCAGAACAGTGAGAGAATACATTTCTGTTGCTCTGAGACACCAAGTTTACAGCAATTTGTTACAGCGGCCTTAGGAGTCATGGTACGTACACGTGTGGTACATACATCCTCTCGGAGTCGTGGTGTCTGTGACCACCAGGCACAGGATGGATGGGGGCAGGGAGCTGATGTGGAGGAGGGGTGGCAGTGACAGACAGGCTGAAAAGTGAGATGGAGAAGCTGCCCGCAAACTCCATGCCTGGGCAGTTTCCCAAGGATACAGGACAGAGGTCCACGTATTCATTTAGCACTTCTTGAGGGCAAGACCCCAGTGTAACTCTCTCCACAAATCCTAGTGATATGGACTCTTCAGTCAAAATCTCACTCCGCCACTGGGTGACCAGGAGCATATTATTTAACCCTTCAAAGGCTCCATTACCTGAGCCTTAAAACATGCTGAAGAGGTAACAGTACAACGTCCTGCGTGGCACCGAGCAGGTGCTTAAAGCTGGTTTCTTTCTGGTCCTCTCTGAGAACTGATCTTGCTGCCCGTTCGCAACCACTTGGACACTAGTGAGAGGAGAAAAGACATGAACCGTGATCCCTGCGGCTGTGCTGCGGGGGACTGCCTACCCTCACGGTCCCCCGTGTCAACCTGCCGCCCGGGAACGGCCCTTGACGGAGCTCCTGTCAGCCCTTCAAAGGTCAGTGAACACATATTCATTGAGCACATACTACATGCCAGGCACCGGTTAAAGGACAGCCCTCAGTGAAATGTTTTACGGTAGAACAGTGTAGTGCAGGGCTGCCGCCAGCTCCAAAGGTGCTTTGCGCAGATTACAGAAGGTTGCCCTTTCTGGGCAGACACAGCCCCATCAGTACACAGCTTGGCAAGCAGGAAGCCCCTTCGTGTAAAGAAAAAAGTGCCCCTTCATCGGAGTGGACACAGCCCGGGCAGGGCGCATGGCTTGGCCGGCAGAGTGAGGACTGGGCTTAGGCCCTGCAGGCCCCTCATCCAGGCAGCCTCACCACGCACAAGTGTCCCACCAGGCACAGTGTCCCCGCAGCCATGCATTTTTCTTAAAGATAAATGTGCTCTGTTCAAGGGCTTCTCTTCTATTCTCTCCTTTCAGACGTGTGAAAATGTCCTTTCCTGTATGAAATGTTGGTAACAGTAGATGGTAGTTGCTTGTCTTCTCTCTTTTGTGAACTGTCCTTAGCAAAATAAAGTTGGCAGCTTTATGTCAGTACTCTGCTTTGGACGTTTTTCTGGCCCATAAAATTAAAAACATTGGGAATCACCTACTGATGGCAGGTGTTGTGTGGTAAGAAGCCCTCTGTTCGAGCAAAAGAAAAGCCCCTGTAAAAAACACAGAGCTGGGCAGGTACTATACTGCCATCCGTGTCCTGAGCTGCAGTGATCTGCATGACATGACATCGCAGAATCGCTGGCTTGCTATGGTTATCACGATATCTATGTAATAACCTTGGAAGTTGCTGTCTTTGTGACATATGAGGTCCATGCCAGGCAGATATTCGAAAAAGAAAGATTTTTGTGTCTGAGAAATGTACGTGCTGTCAATAAACGGCATTGCTTGAACACAGCTGCACGCACACGTGAAAATACTCATGCACACGGGAGAATCATTGTCTCTTGCATGCTTTGGTGATTTTGGACCTCACGTGAGGTCCACACAGCTATAGGAAGGCAGGCCTTGGCTCCAGTGATAAATCTGGACTTTCTCTCTTAGCCAGGATTCTCTCAGTTGATCCAAACAGAAAACTGGTCTCAGTTAAAGTAGAGTGTATTGGCTCACCTCACTGAGAAATGAGGGTCTGTGTCAGGTACAGCTTGATCCAGGGTCTCAGTGACAGTATCAGGACTTACCGTTCTCCCCACCGCCAGGCAGTCTACTTTCCCCTGTATGCTCCCCCATGAAGGCCTCACCACACAGTTAGGTGGCTGCCACAGTTCTAGCCTTGGAGGCACCAAAAAAAAAGAGAGCTTATCTTCCCAATTGTTCAAACAAACAAAAGTTCAGCACCTGGGTCTCAGCCTGAACTAGATCATGAGCCTATCCCTGGACCTATCGCTGTGACCAAGGACATGCCCAAACCTGGGGCAGAGCTGTGGGGAAGGGTTAGTTGTCTAGAATAAAGTCAGGGTCAAGGGATGCAGCTAGCCAAGCTTATTTTCTCTCCCTAAAGGAGTGAGTTCTAAGAAGTTAGTCCCCAAAGAGACAGCACCTGTGCTGCCTGTTCTCCTTTTGCCTCTCCCCAACCCCGCCCGCCCTTCTATTCTCCCCGCTACCCTTGCCCCACCTGCTCCCTGCTCTGTGCTCTGAGATGCTGTCCCCCGGGGGCTTCCTCACCAGGCCTCTTACCACTGGCCACTGATTGTATCAGACAAGGGGAGGCATAAGCAGATCTGAGGGAGGGAGGAGAAAGTGGTGGGTGTTTCTTCTCTGCCCCCTCCCTGCTCTAGTACCTCCCAAAGCCCCATTCTCACCACTCACACCATCTCCTCCCCCGCCCCTCCAGCCTTTGAGGGAGTAACAGCTTCCTGATGCCGTAGTCTCATACCTCAATGTCCCTTGTTTGTTCCCCTGACCCTGCCCACGTATCTGCAGATTGTCCCTTAAAGTCTTTTTATCTAAATCAGGAGTCAACAAACTTTGGCCCACAAGCCAAATTACCCCTCCCAGACCCCCTCCCAGTCTCTTTTTGTAAGGACAGTTTTACTGGACCACAGCCCCACCCATGGCCAGTCGTTTAGGTGCTATCTGTGGCCAGTTGTGACAGACATGGTATGTGACCTGAAAACCAAAAATATTTACTTTCCGGCCCTTCACAGAAAAAAATTGCTGACTCCTGGACAAACCATTTCTGATGGATTTTGTTTCCTGCTGGGACCCTGTCTATTATACTTCCTCATAAAATTTAAGAAGAGAATGCTACTTTTGCTGTAAGATTTGTACATAAATTTTGAGAGGAAACTAATATAAAAGGTCAACCCATCTGGTTCAAGGGGAAACCACACGGGGGAAAGAGAGCTGTAGTGATCTTCCTATACAGTGAGGCTTGCTCTCTCCCAGCCCTTGAGTTGAGAAGTCTCAGGGCAGAGAATGCCCCCAGCACTGCACCCCAAGCCAGCACTCATTCAGATAGCACACCTGGGTGCTCCGACTTCAACAGAGAATGCCAGTGAACAGGAAAATCAATATGTAAAGAACCAAACCAAAGTGCCAGATGAAAAAGATGAACATTGCTAGGTTTAGAAAATAAAAATGTTCTAAACAGATAAACAGTAAGCAAAGTACTTTCATTTGTACTGTTTTCCAGTCCATAAAACCCTAATGTCCGCCAACGTTTCATTAAGAGCTTCCATGCCACTCGGCACGCCTGCTGCGGCTTGAACAGATTGCTGCAAACATGTCATCCGAGTTGCAGACCCAATCTTTTGCAATGTTTTACATGGGTGCTAAATGGGGGAGAAGTCTGATCAATCGTGAACAGAACTCTGGTTGAGGGGAAAAGTAAATGCTGGAGTTAAATGAACAATATCTATCATTCTGCAATGTGGTTTTCCCAGTCAATCAAAAAAAAAAAAACAAACTTGGGGCTTCCCTGGTGGCGCAGTGGTTGAGAGTCCGCCTGCCGATGCAGGGGACACGGGTTTGTGCCCCGGTCCGGGAAGATCCCACATGCCGCGGAGCGGCTGGGCCCGTGAGCCATGGCTGCTGAGCCTGTGTGTCCGGAGCCTGTGCTCCGCAACAGGAGAGGCCACAACAGTGAGAGGCCCATGTATCGCAAAAAAGAAAACAAAAACAACAACAACAAAACGGTAGGCAAAGAACATTTATTGGAGTGAAGAGAGGGAAAAAAAAAAAAAAAAAAACAGCAATGAACACATGCAACCAGATCCTTTGGCTTTCAGAAACAGGAAGGATTTGTGTTTTGAATAATTTCCAGTGAAATAAATGTTCAAATTATATTGGAAAATGGTTCATTTGGACTCCTAGCCTTTTGTAATCTCCAAACCTAATAATACTGCAGTTTATGAAATCCCTTACTAATATAGCAAAGCCTTTTCATCTATTGTTACACTCATTCCTGAAGTGGCCCTACTGGTAGCTTTCTGAACCATCAGCCAGAATTGAAGGTGCTATATAGAGCTTTTTTCCTTGACGATTTCCATTTTGTGACTGCAAGGAAGAAGAAAAAACCCTAAACAATAAATCAGCAACCCTGAAGTGGATTCTGGGCTGCAAAGCTGAGAAGACTTGGACAAATTCTTTTTTTATTATTTATATTTATTTATTTATTTGGATGCACTGGGTCTGGGTCTTAGTTGCAGCAGACAGGCTCCTTAGTTGCAGCTTGCCGGGTCCTTACTTGTGGCCTGCAAACTCTTGGTTGCAGCATGCACGTGGGATCTAGTTCCCTGACCGGGAATCGAACCCTGGCCCCCTGCATTGGGAGCATGAAGTCTTAACCATTGTGCCACCAGGGAAGTCCCCAAATTCTTAAATCAATCCCTGATCCTCAATTTCTTTATCTGTAAAATGTAACCAACACTCCCTCCCCACCCCTGCCACCCAGGTTCTCGTAAATTCATGCATTCCCATTTGTTGAATACTTACTAAGCACCTTTTATGTGTCAGGAGGGTGCTGGATGAGCAGGAAGATGCAGCCCCTGAAAGATGCCTCTTGAAGCTCATATGCCGAGGAGAGAACTGCCAGTGACAATGTGTTATGATACGCTCTAGGACAGCAATAGAAACAGTTCTTTGAAAGCACCCAGGAGGTACCTATGGGCCAGAAAGAGCTGGAAGGAAGGGATCAGTAAATGTATTCTGAAGCATGAGTCAGAGGGGAGGGGTAGAATGGAGGATATTATCACCACCAGGGAGAAGAGAGAACATGACCTCTTAGGATTACTGACAGCATCTTTGCTTGGCCATACCCCAAGCCTCAAGGTGGGAGAGGCAGAAGCCCTGGGAAGGAGGGTGAGCTAAGCAAGACCAAGGGCCTCCTGGCACTACTGAGGAGTTTGCACTTTTCCCTTGAAGGCAATGGGGGAGCCCACTGCAGGGTTTCTGCTGGGGGACATGGCCTGATTCAATGTGCTTCAGGAAGGCCGTCCTCACTGTCAGCAGCAGCCAGGTAGAGAAGGAGTCAGAGGGGAGACTGGAGACAGGGAGGCCGTTAATCAGGAAGAGACGGCAGTGGCTGAAGTGGGATAGAGGGAGTGGGGATGAGGGAGAAGAGGAGGATGTGACAGGCGTGGAGTTGATGGGGCAACTTGACAGACTGGGGAGAAAAGGCAAGGAAGGTGTCAAGGACACCATTTGTCCAGGTTCCTACCTGGACAAAAGGGCAGATGCTAGTTCTATGAACCGAGAGAGAGAGCACACTTGAAGGTGATGTCTGGCACCAGGCAAGGTACACAATAGATGCTCAGTTAAGTGTTGACTCAAAGCAGAAACTTTCATCTCCTAGCTTCATTCTCCCCTCTCTTCCATCACCCCTCCCACCCCCCACGCACACACACTCTGTCCCCACCCACTCTACCTCATCCTGCACATCACTGCCTGGGAAATCTTCTTAAAACACCAATTTGTCTGTCAGATTTAAATGGCTCATTTAAATGGCTCAGGATTTCCCCAGGCACCATTCAAACACCCCCCCCCACCCCCCACCCGCTCAGCTTCCTTAATCCAGCTCCCCATACCAAGCCAGCCCCGTTTCCACTCTGCTTCAATCCAGCTGTCCAGAGAGCGGCCCCATGATATGCTGGCCTCCAGGCCTTTATTCATGCCACGCTCCCCTCCGGGAGCATTCACCTCTCCTTCGTTCTGCCACTGCAAATTCAAATCAGAGAGTCACAGTGGAGACCAGGAAAAAAGAAAGCACTTCTCTCTGTACCCCTGTTCTGTTCATTCAAGACAGGCTTAATTCTTTGACATCCAGGCAACACATAGAGTCTGCGGCTGAGGAAGTTTCGAGAGAAGAGAAACAAGAGGTAAGGTTATCTAGATTACAGATAAACCAGCTAATAAAATAAGTCTTATTACATCCTTCTAGCACATTCCAAACTCTCAGAGTCCTTCTGATTCTGAAATGCATTTTGAAAGCATGAGTGGATTATGATTGTCAGGAAGAAAAGCAATTTTCTTTCAAGGCCTTAAGCTATAAAAACTGCTATTCCTGTTCTCTCTCTAAATGAGCCCACTTTAGTATGTGCCATTGGGAAATGAAGGCAATTGCTTGATGCCTAGGAATTACCAAAGATTTACTTGAAAACGCTACCTCACACTTGGTAGGAAATAAGTCTAAATGAAAAGGAAAACAATTAGACCAAATGTGCCAACTTCAACAGTGTTGATTGGTTGGTCGGTTGATTTTGAAAGCCCATTTTTATTTCTGGAATCAAAAGTTGCAAAAACAAACAAACAAAAAAACCACCAGTCTTGACAGTCCCTGGATGAGAAGCCCCTGGGGCAAGCACAGACAGGGTTACTTCGAAGGCCACCCACCTTTGGGTTTGAGCCCCTCCCAGGACTCTGGGAAGGGTGTCCTACTGGACACACTGGGCCGTCAAATTGTAATCCCTCAGGCCAAGGAAGCTACAGAGCCACCTGGAACAACAAAAACACTCCCGTCCAGCAGGCTTCCCCATTGGAATGTGATAGGCTTCCTGCCCCTAGCCAGCTTCGCTCCCTTTCCAGCCCCTAGGGCAGCGTTTCTCAAACAGTGGCCCTAGAATCACCTGCACCTGCATCAGAATCACCTGGACTCTTTAAACATGCAGGTGCAGGCTCCCTATTCTGCACTTCCTGAGACCACATCCTTGGAGGTAGGCTCATTCTTCAACACCACCAGTACAGCCAGATTAGCAAGACTTCTCTTTCCTCCCAACCCATTAGAATTTTCCTTCCATTGTTCTCCTTATTCAGCTAAAGGTCCCTGGTCTATTGTTTTATTCTAAACTTCCTTGCAATTCCACTCTGTTCCCCCACTAAATTCACTCTCCACCCACCTGAATAACTTTGCCAAATCTCTTGCAACTACTAGTTCGCTTCCAACTACAATTTCCTGATTACCAGTCCCATCATCTTGCAGCATTTGACCTTGCTCCTCATCTCTGAAGATTTAGAGGCTGCCCAATGAGAATTCCCTCCTCCTCTAGGTTCCAACCGCCCTTTTGGAGACTAACTGTCATACTTCTTTGACTTTTCAACAATTATCAGAGCCTTGTCAACTATCCACTTTTTTGCTCCCATAACACATCATTTTTCTGTTCTCTTTCTACCTCTCTGACAAGACTGTCTCGGTGGTATACACAGGCCTCCTCTTCCTCTGCCCCAGTCCTCCAGGCCTGGCTCTAAGTCTCCTCTCTCCTAGATCTCTTCTCTCCCAAAGACATTTCATTCAGATCTATAATTTCAATTAATAGCTAAAATGCATAAGACTAAACTAGTAATAACTCCAGCCCAAACTTGTCCTCTGAACGGCATACCCCAACTTCTCAAAACCTCCCCTTGAATATCCCAAAGTTATCCAATTTAGCATGTCTAATCTGAACTCGAAATGGACCGCTGCCCCCAACTGGGGCCTCTTCCAGAATTCTCCAGCTTCCTGGAGGATAACTCACTTGGCACTTAGTGGAATTGCCCTAGTTTTCCCAGTTGGGACCGTCCTAGAGGAGCTGATAACCAGTCAGTCCCAGACATATGAGCAAGTCAGAATGGGCTCAGCCAACCACAGCTGACTGCAGGGGCAGAAGCGAGCCCAGCGGAGAGCAGCCAAGCTGGCCCAGGTCAGCTGAACCCCTGCAAACTTGTAAACTAAACAAATGTTTATTTTTGTATGCCACTGAGATTTTGTGGTTTTCTCACTACATAGCATTATTTTGTCAATGGATATCCGATACGCTGCAGTTAAAACACTCAACGATTGAAGAATGGTGCAATGCCATGCAGCCTTTAAGAACGCTGTGTAGATATACAGTCATCCCTCAGTATCGGTGGGGGGATTGGTTCTCAAACCTGCCTGGAGATATCAAAATCCGATAATGTTCAAGTCCTTTTTATAATATAGAGTAGTATTTGCATATAACCTACACACGCTCTCCTGTATACTTTAAATCATCTCTAGATTACTTATAATAACTATACAATGTAAATGCTATGTAAATAGTAGCTGGCTCATGGCAAATTCAAGTTTTGCTTTTTGGAATTTTCTAAAAAAAATGTTTTTAAGTATTTTTCAGTCCCCAGTTGGTTGAATCCGTAGACACAGATACGAAGAGCTGACTGTAAACTGACCTGAAATGTTCACACTAAACTGATAAATTGCAGAAGGGAGAGAAGATTGAAAAACAATGTGTATAATATGACTCCATTTTCATAAAACATACATTTCTACATCTGCATATGGAAGTGTCAGGTCTAAGATACAACAAGATGCTGACATGGTTATCTCTGGGTGATAGGACTTGGGGTAATTTTCATTTTATGTCACTAGTATAATTGTTCAAAAGGGAGAACAAATCTTTGCCATAGAGTACATTTTGTTTGATTATCCTTTGGCTTATCGGTAAGCACCTGAATGTTTTTCAAGTACTCTTTGCAGAGAAGGGCACCGGTAGTTATTCCTGCAGCATCCTATGCAGGCAACATGGAAACATAACATCTAAGGACTGCAGGTAGCAGAACACACCTGTCTAATCCTACCAGCAAACCTGAAAAGAAAAGCTCTGTTGGTGGAGGGGGCTTCACACCAGCCCAATCTTCCCAACCCACCATTAGAGCCAGGGAAGCCTTAGAGGTCCCTCCCAGTTGGGGAAACTGGGAGCAGAGTAGAGCACCTCCAGAACCTTCCTGCCTACAGGGCTTAGTTACATGCCATGGACAAAGAAAAGAGATCTTTTTCTAAGTTCCTACTAACAGGGTGTCAAATTTCATACATTCAGAATAAGAAATTCAATGCCCCAGGGCAGGCCAAGGTTACCTAATGTTCTAATCCTTCCAAAGGCTAAAAGGACTTTGTTTCTTTATTTTTCTTCCTTCCATCTTTCCTTCCTTCCTTCTTTCCTTCCTTCCTTCCTTCCTTCCTTCCTTCCTTCCTTCCTTCTTTCCTTCCTTTCTCCCTCCCCCGCCCCCTCCTTTCCCTCCCAAGCACTCACGGAGTGCCCTCTCTCTCTCTCCTTCTTTCTTTCTTTGTTTCCTTCCTTATCTAAGATTTGGCAGGTAGGCCTTCATTTTAAATAATTCCTAGTTTATAGCAAATCTATCCCTGTACTTTCCCAGCCAATCCTCAATTTGCAGTAAACACCAAATCCATTTTTTTTCTGCCACTACTGCTGCTGTAGCTAAAATCCTCCGGATAAAGCTGGTGAAAATTATACACCAGGCTGATGGACGCTATAGCAATCGTATGCAATCTGATCCAAGCTGGCTGTGCTTAAAACACAGGATTTCCTTTCCTCATTCCTACTTATGTCCTCATCCTTTTCCCTAATGTGAGTTCGATCTTAACCTTTTCCATCCTTTTCATTCCACAGCACCTCACACTCCATGGAGACCCTGACTCCTAACATGTGAGGTCCAGCAACTGCCCTTCCTCCTCCTCCAAATGTCTCCGCCCTCCTGGTTTCCTGTTATCACACCCCCACCCCCACCCTGCCCAGCAACAGCAGCTCCCTTCAAAGCTCTTGGTCTCAGCCCACCCTAGGACTCCCCTAGGACAGAGGTTCTGTAAATGAGTGTCCAGGGGATCATGTGGAGTCCAAGAGGCACTCCACGTGATCCATGAATCTTTTGAAATTAATGCGGAATTTGGTCTTTTTGTCAGTTTCTAGGTGAGAGTCTCTAGATTTCATCTAATTTCCAAAGGGCCTTGCCAGTCTAAGACTTTTCTTCATCAGTTACCTGCTCTTTCCTGCATTTTTAGGCTCTCTGTTTTTCGACTGGTATCCTCTTCATCTACACACAACCTAGGTGTACCATGACATATAATTACCAGATGTATTAGTCTGCTCTGGCTGCCATGGCAGACTACCACAAGCTGGGTGCCTTCAATAACAGAAATTAATTTTCTCATGGTTCTGGATACAGGAAGGTCCAGGATCAGAGGGCCGGGATGGCTGGTTTTTGGTGAGAACTCTCTTCTTGGCTTGCAGATCACCACTTTCTCACTATATCCTAGTATGGCCTTTCCAGGGCCAGGTGCATGCAGGGGTGGGGATGGAGGAGGTCTCTTCTTATTATGATGCCACCAATCCTATTGAATTAGGGCCCCACCCTTAAAACCTTACTTAATCTTAATGACCTCCTAAAGACCCTATCTTCAAATATAGTCACATTGGAAGTTAGGACTTCAACATATGAATTTCAGGGATGCTGAGGAGGTGGCACACAGTTCAGTCCATAGCACCAAGGATAAAATAATTTGATTTAAGATGTCAAAGTTGTGATCTTTGTTACAGTGGCAAGAGTTTCCTAACTCATCTTCCAGCCTTTTAAAATACCCTTCACACTATAGCCGATCATACCTTTCAAAATCACGATGTTAGGAGAAACTTCTTCACTCTGATGTGTTCTGCTATGTGGAGAAGCAGCCACTAGGTAGCACTCCAGGCCTCTCACTATCTACTGCTGCTCAAGGAGCCCCACATCAGTGGTCCAGTGCCTTCCTCTCCCCTGCTTCTTGGGAATGAGCTGTCCACATAGAGCATCCTTTTTTCTCTGATCCTGTGTGCCCAGAGTCTTACAGGAACTCCCCAGTATTTTAGCATTTCCTTTTGGAGGTTTCCATCTCTCTGCCATTATTACCCACTCTTCTTGCATTACCCACTCTTCTTGTCTACTTTTTCAACTAGAGACTTTAACATATTAGTCATAGTTATTTTAAATGCCCTGCATCATATCTAAACCCTGTTCTCATCCTTGCTTTGCCTCTTCAGACTGTGTTTGTTCTTCCCTTTCGTCATGTCTTGTAATTTTTTCGTTGAAAGGCAGACATGACCTATTAGGTAATAATAACTAAGGTAAAAAAACATTTAGTGAACTTTTATGTAAATCTGGCCAGCAGTTCAGTTGTGTTTCATGTTTGCTGTAACTGTAAGTGCCAAGGGCCTCAAATTTCTCTAGGGTCCTTGTTTTTATCTCCTCTGTTGTCTTTGGGTTTCCCTAAGAACTCCTTTTTTTTAAACATCTTTATTGGGGTATAATTGCTTTACAATGGTGTGTTAGTTTCTGCTTTATAACAAAGTGAATCAGTTATACATATACATATGTTCCCATATCTCTTCCCTCTTGCGTCTCCCTCCCTCCCACCCTCCCTATCCCACCCCTCCAGGCGGTCACAAACCACCGAGCTGATCTCCCTGTGCTATGCGGCGGCTTCCCACTAGATATCTACCTTACGTTTGGTAGTGTATATATGTCCATGCCTTTCTCGCACTTTGTCACAGCTCACCCTTCCCCCTCCCCATATCCTCAAGTCCGTTCTCTAGTAGGTCTGTGTCTTTATTCCTGTCTTACCCCTAGGTTCTTCATGACATTTTTTTTTCTTAAATTCCATATATATGTGTTAGCATACAGTATTTGTCTTTCTCTTTCTGACTTACTTCACTCTGTATGACAGACTCTAGGCCTATCCACCTCATTAAAAATAGCTCAATTTCGTTTCTTTTTATGGCTGAGTAATATTCCATTGTATATATGTGCCACATCTTCTTTATCCATTCATCCGATGATGGGCACTTAGGTTGTTTCCATCTCCGGGCTATTGTAAATAGAGCTGCAGTGAACATTTTGGTACATGACTCTTTTTGAATTATGGTTTTCTCAGGGTATATGCCCAGTAGTGGGATTGCTGGGTCATATGGTAGTTCTATTTGTAGTTTTTTAAGGAACCTCCATACTGTTCTCCATAGTGGCTGTACCAATTCACATTCCCACCAGCAGTGCAAGAGTGTTCCCTTTTCTCCACACCCTCTCCAGCATTTATTGTTTCTAGATTTTTTGATGAGAACTCCTTCTTAAATAGAGTCTGAGTCTTACAGTTCTTTCAGCTACAATCCACTTATTATACAGGAGCCCTGTTAATATGGTGGTAAAGGGTGGGGGAAGGGAAGTGTTGTATAAAGTTATGATTAAATTTCAGTCTTCCTATGGGTTTGCATCCCCTTACGAATGTTTCTTTGCTACCCCTTCTCCCTTAGTTGTTACAAGAAAGGTAGAGGAGGCTGGAGACAGGAAACTGCTCTTCTCCCAGGTGAGGTAAGGCTCTGAAAAGACTTTCCCACTAGAGAGTAGTCCTGTGTACTGGAGAACATTCTGGGCATATTTCAAAATGGTTACTTTCCTTGTTTACCTGCCAGAGACATAGGTGATTTTTTTCTTGGCACTTACCATGAGAACCTGGTGGGATTCTTGGAGGTAAAACCATAAAATGTCTGACCCCCTGCTCTCAAGACTATAGCCTCAGGCTTCCCTGGTGGCGCAGTGGTAGAGAATCTGTCTGCTAATGCAGGGGACACGGGTTCGAGCCCTGGTCTGGGAGGATCCCACATGCCGTGGAGCAGCTAGGCCTGTGAGCCACAACTACTGAGCCTGCGCGTCTGGAGCCTGTGCGCCGCAACATGAGAGGCCGCGATAGTGAGAGACCTGCGTACCGCGATGAAGAGAAGAGTGGCCCCCCGCTTGCCACAACTAGAGAAAGCCCTCGCACAGAAACTCAGACCCAACACAGCAAAAATAAATTAATTAATTAATAAACTCTTACCCCCAACATCTAAAAAAAAAAAAAAGACTATAGCCCCCAGGGCAGTCCCCGTCTCCCTTTAGTCCACACACAGCCTCAGCAATTCATCAAGGTTTTGGTTCCAGCAGCTTCTCCTCCAGGTCAGCTGGTCTTGACCCTCGTTTCTCTGCATTTACTTGTCTCTCCAGATTTCATGGTGGTGGTTTGCCCTGCAACCTCAGTTTTCTGGTGGGTCCAAGAAAAGTCCCTGCTTTTCAGCTTCTTTCTTGTTGTGAAGTCAGGAGTGACAACCTCTAAGCTCTTTTCTTGTTGGAGTTGAAACTGGGAGTCCCAAGGCAGGCTAGTTTATGACTGCCTGAAGTTAGTCTTTTGACTGACTAGTTTTGCTTTGACTGTGAAATCCAACAGTTGGTAGTAACAGGCCCATCCATCCCAAGAACAATACTTTATATTACTTGAATCCATTTAAATTTATTGAGACATTTTATAGGCCAGAAGATGTTCTAACTTGGCAAATTTTGTGCACTTGAGAATAATGTGTATTCTGCTGTCATTGTGTAGAATTTTCTAAAAAATCAATCAGTTCAAGCATAGTTAGTGCTATTGAAGTCTACTATTTGCCGATTTTCTGCCTACTTGTTCCATCAGTTATTAAGGGACCATTTAAAAAAATCTCTGACTCTAATTGTGTATTTGTCTATTTTTCTTTGTAATGCTTTTTTGGCTTCATTTATTTTGCAGCTCTGCCATTAGGTGTATCAACATTTAGGACTGTTGTGCTCTCTTGATTAATTGACCCTTATGTGATTATGAAATGACTTTTTCTTGGCAATATTCTTTGTTCTGAAATGTGCTTTGTCTGATACAAATATAGTCATTCCAACTTACCTTTGGTTAATGTTGGCATGTTATTTTTTCCCATCCTTTTACTATTAAGCTCATTTGTGTCTTTATATTTAAGGTACATTTTCTGTAGGCAGCATATAGCTGTGTATCGCTTTTTTACACAATTTGCCAATCTCTGCCTTTTAAACTGGGGTGTTTATATGATTACCTTTAATGTGATCATTAACACGGTGAGGTTTGAGTCTTATTGTCTTGCTATTGTTTTCTATTTGTCTTGTCGGTTCTGGGTTCCCCTGCTTCTCTTTTGTCTGCCTGCTTTGGGACTAACTGAGTACTTTTTATGATTCCATTCTGTGACCACTGTCGGCTCATTAACTCTAACTCTTTGCTTTGATATTTTTGTGTTGCCTTAGGGTTTAGGGTTTAAAGCACACTTTTTCACACTACTAATCGAAGTTAAAGAATTGATTGCTAAAGACTCACAGGACCCAAAATAACAATGTTTACAAACCTACAGGAAAAGGATACAATATACAACATTGAAGTAAAGACATGTATCAAAACGAAGGCTATCTCACAGTCCTGGGTCTGGAAAAGTCAGAAGGAATCTCCTGTTGTCCCTCTTTCCGTAAAAGCCATAGCCAAATGCACTTAATCTTTTAGGTCAGGAGCCACTGTTGTGTATACAGAACACCTCAGAACTAATGAGCCCCAAAGGGCACGCGGCCTGGTCCTATAAGCATATTCTTGCTACATAACAGCAGAGTCCTCCAGGAATCTCAAAAAACAATGTTGACAACTGGTAAAAATCCGCCCCTCCCACCCCTACCCCCACCCAGATTCCACAGACCCTTGGTTTCAAGACAACACAATGAATGGGTATGTTTCATGGTTTCATTAGGAGTCAGTGCTATGCAGAAACTTTAGCAAAACGACTCAGCCTAGCCTGCTGGAATTAACCCTTACCACACAATCTTTAATATATCACAGTTTGTCGTCAAGTGATATTACACCCTTCATATGTAATATAAGAACCTTAAAACAGCAGTCTTCCATTTCTGTCCCCATGGCCTTCAT
The DNA here is from genome assembly GCF_011762595.2 of Tursiops truncatus. Taxonomy (NCBI): domain Eukaryota; kingdom Metazoa; phylum Chordata; class Mammalia; order Artiodactyla; family Delphinidae; genus Tursiops; species Tursiops truncatus. The sequence goes on from NC_047041.1 coordinate 82,341,824, forward strand.
ACTATTGTTAGTATGCATTTTACTTATGCATATGTTATAAACCCCACAATACATTGTTATTCATTTTGTTTGAGCAGTCAATTATATTTTTTAAGGTTTTAAATAGTAAGAAAATATTATATAAGAAAAGTATCTTGGGACTTCCCTGGTGGTACAGTGGTTAAGAATCTGCTTGCCAATGTAGGGGACATGGGTTCAAGCCCTGGTCCGGGAAGATCCCACATGCCTCGGAGCAGCTAAGCCCGAGCGCCACAACTACTGAAGCCCACGCGCCTAGAGCCTGTGCTCTGTAACAAGAGAAGCCACCGCAATGAGAAGCCTGCACACGGCAACAAAGAGTAGCCCCCACTCGCCGCAACTAGAGAAACCCCCCCACCCAGCAGCAAAGACCCAACGCAGCCAAAAATAAATTAATTAATTTAAAAAAAAAAAAAGAAAGAAAAAAGAAAAGTATCATATATTCATCCTTTCAGTTACCATTTCTGGTGACTTTCATTCTTACATTAGAGCCAAATTCTATCTGGTAATGTTTTCCTTCTGCCTTTTTTGTTTCTCTAGTCCTCCTTTACAGCTTTCTTTTGCATTAAGTGAACATTGTCTAGTGTAACATTTTCATTCCTTTAATGATTTTTTAATGATTTTTTTCCACTATTCATTTTTTAGTTTTTTCCTTAGTCCTTGCCCTAAGGCTTACATTGTACATTTTAATTCATCAGGATCTACTTTAGATATACTAACTAAAGATATAAAGGTGTACTATGTTACGGCTGAGTAGAGGTTCTACCTTATGAGTAGGGGTGCATGGAAGAAGAGGCCCAACCTTTCAGCTGCACTTGCCTGGATTTAGCTTCCATGATGTATAGTTAGGAGAGATGAGAAATGCTGATGGCCTGTTCCTCCTGAAAAATACCATACCCCTCAGCTGGGAGCTGTGGGAGAGCCTGTGTTCCTGGCTGTGCCTACCTGGAGTGGAGTTTCTGCCATACTGAGCTGGAAGGGGAGCGAGAGGGAGTGGTTCATGGTTCAAATGCTACAGACTCTCCCTGGTTTTACCTTGATCCTTATCACATACTTTTAAGTTTAAAAGTTTAAGATGACTTTTTTTCTCCGGCTGCTTTTAAGGTTGTCTCTCCACCACTGGTTGTAAACACCTTGATTACGATGTGCCTCAATGGAGTTTTCTTCATGCTTCTTGTGCTTGGGGTTTGTTGAGCTTCTTGGATCTGCAGGTTATAGTTTTCATCAAGTTTGAAAACTTTTGGCCATTATTTCTTCCAGTTTTTTTTTTTCTGTTTCTGCTTCACAGACTCAAATTACTCATATCATAGGCCACTTAAAGTTGTCCCAAATATCACTGATTCTCTTTTTATTTTTTAATTTATTTTTAAAAATTTATTTATTTATTTTTGGCTGAGTTGGGTCTTCGTTGCTGCGCGCCGGCTTTCTCTAGTTGTGGCGAGTGGAGGTTACTCTTTGTTGCGGTGCTCGGGCTTCTCATTGTGGTGGCTTCTCTTGTTGCGGAGCACAGGCTCTAGGCACGTGGGCTTCAGTAGTTGTGGCTCGCGGGTTCTAGACCACAGCCTCAGTAGTTGTGGTGCACGGGCTTAGCTGCTCCGCGGCATGTGGGATCTTCCCAGAGGGCTGGAACCTGTCCCCTGCATTGGCAGGCAGATTCTTAACCACTGAGCCACCAGGGAAGTCCCCTTCTTTTTATTTCTTAACTTCATTTTTCTCTGTATATTTCCTTTAGGATAGTTTCTATTGCTGTGCCTTCAAGTTCATTAATATTTTGTAATGCCATTGTGATATTGTGATTTATTTTATGAAATATATATTTGGCCTTTGTCTCCTTGACACAGAACTAAGTGATAAGAATGATAAAGGTGTCCTTTGTTATTCATAACAAGCCCCTTTCAACTACCTCTGAGTTTATGTTAATAAAGTGACCTTTGGAAAGCACCTAAGGATGAGGGCTGATTGCCAGGGCAACTAACCATGCGATTATAGGATTGGAACTTTCAGCCTATCCTCCAACTTCTAGCCTCCAAGGAGGAGAGAGGGGCTGGAGCTTGAATTAATCACTCACGGCCAATGATTTAATCAAGCATGCCTATGTAGTGAAGCCTCCATAAGTCCCAGAAGGACAGGGTTTGGTGAGCTTCTGGGTTGGTAAAGACTTCCAGGTCCTGGGAGAATGGCAAGCCCAGGGAAAGCATGGAAACTCCGAGTCCCTTCCCACATACCTTGCTCTATGCATCTCTTCCATCTGGCTGTCCTTGAGCTACATCCTTTTATAATCCAGTAAATAAAATGTTCTCCTTGAGTTCTGTGAACTGCTCTAGCAAATTAATTGGACCAAGGAGGGGGTTCAACCTATAGATGGTCAGTCAGAAGCACAGGTAACAACCTGGACTTGTAATTGTCATCTGAAGTTGGGGGTGAGACCGTCTTTTGGGACCAAACCCTTAATCTGTGGGATCTGACACTATCTCCAGGTAGATATGTCAGAATTGAGTTAAATTGTAGGACTCAGGTGGTGCTGCAGAATTGCTTGGTGGTGTGGGGAAAACCCCAGACACATTTGGTGGTCAGAAGTATCAAAAGTGAAATACTGTAGTGGTATTCAGAGAATATTGTATGTGATGTAAATGAAAACAATAGTTTTTCTTTATATCCATGCAGTGTATTTTTCATCTCAGGTAACATTTTTTAATCTCTGGACTTTCAATTTGAGTCTTTTTTGTGTCTTCCTTGTCTCCTCAGAACCTTTTAGATATACTGAATACAATTATAACTGTTTTAATCTTCTTCTCTGTTCATTCTAACATCTTGATGCCAAAATCTTGGATCTCTGTGCACTGATGTCGAACCGAAATACGGAGACAGAGTTTTGGAGGAAGAGAAAGAATAGCTTTATTCTTTGCCAGGCAAAGAGGGAACACAGTAGGCTAGCACCTCAAGAACTGTGGCCCCCTCCCTGGGGAATAGGAAATGGTCTTATAGTTAGGGCTCACGGTCAGGAGTATGTGATAAGGATCAAGGCAGTAACAGTCTTGCATTCTTCTTTCTTCTGCAAAGTTTCAACACAACACCGGGTCTGGTCATCTCCAAGGGTGGGGTTGGTGACAAGATTAAGGTGTGTGCAGCCTCTCAGGTGGTTGATGAGCTTCTCTGGTCCCTTTAATCTTGCCTCAGGTGGTTTCATGGCTGCTCCTCCCTTGATTAGCAACTGTTCCAATCTGCCCTTTGGAACCCAGGAGAGGTCATGCAGGCTGGAGTCTTGCCTCCAAGAAATGGGGAACAGAAAGACCTCCATGCCTGGGAGCCCCACAGGGCCCCACTTGGTTTCATTCTGTGTCAGTTCTGGGCCAGTTTTTATTGACTGATTATTCTCTTCATTATGGGTCATGCTTTCATGTCTTGTTGTATCTGATTGGATGCTAGTAATTGTGAGTTTTACCTTGTTGGGTGCTGGATAGTTTTTGCATTCCCGTAAGTTTTTCTTGAACTTTTTTCCTGGGATGAAGTTCAGTTACTTGGAAATGGTTTGATTTTTTTCAAATCTTGCTTTTGTGCTCATTAGACATTTTCTGGAGTTGTGCTCAGCTTAGGGCTAATTATTCCCCATCACTGAGGCAAGACCCTACTGAGTACACACTTTACCCAGTGCCCCATGGACTAAATTTCCAGTCTGGCTGCTGGGAACAGGCATTGTTCCTGGTACTCACTGTTCCTTCTAAACCCCCCTTGCAGATGGTTCATTCCTCAGGCTCGTGGATGCACGGATCAGCAGTCTACTGAATACTCAAGGGGACCCTCTCTCTGATCTTTGGGGTTCTCTCTTTGTGCAGCTATGTGTTCTCTCGCCTAAGAAGTGTGGCTGATTTGGTCCCTGGACCCTCACCTTTCTCTTTTCAACTCAGGGAATCTGCCAGGCTTCATCTTAGTTTCCCCTCTCTGAACCATGCCCTGGAGAATACGCGAAGGCAAGTAAACTGGGGTAATTGTAGAACTCACCTTACTTATTTCCAATGTCCTTCATTGCTGGTGTCCAGCGCATTGAAAATTGTTGTTTCATCTATTTTGTCTGGTTTTTTTGTTGTTTGTTTATTTGTTTCAAATGGAAAGGTAAATCCAGCCCCTTCCTTCACCCACCTTGACCAGAAGCAGAAATTGGTAGTTATTATTATTCTACTATTTATTCAAAATATCTGTTGGGCACCTGTTTGCATGAGGCACTGCCCTTGGTGCTGGGTATACAGGGATGAATCAACAATAATGGTCCCTGGCCTCAAGGCTAAGCTGTCTTATGGGGATCAACTTGTGTGGAAAGGCAATAAATGTGCTGGTCCCTGGACTTATGCACATAAACACGAATCATATGTGGTCCTTCCCTTCAATGAATTCAGAATTAAGGGAGACGGAGACAGATTTGTTAATCCAAAGCAAACTGTGAAAGGTGTTATGTGTGAGATACAAAGCTTAGGGAGAAGTAATAAGTTCTGACTGGAGGTATAAGGGAAAACCTCATGGGGAAGGTGACATTTGAGTTGAGCCTTGAAGACTGTGTGTAATTTTGAATGGAGGAGTAGAAAAAGGAAGAATGTTCAAGGTGCTTTTAAACCTGAAAGCAGTTAACCATGATTGCCCCTAGCAGACACAGTCAATGGCTTGCTCTTCCTCGCCAACAGAACACTAATCACGTGCTTCAGCGGAAGCTACATATCTTCCAGCTCCAGGAAGTGAATCTTGATTTGCCTAAATCAGCACTGGAAATTCCATTCTCCTTGCCTGTCACTGAATCAGGCATAGGCCTGTGACACAATTCTGGCCAGTGAGATGTGAAGGAATGTCTGCTGGGAGAATTTTCTTCTTAATAAAGAGAGGAAAGACTCCTTTTCCCCCCCCCGGCTTCTGAGAGAAAAAACACAAAACAGAAAACCTGGTTTCTTGATGATGTCCTCAACCCACTTGGAAAAAAAACAAAAGCTCCACTTGAATTAACCACTCTGAAATTGATCGAACATGAGACTTCTTGTTCCGTGAGATGACAAAGTTTTCTTATTGTTCTAGTAACTTCTGGTTGGATTTTGTTGTCTTTGATGATGTTACTTGCAGCCAGAAATAATAGATCTGCATACCCCAACTGACCAGCCCATCTTTTTTTTTTTTTTTTTTTGCGGTACGCGGGCCTCTCACTGTTGTGGCCTCTCCCGTTGCAGAGCACAGGCTCCGGACGCGCAGGCTCAGTGGCCATGGCTCACGGGCCCAGCCGCTCCGCGGCATGTGGGATCTTCCCGGACCAGGGCATGAACCCGTGTCCCCTGCATCGGCAGGCGGACTCTCAACCACTGCGCCACCAGGGTAGCCCCAGCCCATCTTTTTGAAATATGCTTTTCCTTTCCACTGGTACAAACTGCTGCTAAATGTCACTCCTCTTGCCTCCGGTTCCTTTGCCTCATCAAGAATAAAGATTAAAAATGACAATATACTTAGCCATACATGCACATAGGAAGAAATAAAAGGCAATTTTTAAAATGAAAGAAAGCAATTACACAGTGAAATACCTTGACTATTTAATATCGTCACTCATTCCTGATCCTTTGGTTGAGAGGACTTGTTTCACTCTCATAGGACAGTAGAGGAATGAAAACATAAAAGAATAGAATGTAGGCAAGCCCAGGGGAAATGATATAAACTTCCACATTCACAGCAGTGCTGGAATTCTCTGGTAATTCCCATGGGAGCCAAGACTACCTCTGGAACAATCTAACTGTTGGAAACCACTAGTGTCTGGCAGGAAACCAACTAGAACAGGGTCAAAGGATGTGCCATTCTCATTCCTGAGAGTCTGCATCAATCCCGGGGGCCCAGGCCTGCCGCTAGCAACACTGCAAATAAGCAAAGACTGGCTCCAAACTCCACCCACTTTCTCATTCCCTTCTTTATCCTCCTCCTTTTTTCTAGCTTTGATCTTCTTGGCTCTGTGCCTCCTCCGACTCCTCCCCCTCACCCCCCACTCGACAAATCACATCCTGCTTGCCAGATGAACACAGAAGGTACTAAGCCACCTGCCTCGGGGCCCCTTGTGTTTCAATGCGGAGCTCTTACACACCCAAAGAAATGCTTCGTATTGCTTGAAATCCAAGCCTCTGGACAGGCAGTGGGGGACCAGCCACTCAAGCACAGCACTTCCTGTCTCATGCAAAGGCAGTGCAGGTGGGGTGAGGCCCCAAGGAATAATCCGGGTCTCACTGCCAACCAGTGGGGATGTACAGGATCACAAGGACTTTACCTCAAACTCTAATGCTCTCTGCCCATTCATACAGAACTTATCCTCCTCTCATATATTCAAACTCCTGCTGTCTGGGTTATCCCTCTCACCTTCTGTCTCAGTTTAGATGTCCCTTCCTCCAGGAAGCCTTCCCAGGTCAATCCCCTCTGACATAACCCATGACACTGAATGCCTACCTCCCCAACAACTTGTCATGCTGATTTGCCATCTGTGGCTACTCAGTAAACCAGTGCCCAGCGTAGCCCTGACATTTAGCAGGTGCTCAGTATAATGAATGAATGAATGAGTGAGTCAATGAATGAATGAATATTTGTTCACATACACTATAGTTCTCCAAAAAACATGACTGTCATGTTCCCCAGTGTACCCTCAACACCCAGTCCAGTGCTTAGGCCATGGAAGGCACACAATCATTATTCACTAATTGACTGAAAGAAGTCTTCAAAAGACAGGTACTTGGACCTATACTGCTGTTGATAATGTCCTGTTATCCTTATTGCAAGAGCAAGAAGCACAGCCCAGTGACCTTTTCTAGAGGATCAGGGACGGGGGACGGAGCAAGATGAAGGAGAAGCTCTGGGAGTTCAGCTGCCCAGGGCTATAGGGCTGGGCTCCTCTTCAACCACAATTTTAGATGACTAGAGGGTCATAACCTGGGGCACACAGTGGGGCTTCAGAAGATCCGTGCATCCTCTGACACTTTAATCAAACATCCAAGCCTGTAGCTGTATGTACATTTTTCTGTAAGAGGGTCCATGGCTTTCAGCGAGCCTCAAAAGGCTGTAACACACAAAGAATCGTTGCTCTAGCTGAGCTGTCCAATATGACAGCCACTAGCCACACGTGGCTATCTAAGTTTAAATCTAAGTTAAATTTTCAATGCCTCAGTTCCACTAGCTGCCTGTCAAGTGTGCTCACTAGCCTCTCCCTATTGGACAGCCCAGATATAGAACGTTTTCATCACTGCATAAAGTTCTACAGAGCTTCTCTACAGCGGTAGCATTACTCCGGATTCAACGTACAGACAAGATTTGTTTAAGACATGTAGTCCTTTTGTACAGTGAGTTGCCATCCTTTAGAAATGAAAGCAGACATCCCAGATCCTGACTTCTTTTGAGACCATCTGCCAACTTGGGGCCTGCACTCCTCCTGGCAGCCGGAGTGCATAGGGCTGCTCTGTTTAGATGGTCCCTCGTCATGTTGACGTCATCTGCTTGGCCCTCCACCACATTTGAGTTTGCGACCCTTGTTTCTAGGAGACCTCGCCCACCCGGGTCTCCTTCCAGTCTCTTTGCGTTTCTAATCACACTCCAAGTTTGGGTAAGTGGGGTTGAATTTGTTTTAAGAGCATTTCTTGGGGCGGCGTCTGAGGCTGAGATTCGGGCTCCCAGCTGGAAGTTGGGGAGAGCCAGCGCCTCCCTCCGTTCAGTTCTATGGAACCGAAAGGGGAGAGGGAATTTTACCCCGAACATCTGTTGCTTGACAAAGAACTTCCCGGTCTTCTTAATCAGCCCGCCAGTCCCCAGCCCAGCCCGCCTGGGCCCGCCCCTCGCGACGAGATCGCGGGGAGGGGCCGAGGCGAAACCCGAGCCCTGCGCCCACCACCCGGGCGGGCGACGTGGCTCCGCGGCCCCGGCTTACCCCCGCAGCCCGGCGGCCAATGGGCGCGTGAGCAGGGCCGCCCGGTGCTCCCCTGCCCGCTGCCTGGGGCGCGCCCCTCCGCTCTGGCACGGGGCGGGCGCTGGCCGAGGGGCCGGCCCGTCCCCTCCCTCCTCGCGCTGGCCCCAGCCCAGCCGCCGCCGCCGCCGCGCTCGCTTCGAGCACGCATTCCCGAGCCGCCGCTCTCATCGCTCGCTCGGTCCCTCCCCGCGGGCCGCTCTCCGCTCCCGACGATGGCGCGCGGCGGCCGCGGTCGCCACCTGGGGCTGGCCCTGGGGCTGCTGCTGGCGCTGGTGCTGGCGCCCCCGGCGCTGCGGGCCAAGCCCACGGTGCGCAAGGAGCGCGTGGTGCGGCCCGACTCGGAGCTGGGCGAGCGGCCGCCCGAGGACAACCAGAGCTTCCAATACGACCACGAGGCCTTCCTGGGCAAGGAGGACTCCAAGACCTTCGACCAGCTCACCTCGGAGGAGAGCAAGGAGAGGCTGGGGTGAGGCCACGCTCGGGGGCTCCGCAGGTGCCCGCGGGGCCACTCGCGCGGGAGCCGCGCGGACCGCCAGCCACAAAGCGAAAGAGAAATTGGGCGCCGGGACCCAAGGGCGGGGATCCGGCGGGCCCGGCGGCTGGGCTGGGGCAAAGTTGCCCGCGGACGCCGGGACCCTGCGTGCTGATCGCCGCCGGGGCCGGGGTGGCTTCCCGCGGGGAGGCGAGAACGTGGCAGCGGTCGCGGGAGCCAGGACGGCCAGGGCCCGCCCCCTCCCCTGGGTTGCATCAGAAGGGAGGGGAGAGAGCGTACAAAAGAAAAATTTGTCCACGGTGGCCTTTTAGTGACATGAGTTCTTCCCCACCCTCCCGGTTTCTGTCTTCCCCCCGCATTCCAAGAGAGGAGGGTATGAGACACTGCTAAGGTCTCAAGGATTATCATTAAAGGGTAGAAGATGAAGGGGCAGCGGAGAGGGTTGATTCCTGGCCTGTGTCCCTGGGCCGGGACTGGGGTGTTCTTGCCTTCTGCTTAATCGCCCCAATATCGGAAGTAAGGGGTATAAAAATCCTGTTGTTCAGAAGGGAGGGGCATTTGGTGACAGGGGGTGGAAATGGAAACTGGTCCTCCTTTCTGTTTCCAGCAGTTTCTGATGGCAGCAGAGGCACCCAGTCTTTTGGCAGCTGGGGGCAAAAAGCTGGAGGGTGGTGTGGTGACAGGTTGTGAATTTCACTGTTGAAGGCAGTTGAGTCAGGAACCAAACCTGGGAAACAAAACTTGGGTACATCTCAGTGCACCCTCTCCGCAGCCCCTGGGGAGACACTTGAGCTTTGTGCAAAGGTATCTGGGAACCCTTCCACAGAGGAATCAGCAGTCAGCCTGATCCCAGATGGAGACCCGTCTAGGGAGGGTCCCAAGAGGCCTGCCTACTGGGCACCAGGCCTCCAGGAATCTGGTTCCTGGGGGTGGAGGGTCTTTCTGGCCTGTTACACAAAAAAAAGAACACAGCCATCCTTGTGCTGATGGGGGCTACCAAAGGCCAATGTGGTTGGTTAGAATATGAGGCTAAATTATACCTATTGTGTAGGTGCACCATCTGCCTGCTCTGATAAAAACATCTTTGAACTTCAAAGTCACCTCCCAACAGTCACCTTTTATTTTGCAGAGAAGTACTTTCTCTTCCAGTTTGGGCTTTAACAAAGGGAGCCATTGATGAGTTCAGTCCATTGTATTGCCTTGAGGCACTTGGAAGCTGATATATTCTGGGGCCCCGGGTGGCAGCCGTTTGTCACCAGGGAGGAGGAGGAGAGGTTTGAGGGATTGGAGTAGGGAACTCCACTTTTCAGTCGTAAGGCTTCCAGTTCAATGCCTTCATCATGATGAGTAAGAGAGCAAGTGGTGATGAGCAAGTGGTAATGGAGTTGGTCTCCATTTGACCCTTGTATGAACACCTTAGCTGCATTCATTTATTTTTTTAAATTTAATTTAATTTATTTTTTATACAGCAGGTTCTTATAAGTTATATATTTTATACATAATAGTGTATATATGTCAATCTGCATCCATTTATTCACGCAGCAAACATTTGAATGGCTACTGTATTCCAGGTACCGTGTTAGATACCTGACAACTACAAAAATAAAACCTTACGTTCTAGGCCATAAAGTACTTATAATCATATGCGGAGGGCAGAGATTCAAGCAGATGCTACGCATAATTGCTGTGATGGTGGCATGTAAAAGCCACAATGACCGCATCTCGGAGAAAAGGAGCTCCCTAAGGCTTCGGGTTGGAGAAAGTAACTTGGGGGTTTGGGAAGTCACCTGACCAGAGCTTGTGGCACGACTCAGAGGTTACCAGGAGTATAAGCAGGGAAAGGCATACTGAAGAGAGAACAGCCTGCTTATACAGGTTTTGAAATCTGTTCTTGTGGATTCGGGGTGTTGGGACAGTAAAGGGACAGGGCAGGAAAAGTGGGAGGTGGGAGTGGCGAGGAGGCCAAGGGCAGAGCAGGAAGGACCTCTGTGAGGTGGAGATTAGACGTTATTCTGTACATGGTAGAAATGTCATCATCCCAAAAATTCATTAGGAAAGTTGGACTGGCAGTAGGGCAGAGAACATAACTGAGGCACGGATGGCAAGACCAGGGGCACAGGGTGGCCGTGAGCCCCTAAATCAGGCACAGCGGGAGAGGGTAAACCCAGAGCCACGTTGGAGGGGGAACTGGCAGCGCTTGCTTTTGGCTCAATGTCAGGGTGGGTGGGGGAGAGGAGGGGGCAGTCAAGGGTGGCATCCGTTTTCTGGCCTTGAGCCACTGGATGGGTAGTGGACACACCGCTCACCTATAAGGTAAATCTGGGCTAACTGCAGAGGAGGCTGGAGCGTTGGAAATGATGGGTGCGGTATGGGACTGGCAGAGCGTAAGAAGCCATTTCTCTGTCCACAGCTCCTGGTGCAACAGTCCCCTCCAAGTCCGGACTGCAGAGGCAGGAGCATGACTGGATCCAGGCAGCTTTGTCACCACCATCTGCCCATAGATTCTGAAAACATGACAGCTCTAAGGCCCCTGAAGACACACACAAAAAAAGTGGGGACCCAGAGGCTTCATGCAGTCACAAGTGTGCTGCGCAGTCTGAGAAAAAAATGTAAATTACTTGCCAACATTTAATATCAAAGCGATTTCACATACAGCCCCCGATTTCCGGCTTCTCTTGACACCCATGGCCCATTTTTCCATGAGTAAGTCATTGTCTGGAGCAGAGCTGGGCAGCCTCGTTGGCAGCTGTCAGGGGATCCCCGCGCTCCCAGGACGCTTTGCTTACTCCCGTTACCTGTTACCAGTTTGTTGAGTTCTCCATCCTCCTGTGGTGGGGATTGTCATCCTTAGTGAGGAAAGGCACACATTCTCTCCTCTACTCCTCACAACGTTCCTTGTAAAGTAGGTGTTCCATTTACAGATGGGGAAACTGAGACTCAGAGAGTCAAGTCAGTTGCCCAAGATCACACAGGACTAGGGTCCAGGTGTTCTGATTATAGCGTTTGGTTTATTTACATCATAGCCTCCTTTCCCTAGAGCTCATGTTTGATATTTTTAAAGAGAGAGGTTAAGATTATATATGCTTCCAACAGATATTTATTGAGCTCCCACTACGTGTCAGGCTGAGCTATGTCCTGGATATTTCTTTGGCATAGATTAGATGCTGTCCTTTCCAGAAAAACAGGTTGTATACTGTCTGACGTGGTTTGGTCTTTGCTGGTTTGAGATTCTGCTTCTCAGTTGGCTTTGGATAACGATGGGCATGTCACCACCGTGTCCCCAGGACTGGAGCAGTGTCTGGCGCACAGTAGGTAGGCTGAACACTGCACTGTGTTGAAAGAATTCTGCTGTGTCTAGCTGTGATTTCCTGGAAGGAAGATACTTGAGGTTTAGTCTTTTGGTCTTGAGACCTGTTAAAATTGCAAATGAAGGGACAAGTCAAAGCTGTGAGTAAAGTTTACACCTTCCTGAGAAAGAGGAGCTTGGGCTACCCAGGTTCGGGTAGGAGGTGGAGATTTAAGTGCTTATGAATTCATTTCCATTTCTAATTGATCAAAGAGTAACTGCCGATTTGAACTTCTGTTCACAGTAAGAAAGATAAAATTCCAGCCCAAAGCAAAGAAACAAATCCCTAATTAGCCTGTATGACATCATCCCGGGTAAATGGACTACTAGGGTAAAACTTCCTTAAACATTGGAAATAGCTTGCAGGTGTCTTTGAAGTTTCCTTCAGGGATGGCATCCCTAGCTTGGGGCCCTTTGGCCTAGAGATGGACACTGTTGAGTTCCCAGCCTGAAGTTTGCTCTGGACAGGGGTTTGGGGTGCCTTAGTGAAGTCCAGTGGGGAATTGCTGGAACCTGGGCCAGCTGTGGAGCAGGAGATGCCAGTGGGCATAGGGGTCTTCACCCTAAGAGCAAGGGGTTGAGGCTCCTGCAGCTGCTTAGCTGGTCAAGTTTCTTGAATAAATGTCAAGGCTCTTTCATCCCTGACTGTTTTTTTTTTTTTTTTTTTTTGGCTGTGTTGGGTCTTCGTTGCTGCGCGCAGGCTTTCCCTAGTTGCAGTGAGCAGGGGCTACTGTTCGTTGCGGTGCCCAGCCTTCTCATTGCAGTGGCTTCTCTTGTCGCAGAGCACGGGCTCTAGGCGCGAAGGCTCAGTAGTTGTGGTTCGCGGGCTCTAGAGTGCAGGCTCAGTAGTTGTGACACACGGGCTTAGTTGCTCCGCGGCATGTGGGATCTTCCCAGACCACGGCTCGAACCCGTGTCCCCTGCATTGGCAGGTGGATTCTTAACCACTGCACCACCAGGGAAGCCCCTCATCCCTGACATTTTCTGCTACGTCCAAGATCTGGTCTCCTCCTGCTTTAAGTTTCAAGTCTTTGAATCCAAAGTGGTGAGATTAAAAAAAACAAAAAAACAAAAAAAACCCACTTATTTTTTGGTTGGTTTAGTTAGAATCTTCCATCTTTTTCATTGGGCTTAGAGCCAGAGGACATGGATTCTTACCCCAGTGGTACCAAATACTCCCTCATTGCTCTAAAATGAGGGAGTTAGACTATATCAGGGAAGACTGCTAGGTTTCATCTTACAAATCAACTCACTCAGTTTCTGCAGAGCACTGTGTTGAGAAGGATTCTGAGGCCACATCAAGGTTTTTTATCAGGACAGAAGGGCCTGATCCACTAGTAGTGTCTGCCATTGGCATTAGGTGGTTGTGGGGAAGGCATATCATCCTTGGAAAAGATAAACTTCAAGATCCTTTCCAGCACCGTCGGATCATTGATTTTATTTTAGCATTTATGCATCTTAGATTCTGCAGGTGTTTGATCTCTTTCTGGAGCAGGATCACACAAGCCTCGATAATAGCCTTGTGGGTTTTTTTTTAACTACAGGAAGATTGTCGATCGAATTGACAATGATGGGGATGGCTTTGTCACCACCGAGGAGCTGAAAACCTGGATCAAACGGGTGCAGAAAAGGTACATCTACGATAATGTCGCCAAAGTCTGGAAGGATTATGATCGGGACAAAGACGATAAAATTTCCTGGGAAGAATACAAACAAGCCACCTACGGTTACTACCTAGGTAAGAGGTGCTGCAAGAGCGATTACACAGCTGGGGCCTGTGTAACAAGCTTCTTGTGGGAAACTATACTGTCTCATCATATCTACCCCCTTTGGGGAGACGTCTCAACATCCTAAGTAAAAACTGCTTGTGTAACATCCTGCTCTGCTTACTAAGAATACACCAAGTTGCTTACTGTGAGTGAACTTGTAGGTGGAAGGGGGCAAGGGTCTAATAAAAAATAAACTGCTCCCTAACCTGAGCTTACAGTCTCAGAGGTACACCCAGAGAACAAAGCAGAGAGGAAGCATGTTTTATGTTACAGTTTCAGAATGCTGCCGAGTTTCAGGTAGCAAGGACCGAGTAAGCTGGAACAATCCAGGAAGGCTTCCTGGTGGAGGGTGGCTTGGGAACTGGGCCTTAAAGAATGGATTTGTATTTGGAGAGGTAGAGACGGGCGGGGAAGGTGGGTTAGCTGGAGGGGCAAAGGTGCAGCAATGCATTCAGCAGTGCCCTGGAGGGGCAGGGTTTGGACATAAGTCATGCTTGTTTTGGGGGAATGATGGAGGGGGTGTGTGCCCAGCACTGGGTGCAGACCCGCTAGGTGCCTGGCAGAGCCGAGAGGGGACAGGCCTGAGGAGAACCAAAGACATATCCACTCCCAGCCAGATTAAGAGAGGTCTTGAAAAGAGTCAAAGGGACATTTAGAATAGATGTCCTGGGTACTAGGGAGCCTCTGTATGTTCTGGATCAAAGAATATAATGAAAGTAGTGTTCTGCAGAGAGAAGTATGGCATTAATATGGTCTCAAGCCTATGCTTTTCACCGCTTGCTGTAATGCCCCTAACAAGTCTTTAGGGCATGGACTGTATGGTGGTATGGAGGGACAGACACTAGAGGCGTTCTGAAATAAAATGTTTCAAAGAACTCGATAGGTCAGGACCTTTTGTCTTCTATGTACCATTTGGTGTGAAGGAGGAGTGATGTGGGAGAAAACGCCTTAGGCGCCCGGTTTTCACGTTTCTGTGTACATCCTCCAGGAAACCCCACAGAGTTTCATGATACTTCAGATCATCACACCTTTAAAAAAATGCTGCCACGTGACGAGAGAAGGTTCAAGGCTGCAGACCTCGATGGTGACCAGACAGCCACCCGGGAGGAGTTCACCGCCTTTCTGCACCCTGAGGAGTTTGAGCATATGAAGGAAATTGTGGTTTTGGTAAGATAGAGAAAGAGCCTGCGCTGGCAAAAGACCAGGACGAAAGCTGCATGGAAACCTTGTCCCTTCCTGCAAAGTGAGAACGTTCTTCAGCCTGAAGGGCATGGGACAAGGACCCTGAAGTGGAATATACCGGAATACCTGTGTACCCAGGAGATCAGTCAGGGCAGGGTAGCTGCCGTAGCAAGTAGCCCCCAATCCCAGCCATTTAACACAATCAGAGGTTATATCCAGTCCCGGGCAGATGGTCCCGGCCAGGTGGATCTCCTGGGCAGTTCTTCTCCAGTGTTGTCAGGCTCCCAGTCTACTTCCATCTTGTCCTCCACCATCCTGTGGCTTTGAGGTCATCCTGGCCACTACCAGCCGGCAGATAGAAGAAGAGAAGGACCGAGGAGGAGGCATGGCCTGCCTTCACTCTTCCGAGGGCTCCTGCCACACATAATAAGGCAGGGGAATGCAGTCTAGATGTGTGTCCAGAAAGAACAAATGCGCTTAGTGAGCAACGAGCTAGCCTCTGTCCTATCTGAGGGAACAACAAAAAGACTCAGAAATGGAATGCATTGTACTGTTAAATCATATGGAAACTCAAAGTCGGACCATGCTTGGAAAGGATGCTCCCCTTGGAGTGTATTTGCTTTCCAGTGTCTTGTTGGGTCCCACCTGTCTTCATTTTCCACGACAGTAACATAAATGCCATCACCTGTTTTCAGGGCCGATATCCCAAGGCAGTTCCAATTGTTTTGATGCTGGGAGACAACCAGCTCTGGACCCAGTCGTGGATGGGCTCACTCTTGCCTCATGCTTCATCCTTATGACCACAGTGACCCCAGGGACTGGGCAGTGGCTTTAAGAATCATTCCTTTTTACCACCCAACACCTACTTAATGATAGGTAATCTGACACAAGACAGTGAAGATGGGGAAGTGGATTATGGGCTTCTGATTGGCTCTGTTCTCAGGTTGGCCATTTTCTCTGGGATGCCTTTGAGTTTCTGTGACATGGACAGTAGACTCATTTAATTAGCAAAAAACCTAGTTAAGAAGTCAAATGTATTGATACTAAATACACAACATAATACATTCGGAAGTCAGATATACTTTTAGTTTCTAATTGCCCAAAATAGTTCCATATTTTTCTGACACCAACTCGGTGTTCAGGGTCCAGTTAGCACTGGAATCTGTCTTTGTGATCATTTTAGTCCAGTGGTTCTCAGGCTGGGTTCCTCCCAGTACACAGAGATGATCTGGCCGGAGGGTGGAGACGGTTGACCTGGCAGGGCTTCCTGATATAATTAGAGTGCCTCTGGGCTTGTAGGTACATTTTCAGTTGCAGAGAGGGTGCTGCTTTTAAAATCCCCCGCTTTGCTTCCTAGGAGACCCTGGAGGACATCGACAAGAATGGGGATGGCTTTGTAGATCAGGATGAGTATATTGGTAAGTGCTGGCCTGGAGTCTTGCTCCAGTGTCCCAACTGGGCAGCGTCCTCCACCCACATGTCTGGCTACTTTCCTCAGATGACTCTTTCAGCAGCAGCTGTAAGTCTGTAGGTGTCACTCCTGTTACTTCCCAGTGAGAGGGGCTTGTCACACCAGCCCTAGCGGTGCAGATTCAGGGAGGCATTCCTAGTGGAGAAGAGCCCAAAAGGCTGGCCGCACCCCAGGGCTGGCCAGCAGTTGATCCCTCGGCTCTGAGAGGTGCCCTTCATCACTCCGTGTAGTTCTACCTTTGCGAAATGGGACTGGAGATCCCAGAGATGTACGGTGAAGCTAGAGCGGACAGTCTCAGGGGACAGACTTTACAACACACTGTTAGCCAGCGGGGCCTAGAAACTGGGTGGACGGAGCTGTGGTCAACAGAACTGTTTACATGCCCGAGTTCTCTGCAGAAAGGCATTCCTTCGTAGGTAAATCCTTTTACAAAGTGCACGATTGCCCCATGATATAGCCGTCTTACGCCTCTGGTTTTTGGTCTTCCATTGGGAGTACTGTTCCTAGTTTTTTGTTCTGAAGGGCTCCACTGAAGCAACATCAAGAAGTGTGTTTGCAGGTAACTGAGCCCTGGCTGAATGAGGCTCCAGTTAGTGCCCCGGGTCAGACGCTGCCCAGGAGCCTTCCCAGCATGAAGGACTAGAGAAGGCGGCAGGGATATTTCCATTTGATCCTCAGCGGCTGCTACTTCAGTGCTTTGGCACGTGGCCCCAGCTGCAGGCCACCTTCTCGTGATAGCTCTTCTTTTCCCAAGTCTCAGTAAAGTAAAAGCTGGAAAATCATTTGAAGGATGGGATGGATATAATTTTTGTGCAGGTTTTTTT
Organism: Tursiops truncatus; assembly: GCF_011762595.2. Lineage (NCBI taxonomy): Eukaryota > Metazoa > Chordata > Mammalia > Artiodactyla > Delphinidae > Tursiops > Tursiops truncatus. The sequence goes on from NC_047041.1 coordinate 82,358,884, forward strand.
TTTTTTTTTTTTTTTGCGGTACGCGGGCCTCTCACTGTTGTGGCCTCTCCCGTTGTGGAGCACAGGCTCCCGACGCGCAGGCTCAGCGGCCATGGCTCACGGGCCCAGACGCTCTGCGGCATGGCATGTGGGATCTTCCCCGACCGGGGCACGAACCCGTGTGCCCTGCATCGGCAGGCGGACTCTCAACCACTGCGCCACCTGGGAAGCCCACTGTGCAGAGGCAGTTAATTACCTTTCAACATAAAAGAAGAGCCCGTGTTGCCATCAGTCTCTGGTGTGTGGTTGTACTACTTTGCCACCCCATACAGAAGAATTAGTGCCTTCTGAATGAAGGGCAAAGTTTCTTCTAATCGTTTGGAATTATATTTGATCTGAAGAACCAAACGTTGTCCCCCTCTGCCTGTGGTAACAGATGGGCAGCTCTCGCCACAGTAATTAAAGCCATCTCGGTGGCACTACCTTTCTTTGTAGAATAACCAATGCTGACAGCCCCGTCATCAGTGCAAGCAGCAGAGCCTGCCTCAGGCCTGGTACACGTGCGTGTGTGGGAAGGTTCAGATCCCCGGACACCTTGACAGCGGTGGCGGAATTAGACTGACAGGGAAGGCTGACTGATTAAAACGATGTAGCACTTTTGATTAAAACTAGGTGCTCTCCCCACCCTCCTCCTGATCTGCATTGAAAGGGTGCAAAGTCAGGGGCAAACTCTTTGAGTGGCTTTGTCTAAAAGAAACATTCCATTCTTTACACTGGCAGAGAGGGAGGTAGGCTCATTGTTCTTGAAAACTGAATTCTGAGTGACTTGGAGTCAGAGAGACCGGATGTCCAGACTTGTCTAGCAAGTGACTTCAATTTACGGAGGAGCCTTCTCGGCAGGCAGAGACAAGTGGAAACTGGTGGTGATGTAGCGTAGTGGGAAGAACACTGGAATTAAGAGTCCTGGCTTCTCCGCTTACTAGCTTTGAGACCCTGTGGGAGTCGTGTAATCACTCAGTATAAGCCCGTTGCCGTATCTGTAAAACGGGAAGACACAGCACCCATGTTTCCAGGACGGTGTGGGTCTACTTGTAGTTGAACGCAGGGTCTTGCCTCTCTTTTTCCTTCGTTCACTACCTACTGTCTCTACCATCTGACATTTCCAAGCTGTTTCCATCAAAAGAGAAATTGCCCTCAGGGTATCTCTTTTCCAAGAAGATCTAGTAGCTTAGCAAACGATGGATAAACTTTGCCTTCTTCTTCCTTTCCCTGCCATTTTCTAAAATGAGGGTATTTATCTATCTTATAAAATTGCTATAAGGATGAAATCAAATATATGTGAAAGCCCCCTGGAAATGATATAAACAACAATTGTAGTAAACACGGTGGTTAAGACTATGGGTTGGAAGCAGGGTGCCCATGTTCCTGTGTAGCCTACTACATTCTCATACTAGCTGTGGGTCCTTGGGTTAAGGCTGTGCCTTGGTGTTTTCATCTATAAAGTGGGAATAATGACACCTAACTTCATAGGATTGTAATGAAAAATCAAATTTAAAAAAGTATGTGCTTTACACAGCATCTGGACCATAGAAAGTGCTGTTATTGGTCATTGTTATTAGTTTTCACCTGTATAGTTCCAGGCTGGGTTGTAGAGGGCTTTCACATTTGACCTTCATAATAACCTTCTGAGTAATAAGTTATTGTCTCCACTTTACAGACGAGGGACTGAACTAAGTCAAAAGCCAGGATTCATCTTCTGGCTCCCAAGCACAGTTCTTTCTCGCCCACTAAGCGGCCTTCATAGTGGATAAATCATTGCATTATTTACCCAAGAGACTGCCCCCAGGTGTCTGGTTAGGTCTCTAGATTGCTAGAGGTCAGGTTTTCTTGGACTTACCTTCCCACTTGTCTTTATAACCAAGAACAGCCTTTCCTTCCAGCTGATATGTTTTCCCACGAGGAGAATGGCCCTGAGCCAGACTGGGTGCTGTCAGAACGGGAGCAGTTTAATGAATTCCGAGATCTGAACAAGGACGGGAAGCTGGACAAAGATGAGATCCGCCACTGGATCCTCCCACAAGACTATGACCACGCACAGGCTGAGGCCAGGCACCTGGTGTATGAGTCGGACAAAAATAAGGTATTTCAGCGTCCTCTGGAATCATTCCTTGAAGGGAGACAGTTTACATAAGATTGGTTCTGTTTGCTTCTTTGATGTTTGCCTTGGCCCATGTGGCCATGTCCTTATTGACTTCTCTCATTCCTGCCCTACATCGGAGACCTGTGAACTTCAGCCAACACCGTGATAACCCACGGTGAGCTCATTAGGCCCAGACGTTCCTGTTCCTGGAGAGTCTGCTGTGGGTCACACTTAACGTTCACTGCCATCTCCTAGGATCGCAGAACCGGTCACTTTGTTGGCTGTGGGCAGGCATGGATTTAAGAGGTGTGCCCTGTGTTGCCCTAGGACAAGCTTGTTCATCCATTCATTCAGTCAGCAGACACTCATCAGACATCTGCAGCATGTGAGGCAGAAGAAAGCCCATCACATTAAAGTCTCGGCATCCTCAGGCCAGCTCACCGTGCTGGCTCCGAGCCAATATCTATTGGTCAGTATCCAAATAAATAAATAAATGAGATTTAGAAAGAAGTCCTGCCTCTTCCCATTTTGATCACAGCTGCAAATTCTCGGGAGACAGTCAAGTTTTGCAGTCAAGCCATAAAAGGGAAGTAGAATTCTTCGGGGCCTGTCTTGGGAATGCCAGCATTGTGTGTAGACATAACTAGACTCTGGCTCCTCAATTCCTTGAGGACTTTTCTGATATATTTTAGCACAGCTTTTGTAGCAGGAGGCTGTTCCAATTTGGGGTTTTGCAGGGCAGTGATGGTAGATGAAGGAGGTACCTAGTAGCTTATTATGAAATGTAATATCTTAAATGTTGCAGATCAATGAAATACCATGAGCTTCATGCTGTGATGACTCAGAGTGACCAGAGTTTCTGTGACAGAGCTCTTTTCTTTCTCCTACAGGATGAAAAGCTCACTAAAGAGGAGATCTTGGACAACTGGAACATGTTTGTTGGAAGTCAGGCTACTAATTATGGGGAAGATCTCACCAAAAACCATGATGAGCTTTGATGCACATTCACCATAATATGACAGACTGTCATAGGCTTTCTTTTATTGTCCTGGATAATTGCTATAATTATCTCATTTACAGCAGTTGTGTCCCCCCAAAAAGCAAGTTTATCACCTCAGATTGGGGTTAAAATTATTTTTTACTCAATATTTGCTGGAAAATAGTCATCACTGATCTTTGAGTAAGGTTTCTGTCCAAACACATTAAAATCTTGGTAAATTACAGTGCTCTGTGGGGATACATTGCTAAAACATGACTTTTTAGCTTTTTCCATGATATTTGAACTGAAGGGGAATAAAATTTGAAAAAGCCCTATTATTCAGAAGTTGGGTGAGCGGGGAGAGGGCATTATAGGGAGTGACTGCTATGTATTTTAACTGCAGAGTTTTTACATTTGCCACTGTTAAATAATTGGTGAGGGAAAATTCTGATTAAGCTTCAGTGGTATCTCATCCTACACAGGCTTCTTTCAGAGCAAGGCTGATATTTCAGATTCTTCTTCTTGACTTTGTAGTCTGAGCTGTTACTGTAAATGGCATATAAATCTCTGTGCATTCTTCTACATGGACCTGCTCATGTGCACAACAGATCCACTCGTCTTTGTTTTTTGTTTTGTCTTTGTTTTTTACAAGAAGAAGCAGTTAAGAAAGGTTATGTGAAAAAGAAAGGAATTTTAAAGGTAGGGAGAAAAGATGAATGTCAGGCATTTGAAGAACTATAGGAAAATGGTAAACACTTTATCATACTTGAGAAATTTTTCTTGACATGTAAATGAAGCAGATCTGATCTTTGAAAAAGTGAACAGAAATCCAATCCATTTCCTTGCTGATCTCTGATAGGAATAGGGAGTAGGGTCCTAGGAAAGCCTGCTTAGTGGAGCTCTGGAACCCATCTCATCCAGTCCTGGTGAATCCACAACCCTTGGACCTGCCCTGGGACCACTTACACCATGTAATTGACAAAGCAGGTTCCAAGCCACTGGCTGAACTGGAAGAAATAACTTTTACAGGTTGAACTTCCACCTTAGAAGGAGAAAGTGAATGAAATAAAGGATCCCTCTGAGGATTTTCTACTGTGTCCTGTGGTGTTTGACTTCATATGTACCATTTGTGACATTATTCACTGTTGATAGAGAATTTAACAGTGGGATGAGATGACATGAGTAAGATTATAAAAGTTTTGCATTTTAAAAATCCAACTATTAGAATGTTCAGAACATATTCATATTTACTTATTTAATACATATATACTTCTCTATGCTAATTAGAGAACGTGCAGGTCAGTTTAATGGTAAGACCTTTCAGAGACAGGTTTCAGTTGGAGGAAAATCTGGACTTCTTATCAAGGCCTAGGAGGCCCTATAGCAACTGGTCCCTTCCCAACTCATCAGCCCCACTCCCTTTCACCTCCCATAGCAGCCCCACTGACTTTCTGGTCCTCAAACACACCAAGTTCATTTCCAGGTTGGGCCCTTTGCACTTGCTATCCTTCTGATTTGGAACCCCCATCTCACACATACTGGGGTAACTCAAAACATGCTTCTTCAGCAGGACCTTCCCGACTCCACTATTTGTAGCAGTCCCATTTGAGTCCCCGTCTCATTTCCCTGTTTTATTTTCTCCTTGGTATGTACCTATTGCCATTTATATTTGTCTCCTAGGGCTGCCATACAAATTACCACAAAAGAGGGTGGCTTTCAACAACAGAAGCTCACAGTGCAGGCTGGAGTCTGAAATCAAGGTGTTGGCAGGACTGGCTCCTGAATGCTCTAGGGGAGAATCCTTCCTTGCTTGCTTCTTCCTGCTTCTGGCTCCAGGCGTTCCTTGGCTGTGGCTGCATTACTCCACTCTGCCTCCATCTTACGGCCTTTTCTTCCTCTCTCTGTGTCTGTCTTCTGTGTGTCTCTCATAAGGACACTTGTCATTGGCTTTAGGGCCCACCTGGATAATCAAGGGTGATCTAATCCTAGATCCTAAATTACACCTGCAAAAAGCCATTTTTCCAAGTAAGCTCACATTCACAGGTTCCAGGAGTTAGGAGGTAGACACATCTTTTGGGGGTGCCACCGTTCAACCAAACGTACCATTTGACACTATCTTGTTTGTATGTTGTCCATCTTCTCCGAGCTAGTACATAAGCTCTGTGACAACAAGAGCCTGAGTTGTCTAATTTACTGCTGCCTCCCAGGACCTAGAACTGTAGAGCCTAACCTACAATAACTACTCTGTAATTATTTGCTGAATGAATGAGAGGTTGTAGCTTTAATCAAAGAGAATACTCCTGGGGGGATACTACAAAAAAATTTTACAAAATACCTGACATTCGCTGAATGAAAAGTAATTTGCCCAAGATTCCAGACTGATTATATGGCAGGACCAGAACTCAAATCCAGGTGTTCCTTGCTCCAAAATCTCTGCCGTTTAACACTAAATTTTACTGCTCCAAATCTCTGAATCTATGTTCCCTTTATTTCTTTGCTCACCCACAGTAGATGTGGTCAAGAAATGAGAATAACTCCTCTTACCTAGAAATAGGCTGACACATTTTTTTCAAGCAATGAGAACCTGTCTTTTAAAAAATGAGAAAATAATATAGTGTAACCCAATTATAAGCATAACACTTTTTTTTTTTTTTTTTTTTTTTTGCGGTACACGGGCCTCTCACTGTTGTGGCCTCTCCCATTGCGGACGCACAGGCTGAGCGGCCGTGGCTCACGGGCCCAGCCGCTCTGCAGCATGTGGGATCTTTCCGGACTGGGGCACGAACCCGTGTCCCCTGCATCGGCAGGCGGACTCTCAACCACTGCGCCACCAGGGAAGCCCAAGCATAACACTTTTTAAAAGGTGCTAACGTTACTTTTCCCCCAAAAGGGAATACTGGTTAGTTTATTAAGTTATACATAGTAAGACATTAGATATATTTTGAGCACTATGTTTTTCCTTTCAAGTCAGTGCACATAAGAAGAGAACCCTCAAAGAGACTAGTGCTTCTGGGGCTGAATTTAACACTATTTAAGGAAAGAAAACCTTAGCTAGGGGACATAGCTGTTAACATGGTGATTTGTAAAGCCTTAGATTTCTAATAGGGTCTGACTGTTTCAAGGAAAACATATTTTGTTTCTAGGTAACATTTCAAGTCTGATTATGAACAAATGCTACAAAATCGATCTGTAATGGGAAATACTGTTATGTCACAAAGCATTATTTATATGCTTAATGTGATTGAAAGCATTAATTGCTAGGAGCCAAAATCTGTCCAAGCAAAACATGAACACATATTTTGTACCTCTTGTCTCTTACTGTAGATTTTTGAACGAATTCGAGTGTAACAAAGATGTAGTTAGAAAATCTGCACACCTGAAGGTTTTCTTTATCCGCTTGGATTACTACTATACTTGTTCCTTGTTAGCAAATGCAGGAGTCATATCTGCTCAGAAGTGCCCAGCAAACAACAGCTACATGCCTACTTGCTAGCAGCTCAGCAAAAACATCATATGGTGTAAAGTGGTGAATGGCTGACTGGATTTTTTTAAAGTCTAGATTTATTTTGCCACCTTTGTAGTAAAATCTAGCTTCCTCCAAGTACATGCAACTAAAGATTTGGCTCTCTCTGTATTTTTTTAATTATTATTCTTTCTGTATTCTTTTTTTAAGATTTTTTTTTTTGATGTAGACAATTTTTAAAGTCTTTATTGAATTTGTTACAATATTGTTTCTGTTTTATGTTTTGGTTTTTGGGCCCCGAGGCATGTGGGATCTTAGCTCCCGGACCAGGGATCAAACCCGCACCTCCCACATTGGAAGGCAAAGTCTCAACCGCTGGACGGTCAGGGAAGTCCCTCTTTCTGTATTCTTAAAACAAGTTCATAGCTCTAGAACCTCCCCTCTAAAAACCAATGAGCGTCATAACACCCACCACTTTGGCTCACATTCAAGTTTTTAAATTTTGAGCAGCGGGAAGATTGTGTCATCAGCACTTAAACTCATGAGATTTACATGAACTTGGAGTTATGTCCAAAAATCCATCTGCACTCTCAATTCTGGTCAGTTCCAGGGTCTGGGTCTGGGGAAACACTCAAACTGGATTTGAGGTAGTTACAAAGATGAGGTAAGTAATGCACATGCAAGAACTGCAAGGACTGAGTTTTCCCTGATGACCTTCCTCAGGTGGTCAAATGCCAGAAGTCAGATAGATCAATGCCTGCAAACACCAGGCTGCTGGTTAGTGGTCTTGCCAAGATTTAGAATTCTTGTGTGAAGTGCTTTAAAACCTGAAAACTGATCTATTATTGGGTGAAACTGAATGGATTAAATGACAAAGGAATAGCTTTTTATTTTTTATAAATTTATTTTATTTATTTTTGGCTGTGTTGGATCTTCGTTGCTACGTGTGGGCTTTTCTCTAGTTGCGGAGAACGGGGGTTACTCTTCGTTGTAGTGCTCAGGCTTCTCATTGTGGTGGCTTCTCTTGTTGTGGAGCACAGGCTCTAGGCACACGGGCTCTAGGCACACGGGCTCTAGGCGCACGGGCTTCAGTAGTTGTGGCTCGTGGGCTCTAGAGCGCAGGCTCAGTAGTTGTGGTGCACAGGCTTAGTTACTCCGTGGCATGTGGGATCTTCCTGGACCAGGGCTCAAACCCGTGTCCCCTGCATTGGCAGGCGGATTCTTAACCACTGCGTCACCATGGAAGCCCAGGAATAGCTTTTAATGTTGTTTTTGTCACGGTCAGGGTATTCCAAAGCTAGTTATATGTGGTAGGGATTTGGAATGCAATTCAAAAGCAGATCAAAGACTCTCTGCACATTCAAAAACATTCAGAGACCCAGCTGGGAAAGGTTATATTTTCAGAGGAGGAAACTGAGGCCCAGAGAAATTAAGCCTGTGCTTTTCCCTTTCTCAGGACTGAGGCAGAGGTTGGACTAGAACACCTTCGCCGACTCCAGATGTTCCCTTTAAAGCCTTAACGTTCTCATCTGCAAAATGGCCACAATAACTCTTACCTTGTAGAAGAGAAATAGGATGAATTAAGGTAACGAACATAAAGCATTTTGTGTGGTCAGTGCTCAGGAAATGGTAACCATTTTTATTATTACACCAAAATAAGGTCCTTACGTATTTCAGCATCAAAGATTTTGTTTATTTGTGGTTCATTTTAGATTTCCACGTGTGGCATTAGTGACTGATGGAGGTTGTGGATTTATCAGAAAATTGTCAAAGGTGTTTGTTGTTTTAAATATATGAAAGTTTTGTGTTTTTTTTAAGGTTCACAACTTAAAAATAAAAGAGTTCACATGGTTATTAAGTATAAGAAGCTGAGGACATTTAATGACTCACATCAGATTAGCGGTCCTAAGCCACAGCAAGTGTGTGGCCGTGCTGCGAAGATATTTGAGATAAAGAAAGATGCCCGTAGAGAGCACACCCAGGTGACTTGAGAGTCAGACCCACTCACTAGCTGAACGACTTTAGGCCAATTACTTCCACTCTGCAAGCCTCCTTTTCCTCTTCTGTAAAAGGAGGCAAGAGCAGCACCAGCCCAGCTGGGTGGTTGTGGGGGGGCTCAGTGAGGCCCTGAGTGTGAAGCACTTTGCCCAGGCCTGACGCAAGGAGATGCTTGATCGGTGGAGCTAGGTGACTCTCATAAAGGGTAAAAAATACCCTCTCCTAAGGGTGAAAAGACATGCTAAGGAATAAAAAGAAACCATCTGGAGAATGAAATATTGCCATTTGCAGCAACATGGATGGACCTAGAGAATATTATACTTAGCGAAGTAAGGCAGACAGAGAAAGACAAATATTATTTGGTATCACTTAATAGTGGAATCTAAAAAATAATACAAATGAATCTGTATACAAAACAGAAACAGACTCACAGACATAGAAGACAAACTTTTGGTTACCAAAGGGGAAAGGGAGGGGGTAGGGATAAATTAGGAGTATAGGATTAACAGATACAAACTACTCTACGTAAAATAGATAAGCGACAAGGATTTACTGTATAGCACCAGGAATTATATTCAATATCTTGTACTAACCTAAATGGAAAATAATCTGAAAAAATATGTATAACTGGATCACTTTGCTGTACACCTAAAACTAACACAACATTGTAAATCAGCTATGCTTAGATTTAAAAAAAAAAGAAATTGTTTAGAGGATCATCTGCACTTTATTTTCTGGCAGGCGCGATTCCCATACAATCCTTCACACTGGAGCCGGGCTCATCAGCCACAGGAAGCCCCGCCGGAAGTCTTCAGGAAGGCCCACCGGCTTGCTGATGGCTGGATTCACAAAGACGTGGACTGAAGACCCAGTGGTACAGGCCAAAGCGGCAAACTGCGCCGGCTTGGGGTGGCCAAAGAAAAAGCCATCACTGAGGTGCCGGAGATCGACGGAAGGTGGCTCCTTGGTGGGCTTGGGGGGAAACAGAGCAAGGCGGTAATGCTCGCTGGAATGACCAACTTTCTCCATGACCAACACAGCCACTGCGATCTGAGGAAAGCCGACCGGCGAGTGGAAGGTGCACTGATTGGTCACTATGAACCCCACCATGGGGGACATCAGCAAGCCCGTTTTCAGGCCGCAATATCTGGAAAGTTACATCACAATGCTTATTCTGTATATAACATTGTATATACTGTATACATTTAATATACTAACAGTTGTTATACATTGTATAACATTGTGTAACATTTGTTATACAATTGTATACACATTGTGTATGCATTGTATAACATTTAATATACTAACAGTTCACAGATATGGTAAGTTCTCATTAAACATTGGCTATTATTATTATTGCATCCATCTTGTCCTCGCTTCTCATGGTAAAAAATCAGGTACTTCTGTGTAAATGAAAGAGAATTATTGTGTCTCTTATACTGGCTACTAGATTGTAATCTCTTTAAGGACAAGGACTTTGTCTTGTTTCTGAAGTTTGTTGACGAGAAATAAGGCTGTGCTTGAGATAAACGTGGAGGTTGAGCAGAATCGGAAATAAAATCATCATATGCTGAGTTACAGTTTCTTCCCTCCTCTCCAAAGAGGCCTCCTTGTGATTTAAAAATTTTAATCACATAGTCTTATTGTCTTCTTTTTTTTGAGAAAGTTAAGACTGAATGTGAGAATTCACTGTAAGGAAACAATTGTGGGTTGTACTAAGTTCGACTATAAAGCTGCTCACTGAACCATGGTTCACAGAAACAAGCTACAAGTCTCCATCCAGGGAGGGCACCATGGGTGCCTGTGGCTGGCTACCTGAGCATCCACTGATGTCGCCCATCATGACATTAGATACATTCATTTACTGACATGGAAATCTGCCTAGTGAAAAAGATCACATTACGGAACAGTGTGTACCATTCCATCTCGTTTGTTATTATAAGAATATACTGGTTTACGTCCTTATTGCTTAGAAAAAACTTTGAAAGGATAGCCTCCCAAATGGTTTCAGTAGTTGTCTAGCAGTAGAATTTTGGATAATTTTTTTCTTCTTTTTGCCTCTATGAATTTTCCAGAATGAATATGATTTGCCTTTGAAATTAAAAAAACAAAGTGTTTTTTGTTGTTGTTGTTGTTGTTTTTGCGGTACGCGGGCCTCTCGCTGTTGTGGCCTCTCCCGTTTTGGAGCACAGGCTCCCGGACGCGCAGGCTCCGCGGCATGTGGGATCTTCCCGGACCGGGGCATGAACCCGTGTCCCCTACATCGGCAGGCAGACTCTCAATCACTGCGCCACCAGGGAAGCCCCAGTGTTATATTTTTTTTAATGTCTGAATATGAATTTCATTAAAGCACTGGAGAGAGCAGCAGACTGGAGAAGCAAGGCTCCTTCTTCTGCCCGTTGGAATCCTGCCCCTGGCTGCCCTCCCTGAGAAGCCTCCCTCCTGAGCAAGTGAGAAGGAAAAGGGAACAGGAAAAGAAATCCCTGCTCTTCAGTGTGACTCCGAGATCCAGTGAGAACCAAATTCTCCCATTTTCATTTCCCATGCTTCTTTGCTGCAATTGCTTTCCTAGTGCTCTGCCAGCTTTTCCTCATTCTCTTAAGGCACTGACAGTAAAGACATAGTGCCTCTTCCCACCAGGGGTACAGTATGTCCTGAGCTCCCTGTAACTCTGAGCCAGGCCACGAGACCTTTAAATAATTAAAATGCAGGAGGACTTTTAAACAATGCCATTGATGAGCACCTGGTCACCAGGGCTGTGCTGGATCCTTTACATTTTGTATTCAGTCTTCAAAACCATCCTGCAAGGTAGGTCTCATTTTCCCCATTTTACAAGAAAGAAAGTAAAGCAGGGAGGCTGAATAAATTTTCCAAAGGCACGCATGCAGTAAGTGGTGGTCTAGGCCCAGACCTCAGGCTCTCTACAGACAAAGTTCACATTTTCTCCTTCATTCTGGCTTACTAGGTAAAGCCAAAATCTACATTTTAGTCCAGTGAAGGAACTGCATCTTCTTTAAGTGTTCCTGTGACTTTAAGAATTACATTTTCTTGGACTTCCCTGGAGGCGCAGTGGTTAAGAATCCGCCTGCCAATGCAGGGGACACGGGTTCGAGCCCTGGCCCGGGAATATCCCACATACCGCGGAGCAACTAAGCCGGTGTGCCACAACTACTGAGCCTGCGCTCTAGAGACCGTGAGCCACAGTTACTGAAGCCCGTGCGCCTAGAGCCCGTGTGCCTAGAGCCTGTGCTCCGCAACAAGAGAAGCCACCACAATGAGAAGCCTGCGCACCGCAACGAAGATTAGACCCCGCTCGCCACAACCAGAGAAAGCCCGTGCACAGCAAAAAAACCCAACACAGCCAATAAATAATTTTTTTTTTTTTTAAAAGCAAAGGTTAAAGTCAAAGAAACAGATCCAAGGTGGAGTCTGATTTAGCTCTTCCCTGTGCCAATCGAAGAGACAACACAAATCCCAGATGGCTGGAATGCAGACCGCCGGGGGAGGCTGGGGAGGAAGCAGGAGCCAGACTGGGGGGGGTCTCGGTAAGGAATTTGGGTTTTATCCTGGGGCCCTGGGAAGCCACTGCAGGCAGGCGAGAGGCAAGATCAAATTTATTTAGTAAAACTGTTGCAGGAAAGGGGACCCCTTCCAGGCCCCAAGAGTGGTCTCTTGTCTAACACTTGGAAATGAATTGTCCGAGGAGACACACATGCTGACAAAGGAAGAGACTTTATTGGAAAGGGGCCCCCAAGGTGGAGAGCAGTAGTATAAGGGAACTCAGGAGAACTGCTCTGCCACGTGGCTCGCAGTCTCAGGTTCTATGGTGATGGGGTTAGTTTCCAGGTTGTCTCTGGCGAAGCCCTCTGACTCAGGGTGCTTCCTGGTGGCGTGCACATCACTCAGCCAAGATGGATTCCAGCGAGCAGGATTCTGGGAGGCTGGCAGGACATATGGACTGGAGTCTCCTCTCTCCTACTGACCTTTCCCAAATTCTTCCATTTGGTTGTTGACCTCCTGTTGTAAGATGACTCATGCAAGGGGTTACTACAATGCCTGGCCAGGACAGGCAGTTTCAGTCAGTGGTTCCCCTAACAACACTGTGGCTTCGAATTGAACAATGGGTTAGATGGAAACAATAATGTGTGCAGGAGAATAATTAGGTAACTACATCGTTCTGGCAGAAATGATGGTCTCTGGGACTAGAATGGTGACAGCAGAGATGGAGAAAACTAGATGGAATCAAGAGAGATTTTTCATAAGCTGTGATGATGAATCAGAATGAAGGAGACCAAAGAGCCCAGGGCCACACAGTCTAGAGGACTTAATGATGAGATCATTTGTGGAAAGAGGAAACGGGGAGAAGCAGCTTGGGGTGAAGGTGAGGAAAGTGATGAGTGCTGCTTTGAACAGGTTGAGCTGAGGTGCCTGTGAGACCCTAAGAAGAGGTGCACAGTAGGGATAATAACACCCCTAGCTAAGATTTACTTAGCCCTGTACTACACGCGAGGCCTTCTGTTAAGTACCCAAACTGGATTATCTATCAAGAGGCAACTGGATCTCTGGGGCTAATGCTCAGAAAGAGGTGCAAGCTAGACACAGGAGTTGAGCTCAGATCTAACGTCAGGGTCTAGGCAGTGAGGGCGAAGAGCTGAAGCCACTGGTGTAACACACTTGGTGTGGCAGGGCCAGGGGGAGCTGGAAAGCAAATGCCCAGTCTGACCCCGCACAAGTTCAGACTTTTAAAAAAATACTGGCATGAAAAAGAAAGGGCAAGCCCCAAATGGAGTCACTTGCCCCCTCAGACAGCAAACCAAGACTTAATTGCAGTTTCAATCCCTCCTAGAAATGCGACCTTTGAAACAGTCAATCTGAAACAATCTATGGGAACAAGGTTATCTGCCTGATAAAGACACCTGTCATTCCCCTCCCCCCAAAGAAGACAGTCTGGCCTGAAACACCCCTTTCTTTTCTCCTGCTAATACCTTCCTGACCCACCCTCCTTTCACCTATAAAAACCTTTCACTTTGTACAACTCCTCAGAGCACCCTTCTATTTAACTAGATGGGATGAATAAAGCCAATTAGATCTTCAAATTTACTCAGTTGAATTTTGTTTTTCTAACACTGGTCAGACTAAGTAAAGCTCATGTGTGGCCTGCCTGGATTTGTCTTTCTGGTCCCCAGTTTGTGACCCCTCGTAATTAAACCAGGGGACAGGGAGGGATGGCCTAAAAGAGGATACAGAAGAGGGTGAAATCAATCCCAGAGTTTCAGCCTAACACGCAAAAAGCTGGCTTTGAATAAGCTCCCAACTGATATTTCTTAGGATGCAACAAGCGACTGATAAAGTGTCTGATTCTAATGCTGCCTAATAATTAAGTGAGGTGAACGCCTATCTTCTATGCTTTCTTACACCTGGTTTAGTAAACTTTAGCATAAAGGGACGTTTGAGCTGGAAGACCCCTTGGGGCTCACTTCGTACAGGGGCTCTCCAACACTGGGCGGATCAGAATCTCCTGGGGAACCTGCAAAATGTCCAGACCCCCAGGATCCTCCCAGACCTTCTGAATCAATGTACAAGGAGGGCCCCAGGCACCCTGATTTTAACAAGGTCCCGGGTAATTCTGATGCACACACCTAGCATAGGAGTTGTTCCTCTAGGTCTACCCTCTCAGATAAGGAAACAGCCCAGAGAGATGAAGTAAGTTGCTCACCTGCACGCGGCTAGAGAGGGGCAGGGTCTGTCCACACTCTGCCGGTCACTCCAGTCCTTTCCATTAACCTCGCCATCCCCAAACTCAGGCCCAGCCCAGGCTTGGAGATCAGTGGGTCTCTGGGGCATTCACAACTCAGAATCAGATCTGCAGTGTTCATGATCTCACCCTGATTTTGCACCCAACTCCAACAACTGCGTTTGGTCTTATCTTACTCCCACTCCCCAAGCTCCTTCCTTGGGTCTGTTACTATGTTCTGCCTTGACCCCAGGGCTGAGGCCCTGCCTTGGTGCCTTCCCACCCCTGGCTGCCTCTGGAGCAGGAGGCGTGCACACAAGAGGGACACGGTGCTTCTGGGTCGGTGTGAGGAGACAGTCCTGTTGCATCCTGAGGTCTGGAGAGAAGTGCCTGTCAGATGGTAGGAGGCCAGGGGGCATATGGCACAAGTACACCTTTCAGAGGGGTGAGGCTATTTTTGTCACTTGCTATAAATAGCATACGATGGGCCATGGCTTGTGGTCAGTTACATGGCATGCCAAGGCAGGATTCTGGCAGGAAATCCAACCCCACACTACCTGAAACTAAGAATAAGCACAAGCTGGGCGGCATGACCGCATGACTGTGCTGAGTCCTCAAGGAGCATCACATGAGCCGCTGAAGGGAAACTCAGGCCTTGAGAGTCTGCACAGCAGGCCCCTGCCTGGGTGGTGTTAGGAGGTTATGTGGTTACAAGGAGAAATACATAAACATTTAGAAGTACAGACCTGGGGAGAAAATGCCTTAACTGTGAGCATGTATAAAGTTAAAAGATTAAGATGATGAAACTAACACTTAGGAATATACTCTGTGTATCTTTATATAAATAATTTATCGGGCTTCCCTGGTGGCGCAGTGGTTGAGAGTCCACCTGCCGATGCAGGGGACACGGGTTCGTGCCCCGGTCCGGGAAGATCCCACATGCCGCAGAGCTGCTAGGCCCGTGAGCCATGGCCACTGAGCCTGCGCGTCCGGAGCCTATGCTCCGCAACGGGAGAGGCCACAACAGTGAGAGGCCCGCGTACCGCAAAAAAAAAAAAAAAAAATTTATCTTCAGTCAAGCCTCTTTGGATATTGCCTTTACAGAATGATTTTGGTCTACAAGGGCTAATTGAAGTTAATTGTATGCAAGTCCCCATGTCAGCCATTTCTGTTGACCTTGGTCTGCAATATAAAATACTGGTTAAGAGCTGAAGTCATTAGACCTGGATTTGAATCATGGCCCCGATGCTGTTGGACTTCAGTGAGTCACTCAACATCTTAGAGCCTCAGTTTTTCTCAGCTCTAAAATGAAGACAGTTGCACAGACATGATAGGATTTTTGTGACAATTAAATAAGGCAATGCATATCTCATACGTCTGGGCTGATTTGGGCAACTTAAAGATTTTCGTTGTTATTTTTGTTTTTTAAACTTTTTGAACTGTTTTGGTCTCTAGCGGTAGAAACTTACATTTGTCCTTGGGCCAAACATTTCCTTTATGTGGGGAAGACCCCTTGTGTCAAAACCCTGGTAGCCAACCGGGGTGTGGATATGGTGATCTCACAGGGGGACTACTGACAAGGCCACTGGTTTCGAGAACATGTCCACTGGGACATGAGAATCAGGTGAGTAGAGCAAGAGGGAAAGGACAGGATGGGTGAGGTGTGGCAACTGTTACACTTTAGGACCTTCCAGGAAGAGCTGAGAGATGCTTTGAAGGGGAGAGAGGACGGGTGGAGCAGTTGAGCCAGAGTAAGTTTGAGCCAATGTAATTTGCATAGTACATGATTACAGAATTTAATGACTGCCGCATTGTCATAACAGACAGGAATTTACTCAAGAGGTAAATTGAGGTAAGAGGTAAATTGAGGTAAGAGGTAAATGGAAGTTGCTTGGTCCCTTTGTGGCAATGATGCAATCATACCAATTTGTGGAGCTAATGCTTCTCAACAGAAAATGGTAACTCAACCTAGACCTCACCTTAAGTTTTACTGACTTAACCAATCACTGGGTTTGGTGCCGGTGATACGGCAGTGATGGATTCTCTTCCTTGGCAGAGCTTACACTTAATCAAAGAGAGACCATGAGGAATACATCAATACAAACTGAGGGGAAGTGCTCTGCAGGAGATGGACATGGTTGTGTGAGATGCTATAACAAAGGAGCCTGACCCAGATGGAGGCAGGTGGGAGTATAGAGCTTCTGAGGAACTGAAGGGAGGCCAGTGAGGCCCCATGGCTGTACCACAGAACAGGAGGGGAGAATGGTAGTGGATGAGACAGGATAGAAAGACTAGACCCAGTCCTGTACAAATTGGATTTTAGCCTAACAGAATGGGAAGCTGCTGTGGAGGTTTAAAGAGGAGAGAGAGTCATGATCATGTTTGCATTTCAAGATTAGCCCTGTAGGGAATGGACTGGTGAAGGCAAGAGTGGATGTAGAGGTACCAGTTAGGAAACTACTGAGAACTGGATTTGGCAGCAGTAGTGGGATGAAAGCTCGTGGCTCCAGAGATGTTTAAGGAGGGGATCAAAGGTCACCTCTCACAAAGGTCAGTGTTTGACAGTAACAGTACCTATAGCAAAAACAAGGGCCTCCACCATCCTTCTAGTCTTTGAGGCTATGATGAAATGGGTTCCTCACTGTAACACCACACTCTCCAGGTTGATTTCTACCTCAGTTACCTATTGTAGTACCATTTGCATCTCCCCCACCTAAATGTAAGCAGCTCAAGAAAAGGCACTGTTGCTTTATCCATTTTTATTTCTTGACATCCAGCATAGAGCCTGGCCCAGAGCAGAACCAAGAGTTGTTTGAAGAACTAAACATGATACTAGGAAAGGGATGACTATTTTTGTAAAGAATATGGCTCAGTGAAGAAATGGCTCATGGAAATCATCCAAGTCAGTATCTCCCTATCCAGATTCCAAGCCAGTCAGCCAGTAAAGGCACAGGTATCAGTCCTTTGAGCCCCTCCTTAAACACCTCTGGAGCCACAAGCTTTCATCCCACTACTGCCACCAAACCCAGTTCTCAGTAGTTTCCTAACTGGTACCTCTGCATCCTCAGTTACCTATCACTTGGCATGGCCATACCTGTGGTCTTGTCTCACTTTCTCTCTGAGTATAACCTTAGGTCTAGGTTTTTCATGTAGTTAAGGAAGATTATTCCAAACCCAAGGGAAATGGCTACATAGACAAATGAATTTATTTGCAAACTTTTAAGCTGTTTTGCTCCTGAAAGGGATCGGAGGTAATTAAGATAAAAATAGGAAGAAATATTTTCTGACCACTTCACATTTTGAACAACCATGACCCGAAGAATACTGAATTTTTCCTTTGTTTAGTTTCATGTTGCTTTTAAGCATGTTTTGGCTTTATTTTAAAGGACAAATGATATCATAAGTAATATCAAAGATTTCTTAGAACTAGAGTTGAGTAAGATATGAGATTGAATAAATAAACAAGGCTTTACTTCATGCTATGTTTACTTGCCACTTGGCAATATTTTTTTAAAAAATGAAATCTATATATAAACTCGGTTGCCTATCTCCAAACATAAGAAGCTAATATTATGAGCTGGTAATAGGTCACATTAGGAAAATGCCCAGACACAGCTGCCTGAAGATCATCGCTACTGCAATTTTCAAACTGCCCGCATTGAGTCTCTAAACTCAGCAAAACTAATGAAAATCACCTGCTGTCAGAGTGGAACAATTTCTTCATAACACTGTTCTCCCAGGAAGTTCATTCTGGTAAATCAGTGTCAAGATGACAAGAAAGTCCAACATATCTCAAGAGGCACAATATATAACAAGCAAAAATCTTTAAATCCGTGCTCAGAGACTGAATATTAAAGGGTCTGATGAAGAACTCAAGACCCAGACATGAAGGATATGAAACAAATTCATTAAAACATTTTGAATAAAAATAAGAAGACCATGACATGATGCTCAATTCACAGGAAAACACCATCTTGAAGGGTAAATGTGGTAGATGATGATCTGATTTTTTTGGACATCCAGAAGTAGAGTCAACCATGAGCGACGGCCCTGAGAGAGTGGATTAGGGGGACACATTAATGATATCACAACTGCTGTGCTTTTTGTCTTCGTTGTAGTCGCTCTCTGAGTGAGAGAGTTCAAAGAAAGCATCTTTGAAAAGTGACTATTAGATCTTTCAGGCCCTTGCCTGAAATTCCTCATCAGGAATGCGGCAATCGTTCCTGGGCCTGCTGAGAAAAAGGGAGAACGGAAGTTAAGGAAGGTGCTTATTCATTTCATGAGGTCCTTAAAATCCAACATCTTCCAATTAGTTATGGAAAAGTCCAGGAGCCTGTGAGGAGCAGCAGTTAAAAACCTATTTTAAACTGACCAGGGAGCAGAAAACACTTAAACACGTGGAGAACAGTTTAGAATACCAAATACACCAGCAACAACTCTCTGAGGGCTTTCCATCTAGAGAAAGCAAAGTTGGAGAAGACAGAGGATGGAAGATAAGGAGTTTTTTCTTTTTCTTTAATTCACCACAGTGTGATTTTGGAAGCTGAAAGGACTTGGAGCTTCTGCTGCAGAAAGAGGCTACCAGAGAATGCAGGTACCCAGCTCAGAGGGTTCCCAGTCAGTCCACGCACTTGGGTGGCTTTAAGGCTTTTTGGTCACTTGTTTCTTCATGATTTTTAAATAATTTTTATTACATAATTAATGCATGCACATTGTAGAAAAAGTAGAAAATATAGATAAACAAAAATAAAAAATTTTAAACTTCCCTTTATTCCATAACTCAGAGATAACCAAAATTAACATTTTGGTATACATCTTTTCAAACTGTTTTTCAGAAAAGGAGATTTTTGTTTTGTTCTGAATAAAATAGATGATACTGCAATTTGCTTGCTTCAATCAATTATATATTATGAATTTGTTTCTATGTCAATAAATATATTTTTAATGACTGTCAAATATACCCTTGTATGGATGTAACGACATTTATTGAATCAACACCAAGGCAATTTAAAAACTTTTTTGTTTTGAAACACTTTCAAACTTACAGAAAAGTTTGCAAGAACAGTACATAGGACTCCTCATGTCTTTTATACAGAGTCATCCATTCTTAACATTTTGCCACATGTGCTTTACCATTAATGTTTATTACTTCTGAACTATCTGAGAGTAGGCTGTACATATCATGCCACTTTGCCCTCAATATTTCAGTGTGTGTTTCCTAAAAACAAGGATAGTCTCGTCCATAACCACAGGACAGTTATCAAATTCAGGAAATTTAACAATGGTCTTAGCAATCTACAGTTTATATTCCAACTTTACCAGTTGTTCTAATAAGGTGCTTTACTTAATAAAAGAAGAAACTTCTTTTTCCTGGTGCAGGATCTAAGTCAGGATCATGTATTACACTTAGCTGTCATAGCTTTTCAGTCACCTTTCAATCTGGAACAGTCCGTCAGTCTGTCTTTATCTTTTATGACACTGATATTTTTCTGATGAATACAGGCCAGTTATTGTATATCAAGACCCTTAATTTGGGTCTGTCGATGACTCCTCACGGTTGGATTGATGTTGTGCATTTTTTCTAGAATGCTGCATAAATGCTTTTCAGGCAATCACATCCAGAGGCACAAGATGTCCATTTGTCCTTATTGGTGATGTTAATTTTGATCACTTCATTAAAGTATTTATTGCCTAGTTTTTCTATTATATAGTTTACCCCTTTGTCTACTTTTTAAATTGTGGTAAAATACACACAGCACAAAATTTACCATTTTAGCCATTTTTAAAAGTGTACAGTTCAGTGGCAGTAAGTACATTCATATTCTTGTGCATCTGCCCTATAGTGTGTATTTTTCCTTTGTGGTATGTGGGCCCCTCACTGTTGTGGCCTCTCCCGTTGCGGAGCACAGACTCCGGACGCGCAGGCTCAGCGGCCATGGCCCACGGGCCCAGCCGCTCCGAGGCATGTGGGATCTTCCCGGACCGGGGCACGAACCCATGTCCCCTGCATCGGCAGGCAGACTCTCAACCACTGCGCCACCAGGGAAGCCCCTATTTTTCCTTTTAACAAGTAATTTGTGGAGAGACACTAAGATGATCTTAGTCTCATCTTCAGATACTGTCCTTAATAACCTTTCCTCCCACCTCCTACTTCTCGATCTAGGACTTGCTGATGACTCGTGCTAAGACAAAAGATTAAGGCCTTACAGCAACTCCAGCCCTTTCCCCTTTGCCTGCCCCTCATTCCAGAGAAAAAGGTACAAAGTGTTCATAGTCACTGGCTCTGGATCTGGATAGGGAAATGCTGACCTGGATGATTTCCAAGAGCCATTTCTGCATTGAACTGCTATAATTCTTTACAAAAATAGTCATCCCTTTCTTAGTATCATGTTTAGTTCTTCAAACAACTCTTGGTTCTGCTCTGGGCCAGGCTCTATGCTGGATGTCAAGAAATAAAAATGGATAAAACAACAGTGCCCTTTTTTTGTTTGTTTGTTTTGCGGTACGCAGGCCTCTCACTGTTGTGGCCTCTCCCGTTGCGGAGCACAGGCTCCGGACACGCAGGCTCAGCAGCCATGGCTCACGGGCGCAGCCGCTCCGCGGCTTGTGGGATCTTCCCGGACCAGGGCACAAACCCGTGTCCCCTGCATCGGCAGGCGGACTCTCAACCACTGCACCACCAGGGAAGCCCAACAGTTCCATTTGTTGAACTGCTTAAATTTAGATGTGGGAGACACAAATGGTACTTACAATGCAATGTGGAAAAGCAACGTGACACTCTGGGCATGGAGGCGGCCCAGAGTACAGTGGAAATGCAGGGAAGGAGCACATCTCACAGCCAGAGTCAAGAGTCATGGAGGTGAACAATGGCAAGGATGTATGTGTACATGTGTGCGTGCGTGTGTGTGTGTGTGCGCATGTGCGCAAGTGGGCAGACTAGAGGGGAGGCAGGGCCAGAGCATGGAGGGCTTGACCTAAAGCTTGGACTTGATCCTGCAGATGAGACAGTGTCAGCAGAAGATAACATGACTGACAAGGTTTGATGGATCAGCCGGGAGGCAGCAGAGAGGCTGGGTCTGAGGGCAGCAAGCCTGGAAGCAGCAGATCAGTTGGTAGGATCACTGCAATGAGCCTGATGAGAAAGGAAGAGTCTGGCCTGACCAGGACAGTGGGAGTCGGAGTTGTGAGGAGATAACAGATTCGAGAAATACCTAAGAGGTGTCTGAGTGTGATGATGATGATGAAGGAGGGATTCAGGTTGACTTCCATGTTTTCAACTTTCCAGAGAAGGAAAAATTATGAACAATATTACTTATCTCAAGTTGATCTCTTTAACAATCCTGTCAGAGAGATAGGGCCAATCACTATTATTCCCATTGTACAGATTAGTAAACTGAGATACAGAAAGTCAAAGTGACACAACTATGCAAGGATACAGCAGAGATACCAAGCTCATCCTAGCGCACGTACTAATGGATGATATAAAGTTATTAATAATGCTGGAAGTAGAGAACCATATGCAAAAGATGAACTTGGATCCATACCTCATATCCATATCATATCCATATCCATACATCATATACAAAAATTAACTAAAAACGAATTATAAATCAAAACTTAAGAGTTAAAACTTAAAAAGCATAACAGAAGAAAACATAGGAGAAAATCTTACTGGTTTGCAGTTTAGCAGATTTTCTTAAATAGGACACAAAAAGTATAAGCTATCAAGAAAAAAAATCAATAAACTGTACTTCACCAAAATTAATACCTTTTGCACTTGAAAACCCACTATTACAAAAATGAAAAGGCAAGCAACAGACTGGGAGAAAATATTAGACAAACCTATCCAAAAAAGGACTTGGATCTAGAATATATAAAGTACACTTACAAGTCAATAATAAGACACACAACAAAATTTTAAAATGTGCAAAATATCTGAATAGATACTTCACCAAAGAAGACATATGAGTGGCATAAGAATAAGAAAAGATGTG
The DNA here is from genome assembly GCF_011762595.2 of Tursiops truncatus. Classification (NCBI taxonomy): domain Eukaryota; kingdom Metazoa; phylum Chordata; class Mammalia; order Artiodactyla; family Delphinidae; genus Tursiops; species Tursiops truncatus. The sequence goes on from NC_047041.1 coordinate 82,381,171, forward strand.
CAATATCATTAGTCATTAGGGAAATGATAATTAAGACCACAATGAGATACCCATTGCACACCACCTTGAATGGCTAAAATGAAAAAGATGGACTATATCAAGTGTTGACAGTAATATGGAGGATGGATTGGAGTTCTCATACACTGCTGATGGGAACGGAAAATGGTATAGCTGCTTGGAAAAATACTTTGCCAGTTTCCTGATGAAAAGGCAAAAATACACCTACCATATGACATAGCCACTCCATTCTTAGGTAATTACCCAAAAGAAATAAAAGCATGTCTACACAAAGGCCCATACATGAATATTCACAGCAGTTTTATTTGCAATAGCTGGAAACAGACCAAATGTTGGTCCACAAGTCCACAAAGTGTGGTACATTCATACTACAGAATACTACTCATCAATAAAAAGAAATGAATACACAACAACATGGATGAAGCTCGAAGTAATTATGCTGAGTGAAAGAAGTCAGACCAAAACAAAAGTACATACTGTATGATTCCACTTACATACATTTCCAGAAAATGCAAACCAATCCAGTGAAAGAAAGTAGGTAAATGGTTACCTAGGGATGGGGGGTGGGGAGCATTGGGAGGAGGGATTGCAAAGGGAGCGCCAGGGAACTTTGGGTGATGTTCCTTTTCTTGATTGAGGTGATGATTTCACAAGTGTGCAAATATGCCAAAACTCTTCAAATTGTGCACTTTAAATATGTGCAGCTTATTTTATGTCAGTTATACCTCAGTAAAGCTGTTTGAAAAAAATCACATAATGGAGAGAAATATGCCAATATCTTAGCAATAGCAAATATACTAATATCTAAATAAAATCAGTCTCTGATTATGCGATGATGGGCTTATTAACAATGATCCTTTTCAGAATTTTCCAAATTGTCCAAAATGAGCAGGTTATACTACTTAAATCAAAAAAGCTACTTTCGGGACTTCCCTGGTGGCACAGTGGTTAAGAATCCACCTGCCGGGCTTTCCTGGTGGCGCAGTGGTTGAGAGTCTGCCTGCTAATGCAGGGGACATGGGTTTGAGCCCTGGTCTGGGATAACCCCACATGCCGCGGAGCAACTAGGCCTGTGAGCCACAACTACTGAGCCTGTGCTCTGGAGCCTGCGAGCCACAACTACTGAGCCTGTGCGTCTGGAGCCTGTGCTCCGCAACAAGAGAGGCCGCAACAGTGAGAGGCCTGTGCACTGTGATGAAGAGTGGCCCCCACTTGCCGCAACTAGAGATAGCCCTCGCACAGAAACGAAGACCCAACACAGCCAAAAGTAAAAATAAATAAATTTTTTTAAAAAAAGAATCCACCTGCCAATGCAGGGGACACAGGTTCAATCCCTGAACTAGGAAGATCCCACATTCCGCGGAGCAACTAAGCCCATGTGCCATAACTACTGAGCCTGCACTCTAGAGCCCGCGAGCCACAACTACCGAGCCCGCATGCCACAACTACTGAAGCCCGCGTGCCTAGAGCCCATGTTCCGCAACAAGAGAAGCCACCACAATGAGGAGCCTGCGCACCGCAATGGAGAGTAGACCTCGCTCGTTGCAACTAGACAAAGCCCGCGCACAGCAACGAAGACCCAACACAGCCAAAAACTTTTTTTTTTAAAAAGGCTAGGGCTTCCCTGGTGGCACAGTGGTTGAGAGTCCGCCTGCCGATGCAGGGGACACAGGTTCGTGCCCCGGTCCGGGAGGATCCTGCATGCTGCGGAGTGGCTGGGTCCGTGAGCCATGGCCGCTGAGCCTGCGCGTCCGGAGCCTGTGCTCCACAACGGGAAAGGCCACAACAGTGAGAGGCCCGCGTACCGCAAAAAAAAAAAAAATGTTAAAAAAGGCTACTTTTGCAGAAAAAGTAAAAGTTAGGTGTACAGAGAAATTTGGAGAAAACAGTCTGTACTTATGAACTTTAAGACTATTGGGTAAAATAAAATCAAAGACAAAAGGTCCTCTATTCTTTCAGAAGCTATGGTAGGCCAGAGGGGACCATGAGAAGGTTTATATGTTCCACAAGAATAAAAATATCTAAATCTAAAGCCGCCTATGGAAAAGTACCATATTAACAAAATGGATCATTTAGCTGGACTGTCCAGCTCAAATGTCTTTCAAATACATCAGGAGAAGGAAGATGCAGGGAACCAGGAAAAGGAAGAGAGAATGCCAGACAGCAAGGAAAGGTGAATTTTTACATGATGTCATGATCCATCATTTCTTGAGTTCACTCAGGAGTATAAGGATTAAGGAACAATCCAACATAATTAGCAAGTAACCTGAATTGTATATCCTTAAAAAGAATACATACTGAAAAGGACAAGTTAGGCCATGGAAAATGCTATTCCACATCTGACCAAATATGGTCAAGAATCATTAATCTGGGTTTCCACTCTTGGAAATGTTTGCTAAATCTGTCTGTACTGGGCTAAGGATTCACTCTGAATTTTTATTAATAGTGAAAATAATAATTTTAGAGGCTTTCAGGGAACATATCTAACCTACTTAGATGATAAATAATTTTGTAAAGCCCTCAGTGCATTAATTATTTGAATATCAAGGACTGAGGCTTATCAAGTAATTTTTTATGTTCATTTATTCAACAGAAGTCACTGTCAGCAACTGTGCTAGGTCTTAGGTTATAAAGAAACAAAAACAACCCATGCACTCTTAGAGCTCTTAATCTAGGGACTAGGAAATCTGCAAACAGTTGCGATACAAAGCGTCCATGGCTTGGGAGAGTTAAAAAGTTAGAGAAGCTTACAGAGAGGAGGTAACAGTTGAGGAGGGTTTTGAAGGCTATGTAGGAGTTCTCTGCTTAGGAAAAGAGGGACTTCCTTGGCAGAGGATAGCATAAGACAGAGAGGCATGAGAAAGCCGGATTGTTTGGTAAATGGTGAGAGCGTCAGTGAGGATTAAGAACAGGATTCACCTGGAGGGGAGAGGCCCTGAGGATGGAGGCCCTTTACCCCATCTAGAGGAAATGAGGAGGTGTGTTGGTTACAACTCTTTCATTTTAGCAGAAATGAATTTGTTAAAGAGAGAGAGAGCATGAAAGCAATGTTCCTCTCTCTGTCTTTAGAGCCCTCTAGGACTTCCTTCCTAGAAAGGGGCTGGACTTGGGAACTGGAAAGTTAGAATACTCTCCTCTACCTTTTGTCTTTTTTTTTCTCTCCACATCCATTTTATATTAGCCAGGACTGTTTTGGTCATAAGTGACAAAAATAACCCAAAGAGTTCAAGCCAAAAAGCGAATTTATTTACTCTGTAAAGTGAGAAGTCTAGGCACATGCTACAACATAGATGAATCTTTTTTTTTAAGCTTTTATCCCCTTCACCCATTTCTCCTACCCCCCACCTCCTGCCTCTGGCAACCGCCAATCTGTTCACTGTATCTACGAGCTTGGGAGCTTGGGCTTTCTGTTGTTGTTTGTTTGCATTCCACATATAGGAGAAATAGTATGGTATTTGTATTTCTCTGTCTGACACATTTAACTTAGCATAATGCCCTCGAGATCCATCCATGGTGTCGCAAATGGCAAGATTTCCTTCTTCTTTTTTTTTTTTTTTGCGGTACACAGGGCTCTCACTGTTGTGGCCTCTCCCGTTGAGGAGCACAGGCTCCGGATGCACAGGCTCAGCGGCCATGGCTCATGGGCACAGCCGCTCCGCTGCATGTGGGATCTTCCTGGACCGGGGCACGAACCTGTGTCCCCTGTATCGGCAGGCGGACTCTCAACCACTGCGCCACCAGGGAAGCCCTTCCTTCATTTTTATGGCTGAATTTTATATATATATATATATATATATATATATATATATCACAGCTTCTTTATTCATCCATTGATGGATACTTAGGTTGTTTCCATATCTTGGCTACTGTAAATAGTGCTGCAATGAACATGGGGGTGCACATATCTTTTCGAGTCAGTGTTTTTGTTTTCAGATAAATACCTGGAAGTGGAATTGTTGGGTCATGTGGTAGTTCTATTTTTAATTTTTTGAGGAACCTCCACACTGTTTTCCACAGTGGCTGCACCAATTCACCTTCCCACCAACAATGCACAAGGGTTCCCTTTTCTCCATTTCCTCACCAACACTTGTTATTTCTTATCTTTTTCATAATGGCTGTTCTAAAAGGCATGAGGTGATACCTCATTGTGGTTTTGATTTGCATTTCCCTGATAATAATGTTGAACACCTTTTCATGTACCTGTTGGCCATCTGTATATCTTCTTTGGAAAAATGTGTATTGAGATCTTCTGTCCATTTTATAATCAGATTGTTTGTGGTTTGTTTTTTTTCTATTGAGTTGTATGAGTTCTTTATATATCTTGGATATTAACCCCTTATCAGATATATGATTTGCAAATACTTTCTCCCATTCAGTAGGTTGATTTTTTATTTTGTTCATGGCTTCCTTTGCTGTGCAGAAGCTTTTCACTTTGATGTAGTCCCACTTGTTTATTTTTGCTTTTGTTGCTTTTACTCTTGATGGCAGGTTTTAAAAAATCATCACAAAGACCTATGTCAAGGAGCTTACCACTTACGCTTTTTTATTTTTAAATTTTTAGCTGTGTTGGGTCTTTGTTGCTGCACGAGGGTTTTCTCTAGTTGTGGTGAGTGGCGGCTACTCTTCGTTGTGGTGCGCAGGCATCTCATTGTGGTGGCTTCTCTTGTTGGGGAGCATGGGCTCTAGGTGCACAAGCTTCTGTAGTTGTGGCACGTGGGCTCTAGAGTGCAGGCTCAGTAGTTGTGGCACACGGGCTTAGTTGCTCCGCAGCATGTGGGATCTTCCCCGACCAGGGCTCAAACCCGTGTCCCCTGCATTGGCAGGCAGATTCTTAACCACTGTGCCACCAGGGAAGTCCCACCACTTATGTTTTCTTTTAGGAGTTTTATGGTTTCAGGTCTTATATTCAAGTTTTATTTTGAGTTGATTTTTTTGTTTGGTGTAAGATAGTTGTCCAGCTTCATCCTTTCAAATGTGGCTGTCCAATTTTCCTTACATCATTTATTGAAGAGACTGTCCTTTCCCCATTGTATATTCTTGGCTCCTCTGTCATAAATTAATTGACCATATATGCGTGGGCTTATTTCTGGGCTCTGTTCTGTTCCATTGATCTATGTGTCTGTGTTTATGCCAGAATCATACTGTTTTGATTACTATAGCTTTATAATAGGGTTTGAAATAAAAAAGCATGATGCCTCTAGCATTGTTCTTCTTTCTCAAGACTGCTTTGGCTATTCGGAGTCTTCTGTGGTTCCATACAAACTTTAGTATTGTTTGTAATATTTCGGTGAAAAATGCCATTGGAATTTTGATAGGGATTGCATTGAATCTGTAGATTGCTTTTCTATTTCTATTTCTTCATGTTTCAGTCTTGGTAGGTTGTATGTTTCTCGAAATTTATCCATTTCTTCTAGGTTTTCTAATTTGTTGATGTATAACTGTTCGTTGTCGTCTCCTACATAGTAGTCCTTTGTACTTCTGTGGTATCAGTTGTAATAGCTCCTCTTTCATTTCTGATTTTATTTGAGTCCTCTTTTTTTAATGGTAAGTCTAGCTAAAGGTTTATTAATTTTGTTTATTCAAAGAACTAGCTCTTACTGGTTTGAAGACATTTTGCTATGTCAAATAAGCTACTCACAAATGAAAAATATTGTATGATTCCATTTACATGAGGTATATAGAATTGTCAAATTTATAGAGACAGAAAGTAGAATGGTGGTTTCCAGGGTCTGGGGGAAAGAAAAATGGGGAGTTATTTCTTAATAGCTTCAGTTTGGGAAGATAAAAAGTTCTGGAGATGTATGGTGGTGATGGCTGCACAACAATGTAAATACACTTAATGCCACAGGACTGTATACTTAAAAGTGGTTTAAATGGTAAATTTTATGTTATGTATATGTATTTTTTAAATAAATTTATTTATTTATGGCTGCATTGGGTCTTCGTTGCTGTGTGCAGGCTTTCTCTAGTTGCGGCGAGCATGGACTACTCTTCATTGCAGTGCATGGGCTTCTCATTGCAGTGGCTTCTCTTGTTGCGGAGCACGGGCTCTAGGCACGTGGGCTTCAGAAGTTGTGGCACGCAGGCTCAGTAGTTGTGGCGCATGAGCTTAGTTTCTCCGTGGCATGTGGGGTCTTCCCGGACCAGGGATCAAACCCGTGTCTCCTGCATTGGCAGGTGGATTCTTAACCACTGCGCCACCAGGGAAGTCCCTGTTATGTATATGTTAACAACTTTTTAGAAAGTGGGAAACCTAGGAGTAAATACAACTTCAGGAACTGCTAGATTCATGTATCAAGGGACATCATCGAAATTCTGGCATTCTCTATTTTGCTCCACTTTCTTCTGTGTCGTCTTCATTTTCAAGAAAGTTTAGTGGAGGTAAAGATGGTCACTCTTATCTTAAATTATCTATAGAGCTAAGGACCACAGTCAAAAGGGAGCCTCTTGCCTGACAGTTGCAGCTGAACTTCAGGGGATGACTGATTGGCCTGGTGGTGTGTCATAGAACCATTCCTGAACCAATCACTGTAGCCAGGGAGTACAGTACTCTGACTGGCCAAGCCTGGGTCATGTGTCCAACCTTGAATCAATCACTGTAGCCAGGGAGTAGAGTACTATGATTGGCCAAGCCTGGGTCATGTGTCCAAACTTGAATCAATCACTGTAGCCTGGGAAGCAAGAGTCCTCTGGCAAAAGCCAGTTCCTCTTGAACCACATGGACTGAGAGTGAAAGAAAGGTGATTTCCCAAGCAGATACCGGGTAGTCAAAACATGTCCATCACAACTTCTTCCTTCCTTCTCTGCAGAGCAGTTTTCTGTCTTTTCAATCAGTATGGCAAGAGAAATATTGCCACCCTCAGCTCAAGTTACACCTTCCTTATTCAAGAACTTTTAGCTCCAATTCAAAATCCCTGGGAGCATCTGACTAATGCAATTTGTCTAATTAACTGTTTCGATGGGAATGGAAATAGTCTTAGGGATAATATGGCTGCTACAGGCCCATTTCTGTGAGTATAGGGGTAAATTACAAGTATCAATAGGCACAAGACAGATACCTCAAGATGTGTCTTTCACAACAAATAACAGACAATTTTTACAGGAATCTGATGTGAACAGATTGTATGAAAACAGTTCTGGCAGCTAAACGTAGGATGGATTGCAGCAGAATTTGACTGCAGGAGGACTAATCATAGGGCTATTGCAAAAAGATGACTTTGAAATTTCTAGCTTGGGAGAATGAAAATATGGTGATGTCATCCACCATGAATGAGACTATAAAAGGAATGTCTGGTTTGGGGTGGGCTGAGAAGAATAAGGTGATGAGTTTAGCTTCGGAAGTGTTTCCTTCAAGATGCCTGTGGAACACCCAGGTGGAGAAGCTCAGTAGACAATGGGAGATAGAGTTCTGGAGCTGAAGAACGAGGGTGTATGTAGTTGGGGATAGAAATTTGGGAATTACTGGTATAACGCTGGGTGCTAAAGTCATGAAAGATATGAGATTGCACGTGGAGACCACTGAGTAATAAGAAGAGAAGGCAGCAGAGGACAAAACCTGCATTTAAGGGACTGTGGCAAACGCCCTCATTGCCCTGCCCATATGTGCTCAGCGCTCACTGTTTCCAAATGTGCCAGGGGCATCCCACTGAAACTCTCCTCCTGGGGGCTTTCTCCCAGGTTGAGGTTGGTGCAGGCTGGAAATGCATCTTTTGCCAGAGTAGCTGCATTGGACTGGAGTGGATTAAAGGAACAGCTGCCTGAAGACCCCTCCCACTTCTCTCCTTTGCTTCTCAGGCTCTGGGACTGCGTCTGACACTTGCTCCTCAGGGAGAATTCTCTTTCAAGGGGCCTGCTCTCTTCCTTTGCTACTAAAACAAAGTAATAAATATTCAAAACTCAACATGCTTAATTATTTTACTACATTTCACTATCATGTGTGCCCTTGAGGTTATTTACCTCTACAGTCTCTGTAGAGCGAGAATGCTATATAGTGGGATGCTGCACATCTCTTCCCAGTTCTGTCTTCAGTAAAGTTAAGTTAGTACTTGAATTTATTGGCCATGGTGGGAGTATTTACACCACAGAAATCAGCAAACACTACAAATTTATTGTTTTGATTTATTCATTAATTTATCGTTTTATTGATTATCAAGACAGGGAAGGTAGGTCAGCAAACATTTTCTGTGAAGGGCTGGGTGGTAGATCTTTCAGGCTTTGTGGGCCTCTTGGTCCCTGTTACAACCACTCAACTCCACTCTTGCATCATGGAAGTAACCATGGACAATACCTAAATCAAGGTGCATGGCAGTGTTCCTATAAACTTGATTTACAAAAATAGGTAGCAAGCCAGATTTAGCCCAAGGGCCATGATTTGTTGATCCCTGGGCTAGACTGAAGACTTGAGACCATGTTAATAATACAGATTAAATTTTAAAGTGCATCATGTCTGTAGTGTGAGTCATGCAAAAATTGAAGAAATCTTCTTCCAGTATTCAAAAACTCATTTCCTTTAGCTCACAACATACTTCTTACTCGTTAACATGAACAAAAATATCAGCCAACATTCATGTCAGAACTATATTTGTCAAGGCAACTAAAGGTTAGCTAAGAATAGAAGAATCTAGTCAAAGATCAATGAAAGCATTCTGTGAGAACCAGCTGGCTCTATGGAATTTATAATAAAGAGGATTGTATATTTTACTACAATTTGTACTTGTGTGCCAAGAATCCTTTTTATCAGTAAAACGTATAATGAACTTACGTATGTACATATATGGTGGTTGTTAAAAACATTTACCAGCACATGACTCAAAAGGCATCCAGTCCTGATGCAAAACAGTAGATGTAAATAGATCCAGGAGGAGGGAGCTGTTGCCAAATATCACAAACCAACTATATATGAACCTCTTCTCAGGCCTGCCTGGGAACCCTAGCACACCTCCATGTTATAGATGAGAAAACTCAGGTTTGTCCAGAGTCACATCACTAGTGACTGACAGCACTGAAATCCAGACATAAGTCTATTTGACTCCACGGCCTATCCCTGGAGACTGCCTCATTAGACACCATGTATCTGGTTCAGAAGAACATGGAAGTTGTAAGTGAGCTCTGTTTGGAAATGGCCTAGTGGAGGCGTGGAGAAATTCCACATGAGTCAATACCCAGGTGAAGGCCAGGCAGGCTTATGGAAAAGGAAGGGGTGGCTATGATGGGGCCACAGGCATAGGTGCAGATTTTAAACGTGGCAGACAGCAAACATTTGGACACAGAGATGGGGATGAATGACTTCCTATGTCAGGGCTGCAACAGTAAGCACATTTCCTCTCATCAATGGTGGTTTGTACTGATGAAGAAATTGTGAGTGCAAGCATCTGTAATCCCATTAAATCGTTTTGTGATAGGAAATGGAGCATGCTTTCTAAGTGGTATGCAGTCAGAGATTAATGGGCGGTGCTGGGCCATGGCTGGGAGTAGTGCAGCACGTGGGCTGTAAGGTGCACTGCACTTGTGCTGATGCAGCAGCTGGGGAAGTAAGGAAGTAAGAGAGTGAAAGTGGGCCTCAGAGTTCTGCCTACTTTCTGACAGAGCATGAGCAAGAGAAAACAGAACAGCACCGTGACAGCATCTTTTGGGGCAGCACCTCCCATGGCCGAATGGCTCTGGCTGGGAGAGGTCATCACTGGGACTTTAACCATGCTGCACCCAAGCACCTGACTAGGGGACACTGAGTCCCCGTTTTCCTCAAGGTTCTTCCAGCGACAAGTGATAAAAAGTGCGCTCAAAGGCTTAAACAGAAAAGGAGAATGTATTGGCTCGTGTAACTGGGAGGTTTAAGAGTGGCCTCAGGACACTAAGGACTGGAGCAACAGTCTCAGAAATTAGTTCTGTCATGCTTCCTCTCTGACTCTGCTTCTCTTTGCTCCTGTAGACACTTCCTCCTGCAGCAGGTAGAAGGCATGACTGAGACAACTCAAGGCTACATCATCCCAGATTAACACTCACCCAAAAGGAAGAGAGCTCCAGCCTGCCAACAGCTCATTGGTCTACCTTCGGCCATGTGCCCATATCTGGTCCATCAGTGAGGCCAGGCAAAGGAGTATTATGTCTGCACAGGCCTGGGGTGATGCTGAATTGGTGGCCTCACCAGAACCGCATGGAAGAAAGGGGCATTGCCCACCAAGTAAAGGGATGCTGTCGCTTAAAGGAGGGAAGGGATTCTGGACAAATAAAAGCTGAAGTCCCTTGATTTGCAGAACTCTACAGGGGATTCTCAGACCCAGAGCAACTGCTAATATCAAGGCTGCAATTATTAAGATGCAAGGGACTCAGTGTCTTGACAAGGCAGGGAGGGAGGGATAGATAACAATCACTGGATGGCCACTGTGTGAGGGACTGTACTTGCTGGTACACTTGCTGCCTCATCTAATTTTTGTTATTACGTCATCCTCATTTTACAGATGAAGAAACAGGATCAGAAGGTTAAGTAACTGCCCAAAGTAATACAACTAATAAGCATCAGAGCTGGTAAACGGAGGCACGGGTCTTCATCCTCTGGCAGTGAGGAAAGTGCTGATTTCTGACCCCCTCTCTTACCAGGTCTCAGTGTCAAAGCCCTACAAATATATTTTATGTCCCTTCAGCCAGATTTTCCTTGGGCTATTTCCAAAGCTCAAGATGTAGCAAGATCTTGGGAGGGTGGGATGTGCTATATCAATGTCCCTGAACAGAAAGAAGTAAAAAAAAAAAAAAATGGGGCAAGACGGTGTTGTTTTCACTGCACAGGTGGTCACTGGATCCCCAACCAAATTAACCAGCACTCAGCCTGGCTGTGGAGCTTCCCTGTTCTTATACCTTGTGAAACAAATAGCACGGGTGTTGCAGAGTCAGCAGGGGGATGGAGTCAGTCCCAACTTGTCCCTAATTCCTGCTTCTGACACTTGTTGGCTATATGAACTCTCACAAATAACAACATCCAACAGCCTTTGTTTCTCATCTGGAAAATGTGAAGGATCACACCTGTTTTAAAGATGCACCAAAAAGATATTATTATCCCCATTCTTCTTATTCTGCCCACAACTTCTGTCCCTTTTCACCACAGTGGAAATGGGACATGTTCTTCACACAAGGGCAGAACACTCATTAGCTGATAAGAAACCACTGATATGCTACAGAGAATTTCAACTAAGAAGGGTAGAGACTGTTGCCAAGTCAGTGGGTGCTTGAGGTAAAAGGCCCTGGTGAATGGAGGTGGAACAGCTATTTGGGCCCAAGCACAGAACAGATGAGCAGAGGACGCTAGTCAAGAAAAGAGAGAGCTTTGAGGTAAACAGATGCTATAAGAAAGAAAGAAGCAGGATGAGAACAGTAACATGGCTCCTGAATGATAGAAAAGAGAAGGGCCTACCTCTGTTTCTTTCTTCCTCAGATTCACTGATCCCAGTCTCTATTTCATCTGGGCCAGCCTGAGGAAGTGTCTACACCTTATATCAAAACAATCCAAACAGAACATTGGGGGCTTCCCTGGTGGCGCAGTGGTTGAGAGTCCGCCTGCCGATGCAGGGGACACAGGTTCGTGCCCCGGTCCGGGAGGATCGCACATGCCTTGGAGCGGCTGGGTCCGTGAGCCATGGCCGCTGAGCCTGCGTGTCCGGAGCCTGTGCTCCGCAATGGGAGAGGCCACAGCAGTGAGAGGCCCGCGTACCGCAAACAAACAAACAAAAAAAACAGAACATTGAGAGGAGAAAAAGGACCACTGTGAGCATTCCATTTCTGACACCCAATAAGCGTTAGAAGAGTTCTTTTCCTGGACTTGATTGAGGGAGATTAAACTCTTTCAAATTAGCCCCATGTTCCTATAGCCAGATCTATATTTGGATCATCTTCCCTCCTATATTCCAGAAACCATGGCCAAACCAATTCTGCAAGATATACTGCACAATTAGTGTGCACCTCTTAGCCTTGGCTAATTACCTCTTTTATCAATTAAAAATATTTTCCCATTAAGCTAAGAAGTTGAGAGGGAGAGAGGGTCTCCTCTCTATTTTGAAAGCCTCTGGAAAATCCAGCAAGATAATGTCACTGATTTGGTTAATTTCAGGTGCACATCAGGCCATTCAACCTAGGTGAATTTAATGACTCAGGACAGGTCGGGCGATGAATGTCCCTGTAAATCATTTATAATTGCAAGCATAAAAATTAAAAATCAGTCTGAAGAGCAAGATAACGTAATGCTAATGACAGAGGGCAGTAATCTGAAGATAGAGGTTCCCCGCTTTAATCAGGCCCATTCGGATGACAGAGCGCTATGCCTCTAGGGGATTGTTCTGGAAACAAAAGGCTGAGAACCTACTTCAGTCTTTAATGACTCACCATGATAAAAGAAATTAACTGAATTTTCATATTATAATTATAAATTTTAATAGGGAATTTTTTCCCCTTCATACTTTTTATTTTTCTCCTAGTCAAGATAAACCAACATATAGCCTGTTCTCCTCACAAGGATGGCTTTAAAAGGCCACATCATGTTGAAAGTCCAGTTTATAAATTATGTCCAGGAAGAGGAATCACCAGTGCTATAACAGAGACGGTTTCTAGAGGCTTTAGGAAGTTAGAAAAGTCTTTACCTTGTTTTCAGTGTTTATACAATACTGTAGCCCTCCAAGTCAGTCAGAATCAAAAATGGGGTGAGCAATAAAACATCAAATTCCTCCCCTGGGATGTTTACAAACTACAAACCAAACACTCTCCTTTGCTTGCCTTTTCTACCCAGTGGGTACCTAATCATATTTCCAAGTCTAATTCAGGTGGAACTTCATCCAGGACTTATCACACTGTATTGTAATGTACAATAGTAGGATCATTGCATTCTCTCTTCCAAAACTGTAAGTTCTTTGATGGGAGACCATTTGGGAACCATGACTGATTGACCCTCCAAACACCTGGCACATTTTAGGCATTGATAAATATTTGTCAGCTGACTGAGTTTTAGCTTATCTCTAGGCTAACTTAGGATAAAAATGAGAGAAAAGTCAAGAAAGCACCAAATATTTTGCAATGAAGAATAAAAAATACAGAGAGATAAGGGGGAAGGTGTTTGTTTTTTAATAGATAAGTTTCATTAAATACACACACACACACACACACACACACACACACATTCTTGCTCTTGATAATAAGAAAAAACCATGAGGTATTTTCTCTGGAGTTTCTAAATTGTTCCAAGAGCCCTTGATAAAATTACAGTCTTTTCCTGAGCAGCTGGGGTGCTATCACTCCACATAATTTCCTCTCTGAATGAACTGTAGATGAATGAGTAAGGATTTTTTTTTTAGTTGCAAGCAAAAGAAAACAACTTCAATCAGTTTAAGGGAAAAAACAATATGTCGGGGTGTATTTTGTTATTAGGACCTAGAAGTATTTCACCAAAGCCAAGGGCAGGAACGTGGCTGGGCATCGGGAAGAATGGAACTGGGAGCTGGGAAGCTACCTTATCCATAGGGGTTCCAACTTTCTCTCCCATCAATCATATTCCCTTGGTCTCTCTCACCCTCTACACCAACTTAATGTGTGTCACAATCACCGGGAGGACCTGTTAAAATGCACATTGCTGGGCTCCTCTCCAGAGATGTCGCATCAGTCGGTCTGAAGAGGGGCCTGAGAATTTGCATTTTTCATCAGTTCCCAAGTGATGCTGCTACTGCTGGTCTGGGCACCAACTCTGAGAAATATTGCTCTACATCAGTTAGCGCACAGAGCAGGAAGATGGCCACCAGAGCTGACACACTTGCAGGTCACAGCGCTAGCCACCAGGAGAGACTCACCCTTAGTCCTACTGCCCACTTCCTGGGAGACAGGACTGCCTAGCCCAGTTGGAGTACTCTATCTACCCCGAGCCATCAGCTATGGCCAGACACATGGCTGACTATGGGCATCTCACAGTTCCCAGGGAAGGGGAGCTGGCAGAAAACCCAGTGTGGCTGCTATGAGGCATGAGGAAGTCTTTCATTTTTACTGGACTACTTGAAGCCTCCATCACAGCAAAAGTTCAGGACTCAGGAAACCCACCCTCATGTGAAACACAATTTAGAGGTATTCCCATCTCTGCAAACAACAGCCTCTATCAAGTGTACAGGGGCAAGGAGGAACTGGACTTCCATCAGGCTGTGTGAGACACTCCAGCAGAGGGTGGGAGAGGGTCTAGAGCAGTGGTTCTCCACTGGGGAAGACTTTTCCACCCAGGGACTCTTGGCAATTTCTGGAGACAGTTTTGGCTTTCACGACTTGGATGGGGGCAATGAGATGCTTCCAGCAGCTAATGGGTAGAGGCCAGAGAAGTTGCTAAACATCCTACAAGGCACAGGACAGCCCTCACAGCAAAGCATTATCTGGCCTGAAATGCCAATGTGCTGAGGTTGAGAAATCCTGGCCTAGAGCCTACAAGATCCTAAAAAAATTTTAGTCTTCTCATCCACAGCAGGGGCAACAGTGTTCCACGTAGTTGAATCTCAGTCCCACCTGCTGAGCTGGGGTCCTACACTGCTGCTTGCTGGCTGAGTGAGCTCGGGTAAGCCACAACACCTCTAAGCCTCTGTTTCCTCATACCTGTGATGGGCTAATAGGGATGATGGAAGGAATTCAATGAATTAATAGCTGTTAATAACTTGGCCCAGTGTCTGGCACACAGTGAGTACTGAACATAGGGTCATTATGCACCAACATTATTATTATTTATTTTGAATGAAAATGTGGAGGAATTACTCCATGCCTCTGTGACTTGGGATAGATAGCTCAACTAATTCAGGAAATTTTACAGTGGTAGAAAAAAATCTAGAAGGTAGTGATGTCAGCAAGATGGTGACACAGGTCATTTCCAGCTTCAGTCCTCCTCACAAGAAGACCAACTAGCAACTAACCATTGACAAGACATCATTGTGAAAATCCCAGAACCTGGACATGAGGTTGAAGCACCCCGCACCCCCGGACCACAGAGGTCTCATTAAAAGTTGTAGCACCACAGTGAGAGGGCTTCTGTGAGCCTACAGTTTCTGCAGTAGGAAAATGAGAACCCAAGGTAAACATCCAGCTCCCCCCAGCATTGAGATATGCTTCCCAAGAAGCCCATACAGGTCTCACCTCACAGGGGTCACTGGGGGAGTCTGCAGGGCTTGACCAATGGGGATAGAGATGGAGAAGGAGGGTGGAGCCTACAACAACCAGTGCTCAGATCTCAGCAGACGGCTTTCCAGCTTGCAGTGGTGCCTGAGCAGAGATTCCAGACAGTGGCTCAGCCCATCTGCTGAGCCAAACCAGTGGCCGAATCTGGCTAGGGAGCTCAGTTAGCAGTTCTGCCTGATTTGGGACCCCTGCCAACCAGTCATACTGACTGTGGAGTCCGTTCTATAGCCCTTCCCAGCAGGGAAGCAATTCTTAGCCTGCCCAAACTTCTGAGTATAGCCTCCAGTCCTGCTCAGTCAGGAAGCCTGGCCAGAGAAGCTGGGCAGCTACAGAGCAATCCTACAACCCCACTTGGCAGAGAATCAAGCCAGCAGCCCTGCCCAAATGTTAAGTATAGCCTCGGCCCTGCATAACCAGGGAGCCTAAGCCATGACCCTGGACAGCCTTGGAGCCCAGCCTACAGCCCTGGTCCACAGCAGAGCCTTGCCTACAGTCTTGCCCAATTGCTGAACATAGACTGCAGGCACATTCAAGCAGGAAGCCCTGCCAGTGACCCCCACCCAACTGAAGAGCAGTTTCTTGCCCCACTGAACCACAGGATACAGCTGGTGACCCCACCTGACTAGAGAACATGGCCAGCAACCTTGCCCAAGAGTGCAACACAGCCAGTGGCCTAGCTGATTGTGAAGTCCAGCCTGCAGCTCCATCCAACTTTGGGGCACAGCCTGCAGCCTCACTGGATCACAGAACATAGCCTGAGGATGCATTCAATCATGAAGCCCTGCCTGTGGCCCCACCTGAACACAAAATCCAGCCAGCAGCACCATCCAGTTAGGGAGTACATCCTGAGACCCCATCTGAGCAGGAGAGATTTCACAGCTCAGCCCATAACCCTGTCAAATCTCAGAGTCCAACCAGTGGTACCACCCTGGCAGGGAACACAGCCTGCAACCTTGACCAACCAGAGGTGATTACAGAGCCTAACTAGTGGTCCTACCTGACTGCGGAGCACAGCTAACAGCCTCACCCAATCAGGGAGTCCACCTAATGTGGACATGAATGTGCAGCCCAGCCAGCAGGATCACCTAACTGTGGAGCCCAGCCAGTGACACCTCCCTGACTTCAGAGCACTGGCAGTGGCCTCACCCAAGTAGAGACCCAGGTAGCAAATCCTGCTTGCTCATATACGCTACCAGCTGACCTGTCTAGTAGACCAAGCTGAGCTGACTGGTAAAGGTCTTTCTCTGACAAAGAGAACTTTTAAAGACTGGAAGAGGAGATCTCTTACTAAATGTGCAGATACCAACACAAAAAATCAAAGATCACAAAGAATCAGGTAAATATAACACCACTAAAGGAAACTGACAAAGCTCCAATAACTGACTCTAAAAAAACTGAGATCTATGAACAGGCTGACAAAGAATTCAGAACAATCTCTTGAAGAAGTTCAGTGAACTACAAGAACATACAGACAAATAAACAAAATTAGGAAAGCAATTCACGAACAAAATGAGCAGTTCAGCAAAGAAATAGACATCATAAAGAAAGAAAAAAAACCCAAACAAAAAATCTAGAGCTGAAGAAAATAGGAACTAAACTAAACAATTTGTTAGAGAGCTTAAGCATCAAATTTGACCAAGCAGAAGAAAGAATAAGTAAACTAGAAGATAGGTCATTTGAAATTATCCAGTCAGAGGAGCAAAAAGAAGAAAAGAATGAAAAAGAATGAAGAAAACCTATGGGACTTAGGGGACAATCATCAAGAGAAACAATATGGGAATCCCAGAAGAAGAGAAAGAGAAAAAGAGACAGGTCTATTTAAAGCAATAATGGCTAAAAACTTCCTAAACTTGGTGAGATAAAGGGACACCCAGATTCATGAGGCCTAAAGCACACCAAATAGGTTGAACTCAAAAAGGGTTACACTGAGACACATTATAATTAAATTGTCAAAAGTCAAAGACAGAGAGAATTTTGAAAACAGCAAATAAAAAGCAATTAGTCACATATAAGGGAGTCACACCACAATGTGTCCCAATAATACTATCAACAGATTTCTCAACAGAAACTGTGCAGGCCAGGAGAAAAAGGTATGACATATTCAAAATACTAAAAAAAAGAATATTGTCAACCAAGAGTACTATACCCGGCTAAGCTATCCTTAAGAAAAGAAGGAGAGATAAAGAGTTTCCCAGATGAATAAAAGTTGAGGGATTTCATCACCACTAGATCAGCCTTATAAGAAATGCTAAAAGACATTCTTCAAGCTGAAATAAAAGGATGCTAATTAACATCATAATACGTATGAATGTGTAAAACTCATTGGTAACAGTAAATATATAGTCAAAGTCAAATTCTCTAATATTGCAGTGGTGGTGTGTAATTCACTTACAACTATTGTAAAGTTTAAAAACAAACATATTTTTAAAACCATATTAAACATATTAAAAAACAACCATAACTACAGTAATTTGTTATTGGATTCACACATAAAAAAGATGTAAATGTAACACCAATAACCTAAAATATGGAGGCAGACATAAAAGTATAAAGTTTCTGTATGCTATCAAAGTTATCAGCTTAAAATAGGATATTATAAATATAAGATAACTTATGTAAGCCTCATGGTGACCGCAAAGGAAAAACCTTTAGTAGATACACAAAAGATTATGATAAAAGGGTTAAAGCATACCACCACACACACACACACAAAATCCTCAGATCACAAAGGAAGATAGCAAGAGAGAAAGCAAGGAACAAGTGATCTACAAAACAGTCAGAAAACAATGAACAAAATGGCAACAGTATATTCGTGCCTATCAATAATTACTTTGAAGGTAAATGTATTAAATTATCCAATCAAAAGACACAGAATGGCTGAATGAGTTAAAAAAAAAAAAGATCCAGTGACATGCTTCCTACAAAAGACTCACTTTAGATTTAAGCACACAGATGGACTGAGAGTGAATGGATGGAAAAAGATATTTCAAGGAAATGGTAACCTGAAGAAAGCAGGGTAGCTATTCCATACAAACAATTTATATTTGAACAATACTATAGACCAAATGGACCTAACAAACATATAAAGAACATTCCATCCAAAAGCAGCAGAATACACCTTTTTCTTCAAGCATAAATGAACATTTTCTAGGCCAGGTTATATGATAGGCCACAAAACAAGTCTCAACAAATTCAAGAAGAAAGAAGCTATATCGAGTATCTTTTCTGACCACAATGGTATGAAACTAGAAATCAGTAACAAGAAGAAAGCAAGAAAATTCACAAATACATGGAAATTAAAAACATACTCCCAAACAACCAATGGATCAAAAAAGAAATCAAAATTTTAAATATCTTAAGACCAATGAAATACAAACACAATATATCAAAACTTATGGGATGCAGCAAAAGCAGTTCTAAGAGGAAAGTTTGAATAAAAAGAGAGATCTCAAATAAACAACCTAACTTTACATCTCCAGGAACTAGAAGAACAAGAAAAAACTAAGCCCAATGTTAGCAGAAGGAAGGAAATAATAATTATGAGAGCAGAAATAAATAAAATACAAAAGAGGGGAAAAAAGGAAAGATTAACAACATAAATTAGAACTAATAAAGGAATCCAGTAAAGTTGCAAGATACAAAAATCAATGTACAAAAATCAGTTGTGTTTCTATGCACTAACAGTGAACTACAAGAAAAAGAAATAAGGAAAGTGAGCTCATTTACTATAGAATCAATGACAGTAAAACAGTTATGGATAAATTTAACCAAGGAGGTTAAAGATCTATACACTGAAAACTATAAAACACTGATGAAAGAAATTGAAGAAGACACAAATAAATGCAAAAATATCCTGTGTTCATGGACTGAAAGAGTTAATATTGTTACATCATCCATACTACCCAAAGCCATATATAGATTCAATGCAATCCTTATCAAAATTCTAATGGCATTTTCACAGTAATAATGCAAACAATCCTAAAATGTTCATGGAACCACAAAAGACCTGAACAGCCAAAGCAATCTGGAGAAAAAAGAGATCTGGAGGCATCTTGCTTCTTAATTTCAAACTATATTACAAAGTTATAGTAATCAAAACAGTAAAATACTGGCACAAACACAGACATATAGACCAATGGAACAGAACTGAGAGGACAAAAATAAACCCATGCATATACAATCAACTAATATTTGACAAGGCAGCCAAGAATACTCAATGGAGAAAAGACATTCTCTTCAATAAACAGTGCTGGGAAAACTGGATGTTCACATGCAAGAGAATGAAACTGGACTCTTCTCTTACACTACTCACAAAAATTAATACAAAATGGATTAAATACTTACATGTAAGACCTGAAACAATAAAACTCAGAAGAAAACATAGGAAAAAACTCCTTGACATTGATCTTGGCAATGATTTCATGGATATGACATCAAAAAGCAACAAAATCAAAATAAACACATGGGACTACATCAAACTAAAAAGCTTCTGCAACAGCAAAGAAAACCATTGACAGGCAATGGTTTGGCAACCTAAGGAATGGGAGAAAATATTTGCAAACCATATATCTAATAAGGAGTTAATATCAAAAATTAAACAACTCAATAGCAAAAAAACCCCCCAAACAATTAAAAAATAGGCAGAGAATATGAATAGACATTTTTCCAGAGAAGACATACAGATGACCAACATGAAAAGGTGCTCAACACCACTTAATCATCAGCGAAATGAAAATCAAAACCACAATGAGATATCACCTCATACTTGGTGGAATGGCTATTATCAAAAAGGCAAGAAATAACAAGTGTTGGGACATCCCTGGTGGTGCAGTGGTTAAGAATCCAGCTGCCAATGCAGGGGACATGGGTTCGAGCCCTTGTCTGGGACGATCCCACATGCCGCAGAGCAACTAAGCCCGTGCGCCACAACTACTGAAGCTCCTGTGCCACAACTACTGAAGCCCGCATGCCTAGAGCCTGTGCTCTAAAAAAATTGAAAAAATTGAACTCATCTAAACTGAGAGTAGACTGATGGTTGCCAGGAGAGGGCAGGGAAGGAATTGGTGAGGGTGGTCAAAGGGTACAAAGCTCCAGTTATAAGATGAATAAGTTCTGGGATGTAATGTACAGCATGGTAACTATAGTTTACAATACTATATATTTGAAAGTTCCTAAGAGCATAGATCTTAAAAGTTCTCAGCACAAAAATAATTGTAACTATGTGAGATGATGGAAGTGTTAACTAACCTTATTGTGGTAACCATTTAGCTATATATACATATATCAAATAATTGTGTTGTACACCTTAAAATTACACAATGTTATATGCCAATTATATCTCAACAAAGCTGGGGAAAAAAATCTAGTGGTAAAAAAAAGGAGGCTAGGGACTTCCCTGGTGGCGCAGTGGTTGAGAATCTGCCTGCCAATGCAGGGGACATAGGTTCGAGCCCTGGTCCGGGAAGATCCCACATGCCATGGAGCAACTAAGCCCGTGTGCCACAACTACTGAAGCCCCCGTGCTACCACTACCGAAGCCCACATGCCTAGAGCCCGTGCTCCGCAACAAGAGAAGCCACGACAATGAGAGGCCAGTGTACCTCAACAAAGAGTAGCCCTTGCTCGCAGCAACTAGAGAAAAGCCCGTGCACATCAACAAAGATCCAATGCAGCCAAAAATAAATAAATAAATAAATTTATTTTTTTTTAAAAAAAAGGAGGCTAAGCTTTTCTGGAAAAGAATAAACAGGGGTGGGGGAAGCCTCTCATCTTTTGAAAAGGGGACCCTAGACCTTGTGAGTGCCATCATTCTGCATTCTCTCTCCATCTCCTAGCAATGTGCTCTTATCTTGGCACTTTTCATACTGAATTAGGGAAAGTGAATATTAATCTGAACTGATACTAATCACCCATGACAGAAAATTCCCACTCTGATCAAACTTTCATAACACATTAGGAGTAAAAAGCCCTCTCCTGCTTCTCACAGGTCAATCTCCATGCTGCCTATAAGTGTCTGGCAATAACAAGCATGTGTCCATCTGCAAAAGGCTCCTTAACATAGGGCAGTGACAACGTGAAAACTGAGACTGCAATCGAAATGTTAAATGGCCGAGTGACAAGGCCAGGCTCCATGAAGTGGACAGTAGTATACACTGTTTGCTTGACAAAGCTCTGCCCACAAAGATGTCACATCCGGGAAAGCATTAAATCTTGGAACTTAGGAGTTGAAAAAAGCTTAGGTGTCTGCTAATCCAATTCTCTCACTTTTGAGCTATCAGTTCAGGGAAGGGAAGAGATGAATTTATCTAACCACAAGATATATTCTTTTGTAGGAACTGGACGTTAGCTAGAGCAGAGGAATAATCTGAAAGTCCTTCCCTCCCAATGCAATTTATGATAGTTCTTTAAAATTTGGGGCTAGAATCTAGCTAGATTTTGAAGTGTTTTATTTCATTTTGATCCAATCTGATAGTCTCTTATTTAATGGGTTAGTTACATTTCCGAATTGTTTCTGCCTTCTTATTTCTGAGTTCTGTTGGCTAATCCATTTTTCTCAGCTTCTTTCCTCGCTTTTTCTGATTTCTTTTAGATTGACAAAGTTTTTTAATATATATATAATTCCTCTTGTTTATTCTGTTGGTTTAAAAGCTATAGATTGTATTTCTATTCTTCTAATGGTTATTCTTTAATATTTTAACCTACCCACTTAACTGTATATTTGTACAATAAAGTCTCAAATTACTCAGTATTTCTATCTTCCTCCCAAATGTGACACAGATACTAGCATGCAAAAATGACCTTAAGGCCCCGAAGCCTAAAATATTTACTATCTGGCCCTTTCAGAAAAAGTTTGCAGACCCCTGCTCTAGAATAATAGTTTTGTGGGGTAGAAAAATTTATGTTGACAGTTATTGCTCCTCAACACTTTGAATATATTACTTCAGTGTCT
This sequence comes from Tursiops truncatus, assembly GCF_011762595.2. Classification (NCBI taxonomy): domain Eukaryota; kingdom Metazoa; phylum Chordata; class Mammalia; order Artiodactyla; family Delphinidae; genus Tursiops; species Tursiops truncatus. The sequence continues at coordinate 82,403,312 of NC_047041.1, forward strand.
GCTGGCCTTAACTACTGCTAATAAGAAATTGTACTTTATGTATTACAGTTTTACTTTAATGTGTCTAGCTATGATTTTTTCTTTATATTTACTGCTTTGAATTTGGCACGCACTTTGAACTTAAGAAAGTCATGTCTTTGGGATATATGTATACATATAGCTGACTCACTTTGTTGTAGAGCAGAAACTAACACAACACTGTAAAGCATTTATACTCCAATAAAGATGTGAAAAAATAAAAAGTCAGGTCTTTCTTCAATTTCTTGTCAGGTACTGTTTCTCTTCCGTTTTCAATGCTGTAGTCCTTGATCTATCCTCTATGTCTCTTGCCTTTTTAAAAGTTTTGTTTTGTTTTATTAAAATATCCTTCTTGTTAGTACCATATTCTGCTTCCTCAGTGCTATCTTTCAATTCACTAATTCTTTATTCAACTGTGTATAATCTAGAGTTTATCTTATACTTTTTTCAGTTCAGTGAAAAAACCGAGTATATTTTTTATTTCCAAGATTTCTGATTAGTTCTTGTTTCATTTATTGGTTTGTTTTGCCTCTCATTGCTTGTTCAACTTCCCTTGTCTGCGAGCTTTGCAATTACCTCTATGCAGGTTACGCCCAGTCAGATCTTTTAATGGCATTTCAGGGCACCTGTTTCCATGTATTATTGGGAAAACGGAGATCCAGTCATGAAAAAGTGGGCAACTTGGTTAAATTCCTACTCTGGAGGGTCTGTGTTCTCCAACTTCCATCTTTCTTATAGCCCCATGCTTCTCAACCAGGGCTTACTTTTTCCCCTAGGAGACATTTGGGAATGTCTGGAGACATATTTGGCTGTCACAATTGGAAGGAGGTAGTTGCTATTACTGACATCTAGTGGGTAAAGGATGTTGCTAAACATCCTACAATGCACAGAACAACCCCACTGCAAAGAATTATCTGGCCCAAAGTGTTAATAGTCCCAGGGGTGAGAAATTCTGCCACAGCTCCCAGGCAGTGGTCGGTACTTGCCAGCCCCTTTCACAAGGAAGCCACGTACCAGCCCCCAGCTTTAAGCAACAGGGAGTGTGGCCCAGTGAGTGCTGGTAATTTTTTTTACCCTCAGAAGTGGACCTTCTACTCATCCTTGTTGACTTCCAGACCCAGAGTCAACAGGCCCCAGGATTCAGTCCCATTCATTTTGCATTTCTTGTCCATAGAATTAAGTTCATATCTGAGCCAGGTCTTTTACACCTTTCTGATTTTCTACTTTAATATTTTATATCTCATTACTACACATTTGAAGCAGAGATACTGGCCCAAAGCATGAACTCACTGAGCTATCTTAACCCAGGCCAACTTTCTAGTGGAGCAAGTCTACATGAATCAACCATGTCTTGTTCCTTTTTTAAAATTTCTTTTTTCTATAAAAATGTCAGATATCTTGCGATATGGTCTGATACAACCTGCAGTATAATGAGATAATACTTCCTAGAGAGAACCTTCTCAGTTACTTTTCATCAGCTAAAATAGGCCTTTCAAAAGATCACCATACCTTGATGAATGCCTGCACCTTTCACAGGAGCTTCTCCTACATTTACAGGACACTGGGGGTTCTGGTTTGAGATTTCCTTTTTTTTTTTTTTTTTTAATTTTTAAAAAATATTTATGGGGTTTCCCTGGCGGCGCAGTGGTTGAGAGTCCGCCTGCCGATGCAGGGGACATGGGATCGTGCCCCGGTCTGGGAGGATCCCACATGCCGCGGAGCGGCTGGGCCCGTGAGCCATGGTCGCTGGGCCTGCGCGTCTGGAGCCTGTGCTCGGCAACGGGAGAGGCCACAACAGGGAGAGGTCCACGTACCGCAAAAAAAAAAAAAAAAAAAAAAAAAAAAGAAAGAAAGAAAAGAAAATTTATGTATTTATTTATTTGGTTGCACCAGATCTTAGTGGCGGCAGGCAGACTCCTTAGTTGTGGTTTGTGGGCTCCTTAGTTGCAGCATGCATGTGGGATCTAGTTCCTTGTCGCATCAAACCCGGGCCCCTGTGTTGGGAGCATGGAGTCTTAACCACTGCGCCACCAGGGAAGTCCCTGGTTTGAGATTTCTGAGAGTTACATTTCTTTTTTTTTTAATTCATTGTTTATTAAGAAATTATGAGATAAATGCAGAGTTTAAAATTAACCTATGTGATATGAATTATGAAGTAGATATCTATGATTTCACATATGAACCTCTTATATGAAGATCAATAAGATCTCAGTCAACATATATGATTATCAAACAGATCATAAGTTCTTTACAAAATGATAAAGACCCTACTGATAAACTTACAGAACTATCACTAGGGAAAAAAAATATATATATATACACATGTGTACTTTTAGTACAAAAATTTTAGAACACAATAAAGAGGAAAGAATCAGCTGAGAGTTACATTTCAACAAACAGAAGTTCCTTCCCCTGTGACTTATATTCCTGCTTCCTTGTGGCTTGGTGACCCAGTGAGATCTACAATATACAGCAAGAGGACAGCTACAAAACGCCCAAGGCATGAGTCTCAGCCTCAAGTGAGATTATAGGAGTGGAATATGGAAAGGATTGACCCCTTTATCATTATATAATGACCTTCTTTGTCTCTTTCCACAACATATCCTAAAGTTTTCTGACGTTGGACGGAGCACGGCTGTCGTCATTAGAACAAGAACAAGAACATCTTGTTCTTCCAAACCTACGGGGTCTGAGCAATTTAGATGTAAGACCAGGACTCAGTTACACATAGCATCCCACACAGTTCCATCTGATTCAGATGCCAAGCATCCGCTACAGTGTCTCCCCTCTATGGAATGCCCCAGCCCAGGCACAGACGGGTCTCCTAGTGATCTACAGCATCTCCTCCCACAGCCCTATTCATCCTGGGTCTGTTTCTCACCCACCCAAGACACATTCGAGTGAATGAAGAATGGACACCTGGCCCAACTAACTTTTTTTCTGAGGAAATTGGATTTGGATCACAGAGACATGATCATTTACCTGTGGGGAGCCTAGCTATGTGGTCACATGGAATTGGGAGCTGAAAACACCGTTTAGGGTTTGCCAAGATAAGGCTATATGCAAGCAGGGCCATCGTGTACACAGGCACCCAACTGAGAGGCAAGTGAGCACTGAAACCCAGTTTGCCATATTGTGTGCCCTGGAAGGGCACAGCTGTCACGTAGGCTAGCAGTTGGTCCTGTGTGTAAATAGATGAGCGTGTAGAGAAGGTGGTCAGCAAAGACAAGAACGGAGGAATAGGCCACAGTGATGAGAGACATCAGCCCCAGGGAGGAGGAAAGCGAGAGATGGAGTGAAGTTGCCTGGGTCCTGAAAGCTATCAAACACTTTGTTCCAGTCCCTGTAACACTCAGCTCTGCTCCCTACCCTAGGCTTGTAGGAGATACCCTAGGGTCCTTCTAATAAATTCCCTTCATTGGCTTTGTTGAGTGGCTTTCTGTTTCTTGTAATTAAAAATATCCTGTTGTGGGACTTCCCTGGTGGTGCAGTGGTTGAGAGTCCGCCTGCCGATGCAGGGGACATGGGTTCGTGCCCCGGTCCGGGAAGATCCCACATGCCGCGGAGCGGCTGGGCCTATGAGCCATGGCCGCTGGGCCTGCGCGTCCGGAGCCTGTGCTCCGCAACGGGAGAGGGCACAACAGTGAGAGGCCCGCGTACAGCAAAAAAAAAAAAAAAAAAAAAAAAAAAAAAAAAAAAAAAAATCCTGTTGTGATTAAGCTTCAGGAGGGCAGGGCCTGGATCTTGTTCACTATTGTATGCTCAGAGCCTAGTACAGTGTCAGCACATAAGAGTTGCTCAGCGAAGATTTGCCAAATGAATGCTTGGATGAGAAAGTTGTGACATGCATGGTTTGAGAAAGTGGCAGCCTTTGAGACTCCTCACCAAGCCCACCTGGAACAATAGAAAGATGAGGGTTTCTTCGGTGAAGTTAAATCAGGAACGTTTTTCACCAGAAGTCACGGCCAAAATTTCAATAGTCCAAAGAAAACAGTGTGAATCCTGATATTCAAAGGGCTATGATGCTCCCTGGGCAAAAAGAAAATTTATCCCTGTGGTGAAATAAAACCCAGGATTTAAAAAAATGACTCTGAAAATGTTTTCCTAAATAAATAAATATTAAAAAATTTTAAATTCTTTCTGTAATCATAGATATTAAAACTTGGATGGTGTGCAAAAGATCAGTCCATCCAGCACTGTTTGAAGCAATAGCTCAGAGAGGTTCAATAACTAGCATGAGGTCACACAGCAAGGGCAGGGGAAGGGAGACTGGACTCCATGTCTTCGGCCTCTTAAGGCAGTGTTTCTACTATAACCAGTTGCCCTTGGCAAAGGAGGTTCTCATCCTTTCTCATTTCTCTGATACTACAATTAAAAAGACAACTTTTACAATACCCATTGAAACGGTTCCCGTTTACTACTCTCGGTCTTTTAACCCTGGTCAAATGGTTAGACTAATGACTGCATTTATGCATTTATAAATTGAGCACACATTTAAGAAACAACAACCCGTCAAATACGTCAGCTTCATTGCAGCTCCATTAAAACAAAAAGTTTTAAATGACCAGGTTACTGGGGGAAAAAAAAAAAAGTGCAATTTTCAACGGTATTATTGCCTGTGAAACATCACAAGTGCAAAATGTAATTACCTTAATGCTATTTTTGATATCATATCAGTAAATTACGCCGAGTCCCCACTGTGACACTTCTATCAGGGTAAGCATTATCCTGTTGTGAGTGTCAATCCCCAGGGAAAATGAAGTCGCTCAAACGGTTTCGATGCTCCAGCAATTAGCCACCTCGAGGCTGCCAGGAAGGGCTGATCTCCGAGACACTTATGGAATGTTTAACCTATAAACATCTAGGACATTTACCTCCTGTTTGATTTTTCCCCAATTAAGCCCCAGAGAATCCTCTTTATGCAAGCAAAGCATCATTTTATGTAATAAGAACTTTTCTCCCTCTATTTTCCTTCTTAATCATAAGCAAATCCCCTTCTGCTATTAAAATACACACCACGAAAACTGGAAAAAAGAAGTAATAAGTATATATTGTACTGAATACTAGTACCCTAATGTCATGAGAAGAAAAACACACACAATGTGATGTGTTGGAGGATTAGCAATCTTCATGTCGAGGAAACAAAAATAATAACTTCCAGCAACCTTTGGAAGCCAGTGATTTGTTTTCTGAAGTTCAGAAGCTTTATTAGGAGATTAGAAAGGATGCAAAATACAGACACACACATACACACTTAAGCTTTGCAAAACAGCTCCATTTACTTTGGGTGTGAAAACACAGTGTGCTAAAGTCAGGTCCAGCTTATAGGTTAAAAACTGTTTGGGCAAAAATGCCTTTCTGTGCGTTCAAGGTATCAATATCATGCACAATTTCAAACAATTTCTCTACCAAAATGAGGACTCTGTTCTCAGCACTTGGTGAGCTCTGTTAAAAATTAACTTTGATATAAATGCAGTAGTAAGTTGTTAATATAATCCAGCTTTGTGATTGAATTTTGTAAAAATTAAAGTTCTGAGGCTGGAGATTGTTCATAAAGAACTATTTTCTCCATAGTATAAAACCAGTCTTTTGGAAAAGGAGCAGGCTTTTCCAGCTTAGCTGAAAAGATGAAAAAGTTAAGGTTGGCTACTAGATCTTCAGCATCTCTGCATTTTCAGTGTCTATTTTAGGTAGAAAATCATCCCTTAGGCTGCCATTCCATCTGGAAAATGTAATTAATAAATCATCAGTTCTCAGCTCTGCACACTGCCTTATAAAGTGCACCAAAAAAAAAAAAAAAAAAAAAAGAGAGAGAGAGAGAGAAAGACTAAGATCTATTTATTATGTATCGGCCCCTAGTGCTGCCTTGCACTTTCTATCCCTGGATCTCTAGGAAAACAAGGTGCTAGGATTTATCTGGAGAAACTCGGCTCTCTCCTTTGAGCACAAAGAATTGTCCCTGCTCTTTCCAACCACTGGATCCCCAAGCCCAGGCTTATCACTCATCTCAACCTGGTAGCTTGAATGAGGGAGGGAGAGGCTGAAGAACAGTACTCCTCAAGGGGGCGCCAGGGCCTGATCAAAGCCCTCCTGTGACCAAAGGCACATCCCTTCCGCAAGGGGAACAGAGCATCCTCAAATCAGAATCAGACTTGAATAGGTTCAGACCCAGGCTCTATGTTACCCTGTGAATTTGGGAAAAGGGACTTACCCTTTCTGAACCTCTGTCCCACTTCAGAATAAGCACTTACTATTAGCTATGACGATGATGAAAACAAACTTATTAGTTAGCATAGCAGCAAGAGCCTCTCACCCCCAGGAAACACCTCCTAGTGGGTTCTGATTCTTCAGGAAAGATCATCCCAGGACGCTTGGTAGAAGTTGCCCAGCAATACAAGCCAGTATTTTTATTTGCATTTCTTACAGAGGAAACTGATGCTCAGAGATGTAAATGGCCAGACCAAGGTTAAGATGGTAGCTCAGCTCCCTGGTTTAAAGCCCTGGCCAAGACCCCAGGGTCCCAACCTCATGAAGGCTTCGTTCTTCCCAGCTAATCTCAATGTCTCTCTTGCATCCTGAGGCCAGAAGAACCATTTTAATGTTACATTAAACCGAAAAGTCTCACCTTTTCTTCCCAGCCCTTTTAGCTTCAAATTTACAATATTTACTCACTCTGCATGCAGCCCTGATTAATGTCTGAATTCAACCATGGCGGTTGTGCATATATATATATATTTTTACATACAATTCCAGTCCTCCACAGCTAACTGGAGTGTCATCTTACTTGGCTTCTGGGTTTCTGTACCTCCCTGATTCAGAGTGCCAGGTATTTGGGATTAAATCCAGCCTGAAATGTTATTTGCTCTGTTTAGCGCTTTTATGATGATTCTCTTATTATCTGCATGTGCTTCAGTGCTAATTGTACATTACAATGGTTGTGAGCAGGCAGCCTGTGAGCAAAACAGGAGAGGGGGTTTTGGAGCGAGCTACTGTTCCATGGAATCCAGACAAGGGAAGGGCCAAAGGGAGAGATGCCAAAGGAACAGAGAATAGGGAGCAACCTAGTTTGCAGCTCTCAGAAACCACGGCCTTGTGCTGCCCTAAGGGCCAAATTAACTGTTTCAGGGCATTTAGCAAGGGTTCCACCAAGAAAATGCAAAAAAGAGAAAAATGAATGTTATTTCTAAAATCCCATGTGGTTGTTCAAAATAAACCTGAATCTTCAGACTCCAGAATTCATGTATGATTATATTCAAAAAATGTCTGTAAAGGGAAATAGACCATTTAAGTTGTTAAAACAGCCCAAAGACTTCGATGATAGTTGACACGCTAATTTAAGCATGAGGTTTAAAATGGTCAAATAGTAAATTCCCAGCCCTGGGTTTGAATAGAAATTTTAAAAATCATCCTTCTGATATTTATTAGATCTCACAGGAGCAATTTTGCTCCACCCTTTACGAAAACATTTCCAGTAGTTTAGAAATCACCATGAGCCCTGAAATCACAATCTCTAGTGAAATACACTATTACGTTACACAGAGTTTGCAAATTATTCTAAAAGACAACATATGGCACAGAAATGCATCTATAGAAGTATGATAAATTGAACACAGAAACCAAATTATGTGGTAATTCTTGGCACTTCTATTAGCTTAAAAATGATTTTAGCACTGACATTTTGCTCAGCGTAATGAAACACAAATTGTAATTAGAAAACATCTTTGGTGTTCATTCTCGAATTCATCTTTTGCAATCCCTAGTTTTCTGACAACTGCTCAGCGACTGGAGATGAGGGACAATCAACCATTACCAGCTTTAAACTTAACTTCCCCATCAGTCTCTAGGATTTCAGCTCCTTGCACGGTTCATGCTGATCTGGAGAAGGGGCGAATTGACGTGGGGTTATTGAAGCCTGAGCTTCAAGGCCCTTCACTCACCGGGGCCTCTCTCAAGACCATGGACCTAATTTTGTGCTCTTTTTTCTTATAAATAAGTTCTCTCAAATGCATACATTTCAAGCCCCACAAAAATTGCCCCTGGGTAGAATGGATGAACCTTCTTTAAGCATCTGAGCCACGCCAGGGATCACAAAATGCCAACCCTTCCTAATCCCTTCACAACCGGGGCTTGGCTGCCTTGACATTATCATACCACAGGCAGACACCACGTGGAGAGCAGCTGGTACCACGAGTAACGGGGTCGGTGTGTGACGCTCCTTGTACGATACAGACAGATACTATAGTAAAAGATGGTTTGATGTGATTTTTCTTTTGTTAAAATAAGCATGTTATCAACACTTTGTTAGCCTTTGTTTTTGATATGCAATGAAAATTTGCAGATACCTCTGAAATGAACCTTGGCATTCCAAAGCAATGATTCTCACCAGTTTTGAGTAAGCATAGGTCTTTTAAAATGTTCAAACTTGCCAAATGGTAGGTAGCTTGGCTTCTGCCTAAACATTTGAAATTTTCCTAAAAATTCCATTTCTAATTTTAATCTGATTTAAAATTTTAATTTATGTACAGCTCAATCCCAAATGTTCTGCAAACTCCATAAAAATATCTAAAATTTCTGCCTCTTTTTCTCAACTCAGTAATCAAAAGTTTGCAGATTTCACAAATTATTTCTCTAAAGACTGTCTGGAGTCTTTTTTAAATCATTGTATAACTACATTTCATCTTAGAGTTTCTTATGAATACAGCATTAAGAAATTGGGTAAAAAGATCTAATTTTATTGATCACCTGACTTTTCCCAGGTATTAGTACAAAGCTAATATGAACCTCAGAATAATTCTATGAGGTAAATACCATTACCCTTATTTAATAGCTGTGGAAACAGGCTCAGACAGGCAAAGTAACCAGCTTAAGTTCAGTCATGTAACTAATTAATAACTGAGTAAATGTGGAGTCTGATCAATTCCATCACACTAGACAACTAAATATTTGAATCTACCCATGACCATTCTCATTTACAGTATACATGAAAAGAATCACTAAGAAAAGCCCAGAATTCATTCCCAACTGTAGTTCTCAAAAATTAATACATGTAGTTTGATAACTCCAACACAAAGAAAGTGAGGTTTAGGGGAGATGGAAACAACATCAGGGAGAAAGATGAGTGGAAAACAACTCTCTACAGAGTAAACATTTTCCAGTTCTAGCCACATGCTATTAGTGGTGACAAGCAGAAACTGTGAAGAGTTGTAGATAGGAGATAATGCAATCATTTTTTCTTCAAAGAGTGCTGGAGTTCTTGGGCTGCAGCTAAAGGCTGATCAAGGTTACCAATTCCTGCATCCTGGAAGGTACGCTTGATGCTTCACATTTAAGAAAGAAACAGGCACTAAGAGCAACCAAGACCAGAAAGTAGGGGAAATTCTTTTCAGAGGTGCTAGGCTTAGCACCAGACCATATACTCCAAGGAGAAGAGAGGGGAGTGTCAGGATGGATGAAGACAATATTTCAGTTCAGAAGTAAGTCGAGGCTGTAAGTCAAAGATCAGGAAACAAGGTCATTTATTCCAGAAAGGAATGTCGTTGAGATGTCTCCATGGGGTTCAGTGGAAATGGAAGAGTGTCCACCCAGTTTTAAAGCTAGAAACTGACAGGTTGAATGGAAATGGACAAAGGCTAAAACACCAAATCAAGGAAGATGGACAGTCTTCGGCGAGAAAAGAGTGGACCTCCAAAATGAATTTGGGGCACAGGGTTGATTTTAGGTCTCTTGGCATGGATAAAACATGACGGCAGTGCTTGATTTGATCTCGAGAATCAATGCCAATTCCTTATTAAACTGTCAATCTTTCTTAGTGTCACCCTTTAACATCTTGACTCAGTGAATGCGCCAGTGAACCTGAAAGCTGCGAGTTTCAACAGCTCTCCTTGAAGAGTAAACACCAGGCTCTCACCCAGAATTTCCAGAGTTTCTGGCATCATTCAGTGCCACCATCACACTGATTTTCCTAACAAGCTACACTGAATTGTTTACTTCATGAATCATTTTCAGAAAACTCCTAATCTTGGGAACAACTTTAAAAATAAATAGCTGGTACCGATTTCCCTAGAGCTCCCCAAACAACTAAAGCCTGTCGCTCCCCAGCCCTGCACTGTGGAAAATGGTGAGAATGGCCATGCCGGCAATCTGAAAGGTTATAAGACCTTGATAAACATCAATGACATTGTCCAAACCATTTTTCTCTATAGGATAACTCCTGTGTCATCAGTCCACTTGAGCTCCTTTGGGGTTATGGAGAAGCTAGGGAAGGGATTAAACTCTGATCCCTCTTTGGGGAGTCTGCTATGGGGAACTCCTTGGCTTCACAGCTCCCAGGATCATGCAGTGACTTGGGTCACTCATTTGTCTACACCAAGCTTTAAAAGGTAGGCAGATGCAGATGACCCAAAAGGGAAGCACCTGCCTATGTTCAATTGCCATTTCAATCTCGACCAGGTTGTCGATCTCCACGCAGAGGGGCAGCAGGTCTCAGGCTTCTCCTTCTCCTAGGGACGTCTCACTCAGCTCTGCTGCTATGACTAGGGCTCAGCTAGCCCAGACCAGCGGACCCCACTCAACAAAGGCCAGACAGCAACATGATCAGACTTTGCTTAAGGACGTTCACAGAGGGACACACACACATAATCTGGATCGTGAAGCTGAGCTCTCTCTCATCGCACACTTGGTCCCTGAAGACCCCTTTCCCATCTGTGTCCTCCCACCTCTGTGTCGCAGAAGCCACATTCTCTATTCCCACTCCACGAGTGCCCTCAGGCATATCTAGAACCCTCTTTGTCTAGATCCAAAGAGGTGAGTCAGGGACAGACAGGACTCCCTTCTCCAGCTTCCAAAGCCCCATCCCTGTCTGCGGCCCCCTCTCTCCTGGACTTTCACTCTAGGACAGTCATCTTCCTCAGAGTGGGGGAGTAGCCTTCAGCCTCTCAGCCTGGGCCTTACTCAGGACCCCACCAGGTCAGGACACAACACACACACAAAGGTCACAGACACAGTGGAACACAGACTGTGGGTATTTGCTGACAAGGCTCTCGATGGCAGGTTTCAGTCATGAGTCATCCACTTAAAAACAGCATGGAGGAAGCTCCCTGGGTCAGACACTGACACACAAAGCAAATGGAATGTCGTTTCTCCTTGACAGAGGCACTAATAGAAATATACCGTGAGTCATGTAGGTAAGGTTAAATTTTCCACATTGGTAGCCACATGAATACAAGGACAAAGAAATTACAGGTGGAATTAAAGTGAATAGTATATTTTACATAACTCAAGATATCAAAATATTATAATTTCAACATGTAATTAATATCAACAATTATGAAATACTTACTTTTTTTTTTTTTTTGTACTACCTCTTCAAAATCCCACATGTACTTGACACTTACAGCACATCTCAGTTCACACTGGCCACATTCCTTGATAGCCACTGGTGGCTACTGGCCCCTGTCCTAGACCGTGTAGCTCCAGAGGCTGACATTTCAGTGGCGCTGGAAGACGTTCCCATTCTAACCACCTCTCCCTGTAAAGTGATGTCCAGACTCAGAATTTGTCCCCTCCCTTAGTGCTCTATGCCAGGCAACGGAACAGATGCAAGAGTGGATCACAGCCTGTGCTCGGCACGGTTAGCACCCAGACTGCCCGACCTCCGACAGCATGCCTTCCTTGGGAGTCCTCCTATAGCTACTTTTTACAAGGTGCAAAAAGAGCCTGTTGATAGGTAGGTAGCTGAGCTACGCTACCCAAAGGCTTTCACGACTGCTGTCTTTGACTAAATTCCATTCCACTATTGGTCTCTGACCAGTAGATTCTAAGGTATGACACTGTGGATATTAGTAAAGTTATCATTCAGGAACTCTTCAGCAGCACGTGACAATAACCAACTCAGGTAAACAACAGGCAAAAGGCATGAGTGCTTTATCAGCCCACCTAACTAGAAAGCCCAAAGGAGATAAGCTTCAGGCAAGGCTTCATCAGTTTCACCAAGGACCTGACTTCACATTTTCTCCATTCTGTATTCTTCCACGTGGACATAAGCTTCAAGCTTCATACGGTGGTCTCTAGCAGCTCCAGGAACCCACCTTGACGTCTCAGAGTGGCTTCAACAGCAGATCACCTCACATCCAGTGGAAGAGAAAGAGCCTCTTCCCTAGCTCCCACAAATCCTAGGATCATCCTCTGTCATTGGCCAGAACTAGGCCACATGTCCATTTCTGAACCAATCACATGTGCAAGTGATTGCTGGCTTCCCTAACTGGCTTAGACCAATCAGGGCCCATCCCAGGAGCTGGAGGCGGGTTTATTCCACCCACACTGTATGGCAGAGAATGCAGAATGGTACAGTCCTCAAAGGAAAAAATCAAAGTCCCTCAGTGTGAGAAGCTGGGGGTAAATGTGGAGAGGCCCCAACAAACGTCCACCACAATCAACATGATGTGTCCAAGGTTGTTACTTTATCTTGCCTGATGTGTGGGGATTCAACTGGGGAGTTGCTGAATTCTCTGGTAGCTTCAACCATGCCACACAAAATTAATTTCAGTCCTTCCAGAGAACTGTCATAACCAGCGGACTCCTTTGGCTGGAGAAAAATCTCCCCACACAATGCGTTTAAGAAAACAAGCCCCCCCGTCCTGGATGGGATTTCCCCCAGACGGCTCCACTGAAATCCTGAATACAATCCAGGGATATTAAGACATAGGTGCTTCATAAGAGTTAAAAAGTACAAAAAGATTCTATGGACAAAGCTCAAGTGTTATCAGCTACTACCCTAAGAGTACACAAATGAACCCTGGTCAAGCATGAGATTAGCACATCTTTCAACAGCTAGTAAAAAAATTTAAGGAAGCTTGTGATGTCAAATTTCTGTGAAGATCTCTTCAAATTTTTCTCTTAAACTCATAGTTTGCTGTGTGCCACCTCCTTCTGGTGACAAGAGGGCACTATGCATGTAAGGGGTGGGGCTGGGGGGTGGGGAGAATCTACAGGGATAAGGAAGCAAGGGATGTACTTTGAAAAAGAGTAATTCTTGACACTAGAGCATCCCTCAGTATACTGCTGCTCCAGAGGTCTTTAAAATACCACATTCATTTGAAAGATGGAATGCTCCTCCTACATTTATAATCTATAGCAATTACTGTAATTAATAATCAGTGACATCCATATGGGCAGGAACTGTGTCCGTTCTGTTCACCACCGGATACCCAAGTCCTGGAACACAGTAGGCACTCAGTAAATATTTGATGCAGTGAAATCCGATTGAATTTACTTTGTAGAACCAGCCTATTTTAACACACAGATTCAGTCTGAAGACTATTCCATGTGTTCTAATGTAATTCCTCTAGGTCGTTGGACTGAGGTGGAGCGGGTGGTGGTGGCAGTGAGGGAGGAGCTGAGAGAACAGAGTGCTTAAATATGACCTAAAAGCAATCATTCCAACAAGTCAACCCTGGGTTGCCCAGTGCTGGGGATCCAGAGACAGAGATGGAGAGAACTCAAGTCCACAGATGTTCAGGGCAAGAGGGGACACTGAAGTAGTGATAGCACAATGTGATAATATATAACAGAGGGAAGTGTAAAGTGATGGGGCACAAAGATGAAAGGACAGTTAATTTTCCCTAGAAAGATCAAGGAGTTTTACAGGAAAGAATTTTGGATTGTAACTGGCCCTACCAGAAGCTTCCACGAAGACAATACTTAAAGTCTCCAGAGACCCAGAGGAACGGTGAGTAGCAGGTGGGAAGATCAGAGGTGCCCTGTAATCCCCGGAGCCTTTAAAAGTGGCCAATTTGTCTTCACAGATGGATGAGTCCTCCCTCTTCTGCCCCAGGAACCTTTGTGTTATGTCCCCATCACAGGCCAATGGGTTCCCAGTCTGCGAGAACAAAGCCCCAGCCAGCAGATGACACGGTGTCCTGAGGAGGTCAGCAGGGAGGGACGGGCAGTCCTTGCTTCGAAAGGAGGCTGTGGGTTGATTTTGCCATGCTATTTTGTTTCTGGTGAAATTTAATAAACAGTGGTTCAGAAGAAGGGACCGCATCCTCTCCGCTAGATAGATCTGTTTTTGCCACATGGTTTTCAGTGTTCCTAATGAACTGTTATTAACAAGCTGTCAATTAAGTGCACAGATTAGGAGAGATGACACGGAGAGGTTTGTACAACAAAGCATACTCCCAGACTGCAAACTACAGACCCTTCCAGAGAGCTCGAGGGCCTCTTATTCGGACCTTCCAAGGAATACCTTTGACCCAGATGGGGAAAATATTGCAATTAGGTCTTGGTTTGGGGTGGGGGAGAGTGGTTTAAGATATGAACGAAAAGTGAAATAAAATTTTTTCTCATTCTAAGCGTTGAAAATCCTCTTGGCTTATGGCAAATCAAACAGTTAATTCTCTGATGCAGCTCGTAAACCTGTTTTACTTCAATGGGTGCTGACAGAAGATTTTATTCTGCGTGGCTTTTATTGTCATTTCTTTTCCAGCTAATTGGTTCTGTAGGCTTTCCGCTGTTTATCAGGCCCCTCTTCCGAGGGAAAAACTCCACACAAAGGAAGAAAAGTATACAAATGAAGAGCAAACTTTAAATGTAATTATCTCTGCTCTCTGCCTGCTCCTTCCCCAGAGTCTCCTAAGAAAGAGTGCATCCTGGGTTTCCCTGGTGGCGCAGTGGTTGAGAGTCCGCCTGCCGATGCAGGGGACACGGGTTCGTGCCCCGGTGCGGGAAGATCCCACATGCCGCGGAGCGGCTGGGCCCGTGAGCCATGGCCGCTGAGCCTGTGCGTCCGGAGCCTGTGCTCCGCAACGGGAGAGGCCACAACAGTGAGAGGCCCGCGTACCGCAAAAAAAAAAAAAAAAAAAAAAGAGTACCTCCTGTTGGAGGAGCACTGATTCTCCGGCCCGTTTTATTGCCAGAGATGGGAATTAAGGGAGCGACTGAGAGCAGCGTCAGGGGTGCTGAGAAAAGAGAGGAGGAAGCTTAGCTCACTGCGGGAGGGGGCTGTGTGAAGTGACAGCAAGGGACGTGAACGGTTTTCTGCAGACCCGAAAGAGAAAGGAAACAAAAATCACAAGTGCTCCCTCGCTGAGGACTGTTGGAAGGGCTCCTCACACAGAAATGGGGCAACAAAAAGTCCAGGTGCTGGTTAACTGTACGGAAGAGCCGGACATACTGGGGGAAAGGGCGGCATCTTAATACGATGAACGAAATGGCCCCGTTGACAGGTTTGTCAAAGGGCCGGTAGGAGTTAATTCTGGAAAGGAGGCCACCAGGAGGGGCAGTCTCTGAACACAGGGAGCTGTTGTTAGGAAACAACTGTTTCCATTCACACCCCCAGAGTCAATCATTTCCCCCAGAAAGACATGGGAAGCTCTGCGGGCTGGGCCCTGAGGTTTGCAGAGCTGATTCCTGACTGGCTCAGCCTTCTGTGACTCAGTTTCCCCACCTGCCGAAGGACTGGAATGATGATGAAGGGAGATGCCCAGAGGCAGGACAGAGGTGGGTCCGGGAGGAGAGATGGCCAGCAGTCAGGCCCCTGAGGCTCCCGGTTCCTCCTTCCCTTCCCCGGGGCACCTGTGCCTCCTGCTGTCATGCCTATTAGATCTCAGGTTTCTCCCTCCCTCTGGTTCAACACCACCTCCCTCCCCTTCAAGACTTCTCTTAGAGTCACCCAGGACCCTCTTCAAGTCCGATCTTAGGCCCTTGCCCTACCCTGCCGTAAGGGAGGAGCCCTAAGTTTGGAATCTGAAAACCCAGGCTGGAGTCCTAGTTCTGCCGTTCACTGTGTGACAACAAATGCATTTCTCGACCTCTCTGAACTTTGCTTCCTTCTCTGAAAACAGATCACAGAGGAAAAAGAGTCTGTTATGAGGCTCTTTTTTTTTCATTTGAAATAATGGAAAACTTTATAAACGAGAAGGCAATAAACTAGAAATTTTAAAAATCTCCCTCTCTCTCTTTTTTTCTCTTTTAGTAGCGGCAGCCTCTTCTCCAAATGACATCTTAATGTAAAACAGAGGAAAGGCACATGGTTCTGGTAGAACAGGGACAGAGCCCCCATCTCCTTGGCCACATCCTCCAGGTTTTATTCTCTGCTTCATAGTTTGAAAACCACTGCCCTCAAGTCATAGCCACTAAATTACTAATCAAAAGTCTTTTGAAAATAAAATTCCATGCTGTTACCAATAACCTGAATGGAAGATGGCCAAACAATGCCTTCAAATGCTTATTCACCTTGACAGTTATCAGTCCAAGATGGGGCTGACTCCCACCTATTTAAGTATAAACTTATGACAATAACCTGGTGTCGTTTAAGCTTCCTCATGGTGACTCCTGTTCCATGCGCCACCACATCAGTGTATGACCCTGCTCCCTCTGTCTTATACTCATGGCTGTTTATCCTTTAAAGGAGGTAACTTCTGTCCATTTTGTGACTCACTTGTGCACACACACACACACACGCGCACACACAAACTCTTAATAGCTAGATAAAAGTTTAAGCTTCTTAAAACCAGTCTAAGAAAAATAAGCTACAGATTCATTAATAAAGAGCCCTTTGGAACCCCGCAATGATCCCTACCGTCAGCCACGTTTCCGTAAGTGACCACTAGCAATTGTCCGTGGCTGACTAGTGTCCCTGTAGTCAAGAAAGGAGTCTGCTGGACAGAGGAGGGGCTGGCAGGTTTATTAGCAGAGCTCTTCCGATCAGCTTTGCCTAGGCCCGGTTTTAATTCAAAGTATTCCTGCAGGATTCACCATTACCTTCCCCTTTTTGCACTCTGCCTGTTTCATTAAGCAGTTCTCCCAGATCTCAACGCTAACTGTCGTGGCAGGCTGCAAAGCCGCATTCCCTACCCGCAGCCCCAGAGAAGCCCAGAGGGAAAGTCAGCAGGCACAATTATAGCTTTCATGTGTCTTTCTGGAGAGAAGGCTTAAGTGTTATTTTATATATTTTCTCTGCACCATGTCAGTGACTTTCTCCAGAAGCACAAGCCTCGGGCTTTTCCCCCCAACAATGAAAATTTCATGGAAAAGTTATCCAGACTAAAGAAGGCAACATTTTCCCCCCCCTCAGAGGCTGCTTTCTGCCTCACGCTGCTACTAGAAACACAGAGTCACAGATAAATCCAAGAAAGCAGAAGAGGGGTGTAAAATATGAACAGAGAAGGGAAAAAAAGAGGGCAATCAGAGAAACTGAGACAGCTCAGCCTTTAGAAGAAAAAGGCATCATAAACTGCTTTCCTTACAAATGAGAGAATCAGGCCTACAAGGGGCCTTTCCTACTTCCATTCCCAATCCGACGCACCAAGCCAAGGGCATTCATGGCTTTCTTGTGCCCTCTAGTGGGCAGAGGTGGTCAGTGTTTTTCCTTGAGTGACAGCCACAGTCCCATGCACTTGTCGGCCTTCTTATTACATCATGAATTTTGATAAGCCCATTAGCCAGCCAGGCAGCCAGGAGGAGGATGTCTTTCTCACTTGATGACTACACAATGAGGAGTAATATATTTTAATTTAAACACCATAAACCTATTGAGTGCTTAATTAACTTTAACCGTCTTTAGGGGAATGAAGCCAATTTGAGGGGGTCAAAAGGAGTTGTTTCAATATCAAACAGTTTTACATAGTCAATCCATTCATTCGGCCTACAGCTACTGATTAACACACAAAATTAACATGTTAGTAAAAATTCATATTCAGGCCTCTGGGGAAATTAAGATGCGCATGCACAGGGCATGATTAGCACAGCTATTGTTTTCTCCCAACAATATAATTTAATGGGTTTTTAGAATTACAGAAAGAGAGACTCAGTGCTGGTTTGAATTGATTATTTACCACAAAGCTTTGAAATATAGAAAAGATAGAAAACATCTCAAGCCAAAAGGGCCAGGGAACAGAGGCGTTTGGGCTCAGAGTGAGCGCATCTTACTAAGGAGTTTGGCCAGGACGAGCGGATCCAGAGGCAGGCTGGGTGCCACAACCAGTCAGGAGCTGGGGCCAACAGGAGGAGTGGGGAGAGGTCTTTCGGCTGCGTGGAAAAGCGTGGTAGGAGCTACCTTCCCAGGGAGAAGGAAACTATTTCATTTAAGATTTAATCAGACTACACACCCAGCCTATTTCCCAGAAGTATCTGAGGCATTTACATTATTCAAACACATATAAAAAGAATAAATAGGGGATTCCCTGGTGGCGCAGTGGTTGAGAGTCCGCCTGCCGATGCAGGGGACACGGGTTCGTGCCCGGTCCGGGAGGATCCCACATGCCGCGGAGCGGCTGGGCCATGTGAGCCATGGCCGCTTAGCCTGCGCGTCCAGAACCTGTGCTCCGCAACGGGAGAGGCCGCAACAGTGAGAGGCCCGCGTACCGCAAAAAAAAAAAAAAAAAAAAAAAAGAATAAATAAAAAGCATATAATTTTGTTTAAAAAAAAGATAAGGAGTCCATGAGAAAGAGAGCAGATTTAGTTCTGAGCTTCCTGGCAGCCAAGGGAAAAGTGCTAAGTGCACTGGGATATATAGTTATCATTATCTGATGCCCTTTACAGTAACATATAAGTTTGTCTGGAGAGACATGTTTCCCTTTTCATGCTGAATTTGAGAGAAATTAATTGTGTGGTTACTTACAGAAAGCTCACTGTATAAGAAGATGATGGTCAATGTGTTTAATTACAGCTTAGCAAAAGATATGGAGATGTTCTTCAGAAAGTGCTCCTGTGCTATCACTCCATAAAAGGCGAGCACAAAGCTTTAAACTGAAACTGGCAAACCCATTTCTGTAGGGAACTAAAATAATACAGTCTAGGTATATGCTTTCTGATGATCTTTCTTGAGCTCCTGTGATAACAGTAGATTTAGGACCCAGAGAAGCAGGAAGGAAAAAGCACTTTTTCTCACACAGAATTTACAGGGTTTTATAAGAACCTCATAACTGACCTGGTAGCCTTCAGTCTCTTCCCCTCTCTAAACCGTCTCTACACGGCCAAGAAACGAAGCTTCCTGTAACATTGACTTTAAGATACCCATCTTGGCTCACAACCCTCAGTGCCTCCTTCCTCCCCACATAGGTCTGTTTTCAGCCTCATATCTCAACACTGCCCCACACAAATCCTCCAGCCAATGCCTAACCAGGCCTCCGGGCCCTGTACACACCGTCCCCCCATCCCGCCCTGGGCTGCCTTTCCTCTGCCTTTCCACTTCTTCAAATCCTCCTTTCCCCACCAAACCTTTCCCCACTCTCCTCAAAGGCTAATTTTCTGCACAATAAATAATCAAGGCCCTTCACTATCTGACCCCAACCCTGCTTCTGCCATTACCTTCTGCGTGTCCCAAGCTTCAGGCTACGGAACTCCTGCTTTTCCCCACTTACCACCAATGTTCAAATCTCTGCCCCTTTGCCCATACCATCCTTCTGCCTTGCTGTCTCTCCTCTTTCGACCCGGCACACTCCTCCTTCAAGACCCAGCTCATCTGATACCTCTTCTCTGAAACTGTTCTCACCCTTCAGGCACAGTTAGTCTCTTCTGCCCTCTGCTCCCAAAGTGCCTGCCCTCACCTATTCTAGAACCCAGCACAGCTGACTGCGAATATTTAGGTCCAGCTGCATCTTTCTTGCCACACCAGGAGCTCCCTGTCGACAAGGGGCGTGTTTTTAGTGCCCCTTCTTTCCTTTCCTTCCCTTCACTTCCCCTCTCTCTGTCCTCCCTCCCTCCTTCCCTCCCTTCCTTCTCTCCTGTGTCCAATGATACCTGGCACTTAATAGGGCTCAGAATATGCTAGTCGAACTAAATCACTCAATGATCCTCACTCACAACTCCTGGGTGACAGGGTCTCATGGATTTGCTTCTCTGTGTCCCTCATGCTGGTCCTCATGTTGGGGGAAAGCGGTCACGGTCTCTGTTTGCTGTGGCAGGAAGACCTTTCATTGTCTGTCTGTCTGTCTGCCTGCCTCCTTCTCTCCCCTCTCTCATAGGTTTTTCTTCACCAAGGAAGCCTGGCAAAGAGGACAGGTACAAGAAACCAGATAGAGAAAAAGATAATGGTTGAGAGGACCCGGAGAACACAGTCTTTTTCCTCAGAGATAACTTGGACACAGATGGCTTTGTTTCCTGGAGCTGGGAGAGGCCCAAGGTCAAAAGATACTAAAGCCCAGTCCTTCAGCAAAGTGAGCAGACCAGCAGCCAGGTCACTTTCACAGGCCGGGGTCAGAGTGATGGAGACAGGGGCTGGGTTGGCTGTAGCCCAGGAGACAGGACTGGGACTCCTGAGCAGAAGAGATGGGGTCTGGGAACTCAGCATGTGTCAGGATCACTGGGGCAGCCAGTAGGGCGGGAGAAACCTCACCGTGAGCTCACAGGCTGGAATAGGTTGGCAGCCGGTTCCCGTCAAAGAGGAGAGGGCGTCTTAATGTCCCAGTGACCTTGGCTTGCTTCCCCTCCTCCTAACTCTTTTCTCCGTTAACCACTTGGTGTCCACTCTGTTCCTCCACAGGTATCAGAAGATGCAACATTTTCAACCAAATATGTTCACAGGGAAGTTTTTCTACTACTGGCTGAGGGCAATGGAGCGAAAGCTGCTCAGAGGCACACGTCAAATCCTCTGGCTTCAGTCTCCCTGTTGAGCTTCTTTTGCTGGGCACATTGCTTCCCTGGACCATCCGACGGAGGAGGCCAATCCTATCCTGTCATGTGCTTTGGGGTTCACACTCTGACCCCCCCTCACTCCGCCCTCCCCATACGGCACTATTTCGTTACAGAATAATGTACGCACACTTCATCGCCATTGGATGGACTGAGTGGTTTGGGGCTATAGCAGTTACAAAGCTACCTGAGGTTCAGCTCTTCCTCCGAAGCACAAAGGCAGGATGGCTCCCTGGGTATCTGAACTGACCACCCCAGAGGGCACCCTCCACATCGCTGGGGAGGCACTTTCTGGGGGAGGTTTCACACACTCACCTAAAGTCTTAAAAATGTGCGCATCCTTAGGACCCTCAATTTATTTAGGAATTTACGCCAAATAAATAATTGCGGATGTGTTCAGAGATTCAGCTGGATGGGCATTCACTACCGTATTATTGAGGGAAAGCTGGAAAGATGCTCGACAATAGATAGGTTCCTTAAGGAAACTATGGTGTCCAGTCAATGGAATGCCAGCAGTCTGAAGTAGATTAGTATTTATCGGCAGAGAAAAACATGTTCATCCTACCTTATTAAATCAAAAGCCACAGACTAAATCAGTTTCTACAGTGTAATCCCATTTTATTTAAAAATATATGTAATATGTGAATGTACAGAGGAAGTTCTGGAAGGATAGTTACGATGTTCTCAGTAGTTGTCACTATGTCACGGAGTCCTGGTATTTTTTTCATTGTAATCTTTCTGCGAATCTGCAATTTTTAATTTTCTAACAATAAAACTGTGTTGCTTTTGTAAAAGAAAAACAAAGAGTTCTTTTAAATTATTTTTTAGAAACCTAAACATGCAGCTATGAGCTATTCCTACTCTTATTGAAATAGGATCCCCAGATTTTAGGAAACTGTTATCTTGCTTGGCTAAGACTCTGCCACCCAGCACCCATTCCCCTCTTCTTTGGTAATGAAACCCCAATGTTTTGCTGGGTGAAAATCACTCAGCTAAATGACTACATTTTCCAGCCTCCCGTGCAGATGGTGTGACCCTGAGCCTAAGTGCTGCCCGAGGAGACATTTGCAGAAGTGTTATGTGGGGCTTCCGGGAAAACTCTTCAAGAAAGCTGACTCCGCTGGAAGTTCTGTCCATCTGTCCTTCCCCCTTCCTTCCTTCTTGTTGCCCTGATGGTTGCAGCTCCAACAGCTTTCCTGAACCATGGGTGACTTTGGGTTGGAGGCTTTGTGATAGAACAGTGGAGGAGAAAGGTAGAAGGCGCCTGGGTCCCTGTCATCCCCGCCATGTCCGCGCATCTCTGGACTTCTTCTACATAAAAAAATTACATTCTTGTTTATGTGCCCATTATTTGGATTTTCTGCTATATGCAGTCATCTCTACTCCTCCCTGTTACAGTGGGGTCAACAGTTACTTAGAGGAAAAATAAAGGCAGTCAAAGGACTTTAAATTCTAAATTGGGGTGGCAAAGGAAGCTAGCCAATATTTCAGAGCTGGGCTTTTATGTGCTATTATTTAAAATCATAAATGCTGACATTCATGCAACTGAGGGAGAAAATGCCATTATTTCAAGCATTAACAGCACAGAGCTATGGCAAGTTATTTCACTTAGAAGATGTTTAACACAGGCACCATAATTGTCAGTTAATGGGTCAAGGAACCAAGAGAGACCTGCCTTTGTGTGTTACGGCCTCCTCTCTGCAGACCACAAATATTTCATTTTATGATTAGGAAATGTAATTATGTCTAATGCAAATTACAAGCCAGGAAACCACCGCAAAGTCATATTGCTTTTGTGGCACTTCAGTCCTTCCATTACATTACAAATGCCACAGCCCCCCAAAGGCAAAGCTGAGCTCCCAAGACCCTGTGGAGAATGCGTAATCGTGCCCATCACAGAATGTTGGGCAAAGCTTCCAAGGCGACTTTTTTTTTTTTTTTTTTTTAATTTTGGCTGCGTTGGGTCTTCGTTGCTGCACGCGGGCTTTCTCTAGTTGCAGTGAGCGGGGGCTACTCCTCGTTGTGGTGCGCAGGCTTCTCATTGCGGTGGCTTCTCTCGTTGTACAGCACGGGCTCTAGGCGTGCGGGCTTCAGTAATTGTGGCGCCAGGGCTCAGTAGTGGTGGCTCGCCGGCTCTAGAGAGCAGGCCCAGTAGTGGTGGTGCACGGGCTTAGTTGCTCCGTGGCACGTGGGATCTTCCCGGACCAGGGCTAGAACCCGTGTCCCCTGCATTGGCAGGCGGATTCTTAACCACTGCACCACCAGGGAAGTCCCAAGGCGACTGTTTAACCACAGCTTTCCCCAAACTGCAGCTTTCAGGTACCTCCCTCTTGCCTGACTGGTTCCTTGTCTTTTAAGATTCTTGTCCGGTGTCCCCTCCTCCAGGCAAAGCTCTCTGGCGTTCCCATAATACCTACCGCTCACCGCTCATAACAGCTGCCGTCTATTGGACCTTATTAGGCACCAGGTGCTGTGCTAATTGGTGCTCTACGTGGACTATCTCATTTAACCCTCCTAACAGTCCTGTGAGGTAGGTGCACGCACATTTTATAAATGAGGATACGAGGCTTAGAGACGCTAACAACCCCCCCGAGGCCTTGCAGTTATGCTCCCAAGATTACAAGGTACTGATTCAACAAACTCATCCGGCCCTAGAGGCCAAGTCATACCTTCTTGTAAACCAGAGGCAGCCTCTTATTACACTGTGTACTTCCCATCCCTGCGGGGCTCAGCGTCCAGGAGGCTACTCAATAAACGTCGGCAGAATAACTGACTGCTACAGCGTCAGTTCATTCCTATCCAACCACACAGACTTGGGTTAAAAGTCACCAGATGAAATTGAGAATTAGTCTCTGTGCCTGGAAGTAGCAGCCCCAGAGCTGGGGTTCAACGGGAGTCTGTTTATGGGCAGCGTGACCCACCGCTGAGGATGGAAGCTCATTTCAAGACGCGCCCTTGTACTGCCGAGGGATGCGTGGTTGGGAAGAGTCCACACTTCTTCCTCACGATTCTTCACGGAAAGAAGACAGAACCAACGACAGCTTAAAAACACATGAGGAGGGACCTCCCTGGTGGCACAGTGGTTAAGAATCCGCCTGCCAATGCAGGGGACACGGGTTCGAGCCCTGGTCCGGGAAGATCCCACGTGCCGCGGAGCAACTAAGCCCGTGCGTGCGCCACAACTACTGAACCTGCGAGCCACAACTACTGAAGCCCGCGCACCTAGAGCCCGTGCTCCACAACAAGAGAAGCCACCGCAGTGAGAGGCCCGTGCACCTCACGAAGAGTAGCTCCCACTCGCCGCAACTAGAGAAAGCCCCTGCACAGCAACAAAGACCCAACGCAGCCAAAAATAAAAAATAAATTAAAAAACACACACACACACACACACATGAGGAACAGCACCCTGGCGGGCAGCCCCAGCCCTCTGCTCGGATTCCAGAAGACAACGGCGCCAAACTCAGAACAGGATTTAGAGGGTATCCTTGAAGGGGCCCCAGAGCCTCCCGTCGGAGATTCAGCTGAGGCCGGGGCCAGCCGGGGCCCGGCCAGCAAGGCTTTCCTCCGGTCCCACAGCGAGGATGCTCCTGGTCTCCCCATAATACTGAGCACTGACTAAACTCCCGTTTAGGGCCAAAGCTGCCACCTGTTGAGTCCCCATGACACACCAAGCACGTGTTCCTGCCCTGGGAGGATGCGCAGAATTGGGCAGGAGAAGACCTTTGTTTCTCCTCAGGAGACTCTGAGAAACCACGAAGTGAAGTATCAGGAGAAGAGGAGAGATCAGGTCTGTTGCCACCCCTTCTGCGAGCCCTCAGAGAGAGCTTCTCCACGGGGCCTTCAGATGCCTCTCTCCCTCTCTCTCTCCACCACCTTGGTGAGCCCCTCCATGCTTGTGGCTGTAGTGCCCTCCAGGGGGAGTGAGCCTGGGCCCTGCGAGGTGGGCACAGGAAACGGGCGGCACGACGGGGACCTGCCAAGTGGAAGCATCGCTTCCAGCGGCAGCAGTATCTGGCCGCCTGGCAACTCCACGGCCGGGTCTGGAGTTGTGCCTGAGATTTTCTTCTTTCTGATTTTCGACATCTCCCCCCACAACCCCCACTTTATTTTTTTCCTAAAAGCATCCTCTGGAAAGCCACTCCTTGCAGCCCTGCGAGGGGCCGGATGGGGCCGGTCCTGAACGGCTGTCCTCAGTTGACTACGGAGGCTACCTCTGACTCCTTAGCCAACCATAGGCTAAAATCAAGCGTTCTTGAAACTGCAAGTTTGGCTTGTGAAGTGAAGATGAAATCCCGTGTCCTCTGGCGGTCTAACGAGGCCGCTTTGGTTAAGGCTGTATGCTTATGGACAGCTATTCAGCTCTGCAATGGACACAGGGCTGGGTCATCAGCGGGCTTCTCAGTGACCACTGTGAGACCTCAGCATCCTGAAAAGGAGCGGGGCAGGCTGGGGACACAGAGACCCAACGCCTCCCAGGTATTCCTCCTTCCTGTGCATCCACAGTCAGCAATCTCCGAAGATTCCATGTCTCCAATGGCTACTTTATAGCCTCTTCTCTATGCACGGCACCAGAAACGCCAGCCTCCAGCACCTGTTGCCTGGGCTTGTCCCATCTCTCGTCCCTCTCGTCTCTCCTCCACACTGCAGACCTAAAGCCCAGCGTGATCCAGTCTCCCCCACTGCCAACGCCTCAACACCACCATCTGGCCCAGACGCACTTTTCTATCCTCCTCCTCATCTGTAGAGGAGTACTGCACTCCTGCTTCCTACCCTAAGGACACGTGCTCACCTGTTTGTGGTGTCGCCCCTAAAGTCTGGTCCCACTTCTCTGGTTTGCTGTGCTCCTCATTCTTCAAAATCCAGTTCACATCACCCCCTCTGGGATGGAGACCGCCAAACCACACACTGCCCACTCCAGGCTGAATGAATTACTCCCTCCTTTGCGCTCTGTAACTCCTTCATACCTTTTTTGCCTCCCCCGTGGGACTGTCAGCTCTTTGAGTCTAGAGCCTGGTGTGAACTCATCTGAATTCAGAATTCATCTCTCTGAAAAGTCTTAATGTTGTTGCATGTAACTGTTAGATTATGTCATCATGATCAGTCCAAACAGGGGACTTTTCTGGCCCATTATAGCCTAGTGATTAAGAGCCAGACCACCTGAATTCAAATTCCAGCTCCACCGCTTACTAGCTGAGTGATGTTGGGCAACGACTTAACCTCTCTGTGCCTCATTTTTTTCCTCCTGTAAATGGAGGGCATAATAAATACTTAATTCATTGGATCTTTGAGAGAACTAATTGAATTAACACATATAAAGTTCTTAGAACATAGTAAACCCTATGTCAACATTGACTATTATTTTTAAATATACCAAATTTCCAGAGAGGGACAAAGAGATTGTCCAGCTAACAAGCATTTGTGTAATACCTGGCATTGAGATACTATTCTTTCCTTCCCATTTTTTTTAGGAACTAACTTCTAATGAGAAGGTTTTGTTGATTTTTTTAAGTCGTCGACATCCATTAAGGGTTTAGCCTTTTCACGGAGTATGTATATAAATTAATCATGTATTCAAAAGAAACACAGTATAGCTGCTAAGAGCTTAGGCTCTATAGCCAGGGCTCCTGGATTATTCGCAGGTGTCTCCACTCTGTGACTTAACCTTCTGCCTGACGCCTCCCTCAGCAGGTGCTGGTCACCACCTGTGACCTCTCTAATCTGCTGTTTCCTTCTCTGCCTTTACACATAATCCTGTCTCCCCTGCAAGACTCCAACCGTATTGTGGGCCTGGCACCTTCTAATACAGTGCCTTGCACAGGAAAACCCAATAAATGTTTGCTGGTTGACTAGTTTTCTGATAATGCGAAGTACCGTAGGGCTAGAGAAGTAGTTCTCACCCCTCAGCCCCAGGGGCTATTTTGCCCACAGGGGACATTTGACAATGTCTAGAGACATTTCTGCTTGTCACACCTGGAGGGGTGCGTTACTGGGATCTAGAGGGTATAGGCCAAGGATGTGCTAAACGTCCTACAACGCACAAAACAACCACCTCTCCACAATAAAGAATTATGCCTAAGATGTCAGCAGAGACTCTGGGTTAGAGCCACAAGAAGAATAAAAAGAAACAAGATTTGGGAAATACACTTACATCAATAACACATTGTTAGAAATGGGAGGGTCAGCTAGATTCTATTTCTCTGAGTACTGCTCATAATTTTAGAAAAATTACAAGGAATCCCTGTGGTCCCAAACCACATGATAATGCGAATTTGGAGATATGGTAATCAACAGTTGGCAGCAAACTCACCCCAGCCTTTCCATTCACCTCTCAATAAGCAATAATGCGACCTACATTTTATGGGGTGGAATTCTGGGACCCACTGATGGCATTATGGTTGGGTTAGATTGTAGTTCCATGGTGTTAGCAGAGGTTATGAGCAGGCTAATGCCATTGTGGCCAGTCGAGTGATTTTTTTATCCCACCTGTGGGGCTTCACTGGGATTGGTCCTATTTATCTTCTTTTTTAACCTGAATGGCATTTCTTCTTTCATGTCGGGTTAAGCGCGTGGGCTTTGGAGACGGGCAGAGCCAGACTGCACTCTCTGCTCTTCCAGTGGTCTGTGCACCCCAGAAGGGCAGGGACGGGGCTGTGTCACGACTACTGCATATTCAACCCCTGAAAAGTGACGGCACCCGGGACACATCTGTGGAAGGAATGATTGCACTCACTCGCTCTTACCTCATTCAGACTCACTTTCTTCATCTATAAAATGGAGAAAATAGCACCTAGGGCAGCAGTTGTTGCAAGAATGCAATGAAGTGAAATCATGTGTCAACAGCTCAAGCTCCCAGTATAGGGCTGGACACAGCTCAGTGAAGGCTGCTATCCCTCCATCTAAAAACTAGTAACCATCTGCTGGCTCTTTCAGAATCCTGAAAGGTATCACGATTTCCTCCCTGAATCCTCTTTTCTTCAAAGAAGCACTGTCAAGCCAGAGGAAGCTCTAAAGCATTGGGGTGGGTTTATTTTTCTGAAACTAATTAAAAATCAAAAGTTCTGCCGTGATTTCTAAGCCAAATTTATTCTCACACATGGGCTTCCCACTTTAAATTTTAATTTGATTATGCACATTTCAGACTAGCAACCGGAATGGATGAGGGCCAGGGTCCTGTCTTTTTATATTTTCTCAGCATTACCTACCTACAGCAGGTGCCTAATAAATAGTAAATGAACAAAGGAAAGGACCGTATCCTCAGGTTTTAGCTACCAGATTCCCTAAGGGTGAAGACTAGTTATACAAACATCAAAGCTTATCTATTTGTACTCTGGTTCACAATTGAACATAAAGCTATCAAGATGAAAGAGCTTAATTGTAGCGTCAACGCTTCAGATAAAACCTTGCAGACCCCATGGCTGCTGAGAGAATTTCCATAAGGCAGCGTCTGCCAGTACACAGGCCGGGAAGGCAGCGTGGCAGAGCAGAGCAGGAGAAAGCGCTGGCTCCAGACCTAACTGGGTTCAATGCCTGGTTCCACCAGTTTCTAACTGTGCAACTTCAAGTCTCAATTTTCTCATCTGTAGAAGGGCAATAGTACACCTGCTGCTTTGGGCTGAACTGTGCCCCCATCCCAAATTCACAGGTTGACATCCTAACTCCCAGTACCTCAGAATGTAACCTTATTCAGAGATAGGCTCTTTACAGAGGTAATCCAGTTTAAATGAGGTCATCAGAGTGGGCCCTACTCCAGTACGACTGGTGTCCTTACAAAAAGGGGAACTGTGGAGACAGACAGGCACAAGGGGAACTTTGGAGACAGACAGGAACACAGGAAAAATGCCAAGTGAAGATGAAGCAACAGATCGGGGTGATGCTTCCACAGGCGAAGGAACGCCAAAGGTTGCCAGCAAACTACCAGAAACTAGGGGAGAGGCGTGGACAGATTCTCCCTCACAGCCCTCAGAAGGAGCCAAGCCTGCAGACACCTTGATGTCAGACTTCTGGCCTCCAGAACTGAGACAGTAAATTTCTGTTGTTTACGCCACTGTTTGTGGTATCTTGTTATGGCAGCAAACTAACACATCTGCCTTGTAGGCTTATCATGAAGAGTCAAGGTAAAGCTATAAAAAACACATTCCACAGCTAGGTGACCAAGCTGGTAGTTGTTGTTATTACTACTTAGAATATCACAAGTTGAGGGACTTCCCTGGTGGTCCAGTGGCTAAGACTATGTACGTGCTCCCAATGCAGGGGGCCTGGGTTCAATCCCCGGTCAGGGAACTAGATCCCACATGCCGCAACTAAAAGATCCTGCGTGCAGCAACTAATACAACCCGCACGCGGCAACAAAGATCTCACATGCTACAACTAAGACCCGGCGCAGCCAAATAAATAAATAAATATTTTTTAAAAAAAGAATATCACAAGTTGAAATAACATAGATATCAGACGCACCTGTATGCTGAACACGGGAAATATCCTATTGTCTGCATATAAGTCAACTCCCTAAATGCGAATTTCCCATTTGTTTCCAATGAGAAAACCAGGGAAAAACCTTTTAGGGATATAGACAAAATAGCCAAACGCCTACTTATAATACGTAGTGTAACTGAATGACACACGTGCAAAATCGCATATATAAAAAATCATACATTGATTTATACATAATGCTTTTCCCATTTCCGTATTTCATGAAATAATTTTATGCTAACATCACTCTTCATCACCTAGGACTTTGTTGAGTCTGTTTTCAAGAGAACTTCATCTTTGTTTCCATCTATGTTACTTGAGATGCGGTACTTTTGAGTCTGTGTATGATGCTAAGACAAAAATTTTATCCTACACCACAGTACTACTTTCCCATACCATTGTAACTGTTGTGGGTTTTTTAATTTATTTGTACTTATATGTCTATTCATTACCTTCACAGCATGATCACATTGCTTTGTAAAGTGATTTCTAAAAGGTGCATTTATGACAAATTCTAACTGTTGCCATTGTGAAATCATACCCAAAGACTGATTCCTAAATCAGTGTTGGGAACCTCTCTAAGCATTGAAAACTAAGGTTGATTTAGGTGAATTCAGGCTACTGTGATTTTTCAAAGTAAAACAATTGAAAGAGAATCCCATTACATGAGACAACTTGAAAGATTTGAACATAAGTAACTTCTTTTCTAAGGGGCAATTCCGGGGGGAAAACCCAACACTTTAGTTCAGACTATAAGCAGCTTATGCACAGCTTACTTTATCAATCCCAAAGCTTTTTCTTATGTCCCACTGATTCTCACCCTTCAGGGCCAAGTTCAAATGTCCCTTCCTCTATGAAGCCCCTCCCCCACGTAGTTGGAATGACTCTCTCATCGCTTAGCTCCCACCGCACACCGCTGTCCATCTCCCAGAGTTTCCTTTAGTGTGGAACCAGAGTGCTTGTGTTAGTCACCCTCAGGCAGCACCTTGCTTTGCAAACAATAGGTTCCTTTTTCTTTAATGAAGGACAGAAAATAACTTTAGTCTTTTCCTCTGGCTGTAAAGTTATTACATATTTATTGTAAAAATTTCAAATTTCATAGAGATGTTTCAAGAATAAAGTCCATTCTAAAACTCCCCCCTTGGGCTTCCCTCATGGCGCAGTGGTTAAGAATCCGCCTGTCATGCAGGGGACACAGGTTTGAGCCCTGGTCCGGGAAGATCCCATATGCCACGGAGCAACTAAGCCTGTGCGTCACAACTACTGAGCCTGCACTCTAGAGCTTGCGAGTCACAACTACTGAGCCCAAGGGCTGCAACTACTGAAGCCCGTGTGCCTAGAGTCCGTGCTCCACAACAAGAGAAGCCACCGCAATGAGAAGCCCGCGCACCGCAACGAAGAGTAGCCCCCGCTCACTGCAACTAGAGAAAGCCTGCGCGCAGCAACGAAGACCCAACACAGCCAAAAATAAAAATAAATAAATTAAAAAAAAACCTCCCCCACTGTTCAATTTTTCGTGTACGTACTTCCAGGATTTTTGCTATGTGCACACAGCACATACATACTCTTACATGTGCACACACATACCTATACATTGAGACACATTTTAAAACTGATGAGGAATCATGCCGTAACAGGTTGTTTTGTAACTTGCTCTTATCGCTTAATAAATTATGCAGTCTTCCTATGTAAAGAAATACAAATTTATATTATAATTGTTAATGGCAGCATAGTATTAGAATATCAGAATTGACTTAGTCTTTCCCCTACTGACGGACTTTGTTTCACATTCTTTTATAACCAAAAAAAATGCTACAATCGAAAGCCTTGAAATTACAGCTTAGAAAAATGATCATTTTCTCAGGATAAATTCTGAAAAGTAGTATGCTAGTTCAAAAGGGTATACTTAATGTCAGTTTTAGCTACTCCCAGCAACAGTGCAAAAGAATGCCTGTTTCCCGGGGTCCTCATCAAATTAGAACTACTATTGTTTTTAATCCTAGCCAAAAGGAAAGAACATAAAAAGTAACATTTCATTGTTTTAATCCCCATTTTTATTACTCATGTGTTTGAGCATCTTTTTGGTTAATTCAATTATACAGTTGTTTATTGCACAATACAGTTATTTATATTGTATTAAATATATTTGAATCTGGTACAGTTGTTTACTGTACAGTGTAATTATCCATTGTATTCATTATAGTGTATCATTATTAGGTTCTTAACAAATATTTGCAGAATAACAATAGCTAATCCTGGTTATGTGCAAGGCCTGTTCCAAGCATACCTCCACATGGTCCCACCTCCTCTGGGCCATCTAGGTGCCTTTACTGTTGATTAGGTGAAGGCTGTCATTTAGTTTGAACAGGGGTCTGTATTAGTATGTTTGAAGTACGATTACTTTTTGAAAGAATGGTTATATTTGTTAAACATTTTACATACTTTTCCTCATTTTATTCTCCCAACAACCTTGCAAGGCTGGCACCATTACTATTATAATTCTCACTTTGCAGATGAAGGAATTGATGCATGGGGGTCTTAGGTGACTTGCACAAGGACACAGGTCTAAGACACACAGTCACAATTTGAACCCAGGTTTTCTGATTCCAAAGCCTCCATCCTTAACCACTACACCAGACTGCTAGTGACAGAAGTCCCTGCTAGGGACACAACGTCCCCCAACAGAAATAGTAGCTGGCTCACAGGCCCCTCAGGGCCTCATCTCTTAAGTCAGAAGGGACATTTAAGCCTTTAAACTAAAAACAGTACAAGTTAGAGACGTATCGGGGCACTGGAAACCCCCATGCTTCCACCCAGCTCTTCGACCCCTCCATCAGACACAGAAGAATCCCTGAACTACAGACAGTCCAGGGCTGGACAGGGTCACAGAGGGCAGTGGATTCCCTCCATACAGAGGCAGGAGAGGTTGGGCAGCACCACCACCTGCACCGGATGGGCCCATTCCATGTATAAAGAAGCTTTGTTAGCCAAGCAAAGAGAGCAGGAGAGAGCAAAGTCAGGGAGAATAAGAGTGAAGGAGAGGGAAATAAATAAGGCGACATTTTCTGAGTGCTTACTAAACAGCAGGCACTGTGCTATGTGTTTTTGGTAAGTCGTATTACATAGTCCTCCCAACTATCATGTGAGGTAGGAATTAACATATCCAATTTGCAGATGATGCTTGTGCAAGACCACACAGCAGCAGAGCAAGGATTCAAAGCCAGGTTTCTGATTCAAGACTAGGAAGGATCCCCTTGGGTTCTACAGATGTGCCTGGGTGGGGTGAAGAGCAGACTCATGGGACAAGGTTTAGGCTTCTGACATCACATCAACAAGCACTCCATTTTAATTTGCTTTGTAAAGGAAGGGCAGCTCCAGGCAAGGGTTTATTGGAATGAAAGGGTCCCATTGCTAAAAAACCACAGTACCATGCCACATCTGGTTCACACATCCCTTTAACCATCAATCAATCCCACTACATAGGCACATACTAATCACTTACTGTGTGCAAGGCTTCCTGTGCTGGCAGTGGCATTATGAAAACAAACCAGACATCAAGACACTGCCCTGATCTCACACTTTCTACATTCCAGTAAAGGAGAGAAGTACTGCACCTGACAGCAACAGTGCAAGGCAAGTTGGGTAAATGCGAGTGCAGAAGCAGGCACGTGTAACCAACTGCATGAAATAAGGGGAGGTTTTGCTGAAGATGCATGTTAGAGAGGGTCATAGGATTTATTTTTAACCAGGAGGACAGAAAGAAGCAAAGGCAGGGGAGTGTATGAGGTATGTTCGGGGGATGAAAAGTCGTCCTTATGTCATGGGCACAGTAAGGAACACTTGGACACACAGGGGGCATTTCAGGGATGAGGAAAGCTCTGCCTTTGCTCCCCTTGTTATGCTGAGGAAGATGAGTGAAAGCTAGAGCAAGGTTTGTACCTGACACCCTTGACGAGTCTGAAATTCCTTCTCAGGAGCCAGGTGTGAACAACATCTTCCCTCCAGAAGATGAGGCCAGAAGAGCCTTAAAATGAGCAGAGATTGTTTGTTTGTTTCTTTGTTTGTTTGTTTTAAATATAAAATGTAAAATGTGCATTCCTTTTGACCTGGAAAATTCTCCTTCCGAAGAAGAGATCTGATTACAGAAAATATTGTAATAACATAAATGTCCAATAGTAGTGTGCTTGGTACATATATTAAGATACCTTCCTATAATCGCACACTACACAGCTATTAAAATTAATGTTGGGGAAGAATACCTACTAACATTGAAAGATGTCCATGATATTTGTTAAGTAAAAGAAATTAAATTATGAAATAGTGCTAGAATATTATTCAATTCTTACCAAAAAAATAATGTATGGAGAAAAACACCAAAGTGTTCATAGAGGTTATATGATTATTGACGAGTGTGGACTTACTGATGATTTTGGCTTATCTATATTTTCTGAAGTTTCTACAATAAACATTTATTATTTTTGAAATAAGAAAAAAACCAAGAAGTCAATTTTAAATGTTCTGTCTACCCAGTATAAAGACCTAGAAAAAGTATGTGGCTGGCTGTGATTCCTGGCTCTTATTTCTGTGACCTGGCTTGTTCCTAGGCACAGAATTCAAGGTTGGATATCAGAAAGTAGAGACTGAATCCTCACACGGCCCCTGTCCACTGGAGCATATGCTTCTCAACCTCTCCATTCCATCACTGCTATTTCATTTAATGGGAAAAAGGTATTTGAGTCAGTTCATACCTAGTGTGTATAGGCTATTATTTAATAGTAAGAGCTGTCATTTATTATGCATTATTTCCATGCAGGGCTCTGTGCTAAACACCTTCAAATTACCTCATTTAACCCTTCAACAACTGTGCAAGTTAGGTATCATTATTTCCATTTTACAGCCGAGGAAACAGAGGCCCAAAGATATGTCACTAGCCTAATCCCTCATGACCAGTAAGTGACAGAGCCAGGTTTCAAACCCTGGTCTGACTCCAAAACCTTCTTCAGTCTTTACAATTATATGATTCTGTCCTTGTAAGGAACCCATTTATTAATCTTTATAGAGAATGCATATGTGTTGAAAGAGGTCTTCCAAATGTCCTGGGACTGGAATGAAAACCTCCATCCAGGAAGTTGTCAAATGTGAGGTAATAGGTGGCAGCTGTGACAATAAATTATATTAAAAAAAGGTATTAAATGTTCTATTCAAAACGCCTCACCTCCTCATTAATTTACTATGTTCTCCCACCAACTATGGTCTTACACATGTGGTGGAAATACTATAAAATGGTACGCTGCTGCATATCTCTTCCCAATTCTGCATTCTATGACATCTTTTTGGTAGCTTGAAATTGGTTATGGTGGGAGTATTTACAACATGGAAATTAGCAAATGCTATGAATCAAGGCTTGATTTTTTGTTTTGTTTACTGTCTAGACTTAAGAAGGTGATGAAGAAAATGTTAACAATATAAATTAAACTTAAACTGTTCTATCTTTGGCTGTTATAATGTGAGTAGTACAAAAGAGATGAAAAAACATTCTTCCAGTATCTAATATCTGCCTCACAACAGAAGTTTCTCATGTCATTGACAACTGAATAAAGTACCGATATACGTCTTTGTTGTGTCATTCATACTGGAACTGTACTCATTCATCAATGATGTGAGCAACTTCTTTGCTGAATCAGATTGTAATCAGACATTTATTTGCAGTCTAGCTTTGTCAAACTATGCTTGTATTACTACTATAGGTTGGTTACAGATACAGGAGTTCAGCAAAAATCAACAAAAGCATTCTGTGATAATCAGCTGACTCTATGAGATTTACAATAAAATGTGTTATATTATTATTTGTAAGTTGTGGGCTATGTATCTTTCATGTCAATATGTTATAACTTTTATGTTAAACACTTAAAGCATACCCTTGGACAGAACCACGGACAACCTACATAGCTCCTCCAGCAACAAATTCTCATAGCTGTACAGACAAAGTCTTCGGGGATCCCCAGGAATCCCTAGGGGAGTGACATTTCAGCCCTGGCCCCTTCTCAAAAACACGTGTCCCAACTCCCAACTTCTTAAGGTCACTTGATCTCTAGGCCCATCTCTCAAAGAGCTAACCACAGATCTCTTAATAGAATTAGAAAGTCTCCCCTGGACCATGAGCTGGAAACAAAATAAACTGGGTTGGAACCTTGGAAAAACTCAATCACAGCCTCTTAGTTACATGTGAATACTTCATTGTCAGACTTACCAGGTGACATAGTTACTGATTTACATGTCAATCTCCCTTGCTAGACCATGACCTCCATGAAAACAGGGGTGTCTCTCATTCATCCCATGCTCAGCTAGAGTTCAGTCAATGTTCTTGAGCTCATGCATGAAGGCCTAAAGAGAGGGAGGAAGGGTCTCCTTTACAAATCTGGTGTTGGCGGAATTAACATCTGTCTCGCTGTGTTATTTAGGTATTTCCTGCACGGTTCAAGAGCAATGTTTTGATGGTGACGCTACATCCAAATAGATGCAATAAGTCATCCAAATTCAATTCAGAAGTCATCCAAATTTTTCAAAATATACTGCACATATACTCATTGTTCCTACTATGTAGGATACATGACCATCACAATTAATGAACAATATCCTTGGAGTTCATACAAACAAATAAGCCGCCTTTGCAAATATAACCCCCAAATTTCCAAACATAGGGACTAAAGACACTTTACAATGTAGACTTGCCTCTTCAAGTTTTGTATTTGTAGAGTAGGGGCAAGAACAACCCATGGTTGTGTGACTCTGTGTGATGGGAGCAGGTCCCACATGTACAATTTTATCCAGAGGGTATCACATCTACCTGTTTCAGAGTATGTAGGAACCCGTGCCCAGGGTACTTTGGGGACAGGAGACTGAGATGCAGAGAGGTGACTGCTATTCTCCAGAACACAATCGATCCTGACAGCAATAGCTGGCAATACCCACACAGGGACTGCTGCAAAACCAGCCATGGCTTAGACAGTTTCCTAAGTTGCGCATAGAATTAAAAAAAACAAAGAAGGATACCAAGCCATACACTTAAGGTAATTAAGTCATTACTTAATTCAATCAATGAAATAACAGACATCAAAACAGGACCGGAATTCTCCTTTGAGATCCAGATGGATATTGGTACTGGCCCACCAATATTCCATGCTTTCCACGGCTTTTCATTTTTCCTTTCAATGACTGGAAACCGAATACAGAATTTTATGCTCCTTAATTCTCTCTCACTAGAAGTTGGGAATTTTCTGACATAAGAAGCTAATTAAAAACACATTACTACTGCAAGGGTTGCCTTGCAGCTCACCTGGCATCTAGGGGTTAATCTCACACATTTAATACCCCACCTTAAACAGGAATTATAGGAGCCAGGAAGCAGCTTTCATGACAACCTTCCTAAGATGGTGCTACTTCTTCAGAGCACGACAGTCTAAAAAAAAGGGCATGCAAATGGAGATAAATGGTACGCAGGCCACCGAGGTAATTAAAAATGTATTTTCCATTTCCTAGTAATTGAATTGTGTACAAGCTGCAAGTTAATGAGGTCATCTACCCTCGAGCACTGACAGGAAAGCAGGAATAATTATCTTTCAATTTTTTCTTATGTAGCAATTAATTTTCACCATTCGCCTACACCCCACTTCCACTCCCCTCAATCCAGTCAGTCAAAGTCACGGCTAAACCGAATTGACAAGCAATTGATACGGTGGCAGCACCGAGCTGCCGAGGCGGGCAAGGTAATCAAGGGGCTGCAGCTGTTGAGGGCTAAGCGCTTCCAGGTGAATGTCGCCTGAGATTTCGCATTCTGCCACTCGGAGGACACGGGACACACAGTGGTGGCTGACAGAACATCTGGTGCCAGGTGGGCTGGGAAGAGGCACTGCTGACTTGGGAAGGCAACAGAAGGATGGACAAGGATTGATGGATGGACAAGACTTTGAAACAAAATGTCACTTGCAAAAACCGTTATCCAAAACCGGCAGAGAAATGCTCAGCCGCTCGTCACACTTGCCTTGCACTTACAGCATCATCAAACTTCTTGGAGCTTTCTGGCTGGTTGACTTTGGAGTGGGGTCCTAAGGGCCAAGGCTTCTAGAACTTACGGGCACAAAAAGTTTCTTATTTAGCTCAACAAAAGTTCACTTCTCTATTCAGTCATCCTCCTTCTAAGCCCACTGTCCTAAGGCCAGAGCATGGCGAGGTTGAGAGGGAGGGCATATATTCCAGTTCCGCTGCTATCTGGCTCACTCAGCCCCAAATGCCTCATGTTATGATAGGTATTGTCTGGAGTCTGTCCATCTGTGACTCTAGTTTGCCCAACGTTTAGATCAAGTCCTGGCCACCCCACTCGACCCCCACTTCTCTAATTGGTGAAATTAGAGCAAAATCTAAATACTTAAGAGAAAGAGAGAGAAAGAAATCAGGTCTTAAGAACAAGTTCCTACTATATAACACAGGGAACTATATTCAATATCCTGTGATAAACCATAATGGAAAAGAATATGAAAAAAGAATGATATATATTTATAACTGAATCACTTTGCTGTACAGCAGAAATTAACACAACATTGTAAATCAACTATACTTCAGTAAAAAAAAAAAAAAATCAGGTCTTCATTCACTTACCCTATTCAGACTTATTAAGCACCTAGATAGCTCTTAATACTAAGTAGAGTGGTTACTCTGTTGCCCTGATATAATTATTAATAGCATCTACTTTCACTTTGAAAGTATCCCATAACGGATGGTAACTTAACTTAACGGATGGCCACCTGATCATAGGGTGCCATGGAGTGAAAGGTAGATATAGTGAGATTAGCAAGCTTCTTCAAAATTATAAGCCCCCCCTCGCCACTCCTTGAGAGCTGGTTGCCATGACTTAACTCTTCTTTCCTTCCCCGTGTCCCCACGGTACCCAGCACCATCAGGGAACACAGCAGCCTCTCACTAAATGCACATCAATC
Organism: Tursiops truncatus; assembly: GCF_011762595.2. Classification (NCBI taxonomy): domain Eukaryota; kingdom Metazoa; phylum Chordata; class Mammalia; order Artiodactyla; family Delphinidae; genus Tursiops; species Tursiops truncatus. Next base: position 82,441,421 of record NC_047041.1, read on the forward strand.
ACTTGGGGAATCCCACGTGAGATGCAAGTCAGTACAGGGAACCTACACCAGGCAATATCATTTTCTATCAGCCTCCTGTGCTGAAAAAAGCAGATCTGAGATAAGGCTAGTTTCTCCATTCCCAAATCAAGGTAGGCTTTTTGAAGAATGACAAACCAGGAAGAATACATGGTTGGAAATTTTTAGGTTTTCCCAGATATTTGCAAAAAGGGAATTTCCTTTTGAAAATATGGACTGATAGTTTTGAATTAGAAAGATTAGCCCAGAGCAAAATGAAATTTCTCAAAAGCTACTCATTAGGACAACAGATATAAACTGAATGTCTTCGAGTTGAGCAGAAGGGCAAGGTGTGTCGCCTTTTTTCTTTGTTCTTGAGGCTTTTGTTGCATCTTCATTCTCATAATGTCTATGCCATTTCCCCCAGGGGACCACAGAAGGAAGAGCACCTTGGATCCGGCCTTACTCTGATCAACGCACGTGTGACCCAGGTGGGCTCAGAGATGCATGGTGGGACAAAAGAAGAAAGCGTCTCCCTCAAAAGCTACGAGGCATGGCAATCCTACTCCTACCCATACCCTGAAACAACCGCAGAAGGAGAGTGCAAGGGGAAGCTCTCCCAGGCCACTTTGCAAAGGTGAATGGCTTGTTACAGTTCTGCTGCTCCTGCAGTTAAAGGCACATCTGCAAACCCAGAACACAGGGAAGTCACCATGGAAAGATGCACTCTATCCCACAGTTGCTGTGACTTCTCATATAGGTTTAACTCTCACTGTCCCTGCCTTCCCCCAAATAAATCTCTCTCTTAAGAGGATAAAGAAGCTAGCATTGGTTTAGCTCCTACCATGTGCGAGGCAGGTTACATGTGTTTATTCACTTGATTTTCATAGCTATCCTATGCCTTATTAAGGCATCGATTTACAGATGAGGAAACTAAGGCTTGGAGAAGTTAAGGGATTTGCCCAAGACACACAAGAAAGATTTAAGGCCAAGATTTAAGCAAAAGGTTTAAGACCCCAACCCCTTCTCCTTTTCATCACTCAGCTGGACCAGGTGGGTAAGGTTTTCATCAGGTGGCTCTTCTTTAGTGCTACACTCGTTTTCTGGACATGTGAGGTGACATCCCCACTGATGCCTGAGTGTCCATTCTTGGTGATGTCTGTGTTGAGCATTGCCCTCTTCCTCTTCTACAGTTGATCTCCACGTGGGAGGGGACACATCTGTCTCTAATGCCTTGGTATGACAGAGTTTACTGGGTCACTTTTCTCCTGAATTATGCAGCTGTCAGGATAAAAGTTCTATGAGAAGAGAAGAAACCCAGAACCACGGAGAAGGACATACACGACCAGGCTGAGGTTGAATAGTAATTGGTCAGAGCTTTCCAGAGAAACAGAACCAACAGGATACAGATATAGATGTAGACAGACAGAGAGATAGGAATTTAAGATACTGGCTCAATCAACAATCAATTGTAGAGGCTTGGTGAGTCCAAAATCTGGTTGGAAACCCAGGAAAGAGCTGCAGTTCAAATCCAAAGGAAGTCAGGCTGTAGATGCAGGAAGAGCTGATGTCATAGTTCAAGTGTAAGGCCATCTGCAGCAGAATCCTCTCTTGCTCAGGGGAGGTCAGTCTTTTGATCTATTCAGACTTTCAGCTGATTGGATGATGCCCACCCACATTATGGAGGACAATCTGCTTTACTCAACGTCCACCAATTTAAATGTAAATCTCATCCAAAACACCCTCACAGAAACATTCAGAATAATGTTTGACCTGTGGCCCAGCCATGATGACACAGAAAATTAACAATCATTAGCAAGCAAGGAGGACTGACAAAGCTGGTGTCTTCTCAGAGCATCTCCTGAGTCACGACCTGGAGGAAGTAAGACTGCTGTGCAGCTTTGATCCTTCACATCACGTTTTTGGTTTCCCCAGAATCCCCGCCCCTATGAAATTGAGGAAATAAAGCATTAAGGATGTTTACTGGGAAAGATACATAACTGATTAAGGGTGATGGAAAAAGGTACTAAAGATGGGAGATAGTGGACCATGTGTCTACACTGGCAAGAATGATCCTCTGGAGCGGGAGAGAGGGGTAATTCAGGAGGGACAGGCAATGGCCAAAGGAACCAAGACCTGTAGACTAGGAGCCACTGGTAGCATCACAGAACCTCAGAGCCTGAAGAGACTTCTGAGTTCCCCACATGTCTACCCGTCAGAACATCAAGGTGAAACGACAGGCAAGGCTACTGAGCTAGTTAGTGACCAAGACTGGGACCCAGATCTTATCAGTGACTTACTGTTTGTTGAGCACTTACTATGTGCCAGGGATTTATTTCACAGAGCAAGAAACTGGGGCTCAGAGAGATGAGTTGTCCAAAATTACACAACTACTAAGGGTTAGAGCTGGGCTTCAAGCCTGATAGTGTGTGATTCAGAAACTCAAACACTTATTCTCCACACTAAAACAGCCTCCCAGGCCAGGGTCCCCACGCCTTGCAGGGCTGAGTCACTGAGTCTCTGGAATGGCTCACCTGAAGCTACTCACATCCTTCTCAGGGCGAAGAGGAATGTCCTGACCTCTTGGAGGGCGGTTCAGACAACAGGTAGTGCTGTATCCGTGACACACAGACACAGAGCCTCTCAAGGTGGCAGACAAGATGAAGATCAGATCCTTGGGAGAGTCTATAAGAACACCACACGCGGGCACACGCATGCACACGCGGAAGCGCTCACCAGCAGACAGCAGGGTTTCCCGTGGCTCTGTGAGGAGGAGGGGCCGCCAGCAGGATGCTCCACCATCACCTGCTAATGACAAGCTGTCCCACCCCCAGCAGAGCCCTGGAGCCAGTCTGCGCGCAGACACAAACAAGCCCGACTTCATTTTAGCAGCCAAGTTGCCATCCAAAGAAAAGATTTCCTGGGACAACAGATTTCTCTGAGGAGAACGCAAAAGGTGGACAGGTGGTTTCCCATCGAAAAGCATCACCCATGACTTCCTCTCCAGACTCCAGGCTGCCTGGTCGGGCCCAGAGAGAAAGGGAAATGCTGGCTCAAGATACAGAGATCTTTTGAAATGGAAATGCACCTTTGGAGTTATTTTGGCATTTTGTTTTAATAGATAATGGAAATTTCTTAGAAAAAAGTAAATGATCATGACAGCTACTACTTATTAAGCTTCATAATGGTAGCTGTAATTTATTGAGCACTTAGCATACGCCGGGAACTGTGCTTTACGTGCTTTCTCTAATTTGCTCTTCACAACAAGTGTATGAAGAGTATTCTAGTCATATCACCATCTTATAGAGGAGGAAATGGCGTCTCCAAGAGGTTAATTCACTGCTCAAAGGACACCCAGCTAGCAAGTGCAATTGCTGGGGTTTAAATCCAAATCTACCTGATTCCAGAGCCTGTGCCCAATCAATGTATACGGGTGTGGGAGTGCATGAGTGTATGTGTATCTGAGTGTGGTGTGTGTGTGTGTGTATGTGTGCGTGTGCGTGTGTGAGATGATCTAACATAAAATGCAAAGCACCCTGGGCAACTGAACATCCAAGAAGCAAGAAGGACTTCAGGACAGAGTGAAGTCAAACCTTATCCTCTCTCCACCAGCAGGTCCACACATTTGGGGGTGTGCAGGTGGAGCCCACAGCTCCTCTGTACTCACAGGGCAGAGGTGGACAGACCCCCTGCCCTTTTCCACTTTGCCAGACTTCCTCAGCTTTCTAGGCGTTAGTAAGATATGGGTTCCCTGGTGCCCTCCCCAATATCCACCCACTGCCTTCCCTTCCAGTATCTTTAATCACACTTAGAATAAAATCCAAAGTCTTTCCCTTGGCCAACAAAGCCCTGCACGATCTGGCTGGCTCTCCCCTCAACACTGCTGAGCTCCCCGGCAGACCCCCAACCTGGACTGCTGGTAAGAGAGAAATAAACCTCTCTCTTGTTTCAGCCCAGCATTTGGCGGGTGGGGGTGGGGGGCGGGTGGGGGGAGAGGCAGGGGAGGGTGTCTCCTGTTACAGCAGCCTAGCCAATATTAACTCATACTCGTGGTCTCTGACCTTGACATTTAAACTTCCTTCACTCTCCTCAAATCTCTGACCTGCCCTGTCCACTCAACCCCACACTCTCAGCAGATGACTTGATCTTCTATTTCAGAAAGAAAGGAGGCCAGCAGACGAGCAAGCACTCTCTCAGCTTTCACTACCCAACCACTTTAGGTGACATCTGCACCCAGCCTGTGACTCCATGGGAATGTCCCTCCTCCTGTCCCGGCCAGGATTTTTATCAGGGCTTTGAGTCCCATCCCTCCTGTTCCTCAGGGAACTCTCATTTTGTCTTCCCTTCTCTTTTTTATAATTCAACCTCCCCCTCTCAACTGTGTCCACAAATCATGTTCATGATTTTCTCAATAATACAAAAAAACCCACTAAGCCTCCTCTTGAGCACACACCACCCCTAACTATCAAACGCTTAACCACTTTACAGTAACATTTTTTTTTTTTTTTTTTTTTTTTTTTTTGCGGTACGTGGGCCTCTCACCGTCGCGGCCCCTCCCGCTGCGGAGCACAGGCTCCGGACCAGCGGCCACGGCTCACAGGTCCAGCCGCTCCGTGGCATGTGGGATCTTCCCGGACCGGGGCACGAACTCGTGTCTCCTGCATAGGCAGGCAGACTCTCAACCACTGCGCCACCAGGGAAGCCCTAAGGCCTTTTTACAAAATGCCACAGTTCCACCCCAGCCTCCCGCTCCAGAACTTGCACTTGTAAATCATTACCCGACACAGGAACAAGAATAAGGATCTTCCCATTGCCCAGCGTTTCTCATCCTTACAGGACTCCTTCCTCACAATTACAAAACTTCCAAAGCATGTTAGAAATGCAGCAAACCTTCACCACTTTTAATCCATTGGGCTTCCTTTGCCAGTAACAGCAGGACTAAGAAAAAGAGCTACAGAAGCAGGAGATAACCGGTATATTTCTTTTAGTAATTTTCCTTTGCCGTAGGAGCCATTCTTCCCAAGGTGGCTCCTTAACTATTTTATTCTTGTATCTCTTATCCTTCTAAGCAATTAAGGAGCATGGTCACAGGCACAGGGGGAGGAAGTGTGACCAAGGGTCCATACCACCTGACTGGCCAGCAGGCTGTGAACCCTCCCATCAGCCTAAATGCCCAGCTGAGGGCTTGGCACGTGTATCACACTGATATCAACCATGCTTTTACATTAAGCCATTGAGTGGACATTTCTTTTGAAATAAACCCTACGGGCTAATGGTGGAATGAAATTCAATTCCTAATGGAAAGTGAGGGAGAAGCAAGTATGTTTTCTGACTGTGAATTATTTTAAAATGACACACACTCCAAGACAAATACCTTTCCCGGATCCGTTTACTGAAAAAGTTCAAGAAAAATTTTTTACTTGCAAAGCTCATGAGCAACTAGAATGAACCATTCCCACCCCACCAAGTTCATGCGTAGAGTTCCTCCCTGCTGTGGTTGCAGACTGGTGAGGTTGGTAGTCACCTGTTTACTTTCTTATAACTCTGCTTTGTAATCTTTTATCACACAGTCATAAAGTTTAACAAGTGTGTGTTTAATTCCAAAGTTCTGGGGGGATTCTGGAAGATCTGGAGGGAGAGAGGGAGACCCTGCAGCATTAGCTACAACACCTCCAAAATCTTCAAAAAGAAGAAAATTGTTTTGGTAAGCCAAGCTAAAGAGGCAGTTCTTCAAGTCTTCCAGAGTAACACAAACCCATCCTGTGCCTTGAATCGAAGTTGTTTTTCCCCACTGGGCACCTCAGCAAAGCAGGGAGTCGCACGGTGCTTCTTATCTCTTGCTGTTGGGCTGAAGACGAAAGAGACAGACATTTCCACTGCAGTAGTAGGGACTGAATTGAGTTCTCTTGCAAAATATAGCTGGAGAGGACTCAGAAGTTACTGGCTGCTTCACAGCACTTGTGGAATGTGCCATGGAATAACCCAGGCCTTTACTGCCCCTAGCCAGACACCGTGGTCATCATCATGGTTGTAGTTACTGCTCTTGTGGTACCATACATTTCTATAGTCCCCATGTAGTTGACAGTGAACTTCGTGTATTAGCAGAGGTGACACAGGGGCGTGTTTCCTAGTGCTCCTTTCTCCTGACCAGTTCAGCCAGGCCACTCTCCAGTCCCCCCAGCAGGTAGAGCAGTGAGGTCTTCTCAGCATACTCACACTTACCTTGCCCTGGACAAAGAGCCTGAATGCTGAAGTTCAATGCTCCTACTTTGAAATATCTACTCTGCAACTCAGGCTTGCCTGACCCCCACCCTTGCACTTGAGTCTCGTTTTCATAAAATGCAAGCAATAGGTAGATTACCTCATAGGGTGGTTGTGAGGATTTAAGTATATTATATATGTATGTTAATCAGGATTTTTCATTGCAACCCATAGAAATGAAGTCTGGTGAATTTAGGAAGAAAAGGGATTTACTGAAAGGATTTTGGAGAGTCCACAGAGCTCGAGAAGGACTGGAGAATGGATCTAAAGTTTATGTTGCCAGGAACAACACCTGAAAGCACATCCCAGAACGAGTCCCCGAAGAAAACTCTGCCACGGCCACTATCCCCAGACACACTCTGGACGCTGACACAGGGTCACTGTCATGGTTGCCACCTCAAGCAGGATGTAGCTGTCATTGGTCCTCTGTCTTGGCCAGAATGGATTCTGCAGTCTCTACATCAACACATCGGTAGCTGCTGATCCACAGCCTGAGGCAGGTGCATTGACAAAGCCTGGGTCCTATGCCAGCATCTTAGGCGCAAAGGAGGCTGGGAGAATAAGTACCTGGCATTTTCAGCTTCTAAACGTGTGTGTTGGGAGTGAGGAGTTTTCTGCAGTTATAGGAAATGTGTTCAGTTGCTAACAGCCAAAAAGAATGACTAATATTCACTAACAAATGAAATAAACCAGTACCTGATGTGTTCCCTGTCACCCTTATACCCTATCTTATCCAAGCCTGGGTTGAGCACAGTATCAGAACGCTGTGTTGTAAAGACATTCACAGCCACCCCACGTGACCCCAAAACCCCATAAAACTTCCCACCTGTAACACCCACCTGTCTCCACATCCCAGTCTCTTTATTCTTCTCCCCAAGAAGCCAATGCCTATCTGATAAACAAATCTGTGCTAAGTGCTGATGACTGAAAATGGGTTAGTTAGTGCCTGATTCTTTCCGGAATCTTCCTATTTTCCCTAGGAGATTCCAGGGGCCATAAAGGTTCAGCCTAAAGGGATTTAAAGCAGCTGTTAAATTTACCTTGGAGAGGTTCTGGTCAGCAAGGAGGTCTTCTGACTGAGGCAACCACTCTTCAGTAAGTAACCTGGAATAAATCAGTATCACCAACTCCCCGTGAGCAGACCCACATGCTTATGTTTGATGTCACCCGATCTTCCCCCCAAACCTCATATGATCTTCAGGGTAAGTATAATTATCTTCATTTGATAAATGAGATACCCAGAAAGGTTAAACGAATTTCCCAAGGCACTAAATCTGTTAAACAGCAAAGCTGAGACTGGACCCAGAGTTCCTGACTCCTATCAGGTGCTTTTCACTTTCTATAACTCCTGGCTGCCCTTCTCCTGGTCTTGAACAACCCCAGGGCTGTGAGTGAATAAGGGACCAAAGAAACCCAAAAGGCAGTCCTCTGGGAGGCAGGAGAGGTTGGCAGGGGAGAGGAAACAACCCCGGGATGATCCCCTTCCTAGCGCACATCCCATTTGCTTTGATTTGACTCTCAGTGTTTTCAAATGGGTTCTGGTCCCAAAATATTTACATTCACCAGGAAGACTAAGTACAATGGCTTCCTTTTGGTCTCAAAAATTGCAAAAATTAGGGGACGTACAACAACCACACATGGAATCCAGGAGCTGAGGTGGGGTGGGGAAAGGGTCACCAAATCTGCAAACCTGTGTGAGCCCTTTTAGCTGCAGTGATGGGGAAAGGGCGCCATCTCTGAGCTGCATGATTAAAGCAACTGCAAATTAGTTTCCGCAAAGGTCTTTCCCCTTAAACTGAAAAGCACCGTGTAACGGAATTTCATAGACACTGCTTTGCAAATGACTTCATACCTCACTCTGTTCAGAGCTGAGAGGTGGCCGCATGCTGTGAATCATAAGAGACTGAGGCTCTGGTGGGGCTGCCGAACCTTCCTCCGACTGACTTCGACATCTAGACACAGACTACTCTCCCCATCCCTTAACCTGGGAAGGGAATTAGTGAACTGAGAGTACTGGAGTCACTGCTACGTGATTAGTAGTCTATCCCTTCCCCTACCCAGGCTATTTACCCACAAACTGTCCTTTCTACACAGTCAGGCTCCTAGGGGTTGCTAGCTGGCTATGGATTGCCCAGGTACACACATTTTAAGTGAAAGGCTTTGGAAGTCTATGGGGTTTCTGAGCTCTAATGAGATTTCCAGTAGAAATGACTAAGTCAGGCTGACAAAGCTATGCCGAATGCCGCACCATTTTCACCAACCACCTTAGCTTTCCTGGCGGTACCCCTTGAGCTTAATGTAGGAATCGTATTTCCTAATTGTCAGCAGCTCTACAGTGAATCAAACGGGTTGCATTTCAGTGTCAGGCCTGATTGACTAATATTTCCAGACAGCCCAAATCTCTAATTCATTCACGCAAAAAAAAGGTATTGGCACCTACTACGTGCCAGGCACTATGCCAGGCCCTGGGATACAACTATGAGTCATGGCTCTCGTGGTGATTACAAATGACAGAGACAGGACACTTTCAAATAGTTGTTCCAACGAATGTAAAACTGCAACACTGACAATGTGATACTGTGGGCGGTCCCAAGAGAGAGCCCAGGAGAGGGGAATTAGACCTGGTCAGGGCATCCGGAAGACATCCCTGAGAAAGTGACCTTTCAGCTGAGAACTAACAGGTCAGAAAGAGCCGAGAGAAGAGAGAAGGGAAACCCTCAAGGCAGAGGGCACAGCACAGGCAAAGCCCAATGAGGTCAGGGGCTTGACGAGAACTGGAAAAAAAGGCTAGTATACACCAAGCTTGGTGAGCGAGGGCAACAAGGCACCAAAGGAGCCTGAAAAAGGGGAGACCCTGCAGGGCTTTTCAGGACATGCAGAGGAGTTTTGTCTTTATTTGAAATGCAAATTGGATGCCATGGAAAAGTTGTAACTGGGATGAGGGCCATTAGAAAACGTCTCTCTGGCTGCAAAATGGTGGCCATATTAGAAGGGATGGCGGGGTGGAGTTTCCCATCAAGGAAAGTAGGTGCTCAGAGTCTCACCTATGCTGGCAGTGACCTGAGTCCCCCACAATCACAAGGGCAACGGCACAGCCAACTCAGGAATTCAGGACCACAGTGTGCAACCCCCAAACTCTTTCCCCTACAGAATCACCTAGTAGCACAATTTTAAGGTGTGATGTTGTCACATTCCTTCACCTCTCTGTGAAACTACCCATTGACACAGACAACAACGCTGACAATAACCAGCACGAAGGTACCAAGTCCAGTGACGGGTTATCAGCACACACATGGTGATCTCTTCCCAACTATACGTATATATCCTCTGCCTAAGAGAGAAGTTCAAGTGTATGCTCTTTAAAATGGTAATAATTTAAAAACTTAACCTTCACTCACTGTCTATTTAGTGATTCTCCACCGGGGCAATTTTGTCCCCCTCCCCTGAGGACATTTGGCAACGTGTAGAGGCACTTTTGGTTGTCACCCTGGGAGGATGTCTAACTGGCATCTCACTGTTTAGCCAGAGATGCAGCTAAACATCCTACAATGCACAGGACAGTCCTCCAGAACAAAGAATTACCAGCCCCAAAATGTCAATAATCCCGCTATTGAGAAATCTGATCTACAAGGTGGGTTCTTGAGTAACTGCATGAACAGAACATCACACACACACACACACACACACACACACACACACACACACACACACACACACACACTGACCTCCATTTGACAGAGCAGCTAGCGTTATTTACTTTAACAAGTGCAACTGGTAGAGGTGAGTCCTTCTGGGAGGACAAGTGTACCCTAGCAACAGAGCCATATGACTTGGCAGGTGCTGGGAAGGATTCTGGAGTAAAGGGAAGGGCAGTGGACACCTGGTCCTATCTTGTAAGTCATGAGGCCTCACAGTGCCATGGGGGTTAATAAGTCAAGAGCACAGTGGATCCTTCATAGCTCTCTCACTCCTAATGACCAGAGGCAGTGCCTTTGCAGAGAAACTTCTAGCAACTCAGTGGAGGAATGCAGCAGGAACCCTCACCACAAGAACAACCGGTAACTTCTCTCATTTTCCTCTTTCCCTCACCCTATTTTTGTGAGACAGGGACTAGCTACAATAGTCAACAAGGTCCGTTTAGTGTATGATCTGGTCTTGCTGTGACTAACAAGATGACTGGCTATATATATCCTCTTTATGGTTGTTCATTATATCACCCTAACATAAAGTAATTTAACTTCGGTGGGATAATTAGGGTATTTCTAATCTAACTGATAGTCTGAATGAAATGAGATTTTCAGAGGCAGATTTGCGTATCAGGAGACTGGTGACCTCCAGCCCCAATTTTCACACAATGTATTTATCTGACAGCCCGACTTCCCAGGCATACTGAATCCATACATTTCCAAGCCTGTGCGTGATAGAACACACCCGCAAATGAGATTACTCTATTTATAATGAGATTTCCATGGGCTCAAGGAGGTAGATCATAATATTTTAACTGAGGCCTTCAGACTGACGGAGAAACTGTATGTTAACAGAGACCCTGAGACGCAAATGTACTCAAGAGGGCAGGTGGCCTGTATGGGGTCTCGGAGATGCAACTCAGCAGGAGAAATAAAGGCAGAGGCCCCTGAGGTGCCTGCCTGACTGGGACAGCCCAGGGCCACCCCAGCAGGGCAAACATCGTGCTGGGAGGGTCACAGCAAGGCGGTCTTCACCTGCCCCTTGGAGAAGATGCAGAAAGAGTCTGCCCAGTAAGCCTGAGATAGGGGACCAAGGAAGGAGATCTGGAAAGTGGAAGCAGTAGAGCCCGGCAGGGTCAGGCCAGCAGCCTGAGCAAGCAGGCAGCTGACAGACCTACCGCCTGCTCCCCAGTCCCCCAAACACACCCCCAGGGGCCGACCCACTCACCTCTGACCTCCACGCTGGCTCCAAACCTTGCCATTAGAGTCACGCTTTTACACCTGTCATCAGAGGCAGGACGCCAGCTCTTAGGAAAATATGCCCATTTTTCATTCCCATTTTTCATTCATTCATTGAGTACCCACATATGGCAAGCACTAGTAAGGCTCACAACAGATGAAGTCTCTCTTCCAGGCTATTTACATCCTTCTGGTTTTGTTGCTCAAGCCTCCTTAGTAAATTCCTGTAAATTCCCTTTAGAATTTAATTTGAGAGAAAAAAGTTTGTTCTTCTGGAAGAAATAATGTTTTCTTTTATCAGATAATGAGAACTATGCAGCTCATCTGGCTCCCCTTGTTTTCTTGGGTGCCAGGAAGCTCAGAGGTTAAGGTTATACTCAGTCGTAGAATTAGGTTGATGTTTTGTGTCTTTTTCTTTCTTATTTTCTATTTCTAGTGAAAAAGATTTATTTAATGCTTTTTATTTTTTGAGGTATTTTGGTATTTCAATACTCCTTTGGAAAGGAGTACTTTATTAAATATATTTATTAAAACATTAAGAAATAAACAAAGACAGAAGCATTGACTTAAAAAAGCCCACTGTTAAAAATCCTCTAGTATTTACTAAGTACCTATCAGTAGCAAACACTGGCTGAGCATGTAACGTGGGCCCTTTTCTAAGCACTTTGTACCTCACGGCAGCCTTTGCGGTAAGTAGTATTATCCCCACTCCAGAGAGGAGAGAATGAAGAACAGAGGCCTAAGCAGGTTGCCTGAGATTACGCAATCAGTAAGGAGTAGAACCAGGATCAAAACCTGGGCAGTCTGGTACCAAGAGCTGCCCTCTTAACCACTGCTTCTCAGCATATACAACTTACTGCACTGGGCAAAGGAAAATGTACAGTATACGTACTGGACGCCTCTATCAGGCTGCCTCCCCTCCTCTGGTGCCCCATTTTGTATTCCAGCCATCGCTACAGCAACCGGCCACGCTGGTGCTCAGGTGTGACCTGGCAGCGCCTTGCCTGGACAGTGTGGAGAGTCTCTCACTTTCTGCCCTAAGGTTGCAGAAATCTGCTCAATGATTCTGACGCATGCACACACTTGGAAGAGGGAGGGACCTAACACCCCATGGGGCAAACCTTGACCAGTGAGGGATGGAGCCAGTGGATAAATGCTCCTATTTCTGTCCTGTGGGCAGAGAATTCTGAGGCCCATTCTACACAGCTCCTCGGGATCTCAGTGGAATACAGCTGCTGTTGCCCACACTGCTGATCAGCTCAGTAACGTTGGGTTGGCCTTCCTTCTAGTTCACTCCTCCTAGGTTCCACTCTACCTCCTTGGGATCCATTTCTAATACAACAGACTACGTGTATGCAAGAGCTTATCTCAGCTCTGCGTTGTGGGGAAACCAAGGCTAAGACATTACAGTTCATAGCTTGAGGAGTTCAGATCAGGGTGACACGTCATCACAACAGGAAAAACTCAGTAACGATGCCTTAACAATCCATGACGAAGCAGCGACAAGAGTGACTTGACCTGTAAAAGGACAAGAGCACGGAGAAGTGAAAGAAGCAGGGAGAGACGATAAAGGTTTCTTGGAGCGCAGACACGCGTTCATTTACATGTCGTCTGTGGCTGCTTTCCTACCACAACAGCAGAGCCTCGTAGTTGCTACGGAGACCCACGGCCCACCAAGCCAAAGATATTTCATATCTGGCCGTTTACTGAAAAGTGTGTGGACCTCTGATAGAGAAAAGCCAGGATGCTGTGGGGATACAGAGAATGGGCACACATCCTATTTCTGAGGGTAGCTGGGAGGGTTGGACTGTTGAAGAACAGGAGCAGGGGCATTCCAGGTAGAGGCAACAGCCGAACCGAAGGCGCGGCGTCAACACGCTGCTGGCGAGGAACCAGGTTTACCACCGCAGGAGAGAAAGGGACCATGAGAGGAGTGATGGGACATGAGGCTCAGGCAGAGATTTAAGGTCTCTGCTGCTCAGTTATTTCTCTCACTTTAGGATATTTCCTTCAATAGCCAAATATACTGTAACAAAGAGTAACTCCAGAGCTGGGTGTGTGCCTTCTACTGAACGGAGTTTATGGGGAGTTCGGGACAATTCTGTTCTTTTGATGAACAGCGGGAGCCCGTCTCGCGAAGCAGCCCTCTTTGCACCCGGGCATCCCTGACATTAAAGGCCCACTGCCCTGCCCTCCTCAGGGGGAATGCCTCAGGATGCGCCAGCTCAGCCCTCCTGCCCCTCTCACTGCTAAACCACACAGAGCTGACACGTCACCATGACGGTCAGCCCCAGCTGAGCGCTCTGACCAGTCTCCCTGCAGGCCTGCCTTTTGTTTTCCTGGAACGAGGATGCAGGAACAGTCATGGGGGACTGAGACCTGCCCCACGGCTCCGAGAGGTAGTGCTTCTTCGTGCCATTGGGAAAGGAAAAACCCTGGGGGATCAGGATGGTCTGAGGATGCGTTATTTTGTTCAGTTCTTTCAGGAATATGTATTGAGGGAGGACAAAATACATGCCAGGCGGGGCAATCTTCTCAGGATACAAAAGAATGATGAAGGCCCTCTCCTGCCCTCAAGGGGCTCACAGTCTAACTGGGGAGATGGACGTGCTATTCCACAGCAGAGAGAGGCTGCCAGCTCCCCTCTGATGGGAGTGCAGCCCTGAGAGGTAAAGCTTGGAGGATATTAGAAGCTCAATAAACATCCTAAGAGAATCTGCTTTAATGATTATTTTGGAATGAACTACAGTTACCACATCAACTGCTGACATGAAAGTACATGCATAAAGTACTGAAGAATACTCCAAAATGGTTTATTCCCCCTCAAGAGATTTTCCTGACAATACTTATCTATACTGGTTGGGTGAACCATTTTTGAATAAGCAATGCAAAGGTGAATTTCAATCCCCAAAGGACAGACTTAAAGATAATTTGGAAAACAAACTGGTAGTGCCAAGCCGCTGGCATTTAGATGCCCATTTCAGTTGTTTCAGATTTGGCTTAGATGGAAATGTGGAAAACCAACATTGATTTTTTTCAAAAAGAAAAAATAGTTAACATTTACTAAGTATGGACATTTTGTCAGGCACTGCTATGGCTTCATATGTTTTATCTCATTTAATCTCCCCAGGAATCCTCGAGGTAGATTTTAGTATTATTACTGTCACCATGTTACAGACGAGGCAACTAAGTCTTAAACAGACTAAGTAACTTGTCCCCCAGCCATCACTGGAGGAGGCAGATGTCACCTGACAGTTTATCCACAGGGGCCAGACCCTTAACTATCACACCAACTGTCTCCCCTTACTGACTAGTCCCCAGTTCCTGCCTGGGACATCTTTTTTCAGCAGTTTGGCCCAGAACAGATCTCAGGATAAGTTCCTTCTTTGTGATAAGCAGGGCCCACGATCTCTGACAGCTGTTCCCCGCTCTTCATCATCATCTGAAACAATCAGTAAGCATTAGAGAGTACTTTTCCCTTTACAAAGGTGATAATTAGATAACAAGCTGAGATTAAAGTAATTACAGTTAGACAGCTGGCGAGGCAGCACAGTCATGTTGAAATATTGTTGGTACTTCAGCATCTGGTTCTAATAACAGCATAGGCTAAAGGATTTTACATTAATTACAGAACATAATTTAATATAAACATATTTAATTACAATTGATGAGCGATAAACTGTTCGAGAATGACTTAACCCCTTCCGCGTGTCAAAGTGATGGGAACTTTGGGCAGTCCGTGGCCTCTTCTGCTGTCTTTCTCTCCCTCCCCTGCCACGCCCTCCATTACTCCCTGGTTCCCTCGACCAGAGAAACGCCCCCCCCCCAAAGAGGGAATCTTCTAGACAAGGATGTTGCTCATTGATTATCCCGTGGTGTTTGGCACCTGTACAGTGCCACCTATCCTTAGAAAGCCAAGTGGAAGGAGGCGAGTGTGCAAGCCAGGCTGGGATGCATTGCTTCCACCTGACCAGCTGCCTTCCTCACATTGGCTCACACTGGTGAAATGAGGCTGCCTCTCCCTGGCTGGTCTTCTCAGTGTCCTCACACCTCTATATGCTGCTGGCTTGCCTTTTGACAGTCAGTGAGCAACCTATTAAACAATCCTCAGATCTCTTAGAAAACGTATAAAGGTAAACTCATTTTTTTGTCATGATCAGGAAGTCCCTGACCACAATAGTTAGGGTATTTTCACAGTTTTGGAGTCAATGTGTAATACCTGGAGGCTTCTACATGAAACAGGACACTATTCTGGCAGAAATTCTTCCTTACATGCTGCCAACCCCCATCCCTACCCCCAAAATTGGCAGAAGCAGACCTTGGATGAAACGGTTTACAACAAACTGAGACCACACAGACACAACCTCCATTGGATAAAGGACTCAATCATTAACTGCACATTGTCTTTCTAGAAGCCCCATTTACAAATGGAAGACTTCAAAAGTCACAAAAGCCATGTTGTGGACTGCACACATGTCTGTGTTCCCCCCAGATCATATATTGAAACCCTACCCTTTGATGGAATGGTATTAGGAGGTAGAGTCTTTGGGAGGTAATCAGATTTAGAAGAGGTCATGAGGGTGGCTCGATCTCTCTTCCCTCGGCCATGTGAGGATACAGCAAGAAGGCAGCTGTCTGCAAACCAAGAAGAGGGCCCTCCCCAGAACTCAACCATGCTGGTACCCTGATCTGGGCTTCCCAGCTTCCAGAATGGTGAGAAGTAAATTTCTATTGTTTAAACCACCAATTTACAGTAGTTTACAGTTTACAGTTTAAAATTCTATTATAGCAGCCCAAACTGACTAAGACACACCACTAGGTCTCAACTGCAATACAACTGAGAGTCAATCCAAAGAAATTACAAGGCTGATCCTTCCTTAGAAAAGAGTAAGTAGCCCTGGAGCGAACTGGGAAAATTCATTGTCAAGTTTCCCTATGACAAATGATGTGAAATTACAAATAGCCTCAAATACTGTTTTTACCTCCTGCTGTGGATTTCAAAGTATAAAGCACACATTCTCCTAAAAGCTATCATGAGTGCTGAAAAAGACGGTTTATTATTCATAAGTAAGCAAGTACAAGCTACTTCTAGAGGAATCACTGACAGGTGCACAAAAAGTAAAATTAGTGTGACAATTCAGAACCACATAGCATCCAAGAGAATGAGGCACTCTTCAAGTGAAAACATATCCTTTCGAAGAAAAAAAAATTTAATTTCCCTCACATAGTAAATATGCAATGTGAGAACTATAAGGTAGTTCTTTTAGGTGAAGTGCTCCTGCAGAAATGAGGAAGGGACAGGAAGGGAAAGTAGCCAATAAAGCATTTGCTATTCAAAAAGTTACCACTGTCATCAAAACTAAAAGCTTGTGTGTGTCAAAGGACACTAGCAAGAAAGTGAAAAAACCTACAGAATGGGAGGAAGTATTTGTCTTCTTCTCCCTTTTCCCTTCATCCAACCCAGTGACGTGAGGATCTTTTCTTGCACCTTTGCTTGTATGAAATCTTCTGCCAGCTTTCAGCAGGTATTTTGTGAGAATTGTTCCACATGTAGACGTATTTTTGATTTACTTGTGGGAGGGAGTGAGCTCCACCTCCCTCTACTCCACCATCTGGATCTCCAGGGGAAAGTATTTGTAAATCATATTCTATGATAAGGGTCTAGTATCCAGAATATATAAAGAACTCTTACAACCTAACAATAAAAATACAAATAACCCAGTTGAAAAATGGAGAAAGGATTTGAATAGGTATGTTTCCAAAGAAGATGTACCAAAGACCAATAAGCATGTGAAAAGATGCTCAACATCATTAGTTATCAGGGAAATGCAAATGAAAATCAAAATGAGATACCACTTCATACACACCAGGATGACTATAAGCAAACAGATAAATAATTACAAGTTGTGGAGAAACTGAAATCCTCAGACACGGCTGGTGGGAATATAAATGGCACAGTCACTGTGGAAAACAGTGATGGTTACTGTTGATGGTTACTCAAAAAGTTAAATATAAAGTTACCATATGACTCAAGCAATTCCATTCTAGGTACATACCCAAAAGAACTGAAAACATGTCCACACAAAAACTTGTATACAAATATTCATAGCAGCATTATTCATAATAGCCAAAAAGTGGGAACAACCAAAATGTCCATCAAATGACAAATGAGTAAACAAAATATGGCTTATCCATACAACAGAATAGTATTTGGCCATAAGAAAAACACAAGCTGCAACGTGGACCAACCCTGAAAACATCATGCTGAGTGAAAGAAGCCAGACACAAAGGATTATACATACTATGATTCCATTTATACGAAATGTCCAGAATTGACACATCTATAGCGACAGAAAGGTTGCCAGAGGATGGGAGGAGAGGGGAACTGAGTGACTATTAACAGGTAGGGGGCTTCTTTTGGGGGGTGATGGAAATGTTCTGGAATTAGGTAGTGGTGAGGGCTACACAACATTGCGAATATACTAAAAGCCACCGAATTGTACACTTAAAATGGTTAAAATAGTAGGTTTTGTGTTATGTAAATTTTATCTCCATTTTTGAAAGCTACCACTCTGGGACCTGGAGCCTGATCCCACTAGGGAAGGCTGGGAGCCTGTATTACAGTGTGCAGCTCAGAGTTATCTCATCCAAGAGGTAAGGAAGCTGGGGTATTCATACATTAACTCCCATCAGCCAGTGACTGAAGGTTGCTTTTGGGGAACATTGATTCCTTGCACTTCTGGCCTGCCCGGCCAAAGGGGCTCTGGTGGCCAGAGAAAGTCCTTAGGCAAAGAAATGCTGGTGCTGACAGCGGATGGTCAGACCAGTGTGCCCTGAAAGTTACAGGCAAGGAGGTTTGGGCAGTGGACCAACAATCTGCTACTCTCTCATCAAGTTGTTTTAGGATTGAACAAGAAAGGCTGTGTAAAGGCTTTACAGTGCCAAACAAAGAGAGAGCTCTCAATAAATGCAAGTTATTTTTACAAAAGATGCAATAGGTTAAATAATTTGATCCACACTGCACAGTTAATGCAAGGTGGAGCTGGGATTTACACAGATCTCTCTGTGCAGCTCAATCTTTCACACAGACAATTATATTAACCAAACGTACAGTAACCAATCTTGCAAACACACCTCCGATGGCAACTGTGTCATCACGGCATTCAGAGGCTATCATAAACATCTACTCTCTCTCCTCCCCCTTATGCGCCCTTGGTGGGGGAAGCAGCTGCTTTTCTCACAAAAAGGCCTTGAGGGCTGAAGTTACTGTCTGCTCAAACTTCAGGGTTTGAATATTATGTAGCTTGTTGTGTAGTTGTTTAATTGAGACTCAAAGCTTGCACATTTACTGACAATTTAGTGCAAAGGACCAAGACAGACAAACACCTGCAACTGCAGAAGCAGCAGGACACTATCCTCACTAACCTATCGGTCCTGCTGTTCTCCAGAATAATCTGGCTCAACAAAGGAGGTGTACTAGCAGAAACACTAGAGGAATCCCCTGCATGAACTCCCACCAGAGAGCATGCCAGAGGGGTGACATGAGGATGGGGGCTGCAAAACCCACACCTACCTCATCGGGTACGGGTTGATGATCGTGTCTAGGTAGCTGTAGTACACAGCATTGTTCCCACGGCCGTGCTGGTCATTGTTCTGCCACCTCGTCTGGATGAGCAAGAAGTACCCATAGGCCTCGTGGTGCTGGTGGCAATCCTCAACTCTCTGATTCTCTGATGATGTAGCCAAGGAACGGATATTCCTAGGAAGCAGCCTCAAAACCCAAAAGGTCGTGGCTGGTAATTGCTGCCCTGGAGAGTACCTTCAAGAAAAAAAGCAATAAGGGATAAGAATGGTCTCCAGAAATCTTGATTTTAGTTTTACAAAAGCAATTGCATTACATTTTGGCCATTGGTTTCAAAAGGAAATTAGAGGGGACTTCCCTGGTGGCGCAGTGGTTAGGAATCTGCCCACCAATGCATGGGACACGGGTTCGAGCCCTGGTCTGGGAAGATCCCACATGCCACAGAGCAACTAAGCCCGTGAGCCACAACTACTGAGCCCACGAGCCACAACTACTGAAGCCCGCGTGCCTAGAGCCCATGCTCCACAGCAAGAGAAGCCACCGCAATGAGAAGCCTGAGCACCGCAACGAAGAGCAGCCTCCGCTCGCCACAACTAGAGAAAGCCCAAGCGCAGCAACCAAGACCCAACACAGCCAAAAATAAATTAATTAAATTTTAAAAAAAAGGAAATTAGATTTTTTTTTTCTGCTAGGAAATAAATCTTCCCTGATAATCCAGGTCCTTGCCACAAACCTATTTATTTATTTATTTTTGGCTGCGTTGGGTCTTTGTTGCTGAGCACGGGCTTTCTCTAGCTGCGGCGAGTGGGGGCTACTCTTCCTTGTGGTGCGCAGGCTTCTCATTGCGGTGGCTTCTCTTGTTGCGGAGCACAGGCTCTAGGCATGTGAGCTTCAGTAGTTGTGGCACATGGGCTCAGTAGCTGTGGCTCGCGGGCTCTAGAGCTCAGACTCAGTAGTCGTGACACACAGGCTTGGTTGCTCCGCGGCATGTGGGATCTTCCTGGACCAGGGATCAAACCCATGTCCCCTGCACTGGCAGGTGGATTCTTAACCAC
Source organism: Tursiops truncatus (assembly GCF_011762595.2). Lineage (NCBI taxonomy): Eukaryota > Metazoa > Chordata > Mammalia > Artiodactyla > Delphinidae > Tursiops > Tursiops truncatus. Next base: position 82,461,241 of record NC_047041.1, read on the forward strand.
TGCGCCACCAGGGAAGTCCCTTACTTTTTAAAAGGACTCCTTATTTTAAAAGGCTTTGGCACACATTGACAGAAGCAAGTGAAGCCTTTGTTTGAATTTGACTAGTAGGAATTTAAAGTGTATTTGTATGGGGGTGCTCTATTCCACAAAGTATTTCAAGGAGGGTACTGTTTCTGACAAAATCTGTAACATCACCAAGGGCATAGAGTTTGGGTAAACAGTATAAAGTAAAATGTTTACCAGAAAATATTATCAATTGGGCCTATCAACTATAAGGTTTTTTTCTTTTAAGTGCATTAGTTTTCTTTTAGAACAAAAGTAATGTCCTATGGAAAATGTTTAGATTATGCACAAAGGGGAAAAAAACCCCAACAACCCAACAATACCAGCTATTGACACTTCTGTGTGCATTATTCCAGTCTTATATTTATGTATCTACGTACACATTCTTAAATAGGACCGTACTGCTCATGTTGTTTTGTAATCTCCTGTGCTTAACAATACTCTCTAACGTTAAATAGAGAGAGTGTCTAAATATGCTTAAATATTCTCTTATATCACTTGCAGTGCTGGATTCTGTTATATTCCATTATATTGAAGCACCAAAATTTCTCAAATATTCTTTTGCTGCATATTGAGAATTTTGATTCCAAGTTTGTTAAATGGCATTGTAAATAAACCTTCGCACACATCCACGATCATCTTCTTAGGATAAATACTTAGAAGCAGAATTGCTGGGTCAAAGGGTAAGTGAGTTGTTAAGGATTTTGATATAAGTTAATGCCCTCCAGAAAGGTGGTACCAATTCATACCCTCCACAGCAGTGTACGAGCAGGCCCATTTCCTTGTCAATTTTAAAATGCTTTGTCAATTTGACTGTGTTCTCTCATTTCCATACAAATTTAATGAAATGTGCTAAGGGGAAAGATGACTGCAATGGAATACCAGCTACGATGGAATAACCGGTATCGGAATAACCTCTCTGTCTGAGAACAACTACAGGAGCTAGATGAAACATAAAAGAAGAGCTGTTTGATCACTGGAGGAAAAAAATCACAGCAGCAGGACTCTACAGTCTGTACCCCCAGGGACAGGGTAACACACTGGCCTCTGCTGTTTCTCATCAGGGCACTTGCCAATTCACCACATGGGGAATAAAGGCTGAAGAGGTAACAGCAACCTACAGCTTGCAGTGGTCTTGCTGTGTTGGAAGAGTTGACAAGAACTGAAAGGCCAACATCCTGGAGAAAGTGAGCTGCAGAGAAGTGAGCCTAATAGGGCAGATTCCCCTCAAGGACTTTGCTGACTCACAAGCTGCACATGCTCAGAGAAAACAAAGAAACCAGCAGAAGCAACTGTACACGACTAAAATCTCAGGAGGAAACAGGAGTCTCATTGCACTGAGAACCCAAAAATGAGCTTTTAGAGCTGCCAGGGAGGAGGGCAAAGACCCCAGACTGAGTTTCAAAATACCAGGCCAACCAGGAAAGAAGAACAGAGGAATTTTTTTTTAATAAAATAAAATAAAAAGAGTCCCACAGACTCACACAGATTTAAAAATAACTATGAATAATATACATCACAGATAAAAGGCCCAACACATAAAGAACTCTAAAACTGAAGGAGGAAAAAGATCAAAAACCCAATAGAAAAATAAACAAAAGTCACAGACAGACAATTCACAAATAAAGATTTTAAATGACCTTTAAACATATGAAAAGATGGACAACTTCAGTTATAATGGAAATTATAACTGCAAATTATAACTATGCTGAGATACCATTTCTCAATGATTATATTTGGTAAAAATTACAAAGCTTGATAGCACATTCTCTTGACATAGCCATGAGGAAAGAGAGTTTTATACATTGATGGTGGGAATGTCCCCCCACCTTTATGGGAGGAGAATTTGACAGTATGTAACAAAACCACAAGTGAGTTTACCTGTTGAATTGCATCTAAGCATTTACCTTGAAGATACACCTTCAAGAATGTACAAACAAACAAAACAAAACAAAACAAAACATGCGAACAAAGTACATCACTATTTGTGATTGAAAAATACTGGGAAAAAACACACTTAGGAGATTGGTTGAATGAGCTATGGTATATTCACACAATGGTATATTATGCAACTGTAAATAAAAACTATAGAAGATGTGATATGGAGTGATTTCCAGGATATATTTGCTGTCAATCAATAAAAGCAAAGTGCCAAAGGGTATATATAGTACGATACGTTTATGTAAGAAAGAAGAGGAAATAAGATAATATAAATGTATTTATTTGTATTTTAAAAAAAAGAAACTCAGGAAGAATGAGCCAGAAACTAATAAGGGTGCATTAAGGTGCAGGGGGTGAGAAAGGGGAAGTGACCCTCCTCTCAATATAGATTTCTGTGTAATTTTGAGTTTTGGAAGCATGTTAATGCTTTACATACATAAAATAATGATGATGATGAAGATGATGAAGCTAAATTAACAGAGATGGAGGGGAAAGAAACCAAAAATGGAATATAAATGAATAAGCCTATAATTCAAATGAATAACACTGAAGGGAAAAATAATTACTTCTGAATACAGAGTTTTCATTATATACCCACAGTTTGAAAACAAAAATCTTTTAACAAGTATTAAACACTGGTTAGTCAGTATGATTTTTTATAGTGGTAGGGTTAGCAATTCTGAAACACTTTCTGTGAATCTAAGCCTGGGCAAGTGAGTAAATATACTGAGGATAATGTGAACTAAGTTTGTCATTTGGAAAAAGGACGTACAAATATGGAAAGGAAAAAGACTAAAATGAACCTTCTGGTATTAGATTAGATCTGGGAGCATCAATATGAACTCCTCGATTAGAGGCAGAGATAGAGATTTCCTAGCCCAGCTGAGGCTAGACATAATGGCACTCCAGTAGAAAATCAGCGCACTTAGCGCCCAGATCTTAGTTTGTAAATACCCATTTCCACAAAAAGGAACCAGGGCTCCTTAAAGAAAACAACTGATTCTAATGATGGGACAGATAAAGTAAAAGATGATCCTGGAATATCTTACTGTGCCAGAAAGTAAAGAAATGTTCAAAGAATTATGGGCATGTTAAAAGTTCATGGGAAGGGGCTTCCCTGGTGGCGCAGTGGTTGAGAGTCCGCCTGCCGATGCAGCAAACGCGGGTTCGTGCCCCGGTCCGGGAAGATCCCACATGCCGCGGAGCGGCTGGGCCCGTGAGCTATGGCCGCTGAGACTGCGCGTCCGGAGCCTGTGCTTCGCAATGGGAGAGGCCACAACAGTGAGAGGCCCACGTACCGCAAAAAAAAAAAAAAAAAAAAAAAGTTCATGGGAGGGACTTCCCTGGTGGCGCAGTAGTTAAGAATCCACCTGCCAATGCAGGGCTCATGGGTTTGAGCCCTGGTTCAGGAATATCCCACATGCCGTGGAGCAACTAAGCCCACGAGCCACAACTACTGAAGCCCACGCGCCTAGAGCCTGTGCTCCACAGCAAGAGAAGCTACAGCCATGAGAAGCCCGCGCACTGCAACAAAGGGTAGCCCCCGCTCACCACAGCTAGAGAAAGCCCGCACGCAGCAACAAAGACCCAACGCAGCCAAAAATTAATTAATTAATTTAAAAAATTTTTTAAAGTTCATGGAGCCTGCTTGAGTGAGTTCCCAACGGCCAATTTGAAACATTTGAGCATCAAATTTCAAAATGAGATCAATGCATTATAACCTTTTGAATTAAATAAGAATTAAATCTACCAAATTAATAAAGGGGGGTGAAGGAAAGTTATCCCTTACATAAGTATGCTCAGTAATAAATGTAGAAAGGATAATGGAGTTAGAAAATCATCATTTTGCAAATATCATAGTAATAATTGATTCAAATATCATAGTAATAATTGATTCAGTCAACAATCATTTACAGATGCTAAAATATACTGGGTACAGGTTTGGTGAGGAGCAGATTATTTGCACTGTCTCAAACTATTTCCCCACAAATTATTTACTCACTACAAATTAATAATGGTACGTTTATGTTGGCTCATACTGGTAAGATAGCTCCTTATCCAAGTTATCAAAGTTAATATCACTAATAATGAAGCAAATGAACATCAAATGCCTCCTGATATGATGGACTGTGAAGGACACAGTATCACTTTTGTGTTATTTCTGCCAACAAAGCAATATCTGAATCTAATCATGATGAAACACCAGAGAAACCAAAATTAAAGAACATTCTACAAAGTAATTGTTCTGTACTCTTCAAAAATATCAAGATCATGAGAGACAGATAAAGAAGAATTGTTTCAATTAAAGGAGACAAAACAAACATGACAACTAAATGCAATGTATGATCCTAGATTACACACTAGACTGGGAAAAAGATGTTGCTAGAAGGGACATTATTGGAATAATTGATAAAATTGTAATTTAGACTGTAGATCAGGTAACAGTATTGTATCAATATTAAACTTTCTAATTTTGAAGTTGTACTTTAGTTGTATAAGAGAAATTCCTTGTTTTTAGTAGATACAAACTGAAGAATTTAGGAATAAAGAAGGATGACATCTGCAACATCTTGCCAAATGGTTCAGAAAGAAATAACGTGTGTGCGTTGGGTGGGTGGGGTGATAATACATGTGCATGGAGGGGAAGATGATAAAGTAAATGAGGACAAAAATGTAAAAAATTGGTGAATCTAGTTAGAAGATATAAAGTAATGCTTTCCGCTATTCTTACAAGTTTTCTGTAAATTTGAAGTTATAAAAAAATCAAAAGTTACCTTGAAAAGCTATCACTAATATGTTCAAAAAACAGATTAAAAAATTTGATAATTTTACCAGAGCATTGGAATCTATGAAATACAATCATTATATTATGAATTCAATAGATCAGTTAAACAATAGACTAGTCACAGAAGGGAGAACTAATTAACTGGAAGATAAATCAGTCTAAATATTTAGAATGAAGCACAAACAGATATAAGACTTTAAAATACAAAACAAACATAAGCAAAAGATAGGACACTACTTTTTTAAAAAGTAGGAAAGAGAGAGATAATGGGTAATAAGCAATATTTGAAGAAATACTGGCAGAAATTTTCCCCAAAATGAAAGCAATGAAGCCACAGATTCAAGAATCATTATGAACACAAGCTGGATAAATTAAAGAAAACCAAACATAACAAAACTGCTGAAAACAAAGACAAAGACAATCTTAAATACAGGAAAAAAATAAAAGACACTTTACCTTCAAAGCAACAACAATAAGATGACTTATTCAATGGAAACAATAAAAAAGACAAAAGAGTGGCACCTTTAAAATTCTTAAAGTAAATGATTGCAGAGCTAGAATTCCACACCCAGAGAAAACATCCGTCAAAAATGAAAGCAAAATAAATAGTCATTTTAACAAAAACTGAAAGAATTTATCCCAAACAGACCTACACTAGGAAATGCTGAAGGGCACTCTTCAGATAGGCGGAAAATGACCCTCAATGAAAGCATAGTAATGCAGAAAAGAATAAAGAGCAATGGAAAGAGTAGATAGATGGGTAAATTTAAATTAATAATGACTGCTTAAAACAATATTAATAATATCTTGTGGCATTTAAAATATATATGGAATTAAAATATCCCAGAACAGTAGCAAAAGAGATAGGAGGGTAAATTCAGTTATAGTGTTATAAGATCTTTTCTTTTTTTAGTAAGTGATAACAATCCTAATTTAAGGTTGAGTATAAGTCAAGGAAGCATGATGTAACCTCTAGGATAATCAGAAAAATATTAGAAAAAGAATATTTAATTAACAAAGGGAAAACTAAACAATAAAGATACTTTTCAAATCCAAAAGAAGACAATATGTCAGGTGAAAGGACCAAAAAATAGATGAAACAAACAAAAAACAAACAGTATAGTGGATTTGAATAAAACTTAGCAATAATTACATGAATTATAACAAACTACTCCAAATAATAGGCATAGACTGTCAGAATGGATTTTTTTAAAACCCAACCACACGTTATTTATAATAGACACACCTTAAATATAAGGACACAGAAAAGTTGGTAGTAAAATGATGGAAAACATACAAACATGAACAAGAAAAAAGGCTGGTAGAGATATACTAATGACAGACAAAACGATATACTAATGACAGACAAAACAGATTTTAAGGCAAGAAGTAATACTACATATAAAAGAGAAACTTTCGGTAAAGATAAAAAGGTCAATTCAACAAAGATTTCATAACACAGACTCAAATATAGTAAAAACTAACAAAACTAAAGGAGTAATAAACCAATTCCCAATTGCAATGCACAGCTCTAACACACCTCTCTCAATAGCTCAAAGAAGAAGCAGAAAATAATCTATAGAAAATTAGAACAACATGATTAAAAACTTAACACAGGACCCACTGACTGTAGAATACACATTATTGGTTTTTTTTCCAATAAATTTATTTATTTTATTTATTTATTTTCGGCTGTGTTGGGTCTTCGTTGCTGCATGCGGGCTTTCTCTAGTTGAGGTGACCAGGGCCTACTCTTCGTTGCGGTGCATGGGCCTCTCATTGCAGCAGCTTCTCCTGCTGTGGAGCACAGGCTCCAGGCACACAGCCTTCAGCAGTTGTGGCTCACAGGCTCTAGAGAGCAGGCTCAGCAGTCATGGCGCATGGGCTTAGTTGTTCCACGGCACGTGGGATCTTCCCGGACCAGGGCTCGAGCCCATGTCCCCCTGCATTGGCATGCAGATTCTCAGCCACTGCGCCACCAGGGAAGCCCAAATACACATTATTTTTAGGTACATATAGAAGTTACCAAAATAAAGCATATACTGGGTCATAAAACAAATCTGAACAAATTTTAAAGAATTAAAATCAGAGTCTATTCTCTGACCACAGTGGAATTAATCTAAAAATCAATAACAATAACTACAACAAAAACACAATTTTAAAACTCCCCAAAAGCCTGAAAATCAATTAATAAAGTTAAATAAGAAATCACAATGGAAAATAAGAAAACATTTTCAATAGAACAGTAATAAAAATATGACATATAAAAACTTGTGGGATATACCTAACTTGCAGTTAGAGAAAATACAATAGTTAAATGAAAATCTAAGGATGAAAATGAATGATCTAAGGATCCATCTCAACAAGCTTGAAAAAGAGCAGCAAATTAAACTAAAAGAAAGGATATGAGAGTAATAATGAAGATAAGGACAAAAATCAATAAAATAGACATAAAAATAATAGAGGAGAAGTCAGTAAATTTTTTCTATAAAGGGACAAATGGTAAGTATTTTAAATTTTGTGGGCCATAAAATATGTCACAACTACTCAACTCTGCCACTGTAATCCAAAAACAGGCATAGACAATACATAAATGAATGGAAATAGCTGTGTTACAATAAAACTATATTTACAAAAACAGGTAATGGGTTAGATTTGACCCATGAGCCATATTTTGTCAATCCCTACAGTAGAAAATACAATAAAGCCAAAAGTTTGTTCTTTGAGAAAATAAAACAAAACAAACAAAATTCATAAAAACCCCAGTAAGACTGTAGAAAGAAAAGAGGGGACAAATTATCAATATAAGAAATGAAAAAGGGACACCACTACAGATATCACAGGTATCAAAAAGATAAGATGATATAAATAACTTTAGATCAATAAATTTGATAATTTAGATGAAATGGACAAATTCATATTTAAAAATACTTTAAAAAATACTAACTTACCAAAACTGACAAAAGAAGAAACAGAAAATTCAAATAGTCCTATATCCATTAAAATGTGAATCTATAATTAAAGCCTGTCCACAAAGAAAACTTCAGGATCAAATGGCTTCATCAGTAAATTCTTTAAACATTTCATGAACTACCACCAATCTTATACAAATTATTCCAAAGAACAAATAAAGTGAAGTCATTTCTGAACACATTTTATGAGGCCTGTACAGCCTTGATACCAAAACTTATCAATAAAGAAAAAGTATTACAAGAAAGGAAGAGTATAAATCCAATCTCTCTTATAAACATAGATGCAATAATTTGGCAAAATCAAATTAAATATTGGCAGATCAAAGCCAGTGATATATAAAAAGAATAGGCCTCAACCAACTTAATTTATAACACTAATACTAAGCTGGTTTAAAACTTGAACGTCCATCAATATAATTTACCCCCATTAACTAACTAAATAAGGAAAGTTATATAGTCATTGAATATATGAAAAAAAGCATTTGATAAAATTCAACGCCCATTTGTGGTGTTTAAAAATCCTAACAACGTAGGAATAAAAGGAACTGCCTTAACTAATAAAGAATATCTTTTTATAAAATCTGCATTAAATATATTAATGGTAAAATAGTGAAAGCTTTTCCACTGAAATTGGGAATGAAATCAGGATGTCTGCAATCACTTCTATTAAACACTGTACTGTGGCCCAAGGAAAATAAATTTATTGTTTTTAATTTTAAGAAAAAATATCACCATTGTTCACAAATGCTATGAGTATATGCCTAAAATATTCAAAATAATCTACAAATAAAGGATTAAAAAGTGAATTTAGTGAAGTCCCTTAAAAATCATATTTAAAAATGTATTTGTAGATACTAACACTAAACAATTGGAAAATGAAATTTTAAAACAATACCATTTACATTAGTAAAACATAAGCTACCTAAGAATATCTAGCATCAAAAACACCAGATACCTAGGAACAAAACTAGTCAAAAATGTGCAAGACCTGTACACTGAAAACTACAAAACACTGCTAAGAGAAATTAAGAATGACATAAATGGAGGGATATACCACATCCGTGTACTGGAAGACTAAGTACTGGAAGGATATCAGTTCTTCCCAATTGATGTAAGTTCAAGGCAATAAAAACCCTAGCTGGCTTTTCTATGAAAACTAATAAATTGATCATTCATTTTACATGTAACTGTAAAAGACTTAGAATAGTCAAAACAAACATGAAAAAGAATAAAGTTGAAGAATTTACATTACCAAATATTAAGATTTATTATAAAGTATAGGGTAATTAAAACAGTGGTATTGGCACAGGACAGACAAATATATTGATGAAACAGGGTCTAGGAAACAGGCCACTCATATAAGACCATGCAATTTATGAAAAATGTGCCACTGGAATGCAATGGGGGAAAGGATAATATTTTTAATAATTTATATTTTTTAATGAAACTTTATCCCACCTCAAAACATGCACACAATTCAATTCTATATGAATTACAGAACTAAATGTAAAAGGAAAAACAATAAAGTTTCTAGAAAGTAATACAGACTACATTTTTAGCATTGGGGTAAGCAAAATAATCCCTTATACAGGATACAAAAATCTCTTATTATAAAAGATTAATAAACTTAACTTCTTTAAAATTAAGAACTTAAGTTTATCAAAGGACACCAGTAAGGTATGCACTACACATATCCAAAAAGAACTAATATCCACAATATATAGAGAACCCCTACAAATCAATGAGAAAAAAAAATACACAACCCAAATTAAAAAATAAATAAATAAGTTAAAGATTTGAATAGGGACATAATGAAAGACGATATCCAATTGGCCAATAAGTGTAATAAAAGGTACTAAATATCATTAACCATCAAGGAAATGTAAATTAAAACCATAATTATTTCCCATTTAAACCCTCATAATGGCTAAAATTTTATTTTGTTGATGAGGATGTGGAGCAACTAGCACTTTCATACTCTGCTGGTGGAAGTGTAAATTGGTGGACAAAATTTAGCAATCTATTTCACAATATCTACTAAAATTGTACAACTGCATGTGCTATGACCCAGCAATTCCACTCCTCGGTATATAGTCCATAAAAATGCATATATATGTCCCCCCAAAAACACATACAGGAACATCCATAGCAGCATTGCTCATAATAGCCCCAAACTGAAAACAACACAAGTATTCATCAATAGTAGAATGGATGAAGAAAAAGTGGATATTCAGACTTCCCTGGTGGCGCAGTGGTTAAGAATCTGCCTGCCAATGCAGGGGACAAGGGTTCGAGCCCTGTTCCGGGAAGATCCCACATGCCGTGGAGCAACTAAGCCCATGTGCCACAACTACGGAGCCCGCGTACCACAACTACTGAAGCCCATGTGCCTAGAGTCCGTGCTCCACAACAAGAGAAGCCAGCCACAGCAATGAGAATCCCATGCACCTCAACAAAGAGTAGCCCCTGCTCACCACAACTAGAGAAAGCCCGCGTGCAGCAACGAAGACCCAACACAGCCAAAAAAATAAAAATATAAATAAATAAATGTACTTTTAAAAAGTGTATATTCCTATAACAGAATACTATACAACCTTGAAAAAAGACTTTCTGCTACACACAATCACATTAATAAATCTCACAGACATAATTTTTAGGGAAAGAAGCCGAAAGAGTAGCTGCTGTATGATTCCATGTATATAAAGTTCCAAAACATCAGAAGTAATCTATGATGATAGAAATCAGAATGATGTTCACTTTTGGGTGGGGCATAACGACAGGGAAAGGACATAAAGAAGGCTTCTGTAGGGTTAGTAATGTCCTATACCTTGGTCTGGGTGGCATTTACATGGGTATATTACTTTGTCGAAATTCGTCAAGCTTCTTTCATCTATAAATGTGTTATACTTCAATTAATATTTTTTCCCAAAAAGTGTGCAATGTAAACAAAAATTATGATTACACTAAGTTAAGACTCTAGTGGCCACAACAATTTACTTTTCCTTCATATACATACAAGGAATTTATCTCTTGTCCATTCACCCTTATGCAAACTCAGAAAGCTTGAGGGAGTCAAGGTTCTTCTTTATCCACATAAGGCCTTGTTATATTGGTTGCTTTGTGGATATATACATAATTATACAGCCCCAAGCAGGCACTGACAAAGATGGACTTTAATTCTCACGTAGTAGAAGAGCAAGTAATTACTTAGAATCTTTGATGACCTGAAAATAAACTGCCATCCAAGTGACATTTAAAAAGAGACGTTTCTTAACTTAAACATCTTTACTTGAAACTTTCCCAAGGAATCAACCTTCATCGTCTGCACCTCTTGGTAACACACAGGCTAAAATTCATCCACTTGAGCAAATACAAAAATCTCAAAATAGAAGAGTGCTCTGCGTGGTACTGAGTACCAGCTGGCATTCTGACTGACCACTAAGAGAAAGCGGGGGGAAGTCACTTCTTAAAACAACTTTAAAGAACTATGTCATTAAGCGCACTGGCATAATCCAAAGGAAATCAATTTTGACAAGTGCTTCACAAATATTCAGACTTTACAAATAATAATAAGGGCGTTCTAAATCCTTTGCGAATGTGTCTTGACTCCACAGAGAAAGTTGCCACAAATGGGCACTTTCCTGAAGTCTCAATGTGTGGGGGAGGAGGAGCCTGCCGTGCAAAGAAATTCTCAGGAAGCTGTGAAGATATTAGCTATTTTACTCAATTTATTCCAAGCTGAAACATAATAGTACATTATAAATCTGTTTTGATTGTACTTAATCTAATGAAAAAATGTTCATCTTTTTGATAAGTGCTCATTAGTCATTTTTTTCTGACACAAACAGACAAGAAAGATGTTCTTGTGCTGCATTTAAAACACAACTCAACTAATTACAGTGCAATGACTCAAAGAACAAAATCAACGCGCTGAAGTTTCTCACTTGAACTGTCTTTATAGTTGAATTAAAAGTCTAACCAAAAAAAATTTAAAGGGCCCTAGCAGTGTGTTTTATACTTAGGTTGAATAACGTTTAAGTAAACAAAGGCTAAATTTTAGCACATTATATACATTTTAATATTTTCTGTCAATTGCTCTCTAAGAATAGTTGCTGAATTTACTAACAAAGGGGTATGTGTTGGGGGCGGGATGCTCTCTGTTTTGGAAGTGGTGATAAATTTGCATAAGCAATTCATTCTGTTTCATTCATCTGGTCCCTTGGAGACCAAAAGCCAAGGTGCAGATAATACCTGGTCAGGGTTGGGGCCAGTCAAGGGCCAGGGAATAGCATGAAGCTAAGTGATCATATAAGAATCAAGCCTATTTACAGCTCAGGCTTATGCCCAGAACTTTTAGAAATATCAGATGTTTTGGGCTTTTTGGAATCACAGAGTATTAATCTGCTGAAATATTATCTTGAATGAGTCTAACAGAATTAATGCCATTTCCTAAAATGCTTAATTTATGCTCCAGGAAGTATTTTAACTAATCTGACACTTTGGGTATCTTAGAGCTGGTTATGACTCAAATAATCATTTAATTGATTTTTTATAATTTATTTTTTATTATAAAATATATTAACCTGAAACTAGAAACTTTAGAAATTATTTTAGCTCTATGACACATTAATTATGCATATTGTATGCAAATTCCCAGGCAAAACATCACAAAGAGCAGTAAGTAAAATGAATTACTTAAATATGTTACTTCTTCCTACCCTCTCTATGAAGTCAGTATTTAAAGGAATATATGCAACTTTTTAAAGGCTCATTTGAATGAACAAACAAAGCAAGAGAACAGTCTAGCACTGAACTCATTCAGAGGATGGCTGTCAGAGCCACCTTCATGAATGATTTTGCTGGCATTTTATAGTCTTTAGACATTGGCTACTAAGAAAAAACACACATCTTGTGTCCAGCAGGAAGTCAAATTGCTCTAATCTTTCTTAAGAAAATGGCCATCCCTCATTAACAAAGCTGTAAACACAGTATAACCATCTTGAAGCAAAAATGCATAGCTTGGAGGTCAAGAATTCAGGGTGGAAAAACCAAGATTCAAGTCCCAATTCCACCACTTGCTCTTCAAGGGAACCGGGACAAGATTCTTCACTTCTCTAAGACTCATAAATGAGTAGATGTTGGGGGAAAGAACACCCACATTGCTGTTATGAACATTACATTCAATAAGATGACAGGTGGAAAGCACTTAGCACAGGGCCTGACATATCATCAGGATTCAAAATTTAGCTGAGATTAATGAACCATCAAAAGGACTTGAGTCTCAGGGACCTTTCTAGGAGTGAGGAGCCACCTTTCTTCCCTTTCATCCTGTGTCATTTTCAATACTCCAGCGTTGTCTGGAATGAAAAGGCAGACCATTTCCCTATATCACACTAACTGGTTGATTTCAGGCATCAAACCTACAACCTTGACCTTGTTATTATCATCCCAGCAGAACCAGCTCTCTTTATTAGACCTCACTTCAAGGTGTCAGCATGTAAGAGAAATGCAGTACACGGTGCATTTGGTCATTATGGGTCACCACACCTTTTCTGTAATTCTGCTTTTGGATTTATATTTCCATTCATACTACTTGGCACAAAGGAAAAGTTTACCAACTTATTAAGTAATGGAATGGGCTACATTCACTTTACTCGAACTTCATCTAAAGCAAATAAAACCATCAGTGTTTCTCAACCCTATACATGCTTATCAAGGCTGACTCGAGTACCTCATTCCGCCCCATTAATATAAAAAGTTAAGAGTCAATTGCTATTGAATGCTTACTAAATTCCAAGACTTTATGAAACTCTTTCATGGACTATCTCATTTAATTCTCAAACAATCCTAGACAGTAGGTACTGACATCCTTACATTAGGAAAGTGAGACTCAGAGAGGTTAAGCAACTTATTTAAGGCCATGCAGCTAGTAAGTGACGGAACCAGGATTCAAATTCAAGTTGGTATGACTCCAAAGTTCACGATCTTTATCACAAAACTGTAACACCAGAAAGAAGTCACAGAGATTAGCAGCAAACACATCCAGGGGCATTCACATCAGTAAAAATTAATTGCAATGAGGTCAGAATTCGACACCAATTAAGTGTTATTCTTTTCACTTTGGGGTCATCTGGACACTGCTTAGCAAGTTCATTCTTTCATTTATTTCTGTATGTATTTACTGAACAACCACTATGTGTTGGGCACTGTGCCAGGTGAGAAAAATGAAAACAACATATTTCCTAACCTGGATTTTCAGTTACTTCTCCCAGGCCTCATCCAAAAGTGCAGGGACATCCACTAGGAGTCCTTTCCTCAACTGCCATGCTTTGGACAAAAACAGTGGACTTGAAAATAGAGGAAGTAAGATTTTCCATACGTTATACAAGTTAATCAAGTTCTCTTTTCTAGTTCTTCAGGCACTGTTGCTGTCTGCAATTCCCCAGCGTTAAACAAAATATATGAGGGGCTTCACAATCTTCCTCAGCTCACCAGACTCTTCTTCCATTGTCCTCCACCATGTGGCCTAAGTTCCAACCATGCTGAGCCGCTCATATTTTCCGAACACATGGGGCTCCTTCTCTTCCTCCATACTTTTACATACGCTGTTGCTTCTGCACAGCATGCCTATTCCTCTTAATATTTCAGTTCACCATGTACAAGCCAGCTCAAACATCACCTTCTTTATGACATCCTTCCTGATCATTCCCCACAGTCTGTCTACGACCTTGAATAATCAGACGGAGTTTGATGGTCACCTCTTTCGTTCTTTCAACAAACTATTCCTGCAGTTGAAACAAATTTATGAACAAACAGACCAATATCCCTGCCCTTGGGAAGCTGACATTCTTGTGGTGGGAGAGAAAATAAATATAAGAAATAGGCAAATTATACGGAATGTCATAACCTGATAAGTGGCATGGAAAGAGATGGGTAGGGTAAGGAGAGTGGGACTGAGGGTCGAGGGGAGGACTGCACACAGGAGGAGCTGCAATTAAAAGCAGTGGTCAAACTAGAGCCAATTAAGGAAGTGAGAAAGACATGCAGAAGGTGAGGGCCTCTGAACATTTTGCACTCCTTCTCCCCACATACATTTCGCATCTCTCATTTGCATTTCAGTCTTCCTCATTAAGCTGGGAGTTCTCCAGGGGCAGGGACTAAGTGAATTATCTTTTTCCTCCCCAGTGTACAGTTCAGCACCTGGCAGGAACTGCTCAATTTATTGTTTGTTCAATGAACAAATGAAAGAAATAAACTCTTCCCAGGCTCCACAGTCAGAGAACTGGTCATTTCTCCTACCCCTACATTTTTTAAATGGTCATTTACTGTGTTTGCTTTCAGCATCTCCAATAATCTTCCTGTCTTCTTCACCAGTGATCTCCAAAGTATGGGATGTGCACCAAGGGGTTTCCAGGATCACCCAATGATGAGAGGCCTGGAGAAGCAGGAAGGAAACACTAGAACTTCTATTCATGCGATTTTTTAATATCAAAACTAAGAGAAAATAAGCACTACTGAAATATAATATATGGGTTGAGGCTGATACCCTCACTCACAGTGGGCCCTGAAATGCCCAAAGGAAGGAAAGCTTCACTCAAGAATGACATCCCCACTTGGACAGGGCCTGTTGCTGTCATTGTTTTTGTTTTTCTTTACATTATACCCTCATACTAGCAAGCCCTCAACAAATATTTGATGAATAAATGAATGAATATTACAAATAGTGAAAGTTCTGGAGAACTGTCTTTGCACCTCAGTGACCCCTGGTAAGGGCCGGGAAGAACACAGATGTCAGAGACAAAAAGGGCTACACCCATTATTCAAGTCAAGACTTCCCTGTTACCTCAGTCACCTCAACCAAGGAGCAGCAGCCCTGGTCTATCAAGGGCTTATAGGAGAGGGAAAAAAGGATTTCTTCCTTGTGCCGTTGACTTGTCGAAAGGAAGAAGCTTTTTCATCAGGCTTTTCCTTGCCTCCCAACATTCCCTTCTTTATAAACTAGATTCTGATACCTGAGAGATTCTCATGTTGAGTAGGACTCATCCAGCCTCTGTCTTGATGGAAAATAAGTGGTGTGCTACTTAATAAGGATACCAAAGTAAACCTTTGACTTTGGTATCCTGGACATGGCCAGGCAGGGCTGCTAATTAGAAATGGTTAGCCAATGCAGCCTCGTGGTACAGGCCCAACAAGCTCTCCCTCAAACCTTCCCTGGGAACAACAAAGCAAGGGTGTGCCAAGGGTACTCAGTGACAACTGGGCTACTGGGTTCTGATCAAACTGTGTAGACTTTCTTCCTCCTTCTCCCCTCCTCCCGGGGTTGGAGACCTAGTACATGAAGATGACAGAGGAAGGCAATCATTTCAGCACAATGATAGTATAGGAGACACCCAATGAGCTGTTTCTCATACTTTGCAAATAACTCCCCACCCAGAAGAGACACTGTGAAAATCCCCTTTAACCCCAACATTCAGTGCCCTGGTGCCATCTGGTCAAGAGCACAAGGGAATCAACCAGCATAGAAAGAGGTAAAACACTGAGGATTGGGAACAAATGAATAAAAACTGAAGAGGGCACCAGGGAGACAGAGAAAAGGTAGGAGATGAAGAGAGGAAAGACTTACTTAGCTTCCCAGAACCACTCTCACCTATAAAATGGGAATAATCATTGTAAAGTCCTGAAACTAGGTATAAGTTAACACCTGCACAAATATAGGGAGGAGAATCTCTGATAAGAACCAGGGATTTTAGTTGACTACAAGGTCAGTATGACAGTGTGACGCATGCGAAAGTTAAAAAAAACAAATACAGTTTCCAGCTGCGTGAACAGAAGTAAAACTGTTTGCAATAAATAAGGCAAGAACATTTCTCTTCTTTCTGCATGGCTTTGAGGTACAGCATTCAGTCTCAAGAGGAACTCTCTTAAGTTCCAGGGTAAAATGACCAGCACAGCAAAGGCCTAGAAATCACAGTACCTGGGATGATCATGGTGAGACCAGCAGGGATGGCTCCCGCAGTAAGTACACAGAAACCCAACCCTGCTGACCACCTTGCTCTGGCCTCACCACCTTTTATGCGAATCTAGCCACTGTTAGCCTCTTCCTGATTAGGAAACCACCCTCGGACAACAAAGGATTTCACTAAACAGGTCAATCTGATCTAATATTTTTTGTGTATGTATGTGTGTCTGTTTAAATATATAAGCATTTGTTTATATCCTGCCTCGTTATATAAAAGGAGTCCAAGGTGGTTTACAGTGATATATACATAAAATGCAAAGTAGCATACAGTGGAGTATAGATAAGAAAGATAAATACTCTCTTATTCTACCTCTTCTCCTCCCCCACGCCCATTTTACCTTGCGTTCCCCAGTCACAACTGCCATCCAGTTTGACCCAACATCTACTCCCAATAAGCCTGCTTCAGCAACAGCAGCCTGAGTCAGATCTGCGTATTCAGCGTCATCTTCTCCAGCACACTCCTTCAATCCCTACTTAACACAGTTGGTTAGGAACCAGAAACATAACAGTGACAAGACGAGGCCACCGCCTACAAAGATTTCACAGTCCAGCAGCCCACCTTCTTCCCAATGGATAGGCAGTTTAGGAAACTGGCCATGTTGTTTAGATAGTTGAAATTTAGGGAGACTGGATTGCTGTTTCCAAACTTTGAAGGGCTCCAACAGGGTTTACCTTTTCTTTCAGTTTTTAACTATGCTATTTTATGTGCACTTTTATTTGAAGAGACCTTAACTTCCTTTTGGATCTAAGTAAGTTATAAATTAGAAATGAGTAAATATAGGGCAGCAATACAGCAGAGCAGTTAAGTGCAGAGGTTTTAGAGTCAGCTATTTTGGTTTCAAATCCAGGCAGCCCTGGCTATTAGCTATGACTTTTAGATTAGATTCATTTAGATAACCAAGATTAGACTTTGGACAAGTATTTAACATCCCTTAGCATCAATTTCCTCATCTTTAAGATGAGAATATCAATACATTGTGAAGATTTAATGGCATGATGTATTGGGTTGGCCAAAAAGTTTGTTCAGGTTTCTCCAAACCAACTTTTTGGCCAACACAACATGTGAAGCACTTCAAGCAGGAGCTGGCACACAGTAAGTGGCCAAGCACTGGTAGATAGTTATCATTAAATGTAAGCGTATCTGAAGGCATATTATGCAGAAAGGGAAACCTTGATACCAGTGAGCTGAATTGTGACTTCATTATCATCAGCTCTAGAAACAAATTCTGGGTTTCCTCAAATTGATATTTTTACTTATTAGTATATGGAATAAGTTTCTAACTACCAAAACATTTAAAAAACTGCAACAACATAGGGGTAAACTCTCTGTTGTTACAAGCGGACAAGCAGCAAGACCCCCTCCATCATGACTGTCATTGGAAGGGAGTTGGGCTCCGGGTCTTATAAATTTCTTTCCTACTGTAAGACCCTGAACTTGAATTAAATCTACCGTAGAGTGAGAACAAAAGAATCATGCTAGCTTGACCTCAGAAGATGAGATTAGAAAAACTGGAGAATGGAGCCTGAGTTTCCACATAGCTGGAACTGCTGGCTCAGGGTCTCTTCCCTCTGCTGTCACTGAGCTGCCCTGGAGCCCAAAGGGAGGGCGGCCTCACTGAGGCTGCCAGCTCTGGAGGGGCCCCACTAGCCAAAGCCGCGACTGTCCTGGGGACTGTGGGCCAGTTCCCTGAAACTTGGACCTTGAAGGCCACCTTTATTCACACAAAGAAGATTTTTCCATTTGGAGGTCAACATGTCAGAGGAGATTGGTTCAAGATGGTGGAGTAGAAGGAAGTGCTCTCACTCCCTCTTGCGAGAGCACCAGAATCACAACTAACTGCAGAACAACCATCGACAGGAAGACACTGGAGATCACCAAAAAAGATACCCCACATCCAAAGACAAAGGAGAAGCCACCATGAGACAGTAGGAGGGGCACAATCACAATAAAATCAAATCCCATAACCACTGGGTGGGTGACTCACAAACTGGAGAACAATTATGCCACAGAGTCCACCCACTGGAGTGAAGGTTCTGAGCCCCACATCAGGCTTCCCAACCTGGAGGTCCGGCAACAGGAGGAGGAATTCCTAGAGAATCAGACTCTGAAGGCTAGCGGGATTTGATTGCAGGACTTTGACAGAACTGGGGGGAACAGAGACTCCACTCTTGGAGGGCACACACAAAGCAGTGTGTGTGCATCAGGACCCAAGGGGAAGGAGCAGTGACCCCATAGGAGACTGAATCAGACCTACTGCTAGTGTTCAAAGGTCTCCTGCAGAGGCTGGGGGCAGCTGTGGCTCACCACGGGGGGAAGGACACTGGAAGCAGAAGTTCTGGGAAGTACTCCTTGGCATGAGCCCTCCCGGAGTCCGCCATTAGCCCCACCAAGGAGCCTGTGGGCTCTGGTGCTGGGTCACCTCAGGCCAAACAACCAACAGGGAGTAAACTCAGCCCCACCCATCAGCAGACAAGCAGATTAAGGTTTTGCTGAGCTCTCCCTGCCAGAGCAACACCCAGCTCTACCCGTCACCAGTCCCTCCCATCAGGAAGCCTGCACAAGCCTCTTAGATGGCCTCATCCACCAGAGGGCAGACAGCAGAACCAAGAAGAACTACAATCCTGCAGCCTGTGGGACTGTATGGGACCTAATGGGACCTAATTCTGACTTAATTAAAAGCTTTTGCACAGCAAAGCAAGCTATAAACAAGACAAAAAGACAACCCTTAGAATGGGAGAAAATATTTGCAAACGAATTAACAGACAAAGGATTAATCTCCAAAATGTATAAACAGCTCATGCAGCTCAATATTAAAACAACAATCCAATCAAAAAATGGGCAGAAGAACTAAATAGACATTTCTCCAAAGAAGACATACAGGGCTTCCCTGGTGGTGCAATGGTTGAGAGTCCGCCTGCCGAGGCAGGGCACACGGGTTCGTGCCCCGGTCCGGGAAGATCCCACATGCCGCAGAGCGGCTGGGCCTGTGAGCCATGGCCGCTGAGCCTGCGCGTCCGGAGCCTGTGCTCCGCAATGGGGGAGGCCACAACAGTGAGAGGCCAGTGTACCGCAAAAAAAAAAAAAAAAAAACACTACAATGAGTATCACCTCACACTGGCTAGTATGGGCATCATCAGAAAATCTACAAACAACAAATGCTGGAGAGGGTGTGGAGGAAAGGGAACTCCCTTGCACTGTTTGTGAGAATGTAAATTGATACAGCCACTATGCAGAACAGTATGGAGGTTCCTTAAAAAACTAAAAATAGAATTACCATATGACCCAGCAATCCCACTACTGGGCATATGCCCAGAGAAAACCATAATTCAAAAAGACACATGCACCCCAATGTTCACTGCAGCACTATTTACAATAGCCAGGTCATGGAAGCAACCTAAATGCCCACCGACAGATGAATGGATAAAGAAGATCTGGTACATATATACAATGGAATATTATTCAGCCATAAAAAGGAATGAAATTGGGTCTTTTGTAGAGAAGTAAATCAGAAAGAGCAAAACAAATATCGTATATTAACGCATATATGTAGAATCCAGAAAAATGGTACAGGTGAACTGGTTTGCAAGGCTAAAATAGAGACACAGATGTAGAGAACACACATATGAACACCGAAGGGGGAAAGCAGGGAGGGGGAGGTGATGGTGGTGGGATGAATTGGGAGATTGGGATTGACATATACACACTAACATGTATATAACAGATAACTAATAAGAACCTGATGTATAAAAAATAAATAAATAAATCAGGAGGAATAAAAAGAAAAAGAAAAATTGAAGGCAGTTTTCTGAAGCACTGCAAAGATAAGGGATTCCTGGACCTGGGAGGACTCATCTGGCCAGAGGCCAGAACAAAAAGTGCTGAATTATTTTCGTTGGTTCCTGGAAACCAAATGCAAATCTAACCAATAATCAGTCAATATTTATCATATCCAGGATTATGAAAAGCTCCAGACATGGTCCCAGAAACAGAATATGAGGTCATTAAGGATGATAGTGACCATGAACCTGCCTTTTTATCTCAGGATCTGGGCTGTGTCCTCTGAGGCACAGGTCAACGGTGGTGCTTTCAGTTGTAAGCTGCCAGGCCTAGGTCTCACTCAAATTTGCTCAGAGATACCATTCTTCAGTTCCTCTCCTAGACAGTGAAGCACATGCTTTGAAGAGCCACAGCATTTAATTCTGGAGACAGTTACCGCAAGGCTGGTGATGATACTCCCAAAATATGGTTCCCTTGCAAAATATTGATCAGAAGCGTGAAGGTAAGGAGTAACAGAAGAGCCTCTGGCCTGAATATTTTTAAAGTTTGCACCTGAGCGCCTGAAGGAAAAATACATCAAATCAAAGAAATTTAAAAATCTGAAAAATACTTGTCCTTATCAGATAATTTTAAAATAAATTGTTTTTTTGCGGAACGTGGGCCTCTCACTGCTGTGGCCTCACCCGCCGCGGAGCACAGGCTCCGGACGCGCAGGCTCAGCGGCCATGGCTCACGGGCCCAGCCGCTCCGCGGCATGTGGGATCTTCCCGGACCGGGGCACGAACCCGTGTCCCCTGCATCGGCAGGCGGACTCTCAACCACTGCACCACCAAAGAAGCCCTAAACTGTTATTTTTAAAGCTACTTTCCAGTTCCTTACAGATGAATGTTAACTTTGTTCCCAATCAAAAGCTTTTTTATGCATTTGGTCGCAAGTTGTCATGCTGCCTACAATATTTGCAATAAAGCAATTAGAAGCCATAGCGTAAACAAAATGTGTTCAGTAGGATGGCAGGCTCAGGAAGCAGATCAGAAATATTCACACACTGTCTGTCAGGGTGTTTTCTGGCTTTTTCTCTGTTTTATTCATTTATACTAATGTGTGGACAAGGGGGTTGAAAACATTTTGCTAAGAATGAACCCCTGAGTTTTATATGTAATTTCTAAGCTTATCCTCGGGAAAGAAGCCACAATCTGTTTTCAGACAAGAGTAAAACACTTGCAATTCCGCTTGAAAAACAACGTCCAATCTTCCCTTAAATTGAGATGCCAGAGCAACTAGATTGCGATTTAAATCAGAGAACAACATTAGCCCAGGTACACCAGGGTGGAAGGAGAGGCAGAACAGACACTGGTAGATAGCCTATGAATTCAAAATGTAGAGCCTTCCTCCTGGCCCCAGCCAATTTTGACTTCCAACAAATTAGAGAAATATATTGGCAGTTCACCTACGAGTCACTGGTAAACAAACACATTTCACCAGCTACTTCGTGACCGTCTTTTGAGGTGAGCCTTTTAAAATTCCATAAAGGACTGGGCTGTAACAATAACTGCTGGAGTGCACAATAACCCTTGGCAGGGCTCTAATGAAAAACAAAAATCTCCACCTAATTCCAACAATTTGCCATAGTAACGGAAGCCTTCATATTATTAATATTAGCATGGCCTGAGGAAGAGTTAGAACTTCAGTGAGGGGCAGGGACTGACAACAGCAGCTAAAATACTGCATCTCCTGGTTAAACCCAATGAGATTCGAGTTCCAAGTTGGGTTCAAAAAGCACAAATTCGGACTGATATCAATATCAAGGATGGACTTAGCCAAACAGCTTCATGTGCAGCAGAAATGAACTGATCATCCTGGTTGGATAGGGGCTGGGCCAGCTAAGGCTTCTTTGTGTTACGGGTGGGTAAGTGGATCTGTTTGTTGGTTCTTCTTCTTCTTTTTTTTTAACATCTTTATTGGAGTACAATTGCTTTACAATGGTGTGTCAGTTTCTGCTTTATAACAAAGTGAATCAGTTATACATATACATATGTTCCCATATCTCTTCCCTCTTGCATCTCCCTCCCTCCCACCCTGCCTATCCCACCCCTCCAGGCGGTCACAAAGCACCGAGCTGATGTCCCTGTGCTATGCGGCTGCTTCCCACTAGCTATCTACCTTACGTTTTGTAGTGTATATATGTCCATGCCACTCTCTCACTTAGTCACAGCTTACCCTTCCCCCTCCCCACATCCTCAAGTCCATTCTCCAGTAGGTCTGTGTCTTTTTTCCCGTCTTACCCCTAGGTTCTTCATGACTTTTTTTTTTTTCTTAGATTCCATATATATGTGTTGGCATACGGTATTTGTCTCTCTCTTTCTGACTTACTTCACTCTGTATGACAGACTCTAGGTCTATCCACCTCATTACAAATAGCTCAATTTCGTTTCTTTTTATGGCTGAGTAATATTCCATTGTATATATGTGCCACATCTTCTTTATCCATTCATCGGATGATGGACACTTAGGTTGTTTCCATCTCTGGGCTATTGTAAATAGAGCTGCAATGAACATTTTGGTACATGACTCTTTTTGAATTATGGTTTTCTCAGGGTATACGCCCAGTACTGGGATTGCTGGGTCGTATGGTAGTTCTATTTTTAGTTTTTTAAGGAACCTCCATCCTGTTCTCCATAGTGGCTGTATCAATTTACATTCCCACCAACAGTACAAGAGGGTTCCCTTTTCTCCACACCCTCTCCAGCATTTGTTGTTTGTAGATTTTTTGATGATGGCCATTCTGACTGGTGTGAGATGATATCTCATTGTAGTTTTGGTTTGCATTTCTCTAATGATTAATGATGTTGAGCATTCTTTCATGTGTTTGTTGGCAATCTGTATATCTTCTTTGGAGAAATGTCTATTTAGGTCTTCTGCCCATTTTTGGATTGGGTTGTTTGTTTTTTTGTTATTGAGCTGCATGAGCTGCTTGTAAATCTTGGAGATTAATCCTTTGTCAGTTGCTTCATTTGCAAATATTTTCTCCCATTCTGAGGGTTGTCTCTTGGTCTTATGGTTTCCTCTGCTGTGCAAAAGCTTTTAAGTTTCATTAGGTCCCATTTGTTTATTTTTGTTTTTATTTCCATTTCTCTAGGAGGTGGGTCAAAAAGGATCTTGCTGTGATTTATGTCATAGAGTTCTGCCTATGTTTTCCTCTAAGAGTTTGATAGTGTCTGGCCTTACATTTAGGTCTTTAATCCATTTTGAGTTTATTTTTGTATATGGTGTTAGGGAGTGTTCTAATTTCATACTTTTATATGTACCTGTCCAGTTTTCTCAGCACCACTTATTGAAGAGGATGTCTTTTCTCCACTGTATATTCTTGCCTCCTTTATCAAAGATAAGGTGACCATAAATGCGTGGGTTTATCTCTGGGCTTTCTATCCTCTTCCATTGATCTATATTTCTATTTTTGTGCCAGTACCGTACTGTCTTGATTACGGTAGCTTTGTAGTATAGTCTGAAGTCAGGGAGCCTGATTCTTCTTACAAACTGGATTAAAGGTTTCACCTCCACATTCCCATAAAAGTAAGCACACCTGGGGATAATCATAATCCCAGATTCACCCACTCTTCTCTTTGAGTTCTGTAACCAGCTGAAATCCCTGCTGGCAGAGAATTGAGGGTTTAGTGGGGAGGGAGGGAACACGTTCTGATTGGAGGAGTTTCTATTCCACAGAGGTGCCTTTATCTCTGCAAATATGTCCCACTGGCAGGTTTGCTGGAACCAGATCTATCTCTCCAAGGCAAGGGAATTTCAGGACTCAGCCTAAGGTGGCATCTATTTAGTCCAAAAGTTTGCCATCAATAGAGCCCACAATCTGCCCAGCAGGGCCTGTGTGGTTCCCCCCCGCCCCGCCCCAACCACTTCCCCGGTGAAAGGCACTAATCCCAGGTGAGGGGAAATAGCCAGAGTCGAGAGAGAGAGCCTTCACAAAATAATTTTTGCAAAGGTTCAGGTAGTGATAAGGAATGGGGTGGGGGGGGGGGATGATTTGCATTAATCTAACATCCTAACATTAAATTCAGTCCAAGTGGGCTTTTGTCAAAAATCATACCAAATGCTGGGAAATGATAATCAACTGAAAGCAAAGTGGTCCTTCCTTACAGAACGGTTTCAAATTCACCATCTTTGTAATGGGAGAGGAGGATCTGGAGATAGGGAAGTGGGTTTCTGAAAGACACTGCAGATCACAAATGTGCTGATCTAACACTATCAATGACATCTCATCCCAGATGGCAAGTGAAGGAGACACTGGGATTTAAGGCACCTAGACACTTGCCAACAGAATATGAAGACATTAGGGGGGAAAAAAAACCAACAAGAATCCTTAAATTGCATTGTTTAAAAGGCATAGAGGTCTCAAATTAATCTAAGGAACAAGTTCAAGAATAATAAGCATCTAAACCTCAGAATAATGTGAACTCCCAAATGCAGAGAATGGGGACGCTGACTAAATTCAAATCTGTTCAGAGACCTTATTCCAGGGCACGAGGCTGAGCTGCTGTCATGTACACAAGTGGGGTGTAAAGTCAATGGGATTACATTTTCCTAATTATTTTCTCCTTGAGCTTTACAGCACACACACAAAATGAGATCAGCCGGGACCTGCCTCTCTAACAAATCACTCCGATTTAAACATTGCTCACATAAACAAAGGGGGTGGGGTGGGGGAGAGAGGCACAAGGCTGGGAAAAGACAGAGAAGGGCTTCTTCAATCACAGTTGCAAGGAACAAAAACCTGGAGGGGGAAAAGAGTTGTTGGACCGCCACCAAATCTCTCCCACTGGAGACAAGAGCCCATCTGCTGAGCTCGGCAACTTCGCTTTAACTACCATTCAGCTCGCGTCTCTGCAGAGATCTGTCTGCCGAACTGGCAGATGGACCCCTGCTTCCCTGAGTCGCTGTGTTATTTGTTTAATAAATTTAATTAATATCCATACTGCATTGGATTTCTCCCAGAAAGGAGGCCGAAGTGTTCCCTTTCCCAATAGCTACATGATGAGTGATTTTCCGGAAAAGAGCAGATAACGGTGCCCCGGGGCACGCAGAAAAATTAAAAGTACTGTGTGCGTACGTTTCTTTACATGTATTAATTTTTTGCTATGCACTAAGATAGTTTTGATGGGTATTTTAACTTCATGAAAGTACGCAGTTCTAAAAAAGGCAGATTATCGCTTTTTTCAGATCAGTTATATTTGTTGGAATGTTTTTTAAAGAATCCAATCCAACCACATATTTAACATTTTTATCTATTTCCTCCCAAACGATGGGTCATGAATGTTAAGGAGGTTCCCTTTGGCAAACAGCTAGCTCCACGACCGTTGTTAACAAACTGAAAAATCTCCCTGGTCATGTTGAACTTATATGATTTCCTAAGCTGAAAAATGTGGCCACTGCAAAATGGAGAATAGAAAAGGTCTTAACAAAATCAAGGCAGTAGCATGCTCCCTCGTCACTAACTGCAGTGCCAAGCTTCTTGGTGACAGAGTCCCTGCAATCAACAAGTATGAATTAAAAGTGTTTTACTTGCCTTGTTATTCAATGTCATCCTGTCTTTCTTGGCACCATATTTCATCTTACTCTAGATTTCCCAGAGTATGTTCCAAGAAAGAATAGATCCTTGAGGATGAAAAAGTCTAGGAAACATTATGTCAAAGAAGGTTAAACAGGCTTCTTCACTGCAGGACTTCTCAGAGCCTTTAATGTGCTAATAGGTATTGTGAATATTCCTGTAGAGGAGGGTGGGGTTCAATATAAAAGGCAGCATTTCCCAAAACCCAGACCTGTTTGATTCATCATTATATCCCAGGGCTTAATATAGGGCTTGGCAAATAGTAGGTACTCATTAGTATTTGTTGAATGAATGAATCAAAGGAACAAATGAATGAACAAAGAAGTAACTCCCCCAGTGGTTTTGCTTAGGGATAACCCTTGGGCACCTGAACCTGACCACTGATAAGATTTTATTAAATAACAAAATCACCTCCATCCTAAGGAAGAATTGAAGGAAGTTAAATCAAGTATTGAATTTGGAGGGTTTCACTTTCAAGGTGTTATTTTCTTATATTAGGTTTATTCTGCATTTAAACTCTTCTCCACTGTTCAATATCCTAAACAATCCCCCTTTCTTTTACATATCAAGAAAACCTGATCTTGTAGAATTTTGTAAACTTCTCAGCTCCTTGGCAGTACCCTAATTTACTTGCGTTTGATATGCATAATCTCTTCCTAGGAACTGAATAATGAATTCAGTTCAATCGCAGGCATTGAGCTAGTGATAAAGATAAAAAATTACTCCTTTGAACAGAATTATTTTAAATGCAAAAGCTAACAAAGGCAGAATTATTTTGAGAGTTTATTGATAATCTCATTGTTAAACTTGTCAAATTGAAATTAAAGTTTTATTTAATAGGAAAAAATAACAATTATTTTAATGTAGGTTACCCCTTCTGCATTTTGTCTAAAACAATCCCCTATTGCTCATTTTCCTTCCATAATTTTCCTACAATATTCCATCTTGTTGATACAGCACTGAATTCACTCATCTTTCTGCTACAATTTCAGACAACTACAGCCCTTCCTGCTAATTAGATATGCTCATAGAGAATGCAAAGAACTGGCACTGGATCCTACATGTCCAGAATAACTAGATGATAGAAATCTCTCCTCTAATTCTGCTGGCTACTAATTTCTAAACTTAAAGAAAAAACCTTCTGTTACCTAGTGATTTCAAGCTGCTGATTGCAGTTTTATGCTGAAAGATCTCAGAAGGCTTCACTAACATTAAAACCTTTAGAAGTAAAAGGAGAAATGAAGCCTTAAATAAGCATGCATTTTTAAAATTTCCTGCATCAAAATATTTCTTGAATTGGAAGAATAAATAATCAATAGATAGAATTCAGAAAATATTATGAGCTAGATTTTAGGAAGTAGGGGGGAAAAGAAGGGGCAGGATACTTGATATTAATTGGATGCCTACTTACATGCCAGCCACAGGGTACAGTACTTGTAATAAAAATAATCAATGAGAGCTAACATTTAGTTATGTGACAGATACTGTGATAAATCTTTATATGGAAATCTATTCCTGACAATAGTTACTATTATGATGATTTTAAGGTGAGGAAACTGGGGCTCAGAGATGCTAAGCAATGTGCCACAGGCCATACGACTAGTAAGTAGAGTGGGAGAGCCCAGATTTGAACCTGGCCAATGGGACTCCAGGGCTTATGCCCCCAACCACTATGTGTTCCCACCTCTTGCATGTATTACCTTATCTCAGAGGCTATATACAACAATATCAGATGCTCTCGGCCCTTCCAGATGGAAAAAGACATGATGAAAATATTTTGCATTAATACTCCAAATATATGGTAATGGCAGAAATTTGTTATAACTTGATGTTTTATGTTTATAAAGACAATCCCTGAACTAAAATCTGTTAACTTCATCAAAAGCCAAGGTCCCTCTGCACTGACATAGCTGTCTTTTCCTCTACCAGATTTTCTAGCCTATATTTCAATGTGATTTTCTCTTGCAGGTATCATTTTCAATAGTCTACCTAATGTGATGTGCTGTAATTGATTATATCCCCCGCCAACTTCCTCCTCATTTTAGGAGCAGCAATTAATACAGGCACCTCTATTCAATAATAAACTCAGACAAAAAACAAATAAGTATCTCTCTACAGTTGTCTGCCTTCTCCCCAAAAGACCTCATTTTCCTGTAAGACAACATGAAATCTTTTGTTCTGTGTGTGTGTGTATTGTTGGTTTTTTAAAATAAATTTATTAATTTATTTTTGGCTGTGTTAGATCTTTGTTGCTTCGCGTGGGCTTTCTCTAGTTGTGGCGAGCGGGGGTTACTCTTCATTGCAGTGCACAGGCTTCTCACTGTGGTGGCTTCTCTTGTTGTGGAGCATGGGCTCTAGGCGTGTCGGCTTCAGTGGTTGTGGCATGTGGGCTCAGTAGTTGTGGCTCGTGGGCACTAGAGCTCAGGCTCAGTAGTTGTGACGCACGGGCTTAGTTGCTCCGTGGCATGTGGGATCTTCCCGGACCTGGGCTCAAACCCATGTCCCCTGCATTGGCAGGCAGATTCTTAACCACTGCACCACCAGGGAAGTCCCTATTTTTTTTTTTAATTGGAGTATAGGTGATGTACAATGTTGTATTAGTTTCAGGTGTACAGCAAAGTGAATCAGTTATACATATATCATATATCCACTCTTTTTTTAGATTCTTTTCCCACGTAGGCCATTACAGAGTACTGAGTAGAGTTCTCTGTGCTATACAGTAGGTTCTTATTAGTTATCTATTTTATATATAGTAGTGTGTATATGTTAATCCCAGAAAAATTTAACAAATATTTTGGTTGGTAGACAAAATAAATACTAATAGGCACACATTGGGCACCATCTGAGTGCCCTCTCTCTGCTACTACATGCCAGATTGGATACATTCTGTTACCCTTACTTCACATAGATACTGTATTAGTTTATTCATTGTAGTATAGCAAATGACCCCCAAACTTTGCAGCTTAAAACAATAAACATTTATTATCTCACCGTTTCTGTGGGTAAGGAATTTGGGCACAGCTTAGTTGGGTGTCTCTGGCTCAAGGTCTCTCCAGAAATTGCAGCTGAACTGTCAGGTGGGGTTGCAATCTCACCTGAAGGCTCTAGCCAAGTGGGGAAGGATGTACTTTCAAGCTCATTCACGTGGTTGTCAGCAAGATCTATTTCCCCAAGAGGAGTTAGATTGAAGGCATCAGTTCCTTTTTGGCTGTTAGCCAAAGCCCACCCTCAGTTCCTTGCCACATGGCTCCTCTCTGTAAGGCAGCTCCCACTGTAGCAGTCAGCTTCCCTCAGAGAGAGAGGCCAAGATAGAAACCATGGTATTTATGTCACTTAATCTCCGAAGTGACATCACACCACTTTTGCCGTATTCTATTTGTTATAATTGAATGTAAGTCCAGCCTACAATCAATGACAAGGGATTACATAGGGTTTGAAAACCAGGAGTCAGGAACCATTGGGGGCCATCTTAAAGGTTGCCTACCTACTTCCAATGTTGCATTTTTGTGCCCCTAAAGGGAAGAAGACACACACACACACACACACACACACACACACACACACACGAAAATCTATAAAATAATTCTTATTTCCCAATTTTTCTGTTTCAAAACGAAATGAACACATTTAGGAAAAGTCATTCGACAAGTATTTAGAGTGGCTAACAGGACCAGACACTGTTATTGAACGTTTTCTAAAAGAAATAACTAAAATGGTGTTGTAAAAATTCACCAGGACCACTTCTTTCCCCCCAGGCAGAGACAAAGGAGAATAAAGATTAAGACAACCATTGGTCTTTTCTAATTAAAACCACCTCAGCATTTACTGTTATAGACTATTTTAAGAATGTCTTCTGAAGCTAGAGCAGTGCCAAGCAAATCCACTTGCCCACAGATATAAAACACATTCTCGGGGCTTCCCTGGTGGCGCAGTGGTTGGGAGTCCGCCTGCCGATGCAGGGGACACGGGTTCATGCCCCGGTCCGGGAAGATCCCACATGCCGCGGAGCGGCTGGGCCCGTGAGCCATGGCCGCTGGGCCTGCGTGTCCGGAGCCTGTGCTCCGCAACGGGAGAGGCCACAACAGTGAGAGGCCCGCGTACCACAAAAAAAAACAAAAACAAAACAAAACAAAAACATTCTCTAACACCAGCTTTAATAATGATAGCAGTGCTATTTTGATCCCCATATGCCTTCCTCTTCTGTCTTATAGCTCAATTGATCAGAACTGAGCTATAAGGAAGAGGTGTATTATTTACTGATTCCCTTCAAAATTCAATATATTGATACATTAAGCAGGGACCATCCACAGTAAATAGTACAAACTAGACACCTTGTCCCTGATGCTAAGAAAACACTTAAGCGTCTCCAGAATTTTAAGTGCCTCAAGGGAGAATAAAATGAGAAGGGTGAAAGGAACACACTTTTTTAAGGTGTGTATTTATTTATCTATTTATTTTTGGCCGCGCTCCCCTGCAGTGGAAGTGCAGAGTCCTAGCCACTGGACTGCCAGGAATTCCCAGGAACACATTCTTAACTGAAAGAGCGTTTACCAAAAAGAAACTGAGAAATAACCTATATGGGAAAATAATCTGAAAAAGAATGGATATATGTATCTGTATAACTGAATCACCTTGCTGTACACCTGAAACTAACACAACACTGTAAATCAAATACACTCCAATATAAAATAAAAAATTTAAAAAAAAGAAAGTGAGAAGATACAGAATTACCTGAATCTACCTTGAGTTGGCAAGACCCCCCTCACCCCCCCCCCCACTGCCACCAATCAAAACGGGGACTCACAAGATGGCTTAGGTTCAACTATAGAGAAATAATATTCCATTTTGCACACCTACGTTTTTGAAAAAGACTTATTACACAAGCAAATAAATACTTTACAACCTGTAATAAATGCCAAAAAGGAAAGAGGGGAAAATGATAGAGGGAGAGTGATAGAGAATTGCTTTGTTGAGAAAGATCCCTCTGCAGAGGTGATATTTAAGCTGAGACATGATGGAGCAGAGAAGTTTCCAGGCATGTAAAAAGTAGGACAAGGAGTTTTCCAGGTTGAGAGTGAAACTGAGCAAGATCCTGTGGGGCTCCCGGGCACGGAAGCCTTCCTGTCCCCCGTTTCTTGTAGGCAAGACACCAGCCTCCGTGACCTTCCCTGGGTTCCAAAGGGCAGATTCGAACAGTTGCTAATCAAGGGAGAAGCAGCCAAGAGACCACCTGAGGCGAGATTAAAGGGACCAGAGAAGCTCATCAAGATTAGGAGACCGACCACCTGAGATGAGAGTAAAGGCGTGCAGACCCTGCACACACCCTAATCTTATCAGCAACCCCACCCTTGAACTATTGCTATAAAACTCCTCATCAAATCCTCCCGGGTTGGGACACATAGTTTTTCAGGGCAGGAGCCCATTGTGTCCCCCTTTGCCTGGCAAGGCAATAAAGCTATCCTTTTCTACTTCACCCAAAACTCTGTCTCGGAGATTTGAATTGGCACTGGTGCACAGAGGCCAAGCTTTCGGCATCAAGCGGATAGCATGTTTCCTGATAAGAGGAAGAGGCTGGCATGCTGCAGGAATCGAAAGAAGGCCATCTCTGGATGAGGCAGAGAACGGAATAAAATGAGATCACACCAGCTACTCAGAGGGAAATGGATAGGGCAGGACTGGCAGTGGCGAAATCAGTTATGAGGCTGCTGCTGGAATTTAGGTAAGAGATGGCGGTGGCTCAATCTGGAGCATTGTCAGTGGAAACAGAAGTTAGAGGCAAGAAATATTTAGGAAGTAAAAATAAGCAGTGAGACTGGATAGGAGGGTGAGAAAGAGGTGGAGAGAGAAAATGAGAAAGTGAGAGAGAGAGAGAGGAAGAAAGATGACATCTATGTGGACAAGTTCCACGTGTCTGGATTAATAACGTGGCGAGCGGTATGCTTCAACGTGACCACCTCTTGGCTTTGAGAAAACAGCTTCCCATGTGCCTCAAGAAAACTTCTGAAGAACCCAATCGTCACTTCTTTTTATCCTGTCAGCCACAGGAGAAATCTTCCATTCATCGGGAAATCAGACAGGAAACACAATAAAATGCCTCCAGAAAGAGGGCTGAGAAGTTAAGAGTATGCACAGAATCCAGAGAGGGTCTTCATTGACCATATATTCCAACCATTTTATTTTAACAGATGAGAAAAGCTTGGCTCAGAGAAGTGAAGGAGCAGGACAAGTTAACAGCCAGTCAAAGGCAGAACGAAGGCTAGAATCCAGTTCTTCTGATTGGACCAAATACAAATGAAGCAATATGACAAATGAGTACAATGATTACATGTACTTAGTAGCCATGTATCCATAATTTCCTTTCCTCCCTCCTCCAATCCTTAGTGAAAGAGGTAAGGCATTTGAATGCAAATTGCAGGGGGTGTGGGCAGGTAATATTTTGCATCGATCTTTGAAGAGAGCCTGCTAAACATACTCTGTGGGACACTCAACTGTAGAGGTCTAAATGTTATTGAAGAAAAGGAAGGAAAGATGCAAGGGAGGGAGGGAAGGACAGAAGGACAGAGGGAGGAGAGAGAAAGAGAGAGAGAGAAAGCTGAAATTTTTAACCTCAAATTACGTTGTTGAAAATGAACAAATTTGGACCCTATGTGAACCTTAATGTGATGCCTCCTTTGCTTTACTAGGTTATAAATGATATGAAATTTGTGTGAAAACTTTTAATATTTCAATTCCTAAGTCTAAGAATCTAATTTTATAATCTTTTCTACATTTTTCTAGTCTTCCAATTCTAGTAATTTTCTAATATCAAGAAAGAAACGGATTATGAATTCAGAAATAGGTAACCAATGAAAACAGAGATGATAAATGCAAGCTATTATGATTTGAGCTCTAGTATTCCCTTCCCAAATGATATTTCAACCCTAGAGGCTTCTCAACCCACGCCCCAATCCACTGACATTTATTTTTAACTCTCCTTTACAAACCCATTCCGATACAAATTTAGAGAAAAATCTATGTAAAAGATTTCAAATTGTTATTCATCTCACAGTAACATGTTTGACTAAATTCAAGTTCTCAGGAAAAGACAACACTGAGTGAAGTCTTCCATGCAAACTTACATCTCCAAGCTTTCAAAAAAAAAAGAATGCTTATGTCAACAGATACAATTTTACATGAGAAACAAACAGCTTTCATGCACATTTACACCCACCAACAGAGAAAACAATCTAGCCTAGAGCAACCTACTTTTCCTAAAATTATGGGTACCCTATGCAAGTTGAAAATGTCTGTTTGAAAGCTTTAAAGCCAGAATTAATTTTGTTTGTTTTAAGATAGCCACCAAGTATCTTTCCTCTTAACAGGAAATTAGTTCTTTGGATCTGGGCACATTGCAACTTTGAAGTTTGGATAGATCAATTGCCTCTCTTTCTGTATTTCATGCTCTCACACTCAAAATGGCTGGCTCAATTTAGATAACATTTTCCTCCAAACACCCCTCATTGTAAAGCACAGTGTGACTGCTCAGAAAGTTATGAGTCATGGAAAAGAGGAGGTTATAAAGCCTTTCTCCTCTAAACTAAATAAAAGCATTTACTGCCAACCACAGGAGAGGAAAGTCAAATCAGTCCTCCTGCAAGCCAATGAATCAGTTCTATAGCCGCCCACAAGATTCTTCTCAAATAATTTGCAAAAGAATTAGCACAGCCTTCACCAAAGGAGTTGAAAAAACATCCCACTGTGTTTCTATAAT
This sequence comes from Tursiops truncatus, assembly GCF_011762595.2. Taxonomy (NCBI): domain Eukaryota; kingdom Metazoa; phylum Chordata; class Mammalia; order Artiodactyla; family Delphinidae; genus Tursiops; species Tursiops truncatus. Next base: position 82,495,166 of record NC_047041.1, read on the forward strand.
TCACTGATGAATTTATGAGAGTTGATAATTTTCTTGTCAACAGAAAGATCCAACTTCACTCTTTTCCAATTCAGTTTTGTATGTAAGTGATACCTTGCAGTTTAAATAATAAACCTTAATCAAGTAATGAAATAAGGTAACCCCTGGCATTTTACTATGTCATAAACAAATTCAACCCCACCACATCCCCAGACTATCTCAGGACCAATGTATACTCAGTCCACAGCCAAGGGATTCGTGGGCCTTTAATCCCGTCAGGCTGGGGAGAAAAGAGGAAGAGAGACAATGAATGGTCCAAGCCTACTCTTTCCTCCATGCCTTTCTCCAGTGTTTTCCGCCAAGAAAGCAAAGGAGTTTTTAAAACATTTTCATGATAGTAATCTATTCACAGGGACCCAAAAGAAAGTAAGAGTTCATGATTCTTCTTAATATAGAGAAATAAATACTACCACTAGCTACTACTAGGTGAGTGCCTCTTCCACAGAGGTAAGCATTTATTTGTTTGTTTTTGCTAAGTTGTTCATTTTTTAAATATAAATTTATTTATTTAGTTTTGGCTGCGTTGGGTCTTCGGTTGCTGCACACGGGCTTCCTCTAGTTGTGGCGAGCGGGGGCTACTTCTCATTGCGGTGGCTTTTCTTGTGGAGCAGGGGCTCCAGGCGCACGGGCTTCAGTAGTTGTGGCACATGGGCTCAGTAGTTGTGGCTTGCGGGCTCTAGAGCGCAAGCTCAGTAGTTGTGGTGCACGGGCTTAGTTGCTCCGCGGCATGTGGGATCTTCCCAGACCAAGGCTCGAACCCGTGTCCCCTGCATTGGCAGGCTGATTCTTAACCACTGCGCCACCAGGGAAGTCCAGCATTTATTATTTACCTAGTTTTCCACTCAAGGGCTATCCCCACCCCCACCCCTACCTCCATCCCAACCCCCAGCCGCATCACCCAGTCCACTGCCAGGGCAGAAGGCAGCACGCACTGATCTGACTTGTAACGTGGCTCCAGGAAAGTAGTGCGTCAGGTGACCAATCACGGGCCGCCCTCTAGCGGTGCCTCGACAGTTCCTCTGAAGACCACAACTTGGGGTAAGTGGTAGAGGCACGTGGCTCAGGCATGTGCCAACTGACACCACGCTAAATTCACCTGTGGGCTCTCCCATCAGTTCCACCTGTCACACACGTGGATGGGGGGGTGGTGCATGTTTCACCTGAAAGACAGTGCCTGACATTGACAAATCAAATTCCAGGAATCTCAGGCCCAGTTGGTGTCCACACCAAGAAGCACCACTTTTTTAGGAACATCCTCAGATCACAGCAAAATATTAGGGGTGAATGAGTTGGTGGAAAAGAAGGGCCTAGACTTTCCCCTGCTTGGGCCCACTCCATCCTTCAAAGCTCTAGAGAGGATTTTATTATCCATTTTGTGTTAATATTTATTTCCACACCCAACACTGCAACACATGTTGTCTTCAAAAAACTCCTTAGGCAAATGGTAATTTTCCATCATATCACAAGGTTATGCCGATGTCACTGGTAACTGTGGCACCCTAGGATTTTGCACATATATATTCCTTTTATAAGTATTACATTCAATTTTGAAAAGCTTACCTACCTGAGGTCCAGATCTGGATTCCTCCCTCCAACTAGAAAAAGTAATAGAACTAGTAAATTTGTGTGTGTGTGTGCACGCACGTGTGTGTATATGTGTAGGAGAAGATTGTTAGGAATGGAAAATGAAAATTCTGGGAAAGACGAGTCGTTCAATCAACACAGCCCCCCAGGCCTAGGTTAAGAAATATCTTAGGTCTGAATGGTGCTTTACAAGCACATCTTATAGTTTATAAGCATATCTGTTTCTTCACAAGAAGCCTCATTTTGCCTAAAACTACCAAGATGTGCCGTGGTTTAGTACAAGTTGTAAACAGAATCCTATACCCAAGTACCATGCTTCTTCAGGCAGTCTGCACTGTGAGTAGATCTTTATCCCCCGACATTCACAAATGTGGGAGAGAGCTGGGAGAAATCTTATGACCCTAAAGAGTCTTAAAGTCTCTAAGCCAAAGTAAACAGGCCAAATGTGCTAATCATCAGACAAGTGTAGAAGGCTGAGACCTCCACTCAGAGCTTTATGAAGATATTCTCAAGTTCACTTTATCGCACGTAGGATTTTCAAGATATGAAATTCACTAAAGCACAAACGGAATAGAATCGCGTGGGTATAATCCTCACATATTTCTGCCAGCTGGGATCCTGGATGTTGAGATGTGACCGCCTCTCCATGGGCCTGAAACCACCAATCTGTTTCACCTGGGTCGCTGCACAGCCATCAGATGGGAGACACTATGTGGTCACTACCCTAACAAAAAAATCCAAAGCCCCGACGTCTAGGGAAAAGGCTACAGCTCCCATTTCCAATCTCCCGAGCCACCCCAGTCCCTCTGCGATGGAGTATCAATAGAGAGACCAAATGAATTGTTCACTTAATTGTGCTGTGCAAGCTGAATAATTGCATGCTTTCCAGAAAGGCTTTGTAACCAGTGAGATGGCGCTGGATCTGCCAAAACCTTTACCTTGAAGCCAACATCCTTTCTTTCTCCAGGCTCTCTCCTATCACAAATAATGGCAATCCTGGTATTATTTCCAGAGAAGGCAAAACCATGGCAGGAACATCAAAAATCATGTCTTTCAAAATGGAAAGATTTCCATGAAGCTGCTGCTGAGAACTGCTATCTCCACATATGCCAATGGGAAACCTTTAGTCACAAACCCGGATTTAGTGCATTACACACTGAAACAGCCAACAAATGGCAACATGAATCTACCTTTAGGGTGAGCAGAATTGGTCCATTAAATATAATGACCACATGTGAAAGAGGATACAAGAAATGTGATGAGGTAAAGGCTTCAAAGACATGGTTCAACATTGAGAAGTCTGATCTCAATTTTGGAGATCCACTGGAGACCCTGATCTCCAGCCATCCACCCCTCTTCCCAGAGGCAACCACTGTTTCTTGTTTCCTTCCAGACCAGAGATCTAAATATTTTTTATACTCTATTTTATAATAATTTTCCTTCAATATGTTCTTGCCTATTTACGACCTTGTTTTTATCTCTTGCAACAGTTTTTCATTAATAATAATCAGGGTCTTTTCTCCTGGATAGGTCTATGTTTATATAGTTTGAGATTCTCCAATTGGCGGTTTCTTCTCAGATGCGATAATCCCCCATGATACAGTTTAATCAACATGTCTCACTAACAGGATTAGGACTTTAGAAAAAACAGTATGCATCAGGATCTGACAAGAATGCAAAGCTGCTATTTTTCTGCAAATATCCTTCAAAAAACCAAGAGATTTAAAACAAGTAGAAAATACAGTGTGGAGCGGCCACCAAACCAAAGTTCTAAGCAGGTTTAAGTTTCGACAGGACAGTGTTATCCTGATTCAAGCGCCAGCTGGCTTGGATGTTGAAACATCAACCGCTTCTGATTTTTCAGGTTTAGATTGGTCCAGAGCGATACAGTTCTGCTTTTCAAAAGTTTGCTTTATACCACTTTGCTTTTACAAAAGACCTACATTCATACCTGTTTGCACTAATCAAAAGAAATCGGAAAAGGATTTTCGTTTTTATGAAAAAGAGAAAACAGCGTTTAGCATTTGTTCTGCAGGCAGCTGTTACAGAGGCAGCTCGAACCCTAAGCAGGGAGAGTGGCACCTCCAAGCTCCTTCCCCAGGAAATACACTGGGCATCTCAGCGTCAAGCTGCCACAGCTCTGAACTGTGCCTGTGCTTTATCTCAGTTTATTTTGTGCATCCATTAGCAACATGTATCCTAAGTTAATTACTCCTTCACGTTCAGCCATTTCAGCTCAGGAAGGGTTTCATAGGAATGCTCTACTTTCTGATAGCAGGGGAAACCTGTATTGGCCTGAGTGTTTAGAAGTGGGAAAGAGATGATGGATGCTGGGAGGGAAGCTAAGCAGGGTGCCACCCACAGTCGGAGAGGCCTTCCAAAGAGTCCTTGCTATGAGAATACCCAAAAGGAAGGTAACATGCACATTTCAAACACTCTAGGTCAATTTTTTTCCCTTCCCAAATCCAACTGAGGCTATGGATAGTTAGAGAGGAAAAAAAAAAAAAAGACCTAGGTTCTAGTTCTGGTTTTGTCATGAATTCAATGTACCCTTGGCCTAATCACCTTCAATTCACTCTCCCCATTTATAAAATGAGGACCTTGGCCATGATGAGCTCTGAAGCCCTTTTCACCTTTAACCTTCTCAATCCAAGATGCAATTTCTCTCCATATATTGACTTATATGCCTGTCATATGGGCATAATTTTTTTTTATTTCCCACACATTTATTTGCCATGAAACAACAAATTTTGCATAAATATTTTAAAATCCTCATCAGGGAAAAGAAGTGATGGTAGTGGAGAGCTGTCACTTTGAAGATGTCCACCATCCATTCCCCCTCCTTGGCAGCACCTGGGTTTCTTTAGGGGGAAGTATTTGTGTACAACTCGGGGGAGATAAGTCCAAGTGTCTATCGCCTCCCCCAGTACAAAAGCTTAAGAGGAAACTGGAAGTTCCTTCTGCCAAATTCTCCTCTCATAAATCAATACATCCATAGGATGGACATGTGACCCATCAAATTTTCTCCCTCAGGACTCTGAATCTGTAGAACAACGCAAGAACAAGAGAAACAGCTGGAGTTCATTCACTCCAGAACTGATACCCAGGCAAGACTATTGAGTAATTCCTGCTACAAGGCTATTGTTTCATTCTGAAGTTTTCCCTTCAATTCTACAAACGACCCTGTATCCTCCCAATAAATTCTTTTTTCTGTTTAAGTTGGTGGTTTGCTGCATAACAATCCACTCCAAAACTTAATGGCTTAAAATATTAACAATTTATTTACTCACAATTCTACAGATTGGCAATTTGGGTAGGGCTCAGCTGGGATGGCGTATCTGTGCTCCATGTGGTACCAGCTGGATTCATTTAAACATCTGCAGTCAGTGGGTAGATCTGCTGGGGGCTGACTGACCCTGGATTGCCTCAATCACTCACTTATTCGGAAGCTGGCTGGAGTTATCAACTAGAACACCTCAGTTCTCCATGTGGCATCTCACCTTCCAGTACGCTAAACTGGAGAAATGTTCAGAGAGAACAAAAGCAGAAGCTGCAGCTTCCCTTATATCACATTCTATTGGTCAGATACTTTTTTTTTTTTAGTTTTTATTGGAGTATAGTTGCTTTGCAATGTTGTGGTAGTTTCTACTGTACAGCAAAGTGAATCAGCTATACATATACATATAGCCCCTCTTTTTTGGATTTCCTTCCCATTTAGGTCACCACAGAGCACTGAGTAGAGTTCCCTGAGCTATGCAGTAGGTTCTCATTAGTTACCTATTTTATACATAGTATCGATAGTGTACATATGTCAATCCCAACCTCCCAATTCATGCCATCCGCGCTCCCCCATCAGATAGTTTAAAACCAGCCCAGATTTAAGGGGTGGGAGAAGAGACTTCATCTGATAATGGGAGGAGTAACAAAGAAACCTTCCCTGCCAGTGCAGGGGACACGGGTTCAAGCCCTGATCCGGGAAGATCCCACATGACGCGGAGCAACTAAGCCCGTGAGCCACAACTACTGAGCCTGCACTCTAGAGCCTGCGAGCCACAACGACTGAGCCTGAGTGCCACAACTACTGAAGCCTGCTCGCCTAGAGCCCGTGCTCCGCAACAAGAGAAGCCACCGCAATGAGAAGCCAGTGCACCGCAACAAAGAGTAGCCCCGGCTCGCCACAACTAGAGAAAGCCCACGTGCAGCAACGAAGACCCAACGCAGCCAAAAAATAAACAAATAAATTTATAAAAATAAATAAATTATTTTTTTTTAAAAAATGAAAGACAGACCTCGTTCTTACTGTATTAAAGAAGGAGTTCAATTTAACTCAAACACTACTAGGCTCCAACAGTTTTCATCTTTGCCACTGCAAGGTCAGCAGACTAGTACTAAATGCAAGCAAACAAGAGGGGAGGAGGGAGGACTGAAGAAACAACTGCGTTTTAACCTTTCCACATAGGCCTAGAGGAAAATAGAGCACACCAAACCCAAAGGTCATACAAAAGTAAGGAAAGATATTGTCCAAATTAAGTAGCTCTTTTTACTACTCTTTACTTCCAAGGCCAGAAGGAAAATGTTTCCATACAGCTTTCCAGGAATGTGGCTGGTAGTCTCCCAATATCCACTTTCTTTTCTTTCTTAGTAACAGAACGCCAATTTTTGGCTGGTTATGCTGCTACCCAGAATATTTCCCAGTTTCCCTTGCAGCTAGTTGTGTCCACATGATTTAATACTGCCCAGTGAAATGTAAGTGAAAAGATTGAGGGGATTGGGGGGAACTCCTTAAAAGGAGCTTGTTCTATTAGGAGAAGCAACCTTTTGTCCTTCCTACCATCTAGAATGTGGGCAAGATATTAGAACGTCATGTTAAACTATGAGGCAATGTTGAGAATGGAAGCCAGGCATTGGGATGGTGGAACATAAATACCGACGGAGCCTGAGTCCTACGTGGTGTTATGCAAACATCATACCCAGCTCTGGGCTGCCTCTCTCCACATGACTTTATGGTATTTAAGCCACTCTTTCTTACCCACATCTGAATACAGTTCCTAACTGACAAAATGAATACTCTTATCTAGTCAATGGGCTATGTCAGTGACCCAAGCAACAGTGACTGACTTTTACACAACAAAGGTCCCAAATGAGTCAGAAACACATAGGCAAAACAGTACCCTCCACATGGTGTTGGATATTTAGGGGAACAAGACTTATGGTTGTTTTGTAAAGTCCTAAAACAGATTCAAATAATCAAAACTCAAACACAGACCTGGCTTAAGAACTGTTTGGACCAAAGAAAAAGGGGCAGGGATGAGAGGGAGGGAAAGTACTAGCTCACAGCAAGCTTGCTATGAATCAGAAAGTGTGGATGGGAACTAGAAGCCCCAAAATATAATTCGGTATAAGGCTGCCCTCATATGAGTGTCTAGAGGAAAACAAAGGAGGTCCTAGCGCAGTGCTAGTCTCACGTTAAAAAGGACATTTAACAAACAAAAGTAAATTGAGGTGACAGCAACCAAGGTGTCTGGATTCTCCACTTTGTGAAGGATGGGAGAAGGAACTGGAGTTATGCACCTGGGGGCAAAGAAGACAGAGAAGAGATATGACTGGTGTTTCAAATACGTGAAGTGCTATCTTGTAGAAGAGAACTTTGCTTTAATCTGCATGGTTTCAAGCATTAGAACCAATGAGTGAAATAAAAATAAAACATATTTCAACTTAATAAAAGAAAAAACCTTCTGAGAATTAGAACTTTCGAAAACTGGAATGCACTACTTTGTAAGGTAGTGCGTTATTTGACATGGTAGTGGATTTTTTTAAAAGTAGGGATGATAATGGAATTCAGGACTTCTTCTGAAACTCAAGATAGGAAATAAAACACTGTTGTATCTTGGGCTTCCCTGGTGGCGCAGTGGTTGAGAGTCCGCCTGCCGATGCAGGGGACATGGGTTCGTGCCCCGGTCCGGGAAGATCCCGCATGCCGCAGAGCAGCTGGGCCCATGAGCCATGGTCGCTGAGCCTGCATGTCCGGAGCCTGTGCTCCGCAACGGGAGAGGCCACAACAGTGAGAAGGCCCGCGTACCGCAAAAAACAAACAAACAAACAAAAAAAACACTGTTGTATCTTGAAATCCTTGAAAAAATGAAGTGATTTTGATTCTAAGGTGACTATCAATGAAGAATAAAGAGGAAGGGAGCTCTGCATTGGATGGGAAACTAACCAGGCACCCCTTCTATTCTCACTGTGCTATTAATACTGCTATTAATAATTAGTATTTTCCTGTTACATGTGAAGTAGTTAACATGCAATGATGCAGGTGTTGGACAAATGTTTCCTGAGGAAAATCATAATGATTATAGTGGCCAGAACTCTTCCACCTGTAAGTGGATGAAACAAGCTCAGAATAGTCTGGGGATAAAATAAGAAATTCAATGGCAGGGGTAATCTCATTTCAGGCTCAAACAATAGGGTCAGAATCTTTCTCCATCTCTTGGATCAATTTTCTCCGAGCTGGCTTCAATCTCAGGCAGACTCTTACCATGTAGAAGCCCAGACCACCTCTGTCAGCTTCATACTTCATTCCCTATAGAAATTTCAACGGGGCTTCCCTGGTGGTGCAGTGATTAAGAATCCGCCTGCCAATGCAGGGGACATTGGTTCGATCCCTGGTCCGAGAGGATCCCACATGCCGTGGAGCAACTAAACCCGTGTGCCACGACTACTGAGCCTGTGCCCTAGAGCCCGCGAGCCACAACTACTGAGCCCGCGTGCCTAGAGCCAGTGCTCCGCAACAAGAGAAGCCACCGCAGTGAAAAGCCTGTGCACCGCAATGAAGAGTAGCCCCCACTTGCCGCAACTAGAGAAAGCCGCTTGCAGCAACGAAGACCCAACACAGCCAAAAATAATAAATAAATAAAATTTAAAAAAAAAAGAAATTTCAATGGACAGAGAACGCCTTTTACTCAAAAGTCTTACAGTTGACTTGGACTAACCTGGCTTCAAACACAGCCCATTGTTTACCCAATTACTGTGGGCTTTGGCCAGGCTTGGGTCACATGAACTGAGAATAGGGCAGGGGTGGTTTCCACAAGGAAAAGAAACTTCTGATGTAAGGATGCTGTGAAGTTAAAAATAATAAATGGCCACTACAATGACAACAATGAATGTGGTAGATTTTTTTAATGGCAACTTCAGTGGAATTCGGGGCCTATTCTGAATCTCAAAATAGGAAATAGAAATACTGTTTTATCTAAAAATCCATGAGAATACGAAGTGAATTTGATTCTACGACTTAATCTAAAATCCTAATACTCAGGCAAATAATAATTTTAACATGTCTGTCTTTTCACCAATTCCCTCTTTTTTTCTTAAGATGCCTCTGTTCACAGACAGCCTCATCACACAAAGTAATAGCAAACGAAGAGAAAAGCATAAAATGTTTACTGAAGTGGATGAAGTCATGGCATGTAAAGAAAAATTATTCATTAATAGCTGAAAAAATCCTTCTCTATATTTAATATTTAGGTGACATATTTCCATTTCAAGTGAAGTAGACATTATAGTCATGAACAGCAAACAGAAACACAAACTCCATTTATTTGTAAAATAAACTCATTTTCTTTTCATATCAATGCAAAAAATGACCCGATGCCATATGTTCCATCTGCCATGATTCTAAGACAGCAAAGCTATACAATTTCTAGATCATTAACTTGTCTTCCTATTTTTCCATGTCTTATGGTTCTGCTAGGTAAGTGTTCGTTCATTCACTTTGATAATGCTACCTTTTATAGGTTTGGTATTTCATTTGCTCAATTACTCCATGCAAAACTGCAGCAGCCAGTGAGTGCGTGTGTGGGAAAAAAAGGACCCACCCCACAGTTTCTCTAAAAGAACAAGAACTCAAGACTACACTTCCAATGGTTTCAAACAAAAGGGGGTTTTGTCTTTTGCTAGTCTCAAGTTTGAAAAAGGCATCTATACCCCCTCATTTTATATCATTGGAGCCAGGCTGAATGCCACAGTATTCAGGACAGCACAATGGTACAACATAGCAGCATGTCAGCTCTGTAAGTAGTGGGTGGCAAGATGGGGAACAGGAAAGTGTCCCTATAGTCACATGGGAATCATGGAAGGGTCAATGGAAGGAAACAGGAGCAATCATGGGTCCATAGGTTATCTGCATAAACGCAGAGAAGTAGAATTCTGCAAATAAATCCCAAAATTAGACCTGAAAAATATAATTCAGGGTCATTGCAATGATACAAGAGAGAGAGATCCTGAGGTTAAAGCAGCTGTGTATCATCCCTGAGTTTTCCATTTTTATTACATTGCTTAGCTATCCACAGAGTTTTCTTTGGGCCAGTTTAATCTATTCAAAATGGCTGCATGAGACTGAGACCATTATGAAAAAACTGTGCTCAACTTCTGAGACAAACTGTAGAATTCACACTAAATAGCCCAGTCTATGTGACTCAGAATATAAAGTCATCAGTAGATGCTTACCCAAGAAATCAAACAGGAACTAGTATACAAGCTGCACACGAAACATGTTAAGAGGATGAAGGAGCAAAGTAGTAACAAGAGGTTTAAGAGAACGCAGCAACTCATGACAGGTGCATGCTTACACAATTAAATTTACTACTTCTTTTTTGGAGATAAACTCAGGAGTTTATAAAATGAACAGACATAATAATAACTACAAAAACGCCATCATGATTTATTGAGCATGAATAAATCATTTAAAAAATCCAGCATTGGGGGACCTCATTGAGTTCTTTCTATAAGTAGGCACTAATAGCATCTCCAGTTTATAGAAGAAAGTGGATCTCTGAGAATTCTGTGAAATTTCTTTAAAATCACACAACTAGCAAAGGCAGAGCGAGGATTTTAACTCTGCCAGTCTGATTCCCAATTCTGTGCTTCTAACCACCAGTGTTTTTTTCTTAAGCACTTTGCATGAACTCACTCATTCAAGTCTCATAACAATCCCAATAAAGTGGAAATTATTATTTCTGTTTTTCTAATGAGAAAATCAAGACGATAAATCATTTGTTCTAGGTCACACGGCTGGCCAGTGGCAGAGCCACGACTGGAACTCATGTCTGTCTGACATTAGAGCTCACCTTCATAGATAATGTCACAGGCTGCTACTTGCCCATCAAAATCTATTCTCCTCTTCTTCCTGGGTATGAGTCTGCTTAGCCAAAAACTACACTTCTGCGCTTCCTTTGCAGTTATGTATGACCATTTGACTAAGTGCTTACCAAAGGAACATGAGTGGAAGTGATGTGTGCAACTTCTGAGTCAAAAGGAACTCCGTGGTCACAGACCTCCTCTTTCCCTTTCTCATGAACTGGACCTCAGAATAGCAGGGGCAAAGCTTCAATCATACAGACAAGGACTATATCCTAAGGGATGACAAAGTGCAAAAGTTGGAGGAGGGACTTCCCTGGCAGTCCAGTGGTTAAGACTTCGCCTTCCAATGCAGAGGGTGCAGGTTGGATCCCTGGTCAGGGAGTTAAGGTCCCACATGCGTCGAGGCCAAAAAGCCAAAATATAAAATAGAAGCAATATTGTAACAAATTCAATAAAAGATTTTAAAAGTGGTCCACATCTAGAGAGTGTCATACTGAGTGAAGTAAGTCAGACACAGAGAGAGAAATATCGTATGATATCGCTTATAGGCAGAATCTAAAAAGAAATGAAACAAATGAACATATTTACAAAACAGAAACAGACTCACAGACTTAGAGAATGAACTTATGGTTACCGGAGTGGGGTGGGTGTGTGTGCAGGGAGGCTGGAGGGAGGGATAGTTAGGGAGTCTGGGATTGACATATACACACTGCTATAATTTAAAAGGATAACCAACAAGGACCTACTGTGTAGCACAGGGAACTCTGCTCAATGTTACGTGGCAGCCTGGATGGGAGGCGAATCTGGGGGAGAATGGATACATGTATATGTATGGCTGAGTCCCTTTGCTGTGCACCTGAAACTATCACAGCATTGTTAATCAGATATACTCCAATATAAAATAAAAAGTTAAAATAAAATGGATAATTTGTGGTTAAAAAAAAAAATGGTCCACATCAAAAAAAAAAAAAAAAAAAAGCGGCTTTCAGAAAACAAAAAAGTTGGAGGAGCCCAATTTCCTGAATGACTGTATAAAGCAGAGCTGCCCCATATATCTGGACCACCTTGGAACCGTTATATGAGAGAGAAACAAATTTCTACATTGCTAAACCACTGTACTTTTAGAGTGTCTTGTTACAGCAGCTTAGCTGAACTCTAATATAGCCAGCAAGTACTATCACACAAGCAAGGAAAAGATGCCACAGACCTAGATAAGAAGGCAGGCATGAGGGTGTGAGGGAATCAGTGAGACTAATATTCTAATTGCTTACCCTTTCTATGAAATCTCCATTGTAGAATATTCTTCATTCCTAAAGACAAAAAAAAGTATTCTGAACAAAAGATACCTGTAAAACATCATCTAATGAAAAAAGCAAAGCAAGACAAAAACAACAACCTGGAATGTAACAGCAAGTACTGGGAAAGTGGTGAGATTTTCATTTCTTGTTTTTACATTGCTTTATGACACTTCAGCTGACTAAGAATCTTTTTGAAATGATATCTAAATTGGCTCTCTGTAGAATTCATTAGAACAACCAAGCTAGAATCCATTAGAACGTAAGAAAACAAAATCCCCTTTAAAACAGGTGTACTGAAATGAGCCCAAATCATAATACTGTAACATACTAAGTCAGTATATCTGGACATCACTTCAATTATCTTCATTTCATCTCTACACTGTGTGTTGCCTCTCTTGGACGTGTTGTTCTGGGTCATACAATGCAACCTCCTTTGTCATCTCTTTGAAAGATATCAGGAAATATTGTAGGGGCCAATCTTCAATTATACACCCACCCCCTGAGTCTGTGGTTACCCAAAGAACCCATGGGATCTTCCAACTGAATCTGAGAAACCTTAAGTTTTAATTTTTTAAAGTAAAAAAAAAGCATTCCTGTGGAAAGTAGTTTTCATATATTTAAAGATCCACTAAAATGATCATAACGTTTAACTCCACATCTGGGTGCTTATTTTAAAGAAATGATAAAAAGTGTTATATTTGTGAAGATGTTCACTGAAGCATATTTTAAAAAGGGGAGAAAACTGTAAACCAAATATAAAACAGCAGTGAAAAAATAGTTAAATAAATGATGGTTCATCCCTAGGGGAAACACAAGGCTGATATTTAAAAACAAATCCAGGGCTTCCCTGGTGGCGCAGTGGTTGAGAATCTGCCTGCTAATGCAGGGGACACGGGTTCGAGCCCTGGTGTGGGAGGATCCCATATGCCGCGGAGCAACTAGGCCCGTGAGCCACAACTACTGAGCCTGCGCGTCTGGAGCCTGTGCTCCGCAACAAGAGAGGCCACGACAGTGAGAGGCCCGCGCACCGCGATGAAGAGTGGCCCCCACTTGCCACAACTAGAGAAAGCCCTCACACAGAAACGAAGACCCAACACAGCAAAAATAAATTAATTAATTAATAAACTCCTACCCCCAACATCTAAAAAAAAAAAAAAACTATTAAAAACAAATCCAAAGCAAAGGTACTGAGAAATAAATCAAACCTTTCCCGTTATCTTTCAAAGAGATAACAAACATTTGCTTTGGATGATCCAGAACAACATGTCCAAAGGAGGCAACATACAGTGTAGGGATTACAGATTCTGCAAGTTAAATGATATCATGGAGAAGCAAACAGACAAATTCAAATTGGGTACTTTTACCGGGCAGTTGACCAGGTTTTTCAACAAGTTAATGGCATTTTTAAAAAAGTGAGTCTGTTGTAGATTAAAATAATGTTGAGATGTAACAACCATTGCAATGTATAGATCATTATTTGTATCCTGGTGTGTATGAATCAAGATTAAAGAAAGACATTTTTGAAATAATGAGGGAAATCTGAATATGACTGGATTATATGTAATATCAAGGAATTACTGCTAATTTTGTTAGGTATCATAATGGTACTATAGTTGCATAAGAAAATATGTAGAAAATATTTTCTAGAAATACATAACGAAGTATGTAGGGGTGAAAAGACATAAGGACTGGAACTTGCTTTAAAATACTTCAGTCACAATAACAGCCATAACAACAAAACACAAAACACACAAGAGTACAAGTCCTGCAGTAGCCTGCCTGAGTAGCTCCAATTTGTATCCAACACTTACTACTTATATGACCTAAGGCAAGTAACTTAACTTCCCAATGCCTTGGGTTCCTCTTCTGTTTACTAGTGATACCAATCACGTCTCTTGTCTTAGGTTATTGTGAAGATCATATGAGATGAGCTCCGTAAAGACCTCAGCACGACAATGTTAGCTATTATTATCATCATTATTAACCAGTATGCTCTTCACTCATCTAGGACCCCAAACCCCACTCACCAAAAACACTTAATCCCTTGAAATCTCTCCTCTGTCTTTCTCTCCAGGTCTTGGCTCCTTCTTATTCCCTCCCTCCCTAGTCTCTTTCCTTCTTCAGGATATAGAGCCTCTGCTTTTTCTTTTTTTTTTTGCGGTACGCGGGCCTCTCACTGTTGTGGCCTCTCCCATTGCGGAGCACAGGCTCCGGACGCGCAGGCTCAGCGGCCATGGCTCACGGGCCCAGCTTCTCCGCGGCATGTGGGATCTTCCCGGACCGGGGCACGAACCCGTGTTCCCTGCATCAGCAGGCGGACTCTCAACCACTGCGCCACCAGGGAAGCCCTGAGCAGCTTTTTAATATACAGATTCCAGGACCTGCTCAAGGGCAACTGAATTGGAATTCTGAGGAATGCTCCCAGATTGTTTTGTTTTCTTTTGTTTTAATTCATCTGTTTTATATTTCCCAGGTGATTCTTATGCAACCAGCCCACACTGATCCACAGAATAGTTTTCAGAACCACTAGTTTTCCATTTTTTTTCCCCCCCTGTTGCTACATTTATTCCCTTCTGGGAATAACTTGTTATCCCTTCTGGTCTTAGGGACCTGACCAGAGTTGTGTATCCACCCCTTCCCTTTGCAATACAGCAGTAAAGGTGGACAGCGCCCCCTCAAGAGAGAATGGGTGATGGCAGCAGTGATTAACTAGTTATGTCAACCCAAAAAGAAAGTGAATTTCAGGGACCAAGACTTAGCGACAGTGAGGCTGAATCCTGCATCAACCACAGTAGTTCTGCATTTATCTGTTATATATACTGCACTTCCTTGTACATTCGTCTGAAGGAAAGATTCCATTGCAGGGGGCAAAACGTTTGAAAAATATTGCCTTTTATAGAACCATAACATAACCAAAACACATTTCTTCTTCAGTTACATTTTAGGCAAACAGAATTTTTTTCTGTTTTGGGCTACCCTGAAAATTTTAAGTATCATCTATAACATGGATCCTGTGGAAAAAAATGAATCTGAATTCAAGATGGCAAAAACACATCTCCCTCACCACCAGCAACTTCCCACTGACTGAGCAGCAAGATGGGATTTGTTGTTGCCTCCCTGAATACCCTCAACCCCATCCCCAAGACTAAAGTGACCCCTAGCTTGGAATAAAGGAAACTCTCCCCGAAGCCAGAAGGGGATCCCTAGTCCCTCCCTTCTCCCCTTAACCACCCCCTGCAGTGGCCACAAGGACTGGAGGTCGTCCAGTGGAAAGAGACACCAGGCACATTGATTCCCTGGGGCTCAGGAAACTCCCCGCACCAGACCCCTGGCTATGCCAATAAATGCCCCAATAAATATTTTACAGGCAAAGAGGAAGCTACGGACCCACTGTCATTACAGTATGTTAGAGTACGCGCTCTGAATTGCTTTGAGGATCTAGCTATGAATCACCCACATGCTCCCTGGGGAAGAACAACATTTGTGGAGTTAGCCCTGGACACAGATTAAAGCAGATTCACGTGGTGACCTTGTTCCTAGCCTCACGACTACAATATCCCAACCAGGCAAGGCCAAAAACCCACCGCGGTACGAAGTAAGGCATTGCTAACGACTTCATTTGCCAGACTTGTGTTTCTCCTCTCCTCTACCTCTGCCTAACAAAACCACACTCTAGTGACTGCTGAGTCGGCGCAGGAGCTAAAAGTCCTGTCTGTTCCTGGTGCTAACTAATGAGTTGAATCAATGAAAAAACATCAATTCACACCTGAAAACAAACCAATCCCAAGCATAAATAACCCACATTACACCACATGTGTCTTCAAGGGAATACATTTATTTAACTCGAATTTCTCAACCAGCCACATCGACAGCTCCAATAATGACCTATAGGTAATGACCTAGTAACAGGTAAAGACCAGTAGTCGGTAATGACCTGTGACATTTGAATGCTTACCTAGGAGACCTGAAGGAGCCTCAGCTGCAAAAGACTGCACTGAGCTCGCTAAACTGTGTTTATTGATATAGGGAAGTTAAGACTCACACATTTCCTCATATATACGGGAGCAAAGTTTGAAACCAAAGAGGTTTGGAGAACAGTCCTCCTAATTATTAAGGACAATGCTTTGGGCATTCCAGTTATTAAGAGATCGCCTCATGATTGCACTTGTAACAATAAAACCTTTTATTCATTCATATATTAAATAATAATGGCAGCCAAATACCAGGCACTGTGCCTGGCCTCTTTTCTAATCACACATCCCTAAATTCCACCTTCCAAATACACTGGGTTGCTCACAATGCCCAGAACATGCTCTGCTCTCTCCAGGGCTCTACACATGCTGTTCCCCCTGCCTGGAATGTCCTTCCCCACCCTCCATAGGGAGTGTACACACACACACACACACACACACACACACACACACACACACACACACATTCACCATTGCTTTCATCAACTTCCAGCACAAATATCTCATTCTCATTCACTCAGCTCAAAGGTCATTCCTTCCAGGAAGTCCTCTCCTCTCCTATAATAACACGTGCTGCCCCAAGTTGGTCTCACTGAAAAATGGAGCCTGTTTACGTGTGTATCTCTTCCAGTGGGCTCTGGAGAGCAGGAACTTGGCACTGAGAAGCAGTTCCTTTTAGTGTTAGAACACAAGCCCTGGAACTAACTCCCTGGATTCTGATCCCAGGTCTATCTCTTAATCACTGCATAATTTGGGGCAATAACTTAATCTCTCTGGGCCTCAGTTTGCTCATCTTTAAAATGGGGATAACAACTGTGCCCATCTCCTTGTGTTATTAAAAGGATTGCTCAATACATGCAAAGTGCTTAGGATAATGCATTGCTCTTATAATAGTAAGAGCTCAATAAATGGTTTTCTAAAAATTTCTCCTGCAGAAAGGTAGGGAAAACTTACCTGTGTACACCTCCATTATATTGTGAAAGGGTACTATAATTAAATGACTTATCTCTTTTAAAATGTTCAAGGATAAAAGTGGCAAAGACCTATAGAAACAAGCAGAACCAAATTAAAAGAAAAGCAAGTACTAGGAGAAGGTACTTGCAATGCAATTAACTAACAAAGGGTCTGTTTCCAGAAAAGATTTTCAGAAAAGAAGAAACAACAACCCTCCTATGAATCAATAAGAAAATCAGAGACTATCTAGTAGAAAAATAGGCAAAGGGTATTAATTATAAATAAGCATTTCACAGCAGAAGAAACCTGAATGACCTACATAACTATGCAATGATTCTCAGGGAACTAGAGGTACCATTTGATAGCCGCTAGGTAATGCCACGTGTTGCTGAGGATATGGGAAAATAGAAACTCTTGTATAGGGCTGGTGTGGGTAAATAGGCACAACCACTTTGGAGAGTATTTTAAAAAGGAAAATTGAAGATGTGCAATTCCACTCCTGGGTTTCCACCCTCCTGAAGCTCGTGCACGTGTGAACAAGGAGACACGTTCCAAGATGTTCCCTACAGCATCGGTTGTAATAGCAAAAGAAGTAAAAGCAACTTAACTGCCCATCAGTTAGATGCGTATATGTCAAAATGAATAAATCTCAAAAATATAGTGTTGAAGGACAAAAAGCAAGGTACAAAAGCATACTAATAGTAAATGCAAACTGTAAAACTCAAAACAACACTAAAGATTATTTAAGAATACATACAGATGTAGTAAATGTAAAAAAACCATGCATGGGAATGTGACATGGATATGACGTGCCATCTTTAGGCTAGAGAAAGAGGTGAAAGAGAGGGGGTAGGTTTTGACTTTCATTGTTCTATTTTCTTTCTTTAAAAAAGAGAGGCAAAGGAAATTTGAAGTAAATATAGCACAATATGAAATCTGAATTGTGGGTACATGGGTTTCTAGACAGTTACTTGCTTTTCTAATTGTTTCAGATACTCAATAATTAAACATTTTATGCCACGTGAACTTATAAATAAGAAAAGGTACTATAAAATTAGCGTTTCTAGGTATATTTCAAGAAACTGAATATTCAGACCTTTAACAGATACTCCATACCTTCACTGATTCCACTAAATGGGTGACTGCGTGAGGGGATGGGCAGACGGAGGCATGGATAGATGGATGGATGGACAGACAGATGAATAGGTGGCTGGATAGACTGACATTCAAATATATAAATATACAGAGACAGAAGAAATAAAGTAGCTTAGTGAAGTGAAAAGTTTTAATAAAGTTGTATAAAATGAAGTGCTCAGGCTTCGGAACTGAAATCCCAGCTCTGCCAACCCTTAGATCGCTGCCTTGGACAGGGTCACCATGTGAACTGCACAACACCAAAGGGCACCATCTACATAGACGACAAGGTGAATGGCGCCCCCTGGAGTTGTGCGATGCCCGAGCCCTGATGGATAAATGCCGTTACCTCTCTGAGTCCTCATTTCTTTATCTGTAAAATAAGTCCGATCATACCTGCCTCACAGGGCCTTCAGGAAGACTAATGAGACAATGTATGCGAAGTGCTCAGCACAGAATGCAGCACGTGGTGAGGAGTGAGAACATGGTAACCATTATATTATCCAGGTGGTACTAGGAGAATGGACACTAAGTCTGGTGTTCAAGAATAGGTTAACGTGCAACAGCAGCCCTAGGAGCTGTCTCCTTAGGATTTAAAGAAGTCATCCACTTTCAGTAGGAAAGTAACCTATGTACCTAGCGGCACACCTAGTGAGTTCAGGATCTTGGTGACTGTAAGTTTTCCAGCAGGCACTGGAGCGTGTTAAAGC
This sequence comes from Tursiops truncatus, assembly GCF_011762595.2. Classification (NCBI taxonomy): domain Eukaryota; kingdom Metazoa; phylum Chordata; class Mammalia; order Artiodactyla; family Delphinidae; genus Tursiops; species Tursiops truncatus. Next base: position 82,513,991 of record NC_047041.1, read on the forward strand.
AGCGGCCTTCCAATGCACAGTTCTGGGGTTCACTGGAGCACCTCAAGTTCAAGAGAGTAGGGTTAGGTGGGCTGTTGAGGGTCCAGATCCTCCCCCTGCCATCATCAGAGCAAATGGGGCTTTCTGTGCCCTTAGACGCAGGCGTCTCTTGGCTGATGTGAGCGATGTAAGACTGAACAAACATAAATCCGATTCTATGTAACACTTGCCACAGAGCATCTATAAAATGTTCACGGTGCATAAACGTACACAGCAAGCACAGCCATGACGGGTACGGTGCACAGAGAGAAGGGGGCGGGGAGTGGGCAGGAGGGAGCGGCAACACGGGGCAGCTGGAAGCCTCTCTCCCCTGTTTACACTGGCATCACGCAGAAACCAGTTTCACAAGTTAAAATAAGCTGGCTTGCGCGCGCACACACACACACACACACCAGACTTAACATAAGGCCTCCCTGAAGGGCACCTCTTTCCGTTCTATGTCTACATAACAAACCACTCCAGAATTTAGTAGCTGAAAATAACAAGGACCGACCGGCTCTCCTGGCTGTGCACTTTGCTGGGTGATTCCTCTCTTTACTGGAGGGCTTGCACATCTTACTGCAATCAGCTGGCGGGCACCTGAGCTGGAGGGTCCAAGATGCCTCCCGGCACTCAGGGCCGGGTGCTGGCTGGGGGGGGGCCTCACGTCTCCACGTCTCCTCCGTGTCTCCTCTCATCTTCTGGTGACTAGAGCAGCTTCTTCACCCGGTGGTCTTGGCAGTCTCAGGGCAAGGACCCAAGAGGAGGAGTGGGCGCTGCAAGGCATCTAGAAGCTGGGGCTGGGCTTGCAGTGTCACTTCCACACATTCTGTTGGTCAAAGCAAGTCAAAAGGCCACCAGACACAAGGGCAAGAGAAGCAGATTCCACCCCTTGATGCTCTGGAGAAGCAGCAAAGTCCTCTTGCAGAGGGGTCTGCAGGGACTGTGGGAGGCATCTTAAGAGACCACCTGCTACAGGGCCCTTGGAAGTCAGGCATGGACTGGGCGGGGCTTCTGACTATGATTTGTGTCCTAAGAAAAAAAAGTCCATGGTTAAAAACCACTCCATTAGAGCAAAAAGGCCAGAAAATACTATGAAAATAGGAGTGAGGAGCATTTTTTATTTCTCCTGAAGAAAAGTCTTCCCGGCAGGAGCAACAGGGTTCCTGAGGAAGGCGAGATTTCTCCTGCACTGAGCAGTGGAAGTCATATCGATGTGGCCAGTGAAGATGGTGAACAAGTGACTGGGGGAGGGGAGACTGGTCCTCACTGGAGCAGGTACCTAAGACTTGTCCTCCTAGGACAATGACAATGGAGTGTGATGCTCGTCTGTTGACAGGCCAAGCTGTCAGGTAAGAGAGAGGTGGGGCAAGGTGAGAGGAGCCCCGCTGGCAGGGGAGGGAATGGCACTGAGGGAAGCAAATGCAGAGAGAGGCAAAGCTGCTCAGGGACAGGGACACCCCTCACCAAAGGGACAAAAGGCTGAAAAGTGACCCTCCGGAACTCTTCCTTTCCTCTTTTGGAAAGAGAGCAGGAAAAATAAGAAAGAGGCTTTGTCAAAATAGCAAAGCCTTATTAATACAATAATTGGACACTAAGTAAATGAGAAGAGAGTTCATAATGCCCTGACAACTCAAAAGAAGAGGACGAAGGAGAAGAGAACAGAATAAGACTGAGATTCAGACAATAACCCAGCCATTCCGCCCCCCCTCTAAGAAACAATCCAGCTCCCTCTGTGGGGACAGGTGGACACGTAGAGTCACACTTGTATACGTGGGTTTATAATTGGTTTCATTTTATTCCACAGTAAAGTGGGTTAATGGTACATCCATATTGTGACAACATTCTCTAGCAAATGTCCTAATTAGGAACCCTAACTAGCTTTCCATTATTTCAAAACTGTCCAAATCTGGGTAGACCCCAAAGACCATCTGGAACCTGGACTTCTGCCCGGGGAAGCAAGGGATTGTCCTTCATTAGACCTCTCCATGCCCCACCTCTCTGAGAGAGAGACAGAGTGACGGTGAACACAGTGGAAAACAGCATTCCCTGCTCAAACATTTGGTTTTATGATTTTATCTTCCTTGTAAGTGACCATGTTCAGGAAACTTCGAAGGAAATTTTTCTGCTGCTTTGGCTATTTAACATGAACGGGGACATGCATTTGTTTAAGTGTGCATCGATGTGTGCATACACGTGCAAAACACTCATCAAGAAACCGCAGAAAGTACTGCTATCCTTTATTTTATCTTTCAACTATCTGAGTTTGAAGGGGAAGCTTTTTAAAAATCAAGAATAACTTCAAAATCCAGAGGGGAATTGCCCATAACGTAAAACCATTCCCACTGATTCATCATTGTACTTCTGCAACCGCTGCTTGCTTCAGTAGCTTGTCACTGTCGTGGGTGTGTGTAGGGGGCGGGTGGTCATAGGGATCTCACAGAGCAGATAAAAGCTGATACAGATTTTAAAAGTCAATCATAAAGCTCCCCCAAGTGGATATTTTTTAAACTACGTCAAGAAACCAGCCACTGTATCTAGGATTGTGATCGACTCTGAGGCCCCATATAGGCTTTTGATGAGCAGCAGTGACCTGGCTTATCCATTATTTTGTACATAATTTAATAAGATCTGCATCTTGGGGAAAGAATTCTATAAATGTTAAAAAGCATCTGCAAAAACACTCCCCCTGGCTTCCTGGGAACTTAACTCAGCCTAGAAGCTGCCTGTGGCTACTCTTGCTCTTACCTGGACTCAAAGGATCCAGGGATACAGTGATTTACAGCTACTCGGGGGTGGAAAAGCTCCCTGTGGCCCCTCTGGAAATGTGGCCCCTGTCCATTCAGTTGTGTTCCTTATTCCACTGGCTGGGCTGATTATACTGAATTTCTTGGCACCCCTGTTAAACCTGTCACTTAGATTCCAGAACAAATTAAGTTTGTTGAAGGCTCTGCTCTTTCTCTCTATTAAAATATTCATATCTACTCTAACAACCTGATAAAAACTGGCTAAAAGCCTTGCGGTATCCCCTACAGGGAGTGCCATTTTTAATGAACCCGCAAGCATCATAAATAAAAAATAACTGGTCTTAATAAAGAATTGATAGAGCAGCTCTGGCCCCAGATGGGTGTCAATGGGGAAGCTACTCACAGCCTTGGGAGACCCAGTGCAGCAAATGAGTCTCCCAGTTAGATAGGGAAGGCCCCCATCCACCAGCAAACTCCACACAGGGCAGCATCAATGAATAACCTTCCATAAAACGGTTAAATCGAATGGGTCTCAGAGGGGGTGGATGGTAGAAGGGTGACATGAAGGTCCTTCATGGGTGGTGATAAGAGTAATAGCTAACATTTCTTGAGCATTACCATGTACCAAGCATTATCTTCCCAGCAAACCTACCAAATGGGCAGTATTATCCCCTCCTCACAAATGAAGGCTGACAGAATTTATATAAGCAGCCCAAGACCTGAATTCCAACCTAGGTCTGACCCTAAACCCAAGTCCCTGCACTAAAGTCTTGATAAAAGCTTCAGAAACACTGCTTAAAACTCTTAATTCACTCCAGTTATTTTTTGGCAGAAGATGGGACATGAGGTCAGCAATCGCAGCCTCCACATGCCCCTGGGGCCAGGGACCCTGGCTGGAATCCCAGCCCCCTTCCTACCAGGCCAGAAGGCTGCTCACTCTGACCCCATCCCAAGGCCCCACAAGGTAGCACGGGACCCAAAACCTTAAGCTCCAGAAAATAAACTAAATATATACTCTCACCGCCTCTGAAATCAAGGCAGAACTGCAGCCCTGCCTCTGTCATTTGGGGATTGTGTTACACTAAACAAGTTATCTCATCTGTCTGAGCCTGCAAACTCGTCCATCAAACAGGGATGACAGCCTTAGCTGTTCACACCCAGCCTTGTTCCAAAAGGATTTAAGGCAGCTAATAACACCGACTTCACTGAGAGGTGGTCCGAATAAAACATGATTTTACTACCTGTTTATGACAACAGCACTTGTTTTGAGAGACTCTCCATAAACAGCCCAGCACGGAGCCTGGCTCACAGTGGACTGGCAGTAAATATGTCCCTGCCTTTTGCCCTGGACCACTCACAATCCTCTCAGCCCTCCCGCAGTGCCTTCCCAAGGGCTCCCCCCCAGCATCACCACCCCACTCGCATAAGCCTTCCATTGCTGTGCCTGCTCCTTCCCAGCTCTTCATCCTTTCGTGACCTTGGGATGGCGGGGAGGAAGGTCAAGAAAAAGCTGAAACCACCCTGGCTTTCCGGATCTCGCTCCTCAAGTGCGTTCACAGGACAAGTGCTTAACTGGACAAAGGCTATTGTTGTAGTGATGTCCCCTGCAGGAGAGGTTGACCTCACTTCATTCTAAACCTCTTTCCCACATAATAAGGGCAGGAGGACAGAGGGAGGCCACACCTGAGGTAGCCCAGAGGGTGACATCCACACAGAGTGGGGCACTGGCACAGGCAGTCCAGATTAGCAAATTCTTTCTTCTTCAACCGTACTCTTGTGTTTAGTTACAAGTTTCAGACGAGTACCATTTTCGAGAATGCTAGCACTCCAGACTCCACAGCCAGACCACGTTGTGGAACCTCAGTTTCCTCATCCATAATCCTGGGATAGTGATAAATCATACCTCGTAAGGTGGTTGTGAGGCCTGAGTGAAGTAATCCGTGTGAAAGCGGGGCATATAGAAAGTGCTCCATAATACTTAGTTTTTATTATCGGAGCTAAAATAATCTTGTGCTAGCCTCAGAATCTGGCTGCCAGTTCGAATGCCACCGTTGATAAGGAAGAAAACATTCGAAGATGCAAATCACAGGTTTACAACGAACTTTTGAAAGTTTGAGTTGTTACGAAAACAAAGAAGTTACCGTTCAACTTTTAAACAGTTAGCTATATTAGAAAAAGACTGCCTGTTCAAAATCAATGCAAAAATGTGGGACTGGTTACCAAAGATGGTGTTGCAACAAGCAGTATCCTTTTCTTCATCCAATGAGTCTAGTGTGATCAATTTTTTTTTTTTTTAATGTATGCCTCTTGTAGCATCATGTCAAAAAAGTTTCTTAGGTTCAGGGTGTGAGAGAACCTAGCCACCCTCAACCCTCACCCCAACGCCATCTTTAAAGTCTAAGTGGCAACAAGGATCTTCATTCACTGACCGCTAACAGCTACATGACTGAAAGGTTTTTTTTTTGGTGGTTTTTTTTTTTTTTGCGGTACGCGGGCCTCTCACTGTTGTGGCCTCTCCCGTTGCGGAGCACAGGCTCCGGACGCGCAGGCTCAGCGGCCATGGCTCACGGGCCCAGCCGCTCCACGGCATGTGGGATCTTCCCGGACCGGGGCACAAACCCGCGTCCCCTGCATCGGCAGGCGTACTCCCAACCACTGCGCCACCAGGGAAGCCCCAACATGACTGAAAGTTAACAACATTTTTCAGTGGACTGTTGGGGGTCAGAGAGACGAGCATTCCTTCCACCCACTACCCAGGTCAGAACCTATGCAGGGGTAAAGCCAGGAGGCCCAACCCTGGTCTTGTCTTAGGTGGGAAGGAGAAGGGTCAGGATTCTTGTTGCTCAAAAATAGCTCCCTCACAATCCCACCAATTGGTTTCACTGAGTCTACAGAGTTCTCCTTTTAAAAGCAAATATTACATAGTAAAGGATTCTAAAGAATGCTCCACAGTAAGAAACTGGTTTTCTCCAGGTAGCAGGATTGTGGGTGATTTGGGGTTTCTACATTTTTGTTTACCTGTATTTTCTAGTCTTTTTACAGTGAAAAATTAAAAGTTAATTTTGATTTTGAAAAGGCCTTTCCTGGAAGGATTAAATAAATTATATTTGGTAGGAATTACCTTAAAAATGGCAAAAAGCAAATCACAATGAGATATCACTCCACACTTATTAGGATGACTATCTTTTTTTTTTTTTTAACGAAAAATAATGAGTGTTGACAAGGACATGGAGAAACTGGAACCTTTCTGCACTGCTGCTGGGAATGTAAAATTGTGCAGAGCAGCCTGGCAGTTCCTCAAAAAGTTTGACTTAAGGTACCATATCACCCACAACTCCCCATCTAGGTATATATTTAAGAGAAATGAAAACATAGAGCCACACAAAACGTGTACACGAGCGGACATCATTCAGAAGAGCCGAAGAGTAGAAACAACCCAAATGTCCATCAATGGACAAACATAAATAAGATGTGGGATATCTATATCATGGAATGTTATTTGACCATAAAAAACAATGAAGTACTGTTAACGCGCTACTACATGTGTAAACCTTGGCAACATTATGCTAAGTGAAAGAAGCAGTCACCAAAAAACACATGATTACATGTGTTACATGATTTCCATTTATACGAGATGTCTAGAATAGGCAGATCTATAGGGACAGAAAGTAGATCAGCGGTTGCCTAGTGCTGGGGAATGGGGAGATGGGGGAATGGCAGCATAAGGGTACAGGTTTCTCTGTGGGGTGATGAAAATGTCCTCAGACTGACTGTGGAGATGACTGTACTTATTTGTGTCATATCTGAGTAGGGTGAGTAGGGTGGGACTGCTGACTTGTATGAGGAGGGAGCGACTTTGGGTCGGGAGCACATTGTGGGAGATCGGAAGTCCCTGGGGAGGAAGAGCACGGCAAAGAGACTGCAGGGCACCAAAGACAGGGTGTGATATGCAGCCGAAGGACCAACCTGCACAGACTGGAAAAGTCATCCCTGGTCCTTGGCACAAGCCTGGGTTGCTTCTCCTACACGCGTCCAAGCATTTTACAATTAATGAATCAACATTACTCCCCATGGCTCGCCTTAGGCTCTAGGAAACTACTGGAAAGAGAAAGGCAGAGCCAGGAATCAGACACTGACTCCACCAAAATCACACAACTCAGGCTAAGTCAGCAGTGATTTCCCAAAGCTGGCTGTCCCTCAGAATCGCCCAGAGGGTTTGCTGGACTCTCTGCTTGTTTGGAAATGTAGACTGTTGGGCTCCACAACCCAGATATTCTGATTCCACAGGTCTGGGAGACAGCCAGGAATCCTCTACCCTTTAGATGTTTCTTCCATGCTTCTGACCATAAACCAGGCATAGGAACTTCTGAAATGAATGACAGCCCCTCTTAAAATATTTTTTAAAGGAAAGAAGAATAATCACATTTGTAATTTAAAGAAAAGCTTTAGCTTTCATACAAAAAGAGTATATAGAAACTGCTCAATGATATGTTTTTGTGATCCCTGGTAAAGCTGCAAAACTAACTTTTAGAAGAATAAAAATATTCATGTCTCCACAACTCACCAATTCTCAGTTTTACCCAGGTATCACAATCAATTCTTCTAAACTGTTCCTAAACCACTGCTTAAATATCATAGAATTGAAAAGCTGAAGAGCCTTGGATACTCCTTCAGCAATCTCGTGGTAGACAAGACGCAACGTCAGCCACAGAGATGAAGTGTCGTGCTCAGCCAGGGAGCCGACCCAGATCAGAACCAGGTGGTCAGAGTTCCAGGCCTCGCTCTGCTACATCCTAGGACATTCTGCAAAAACAGCTTACACTGGGTCTGCAGTTGCAGTAACCTTAATCCCTGTGGACACAAAGAAATGGCATTTAAGCTATACCTCAAACTATAGAATGTTAGGCCCATTCTAACAAGAAGGAATCTACAGGTTGCACGACCAAAATCTACAAAGAACAGGTGACCCAGTTCCATAAACCATAACCAACCAACAAAAAGTGATACTGGAGGATAAGGGCTTGAATGGAAGTCTGAGAGAGATGACTTATTAACCCTCCCAGGCCCCAACCTCCCACGCCTTGTGAATTATGCAGGTGGCGTTGGCGTTGAGGGGGCACCACTGCAGCTGCTGCTGCCCCTGTAAACACGTGGCCACCCTCACTCTCCAGGCTTGTATTCACCTGTCACCTTTCCAAGGCCGCCTGGCAACCTCAAGGAGATTTGCCCTGAACTCAGATGGAATGGAATATTGGGTTTGTGATTTTTGAGGTCTGTCCCAGGCATGATCAGTAACAAGCCCTGCCAGTTTCCCCCTGGCTGTGTCCCCAGCAACTCCTCTGCCTGCCTAACTGGCCCTGAAACTAGGAAACCAGATGTGTCCCAGTGGCTGCTCGCATCAGGACACAGGTGGCTGGTGGTGGGTTTTTTTTTTTTGTGGTAGTTTTTTTTTTTTTTTTTTTTTTTTTTTGCGGTACGCAGGCCTGTCACTGTTCTGGCCTCTCCCATTGCGGAGCACAGACTCTGGACGCACAGGCTCAGCGGCCATGGCTCATGGGCCCTGCCGCAGAGCAGCATGTGGGATCTTCCCAGACCGGGGCACGAACCAGGGTCCCCCACATCGGCAGGCGGACTCTCAACCACTGCGCCACCAGGGAAGCCCCAACTGGTGGTGTTTTGATTCATAGGAATGAGGACAGTTCACTTACAGGAAGTGGGTGGAGTTTATATGGAAATGTCACTAAAAGACATCATTGGTGTGAGAGTGACACTGGTGCAATGGAAGCACAAGGTTCCCATCAAATAACTGAAGTCTGGGTGACAATTCTCCTCTATCCGCCCTGGGAACTCAGTCACATTAGTTAAGAGCTCTGATTCCCGTTTACTCCTCTGTAAAATGGAAGGGACAAAAAAAATAAAATAAAATAAAATAAAATGGAAGGGACAGTTAAGATGTCTTACCTCCCAGTTTCAGTTTTGTTCACATTTGTAAAAAAAAAAAAAAAAAGAACTTTGCTAAACTCTGTAGTCTACACATGTAAATTGTTATTGTTGCTACACTGTGTAGGGTTAGGAGAAGGGTGACAGCTATCAAAAAAATAAAAAAAATCCACCAGATAATAACAAGAGCTACTATTCATTGAACACTTACCAAGACCTTTGCCAAGTTCTTTCAATTTACTCCTCCCTAAAATCCTATAAGGAAGGTATATTACCATTCCCTCTTCAGAGGGGAAAGGAAACAGAGAAACATTCGGCCACTTGCACAAAGCCCCACTGCAAGGAAGCAGCAGAGCTTGACTTTGAACTTAGGCGTCCATCAAGTTACCAGACAAGTAGTCATCCTCTTTTTTAACTCTTCTAATGATGGATAACAGTGGCAGAACTCTTTTTTTATGATTTTGGGCTTCAGGTCGGAGGGGCGCTCCTTTTCACTGCAGTTTTAAATAGCTGTGTGAATCATGGCATGGGGCTGTGTTGCCAGGTTCTCTTACCCTCCCTCCATAACGTAGCTACTCTTTCTGAAAAGCCCTGCCCACTTCTGGCCGCCTGGCTCAGCAGTTCTCTCATGCGCTCCAATGTTGCACTTTCATCACATTGGCAAGGGCTTATCCAGATCTGCTTGATGGGAAGGAACCGGCTGCTTGTGTCTAAAATCATCAGAAGGAACAAGCCGCTTGTCACTGGAGCAATACCTTACATGGTCTGGGCAAATTCGCTACAAGGTGAAGAATTTTGCAAGAGGAAACACGCCCATGTTTCTTAATCCACAGAAATATCTCCAAGCAGAGAAGCTCAAAGAAAAGAGTCAGCTTTCACCAAAAAAAAAAAAAAGTGTTTTTTAAGTGATTTGTGAATCAGCATCTGAGGCCACAACGGAAACAGAGGCATTACTCTTCCCTGCTGCCCCCAGCCAGGGGGACAAGGGTGTTTATCATTTGAAGCTCAAAGGGGCCTTCCAATCACCGGAGCCAGAAAGGTTCCCTCACAGGAAAGGCCCTCACAGGCACTGAGCTGTTGGAGGAGAGCTAGACACCCATCCTTTAAGCAAGGGCAAACACATCCCAAAGCCTCCATCTTCCCCACGGTTCTTCTGATCTCAAAGCTTTCTCGACCACTGCCTCCTCATGGGACAGGGGCCTGCTGGAAGTCCCAACCCTCAGCAAGGCCTCTGAGGCCCCTTTGCGAGGGTCCTTCACGAGCCAGCCCCTCACGCATCTCGTCCCTCCCCACCACCCGTACTGCAGCCTGACCAAACCATTGTCTGTATCCTGACTCCCGCTCTAAGCCACAGTGCCTGGCACACAGGGGCACAATGCAACCGTCATTTGCTGTATTGGTGAATACTTGCATCTCCCTTAAATGAGCCATGTTCTTTTTTTATCTCCAGGTCTTGGTTCAAGCTAACTTCTCTGATTGAACTGTCTTTCTTATTCCTCTAAGTCCCTCTCTGTTTAAAAGAATCAGCTTTATCACTTGGGAAATCATCTTTGACCCTCTCTCTGAGCTGGGTGAGGGACACCAATAACCATGAAGATCCTGGGTGTGATGGAGAAGAAATGGGACCTGGTTTTGCTTTAATGAGCACATCTGAATTTCCATTCCAAATGAGTGGTGTTCCCTTTAAAGAAGTCATTAGTCCATTTTAAGAGATCAGTTGGGTTTACGGTGTTAGTAACCCTCTTAGAAGGGTTACTAAGAAATACATTAAACTTCCCAGAACATCACACCACTAAGGGTGGCATCACTCTTCTTGTCTCCCAGAATTCTGACTGAACCAAAAAGGCAGGGCTGGAAGTTAACTTGGAGATCATCTCAACCCCTGCCCAGTTTACAGATGTGGAAGCTGAGGTCAGGTTGAGGTCATCCCAGAGCTCAAGTAGGAAGCTGTTGGCAGCGTTCAGACAAGACGTTAGCTCACCTTTAAGCCAATCACACATTCAAGACCTTAATCTTTTCATCCCACACTCAGGATAAAAATCCAGTAAATTTCCCCCAGTACCTGCTTTGAATCACATTCACAAGTTTTTGGGTTTTTTACTTGTTTGTTTTTTGCTTCACAAGTTACAGAATAATACTACAATGCTGAAAATTTAAAGCAAAGGTGGAAAGCTGTAAGAGCTCCAGCCGGACTCATCATATAAGACATATTATTTCAAGACACAGGATCATCCCCAGTGAACAAAGGCAAATCCCAAGTTTCCAAGGCCACCAGTCTTTAGTCCAACGTTCCTTAAACATCAGTGCTTCGCATATCCTTACCTCAATTATTGTCATATTTGAATACCACCTTCACTATTATTTATTTACGTATTTACTTTAACTCACTTTTCCAAACATAAATATCCAGTTTAACCTCAGCCTAAGCAAAATAAATAGTAAATAATCCAAGAAATCACAGGTTTGGTATGCTTTTATGTCTTCCTAGCACATTTAAGATGAATACATAACTATTAAGACAAAAAATATTTATGTGTCCCTTAAAAATCGCCCTGTGTACTTCCGGTAGTATGCATGTAACATTATAGGAAATTGTGCTTTTTCTCTAGAGCACAGCTGATTCCATCCAAAGCGAAGCTATTCTCCATAGTTTCTATTCAGTCTTCTGTACGCACCTATTTTATCTGAAATGCCAATCAGTGGTAGCACGTGCAGATCCCGAACTAAAGCTTATCTCTGCACTAAGAGCTTTTCTTATCAACCTCTGGATCACTATGCCTTCCACACATTTGATCTGTCACTTTGTTTGAAATAATCCTTTACCCTAACGTTCTTCACTGACTATTAATATATTACGAACAAACAGCAAAAATAATTACCCTTTCACCTAGGAGAACACTGGTGACTACGACTTAATGGTCTACCAGTGACATACGGCTTTTACCCAGCATAATGGATGCAAATGTGTAACAGGATATGGGTAAGTTATTTTCACACAGGCTGTCACTTGTCACACAAATTACATGGGCTTCTATTAGCCGTTTAATTCACAGATTTAAAAACAAAAACAACGAACTCCATTCACAATACCTGCATCAACCCTGGATCTCCTGGGGAAGGCAGAACCAACCCACAAAGCCACTGAAGAATAAAGACTGTGGGAAGAACATTTTCCGCATGTACGAAATTCTACTGTGTGTGGATGGCAGTGTTAGAGTTGTCCAAGGATTCCGAAGTCTTCAGAGGAGAAGAGGGAGGCCTGAGGTTATGAGAGAAGCCCAAACCTGGATGCCAGGTCAGAGAAAGGGACTCAGCGGTTGATGAGTCAGCCAAGCCTGAGCCAGTTACACTGGCGGGGCGCCGCTGACGCCATACAAAGGCGATGCTAAAAGGTCGGCTGCTTTACATCATCAATCTAGACTGGACAGAGCCCTCAGAGAGGGGCCTTTCATGCACATTCCTGAGGAGCGATGTCCGGGGACCGAAGGCCGAGGAGCCCGTGTTGCCGGGGGCCCTGGAGCCTGAGGCTGCAGCTGTGGGGCCAGCTTCAGCCCTGGGCTCTGTTACCATTTTAGGAAACCGGCAGATGCTTTTGCACCCTGATCTGGTTTTATTCATAGCCCTTACATCTTAGAGTTGGTATATTTTACATTTTCCCTCCTTATAGTAATAATAATAATAATAGCTAATATTGATCCAGTACTTAGCATGCACCCGGCACTGTTCTAAGCAGCTGCAGGTATGAACACATACATGTAGCATCACCAAAAGTTGGACCTGGAAGGAGCCTCAGCTATTGTGGTAGAAGGCACCCTGGACCTACATCAGGAGACGAGTACCTTGCCCCCTATTAGCTGTGAGATCTTGAGCGAGTCCTGCCTCTCCCTGGGCCTCAGTTTTCTCAACTGGTGAGACGGTGAGAGAATGAGAGGATGAACAGGCTTCCATCTGAATGCCAACCCTGAGCCCATTGAGCTGTCCGGGGCACAATGTTGGAGTGGGATTCCGTTCCCCAATCCATTAGCAATGGCTGCCACCATGGGCATGGGAGCAGGGAGTAGGTGTATCACCTGTTCGTCATCTCTAAGGTCCCTTCCTGCTCAAATTACCTGAATTCATGGTTCCAGCCGAACTGCCTCACTAAGTGTAGTCTCTTTATAAATTAAAAAAGAGAAACAGAGTAAGAATTAGCTTTGGAACCTTGGGTACCTCATTTCTGTCATACAGTACGTAGCCTTTGACAAGTAGTTGAATCTCCTTAAGTCTCAGTTTATTCATCTACAAAGTAAGGATAAAAATATTTAACCTGCACAGTAGTCTTCAGGATTAAATAAATGTGTAAAGCAAGTAGCACGGTGCCTGGCACAGTGCTAATGTTCAATTAAGTAGAAGCTATTATTGGTGTTTTCATCACCATCATCATTATTAGTCTATCAACCCCAAACTGGATTTACAAAATTTACTGAGCCATGGTTTGTAACTTAAAGAACACATGCTTACAATGAAAACTGACGATACCATCATTCTTGGAGAATAAACTTGAGCCCCTTCCCAAGGAAATATAATTTAGATATTTTATTATAGAATAGTATAAAATATACAAAAATAGAGGATATTATAATGAACTTCCATGGACCCATCACTGGGCTTCAAGAATTATCAATTCACGGCTACTCCTGTTTCATTTATTTCCCCAAACACTCACCCCTCTTCCAGACAACCTGGATCTTCTTTTAAAGCAGATCCCAGGTTTCATATCATTTCATCTGTAAATATTTCAGTATCTATCTCTAAATAACAGAAAAGATTCATTCTTTGTCATTTAAAACATATTTGTTTTTAATTAAGTGAAATGGCAGCAAGGCATAATTAGGAAATTATTTTCTCACATCTCTAATAACACACCATAAAAGTCGCTACAAGTGTATGTATTTAAAAAAATAATAATAAAGGGATGGCTCAGGAGGCCACGTGGGGACTGTGGTATGCATGATTTATTACAGCTACACAAAGTGAGTTATTTCATTCTTTCAGATATCTATGACACCGCTAAAACGCTGAATACATCAACATCAGAATTAATCATGAATAATATTTAATTAGTGCTTGACAAGGATCAATTTGGCAACTCTTTTTGTTCTTTCTCCTTCCCCCAAATAGAAAAATAGTCATAAACTAAAGTGTTTTATTTTTTCCATCTGCTTCTGGTAAAGCGCATCCCTGAATTGCTAACTTAGTTGAGATCTCCTGAACTTTCATATACCCAGGTAATTAGACTCAGATGCTGTCCGGACTGGGATTATAAATCAAGTCTGTGTATGTAAGCAGAAAACAGACCACTCACACCAAGAGAGGGTGTTCTGGCAGGTCCGTTTCTCACAGACCTGCCCTCAGAGCAGACGTCTCAGCAGAGCAGAAAGAAGCTTTCATATAGTTCCCGTGTCATTGAACCCCTTCTCTCACTGCTTCAACCCCCAGAAAGCACTGATTATCGGCTGAATTCTTTATTTACAAAAGAAAAAAAGTCCTTTGGGGCACTCAAGCAAAAATTCTGCCCAGAGCTGCACTAGTAGGTACGAGCCAGGAGACTAAGGCACGCTGGAGGTATGCGGTGATGGCATCTTTCCAGCCAGACTGTTAATGCCCAAAGCGCTTGGTGCCCAAATTACTTGTGTACCACTTCCCAGTCAGGGAGTTTCGTTCTACAGCAGAATGATTAGAATTTTCAATCCATCATTTTGTACCAAGATATGCATTCACTGAATTTTAACAGAACAGCAATATTTGTTTCAGTTAAGTTAGTATTTTAAACTGTGGAGCCAAAGGCTCCTGGGTTTTTGAAGATGTAAGAAAGGAAGTGTTAAATAGTTGTTTTTAACTTAGAGGGGGGTGTCATTCTAAGGTGTTGCCTTTTCTTTATCTCTGACTTATATCAAGTAAAATGAAGTTGAAATGCCTATTGGAGACAGTACATATGACCTTAGGAGACTTGGGGATTTGGAGATCAGCTAACATTTGTTAAATTCTATGTGCCAAGCCTGGTACATCCTGTATCCCACAGAAGCCTCACAACACCCCTGGGGTTGAGGGATATGGTCATTAACTTACGGATGAGAACACAGAAGTTCAGGTGGCTATAAGAGGTGTCCAGAGTCACTGAGCTAACATGGATGAGGTAGGAGTCCAGATTCGGGCCTTTCTGATCCCCCAGTCCAGGTTCATCCCACACAAGCTGATCCTATAATGGATCTTCCACCTTCAAATATAATAACTAATATTTATTGAGCACTAGGTACTAGGAGCTTTATATGCACCTCGTTGAATCCTCACCCAATGTTGTCCTGATTCCCATTTTACAGATTAAAACAATAAGGCTTAGAAAGGATAAGTGACATGCCCAGGGTCACAGAGAAAGTTCATCTGACTGAAGGGCCCTTCCTCTTAACACTCTGCTACACCTCTCTGAAAGGCAAATTGGGCCATAATCATAATACAATAATGTAAATACACTATACTTCAATTTTTAAAACACTGGGCCACATTCATGATTTTATGAGAGGTACAATACTCTGAAGTCCTGAGTTCCCATAGATTTGTAAATACTGCTCACTGCCTGAGCAGGCGCACAGTGATTTCACACTGTGTAAGGGCACAAATAGAATTCTAAGCCCTCCAACAGAGAACATTCAACACACACACAGCTACTAAGGACACAAGCGAAAACGGGTACAACTGAATGATTTTTTCACAAGGGGGAGGAATAGTAAGAAAGGAACTGGCCAGAGTTTATCATAAAAAACTAAGCTCTTAGAAGATATGATTGAAATAAAAATTCTATCTGCTTTTATCCTCCCTATACCAAATGCTGAATTTCCCTCCTCCGTGACTGGGGGGATGAGGTCAGTGGATCTTGTTTCTGCTCCACTGACTTTTCCACATGCAATCTGATAACTTCTGGAAACAAACCAATGATTACAAGATCATTAAAGTATGTTATTTTAATTAAAGGAGGGTCCTACATGGAGGGGGGAGGGGCAGTAAGCCTGTAAGCAGCAACCCAAGTATCAGGTGAGAATCCACTCAACACGGTTGGGCTCACCAATCCCTTCTTCTGGTTCTGCCTCCACATCACAGCCTGATTGGGCCCAATTTTGCTTTGAACCCACATCAAACTGGGTCAGCCCGCCTAGATCCTCACATGTGACATTTTCCAGATACACCTTGAGCAGAGAAAAGTTAGTGCATTAAAGCAGTAATCACTGCAAGTGCTAAAAGAGAGGCTTGAAATTTAATAGGGCTTTGAAAAAGAAAAGAATGAAAGTCTAGACTGCCAAAAAATAAATTGGCATTGTTGTAAAATTGTGTTGCACAGCGAGAATACAAATATTATTCATGTTAAGGAAAGGGTTGACCTACGATGTGATTTATAGGCACTTCAAATGCAGTACAGGAAGTAAACGGAAAAATTAGGGTGTGGGGTCACCAAGTAGGCAAGAGTCAACTTAAGGGTAAAGTTAAAAACTTTAGGAAGGGAGCACACAGTTCAGCTTGCCATATAAATTAAGATCTGTCCTCACTTAGAAAAAAAATAGAAAAAATTAAATATTAAGGTACCCATGTTACTAAAGGGATTTTCTTCTCTACACACAAGAAAATAGAAAATTTGTTATAGGGTGAGAAATGCCAAAGGGATATTTCATAAAGAAAACAGAGAGGAGGTTGATGCAACCCAAGAATCAACTGTGTTATCAGTCAGTAATGTAAACGAACCAGTTACAAGTTAACAGGCTGTAGAGGCACCCTCCTGAGCAAGGACAAGGAATTCAAACTGGGTTTTGTTTTTAGGGATGTGTCATTTCATTTTTTATTAAAATAGTCTAAATTGGTTTCGACAGTTCCCAAACTTGTCAAGAGCCAGGAAAGAGTGACTGAAGCAGAAAGAGGTGTTCAACACAGTGAAGTTCCAGGCACTCCGCTTTCTGGCCATTCTATTTAAAATACCATCAGCATGTTAGCATTAAATGTTGTCTTGCTTCCTTTCTTTTTCCCCAGAGAATATGAATGTTTCCTAAAGACCCACTAGAGGGCAGAGCTTTGCGATGTTCTGAAATTAATAATTGCTCAACCAGCCCAGCTTCCTGGCTGCTACCAGGGGTAATCACAAGAATGGCTGATTGCAGCTCTATTTACAATAGCCCGGAGATGGAAACAACCTAAGTGTCCATCATCGGGTGAATGGATAAAGAAGATGTGGCACATATATGAAAATGGAATATTACTCAGCCATAAAAAGAAACGAAATTGAGCTATTTGTAATGAGGTGGATAGACCTAGAGTCTGTCATACAGAGTGAAGTAAGTCAGAAAGAGAAAGACAAATACCATATGCTAACACATATATATGGAATCTAAGAAAAAGAAATGTCATGAAGAACCTAGGGGTAAGACAGGAATAAAGACACAGACCTATTAGAGAATGGACTTGAGGATATGGGGAGGGGGAAGGGTAAGCTGTGACAAAGCGTGAGAGAGGCATGGACATATATACACTACCAAACATAAGGTAGATAGCTAGTGGGAAGCAGCTGCACAGCACAGGGAGATCAGCTCGGCAAGACCCTTGAAAGGCCCTGTATCCCTCCTGGTAAAAGGAAACCAGGGCTGTGGCTGTGAGGGGCTCAGTTACTGCCTAATGCAGGGCCGCCCAGAAGGGGGCGCTCCATGCCGAAGGGGTCAAGACACAGCCAAGGCTCAGACATCCAGTGCGCACCAGCATCCTTCACCGCCTGGAAAACAAAGGCGGGTGAGCAGGGGCTTCCCCCACCGAGCACTCCACTCACATGCCTGAGACTACTTTTCACTGCAGTCCTTCCCCCCTTGAGCAAGGCCTTGATGTTCATTTTACTCTCATTTCATCTGCATTTAAAAATATTGGGTGAGAAAAGCCAGGATATCAGGAAAATACACTCCAGGCCTAACGCAGCTCTTACTTTCAGCCCTCATTGAAAACTCTCACTGGCCTCTGTTGTGCTGTTAGCCTGGAGCGGCCAAAGTTGAAGACAGTATCCTGAGGGCCGCTGTGATACACAGAAAACAGTGCCTGGGAGAAATCTGAGCTCTGAATCACTCCTAGGCTGCCACGGATGGCTCCTACAAAACCCCACAAAACCCAGAGGTCACGCTGGCCTCTAAGAGGCATTCTCATGTTGGAAGACAAGGAAGTATGTTCCTGGGGCCCCGAATCCCTTCACTGCTCGGGGACCTGAACACAGGGGTTAGAACTAATTCCCAGCCATCATCACCCACCCCTGCAGTAAGGGTCCTCATTAACCCATGTCCTCCTAGCGTGTCTATCAGAGAGAAATCTGATCTCAGCTAAGAGTGTGGGAAGGGGCAATGGGACTTTTCTCTTTCTTTCAGACTTTGAGTTAGAGTCCCACACCAGGTATAATTAAAATTTTCATACAGGCAGCCTCTGCCGAACTGCTCTAAGCCTCAGTTTCCTAACCTGTTAAAAAGTAAGAATAAGATTAACTATGTCATGGGATCACCAAGAGGCCGGAATGTGGTAATGAGGTAATCCGTGCAAAGCCCTGAGTGCCGATTACTTTTTGGTCAGCCTCTATTCGCAGACCTCCGTCTGCCCACCGCCTCACGGGATGGTCTGCTTTTCCACCAGAAACTGTGTGGTGAAGGAGGGTGACCTTAATCTAAGCAAGTCTATTTCTGCGCATCACCTGGAAATGACTCCAAATTCACCTTGTGATCTCATAAATAGATGCCTGGTTTCTTCATCTGTAAAATAATACATAATTCCCTCTTAGTTTCCTTAGGGATCCCAGGACAATCCATGGTTCAAAACTATTTCTGGGATTGCATCTGCGGCTTCAGTAGCCATGCCCCATACATAGCAAGTTCGTCTTAAGCTTGTGGACACCTAAGAGCCCCGTATCTTTTTCACAGGGGCTACCCCTAAAGCAGACCTCCATCGCCTCCAGCTGAACATTTGCCCTGAATATAGAATTGCATATTTTTATTCTTGCAGGTTTCAGTGCAGGTTTCAGCCTGTTAAGGTTATTCTGAATCTCCAGTGGGATTCTCTCCCAGCTTTAAGTCATCTCTAGCTTGCAGGGGGAGGCGGCATGTCCAGGGCAAACTATATGCATTTAACATACAATTTTTTTCATGGTCAAATCACAGAACAGGAGAGGGATTTTAATATCTAAAGCTAAGTACGAAGGGATGAAGGGGTAGAGGGCATTGATGGGCGACGGGAGTCTCTACCTGTAGGGTGCACTGTCAAAGTGAATGAGATAATGTGGGTGAAATATTAGCATAAGGGCTAGCACATATGGTAACTATTGTTATTATTGTTTTTATTATTATTAATGTGTAGTTTGGTCAATTTAGGGCCTCTTTGTCTCCTGTTGTTCAGCCTTGACCACGTGTTCACACCCAAACCCAAAC
The DNA here is from genome assembly GCF_011762595.2 of Tursiops truncatus. Lineage (NCBI taxonomy): Eukaryota > Metazoa > Chordata > Mammalia > Artiodactyla > Delphinidae > Tursiops > Tursiops truncatus. The sequence continues at coordinate 82,533,162 of NC_047041.1, forward strand.
ATGGTGTGGTGCAGTGGGACAAGCACAGGTTCAGAAGCTTCATGACCTTGGGCAAGTTACTTAAGGTCTCTCAGCCTTAGTTTCCTCATGTAGAACATCAGAGTACTAAGAGCACCTCTAGAACTGGTGTGAAAGGTAAAGATATGATTATGTGTTTGTGTTTGCATAAGTGCCTAGTACAATGGGCACTTGCTATGTAATAGTTTTTACCATTATAAAAGCAGGTACTTGGGCAACTTGTTAATTGTCTCAGTAGAGGAAAGACACTTCAGAGAAAATAGCCTCGTATGTAAGGCTACACTAGGGTTCTGTGGATTTCAATAAGTAATTCAGGCAGGCTCTTCTTTCTAGCCACTATCCCCCATACCCCACCCCCAAGACACACACACACACACACGCAGAAACCTAAGAGCTTTCCGTCAGACTGGAATAAAACTTGAAATCCATCCAGTGTTGGGTCTGATGCTACCTGGATGAACCTGGGCAAATCAGTGAAACTATCGAAAATCTACTTCAGTAGAGAAGTTGTAAAGACCCAGTTAGAAAATACATGAAATACATGTAGAAAATGACTTAAAAATTCAAAAGTATAATTATAATGAACCCTCCTCCACTGCACACATAAAAGCAGCCCCCCATGAAAGGACGTCATATAGGGTGTTTTGTTAAGTGACACAGCCTGGTGAGGGAACTGAAATAAACATTTTTTAAAAACTAATATGTGTCACCATAGTTTAAATGAAATCTAGATTTAATGACTAACGACCAAATCATGTCAGAGCTCAAAATTACACACCAGTTTCCTCTTTGCTGCTTCCAACAGGCTTTAGCACCAAACCTAGTCTAACCGTGACTGTTTTAGGTGTTGTCGTTGTTAATGGCTTTTGTTTTAGGCCTAGTTCTCCGGGGGCTCTGCTAAGAGGGAGTAAGCCGCGGCAGCTCCGTGTCTAATGCTGGCCAGTCACAGGCTCGGTTCTGGAGGCTGGGCGCACGCCCCAGGGAGAGGACAGCAGCAGGCTGGGTCACCCCATGGCAGGGAAGGTGGAGGAGTATATGACCCAGGTTGCTAGAACTGGATAAACAAACCATCAGCACTCGGATTCAATGGCTAAATCAGAGCAAAGAGGGTCTTCGGAAAGAGCCCAGGGTGATGCTAGGTTTATTTAAAATCTCCTCCCAGAGCTGTTCTTATAATAACCCAGGCAGTGGTTTCTGTAAAAGCCAGATTAGATCGTCCTGCCCTGCCTTTTAGAAGTTTCCACAACAGATGGAGGGACACAGCTTTAGAGCAAACCCCAACTCACATCCGTCTGCATTCGTTATTGGCCCTGTTCTCAAAACGCTATACGTTATCTTGAGCCTGTTTGTTTTTATCTGTCAGAGTGGTTTATTGTTAGGGAAATGTGGTGTCAGCTGTCTCTTCCCCACCATCAAAGCCGCTTCATTAAAGTTAATAGTGTTTGACTTGCAGAGATTCTCTTACCGACGGAACCCAAGAAAGCTCCTGCTGGCTGTTATTTTTCCGGCAGTAAAGGCACCAAATGGATGCAATAACTGCATTAACCTTTTAGGAAGAAGACGAAGAAAACCATACAGCATGACTCTATCTAATAGCTGCTTAATAAAGGCACCTTGAATTCACGAGGCTAACTCTACCCTTCAGTTTGGGACAGGGTGTCAAACTATCTGACCTGTGTCTTGACTTTGCCACTCAAGGCTCTGTGGCCTGTAGCCTGTCACTTCCCCAGTCTGAGCTTCAGTTTCTTTATCTCAGAAATGAGGGGGATGGATTTGAAGGAAGGCTTTTTTCTTCTAACCGGGGAATTCTTTGGACAAAAGTAATCTTACAATGAAAACTGATGTATAAAGCAGATAAAAGCAAAAGTTTTCTAGCTACAGGTGAGGAGAGAGACCAGAAGACCTACCTTCTCAGCATCTTTACCCTCCTCCATACCCACCTCCCGCCTAAACCCATCCCCCCCCTCCCCCAGGGGGTCCTGAGCAACCTCTGTGGGCTGCCACCACCACTCAGGACTTCCTGGAACATCATTTGAAACCAACTGGCCTCGGAGGAATTATGTTTAAGGTCTTTTCTACTCAGACTCTGGATTCTGTGATTAAGTAACTGGAGTCAAACCACATGAGGACAGTTTCTAATTAGGGTAATAACTTTATGGAAGAGTCTCTGCTCAGTGCCAGACAAACATGAAACAGTTTGGGTTTTGCTTTGTTTTCTGTCTTTTAATCACTGCTGTCAAATCTCCCTTCCCATTTGGAGTGGTGGATCTCAAGCAAGTTCCATTACCTCTGGGTTCCTGTCACTGAGTGCTAGTTAGTTCCGTTTGAAATCTCAAACTAACTCGATTGAAATCTCATCACCTCCCTCTCCTGCAGGGCAGGCTGGGGCTGGACGTGGGATTCTTCAGAATGCTCCCTCACCGAGTGGGCCGCCCTCACAGGTGGGAAAACCAGCAAGAGAGTCAAACGCTACAGCCCTCATCACAGTGCACGCCTGACACCAAGATAAACTCAGGCATCCTCGCCCCCTCAGCCTCCTGCCATCCCGCTCCAGCCCTCTCCTCTGCTCCAGCAGGCCAGGGGACAGATCTGCAAGCCCAAGCAGTAGGGAAACCTAAAGCCAATTTTCCCTTCTTGCAAGCAAGAAGGAATTTCCACCATTTAATTTGTTGAAGGAATTACCCCCTAGCCTCTGTCTCTCCCTCGCTGAAAGAGGAGAAAATCATCAACACTGCTCTTCCAAAAGGCTGTGGCCAAAAAGACTCTCTTCCTCTCTCCCTTCCTCCATAACCTCCATAAAAGGCCTTCAGGATGGGAGAGGAGACTGGGTCAATGAGTGGAGGTAGAGGACCAAGTAGGCTGCCCCAAAGTAGGGGGTGAAGGGGAGGCAGGGGATGGAGAAGGGAAAGGGAGGGGCCACAACTGTCATTGGCTTTCTTTAAAATGTTGCATTTTCTACCAGGGCTCTAGTTGCCAAATCCAGTACTGTAGGAAAAAAAAAACCAACCCACCAAACATCCTGTACACATGTAATACTAGGATGTCTACCAGACTATGTTTGTGTTTATACATGTGTCTCAGACTTGGATGGGTACCAGCACATACACCTGTGTAAAACTCTAAAGAATTCCAAATCACACATTTAGTTCTATTTTTTTGACCCGAGTCTCTGACAGAGAAAAATAAAACTAGAGCGAAAGGAACCATTCATTCATGCTTCCATGCATTCAGCACTGTCTATGGAGTCTTTCCTTAACACCAAGCACTTGAGCGAGGCAATGACAAATAAAGCATGTTCTCTGTCTGGTCATGGTTATTCAAAACCACAGAAATAATTCCATTTGTATAACACTTTAGCGTTACTTTTCAAGAAGGTTTTAGGATCCTCACAACCATCAGATAGTTACAGTAGTTATAACCATGATTTTACAACCAAAAAAACAGACACATGGGAAGGTTAAATGACTTGTCTAGTCCCACAGATAGTTAAGTGCATGGCGGGGATTAAAATTTAGGTCATCTGACTTCTGGTCACAGGCTCTTTCTGTTTGATCAAACTGTAACCAAATGTATCCTGTGATTTCCTTACAGCTGCCATTACAATGACTGCATACTCCAGACTTCCAAGGATCTTTTCAATTTCAAATGTTCTGTTCCCTTGTCTTCCAATCTTCCAAATTTCGCTTGTCAGACCACCTGAACTAGTTCTGAAAATATAGTCATTTGTACCAGCTTTAGGTTTGAAAAATATAGCTTTTTTAGTTTAAATGGACTGAAGTTAGATTTAGCCTTTATAATATTAAGATGAGGCAAGAGTCACAGTTTTTCAATCAAACCACCCTTTGGTGTAGAAAATTATTTTGCTACACACATTATTTAAACTGTTCTGAAACCTACTTTGACGTTCTTTTTATTAATCTTTTTCCTGTTTCAAATCCTTCCATCAGGCATTTCTGTCAGGCTTCTGAAGGGTCCCATATGCACACTTCCAGTGCAGAAATTGTGTTCTTTTTTGGTTCATTGGAATCCTTCAGAATGTCTGGCACTGAAACATACTGGCTTTAATTAAAAGGCTATGATTTCTGTGAATTCCCATTAAGCTAGTGAAAAAAATCTGCATTTGAAAAATACAGTTAACACATTAAGATACAGTTGTACTGAAAAATGGTTCATCTTTAAAAAAACTACTTAAGCAGATGAAACTAAGCTGCCTGTAATAAAAATATGCTCATTTTTAGTAAAATCCTTCACTTCTAAATAGAGGGGTTAGCTTACTATATATGTGGGCAATTAGCCATAAAAACTCAACTAGACATGAACCGTGCAATCCACCAATTCGCCCTCTGACGTTAAAACACAGATCCTATTAACAGGAATGTAATTTAAATGGTTAAAGAGTGATAAAAGGGCTTCCCTGGTGGCGCAGTGGTTGAGAGTCCGCCTGCCGATGCAGGGGACACGGGTTCGTGCCCCGGTCCGGGAAGATCCCACATGCCGCGGAGCGGCTGGGCCCGTGAGCCATGGCCACTGAGCCTGCGCGTCCGGAGCCTCTGCTCCGCAACGGGAGAGGCTACAACGGTGAGAGGCCTGCGTACCGCAGAAAAAAAAAAAAAAAAAGTGATAAAGTACATAACTATAATCTGATAGGGTTTCGAATATGATACTGCTGTATACCAATGACAGATCAGTTTTGAATTATGACTCCAGCAAAGTTTGAAATAGCTCAAGCATGAGAATTAGGGATCCACAAATTCAAGAACTGCATTATATTATGTTATATATTATATTCAGTCACACCTCTTCGCCCATGAACAGAAGCATATTCTCTAACATTCAGATAAAAAAGCCATGTGAATCTTTCAAAATTCTAGGTCCTGGATGCCCTAGAAACCCCTGACTTAGTTTCCCTATTCAACTTACTTATCTTTAAAATGTGATATAACTCAAGATAGTTGCTCAAGAAACAATATGTAAGAGGGCCCATGAAGTGCAGAAACGTTCACTGGTTCCTGGGGAAATGCACAAAGAGCTGTCAAAATAATCACTTCTCTCTACGTCAGGGACCCTCATACTCCACAGGGACATGCCTACACAGGCACAGGAAAGCCAGTGATAAGGAAGACCTGGGAGGAAGATGTCTGATCCACTTATTATTAGCTTCATAAGGCATAAATGTGAGCTGATGTGTCTTACTCTTTACTATAAAATAACACCCTTTACATTTATGGGATAGGCTTGAGCCCATCAAGAAGATCCTGATGGCTTGCCAAGGAATTGGTGACCTCGCTCTGAGAATCACTGCTCTAGTGATTCTCTGCTTATAATATTAAAGGTAGGATTTCTTTTATAAGCGTTCATAAATGTAAGTAAAATGAATTATTTTGGAAGACACACTAAATTCCAACCATCTCAATTAATTGTCTCATCTTTTTAAGTGGCCACAAAATAGTGTGCTGCAGCCCCCTTGATCGTGCAATTCCAGGAAGCTCCCATCCTTAGAATCAGCTCCTCGGGTCTAATCCAAATCCCATTTGCTTAGGATCAGCACATTCCCTCTGGTTTTATATTCATTGGAAAAAAGAGACATCTTGTGACACCATTCTCCAAATACTATGCCACCATTGCAAATTTAGAGACTGGCTAGGAATCATGAGCCCTACCAGAGGACCTGGGCCCTGCCAAAATGACCAGACCATGTGGTCAGCTAATGTGGTCAAGCTGGTGTCCTTAAGAGAACTAGTTTCTTGGAGGAGAGGGAGGAAATCAGCATGTGAACACTGGCAAATCATTCTATTTAGTTCGTGTAGAATAAACCCACTGGGTATGAAGACCTCCGTTCAAAGTTCACGAAATGTTACTGAAGTGTTTTACATTAACAATCAAAACATAAAACTCAAGAAAGAGATCCTGTCATTGCTGGCTTTCTAACCAAGCTCAGATTCATTCCCTCCTCTCCATTTTCTGCTGCACCTCTTGAAGGGCATTATATCTTGCCTGGACCATTGCAGTAGCCTCTTAACTGGCCCCTCTGCCCTGAGTCTCTCATTTTTCACACTGCTGAAAAGTTAATCTTCCCAAGTCCAGCTCTGATAAAATTACTCCCCTGATCAAAAACCTTGAATCATTGCCTCCCATTGCCTGACAACAGAATTAAGATCACATCTTTTAGGCTGGGATTCAAGGCACTTGCCTCTTTCTAATGTCGTTTCCCACATCACTCCAAGGTGAGTGCAAGGGCCACTGCAAGGCCCACCACTCCTCTCTGTACAAACTCCCAGAGTCTGCTCTTGCAGTTCCCCACCTGGAGTACTGTCCCCTGTCTTCCTTCCATCTCCTCTTCACTCCTCTAAGACAAGATTCTACCCATGTTTAAAGGCCTAGAGGAGGGAAATTCTATCTTTTCGATAAAAAAGTGCAAAGAGCAGTTCCTGGTTCATAAGCACTCAATACACCTTATCCGTTATCATTGTTGTTGCTGCCATGAAGTCTTTAATCTTCAAAGATGAACTAACCCCTTCCTCGTATGGGTAGCTCTCTTCAGATATGTCTAATTACATGTTATTCCCTTTCATAGTTATTTAACTAGATATTTCATCTCCTCTTACAGACTGTAAGCTCCTTAAAAAGATCTTATTTCATTCACTTTTGTAGCCTCCATGTCAGACTACGAGGCCTTACACACAAATTTGAAGAAAAATGTTAAATATTGCCCTAGGCCACAAGGGGGCATGGTTGAGCTACTCTAATAGTGGAATCATCCACCAGCCAGTAATAAGGCCTTTAGAATTGAAAGGCTTTTCTCCCTTCGAAGTGTATTTGTAAATCTGTTTAAAGTAAATATATACACATTATGTGTGATCACAACTCTACTCATGTTAACATGGAAAGATAGCTGCAATATAGTGAATTTTTAAAAGGGATAAGCAAAATAGAATTTATATGGTCCAATTTTTATAAATATCTATTCTTAAACATACACAGGAAAAATCAAAGTCTGGAAGAATACCCACCAAAATGTTAGCAGCTGTTATCTCTAGTGGGGGAGAGGGAAAAAGAGGGTGGTAACATGGAGGGTTTTATTTTGTATTTTGTATCTTTCTGGATTTTTAAAATAATCAATACATAATAATTTTATAATAGAAAAATAAAGCTATTTAATTCAGAAAAATCTCAAAGCAGAGTGTTTATTTCTCTTGTCATCTCATCTCCAGTCCCATATTTGATGTATTTAAAAGTAAATACACAACCTTGAGAATTTTCTGATAGACTGAAGCAAAGATTTTCAAAATCTCTTGGGACACGGTGCCTGTGGTGTCTCAGTAATTTTTTATGGTACCCCTGGGATGAAAGAAATGCCTACCAGTTCCACTTGTTAAGTAGTTAAGTCCAAACAACTTACTATTTATGTCCTAGTAATTTAGTAGCCATTTAAAAGAATAATACAGATAAAGTGAAAAAAAATTTTCATTTCATTCTTAAATGATCACAATTACTTATTCATGTACTGTGTACACCTACTGGGCACTGTACAACTTCCTAAACTTTGGAATCAGATGGGACACTGCTCCGCTCATTTTCTACTCCACACTGATTCCACCCCCATACTCGATTTTATCACAGCAGCCACCGAAAACCCAACTCCGCGAAGATGTGACATCATTAAAGGAATGTAGCATGATCTAATGGTGAAACCACGAACACTTCGAGCTAGTGGTTCTTGAGCATCCCACAGATGTTGAGTACAGCTCTGCTTTCCTTAAAAATTTAAACTATCTCACAGCACCCTGTGAGTTTACTGCAGCACCCCCAGGCACCGCAGGGCATAATTTGAGAATCGATAGATTCACATCATAAAGCTGGTTGTTCTCTGTGAGGCTGGCAAAGGGGGAAGAAACCTCATTAAATTTCCTTGAAATTATTCCAACCTAATAGCTCGGTCAAAATTAGTTTGTTTTCTCTGAACAAAAGCCTTCTGGGAAGGAGAAAAGGATAGTGTGGGAAGCTGAGCTGATCTCTGGACTCATAGTTTCCACATCCCCCCCATTCCACCAAAGTCCTCTTCTAATCCGTTCTCCCCAACTCAAAACTAAGTACCAACAGCATCCTCCAAAGCAGCATGTCCCCGGGAAACTCCCAAATTCTTCTCCATGGTGTCTGAGCCTGGATCTCCAAACATCCTACTGACTTTTCCACCTTTCTATCCAACTGTTTTGAGGCCACGCCAAGAGGCAGGAAAGCACAGCAGGCCCTAACACTGAACTGCTATCAGTGAGCTAGCCCTGGTCCCTTCCCAAATCAAGAGGGATTTTCTCCTGCCAGGAATCACTAGTTAGCTCCTGGGACCAAGCCCTCCAATCAAGTCCAGAACTGCTATCCAAATCCACTTGAAATAGGGATTAAGAAGCATTTTCTTCTCTAAAGCTTAATGAATCCAATTTCACATCTTGATTTAATGAGATGATTTGTGATTTTCTATTATCAACTCAAATATAATTAAAACAAACCCAAAAGTCATCACCAACGTGTGCGGAAGGAAGCTCCGTGCAGGGACCACTTAAAAAACTTAATCAAGATCACATGTAGGTGGAAGCAACCCAAATGTCTACAGATATCAACAAATGTGGCATATACATACGATGGAGTACTATTCCATCTAAAAAGGAAGGAAATTCTGACCCATGCTACAACATGGATTGCTAAGTGAAATAAGCTAAACACAAAAGGACAAATACTGTATGATTCCACTTATATGATGTCCCTTGAGATCAAATTCATAGAAAATAGAATGGTGGTTGCCAGGGGCTGGGGGTTGGGAATGGGAAATGAGTGGGTATGGAGTTTCACTTTGGGAAGATGAAAACGTTCTGGAGATGTATAATGGTGATGGTTTGTACAACAGTGTGAATGTACTTAATGCCACTGAATTATACATTTTAAAATAGTTAAAATAAATTTGTGTTTAAAATAGTTTTTTAAAAATCATGGAGATGACTCTGTGGTAAGGGGAGCCTTTGATTTAACTGGAATCATGTCCCTAAATGTCACTTGGAGAGCTTGCAGCAAACCTAGAGATGAGTCCATTTGGATGATTTTAAATACATACATGAGGTTTCAAAACCCAAGGACCCTGTTCTAAAGGAAATGATGTCTAAACAAGAACAGTAGCAGCGCACCAATAATAGAAACAGGGCTTCCATGTCTTCTAGCCCTTCAGGAGGAAGAGAAAGGATTCCTAAGAAAATTCAAAATCTCCCCCAAATTTCCCAACCCTTCAGGAAAGAGTGTGAAATTCTCACTCATCTTCCATTCAAAGTTGATACTGCGCTTTCCCTTTGCTATAAACCCAAGACATGATGAAGTGGTACCTAGAACAGCAGCCTGAAGAGAGGGGCAAATACTAACTGACCTGGGTCCCAGAACCCAGCGTCCTGGGTGTGAGGTGTCCTATGAGGTGTGTCCTGGCTGTACTGTGGTACTGATGTTGTTAAAGGTCCAAAGTACTCGGCTTGCTCTTTCCTTGCAGGACTGGTCTGCTATACATTTCCAAACAGCGTTCTGAAAAATGTTTGGGGAGGAGGAAAGGGGCTTTCTGTGGTCAGCTGGGGAAATGGTGTATGATACTTTCTCTAAAGGCTCAGAGAAGTCCTGCAGGATAGAAATTTCAACTCCAGCTTTCTCACATCCTCATGCACTAATTATTTAAAAATATCCCTAGCTCCTCCTCTTGACTTCTCTGTTTTGTCAATGGCATCCAGTCTCAAATCTTCAGAGTCTTTTCTGCGGTACGTGGGCCTCTCACTGCTGTGGCCTCTCCCATTGTGGAGCACAGGCTCCGGACGCGCAGGCTCAGCGGCCACGGCTCACGGGCCCAGCCGCTCCGTGGCATGTGGGATCTTCACGGACCGGGGCACGAATCCCTGTCCCCTGCATCGGCCGGCGGACTCTCAACCACCGCGCCACCAGAGAAGCCCTAGAGCCTTTTTTAATTTCTCCTTTTGTCAACACATTCCATCAGTCATCAAACTATAAATTCAGCTCCAGCCATACCTCTTCCATCAAAACTTTTTTTTCTATGTCCCCTGCCATCATGCTAGTTGAAGTCCTTATGATTGTCCCTCTTGACTATCCCCAAAACCTCCTCACTGGTCTCCACATCTTGTTTTCTTCCCTCAACAACCACCATCAGAAGAATGCTTCTAGGCTGAAGCGCTGAGCATGTCACAACTACGCTTAGGAATCTTCAGTGGCTCCCCACTGCCCACTGGATCAGGAAAGCCAGACCCCTCAGTCTGGCAAGTGAGGTTCTTCGTGGTTCTCACTCCAACCTGCCCTCCTGGCCTCATCTCCCACCTAACGTTCTAGTCAACTGAACTATCTGCAGGCCTCAAGATTTCCTAACAACCGCACCCCCCCACCCCCCACCCCCCCCCCCCCGCATTTGCTCTCCTCAGTGAACCTTCTCATTTTCCCCTTGTCTTTATCCAACTTCGAAGTCCAGCTCAAATACTGGAATTGCTGTGAAATCATTGATCTTTGCTTTGCATTCTCCCAAACACTTCAATTGTTGGAATCTCATAATTCGTAATACAATCAGTTTTGATTAGCATCACATCTCAAAACAATCAATGGTATATTAACATGTTACACATTGAAGGACTACAAACAACTTTGAATATCAAACTATCCTATTCATCTCTGTATTCTCCCTAAGTGCCTAACACGATGCTTTATACAAAAAATAACATTTAACAAATGTCTGTTGAATGACATTTAGCTGTTTCATACTATCAAATTTTTAAACCTCAATTATATTCTTTTTTTTAAGATTTTTTTGATGTGGACCATTTTTAAAGTCTTTATTGAATTTGTCACAATATTGCTTCTGTTTTATGTTTTGGTTTTTTGGCTGCGAGGCATGGGGGATCTTAGCTCCATGACCAGGGATCGAACCCACACCCCCTTGCATTGGAAGGCCAAATCTTAACCACTGGACCACCAGGGAAGTCCCCTCAATTATATTCTTAAACCAGCAATAGTCAATTTTCTTTTTCTTGCATCCTGGACCTTTCTTCTGTTGAAATCTTAGATGGAATCCCAATACATATTTTATAGAGAGATTTCATATGTGTTTTAGATAAAAAGTAAATAAAACACATATAAGTGGCATCCCATTTTATATGCATTTATTTTAAATTAAAATATATAGCATTTTAGCATTTCTCATTATTAAGTGAACTACTGAGAACAGTAGGCAGTTTTGATGAATATAAAATTTCAAGTAGAGGGTGAGAAGTGGCGATTTGCAATCAGCCATTTCTGGATCAAGCTTATTTCTATATTTTGTCTTGGTTTCACACAGTTGAGAATATACTGATTCACACAGATAAGTCATAATGTGCAATTTTATGTCAGTGGACCATTGGTAGGGTAATGAATTTCGTTATTTCTAAAGCGTAGATACAACCTGCTATATCAGCAACACATAAGAAAGCCACACAGAGCAGTCAAGAACACAGACTGATTTAAATCCGGGATCTCTTATTTACCTGTGTATAACTTAAGCAAGTTATTTAGCCTAAGTTCCCACATCTGTAAACTGGAAATAATAATAATTCCTCTCTCATAAGCTTGTGCAAGAAGAAGACAGGTCACATAAATAGGAGACATCAGAGTGTGCAGTCTTAATGTTTTATCATCTATGGAGCAGTTACTAAAACATTTATAAGACATAAAGTATAAAGAATAGCAACATCACAAAACCCACCCAGTTTAAGAAAGAAAAAACGATGGTTACTTTTGAAGTCCCCAGTGTGCCCCTTCCTGACTCCATTCCCGTTTCTCTCCTACGAGGTAACTGCTACCTTTCCCATATTGTACTTTTTTAAAATGTGTTAGCACCTCCTCTATTAGTACGTGCCAAGCTCTGAGTATACTACTTTCTAGTATTTACTCCATCTAAGCCTCAAAAGCACCCCATGAAGTGGATAACATTCTTCGCATCTTACAGTGAGGAGTGTGGGCCATGGGGATGCCTCGAGAGTCCCTGTCCACCGACACAGCCAGGCTTGAAACACAGTTCGAAGCGCCCTCTCACGCTTCATACTTGAATGAACATTTATTAAACACACACCATGTGCCAAACACCATGCCGGGCACTGCAGAGCTTAAGGAAAAGCTTCTTCCTTGCTGGCAACTGGCATTTTCCAGAACCTCGGGGTTCCTCCCCCTGCTGCGGTCGCTAACTCAGCCCCCAGGACGTGCAGGGCAGCCTGTAAGGCCCCGGGAGCCCAGAGTGGCCTTGAGGAAAGGCAAGTGGACCCAGACGCTCTACCTCAGTGTTGCCCAAGGTGGTTCTCAACCACAACCAATCCCCGAGGAACCACGGAAGATTCCAAACTTTTCTGCCCCCACCCCCAGCGTCTTCCTCACCCAGGCTTCCTCCAAGAAGTGAACCACGTAGGAATCCAGAGCCTTTGCCAGCAACAGGCCAGTCGTGGCTTCGTGAATGACCCAGCCCACAAGGAAAGACCTCGACTTTAGCGCATGTCACTCCCCTAATTATTCCCTGTGCTGGGAGTCCAACAATAACAGCGCATCTTTCATAAGCAGCTCCCACCATGAACTTTGGAGCCCTATGCATGCAGCCAAGCACTAGGAAGTGCTAAAGGGTCAGGGGGTTTGTGTGGCCAGCAGTCCCAGGCCTCTGGGGGAGAATCCCACTCGCTCTCTAGTCCAAGATCTGGACCCAAAAAAAACTGCCTGAGCTGCCTCCAGGGCCTACTTCCTGGGGCTGGTGGGTCACCATGCGTGGGTCCTTAGAAGGGCCAGTGGGTCACACAGCAGCTGCACCCAAGCTACCCAGAGAAAAAGGGGGGGTGGGGGGGCAGGAGACGTTTCCTTGAGGGTCACAATCACTTAGCAAATGCTCCCAAGGCTACACTCTAAACTGCAAAGTTTTTTTTTGTTTTTTGTTTTTAATATTTACTCAATACGAGCCCTGGTAGACCCCGGGAGCTGGCCAGTGTATGGTTCTAGGACATTAACAGCAAATAAAACAGCCAGGTCCCCAAATGACTGCGGTGGAGCTAGGCAATAATCAAATTAATAATTTCAGATCGTGGTAAGTGCCTTGAAGAAATAAAGTATCTTTGGTGCATGACGGTGGGCAGGGAAACGCATATTGGAGCAGAGATCTGAGTTAGGCCGAGCAAGGGAAGCAAAGGCAAGAGATAATCATTCCAAGCAGAGGGGACATCAGTACAACCATGAGTTCTCTGGTTTAACGCTGATTAGGGGTTTAAGAAATGTTTGCTGAAAAATTAATGTTCTCAAAATTCTAGTACAAGGTAGAGTTGAGTTCTTAAGGGTGCAAAGATCAAAGTGCTATATTGGAAAATTTGTTCTTGGCTTTAACTGAAGAGCAAAGAAAATGTGTGTGAATATATATGTCTCACTGGGGTCTTTTAAAAAAGCCTTTCATGTCCTTTATCCTTTCAACTTTTATAACATAGGTTGAAAGCATGATACAATCTGTAACTTCCAGCTCACTACTGAGAGATCTTTTGCTCAGAACTAAAGAAGATTTCCCTTCTGTTAGGAGGTAATTCACCTCCCTTGTTCCAGAATTTGAAATAAGAATGCCGTGTACCTCTGAAAATGCAACTATGTAAACATCTGTGTGCACATGGACTAGGCGGTGGGGAATATGGAACAGGGGCAAGGTTGTCTTCAATATTCCTTTTCTGTTACTAAAACTGGGTAGAAAAGAATACACGTGCACAACTGTGCAATCTCCTTGTCCTCTGATGTTAATAGATGTGTTTTTAACTGCTGTTTATATCCCATTTCTAACATCACTACCATCTACATCCTCTCCAAGCCAAAGAAAGTTGAAAAGTGCACGAGGTCTTTACAACCTTGTACAGTGACTGCGCCTGCTCAAGTACAATCCGTGTGCGCCCTTCTTTCTCTCTCTAGACAGAGTTTCTTGGGGATTCTTCAGGTCCCTGGCCGTATTTCTCCCTAGGCTCTGATTAAAACCAGGTGCGCGGGAGGCGGGCCTTTTGGGACAGAAAAGCCTTCTCTAGGCCCAAAGCTCCCCCTTCCGGTCTGTTTTCTAGAGGGGATTCATGAGCTGAGCAAAGAGAAAGCAGGCAGCTGGTTCTGGCTGGCGAGCGGGGGTGAACTTGTCGAGACGGGCACGCGGCCTGGCTGGGCGAGGGCAATGTGTACAAGGGCAGAAAGTGAGGTTGGGCTGGGGGTACACAGCCGGTGCCCAGGGACTTTTCCGCCCAGTGCCATGCAGGAGCGTTGTCCGCGCGCAATGAAAGGCCCCCAGGTCCACCGCGCTCTGTAGGGCGGGGAGGAGCGGAGGGAAGCCGTACAGCCGCCGCGTATCTGAATTTGATACGGGGCGGGCTCGGGCCAGACGGCGGCCTGCGCCCGGGGCGCGCGGAGGAGCCGCCGGAGACCCCGACTCCCTCCCGGGGCTCGCCCGCGGCCCCGCGCCGGCTTCCAGAACGTCCACGGGATGCGCAGTGCTTACCCTCTGTCTTCCAGGGACCGGGGCGGCCCGGCGGGGACCGGTCGTGAGTGATGCGGTGGGCCGGGCCGCGGAGCGCTCAGAGCGAACTCCCAGAACGCCGCAGCCCGGCGCCCGAGAGCCTGAGCTTCCGGGGACGCGGGGCTGCTCTACGCGAGGTCTCCGTGGGCTTCTCTGCCCGCGACCGTTGACCCGAGAGCCTAGGAGCCGAGCAAGGCTGCAGCCGGTGGCCGGAAGGGGCAACAGTTGGGGATGGGGAGGACAGTTGGGCCGCGAAGGCGGCGCCCCCTTTTCGAGCTCGCAGTAAAATTCGTGCGAGCGCTTGAAAGCCTCACGCCGCAGCCCGAACGCCAAATCCGGCCCAGCGTCTGTGAGGGCGTTGGCTACTTATTAGGGTCAAAGATTGGAGTGCTGGCGCTTTGATCACACTCTAGAGTAGGAGACAGGCCTCAGATGAAAGAGGAGCACGTTAGGGCACAAAAAGTTAAGGTGCAGAGAGGAACAAAAAGACCCCAAAAATGTGCTTCCGAATTTTGAGTAGCCATTTCCTATTCCTTGGACCAAACATCAAGCCGACCAGTTTTCTCATTTTCTCTAATTGCTGTTTAAAATTTTGAAGTCCTTTGCCAGGGTCTGTATAGCCTTTCAGCCTGACAGCCTTGTTTTCTGAGGGGGTTGCATGAATTTTAGGTGAGCCCAGGAAATAGCCAGCCAGACAAGGTTAGAAAGCCCTTCCATTGCAAACGTTTGCCTGACACATTGGGCTCCGTAAAAACCACTCCAAAGTGGGTCACTCCAGCACATCTTCTGGGCTTGGTGCCCTGTTTGATGGGAAAAAGTGTTCTCAGCCTTAACCCCAAGATCCTGTGACAACTAACAAGGAAACTCCAGAGAAGTTTCCAGATTCAAGCAACCCTAGTGATTTCTGGCAAAATACTGCCGATGCCAGTTTCTCAAATTTTGGTCCCCGAACCACCTACAGCAGATTCCTGGGGGAATCCCTGTTGTAGGTTCCGGATTTAGGGCCTACACTATAGATGACGAGTTAGATTACGAGCGATGAGCCTAGAAATCTGCATTTTTAACAAGCTTGCCTTGTGAAGTGTCTGCTCACTATAATTTGAGAATTACTAGACTTGGCCCTTTGTTTGACATTGCTGAAATGGTGCTTGTTTTTCTATCTGGAGCCCTCTCTCAAAATTCTCAACGGTATTAAACATTCTTTTTTTCTGTTTTTTTTTTTTCCAAATGTAGACTATAAAGTTTGACTTCCAAACAAACTGTGCCTTATTTCATGAACTTTTTTAAACGAAATTATGCCAAAAGCATTACTTCCCGCTGTATAGAGCTCTGAGCACATCCTGAGGGTAGGCAGGTGGGCTATACTTTGTGCCTTGTGCTAAGGCACAAAGGGCTGTTTGGGCTGTTTGTCTTTTTTTTTTAATTTATTTTTAGCTGCGTTGGGTCCTCGTCGTTGCACACCGTCTTTCTTTTAGTTGCGGCCAGTGGGGGCTACTCATCGTTGTGGTGCGCGGGCTTCTCATTGCGGTGGCTTCTCTTGTTGTGGAGCACAGGCTCTAGGCACGCAGGCTTCAGTAGTTGTGGTGCATGGGCTCAGTAGTTGTGGCACTGGGGCTCAGTAGTTGTGGCTCGTAGGCTCTAGAGCACAGGCTCAGTAGTTGTGGCGCACAGGCTTAGTTGCTCCACGGCATGTGGGATCTTCCTGGACCAGGGCTTGAACCCATGTCCCGTGCATTGGCAGGCAGATTCTTAACCACTGCGCCACCAGGGAAGCCCCTGTTTGTCATTCTGAGCCACACATATTCCTGCCACGCTACAGGAGGCTGAATGTTTTATGTCCCCTACCCGCTCCCCCTGCACTGCCTGCCAGATTCATTTGTTGAGACCTAATCCCCAGTGTGGTGGTATTTGGAGGTAGGACCTCTGGGAGATGATAGGTCATGAAAACAGAGGCCAGCGGGATTGGTGTCGTTGTAAAAGAGGCCCCAGAAAGCTTCTGCCCCCGTCCCTCTATGTGAGGACGCAGCTAGTAGATGGTGCCTATGAGCCAGGAAGTGGGTTCTCGCAAGACACCAAATCTGCCTGTGCCTTAATCTTGGACTCCCAGTCCCCAGAACTGTGAGAAATAAATTTCTGTTGTTTGTAAGCCACCCAGTCTATGGAGTTCTATTATAGCAGCCCGAAGGGACTAGGACACCTGCCAATTTTTCTAATACTGCTTCACTCAGGCCTCAAACAGCACAGCTTTTCTTGGGTGAAACAGAAGCAGAGTCTGTGATCAAGATGGTTTCCAAACTGAACTGCACAACAAAGGCACCTATGGAGCTTTTTAAACTACCGAGACCCACACAGAATCTCAGCAGTCCCAAACGTATTTGTTTGCAGAACCTATTTCACAAAGCATCTCATGGGACTAATGAGCGGTCAAAAGTATTGACGGTGCAGACAGAAGTAGCACTGAATTGAATTTGAGGAAATAATTAAAGGCATAAACAGAACATTTGCAACAAAAATGTTCAACACACAGTTGCTTATAATAGAAAGAATTTGGAAAGAACCCAAATTTATCCAGCAGTAGAAAGTGGGTTAAATAAATGATGGTACATTTATATGAAGGAATACAAGGCAACTATTAACATAGTTTCAAGAATATTTATTGACTTGGAGAGATGTTCTTGATGAGTAAAGTGAAAAGTGCAACATGAACAATTGCTCTCTTCTTGTTTAAAAAAAAAAAAAGTCTAGTGGTAACTGACAGAAGACCCAAGAAAGCAGACTCCTAAGCTGATGATAATGAACACTTGAAAAGAATCCTAATTTGCACTGCAGAACTGGAAAACCACAGAACACAGAGCTGTAGTGGGAAGGCTACTGAAGAAGCAATTCAATGTCCTCTCCAAGTCATTACAGCTGGGTGACCGTCCTCCACCCCAGCAAAACACTGGAGGCTTTATTTCCCGGAGAGGCTACGTGCATTAAAAACAAGAGGATTAAATGAAAATTTAAATACTGCCCAAGCCCTCTCCAGCAGGCTGGAAGCCTGACATATGTCTTCCAGAGAGGAGATTGCAGAATTCTTCTCTGGTGAATTTGGCCCGCCAAAGAGAAGAGAGAAAAGATACTGACATGACAGGCTCCTGATCAGATCCAAGCCCATAGCTGACAAACCCCATCCACACACGCACAACTTCCAATTAGCTTTTTTTTTTTTTTTTTTGCCCCACTTGGCAGATACCAAGAATTACTTCTTGTTAGAAGAAAGATTCTAATGTTAAAGAGATGGTAGAGCAGACAGCAAAAACAAAGGCTATTAATGGAAAAGAAAACCCGTTTGTTTTTTTTTCATGAAAATTCTCAGAGAGATAAAAGAGTATATGCACCCATGAAACAAGAACAAGCTGTTAAAAAAAAAAAAAAGGGAAATGAGAACAAGGCAGAGCTCTTGGACATTAACTATTCGAAAAACAATGACTAGGGATAAACGATATAGGTGAAAATAAAGGACAGGCCAGATCAACTAAATGATAGGAGTTCCAGAAAGAGAGGACAGAAAAAGATAGAGGGGAGGCTGTCATTAAATAAATAAGTTAATTAATCAATAGGATTTCCCCAAATTGAAGGACATGAGTCTCCTGATTGAAAGGACCTCTTGAGTGCCCAGAAAATAAACCTACATGGGGGAACATCCTTATAAAATTTCAGAATATTTGTACAAATAGATTTTAGCCACTTCTAAAGATAAAGAACTGAGTGACCTAGAAAGCATCAAGAATCAAAACAGCTTCAGACTTCTCAGCAGCAGCAGAAGGTGCAAGGCAATAGTAGCTAATAGTTCAGGTAGACTCTAACTATATTGTACTGTATTCAGTGCTTTACAATTCATCCTCACAGCAGCCCTATGAAATAGGTGCTATCATTGCCTTCATTTTACAGGTGAGAAATCTGAGGTCCAAAGGAGCTGACAAACTTGCCCAAATGACAGAGGTAATAAAGGCTAGGATTTGAAACAGGCAGACTGGCTCCAGAGCCCATGATCCTAATGGGTATATCATATACTGAAGCAGCGCCTTCAAAATTAAAAGGGAAAAGTTTATGCAACTCAGAATTATATGCCTGGCCAAGTTATTATTAAGTGATAAAGTAGATAATTTTTGGATACGCATATTCTCAAAAATTATACTTCTCATAACTCTCAAGGACAATTATTGTACAATTTCACTTGTATAAGGTGTCTAGAATAGTCTAATACATAGAAACAAAAAGTAGAACATTGGTTACCAGGGGCTGTGGGGAGGTAGGAATGAGGAGTTGTTGTTTGATGTGTACAGAGTTTCCGTCTGGGATGATGAAGTGGAGATGGCTAGTGGTATGGTTGCACAATAATGTAAGTATAGTTAATGCCACTTAAAAATGGTTGAAATGGTAAATTTTATGTTAAGTTTACCAAAAGGAAGAAAAAGCTCCTATAGGAAAAAGTACGCTGCCCAAATGAGGGAGTGAAGCAAGACAGAGGAAAGTTAGGATTCAGGAAGCAAGAAATCCGACTCAAGAGTAAGGCAAAGGAATCCCCCAGGTAACGAAGAAGGGAGATCCTGGGATAGCGGCTGTGCATCAGGCTCAGGAAACAACCACTTCAGAAGGTGCAGGGAGTGAAGTTTCCAAAAAGATGAAATTGATAGAAGACATGATATTTTTCTGAACTTACTGAGAAGATATACAGCTAACAGGGAGAGAATTTGAAGCTAAATTAATAATTACATAAAAACTTAAGCAGGGACTTCCCTGGAGGCGCAGTGGTTAAGAATCCACCTGCCAATGCAGGGGACACGGGTTTGAGCCCTGGTCTGGGAAGATCCCACATGCCGCAGAGCAACTAAGCCTGTGCACCACAACTGCTGAGCCAGTGCACCACAACTACTGAAGCCCGTGTGCCTAGAGCCTGTGCTCCACAACAAAAGAAGCCACTGAAATGAGAAGCCCACTCACCGCAACGAGGAGTAGCCCCCCTTGCTGCAACGAGAGAAAGCTCGCACACAGCAACAAAGACCCAACGCAGCCAAAAAAAAAAAAAATTTTAATTAAAATTTTTTTAAATTTTAAACTTTTTATTAAAAATGTTTAACTTTTAAAAAATTTTAAATCTTCAATTAAAAATTTTTTAATTAAAATTATTTTAAAACAACTTAAGCAAACAAACAAAAAATAAGATAATTATTAATCCCAGGAAAACTTAATGTTGTGATACAAAGGGAAAGTAATCTTCATACTTTTTTGTACTACGTGACTCAGCAGTGAATTGCATGTTATCTAGTCGTGATAATGTGAACACTACATATCGATCTAACCAAAGGTTTATGCTAGATCTGCATCAAGAAGATGAGGGTGTGAGTGTTGCGTACCAGGGTGGGCAGGTGAGGACGGAAACTGAATTCTTATATGCCTTAATGGAAATCAACAGATAATGCCTGAAAAAGAAAACTCAAGAGGTGACTTAGATATATGTGTTAAATACCAAAATAAACAACTATAAGATTTAAAAGCAGTTGCCTGCAAAATAAAACAGAAAATTGAGGAGATGGAGTGGTTTGGAAACTGCTGGTTTTTTGTGGTATATCTTGGAGAACTGTTTGACTGTTTAAACCATGTGAATATATAAGTTTGGTAAAAATTGAAACTGATTTTCAAAAAAGAAGAACAACACAACTCTAAAGCTTCTCCAGAAAGTCCAGAAAAGCCTGTTTCTACCTCCTGGTTTCCTCAAATCAAACTTACTTTTTTCCAAGCAGTAGTTTTCTGCATACTTCTTCTGTGATTTTCTGCCATTGTACACACGTTTTCATAAAATAGGCTTTTGTGAGCTAGCCTGGGAATTTAACCATTGCTTATATTACTTCTCTGGAGACATGTATTTCAAGTTCTAACCAAACAACTTCCAAAAATCCTTTCAGAACTTCTCCTGTTTATTAACTGGGGACTGTATTATCCATTCCCATAAGACTTTACATACAATACAGCTAAAAAGACATTTGAAAAATCACAGAATATTACGATTGCATTTGACACTGTGCCAGCTGGTACAATCAGTGAGTGATGTGGCTACTGGAAAGAAGAAGGGTAGGAGGAGAGTCATCAGGGGAGACTGTGTCAAAGAGCCTCAGTTCAAGCTGAACGTGCAAAGATGGATTGTAGATTTTTTAAATGGTGGCATCAATCAGGACTTTCTATGAAAGTGACAGACACTCAACCCAAACTAGCTAAGCCAGAAATGGAATTTTTTGGCTCACCTAACTAGGACATCCCAAGGGGTCTGGCATCTGGCAAAGATTGATCCTGGGTCCAAAAGAGTTGCTAAGCTCTCTTCATCTCCATTATTCTCCTCTACAGCTCCAGTCTTACTTTCCAGCTTTGCAGCATGGGGTGCTGATGAGGTGGATGGGTAACTCTATTGGCTGTACGTCAAAATCCCAGGGGAAGACCCTGATTGGTCCTCCATGGGTTCAGGTGAATGGATACTATGATTGGCCAGGCCTGAATCAGCTGCCAGAAAGGGAAGATGAGGAATAACCTGCTGGGCTGCCAAAAATAATACCTATTACATCCCAGTATAATTGTACATACCAAATATGCTCTGGTGGAGATATATTAGAGCCTGGGCCAACTGGCAGCGTAAGTAAAAATGCCTCATAAATGCTAAAGCACCATGAAATGTTGGTTGTGAGTCAGTACTAAATGTAAGTCTACATTGGCCCTACCCAGCCAAACTGCAATTACTCCTGGATCCTCAGCTCTCTGAATGTTTTAAGTTTTTCTTTCCTCCTAGCAGATTCATTTGTCACAGTTTCCCCGGGTATTGGCCTCTTTCTTCTAACAGAATCTGCTTCCAACTGCAGTGAAAAATTTGTTCATGTCATTTTTCAAAGGAAGTTAGGAGGAAAAAAAATCTCCACAGTTGGAATAGTTCGAAACTGAAAACATAATGGATGTATATGCGTGTAATCAGATTGCTCTCAGCATCTTTCACTCTACCGTTTCTCTAATCTGTTGAGTCACTTTCTTGGCCTCGTTGAGCCAGTCCTCAAATAAGCCAAAAATATTTTGCTGATACTAGCTGCAATTTACTGAGTGATAGGATATTTGTAATGTACTTTGAGACTGAGCTTATAGCCCTGAAGATTAGGCAGTTAATTAGTAGAGAAATGTTTTCACCATCTCGGAAAAGCAAACTTCAGATTAATTAACAGTCTATGCTGGAATTTCCAATTTTTATAGGCCTACTTTCGATGTCTGATTTTTAACTCGGTGTGAGGTGTTCCTTGACTGCTGACAATGTAAAGTAGGCTGATGCCTAAATGTGTTTCCGATAAACCTCTCATTGATGTCAACACTTGAATACCTAATGCTACACTGAACTTTGTATTCGAAGATAGTATGGATGAATGCTAACTACTTGTGAGTCTGAGTTTTGCTGAAAAGACCTTAAGCCAGACTTTACAGATTCTCTGTAATGGATACTAGTAAAATCTTAGGGCAGGCCTTCACTTCATTTGCACAAAATTACCAAAACAAGACATTACTAGATGATTACCCAAGGCCATTCTCCATCCATTTTTTCCTTGCCAGTCTCTTCCCATGACAGAGACTGAATATGGCAGGTATTCACTTTCCCAGCCTCCTGTGCAGCTAGCGACGGCCCTATGATCCAGGTCAGGCCAGTTGGAATGAAGAGAGAGATGGCTGGGATATTTGGGGGAGAGATTTTTCTTACCTCAGTGAAAGACAAGATGCATGGGTGGAGAGCCTTTTTATTTGCATTCTTCCTGCTTCTTCCTGTTTGGGTCACATTTGAGAAGGTAATGCCAGGAGCTCTAGCAGCCATTTGTGACCATTGCTGAAACACCGAGCATGAAACTGAGAAAAAGCCCAAGTCCCTGGGAATATCACTGAGCCACTACACCCACTGGAATGGCCTGCTTCCACATTTCATGCAAAGTGAGATTAATCATCTCCTACGTTTCAGCCATTGGGCATTCTATCACTTTCAGCCACAAGCATGCTTTATCTTTAAATGATTCAAAGATACGAATTATTTACCCAGTGCTCATTCTGTTGATATGCTCTCCCCTTCTTGACTGTACCCAGATTTTATCTGGGTATCCAACCTCTCTCTATATCCCATGTAGCCAGTGGAAGCAGATTCTTCCCTTGTTTATAGGGGTGATCCTTGGTTGGCTTAAGTCAGTCAATAAATTCCACTCCCCTGGAACTGAATGGAGGATTCCATTCAAGGGTTAGCTACAACTTAAGTTGTCCAACCAGAGTGAATCTTTGGATTCTTGCTTGGAATGCCGGAAAAGAAGTGCTCTCTTACCTTCTCAGCTACTCACATATGAAGCCAAGAATGCTATTTTGCCACCATGAAGTAAATTAGCCTTTGGAAGAAGTACATGCCTCAGAAGGCAGAACAGAAAGACAGAAAGAAACTAAGCCTATGATAACGTTACCGAGGTGTTGGATCACTGTAGTTTTGGACTTGCCATTACGTGAGGGCAAAAATCTCCTTTATTAAAGTCAGTTTGAGTTGGATTCTCTGTTCTTTGCAACTTCAGAATGCATTCTGATTTGATATACTTCCTATCTAGACCGTTAGGCGACAGGCAAAGAGGAAAACCAAATGGCAATCTTTTAAGAGGCAAAAGCGAAAACACCTCTCCATAAATGAACCATATGGGTAGGTGCGTGGTCATCCATCATCCTTTTCTTCTCTCATCAAAGATAGAGAAAAAACGATGTATTGAACTGCCACATGCAATGTGCTCTGCCACTTAACTCTATTGGGCTTTGAACAAGTTACTTAAACTGCTTGTGCCTTGGTTTCTGTGTATGTAAAACGGAGACCATGATAGTATCTGCCTTGTAGGGAGGCTCTGAGATTAAATGAGATAATACATGTAACGTGCCTCTAATGGGGCCTGTTCATAGCAAACACTCAGTAGATGCTAATTATTATGATTATCAGGATCCTCAGTCAACTGGGGATTGTGCTAGAGAGGACCAGCGTCTCCTGCCAGATCTTCCAAATGATCTCTGTACAAGACACTCTCTTGTCGCTGAAGAGCTCACACCTCTTCTTTTGGTCAAAAGAGAACAAAATAATATTCCTGCAGATTTCCAACTGCACAACTTCTTAGCTCATGCACAGACTCTCTTACTCAAAGCTCGGTCCTGCCTTTCAGAAGGGCCTGGAGCACTGATTCTCACCCTCCATGAAAGGAGGTGAAGAACACCCCCATCCTCTTACCCCAGGAATCCAGAACTAGCCCTGTTCGTGGCAGCACACCAGCACAGCATGAGGAGAAAGCCCACCCTGGGGAGGGGGGCAGTGTTTGTACTTGGCAATTGCCCACCTCACCCTGCAGTCCCCTGGGACAGACCAGGATGGATTAGTAAACCCAGAGGGAAAAGGAGAAACCCAGAGACTGAGAAGCAGCCTTTGTAAACAGGGTTCATGGAACGGCTGCATCGGTGATTTCATCCCTGACCAAGGATGCCATAAAAAAGAGAAATATTCAGTGATCACCATTTCAGGTCACTGTAAAAGACTTAGAATCGGGGCCCAGAAAGCTCAGGTTCCAGCAACATTCTGCTTTGACAGGACCTTAAAATGCCTTCTGGAGTCAAGTCAGGGAGAAAAATTCTTAAGGTAACTGAGTGCAGCACATAACTAAGTATGAAGAATCCACTCTAATTGCCAAAAAGGAATATGGCCAAGGCTCCTAAGGAAAGGGGGGAAAAAGTGAAAAAGAAAGCAGAAACATTATGATAAGAAGAAAAGGGATGTTCATTTTCAAACAGGAGATAAGATATGGATTAAAGTTCATCCTCAGAATAACGTAGCAAGAAACTTTATAGCCAAACTGACTCCAACCGGAAAGGTCCCTGTTTCTCGGATCTCTTTGAATTATAGGGAAAACTAATTGGATCTTCATGTTTACCATGGAGGAAACCAAGTGTTCCTCAGGATGTAAATCCTGGAGGTACTTTAAAAAAACAACACTGACCTTTACAAGCCTCTAAACTTATAGATCTGTAAGGAGAAAAGAAAAATTGATTTCCTGACCTTTGCCTAGTTCCTTGTCTTTTTTTTTTTTTCTCTAAACAGGGGCCTCCAATCCCCTAACTCTCTTCCTGGTGTTAATTTTCTGACTGTGCCCTCTGTCCCTGGTCAGAGCCAGGGGAAGGGGATGGGCCCATTCTCCATCTAGACTCGACAGAGGCCGGTCCAGGTTGAGGGATGGCTCCACCACTCAAGGACCCTGGGTGAAGCCTGCTACGTCTCAGCATCCTCCACTGTGTCTAGAAGGTGGCTCACCTCTTCAGCAGTCCCACGACAATGAGACTAGCCATCATGTTCGAGCACCTACTGTGTGCTGGGCGTTGTGGTATGACATTTTTAGACATTGTCTTTTTTTTTTTAATTTGAGCTTTTATTCTTTTTAAGACAATCTGTTTATTTATTTACTTTTCTCTTTGGCCATGCCACGCAGCTTGTGGGATCTTAGTTCCCCAACCAGGGATAGAACTCGCATCCCCTGCATTGGAAGCTCAGAGTCTTAACCACTGGACCCACAGGAAAGTCCGACATTGTCTTAATTAATTAATCCTCACAACAACCCTATGAGTTTGGGCCTCTAACTGGCTACACGTCTCTCTCCCATTTCACAGATCAGGAAAACCCCTGTTCCGTCACCGTTTCCTCTCTCCTCCTTTCTTTATCCCACCTTCCCTGTGAGCCAAGAGGTGAGATCAATGAAGGACAGAACCATTTGAACTCCCAGAGTCCTCCGGGTTAGCGGGGCAGTTGTTGTAGAGCTGAGGAAACTGAGGCCTAGAGATGGAGGCCCACCAAGTTCCCGAGAGGCAGGGTGAGGAGCCCCCAGACCAGCATCGTTCACTGCCCCACACAGCATTCTTTCATTCACTGAAGTCTGGTCCGGGAGGCCACAGTGACTCACCATTCTTCCGTGTGAAGTAATTCCTTTGCGGTATCTGGCATCTTTAGTGTCTGAGTCTACAGTGAGAAGAGAGGGGAACTTTAAGGTCATTGCAGGATTAGAGGGAAAAGTGGGTAGCGAGGGGGAAGAGGAACAAATGGGCACACCAGGGAGAAGCCAGACCATGGGAATGTTAGGATCCTGGGGCGGGCAATGGATGAGGCTAAGTGATTTGTCAACATGAATTTATCCCTAATCCTCACACAAAGATGACCCTTCTCGTAATAGGCAAGGAGCTAGGCAGTGTGATCTGAGATATGCCTGCCTCAGGGGCCTGTATAGGGGCCCAAATCATGACTCTTTGCCACTCAAATGGTTTACAGCAATGTCTCCTGCTTTTAAGTCATTTGCTTACCATTATGAAGATTTTTATCGTATTTGTGAACCATCTGAAATATTATTTGCTTAAGAGTTTAGCAATTTTCGGGACTTCCCTGGTGGTCCAGTGGTAAAGAATCCGCCTTAACAATGCAGGGGACGCAGGTTCAATCCCTGGTCAGGGAACTAAGATCCCACATGCCACGTGGCAACTAAGCCCGCACGCCACAACTACTGAGCTCACGTGCCTCAACTAGAGAGCCTGCGTGCCACAAACTACAGAGCCCACGTGCCCCGGAGCCTGTGTGCCACAACTAGAGAGAAGCCCTCACACTGCAGTAAAAGATCCCTCATGCCTCAACAAAGATCCCCCGTGCCAGCAACTAAGACCCAAAGCAGCCAAAAATAAATAATAAAAATAAATAATTTTAATTTATTAATAGTAAATTATTAATAAATAAGAAATAAATCTTTTTTTAAAAGAGTTTAGCAATTTTTAAAAACATAAATAGATACATTTTAGGAGAAATGTTGTATCAGTACTGTAAGGAGAAAGTCAGTATCATTTGCCATAAATAGTGGCATAGTAATAAGTACAATGAAAACAAAACAAGGTTATTAGACTCTTGCTGGCTAGTTGCCTGTCAGAGACTCTGAGCCTGAGCTTTGTTCTTTCTTTGTTTTAGAGGTTACCAAGTGTTAGGTGTTAAACACAGGGCCAAATGGAAATTATCTCCTTGACCTGAACCAGAAGGATTGACAGGAAGTGAAATGCTGTTGAACATCACCTAAATCATCTTGAGAACCGCCAGTGGTCTTGATCTCAGACATTAGGGAATTCTGTGGGCTCCTTTCATGTTTCTCCAAAAAGCAGCAACAGTTATACATAAGGAGGAACAATTCATCAAAGACCTATTATCCAGCTGTGAGTTGGGGTGATTCACTTCTCTGGGCCTCAGTTTTCCTCATCTGCAAAATGGGAGGGTTAGAGCAGATAATGTCTTTCAGTCTTTTCCAGCTCTAGATCCTACCGCCTCTATAACCTCAGGAAACAAATATCGGATCTGGGACACAGGACAGCTTGGGTGTAATGGGCAACCACAAGGTCATTTGAAAGGTGGTAGAGAACAGGCTAGCAGCCCTGAACACTGGAGAAAGGAAGGTGTTTAGAAGTACCACAGATAAAAGTCACCCTCTTCCCAGCCTTACCCAGGGCCACCAAAATAACATATGCATCCCAAGAATGCTCAAATGGTGAAAGTGTTAAACTCTGATCTTTTCATATTCAGCACTTGGATTTCAGAGCTAAATTGCCTAATTTGCAGTGAGAAAATTACACTTCATTTTCCTTTAAAAAAAAAAAAAGTATTCTCTTAAATGGAGCATCCTGAGTAGGCTGGTTTCTGTTTGACTGAGAGGTGATTTCGAGCAGTGGTTAGGAACTTGGCCTGAATTCCATCACTCACTAAGGGTATGACTTGGACAAGTAAGTCCCCATCTTAAAAGGGGGGTTAATAATGATACTTACTTGTGGTTCCACTTGTGGTGGTGGTTACCATTATTCAATTGTGCTGGTTGGATGAAGAAATATGTGTAAAGTGTTTGGCATAGTATCTAGCAAACAGTACATGTATAAGCAAAAATAGTCGCTGTTAGTATATCGTGCCTATCTCATCTCGGCCCTTCTACTTGCTATCCCAATACAGCCTCTCTCCCACTCTCTCTCTCTCCCCCCCCCCCCCCCCCCCCCCCCCACTCTAGTCCTTCCTTCCTGTCTTGGTGATCACCTTTCTCATGCTCCGGCTGGTACCTCTCTATATGTCTGTCTCCATGTCCTTTGCCAGACACAGTCAGCACTCAATAAATCTGTTGAATTGTGTAGAGGCCCCTTTGAAAATAGTGGAAGCAGCCTCTAGCTGAACACAGGAAGGATTTTACGGGGACATTTTTACACTGCCTTCAGACTGGCTGCAGAAAAACCGAAGCCGAAAGTGTGTTATATACGAGGGATATTTGTGGGCATATGCCATCTTTATAGGACTTAGTTGAAACAATTCCTTGTTTGCTCAATTAAGATGAGGAAAAGAACGTAATCTCCCACTTCTGTTTCATTTCACCCCAGGATAAGGAAGAAAAGAGGATGCAAGTTTCCTAACTGTCCTGGTTTTCTTCTTGGGCTCATCTAAGTGTGTTTACAAAATATACACAGCGGATTCCTTAGTAACACACACATGATTAGCCCCTTCTGATATCTGAAAGATATATGAATTGCTGAGCTGCTGATGAGAAAGATCCACGAATAGTTTTTTTAATTGGTTTAGTAAGATTATTTCCAGTCAACAATTCCCTGGTTTAGTGACAGAAGATAGATCTGTTTTCCATAAAAAGTGAAATGCCAGACTTTTGAATCACTCCAAATAAAAAACATTCCCTTAAAGAGTCACTTGCTATCATTTGTTTTATAGCAAAAAATAAAAGTCAAGATAGAAACTATTATCACAGAATGGCATGCTGAAGAGGCACTAGCAGTGATAAGAACACAAACAGTTCTCAGTCCTCCACTAAATTTCCAACTACTGCTGCAGGATATGCTGTGCTTCGTTGGAAACAAATAAACATAAACCAACTTGCCCTCATTTGTTTCCATCAGCTCAATAAGAACTGGTGTCTCCTACTTGTACAGCACTTTAGAATAGAAAATGCTTTCCTAATTTTTATTTGGTCTTCAGAACATCCCTGGGAGGCAAATAGGGTGGGTAAGAGACGTAACATCAGAAACAATCCACATGTCCACCAACTGACGAATAGATAAGTAAAATGTGGTCTATCCATACAATGGAATATTATGGGACAATAAGAAGGAATGAAGTACTGATATTGCTACACCCTAGATGAACCTTGACAACGTTAGACTAACTGAAAGAAGTCAGTCACAATGGACCATATATTATATGATTCCATTCATACAAAATGTCCAGAATAGGCAAATCTATAGAGACAGAAAGTAGATTGGTGATTGCCTAAGGCTGAGAGAGCCTTAGGGATTGGCGTAGGAAGTAGCCAATGGGTAAGGGGTTTCTTTTGGGGGGTAGTGAAAATGTTCTAAAATTGATTGTGATGACCGTTGCACAACTCTGTGACTATACTAAAAGCCAGTGGATTTTAAAGGTCAAATAGGCAAATTACGTGGTTTCTTGTATCACAATAGAGCTGTTTTAGAGAGAGAGAGAGATGACACTGTGGAGTCCGCTTTTGACATTCATGTGGCTTCCATCTCAGGTTTGCCACTTAGGTACTACGTGACCTTAGCCACTTATTTCAACTTTCTGAATCCAGCTGACCTCTCTCAGAAGTAGTAATGCCTCCCTTGCAGGGTGGTGTGGGGAACCCAGGCAAGGCCCACAGAGTGCCTGAAACAGTGCTGCACGTGCAGTCTGCTCGATACATGGCGGCCGTAACAAGGACCGTTCTGACGGTGAGCTAGCTGAGGCTCAGAGTATAAAAAGCCTTGGCAATGGATACAAAATGGGCCTGACTGGCCTCCTGACACATGGCACTGACCTGCCTTCTTCATGGTTGAGACGGAACAGAAAATCAGAAAGAACGTCAGATTTGGAAACAGAAGAACTAGGCACTTACTCCCTACTGCCTGCTAGCTCTGTGCTGGCCATGAGGGCTCAGTAGAGGGTTAGGTAGATGTGGTCCCTGTCCTAATGGAGTTTACAGAGCAGCAACTAGGAGAACCAGACTTGCTTCACAATCCTGGGCAAGTTATTTAACTTTTCTAAGGTTCAGTAACTGCTAAGTGTCAGATGAGAGTAATAGTCATGCATCATCTATAAGACTGGTGAGACCATTTAATCAGATTATCTATAAAAAGTACTAAATACAGGGCCTGACACACGATAAACACTAAAGAAATAACCGTCGTTACTATTTTATTATTATCATCTGCAGTAGCATTGTACCTGTACTAGAGGACAACCTGTTCAACTTCCGTCAGCGTATTTATTTATTTATGAACTGGAGGTATTAATGGTTATCTCTAGCTTTTTATGCAAGCCAGATAAGAAAATCTGTGTAAAAAGCATTTTTTTAAACTTTTTATTTTATATTGGAGTATAGTTGGTTGACAATGTTGTGATAGTTTCAGGTGTACAGAAAAATGATTCAGTTATACATTTTCCCATTTAGGTTGTTGCATAATATTGAGCAGAGTTCCCTGTGTAAAAAGCATTTTTGATATGGGATTGTTATTTTCATTCCATGAAAGTAGCACCACTCAGAACCTTGAGCGAACCAAGGTATTGCTTTGTTTTGCCTCAGACAGCAAGCCCTTCTAAATTACAACCCTGGGAAATCAAGATGATAGTAAATTATTCAGGCCATCTCCTGGCCTGGGGGACTTAGGGTTAGGGTTCAGGTAGTAAGTCCTAGAGTAAGTGGACGTGTAGCCGGGCTGCAGATTGATGAGTGCTGAGAGGAGCCGGTTATTTGATCCCCAGGAAATGTTTCTGTGCTGGGGTCACTGTTGCCAGCTTTTGAATCAATAAGGCAGCACCTTTCAGACCAGAAAGTTCAGTTCTATTTATCAAGTCAAGAGAAGTGAGAGGAGCAACAAGCATGATGAAAGCCGGGCTCTAGCTAAGCCTACAGTCGGCTCCAGTGTGAGAGGGATGGACCCAGGCAGAGCAGCTGCAGCTTTCCAGGGGCTTCCCAGGATTTCCGGGGTCTTCCTTCAAGAGCTCCACCACTTTCTCACCTCTCCAGACACTGATCAGCACACCCTCATTCATTCCATAACCCCTTACTGAACGCGTAGCAAGGGCCAGGCACTGTTCTAGGCACAGGGAATCTTCATTCATGTATTTGTTCAACAAATAAATATTGAGCACTTACTGTGTGCCAGACACTCTGATAAATGGAACAATGGCTGAGACACGGCCCCTCCCAGAGCTTCCAGTGTGGGAGGGAAGAGAAGTAAGTCAGCAATTACAGAGGATAAACAGCATAAGGGAGGACAGCCCAGGGTGCTATCAAAGCACAGGGGAGGGACACCCAACCCAGTTTGGAGGCTGCCTCCCCAGTCTGAAGGCCTGAGTTGGCCTTCAGGCCCCCAGGAAGTCTCTGTGCCCAACGGCCAGAGCAGGCACACATTGTCAACAGACACAAGAAAGAAACAACCACCCAAATACGGGTTCTCTCAGTGACCCTCTGTTCATAACTTGAAATCAAAACACCCCCTTCCACCCCCTTCCTACTCCCTCTCCAATATGTTGACTTGGCCTCTGAAGTCACTAAAAACTCCCCAAAGGGAGGAGACCCCTAGAGGCGAGCTGGCCCCGTGTCAAGGAAATGAATCAAACTCACACTTTTATGTTATGGCATCACATCCCTCGGGTACTTTTCCCAATTCGTGTGTTATCTGGCCTCCATGATTCTCCCGGGGTTCCCATCTAAAGTACTCCCTTGAGCGGTTTCCCATCAACCCTTACTGAGATTTTTGTGCAAGGAGGCACTTGTCACATGCCGGGTCTGGGGCAGAGGGAAAGGATGCTCAGCAGAGCAAGGGACTTGGCTGTCTGGGTGGGGCGATGGGCAGAGGATGCTGGCTTTCCTTACTGGAGTGAAAAAGGGCAAAAGAGGAAAGACACAAGATGAGCTAGATTAAAAGACTTTCCTTGGGAGATAGATATGTATTCATCCCTCTATTCTTGACTGTGAATGGAGTGGCTTAAAACAGTGCTTCTCAAACTTAAGGTGCGTGGGAATCATCTGGGGTGGGGTCTCGCTAAACTGCAGCTTCTGATGCAGCACCTCTGGGGTGAGGCTTGAGGTCTGCACTTCTCAAAGGCTCCCAGACAATACTATGTTAGTTACCGATGGCTGCATAACAAATGACCCCGAAACTGAGCAGTATGAAACAACAAGTACTTGTTATCCCACACAGTTTCTGAGGGTCAGGAATCTGGGAGCAGCTTAGCTGGATGACTGTGGCTTGGGCTTTCTCATGAAGTGAAGAGCCAGCTTGTGAAATGGCGGCAGGCTGCAGTCTCCGAAGGGACTGGATCCTCCGCTTCCAGGCTCAGGCACGTCAGTCCCTGATGGCAGGAGCCTTCAGATCCTCACCACGTGGCCTCTCCACAGGGCAGCTCGTGGCATGGCTTCCCTGAAGACGGAAGCCACAGTCTCCTTACACATAATCCCAGAAGTGACAAACCATCACTCCTGCGTATTCTATTCATCAGAAGTGAGTCATTAACTCCAGCCCACACTGAAGGTGAGAGAAATTAAGCTCCACCCCTTGTCAGGCAGAGACTCAAGACTCTGTGGACATATTTTAAAAGCCATCGCAAATACCACTGCTGCTGGTCCTTGGCCCATACCTGGAGAGACAGGGTTTAGAACAGCCTCCATAGTCATAGAGCTGAGGTTGGAAAGTACCTCATCTGATAAATGGGCAGAACCGTGGCACCTCTCACGTAGGGTTGTTGCCTTATGAGATAACGCACAGAAACTGCTCGGCACAGTACCTGGCATGTAGAAGTGCTCGGTTAATGGTAATCAATGTTATTATTGTCCATAATGTTATGGTTTGAGAAGCTGACCTGCTTCCCAGTGTCAGGCCCAGGCGGCTCCGGGCTTGGCCCTCTTTGCTCCTTGGTCCCAGTCCCACACAGCGCAGGTGAGCTAACGCAGGAGGCGTGGACTGCACTGGGCCAGAAATCCAGAGAGCCCTCCCTTCTCACTGTTCTGCAGCCTCCCACACAGGGCTGGGGGTTGTGGGTGGAGGGAGGGGAGCAATGCCTAGACAACATGAAACCAGTGTTTGGATGCAGCACAGACAGCCTTGAGGTGGTGATGGCAGATTTTAAGGGTCATCTTAGAAGAAGACCCACTGAATCAGAATCTCTGGAGATGGAGTCAGCTAACTACATTTATAACACACTCTCTGGGGTAATTCCTATGCACACTAGCGTTTGAAAAGCACTGCCGACAGATGTGAGAGATTTATTTACTCACCTGCCTCCCCCCTCGCCTCCCAAAGAACAGGAAGGCTTGACTTTGAGTTCCTGAGAACAATAATGAGCTGTCCTCTGGGGGCCCCGTCCGAGGCCAGAGCTGGACTGGCCCTGGTGTTGACCCGGTGCAGAACTTCTGTCCTGGTGACTAATGCTCCAGCGCGGCCCAGCCTGGCTGTGGTTTGTCTGCAGGCCCCATGACAGGCCCATCCACCCAGATAACTGCAATCTTGCCTTGTGGGATCAAATACTGGCTTGGGATTTATGAGTCCAAGAAACGACATGGCTGTGCTAGTGAGGGGGTGGTGGAGGGCGGGCGGCAGCCACTTCTCCCCCGGGAGCCTTGGCTCCTTACCTGGCTTTGGGCTGCCCGGCAGGCCCAGAGGACAGGCTGCTGACTGTTTTGGGTCTGAACAGGGTCAGGGTGCCGGTGAAAAGCAAAGCAGCTGCTTCGCATCTCCACTCGGCCCCTTCTGCTTGTGTCGGAGGGAGAAATCATTGCATGGTACACGCTGGTGCATTGTGTCATCTTAGAAAGAAGACGAGGTTACAAATTAAAAAGCAGCATTCTCCCATTCCAGAGCCAGGGAATGGAAAAGGCGTTTGTCCTTCATACCCCCTCAAAGCTGGAGTTGATGGCTTGCTGAGGGCTGAGCTGCTGCAGGCCTGAGTCGTGACCTGCAAACGGACATCTTTCTCTTCATTATTCCTTTGGGAACGTGGGCCTGTGTCTTAACAATTAGGAAGGGTGAACGACTCCAACCTCGCTTTCCAGGCGTTCAGTTCTCACTGATTGTAGCAGGGCAGCATTCATTCACTGATTTATTCATTCATTCAGCTGACTTTGATGAAGTTCTGTTTGCCAGGCACTTTCCTAGGCAACTGAGGAAACAGAAACTACCAAGACAGATCACATTCTGGGGAGGTGCCGGTGGAGACAAATAATACACAAGGAAGCATAAATTAACGAGATAATTTCCAGTTGTGTTGAAGCAGGGTTGGAGAGTTGCTAGGAGAATTTTTAACAAGCATTAACCTGTGCTACCTTTGGAGAAAACAAAGAATAAGAAAGTGATTTGCAACCTAGACTTCAAGTTCTTTCACCATTTCTTTTCTGAAATGGTTACCTGACTTAAGGACCATCTTTCACTCGCCTTTCACTTTCCATTTTGTTTGGATGGAACATCACGCAGCCTCCCAGCACAGAGACCCCATTAATAGCACAGTTGTTACTACACAGATTTGTCCAGGTCAGATTTTATTGCTTTTGGCCCAAGGCGGCTGCAAAATTTACAGAGCAAAGAGAGGTACAATGTGGTCTACTGAGCAAGTTACTGAGTTAGAGTGAGTTTCTGTGCTTGAAGATACTTAGCATTTAAAAGCAATTTCATAAAAGTCATCATTAGACTAATATATCACCATGGCAATTCAACAATGATGTCTAAAAGTTTTAACTGTGATTTTAGAGCAGCCAGTACCAGAAAAGCCTTGACTATGGGGTTGGGGTGCTTTTGTTCATACGATTTGGGGTGACTGAACCCTCTGAGACGTGTAAGATGCCATGAACCGTGGAAAATGCATGTGCATTCACATAAAATTTCAGGGTGCGTGAACTCCTAAAGTCCATTCGTGGATTCCCCTGGGGATCCACGGGCCCCTGTTTCCTGCTCTAAAATTTACACTCATGGAAAGATATCCAAGATATTTTTTAATGAAAAAATAAATAAATTGCAGACAGTATATACAGCATGATCCCGTTTTTCTCTTGAATGTTATATATATATATGAACAGTCCATACCTGAGGCGAGTGGGATCAAGGGAAAGGATTACTTTTACCGTTTATTCTATACACTTCATTTTGAATTATTTCAGATAGCAAACATTACTTTTGTAATAGTAATTTTCTTGAAAATTTAGCCTCCAAAAATAGGAATCATGCCCATGACTGAATCAGACAGTGCACACTTACCATTTCTCGGCAACTCATCTTGACTGAGAACCAATACTTACTAGAGACTGTGGTGTGGACTAGAATAGAAGGGGCTGAATACAAGGGTCATGTGGAAGGTCTCTCTCAGGGCAATTTAGATATAAGGTTGCTGGATTTAAAAGAGTTCAGTTGGAAGGCCATGGAATAACTTGGAAGTACATTTCTGAATGCATTTGTTTAAACTGAGGAAAGAGTAAATTAAGCATGCAGAACGGTCTCCTCAGATGATTTTCGGTGATGTTGCAGAGGTCTACAACACAAAGCATTTTGATCAAAGATCTCTGTTCTTAGAGACTGATGCCAGTAATAGCCCACGATGAGTTCTCATCAGAAAGAAGCAGAGCTGACACAGGCAAGGGAGCGATGAACCCAGCTTCCACAGTTCCAAACCTGGGCACAATTCGCAGGGAAGGCTTACATCTAGGGGGTATTTGATGATGCAGAGAAATTGGGTATCTCATGTTTAAAATCATGACCTCCCTCGCATCTGACCCAGAGCTGCTCCCTGCTAAGGTGGTGAGTAGAACAGATAAAAATATTAAGGGGGGCTTCCCTGGTGGCACAGTGGTTGAGAGTTCGCCTGTCGATGCAGGGGACACGGGTTCGTGCCCCGGTCTGGGAAGATCCCACATCCCACATGCCGTGGAGCAGCTGGGCCCGTGAGCCATGGCCGCTGAGCCTGCGCGTCCGGAGCCTGTGCTCCGCGGTGTGGGAGGCCGCAGCAGTGAGAGGCCCACGTACCGCAAAAAAAAAAAAAAGTATTAAGGGGACTTTGGTGGTCCAGTGGTTAAGGCTCCGTGCTTCCAATGCAAGGGGTGAGGGTCGATCCCTGGTCCGGGAAATAAGATCCCAAATGCTGCGGCCAAACAAAGAAAAAAGTACTAAAAAAGGCACTTTGCATTCAGGAACATTTATTGCTCTGAGCGTGGGATTTTACAAAACCATTCAGCTTAGCATATCACACGGTATATAAAAGGGAGCTCAGCCGTGCAAAGAAGAGAGACCAGGCCCTCCTCTGAATCAAGTCCTGGTCTGTCTTTGCTGCTTTCCTCCCAAGGTGAAAGCACGAGTTGCTGAGAGCAGGCGTGGGTCAGCTTCTGCTCTGTTTCCCCTGGCCTTGGGGAATGGACGCCAGTTACATTTACTGAGGCCACTCCATCTGCTGTGCACATGCCCAGGCCTCTTGAGCTTAAGCTGGACAGGGTTAATCACCACACTTCAGAATGGCTCTTCCAGGGGAGGCAGGAGAATGAGGTGATTAAGTTAGCTATTATCAATGTGATTTTAGTGACACAGCAGAGCTGCTGCAAGACAGGGCCTAGGTCTTGCAAAGGTCTACCTGGCATCTCGGGTGAGGGTGACACTTCTGTCCCACGTCCAGAAAGTGAAAGCATTTATGGAGTTAAGATCATTCTGACCCCTTCTATCTTCCATCCCCTGTCCCTCCTTGAGACCAAGGCCATCAGAGGGTATTGGGATGGCCCATGGCATCAGTAGCCTATTATCCAATAGCTCATTCATGACTGCCCCCATCTTCCATCCCTAGAGTGTTTTCCAAGCTACACAGTACAGCCCCATGAATTAGTTATCTAATTTGAACCTCACAGTATATCAGTGAGCACCAGATGAGTGTCCCCACTTGACAAATTAGGAAACTGAGGCTTGGAGAGACTAAGGAATTTTCACCAAGTGCGCTCAGCTCATTAGTGGAAGAGAAGGCACTTGAAACCAAGTTTTCTGACCCCAAGTCCAATGTTCTTTCCCCTCCACTAGGGGAAATTAGGCAAGTCACCACAAACAAAGCACAGTCCAGCACTGAACCAGAAAGCATCCCTGGGCATGATTTGTGTTTTTCCTGGACACAGCAAAGGAAGCAATCCTTTGCCCCCCAAACAAGGATAATAATAGCTAGCTACATAGTTCGTACTCTGTATCAGACACTTCATGGATATTACTTCTCCTGATTCTCAGAACTATCCTAAATGGAAAGTACCGTTACTCACTTTATTAATGAGGAGACTGAGGCTCAGAGACATCAGATGACTTGTCCATAGTCACAGACTAAAAGTGGCGGCGTCAGGACTTCATCCAAGCTGTGGGACTCTTAACCACACACTTGCCTCCCGCTCCCGGTGGGCTTGTTCCTCAGTTCATTTGTCAGGCCACCCACCCCAGGCCTGACGCCCTCAGGACCTTTGCTTGGTAGCAGTTTACTTGATGGAATCGAGCAGAATGCTTCCACCTCATCTGTTAACAGCCCTTCAGCAGTGGCGCGTTAGGGCCCTTAAACCAGCAACACAAAATCCTCTCTTTCTGCAAAATTGGTCTTTCAGATCAGTCCATGAGGACACAGAGACAGATTCCTCAAACAGAGTCTCACTCGGCAGCATAATTAATAAATGTCCTGAAAAGGGTCAGGGGAAAAGATTTGCTGCCGTTTTGCTGGGCATCTGGGGAGTGAAACACAAGCAATTCAAATACATTTTTTATTTCCACTCATTGCCTTTGTCAAGAACCTCCATATTCCATAACGCCAGATGAATTAGGGTTGTTTTTTTCTAATAGTTCCATGTTTAAGTGAAATAAGACACCTCCTCCCACCTCCCCCTGATAAAAAGAAAAACCACATACAAAGAAAGAGGAAAGGCAACAACCTAAGCCTCTGCTGTTGACAAATGCCACGGAAGAAAACTTCCTTTTGTCCGATACACTGTTTCAGAAAAGAAACTTTTTTTCTGAAGGAAATAAATGCAAAGTTGATACAATTTTTGGTGGAGAGAAGTAAACTTGCAATGGATTGCCCCCAGAAAAATGTGCTGATAATGAAGGCGGGATTTAAGATTTTGAAGAGGGTTTATGCCAAAAAGAGAAAGCAGTCCCTTTGCCTGTGACCTGGAAGTCTCAGCCCTTCGAGCCCCGGAGTTCAGCTTCGGGTTTTGGTGTTCTCCTTGAAGACTCGGGATGATAGCTGGTGTCTCTGCGGATACAACTTGAATGAATTCCCAGGATAATGACCCGGCCTCCCATGATTTACTAACATCACCGCTGCACAGCCGCCCCATCAGGGCCCGCTAATCCTTTAATGGTCCCTGCAGTGTGTCCAGGGCTGCGCCGAAAATTCCACAGCCCTCCCTGGAACACTGAGGGGAACTGAATGCCCTCTCCCCTCCCCGCCACATCTCCCCAGCCTCACCCCTTATCTTATCAGGTAGCTAATTCCCACAAATTATTGTGTGATTCAGGCAGAAAAATGAAACTGCTCTCAAATCATAAATTTGTCACTTTCTGGACAGCTGCTAAGTCAAGAAAATCTTGACCAAGTGGCGCTTAGTCATTGTTCTGGACAATTAAGACCCATCAGTGCATTTGGTAATCTCTCTCTCAGAGCAGTGTTTATTGATGGGTCGGAAGAAAACCGTTTATATAGAGATTTAACATGGTATCCACTCTTGAGTGTAATCCTTCATCACGGGTAATGGGACTCCAGCATATGGACCCAGGTGAAAGGTCTCTGTGGCCCACAGCATCCCATCACTGTGGCCATCCTCGGGCCCAGTACTTGCCTTGAGATGAGCAATACCCAGGCTTCCTAGATCTGCTCAGTGTTGAGAGTAACTACCGGGACTCTCACAGAGAAAGCCCGTGGGGTCCCACGAGAACTGAGCCTCAGAGAGAACACCAAGGAACTTTTCTTCTAGGTTGTATATACAAATCTGCCTATTTCTCACCAGCTCCACCACTACCAGCCTGTCCAAGCCACCTCTCTCGGGCTGTGGCAGGAGCCTCCTTACAGATCTTCATCCTTACCCCACTTTGGTCTGTTCCCCATACAGAAGAGTGAGGGATCTTTTAAATATTTTTTTTTAATCGAGTTAAAATTCACATAAAATGAAATTAAACATTTAAAAGTGCACAATGCAGTGGCTTTTAGTGCATTTACCACGTTGTGCAACCATCACCTCTGTCTAGCTCTAAAACATTTCATCATCCCCAAAGGAAAGCCGTACCTAGTAGGCAGGCACTCCCCATTCTCTCCTCCCCCCACCCCTGGCAGCGGTTAACCTGCTTTCTTTTTCTATATATTTGCCCATGCTGGACATTTCCTTTCAATGGAATCATACAACATGTGACCTTTTTGCCCGACTTCTTTCACTTAGCATGCTTTCATGTCTCACTCATGTTACACCGTGCGTTCTTTTTTATAGTTGAATCATATTGTATTTTCTGGATAGACCACATTTTGTTTATCCATTGATTAGTTGATGGACATGTGGTTGTTTCCACCCTTTGACTACTGTGAACAGTGCTGCTGTGAACATTCTCCTACAAGTTTTTGTTTGAACACCTGTTTCCAATATTTTTGGTATATACCTTGGATTGGAATTGCCGGGTCACGATCCTTTTAATTTTTAAGTCAGATCATGTTACTCTTCTGCTCAAAACTCTCCAATGGCTTCCCAGCCAGAATGAAAACAGAAATCTTTACAATTCCCTGCAAGCTCCCTCCACGATCTTGCTCCTGCAACTTCTCATCCATTAGTTGCCCACTTGGCCCCAACAAACTGGCCTCCTTACCGGCCCTCAAGTACATGATGATGCCCCATCCCGGGCCTCTGCACTTGGCTCTTTTGCCTGGAACACTCTCTTCCCTCACCTCCCTCGGATCTCTTTCCAAATAACGACCCTATTTAAAATGGAACACCTATGCCTTTACCCTGATTTGCTGTTCTTCATTTGGGTTAGTTGTTAATGTTTCTTCTATTTCCCCCAATAGAATGTAAGCGCCGTAGGAGCAGAATTTTTTGTTTTGTTCATTGACATTCCCGGTGTCTGGAACAGAGCCTGCACGGGCTAAAAACAACTAGCCTGACCCACCAGCAGAGTGCTTTCCATATCAAGCTATCGTGTCTCTTTATCTCCAATTACAGCACGCGACATTCGTTCAATCTTTATGCACGTATCAGATCTTCTTTAAAGGTTCAACACAAGTAAATTAGGCAGCGCATGCAAACAGAAGTATTCTACCTATATTAGCTCAAATGATCTTGACAAGAAGCCCATGTGTTAGCCTAGTTCATAGGCTTCTTGTAAAGAGGTTAAGTGACTTGCTCGGGGTTACACAGCTAGCAAGAGAAAGAGCAACGATTTACACCCAGCAGAGTGTTTGCTCTTAAGCACTATACTATATAATCTTGCTATTTGAATGCATTGAACTAATGAATGAACACACAAAAAATATTAGGCTTAGAGATCCAAATTTTCATTTCAAAAATCAAAAAAATAGGCTTAAATCACTTGCTGTGGTATGGGATATTAAAATATATTTTCTCTGACAGTTAAGAAAGAGTTTTGCATTGTGGCGGGATAGTTACTTAAGCCATAACAGAGTTGACTTTTGCGGATACGTGAAAGCCAGAAGCACAGACATCAAGCCATGGAGTAGTTCGTTCATTTGATGGATGCCTGTGGTGGGTTTGAATTTCAACCCACACATTCAAGAGCATAAGAAATATAACTTTCTTTTCTTAGAATGGAACTTAATTCCTATACGTCAAACTCCCACATCACTGAGGTCTAATCTTGGTCAACGTTAGAAGTTCTAGCCTATGTTTCAGGGGACTCACTGCCAAAGCATGGAAGGTGGTCTTTCTGCTGTTCCAGGAATCTGTGTGTGTAGGTACCCACTGAGATGCTTCTCCTTTCTGCCTGGCCCCTCCAGGCCTGGAGGGCACTGGATCTTCAGCTGGGCCGCCTAGGGTGCTCATCTACCCTGACTACCTAAGACACATCACTCAGCCATGCCCTCCTGGGGGCTTGCCTTCTCCCTTCTCAAGCCGCATTTTCTTTTTCCACCTCCTCCTACCTCAAGGAATGTTTTTCTGGTCTTCAAGAGAAATTTCTGCTTCTTTTAAATCTTGGTAATTTCTTCTTAGAGTCATTCCCTTCATGACTTTTTGACAAATACAAATATAAAAATACATAAAAATTCAAAAGCAGGACCAGCTGGCCACTTCTTCTTGTCATACCTATTTCCTGAGGAAAAGAACCCAGGGACTAGCTGCTACAGTAGGAAGAGGGAGAGCAGAAGGCTAGGAGAAAAATAAAGAGGTAATATTCCCAAAATAGCATCCTGCCACATGTTACTGAGTACATACCATGAGCCAGTCACTGTTCTAGGTGCTAGTGATGTAGAGGGAACAAAATCTGCACAGAGGTTGTGTTTGTTTTCTGTTGCTGTTACAGGAAACTACCACAAACTTAGTGGCTTAAAACAACATAAAGATTTTTATATTATACTTCTGAAGATCAGCTGTCCAAAATGGTCCTCACTAGGCTAAAATCAAGGCATCCTCAGGGCTACATTCCTTCTGGGAGCTCTAGGGGAAAATCTGCTTCTGTGCCATTTGCAGCTTCTAGAGGCTGCCCCTTGGCTCATGGCCCTACATCGCTCTGAGCTTTGCTTCCTTTATCGTATCTCCTTTTCTGATTCAGACTCTCCCGTCTCTTTTCCTATTTATATGTAAGGTTCACCTCAAAAATCCATTTTAATCTCCCCATTTAAAAATCCTTAACTTAGGGCTTCCCCGGTGGCGCAGTGGTTGAGAGTCCGCCTGCCGATGCAGGGGACATGGGTTCGTGCCCCGGTCCGGGAAGATCCCACGTGCCGCGGAGCAGCTGGGCCCGTGAGCCATGGCCGCTGAGCCTGCGCCTCCGGAGCCTGTGCTCCGCGACGGGAGAGGCCACAACAGTGACAGGCTCACGTATCGCCAAAAAAAAAAAAAAAAAATCCTTAACTTAATCACATCAGCAAAATGCCTTTTGCAAGGAAACATATTCATAGGTTCTAGGGATTGAGACATCTTTGGGGAGCCATTATTCTGCCTACCATAGGACGTTTAAAGTCTAGCATGGCATGGTAAGTGCAATAATAGGAGAAATGTGGGATTGTGTGAGGGGTCACAGGGGTAGCAGGCTTGGGGATCAGGGAATGCTTCTCTGTTTAGGCTGAGACCTGGAGGATGAATAAGAGGGGTTTGGGAGAAATGGGAAGAGGAAGCTATAGAGGGAGGGATTCAAACAAAATTTAGAACAAAAGCTCAAAGATGAGAGAGAATAAAGTAGATTATTGGAGCTATGAGTTTTGGGGCAAGGTAAGGTTCAGGTGTTCAAAGCCCTGGTAAACCCCTGGGAAGTTTAGGCTTTATCCTAAGGGAACCAGGTGACGAGGTGAGATGACTTGCATTTTACACAAGTCCCTCTTGGTTGCTGAGCCAGTAGAGATTACAGGGGGCAAGACTGATGACGGAGAGAAGAATTATGAGGTTGTTTTGATAATCCAGAGACAGATGATGGGGTTGGGGGCTGGGGACAAGCGGAAGCAGTGGAGAGAGGTTTAGATTTAGATTTAGGGCATCGTGATTGATTGGATGTCGGATGGGGGCATAAAGAAGGAGGAATCCAGGATGACTCCCAGGTTTCTGGCTGGAGCCACGTTGGAGCCACTGAGGAGGAGAAGGAGGAGGCTTGGGGAGGAAGGTGATGGGTTCCATTGTGAACATGTTGATTTGCTGATACCTGTGGAAGATCCAAGTGGAGATGCCTCGGAAGCAGCTGTGTCATTGGACGGTGGGGACTAAAAGATCTATGGAAAGCACTTAGCCCAGTGCCTGGCACATAGTTAAGTGCTTAATAAATATGAAGTGTTGTTACTATTTTTGAGTTTTATATTCCGGTCTGGGCTATGCTTCAATAAACCATGCTCTGGGAGCCATCAGAGGGCGGGGGGGGGGGGGGGGTGGGGGGGACAAAAAGAAGGCAAATAAATGAGAGGAGAGCAAGGAAAAGGGTTATTCCATAGCTGTATCCGTGTCCGTGCTCTTATTCCCTTGGATTAACAGATAAAGGATGGCAGTTTGCCTGCTGACGTGGGGTTATCAATTAGCATGAACCAAATACAGAGAAAGCAAAACTACCCTGAGTGCACTTTCAGGAATTTGCCGATATCCCCTGGAGGAGGCAGGAGGGAAGCTTGGGTCCATTGCTAGGATTAACTCCAGGCTGGTTTGTTTTTGATGGGGAGCTGGGTGGGCGTCAGAGGTGGGGCGGCCGTTTCTCGGCAATATCATCAGCAGCGACAAAAGCAATGAGTTGATTCTTTTCTTCACTCTGATTTCAATCTCATGTTGTCACCAAAGAGAGTTCTCCGTCTACACATCTGGGCACACAAGTACTTGTAAGAAGACTGGGGCAAATTCTCCTAGGATTTTAACATTAATACTTTCCCCTCAGAGAGAGGAATTAATTAGTACTTGCCCCCTCAGAGAGAGGAATTAATTTTCCTGGGCAAAAGTACCATTTGGTACAAGGGAAAGTTTTGATTTATGAGGCACCAGAGGCAATTTATTTCCTTTAAATATTATCATTATGAACATAGCTACTTCATAGGAGAAAAATGGAATTCAAGGGACATTTACCTCTAAATAGTTACAGCATTTCAAATTCCTGTCCTGTCTTCATTGTCAATAGGATAACGTTGAAAGTTGTGAGCACAAGGTCAGACAATGCAATGAGAAATATCCAGGATCCAGCTGGGTGTTGTTTCAATATCTTTTATTTGTTGTTGGACTCCAACACTGGAAAAATATTAAAAGAATGCAGGATTCTACCAAGTTTAGAGGTCTTTAAAACTAGACCAGAGACATTTAAATATCTTAAGAATCAAAGAAATGCAAAATCCAGTCAAGTGAAGTAACAGACTGGGAGGTATACAGACTTCTGAAAGTAGAGACAAGGGTTAGGCATTGTGTGACCTGAATCCAGGGGAGCCTGAGATACAGGACCAAAAATAAAGCTCACTGGGTCCCATCAGTCTCATGGAAAGTTCTGTAGTGAGCATCCAGGCTCAAACATACCAAAGGCAACCCCAAAAGTGTTTGGGATAATGAAATTGTTTCCTTGGAGGGTAAAAGCTTCCTTAATTCAAAAACTAGGGGGACTTTGAATACTTAAGTATAGACATGGCAAGAGAATCAAAAAAAAATACCAGTACTTTTGTGTTAAGACATCTGTATGTATTTGGTGTTTAAAGTGTATTGCTTAAGAGAATTTGTTCTATCAAATTTGTATTTCAGATACAAGGCACAAATAAAATCCATTCTAGTGAATTTTCTTATATTTTCAGCTGCTGGACTCATTTTCTCTCACTAATCTTTCTTGGGTGCTTTCCTGAGATCAACGAGCTATATAATTATGCAACCTACAAATAAGTGATATTTTGGATATATTTTCCTGTGCATCTTCCTCGATGAAGTATCTGTTCAAAACTTTTCTATTTTTGTATTTTGTGTTATGCCATTATCTCTTGTCTCTATATATCCTTGAATAGTCATTGCCAGTGTTGCCAATTCCTGTTAAATAGCAGTGGTAACAAGGGACATCCTTCCATCATGAAAGAGAATTTCTTGGGTTCTTCTACTTTCGCTTTTGCATTTAATTTCTTAAAAATATTATGGAAATTTTCAGCATGTACAACGGTAGAGAGAGAAGTACACTAAACCGCCACGTACTCAACAACCAGCCTCAACAATCTTTACCACATCTCCATTCTTATTTTATCTACTGACCCTATTCCAAACATTCTTTTCCCTTCCTCCTCCAAAAAGATGATGGGGCAAACTGGAGTATTTTTTTAACTGAGGTAAAATCAATGAAAGGTATTGATTTTAAGTGTACGATTTGATGACTTTTGATAAATGTATAACCCACATAATCAAAAGCTCAATAAAGATATAGAATATTCCTATCACCCTAGAAATTCCCT
This sequence comes from Tursiops truncatus, assembly GCF_011762595.2. Classification (NCBI taxonomy): domain Eukaryota; kingdom Metazoa; phylum Chordata; class Mammalia; order Artiodactyla; family Delphinidae; genus Tursiops; species Tursiops truncatus. The sequence goes on from NC_047041.1 coordinate 82,577,945, forward strand.
TACCCCCTCTTCCCCACTCTCCATAGGCAACCACAGTTCTGGTTTCTATCTATGAGTAATTTTGCCTTTTCTTGAACTTCATATAAAAGGAATCACGCAGTACATTCTCTTTTATTTCTGGCTTCTTCTTTCATTCAAAATTTTTTGAGATTCATCCATTTTGCTGCACTGATCATTCATTCATTCTTTTTTTATTACCAAATAGCATTCCACTGTATGAATGTACCACAATTTATTTATTTATCCCTTCTCCTATTGATGAATCAACAGGAATCAAGAGGACAGATTCCATTTACTGAAAGTTACCAGGCATTGTGAGAAAGTTACCAGGCATTGTGAGGCCATTGTCCTTCCATGGTCTCTTTCATTTAATTTCTCAAACAACTCTTTGAAGTTTTGTTCCAATTTACTTCCTCTCAGCTCCAAATTCACCCTTCAGTACCTGCTTTGCAATGATAGACGGGATTCTTGATGTATTTCTTCTTCACACTAAGCACAGTGTTAAGCTTTGTCAGTAGAGGGCAATGGAGAGACATTACGGGAGGAAGAAGTTTTCCTGGTTTTGATGTGCTGTTTTGCCTTGCTTGTTGCTACTGCTCTGTGCATCTGCCCATGCACGTGTGGAGACGTCTAGTGGTGTTCTAGCCCACCCAGGGTGCCTAGTTCCTCAGCAACCTTGAGCCCTGTCCGGAGCCCAGTGACCACCTTGCTCTGGCCTTCCTGATGCAAGCACTCCAAGTGTTCCCCAGGCTCCCCAATCCCCTGTATATCTGCCCACCAGCCTCTGCTGGCCTGTGCCCCGGACAACTGTTTACCATGGCCTCCCAACATCAACACCATGAATTCCAGGCCAAGTGTCACCTGCCAGGAAGTAGACTCCCAACACCCCACTTCTCTTTGCCCACCCACCTTGGCTCACCTGTACGTGTGCTGTTTCCTACTGCCTGGCCACTGGAACAGCTCTGGGCCAAACAACCCAGCAGACCAGGTGGGCTCCACTCATACCTCCTCCAATGGAGTCTGAACCTCAGCCCCAGGAAGGCCGTGTTTGTCCTTCCTTGGGTAGTTGCCCTCAGCCCTGGGGTCCCCTTTAGGATTCTCTTTATATCTTTGTAATTAAGCACCTATCTGAGTTTAATACGTCTTTAGATTAAACCACCCCTGTTCAAATCACTATGTGGTTTCTGTCTCCTGACTGGACCCAGATTGATACAGGCCAGTTCTATTATTATTTCCTTTTGGAAGATAAGAGAATGAGATTGAGAGAAGCTGCATGACTGCTCAGGATCACATGAGGAGTACGGCGGCAGAGCTGGATACAAACTCGGGACTGTGGGCTCTAAAGCCTTGGATTTTCACCACTCTGCTCCACTAACTAGGAGTCAGTGTAAAGATACCACATGAGACAGAGCTATGGGCTCACCTCCCCTCACCCGCTCCTTTCCCAGGCTTATATGTCCTGGGTGTTTCAGATTAAAACAAGGGCAAAAAATGCAAAAATGAGACCAGCTCCTAGAGGAAGATTTTCAAGAGTCAAGAATGTCATCTCGAGCTAATGGCCAAAATAAACACACAAGAATAGAAAAGGGAAAAAAATTTACTTAAAAATCACTTTTACACACTTTACATATGGTCAATATTCTTCTCCAAATACATTGGTTTTGAGGCTATTTGATTTTTGCCAATTTCCCCAGCTTTGTCTTATCTGCTAAAATGCCTCATTTTGCTGAAGAGAGCTGAAACCTCAGTTTCGGGTCTCGTCTGTATTTGTATTTGGCTCAAGGCAGCCAGATTTCTGGATGATGTATGTCCCATAAGCTCTCAGGGACTCTGGTCCCCACTGGGGTTGTGCTCAGAGGCAGCGTGTAACAGCTTCCATATTCCTGGAAATGAAGCCCCAGCCTTCCCTTACAGTTTCTCCCTTGGGGAACACAGCAATGTGAGTCCCAATTAGCCTCAAAATAACAAACCCCAGTACTAATGATCTTCCTTGAGGGCTGTTCTGGTCTTCCAGCTTTGGTAGGAAAAAAAAAAAAAAGTCCTGTGCAAGGATTAACCATTTCCTGCTGATTGGATGCAGGGAACTCTAGACTATGAGTTAGGATACCTGGATTTGAGTCCTGCCTCTGCCACTCATTATGTGGCCCTTTGTTTGTCTGCAAACAAGAAGACTGGATTCTAAGCTCCCTTCCAGTTCTATGGTCCTTTGACTCAGAATCCTTTCAAGCCTATTTCATCACAGCAATTTAGATCATAGTGGCTTCCATCATTGAGGGCTCTCAATGTGCCAGGCAAATTGCTAAGTACCTTAAATGCACTATCTCTTATGATACTCACAGCAAACCTATTATTATACCCATGTTACAGATTCAGAGAGATTAGAACACAGTGATCATACAGCCACAGCTGTGAGTTCTCTCCCCAGGTGGGTCACTGACTGCTCCCCTAACCTAACCAATGGGGTCCAGCAGAAGAAATGTAGGTAGATCGTCATTGATTTTTTTTTTAAAAGTTAGCATCAGCCTCAATTCTCTAAATGAAGATAAGGCAGGGGTGGGAGTAGTCAGGGCAATAGGGGAGGGAAAAAGACATTAACTAGCAGAGCCAGGTACTTTGTACACATAGTCTAGTTTAATCTTTACAACAACCCTATGAAGTGAGCTCGTTATTCTACTTCCACGACACAGATGAAGAAAATGAGGTTCAGAGAAGTCAAATAACTCGTGTACATTTGCCACCACTGGTCAGCAGCAAAGCCGCAGTCTGAACGTGTTTTGTTTGACTCCTTCTATCACACTGCACTGGGACAACAGTTTGTGGCCACAGATTTCAGAGTCTGAGCAACTATACCCACAGTTATCAAGGCCAAGGCTATGGCAACTGACAATGAAATAACTGGTCAATTCCGTGAAAGGAAGAAAAATATATGTCTTTAAAAAGTCAGTCCTTTCTCGACTTTGGCTGCACTGGGATCTCCAGGGTCTGAGGCCCAGCCCCTGCCCTGCAGGACCTCTTTCTGGACGAGTGCTGTCCCACCGACGAGAGAGGAAATCAAGGGCATGGAACTGATCACAGGGGGGACTGACCCTAGGTTCTAAAGTGACAGAGGCTTTCGAATAGGCACATGGGAGGAAGTACAAGAACATAGGCAGGGACACAGGTCTCGCAAACCAAGCCATCTTCAAAACAGAAAGAATCAGATTGTTGTTCTATGTCTCCTTGACCTCATCCTTTAGGAGCAGGTGTTGAAGAAGAACCACACAGCAGGGCCTTCCTGGGAGAAGGGAATAACTGACTCTGAGTACAGAGAGACACGTTGCCCAGACTCTACTGGGATGTAACTACACACCTACCACCCAGAGTAGCCTACAGCAGTGTGTATAAACTGGCTCTCTAAAAAACAAACTAACAAGAGCAGTCCTGCTTTGCAGCACTTGCCAATTTCCACGGTATAAACACTCCCAATTCAAGCTACTAATGTTTTGACAACCAGCTTGCAAAGTCCTACATATGTAACAGCTGGCTCTCACAAGGCAGTGGAAGCTAGCGCCATGTACCACTGGGTAGCCAGCTCTGAGGATATACCATCTTGAAAAAGCAAGAGTCTTTTTGGACATGGCCCACTGCCTTCCTTCCCCACTATGGTTCCAGGTGTACCAAGATATTCCCAGTCCTTTTAATTCTTACAGTTCCTTCTGCCTGGGGTGTTCTTCCCCTTCTTTTCCTTCTAAGAAAGGAAGGAATGCATCCTTCACGTCCAGGCTGAAAAATATTGTCTGGTAAGCCTTCCCTAGCCTCTTTAGGCAAAGCTCATTCTCGATCCTTTGCCCACACCTGTATTATCTGCTTAAATTTCTGCTTCTCCTACTAGATTGTGAGGTCCCTTGGGGAGAGGGCCATGCTTGCTTCATCTCTGAACTAGGAGCCAGACACACAGGAGGCTCACAATATATGACTGCTAAATGAATGAAGTTATAAACTCATCTCTGATTTTAAGTTAGGCAGTGAATGACATCACTCCTTAACCTAGTTGAAATGTCCCTGTCTCCGGAAGGCCCATAAAAGCAGTTCTACTGGTAGTGGTTGGACAACAGTGGCTAGCAGGGTATGTCTTTTCTCTAGCTGTGGGCAGGAAGTGTCCACTGCAGGGTAAGAGCTCCTTCTGGCCAATCTCAGCTCCGAAGGGATGTTCTGGGAAGACCCAAGCCACTACAGTTGGCCTTAAACTTTTCGGCAATCACAAAAAGGTGGCAGATGAGGTAGATGTGAAGGCAAGAGCTTGATCCTTCTCTTAAGCTCCCCCCAAACCTATAAGCCTTCCACAAGGATGGACTGTGTCCTCTAAGATGTCCCCTCAGGACTGACACAAGAACCCCAGAGTCAGAAGGAAGAGCTAGACCAACCCTCTCAAACTGGGAGTTTCCAACCTGCAAGAGAGAAGTGGAGGGAGGGAATGAAAAGGGAGAGAGTGAGAGGGGAGGATAAAGAATAAGAACGACGGCAGAGAGTAGTAACATTCCCTATATACACAGGTGATAAGAGCGGATAACAGCAATGACAACATTAAGAAAATAAAAACACTGCTGTCAAAATTTTAGACCAGCTAACACAGAACTAAATAGGCAATAACTCGGGCTGATAAAAAGCAACAGGGCATCAACCACATAAACACCCGGCCACTTCAATGCTTCTGTCTGTATTATGATGACACTGGTTTGTTGACACCACACCCGTCCCCATGACCCCAGGCACCAGGAGTGGTGCCTGACTCACGGAGGGGGGAAGTTGTGCGGGGTTGATGCTGACGAGGAGCTTTTTGGGAAAGACAAGTTATCCTTGACTGGTTGCAGATGGCCCAGTGAAAAATGAAGTCTGCCAGCGGAGGCTGCCTTTATCAGCTGGAGAGGTTCAGCAGGGACGAGACTTCCCCATCCCCGGCCTGCCTGAACGAGCCTCCGGTTTCAGCACCATATCACAGGCTGTCCTAATGAATTCTTCTGACGGGCTGGAGCCTGCACGTATCTGCTTCTAGGACTGCATCCTGGCAGGCTGGGGCGTGGTACGGAACTCGCCTGGTGTTTGCATTCCGCCTCATGGAGTTGGCAAGGAATGCCTGCCACGGGGAAAGAGCTGTCAGATTCACCAGGCCTGAATGCCCTGCCTAAACCAGCCGTCCTGCCACTATCCTGGGCTCCCCTCACTGACTTCCAGTGGGCAGGGGGGTGTCCAGGAAAGGCCAAGAGGCTGCCCAGGGCATGCCAAGCCAGATACCCAGTGGGTGCCCACAGTATCAAAGACAAAATCATAAGAACAAGCTGCTGTTTATTAACTAACTTCCCATTATGTGCCGAGCCCCACAGCGAGGCGCTTTGCCACATTTATCCTGTACAACTGTCCCATGAGGTCAGTGTTACACTCCCACCTTAGAGATGAGCAAACTGAGGTTTCAGTCCAGCCGTCCAGAGTCATGGGGCTGGTTAAGTGGCAGATCTGGGGAATGAAACTGAGTGTCATCTATCCACACAGCCTGTAATCCTAAAAGGACTAGTGTGGAGGAAAATAGGCAAAATGAAACAAATACCTGGAGATTCTGCAACAGCAGGTCAGATAAACCTGTCCTTTTTCATCTAGGTTTAGTAGCACCGTGATGACCGTAGTAAAATATTGATAAAATATGAATCTATCATTGGGGTTTGAAAATACCCACGCACTATAAATTCGTCTCAGAACCAGGAGTTTTTAATTGCTGCTGCTTTTGGTTTTTTGAGCTATTGTTCTTCTCGTTCAGTATACCAACGAAGGAGTGCGGAGCCAGCAAGGTGTTTCCGAAGACCCGAACTGGCCCCCAGACTGAGACCCACAGCTCTCCCGGTTCCTCGATACTGTACCTCTTGCTGACACACTCCATGTTTCCTACCTGAGCCAAGGCCTCTGAATACTTTCTTCCTCTCCTCTCACTTGGGAAGTTGAAACCAGCAGCAGGCATTTTGATGGGTTCAGAGAGGACCTTTATACGAAAGATGCCTCACGACACCTGGGCACGGGCCTGACATCTGATGAGGGTGGGTCCCAGCTATCCCTGTCTGATAGCCACCAGCTGGCCAGGGTGACTGACAGGTGGCGAGGTGACCTTGTGTCCCAGTCCCTTCAGTCTCCTGGAGGATCACAGAGACAACTGTGGGACAAGTGCAGCTGGGCAGTTGCTGACTACCTGCCCCTCCTGGCTTTGCCCAGCGCGGCCCATGTCTCCTCTGCAGTGCAGCGGGCCACGGCTTGCTGGTGGGGTGGCCCAGGGCCAGTGCGGGCGAGAACCCAGGGACAGGCTCTGCCTCAGTCCTCCTTGAATGGCTTTGCCCTGCTCGATGCACAACTGGCTACCCTGCCTGAGCGTGTGGACTAAGCCCCTGTGGCATCCCCTTCCGTGGAGGCGAACAGTGTTGTTAATCTGAGCAAAAGCTGAGGTCCGAGTGTTTCAGGCCTCATGGTCTGAGCCTGTATCCCATTGCTGGGATGCTCTTGCCTCCTGGGGGGCATGCTCACCCCAAGGCCTCTTTCAACAATCCTCATGCTTTGCTTTGGGCCCTTCTAGACCGCTCCTGTTAGAGGTGAATGGAGGGACTCGCCAGGGGCGGGATCAGCCAGCTGAACCATTGTATCTTGCCACTAGCGGTTGGAATTTACTAGACACTTACAGGTGCGGGGAGGGTCTTCCAAGAGTCACAGCTCCTCAGCTGCTTCTCCCAGGGCCCAGGAGTCTCTGTCTAAAAACAGTGGCAGCTTGTCTCCATGGGACGGCATCAGGAATCTTCCTCAGAGCGTGCTTTGTGCTGCCCACCCAGCGAACTCAAAGGCATCTTCATCAGGAGTCTACGAGAAGGGATGAACTCTGCCTCACTCGGCCTGGTGCTAGGAGGAGGGCAGGTGCGGCCTCCCTGGACTTCTTTCCCCCATGAGACCTTTGTAAGCCCTTACCAAGGATCACTGTGCCCCTTCTCCCCTGCCAGGGGAGAAGGTCTGCTGCAGTGGGGACTGGAAGGAAGGCTGTGCCCACGGTGAGTGATAAAGGCCACTGAGATGGATCATTATATTTTTAGACCTCAGAAAAATTAGGACAAGAGACATCTGTGACAGGCTCCCTGGCCTTCTTCCTTTGGATGGTGAGGGCCCAGAGACATCTTAGAAAAATGGAGGCTGCCCGCGGAGACAAGGGGATAATCCTACCCATGGGACCCGTCAGGAGCTTCCCTCACCTCCACCGTCACTAGACGCCAGTAGCTTCCTCCTGCACCCGCTCCCTCTGACACCGAGCTCCTGGGGAAAGCAGGATGCTGCTTTAAAAAAGTATTCATTGACCTTGAACTTTTAGATGTGTTTCTCAATTTTCCCCTTTTATCACTGTCCGGCTAACATTATGCTAGGTCATTTAAGTTCTGGTGTTTAATATAAAATATTGAATGAAAACATACTTTACGGGCTTCCCTGGTGGCGCAGTGGTTGGGAGTCCGCCTGCCGATGCAGGGGACATGGGTTCGTGCCCCGGTCCGGGAAGATCCCACATGCCACGGAGCAGCTGGGCCCGTGAGCCATGGCCACTGAGCCTGCGCATCCGGAGCCTGTTGCTCCGCAACGGGAGAGGCCGCAACAGTGAGAGGCCCGCGTACCGCAAAAAAACAAAACAAAAAAAAAAAACCATACTTTACGAACAGGCTCTGCAACTGGAAACGGGGGGAGGGAACATTTTGCCAACCATGCCTATTCTTCCTCTGGACACCTGGCAAACACTCCTAGTATCTGAACAAGCCGGTGGGCAAGAAGGCGCCACTGTTGCCTTCTCTCGGCATTCCTGTTCCTCCTCCAGGCCAACATGCCCTGAGACGAGGGGGATAAATACTGTAAAATGAAGGGTTTGAGAGTGTGGGCTCTGAGTCAGAGTTAGGTTTGAATCTCTGCCATACGTGAGCTGTGAGACCCTGTGTGAGCTACTGCATAGGGTCTCAGTTTCTTTATCTGTAAACTGGGAACATTCTCAATAAAAGAATGCATGTACAATGGCACTGGTCTGTACATAAATGTCCGATAAATGGCCCCATTATTATCATTTGCATGTTAGCCCTTGAGCATCTCCCATTTGGGAAGGCCATGGGTGCGTGTTAACAGAGCTGGGGTGGGTTCACATGGGGCGTCGGGCCCTGTCAGACAGAAGCCCCCTCTTCCTGACAGACCTCCCTGATATCTGCACTCCATCCCTCATCTGTCTCATCTTTCTTCGCAGAGTTGTCCCCCTCTTTCTACCCCTCCTTTCTTTCTCCTGGAGTCCAACTGCCTCCTCAGTGGCCCTCAGAATCCCTGCCGTGTCAGGCAATCCTTCTCGCCCAGTGTCAACGTCAATGCTCCCAGGATGCCGAGAAGGGGAGAAGCCACCTGTTTCAGCCAACCCACCTTCTACACTAATCTTAGCCCCTCCTCCTGGACCATCTCTCAATCATCCCTGCTCCATAAAAATATCTTGTTAACTCCTAAACTCACATTTGCTAACTTGGTCTGCCTTAGCTGCTTGTATCTGAGATCTGTCTGAGACTCTCACTCATAGCTAGCTGATTTTCACAGTGTGCTTAAAGGCACTGACTTCCCTGCATCTGCATCCTCAGGAGTTGGTCCTCATCCCCTCACGAGTCTCTGAAACAAAACTTTATTCAGGAGGTCCTGACTGCGTATGGCTGTCTGCTGGCTGGTCGGGTGGATCTCCAGCCCTCTGAGAGATGACCCTTCCCATGCTGCCTGGCTCGCTCTTTCCTTCTCAAGGCTGCTTGAAAAATGGAGAAAAGCCCAGAGCCCTCCACTGAAGCAGCTACTTTCTCAGTGTAAGAAATCAGACCATGTGGTCATCAACATTGTATCATTTACATTTATTTATTAAGTTGTGTGTGGATTTCAATCATTTGAAATACAATAAAATAGTCACTAGAAGTAAAGACCTGAATAAAAAGGGCCGAGACCTTCATATTTTCTTGGGGATTTGTTTCCCTTACTGTAGTTCTTATACATTCACCTGTGAGAAGTTCCTATGAGCCACTCTGCCTGCTGCAAGCTTTTGAAGAAAAGTGCCCCTAGCTGGGAACCACTGTTCTATTTACACACACACACACACACACACACACACACACACACACCCCTACACCTGTTCCTGACACACCTGTTAGTCCAAAATCAGTGATGCAAACACCCTGCAGGGAGGACAGGGCTCTGGAAGACATTGCCTTTTTCCTTTTCCCTTTGGTACCCAAAGAGCTAAGCAAGTGGCTCCTCGTAGGGACAAGACGTGGGGAATTCCTGCCTGACTCACAGGGAGTAAATCTGCTCCAAGACCACGAGGTTTCAGTTTGTGCTGGAAGGCACGCATCAGGGAGGGAGAGGCCTGCTGTGGAGATGTGACCTGAGTGAGGTGTGAGGATTGGATATGCAGGTGGGACCGTGTACCACCTTCTCCTTACCTGGGGGAAAGTCACTGACAGAGGACGGTCAGGCTGTTTTGGAAACAAAGCTCCTCATGGATGGACTCTCCTGCATACAGCTCTTCTGACTGTATTCAGCACCAATGTCCTGTCCCACAGCCCCGGGGCTCATCGCAGTGGGCCCCGGGCCATCTTCACGGCCGCTCTCTACAGGCTTAAAAGGTTCGGGACAGTCTCAGGAGTGTTAGGTGCAAAACTCATCAGTCACCTTATAGCAAGTATTTCTGGAGCTCAGCCGTTAGGTCTCTGTAAAGTGTCGTCCACAGATCAGCAGGGTGGGCATCGCCTGGGAGCGTGTTAGGAATGCAGTCTCAGGCCCCAGCCCAGAACTTCCGAATAGGAGTCTGTGATTCAACAGATTCCTCAGGGAATGTCCATCGATATTAAAGGTTGAGAAGTCCCCAAGGAAGTAACGCAGGAAGGGAGACGATCCACTCCTCTAGAAGCTCACACATGGTTAGGAAGATATGACTTGTAGATATGAAACCATGGAGCAGAGTGCATGTCTATATCATCGAGCACGTTTTGGAAGAAAACTTGGATACAGAACCCCTAGACCAAGTCCTGCCTCAGCCACTACTTTCACTGAGCCTCAGCTTCCTCATCTGTACAGTGGGAATAATACTTGTCCTGTCTACCTTATAGGTAGATGGTCCTAGGTGGGAAAGCATGATACCCATAAAAAATACTATTAAATGATATGTACTCTAAGTGCTACAGAGGTGCCGGATGAGACAGTCTGGGAAGATACACTGGGGGGCTGAAGGTGGCCTTTTAAAGATATTGGACCATACACTTTACTAAAGCAAGATGGAAAAATGTACATTTTGACCTTTGCACCTCATATAGACTCTAGCCTGAGCTACAGAGAGCTCCCTCTGACCAGCTTTCATCCTGACAATCTGCTCGTGGTCAACTCCACGGGTCTCAAAACACACACTCAATGCCACTGGGTGTGTTACAAAAGGCACAAAGCAAATAGATGTGGTCTCTGCGGGGAGGCTGACGAGAGCCCTATTGCTGCAAACCTTAACCCTGGTTTGTAGTATATGGAAACGGATTTGTTTGTCATTCTGCATGAAGATGTCTGGACACTGCAAGAGGATGCGGGGGGGGAGGGGGGAGGTAAAGGAAATTAGCATGAGTTCTCAGGTAATCATTTTCCTAGATGATGCCTATGAAGCCTTGGCAATGTACTAGATGCTTTCATGCTTCCCCCCCCCCCCCATTTAATCCTCACTACGACCCTATCAGACAGATAGGGACAAAAAGGCCCCACTTCACAGATAAGGAAACTGAGGACTTAGGATCTGAATCCAGGTTGGTCTGCTTTCCAAAGCCCATGACCTTAACTGCAAGCTAACCTGCTAAAGTAGTGTGAGAATCTCTGGGCTTCCTAGCGCAGATGAAACAATGTGACTGCTTTTGTTGTGAAACCTGGCTCGCTCTGACTTGCTGACGTTTGCCATGCTCGTCCTGAGCTTCTCCAGAGAAATGCCGTCTTCTGGCAGGAAAAGATAAAAACTGCTGATACAAATGAGTCACTACACTGGCTATAATTAACAGTGATGCAAGAGCCAGATGCTAACCAAGAGGGGCCTCAGGACCTGACTTCTAGGCAGCCCAAACTGTGAGCTGCACTTCAATGCAGAAGAGTCTCTGTTGTGAGCTGCTGTCTGCTCAAGATACATTTTAAAGGAAGAAATGAAGCCTGGAATGCACGCAAGCTCCCAGATAACGGAGTTGAGAGGGGCGGCACCAAATTAATCTCCTTATTTACAACTGAAAAACCATCCACCAGAACCAGAAAGAGAGTTTATAGTTTATAGATAACGTAGATCTTTGCCTTTCACACTCGGCTGCCCTGGAAAGTCTTAAGCCGTTTCCAACCTGCTGAGCTAATTTATAGCAACTACGATTGTAAATTGGGTTGTACTAGGTGTTCAGTTTGTGCTCTCCTGATTGCAGTGTATAGCAGTGAACTTTTCAAAAAAGACCAGTTACCATTTGCATCTCTCTACTCTCTTTTGCTGACCTGGAGTAAGCAGTGATGCAATGAGAGCCCGATGAAAATGACTCTGAAAATACAATTCCCCCCATGCCATCCACGTGGCATGATGACAGCTGAAGGCGGTGCCCTCTGGCTGCTTCTATGACCAGTAATTACCACCTGAGGTTCAACGGAGAGAAATAACGAGTGGTCAGGACCTGGACAGACTTAAGCGGTCATTGATGTCAGCGTCAGCATCTTACCTGTTTAAAAGAGGCTCAACTGTCCTCAAGATTTGTACACAATACAGCTGATAGAATCTTACCACTTTCCTTTTGAACAGACTTTAATTGAGAGCGAAGTGAAAAATGCAGGTTACATTTTTAGTGTTACTTAGTGTTATATGTTGGAAGATCAACACCAAAACAGTGATGCATCTAACATTTATACATTTCCTAACTTTAGTTGTCAAAGAGCAAATCATTATCAGATATATATATTTACACAATAATTTCAAGCAACAGTAAATAATAAACTCCCTCCCTTAAAAAACAGAAACAAAACACACACATACACCCAACCACCTTTAAACAATGGATTTCCTCACACTAGTAAGTCTCATGTTTTTTCACATATACTTGTAGACCCAAAGTTACTTAAGTTACTAAAGAACAGTCTTATCAGTGGAGATCCCGGACCAGCCCTTATTTTCTTTTAGAGTCACTTTAATTTTTTACAACTTGAAGCCACATAACCAGTGTGGTCTGTATACGCTTAAGGACACCCCAAATGATAAAAATGAATTCCACTTCCTTTGTGTGAGGAGATATGTACATCTCTGAAGATGCATATGATTACAACTCAGAAAAGTCAAAAAGAAACACGAAAACAAAATCTCAGATCCTCAAGCACGGTTTCTTAAGAGCATTGTGCTAATGTTACATTGAATTAACTGAATGATAAAGGATTCTTTTAGATATCTCTGCAGAGGTACCGGTTAGCTCTGATTCTTTTTTCAGCGGCTTGAAATGCTTGAGTTTTAAAAGTTGCCTGGTGGCGCTACATCCTGCTTTCCAGGTTAGCGGCCTGCCTAAGCTCCGGAATGTCGGACGGGACTCACCCCCAGTGCCTTGCCCTCTGATTTATTTCTTGCTGTTGCTGTTAGTAAATGGAAACCATGACAAAGTTTACATTAGCAGACACATCCACATGCCCTGGCCTATAAATATTCTATGATGGAAAAAGGTACAATGACTCCATTCCCCGTGAAAATGAGCGTAAAGGGAGAAGGGGCAGGGGGGACCATTACCATCAACGGCTCTTCTTAACAGTGGAAAATCCAGACCAAATGGCAATGGGCTTTTAACTAACTGGACACTGACAGCCACTTCTCCAGAGCCTTATGAGTCAACTAAAAGTCGGCTAAGTAGAGACCAACTCCTCTGGGCAAACCTGGTAGGATCCAGTAGTACAGGCATCTTTCTCAGAAGCTGGATGAAGAAGATCAACCTCCGTTTCCTTCTTAGAGAGGCGAGTGAGGAGGAATGTTAAAGTCAGCTTTGAAAGTAGTTCACACACTGTCCTGCCCGAGACACAGAACGGTGCCTGGCGTGGACCCCTCAAAGCGCCAGCTGGAGTTTGCTTATGTTTCTCTGGTGCATGTTGTGATGGCGGACTAATTCGTCTGACCGGGCAAACTTTTTCTGACAACTGGGCCACCGACAGCTGAAGGGCTTTTCACCTGTTGACACAATGGCCAGTCAGAGATACTTGCGGTGGAGAGATGGGGCGCAAGTTCAAGCATCAAAGGCCCAAATTAAATCATCACGAGACACCCACTCCAGATTCTCTCTAACTCTTTCCCTAAGCTAACAAATCGGGCCCATCTCACAAGCAGCCTTGAAGTGGCAGCATCTCTGGGGCCTTAAGGATGAAAATACTGTGACAATTATAAAGTGTTATTGAGTCAGAAGACTTGGGAAATGGGAGAGAAAGAAGGAGTCTAGTTGATGGAAATGTCTGGGCGATTCATATTTAATCAAGGGGGAAAAACATTTGGTAAAACCCCTGCCATTAGACTGTTTTGTGAACTGTGTCAATGTTTCCCCTTTGCTGTTTAAGGAGGGAATTGAGCTTACTTGGGAGGCAAGGGCCTCAGGATCATCACCCTGGATATTGTTGATTGATAGCCACCCAGTAGCGGAGCTGTGACTGTAGCTTTAATATCTCTGTCTGTATAGATATTCTGGATGGGCTGGGTGCTTTTTAAATAAATCACTGACATCAGTGCACATGGTATTTGCTTCTTTCACCTTAAAGGGTTACTCAGCATAATACCCATTATACAGAAGATTCTAACTGAGGCATGGTTTTGAGATTTTTAACAAGCTTGCCAAAAAATCGAGGCTTCTCCACCTAAGGAGGCCTCAGAAGATCCTCCCAAGACTCATTTTGGAAGATAATCAGCATTTATGAATGCCTAGTACGTGCCGAGCCTTGTGCTGGGATATCACACACACACATATATGCATACACATATATTCAAATATATATATACATACACATATATACATACATATATATTCAAATATATATACATACATATATGCACACACACACATATATACATACACATATATTCAAATACATACATACATATATGCACACACACATATATACATACATATATATTCAAATATATACATACATACATATATACACACACACACACATACATATATAATTTCGTGTACTCCTTACAGCAGCCTGTAAGGCCAGCATTATTATCCCCACTCTACGGGTGAAGCTGGACCTCTGGTGAGGGCAGACCCAGGCAAGACTTAAATCCAGGTCTGTGTGATTCCAAAGCCCACACACGTTGCTGCATCATACCTCGATGCATTGGACCTCGACATAATGGAAATACAGCCATAGCTTAATCCTAAGTAAAAATGTTGCAGGAGCCTCTTCCCGTACCACCTGGGGATGTTCTCAGGATATGGCTAGTCCCATATTGCGTTCTCTGAGAACTAGTGGATGGGGCAAGCACTGAGAAATGTCCCAGGAGAGGTGCTGTTCCAGGGTCAGAACTGGAGGCCAGTCAAATAGAGCATTAAACAATCTGCTGGTGACATAGGTCACTTTGTACATATACAGATATGCACCGGGCAGGGGGCAGGGTACAAGCGACGATAACTCTTTCCCACCAAGTTATGAGCTCAGGACGAAGGCAAAGAAGTAACACCAAAGGCACGTGAGTAAGGGAATGAGATGCCCATCCCACCAACTCTGGGGCACAGGTGCCTTGACTGTCAGTACGTACAGCCTGTTGGGGCTGAGAATCCAGGACTTCACAGGGGCTCATGACCTCCCATTTCCCTCACCTCCTACTCACTGTTCCTCTGCTCTTTCTGATCTGGTTCCTGTCCCCACCCCCGCCAACCGCCAGCCATACTGTCAAAGAACACCTCCTGATGGACAAATCCCAACCTCTCCTCCTGTCAGTCATCATTCTCCTCAGTCTCTCAATGGAATTCAACTCTGCTGACCTTGGGTCTCTTCTTTATTCTCTATCCTCCCTGGGCTGCAAGGTGAACCCAGGCTCTTTCCCCAACAAAGAAGGCAGTGGGTAGGTGGGCTGGGAGAAGACAGAACTGGGTTTG
Organism: Tursiops truncatus; assembly: GCF_011762595.2. Lineage (NCBI taxonomy): Eukaryota > Metazoa > Chordata > Mammalia > Artiodactyla > Delphinidae > Tursiops > Tursiops truncatus. The sequence goes on from NC_047041.1 coordinate 82,593,109, forward strand.
CTACTTACTAGCTTTGGGACTTTAGACAAAGTCATTTTATCACGTGCCTCAGCCTCCTCATCTGTAAAATGGGGATAAAACGTGCCTACCCTCCTCTTCTTCCAAGGATGTTGCGAAGATAAAATGAGATAACCTAAGCATTGGCCCTCCCTCCAAAGCTAGAAAACACACAACAAAGATGGTGCTATTTTCATTATGAATCACACCAGCCTTGTGGAGAAGCAAAAACTTTCAGCAGCCAGTGAATTGATGTCCTATTCTCCTCTCTATTCCAGTACGAAGGAAACAATACCCACGCGCTGATATGGGTCTGGCAGAAACCATGACTGCTCCTGCAACACTAACTTTTAGCAGAGCAAAGATTCAGTCCTCTGAAAATAGTGTTGTGAAACGCAAACTTTCAGGAAAATAAGTGTTTGGCTTGCTAGAATTTTTGCTGTTTTTCTGTAAGGTTGATTATCCTATCAAACTGAGTTGATAAAAATGTGATGCAACAAATTGGGAACAGCAGGGACCTAGCTTATCTCTTCACTTCATTCTGGACACTCATGAAAAGAGTTCTTTTCACATCTCTTATGCTCTGTGTCCCACACCCTCATTCCTTCTTAAACAATGTTGTTATTTAAAGATAGCCATGCACTGTGCTTTCTCTCCACTGAATCTAAACCTGCTTAGAACTTTTACACTTGTTTTTTCCAGTCTCTCTCATCACAAGCAACTCCATTCAACAGTAGTTTAAAAAAATAATGAAAAATAAATGTGAAGAAAAGTTTACGCACTTGTTTTACCTGTATGAGTCCTGGTGTGGGTCTTCAGATGGTCAGACCGGGAGAACTTTCGCTGACAAGTTTTACACTGGAATGGTTTCACACCTAAACGGACAGAGAAGGTCTAGCCGTGGCCCTAACCATGTGGGGCAAAGCAAGGCCCACGAGGCCTGCTTCCCGGCGGCCCGAGGAGCCAGGCATCTCCAGCCATGCCTACAGTATCTGCCTCGCCCTCAGATTTCCCCAGTACCCCAGGCCCAGCAGGAACCACCTGATTCTACACAGTAATCCTTGAAGACCTGTGGTCTTGGGAACAACTACTGCTTAACCACAAATGTCCAGCTTCTCACCAAGTTCTCAGCTGTGTCTGAGACTGAAAAAGTGAATCACACACTACAAATGGGATTTTGCTCTCCACCACCCATGTTCTTTACTGACACTCAGTGTATCAACAGCAAATTGCTAATGGGAATATCATGGCTCTGTGGTTTTCAGGGGAAATATGGGATGTTTCTTTTTCTTTCCATTCTTCTTCTTCTTTTTTTTTTTTCCCTTTAAGGGAAGGTAAATCCCCAGAGATTAGGGGGAAAAAATTATTGGAGAAACTAAACAAACAAATGGCTGACCCTCTCACATCAATATTGAACAATGAAGAGAATCACAAAATCAACCATGACCCGAGGGAACACACTGCCAGCAACGAGAAGGGAGCCTACAAACCTGTGTGTCTCCTTTGGTGTCTTTTGAGCTGGTCTGAACGAGAAAACCTTCGCTCACAGTCCTTGAAGTCACACTGGTATGGCTTCTCACCTTGGGGAAGACACATATTCCGTTTGAAAATGATACTGGAAATGAGGATCTCATTAGAGGCAACTTCTCTTACTGGGACTGAAGGGATCCCAAAATGCTGAAGGCACTTGGGTGGAAGGTTTCAGGGATGGGCTGCCAACCGCAGTGTGAGGTTAAAGACCCGCCTACACATACACTCATGGGCAGGAGGCATAGAAGGGGGTTGCGTGAATAAGGATGCGTTAGAAGTGAATGGAGGGGGACTTCCCTGGTGGCGCAGTGGTTAAGAATCCACCTGCCAATGCAGGGGACACGGGTTCGATCCCTGATTCGGGAAAATCCCACATGCCGCGGAGCAACTAAGCCCGTGCGCCACAACTACTGAGCTCGCGTGCTACAACTACTGAAGCCTGAGCACCTAGAGCCCGTGCTCCGCAACAAGAGAAGCCACGGCAGTGAGAAGCCTGTGTACCGCAACAAAGAGTAGCCCCCGCTCTCTGCAGCTAGAGAAAGCCCGCGCACAGCAACACAAGACCCAACGCAGCCAAAAATAAATAAATTTAAAAAAAAGAAGTGAAGGGAATTCAGGTTCTGGAGTCTGACGCTGGGGTCACATCCAGCTCTTCCACTTAAAGGGCTGGTTGAGGTATCATTTCCTCACTGTGAAATGGAGCCAATAATCCGACAACTTCCAAGGATTTATAAGCAGATTACAACAGACCATCCACATAAGGGTCTTAGTCCAGTGCCTAGCACAGAGACAGTGCTCAAAAAGTACTGGCAGAGAATATTTAAACAAATAATAAACCAAAGCAGTCTTAAGTCCTAGGCTGAGTCTGAGGCAGAATTCTGGGACGGATGTGCCTCGGAGCCAGCCCCGTGAAGGAAGTGTTTTATGTTTTATGGCCTGAAGATGTGGTGTTCTCTGCTACTGACTGCCCATTCCTGAGTCAGGCATACACAGCTGCATGGTTGTGAGGTGCTCAAGTTAAACCAGGAGCCAGAGCCTTTAGAGTTTTTGGTATCCCTTTACCCAAGAGAAGTCAGGAGTGGGATTACACAACCTCCTGCCTCAGAACGGCGAAGCCTCACCCCTGTCCTCACTGGAGAAAGTTCAGCCAGATCCTGGGAACTGCGCCCTCTGAATGCACTGAGCGACCCTGGGCCAGCCCACCTTCTTATGAGAATTCTGAGTCACCAGCATTCTGGGATGGAGAGCAAGCCCTCCCAGGATCAGCTGGCTCTTTCTGTTGCTGGGCAGTGCCTGGTTACCCTTCCAGCCTCATGACCCCCTCTGTTTCCCTGATTAATCTATATTCCTGCTCTACAGAGCTCACCATTCCCAAAAACTGCCTTGTACTTTGCTCACACTAAACATCCTCCATCCCTATCTCCGGATTCCTAACCCATCCAAAACTCTACTGCACGTCCCTCATAAACGCCGCTTCCTCTGCGATGCCTTCTTGGAAACTTCATGCTCACACAGAAAGCCCTTCCTTCCCTCATTACAGAACTTATTACAGAACGTCTAACATGGGGCTGTGTCCAGGTCTAGTTCTGCCGCGAGCTGGAAAATCCTGAGGGCAGGAGCCTTTCCTTAACTTTCTGTTGATATCCAGCCCAGCAACTCAAGCTTCACCTCTTCAACCTGGGAAAAGCAACACTCCTGTTCAGTCTCATGTCTTTTCTCTGCCTTTCTGCTTCTGCTTATCCTTTACTTCCTCTGCCCAACCTTGCCAACCCTTTGATGGTTAACCCAAGCCCTTCCTCCTCCAAGAAACGAACGACGCTCACTCGAGCAAGTCTTCTCAGCACCTCCAGATTCACACACTCTCTGTCCCTTTTCATTTGTGTATGTCTTGGCTCCAAAACAGACCACAGACTCTTTGAGAAGGGGGCCTGTGACTTGGAGTTGAAAGTCATGAGTTTAAGTCCCGCTTCCCTATATCCTACCACCAGATAATTGTGCGTGAGGATTAAATGAAATAATGCATGTAGAGAATTTGGCACATAGAAAGTATTTAATATAAAAATACTTAACATAATAGTCTGTACTATTATTATAAATAAATACAAAAAGATGGCACTCTTTTAAGAAGGGGACTTCAGCGTTGTTAAATACCCCGCCCTTTTTGCGGTACGCGGGCCTCTCACTGTTGTGGCCTCTCCCGTTGCAGAGCACAGGCTCTGGACGCGCAGGCTCAGCGGCCATGGCTCACGGGCCCAGCCGCTCCGCGGCATGTGGGAATCTTCCCGGACCAGGGCACGAACCCGCATCCCCTGCAACGGCAGGCGGACTCTCAACCACTGCGCCACCAGGGAAGCCCAAGGAAGCGTTTCTTAAAGGTTCCAGCGGGTCTGGGGGTCATGACTGTCTTGCCCACTGCCTTCCCTTCCCCCAGACATCTAACCCTCACTGTTTTCTAAGTGCCTCTTTCCCATTAAAATTTCTACAACCACATTGCCTTCAATGTATTACATCCGTCTAGGCAGAACTTTACCTTATCATTTTCCTTATAATCTTAACAGATAGTTTTCAAATGATCCCATTTGGGGAAATATGTAAAAATGTAACATGCAACCGGTTCTCTCATCTTCAGCTTCAAAGCAAGGGGTTTACTGAGTGCACACTCAGGGCTATGCCAGAATTGCATCCTCCAGACGCAATGGCTTAGCAAAGACCAATGGTCTAAAGAGATCTGAATGCAGCTCCCTTTCTTCTCCAGCTTCTCCGAAGCAAAGTCCACAGTAACAATAAAATAATAATGGTAATCGTAACAATGTATCTTCCCTTCTGTCGTGGAAAGAATGGTACCAACTCCCCAGCAGGAAAACCTGCGCTTTGCCCAGCTTTTCTGTAGGGGAGACCTAGCCACACTCCTATCCAGTGCCCACAAGGCCAGGGGCAGACATTTGTGAAATGGCTGTTCACATTCAAGGCAGCCAACAACAGCACATGGCCAACTCTCTCTTTCCCAGAGGCAGACCCCTTGACCTGTGGGAAAATCCAGTTTTCTTTAAAACATCATCAAAACTCATCATCCCTTTTTTTAAAGATTGAAATCAAAAACTAAACCTACAAGCCATTTTCCCGTTCCTATCTGGTTGGTTATTACTAACCCAAGCAGTTAAGTTCTTCTTTGGACCATCTCTTCCTAAGTCTTATGATGACCTTGCATATCAAGCTCTCAGAATCATCTGATTACCAAGCTCCCAGGCCAGCTCCTCTCCCTTAAGAGATACTAATAGAATTATAAAAGTAACACTATCATCTATTCAGACCTATTAACATAGGAACTGTATGTTTCATATCTCTAACTCCTATAATTCAATTTGATTTTAGAAGTTAATCTAGTCTCAACCATTGTATAAGGTAGGTGAGGTAAGTGAAATTTGAAGAACAGTTAGGTAACTTGCTCACGGTCACACCACCTGGTGGTGAAGCCAGAATTCAAACACAGGTCTCTTTAATTCTGTGGGATTCTCTCTCCACCTACTCTGCTCTGCCCTTCTTTAATAAAGGATGCACAATCAGGATACAAAATGACCTGGCATCCTTTTCCCATCACCTGGGCCAGATCTTTGAAAGCAGCACCTACTTTCCATCCCAGAGATCGCCTGTGTCCCGGCAGCACAGGAGCCAGGAGCAGGGGCTCCTGGGCCACCGCTGCCCAAAGGCCACCAGAGCCAAGGCTGGACAGTGGACGCACTTACCAGTGTGCTTCCGGCTGTGCATCTGTAAGTGAGACAGCTTAAAATATCTCTTATTGCAGCCCGGATAAGCACACATGAAGGGGCGTTTCTCACTGGTCTCAGATGCCGACCGAACAAGAGTCGGGGCTACTCCGGGCACTCGCCGCACGTCCTGCAAGCAGAGTGTAAGAGAAACGGAGGTTTTAAGGCACATGTGAACATTCACGTTGGTCCCAAGGAAAGTGAGCGTTGAAGTATTCCCAAAGAAGGGATGGCAGATGTGAGGCCTAAGCCACTCCCCACCACACCCGAGGCGCCCGCAGCAGATGTCACTAAGGGGTGACAGAGCAGAATATTCTACAATGCGGTGCTCTAACAGCATCATGGCTGTCAACCAGAACGGGGGCTTGAAATAAGGTTTGTTTGGTGCTGTTGATCTGGAGCATCTGGAAAAGAAACGCTGGTGACTGGAAGAGCTCCCCATCCATCCTGTCTCTCAGCTTCTCCTCTTGAGGCAGTGAGGTCTGGAAGTCCAAAGCTCCAGGTTCTATTCTATTCCCTCCCCCTCGGGACACCCAGCCACATGACCTTGGGCCCAATCTGCGATGGGTTCGGAAGTCCTTAGTAGAGAAAAACAAAGGATGTTAAATGAACCCCCAACTGAGCAGACCTTCCACATATGAGAAAATGACAAGGAAGAAGGAGCTCCTGGGATATGGAGGTTCTGTCTGCGAAGGGAGCTGAAACTCCAGGAGGGCCATGGTGTAGCCAATCCTTTACTAGAGACACTCAGAAACACTGTGTCCGCTTTCCATCCACTTCACGTGTCCATCTCAGGGCATTCTTCTGATCCCCCTTACCTTGTGCAAGTGAGTGTGTGCATGGCCGGTCCTCCATGAAAAGGAGCTACAGGGAAACAGTGAGGCAAAAGCCCCTTAGGCTGCTGGAACCAATGAGTCATAGACAGGAACAGTGGAAGTGCCTGAGGGATCACTGTATCCCCTGTGCTCTCACAGATGTGCAGTCAAGGCCCAAGAGCACGGCCATAGTTTGTGTTAAGACCTGGAAACACTTCTGCGCTTAACGCACTCCTGCCCCGTGCACTTCCCACACCACCCCCAAGCTCCTGTTTGCGTTCCTGTTTCACACTGCCTTGCACCGTGAGATCTTTTTGAAGAAAACGTACAGTAGTCTCATACACGGTGCCTCAAGGCAAAATGTGGCATAAGTTGAAATGGTGAGCCAGCTGTGTCCGATTGGTCTACTCTAGCAGAAAATGAACACCCGACTGGTCTGGAGTGTATCAGAGGCCATGACAGCGAGTCTGACAAACTGCGCTTGGTGGAAAGGAAGGCAAAAGGAGCTTTTTACATTTCCTTTAATTCATCCTGAAGGCAGCACACACGGCAATAGGCTATAAATCTGAGTTGTCAATGTCCGTCCTGGTGGAAAAGAGTCTGACGGTACTTGTCAAATTTCCATCTGATTTCCATCATATTTCTGTAACCCTTGCCTTTATTCCCACCATTGGAAGGCCTGAGATGAGGGAGCACGCTGTTCTATCACCATGATGCTTCTGGAAACATTAATCAGGACATCTCAGAGCACTTGCCCCACACATCACGTGAGGACTTGGCCCACACACAATTTGTTTCTAGTGTGCTGACTAGGCCGGTGAAAGTGTCTCAGCCGTTCCTCACGTTGCAGACATTGAGTCACATGCCACAGTCACAAACACAAACCCTTGGTAGCTGCGCATGGTTCTGAGCAACGAAAAGAGGCTCCCTGGATGTGGCCTTCCATCGAGTTTCCCGAATTCTCAGAAAACGTCAGCCTTTTTACTTTACTTTCTTTACTCTCCCTTAGAACTGCACAACACACAAAGTGAACCCTAATGTAAACTATGGACTTCAGTTAATAATGGATCGATATTGGCTCATCATTGTAACAAATGTACCACCAATACAAGATGTTAATAACAGGGGAGACCAAGGGATGGGGTGAGGGGTGGATATGGGAACTCTCTGTACTTTCTGTTTTTCCTTAAACCTAAAAACTGCTCGAAAAAAATGAATTCTATCTTTAAAAGAAAGTCCATGTATAAAACTTAGCACAATGCCTGGCATACAGAAAGTGTCCAGCCATACATGGTGCTGTTATTATTGTTATTGTTATTATTAGCAATGATAGACTCTAACTTTGGGCACTTTACCTTGCAGACCAAGTCTCCTTACAAGTCAAGAGTCCAGGTCATTAATTCAAGCTCATTTACCCCCCGATGCAAGATGTGCGTGGTCCACCCGGGAGAAGGTGAGTTAGGCAGTGAAGGAGGAAGGGAAGGGGTTCTGCAGGAAGCATCCTGGTCTGAGTCAGGGAGGCGGCCACACCCACACTGGCCTCTGGAGAGGAGGAGGCCCCCAACCTGCCCCAGTGGAAGAGGAGGGGTCCCTGCTGTCACAGGAGCCTACAAGTAGGAACAGACTTGCCAGGGCCAAACGGCCTTCAGCAAGGAAGTGAAAGACTGTTGGGAAGGAAAGAGGCATCTGGGGCCCCTGCATACTCACCTGAATGCCCCTGAAGACGCCGTGGGTGTGTATCCTGTACTGGGCACCACAGAGGATGGGAGTGGTGTGGTTATCACTATCGTACCCCGTGCCGTGGCTGCAAACACAAAGAAGGGAGAGCAAGACTCAGGCTGGTTCACAGGCATCCTTTGGAAACGCACATCTGCAGCGGAAGGAATGTTCTTTAAAAGCTCCTGGGACGATACGGTTGGTTTCTGTCTTCCTCCACTGGGGCTGCTTTGGAAACAGGGCTCTGTGAAAGGCGGGGTTGCTCAATCCTCGGGTCACCCTCACGCTCAGATTCTCAAGGGCACACCACCTGGGTCTATGCGTCTCTCAGACAAGCGGGGGAAAGTCACAGTGCAGGATTTCATCTGCAGCAAATTGTTTACCATCAAAACGGGGCTGACAGCTGTGAGTATCTCAGGAATGAGCAGATGCCTCAAGTTTCACATTGAGTGCAAGGAATTTTTCTCAGCACCTCATGACTCAGTTTTTACCAGATAGCACCAACTAAGTGATGACACTTACAAGAAGAGATGTCACATCCTCAGAAGTGGGGATTACACATCTGTGGCTCTGCTCCACTTAACCCACAGATCAGTTTTCCAGATCAGCTTAACTCTTTGCAGCCAACCCGTACCCTAGGTGGACACTGCATAGGTAATCTTCCTCCTTCCTTCCTCTGACCAGTCCTCTAGTCAGAGCTCAGTTGACCTTGGACTACTATCAAGAGCTGAGGGATGGAGAAGGTTGAAAAGAACACCTTGGAAGGGGTGGATGTTCTGCTCTAAAAGTATTCTCCCCTTCGGGTACAAGCTGATCTCTGTTCTGCAGTTATCTTACTTCCAGATGAGGCAGAGAGAGGGTTCCAGCCCACACGGGCAGCACAGTATAATTGTATCTAGACTCACCACGGGGAGCTTTTATGAAACGCCTCTGTAAAATGGTACAGCTGCTTGGACAATGTCTGGCCGTTCCTCAAAAGGTTAGACATAAAGTTATCATATGGCCCAGAAATTCCACTTCTAGGTATATTCCCAGAAGAAATGAAGATATATTTCTCCACAAAAACCTGTATACATTGTTTATCGGCGGCATTATTCACAACAGCTAAAAAGTGGAATCAACCCAAACGTCCATTGGCTGACGGTGGATAAAGAAAATATAGTATATTCCTAAAATGGAATATTATTTGACAATAAAAGGAACGAAGTACTGGTACACGACAAGGGACAAACCTTGAAAACATTATGCTAAGAAAAAGAAGTCCGTCACAAAGGACCGCCTGTTGTGTGACTCTTTATAAGAAGCGTACAGAACAGGCAAATTTATAGAGACAGAAAGGAGATGGGTGGTTGGTTGCCTAGGACTGAGGATTTTGAGGGGAAATGGAGAGTGACTGGTAAAAATGTCCTCAAATTGTGGTACTAGTCATACAACTGTGTGAATATACTAAAACCATTGAACTGTACACTGCAAATGGGTGAACGGTATAGTATGTGAAATATAGAAATCTGCTTAAAAAATTACCTTGGGGGTGGGGGAGGGATAAATTGAGAGACTGAGACTGACATATACACGTTACTATATATAAAATGGATAACTAATAAGAACCTACAGTGTAACACAGCGAACTCTTCCCAATTCTCTGTAATGACCTGTATGGGAAAAGAATCTAAAAAAGAGTATATACGTATATGTATAACTGATACACTTTGCTGTACAGCAGAAAGTAACGCAACGTTGTAAATCAACTATACTCTAGGGCTTTCCTGGTGGAGCAGTGGTTGAGAGTCCACCTGCCGATGCAGGGGATGCGGGTTCGTGCCCCGGTCCGGGAGGATCCCACATGCCGCGGAGCGGCTGGGCCCGTGAGCCATGGCCGCTGAGCCTGCGCGTCCGGAGCCTGTGCTCCGCAACGGGAGAGGCCACAACAGTGGGAGGCCCATGAACCGCAAAAAGAATAAAGAATGGTGCTGCCAGATTTTGCCTCAAAGGCTGTGAAGAGATGCTGCCTTTGCTTGGTTTAGCCTTCTGCATGGAGCCAAAACGTGACTTACGTGTTTTGTAGGGCTGAGGGATTTTTAGGGACCCGACGATAGAAGTCTGACTTATTTTAAAGTTCCACCATCAAAGAGGAAGAACTTGGAATCTCCTGTCTTGGGAGCTAATCTCTGGATGTTATCTGGATTCCTGGAGCGGGGTGGGGACGGGACATAGGAAACAGACTTCTCTCAGGGTACTTGTCCCAGTAAATGAAGTGTTGCACCACTCAAAGGGGATGTCATAATCCTCACAGCCAGATGCAACCAACAAACAAAAGAAGCAACAAGACTGTACCTGCCAAATACGCCACTAGATTCTTCTACCAGGTCCGTGAACAAGAAAACCAGCCAGGTCCCTGCTTATCGGCTCTTGTGTCTCCAAACTCACCAGTGCAATTCCACCCAGTAGAAACCCTGCAACCGCACACTCTTCCCAGCGTGGTCTGCCTAAAACACTGAGTACAACCCGTGGGCATTCAGTATGGTAATAACTCCCTTTGGGTAAGTAAAGGAAAGCAAGTCAGGGGACTCGGAACCATAGATTAATAAAGGCAGAAAAATCATCTACTCTGACCCCCATTCAAAGCTTCTCCAGCTCATCCTCATGAGCTGGACAACAGGATTGGTGACTAGTTTTGAAGGCAGCCCACTCCACTTGGGGAGAGCTCTAATTGTTAGGAAAGGGCTTTCTAAACTGAGCAGAAATCTGCCTCCTCATTTCTGTTTTCTGGAGAACCAGAGAGTATTACTAATTTACAGCCGTCTCTGTGTATCTCCTCCACTGTATGGTAAACTTGGCCTTGAAGACAGACAGACTGACTTGCTCCCCTCTGTATCCTCTCAACTTTGTGACTGAAGTAAGGTGCGTAGTCCTGAAAAATTCCCAGAGATGGACTGAATCTAACTCCTCTTCCACATGACAACCCTTCAGGTACCTGAAGACAGCTCTCCAGACTACAGAGCTGTGGCTCTCACAGCTATGACAATGTGAACTGGCATCTAATTTCCATGCTTTCCAGATCATCCTCTTCTTCATCCCCTTCATTTTATGAAGTCCCTCTCAAAGCGTAGGCTTAGGATGGACCCCGGTACCCGTGAACAGTGTTTAAATAAGGGACTGAGAAAGGAGGATCCCAAGAGTCTTTAGAGGGACTTCGCCAGTGGCGCAGTGGTTAAGAACCCGCCCGCCAATGCAGGGGACACGGGTTCCATCCCTGGTCCGGGAAGATCCCACATGTCACGGAGCAACTAAGCCCGTGAGCCACAACTACTGAGCCTGCACTCTAAAGCCCGTGGGCCACAACTACTGAAGCCCGAGCGCCCTAGAGCCCGTGCTCTGCAACAAGAGAAGCCACCACAATGAGAAGCCCGCGCACTGCAACGAAGAGCAGCCCCTGCTCGCTGCAACTAAAGAAAGCCCACACGCAGCAACGAAGACCCAAAGCAGCCAAAAATAAAATTTTTTAAAAAGTCTTTAGAAACAGAGAAATAACATAAATACCTAACACCGGAGAGTATATGCCTTACCCAGAGATTCCATTCCGAAGTTTTCAGAATCAGTATGCTAGTCAATACAATGTGTTGTGCCCACAGGCTGCCAGAGCTCAACCCCTGGGCAGAGGGTCTGGGGCTTCCCTTCTCAACCTGGACAGAGTACTGCTAACACATCGAAGAGCACACGCCGTCTTAGCACTCAGGTCAGAGTGGTCTTCCTTAGTCAAATAAAATCTCCAACTCCCACCCTAGCACCAGCCACAATTAAGGCAGGTATTCCAACCTTGAACTTGAAGGCGTGATTTTTTTTAACTGCAATTCAGGACTACACATTTCTCCTTCGAATCCCATTCTATTTCTTTTAGCAAGCTATCCTCAACTGTTGAAATCTTTTTGATTTGGCTTCCAAAGCATTTGCTTCCCATCCCATTTCATGTTATCTCAACATTTGAAAAGCACCTTTTCTGTTTTCATAAGAGGAAAAACTCTTCCTTGCTGTTGTTGGGAACTATTATATTAACAGTATGTATACTTATTCTCTGGTATCCAAGGCAGTGACAAGATCCTAGAAGGTCTCACCATAGGGCAGCCTGAGGGAAGCCATCATAAAGAATCTGGTCATTTAGATGGGGTCCAGTCCAACAGAGCATAAGCAGGAATTAATCTGAGACAGAAAAGCTCAGGAACGTGGCAGCTGCCGTTGGGTCAATAGCTATTGTTAAGACCCAGCTGCGAGCTTAAATGGTGAAGTGAAACAAAGCTTTACCCCCAAAGAGATCAGACTTTAAAAGTTCCAATAAGTATGCTGTGGATGAACCAAACAGGAATGAAGGTAGGATTCCTAGAGGTCTGAAACCATTAAAGGGCAAGGAGCTATCAGCCTAGAGAAGAGATTTCTGGGGCCAATGATACACCCTTCAAATAAAGGAATCACAGAGCCCCGGATAGTTGTGGGGTAAAAACTGGTCATGACCCAGAGACAAGGGTGTTATCATTCATGAAGCTGATATCAGAAAGCAGGTTCTAGAGCACAGCATGAATCCCACCAGACCAAGCAGTTGAGAGACCCCGTATCTCCCTTAGGGTAGAAATGCATGCAGTGACTGGGTCTACCTTCCAAGCCAGGTAATGAGGGGAAAGTAAAGGAACCTTGGCACTACACACAGAAAGGCACATGCACCAAGCCTGAGTGAGGCTGGAATTTCTTAGGGAAAAAAATTGGTGCTTTATAAAAAGTTTTCATGTTTTTCTGTTCTGTTGCCTCATAAATTTCTCTTTGACAGATAAGATACTGGACTTGGCTGAATGACGGGGGAAATGGATTTGTTGACTCTTTGGCCAAGATAATCAGGGAGAGCACAATGGGGTACAGTTAGGTGTAATGAGGGCAGCCATGGGTCCAGCAGGTGGGGAGAAGAGCCAGTGGTAACATGAGGAGGCTGAGTAATGCAACTGCTTCTTCCTTTGTGCCCGGAGCACCGCATGAGAAACCACTCACCAGCTCGATAAAGACACTTAAGACAGATCCTTTGGTTTTATTGTTCAACTAGGCACAAATCGTTCATTTAAGCACTTGGCCCATAATGATCTTATCCACAAGGACATCAAAAAATAACTAAGCTATATGGGGAGCAAAAGTTAACTTTCAGATGTCTTTTTGCAATAAAGATCCATTACATTATTGACCTTCCACTGAGACTAATTCTAGAATAGACTTGAGCACTGCCTTGCATACGATTAACATACCTTCGTTCTTTTTTTTTTTTTTTACATCTTTATTGGAGTATAATTGCTTTACAATGGTGTGTTAGTTTCTGCTTTATAACAAAGTGAATCAGTTATACATATACATATGTTCCCATATCTCTTCCCTCTGGCGTCTCCCTCCCTCCCACCCTCCCTATCCCACCCCTCCAGGTGGTCACAAAGCACCTAACTGATCACTCTGTGCTATGCAGCTGCTTCCCACTAGCTATCTACCTTACGTTTGGTAGTGTATATATGTCCATGCCTCTCTCACGCTTTGTCACAGCTTACCCTTCCCCCTCCCCATATCCTCAAGTCCATTCTCTAGTAGGTCTGTGTCTTTATTCCTGTCTTACCCCTAGGTTCTTCATGACATTTTTTTTTTCTTAAATTCCATATATATGTGTTAGCATACGGTATTTGTCTTTCTCTTTCTGACTTACTTCACTCTGTATGACAGACTCTAGGTCTATCCACCTTATTACAAATAGCTCAATTTCGTTTCTTTTATACGTTCTTAATCTCTCTTTTCTTCCCCATGTGCTTTCCAAAATCCAGCTTAATAGCTTTACCAACAACTCATGCTAATCTCACTGCTCTATGGGTTCCAGAATCCACTGGAGTTTTTTTTTCCCTACTTTAAGATATTTGCCTCATTTAAGACTAAAACTAAGACAAAAGTCTAATTCTCCATGAATTTCCAGATTATTGGCCAAGGGTCAATAATTTTGCTAAACTGGTCAGAATACAGATTTGGGTTTTTTTCCTTAAAGCAAAGTCACAAACTCAGGTACCTACAGGGACCAAGTAAGTGAGAAAAATAAATGACAAAGGCCCTGGAGAGAAAGACGGCACCGAACTGGCAGGGACAGCCACCCCACCCCCTGCTCAAAGGAGGCAGCCAGGACCCCACTCTACCAGCCAAGTGCTGTCGATCACATAAACTCAGTGTTGTCAGATCTTTCCAGTCTCCAGAAAAGTCAGAAATCAGGACTTTTATATGAGATCACCTGAGTTTTAAATTCTGGCAAATTATTGAAATTTTAAAGAATCACTGTCAGGTCAAACAAAACGTACCCCTGGCCTAAGGGCCACCAATTTGCAACCTCTGCTTTAAAGGTTGAGCAGTGAAGTTTAAGCCGCAAACTGGAAAATTCCACCTGGATTCTGTTGCTTCCTCCTACATGGCAACAAAGTGGAGGTGGGGATGTGCCTGATTCTTTGAGAACTGAGTATTAGAATCTTCCAAGCCCTTGAAAGCTTGAAAGGATGCTGTACTTGAACAGCAGGAATGGCCAGTGTTGCTAGAGCAAAATCCATAAGTTGCTAACAGCGGTTTACCTCTAAAATGTCACTGGTCCATTTGAAAGTAGGCTTAAGCACTGAGGTTACAGATAGAAAAATGCAGTTGCTGTGCAGTAAGTTAAGTGTATCTATTTCCTACAGTTACTGTAACAAATTACCACAAATTTAGTGGCTTAATAGGACACAAATTTATGCTCTTACAATTCTGGAGACCAGAAGTCTAAAGTCAGCCTCATTGCTCTAAAGTCCAGGTGCTGGCGGGGCTATTTGCTTCTGGAGGCCGAGGGGAGAATCTCTTTCATTGCCTTTTTCAGTTTCTAGAACTCACCTGCATTCCTTGGCCCCTTCTTCACTTCACTACATCACTCTGACCTCTTGCTCCCTGCATCACATCTCCTACTTGTCTTCTAGGGTCAAATCTCCCTCTGCCTTCCTTTTTTTTTTTTTTTTTTTTGCGGTACGCGGGCCTCTCACTGCTGTGGCCTCTCCCGTCGTGGAGCACAGGCTCCGGACGCGCAGGCTCAGCGGCCATGGCTCACGGGCCCAGCCTGTCCGCCGCATGTGGGATCTTCCCGGACCGGGGCACGAACCCGTGTCCCCTGCATCGGCAGACGGACTCTCAACCACTGCGCCACCAGGGAAGGCCTGCCTTCCTTTTATAAAGACACTTATTATACTTAGGACCCACTCAGATATTTAGTATATCTCCCCATCTCAAGGTTCTTAACTTAGTCACATTTGCAAAGTCCCTTTTTGCCATATAAGGCAACATTCGCAAGTTCCAAGGATGAGGACTTGGATATCCTGGGGGGTCATTATTCAGCCACCAAAGGAACTGGATTTATTTGGTTTCTTCCAGATACACTTGCCAGAGCTAAATTAACCTGGATCCTTTATCTCCAGATTAATCTGCAAAACTAGTCTGAAAGAACATGGGTTCTGCATCTGAAGGCATGTGTTCCAGGCCCACTTCCATCATTTATTTGCTCCGTGGTCATGGGTGAGTCATCTAAACCCTCTGTGACTGAGATTCATCCTCTACAAAATGAAGCAATGACCTATTTTATACATGTGTTTGAAAACCAAAGAGCTAAGCTATATGGGGAGCAAAAGTTAAATATCACTCAGTAACTTTATCCTAACAAAATGTTCAGGTCGGGCTTCCCTGGTGGCGCAGTGGTTGAGAGTCCACCTGCCGATGCAGGGGACACGGATTCGTGCCCCGGTCCGGGAAGATCCCACATGCCGCGGAGCGGCTGGTCCTGTGAGCCATGGCTGCTGAGCCTGCGCGTCCGGAGCCTGTGCTCCGCAACGGGAGAGGCCACAACAGTGAGAGGCCCGCGTACCGCAGAAAACAAAGAAAGTTCAGGTCTATGGTTATACGCATTAGGTGACTAACAACCACAGATATTATTTCTTGTATGCTTCTTATAAGCCTGTTGATTGAGATCTATAAAACATATACTTTTATCCTTATCACAACACTAGAAGTCATTAAGGGTATCACTCTAGGCAAATGACTTAGCCTCCCTGGCCTCAGCTTCACGTAAAATGAGAAAAACAGTACCCCCGCCATTAGACTGTTATAAGGTCAAATGAGGTTAGGTAAGTAAAGCACAATGCTTGTTACATGGTATGCCCTCAATAAATGTTACTCAATAGTATTATCCCCATTTTACAGCAAAGAATACTGAGGTTTAAGGAGAGATTGAGTTATTTGCCTAAAGTCAAATAGATGGCAAGTGGCAGAAATGGGGTTTGCGTCCAGCTCAGTGTAGCTCTTCTTCCTTTGAAACCAGCTAGACAATTCTGGTGGTGCAAGCCCATCCTGGGTTCACTTCTACCAGCATGACACTTGAATAATTCCCAGCTCTTTTCTCCAGGGGTGTGAATGAAATTAGCTACATGTGAAGGTTTGAAAAATGCAGTAGGAGTGGGTAGGACAGGAGGATGGGGGCCGGGAGGAGGAGCAAGTTCAAAATATGCACTCAGCATACTTCAGCTTCTGCTCAGAGGCACAATATTTATTTGGTATAAGAGAGCGCCAGGTAGACTGCAGGAAGTGGCCTGCTTATGTGCGATAGAGCAGTTGAAACTGAGGACAATTTTTACAAGAAAATTTCTTTCTACCTAACTGGGAAAATAAACTAAGCAGAAGCAGTTATCAGAAGAGCGTACATCTCGCCACGTCATTTCTGGCGGTGGCATGGACGGTACATTTTCCTAAACAGCTTGAAAACGCATTAAAATGTATCTTGAGAAAGTGTGCTCTTCCTAGACAGCTTTAAAATACCTAAACATGTGACCTTAGAAAGTTTGTAAAAAGAGAAAAATGTCCCTCATCTAACACAAATTATGAGCCCTATTCATGCTAAAAACTTGTACATTGAGGTTCGGCCCAGAAAAAACTTAATGTTTAAAGAGTAGCTTCTTTAGAAATGATTAATTTTGAGATTTCACAGGCACGAGAAGATTAATAAAAAGGAATTGAGGTTTTACACGTGAGGAAAACCAGAGCTGCCCTGAAATCCCTTATCAACAGAAGAGGTTTTTTTTTTTTTAAAAAAAGAGCCTTTTGAGGGCAACTAGCATTTGATAAGAATATTCAAAAAGGGGAAACCACCACCTGTGATTTCTCTCTCCCACCTCTAACGCTTGGCCAGGTGGGCATCCCCCCATCTTCACCTCTGTCTTCTCACCTCTGCAGAATTAATCAGATTTAAACGGAAGCACATGGGAAAACTTCATACTCTTGTGTATCTAGAAAATGGAATTTACCCATCAACCCTTCTTCTCTCTCCACCTTTGCTCCTCCAGGCTTATATATGAGATGCTTAGGTGCCTGATTCCTTTTGGTGTTGAAAATACACTTTGCAAAAAAAAAAAGAAAATACACTTTGCTGCCTGCCTTGAGAACCATCATCCCTGTCTAGTGTGCCAGTTTTGAGGGAAAAGATCAATGGAACCATGTTTAAAAAGTGTGCTTCCTTAAAGTTTAAACACAAGAGATGAGACTGAACACACCACCACTCCTCAATTATTCTTTCCAAAAAAAAAAAAAAAGGAACCCAAAATCTAATCAAGCCTCCAGATCTAACTACTTACTTATAGGAAATACAGGGCATGGACATCCAAAGTTAAAAGACTATAAGAGGAAGTGATCTGCCAAATCCTGACTATGAGATATTCTACTGACCAACTGACCTGCCATCTTCAACAAATCATAACATGAGAAAAAAAGAGGAAGTGGAGGTGGGGAGGGCAGTTACAGCATAAAAGAGACTTAAGAGAGGACAATCAACAAAATAAAAACCAACAAAACAATAAGCCCCTGCACAAATGCTCACCGTGCACAAGGATGAGCCAGAGACAGCCGGACTTGAACCGTTCAGTTCTAGAGGCCTTAGAGTCAAGAAGTCCCCGCGGAAGCCTCAGTGGTCACATCAGAATGCTTGGGTTTAAAGCTTTACTTTAAAGCAAATGTAATTTCCCTACAGCCAGAGTAATTTCATCACTTTCATATCCATTTATAAAATCTGACTTGGGAAAATAGATATAGAATTATCTTTTTGTACATATTCAGAGCTGGTGTCGACCTAGCACAACTACCTCTAGTTCAATACAAATGCTGTTATTCTCATATACAGGCAATATTTAAATAAAATTCTGCACAAATATTATCAGCAATGCCATCGAGCCATCCTCTTTTATTTGTGTGATTTAATCTTTTATAGTGGAAGCATAACAGCTCAATGTATATAAATATATGTGATATATAATGTATACATATATGTATACATAATATAACACATAAATACATAAGATAATACATATAAAGTATATATCAATACAAAAAACAAAGGATTACCCTGCTACTGAGAACATAAAGGGAAAGGCTGAAAGATGCAGTTTCTTTTACTACTCCAGCATAGAAAGTAGAATCTAAAAATGAAACGACCAAGTTAAATTTGACTGAGTTTAAAAAAATCACAAGTAATATCTGTAATCTGATAACTTATGAGTATAAAATTTCCTCAGTAGCCTACAGAAAACAATCAGCCATATTTTTACTTGAAATATTTACTTTCCTCCTGCCCTCAGGTGTCTCATTTCAGTTCAGACCTCAAGAAAAAGACACGTTTTTTACTTTTAATTTAAATATATTTTATGTCACTTTTCATTAAAAATTATACTATGGTAATAATTCTAACTATTGTACTTTTTAATGAACACTTTTCCCATGAGCATTAGAAAGAAGGCTCCTCCCGCCCACTCCATCCTTCATTTATTTTCTATCCAGGTCTTGTACATCCCTGCAGCATCCAGCTCCACATCATATCTGGAGGGGAAGAGGACTCACCCCACTTTCACTAACTCTGACTTTTAAAATTCTCTATTGAGTATCTTTTTTTCTTTTTGCTCACCATCCTCTGGTAACACAGCCTCTTCTCCTTTCAGGGAACCACCTCTCTCTAATCCCACCCTCAGGCTCCAGGGGTGAGTACATGCCTATGGCCTGGCCAATCAGACCACTGCATTCTCTAGCTACCCAATCCAGGCCAATCAGAGGCTTCCCTGGGTCTTTTGGTGGAGAAGAACCAATAGGGAGGCAGCCTTCTTGTGAAGCTGTAGGTTCCAAAAAATAGCTATTTTTGCCACAGTGAATAGAGCCTTTCTGAGAGGACAGCCAGCACAGAGGAGAGCAAAGACAAGGGACAATGAAATCGTGTTCTAAAGACACTGTCTCAGCCCCTGAATCCACACATGGGGTTTTAAAACACAATACAATAAGCCGCTAAATTTAAATTCCCTCTTTGACCTATGCCACTTACAACTAGGGTTCTGCCACTTGCTGTAGAAAAAGTCCTGATAATACATAATCTAACAGTTATCTAGAAGCAATTGGATTTATTTTTCAGCAAATATATCAAAACACAATACCTATAAGTGAGTACTGCAAAAGGTCCCTTCAAAGTATTACCTTTTGGGTACTCTGCTCAATGTTAGGTGGCAGCCTGGATGGGAGGGGAGTCTGGGGGAGAATGGATACATGCATATGTATGGCTGAGTCCCTTTGCTGTGCACCTGAAACTATCATAACATTGTTAATTGGCTATACTCCAATAAAAATTAAAAGTTAAGAAAGTAAATAAATAAAAATAGCCCTCCATCCACATTTCATGATAGACACAAAACTCAGTGAAATGACATCAAGAAAAAGGTAAAAAATAAAAATTAATGTATTCATTTAAAAAAATATATTACCTTTTGGAAGATGCTCACTTGTTCCAACCATGCTAGCTATTATTGCTAAAACTTGTTTGTATTCCTCTTTTGAAAGTTTCTTTATAGTCACAGCTCATATGTTTTCACTTCCATGCAGCCTAGTCATTAGCCACTATTTAATAGGAAATACAGGCTGAGTGGTTAATAACCTGACAACAACGCTTGTATAAATCAGCCATTATGAACCATCAAGCTTTCCTCACCACTTGAAATGGTACACAAACCTCCTCCAACTGACTTTTTTCTCTTATTTCACACTCAGAGCAGAGCTAGAAGCTATTTTAAATCTAGTTTCCCAAAACAGTTTGGGGAGAATACAGCTCCCCTCCAAAAATAAAACTCCACACTATTTACTGGCTCCTACTGCTGGGAAGAATATTTTTAGGCATGACTTTCCTTCCTACTTCAACACATACAAACATAGGAACGCACGTCCTCATAGATCACCTCATCAGACCATATGAAATATCTGGATCTCCCCTTACATGCATCTGGTATTGAAGTGCTACTTCATCAGAATTCCAGTTTCATCTAACTCACTGGGTTCTATAATATCAATGCTTTGGCTCTATGGCCAGAGGCTGCTGCTAGATTCACCCCAAGAACAGCTGTCCCAAATTCACGATAGACAAATTCTACACAGGGAAAATGAGCAGGATCTTTTCAGCCTGGGTTCTCAAAGGCTCCCACCCAGCTTGCTCACACACTCCTAAATCTGAAAAATTTTACTCAACCATTCTCAATTACTTAAAAAAAAAAAAAAAGAAGTCCTCCCTAAAACCCCAGAATCAAGCACAGTGCTCTTAAGACTAAGCCCTTCTCTGCTTCTCCAGTTGAAATGGAGGTTTGTACATGTGAAGGGCACGTGCATAATCATCTCTACCAAAGGCACAACCTTTCAGCTGACATTAGTAACACAACAAAGTATTTCAAGGTGAAGAAACAAAAGAAATACCTTGTAATACATTCACAGGAATCACGGGCATTCTCAAAGAGATTTATGAAGCCAGAGGCATTACTGTTAAAATTCCTGAAAAGGAGAAATTCAAAATAGAGACATCTGACATACAAGACTTGAAAAAGAGTTGAGAAATGCCATTCATGTTCTTGAAGAAAGGACTAGCAATTTTTCAAAGGTCAAAATTCTCCAAAATTAATTTTTAAACCTGATGCAATTCATTCAAAATTCCAATTAAGAGTTTTAAAAAATAAACTTGTTACTTTAGAATGGGTCTTTATTTCTAAAGATAATATAGACAGTTGGCATGTACTCTGCACTGTTTCCTCTATTCTTTTTTTTTTTTTTTTTTTGCGGTATGCGGGCCTCTCACTGCCGTGGCCTCTCCAGTTGCGGAGCACAGGCTCCGGACGCGCAGACTCAGCGGCCATGGCTCACGGGCCCAGCTGCTCCGCGACATGTGGGATCCTCCCAGACTGGGACACGAACCCGTGTCCCCTGCATCGGCAGGCGGACTCTCAACCACTGCTGTCACCAGGGAAGCCCTGTTTCCTCTGTTCTTAACATCTCACATTAGTATGGTGTATTTGTCACAATTAATGAACCAATATTGATAAAGACTTTCTTTGAAATTAACAAAATGAATCTAAAGTTCATCTTGAAGAATAAACAAGAGATAATAGCCAGAAATAGGCTGAAAAAAAAATAGGCTCAAAAGAAGAGAATAACGAGTCTAGAAATGGATCCAAGGAATCTGATAGGATTCAAGAATTGATAAAGGTAATATACGAAGTTAATGAGAAAAGGATGGATTATTCAAAGCAGTTTGGGGATACTGGCTAGTCATCTAGAAACAAATCAAGGTGGAATCCAATGGCAAAATAAATTCAGAATAAATTAAATGTTTAAGTGTTAAGAAGTCAATCAAAAAATATACCAAAATACAATAAGTAAATTTTTTAAAAATGAGGGGACTCCCCTGGTGGTGCAGTGGTTAAGAATCCACCTGCCAATGCAGGGGACATGGATTCCATCCCTGGTCCGGGAAGATCCCACATGCCACGGAGCAATGAAGCCCATGCACCACAACTACTAAGTCTGCCCTCTAGAGCCCCTGAGCCACAACTACTGAGCCCGCGAGCCACAACTACTGAGCCTGTGTGCCACAACTACTGAAGCCCGCGTGCGTAGAGCCTGTGCTCCACAACAAGAGAAGCCACCGCAATGAGAAGACTGCGCACCACAACGAAGAGTAGCCCTCGCTCGCTGCAACTAGAGAAAGCATGCACGCACTAACGAAGACCCAATGCAACCAAAAATAAAATTAAAAAAAAAATGGGATTGGAGAAATCTTTTCTATATAAAAGCCAAAAACTTGTAACTATGAAACATAAACTGATAATTTTTACTATGGAAATAAAAATTTCTGACAGAAAAAAAACATTAATAGTTAAAATACAAACCAGATAAAACATTTGCAGTACATATGATAAGCAAAGGGTTAATATCCTTAGATACAAAGATCTCTTGTAAACCAATTTACTAATAGATGAACTATCCCAGCTCCTAGCTAACCAACCCCAGTTGCCCGCGGAGCCTCTTCTCTCTCAAGGACCCTGTTCCAGCAATTCTATCCCCTCCCATCATTAATTTTTTTCCCTCTTCTTGAACATTCTCAACAGCAAACATGCAGGTACTTCCATCTAAAAATAAATAAATCAAAGCAATAAAAAACCACCTTCTCCTGACCCTCTTTCCCCATTGAGCTAGAACCCCATTTCTTTGCTCTCTTTTGCTGCAAAACTCCATGGAAGTGTGTTAACTTAATACAACGTCTCCAGCTCATCTCCTCCTATGATCTCTTAAACCCATCTCTATTAGGCTTTTGCCCTTTCCCTCTAATCTTTTCAGAGGCAACTACAGTTAATAGTTCAGTAAATGTTTCCAGAATTTCTTCTCTGCAGATACAAATATACCCCGATACGTTTAAAAACTAGTTATCTCTGTGTGGTGAGATAACAGATGACTTTTCTTTTTTTCCTTTATAAAGTTTTGGTACTGTCTGAATTTTTTCAATATATAATAAGCCTGTGTTACTTTTATAATCAAGGTGAAAAAAGTTGTTTTCATTTTGATAAAGTCACTATCTTAGCCTTAAGAACACTACATCTGTGGCTTTGCTTTTAAAATGAAGAGCTAGAAATAAAACTAGAATAAATGAAATTGTTCACTTTTAAGAGGGAAAAAACCCTACTAAAAATAAGCAGTAACCCCTCATTCCAGAGACGCATTTATTTGGATGACTTTTTATGAGTGCAGCTTCTATATTGACGTCTTTCTAGCTAGAGGTTATGATTTTTTTCCTTGGCTAGATGACAGGGAGAAGGATAAATGGTGAGCAGAGGGTCTCAGAAGGGCCTAGGATGGGATCACAGACATGAGAGGTCCAAAAGGCACCTTGAGGTCATGAAAGAGATCCTCCACTCATCTGATATACCTTCTCGCCCTCCAAAACACACACACACACACACACACACACACACACACACACACACCCCTTTATCAACAGACTAGAGCCCTCATTAACCCCTCCCTGCACCGAATCCACCATGATCCTCATTCCCAGCTTGACCCCCTTCATCACCACCTTCCTTTGCTATCTTTCCTGCTTGGCTTCTTTCTTCTCCTGACCTGAACAAACCTGTTATTCGTCCTCCCGTTTATGAGATAAAACTAATTCCTTGCTTTAAAACAGAACAGTTAGAAACACAGTGTGGAGATGGTAAGTCTATAAAGCCCAAAATACTTTTTAAAGTAAAGTATTTTTAAGAGGTTGAGAATATTTTCAAAAACACTCCCATGAAGGTCGAAACACAGAACTCTGCAATGGCCTATAGAAGTGCATGTGCTGAATTAGATCTAAGCCGAAGCCAATCATTTGTTATAAAAAAGAAAAGGACACAAATGTATACCTATGCATGGAAAAAGGTCTGAAAGTGTATGCGGCATAATAGTAACAGTAGTTTCATCTGGGCTAGTGGGGGGAGTGTTAATTTCCTTTCCTATAAAGTTGTATTTTCTAACTGTTCTATAATTTATACATATTACTTACATCATAAAAAAAATTAAATACATGAATTGAATATAAGCCCAAAGAGAAAAGAAGGGGAAAGACAAAAAGCTAGGGAGGGGAAAGTAGCAGCAGGGAAGTGGCAAAGAAACCGCTGAATTAGTCCACGTTGAGAGGTACGGGGCAGACAGCTCTAAATCACAGTCCCCATCTTTATCCTGCAAACCCAGGAGAGTCCCCTGCTTTGTTCTCGTAAGTATGGCTAGCAGACTCTAGCCAAGTCCAACACAGTTGAAATGCATAAATGTAACCATATAAAAGAAGAAATTAACAGCTTCATCCTGGGAGTGGAGGAGTACCCTCAGGAATGCTGGTATATTCCCAGAGCTGCTTCTCTCCACCTTTGTGTTTGCATCACAAGCTCCAGGAGCCCCTGAAAAGCAAGCTATCCATTTTCAAGAAGTAAATCTCTTGGACGAATACCTTCTGTTCACTAGCTGGAGAGGAAAGGTGCTGGGCTGTGTATTGAAACTCCAGCTATCGCTTCTGGCACAGGTTCTCAGGGATGAGACCATGTCTAGTGGGGATTTTCTCCAGATTCGACAGCCTTGGCCCTACCAAAACACGCAGCTTTGTTTTCACCATACATCACTCAACCTGAGTCTTTCGTTTTTCCTTTCAAGCATCCACAGGTCAAATACTGTGTGTTCCCAATGGTCTGAACTTCTTGGACCAGCAAAAGGACATTCATTTTGCTCAGCACTCCTTTCACATTTCTATTGTGTTCGATTTCCCACTCCCCCTACCCAAGTCCCCAGAGAATAACTTCTTCCTTGTTTTAATAACCTGGACCGCAGTCAAGGTTGATGTGTTTCTCCATTCTGCAGGATATTTTCTTCAGAAGAGACAAAACAGAGGCTGACAGAGTAGCCGGGCTTGGGAGCAGCGTTAAGAAATCAGCAGGCGTTAGGAACACACAGAAAATGATTCTAAAGAAATACAAAGCAGACAGCAATGCGAGGCACCGTACACAGAATTATTCATAAAGGTGGACTAGTGCTTAGAAAGATTCCCCTGCAATTTTTTCTCCCAATGACCCACTTAGAAAATATAATTTCATTTGTTGGTAAGGAAAAGGGTCAGAGTTAAGAAAGTGGCTTCATAAAGGACCTTCTCTTTGACTTAAATTGAAACACAATATTCTCCCATTTGAGGTCATAAAAGTAGCTCTGATCCCTATGGGCACGCAGAGATTAGAAAATGAGTAAAGGGAGGAGGAGAGAGGAGTAAATCAGTGGTAAGATTCCCTCCTCGCCATCCCGTTTCATGTTTTCATCTCGTCTTGCCCATGTCCCCCCTACAATCCTATCCCCAACCAGTATAATAACACTGCTCCCCAACATCTAATGAAAGATGTCTCTGTGGACTTGCTTAAGCAAGGAAACAAGCTCACTCTTTTTTTAAAAAGTAAAATTCTCAAGGAAAGACGACGTGAACAAATATTTAGTGGGCGTTAGTGGGAGGCATGTGATCTTTTAATAAAAACGTTATAATGCCTCTTTTTTATGAGTGATTTAGAAACTATATCCTTTTTCTCCAAAACATGACTCAAACCTCCAGTATTCATGTTACAGATCTACCTTGTCACCATGATTTTTCTTACTACTGATTTCAGATAGTGTCCAGACACTGGTAACAGATACATGCAAAAACACAGTTATTTCTCTTTGTCTTTCTTCATGGAATATCTTTTTGCAAATGTATTTTCCGTATTAACAGCATTTTCATACCATGGCAAAGGAAAGCAAATTTGGTACAGAGAATAAAGATACCTACCCAGATTATGTACCCCCTGGGGAAAAACCACTTTCTACTGGGATATCAGCTTCAATTGAATCCAGTTCTCAGCTGTTCATGGGCTTGGAGGAAAGAGCTAAGGAGTTGCTATTTTTAGGGCTAGGAGAGGCAAACTGTGGGTAATGATGTATTAGTGAGCTGTAAAATCGATCTACACATCTCAACCAGCATTTTTCTAAATGATATGGAATAAAGTAGAAAGCATCAGTATGCACAGCATGTAGTAAGTATTGTTTTGTGAAAACTTCTATGTGTGTGTGTACATCTGATCTCAGTGTAAAAGGTATTTCTAACTGTGGTCACAGTCTAGAAAGTTTAAGAAACTCTAATCTAGGGCCCAGATGCTGGAGTCAGACAGAAGTGGGTTCCAACGTGGCTCTGACCCTTACTTGCTAAGTGAACTCGGTTAGGTGGCTTAACCTCTCAAGCCTCCTCATGTGAAAGATGGGTGTGAACATAATACCCTAGGATTGTCGTGAGATCAAAAGAGAAGTATATAAAGCCCTTCACACCCTGCCCAATAATGTTAACATCCATCTTCAGGTAAATGTTCAGCTCACACTCGGAAGCAAACATTTAGTTGACTTACAAAAGAGAGAAAAACACAGTGTGAGAGAAGATATTAGGAAATTAGACAATTGTAATGTTTTGCTCTCCAAAGAGTTACTCTTCTATAGGACTATCTACTGGAGGAGTCCTTGATGCTTTTTATACAACTCTCTGAAGAGAGTATTCAAGAAATACATTTTAATTTCAGGAATCCTTTTCCAAAATGTAAGCACCAGATCAATGAAAACACTTCTAGTTTTCGTTTCTTACACAGGATTGAACAAAACAAATTATTTGCATTTTGTGCTTCATCTTTATAATATAGCCTCTGACTCCCTAGCAAGTGACTAATATCATGTGTCTAAAGATCTTAAAAGGTACCAAAATTATCTCACCTACGGAAAGACCCAGATTCAAATACATGCCAAGATTCCTTATATGTAATTTTTGTAATTAAGCAAATAAACTAACCCTGTACTCCAGCATGAAGAAATTTAAAAAACTGAAAACACACCGCTCACTTCACAATCATGTTCTACCTATTCTTGGCATGTAGTTTGGGGAGAGTTACTGAATTCTGATTACAGTAGAGAGAAGAAAAGCAAGGGATCCAGAAAGAAAGGCTGGGACCACGAAACATAGGACAAGTTTTGAGTAGGTGTAAAGATACAGTCCTAAAACTGTCAGCAGCCCCTTGGATGGAAGTGGGGAGAGAAAAAAATCCAAGTCCATAGCAGGCTTTTTTACTTTTGGGTCTAGAGAGACGAAGTGGAGATTTGGTTAAAATAGAAAAATTGGGGGCTGGGGGTGGAAAGAAGGATCTAATAGTGAGTCTAAGAAGATGAAAAACAACTTCACTAATCACTGAAGGATGATCCAACAAACAGGACTGAACCAACAAAAGAAAGATGAGAAGAAGAAGGCTGGTTTTGGTGTTCAAGCAGAGAAAATAAAATCAAAAGAAACAGTTACAGAAATGTCCTAGGGTGCGGGCTCTAAGGCTGGGGAAAACACAGATGTTTAGGAATTTTAAAAAGTTTTTGCAGAAAGTCTGGCCATAGACTTGGGGTAAAAATTAAGTTCTCCCTGAGAGATTTAAAGGTAAATAGAGAAAAGGCAAGTTAAGTATGGCTGAAAGATTTGACCGATCTAACAGGAATATGTGTAATGCCACAAATTTAATATTTTTTTGAAACGTTCACCAGGAAATGAGCAGGGTTGCTACAGCATCATTTTTAAAATTTTTTTTCAGGAGTATGTTGATGAGAAATGTCACCACCTCCATTTTTACCCACAGTATATCTACAATAAATAAGAGCAGGCAGAGAGAGACAGAGGGAAAAAATGAATAGATTCTTCCCATCCCTGTGCACCAACTGCTACCCTGATTACCCATCATCAGTCCTAACTCCTGCATCACCCCAGGTGCCAGTCAACAAGGCCTATGTCATTTGCTTTGCCATCATCGCATTGTCCACTCACTTGCTCTGCCCTTCTGTCCATTTCACTGAGCTGGAGCTCCCAGCAGCAACTCTAGAAGAGAAGAAGAGGTGGGGAATGGGGACTGGAGCATGCGTGGCTCTAGCAAGCCCCCCAGATCCCACAGTCCAATGAGAAGCCACTAAATACACAGAGATGTAAAGCCAGCTGTCTAGTCAAGAGTGCTGAACTGAGGACTTGATCCCACTGGGGCTGATAGAGTGGGGGTGTGGAAGGCATCACAGGGAGGCTGGAAAGAGCCTTTGCTTTGGAATCAGATCTGGACTTGGAATCCCAGCTCTACCACATAGTATGATGCGAACTTGGGAAGTTACTTAATTCTCTGAGCTTGACTGACTTATTTGGAAAACAGGATAACAGTCCCTAGGCACCATAATGCCATCAGGAAGATTAGATGAGGTGACCTAGACGAGTACCTGATACACCACAGGCGCTTCATGACTGTCACATCCTACTGACCACCAACTCAGATTTGAAACTAAAAGTGAGTTCTTTTACGGTTTAAAGCAAGTCCCACCTGCTTTGTTTTTTCAGTTCCAGGTGCAAAGCATTGCCCCTACCTATGTTTGATTGCTATGTTCTCCCTATTCTGGTTGTGTATCAAGTGTGATAAAAGCCTGTTCAGGCAACCAGGTGTGAACACATCTGACTTTGGATGGTCCAAATCATCTTCACTCAAATAGAAGTGTGGATCCTGGACTTTGTAAACTCTAAGCATTTCTTGATAAGATAATGTAATGATTAACCTCTGTGATATCACTAGCAAAACACAAACATTAAACAAGCTTGAATGGACAAAAGTTCGAAGAACTCTAAAACATTCAATAAGGAAAGGCCATATTAAATTTCCCCAGTATTCTCAACCCCCTTGTTCTAGACAAGAACATCCCCTGTTTATATTCCTAAAAATTTAATACTGAACACCACTGACCAACTGGGTGAGGGAGGAAAGCATCTTAATTCTACAGACGGCCATGCCTATTCTTTTAAAACTGTACTCTCTTCATATGGTATAAGGACCTTTAAAATGGTTCAAACAAGTGTAAGTTACTGTTTAAGGGAAATGGAGTAGAGAAGACCTTACCCCTTTAATGTGGCTCCTAAGTTCATCTGATTCCAGGTCATGCATTCAAGTTGGGAGGTCATTTGGTATAAATTGTCACTGTTAGAGAAAAACATTCAGAGTTAGAAATGCATAATACAAAAGACACATACACATGCAACTGTTTCTCCAAAAAGCAATCCACTTTTAACTTTTCTTTACAATGAAAGCCTCCACACTTTCCAGAATGACAGAATTCAGGAGTCTGAAATGATTTTCATTTCATCCCACTGATCTCTGCACGTCATTCACTTCACACACAGCAGAAAGGATGTGAGAATAATTTGGAAGCCTTTAAAAAACCTTAGTAGAGCAAACACTGAAGTTTCTAAAGAGGTATTAAACCTCTGAAGGGAAGAGGCTGAAGGGAGTGAAACTTTGAAAGGCAACACAGGCTGGATAGCTCAACATTAAAGTTAAAAGCCTGGAGCTGAAAGTAAAAAGACAGCAGATTAATTATTCGTGAAAAGGCCATTAAGTTGTTTTAATCAAAAGGATAAGTATCATGTGGATTATGAGGGCCTGAAAAGTCAAAGAGTGATGGGTGATGGATGGTCTAATACTCAAGGATGTGACAAGCGAAAGAAAGGGGATGATAAACTCTAGATACAACTGAAGGAATCATTCTCTATAAATTGTATAGTCACGGAGTGTTTTTTTAAAGCCCCCAACTCAGTTCTAGATTATATGAGGGAAAACAATGGCTGATCATTTACATTAAGACCCCAAAGGAAAAATATCTCACCATATAAACCAACCAAAAGTTTTTCTCTCCCTTTTTTTTTGCACATACAACTCTTAAAAATATCATTATTACATATGCTTTAAAACACATCTCTAAATGCATTATAGAAGAGCTATCACATCTATTTCCCGAAACAACATCCTTCTCAAAGTATCCCGCATGCACAACTCATGAACATCTTTATTATATGCTTTTATGTTTATTAATTTATTAATTTTATATTTATCTCCTTCCTAAAAAACTAGCACATAACTCAATTACCAGAAATCTCCTAAGTAACCAAGCTCAACTAGGAATAAATGTAGTTCTGAACTGAAATGGTTAATTATGAAATTTGAGACCCAAGAGATTAATGGTTTGTCTGGGAACGCTTGGTCTAAACACATTACAGAAGAACATTTCCACTCCACCTTCATGGCAGAAGGGAAAGAAGGTAAGAAGCTTTCAGTATGTAATGTATGATACCAGACTGCAAATTCTGGACAATATCCACCTTGTCACGGCATTCCTTTGGACTGCTTCATCCATCGGGCAGAGGTAACACCAAAGTTTAATTAAGAGAAGGTTTTGTAAGGCCAGCCAAACTGGGGACTTGTGGAGGGGTGAGGGAAATTACAGTATTTATCCCTTGGAAAAAATGAACACCATGCCCTCTCTCAGCATAGCTTGATAAATCATGGTGGAGTCCATCTGCCTCTCATATAATCACTGAAAATTATTTGGAACTCCTTAGTGGTGGGTACACAGGATAAGGAGGAAATCAGATTCCAGGAGGGAATTTTACGTATGAAATGTGAAGTGACTTCAAACTCGAAGTACGCGTAGTTTCATTAGTCAGTGCATATCTGGACCCCATCATTCATCCCTGTGTCTGACTGGCTATTATGCTACCACAATATCCTACATATCAATGAAAAAAAAATGATTAGTTTCTCCTGCAGCTTCCCTGTTCACAGCAGCGGCCGGTGCTGGTCTGTGCCACTACGTTTCGCAATTCCACGAATTCTTGCTGTAAGGCCAGTGTAATTAATTCCTGAAGGACCCCAATTTTTATTAGAAGTGCCAGCCTGCTGCATTTAACATGGGAGAGTTTCTTGAACTTTCTTTGGGCTGACAGTTCATTAATAAGCGGCCTCCTCCACAATCTCTACTGGTTTTTGTTCTCCTGCGCCTTTTCATCAGGCAATCCATTTATTAATCTTGCCATTAATCTCAGCCAACAGGCATTGTATTCCCCAGGCAGCTCTCTATTTTTGTCACTGATTTTTAAAAAATTGTTCACCAACTAAAATCACTCAGCCCCAGTTGACAATTTTCCTAGGTCCTATTGGGATGTGGGATCTTTCTGAAATTATTTCCTCCTTGCATAAGACTAAGAACACTGTAATTTTCAAGAGGTCTGAGAAGCAAGATGAGTGACAGACGTTTACACATATGGGTCAACGAGTCCCAAATATCTAACTTTATGATTTAGGAATTTTCTCACAGACTTAAAGAATAGTCCAGCAGATTCCTAAAGGGAAAATAATTTTAAGGACATTTTCTTGGCCCCCAGAAAGAAAACCTTCTAAACTACAGAATCTATGTCTTATATATGTATCTTCCTAGTGGGTGCTTGATAAATACTCTCTACCACACCACCCAATATGGTAGCCATTAGTCAGACATGGCTATTGAGCACTTGAAATATGGAGAGTACCACACGTTGAAATAAGATTTGGGCTTTTGAGGTTAGATAGAATATTTTAAAAATTAATTTCCTGTTTCTTTTTTTTTTAATGTGGCTATTAGAAAATGTCAAATTACATAGATGACTTGCATTACGTTTCTATCGAACAGTGCTACTCGGTAAATGTTAAGACCTTGAGCATATCAGTTCAGCTCTCTGCACCTCAGTTTTCTCATCTGTTAAATGGGAATATTAATCTCAATCAGTCTAACTTTACCAGGATGTTGTGAAGCTCTAATACTGGCTCTTTCAAGACTATACAGATAATATATTTTAACTTTTTCTAATCCATCAAATTTTGTATAGTACATTCACACATCACCAATACTCCTCACAACAACTCTGTGAGGCAGGTGTAATTATGATCCCCATTTATCGGAGGAGGACAGGGGCTCAGAGAAGTGCCTAGTGCTGACTTGCCTGATGCCCCCACCTCTACCCTGCTAGGCCCCTTTAAAGGCTTCCTGGCATTATTTGACCTCTGAACCTTGTCCTCTCACTACCATTTAAATGATAGTAAAAATAATATAATAATACAAACAGGAGTCTGGAGGTGAAACAGAACATACTCAAGGGAACATCATGACCTTCTCTGTCTCCGAGATGTGGTGCCCAACCACATCCTCTTCACCTGATTAAGAACAGTGTGCCAAGATCCCAGTAGGACCCTCACTTCGATTTCAGTGGTCCTGATAGCTCAGCTTGCAAATCCTCAAAAGGGGAGAGAAGGTGGAAAGGGCCAGTGGGGAAGGACTTTCAGAAAATCCCCAAGCAAAAACCAAACAAACAACAACCACCACCAGATAGGTTTCCTGAGGCTGGCCATAGGATCAGAGCACAGCCTTAACCACATCCTGCCTTCTGTTGGCTGCAACTCCTCAGCGGCTCAGTCAGTCAGCTTGGCTGGCACCATCTTTCAGCTGGATGACAATGACAGTAGTGACAATAGCTGCTGCTGGGAGAGGACAAAATGCGAATTTGAACTAAAAATACTGGTCCCAAGCATGCTCAAAATATGATCTCTCTGGGCAGTTGGTCAACACCCAGCTCTCATCATGAAAAGCCACGAAAAGAGGCAGCACCAGTAGAGGAAAATATGATCCCTGGCAAATAAAGCATCTAATTACTAAATAACCACTGGAGGTGTCGACCACCTCATTCCCAGAGGAGATCAGATAAGCAGGTGGTTTGGCTCACAGTGGCCACAGTGGTCATGTAGGCATTTCTGCTCCCCATCTAACTCTGTCTGTTTGGAAGTGAACTCTGAAATTGCTGGCTGCCAAAATATATTCCAAAAGTCATGGTGTCTTTTATATTTTTAAGTAGATCTTTAAACAGAAAAAGTCACTGGTTTCCTATGTAAGAAATGTTTGAAGTTGGAAGCAAGGGAGAGAGGAAAGAAACTTCTATAACTGGGATTAATGCAAGTTGGAGTGAAATAAAAGGAAGTCAGTCCTAGCAAAAAGGGGAACTTAAAAGGAAATCAGTAGTAGATCATATAGAGTTTGCTTTGGCCTGGACTGCAGTATTACTGAGTTCTTGACCTCTGCACAAAAAGAAAGGAAGAGAAAAGCTCTCGGCTATTATCTGGACCAGAACTCCCCCACTCTTCAAATGCATGTGTAATTCAAGTACATTTTCATCTTTAAGTGTGTTTAAGTATATCCAGCAGAACAAAGTAGAAAAGTCCTTATTACCACTGGAATGGAACTGTTGAACCTGATTAAGACTGGAGTTACCTCTGCCAGACGGTTGCTGGCTGGCAAACCAGCATCTTGGTAGAAGAAAAGTATTTCCCGAGATCAAGGAAAAAAATTCCTCATAAGAAAAAGGCACATGTAACTGGCATCTGTGATCAGAATTCATGATGTTTCCAGGGTTTGCTGTAATAGCTCTGCCCCACGCCTCTACCTGACGACCCAACGCTCGTGCACAGAGGCTGCAGCCAAACTTCCACGCAGACTCTTTCCTGCGTTCTTCCCTCCAAGGCGCCACGGAGGCTGCCTGTTCAGAAATTTCTGCTCAGCAGGCCATGGTGAATAATCATTTTACAGTCAATCTCTTGGTATTGTAATTTCTCTCTAGCTCACCAGTTAACCAAAGAAAAACCCACAGGGGATTCCACTTCTATTAATAAACACTTGGTCAGCACAAATGTTGCAGGAATAATTGAAACTAGATTTTTCCCGCTCCCTGGAGACAAGTCCAATTCAAGCCTTTCTTTGGCTTTGATAACACTGCCCACCACCCTGGAAACCATTTCAGACTTTCTGCCTTCATGCCTACCTATATGGGAAACAAATATCAGTATTGTCTTAAACGAAACTTGGACACCATGTACAGTGTTTGTAGACGACACGTAGGAAGAGGCATTATTAATTATGATTTTATTTCTTCGGTGACAGATGTCCTCTGATTTAATTCTACATTGAAGGCTAACCTAAATGGTAGATCATGTACTTCCCACTGACTGGATTCCCCAGAAGCTCTATGGCTGCTAAGGAAGCTTCTCTCACATGGAAGACAGTCTACCGGTAACAGGCTCCACTGTCAACTTCATCATTGGATTGAATTGTCAACATTCAATTAAAAATATTCAAATTAGCAATGACTGCTTCTGAATTGGAATAGTTTTACCTGCTAGAGGGCCAAAGGAAACATGCATTCTCATTTAAATTAGTAGCACAGTTGCTAAAAATGAATATGTAAACCTAATAAGAGTGCAAAAAGAAAAGGAAACTAGAATGTCTAAAAAAAAGTGTATGGGGGAATATTTTTCAAACACAGGGCACAGAACTCCTTTTCAAAGTAGCTGTGAGAATCAACCCGTGAAATGGGCATGGTCAGGGACTGTGGGCTCCAAGGAGCTCAGCAAGCTGACGGAGAGAGGGGGACTTGTGGAAGAGGATTCAAGGGAAGTGAGCAGGGAAGGCCCAGCTAGCTGCCTGTTCTAGGTCAAAATCAGGGGAAAACTGTGCTTAGTGTGGTTGGACTTCACTACTTTTTCCCCTCAGGGTAGCATGGGGTCCCTCCTTCCCTGGGACCTTGCCTCTGAGCAAGCACAGACCAGGGTGGCCCTGGAAGCTGTCGCTCCCCCTGGGTCTGGATGGAAGGGAGAAAGGTCTCTGCCACTTCTGCCTGTTTCTTTAGGAGCCTGGACTGAACTTCAGTAGTTCACGCCCAGTGAGCGGTAAAGGGAAAGCTGGAGGAGTCTGGAGCTTGACAGACAGCTGCTTTGTGAGTTAAGACTTCAGGAGAAAGTTCCAGTTGGCTCCTACAATACTCACCCACGAAAATACCGCCTCGGATCCACTGAGCGATTTCAATTGAAAACTATGGGTAAAACTAATGGATAACGGGGTTTCTTTCACCAATGCGAGGAATAAAGACCTTCCTCTAGCAAGACCTAAGGCAGATGCCACGTTTGGAAAGGAATGGCCTTAACCATCAGGAGAGGCAGCAGGGTGCAGAGGGTGGGAAGATGGATTCTGGAGCCTCGCACTTGCTCTGTCCCTTACTGTGTCACGCTGGGCAAATTCACCTCCAAGGGCTTCAGTTTCCCCCTCTGTCAAATGGGGGTGATAACCTATTGCCTACCTCAAAGAGTTTCAGATCAAATGTAAATAAGTCAATACTTGCGAAGTGCTCAGAATGGTTTCTGGAAGTAGTAAGCTTATATAAGCATTTGTTCTTACTATTTATTAGCAAAGGTGCTGGCACAGACTGTATAAGGGGAATATTCCAGGTGGAGGACACTGAGTGGCTTGGAATCCCTCAGCGATTCAGAGCACACATGAGCTTTGAAGGCAGAGAGACTAAGAATCAAATCTTGGTTCTGATTCTCACTCGCTGTGTAACTTGAGCAGGTTACTTGGAGTCTCTGAACCTACCTCCTCTTCAGTAGAGTGCGGATGACCGTACCAACCTCGTGGGTAATCAGAAGAACTAAATGAGTAAACTGAGGGAAGCACGCAGCGCAGTGCCCAGCAGCACACAATATGCAGTAAAGCCTAGTGATTACGTAATAAGGGCTGTGAGTGCTGGGCTCCAGAAGGGCTGGAATCTGTTCCAGAATTCTTTAGACAAAATTCTACCCACTCTCAATACGGTGGGGAGAGAGTACGGAGAAAACTATCTCCTAACACTTCCCGTAAGTTGATTGGGGTGTCATTTTCTATTCACTACTAATCACATCTGTGTATAGCTGTAACTCCTCCGATCTGTAACCTGAAAGAGAGGAGAGAATCACTTTACAGTTCTCTCAGACTAGGGAGAGAATTTTGAGAATTTCCTCAAAGCAAATTCACATTGTGCAGTGCTTATCTAATGTCAGTGTATGTACCTTTAGGTCATGTGGGAAGGGAGACTAAATCCAAGAATGGGGAGACAGAAGCTTTGGAAGGGCAGGGCAAAGAAGCTGGGCAGGCTGCCTTAGGGGGTCAAGTGCAACAAGTCAAACAAAATACAGGCAAGCCTTTCACAGGAGGTCCCAGGTTTAGACAGAAAAGGGACCAGAGCCAGGGATCAGAAGAACCACTGAATATCTAAAATCTAAAAGTTTAGCCGTTAAGTGATTAAAGTTTAGTTGTACTTCCTATGCTTTTTCAAACACTGTGTTCACAAAAGCATTTAAATATCCTTCAAACATGTTTAGGAGTAGGGAAGAAGGAAATGACATAACCATAATGGTAGTAATGTTGATGCGCAGATCCAATTTTAAAACATCCCTACAAATGTCCATCCATCATTACTGCAGGGCAAGTACCTGATCTTTGAAAAGTGATTAGAAATGCTGTCAATTTAGAGTGGATGGAGCTTCAAAGACTCAGCACAAACTTCAAGGAAGCAAACTTTTCCTACGGGGTCACAAATTTTGTTTCAGGAGATATTACTTAGAGATTTTCCTGTAACAAGAGAAAATGGTATTTTTATGACATTCATATAAAAATGAGCAAAGAAGTTCCAATTATGTAGAAAGAAGAAAGGGATAAGCAAATATCTCTGAAAGATGAACCTGACAAAATTGCTTTATACAGTGGCCAGTTAGAAGATGGATTAGAAAATGTGAAATTTTTATGTATAAAATGCAATCCAAGTGATTTTTCCTGCTTCCATAGCAACCACTCATTCAGCCCTAAGTCAAAATCCATCACAGGGACTCAGTTTGGAGAACTGCTGCTAAGACAGAAGTCGTGATCACTTTATCCCCTACTCATTTTTAGGCTGTTCAGTCCCTTCTTAGGGACCCACAGGGTGGATCTAGGCTTGAAGAGGGGAGAGTAAGGAATGTGTGTAACTGTGTCACTCCTGAACCAGACTCCAAAGCCTCCCAGTCCCCAACCTCCAAGCACGTAGCCGGACCCATCTAAATAGCACCCATTCCAGCATCAAGGTCTTCCTCTCTGCTTGGGGTGAGGCGTCAGCCAGGAGCCAAGGGAGAATGACTGGGTCAAGATCATCTCACTGGGAACCATTCCATCTGTTCCCCCAATGGCTAGAATAAGAGCAATGCTACTCTGGCAATAGGCAGGAGCAGCTCCTTAAAAAGGATGGCAATGACCCTACCATCTCAGTTTTGCTTGGAGAGGGGGTTCACAACAGAGATTTCAGATCCTGTACCTATTCCAGTGAGTTGACCCACCAAGGGCTGGTGCAAAGATGGCTGCTCGGGACAGATCACTGGGCCTGAGGTGCCAAAGAACAGAACTGGGTTCTAACTAGAGAGGGAGAAAAGGAGGGTGAGAAGGTGTGACCATTCAATACCTCTATCTGGGCAAAATGCATGTCTTCCCCCCCCCCCTCTCTAAAATTTAAAAAAAAAAAAGGCGGGGGGGGGGGGAGTAGGGAGGAAAAAAAGTTATCTTGAATCCAAGATCAGATTAGATATGCCGGATTTCCCGATCAAAAGGAAAGGTTTCCAAAATCTGTGTACTGTAGGCGTACAGAAGTAGACGGGCTCCACCCTGTCCCTCCCCGGGATGGGAGAATCAGACCAGTCCTAGGCTCGGTTTCATAAACACGTCGGAACATTGGCATGAGCCGCCTGCGGGCTCAGGAGCGAACATTCCTTCCCCTCCTCCACTTGTGGGGCTGCAGGTCCCCCAGGCGCGGCCATTCCTTCCACCAATCTCCCAGGGCAGACGCTTTTCCTTCCTTTATTACCTCACTACCTCCTTCCCTTGACGTCAGTCCCGGGTCTTCCAACAGAGAGGAGGGAGGATGGAGATGAGTCTGGGGCAGTCGGTATCAGGATCCCCGCAGCACCGGG
Organism: Tursiops truncatus; assembly: GCF_011762595.2. Classification (NCBI taxonomy): domain Eukaryota; kingdom Metazoa; phylum Chordata; class Mammalia; order Artiodactyla; family Delphinidae; genus Tursiops; species Tursiops truncatus. The sequence goes on from NC_047041.1 coordinate 82,630,579, forward strand.
TGGGGGATACGGATGGAATATGAGGTAATGCGCGCCCAATCCCCGGCATCCAAGGCCGCGATCTGCCACTTCCCTCCCTCCGCCCCACCATCCCGCCCAGCTCCAGCCGGTATAGTTACTAGGCAACCCTATCGGTGACGCGGGATGCCGGCCAAGTTCACCCAAAGTTGAAGAGTAAATTTGGGGGAGAGAAGGTGGAGGGTGGAGCAAGAACCTAGAGAAGGCACGAGGAGCTGGAAAAGAGTCTGCAAGTAAAAGAAGCTGGTCTTCGGCCTCACGGGAACAGGAAGAACGGCGGGCGCGGGCTGGAGCGGTCTCCCCGCAGGTACCGCTGCCGCCCGACCACAGTCCCGCACACAGTCCGGGGTAGCTGGGCGCTGGGGACGACGCCCACAGAGTGGTGCTGCAGCCCGAGACTCTGGGGGACAGGGGTGGGGAGAAGGCTGTGGCTCGAGTGTACGCGCCCTCGAATTCGTCCCAGAGAAGGCTGGCGGGTGTGGCCAGTGCGCGAGGAGAGGCTTGAGGAGTGAGAAGAAACGAGTGGGAGTGGACCCCGTGTTTAATCTTTGATCCCTAGGAAGCTGAAGTCCTCCCAGCAAAGAGCCCTTTTAAAAAATACTCCTCAATATCGGCTCGGTGCTTTGTGACCGCCTGGAGGGGTGGGATAGGGACGGTGGGAGGGAGGGAGACGCAAGAGGGAAGAGATATGGGAACATATGTATATGTATAACTGATTCACTTTGTTATAAAGCAGAAACTAACACACCATTGTAAAGCAATTATACCCCAATAAAGATGTTAAAAAAAATACTCCTTAAAGCGCCGCTCTTTCTTCTTCATCTCCAAACAGTAATCGCCCTCATTTATATTCCAAGTAAGAACACAGTGGGGGTGGGGGGGGACTTCCCTGGCGGTCCAGTGATTAAGACTCCGCGCTTCCGCTGCAGGGGACGCGGGTTCGAGCCCTAGTCGCGGAGCTAAGATCGCGCATACCGCGCGGCGCGACCAAAACCAAAAACCAACGTACACACACAAAGTAAGAACGCCGGGAGACGGGGAAAGCTACTTCTTTCAAATAGGAGCCAGGAGAGAGGCTTTCACTTGCTTTATGGAGACGAGTGGGCTAGAGGCGTACTTTGCCTCCAGGACCCTGCACGGCCGCATCCGGGCTGCCCCGCGTCGGACGTTCCCGTGCCCGCTGGCTCGAGCGCCCCCTCCGAGGTCGCGAGGACCTAGATGAGGTGCCGAGCGCCTTCCTACCTGCTGTAGGGCGTCCTCAGCAGCAGGGCCTGGCTGCCTGTGCAGCTGTCGGTGGGCGTGTGGCAGCCGTAGACTGGGGGCGGCACGGAGTACTGCTGTTCACCTGCAGAGAGCCAGGAGAGCGGGGTGAGAGCAGCACACCAAGGGCAGGGGGTGCGAGGCCGCGGTCAAGGGCTGGGGCAGAGCGTCCTGAGCTGGGCTCCCAGGCTGCACTGGGGGCCCTAGGGCCTGGATGCCGGGGCGTGCAGAGAGACGGCCTACAGGTCACAGCGAGCTAAGCCTCTCACTTCACATTCCCTTAGCAGTCACGGCACAGAGCACCGAAAAGACCCTCTGGACATTCGCGGTCTCGGCTGAGCGGAGTTAACATACTTGGGGTGGGGGGAAACAATCTTTTCTTTTGAGTGAGATTAGGCTAATTATTTCTAAAATTCTTTTAGCTATCCTCTCCTCCCTTCCCCAATTTGCTGTGGGTTGGAAATTCCTGGGGAGTGAGGGGTAGCATGGAAGAAGGGGAGAAAGACCCCACATCATTCCCTCCTCTTACCCAGCGAGCCCTGCTGGCCCATGGGATCCTCGTGCTTGAAGGAGTGATTGGGGAACTGTGCCGCGTGGTGCGAGGGCGTGTGACCGTAGCTGGGCGTCCCGTCGAAGGTGACCGTGCTGTATCCTGCGGGCGCGGCCGAGAGAGAAACAGTGTCGGCGGGGAGTCAGGGACCGTGTGTCTGAACCAGAACCCGGGCGAGGAGCGCCCAGCCCCTCATTCGGATCCCGCTGCCTCAGCCCCCAGGGCTTGCAGAGAGAAGCCGGGCCCAATGCGACCTCGTGACAGGCTCCCCGTCCTTTCCCGAGTAAAACCCAGGCCTCCCCACCATTTCCCAATTTATTTACGCCCTTGTCTTTCACGGTGTCCGCCGCTTCTGCACCGAACACCTCGCAAGTATGAAAGCCGACAACCGCTCGGCGGAGAAAGTTGTTCTCCCCCCAAAACTGGGCAGCGCGAGCGACCGAAATGAATCTGCTCGCCTGACCCGGCGCTGACTCGCAGCCGTAAATCAGAGGCCCGCGCACCAACTTTCATTAATTACTCGGGGCCAGTTAAACGGCATGGGCTTTAAATGGGGAGAGTAATTACAGAGTAATGTTATCTGTCTGAGGCTGCGCGAGCGACCCGACACCATTGACACCCAAGGCCCTCGGGAAAGCTGGTGAGGGGGAAAAAAGAAGGGGCCTTTCAAGTTGGGCCCACAGGCCTCGACCCTGCGCCCTCCTCCTTCCTACCTCGGACCCACCTCGCGCCCAGAGGGTCGGACTGTGACCACCATTGCCGGGGCGGACTTCCTCGCGCACCAGTCCAGGAAGCCTGTTTGTTTCAGTGTGCCTGAGACTCTACCTCCCTTTCCCTCCATGGTATGCACTGGTCCTCTGCCTCAGTTTCCCTGCCGAGAAACCGAGGGCAATACCGCCCGTATTCTTCCCCAGCTCTCCAAAAGTGAGGGGGAAAAAAAACCCAAAAACGTGTTGGTTGAGAAACGTAGTCTCTTTCTGTGACTATTGTCACTAAATTACTTTAAACATTTACCCAACTAGCTTCCGCAAAGCTGTAGCTGCCTCTGGGGAAAAAGTATCCTCCAGCTAAGATAAAGATCAGTTCTGAGCCCTGAACCCAATGGTGGGGTCCCTGACTATGCGCAGGCTCAGTAGTCTCTGGCCTGAGGTCCTGACCAAGTGACGAATCAGATTGGTCCAGACGCTCACATCGGCTCCCTGCAGGGCCACTGGGCCAGACCCAGTCCCCCCACCCTCAGCCCCGCCTCTGGGCACTGAGCTGAGTCTCCAAACCCCGCTCAATTCTTGGGAGTGGGATAAGTCAAATGAACCCCATTCCCCCACTCTCGCCCCAGACATGGTCAAGACTCTACAACAGGTGTCCAGTGAAGACTCAGATTGAACAGTGAAAGGTGGCCATTACTCACATCTTTCAAATACACATCTCCCCCCAAAAAAAACAAAAACCGACCTTCTACAGTCCACTTCGGGGAATGTGGTGTGTCAGTGTGGGAGGGAGGGTTTGACCAGGTCTTCATTACCGGATTGTACAGGGGAGTCCAAGTCTCACGCACCAATTGGCGCCACAGGTTGACAACTTAAGAAGCCACCAGCTTTTATAATTTACATGACCCCAGAGGCCTCCATTTCTGGCCTGCTAAGTGGGCAAAGATAACCCCCGCCCCGTTAGCTGTCAGGAGTGGGTGAGCGCGCTTGGGCTTCCAGGCACTTCACTTTGGGAGCGGAGGCCAGGCTGTGTTTAAGGCCTACCAGGCCGCTGACAAACGAAATTTGGCTCCAAGCACCCAGTTTTGCAGAGGGAAGGCCGAATTTTCAAAGACCATTTTTTAAATAAAGAGGAGAAACAGAAGCAATAAAGGAGTTGTCTCTAGACGAACCCTTCTCCATTCCTGAACCGATGAGAAGGCAGTGGCCCGGGCACCGTGCTGTCCTCGGAGGCAGGCTCCGCAACCTTCGGTGCGCGGCTAGTGCCACGGGTTGCGGGCTGCAGCTCCTGCGCCGGCCGCGTCGCCTCCGCACCCTGCGAGGCTCCCAAGGACCCGTCCCAGACCGGACACCGGACCGCTGGGCAGAGGCTGGCCTCCAACCCCCTCTCGCAGTCCCCCTCCCCGGAGAGGGGATGGGCTTCGGTGAAAGGGCCCTCAGAGAGGAGGGAGAGCTCTTTAAATTAGAAACTTGTCGGATGCGGAACTGATCAGAGCGTGCTGTCCCGGGGCCTAGCGCTGAGCCAGGCGCGGAGGGCGCGGGGGCGGAGGCCGGGGGAGGGACAGCTGCCGGCAGAAAGGGGCAGCGTGTTCAAAGGCTCCTTGTACAGGCCTTAGAGGGAGAGGCTCGAGGGGCCAAGGTAGTGCCTTTCCCACGATTAGTCTCGGCCGGGGAAGGGAATGCAACCTTGACCGCGGGGAGAGGCGAGACACGCTGTGCGCTTCTCTCCCCCGCCCGACGCAGCGGAGGAGCCCGGGAACCGCCTGGCCGCGCCAGGCCCCTCGGGAGCTGAGAGGGATGAAGTGGACAGCAGGCTCAGTCAGGAAGGTGGTCCCAAGGCTGAAAATCATGACTCCGCAGCTGCCGCAGCATACGGGGAAATTTGTCCCGCAACGAAATACCCTCTCCAATGCGACCCAAGGGGGGCGCCCTTGGCCCTAGGGCTGAGCTGGTGTCCCCACGTGACACTAGGGTGGCCCGGTGATAACAAGGCCTCCTGTAGGTATAGGGTGCTGCGCGCCAGCCGGTCTGGGGGAATCGGGCAGACTGTCAAGCAGTCTTTGTCTTCCCTTCCCAAACCCTGCACTTAGTCTAGGGCTATCGAAGTCCTCGCCCTTCTTCTGCCCCGGCAAATTCCCCACCCCTCACACAGACTACAGTGAGTTGGGTGCCCATCCAGCAGGCAAGAGAAAATCCATCTCAACAGCGGGGCCTAGATCCCTGGGAAAGGAGGTAGAAATAACCTAGAATGGTCTGGGTTTGAGTCCAAGTTCTGCCACAGAGAGATCTCCTGCACACATTATCTCTTAGAGCCTAGATTTCCTCATCCAAAAATAAGGGGCTCCTCCAGTGTTAGGCTGTGAGCTTCCTGAAAAGGTTGAGGCACTTTAATTGTCTTAACATTCAATCCCCAGTGCCTGGCACAGAGTAGGTGCTCAATAAATGTTTCCTGAATTAATATTTAGAAGCAAGATTAGAATACCAGCTATAATATTTAAGCAATTGGGAAAAAATGAGGTGTGATACCTTGGGGTGGGGGGAGGTTCAAGAGTGCCAGCAATTGTCCCCACCCCTGGGCCATTGCTAGGTTGCCCTGCCTGGGGACAGGGATCTCGAAGCTTGATTCCTCTCCGCCTCGGCCTGCTGATGGCCATTCCCACACTTTGGGGAAGGAATTGATGCCCTTGCTTTCCCCTGGTTAAGCCTCCTGCCAAGACTCTACATTGCTGGGAGAGCTGCAGGAAGCCCAGAAGTCGAGAGAATAAATCTGAAATCTCAGGGCCCCAGGGCCCACTCTGGTTGCCAATGCCAGGGTTGAGGCACAAGTGGCTTCTGACATCCGACCCCAGCTCCCAGCTGCTGGCTGAGTCCCAAGGACTGGTCAAGTGTGATCCCTTTATGTTTTGATTACAAGAGAGAACCTAAGCCCGAAGAAGACAGGAACCCGCTTACAGGCTGTGGCCTGGATCTGGGGCCGCCTCTCTACTGGGCTATTTCCCAGGATGGGACTCCTTTACCTGCTAGTCGGTCTCCAGCTCCCAAGCCCCTTTTCTCTTTAACATCCTGGGCCTATCCTCTAGAAAAGAATTGGGATTTTTCCTTTTAGCATATTGCCCACTGGCTAGGACGCCCACAGTCTCACTCCTGAGGCTGAGTTGATGAAATTCTGGGCACCAGCACCCTGTAGAAGGATGGACCCAGGGATCCAATCAAAGCCACAGAGTCCAGGTTCCAAAACCCCCGACAGAACCTAGATGGTTTCAAATAAATGATAATGGTAGTATTTTGCACAGGGGGTACTTAGATCAAATAGCTTCTCAGGTGTCTTCAAATAGCAAGCATCCATACAGAGACTCACTCATGTCACACACCTGCCTGCCAGTCTTGCCGTTTCTGGTCCAACCAAGTTTACGTGGCTGCTGCCTTCTGTGTTTAGAACCCCTGCGGGGGGAGGGTCGGACTTCTGCTTCTGTGGCATAGAACTTCAAACCTGAGCCAAACACCAGGTTGCCCATCTTGGCTCTCCTCTTACAGATGGGGAAACTGAGACCCGGAGATTTGCCAGAGGTAACACCAGCCTGCTAATTAGAGGTGGTACGATCAGAGGAAAAGAATCTGTAACAGTCACTGAGCTGTTCCAATACTCCCTGAGTTTGAAACACGAATTTCCTTTAGGAAAGACCTAGAGTGGAGGGACCCCATGGACGGGCTTGAGGTTCTTCCACAGAACATGGATCCCAGGTTCCCCGAACGAAAAGAGGAGGGCGGTTTCGGTTTTGCCAGGGCTTCGGGTGGGCTAGGTGCTCGGGGCTGGGGTAAGATACGAACAGCCTAGAAATACGGTTTTAGAATGTGCGTGAGAAGGCGGGAAGAACAGGGCCCTTCTTCTGAGCCTCGGGAGCCGCAGCACCTCCTGCAAACAGTACACACTCTGTTCCTCCTAGCCCACGCATTCTAGAAACATCCCAGTCCCTAGGCCCGAGGGAATTTTTGCTCTAGGAAAAGCATCCACGCCTTTTTTAAAGCATTTCCTAAAATATCAAATCAACCCGAATTGGTTTAGGTTCCCAACAGCGCACAAGTCTAATTAGAATAAACTTAGAAACGAAAATACAAAGGTTCGGCATGACTGGTTCCGCGCTGGTCCCTGAGAAAGAGAAGTGAGAGGGCGCCGGCGCGGGATGAGAAAACCACCGGCTGTGTCCGTCGATGTACAATGACTGAAAAGGGAAAATAAACCTGTCCTTGTTCTAACCTCCAAGTCTTGCAAAAATCTTTCTCCAGCTAAGTCCCGTGTTCAACGACAAGGAGGCACCAGAGGCGGGCTGGAAGGAAGGCCGACGCTCGGGCCTCATTCCACCGCCTGTGGTAGGACCCGGTCCCGCAGAGATTGGAATCAGATAAACGGGGTTCTCTTCCAGCCCTGGGGCCCGCGTGGCCGCCACCTGAGCTGAAACCCAGGAGAGATCCACTTATACACTACCATGCGCTGGAGCCACAGGCCAACACGGACACGGGTCCAGGAAAGCCACTGTTGTCTCTAGCTCATTCATTTACGCATTCTAGTGCTCCAAGGTGCTTACTGTGCCCCCCTTAGGTCTAGAGTGGCTCCTGGACATTTTGCCGTGGCAGAGGCAGCAAAGGCTGCTCACCCTGCGCTGGTCCCGCTCTGAATCCAGGGTCTAAAAAGTCCAATGCCTGGCGACAGTTTGGTGGTGCCTTGAGCGACAAAACCTCTTCCCGAGGCAGAGCCAGGCATTGCACCGGTTCCCGCTTCCCACTCCCACGGGGAATAGTCTTAGAATCTCCCGAGGTCCGAGGAGCCCCAGATGACCTCCCGGCTCATGCGAAGAGTCCGGTTCCCCGCTCTGGAGGATGTCAGGGGCCCATGCCCTGGACTCCCTCGTCTTGCCCTCCTCTCCCCCAGCTGCTGCTTCCTCTACCCTCACAGTCCTTGGGGAGGCAGCCGAGTAAGCTGTGGCCAGGTAAGGGGTAGGACAGGGGAGTGCCCGCGCGCAGCCACAGCCCCGTCGCCACCGCCCCGCATGTAGGGGGCGCTCCCCAGTCTGCTTACCCTGGTTGCGAATAGCGGGCTGGCTCTCGAGGCAGCTGGGCAGGTAGGGCGCGTTGGGGAACATCCTGGCCTGGCCGGACGACGCCTGGCTGGGCGGAGGAGGACCGAAGGGTCCGTAGCGACAGGCTCCAGCCGTGCCGGTGAACTGGCCCGAGAAGTGGACGGTGAAGGCGCTCAAGCACTGCTCCTCGTGCGGCTCCGCGCCACCCCAGCTCGGCTCCTGTTTGATGAACGAGTGAGGCGGCGGCGGCGGAGGTGGTGGCGGCGGAGCAGGCGGCGGCGCAGGACCGCCCAAGGAACCGTAAGCCGAGGCGCCCGGGGGCGCAAAGTCCAGCACCGGCGCCCACTGCGCCGCGCCGCTCACGGGCAGGGCGCAACCGCCGCCACCACCCAGGGAGGGTACCGCCGGGAGCAGCGCGTTCAGGTCCCGCACGTCGGAGCCCATTTGCTGTGGCTCAGCCCCGGACGCTCCGCGGCCCCACCGGCTTTGCAGACGCTCGGCGCTCGATTCCGCCGCGCCTAACTTGGCCCAGATGCTTTCCGGGCCCTGGATCCCCGGCTGCTCGGTCTGCTGGAGGCACCCAGGCCCGGAGCGGAGCGTGTGCTTAGACGCTGGCTCCGGGGCACACGTGGATGCCGGCTCTTGCGGCAGGGGGAAGTCCAGGATCGCGGCGAGGAGGCGGCGGGGCCCCGGCTCCTGGGCTGCAGTCCCGGCTATGGGTGGGTGGGTGGGTGGGTGAATGAGTGGGAGGGAGGGCGGGAAGGGGGGAGCGGATAGGCGGTCGAGTTGCGAGAGCCCCCGGGTGTGGGCGCTGCCTTGAACTCCTTACCCCAGCTGCCTGGCTACCCCCAGCTTCCCAAAGCTCAAATAAGAGGGGCCGGCGGCGGGGGAGGAGGAGGAGTCAGGAGTCTCGGCGGCTCCATTCACACCGCAGCCCTAGCAGATTAGGCAGGGCGCGCGACTCCTTGGGGGCGTCCTCGCAGTGGGGGTGGGGGGCGGGCCCGAGGGAGCGTCCCTCTCGGAGACACCCTCCTCTCCTACCCGCCACGCGCTCTCCGTAGGCCTGTGGGACACAATCCTCCCCCCACCTCCCCTTCTCGGCCTTCGCGAGTGTGGGCGCCTTGGGGCACTGGCGAGCCTCTCCAGGTGAGCACTGAATGTCCCCTCTGCATCCCTGTGTGATGGGGGTAGGGAAGGGGTTGTTAATCAGGGAGGGCGGGTTGGAGGGAGGGGCAGGGGGCTCCACGAGGGCGGGAACTTCAGGATAACGCAGAGAACTTTACCGGACTTCAAAGAGGCGGCGGCTCTTGCTTCTAGAGCCGTCAGACTGGACTGGTGGTCATAATCTTGGGGTCACTGGGGAGCGGGGTGGCTTTTTGTGGATTCCAGAGGCCAGACTCAGGCGAACGTGGGTCATCTGGAGGTTGCATCATTTGTGATAAACGGGGCGTATATCCACCGTCTGGTAGTTGGCGACATGGTGAGGTTTGCGCCCAGAGAAGGGCGGTTGCCGCCTACCTAAAATCGGTGTCAGCGGCACTTAATCTCCCTTTCTCATGAGGAGCACCTAACTCTTCTACGGGGAAACCGGGAAAACAAAACGGCGGCTAGTTTGGGAGGGAAGAAAACCCTTAGGGAAATGCCCAGATTCCGGTCGGAGAATCCAGGCGCCGAGTTTGGAGGTTAGCGGGTGGGGAAGGTTTAAGATACGAAGTCCTTGGGGCGAGGTTGGCTCTTGGAGCCGCTCCTGCTGAGCTCTGCCTCCGCTCACTCCAGTCGGGAGTACCATTCTGCATGCGTAGTGACAGATCAGGAGGCGCAAGCCAGGGTGCGCGGACGGAAGAGAGCCTCCAGCGGCCCAAGGTCCAAGGCAGGGTTCTTACTGTTCAGAGCTCCCAGCGCCTGGCATCGCCAAATCAGATTCCTCCCTCCACCCATTCATTCTTTGGGAGCCCCGCGCCCCAGAGCAGGTGCTTGAGGTTTTGTTTTGTTTCTTTTGGTTCTTCCAAAAGAGTCGGCTTCTATCGGGAAACAGACCCTAGGCTAGAAGAGCCGTGAACCTGAATGGGAATGCGCTTCAGGGGCGCGTGGAAACGCCCAGGAGGCAGCGGCGACGGCGCAGCCTGGGACTGCCAGGAGCGCCGGGCGGGAAGCGGCCTGTGGCCGCCTGGCCTCTGACACGAGGCTGGCCGGGGATGGCGCCCGAAGCTTTTCACCCAAGCCCATGTGAAGCAACAATCAAGGTAGTTGCAGTTTTATAAAGAAGCCGGAAGTTTTAAGGCCTTGATTTACTCACAATTTCTTACACGTTGGTTTTAGTTAATTTCCACTACGTAAACGGTAGCCAGGAGTTCTCGCTGCGGACCAGAAGCGTGTGCCAGCTCAAGACCTACACGCTAAGTGCATTTCCCTCCTCTTGGGGTCGCTTGTCTTGGAGGCGCAGGAAACCGTGAGGGCAAAGGTCAGGAACAGGCTCTACCCGTTTGATCGCCGGACCGCTTTCACGGTGGTGGACACTTCTCTGCGCTACTTTGGTGCCTGACTTTGCGAAGTCTTCACTCAGAAACTTTTTCTTTCTTTTTCTTTTTAAAAAAAGAAGTGAAAAGGCACTCGAGGCCAGCTGCTTCTCCCCTACACTCCCTGTGGGCCGCCCACTCCTCGCCCCGCATGTCGCATCTCTAAACCTGCACGGGGCTCCAGGGCTGGGCAGAGGACAGACGCTTTTTGTATTTTCGGTGGAGAAGGACCCAGCGAGATAAAACTTCTCAGGCCAAGTTGTCCCTAGGACGCCCCAGACCACTGTCTCACACCCTTCACTTTTATTTCTACTTCGAAGTCGTTTTTCTTAACTAGGACTCACTCAAGCGCTACGAGGAAAGGCGGCGAGCCCTTTATGAAAGCCCGGGATTTCCACTTCTAAGTGAAAAAGGTCGAGATTGTTTCTTTTTTAATCCTTCTTTGCAATTTTCGGGGGGAGGGTATTTGGAGGAAGGTGGCTTGATTGTGAGCTTTTGCGGTTTTGAATCCCAGATAGGGCAAGGGCTCTTAACTCTCTGAGTTAAAAAAAAATTTTTTGTTTTTTTTTTGCCTGGGGGTGGGGTGAGAGGAAAGGAGGGGGCTAGCAAATTTAGCACTCCTCTCTCACCCGCCATTTGTTGCCTGAGAACTCTTTTTTTTTTTTTTTTAGATGTTGGGGGTAGGAGTTTATTTATTTATTTATTTATTTTTGCTGTGTTGGGTCTGAGTTTCTGTGCGAGGGCTTTCTCTAGTGTGGCAAGCAGGGGGCCACTCTTCATCGCGGTGCGCGGGCCTCTCACTATCGCGGCCTCTCTTGTTGCGGAGCACAGACGCGCAGGCTCAGTAGTTGTTGCTCCGCGGCATGTGGGATCCTCCCAGACCAGGGCTCGAACCCGTGTCCCCTGCATTAGCAGGCAGATTCTCAACCACTGCCCCACCAGGGAAGCCCCCGCCTGAGAACTCTTGAGGGAGGGAAGAGCAGTGGTGCGATCCCCATTTCAACCCTGGGGTACCCCCTCTCCCAGACCTTGTAGTCCGAAGCGGTGGGAGGAGTTCCCTGCAACCCTCAGGGCAGAGAAGTAAGTGCTGCGCGTCCGAAGCCGAAGCCAGAGGGCCTCACCCGAGACGAGGTCTTTGAACGCCCCTAGCCCGTGCCTATGCCCGGGAGCCCAGGTGCCCCGGGGCCAACCCTGGGGAACCCGCACACTACTGCTCTCACGGGGTGCCCTACGCTCCCCACTTGTCCCTGCACTAGGTGACGTTCTCTGCGGGAGATCTGCAGCTACCCAGGCGGACGCGCCCGCTCTGCTGGCCTCGACGCCCTGAGCTGGGCAGAGGGGGAGACAGTCTGGCCGGGAAGAAGGTCCAACCTCCGCCCGCCCCAGCAGGTAGAGCGCTCTCTGCTGCGCCTCCTGTGGCTCGAGACCGGCCCAAGGTCCCAGGGATCTGAGGGCTGCGGAGAACTGGCCGCTCCTTTCTCTCAATCACCTTCCCACCCTCGATAGTACTGAGACCTGTGGCAGTGGATGTGGTCTGAATCACCGATTGGCAGAGCTGGAAATTAAACTCCTTGTTCTACAGAAAAGGAAACTGAGGCCCAGGCAGAGGGAGGAAAGGCAGCTGTGGAGTGCACTGGTTAAGAGCAAGAGATTGGTGGCCAGAGAAAGGAATCTCAGCTCCACCAGGTAACCAGCAGCTGTGCAACCATGGACGAGCTCCGCAGCCGCTGCGAGTCTCAGTTTCCTTATTGGTCACATGGAATAATGGGATATTAGTACCCACCTCAAGGGGTCCTGAGGATTAGACGGCAGAGAGTGTTGGCCTATGCCCTCAATGTACGTTACAATTTTTGTTACTATTGTTCAAGGACACGTAACAAATTAGTGGCAAAACTGAGCTGAACCCTGGTCTCTCTCTGGGCTTAACCCACCACACCTCGCTTCTTTAGAGCTAATGGAATGGAGAGTAAAGGAAAGGAGGAGGAGAGACGCTGGAAACCCATGTAGCTTTGTATCACTGGTAAAGTTCATCCTGGCCTGGAAGGGGCTTAATTATTGCAAGCTTTAAAAATGGTAGCTGAGTGGGAGGGGGCAGTGAGGTCCTCTACCCCCCGCCCCCCACTTTGACCCCGGCGCCGTCAACTGCATCTGACCGAGAGCCCAGCCCGGCCCTGCAGCCGCGGCCCCAGGGACCAGCGCGTACTCCCGAGCCGCGCTCCGGGCGTCACCCCGCGGGCGCCGACAACTGAATAAACACACCGTAGCGCTGTGATCTGTCAAGGGTTGGGGCCGCCTGCCCGCGCCCGGGGCCGTAGACAGCAAAAAGGAGTGCTGGGCCGCCCGGGAGAAACCAGCGCTCGATTAGCGCCTCGCGCAGAGGCCAGTGTCCGAGCTCCACGCTCCCGACCGCTGCTCCTCTGCCCCCCGCCGCCTCCAGCTCTTAGCATTCTGCCTACCTCGGGCCGCTGGGCAGCCGCTTAGGCTGGTTTCCATCCCCGCGCAGGTGGTAGAAATCCCAGTTTCATTTATCTAAACTAAAAAAAAAAAAAAGTAAGAGAAGGGCTTTTGGTATAGTCTACCCCCGGCTTCCTCTGTTCGTTGGAAAATTAACTCTACTTTTTGGCCAATCCCCCATCTACGGTTCAAACTCAGTTGGTTTGGGGGCCAGGACCGGTGCGCACTAGCAGGTGCGCAGAGCAAAACTCCCCCTTTCCCCCAGCTCGCAGTGCCTAGAGCGGTCAGGGTTAACCGCCTGTTCTGATGCCACCGCGAGATGGTCTCCGAGCTCCGAGAGAGTCCCCAAAGAAAGGATTGCGCGGCGCTGCCTCTATTATTATACCGTAAATCTTTTTAAATTCTGGAACTAATTATATAGAGGATATGTCTCAATTTGTTCTGCATTAATGCCACGGTGGGGATGGAGGCCGGGCTGTGGCCAGAGGAGATACGCAGGCCCATGAAATTGATGAGCTGAGAGTTGCTTCCAGTCCTGAGCGCACCATCTGGAATTCCAGTCTGAGGTTACAATTAGAACTACTGACCCCAGATTCAACTTTGCAAACAACAGGAGAAAAAAATGGGGAAAAGAAAGAACCAAGAGGAAAAAAAAACAAAAAAACAAAAAAAACCCCACGAACTTATTCTGCACCTGTTAAAAAAAAAAATCCTCGCACAACCTTAAAATCTTTCCATCTTAGAAGATTCTTTCCAAGTATTTCTTTTGTGTTTTTTAAACCTATAAAAGATAATGGAATATATTTTATAGATTGGATTTTATCTTATCCCCTTTCCCTCTCCCGAGTGCACTCAGTTTAACTGTTGTCAGTTTTTACTCAGTGTTGGATTTAATTATGTAGGACCAAAACATTCCTCAGTAAATTAGCTTGCTAAATATTGTTACTTTTGTGATTCTGCCTTTGAGAAACAGCTTAATTACTGAAATCTATCTGGATCTAAGAACTTTTTTTTTTCTTTTTGACGGTTGCTCCACCTTAACTGTAATCAGAGATGTTATGTGTGTTGTAATTTTATTTGTGTTCTAAATGGGTTGTGCCAGTTTCTTCTTTCTTTAGTTGCATGCTGCTTTATTTTCCTCTCACTTTGACCCCCTGAAGAAAACGAAGGACCAGGCAGTACTGGGGAATCTGTTAAATTTATTAGCATAAATGCTTAGACAAAACGAGATATAAATCATTCAGATGTATTAAGCCATAAAGTATCCCAATGAAGTCAGTCCCTTGCCAGGGTCCTGCTGTATAAATGTTCATATAAAACAAGGTATCAGTATTATCTTTCAAACTGAATATATGTTGTAAAAATATCCAAATGTTAAGCTAGGAATATGGGGGCAGTGGCAGGGCAGGAAGGGAATATTTTTAGAGCAGCCTATTAGCATTGTAGTGCTCAGAAAGTGTGACAGAAAGGAAAAATCTGAACAGTTTGCATTTGGAATATTCAGTAAACAGTTTTTTTAAGGATATATTTGACTGGAAGCACAGGAATGAGGAAGGAAGAGATAAATAAAGAACAAAAGTCATTGCTTTCTATAGAATGCATTTTTTTTTCTCCGAAGGTCAATTTAGCTTCAAAAAAAAAAAAATCTGCTCAGAAAAGCACTGGCTCTTCATACAGATAACGGATGAGCCATTAGTGAAGAGCCACCTGGGCCTTCATCTGGTAACCCGGATATGCAGCTGGTCCGCAGGAGAAGGATGTGTATTCACTGGAGGTGGACTGGGAGAAGAGGGGTTGGGGGAGTGAGGGAGGGGAATTGCCAGAATTCCTAGCAGAGGTTTACTAAGACAAAAATCAGATAAAATGTTTCAGGAGCAATGGCTCGCATAGCTCATAACTGCAGCTCTCCGTAAATCTTGGCAAATCAGGGCTTTTTTTTTTTTTTTTTTTTTTTACCTTTTAGAAATGATTATTCTGAAGCTTTTTTTTTTAAATCAAGGAGTCAACCAGAGAAAGGGAATAGTCCCCCTTTTTTTTCCAGCAGGATCATCCTTACCCTTTCATTTCCATTCATTCATTGGCCATGCAGCAACTATTCATTGGCACGTCCTATGTGCCAGGCATTGTGGCAGGGACAGAGAATACAGCAGCGTGGGGACATGCTCCCATGGATCTTACATTCCAGTAGGAACGACAGACAAACTACAAGAAACAAGTCAGGTGCTTTCAGATAGTGGTTAACTGCTGAAGGAACAAGGAGGTCTGCTAGTCTGAGAATGGTTTAAGGCGAGATGGGGATGGGAACAACATACTACCCTCACTTCATTCCGCCCTCAACCCACACTGCCACATTTTAATGTGTTTAGTAAGTATCCCACCCTACAGTCGAGATGCAGGGAAAGTTTGAAGGATTTGGAATGGTTGGTCTAGATAAGTCTCTGCCTACAAGGCAGCTGAACTTTTCAGTGGGGCAGCTGTTCAGGTAAAGCTGGATTAAAATTACCAGCACGAGCTGAGTGACTGAAAGTGACATAAACTCTGAAAAACTTGATTTTCTCCTCTTCAAGGTAACAATAACGGCGCCTATTCAAGTTGCAAGAACTAGATAAGGTAAGGCATGTACATTTTTTAGCCCATGGAAAGCACTTAATAAATGGTGGCTGTTATCTATATTAACATACAGTCCGGTTTTGGTTTGGTTTTGGTTTGGTTTGGTTTTTGCTTCTAATTAACTGATGAGTTCTAGACTTAGAGTTGATATTGGTGTGAGTTAAGAAAAGGTAACAATCTTTGCTCTTGTTGTGTCAGGGAGAAGGGCAGGAAGGGAAGCCCTTTGCACAAGAGTCCGACCTCAAGCAAGGATGTTGCCACCTCAAAGTAAATTGAAATCATTTTGTCCTACGCCCGGGCCCTGAAATGGGAGATACGTGGCTTTTGCTTCAAAATCAACTTCTTTCCTTTCAGTACAGAAGGCTCTAGGCTAACGTCAGCTTGAAAAGTTTAGGATTGCCTTCTTCCTCATAGTCACATTTCAGGTGTGCAGCCAGGTCCAGAATAAAGAATTAAAGAATCCTGGGCTAGCTACAAAAACACCTGGGCTCAAGTCCTGTCTCTGCCAATGACCATGGCCTTGGGGAAATAACTTAAGCTCTTGGTTTTTCATTACCCTTATCTGGAAAAGGAGGAGGATGATAGCAATGAAGTAAAGTGTGCAGAGTGATCTGAAAACTGTAAAGTGCTGGGCAATGCACGGAACCATCAGGATGATCTGTAACATGGGAACAGTGGAAAGGGACACTCTTGGGAGCACTGGGGTACGTGGCTTGCTCTCATGCTTCTTCATTTGTAAAGTGGGCATAGGGCTTTCCTCTTGGGCTTGTGAGAATTAAATGAGATACATGAACAATACTTGGCATAGAGTGTGTGCTACGTGGGTGTTGCTGTTGCTTTTATTGTTACCCTTCTCTGGTCATTTTTCTGGGCTCAGGGGTGGGCCTTAAGTTTTCACACCAACAACTTCTTATTCCGGAAGCACAGACTAGTATAAATAATTTGGCTTATGGATAAGACGGCTGGGGCTTAAATCCTCCTCAGCTACTTATTTTCTGTATGACTTTGGATGACTTCCTTATTCTGAGTCTTAATTTTCATAACTGTAAAATAAGGCTAATAATACCTTCACCTCACAGAGTTGTTTTGAGAACAAATTAAGACAAGAGGTGTAAAGTACCTGCATGGCGCCTGGCATGTAGTCGGAAATCAGTAAATGGTAGTAATTAAAAATTTAATTTGTATAATCAGAGAATATTAGCTGACTTCAAACAACAGATCAGCTATCAAGAACGTGAATTACAGCATGATTCTGAGCACGCAGAGAAACGAATTACCATCTTCTATTAAACTACCCCGTGCCACATTGAAATCTCACTCTTTCATATATGAATGGCGTTGCAGTCAAGACATTGACAAGGTTTCCTTTATGACTGTGAGCCTGTTAGGATAGAAGTTAGAATCCTGTTTATTTCCACTGGTTTCTTTGCAGAATATCTTGCATATATCAAGGATTTTGGCAATCCCATGCCCTTTCAAAATAAGCAGGAAACTGTTTTCAGCCAATGGAGAGAAAAAGCAGTTTGACTCTCTTCCTGGAGTGGCCACATAACATTTATTAATAGCTCTGTAAACAGGCTTGAACATAGTATCAGCTGGCTGCTCAACATATTACAAAAGTTTATGGAGAAGTTGCTTAGGAAAAACAAGATAGAGTCATTAGAAATCTGATACTGGTCAATAGTGCATTTATTCCAAGTCTCCATAAATCACAGACAAATGAAACTTCTATTGTGATCACTGTTCCAGACCTAAAGGGAACCCGTCTCCCCTTTGGTAGAAATTAAATACATTTAAGAACGCCTAAGGTTTTTTCTCTGCCGATACAGAGGCTAATTACAAAATTTTCCAAGAGATAATAAATATCTAACTCTAATCAACAGATTGACACACGATAAATAAGAAGCACATAACTTTGACTATTTAGGGCACGTGTTTATCTTTAATTATCCCCAAACTGGGAATAGAGTAACTGTTGTTATCTGTTATATTTATCTATTTCTAGAGTGACACCACATTTTGATTTTGCCCAGGAAAGCCTCAGTTTAAGCTGTTGTCCCAGCTTAATTATTATTTTCCCTTTATTCCCAAAAGCATCCTAGTTTCGATGGTAAATGATAAGGATTCCATTTGCTTAAATTTTTATTTTATAAAAAAGATTTAAGAAAGCTGTTACAACAAAGGTGAAAGACAAGAGTTAAGTGGAGCTAGTGAGAAGGAAAGGTTGGCTTAATATTAGAAATGAAAGGATGAGGATAGCTCCTGTAACTGAACATAAATCTTAGTTCTAAGCTTCCTGATGGCCAAGTCAAAAAGGGAAAATAAAAGTGGTTACATATCTCTCTTTATGCAATAGAAGGAAGAAACCCAGTGTTTCAGAAGAGACAAACTTTTCTAGCACTAAACTTTAAGAGGAACTGACCTCACTGGCTTTTCTGTAAGGGTCATCTGCAATGGTTAGTAACTTCAACAATAATGTTTCAAAAGGTGCAGAGACACTCTGGTGGTTTCTCATTTCAACTCAGTGGCGTAGTATTAAAATTATAGTTCTATAAAGCTTTTTCTAAGAGGGGAGAGGCAATAACATACTCCTATTAAAGTTTTCTGAGGATCTAACCTGATTCAAATTAACCTTCTGTGTTAATTTTCAAAAACTCCCAACTGATAATTTTGAAAAACATCTTTTATTTGTTAATCATCAGATAACTTTGAACATGAACCAAAACACTACTAAAGACCTGACCGTTGTTCTTCAGAATCTGTGATCTGATTTGGGGAGAACTGTAGGGCAGCGGTTAACTGAAGTGATTTGTGCCCACTCCCCCCCTGTGGGCGGGGGGTACATCTGGCAATGTCTACAGACATCTGTGATTGTCACAACTCTGTGGGAGTAGGAGGCGGGTGCTACTGGCATCTAGTGGGTGGAGGCCAGGGATGCTTCTGAACAGTCTTTAAAGCACAGGGCAGTCTACCCCCGACAACAAAGAATTATCTAGCCTAAAACATCAATCGTGCTGAGGTTGAGAAACCCTTCTCTAGAGTATTACCAGTAGAAGAGACCACTATTTCTAGCTGGGGTAAAAAGGAAAACGTTTCATGGAAGAGGGGCCCTTGAACTAGATTCCCCCACCCCACCCCAGAGGAGCTGGAGGATGCCTCTCCCCAGGCTCAGGAAATGGTGGGAACAGAAACAAGCAGGTAAGAAGAGGTAAGGCGTGTTGTAGGGATGCCATCCACAAAGGGAATTGGGGGTCAACTAACTTAGCTAGAAAAGAGGGAGAATCCATGTGGAGCAAATAAGAGAGAAAGCCAGAGAATACACGCAAATTTAGGGCAAAGAGTTTCTGTTCTGATGTTATGCTCCAAGATCCCTAAATATTGCTAGTGTTTTTTTAAAACCACACAAATCAAGGCAGCATAAACTTTTATGTTCACAAAGCTCATCTTCGGAATACTGGCTTGGGGTGTGTATAAGGATAGGCACATGTTTTGCTTCCTCTCCCCCACATCATTTTCACCACTTCCATATTAGAGATTCCTTGGAACTCAGTTTTATATATCACATTAAATTTTTAAAAATGTGTGCCTGCTTAAAAATACAACCTATCAAGGCACAGAAAATTCTGAACCACCGCTGTACTTAATAGAACATTGTAGGAATCGCCATGAAGAAATATTATTCTGACCTAGTTTGCCATGTCACGCCGCAGATTGTCCTTTTCTTGAATCGTGGAACGATTTGTGAGAAAAGACCACGAAGCTGGGTCCCTCGATATTAGCCATCTCACCCCTCAAAGTTCAGCCAGGAGCGGGACAAAACCCTCCTCACTGTGTTGTCATGTTTATTTCTGGCGTAAGAAAATATTGCTGTTGCCCAATTTGGTTTTCCAGTCCATTCACTTGCCTGAAGTCATATATTTTATTCTTTCCTTTGATGATCTACAGATAAATTAGCATGATCCACTAAAGTCTGCCAACATATATGCGTTACTGGAGAAATCTGAGATGTTGGAAGATGATTGCACTTTATCGTATCCCAATACTTTCTTCTTAAGGACCAAATAAATAGCATCAGCTAGTTTATATACCTGACATGTTTATTGAAGTATTCCCGCTGAGTACTTCCCATTGTCATGTGTTCTCACACATTGTTTTCACAAATTGTGTTTTGAAAGAAGTCAAGGGAAATTCAGGCCAGAGAAACAAGATGTTATCTTTTGTAAAGGATGAGCCCACTCTAATGGAAGAGGATAATCTATTCAGAGGTTTGGAAAGCCAGTGTCCTCCAGTGGGTGTGATAAATCCACAGGATCTGAATCCAGGATTTTGCACTGGGACCTTGAAGTCGGCAGGAACAATTTAATCGTGTTCCAAACAAACAGTGTATCATTATTATTATTATTGGAGAAGCATGAACATCTGTTAGGTCAATTTAGCCCCATTTCCTTAAGGCAATTGAATTCACTGAACACAGTTCTAATTATGTCTGTCACAGATAGATCTAAAATGGATCTATAATGCCATAACTGCTCTTTGATCATCTCTGTGTTTGAGACCAGGTTTAAAAAAGAAAACAATTCACCTGCTCATCTCAGATGGGTCACTTGCATGGAGAATCCCATAGAGACTTCAGTTACCTTGTGGATTCTATCAACAGAACCATTTTCAAAAGATGAGAATATTTGAGACAGCTGGACTTTTTCACATTGCACGTACTTTAAGTAATCATTTGGGGCAAGAGGAATCCAAATATCACTTACTAAGTAAGTTCTTCACCATGTCCTTTTCCTAACTCAATATGGTGCCTTCCCAGGTACCACTCATTTCACACAAGATATGTAAGATAAATTCCCTCCGAGGCGAAGCAGCAGTTTTGCAGCAGGTTACAGCTGTAAGGGACTTTAAAAAGCTTCTAGTCCTACCCCTTGTTTTTCAGACAAGACATTACATTATTTACCCAAGATTACACAACTAGGTAGTGGCAGAGCTGTCCCTAAAGCAAGGCTGGTGGAGGGTGAGAACCATCTTTGTAGAATAGCACTCACTGTTCTACACTTACTGTGTACCTGTTACAGACCCAGCAACTGAATTAGAGATACATAGTCCTTGCTTTCAACTTGCTCACAGTCCGGCTGTGCTGTAGGACTTGGTCACAATGGAAGCAGCATGTGGAATTTGTGCTATAAGAAGTATCCTTGTAACAGCCCTCACTTAGACCCAGTCCAAGAATGCTCTGTATGGTGATCAGGGAAACTAAAGGCCACTTCATCAGGTTTTAGAGAGAGGGCCTCTTGTGGGTCTGTAAAATAATTAACTAACCACAATATTGTTAATATTAGGAAAGCATCAGTGTACTTTACAGAGGACTCAACAAGATACCTAAGATGCTGACAGCATCTTTTCGCTTGAATTAGTCAATGATGCCTCATAGAGGTTTAGCAACAAGGATACCCCAAGGGGGAGCTCTTCTGGTTTGGAACTGAATTGAAGTGCCTGGCTGATCAAACCCAAAAGCACAAGGCTCTTTCAGAGCTGCATTTAGTAGTGCGGTCAAAGGGAGATAACCAGAAAGCCACAAAGAAACCATTAATTCTCTCCACAGTATATTTTGTTGTTGCCTTTTTAAGCTGATGAAATCCTGATAGCATTTGGGACGGGGACCGCGGGTGGGGGTGGGAGGATGGAGTGTTACACAATGTGCAAACATCACAGACATTTACCAAAGATCAAGTTCCAAGATGTAAAACAAAATAAAACAAAAAAAGATTTTCTCCTAATTTGAATCCCAAAGGACCTGAAAAGCATTGCAAACGTGTCCAGTAAGGCATCAAAAATCCCAAAGAGTGATCACTCCCTTGGTTGTTTTAATGTATTTTTGTCCACAAATGAGAGAAGTTTTCTAAACTGCTGCACTGGCTTACTTCGAAAGGTCTCTGGAACAAAAGTACTTTGGGTGACCCTAGGATACCTGGCAACAGTAACTAAGGATGTGGATGAGGCTAAGAAAGATAAAAACAGATGATGCACTTTTTGATGTCAGACCTGAAATATTGTATAATTAAAACGGAATAAAATGCTGAAGCTTAGAAACAAAGAAATAATCCCATCAGGGAAATTAGCAAGCTTATTTAAGAGAATGTTGAATATGATTTCTTTAAAGGGTACTATAAAATCACTCTTATGCTCCCCAGATGGCCCTGTGGGTGACTTCTTTATGTAATTAAATTCAGCACTCCCCCTCCTTCCCTCCTTCTTCCCTCCTCCTTCTCTTCTTTGCATAATAGTTATTATTATCAGCCATTATTTATTAAGTGCCTAGGCGCTCTCATGCATTCTATTTCTCATATTTTAATTAGCAGTTATTATCACCATGTGCAAGATGAGGAAATAGATGCCAGTAGGTTTGGGTTGTCCACTGTTGGCCATCTAGAAGGTGGTGTAGCCGGAGCAACAGTCATCATTTCTGTACAATGTAGCTTCTGCATTCTGGAAGGAAGTGACGGGGTTAAACCTCAGGGATCCACTTCGGCCCCAGCCCTTGACAGAGAGCTTATCCTCAGAATCAGACTTATTGTCCTGCCCAGTTATGACAAGATCCACGGGACAAAGTAAAATCAAACTGCTTCTGCCACAGGGTCTGCTTCCACCACAAAGTGTCAACTAAAGTCTAACCCACCCACTTCCTGTTTATATCAAATCCTGGCATACCCTACTTCATACGATGGCTGTGTCCCTGAAATTACTTTTTTTGTTAAATATGTGAATATCATGTCAATGCACTGTGGGGGAGTTACAAAAAGAATGTGCTATTTCAAGGAATCCCAAGGTGATTTTTTTTCTCCCCTGAATCATGCTTCTCTCTCTCCCTCTCTCCAGACTTTTTACAGGCCAGGATGGGATGGGGACAGAGGTGGAATGTAGGAGCACACCCATATTGTGTCGAAATAAAGCAGGAGGCAGCTCTACTGAAGAATCCACTCAGGTTTTTAACAAGGTGGCTCTCGAAAGATCTCAGACTAGGCTATTTCTGGTGGTCACAGGAAGAAGGAAGTGCACCTATATAAACCTAGAAGCTCATATGTACATATAGCTGTTCCCGTGAGGGTACATTCACATGCGTGCACACGCACATATGCACATTTCTAACATTTACAGGCCTGGGCTTTCTCATTTTTACCTCTACTGAAAAAGAAACTTCTATTTATACCTCCTCTCCCTTCCACAGCCCCTTTCACACAAACAGTCCACAAGTCTTGAGCTAAAGGTATTGCAAATTTAGAAAGGAAGATGGCTTCTTAGGGGCAAGTTGGAAACTTCCAATTACACTAAAAGACAGAACTCCATCAAAGTTGACTTTACGGAGGCTCTCATATGTTGGTAGGAGAGCGGGGTTAAATACCCCAGGCAGGAAGTCAAGCTCTCAAAAGCTAACATAGCTCGGCCTGGCTGAGCACCTTAGGAAGGTAACCAGGGATCCTCAGCCAGGTATTTGGGATCACGACTCCTCTGAGAAATGCATCGTGGTTTCAGTTTCCCCTTTATCTCTTGCAAACAACACTGTGATCACCAACAGAAGGATGGTGGGCGGAACTTGGAGCCAGCTGCCAGAGGATGCCCCACCCTGCCCGTCAGGGTCCGCCCCCAAAAGCGAGAACAGCCCTCTCAACCCAAACCACGCTTCAGGGCTGGGCACGAGGCTTCCCCACTTAGTTCAGTTTCCTTGGGCACCCCTTCAGGATTCACAAATGAGGCTTTGCGGCTTATGAGGGTGGCATCCCTGCCCTTTGAGTCATTTGGCCCCTTCGAAGAATGGGCAGCTCTTGGCAGGCTAAGAATGGCACAAGGATAATAATTAATAACTACCTTTTATTGAGTGCTCGTTAAATGACTGGGACTGCAATACATTTTCTCCTGGATTATTTCCTTTTGATCCTCACAGAAACTCTGGGAGGAAAGTCACGTAAACATCCCCATTTTATCTGTGAGGAAAGAGAGGACAAAAGAGCTTGTCATGTGTCCAAAGTCCCACAGGTACAAAATGGCAGAGCTGGAATACATGTCCAGGTTGATATGATACTGAAACCTTTCATCATAACTGTACTGCCTTCAAGGAGTGAGGGAAACCATCTACTGGTCATCCAGGCATCTGCGTAGGTCAGGGTCCTGCAGGAAACAAGTGAATGACACATTCACATGGGGTAATTGAGGAATGTTTAGTCAAGGGTCTATATTAAGAGATATGGGTGGGACTTCCCTGGTGGTCCAATGGTTAAGAGTCCATCTTGCAATACAGGGGACGCCGGTTTGATCCCTGGTCAGGGAACTAAGGTCCCATGTGCCAGGGCAACTAAGCCCACGCACGGCAACTACTGACCCCGCGTGCTCTGGAGCCCGCACACCACAACTAGAGAGAAGCCCACGCACTGCAACGAACAGCCCATGTGCCGCAACTAAGACCTGATGCAGCCAGTAAATAAATATTAAAAAAAAAAAAGATATGGGCAGGGTTAAGGGAAGCCAACAAGGGGTGGTGAAGACCCCTGACCCTAGTCACTGCAGGGATCCTGTTACCTTCCCTGGGACTGAGAGAGAGGCAAGCAAAGGAAGTGATTCCCAGAGCCCAGAGAGAGGAACTGAAGTTGTTGGAGAGAGTGGAGAGGCCCACCTTTCAGGAATGCTGACCTCGGGTAAGGAAGTCAACCTGAGCTGACTTGGCAGGGAGGGAGCCAGGGGACAAATAGCCTGACCTCACCTTCTTTCTCCCTCCAAGTTCTGCCAGTATTTCCCATTGGCCAAATCCTCCTGGGGCCCAGGGTCGGGTGAAGAAAGGTGGAGATGGACTTGCAGGGGGCTTGTATGTCCGAAAATAACTTTATTCTAGCCTTCTCTTGACTGACATTTGGCTGGCTATATAGGTTGGAAATCATTTTCCCTTGGAATTTTGAAGACATCGCTCTTTGCTTTTTAGCTTCTAGCATTGCTTTTGAGAAATCCAAAGCCATCTGATTCTTGCGCCCATATGTGAAATAAGCTTTTTCTCTCAGGAGTTGATAGGATCTTTTCCTCAGGAATTCCTGAAACTGCCCAATTCAATTCCCAATAATCTTTGTTAAAAAGAATCTATCTATTAAATAAATTATCCCAACAATTTTAGAATGAGAATTTACAGAGATAGAAGAAACAACTTACCCATTTTCATAGAAATCCCTTTTCCCTTAAGTAGCATTTAAAGCCCAATCTAACATAGGTATTGAATTTTAAATTCAGTTTAAAAATACATTCTCTGGGCAAATGATGTAAGAGATGAGGAGAGAAAAATTCATGATAGTGGGAGCATCCAAAAATCATAGTATTTCTATTCAGCATCTAAAAATGCCTCAGTTATCCTATCCTCACATGAAAATTGCTGCTGAATGAGATAGGCCTAGGTTAGCACTGAGCTGTGTGTGTCTTTTCAATAACTTGGGGCCTCAGACTCTCCAAAATGCGGACTTATCAGACATTTCTCTTAGAAAAATGATATGTTTTATTCTTAATGATCTTATTATTTTACGAGAAGATATTATAGCTGGGAGAAGAGATTGCCCGGTTTTAGAAACCACCATCCGATAAATTGTTGCCCCAGTGCAGAACAATTGGTGACAGAAATTTCTTTTGTGGGTTGTAGTCCCCCGATGGAACCAAAGTTGGTTGGCATGAGATGATTTCCACAGTCAGTTGAACACCAAAGATGAGACCGGCTCTTGGCCACAAGCCAGACTGCACAGTCAGTAAGACCGGCGTCCATCAACCCAAGGCTGCTCTGACTTCTGATTTTTTTAACAATAGAAATGAAACTGCCACAGGGAGGAGAGAGAACAATGGTGTTTTGACAAATGAAACAAAGATAGAGCTTGGCTGACCATTCAGGTCAGAAAGAAAATGAAGGTACAGGAAGACTGATGTTGGTTGACCTCCTTGCCAAGAAGCAAACATTCTGTGGGAGGTTTCCACCCACTTGACGAACAGGCTCAACGGTGGCCTTTTGGATTTGGCAATCTTGTTGGCTATTTTCTGGCAAAAGAGCACTTTTTTTTTTTTTGCGGTACACGGGCCTCTCACTGTTGTGGCCTCTCTCCCGTTGCGGAGCACAGGCTCCGGACGCGCAGGCTCAGCAGCCATGGCTCAAGGGCCCAGCCGCTCCGCGGCATGTGGGATCCTCCCAGACCGGAGCACGAACCCGTGTCCCCCGCATCGGCAGGCGTACTCTCAACCACTGCGCTACCAGGGAAGCCCACAAAAGAGCACTTTTTCTAGGACTTCAGACAGAAGAAATGCACGGTTAACACGTATAGACGTAGTATCCTTGAGACCTAAGGAAGGAGGAACTGGCAAGAGCTTAGAATCACTGGAAAATGTTGTCCTATTTCCTTAGAGGTCTTCTAGAGTAGTTCAGATGGAGTTCTGGCCTGTGGAAGGGGTGAGGCTAAGAAACCTCTAGTTGCCCTTGCTAGACTTGTGATCCTCAAAAAATGGAAATTAGGAAGCATTTATTCATGACCTTGAAAACTTGTTTATAAAAGCATATTATAATGTATCAGTAAAATGAGCTGAGAAGAGGGTTTATGAGAAAGTTCACGTGAGAAATGCAGCTATTAGCACACATGCCATTCCCCACCTTGACCCCAGCAGGAATGTGTAAATGGTGACATATGGAATGTAAGCATCTGTTGAGATGTTTCATAAATCTGCCTGGCAATGGGCATCACAAGGCTCTGGGTGAGAACAGGCCCCAGGAAGGGAGAGATGGTGAATGTCGCATCTCATTTTAGGCTACTAATCAGCCCAGAATTTGACAATCAAAAATTTCCAGATAATTCTCTTTAATCATATTGATTATTTTCTGACAAGGTGACACTTTTTCATGGGACCCACTTCAGGAATAGGTCAAATGTTCATCCATCCATCCATCCATCCACCCAGGAAATACCTATCGAGGGCCTTCAGCATGGAAGGCAGCGTACTAGGTACTGCAGGTACAGTGGAGGACAAGAGAGACACTGCCATGCCACTGCAGAACCTACTGCATGTGGGAAAACAGGTATTAAACAAATAATAACACAAACAAGTTTATAATTACAATTTGGATAACTGCTATAAAGGAAAATAACAGCTTATACTCGTAGTACACTCTTCCAAACTTTCTACATAGATTATCTCCTTTAATCCTCATCATAATACTCTGCAAGAGAAGCTATTGCTAGTCTCACTTTAGAGATGAAGAAACGGAGGCATGGAGGTCTGCATGTCCTGCCCAAGGTCACACAGCTAATGAGTGGTGGGCCTAAGATTGGGGTCAGGCAGTTGAGTCCAGGCCTCAAGTTCCTGACACTACACCATTTTTTAGGACCTGGGTGGGGAAGGGGTGCTGATTTAGATTTGCAGATTAAAGAAAATTTCTTTCAGTATATGATATTAGGCCTAGCCCAAGGATAATTAGAGATTAATTGGGCACAAGAAGGTAACAAGAGTATTCCAGAATTAGGGAATGAGATGTCAAAAGGCCCTGAGGCAGAAGGAGTTGGTCTTGGAGGCTGGGGTGACTGGAGGGGTGGGGGGCAGGGGTGGTGAAATGTAAGGCTGGAGATGTGGGCAAGGGTTAGAGCGCGTGGGACCTTGTAAATCCTGATGAGAATCTTGAACCATATCCTGAGCAGAGGGAGAGCTCCTGAAAGACCTGGTATTGCTCCAGACCCAACTGCTACAGCTGGGAGAAGAGAGGCGTTCTCCCCATGGAAGCGTGAGGCTGTTGCTAGGCTAGCAACTCGCCCTTCCTTCCCACTGTCTTCTGTAGGAGTAAATGGATGCTGCACACTTCCGTTCTTATCAGACCGCTGTCCTCTGGTGCAGTTAAAAGACAGCAATGTCAAGAAACAACTCATGCTTTGGACTTAATGTTTGTGTCCTGACAACAACAACATTAACAGCGACAATTCCTGTATCAAAATCCTAATCCCCAGCGTGATGGTATTAGGAGGTGGAGACGTTGGGAGGTAATTAGGTCATGAGGGCAGAGTTCTCACAGATGCGATTAGTGCCCTTATAAGAAGAGGCCAGAGGGACTTCCCTGGTGGTACAGTGTTTAAGCATCTGCCTGCCAATGCAGGGGACATGGGTTCAAGCCCTGGTCTGGGAAGATCCCACATGCCGCAGAGCAAATAAGCCTGCGTGCCACAACTACTGAGCCTACACTCTAGAGCCCGCGAGCTATAGCTACCGAGCCCATGAGCCACAGCTACTGAGCCCGCGCACCTGGAGCCCGTGCTCTGCAACAAGAGAAGCCACCGCAATGAGAAGCCTGCGTATCTCAACGCAGCCAAAAATAAATAAATAGATAAATGAAAAGAAAAAAAAATTTTTTTAATTAAAAAAAAAAAAGAAGAGGCCAGAGAACTAGTTTGCTGTCTTTTCACTACGTGAGAAGTCAGCCGTTTGCATCCTGGAAGAGGGCTCTCACCACAACCGGACCCTGCTGGCACCCTGATCTCAGACTTCCAGCCTCCAGAACTATGAGCGATAAGTTTCTGTTGTTTGTAAGCCACAGTCTATGGCAAATTGTTATAGCAGCCCAAACTGGTTAAGACAACGGGCAGATCTAAAAATTCATTCAGCACTGAGTTCTGCTTAATATTTTTTTTCTTCTTTTTTCTCTTTTTCTGGCCACACTGCAACAGCTTGTGGGATCTTAGCTCCCCGACCAGGGATTGAACCCAGGCCCTGGCAGTGGGAGCTCAGAGTTCTAACCACTGGACCACCAGGGAATTCCCAGGTCTGTTGAATATTAACCTCAGTTTACCACCATTAATTTTGGCATTGCCCAGATGTGGGACCCCATTAAGATTTCTTTAAAAAGATTTCCTCCAAAAAAAAAAAAATGGCATCCCAAAGATGTCCACCACCTAAGCCCTGGCACCTGTGCCTGTTACCTTGCATGGCAAAGGAGACTTCGTAGATGTGATTAAATTAAAGATCTTGATATGAGGAGATTATCTTGGATTGTCCAGGTGGGCCCAATGTAATCACAAGAGTCCTTTTAAAAGTGGAAGAGGGAGACAGGAGGGTCAGAGACAAAGACAAAGGTGTAAGGACAGAAGCAGAGTGAGAGTGATGCAATTCCTGGATTGGGGCCACAAACCAGGAAATGTAGGCAGCCTCTGGAAGCTGGAAAAGGCAAGGAATGGATTCTCCTAGAAAGAACATCCAGAGAGGAATGCAGTCCAGCCCACACCTTGAGTCCAATGAGACCCATTTGGGATTTCTGATCTCCATAACTATTAGATAATAAATTTGTGTTGTTTAAGCCACTAAATTTGTGATAATTTGTTACGGTAGGAAACCAATACACTCCATACTCCAGCCACGACTTGGCTCAGGACAGACATCTCTAATCCCTCACAGTTTCCTACTGGGCCCAGATGCAGCCTCATGATGTTTCCCAGCCCAGCGGTCCAGGCAGTTACTCCCGATCAGCCAGTGGAAGGCAACTCACTTGCCATCCCATGGGGTCTGTACAGAAATTTACACCTGATTGTGACCCCTCCGCTATTGCCATATATGTAAATATTAATTACTTGGATATTTCTTTTTCTTTTTCTTTTTTTTTGCAGTACGCGGGCCTCTCATTGCTGTGGCCTCTCCCATTGTGGAGCACAGGCTCTGGATGACAAAGTTGGAAGCCTTATAATGCCCTGCTAAAACAGCATGAAATAAATCCTTATTTTGCTTTTCTGCTCTCATAACCCTCCATCTTTTCCTACTGTGATATCTCTTTCCTTTCTTCACATAATAAAGAAACATCAAAAAAATAAAAACCAGGGCCAAAAGGAGTCACCAAGTTTAGGAGTATGAACTATTTGGCAATATATAGCAAAAACAGGAGAGTTCTGTCTGGATTTTGGCTTTTTGGTGCCCATATGTGAAGAAAGTATTATATTTGGGCAGAAAGAGGGGGTGTATGACAGGAAAGGAAGAAAAATTCAATAGAATTAAGATGTCTGAATTGATTTTTAAATACATGAGTTAGCCTAAGCAAGTGAGTTTTTATTTTTAATGCCTGTAATGAAGTTGGGCTGGGGGTGTAGGCAACAGACGAAGAAGAGGAACCAGGTCCATGGTAGCTGTGAAGGGTATGTGATGAGGCCGGGGGCTGAGTGATGTGGAAGAGGGAGGCATCCTGGAGATGGAGTCAGGAGAGATGGTTTCCAGCCTCTTGCCACCAATGCGCACTTGAGCGTGGTGCCTACCGCACAAGGATTCTATGGGATAGCGCTTGTGTTCATGGGCTCTGTAAAGTTGTAGGAAACTGTAGGGAAGAAGTCCTCAGGAGAAGCCCGTCTTGCTGGCACGTGAGATGCGTCTAGCATCACACTGGCCCCACCAGCTCAAGGGTGGCTAGAAGGAACCGCCTTCCCCCAAAAAGACCTTCACGCCCTTCTGCCTTTGCCCTCCCAAAGTGACTCCCATTAAAGATGGAATGTTTCTGAGCTGGTGGACCAGGAACTGCTGACCGGTGGAGTTTATTTCTGCATGAAACAAAACACGCCCACCCCTTTTTTTTTTCCTCCTGCCTGAGTCTAAGACTTGGCTGTGCTCAGCAGAAGGGAGGTGGGAAAGGCACACTTGAAACTGTAGCGAGCACTTGAGCAGACAGAATCCAATTCTGGATACAAATGTCAAGGAAAGGCTGCCTTAGCTCCTGCTCTTTGTTTACTGAGGCGCGATGTGATGCTCCATTGAAAGGCCTGCTGATTTCACCTGCGCAGGTTTGATAATGATACAGTGCAGGGAGCGGGAGGAAGGATGACCTCCCTGAGGATGCTTGGAAAGGCACAGCCAGGCTGCTCCGTGCTCACTGGGACAGCGGGCAAGAACCCGGGCGCTTCTCAGGTCCCAGCCTGGCCACAAGTAAGCTACGTGGACTCTTCCCGCAGCTTTGGTTTGATCTTCCTGGTCCATAAAATAAAGGGACTGGACTAGATGACCCCTAATGTCTTTTCTTTCTGATGTTTTATGATTCTGGCATCTGGAGCATTTACAGATGCTGGCAAGGAATGCCAGCAAAGAGTGTAGGATAAAATTTGGCCTAACCATTTGGGAGGGTAATTCAGCATTAGCTTTCAGATTTTTTGATGTATACCCTTTGGCCCAGAAGAATCAATTCTTAGGATTTATCCTCTGGAAATACTAGCATAAAGATGAAAACATGGATGTTTATAACTGCCAAACATCAGAAACAACTTATGTGCCCATTAGTAGGGAAGTGGTTAAATAAATCTACTACACAACTGTTATAAAAAAATGCAGATCCGTACGTCCTGAAAAGGAAAAATATCCAAAATATACTTTTAACTGAAAAAAATTAGATTGAGTAAAATATGTAGCATGATTTTTCTGAAATGAAACCCAGATATGTGTAATATACATATATTGTTTAATTATGCATTTGTATATATATGTGCATAGAGAAAAGGTCAAGAAGGTTCCACGCCAAACTGACATTAGCGGTTCCCTCTAGAGCTGCACGGTCCAATATGGTAGTCACTAGCCACATGTGGCTGCTGGGTACTTGAAATGTGGTGCAACTGAGGAATCAGATTTTTTTAATTTATTTAATTTTAATTACTTCATATTTAACTTAAAAACCGGTACTTCATTCAGTTTTGGGAAAAATTTTAAGTACGTTTGCAGCAACTTGGAGATGAGTCTACTTTTTCAACTTTATGTTTTAGGAACCTCAATAGAGATCAAGGTTTTTCAATGAAAATTTAGCATCCAAATTGAGAGATGTTGTAAGTGTAGAACAGATACCAGATTTAGAAGACTTGGTACAAAAAATAATGGAAAATATCTCAATAATAATTTTGTAACTCATGAATAATTTGATAATGTTGATTACATGTTGAAGTAACAGCATTTGGGGTACATTAGGGTAAATAAAACGTATAATTAAAATTAATTTCACCTGTTCCTTTTTACTTTTTCTAATGTGGCTACTAAAAATTTTTTAATTGTATATGTGGCTCACATTTAATTTCTATTGGACAGTGCTGCTTTGGGGAGTGGGATAGAGGAGAGAACTAGGCTTTAACTTTTTACTTGATATACTTTTGTATCGTTTGATTTTGTTACAGTAAGCCTCGGTAACTTCCATAATTTATAAAGAATAATAAAGAGTTCAAAAAAATTAAAAGTTAACTTCTAGGATACAGTTTGGTATATAAAGAAAGTTATTGAGAAAATACTTCTAATTTGTTTCTTTGGAGTTGGAGTGTCAGGGTCTGAAATAAATATTTTGCCATCAGCTTATTAGAAAATGGAACTCTCACTGCGGTGTCTCTGTGATTTACCAGCATCTTCTAATTGCCTGACTCTTTTCTGGATGACTGCTATCCTCAGCAAGGATACCTTTGCCTGACAACCATCCCAGCTGTGACGGAAAAGGATTGTTTCTCTGAGAGTAGGAGTTAAGCCCAGGAGGGTTAGAAAAAAAAGAGAAATAACCCTTAAAATAATCTCCCTTCTTCTCTCCTGCTCCCTCCTCCCGTATCAAGATTTCCCAAGGCTTTGGGGATCTCGAGTTCTAGGCTGAACTTCCTACCTCACTAAATGACAAGGCCAGGATGTTAATGTTCCCCACACAGACACGTCTGCATTATACATAAAGATGTCTGTGTTACACATAAACACGTTATGGCTGTAACAATATCACTTTCAAAGGAGCGCTAATCCGCTGAAGTCATCGAGTTAGAAAACATTTGCTTCTCCATGTCTTGTGTCTGAACTGTGTGTGAGAGAGAAAGTAGGAAGGAGGGAGGGAGGAAAGGATGGAGTAAAGAGAAAGAGAATGCACTTTGTAAAACCCTATTTTGTAAAGATAGTTTTTAAAACTATCCCACCATTTATTATGGTGTCACTCGCTTACACTGTTTAGTCTCTGTTTAAAAAGTTGATTATAATCTTTTCTGTACAAACTTACACAGATAACCCCAATCAACATTTTGGGTATGAAGTTGTTGGGCTTGAATGGATGTCACAAGGTGACTTGGGTGGAGAAAAAAATCAGCTGTGGTTCTCATAAAGCTCAGGAAATTGATAACTCAATGCTTCCCTAAAACCCTCTACTACCCATTATCATAGCTTGTGTCTCCCTAGATCGTATTTGCCTAAATCATATTTGTCTTCCTTGCTAGGCACCTCTAACCCCAGCCCCTAGCACAAGATCTGGCAAATACTAAGCTCTTAATAAAAATCTGTTGATTGACAGAATGAAGAAGTGAATGGACCTATACCATTCAAGGGTCAGCCATTATCTAAAACATTTATAAAATTAGAGTTCCAGCTCAAAAATGAACTTGTAAAATTTTCCATTTATTAACACTGTATTTATTAAATGCCTATTATGAGCTAAAAGCTGACTAAACAAAGCCAGCTTTTAAAAACACACACACACACACACACACACACACACACACACACACAGGGTCTGTGCCCTTGTGAAGTTTACAACCTGGGGAGAAGGAGGAGGCAGGGGTTAGGCATAAATACACAAAATAAAAAATTACAAATGGTGATAGGTGCTCCCAAGGATACAATCAGGGATGGTGATAGAGGATAAAGGAGGGAGCTATACCAATTTAGCCAAGCCTATTTGTCTCTTCTCTGAGTAAGTGATATTTAAGCTAAAGCTTGGGGGGTGAGAAGGCATCAACTATTAAACTATTAAATAAGCAAATTTGGGAAAGGGAGGCATGGGAGAGAGGAGAGAGCCTTCCATATACCCAGGAGCAGTGTCTGCTACTTAGGTGACTCACTGCCCAGTGTGCTATGAAATTCAAACTTGACTTGATTCACTTGGGTTTTAGAGCCCATGCTAATTCGCATGCCTGGCTGGGTGTCAGTGTCCATAGGAACCCATGTGTTCAAAGTGTAAAGAGGGTGATTTCCCTTATGTGAAGGGCAATGTAATTATGAGGGAATGTTCTGAGAGTGGGCTAGGGGGTGGCCAGCAGCAGGCCGGTGAATCTCGTTCACTTCTCTTCAAAGTTGTCTGATGCCCCCTCACGTTAGCTTCCGTATTTCAGATCAGCTCTGTCGATTCAATTTCTCCTTTAAATATATTTTTTTGTTGTCACTAGTTACATGTGGAGGGGGTTCTGAGGATTCACAAAGGAGAAGATTCTTACTTTTTATCTTATACTCCTTATCCCTTTTGAATATTTTTTAACTATGAGTTTTTATAATTTGTGAAACTTAAATAAAATTGTAAACTACATACACAGTTCTGTTTAACATGACACTTTGTGACCATTGCTAGGAATTAGTTTTTTCTTTTTTTTTTTCTGATTACTAAGGCAATAAAAGCTCGATATTTGGAAAACTCAGGAAAAAATAAAAGATAATTTGTCATCGCTGAATGACCCAGAGATTACCACTAACATTCTCTTGGTATACAGAAGTCCCCCTTATTCAAGGTTTCACTTTCCACGGTTTCAGTTACCCATGGTCAACCATAGACCAAAAATATTAATGGAAAATTCCAGAAATATGTAATTCATAAGTTTTAAATTCTGAGTAGCCTAATGAAATTGCGTGTGGAGCTCCAATGCGCCCTGGAGGTGAATCATCTCTTTGTCCATCGAATCCTGCCCCTTAGTCACTAGCTGTCTTGGTCATCAGTTCAACTGTCAGGTATCACAGAGTGCCTATGTTCCAGAACCCTTATTTTACTTAATAATGCCCCCAAAGCTCATTAGAGTAGAGATGCTGGCAATCCGGATATGCCAGAGCATAGCCATAAAGTGCTTCCTTTTAGTCAAAAGGTGAAAGTTCTCGACTTAATTTGTAAAGAAAAAGAATCATGTGCTGAGGTTGCTAAGATCTACAGTAAGAACAAACCTTCTATCCAGGAAATTGTGAAGAAAGAAAAAGAAATGTGTGCTAGGTTTGCTGTTGCACCTCAAACTGAAAAACTTACGGCCACAGTGAGTGATAAGTGCTGAGTTAAGATAGAAAAAGCATTAAATTTGTACAGTGAGATATTTTGAGAGAGAGAGGCCATATTCACATAACTTTTATTACGGTATATTGTTATAATTATTCTATTTTGTTGTTAGTTATTGTCGTTAATATTTTATTGTGCCAAATTAAACTTTACCACAGGTATGTATGTACAGGAAAGAACATAGTATACATAGGGTCCAATACTACCCATGGTTTCAGGCATCCAGTTGGGAGTCTTGGAACATATCCCCATGGATAAAGGGGGACTACTGTATTTCTTTCCCAAGGACTTTTAAAAATAGGATCAAATTCTACTTGTTAATTTATAACCAACTTTTTTTTTCTTTTTTTCCCCTTTTCTTTTTTTTTTTTTTTTCTCTTTTTTTGTGTCAGACGGGTAACATGCCGCTGTCATAACAAGGTCTGAGGGAGGCACATGTCACACAACCTCATGAACACCCAGTCATCACGCTCAGGAACTACAACAGGATCTATAACTGGTTTTTTAAACTCGATATAGGTAGGCACCTTTCTATGGCAATAAATGTCGAGCTTCTGAATGGATGTATCATAATTTAACCAATTCTCTTTTGATGAGCATTTAGGTTGCAATTTTCACCACATAATTATCTTTTAATCTAAGCTTTTTATGAAATTTTTTGTGTCTGTCACCATCCTGGGGTTTTACCTGATTCCTCAAAATTCAACAAACAGCAAAGATACTTACTTGGTAATTAAGAAATAAGATTTCCTTTGCAAGTATGTAGTCAAGTACTTCACGCAAGGTTCCACTGGGTGCAAACTTGATCTATGAAAATCTAGACTGACCAAATCAACTTCAGGATTGTTTCTTAACTTCACTAAACAATTCAAATAGCAAGTTTCACCTCTTTCACTCAAAATACCCTTTCAAAAAGTATCAGCTTCAATCAACTATACTTCAATTATAAATAAATACATAAATAAATAAAAATTTTAAAAAGTATCAGCTTCTCATGAGGTTGGCAGTGAAGGGTAGGGAGGGGTGCCTCTGAAATAGCTAATGCTGTGTTTTAAGACTAGCTCACGCCTTCTGTGTAGTGGAGGGGACACAGGTGGAGGGGGAGTACTAATGGAGGCCGCTGCTCTGATCACAGCTGTTACCAACTGACCTGACAAGTCAGGCAGGTGAGGGGGGTGGTACAAGAGGCAGAATTCCAGGTGCCCAGGAATCAGAAATGGGTAGGCTGAAAGGATTCTAGCCATGGAAGCTGCCACATGGCAGGACTTGAAAAAGGGATCCTCAACTGATTTCTCTCCAACAAAACAGAAGAGCAGCCAGGGCTGGACCGTCTTCATGCCAGATCAGCCTGTCCATCTCCAAGCCAGCAAATACACAAAGATCCATTCCAGCCTCGAACCTGACGTTCCCCTTAGTTACAATCCTGTGATTTCCAAAAAGACTATTTTCTGTTTCTATTCAGCTTATAGCAACCTGCTGTCTTAAA
The DNA here is from genome assembly GCF_011762595.2 of Tursiops truncatus. Lineage (NCBI taxonomy): Eukaryota > Metazoa > Chordata > Mammalia > Artiodactyla > Delphinidae > Tursiops > Tursiops truncatus. Next base: position 82,666,294 of record NC_047041.1, read on the forward strand.
TAGCTTCGTTATCTGGTGGGGCAATTGCAGCCTGTGACTAACAGCTGCAGTTCATAAACATGAGTTTCACTGTTTGGGTCAGTAGTTCTTAGTCTTTTCTGAATGGCAACTCCCCCAGCTGATTTTGGCGTGAAGAGAGGCACCTTCCGTCAGCACTCTGGTTGGTACTTGATAGTGCAGTTTACTGTTGGAGGGTTCTGTTTCCCCATTATAAAAGAGGTGACATTTTTATTAAAGTTACAAGTGCTTGCATCTAATACCAAATGTATTTCTGGATTTCGGTTTTACTAGTGATTTTAACTTTCCTCATTGAGTTTTTCCTTATATTCCAAATGGTCTAAAATAGGCATGTCTTTCTTTTATATTTAGGAAAAAATGCCCTTTCAAGAAGTAATTCATAACTATAAAAATTTTAGGAAAAAATCTGCAGGATCTAGGGCTTCACGAAGTGTTCTAAGACATGACACCAAAAGCACAATTCATAAAAGAAAAAAAATCTATAAATTACACTTCATCAAAGAGGATGAAAAGACAAGCTATTAACTGGGAAAAAATATTATTTGCAATGACTGCACATTGGCATCTCAGAGGATGGGAAGCCCATTTATTGAGCCCTTAGGATGTGCCAGGCCCTGGACCAAATGTTTATCAATCCATTTCAATCTCACAGCAATTCTATCAGGCAGGAGTGGTTACTATTCCCATGTTAAAACGCAGAGGCAGAGGCTGGAAGAGTTTTAGGGTCCAATCCAAGATCCTATCACCATTGAGGGGCATGGCCAGGATTCAATCCAGACCTGTTCATCACCCAAGTTCGCTATGATCCTGGACTCTGGAGCCAGACTTCCTGGGTTCAAATCCTGCGTCCCTACTTGGTAGCTATTTGACTTTGCCTCCATTTCCCCAACTGTAAAATGGGATTAGTAATAATACCTACCTCATAAGGTTGTCGTAAAAATTAAAAACATGAATCTGTCTACGGCCTAAGAGCTATGTGCCTGGCACATAGCAAGGGCCATGTGAGTAATCACTATTGTTGTGGTGTTGTCAGTATTCTACTGACTCTTAAAAATAGGATGGAGAGACAGGAGAAAAGCAAATGACCCAAAGAGACACCATTTCATGTTGCCTCAAGGGATTTCTCCTAGCCAAGTAACACAAGATGTACCACCTCCAGGCCGCTGCTCCCAGCCTCAGGCCTTTCAGCAAAGGGAAACCAGCCGGCCGTTTCCAAAGCCAAATTCTTCAGGGTAGCATTAAGTCTTTGTCTTATCAGGAAAGGGGTTGGGGTGGGGGAGGACAACTCTTCCCTTTAAGAGCAGCAGTGGATTTCCTTTGAAGAAACTTGCCTTTTACAAGTATTTATTTAGGAGTATCCAGTGATCAGTGATCTTATTTTGTGTATCTCTGCTGCCACAACATACCATGGACTGTCAGCATCCTCTTTACTACAAGAAATACAGTCCTTAGTGCCTTTAAATCTAATCAGATTAGAGAAACAATTCAGAAAACACATCTTTAAGATTCTCATCCTCTAGAACAACTCTAGGTACCTAAAGTTACCAAAAGATAACAAGAGGCATTACCTGCCTGACAGTGGCTGGTTTCAAAGGTGAAGAGGGGGCTTCCCTGGTGGCGCAGTGGTCGAGAGTCCGCCTGCCGATGCAGGGGACACGGGTTCGTGCCGCGGTCCGGAAGGATCCCACATGCCGCGGAGCGGCTGGGCCCGTGAGCCATGGCCGCTGAGCCTGCGCGTCCGGAGTGAGACGCCCTCGTACCGGGAAAAAAAAAAAAAAAAAGTGAAGAGCACCGGGAGTTGAGGCTTTCTTAACTCCTCCAAATTGGTCATGATTATCATGCAAATGATGGCTTCAGTGAGGACCAGGGTTCAGTTTTCAACCCGTCAACAGCCCTATGAAAGACTTCTCTTTGAGAGGCTCTGAGGTTGCCTTTTGAGATGGGTGGGCCTCACAGAGCTCAGGGGGCTACAAATAGAGAACCCTCTGGGCAGAGCAGTAAGAATGTTACTGCTGGCGTAGGACCCTGTGCCAGGTTTATAGCTCGGAGTCCCTTATGCAAACTCCAGGTTATTATAGCCTTCAGGAAGGACACGGTTTACAGCTGATCTAGTTTAGGAAGGAGCCCTCTCACCAGAATCCCTGAGTACAAGGAACACCTGATTTGGGGGAAAAAATCCACCCCAGGACTGGTGTCCCAGAAGAGTCCCCTTAGAATCCCCAGGATTTTGTTTTCATCTCTATAAAGAATCGTAAGTCTTTAGAATTTGTAAACTTATCTTAATATGATTTTATCAGCATCCTTTATCCTATACACTAATAGAAGGCACGATCCTCCATGCCACAGTCACCTTGTTGGGCTCTTCATTTCATGATGAAGAAACTGAAGCCCAGAGTCACACAGCATTGTAATAATAAAGGCCTGGAACCCAAGACTGCTGACCTCACTCCAGTTCTCTACCCTCTGAGCTACCCTGCCAAAATGACAATTTAAAGAATGACTTCCTAAACAGATTATTCCTTCTCTCTTTCACAATACCATTGGGTCGCCTCCCTGCAGATAATTCTCTCCATAAGCCAATTCAAACACTCTGAAGCATGTCTCATCATGAACTAGAGCTTCTGCTGGGATGGGGAAAGAGGATTCAGCGGGGGTTTTTTGAGGGAGACGGAGGGCACTGAACTCTCTAAAAGACCCAGCAGAACAATCCTGATGATTCAGAATGACTAGAGAATAGTCTTTCTGATTATCTAGTGGTTTTGCTCACATTTATGGAATGAACGAATATGTGGAACATTGAAATATAATTCCAGCAATTCTACTGAATTTAATTCAATCTTTCTTTCCCTAGTATGTCAAGATCATAATGAATACGGATTACCACTCTGGAGAATTCAACTGATGAAAACAGGGGTTGGCAATCTTCCCTTTGGTGTATTTTTGGTAAATTGCTGACCCTGATGTAGAAGGTAAGGTTGACCAAGCTGGTTCCTCTCTCTCTCTCTCTCCTTTAAAAGTAAATCCCTCATATTGGTTTGCTTATCTTTCACTTATCCCTTTCTCATAAAAATATCTTGAGGAATGTACACACACACCCAAGTCTAGTTATTTGATCTCTGGTTGACTGGAACATAGTTACCCAATCAGTAGGACCATCACACAGAGGATATGTCTTAAACTTTTCCCTTGAATTCTCAGTTAACAAGACTGAAGACCTGCCATGGGGCACTTGATTCTTTTTACTTCATTTAGGAACAAGAATGCTGAAGCCAAGAGGCAGAAACCAGCCAACTGACACAACACAACTAGACACAGAACATCAAGAAAAATGAGGTCAATTAAAAAAATTTTTAATTCAATGCCCAATTACAATTTAATACATTTTTTGAGCAGGCAACAAATTAAAACACAAAGAACAGTAAGCAGAGAAACATGTCAGGTAAATTACAAAACAGAGGCTTTTGGGCTTCCCTGGTGGCGCAGTGGTTGAGAGTCCGCCTGCCGATGCAGGGGACACGGGTTCGTGCCCCGGTCCGGGAAGATCCCACATGCCACGGAGCGGCTGGGCCCGTGAGCCATGGCCGCTGAGCCTGCGCGTCCGGAGCCTGCGCGTCCGGAGCCAATGGGAGAGGCCACAACAGTGAGAGGCCCGCGTACTGCAAAAAAAAAAACAGAGGCTTTTTAGTGAAACTATTTTTTAACTTACTGCTTTTCAACTCAAGATAATATTTTTAAATTTTCAAGTTATTTGTAAAGTCACAAATCAAGATTTATCTACATTCATGTCCAAAAGGCTTGGTCCTCTGGGGAGAAGTATTCCTTGCTCCTTCTTCAAGTACTTATTAACACCTTTTACTTGTCAGGAATTATGCCAGATATGGAGGCTACGAAGGACTAAGACACAACCCCCATCCTGCGGCGACTGACATGGAGACTAAATGCTCAAACGTTTTCTCACCTCACCATCATTTTCCTTCTTACAGTGCCACCAATCTGAATTTTATAATAATCATACGGTTTCTCTATAGGGTTCTGTACACTCAATAATGATCCTTAATTCAATTCACCCAACCTTTCAAAACTCCTGCTGTGCTTTCTTTTTCCTTTCTTTTTTTTATATATATTTTTTAAATTTTTATTTGTTTTTTTTTTTTTGGCTGTGTTGGGTCTTCGTTGCTGCGTGCGGGCTTTCTCTAGTTGCAGCAAGTGGGGTCTACTCTGTTTCAGTGCACGGTCTTCTTATTGTGGTGGCTTCTCTCCTTGTGGAGCACAGGCTCTAGGCACGCAGGCTTCAGTAGTTGTGGCACGCAGGCTCAGTAGTTGTGGTGCACCGGCTTAGTTGTTCCACGGCATGTGGGATCTTCCCAGACCAGGGCTCGAACCTGTGTCCCCTGCATCAGCAGGTGGATTCTTAACCACTGCGCCACCAGGGAAGCCCTCTTTTTCCTTTCTTTAACTTGTTTTTTTCCTGGGGTCTTTCTTCGGTGTCAGCTGTCGCTCTGCCACAATGAAGAGCTAAACAGAGATTCCCCACACCGGGCTCACGGGTAAGGGTTTTGTTATGTACTATCTTTCCCAAGTTTGCTCTAGCCCATTTATCCCTAGATTGTTTCCTTTCATATTAATAAACCATCATTATTATTTGCTGAAGCATTATTTGTTAATGTTAAGGGGGAAAACACAGCGGTTACCTATATCTCCACCCATAGAAATGGGGCTAAATAAACTATGGTGTATCCATACAAAGGAACCCTCTCCATGCTTTAAAAAAAATGAGAGTCTCTAACAAAGTTGAACTCCTAAAAGCAGAGATTGAAACGGTGGTTGGAGGAAATGGGGAGACAGTCATCAAGGGGTACAAAGGTTCAGTTATGCATGATGCTTAAGTTCTGGAGAGCTAATGGACAGCATGGTGACTCTGGTTACTAATACTGTACTGTATTCTTGAAATTTACTGAGAGAGTACAGCCTTTTACCACATACAAAAATGTAACTATTTAAGGTAATGGATATGTTAATTAGCTTGATTTTGGTGACCATGTCACAATGTGTGTGTGTGTATGTATATATATATATATATATATATATATATATATACCAAGTCATCATGTGGAGCACCTCAAATATATACAATTCTTATTCATCAAGTATATCTCAATAAAGCTGGGGGCAGGGAATGAGAGGTCTGTATGAGCAAGTATCTATGATACATTGTAAAGTTAAACAAATAGGCAAGTTGCAAAATTCTATGTGTTATGAGACCCCATTTAAAAACACATATGTGAATCCGTATGACATGCATCTGAAATACACACACACATAGTATTTAAATGGAAAACATTTTAGGGGACACAGAGTACATGTCTGGGAGCTAGGGGAGTTTAGTGAGTGAGTTAGGGGAGGAGCAAATGAAAGAGGGAATGTCACTTTCTCATTCTACACTTCTCTATTATTTTGACAATGAATAGATATACTTTTGTAATAACTAAATAAATAAATAGAAAGGAGATATGTATTCTTTTCCTAGACATTTTTAAACTATATATTCTTCTAGAATCGCATAGCTGTTGAGTTTTCATTCCTTTTGATGATACACTTATCTCCTCCTTTCTAGCTTCGGGGAATTAAGACCCCAGATGGACCAGTGTGTGCCCTTGCTTCCCTATCTGCCCCTTCTGCAGGTTCTCCAGCCCCTGGGATAATGAGCTATTCACAACTACTCGCAGCTTCCAGGCCACCTGCCAGCTTTGTAACCATTCTGCGCTTGTCTTTTGCAACCAATGTCATTTTAAAGCTTCAGAGTGCATCTCCTGCAGACCTCTGGAACATTCCTGGGGTAGACAGGGTGTTAGCAATATTCCTTTGGGCTCAGCAGAGTGAACAATCTGCCCTCCGTATCCACGGATGGGAAACCTCTGGATACCTTCAGTTGACTCTTCACTGTCATACGCCATTTTATATCAGGGACTTGAGCAACTGCAGGTTTTGGTATCTGCGGGGGCTCCTGGAACCAATTCCCCGCAGATACCGAGGGACAACAGTATTTCATTCAGGTTTATCATACACTGTTCCTGGAAATCTTGGTCACATCATAGTTAGACTTGGCCCTGGAAAATCTATCCACCAGTCCCTGAAAGCAAGCCAGAGAGGTATTATTGTCATCTCACAGACCGGGAAACTGAGGCATCAAAGATTGACTGGGGCTGCCTAGACCACATGGCAGGTTAAAGGTGATGAGGTGTTGTGGAAAGGGTATTGGGATTAAAACCTGGCGTCCCAAGTTCAAGTTCTTGCCACATTATATTTTCTTTAAGCAAAAGTTGAACTCCCTGAGCCCCAGTTTCCTTATCACTAAAATAAGAATTATAATACTTGCCTCCCAGAGTAGTGCTATTACATGAGAGTATATACAATTGCATTTTGTAAAGTACATATTATATATATATATATATATATATATATATATATATATATATATAATAGGAGTACAACAACCAGGAAATTATGTATGAATAGTTACATCTTTGTGGCTGTATATCCAACTAGATTTTTGTTTATTTAGTTTTCTTTTGCCCAAAGTAGAAATTTAAAAATTTCTTTGAAGCATCTTAGAAGCCATTCCTTTACCTTGAATAGTCTTGTTCTTTAAATCCAAGTGTCTTTTTATACCCGAAGCATTTCTCCAGATGGGTTTTAAAAGGGGCACAAAAGTATCAGTTCCACAAAGAAGGCAACAACACTACCAGAATGCCTTGCCAAACTGCATAGCGCTCTGAAAGCAGATTAAAGTTGTTTCAAACGCTTCAAAGAGAAGGAAAACTCTAATCCCCCAAGGCTTCCTTTAAATCCATATTCCTTAATTTCAGAAAATTTCCCAAGTCTTTTAAAAGGCCCAACTATCATTTTACAGTTTGGAAATAGTAATGGAGAACACTTCCCAATTTTTTAGAACGTTCTTGTTTCCTTTACAAAGGGCTCAGTAAAGCTGGGTCTCTCTCACAAAGGAACTGGCCCAAGTGGAAGACAGCCTGACTGGCTTGAGGGGAGTGGGTGCAGCCATCCCCAGGGCCCTGCGCCTGGAGTCTATGGCTTACGGTTACCGGGAGAATTCCTTATAGAAGCAGAGTCGGGCATTCTCCCTGTTATTTCTGGGCAAGATTTGCATGTCTGTCATTGTGGGAAGAACGCCCAGTCTCCTCACTAGGTAACACTGAAGGGAAGAAAGTTTCCAAATGAGAAGAAAAACAAGCCCCGCTGCAATAGAGGCAAGCAGGACCATTTTCACTGCTTTGGAAAAACTGCTCTTCTTAAACCATCTTCACCTGCCCAGAGAGGCAAACTGTTTTCCTGAAACACTTTTCCTGATTCTTCCCTGGCTGACCTATGAAAACAGTTATAAGAGCCCCAGTTACAACAATGAGTATTTATTGAGATTAACATGTACCAAGCACTGTGCTAAAGGTCCCACAGGCTGTATTTCATTAAATCTGCTCAGTAGCCTTGAAGCAGATACTATAATTAGCCCCATTATACAGATGAGAAAGTTGAGATATAAAGAGATAACTAAGCAGTCAAATGACACACAGCTACTTAAGTGGTTGAGCAGGGACATAAAAGTAGATCTTTCTGACTCCGAAGTCCAGGTTTAACCAGAGTAACGCACTGTCTAAATACAGTCCCAAGGCAGTGCAGGGACGGGTCCATGTTGTACACGTCTGTTCTACCTCAACTCTGGAGTTATTTTAATTACCAATAGCTGGCCTGTGTCCCAGCCAACTGTGCTAAGTGGTTTACATGCCTGGTCTCATTTAATGCTTCCCAGAGATTTAAATGTTATAAACTACCCTGATACTTTCTGCCTCTTCTGTCAGACTCTCTTCTTTTCTCCTTTTCTCCTGTTTCTTTCTCTCTCCCTCTTCAGCTCTGAGCCATTGAGTGCTTGGGTTGCATTTTCACCTTGCCTTCAGCCTGGCTTAAAATGTAGACTACGTAGTGAGGAGAGAGATAGGTGCATCTTTTCAGGTGCCTTCCGCTTTAGTTTGAGGGCAAGTTACAAGTGCCCGTCTGCTCTACAACTTCAGGACACCTCCCTGTGGATAGTGCCAGAACGGTGACCTCAGGCCACAGCTTGAACACCGATTGCAAGTAATCCAGCTCCAGAGGTGATAGAGTGACCTCTCTTTAAAAAGGAGATTAAAATAGCTAAGAAACAACACTTAGCTTAGTGCTCTGAAAGGTTGGCATCCTTCCAGGATAGACTTATGTACTTTTTGTACTTGGAGGAAAAAAAAGAGATGGGATTTGATCCAAGAATGGTCCTCCAAACGAGAGAAATATGGAGCAAGCAGCTGGAGCAGAGTGGCCAAGTGGTACCACCAGCTGCAGGCCCATTAATTAACATTCCCCGGTATGTAGCAGCTCCAGTGACCTTGATTCTTGTTGAATTCACAGAGATAACTTTTACAGAGCCTCTACTTTTCTCACTGCAGTATATTTATCCAAGGAGTACCTTGCATATTTCCCCCCATCTCTCTGAGCAGTAAATTTATTCTAATTACAAAGAGATATAGTAAGAGCCTGATTGAACGCTTGGCAGTTTATAGAGATTTATTTCTGGGGCTTAAGGGGGGTTTTTAGAGTGTGTGACTAGAGTGGGGTTGAGGGGAGCTGAGGAAAGGAGCCCAAGAGAAAATGTAGATTTAATGGACCTATAAAATGACCCTGCGGTAGATAAATGCTTGTTCCAGAGAAGCTTAAACAGCCTGACCCAAACCAGGGTCTGTGACAGCCAGCCCGACAGAAGGTGTCTGAAGCGTTGCATATTTCTCTTTGGGTTTTCAGGTTTCCATATGAAATTTGTTATCCCCCAGGCAGAGGTGAGAGAGCAGGGAAATCTGTTTTCCAGAGGGAAGAAAGCATATTTAACTACAAATTTCTAAGTACTCAAAGCTATGAAAAGAGGAAAAAGTAAACCTCCAGCACCTGCCCTTAAAATCACTTTGCCTTTTCTCTAACTCTCTTGAAGCTCAATTCTGAATTTTAAGCCTAGGATCCTGGAAGGCAGATCATGAGAGCCTGCCCTTTGTACCAGGATTTCTGCATAAGAACCAGCAGCCTTCCAAAGCCCAGTTATCCCAGGCACTTCCAGCTCATAATGAGACAGAGGGACACTATCGTCTAACTGAGCCTTCTGTTTAGAATAGGCTTTGCATGCACACACTGCTGAACTTTTCCACGAAATCCTTCTAGGCTTTTGATCCCATGAGTGACATTCATCTTTTTTGCAGCTGCTTTGCAAGTTTTGCTGAGGATGAATTTTAGGGCTTTCAACTGTTAAATTTGTTATACTGTAAATCTAACCACTACTAAAATGGAGACATTTGTTCTGGGGGAAAAAGCAACACAGAAAAGGGTCTAAAGTAGACACTAGGGGGGAGGTAGTTTGGAGAGTGAATGCACTGGCCTCTTTGGCCAGAGGCTAAGTGCGGATTGGGCCACTGTTTCTTGGGGTTCCCTTGAACCCCAAGCTTGAATAATGCAATAGCATCAATTATTTTACCACCAAAGTGAGTCTATTCATTAATACCAGAGGAATTGCAACCCAGGACACCGAATCATGGAGGACCACAGGCAAACCCAGGGAACAAGGAAGGGAAACTAGCCTTTATAGGGAAAAGGCGAGACTTGGGAGGACCTGTAATAACCAAGGAGCCATTGGAGGAAGCTGGGAGTCCGAAGTATGGAGGCTTCTCATTGGTTGGACTGCTACAGCCTCGGATTGGCTGGGCTGTCCTTCAGGGAGAGAAGTTTTCTTCTTCCTGTTGGTTTGCGAAGTAGGCAACAGGTTCCTGTGGGAGATGCAGCAGAGGTGTAGGGGTAGTCCCTTCCGGTCTGGAGTAATTGAAGATGCATGGAGGGCGCAAGAGCTCCCCCTACAGGCCTGTGCTGACTCTAATTTTAGCTGCGGCTTCTTTTAATTCCGCACCCGCCCGTTTTCTCTTTTTAGGAACTGGCATAAGGAGACCTTAGGAAAAAAATTTACACTTTTTGATTGTTTAACACTCATACAGAGAAAACATTTTACCATGTTGTTTTAAAGTTAACACCCAAGTCAAGAAGTATAATATTGTGAATTCTCCCCCCATCTCACATGCTCCTAGAGATAACCACTATCAGAGCTTTTATGGGAATCACTTCTTTGCTTTTTTAAATAATTATTTTAGCACCTAAATGTGCGTCTACATAGAATAGAGCTTAATTTTGTGTGTTGGGACTTTATAAATGGAATTAATGCCTTGTTCTTTTGTGGCTGACTTCTTTTGCTCAACCTCCTGTTTGTAAGAGTCATCCGGGTTGTGTGTAGCTGTAGTTCATATTTATTACAGCACATTTTTTATCTACCCACGTACTGTTGGTGAACATGGTTACTTCTAGTTTGGGGATGTTGATAATGAAGCTGCTGGGAGCATTCTTGTGCATATACACAGGGAGCATGAGAATTTGCTCAGCTTGCCTGGTTGACATCAAACAATTCAATTTGAACACATCTTGAATCACGGCTAGTCCTAGTTTTAAAGGCAAAATGGGCAAGATTTGTCACTTGTTCATTCAATAAACACAAACCAAACTTCTACTGTAGGAATAGAAAATATAAGACACAGGCTGCCTGTCCTCTCTTCTGTGCTCAGAGCAGACATTACTAGTTCATAAGAGTGTGATTTCCTTTACGTCTGGATGTGGCTTCAAAATCGTTTGTAACGTGGTCCTCAAGGCAGCCACTGCTAAAGATTAGAGATGAGGGGTGTGATGGTTAATTTTCTGTGTCAACTTGGTTAGGCCACAGTACCCAGATATTTGGTCAACATTATTCTAGATGTTTCTGTGAAGGTATTGTTTTAATTGAGATGAACACTTAAATACTTGAGTAAAGCAGATAGCCCTTTATAATGTGAGTGTGTTTCTGCCACGGAGTTGAAGTCCTCAGTAGAAAAAAGACTGACCTTTCCCAAGGAAAAGGGAATTCTGCCACCAGACTGCCTTTGGACTCAAACTGCACCTCTTCCCTAGGTCTCTAGCCTACGGCCTACCACCCCTGCAGATTTTGGACTTGCCAGCCTCCACAATCATGTGAGCCAATTCCTTGCAATTTCTCTCTGTGTATATCTAGACATCTTTTTGGTTCTCTCTGGAGAACACTGACTAATACCGGTGGCATACTATTTGCATAGGGTTGCCTGGTGGCACAGGAACAGAAAGCCTCTCGAGCTAATTTAAATAAAGGAGATTTACTGTTGATAGAGTGGAACTTCTTAGCATCAAATACCAGGAAATACTTTTAATATTCAGGATTACCCCCTCAAAACCAATTCATTATAACACTACTTATGTCTGAGATATTTTCCAAAATAAAATGGCAGTGGGTGTCCCAGTTTTTGAGTGTCATCAGTTGCTGTCAGCCAATGATATCTAGAGCAAAGAAGCCATTCTGAGTGTTAACACACGGTACCGCAGCTGCTTCCGCTTGGTGAGCTGAGTTGAAAGCGTCCTGGTGTGTATGTTATTTATTCTGCTCTGGGCTCCCTTTCTGCCATTGCTTTTGTGTTCTGGCAAACAGTATGACTCAGACTGGCTGACCAAAGGAGCATAGGTGATAATATTGGACCTACTGTAAAGAAAAGGAAGAGTATCGTGCTAGATGTTAGAACACAGGTTTTCCAGAGGCTATAGATTCTCCAAGTTGGGAGGTCCACTTATAAATAATACTTATATTACAGAGTGCTAAGTTCTGTAACAGCGAGGTGTACAAGTGTAATGGAAGTAAAATAACCATAGGTTGGGGCATCGAAGTGTGGGTAGAAGCTCACCAGAAGAAAGGGTGTAGAGAGGAAAAGGAAACATTAGCAAAGGTATGGGGCGATGAGAGAACACATACTACTCCTTGACTCCCTGGCTACAGCAGCACCTTCCTTTTGTGTTTTGATTTCCCCCAAGGAGAAACAGTGAGGCTCCATGAGAGAACTTCAGGTGCTCTGGTGAACTTCAGGTGAACTTCAAGCCTCCTGTTATTTTCCACATCTATGGGGAATGTGTCCACATGTTTTGAAGCCAGGGAAAATATTACTTTACAGTAAACAGAGAAAAGGTTTAGAGGAGGTTAGAAAATGGAAAAGTGGAGCACAGAGTCAGTGATAAGAAGACAGTTTTATATGGCACATAGCAATTGCTTCTGGAGTCATTAGGAGTAATATTTATAATCAGGATAAGCTAATGCTTTGGATGAGTTCCTGTGATTCTTCTGTTTCTGAGAAGCCAGATTACCTCTGGCTCCTGCAGACCTGCAAGAGACTTGTCCTCACATGGAAGAGACCTGACAGTAGGAATGACATTCAAAATATTTAACCAGTGGATAGTAGATACCCGACCAGTTGGAAACGACTGGGATGGCTGGACCCAGTGCATATAGGCTGAACTCCAGCCCTCTCTTAGGGACCATTAAACACAACACTTGTTTCACTGAAGAGACTGAAGGATTTACCTGAGACCATGTGGTGGTGGCAGAGCTAGGAGTGGAACCCAAGCCTTCCGTGTTCACCCTCTACCTACGCTGCAGCCGTGGCCTCAAAGCCCTGGTAAGGCAAGTGGGGCGCCCTGTTGGTTTAGCATAGATTCTACTCACAGCCAAGGCTGTCCATGGGGAGGATACAGCTCTTACCCTGTTCATGAGTAACATGCTGAAAATTCTTTATCCATTAGTAAATAAATACCTATTTATTTGTAAATATAGCTTATTTGCAAATACAGTGTATTACATAACATACTATAAAGGATTCAGGAAAATAGTCAGTTAAAAAGAAAGCTGCCTGGGCTTCCCGAGTGGCGCAGTGGTTGAGAGTCCACCTGCCGATGCAGGGGACACGGGTTCGTGCCCCGGTCCGGGAAGATCCCACATGCCGCGGAGTGGCTGGGCCCGTGAGCCATGGCCGCTGAGCCTGCGCGTCCGGAGCCTGTGCTCCGCAACGGGAGAGGCCACAGCAGTGAGAGGCCCGCGTATCGCAAAAAAAAAAAAATTTACTGAACACCTACCAGCTGCCAAGGCCTGCTCTAGGAGCTGATAAGTAGCGAGTGCAAGAGGTCAAACCCCTGCCGTCTGTTCCAGGCTGGGCAGGTACACCTGGGGCCCGGGAGGGACTCTGGTGAGGCTGGGATTGGGCCTTCCTGGGAGCACGAGCAGCCCCTCCCCACTAGATGCTGCGCATCCAGGCACTGCCAGGAGGCAGGGGGCATACCCCCTCTAGATGACTTTGCACTCTTTCCTGACAGGGAATTTCTTCTCCCAGACTCATCACTCTCAAAGACATCTTCCCTTTGCCCTCTTTCTCCAGAACTCACTTCGTAGTCCCTCAAGGTACAAAACTTTTTTTTATAGAAAATAAGTGCTACGTTTATTTCTTGTTATAACACAAATGTATCAGAATCCTCAGAACAAAATGATTTGTATTTAATCCAATCAAGTTTTTTTAACTTGTGGTAAAAAGCACATAACATAAAATTTACCATCTTAACCATTTTTAATTGAAGGATATTATTATATTATAATATTCTTTTTAATCCTTTATGGTTGAGACCTTCATAATAATATTTTTAAAAATTAGTTACCAAATCTATATAAGAACATAAGAATGTTTATAATATTAGGTGAAAAAAACATGTAGTAATTGTTAGTGATGTTCACTGATATTTTCAGTTCTCTTCCTTCCTAAGCACTTCCTTGGAGTTAGGTGTGGCCCTAGGACTTGCCTTGGCTAATTAAAAGTGAATGAAACTGATGTGTGTCACTTCCAGATGGAAGCCCTTAACAGCCAGAGTATGATTCACTGTATTTTCTCTCCCCTGTTACAGCACTGATGTTCTTCCAATAGTCAAAGCTCCATCAGCCTGAATCCCTGAGTAAGAATCACACAGAGCAGAGGCCCTGCTGACCTGGGATGGATGTGTAGCATAAATGAGAAATAACCCTTTGTTTTTCCAAGCCACTGGAGGTTGTTTGTTGCTGCAGCATAAGGTAACACATTCTGACTGGTTCAAAGCAAGAGGTAGCTTCTGGCAATATAGATAACTAGATACTCAGAAGGCCTTCCAACTACAAAAGAACTGGATCACTTTTTTGACCATGTGGCTTGCGGGATCTCAGTTCCCCAACCAGGGACTGAACCCGGGCCACGGCGTGAAAGCACAGAGTCCTAACCACTGGACCACCAGGGAATTCCCTGGATCACTTTTTAAATGGACTGTTGGGCTTGTAAGTAGTAAAGTAATTGTCTAGGACAGCTCTTATCCTCAAATATGAGCTGAAACCAGAACTGGGAGCCAAGAGTGCTAAGAAAATAAGAAAACTGGGTTGTCCTAAGGGCCAGTGCCGTTGTAGCACGGTATGAACTCCAAAGCATCACAAAGTGGGGAAGCCAAAGGTCTGACGCTTCTGCATTAGGCCAGGACACTCCAAAAGGGGTGAAGTGTCTCAGGTTGGTGTTTTCCTTCTGCTCCCAACAGAAGCAAATACAAATCTTCATAGTAGGCCATTAAGAGCCATCAAATTTGAGTTCAAATCCAAGATCACTAAGCACGGAAGGAGGCAAACCACCGAGAGAGAGTGAGTTGATGGAAAACAAGCATCTAGTTTAGACCCCAAGAACTTTGGGTATATATTTTCATTTACAAAAGTGTACAGAGCAATTATTAAGCACTAGGCACTACTGTAAAGTGTTTTTTTTTCCAATTTTAACTTATTTAATTCCCATAACAACTCTATGAAGCAAGTACTATTGTCATCCCCATTTTATAAAGGAAAAAAACTGAGGGACAGAGAGATTAAGTTATTTGTTCCAGGTCAACATTTCTTAAGTGGTAGAACTACAATTTGGATTCAGGCAGTTGGTTCTAGAGTATGCACTCTTCATCTCTACATTTTGTTGACTTTCTAACATAGAATGTCTATGTGTGACAAATTTAAAGAAATAAGGAGGACTTCCCTGGTGGCGCAGTGGTTAAGAATCCGCCTGCCAATGCAGGGGACACGGGTTTGAGCCCTGGTCCGGGAAGATCCCACATGCCATGGAGCAACTAAGCCTGTGCGCCACAACTACTGAAGCCCTTGCACCTAGAGCCCATGCTCCGCAACAAAGAGAAACCACAGCAATGAAAAGTCCATGCACCGCAACAAAGAGTAGCCCCCGCTCACTGCAACTAGGGAAAGCCTGTGCACAGCAATGAAAACCCAACGCAGCCAAAAATAAATAAAATAAATTTTTTTAAAAAGTTTTTAAAAATGGAGTGGAGGGCTTCTCTGGTGGCGCAGTGGTTGAGAGTCCGCCTGCCGATGCAGGGGACACGGGTTCATGCCCCGGTCCAGGAAGATCCCACATGCCACGGAGCGGCTGGGCCCATGAGCCATGGCCGCTGAGCCTGCGCATCCGGAGCCTGTGCTCCGCAGTGGGAGAGGCCACAACAGTGAGAGGCCCGCGTACAGCAAAAAAATTAAATTCAATTAAAAAAAAAAAAAAGAAGTGGAATACCAAAGATAACCAAGCAACAAAGGACCATCAAAGGATGACCAGGTAGATTTGAAAAAGAATAAAAAAGAGACAAAAATAAAATGGTTGAAAATAAACATTTAATAAACATGTTAAATGTCTGAAGAGATACTTAGTGAATTAAAGAAATATCTGAAGAAAACATCCAGAATGTAGCTCAGGAAAAAAAGGAAATGGAAAATATGAAAGAGAAATTTAAAGACATGGATGATAGAATGAGAACTTCTGATATAAATTTAATTGGAGGTTTGGAAGTAGAGGATAGAGAGAATGGAAGATACATAATATCTGTAGCTGAGAGTTTTTCAGAACCGATGGAAAGACCTAAGTCCACAGATCTAGGAAATACAGCACATCCCTGGAAAGATAAACGAACAAGAAATTTATGCTTTAGACATGTTACAGGGAAACTGGAGAACCCCAAAGACACTGAGAAAACCTTAAAAGCAGCCTGAGAGAAAAGAAAGATCACCTGCAAAGGACTAACAATTAGACTGTCAGGCTTATCAAGAGTAATTGTGGGGCTTCCCTGGTGGCGTAGTGGTTGGGAGTCCACCTGCCAATGCAGGGGACACGGGTTCGAGCCCTGGTCCAGGAAGATCCCACATGTCGCGGAGCAACTAAGCCCGTGCGCCACAACTACTGAGCCTGTGCTCTAGAGCCCGTGAACCACAACTACTGAAGCCTGCGCACCTAGAGCCCGTGCTCCGCAGGAAGAGAAGCCACAATGAGAAGCCCAGGCACTGCAATGAAGACCCGACGCAGCCAAAAATAAACAAATAAAATGAATAAATTTATTTAAAAAAAAGAGTAATTGTGGATGCAGGGAGTCTGTGAAATAATTATTCAAAGTGTTGAAGGGAAATAACTATCCATTGCACATCCAGAAAAGCTACACTTCATAAATAAGAGTAAAATAAAGTCATTTTCAGCTAAACAAAAGTCAGCAGACATTTACTAAAGGAGTTCACATCCATCTTTCAAGATTCATCTCAAATGCTGTTTCTTCCATGGAACTCTGACCTTTGAATCCCCATAGCATTTTATTTGAGGCTTTCTCATGACACTTCCCAAATTCAGACATAGACTGAAGTTATTTGTGCCTTTTCATAGCATGCTGTCGCCCCTGCCACCACTCTTACCCCATGCCCACCACCAATATAACGCCCCAGGAACTCTTTGGTGTCTAACTCACTTTAACTCTTTGTATAGCTCCTGTCATGATACTTGCATGAAGTATAGGTGCATGATAAGTATTTGCTGAAGCTTACTGGTCAGCCTTCTCCTATGGACCATCAGTTCCAAACTATGCTCCCTTCAAAAGGGGTTTTATGAAACTGGTATAGACAGTCTTATTTACAGAGCAGAAATAGAGACACAGACCTAGAAAACAAACGTACAGATACCAAGGGGAAAGGGGGGGTTGGGAGGAACTGGGAGATTGGGATTGACATATATACACTATTGATACTATGTATACAATAGATACTAATGAGAACCTACTGTATAGCACAGGGAACTCTACTCAGTGCTCTGTGGTGACCTAAATGAGAAGGAAATCCAAAAAAGAGGGGCTATTTGTATACATATAGCTGATTCACTTTGCTGTACAGTATAAACTAACAAAATATTGTAAAGAAACTATACTCCCATAAAAAAAAAGGGGGGGGAGCGTTATGGCCAAACCCTCTTCCAAGTGCTGAGATCCACAGTTTAATTGTTTTAAGCCTACATTTCCCCCAATTTTTTGCCCATAGAACAACTCCTTCCACTCTTTACTCCATGAATATCCCAAGAGACTGGTGTTTCTAAGAATACCTTTTGCAAAAATACTGCAGAAGGCAATCACTTATTTGAGTCTCCAAGGCCTGAAGTCAACCTCTTGGATCCTGGTTCTATTCACAGCTAATCATATAATTAGTTCTAAGTCATTTATCCTCAGGTTCCTTATTTGTGACATCATTAGCAGGTGACCCCTTCTAACTCTAAAATTCTATGAATTAAAGGGCATTGCCTTAGATCCTTTTTGACCCACCTCCTAGAATGGAAATAAAATCAAAAATAAGCAAATGGGACCTAATGAAACTTAAAAGCTTTTGCACAGCAAAGGAAACCATAAGTAAGACAAAAAGTCAACCCACAGAATGGGAGAAAATATTTGCAAAGAAGCAACTGACAAAGGATTAATCTCCAGAATATACAAGCAGCTCATGCAGCTCAATATCAAAAAAACAAACAACCCAATCCAAAAATGGGCAGAAGACCTAAATAGACATTTCTCCAAAGAAGATATACAGATTGCCAACAAACACATGAAAGAATGCTCAACATCACTAATCATTAAAGAAATGCAAGTCAAAACCACAATGAGGTATCACCTCACACTGGTCAGAATGGCCATCATCAAAAAATCTACAAGCAATAAATGCTGGAGCGGGTGTGGAGAAGAGGGAACCGTCTTGCACTGTTGGTGGGAATGTAGATTGATACAGCCACTATGGAGAACAGTATGGAGGTTCCTTAAAAAACTAAAAAATAGAACTACCATATGCTCCAGCAATCCCACTACTGGGCATATACCCTGAGAAAACCATAATTCAGAAAGAGACATGTACCACAATGTTCACTGCAGCACTATTTACAATAGCCAGGACATGGAACCAACCTAAATGTCCATCGACAGATGAATGGATAACGATGTGGCACATGTATACAATGGAATATTACTCAGCCATAAAAAGGAACGAAATTGAGTTATTTGTAGTGAGGTGGATGGACCTAGAGCCTGTCATACAGAGAGAGGTAAGTCAGAAAGAGAAAAACAGATACCGTATGCTAACACACATATATGGAATCTAAAGAAACGGTACTGATGAACCTAGTGGCAGGGCAGGAACAAAGACACAGGCATAGAGAATGGACTTGAGGACTCAGGGTGGGAAGGGGAAGCTGGGATGAAGTAAGAGAGCGTCATGGACATATATACACTACCAAATGTAAAATAAATAGCTAGTGGGAAGCAGCCACATAGCACAGGGAGATCAGCTCCGTGCTTTGTGACCACCTAGAGGGGTGGGATAGGGAGGGTGGGAGGGAGGCTGAAGGGGGAGGGGATATGGGGATATATGTATACATATAGCTGATTCACTTTGTTGTACAGCAGAAACTAACCCAACAATGTAAAGCAATTATAAAAAAATAAAGTGCATTGCCTCTTATAGTCAATCAGTCAGTCATTCTACACATACTAAATTCCTACTGTATGGCAGTGTGCAAAATCCTGGGCATAGCATGGGGAACAAGATAGGCATAGTCACTGCTTTCATGGAGCTACAAGTTGAGAATCATTTTTCTAGAGCTCACTATTAGAACAGTGACTTCCAGAATCAAATGTCTTCTAGTTAAAAATGGGGAATTTACTGTTTCATGTATTATGTGTATCAGGTTGTGGAGTAAATCTTTAGAATCTAAACGTATGGTCTAACTAGGCTCATGATTCTATTTCACCTAGGAGCTCCATTGTAAGCTTCGAGAATTGAACACGTCAAAACTTGAAAACTAAGTGTATCTAGTTTTTAATCTTCATCTTTAACTTTCCTTGTATTGGCTCAGTCCTCTATAGTTTAAAAAGCATATTTTGATGATACAGCATCAACTGAGCACTTTTATGAGTCGACATGGTTCTAAGCACTTTATACGTCATACAGCTGGTGAAACTAGGCTTTGACCCCAGGAAGTATGGATTTGCAGTCTGTACTCTGAACCTTAACTCTAAACTACCACTATTCCTAATCATCAAACACTGTTCTGTAGGTTTTCTGCTGGAAATGTAAGGGTTAACATCTCTGAAGAGCTGAACACTCATATGGGATTTTTAAATGTCTAACTCCAGCCAGGTAGTGTACTGAGGGGGTAATGAAAAATTAAAAGCTTTTTTTTTTTTTCTTTTTGACTAAGCACTAATCTTCGTGGTTATGGATGTATCCATATGCCAGAGAATATTGAGATAATAAGTTAACATAAAATTGGTGATACAGTTTTAAAACTGACAGCTCCATGTGTCTGATATGTTTTCTGAAAGTAACTTTAAGATAAAACTCCACTCTCAAATCTAAAATTCTTTCTTCAGAGATTGCTAGCACCACACAGTATTTGTCACTGTATCAATTATATAGAGAAAAACTACAGTGCTAGGAGTAGAGGACAGTTTTCATCATAAAACAGGAAAATAACAAAATATAATCAATGAAATGCGAACCACACAATGTCAGTGAGAATTCTTGGCATTTCGTTTTAGAAGCCATTCTGCATGGAAATGAATAAAATATAAACACAGTACTTTATCTAGGATATGACAAGAAACTTCAAGATTGTAGTGTGCATTAAGATAACATTCCAAACCTATCCTTTCAAGTTTTCAGCCAAGAATTTGTTTTTATAATTTCTTTGCAGTTGGCAAACAGCTAGCCTCTACTTGAGAATATCAATTTTCATGCTTATGGTCCCAATCCCATTGTGTGTAACCGTTAACTTGCTGTGTGACCTTGACTAAATCACTCCCCGCCACCCCAACCCAAATGGAGGAGTGGGATCTCTCAGGCCCCTTCTGGTTTTAAAATTCTGTAGTTCTAGCCTATGGATCCTGACATAAACACCATAAAAAATGCTTGCTAGAAGATTGGATTTTTTAAAATTTGTGCTATTTAAGCATTTTCAAATGACCGCTCTTATAGCCAGCTGTACAGACCATAAACCACGGCAGTCAGTTCCTATGGGTGATTTACTTGGTTTTGATGCTGGTTAGCAGCAGCTGTGCTGTCTCAAGTCACCAAGCACCTTCTGTAGTTCACAGAAACAGTCCATCCACATGCTTCCCGAACTCCCCAACACGGACGGGGTCTGAGAGATTCTGGGCAAAAGAAGTAGGATCACAACCGCCACGGGCCATCAGCTGACCCTGAACACCCTCCAAAGATGGAGGCGGTGTGGACCCCTGGATCCACTGCTTAGATCCCCACCTTGAGACTGAAGTGCTGATGCCCCCAGCTGCTGGGAGTGCTGGCTGCTGCTGGTTCTTCAGCGGAGACCCTCTCTGGAGATAGCCTTTGGCTGAAGAGAGCTGCTTTGCCCAAACCCACACCCCTGTTGGGGGCAGGCTACATGCAAGGACTACAGATTCCACTAACAGGCCAACCCCTTGCCCCAGTGGGGTCCAACTCTGAAGGGCCAGGCCAGTGCTGGAGCTCCGCTAGGGTGGCCTTTCATCCTGTAGGGTGATGCACATGTGCTGCAGCACAGAGCACCTTCTCCCTTGGCCCACAGGTGTTGCCCCCGAGCTCTCCCCTTAAGCTTCCGGCACCAAGATCTCTGTCTCGGAGTCGGCGCCAGGAATCAGAACCTGCCACAGAGACTTACAGACCTGAGTTCAAATTATATCTGCTTAACTCTGGGTCCGGGAGTAAATGTCCTCTCCAGTGAAATGGAATAATAACTACTCACAGAATTGTTTATTATATGAATATGAGGAAATGAATCCAAAGCACGTAGTGGACGATTAGCAGCAACAAGTTAACATTTACCAAGCATTTATTATATGTCCGGTGCTGTTTTATGACTTCACCACATAAGAACTCTATGAGAAAGGTAATATCCCTATTGTACAGATGAGACAGCTGTGGCACAGAGAAGTTAAATAATTTCTCCAACGTTACACAGCTAATAAAAGTCAAGAATTCAAACCCACGCTGCTTGACTGCAGAAATAGCATTCTTAGCTTAAAAACTCTGCTGCTTCCCACTGAGAAAGGAAAATTGTTTAAATATTTGGATGATGGTACACAAAAGCCTAGTAATGTCACCTGATTCCAGAAGTGTCTTTAAAACAAAACAGTTAGAAAACATTTACAAAGAATTTCTGTGCGCCTATTGTTTATATTTTTGTGTTGCTATAGATTGTTTATTTTTGCTTCAGATCGACCCTTTTTCATCAAGAGAATGGATGAAACAGTTGGAGGGTAGGAGACCTAATCTGATGTGATAGTGGTTGTTCCACAAGATAACTTTTTGCTATTTGTTTCTATTTTAATGAAACATGTGCTGAGTTTCTATTTTAATGAAATGTGCTAAGTACAAGGTCAAAGAATAAATAAGACAATGACATGTTTCATTATTAGGTAGTAATTTTGTATACTAATAAGGTTTAGGTTATACCATATTTCCTACAATTTAAAATATCTCCCTCACCTGGGTCATTATAATGGAAGTACGTTATAACAGAGAAGAGCGCTATGACAAAGACCCCTACTATGCCCCTTCTGACCCCTCATTGGCAGTTTACACTTGTATTCACTTCAGAGTAGTTATCTGTTAGCATCCGATGGAAAGCATTTGTTTCACATTTCACTTATAATCTGAAGGAATTTATACCATAATTTTTATCTCAGGGGATAATGTGTTAACAGTGCTTGTTTGGATCCCTGTTATACTTTTAAGGTCAAGAAAGTCTCTTTTACTCTTTAAGACACAAGTCTGTTAAAGTTTTTATGATTTGCCAACAAAGTGGTTTTTCATCTTCTGCTATTTGATAACTAAGGTATAAGAGAGTTCCTTCTACACCAAATAAATTAAACATCTAAATAATTTATAGCTCCAGGTACATTTGCCAGACTAGCATAACTGAATAAAGCCAACAGATTAAATGTTCCCTTGGCAATCAACAAGGGTATGATATACAGTACCTGGGCTGCCCCATTGGGTCTCATTATTAAATCACAGGCAAGAGCTCAGAATCCCAGGGTCCCGAGTGACAGGTAGGAGCAGACTTTGGGCGGAACTTTTGCTCCTCCCAGGTATCATAGCAGTCATTACTCCTGATCTTTGGAAGTGGAAAACTCTTAGTACAATGGAGATAGAGAAAGAGAAGGGTGGAGGCAGAAAGGAAGAGAGACAGACTGCATGTTTCAATGAAGAAAGACTCCAGTTACTTATATATCACTAAGTTGGGAATTCATCAACATAACACTGTGTATTTGCACAATCTCAGAGCAAAAGTTAAAAAGAGTTAGGGAATATTTTGTATATGGGACCACCGTTTATCACTGTCAAGGGTCAGAACAAGAACTAGCTTCAAAAATAGACTACATTTCCCTCTTTCTACTCTCCAGGTTTTGACCAGCACCTGCCTTTGTGTAGGGAAGGAAGGTTTGGTTTCCAGAGCTGATGGCAATGTTTCCAGAGAAACACTAGAACTCAGGATTTAGGGAGTTATGTGTAATATCCAGTCTACCTCTTGGAAAAGTTTTATGTGCCAGAAACCAGTCATCGGCTTTTTAACAAAGGGAATTTATCAAAATGTGGTTTTAAATTTGCACATTTAATGATGGGAGGGTCCAGATGATCAGTAGAAAGATGAGGTGGGAGGCAGCAAATATATATTTAGTCAGTGGAGAGCCCACTTTTATTTTTTTAATTTTTATTTTTTTGCGGTACGCGGGCCTCTCTCACTGTTGTGGCCTCTCCCGTTGCGGAGCACAGGCTCCGGACGCGCAGGCTCAGCGGCCATGGCTCACGGGCCCAGCCGCTCCGCGGCATGTGGGATCTTCCCAGACCGGGGCACGAACCCGTGTCCCCTGCATCGGCAGGCGGACTCTCAACCACTGCGCCACCAGGGAAGCCCGAGCGCCCACTTTTAGAGCCTATACTCTGCACCAGGCAGACAAGCAGAGTACCACTTAAAACAACAGCAATGTCAACAACCCTCTCCCCTCTTGAAGGGACTTATGGAAGTCTAAGTGCCACAAGGAAAATACGGAAGGTAGAACTAAGCTTGTACTTCTTAACTGTTGTTGGTACAGCTTCTCTGAAGACGAACGGGATGGAGGAAAAGAAAAAACCAAAACATTCCCAGTGTATTGTATATTGACACCTCTAGCAATTACCTGATGTCTGGTCCTGTGATAGCCCCTTTGGGATGGGGGAGAATCGGAGGGAGCAAGGATAAGGGGAGTGGGGCAATGATTTAGAGTGCCTAGCCGCCTAAGTATCTGAATTTAAAGTAAAACCATTAAGTTGAGTTCATTGCTGAATTCTCATGGGGTACACTAATTTTTCATTTTCATTTAGGAAGAAAGGGTGAAAGAGAAGCTTCCCATGCCTGGTTTATGAACGTGGCCTTGAAAATGTCCACAGAACTATTGTTGTCTTGTTGAGTCTGCAGCCAGGAAGGCAGAAATCACTGCAGCAAAGCAGGTGTGAACGTCCCCCTACTTCAGAGGCAGCTCTCTTTGAAGCTGGAAAATCAAGGACGCTGGTACCTTCAAGGAAACAAGGATATAATTATCACAACACCCAATTGGCCCGTGACCTTCCATTCCTCAGGCCTGCCCTACTCCCTTCACTGGCACCAGCCCAGGTCCTCACAGACTGAGCTCTGTCCCAGATCGCTCAGCCCAAGGAGCAGCCCACTCCCTCACCCTTTGAAAGTGTTCTTAATCTCTTTCTACTGCGCTGCTCTTGCTGACATAAATCCGCCAGCCCAGGGGGCCTCTGAGCCCCCCACAGAGGGAGGCCCTTCAGGCCAAGTGGAGTCTAAGCAGCGAAGGCGTAGAATTTATGCTTCCTCTCACCTGTGCCATCTGTCTGTGGCCTCTACTCCAGGCTGTTTTTGAAGGTTTGACCAGAACCTCCCAGCTCCCTGCCAAGTCTGCCATCAACACCTCAGTCACAGAAGCAGACTTCTCAAGGCCACTAGAAGCTAATAACAGGGACTCTCAACTTCATTGTTATATTTGAAATGTTGAAAGCCAAAGCCTAATAAAATAAGTGCAGAAAAACAAAAAGAGCTATAAATTATCATTTGAAAGTAGTGGCTAAAGAACTCATCTACTCAAAATACCTGGGGGCTATTTCTCAACTACAGCAATAATCCAGTATTTGGTTTCCTTCCCTTCACTGTGCGAAAGGCTTGGCTGTGTTCTCTTAGCACGGATTCTTTTCTGCTTCTATGATCAAGTGTCTAGAATCAAAAGTTACACAACAGACACTCTCTACCCAACTTTTTCACACACACACACACACACACACACACCCATACTCCCCACCCAGCCTTGGTCCTAAAGGGTCCACTGAATTGTAGTAATTCTTTTTGACCGCAAGGAATTATCCTACATTATCACCAATCAATATTCATTGCAAATTTACCTTTTATTTAAGATAAGAGTAAAATTCTATTTCCTTCATTTCACAAAGACTATCTATGTTAAACTGAGATATTAATGGAAAAACATAATAATAGAAGCATTATTTCCTGTAAAATCAGAAATAAACTAGGGATGCCCATATCACAGTTATCATTATATGATATTTTGGAAATTCTAGACCAGTGGGTCTCAGCTGGTGGTAATTTTGCTTCCCAGAGGATATTTGACAATGTCTGGAGCCATTTTGGGTTGTCACAACTTTGGGAAAACTATTGGTATCTAGTGGGTAGAGGCCAGGGATTCTGTTAAGCATCCTACAATGCACAGGACAGCCCTCACAAGAAAGAATTCTCCAGCCTAAAGTATCAATAGTGCTGAGTTTGAGAAACCTTGTTCTATACAATGCAAAAAACATAAAACATAAATAAGAGAAATAAAGTTTAGAAAATAACTAATTTTCATTAATTGAAAATAACAAGTATCACCTAGAAAAGCAAATAAGAAACAATTAAACAAACATTATTAAAATTTATAAAATAATAAATAACATAGCTGGATAAAATATTTTCAATTGCGTGAGAGACTAAGAGTCTTTAAATTTTCCTATGGGTCTATTTATCCATTCTACAAAAATTTTCTGAGAACAAAAGGATTAGTTTATAAAAATAAACTCAAGAGGTATGAGAACACTTTTGCATTTCAAAATTATGGAAACAACTAAGAAATTTTAATAATCTAGCCTATAATACTGTAATACAAAACATTATAGGAAACCTAAGTAGACATATCTTCCCAAACCATAAGTTGGACTTGAGGACTTTTTAAATAAATAAATTTATTTATTTATTTATTTGGCTGTGTTGGGTCTTCATTTTTGTGTGAGGGCTTTCTCTAGTTGCGGCGAGCGGGGGCCACTCCTCATCGCGGTGCACGAGCCTCTCACTGTCACAGCCTCTCTTGTGGCTGAGCACAGGCTCCAGATGCGCAGGCTCAGTAGCTGTGGCTCACGGGCCCAGTTGCTCCACGGCATGTGGGATCTTCCCAGACCAGGGCTCGAACCCACATCCCCTGCACTGGCAGGCAGACTCTCAACCACTTCGCCACCAGGGAAGCCCCCTAGGACTTTTTTAAAAGGTTGTCTAAAGCACCAAAAAATTATTTTGGGGCAATGAAAACACACACACACACACACACACACACACACACACACACACACACATACACATAAATGCCCCTTTGGCAGATAAGAGCTTTCCCAGTGTTTCTAAATAAGGACAGTATTCAAATGCATCATGGAAATCAAGGTAATCTATAGCAATAGATTATTATGATTCAGCAGATCATATTGTAGGTAGATGTAAGTTTCTTGAGAGAAGGGCCCATATCTTACTGATTTTTCCATCTCTGTAATTGACACATATCAGGAACCCAATAAATATTTGTGAATTAATGAAATAAAGAAAATATAAGCAGAGATGATCTTTGAACTCTCTAGTCAAAAGTTAACTTACAACTCTAGCAGTTGTAATTCGGCATCTAAGAACACACATCTGAAAGGTTAAATGAAGAGTCAACATTTTAAGAGAAAGTTTTGCCTCATGTTACAGTTATATTATATAAACATAGGGTGAGCCAGCAAGAATCAACCAGTGATGTTCTACTGAGAACAGTAAACCCAAGTTTTAAATGTTGAAGACTTGAAAGAATCTATGAATATCTACACGATATACCTAAGTATATCGAAAATTTCCTTAATCTTTCAGTTCATTTTCATAATAAGCCTTCAAAATTTGAGGGGAAGGGAGGGAGGAAAGAAGCAAAGGAAGGCCAGATGAAAAGTAAAAATAAGGAAATAATCAAAAGCCTTCCCTTTATCCCTTCCATGCAATCTCACAGCCTCTCCCTAGAATCCTTGGTCCTGAATGTTTAATAACGAGTGTTCCATAGTTTCAAGGGGAGGAAGGCCCCACAATCCAGTTTAATATAAGGTCATTTGAAATGCTGTAGTGGGATAGGTTCATGGTCCAGGAAGCCTCAGACAGTTTCACCAGGGAACCTATTCCAGAAGGTCATGGTTCTCTTTGATATAAACTTCAAAGATTAGGGACAAGAAAAATAATAGTTACTGTTCACCGAGCACTTGCTCTGTGCCAGACATCTTCCTGAGGATGTGTTACATTTTTCTGGCCTAACCTTCATAACAGCCCTCATCTTCCCATGAGGAGACAGATGTTTTGGAGGTAACATGAGCAGGCCACCATGAGCTGGCAGAGCCACGATGGGAATCAACACCTGTAAACCTCCAAACCCAGGCTCATAAGTACCACACTGTAGATGTCACCACAGCATCACATTTCCCTCAGTAACCCACTCTTCATGGATTAGTCATAAAAGCTTCAAGTCAGCAAGCATTTGGTGGGAAAATACATAAAGGAAGCACATGTCCTTGGCTAGAAGGACATGCCATCTTCTTGAAAAGATGTGACAGGAAACAGGCAGCCAAAAGTACCAACTGTACAGAGTGCTAAAGGAAAGTTCCACCACATGTCAAAATGGATGCTATAGGCAAAAACACGTGGATGACCAGCGAGCAGAAAGACGAATCACCACATGGCATTAGCAGGGAAAGTCTCACCGAGGGACCGAGATATGATGGGACTCTCACAGGATTTGGACAGAGAGAAGAAGAAGCAAATGTTGTTCGGGTCAGTTCACGCTCACCTGGGCTGCTAGACCAAATGGCGGCCAGGCTGCAGAGCACGGAGCAGCACTTGGCCGAGAAAGAGTATTCAGGGTGACAGCTTATCAGACACATAAGCACGTCTAGAGTTTGATGAGCAAGTCGACATTCATGTGATCGGTATGACTGTTTGAGGCTTGAGTCCTACTTTGCGTTTGTCATCTGCTAAGAGTGAATCTCAGCTCTGCCATTTACCAACTGTATGACCTTGGGGAAATTACTTATCCTCTCTGTGCCTCGATGTCCCCATCTGCAAAATGAGCATCATCATAGTATCTACCTTCTAGGATAGCTGTGGGTTGAACAGGTTAATCTATATCACGTGCATGGCACGGAGCCTGGCACGTGCAAGTGTGATGTGAGGGTTTGCTATTGTTCCTTTTCCATTTTCACCATTCCACACCCAATTTTGCGGGGTGTTGAGGTGGGGTGGAGAAGAAAGGAAGGTTTCGCACAGCAATTCCTTCTCCTAATCAGCTGATTTATTTTAAATGCCTCTTTTGGATATTGTCCAGCTTCTGAATATCTTTCCTGTGTTCTCCAGAATGGCACAGAGAAACTGTCAAGTTTGCTATGAAGACTGCACCTCTCTAACAGCTTTGGGTTCCAGTATTCGTCCCTGGCCTCTTTTCCCATCAGCAGTGTACTGGGCTGATGTCTAACAGTTACGACTGGCAGCACGGGGTCCTCCACCATTCCTTCTATGTCATGTGCATTATTTCAGCAGACTTAGTAAGAGCAAGGATGAGAGTAAGGAATCAAAAGAGGATGAAAGGTAAAGAAGAGAAAAGAAGTAAAGTGAGAAAAAGAATTTCCTTGTATTTCTAGCATTTCAAATGGCTTCTTGCCATTACTCAAATTGGGAGAAGGCAAGAAAGTAAATATTTATTGAAATTACTATAAGCCAAGCATGGTCCCATATATTTCACACATTCAAAGAGATTAAGTGTCTTGCTCGTACTTGCACAACTGTTAAGTG
This sequence comes from Tursiops truncatus, assembly GCF_011762595.2. Classification (NCBI taxonomy): domain Eukaryota; kingdom Metazoa; phylum Chordata; class Mammalia; order Artiodactyla; family Delphinidae; genus Tursiops; species Tursiops truncatus. The sequence goes on from NC_047041.1 coordinate 82,694,817, forward strand.
GGAGAGCCCAGCTTGGGATCCAGGTCTACGTTTAATTGGACTCAGTAAGTATTAATGGAGCAGCTTGGCAGGCCAGGCACTGTTCTAGGAATTGGGGACACCAGAGTGAAGAAAACAGATCAAAATCCCTGCCCTCATGGAGCTCACGGTCCACTGGGCAGACAGATGATAAACCAGACGGGCAAGTAAAACATAAAGTGTATTAGACAGCAATAAGCCTTATATAGAAAAAAAAATAAAATGGAAGAGGAGGAGAGGTTGGGATGGGGAGGCTGTAATTTTGGAAAGGATCGTTAGGGAAGGTGTCACTAAGAAGGTGACAATTGAGCAAAGATATAAAGAAACCAAAAGTACGAGACAGGTGTGCATCCGGGGAGAGAACCTTCCAGGCTGGGGGAAGGGCAAGGGCAGAGGCTTTGAGGCAGGAGTGTGCCTGCGATGGTGTTGGAAGAACAGCCAAGACCCAGGGTGGTGGAAGTGAGGCGAAGGAGGAGGGGAGCAGGAGGGAACACAGCCGGTGGTGGGGCAGAGCGCCCGTGGCCGCAAAAGCCCCAGCAGGGACACCTTCTAGGGAGGTGAAAGGTAGCTGGAGGTTTCTTTTCTTTCTTTCTTTTTCTTTCTTTCTTTCTTTCTTTCTTTCTTTCTTTCTTTCTTTCTTTCTTTCTTTCTCTGCACTGCACAGCTTGCTGGATGTTAGCTCCCCAACCAGGGACTGAACCCCTACCCTTGGCAGTGAAAACTCTCAGTCCTAACCACTGGACCGTCAGGGAATTCCCAAAAGGTAGCTGGAGGTTTCTGGCATGATCTGACTTGTACATCTAAACAGGCTCATCTTCTTGATGTGTTTGAAATAGACTGAAATGATCAGGATAAAACAAGGGGGAGGGCTTCCCTGGTGGCACAGTGGTTGAGAGTCTGCTTGCCGATGCAGGGGACACAGGTTCGTGTCCCGTTCTGAGAAGATCGTACATGCCGCAGAGCGGCTAGGCCCGCGAGCCATGGCCGCTGGGCCTGCGCGTCCGGAGCCTGTGCTCCGCAACAGGAGAGGCCACAACAGTGAGAAGCCTGCGTACTGCAAAAAAACAAAACAAAACAAGGGGGAACAATGAAGGGGATATTGTAATAACCAGGAAAGAGATGGTCATAGCCAAGGAGTAGCAACGAGAGTAGTTAATTTAAAAGGGTCAAATTGGCTTGGATATATTTCAAAGGTATAGCCAATAGGGTTTCCCTACAGACTGGACAGGGGTATAAGAAAAACAAAGCAAAACAAAAAGCCAGGAGACAAGAGGGACCCCAAAGTTTTCTGCTCCAGCAAATAAAAGAATGGAATTGTCACTAATGGAGATGGAGAGAGAGGTTCAAGATGACTGTTAAAACATCAGGAGGGGTAGAGCAACCTGGGCTGCAGGTATAAATCGGTCTCAAAGCCCATGCTCTAGCTAATAGCTTAAGAACTTGGAATTTGGGGGTTTGTACCTGTTTATGGGGATGGGAGGAATAGTTTTCCAGAGTAATGAGAATGAAAAAACTAATCAGAAAATCTCAAAAAAATAAGTCATGGTTTGAGCTATGACTTGGAGCACAGGCTCCAGACGCGCAGGCTCAGCGGCCATGGCTCACGGGCCTAGCCGCTCCACGGCATGTGGGATCTTCCCGGACCGGGGCACGAACCCGCGTCCCCTGCATCGGCAGGCGGACTCTCAACCACTGCGCCACCAGGGAAGCCCTGAGCTATGACTTTTAAAGTACTGATCCACCCAAGCCTTTTCTGATTATCTGGGCCCTTTCCCACCCTCCCACCTCAAATAAAATCTGTATATGCCCAAGTTGGTTCTGGCCGTCACTCTCAATGAGAATGAATGGACCTTTCCACACTAAACTTTAGAGAAACAGTGGTTCTCTACTTGTTGACACTCTTTTAGGATGACCGTGAACTCAGGCACTCTTTCCACTCTTCAGTTCGTTGGGCTACTGGCTGCCTTGCAGCTCTTGGCCATTTCAGAGTTTTTCTAGATTGACAAAGGAGGGAGATGGCAGGTCAACTTAATCATTCAAATAACCCTGCAGTGTGTCAGGAGATTCATCAGTTTCCTTATCACTTGTGTTTTCTTATCTTGGTTATAAGTCAGGGTCACTGTGAATTTTTAGGACAGCCTATGAAAGGGAAGACGCAATTGATCATTGTAGGAATAAAAGACTGAGCGAGACCCAAGAACAGATGTCTTTTCTCATGAATATAGAAAGTTTCACATGCTCGCATCCTCGCTATTCATTGCGTGTGAGCTGGATCAGGGATTTGGATTCAACATTTATTGATCTCCTATACAACAGAGGTTAAGTGCCCCTGCCTGTGTTAACCTCATTTAATCCTCACAACACTGAGAGGTGGCATTACCTTATGTTACAGTGGGGGGAAATGAGGCTCAGAGAGGGTGAGCAACTGGCCCAAGGCCACACTGCCTGTGAGTGGCAAGAGCCAGCCTTCCCACCCAGGTCTTTAGGGGCTCTTACTTCCAAGCCACATTTTTTTGCCTCATAATATAAGAAAATAATGAAAGATTCAAATGCAAAACAGACAGTCTCTAAATCCAGTGTAGGTCAAAGATGACTTTTCTTCTCTTTGGAAAGGAAATATCCACGCAGAGAAATTTGACCTTTGAATATGGAAATTACACTCTTATTTGGCAGGAGAAAGTAGAAAAACACTTTATTCAATGCCTAAAAGATGTGATAACAAAGACAGGAATTTTCTTTTTTCCATTTGCTCAAAAGAGTAGCCAAATTCACGACTTAACGTAACATATTGTGTGGTGTGTGTGTGTGTGTGTGTGTGTGTGTGTGTGTGTGAGTGTGTGTGTGTAGAGAGAGAGAGAGAGAGAACACTAATAAATGCTTATTCTGGGTAGGTACTCCGTTAAGTGCTTTCCAAACGTGATTTCTCTGAATCTTTGCGTCACTCCTGTGAGGCAAATACTATTATCTCCCCTGTTTTACACATGAAGAAACTAAGGTTAGGGTTTGTGTACTTACCTGCAGTACACAAAGCTTGAGACCCAAGATTCCAATCCAAGTGGACCTGAGTAAATCCCCATTTCCTCTGCAGCCCAATACACACCATTTGAAAATGGTACCCCTGTTGAAATGGCTACTCTCGAACTTCACGCGTGGGCACGTAAACTGATAGTTTTCAGGCTGGCACTTTTGATTCAATCAGAAAAGTAAGCATATTCTTTTGGCCCAGCAATTTCATCTCTAAGAATTCTCCCCAAGGAAATAATCAGGAATATGTGTGCAAAGATTAATATGTAAGTTCTATACATTCTTATTTAACTTATGTATCATTAAGTTATTAACATAGATACTATGTTATTAGCCTCAAATGTCTACTAGGAACTAGATTAGACCCGTCATGGCACATCCATATTGAAATAGTATGAAGTCATTAAAAATCAAGGTACATTAAGTGAACACAAGCAAATACTATCTCAATTGTATCATACACATGTAAAGCGTATAGTATGCACTGAAACAATACCTAAAGAGATACACTAAACTTTCTGTAAAGACATGACCATGTTTAATTTGACCTAAGGCTGACAAGAGGCCTATTTTAGCCAGAGGTTCACTGCACTGTCTTCGCGAGGTACTGTAGGGATCTCTACATCTTCCCATTGCTCAGGGAACAAAGTCCAGACTTCTTAAGTTGTACAGCCCTTAAAGGACTCTGATCTTCTGATCATCTATCCTCCTTCTCCCTGCATTGCTCACTATGCTTGACCCACACAGGCCCTTTTTAGCTCCTGGATTGTACCTGCTCAATCCTAGTCCTATGCAGGGCCTTTGCACATGTTGTCCCTTCTGCTTGGAACGATCTTCCCCATTCTTCTCATGGCTGGCTTCTTTCTTCAGGTCTCAGCTTAAATGTCACCTCTTCAGGGAGTCCTTCCTTGACTACAAAATGTAAAGTTGGCCTCCTCTTTTATTCTGCCCACAGCATCCTGCTCTTTTTCTTTTTTAGCACATATGATAATTTGTAATGACGTATTTATGTGTTTCACTTGCTCAGTGTCTGCCTTCCCATAGAAGCGATGCCCCGTGAGGGTAAGATCCACATCTGTTTTGCTCACCACTGTATACTTGACGCCTGCTCAGAGGTTATTCATGGCAGGTACTCAATAAAGACTTGCTGAATGAAGGAATAAAGGAACAAAGTTAACACCAAGTTATTAGGCACTGACTCTGTACCTAACAAAGTGCGGGGAACATTTAGAAGCTTGTTGGATAAAGAAGACTGGGCTGAGATAGTAGGTGGCTGTTAACCAGTTTAAGTCAGTGTAACACACAGGCTATAGGAATTCATACAAGGAAATGCTTCACTTGTTTCTAAACCATTTTCTAAGAATGGCTCATTGGATCTGAACTGTGCTCTGCATCCTAGAAGGAATGTGAACTGGAAAGAAATATCACTGAGCACGGGTCTCCGATTTTCTAAAGGGATCTAGGGCCAGGTACATAGGTTGATGTGGAGTCATTGTACCACCTTGCATGTGCTCACAGCCTCTTTTGCCTCACACCGTCCCTCAAAATCTGACTTGCTTCTTTGCGCAAAGAAAGAGGACCTGCAGTCCTTCAGTCTGAGGGCTTGTCCAAATCCCTACAACAGCGGTTCACAAATATAAGTCATGTCTCCGGAAGAACCATTCGAAATACTAAAATAGTGGGGGAAGAAAACAGCAAATCACTTTTGTGTTGAAAGAGAAACTTTTATACGTAAAATCTTGTAGGAGGCTTAAGAACAATTATAGGAAAAATAAAACAGATAATTCTACATGCTAACTGAATATTTTCCCCCCTGCAGACTGGAAAATGGCAACATGTATCTGATTTTATAAACAGAACATGTAGGGCTAGCTTAGGGTCCATCAGCGTTCCTAAGGCGTGCTGTCTTCAGACATGAAATTGGGTGTTTGCAGTGGGGGTTGGCATGGCATAAATATTTTCCAAGCTCTATTCAAACAGCAACTTCTATCTGCTACCATGCTATCAATTTTTCCAACAGTTGATTGCAAATTCACCTCATAAATCAATCTGTACAAGAGGTCAGAAGCCAACCACAGCCAATTAAAACCTCTCAGCAATAATTCATCCAAGATCTGAGTAAGGATTTTTTTTTTACAAGTCCTAGGAGGCTCTTGTTTATTCTAATCAGATCAGTAGAGGAAGAACTAAATTGGGTAGGACCCGCATTTTTCTCTTATCCCAGGACACAAACTCAGATGTTTTTATAAGGAAAGGAAGAGGAAGAGGAGAAAGATATGAGGAAGGAGTGGGCTGAAGAATTTAGAACACTTTCTCCACATAGAGTAGTGTTCCCGGGGCTCTCCCCAAGGCTTGACCTCCTCTGACTGCTTCCCCTGCTTGAAGTGGGGAGCTTGCATGCCAACCTATTTGGGGTCTGAGTCCTGTCAGTGCTGTGTGTGACAAATAAATACAACTAACTACTATTTAGTGAGGGCCTGTGACACGTCAGACCCTGTGGGAGATTGAAATAAATTCAATATGTTTGTTGATTTTTAGGAGACTTTAGACTAAAGAGGCTTAACCAGGTGTGAGAAAGTGCTGGAAAAACTAGGAGACTATATAGCATGTACCATAAATATATAAACATATAACCACACACACATATTAATGTACTATAACTCTGCAACTTTAACTACATTTTCACTATAGAACTGTGTTGGAAGCTGAGTGAACTTGGACAAATGACATAGCTTTCTAAACTTCTGTTTCTCATCCGTTAAGTGGGTAATAATAGCAGTACCAACTCATAGGCATGTGGTAGATTAAAGGAGAGATTTGCGAAGCACTAGCATGCTCTCTGAGCCCCTGAGCACCCACTCAGTGCCGGCTACAATTAAGAACGATGTTAGACTCTAGGCCTTGCTGAAGTGCTCCCTGCTTATCAGCTCATTTGGTTTCACGATGCTCCCTCCAGCCCCAGGTCTAGCCAGACTCCTGATTGATCACTCCCGGGGTCTGCGATGCCATCTGCTGGAGGTCAGGACTGAGGACATGCAGGCTCCCCCAGGCCCATAGTCCACAGCCACCTGGACCTCCTCCTTGTGGCAGCATAGTCCAAGGGGCAGCCCTGCTCTGTCGGGGGGGCCCAGTGAGGCTCAGCACTCTCCTGTCTGATCAGCAAGGCTCTCCTTTAATCCCGCTCTCAGACAGCCTCGGGAGCACAAGCAAACCTTCCAGCTCCTTTTTATAACAGAATGCTTTATTTTCTGATTATAAATGTAAAATAAACACTTACTATAATAATTTGAACAGATTCGAAGTGTATAAAGGAGAAAATTAATAGTCTCCCTCCACCCTCTTTACTCCCTACTCGCTATCCCCATCCTAAGGTAACAAATGGCAATCATTCTGTGAATATTCTCCCATGACTTGTAAATACTTAAAAAATACCTTTGAAGTGTTTCTACAAGCACATGCAATCACACAGATATGTGATAAATATTACATCTCCAATATTGCTTTCCTTTCCCTCACCGTGCAAAGTATTGTGACATCTTTCCCAGCCATTATTTGGAAACTCTAGACAAAACTGTGGGATCTTTACCCAAATTCTGCAGGACATTCAACAAAGTAAATAGAAATATCAGCTTTGTCTTCCTGGTGACTATCTTTTAGGTTTCATCCAAAGAGGTCCAAGTCTTTAGGTTCCAAAAACCTCTGGGATGAGGAAGCAAGTCAAAGAACTCATAACTTTTATTTCTCAGTAAAACCGGAGTATTTGTGGCCATTTATGGTCTGTTTCCCGTTCCTCAGAACTTCTCTGTCTTCAGCTTTTTTCTAGGTTTGGAGATGTGTCCAAAGGAAAGCTGGAAGCAAGGGACACTGTCTCCCTCTCAGAGGTCTCTCTGTAACTACCCACACGTGGCCCTAGCTGAGGATGAGGGAACGTGTGTGCTGTGCAAATTTTTCCCACTCTGTGGTTACCCTGTACAGAGAGACCCAGCCCTCAACCTCACCAGCCAGGAGTGCAGGGCCCTTCAGGAAAACACATCACAATAAACAGGGTATACCTGAGACATTTAGCTGTTGGAACAGCTGGCATTTTCATGAAACTGGCTGAGGCGAGTCCGAGAGTAGTTAGAAGTCACCTTTCTCATCAAGTCCTAGGTAATTCCTGAGAAAATGAACATGAAGCCAAATCCTGCCCCATACCCAGGACTCCAGAGAGACAGGAGGGGAGAGTAGAAGTTCATGATGGTGGTGGCCAACCCCGACTGTCCTCTTCCCTTGCTCTGAACTCATCCCCAGCATCGTCGGCAGGGACAGGACCATCTAAAGGGATGGTTTAGATGAATCTCACCTCTTTGGGACAAGAGGCCAACACATCCTCTCATCCACCCTGTGCTGGGGCGAGAGCATAAAGAGAAGCAGCTGAGTGAATCCAGATAAGAGCTAAGAAAAAGTAGTGTATCTTGGGAGAGAAAAAGATGCTCTGACACCAAGCTTAAGCCTCTAAATCCCGCTGAGCACTAACAAGGATAAGGAGGCTCCTTCCAGCTGGAAAGAGAACAGCCCTCATAGAGTTATTTATCACTGGCCCACCGTGTTTATTATTGTGAGAGCCAGAGAAAGTGACCACGTTAATGGCAGGTTAAAGGGAAATCAGAACACGGGATTTGTGAGACTCCTGGAGCCTGATGGAGATTAGAAAGCAAAAGTCACACGGCGTGGAGACCCACTCTGATAGACACACGTACACATTCCCTTATCACACTCTGTGAATATGTTTACCATTGGACTCTGAGCTTCCTGAAATAGGGGTGATGGTTTATTCCGTGTACATCCTCTCTCAATCACCCTTTCACAGGAAATGAGATTTATGAAGTCGGAGCTCAATAAATATTTGTGAAATGAACTCTATCAGTGAACAGAATCTTTTCTGATTGTCAGTGAAAACAACTTAACCTTCAGCTAATGCTATTCAGAGTCTGGTACATGAGGAACAAGACTAGCCAGGGCACGAGGAAGAGACAAGCTGAAGTTAAAAAAGATGCTGTTTCCAACCTTTGCAGTGGATTGAGTAGATCAGCTTTCACAAAAGGGATAACTCCATGTGTTAAAATACATTTTTTTTTACTTTCTCACTAAAACTCTTTTAACGTGGTGGTCAAATCCCTTCCATGTTTTCATTTTAGACATGAGCCTTAAGATATAAATATAGATATATATACCCCAGCACAGTGGCTGGTATATGCCTCCCCCCAAACCCCCCCACCAGTGCTGGTTTCCCTCTCCTTTCCCCTGTCCTGTGGACTTTAATTCATGGAAGTTGGAGTAAACTGATGCAGATTCTTTCCTGAGAGCGCAATTAGGCAGGAAGAGGGAGGATGAAGGCCCAGGAGGACTATCAGTGAGAAACTGGGGAAAAGGTTATGTTTTGGTGAACACTATAGTTTGCCTGCAAAAAAGTACACATGGGAACCAGGATGAACGTATTCAAGAAAAGTCCAGCTGATAGGGATCTAACTTAGACTCTCCTCAGCAATCCATTTCTACATTATACGTTGTAGTTTGTTCTAGTTCCTCATCTCTCCACTCTAAAAAAAGAAAACATGTTTACAGACTTTATGAAGAACCCCATGTTGACTTTCTCTGAACAGGACCTAGAAAAAAATTGACAATGGAAGGTGTCCCACAAAAGCTAATAACAGAAAGAAATGAAACCTTCCCCCAGTCCTCCAACCCCACCCCTTCTTTGAACAATGAAATTTAAATTATTTGGACATTTACATTATTCGTGGCCTATTAGGGCATTTACTTAGAGGAAGCATGCAGATTCATAATGTTTAGTAATTAAATATGTTCTTTTGTTTGAAAGTGCTTTAAATTCTACAAGGAGACAGAAAATGGAAAGTAGATTCCTCAGATTCTATAAAATAGTAGAATAATATACATATATATATATATATATATATATATATATTAGAAAATGGTATTACAGGTAACTCTGTTTTCTGGCTAACGTGAACTCTGATACGAGCATTACTCAGTTTTTGAGAAGCCTTTGTCAAATTTGGCATTTCTCAAATTTGTGTAAGACTCCTTAGAAGTGCTTAATTGAAAAGCTACAGAATTAAGACAGAAAAGCCAAAGTGAGAATCTGAAGCCACTTTCCCCTCTGATTTAGTGTGATTCTGTTAATATTTTTTTCTTCTAAATTTTTCTTTCCCAGCCATGTTTTTCCAATGCCATCATTTTAGTTTCAAATACTATTGTAACTGTGTTTTTAGAATATCAGCATTTTGCACTGACATTATAAATTAATTCTTTTATTCAATAAATATTGATTGAACTGCCAACACTGTACCTAGAACTGAGTTTTAAAAGATTAATAACATCTTTGAGTCTACCTTTTCCTATAGCCCTGCTTTTTAAACCATAGTAATATTTCATATACCTTGTTTTATATGCCCTAAAAAATAAAACAAAACTAACCAGGATGTAGAGGGAACTTAAAGTAGATTTCAAACACTACAAATGAATAACATAACTACACTAAAGGAGTGGGGATGAAAAGAGCTAAGTTAAGTAACCGTGGAAAACAGTATCTCGACTGAATATTGTCAGGCCAAAGGCAACTACTGTAAACTACTGTATTCTATTTAGTAAACACGTGTTTCATTAAATGTTTACTAGAACAAATAAATAAATAGGTTGTAGATAATCACAGCCTGATTTCTCACTGTTGGTGAAAGACGTTGCAAATAAGGAAAGGGGAAAGGTTAAAATGAACGCTGTGGTGTTGAATTGAAATCCAACCTATCAGTATAAACTCATAATATTATACATATGTATATGTATATATGTGTACATACATACACCGATCAAAACATAAATATGCATACAGAAATAGAGATGGGTATAGATGGTATTGATGTGTATATATGAATGGTTTATAGATATATATATAATACTTTCCTAGCTGTCTGCTGAGAGGGCCTAGAAACCGTGGCACTCAGTCTCAGTGATCACATCTAGTGCCCAGATCTCGGTTTCTAAACATCGTTCTCCAACCAGGGCTCCTTGGAGAAGTGGCAGGGCAGGGGCAGGGAAAACACAAGAGAGAAAATGCAAAGTCGCAAAATATGTCCCTCAAGGTATTTATTAGCTACAAAGGGAAAGACGGTCACTCTTCAGTGGAGAAGCTTTTCAGATACCACCTTATCCAAATGATCAAAGTTAAAATCACCAGTTATAAAATGTACTGACATCATGATCCCCTTGGCTTGAGAAGGACACCACATCATTTCTAGCCTTCTGGCCAAAAATTTATCACCTCACTCTCATCATGAGAAAACATCAGAAATCTAAATTTAGAGATATTCTACAAAATGAGGGTTACTCCTCAAAAGTGTTAAGGTCATAAAAGATTTAGAAAACCTAACAAATTGCTACAGACTAAAGGAGGTTAAGGAGAAATAACAACCAGATGCAATGTAGGGTGCTGGATAAGTTCCTGGAACAGAAAAAGAACACGGGGGGGCGGGGGGGGGGGAATGGTGAAATTCAAATTGTATCGATGTTATTTCCTGGGTTTGATAATTATGCTGTGGTTATTTAAGACATTGTTAACATTTGAGGAAGCTGGGGAAAGGGTATCTAGGAACTCTCTGCACTATTTTTGCAACTTTTTTGGTAAGCTTAAAACTAGTTAAAAACAAAAGTTTTTAAAAAGACGTAAAAAAAATGTAAAGATATTTTTGCCCTCAAAGAGAACTTAATGGGAAATAATAGTGGAGGAGATTGGGGGTTAGGATGCTTCACCTACATAGTGCATTGCTGCTTCTGACAGCTCCCCTATTTACCTGTATACTTAACCACCTTCTAACATATTACGTAATTTACTTATTTATTACATTTAGTGTTTATTGCATGCTCCCCTACTAGAAGACAAGTTCCTTGAGGGAGGGTCTTTGTTTACTGGTTTATCTTGAGATCCCAGAACAGTGTCTGGCATAATATAAGCAATCAACATATATGTGTTTGATAAATGAATGTAAACACATTTGCAAAAGAAGAAATGCAAGACAGCTTAATGTATAGAAGATGCAGCAAACTCAGATGCTTCAAGGTTTGGCCAAGTAACTTAAATATGTGAAGGGGTGACTTTTGTTTACTGGTGTATCTTATGTGACCCAGACAGTGCCTGCTACATAGAGTACACTCAATAAAAACTTGCTAAAAGAATTAATATGAGACATTTTTTATTAGTTAGATGCAAATTATGCATCTGACATTTTAGTAGCATTTTAATTATGTAAACATCACTATAATGACTTATACAAGATTTAAGGAGGATAAAACTAAATTTACTGGTCAATGCAAAGATATTTTGAATTTTACTTTTTTCTGCTCCATACTAAGAATTTTACTTCCTCTGTGATTTAAAAAAAGAAACGTTTGTTGAAGGGAAGAGATATTTCTCAAAAATGCTGTACTAAGATGTAGTGATAGTATCATATATTGCTGATGGCAATGTTAATTGCTATAACTTTTCTAGAAAGCATTCAGCACTGTGTATCAGGATTCTAAAAAAATGTGCTTTGGTTTTCACATAGCAATTCCTCTTCTGGAATCTATCTTCCAAATTGAACAATGTAGACATACTCGTCACACAGTTGGTTATAGAATTGAAAGAGTAACCAAAAAAGTATATCAACAAGGTGAAAATGGGTAAGTACATAATAATATATCCAAATTATGGACCATTCTGAAGGCACTAAAATGTATGTTTATGAATCACTTTTAGGACCATGGGAAAGTTCTTATGCTAGAATGTTAAGTGAAAAAGAGGAGGATACTAAATTGTATTGGCAGTATTATCACAATAATACAAAATATTATTGTAAAAATGAAAATATGCACATATGTAAACTGAAATTTTTTTCTCTGCTTCTTTATACTTGCTTTTCATTCTGTCTACAATTAATGTATACTATTCTTTTTTCTTTTTTTTTGGCTGCATTGGGTCTTCGTTGCGGTGCACGGGCTTCTCACTGCGGTGGCTTCTCTTGTTGCGGAGCACCTGCTCTAGGCGCGCGGGCTTCAGTAGTTGTGGCACGTGGGCTCAGTAGCTGTGGCTCGCTGGCTCTAGAGCGCAGGCTCCGTAGTTGTGGTGCACGTGCTTAGTTGCTCCACAGCACGTGGGATCTTCCCAGAGCAGGGCTCTAACCCGTGTCCCCTGTATTGGCAGGCAGATTCTTAACCACTGTGCCACCAGGGAAGTCCCTACTATACTTTTAAAAGCAGAAAAGATGCCTATGATAAAATATAAAAACATTTGATTGATTAATCTTAAAAATACTATTAAATAAAGAAAAAGTCAAATGCCAAATGAAATTTGTTTAAAAACTTACAGTATTACCAGAATAAATGCTAAATGGATCCAAGATCTAAACGTAAAAAATAAAACCAGAACATTACTAAAAGGAAACATGTTGAATTCCTTTATAATCTGCAGTGGGGAAAGTCTTTCTAACTATGACTCAAAGGCTGGAAGCAATAAAAAGAAAAAAATAATAAATTTAAATGCATTAAAAACTTTTTATTGAGTAACAAAATAGCACCATAAGCAAACTACATCAATAATAATAACAAAAGACAAATGGTAGAGGGGGGATATTTGCAACTTTTATTTATAATAAGGGCTAATTTCCCTCATATACAAAGGGCTCTTAAGAAAAAGTACAAAACTTGATAGAAAAATGGGCATAAAACATGACCATACAGTTTATAGAAACAGATATACAAATAACTCAAGTATATTATAAGATGCTCAACTTCTTTCATAATAAGAGAACGGTCAACTAACACTGCATGAGATGCCATTTCTTACCCATTAGCTGACAGAAACCTAAAAGCTTGATAACTCTGTGAGGCTGTGGGGAAACAGGTTTCTCACACATTACTGGATGCACAACGGTATATTCCTATGGAGGAGAACTTGGCCATATCTATCAAAATTATACATGCAATTACCCTTCGACAAGCAGTCTTACTCCTAAGACTCTGCTTTGAAGACAAGATGAATATGAAACAATGTATGCATGAATGAATAGAGTTATTCACTATATCATTATTTCATGGCAAAAGATCAGAGATGGCCCACATGTCCATTAAAAGGGAATGGCTGGATCAACCACATAACAGCAAGTTTCACAGCCATAAAAAAGAACGATGAACCAATACAGAGACCTCTCCAGGATATATTGTTAAATGAAAAAAAAAAAAAAAATCAAGATGCAGAACTGCATTATAGTACACTACCTTTTATGTGAGAAAGAAGGGGAATATGAATATATACATGTATTTGCTTATTTTTCTAAAAAGAACTACAAGAAGGATAAGTTGCAATAGGACTAAAATGTTTATTTATGGGGAGAGGGCTTGGGGATGGGAGTGAGACTTCTCTGAGGATATAAGAAAGATACATTTTATATCATCTGGACTTTTGAAGACTGTAAATGTTTTATATGTTCTAAAAATACACTTACATCAAATGGAAAAAACAAACAAGCCGTAAAATTGAGGCAAAATAGAAATAAAAGAACTAACTGTACATCAAATTGATATCATAACCACACAGAGAAAAGAATTTTTCAAGGTAATTGTTGAGCATAGTATTCTTTAATGGGATATATTGTAAGGACAAAAAGAATTGTACATAAGTCTTAAACTCTACTCAGGTTTACAGAGAGCAAGAGAGAAAAATATCAAGCAAATGTGGCAAATATTGAATTTGTTGAATGCATGTAAGTAGCTAGTGGGTGTGGATCAAGAATTCAAACCCAAGACTGTCTAAGCCCCAATTTTATGTTCTTGATTCTTATGCCATGATGCCTGTGGGAAGGGGAAAGTCTGGAAAAGGTGCTTTGTTCCCTGACCCAAAGGAACGAGTTGACCTATAAAACTTTTTCTTTTGATAGTTTTGATCCATTACTGTTTCATATTTAACATTATTTGTATAAATCAGGAGTTGAAAACTATTCCTAAGGCAAGTTTTTATAGTCCCCACCATCTCCTTTTGGCTTATACCTACCCTGCTTCCCTCATTTACATTACCTGCCTCTCCCCTTTGACAACTGAACTTATGACTTTACATGAACCTTTTACATTTCTTAGAGTTATTCTTGCAAAAAGACTTGGTGTGTCCACACAAAGACTTATACACAAATGTTCATAGCAGCTATATTAAAATAGAAAAAAACTGGAAGGAAAACAAATTTTGGTACATCCATACAATGAAATGCTGCTTAGCAATAAAAAAGAACAAGCTAGGGATACACATAGAAACATGGATAGATTTTTTTTTAATGTTTTGCTGAATGAAAGACAGACACAAAACAATATATACTCTATGATTCCATTTACATGAAATTCAAATCTATAGTGGCAGAAAACAGATCAGCGGTTGCCTGGGCCTGGAAAGTGGCATGGATGGGGGCCATGGACCATGAGGGACACAGGGAGATCTGGGGGGTGATGAAAATGTGCTTTATCTTGATTGCACTGGTGGTTACACAACTGTGTGCATTTGTCAAAACTCATTAAACTACACACTTAAAATAGATGCACTTAATTGTATGTAAATTACACTACAAAAAGTTGAATTTTTTTTAAAGCACCCTTGTGTCTATTTTTTTTTTAATTCTCTTTGCTCCATAACCATGTGTGCAATTTGTGACCATTGTGCTGTAAAGATGTTCTAAGGAGACTGGGTCTTCAACTTGCCACTTTCTACAAACAGATCTTTCTGGGAAAGATCAGATGGGTCTGTTTGGAAGTCAGCACTGTTTTTCCATCACCAAGGGGACTGCTGCGGAACACCGCCCGCAAAGTTCATTATCTCAGCATTTAATGTTTTGTTTTTGTTTTTTCAAAATACAGAAAAGTAATTAGAAGACATGATGGGCAACAACCTCTGTGCCAAATTACCTTGTTTTAATTTGATGATGCTTTTGAATTGTTCAAGCTCAAATAATTAATTTAAAAACTGCCAGTCTCATAATAGGGTTTGTTTTTTGGAATGTGCATGCCAAATATTATAAGGAATGTTTTTCACGGTAAAATCTTAACCCCCTAAGACACACAATGACCACCAGACCACTGATCTGCTTCAAATATTCGAAAGCTAATAAGCCACAAGTTCACAGGGGGGAAATTATTGCCTGGCCAGCCTCTAGCAGTCTAGGTTCGACTGTTTCTTTAGCGACATTTATAAAACCCCATTCCTTTAATCAGATCATAGGAAGACCGAATCAGGTTTCAGATTCACTCGGGGTTGATAATTGAGCTCATTCTTGAAAGGCCTGAGGAGCACTAAAGCACTGAGGTGAAACCATGGAAATTAGTGATTTGAATAGGAGAATCATGAACTTTGGTAAAGAAAACATTCCCCGTCGGGGCGTTCATGGAACAAGCTTTGCCGAAACCTAGTAAGATTAATGGAGGTAAAATTAAGGAAAACACCGTGAATCTTGTGTTCTGTGGGAGAAAAACAGGGAAAGGGGAAGAAAACCATCAACCTCATTTACAGCCTGAACTATGTAATGAGGGGCCCAAGTGGAGGGGCCCAGCCCCACGGGCCTTCTTGCTGAGGAAAGGCAGCCTCCAATTCTTTGTTCTGCGGCTGCGAGGGTTTGCCTTGGGAATAGCTGGCCTTCCTAAATGACACTGGAGCAAAATTCCACGCCATCTTTTGTAAATGTTTGTTCTGCGCAAGGGCAAGGCGAACTTCCTAAGTGGGTAAGCTGGCTGAAGATCTGAGCAAGCTTAGAGAAGAGAGTCAGGCCTGCCCTTGAACTCCGGGAGCTGAGCACAGCAGCTCACACATGCTCCACCCTGGCTTGGGGCCCGGAAGCAGAGCCCCAGAGCTCCAGAAAGGTCGGGGGCATCCAAAAGCAGGCCTCGCGTCTCCTTCTAAGTAGGCATTTTAGTGAGGGCAAGTAGGGGGTGACCCTGTTTAAATCGGGTTTTTGCTGATACAGCCTTACAGGATGGCCTCTCAGCCCCTGAAAGGGAGGCTGAATTTTAGTCTCATCTATAAAATGGTTGACAACCTCTCGGGTATTTCATGGAAGATGGATCTGTGAGCCACATAGAACCCATTAAACGTTCGGACTATTCATTTACCATTTATACCTAGCGCCTGCCAGGCTATGGAGTAGGTACTCAAAAGTGATCGTTGAATATACAGATTTGACTTCAAATTTAGCCTATGAGCAAAGCCCTCCATCTAATTTTAGCTTTTACTTTTCTCCCAGCATCTTCTCTTCCTCTAGAACGTGTTCCCTGAACCTTCAAGTTTACTGTCCCTGCTCTACAGTTGACTCCAGTCTCCTCCTACTGTCCCCTCATTCATGTCACCTGGGCCACACTGGCTTTCAGGGAGTCTGTAAACCCAGTAGGCACACCCCGCCTCAGGAGCAGCCTTCCCCCAGACGTGTGTGGCTGCCCTTTGTGATAAAAATCACAAAGTTACATGTCTTTTATGGAGTCAGTGAGAATTGACTGAGGGGTCTCTACTCATTTATTCAGAGCCTTTTCAAGAGTTATCCCTTTGTCCTAAATTCTAGATCTCTGTCTTGGTTTCTAGTGTTGAATGTCACGTCATCTACCAGTACCTCTTGAAATCATGAACTGAACTTTTGTCAGTTCTCACGGTAGGTGTAAGAATGGCTTTTTAAATAAAGCATCTAGTGAGATGCTTTAATATTCCTATCCTTAGTTAATACTTTCATGTTCTCACTGTTTTAAGAACTCATTGCATATATTTGGCTTTTATTACTCCGAACTTCCAAACCTGCCAGTGTTTTTCATGTGCTAAGAATGCCCATGCTTCTTTGAAGATAGAGGAAGGGGGCATGGGCCAAATCATGTGGCTATGTGGGCAGACTCTGGAAGCTGGGAACAGCCCTCCGATGACAGCCAGCGAGAAAACGGAGATCCCAGCAAGGTCTATTCTACCAACAACCTGAATAAGCAAGGACCCTCCAGAAGGGAACCCAGTCCTGCCAAAACCTTGATGTTAGCCCGATGAGACACACATTAGACTTCTGACATGTACCGACACGTACATGAACCTACGTAGAACTTCAGAACTCTAAGATAATACATTTGCATCGTTTGAGCTGCTAAAAAAAATGCTCATGCTCTTACTGATGCTACATTCTCAACAGAAGAGGCATTAAAATATTCTGAGGCTGACCACATTCTGTTTTACAGTATGTTGTTATAACTGTTCTGTTTTATTATTATTATTAATCTCTTACTCTGCCTAATTCATAAATTAAACTTTATCATAGATACGTATACATAGGAAAAAACACGGTGTATGTAGGGTTCAGTACTATCTGCACTGGCATCCACTGGGGGTGCTGGAATGTATTCCCTGTGGATAAGGAGAGACTACCATATTATTTTTTGAGCCGCAAGCATGTTGTATGTGTGAAGCAATGTGCCAAGCATCATGGAGGACACACAAAAAAATTCTGAACCATGATGTCGGTGTGCCCTATAACACAGCCTGAATAAGGATCAGATAAAATCCTGGCTCTTCCTCACGGAAGAAGCCTGGGGGCAGAATCTGCAAACAATGGGCATCACGTCAATATCTGAGCTGCTGGCTGGAGTCCTGACTCTGCTGGAACAGGCTGTCCTGGGGGCAGGCAAACCATGGATCAGGATCTTTTGCATAAGGACTTCCACACTTCAGAACTTCCCTCTTTGTTTTGTAGCAGGATGTCAGAAGCATTCCAGTAAACCTCAAGAAATCAAAAGTGCGAAAAAGAAAGATTTTTAATTACTTCGTGTACACAGACCTTATCCTAAAATGGATTTGTAAATTTTACCAAAGATCACAAATTCAATGGAAAAAAACCCTTATAAGTCTGTTTCACTACACCATGCATGCTGATATCATGCTCAGCGCCTGTGCTAAACAGAGGCTTCATTCATTCATTCATTGGTTTGTTCTTTCTTTCACAGATTCATTTATTTAACAAATGTTTACTGAGTACATACACTGTGTTAGGAACTATGGGTGATATAAAGATGAATAAGAGGGCTTCCCTGGTGGCGCAGTGGTTGAGAGTCCGCCTGCCGATGCAGGGGACACAGGTTCGTGCCCCGGTCCGGGAAGATCCCACATGCCGCGGAGCGGCTGGGCCCGTGAGCCATGGCCGCTGAGCCTGCGCGTCCGGAGCCTGTGCGCCGCAACGGGAGAGGTCACAACAGTGAGAGGCCCGCGTACCGCAAAAACAAAAACAAAAACAAAACAAAACAAAAAAAAGATGAATAAGATACTACCTCTGGCCTTAAAGCACTTGGAGGAAAGAAGAGGATATAAAACATGTGCTTAAAGAAATATAGATGTAAAATGTGATAAATCATCCAAAAGAATTAAAGTATCAGGGAACAGAGATCTGGCTAGAGAAAAGGGCTTTGTAGAAGGGTTAGCTGGGGCCTTGGAAAAAGGGATAGGAAAAAGCTATGTGGGAATGGGAATGGGGTTGAGGATTGGGATTTAACAGAAATCAAGGCAAAGAGGCAGAAAAATACAAGACCTGGATGTGGAAAGTGAATAGTTTCATTTGACAGGAGCAGAATGTGTATCAAAAAGAAGGAAGTGACAATTTCTCAAAAAACTAAAACTAGAACTACCATATGACCCAGCAATTCCACTCTTGGTTATACATCTGAAAAAAAAAAAAAAAAACGAGAACACTAATTCGAAAGGATACATGCAGCCCATGTTCATAGCAGCATTATTTACAGTTGCCAAGATATGGCAAACTAAGTGTCCATCAACATACGAATGGATAAACAAGTGGTATATAAATACAATGGAATACTATTCAGCCATAAAAAAGAATGAAATTTTGCTATTTGCAACAACGTGGATGGACTTCGAGGGCATTATGCTAAGTGAAATAAGTCAGACAGAGAAGACAGATACTGTATGATATCACTGATATGTGGAATCTAAAAAATAAAACAAACTAGTGAATATGACAAAAAGGAAACAGACTCACAGATACAGGGAACAAACTAGTGGTTACCAGCGGGGAGAGGGAAGGGGGAAGAAGCAAGATAGGGACAGGGGATTAAGAGATACAAACTATTATGTATAAAATAATCTACCAGGATATAGTATACAACACAGGGAATAAAGCCAATATTTGATAATAACTATAAATGGAGTATAACCTTTAAAAATTGTGAATCACTATGTGGTATACTTGAATATTGTACAGCAACTATATATATCTCAATTAAAAAAAGAGAAGGGAGTGGAGAATCGTGATACCCAACTAGGGAAGTTTGGGTTACATTCACAGGTGAGGTGACCACATCTCATCCAGATCACCATGTGAAAGTGAAAGGGGTGTAAAAATAATTAAAATTATATATATTTTTGAAATATTTGTTGATCAAAACATTTTTTATTAGTAAAGTAGTAGTATGGTTGAATATTCATGAGTTTCCACTCTAGTCCTTTTGATACCCACTCTGCTCCTGTCAAGTGGAACTATTTTTTCATATGCTTGTTGGCCATTCATATGTCTCCTTTAGTGAAATATCTGTTCAAATCTTTTGTCCATTTTTAATTGGGTTTTTGTCTAATTATTGAGTTGTAAGCACTCATTATATATTTTAGATACAAGTCCCTCGTCAGGTATATGTGTTGTGACTATTGCCTCCTAGTCAGTGGTTTATGATTATGGGTGATGCTAGAAGAACAGAAGTTTTCAATTTTAATGAAATCAAATTGATCAAATTTTTCATTTATGATTTGTTCTTTGTATGTGTGTCCTATCTAAGAAATCTTTACTTTCCCCGTTTCTTCTATATTTTCTTCTAAAAGTTTTACTGCTTAGCTTTGACGTTTAAGTTATGATGTTTTCATTATAGGATTATAAATAATTTTTTATGTATGGTTTGAGGTAAGGAATGAGGTTCATTTTTTTCCATAAGAATATCCAGTTGGAACACTTGCATTTGCTGGGGGTAGGGGGAAGTGGGATGGGGACTATCTTTCTTTGTTAGAGTACCTCAACACCTTTGGTGATCAACTTTCTTGAAATATGAAAACTCAGTCATTTTTATAAAACTAACCAACCTCCCTCCCTTCCTTCCTGCCTTCCTTCTCATTGCTGCTGTAGTGAATATCGCGAGCTGTGCTGCCCAGACTCCCCCTGCAGGACTGTGGCTGCTGGGAACATTGGCTGTTGACAGCTCACAGTTGATTCCAGCTCCAGGAATTGCCCTTGGCTGAAACATGCTGCCTTATCAAATGTCATGTTCTTGCCCCAGGGGCAGTTTCCAACCTATAATTGGTCACTGGTAAGGGGGGGTGGGAGATGTCCGTGAAAAATAAAGACCTGGCCTCATTTCAGGACAACCCTGACAGGGCCGCCCAGCTCCAGGACTCCCACAGGATCAGCTGAGGCCTCTGCTGCATCCGCATCACAGTTCAGTTTTCCTTCTGCCCAAGCCTGCTTCCCGCACTCCCTCACAGGTGCGGTTCCCAAGAGCATTCCTGAATAAACCTCCATTTCAGAGTCTATTCCTCAGAAACCCAGTCTAAGACAGCTGCTGAGAGGGTTTATTGCAACATTTTAAGAAAGCATTACCAAAAAATAAATGCTATTTTCATCATGCAATAAATGGTAAAACTTCTAAAACGACTTCATGCATTTTTGGTAGGACTGCTCTGCCTGAATTTCCTGCACATGTTTCATGTACACCTAACCTATAACCTCCCCATTTCTCTCTGACCCAGCCCACTGATGGTCTGGCAAGTATACCAAGAGCCCAGTAGGAGCAGCATCGTTGACTGTCTCTCCCACCATCACTGGAGATGGAAGGAAAAAGCTGTCACTAGCTGCTCCTGTCTAAGGATGCTGGTGTTTATAGGCAAGAACTCTGCACACCTTGAAAGGAAGGTGTTGATTGCTTTGCACCTTGAAAAGGTCCAGTAAAGAGAAGAGAGTTAGTCTCCACATTGAACCATGTGTTAAAGTGAGAATTCTATTCATTACACATATGTCTCACATCCAGTAGAGACCATGACAAAAGCTGGCTTGTTCAAAGTGGAGGTCTGTCCAGCTACATGCAAAAGAGTCAAACTGGACTACCTTCTCACACCATGTACAAAAATAAACTCCAAATGGAGTAAAGACGTGAATGTAAGACCTGAAACCATAAACCTCCTAGAAGAAAACAGTACTCTCCTTGACATCGATCTTAGCAATACTTTTTTGGATATGGATCCTCAGGTAAGGGAAAAAAAGGCAGAAAATAAACAAATGAGATTACATCAAGCTAAAAAGCTTTTGGACGTGAAGGAAATGATCAACAAAACGAAACTGCAGCCTACCGAACGGGGAAGATATTTGCGAACAATGTATCCGATTATGGGTTAATATCCAAAATATGAAAAGAACTCATACAACTCACATCAAAAATCCAGTTAAAAAATGGGCAGAGGCCCGAATAGATATTTTTCCAAAGAAGACATACAGATGGCCAACACACACAAAGAAAGATGCTCAACATCACTAACCGCCAGGGAAACACAAATCAAAACTGCAGTGAGGGCTTCCCTGGTGGCGCAGTGGTTGAGGCTCCGCCTGCCGATGCAGGAGACACGGGTTCGTGCCCTGGTCCGGGAGGATCCCACGTGCCGCGGAGCGGCTGGGCCCGTGAACCATGGCCGCTGGGCCTGCGCGTCCGGAGCCTGTGCTCCGCAACGGGAGAGGCCACAACAGTGAGAGGCACGCGTACCAAAAAAAAAAAAAAAAAGGCCACACAAACAAACTTTGGTTTATCAACACAGGTTCTGGAAGGATTTGAATTGGTTATTTATAAATCAGAGGCTTCTGGGAATTCCCTGGCAGGGCAGTAGTTAGGACTCCGTGCTTTCACTGCTAGGGCCCGGGTTCCATCCCTGGTTGGGGAACTAATATCCCACAAGCCGCCAAAAATAAATAAATAAAAATTTAAAATAAAATAAAATAAAATCAGAGGCTTTTGTAGCAATTGTAGAAATATGTAACTTGTACTATTGGAGGATTGGGGAATAATGTCATTTCTCAGTTAAATTAAATTTAGAAAGATGTCAATTAAATCTCTTAATATTAGATACAGATTTCCATGTTTGTGTAAGAACTTTATACACTTTTAATCTTTATAGCAAACCCATAGCATTGTGATAATTAAATTAATACATGCAAAACACTTAGAACAGTGCTTGATACCTGTTAAAAACTTAATAAATGTAAGTTGCTGATATTTTCTTTTTAAGAGAATTAGAAACAGGAGAAATTTCAGAAGTAGGTAGAGTTTACTGGAAAATTTCAAGCAACTATGTGGACATTTATTTGGTATTTTTTCCCATTCATTATTCATTTACTCAGCAAAACATTTATTGAGTACCTAGTCATTGTAACTATCCTGATTATTTGAGGCTGGTTGTCATGGAATCAATATAACTTAATTCCATCAATATATGATCAATATAATTCTATTCTTGCATCTAATTTAATTTCTTTAACCAGTCTTTACTGAATCAAATAAACCATATAATAAGCATTTATGAAGAAAGTAGCTTTAAAAAGAGTCTGTAGATTAAATGAATTCATTCTTCTGTTCCATTTCCAGACGATAATTACACTTCAGAAATACCAGCAGGACACAAGATGCTGTAAAGCCAGAGAAATGTGAACATTAACGGAACAGCCTGGTCAGTTATGATGTCATTAAATAAAACACACACTCACATAACCCGAAGCCAAATAGACCATAAAACAATTTATTTCTTTCCACATAGAAAGACCAAATGCAGCTACCTTAAGAGCGAGGACTCTTTATGTCAATTAGGTTGTATTTTAGACATTTTCCATAAGTTGAATGATTATAATCAGAAGCTCCTAGGATTTGATAAAAATATATTTAAAGCATGTGGCAATATAAAATAACTTTAGCAAAAAAAAAAAGTATCAACAAAGGAGTTTTGAAATTAAAAATTTTTTTGATATACCCCAAATCTTTCTGAACTTAGTGGGTTAAATAAGATAACAGGTAGGTGAAAATGTAACAGATATAATTAATGGTCATCCAATAAGTTTTGCTAAAAACTTTGGGTTTATGTCCCAGCAATTGAGAAAGCAAATTATTCTAATAGCTAAAGCACAAATCCTTTTACAAAATTAAGGGAGCATATAATATAGTTGTTAACCAAAATAAAATTTTAAATAATTTTTATGCTAGATAATTATGTTATTTTAAGCACTCATTTTGGAGGGAGCTCAAAGAATCAAATGAGGGGCTTCCCTGGTGGCGCAGTGGTTGGGAGTCCGCCTGCCGATGCAGGGGAGGCGGGTTCGTGCCCCGGTCCGGGAGGATCCCACTTGCCGCAGAGCAGCTGGGCCCGTGAGCCATGGCCGCTGAGCCTGCGCGTCCGGAGCCTGTGCTCCGCAACGGGAGAGGTCACAACAGTGAGAGGCCCGCGAACCGAAAAAAAAAAAAAAAAAAAATCAAATGACGTTGCCCTAATAAAACTTTGATTCTGTTTGTGATTGAGGTTTTGCAATGCCTACATGTAGGAGAAGAACTGGAATAGAATTGATGCACTATCGCTATCTCATTTGAGTAATAAGTAATAACCATCCATGGATAATATAAGTCAATTTTTATAAAGGCCTGTCTCATTAATCATTTACCTTTGTGGTTAATAATTATTTATTAAAATTTTGTAATATATTTTATAATCTTTTGCTTAATTGTGTACTGCCATGTGCTGTGTAACTGTAATGAAAACTTGATCCAGAAAAAAGAAAATGTAACTTTTAAAGGTTTGTGATCATAAGTTTTAAAATTTCAGTTTATTTACATATTTCTGTGGCAAAGAGCTATGAGTGATCAATAAAAGACTTTCAAGATTAAAATAATTTACATGTGGGTGAAATTCTATGGGAGAAGTAGAATGAAAATATAAGTTCAAAGGGAAAGAGAAATGATACAAAATTTCAAACTGTTAAAGAGCGAGTCCATCCACTCTTTAAAAGGGTGATGAAAGGCATCAAATCACTGAAGTATTTAAAGTATTTAAAGTCCAGTTTTATTTTAAAATGTCAATGTTTCCAGTAAACCAGAAATTACCTCATTTGCAACTGTCTAAACTTATGATAACACTTTCTGATGGTCAACATAAATTGTGCAAGGGTGTGCATGGTTTTTTAAATGAATTTGGTACCTATGAAAGCAAAAGCATTGGAAGATCCCTGCTGTGAGATATAACGTCCATGCTGAATCCAAAAAGATGCAGAAGAGATATCCAGAGGAAATGGACTGGGGGCTGGTGGCAACCCCTGTAGGGCATGAGCCAAGGCTGGGAGACTAGAGAGAGAAGATGACATATTTAAGGGAAAAATGTTTTAGGACAGCTGGAGTGGAGCCCCATGAGGGCAGCTGAAGCCATGGGATTAGTCAGATCACCCAGGTGAAAAGTTAGAATAAGCAGAGCAGCAGAATCTAAGGATGGAGCCTAGCAGGTAGAGCAGGTAGAGAGGACCCCCTGAAAACACCAAGAAGGACCCCCTGAAGACACCAAGAAGGTGTCATCCAAGAAGGGGGAAGAGAATGGGGAGAGGGTATCATGAAGACCAATGGTGAGTTTCAAGAAAGGGAATTGACAAAAGTGTCCATTGAATTTAAAGAGAAAAAGGATTACTGATGAACAGGCTGGTTAAGAGTCTCTGGGTGGGAAGCCTCAGAAAGCAGTTTAAACAAGAAAAGTAGTCATGTAAAAAGTCAGAGGAAGAGTTGAATCAAGGCAGCTGCAGGAATTTGTGCTGGAGCACCTGGTGGCCTCTGTCTCCAGTGAACTGCCATTCACCAGTTCAGCTCCAATTGCTCCCGGTCTCTGTATTTCTATTCAAGTTTCAGAGTTCTGGGAGATTGGCCCAGCTCAGGTTAGGTATCTACTCTTCTTTTTTTTTTTAATTTTTAATTTTATTTTTATTTATTTATTTTTGGCCGTGTTGGGTCTTCGTTCCTACGCATGGGCTTTCTCTAGTTGGGGTGAGCGGGGTCTACTCTTCGTTGCGGTGTGTGGGCTTCTCACAGCAGTGGCTTCTCCTGTTGCAGAACACGGGCTCTAGGCACGTGGGCTTCAGTAGGTGTGGCGTGCAGTCTCAGTAGTTGTGGCGCACAGGCTCAGTTGCTCCATGGCATGTGGGATCTTCCCGGACCAGGGATTGAACCTGTGACCCCCTGCACTGGCAGGTGGATTCTTAACCACTACACCACCAGGAATGTCCCAGATATCTACTCTTAAATGATCAGCCATTGTCGTGGGGTATGATAACCTCGTGGAGAATGGCCAGTGTGGGCCTGTTCCCGCATATTTGGGCTGAGTTAGAGAAGGGGGCACTACTGTCAGCCGGGAGTCCCCCTCCCCCCACCCCTGAGCTGGGGCTACCACAGACCGCCTTACCAAAGAGAAGTTTTGGGAGCAGAAGTCAGACTGCAGTGCCCAAGGAGTGAATGGGAAGTGAAAAAATGGTGTTTAAGGACTTGGCCATGATGAGACTGAGGGACAGAAGGTGGTAATCAGATAGAGTGATTGGATTAAGAGAGCGTATCAGCTTTGCCCACCAATGGAACATTCTATATACAGCCAGTGTTCGCCTCCCATGCACATAAGAATCTGGTCTTAAAATTCACCTGTAATGGTTTCTCAATGTGCCCAAACTATAAAATAGTTGATGTGGGGGGAAAGAACATGGACTTTACATACAGAAGACATGGGTTGGAGCCCTGGGCTCTGTCCTTGAGTAGATGTATGACTTTAGGCACCTTGCTTAGTTTCTCCAAGTAAAAAGAACTGAGGAATGATCAAATCACAAAATGTATGTAACTATTTTATAAACTGTAAAGAACTAAATAGATAATATGGTGTAATATCCACAACAAACATACAGATTTGAATTGGCTCACATACACCACCAGCAGCATCATTCACTCTTCAGAAAATTCTATGCACTTGTTAGTCTAATAACATTTTTGTTTTGGAAAGCATAGAGCTTTGGAGGTAAGAAAGGTCTGTAGCAATCATCTAATCAAACTCTCAGATTTTGTCAAAAAGAAGCCAATGCTCAGAGAAGTTTAGTGACTCATCTAAAGTCACACAGCTAGTAAGAGACAGGATGAGGACTTGACTCAAGCTTTCCTGACTTCTAATCCCGTACTCATTCCACTTTATTATGCTTCTTGTATTTGACTTATATGTTGAAGTATTACATACTCTTTCTGCTGTATCACATGTGATTTTTTTCAAAGTCTTTCCACCATAGTAAAATCTACTTCTTTGGAAAAAGAGAGAAATCTATACTGCATGGTCTCAAATGAGAAGAGAAATTTCTGTTAGGTCATAGAGTCCTTGGCTTCCAGTCTTGGGGATAAAGAAATTGCACTGGTATAACTGAAGGGAAGGGCTACTCAGGGCCAAGAGCAGTATCAGAACATGTAGCCGTCTTGGGAGCACAGGTCTGAATCTTGGCAAGGTCAACACGAGAGCTTAACCTTTTAAGACAGATAAATTGAGTTCTTGGGATGCCCCTGTTTAGTGGGCTTGTAGGGGTCTTTCGGATGAGCCCCTTGCTAAGTGAAGTTCGGTCTGCTTTGCATCAACTTCACACAATCTCAAGATAATCTCAGACTGGATCTCCATGAAGCCAAAGCCAGCAATAGGAAATTCAGTCTATCAACTCTTTATTTGGCATGGGAGAAATTGCTATATTATCCATTGCAACGTTATTTATCTTAGTGAAGTTTAGAAACTGCCTACACGTCCCCAAATTAGGAAATGCTTAAATGAATTATGATCCATTTCAATGAAGGAATATTGTGTAGTCAAAGAAAATTATGCTTTCTTAGAATCTAAGCATCTTATAGTTAATTTTTTAAAATAATTTACCTTATATTTTTGACAAATGTTGATACCGTATTGACTCAGCCTGGGTAATATCATGTATGAAGCACTTTATAATGTTTCCATTTACCAATCATATTATCTGGCCCATCCTGTAGCCTCTTACCTATGACTACTACAGAAAACTTCTGAGTTCTGGTGGGATTCATGAGGATGGGGGTGTAGTTACATAACTCTAGAAGTGGGTATTACTCCTTTACATTATACTGAAAGGTATGACAATTCTCTTGAAGTTAAAAGTACTATCTAAATTTAAATGCTATATCTCTGTTAAACACTTTTTTAGTCTTATTATTTAATTAAATATTTTTTCTACTAAGTAAATACTTTTCTAACGTAATACTTTTTCAGTGTCTAATTCTGGCATTGTAACAATGGTACAAATTAAACTCAGGCTAAAATCAAAAAGACTGTAATAACAAGTTTGAGAAAGTATGTGGCGATATTGGAACTCTCATACATTGCTTGTAGGAATGCAAAAATGGTGCAACCATTTTGGAAAACAGTTCGGCAGTTCTACAAAATGTTAAACATAGAGTTACCATATGACCCAGAAATTCCATTCCTGGAATATACCTAAGAGAAATTAAAACACATGTCCATACAAAACTTTGCACGCAAATGTTAACAGCAGCATTATGCACCATAACCAAAAAGTGGAAGTAACCCAAATTTCTGTCAACTGATGAATGAATAGACAAAATGTAGTATATCCATAAAATGGAATATTATTTGACCATGAAAAGGAATGAAGTACGAATACATGCTACGACATGAATGAACCTTGAAGACATTATGCTGAGTGAAAGAAGTCAGTCACAAACTGCTACATATTATATGATTCCATTTATATGAAACATACAGAATAGTCAAATTTATAGAAACAAAAAGGAGAATAGTGGTTGCCTAGGGCTGGGGGTGTTTGGGAGAAAATAGGGATTGACTGCTAGTGAGTACAGTTTCCTTTTGCAGTGTTGAACTGTTGTAAAACTGATTGCAGTGAGGGTTACACAACTCTGTGAATATACTAAACACCATGGAATTGCACACCTTAAATGGGTGAATTGTATGGCATGTGAATTATATCTCAAAGAAGCTGCTAAAATATAAACTCAGATACTAAAGGGCTGTTCTCTGATTGAATGCAAGGTCACACACATTGGGAAAAGGAACATTTGTTTCTTCTCTGAAATTGAAAGATTGGAAGTCCCTAAAGTCAAGATTTCAAATGAATGAAATCATTTGATTTCAATGATTCGTATGTGAAATCAACAACAAATGGGGAAAATATCCAATCTAAAACTTAGATCAGAAATGCAATGCACCTAGCTTCATGTTTAAAACACCATCAAATGGTAGAATACAAACCAAAGCACTGTTTTATACATCTCTCATAAAAATAATCTAAAGTATCACAAAAGTCAGTGGAAAATGATAATTTGCATGGTATGTGGTAATACCAGCTCAGTGATTTCCTTAACCAATCGATCCTAGTTTTGCCTATCATAAGCAGAGGCAATTTTAATATATCTCTTGCTTTTGCCGGAGGGAGGAAGTCATTCTCACATCATGATCACATCCTTATAGAAACTGAAAATGTGTGTTCAAGCCATGGTGGTCCTGCAAAAATGTAAACTCATAAAGGGGTTCTTGATTCATTGTCATCATTCATTTTGTTCACTGGAATAACCAGAGTTTTGCCAGGTTATACAATGACTGATAGCTTTTTCATAAAAGGGTATTTTATAAAATATTGAAATGTAGCTTATTTCTACCTGATAAATGCCTGGACCTGTAAACTTTGAACCCTCATTGGCCTTTGTTGCTTGTGACCTTGTTAAAATGATTAATGTTCTCTTAACAACTGCAGGCTGCGAAGGCAGCATGTACTTACTGTGCGCAGATTCTTTATTCGAGGCAAAATGAGGCCGTTCAAATATAAAACTGCTAATAATATTCACTCTAGTCCCCAGGGAGTTGTATCATTTTTTTTAAATTTCAGGTACCCTACGAGAGGGCAAGTATGTATTTTTGAGATACGTATTTTTTTATGTTAAAAAATTACAAAGGACCCTCAGATTTTAATTTCAAAAAAATGTATGTTAACACAATATCCTCATCATCTCTAAATGAAAAATAAATGAATGGACATTAGGATTACCTTATCACACATTTAAAGTTATTATTGTTTTATGAGTGTTTAGTAGCATTTTGTACCAGTTTGCTGTTATCATCAGAGTTGGTGAGTTATATCATTACTGAGCTATGTGAAGTCTCAAACCCGCCAACTCTATCCACTGTTAATATCCATCACTTAAATAGTAAGGATCTGCCTTTGCCAGAAGTCAGCAGCATTGCTTTCAGGGACTAGATGAGAAATGGACTGGCTCTTTCTTAATTAACATCACTCTGGAAATGGTGAAGATGTAACAAAGTTTTCTCACTGGCTTTACACCAGAGTTGAAAACAAAACATAACAAAACAAAAAGTTCTGCTGGCCTACAAAATGTTTTATGAGCCCAGTGTTCCCTGAAAAGGCTCATGGGAAATAAATAAAACTAGAAGACTTTAGCAACTTGCTCAATGTACATCATTACTTCCAGTGGATAAAAGGATATTTGCAACTCTGAAAATGAATGTCTTGGACAAAATACATTTTCTTATGACTATGGCAAGGAAGATCCTCCTTGTTTAGGGATAGGAGGAAGCAGGGGATGGAGGGTGACCCAAAAGTATTAGGGAGAGCAACTTTGTTTTAAAGAGCTCATCTACAGTGGAATCAACGGATTATTACATCAGCGCTACAAACAAGGCATTTCCTACCTCATTCAGGATCCACATCACCATAGGCAGGGTTTTTGTTTGGCAATTTACATAAAATATTACTAGAGGTAAGTTTTTTTTTTCCTTAATGGCTCCAAGGTTAAAGTTGAAAATACCAACTTGAGGTTGTGCAGAGATGTGGCCATACTGAATGTCATTCCACGTATTCCAGTAAATCATTTCATTATCCATAATAATAATCTTCACTGGCTTTAGAAATAATTGCTTTGCTAAACTTAAAGGAAGTCTGATTTTAATTTGCTATCTACATCTACATTCTCATATTCTTTTTATAGATTTTTTAACAAGTTATCAGTAGGATCTTCCTTCACTCAAACATAAGTGAAAGTTTTATCTATCTTGAGATATCACTAAAATAATTTATTGCTGGGGAAACAAAACCTTTTGTCTCAAAATATATTTCTTCCCGACAGCTGTGGTATTTCAGGGAAAGCACCAAAGCTATGATGATCTGGACTGCAATCAACCATTCTTAATAGGAAATTTTACAGACTTTTAATAAGATATCTTCAAATAATTTATGGGGAGAGGTTTTGAAGTGAAGAGGCATTGTTTGGCAATATGTTCTTCCTCTAATCTCAGGAAATTTAAATAAAAGAGAGCTCATTTCCTCTGAACTCAGCAGTTCTCCTTTTAAAAAAAAAAAAAGAGAAAGATTAAGAAAAACACCTGCTACAACAGTCCCAAAACATGGTTTACTTGCTTCAAACAAAATTGTGCTAAAACAAACAAACAAACAAACAAATACTTCAGTACTATTAAAGACTTCTCCTGTAGACTTCCTGGTTAGGAATTTCCACAAACAAATCCAGAGAGCCAGGATTGTTTGAAAATCATCGGAGAATCGTCCCCTGTTTACTAAATGTGCAGAATCGTGCCCAGGCCACTCTGCTCCCTGGACCAGTGGTTCCCAAGCTGTCCTATATCTTGACCCCCACCTCCAGCTGTTTGTTGGTTTTGATGTTATCTTGATGTTACTCTGAATGCTTCCCATTAAAGTTTCTACATTCATCTTCTTTGATTTCCCACCATTTTGTTGTGGGTTTTGTCTGGCTGATTGGTTTTGGTTTATAATGTTGTTTTCCTACTTGACAATGGAACTTTAAACTCTCTTTACCTGTCATCACAATGATAATTTCACCATCTCAGGATATACTGACATTCGTTCTATTTGGTTCCTACCAAATAGGAGATGGGTAGGAGGATGGGTAGGAGATGGACTACATCCAAGCCTCTCATGCTTTAATGTAGATACATGTAAATCACTTGGGTGTCCTGTTTAAAATGTAACTTTGACTTAGTGGTTCTACTGTGACGCTAGAAATTCTGCATCTCTAACAAGCTCCCAGGTGATACCAATGCTACTGACCCTTGGACCACACGGAGTAGCAAGGACTAGATGATATCAAAGGTCTCTTCCAAGTTTAAATGCCATATCCTAGGAGTTTCAGTGAGGTTCCTGTGGGGTCACTGAAGGCTCTATGAAACGACCCAAAATTCTTACCAGAAAAATTTTTTAAATTTTGACAGCCACATATAATGCCCTTCTTCAAGAAATGCAACCAGGAGAATAAAAATAAACCAAACATTAGCTGATTAGAAGCAACCATGATGTTGAACATAATCTTTGTCTTGGGTCAAGAGAAAATTATTTTATTCATTTTCACACTAGATCTTTCTGTCCTTCTCTTTTTTCTTCCAATAACCTTGGCCCCTCTCCCACACACACATTCAGTTGGATAGCTCCTGTACTTACATAAATTTTGCTTTCATTCATCAACCATCATCCAGAAACTCACAGCTGTACTGTTAAAAGAAAAGAAAAAAGGTACTCAGCTACGCCTCTGATAAGATGTACACAAGTTTACTCAAAGCCTAGTTGTGTTCTCAAGGAAGGATGGGAGGAAATGTGGATTCATCATGTATGTTCCCAAGATATCCTGAAGCTTTAGCCACTAATCCAGGAGAATTCTTTCTCCAATACCAACTCATTCCTATATCATTCAGACTGTATATAAGGCTAGAGATGGATAATTCTTAAACCTTCAGCCAAGATATAAATTGAAATTTTCTCCAAGCTTAAAAAAGAATTGTCTAGCTTAGAATCTATTGTTGTGGGCTGGGTTTCATGGATTTTTCCTTCTTTTCTCTTATGAGTAAGAGATATAGTAATTTAGAAACATGGAAAACTGATATCCCAGTTTTCTTTTTCTGTTTTCTGTATTTTTCAAGAGTAGAGATCAAGAGTGATAACCTCAGTTTTCCACTTCACTTTGTAGATGAATATCCAATTTAATGAAAGAAAAGATTTCAAGAACATTTATGCTATATTGGACAAATATAAGTGGAAAGAATTTTTAAATCCTTCAAGAAATTAACTTTTTGGGGCTTCCCTGGTGGTGCAGTGGTTGAGAGTCCGCCTGCCGATGCAGGGGACACGGGTTCGTGTCCCGGTTCGGGAAGATCCCACATGCCGTGGAGTGGCTGGGCCCGTGAGCCATGGCCACTGAGCCTGCGCGTCCGGAGCCTGTGCTCCGCAACGGGAAAGGCCACAACAGTGAGAGGTCCACGTACCGCAAAAAAAAAAAAAAGAAAAAAGAAATTAACTTTTTGTAAAATTTCCAAATGCATTTGCATACTATAAGCCTTAGAGCATATTGTTTGAACTATTCAGAGACCAAAACAACCAAGGCCAGACATAAATTCAAAGGCCTTCAACAAGAGCAAAGTAAACAGAAACAAAACGATGGAGAATGGGACAGGGCAAGGGAGGGAAGAGCAAGCCAGAACTGAAACTGTTGTCTCTTTCTGGGAAGGCTGCTCTTTGGAGAACATTTAGAGCTGGGAGGGAGGGAGGGAATATCAGTTTAGCCAGTAGAATCAATCCAAGGGATCAACAGTGTAGCTGATGACGCAGACATTGCTGTGTAACAAGCTATCCTGAAACCTAGTGGCTTAGAACAACAGCTCTTCTTATTGTGTCTCATAATTTTGTGGGTCAGGATTTCGAGAAGGGCTTGGCTGTTCCATGTGGTGTCAACAGAATTCTCTTGGGGGTATTCAGCTGGTGGATAGGCTCATCTGTAGGATCCAAGACGGCTTTGCTTATATGTCCAGTGATTTGACGGGGATGACTGCAAGGCGAGGCTCAGCAGGGACTGTCAACCAGAATGACTTCATGAGGTTTCTCCAGCATGGCAGCTTGAGGGGTCAGACTTCTTACAAGAGCCAGTGTCTCGGTGAACAAGGCAGAATCTGCATGGCCTTTTGTGACCCAGTTTTGGAAGTCACACAACATCACTTCTCTGTACTCTTTTGGTCAGAGTAGTCATAAGCCTACCCATACTCAAAGGACGGGACATAGACCACGTGTCTTGAAGGGAGAAGTGTCAAAGAATTTGGGGCCATCTTCAAAAACTGCTACACCCTCAAATCCATGAAATACTTCTAGAAATGGTAGAGATCAGTATTTAACTACTGGCTACCATAGGGAATGCAAACTCAAACAAATGTTATCTTTTTTTCTCGGTGTGTGTGTGGAAGGATGTATTTGAAGTAAAAGCTGTATCTCCTTATTCACAGTATATTCAGAAGTACAGAATCAATTGTCTAAAATTTTATTACATAATTTGGCAATAATTCAGTTACTTATTTCTAGATTACTTACTACTGGTATTGTATTCCAGTGCCACCTGCTTTGTAAGGCATGCAAATGTTGTATCCACTGTCAACTACATGACAACAGATTGTAGCTCTCACTAATAACGATAGACTGTTAGCATATTGTGAGGTTTTATTCATGTTAGGATTTTACTCAATTCCCCTGAAAAATAGAAAATGAGTGGTTTACAAAGTCCTTTGATAGCTATGAATTAAATATTACATGGCACAAATCATCATTGTTAGTAACAGTAGTCATTGTTTGTTTAGTGGCTTTGGGCCAGATGTTGTTTTAGATCCTTTACTTAAAATTTCCAAACTCCTGTCCACAGCTTTGTAAGTAGCTTATTAAAGTTTTATTATTATTAACCAGTAAAATAAATCAAAATCCAGGGAAGATTTTTTTGAAAGGGAATGATGTAAAATAATATATAAAACTTTGTACACCACTCATTATCTGACACTTTTAACTGTTCACTGTCCAAATTGTTCTTCTCTGCTCCGGGAGCAGCTGAGATTTGCATGCAGCCAAAAAAAATTTGGCAAGAATCAAAAAAATTGAGAGCAGGCCACAAGCTGGTTCATCAGAGAGAGTGGTATCCTCACACATCTGAAGGGTCCATCTTAAGTACCTGATTCTCATGCGTGATATGTCCTTGAAAAACCTCTTCCACCCTTTTATTTGTAGGTCAATTAAATATAAAAACACTTGGCGAGTGACTGCTAATGGGGATGGGGTTTCTTTTGGGCTTGATGAAAGTGTTCTGGAATTATATATGGATAATGATTGCACAACCCTTTGCAAAAAAATCCCCACTGAACTGCACGTTTTAAAAGGATGAATTTTACGGTATGTGCATTATAGCTCAACAAAAATATAAATATACTGTTAATAATACATGATCCTTACAGAAAAAAATTGGGAAAGGATTATTATTAACGATCAAAAACCTTTAAAAATACTTAAACAGGTCTAGTTGTTACATACAAAATATCATAGAGCACGATCTAATTTATATTTTCTACCGTTGTGTTGACAGTACCAGCCACAGTAAGGTATTAAATTCTGCACTTGGGCAAATGAACAGTGAGTTAATCTTTGCCACTTGTCCCCACTTACTATCACCACACCAGCCACACTCCCTAAACCGCTCATTAAAATGTCATGGAAAGAATGTGACCCAACCCCTTCAGCCCCAGCTCTAACAAGACTATCACTGCTACCAAATCAATATGTAAACTCACACACTCCATTTGATCAACTATCCAAAGTCATGTTTACTTTGAAATTCATTTGAAGCCCCAGCACCAAAAAAACCCACCGAACCGAAAATTTATTCTCATGGTTATTACAGTTTTCTTCTTTTTTTTGTCTTTTCTCCACTTTAATGGTTTTATCCATTATTAAGGCTCACATTATGTTAAAAAATAGAGATTTTTATTTGACTACTGAAAAAAAGGCCGCCAAAATGCCTGCCAATAACTAGAACTTAGAGAGTGTGACAGTGGTGCTAAAGTACTGAGATAATACACACAAAATATCCAAGCATATACTGGTAAAGGGAAGTTCTTGAATTAAGTCACTAAATCCCAGGGTTGTAGCTATCATTCAATAGCTCCCCACCATATTCTTCCACAACAAATAAAGGGTCTCAGATTTTTGCCACTGGAGATCAATATAGGGTGGTTTTGCCTCTGGAAATAGCTGGGCCATGGGGCTGCTAAGCTCACTGACAGAGGAGATCGAAGTCATACAGGCGAGCAGCAAAGAGAATGTCAGCAAGCTCCTCGTTCTGAGCTGGGGGTAAAGATGCTGACGTAGTGAAGTCACCTGGAGCACAGCTCTCCTTGGCAGCGCTCCCTCTCCTGGCGTTCCCAGGCCCCTGCTGGCCCCGAGTGGCCCCGCGATGCCTGGGGCCCTCTGATGCGTCTCTCCACTCTAGCCGTCACCTCTGACCATGGCCTCTGCTCCCAAATTAGTCCTCCCATAGCTCTCCATCAAAGCTCCTATTTCCTCCCTGATCTCTCCCCATAAATGTTAGAAAAGTGATACGGAATATTTACAAGATGATGCTTTGAAAATGGCACAGCTCTATAGAAATGGCCTTTGTTAGTGAAACTAATATGTTATTACTCAGCGTGGTTTATTTACATATGAAAAGAGGTTGTTTGTGGTGATACCTTGGCCGTAGGAAGGAATTGGTAATGGTAGAATGGTAAATGGGAAGAATGTTTTGGGAGATAGAAGTTTCCCATCCATTCATCCAACCATCATTCCAACACATCACATCATAAAGCTGCTATCTACTCTGTGCTATTGTTAAACATATAAGGGTTCCGAATTTCATTAATTTATAGTTTGTGCATAATTTATAGTTTGTGCATCTTTAATGCTAAATCGATTATTATTATATGTATACTATCCATATGGCTGAGAAAATGTGGATCACTTCAGTGAGTTTCTGACTATGTTTATTGAATGCTTATTATTACCCTGAAGTGTTCATTATCCCAGGGCTCCCTTCTACTCTGGCCCTTTAAGTTGCCTAACTCACCACACGCCCTAGCTCTTCCTGAAATAAAGGCACAAACAGCAGAAGACTCCACACCTTATTCCAGCATATGCTACTCCCCCTTCTGTTTGAAGACCCATCACGTTCCCCTTCTAGCTTTTCGAACTTTGGATTTTCACAAGATTCTAAACTCTGCTGTCTCTCCTGGTTCTGGTCTCCCCACTAGTTTCAAATGAGAAATTCCACCTGCACAGAATCCAACAGGGACCAACCAGTCCAATCTCCCAGCAAAAAGGTGGTAGAATTCACATAGGCAGAATCTTACCTTCAACACTAGTAATTGTCATATAATAATTTGTTATGTAATGGCTTACTTAGATTCAATTTTCCTGGGACAACCTGAGAAATAATTCTTTTATTCTGTAAGACCGTTAACCCCATTTAACCAACATCATACGATGCCAGAAACATGACATATTCTTGTATGTCTTAAATAGAATGTATATGTAAAATATACCATGGTATGGTATTTTATGCCTCACACTTAACTCCAGGAGGCTGTCGACTGAAAAACAATGTGCAACGTGAGAGTTGTGAGTTAAGTTTTACCTGGGGCAAAATGAGGACTATAGCCTGGGAGACAGCATTTCGGATAGCTCTGAGAAACTGCTCCAAAGAGGTTACAGGGAAAGGTTAATATATATGTGATTTTGGTGAAGGGGGAATACATGAAATCAAGCACATCTTTTTTGCAGAAGGTTTCAGCTAGTCACGAGGAGCAGACTTCACCATGAAGGATTTTAGTGCTTTTCTAAATATGAGATGAAAGAATTGGGCTCATAAAATCTTCTCCTGAAAGTCTCTAACTAGCTGAAGACTTGTTCTGCCAGTTTTTCCCAGATCACAGAGTGCCTCATTCTCAATCTCCACCCTGAACTCCTTTCAGGGGGTGTTGAAAGTCAGCCACTACAGCAGCTCATAATTTAACCCTTGTAGAGGTAGATGGTAAGTGCCAATTTGCAGTTGGCAAGGCATATACATACAGCAGTGGAAATAAATAATACCCAAGATTTTTTTTTTACAAAAGACTATACCTCCTGATACTTCATAAATCAAAATAAATTCATCCAATTTATACTTGGCCCAAGATTCTTTACACAGGCAACATTTTTAAAGGAAAAGGAAGGACAATGCTATTGGCATTATATTTTATGTGTGTTGGTTGGCGTGAATGCATTAAGGGCATATATATGAGGGCTGGATCCATGGGTTTACAAATGCAAACAAGATGGCTTGAATTTACCTATCACCGAGCAGACGTGCTCAGAAGAAGCATGATCCAAGTAATTTCTGTTTCCTAGTGGGAAACATGGTAGATTAGCACTCAGCATCCATCCAGCCTTCTTCTAGTAGTGTTCTTATATGGCAGGCTGGAAAACTGAAGTGAAGGACACTTCCTAGAGTCACTTGAAGCTAGGTATATTATTTCCTAGGGTTGCCGTTAACATATTACTACAAATTGGACAGCTTAAAACAACGGAAGTATATCTTCTGGAAGCAAGAATTCCAAAATCGAGGTTTTGGCAGGGCTGTGCTCTCTCTGGAGGCTCTGGGACGGAATCCCTCTTCCAGCTTTTGATGGCTCCAGGCATTCCTTGGTTTGTGGCTGCATCACTCCACTTTCGTCTCTGCCTTTATCTTCGCATGGCCTTCTCTTCTTTCTGTGTCTTCTCCTGTCTCTTACGAGGATATTTGTCATTGGATTTAGTGCCCACCCAGATGGTCCAGGATGATCTTATCCCAAGACATAATTATTTCTGCAATGACCTTTTTTCCAACTAATGTAATATCCTCAGGTTCTGGGTAGACATATCTTTGGGGGAGCCACCATTCAGCCTACTACACTAGGTTTCTGGATGCGAACTTGGTTCTGTCCATTGGATGCACTGCGTGAGAGTTGGAAGGCAGAAGTGAGGAGGGGGCTAGTTTTCTACTACCTTGGCTGAAGCTGTTGGCAATCACAGTTATTAAGATCTTCGGATTTTCTGCAGCAAGTTAGCAAGGACAGCTTTTAAATTTGTAAAGAGCAAGAGCAGTTGCAGGACTTCCTGATCTCCAGAAGGCAGTTCCAAACCTGTCTTATTGAAGCCAAAAGAGTCCTCCTGATTCCCACCTTCCCAAATGTGGCAAAGGCAGGAGCTCTCCTGGCAGGTCAGTTCTTTAGTGGTGTTTTTGGAGTAATTCTGGAGATCCAACCTAGAACCTTAATTAAATCACTTTCTGCTTAAATAGCAAGTTAGTCAACTAAACCCTACCAATACCTCATGGCAACGAAAAAGAAAATTTTAGTATTTAAAATAGTATAGTTTTAGCTTGAGCTCCATACTGTTTCTTATGTCTGACTCATGGTGACTAGACCAAAAATCATTTGAACAGTGAAGCACAGGGCAATTTTTTTAAGGTAGTGAAACTATTCTGTATGATACAGTAATGGTGGATAATTGATGCTATACATTTGCCAAAACCCGTAGAATTTCACAGCACAAAAGCTGAACCGTAATGTATGATGATTTTTAAAAACTCATTTAGGAGGCTGGGGGATCCTCCTGAAGAATGTGGCAAAATAGTCAACTCTATTACAATTGTATGAAACAACCTGTCTGAAGGTACAACTTTGGAAATAAGTAGTCTGTGAGATTAAAGGCCAAAAGAACTTTTTTTTTTAAGTATCATTTAAGATTTCCTTTTTAAGTGATTATTTTCCTTCTTCATTCTTACCTGGGACATTATCTATAGAAGATATAAGGGAACCCCAGCCTTTTCTTATAAATAACCAACATGTTCTTGAAAATGCAAAATTTATTCTTAAGCTAATGTGAAAGATGTGAAATGGTGACCCAAGGCTTGATTCAGCTTACAGACACAATTTGCTTAGTCTGCGCTGTGTTTTAAGAACAGGGCAAGTAGTTGATTATATTTCAAAATCAGGGGATTGCATACAGAAATTTGGATTTCCAGATTTTTGGAAAAATCAGAAGGTCTAGCAAGACTGAGTCCATACTTGCACCTGACAATGTGCACGGCAACAACGGACTGCAGCTAAGAAGATGCTGACCTCTTTAGACAAGACCTGCTATCCAGGTCCCCATGGTTTTCACTACTTACCTAACTTACCTTGTAACTAAAGATGCCCCATAGATATCTGAGCTAAGATGCCCCATAGACATTTCAGTTTGCATCCCCTGAGATAACGGGAAGATTCAGGGCATCCTATGAAAGATTGTGAAGAGGAGGCGGCTTGTCCTTTCAGCCTACATCTCCCCTTTCAACACCCTTTCCCCACCTTTCAACTTCACTTTACCCCTATTTCCCAAGGCTTCCTAACATCCTCCCTGTTTTCCCAGAGAAAAGTAATCTGACAATGTGTGACTTAACATAGCATCCTTTGCATTTGCAGAGAAGAGAGTGTAGAAAAGTCTTTTTCACTGAAAGCAGTGGATTTTTAATGACAACATTCTAGGCACCATGAGGCATATTCTAGACCACAAGCCTTTACATGACTAGTCTACCTATTCATAAGGCAGGTCTTGGGCACATTCTCTATGCTAAAGCTTGAGAGGCGTGTCCATTAGAATCGAGATTCTTTTTTTCTTAACATGGGCATAGTAATAGTGAAACATACTAGCTAGTGAGCCTTTAGTGTTGAAAACTACTCATTAAATATATTGGTTCTTTGATGTCCAACTCATAGCAAACTCTCACGGTTATTTTGCCAAAGGAAGTCAAAATTATCAAGTTGTGTTTTTTAATGGGGATTGATACACTTTTATGAAAGGGACTCTGCAGAATTTTAAAGGAACATTCATTTCCCTTCTTCCTAAGTACAGTAACCTTGCCGTGGCCCCGTGAGACTGCTCGACACCAGTGTGAATCTGCTGCTCCCTCGTGAATTTCACAACCCATCCAACAAAGTACTCTGACTTTTTCACCTAAATATCAAAAACTTTCAGTTAGCCAAGAGAAGAAAACATCATTATCAAAAGCCTTTCTCATACTTGATTCAATGGAAACCGCTGACCATATATAGGAAAAATAGCAGGCCTCTGAGATTTAGATGGGGGCATTCATCTTTCCTTTGTGATAAAAAGTTCGGCTGGTGACTTGGGAACTCACTACACGCTTCATTGACAGAAATGCCCTCTTTCTGCTTGAAAGCGTGGGCACTTCAGAAGGGCCTCCCCTCGCAGGATGAGTAAAAACAATATCATTTTCCCTGATAGCTGCTGAATTGAAGTGAAGGATTATTTATTTAAACTTTTGAAGCATGAAGCAAAATGCAGCCAGTATGTACTGTGTCTGTCTTAGAAACCATAAGTCAGAGGGAAGAGTTTACGAAGCATTCGGTCAGGGGGCTGATTCCCACTTTCTCGTGTAAACCACACAGACCGTAAGGTCGCAGCACCAGCCTCTGAACTCCTATTAAAGAAGCGATCGTTTTCAGCTCCCTGGTTCCTACTATGGCACAATCCCATTACCTCCTCTTTCCTCACAAAAATATGTTTCGAATTATTCCACGGCTGATGGTTGATGAAAAGCTCTTTTATTACTTGCTAACAGTCATTGTTATTACCAAGAACCGTGGGTCTGAGCGCCTTTGCTGTCCCGCCTCCCATCCTGCTGCCAGTCCCACCTAACCCATCACATCAGCACCTAACTGGTCCTGAGAGTTTCACACATTCCTGAAAACCTGGTGTGGCTACCTGCAGTCAGGCCTCCTGCAAATCACCTCCATTGCTGCTTGAGCCTAAGTTCAAGATGCTAAAACAGATGTGGAAAGTGAAATTTAATAACTACGCTGTTAACTAGTCCTTTTACTTTCTTTTATCTAAATACGAGCCTCTCAACAGATCCCAGAGGACCCCTAAGGCACAACTTTTCTGCTTTTTTTTTTCTTCTCATTTTTAAGGTATTATTAGACACTTACACCTGAGAATGAATTAGTTTATCAGCTCGTTCCTGAGAACAGGGGGAGGAGAGCACCAAAGCATTCAGTGCTTGGTCGGAGCAGCATGTCAGAGACGTGAGGGAGAACAAAGCAGGGGACGAGGCCCGGAAGACAACGCGACTCCTCCAGCCTGGCAGAACAGGCCCGGGGACAAATGGGGTGGACCAGACCTCCGAGAGGTCCACAGAGACACCTACTGGGTGCAGACCAGACAGGTGACCCTGGGGTTCTTGTGGGACAGCATCACCCTGTCCCTGTAAGGGAGCTGGGAGGGGGAGCCGTCTCTGCACTGGACGCCGAGGCCCAAGGTGCAGATGAGAGCAGAAAAGCAGAAAAACTCCAAAATATATTGCCCTCCTTCCTATCTCTCATTTTAGAGTAAGTCTTTATATTAGTTTTCTGCTGTTGCTTTAATCAATTATGACAACTTTAATGGCTTAAAACACAGACATTTATTCTCTTACAGTTCTGGAAGATGAAAGTCCAAAATAAGTTTTTTGGGGCTAAAATCAGTGTCGGCAGGGCCAGTTCTTTCGGGAGGCTCCATAGGAGGATCTATTATCTGCCTCTTCCAGCTTCTGGCGGCTGCTGGCATTACCTGGCTTGTGGTCACATCACTTCCATCTCTGCTTCTGTTGTCATATCACCTTCTCTTCTGTAGTCAAATCTCACTCTGCTTCCCTCTTACAAGGACACTTGGGATTACATTTAGGACCCACTTGGATAATTCTCGGTAATTTCCCCATCTCAACATCTTTAATTTAACCACAGAATCTATGAAGTTTCTTTTGTCATATCAGGTAACATCTTTGGAGGCGGGGTGGGGGTAACACACATTCAGCCTACCATAGGTGCCAAGTATGAAGTAATTATATTGTATTATTATTTCCTTCTAGATTTTAAACTTGGATGTTCCAAGAACACAGTGCTTTATCTAAGTAGTAACTCTCTATGGGAAAAAAATCTTCAGGAATCTTGACAGCCCCTCTAAATGAATGGTGCTTTAAATATTGACAGGTTTTGATATTTGGATCTAGAATTTTTTTTAATTCAAACAAGTCCTAGTCACCCTAGTCTTCAGATTGTGGTTTCTTAGTACCATTTCCCTCTAAATGACTGGATAAATAGCTGATCCCAGGTCTAGGGTAGGAAATCTACAATATGAGCCTGAAACATCTCTCTGTGAAAGTTAGAAGGTCAAGAGACAACTTGCAAAAGATCCCACTGGCCAATAATCATAATGGATTGAAATATATCAAATATATATATATATAAGTCCATGAGTTTGAACTGATTCCTCGACATCTTTGGAGGATGCTGGGGAATCAATTAATTATTTTAAAATCTGGTAAATAAAGGGAAAGAATCATGCATTTGTCCTGCTTTTTCATATGAACTATATCCTAGGGAAATCAAGTAGTTGATGAGAGCAATTTTCTCTTTATAGAATTATTTCAGCTGATAAACATTTAGGGAATTTTAGAATTAGAAAAATCAAGGTAACCCCTAATGAATCAGTGAATTGTGCAACTCCTAATGAATTAATGGATCTAGGCAATGATGATCCGTGGCTGCTAATGTCATAAAAATTAACACCTCTGAACCACTACTTATAACACATCTTGCTAAAATGAATCTAATCAAAACTCTAGAGCTAATAACCAATTCACAGGACATATGAAGGAGAAAGGAACATGCTAAAAAAAAATACTTGTTTAGGTGCAATTCGTAAAATCCACCTGTGAGGTACTCTTCAGAACCAAAATTACAAGAAAAATAAAGAGATGAAGGTGGAACCTATAAATTAACAGAGACTCAGTGGACATTACAATCAATCACAAGGTATAGAATCTATCTGTATCCTTATTAAAGCAAACTACAAAAATCTAACAATAAGACAATCAGGGAGACTTGAACTCTGACTAGATATTTGATGATGTTAAAGAAGTATGGTTAATTTTGTAGGTGTGATAAGTTTAAGAAAGGAGTTTTTATCATTTAGAGCTACAATGATATGGTGTTTGGGTGTTTGGAATTTGCTTCAAATTAATCTGGAATGGAGTAAGGACCAATGGATGAAAGAAGATTGGCCACAAATTACTAACTGTTGAAAGTGGATGATAGGTACATAAGAACTGATTATACTATTCTCTCCATTTCTGTCTATATTTGAATTTTTTCATATTTGTCTTTTGGTTTTGAGGTAAAATCTTGCTTTTGCTCTTGGCTTAAACCTAACAACAACAATAATATCAATACTACTAAACACAGATTATTCAGGGCATTTTATTTTAAGCTAAACACAGTGAAATGTCTTCAGCTGCAGTGCATTAGTAGTCCAAAATTCCACGTGGACTTGTTAGTAAGGAACAGAAGTTTCAAGTTCAGGCATTGGGGCACTAGCTAGCTCTTCCATGCACCTTGCATTCTACATGAATTTTACTTGAATGTCCCACTGTGTTTTGTTATATATTAGGGCTAGACACACAACTTAAACATGCTATAAATCCTACCAAGTTCATAGATTGCTCTTATTACCTGTTCTTAAATATTTTGATAATATACTAGTTTATAAATCTCAGATTGGTTCCTGCCCTATTGTACCTTGGCATTGGAGAGAAAATTGCAAGCAAAATTCAGCCCATTTCCTAATGCAGACTTTTCTAGGAAGAAAAGCTGAAAAATATATAAATTGTTCAAAATAACAGTATGCTTATTAGGCTGTAAGGATCTTCCAACTAAAGAGTTAGCTCTCTCTCAGTAGCAATATCCTTCTCTCAGCAAACCAGACTCAACGCTTTGGAGTCATCACTGATGTGTCCCATGTGCTCTTTTGGGTAAATATTTCTGAGTGGTTGCTGTGTGCTTATGTGCTGGGCACTGTGCTTGGCACTGTGGATACAGAGAAAATACAACACATTCCAGTCCATGAAGAAATCGGTCTGGTGGGTGGGAGAGGTACATGGATGAAAATATCTGGCAAATGCTCTGATGGAAGTTCCTAAGTTCTCCAGCTTTTGTATGTTCTCCTTCCCTCCGAGTCTCAGTGGATGCTGCCTGAACCACCATGCTGTGCGTCTGCAGACGGCATGCATGATCCCTTTCCAAGAGACTAGAGTTCAGTGGTTAAGAGCACAGACTTGAGTTTCCACTACTTCCTAGATATCTTTGATTTGTTTAACTTCTCTGTGCCTCTGTTTCCTCATCTATAAGGTTGGTTGTTGCTGGGATTAAAGGAAGTAACATCTGTAGAGGTCTCAGAATAGTACGTACCTGACATAATAAGGATTTTATCCATATGTCTTAAGTGTCTTATTCATTTCTTCAGGATGCTATGTTCCCATAAGTCTACAGCACTTCTAGCTGTTATAGTTGCTTCCTTTAATTCTGCAAAGCACTGCTGATAAATACTCTAGTGTTTATGAAAGCATTGCTAGAACCTAGAGTTCATTAATGACGCCCCTTTCCAGGAAGTCAGTTACAGGGCATCTCTCTGCTCAGCCCTCAGCCTACTTTTGGATTGCAGGAGTCAGCTCATAAACCTCAAGAGAGAAGTCCTTGATGGCCTGTCCTCAGGACCCACCCAAGTCAAGCACCCAAAATCTCTCCCTTGTCCCCCCACGTAAAAGCCCTGTTTAAATAAT
The DNA here is from genome assembly GCF_011762595.2 of Tursiops truncatus. Lineage (NCBI taxonomy): Eukaryota > Metazoa > Chordata > Mammalia > Artiodactyla > Delphinidae > Tursiops > Tursiops truncatus. The sequence continues at coordinate 82,739,562 of NC_047041.1, forward strand.
AATTTCTACAGAAACACTCCCTGATCACAGCCTGACTGTCTTTTACATTGTTATGTAAAGCAATTTAGCACCTCACCCTGAACTGCTTTATCCCAAAGCAGGATTTGCTTTTCCCTTTGCATAAGTCAAAAGGCACATTATAAGTTGTTTCGCTTACAAATAAAACAGCAATCCTCCTTTAAAGAAGAATTCTGCCGCACTCCTAGAACAACTGACATTAAATACATTACTTTCATTTGGTTTAAAATTATTTTGGGCTCCTGCTACATATGTACAAAATATTATAAGCACAGAGAATGAATCCTGCATGGAAATCCAAGAAGGCTTCCCAGAAGAGTGATATATAAGGTTTATATCATCTTTATTTCAAAATTCTCCCCCAATGTCTATTAGGGGTAATGAAAGTGGGGGGACTCAGAAAAAAATATGACAAAACATAAGCAATGAGTATCTCAGGGTGAAGGACTTTTAATAATTATTTTCTTCTTTTGATTTTGTATACTTCCTGACTTGCTGCAATGCACGTGTTATATTTAGTATGAGACAAAATGGTGTTTTTAAATGTTTCATATCTGATTTTTCCCTTCCATGCCCATCTCCCCCAACCTCTCCATGTTCCATCACTTTTATCTTGACACTCCCTTGCTCAAGCCCTACCAGTGGCCTCCTATTGCTTTTCTCCTCAAGCCTTGATAACTCTGCCTGACTTTCAAGCTTCTTCATAATCCACCCCACCCCACCTATCCAGTTGTACTTCCTACTACACACTCTCTGTGGGGAGACATTATCCTAAATTTCAATAGGAAAATGACTATCTTTTCCTTGTTTTGGAGGGCTCTCAGGAAAATACCCCACACTGGCTAATTTTGGGGTAGGTGGTAAGAGGCAGAACTAAATACAAAGATGCTGACATATTACTCTTCTTTCTAGAAATTGCCATTATTTATTTACAAGAGTCATGATTGCTACTATTAATAGCTGCATTTCAGGAATTCCCTGGAGGTCCAGTGGTTAGGACTCCGCCATTTCACTGCTGGGGGTTCAATCCCTGGTCAAGGAACTAAGATCCCGCAAGCCATGTGGCACAGCCAAAAAAATTTTTTTTAAATAGAAAATAATTTTTTAAAAATAGCTGCATTGCATGGATGAGGCTAAATAATTTGCTCAAGGCCATAAGGAAGGTATCAGAGCCTGGATTAGGACCCAGGTCGGCTGGATGCTGAAGCCACACTCTTTCCATTGCACCAGGCCCTTGGCAAGGGGAACAGTCATATTTATATTCACTATCAGTTGCACTTGTTGATAGATCAGCATCAAAACTAAAAAATTGTTTCTAACCAAGCTAATTCACTCTCATAGCTCTTTTAGCTTATGCCTCATAATTTAGCACATTTTATACTATAGTGTATTTTTGATAACTCTTTTTTATTTTATTTTATTTATTTTTAATTTTTGGCTGCATTGGGTATTCGTTGCTGCGCACAGGCTTTCTCTAGTTGTGGTGAGCGGCGGCTACTCTTCGTTGCCATGCACGGGCTTCTCATTGCAGTGGCTTCTCTTGTTGCAGAGCACGGGCTCTAGGTGTGCCGGTTCCAGTCATTGTGGCCCATGGGCTCAGTAGTTGTGGCGCTCGGGCTTAGTTGCTCCACGGCATGTGGGATCTTCCTGGACCAGGGCTCGAACCTGTGTCCCCTGCATTGGCAGGCGGATTCTCAACGACTGCACCACAAGGGAAGCCCTGACAATTGTTTCTTATGTGTAAATTTTGTCTCCTTAATCAGGTTATTGGTTTAATGAGGTGATGACCATGTGCTAAGTACATACTTAGAACTAACTATAGCACACTCTAGGTACATACTAAGAACTCACATAATGAGAACTCCATTTCAGTTGAATGTTTGCTTTATCAAAGTAGTATCTTAAAGATTATATAATTCCTAACTAAAAACCTTGAGTAAAAGGATAATTCATCAACTCAGAGGGTGTTTAATAAATGAAATAATGTTTATACAAAAGCTAGGGAGAAGCTAATATATCTCTTATTAAACTAATTATTGGGCTTCCCTGGTGGCGCAGTGGTTGAGAGTCCACCTGCCGATGCGGGGGACACCGGTTCGTGGCCCGGCCCGGGAAGATCCCACATGCCACGGAGCGGCTGGGCCCGTGAGCCATGGCCACTGAGCCTGTGCGTCCGGAGCCTGTGCTCCGCAACGGGAGAGGCCACAGCAGTGAGAGGCCCACGTACTGCAAAAAAACCAACAACAAATAATTATTACATCATCCTTTATCAATATCTCCGAAACACCAAGGATTCTGCCAGTCATACAAAGATACACACCTTGTACCATCATCTACAAAAGACATAAAATTGTCAATGTAATATATTTATGGAACAACATGGGCTAGCAGGAGATAGAAAGGTATAATTCAAAGGAGGAGACTTGCATTCAAGAAGGAGCCTAGAGAAATATTTTAATATGCCTAGAATCTGTTTTTACCCAAAACATGCTAGCAGGAGATAGAAAGGTATAATTCAAAGAAGGAGACTTGCATTCAAGAAGGAGCCTAGAGAAACAATTTAATATGCCTAGAATCTGTTTTTACCTAAAACATACCTGAGAAGGGAAAAGCAGTTGGTAGATGGACTCGAGATATTTCTGTAATGAGGTTTACTCAAATTTGTTATCAAGTAACTCATAATTTTTAAAATGTCAAAATGTCATAATTTATTAGCATTGCTTTTGGAAAGATGATCTGTATGATGCAACCAATTATGAAATAATATTTTCTACTTGGTGAAATGTTTTCCTAGTTCCTCTACCCATTTCTGCCTCATCAGAGGGAGTAGAATAACAGAGATTTTGTTATTTATAAAATCATCATCTTCATTAGAGCAAATTATGTGACTTCCGTTTCTCATAGGGAGTCTCTCTAGACTCCTTCTATTTCTGTCCCCCTCCAGCATTTTCCTTTTGGATTGGATATTTTCATGTCCTTGTTTTCATTTTCTAGAGGTACTATATCTCTCCAGTTAGACCATAAACTCCCTAGGGTTGGTTTTCTCTATTTTCTATAAAATCCCCTTAGCTCTTTGTACAGCAGAGGGCCGAAATAGGCATTTAATAAATTAATAATTGGGTTTTATTCTTTTAGGAAGACAGAAATGGGGTGGTCCCTCTGCTTCGCTCCTTGATTCCTTGGGCTTCTCTAAAATCACATTCCCAAATGCAGCACAGCTGAAATAACAGCAGCGCCAGCTTGCATTTTTACAGTACCATCTACTTTTCAAAATGTTTTTACATCTCTTATCTCATTTATTTCTCACCAAAATCCTATGAGGTAAGTAGAGCAGATATGGCTCGTCTCATGTGATAGATGGTAAAACAGAGGAAGGGAGAGGTTAAGTGACTTGCCCAGTCCCTCACCACTCCAGTCCATCTGCCAGAATTATCTTCCTAATAATAAATATAAACATGACATTCCCCTGCATAAAATCATCAACAGGACTCTGGCTGTCTACAGGGTAAAGTGCAAACTCTTTAGCAGGGCACACAAGTCCCTTCACATCTGGTCCCATGTTCCTCACCAGCTTCGTCTTCCACGGCTTCCGCCCTGCACGGCACCCTCCCCCAGCCACGCTGATCTCCCACCATTCACGTCAACGGCCCTCAAGACTGCAGGCCTTTGCATGCGTTGCTTCCTCTGCCTGGAATGCTCTTTGGGGTTTAAACCTCTCACTACCACCTTCCACCTTGAGAGATTCCTATTCAGTCCCCTATGTGTAGGTCAAGTGAAACTTCCCTTACAGTCTTGCTTCTGGCTTCGGGCCTGCGGGGTGAGTTGGCCGCTCCTTTATAAACCACTGGCCCCTGCCTCCTTGCTACCTCTTATCCTGATCGATTTTTTTTCTCAGTGGAACTTATCACCTTCCAATATAATGTATGATTTGCTTGTTTATTAAGTCTTCTTGTCTGTCTCTCTGTGATGCAATGTAAGCCCCATAAGGGCCATGGACCTTTGCTGGTTTTGTTTGCTGGTGTGTCCCAGGTGCCCAGACAGTGTCTGACACACCATAAGTGTGCAGGAAATTCAGAAAGCATTAATTAAGCAACTGCGATTCTGGCACTGAGGCCACAGAGATGAGATACAGTCCTTCCGGCCTAGGAGAAGGAGAAAGGAACTAAAGCACCATGATGCGAGCAGGATGCTGAGTGCAGTGATAGTGGTATGTGCTGGGGGAGATGAGAGCACAGATAAGGAGCGGGGCCAGGCCGGGTGTAGATGGAAACAGCCCCGACAGGAAAGGCTTAGGCTTCATCCAGAGGGCAATATGTAAAGAGAGACTTGACAGCCGTGCACAAGTTCACCGAGTTCAGAAGGAGGTGGGGAGAAATTACAAGGAATTTTTATAGCTTAATATTAGCACGTATATGGGGGGTGGGATATAAGGCCAGAGAAGTAAAATCTGTTTATATCCATATAGAAGAGGGAAACAGAGCTCCTGAGTGTAAAGGGCCAAGTCTTTGCCTCAGATTCAAATGTAATTAGGTTGTTTTTACCTCCAAACAACTATGCTTCGGAACACCCTTTCTCTGTAATGAAAAATGCCAGAAATGATTAATTCTGATGTTAATAATTTAGAGAGGAAAAGTCTGGAGTCAGGGCATTAGACCTTGATCTCCTGAGACTTTAGAAGAAACTCCTAGAGAGCGTATCTTGAAATATTAATCCTGCTCATTCATGGAGCTTCTGGATCAGCAGAAATTCGATATGTTTTCCTTTATTAAGCTCTTTCTTTTGCCCTTTTATAGTTTGAAAAGAACTTTCATAGCTAGAGGTATATCTAGTTAGAGATGAATTGTGGTACTTGGCTTAATTTCAAGAGAGCAATATTTTTATTCTTTGAGCAGCTCAATGTTTTTAAGCCATCTGATGAGTATCAAGCACTGTGCTAGGCCCTTGCTACAAAGACCAGTAACCCAGGGCCATGGCTGTTGAGGGGCTCATAGACTATACGGATAGGCAGACATATGAGTATAATGAAATGTTGTAGGGATCAAATACGGAAGTATGCACAGGAAACAAAGTGCAGACAAAGAAGAGAGTGCTTCATTCCTCTGGGGAGACGGAGAGAGGGAAGTGTGCACACCACACAAGGTTTCCCAGGAGAGGTGATGCTTGATCAGAGTCTTGAAAGTTAGTGTGTGTTCATCGGTGGACAGTGGACATTCAGGGTAAAGGAGAAGCACAAGCACAGGCTCGAGGCTATGAAACAGGCTGGTGAGTAAGGAAGTACAAACAATTCAGTATGACTGGACCTGGGGTGTGTGTGTGTGTGTGTGTGTGTGTGTAGGCAGTGAGGTACATGAGTGTGTGTGTGTGTGTGTGTGTGTGTGTGTAGGCAGTGAGGTACATGAGTGTGTGTGTGTGTGTGTGTGTGTGTGTGTGTGTAGGCAGTGAGGTACATGAGTGTGTGTGTGTGTGTCTGTGTGTGTGTGTGTGTGTGTGTAGGCAGTGAGGTACATGACCCTTTATATGCTATGTTAAGGAGTTGGGATTTCATTCAATCGGCCAGTGTTTCTCAAATTTTGATCCAAGGAACACTTGTCTCAGACTGTCTTAGAAGGTCCTCGTTAAAATGCAGATCCCTGGGCTCTAATGATTCAGAATCTCAAGAAGAACGATGAGTGAGGTCAGAAAGACCAAGAGTCTGCAAAGCTCTCTCGGAGATTCCTAAGTTTGAAGACTGCTATTATAGGCAATGGGGAGACATTCAAAGTTTTAAATAGAGGACAACAATCAGATTTGCTTTTACAAAGATTTTGTTTTTAGTAGTATTGTTCAAGATCCTCATCCCAGATGCTTACATGGTCTAGGCATGTAAAATAAATGACTAAAGTAGGCTGCATGGAATGATCCGGGAGTGGTGGGGGCTGAGGCTAAACCAAAGAGCACAACCTCGGCTAAGGGAGTGGTCACTGTGTAGCCTCAGTCAATTATTGACAAGTAGGAATTTTAACCCAGTGCTGTCAGACTGTTCACTTTTTCAAAATAAAGTGATCATCTATATTTTCATGTAAAATCTCCCAGTATTGACATACTGGCTATATCAGTAACGTTCTTAGTTACAAAGAACAGAAACAGATTCTGGATGATAAAGCAGAAAATACGTTTATTAAAAAGATGTTTAACCTAGGAAAGCTACTTAGAAAATTATTAGGCAAACATATGTATACCTTGTGTTCCAACAACCTCATCCCTAGATACATACCTAATTAAAAGGTATGTTCCCCAAAAGACATGTAGTAGGATATTCATAGGAGCGCTATGAATCTTACAAGAAATGGAAATGTCCCAAATGCCTATTAACAATAGAAAGGATAATATAGTATAATGCCTTTACACAGTGGAATACTGTGTACAATGAGAATGAACGATCTACAACTACATGCAGCAAATGATAAATCTCACAAACATAACATTGAGCAAAAGAAGCGAGAAACCGAAGAGTACATGTTGTGTGATTCCATTTATATTTAACACAAAAACAGGCAAAACTAATCCATGCTGTTTGAAATCTAAATAGTGTTTACCACTATTCTGTTGTGATTATTGTGTTAGGAGTGTTGTGATTGGAGGGGAACACAACAGGGTATTTTGAGGTTCTCATGGTGGTCTCTTAGTTTGGTTCTGGGTACAGTGTTATGTTTGTTTGTGAAGATTTATTGAGCAATACATTTATGATATGTGCAGAGGTATCCCTAGCATGTTTGTTTTTAAACACTTACTCACCTACATGACAAAATAATTTTCAATGATAGTCATGAAATAAAACTAAGTGGCCATAAAAGAAATGTAGATAGTGAAATCCTTCTTTACTTAAATTTTATATACCTGTATATACCTATGCACGCACACATATATATGTTTTTAAATAATTAACAATCTAAAAAAAGAAATTTTGATTTTAAATATATTGTTCATATTCAGGAAAATATATTACGTATGAAGTAAAATTTACACTTACCATACAAAAATATTACATCTTGCAGTTTCCTCTCTGTTTCACTGTTTTATATTTTGAACACAAATAAAAACTTCAAGTACTCACACAGACTGATAGAACTGAAGTAATTCAAGTTCTATTTCTTTGTTTTTACAACCACTGTACTACCAGTCATTTATTCTAAACCTCCTATTTAAATGCAAAAGTCTGGAGAACCATAATCTGTGCTGAAAGCCAGCTCAAAAGGTTTCAGGACTTTAAGATGTACTCTTGAAATGTATACATGTAACTGAGCCCACAGTTGTCAGGGCCTAACTGTATAACTGGGTGTCCTCCAAATTAACTTCTTTATAAAATACAATGCTTACTAAAGGATGGGAAATAAAACGGTGCTGATTTGACTCGTGTGTGTGCGTGTGTGTGTGTGTGAGTGTGTGTGTGTATAATGTATATATAGTTCTCTACATATTATATATGTGTGTATATATATATATAGTTACTTCTAAATATGTCAGTGATAAAATAGTCCTCCCTGAAAAAAATCTTTTCATGGTTAAGTTTTAAGCATTTGGTGCAGTTACTATTGAATTTTTTAATGAATATATTTATATTGATATTATATAATTATATGTCATTATATTATGTTATATATAATAATATTTTAGAGAGATATATATGTTTTAAAATGATCCACAGACAAAGCACCTCATTATTGTGCCCTTTTCTGTATGCATATTATGTTTCAATAAAAGGGTAAAAAGAAGAAAGAATACCTAGGGCAGCTCACAGAAGTGTTGGGCAAACTGGACTAACAGGCTTGAGGCTATTTTTGAAACAACACCCCGGACCATGTGGCCCACCTGGCCTAACAGAACCATTTCTGCAGCTGCTGCTGCCCCAGGGAACGTAAGAGGAAGTCACCGCTGCCAGTGCTGCCCCTGAAAGCCAGAGACCTCCACCACCACCTCTGCCCAGCAAACAGACATGCATAGAGCTTTCTTCTTCAATTGCCATATATTAGTTTCAAGTGGGTCTATCTAACTGATGGAGCCTAAGGTCAAATTTGGAGGAATTTGTCTTCTGGATTCCCCCTCAAGGGAGATGGGAATTAGAAGGCAGGAAATCATAACAAGTATGTCCAAAAAGTGATAGGTAGCCAAAAAATATGAGAAAGTCCACTACAGCATACTTCTTTAGCTGTTCAACATTAATCTGTCATTATTTTAAACTTAATAACAACACGTGAACAATCACGATAAAATTCTCCTATTGATCACAGTGCAAACGTCCCTGATGCAAATAAAAACACTCTCTGTCCCAAAGGGAGACAATCTAAAAAACAGTCTCATCCAAGTACGGTACCCAGCTGAATCTTAGCTCTCTGGATGATGTGCAGGTCCAGATATGACACCTCAGGGTCCCCTGACCTTAACACTAAAAGATAACTGCCCCCTATGTATTGGATACACAATAGAAAAGGAGCAGGAATGCAGTAGTAACTTCGGGTCAGGAAAGTGAATAGGAAACGTTGCAGCCACAGGAAATATCAAACCCTGTATTCTGCCAGTGAGAAGGAGGACTCCGTGCCTTGGTGGTGGTATAAGATCTGGTTCTGCCCTCTGGAGGAATCCTCCGGGTCCATTATTATGCATGGCCTCACGGATAATAGGCCACGGATAAGGGCTTTAGAAAGGATGCCCTTCCCGGGGACCTCACAGGACCCTCTCAGTCCACTTCTAATAGGTGTGAGTTTAGGAACCTGGGGTGGCTGAAGGGGTTGAAGAATTATAGGCTGTTGCTAGACAAGTCTGAAATTTCTTTGACAACATACTGTTGTGAGACAATTTTCCTTGAGTTTCTTGTCTCTCTAATATCTTACATGCAGAGGCACTGATCACCCTTTGTCTCAGACTATCTTTTCAAGGGTGTTTGTGTAGAAAACAGCCTTGGAAGATAGAGCTAGTGTTTCCCTCCAGAACAAAGGGCAAACATGCTTACAGTCCATTATAAACTATTTGGGCTCCCTAAGCTCAGGGTTACTTTCCTGTAACGTGCACATCTGACACACATCTGGGCCCATCCACCCCATCTTTTGAGACTTTGCTGAAAGTGGCAAGGAGTAACCAGAATATGTCAACATGGATTATATCTACTCTTTCCCCCAACAACAACATAAAATATCATGGTTTATGTCCCAAGAAATAAAAGAAGACAGTTTTCCATGGAGAATGTTTTGACATCATTTAACAAGGTTCATGCTGTTTCTAAGCCTGAAAAATCTGGGTCCTCATTGTCAAATCCTTACTTCTTTCCATAAGTCAATACCATACTTTAGGTTCTCTTGTTGGAAGCACTCTACTTCTGGTACCAAATCTGCTTGGTTAAACTGGCTCCAAGTAACAAAATAACACTGACGTATAGTGGCTTAGACAAATAAGGTGTGAATTTTCCCCACAAAGCTAGAAATCTCGAATTCCCCAGGGCTGAAAGGGTGGTTCCATAGTGAACCAAGACCCAGGTTCCTTCTAGCTTTCTACTCCAGCCCTTTAGCAAGTGAAATTCATCCTCAGCTTGCTACCTTGTGGTTGCACAGTGGCTGCCCCACCTCCAGCTTCACGTCTACAACCAAGATAGCAAGAAGGGGAAAGGCAGAAGTTAAGTATGCTTCCATTCAAAGAACTTTTGAAAAAGCCCATGTAGCAACTTTCCTGTCATTTTATCAGCCCAAAGATATCACATCCTCACCCCCAGCTGCAAAAGAGGCTGGGAAACACAATTCTTTAGGTAGGCATGATGCCATACTGAACAAAAGACGGGTTCTGCTAGTAAAGTAAAAAGAGAAAACATGTATTGGATACGTTACCAGCAACGTCTGCCACAGCAATTAATTTTTTTAAAAGTTAAGTGCTATATAGGACAAATAAACATACCTTTAAGCTGTATCTGTGCTGCAGATTCTGAGTACAATCTCAGAGAATTCATGGCCAGATAGTGAAAGTGAAGGTAAGAGAACATATAGGAGACAACTTCAACAGTCCAGACAAGAAATGATGAGGGTCTGAATCGAAAAGTTAATCAAAAGGGTAGAAAAGCTGTTCAGAATTGGGGGAAAATAGTGCCTCCCTATTTCTGACGTTTCCTTCCAAGTGAAGAGAGCTCTACAGAGTGTCCATTTTGACACTTGTGGTTTCTCCATACCTTTACCTCCCTCTGCCCAATGGGCAGTTGAGTGATTTCTCTGACCAGTACCTGTGGGAAGAATAACTAGGAGCATTTCAGGTCCACCATTTTGCACCCCCCCCCCACCCCTTGGAGTGCAGCCTTGCGCTGGAAACTGGAGGTTTCTTTCCCTACTGGCCTAGTGTAGTTGGGAACCAGTCCATCACTGCCTTTTCTCCTCTTGGCCACAGACAGCATGAGTTCTATCCTCCTCCGCTGTGTAAGTCTTACATATCAGAGGCCTTCCTATCCAGGAGGCTAGGTGGATAAATCTTCCACATTCTGGAGTTGAGGTTTACCCAGCATATTTAATTAACAGGTCAAAAGCCACATCATATGATCTATCTCTATCAACAATGAAGACACTACTTCTTCCCCCATCTGCCTCTCCTGTATATTATTTATTTCTTTTCAAAAACAGCTCTGTTGGTATAATTCACATACCATACACTTCACCCATTTAAAATCTACAGTTCATTTGTTCTTAGTATAGTCACAGAGTTGTGCAACCAGCATCACAATCAACTTGGGAACATTTTCATCACTCCCTAAAGAAACCTCTTACCCTTTAGTTATCGTTCCCCCTTCTTCCCCTTCAACCCCTTCCCCTCCCAGCACATACACACACCACCAATAGAATCATACAATATGTGTTCCTTCTGGCCTCTTTCACTTAGCATAATATTTTCAAGATTCTTTCATGTTGTAGCATGTATCAGTCCTCCATTCCTTTTTATTGCCAAATAATATTCCATTGTATAAATATACCACGTTTTGTTTATCCATTCATCAATTGATGGACATTTGACTAATGTGAATGTTTTGGGCTATTATGAATAATGCTGCTATGAACACTTTGTATGTTTTTGCATGGACATATATTTCCAATTCTCTTGTATATATGCCTAGGAGTGGAAATTCTGCATCATATGATAACTCTATGTTTAGCCTTTTAAGAAACTGCAGACTGTTTTCCAAAGTTCCAAAGTGGCTGTACCACTTTACATTCCCATCATCACTCTATGAGCGTTCCAGATTCTCCACATCCTCATCAACACTTGTTATTGTCTATCTTTTATATCGTAGCCATTCTAGTGGGTGTGAAAGGGTATCTCGTTTTGGTTTCGATTTGCATTTCCCCAATGGCTAATGAGTGCTCTTCTTCTGACCTGGATGATAGTTACATGTATATGTTCACTGTGATAATGCATCAAAGTATACACAGGATTGGTGCATTTTTCTGAACATGTTACACTTCAATAAAAAGTTTATTTTGAAAGCACATATTCCACATCAGGTAAAGACTTCTTATATTCTATTTTTCAAAATGAAATCATTACCAAGCAACAAAAAAGGAGACAAGAGCAGCAGCTTTCAAGTGACACAGACCTGGATAGGAATCCATGCTGACTGATGCTCTGTGTCTCAGGCTGGCAAAGCTGCCTAACTCCTCTGAGCCTCTGTTGCTTCATCTTTCAATAAAATTGTAAAACTAATAATACCTCACAGGATTGTGGTTAGTGCAGCTCATATAGGAGCTAAAAATCATGTTTTTTCCAAAAATGTAAAAATTAGCTCATAAACCTACTATTGCATTCACATGGTTTGCAGTTGGTACGCCTCTTGACTAGCGCAGTAAGATTTTCCCTCTGGTATAGACATGTCTTTCTGAAATCATTTTAAAAACATAAATGATGAATGTGTCTTCTTTGGATTCAACAGATTTATGAATGTTTCAATAATCGGCTATGTCATGTGCAGAAGTTAACCTTATGAATTTGGGGAAGTTAATTGGGAAGATTAATGTTTTCTAATGGTCAAAGTGTTTGAGATTTAAAGCACTGTATTAGTTCCAGTGCTGAATCTACAGCTCAGGTGCAATATATTTCAGTAAGCCACCAATTAACTGGCTTAAACATTAGTTGTTTCACCTGTAAAGTCACTATAATCATGTTGTATCACTAGTATAAAATTTAATTATTAGTTATAATCTCTGAGACCCTAAGATGATGGTTGCTTTGTAAATTCAGTGTTATACCACAACAGCACTAAGAGAAATTCCAAGATTCCCACCATAAACACACAGTACAAAAAGTTGTTGACTTACATTTACATAAACTTTTTATTTACAAAATTATGACTTTAGATTTCAAACTTTTCTCTCTGTGTCAATCAGGATTAGATTCAGTTGTATATGAGAGAAATCCTATATAATGGTAGATTAAATGAGATGGAGGTTTATTTTTTTCTTATGTAAAACAAGTCAAGAGGCAGGCAGTCATGGCCTGTTACTGCATCTTCCTGATGTCATCAGGGACATAGGCTCTTCTATCTTTCCTTTCCATTATCTTGGCTTCTACCTTTAAGGCCACATCTTGGTTTTAGTTTGGTTACTGCAACTCCCACCATCAAGTACATGTGTTCTTAGGCAGCAAGAAAGAGAAAGAGAAAAGGACAAAAGAGGCTGGGTCTGCTGCTTTTATAGAGCTTTCCCAGAAGCTCCTCCCAATATTTCCATTTACATCTCATTGGCTACCCCAGCCATAATAAGGCTGATAAATTTAGTTGCATGGAAGGGTTCATTGCATGGAAGGGTTCATTCATTTAGTTGCATGGAAGGATTCATCTACACTATAGGGAGGACTTGCTACTAAGGAATAAGAGGATGGATAGCAGGCTGACAAGTGGCAGCAGTCTGTGCCACACTTTTTTCCCCCACTCTTTTCCATGTCTTTCTAGAATGTTGTAGTCACCTATTTTTCATTCAAAATTTAAAGCAATGATCGGATATCATTGCTTTATATCTGACATATCAAATATATGTCAATTTAGTTAACTTTTATGATATAATTCACTAATATAACAAATATTTATTACTCCTTCTTCGTATCAGCCACTTCCATAAGCAAAGGAATGAAATAATGAACACATTCCTGCCTTCTCAAAGCTCCCAGGATATTGATTCAGTAAAAGGACGATGATTAAGTATTATAAATAATGCCCATTTCGAACGGGTTACCCTTTAAAATATAGCATTACTATTTAGGTAATCAACTACATGTACTATTTTAGTAGAAAAATATACTTTTATTTATCAGATGAATAATTCTATAGTTTTGAGATACTTGATATATACTTGAAGACAAATTTTGGATATCAATATCATGCAATGCATTCTTCTTGCAAAACAATGTAGTTTTTGTCCAATGATAAAATTTCAGGCGAATATATTAATATGGTCCTTTCACATAAGACAATTAAAAATAGAGCTAAATCCAGGTTTTCCAGAATTTTTCATCAGAAAGAACAAGGAGATATTACTAGAGGGAAAGCAGATAAAATAAACAGTAAAGAAAAACTATAAATATTTAGCTGTATTTTTCAGGTTAAAAAAATCAGCTAGAGAATATTCTTTCATAAGATAGAGGACCTGTTCAACATCTTGGTACTAATTCATTTTTTGAAAGTGCCTAGATATATTTTTAAGAAACTAAGAATATGATACAATAATAACAGGTTGCTATTGTGACAGTATAAACAACAACTCTTATTTTATTGCCTTTAACACACCAGTTGACCTGTATTTTATTTTGGGCATAGGATCAAGTTAAAATTGACCAGCTCAAATTTCAACTGGCTCCAGATTTCTTCAATTGGCTCCAAACTTTTTTATCTGAAACATTCGGAACATATGGAACATGCTATATATAGAAGAATGGACAATATTTCTTATACCACTTGTCTAAGTTAAGGGAGATTTGTCTCCTTTAAAAAGGAAAACAAAAGTCCACAGAACACTTATTTTAACAAAATAGAGCTAAAATTTTTTGACTCATTTAAAAACCAATTAGATCTGAGATATTATTTTTAAATGAATATTAGTCCCCCTCATCCAGGCAATGACAATCTATAGTGTTGCCACTTAAGATTAGTTTGTATCTTCTAGAGATTTATATAAGTGGAATCATACAGTATGTCTGGCTTCTTTCACACAACAAATTATTTTGATTCATCCATATTGTTACATGTATCAATAGTTCATCCTTTTTTATTGCACAGCAGTATTCCATTATGTGAATATATAACAATTTGTTTATCCATTCACCTGTGGGTTGTTTTTCTTTTTTTGGCTGGGCTGTGCGGCTTGCAGGATCTCAGTTCCCCAACCAGGGGACCAGGGATTGAACCCAGGGCCACTGTAGTGAAAGACTGGAATCCTAACCACTAGGCCACCAGGGAATTCCCTTCTTATTGAGTTTTGAAAGTGCTTTATATATTCTGGATACAAGTCCATACCAGATGTGTAATTTGCCAATGTTTTCTCCTAGTCTGTGGCTTGTCTTTTCATTCTCTTAAGTGTCTTTCAGAGAGCAGAAGTTCTTAATTTTGATGAAGTCCGATTTGCCAATTTCTTTTCATTCATGGATCATGTCCTTCAGAGATGTATCTAAAAAACCGTTGGTCACAAACCCAAGGTCACAAAAATTTTCTTCCGTGTTTTCTCCTAAAAGTTTAATTAACAGTTTTAGATTTTATATTTAGGTCTAAGATTCATTTTAAGTTCATTTTTCCATATGGTAAAAGTATGGATTCAGTTTCATTTTTCTCAAATATGAATATACAATTGTTCCAGCACCATTTGTTTAAAAGATTAAACTGCCTTTGTATCTTAGGCAAAAATCAATTGACCACGTGTAAGTCTATTTCTGAGCTCTCTTTTCTCTTCCTTTGATCTCATTGTCTACCTTGATGTCAATATCACACTATCTTGATTACTATTACCATTTTGCATTCCTACCAGCAATTTATCAGAGTTCCAGTTGCTCCACATCCTTATTAGGACTTGGTATTGTTTTCTTTAAATTAGTTTTTGTGGTAAGTGTGTAGTGGTATCTTACCATGTTTTTGATTTGCATTAAAACTGGGTTGTTCTCCTTCTTACTATTGAGTTTCCCATTTCTTTTTAAACTTAATTTTCCCTAATTTTCTAAACAATACCCATCTTGGGTGCGTATCAAGGCCTCCATGTTGTTTTTCTTGCTTTTTCAAATAAGAAGCAAGCTTGCAATTACTGCAAGTAGACAGTCTGCCCCAGAATGTTAGAAGGCGTTGGCTTGAATTCAGGCCAAACTTTGGAATCCCCTTGAGTTCCTCTTTCTCTCACACCCCTTACCTGATCTGTCAGTAAATCTTATCAGTTTTACCATCGAGAATTCAATCAATTTCTCACCACCACTCCACCATCTTCTCTTGCTCTGTCTCTGTAATAGCTTTCTAACCAGTTTCCCTACTTGGGCCCTTGCTCAACTTATATCATTTTGCAACACACCTGCCAGAGTGATCCTTTACAAAAAAAGTTGTTTGACCTCCTCACTCCTCTGCTCAAAACCTGTTAGAGGCTTGTTAAAGTCAAAACCAAATTTTTTATTATAGCCTACAAGACAATGATCTGGCCATGGCTATCTCATCTATTCCTCTCCTCCTCAAATGCAGCCTACAGGCTTCCTTGCACCTGCCTCGAGTCCTTTCCTTGCTGTCTTCTGCATGAAAAGCTCTCCTGCAGATTTCTCCATTGGTACTTTCCTCATTTCCTTCACTTCTCAATGACATGTGAGCCATTTTCTTTGCTTACTCTATCTAAAATGGCATGCACGCACACTCATACACACACCACCCCTTTCTCTGTTGTTTTACTGGTGCTAATTAACATAACTACTGAATAACAGCTAATACATCTAGAGCTCACCGTGTTTTAATTGCTTTATATATTAATTTACTTAATCCTCAGAACAACACTATGAGTTAAGCACTTGATCTAATTTTTCCAGAAGAAGCTGGAAAGCAGCGGTTAAGCAACTGCCCCAAATCACACATCCATCAAATGGTGCAGCAGGGATTCCACCCCAAGAAATTCGATTCTGGAGTCTGTGCTGTAAAACACTACACTATTCAGGGCTGCGTTTCTAATTACTTTGTACTGTTTGTGTTCTGTGTGCCCCCAATGGAATGTAAGCTGCACGTGGGGGAGCTTATTTTGAAAACTACTGCTGTTCCCGGGGTAGAGAGCACTGCCTGCTTGCTAGCTAGTCCCTCAATAAAGGCTGAAATGTGGGCTAAATTATAACTCGAAAAAAAATCGCACCCAAATTTCAAAAGGGTAGGTGGTCCCCGTGAGGCGCAAGCGGGGCGATAATACGGAACACAGACCACACCCCACCTACCGGAGTTAGAAGAGACGAGAGCCCACGCAGGAAGTTAGCCCGTAGGGCTCGTTCCGCCCCCGCCCCCGCCCCCGACCCCGCCCCCGCCCCCGCCCCCGCCCCCGCCCCCGCCCCCGCCCCCGCCCCCGCCCCCGCCCCCGCCCCCTCCCGGCCCCGCCCCACAGAGCGCGCGCTGCGATTGGTCTCCGTGGCTTCGCCCGTCCTGGTGACCCCGCCCCGCAAGACCCGCGCAGGCTGACCCGGAAGCGGTTGTGAGGCGCCGGCGCGCGGCCCAGCTCCTTTTTCCGGTCGGCGTGGTTTGAGGGCCGAGTGTTCTAAGTGCTCCAGCCTTCGCCATGAGCGTCCCGGCGTTCATCGACATCAGCGAGGAAGATCAGGTATGCTCCCGGAAGGCGGATGCCTCCAGGGTGGGGTGTAAGGGAGGCTCAGAAGTGTGAAGGGCCGAGTCGGGGCCGAGCCAGGGCCGGGCGAGCGGGACGCCGCTCCGCGGAGCCCGCCCCGGAGCCGAGAGCCGCGGTTCAGTCCTCCACACCTCGGAGTGCGGAGGCCGCGAGGCAGGGGCGCGCGTTCCTGGAGGCCTGGGGTTGCCCGGCAGCCAGCACTCCCAGTGCTGGGCCCGGGGCCTGACGGCCGACTTCCTGGTCGGCGTCGGGACTCTTCCAGCCTGGAGTCACTGCTGTCTGTCGACACGGTACTTTTTGACTCATTGCGGAGGGTATCTGCTTCCGTCCTCCAAATGCAACCACATCCGGAGTGGGAGGTGGCGAATCTTTAGACGGCGTAAGCGGTTCAGGGAAAAATAATTTGGTACTAAAGATCAAAATGGCTATATTATTATTGTGACCACAAGGGCACAGATGACGCCTATTTTATACGTAGGCCCTATTTTACATTCTTACTTGAGCAAGAGTGAGAGTTCTGTAACCTGAACGCATAACGTCAATTCCATCCTCATACTTTGAGGCATACATTTGGTGAACAATCTTAATATTTTTAAATTTTCTGTTTGGGGTTTGCTCTTTGGTTTGCATGGCTCATGCTTCTCATTTTCCCCATAACAAAAGTTAAACTTTAGTTGGTGGGAGTTAAACTAGAAATGATTTTCTCTAATTTTGCAGAACTGAAAACTATTCTGTGAAGTCGTTAAGGGTTGTCATTTTGTATTTTTCTGCTACTCCACTAACATGGAAATTCTGGTTTCGATAGAAGAGAAAATATCAATACTAGTGTAAGATAACTTTTAGAATTGCAGATGTGATTCCCCCCCCGCCCTTGGTAGAAATGCAGACCTTCAGTCCTGAAGAGCAAAGGAAGAAGGGGAAAGAAAAATGGGGGGAAAAAAGGCTAGGCAATGAGTTGAGCATAATTAGAAAAGAAGATGTGGAAGGAAAAAAAGGCCTATCTGAGTAAGAATGGAATCACGTTATCAGCAATTGGCTATTAGGTGACTGAAAAAAAGTGGTTTTTTTTTTTTCTAACATAGAAGAGGGTTTGTAGATGCAGGAAGTTTTTGTCATTGATTATATTAGTTTTAAAGTGTCATTTCTAGTTAGGTTATGCTAATGTTCTTGTTTCACAGTAAATAGGTGACTGCTTTGGGAGTTAAACTTTGATCATATTCTCTGATTAGAGTTAAGTGGCGTTTAGAGTCCTTGTTTCCTTTTCTTTGCTTTTACCACTCCATAACCACCTGTGGCCAGTAGGGATGACAGATGAAAACAATAAACTGTTGATTGAATAGTTTGCTTTGTGGGTACAAAGCAGAAACTGAACAGATGCCTTTGTGGGGTAGGGGGGAACCATACCATGTTTCCTTCATAGAGAAATATGCAGTGACGTTTTTGTGCACTCTGATATGGTGAGGTTTGTTTTATGAAATCTTGTTTATGATACCAATTCATGTGAAGTTACTGTGTTATCTGAAATGATAGCACCATCAGAGCAACAGCTTTAATACACTTAGGTAGCCAGACATATTTGTGGGTTTAGAAATGTGATGCCTACATATTTACTAATGGTATCCCTACATCTCCATTTCAGTTCTTCATTTTATTGTCTTAAACACTGTTTGCATTCATGTGTGGTTGCCATAAATACCAAGTCCTCAGAAGAATAAGTTGTTAAATATTATATATGCATTAGAGTAGAAAATATTTAAATATCTGGATGTAGTACTATAGTTATGTTTTTATAGATCCAAAAGTGCTTTCTGATCCAGGTATGCATTTTAAAAGAGTAATTACATCGTAGATGCTATTTGATAGAAACGTTTTATTCAAGGTGACATTCAAAGGCATCACCTTTTTATCTTTGTGTCTCCCACAGCACTTATCTTAGATAGGTCCTCAAACATTTAATTAACGAACGATTACTTTCTTGCCAGGGTAATGTCTGTAACTTTTTAAAGTATTGTGTTATGTAGACCTGAGAGCAATAAAACTTCTTTAAAAGAAATCAGATCAGTTATTCCCTTCCTCCACTCCTCCTCCCGAAAAAAGCTTTGTGTTATAGTAGAAAGGTTTTTGCTGTATACTGGAAGTCCAGCAGGATATATAGGTGATATGAGGGAAATTTGACAGTGATCAGTGTGGGTTATAGTGGGTCTGTGTAGCCACTTGTTGACGAAAACCTGTGGGGCTGTGATGGTGGATGAGCTGGGGGAGAGGCACTTTAACATAATTTAAAGTTATCATTAAGTGCTGTGTTTACATTTTATTTTTTTAGAAATACGTCAGAATGGTTTGAAATCTTGTGATTTGTGATTCATAGTTCGTTTTATAGATATATATAGCAACCCTATTTGATTCAACAGGCTGCTGAGCTTCGAGCTTATTTGAAATCTAAAGGAGCTGAAATTTCAGAAGAGAACTCAGAAGGTGGACTTCATGTAGATTTAGCTCAAATTATTGAAGCCTGTGATGTATGTCTGAAGGAAGATGATAAAGGTTTGTCTTTAATTTTTTGTAATATTATTTACTAATCATAGAGGACCTACTTTTAAAACTTTCATGTGAATTATATTTGTTTTGTTTTAGACCTTAGAACTTTTAAGCACTGTTGTTTTTAATCTTTGCACACACTTTCAGTTTATTCTCATCTGTTTTACTCATGAAATAAGCCTATTTTGATAAAACATCTTTTTTACATGTTTTTTGAGTGTTATTGCACACGGTAAATACTGGTAATTTCAGAATGAACTGAAGGAAAAAATGAATCTTTTCTTTTCATAAGGTTTAGATTAATATGAGATGGAATACAATTTCAGGTAATCTAAAAGGTGATTTAATTATTTGGCTGATTCCCTATTTATTGAGATAAAATGGGAAATTTTGAAAATTGGGAGTCCTAAAATCTCTGGTTAAGGTTTGAGATTAAACTTGGTGTACAATTAGTATCTTGCTAGTAAAATTGAAACTGTATACTACATAGACATGTAAATCAGTCTTCTGTTTTACTGGTTGAAAACCAAATCTTGGGTAGTAACTTCATCCTTCAATAAAATGTGTGAGTTGCTTTCTGAATGATAACTATACAACAGAGCTAGTTTAGTTTGAATTCATGTGCACCGTGTTTTTTAGTATAATGCACACCATTGAAGGAAAAGTGTTCTTTAGAACTGCTTTACAGTAGCCAGAGTACCTTTTAAGTGTTTTATGTTTAATGGTCTTTGGTGTATTAAAACACTGGAAATACATGTTTAACAAGATACATTAAATACTATAATATCACTGTTGTGTCATCCATACATGTGTAGATGTTGAAAGTGTGATGAACAGTGTGGTATCCCTCCTGTTGATCCTGGAAGCAGATAAGCAAGAAGCTCTGATTGAAAGCCTGTGTGAGAAACTGGTCAAATTTCGGGAAGGTGAACGCCCATCTCTGAGACTGCAGTTGTAAGTTAAGAACTGGAAGAGGCCCAGTTTTTCAAGGGGCTCTTCATGTTACTGTCATTTAATGGTTAAAAGCAAGAATTCTAGAACTTGACTGTCACCTGTGACTTTTATTGGTGGTGTGTCTTTGGACAAGTCACTTAACTCTCCTGTGCACCATTTCCCTCCTTGTAATGTGACATTCTTAATAGTATCCCTTTCAAGTTTGTTGTCAGAACATATAATCTCAATTTAGTTACCGTAGTTACTGATCTCCATCATTGTTTTATTATTTGTTTGTTAACCAGGCTAAGCAACCTTTTCCATGGGATGGATAAGAATACTCCTGTAAGATATACAGTATATTGCAGCCTCATTAAAGTGGCAGCATCTTGTGGGGCCATCCAGTATATTCCAACTGAGCTGGATCAAGTGAGTTACCATGTGAAATACTTGTTCTGCTTATAAGAAGTATAGTTTTAGAGCTCAAATAAGCAAATATGTCTTCTAAATGTTATCTTTTAAATTGTGAAAATATGTTCACTGTGTCACTAAATTTTCTCCTTTTTGTCAATCTCGTTGTAGGTTAGAAAATGGATTTCTGACTGGAACCTCACCACTGAGAAAAAACACACCCTTTTAAGGCTACTTTATGAGGCACTTGTGGATTGTAAGAAAAGGTATTCAGAATTAATGTACTGACTTAAAACATAATGGCAATGTAAGCAGTTGAGACTTTTTTAAGGACAGGTAGGATAAGTGATTTTGCTCTACTTCGTTCTCTAAGGAGTTGGTATAAATTTCTTTCTGTAAATTTCACCTACTAAATTAAAGATAGCTGCAAAGTTTAAAATAGTCTTTCCCATCTTTAAACTTTTTAAAAAGCAAAACTTGCTTTTGTTCTAAAAATGGTACAACTGTTAATCCCAAAGCTGTGTGTAATATTAGACTAAGTTATTTAATGGTGCTTTGATGTCTTAGTATAGGGTAGTGCTATCACTTTTGTTTAATGGTGGTGAGAGTCTATCAGTCATAGTCATAGTCAGAGTCTCTTAATATATATAACAGTGCCCCTGAGATGAAATTTTGCAATAGACTGTACTAAATGGTACTTAATTGTGCTTTTGCAAGGTCTTGAGTTTCTAATGCTTGTCTTCAGCCCAGCAAACTTCATGCCCAAAATATTTATTCTTCATCCAGTTTATGGATGCTACCAAATGATATATTTGGCCCAGTTTTTAGAATTAGGGTTGAAGGATAATCCTGCCATTTTGACCTGGCTTTTTAATTTCTCTTTTCACATAGTGGTTAAAAACTTTTAGGAAGAGTAATCAGTCTTCAGTTTAGTTTTTCTTTATTATTATTACTTTTTGCGGTACGTGGGCCTCTCACTGTTGTGGCCTCTCCCGTTGTGGAGCGCAGGCTC
Source organism: Tursiops truncatus (assembly GCF_011762595.2). Classification (NCBI taxonomy): domain Eukaryota; kingdom Metazoa; phylum Chordata; class Mammalia; order Artiodactyla; family Delphinidae; genus Tursiops; species Tursiops truncatus. The sequence continues at coordinate 82,761,303 of NC_047041.1, forward strand.
CAGATGTGCAGGCTCAGCGGCCATGGCTCACAGGCCCAGCCGCTCCGCGGCATGTGGGATCTTCCCGGACCGGGGCACGAACCCGCGTCCCCTGCATCGGCAGGCGGACTCTCAACCACTGCACCACCAGGGAAGCCCTTCGGTTTAGTTTTACTGCACAATTTTTATAGTTGCTTTCAGTGCTCGGGTGTTTAATATATTAGAGACGATCAATAAGATTAATGTTTCTGTTATGTTAAAGTAATGTAAAGTTTTTGCAGATCATTTACATTTAACAATACAGGAGGAAATTATATTTTTGTTGTGAAAGTTGCAGCGTTTTATTATAAAAGAAGTTAAATAGGGAATCTTGCATTAATAGCCTATTTCATTTTGTATCAGTGGCTACTGTCTGTTACATGCTAGCACACTTGTGGCAGCATTCTAGCCAGTTGCCAGTAACTGTTAAGAGTAGGTAGTCTTATATTGGACAGTCTCAAATGGGGAGGGCATAAAAGCTATTAGAGAAAGAGTCCATATTTTAACATATGCTATAAATGTGCAGGCTGTGGAATAAAACTACTGGGATTTCAAACCTTGGCTTTCTTACTTGTATATGACACTAAATAAATCTCTGTACCTCAGTTTCCAACTTCAGAGTGGATATAATAGTAGTACTTACCTCATAAGGTTGTTGAAAAGATTAAATAAGCTAATGTACACATGAAGTTCTTAAAATAGTGGTTTCCTTATTGAGAAAGCACTCAGTAAATATTGGATATTTTATTCCTATCATCCTTTTCATTTTTTCAAGCTCATCTTTAAAAAGTTAGTCTGCGCTTCCCTGGTGGCGCAGTGGTTGAGAGTCCACCTGCCGATGCAGGGGACACGGGTTCGTGCCCCGGTCCGGGAAGATCCCACATGCCGCGGAGCGGCTGGGCCCGTGAGCCATGGCCGCTGAGCCTGCACGTCCGGAGCCTGTGCTCCGCAGCGGGAGAAGCCAGAACAGTGAGAGGCCCGCGTACCGCAAAATAAATAAATAAATAAAATAAAAAGTTAGTCTTTTTTCTGGTACAGTAATTTAAAATGATGAGTGTTACTGTTTCCCTTTGAATGTCTAGTGCTTATCAGAGTTGATGACTGCTCATTGGATGATTTCTCTAATTGCTGTTTAGTAGATCCTCAGTCTTTTCTGTGTAAAAAGGAAATAACTAAGGTAATTACAAAGAATTACAAAGCTAATTCTCAGAGAAATTGAGATAAGACATCATTACCCATCTTGTGCTCTCCTAGACATACCCTAATGTTAACATATTAGGAAGTGTCTGCAGCATTTGTCACAGGTGATCACTCTTTCCTTCTTGAAACACTTCCTTCAGTTGGCTTTTGGGGCACCTGTCTAGATTCTTTGCTTCATTCACACCTCATTTGTGGCTCCCTCCCTTCTTCGAATCTGCTCAATTTATACCTCATCAGAAAGGCCTTCTCTAGCTATCTGTAAAAATAACAGTATTCCCTTACCCTCACATTGCTTTTTTCCCCTCATCCCTATTTTATTATCGGCCCCACTACACTTATTACTAACTGACATGCTATATTTTCATGTTTATTATGTGTCAGTCCCCTCTAGAATGTAAGTTTCCCAAGGGCAGGAACTTTTTGTTCATTATTAGAACAGTGTCTGACACAAGTAGGTACTTAGTATATAAGTGCTAAATGAATATTTCTGAAAAATGAACATGTTGCAAAAGCAGTGGATGTAAGAAGCAGTGACTTAAGGCAGTATGAAGTGGTTTATGGAGCTAGAGTGTATGCCCTTCCCAGAGGCATTCAACCCGGGCTTCTCTTCTGAGCTTCAGACCCTTATGTCCAACTGCTTTCTACCTGGTTCTACTTAGATGTGGCCCATAATTGCCTCAAACTCAATGTGACCAAAATGAATTTATCGTTTTCTCCCTCTAAATTAGTTTCTGTTTTCCTAAGCAAGACATGTTGAAGTGGTCTTCTGTTTATTCTCTCTTCAGCGGTTTTGTGAAACAAAACTTTCAGCCTATCGTTCTGTAGGTTTACATTTTCTTTAGCATACAGTACAGAATTCTTAGTTTGGCATATAAGTCCTTTCTGACATGGGCTCCTGTTTATTGCAGTAGCATGGGCTTGGTGAATGTGATAATAATCCTCTTGCCATTTTTGTATGGTGCAGTGACAAACCACAGAAACTTTGTTTTCTTTGTATAGATATTCCCTCCCTCCATTTCTCTCCCCCTCTCTCCCTCTTTCTCACATACACACGACCCTATACCCTTCCTCTTGGTATATCATACCCTAGACATAGTGAACCTGTGTCAGCTGCAAAAGCACCCATGCTCTTTCCCAGTCTGGACCAGAGGCTGGTACCTGTTTTTATATGGCCTACAAGCTAAGAATGGTATTTACATTTTTAAGTGGTTGACAAAAAAAATCAAAAGAAGGAGGATATTTTTTGAATTGTGACCATTATATGAAATGCAAATTTCAGTGTCCATAAAATTTTATTGGAATGCACCCATACTTATCATTTATGTATAATCTGTGGCTGCTTTTGCCTAGACTTGAGTTGCGGCAGAAACCAGATAGCCTGCAAAGCCTAAGATAATTATTGTCTGGTGCTTCATGGAAAGTTTGCCTATGTTTGGTCTAGAACTACACTCAACTCCTTTTCTCTGCCTGAAATGCTCCTGCCATATTTACAGCACCCTGTACTTTTATCGTGGCGCTTCACACGCTTGGTTAAAAGGTTTATGAGGTTTTAGGCTCAGTGAAGGCTAGGAACCTTGTCTGTCAACCATTGTATTCCCAACCTGTTGGTAGTGATGGGCCCTGAGTTGATGAATGCTACCTACACTTAAGGAACTAGGGAAGGATGCTCATTCAAATTTCTGTCATGCTGCTGATTTAAATTTTAAGATTTGGTTTTTGTCTAGTACACAGAAAATGGTCGTTTTGTTGTTGTTGTTTGGCTTTTTGTTGGTTGTTTGTTTCTGCTTCTAAATAGAATTCTGAGAGTTGCCTTGCCCTCTTAGTAAGAATGCTTACGTTTATGGGTGCCCCCTTCATGATTTTGTTTATATTGATGGTTGATGAGTGCAAATTGTGTAATATCTTCTGAGTCCTCATTATATGTCGGATATTGTGCACTTTAAATGGACCATTTTATCTGATCTTTGTGAATTCAGATTTCTTTAACTGATAAGATGTATTAGAGTGAAGTATACTATGGTTGTTAAAACTGGAAATTGTGCCTATGCTTGCATGTGGTGCAAGATAATAATTTAATTGAATCCTGGTTTTGTGGGGGAGTTTTAGAATATCATTTAAGTTTTTAAAATAAATGGTATAGCTCTTACTGATTTTACCCAGGTTGAATCCAGATGTGGGGGGAAAGAAGGGCTTTTAGAAAACGAAAAAAGGTGGTGGGGAACTGTTAAGCTTTCTGTAACTGGCTGAAGATTCATCAGTTTAAAGGAAGAAATGAAGGGTGAAGATAAACATTTACAAAGAGTTCAGATTGAGAGAATGCATTTAATTATTTTGTACTTTTCGCTGCAGTTAAAATTGATCATCTACATAATTCTAAGGATGATTCAATTGGAAGGATATCATTAGTGGAGTTATTTAAATATCTGGTGTTGGCTCAACTTCAGCTGTACTATCCCTACAGTTTCTCAGACACAAAACCTTTTTCTCACCTAGGGCTTTTTTTTTTTTTTTTTTTTTTTTTTGGCTGCGTTGGGTCTTCGTTGCTGTGCGTGGGCTTTCTCTAGTTGTGGCGAGCATGGGCTTCTTGTTGCAGTGGATTCTCATTGCGGAGCACGGGCTCTACATGCACAGGCTTCAGTAGTTGTGGCATGCGGGCTCAGTAGTTGTGGCACACGGGCTTAGTTGCTCTGTGGCATATGGGATCTTCCCGGACCAGGGCTCGAACCCGTGTCCCCTGCATTAGCAGGCGGATTCTTAATCACTGTACCACCAGCGAAGTTCCTCACCTAGGGCTTTTATACCTGGTCTTCTCTGCCTGGAAGCTCATCCAGCCCCCACCTTCTACCTCTAGTACGTTTCATGGCCAATTATTTTACATTCTTTAGATCTCAGCTTACATGTCATTTCCTCAGAGAGACTTTCCTTGCTCATTCTATATGAAGTAGCCTCCTCTTTCCTGTCTCTGCTCTTGTTACTCTATTACATCACCATTTATTTCCTTTATGGCACTTACTTGTTATTTTTCCTTAGTCGTCTCTCTTTCCTCCTAGAAGGAAAGTTCCATGACTTTTTCCATAGTGGAGGACTGTGTCTCTGGGTCACCATTATATGTATCATCAACACAGTACCTGGCACTTAGTAAATATTTTTGAATGAATGGATAGCAGTAATGATACTGTGAAATTCCTAAAGCTGTATTTCTTTTTAGTGATGCTGCATCAAAAGTCATGGTGGAATTGCTAGGAAGTTACACGGAGGACAATGCTTCCCAGGCTCGAGTTGATGCCCACAGGTAACGTTAAACACAGTGTTCCAGTGATGACTGTCAACAGGGTGGAGGTGAGCTACACCGTTCAGTCATATAGCTGAAGTCATGTTTGCATCTACCAGTGATCCAAAGCCATTTGATACCATGTGCGTTATGAGGATTCTAATGTAGATACCAAAATTCAAGATTTGGTATTGAAAGAAACCAAAGAATGCATGTGAAATAGCCACATGGTGTTTGCTGTTTGGGGTATCGCTGCAGTGGGGGTTCCCAACCTGAGTAGTAGAACCTAATCTTGGGTTGATTTTACCTTAATACTAAGGTATGTAGATGGGGAAAGGCTGGTGGCTTTCTGTAAAAATTAGCCCATTGCTAATGGGAATGACTGCTTCAAACAGTCCTAGATCTATTTAGTAGCAATAAGAATAGAGTCAGTTTTTTAAATCTATGAAATGGAAATTATGATCACTTCTTTATAGGGTTATTCCATCTTTGATAAAATGGGCATGATAATACCATATGTCTCTCAGGGTGCTGTGAGGATGAAATGAAGTAATACATGTTAAAGCACTTACCTTAGTGTCTGGCATAAACAGTAAAAAAAATACTGGTGCTGTTTTATTCTTTGATTACTTTGGTGGTGCTTTCTCTCCAGCTGTTTTTGTCTATGGTAACTATTTTTAAATTAATTTTATTTTTGGCTGCGTCGGGTCTTATTTGTGGCACATGGGATCTTTGTTGCCACATGTGGGATCTTTCATTGGGGCGCATGGGCTTCTCACCAGTTGTGGCACGTGGGCTCTAGTTTGCGGCACACGGGCTCTCTAGTTGAGGGCACAGGCTTAGTTGCCCCATAGCATGTGGGACCTTAGTTCCCCGACCGGGGATCAAACCCGCAGCCCCTGCATTGGAAGGTGGATTCTTAACCACTGGACTACCACGGAAGTCCCTCTACGAGTAATTTTATTAAAATGGACATCACTGATAGATTTATTGGCCTGTTTTAAGCCCAGTTTTGTAGCTTTTTTAATGCAGTGTATATTGAACTCATAGATATTTCACTTGATTGAATATATTTTTGCAGTCTGCAAAGGCAGTGAAAAGTACCTGAATTTCAAGACTCTGAGCTTGGGTTTTTGTTTTCCAATTAAGGTGTATTGTGCGAGCATTGAAAGACCCAAATGCATTTCTTTTTGACCATCTTCTTACTTTAAAACCAGTCAAGTTTTTGGAAGGCGAGCTTATTCATGATGTAAGTAGTTTATCTTTAATGTTAAAAATATTTTCTCCTAAATCTAACATACTGAACCGTAACTCTACTTCTTTGTATTAATGAACATGACTCTTAGAGAAATCTAGAAAGAGAAGAACTATATTCATTTTTGTATCAGGAACAGACTGAAATTTAGGACTAGAATTCAGCTTTTCTCCAGCCACCAAACACATGCCTCCTGTTCTTCCTCCCTTTCCTTCATCTCACTTGCCTGGCCATTATGAAATTAGAGAATACAGATTTCTTCTTAGTATATAGTGTCAGCTGTCCCCAATTAGAAAGATAAATCTGATATTTAAAAAACAGATGAATGTACTTTTCAAGTGCAATTATAAATACATTTTGGATTATTTCTATTTGTACTGTCATTTCCACCATCTTTTGGGGTAGATCGTTTGGAGGACACTGTATTTACTGATTCTTTCATCTAAATGAGTTTTAATGAAAGCAAATTTAGATGGTAATTTGATCAAACAGATTGAAATTTCTGCTTGAAGGAAATGTGGAGTCTTGTTGCTGGGAGTCAATATCTTAAAAGTATCTTGAGTATAAATGTTAATTCTATATTGAATATTGTATCTTTGTCTTTTTGTGTTTATCTGTATAGCTTTTAACCATTTTTGTGAGTGCTAAATTGGCATCATATGTCAAGTTTTATCAGAATAATAAAGACTTCATTGATTCACTTGGTAAGTTGTGGGGATTTTTCTTTGGAGGGGTAGAGAGAGAGAGAGGAATGAAAGATCCAGCAAATATGATCATGGCCTTATGTGTAGGTTACCCTAACCAGTGGTGTAAAAGATCTTATTCCTTAGATGCTCGGTGATTTACATTTTTGGTACTTCTTTTAAAAAGCCATAGTCACATTTGTAGCAAATAGCTTTTTTCCCTCTAATATAGTCTTTTATACTTGGTTCTCCCCCCACCCATTAACAAATTATAGAAGTATATATATATACTGTGTTGCTAAGCACATCTACGTGAAGCTGAAGATAGAGTTAGAAATGGAGTTGTGATTTTGTGTGATAGGAGAAATTTTCCTAACTACAGTTTGTTGAAGACAGCATAGTAAGTTTAAGGTTTATGATTTTTATCTTGGAGCTTTCTTTCTAGACCAACAGAGTTCAGTAAATGTTGCCGAATTGAGTCTTATCCTCATTGAGCAAACTGCATAGTATATATTCAGTATTTTCCTTCTGGAGCATGTTTTTATCATGCTAAAATTAAAAAGGGAAAACTTAGAAAATCTGTAGTTGAACAGGTTTAAATTGTTCTAAAATTACCCATTTTTTGAGAGTGAAGTCAACTGAAGCTAAGGTGCTTTGTTTTTCTACTGGGCAATAATCAACACATTAGAGACTAGTTATATTTTCCATATTAAAATTGAATTTAGTTTTCCTGGTTGGTTGAAGTGTAGATAAAGACTACATTTATAATCTACTTTGATTATACTATTAGTCCTCAATTTGGTAATCGTTAATTCCTGTCACCTGTAAATTTTGTGCAGCCATTGGAATTGGGAAGATTGAATTATTCTGAACATAATAAGGCGTTTGAAATACACCAAGATAAAGTAGATGCAAGTGTGTTTGTGTTGAATGCTTTGCCAGGTGCACTAGACCCAGAAAACCACATTCTGTCCCAGTTAATTTGTTTCCTGGCATGAAGCTATGTGATGGAATGTTAATGTCAGCAACCTCTTTATTTACGCACCAAAGAAAAAGGAGTAGTAATTAACACTTTGACACTCCCCCATTGATGTGTAATTGACTGTTTCAAAGGAGCACTGGTTCATAAGCTATTGCATGCATTAAAATTACGTTTTCTATATTGCAGCATTTTAAGACAGGGGTCAGTGACAATGCAGAAATTGCTCAATGATGCACATTTTTTTATTACTGCATTAAGGTTTTGACATATTAGTAATGAATAAATGTTTCCATAAAATTAGATTTTTTTATAACTTTAAAATTGAAATATGACACAGAACACTGTGACTTCCTCTTTGAAGGTAATATTCTACTTTCATGAAACAAAGCACAGCTTCCTACAAGTCTAAACTCAGACTTCACTAGCATAATAGTTTGATTTTGAGAACAAGAGTCCTAAAGGCTTTAAGTTTGGTTCTGTTTTACTTTAAACATCAGTTTGAAATGTTTTTAAATGTAGGTTTCTGCGTGTTAGATCATGGTTTTACATAATTCATTCTAGAAACAATCTTCATTCCTCTAAGTTTTTTGATTTACGGTAAGCTTGTCACTGCACAGGGCGTAGCAGTAAAACAAATCTAATTTCAAGAGTATTTTAAATTATATATTAAAAATTTTAGGAGTTTCTATCATTTTATCTCATTAAAAGAGGACTAAATATGTCCATTGAACTGGTAATGTTAAGGAATTTTCTTATATTGCCAAATATTGAGAAAAATCTTTAGTATTCTCTGTGATAGAAAAAACAATAGAATTTCTGTGCAAACCAGAAATCAGATTCCCTATTTTGCCTTTTGTTTCCCGCAATCTGTGCAAATTAGCAACCATTTATTGGAAATTTGTTTGTGAAAGATGTTTCTGGGAAAACATCTTACTAAATGTTTATTTTTGGTTTTTAGATGTATTAAACATTTATTACAGCTGAAAGTCTGGTTACAAATGTCTAGGTTCCACAGGTGGCATCAGTTTATCTCAGAACACTTATTAACACTGACAACTTGGGCCAACAGTAGCAGTATCTTGTGTCAACTGAATTGCCCTAACATGTCCACATGTAATCTGGTGTTATCCAGTTGCTACCTTCTTCCTTCGGAAAGTTAATCAGCATCTAATTTGCATTTGTTAATTAGGGTTAATGTGCACTAATTGATTTTTTGATGCTTGTAGATTTCCATTAAACCTGGTTAGCAGTACTTACTTGGGTACCTCATTCATTTGAGTTATGGTGATCATGTTTTTGTTGAATCTGTGCCAAATAGAAAGCCTGCATCATAATTACAGCTAATTAACAATTATGTCCTATATTAATGGGCTTCCCTAGTCTTCTGCTAATATTCTGAATGTTGTAAATTTTAAATGTGCTTAGAACTTTTTTAACAGTACAGACTTGATTGAGGCTCTTAATTACTAGAGGGTACGTGATTGGTCATTTGCTGAGTTTACAGAAGTTGCAAGTTTAGAGAAAAGGAACATGTTAAGTATTTCTAAATTAACTTTAGAAACTTGTTTTTGTAATTAAGAAATAGCATCAAGTCAAGTATGTTTGTGTTATAATGCAGCTTCTATTTAGGAATAGGTGATTTGGATATTCAGGATTTGTAGGTATTTGTATTTCTAGTTATTTATTTTATAAATGAACTTCTTTTCTAGGCCTAGTACTGCCACCTTGTTATTAAAAAGTAAATCACTTAATCTCTTTACTCAGTTTTATTGTTTTTTTTAAAGTGAAAGGATCGGGACTAGGTAATTCATTGTTCCTTTAAGGTTTAACAGTTGTTTGTGATCTGAATAATTGTAGCAGAATGTTTTATTAGAAATTATAAGGCAAAATTTGATTATTTGTACAGTTTTTCTACTTTTGCCTTAAAAAGAACAGGTATCACTGTTAATTTTATCTAGTACTAACCATTTCAAACCTATAAATGTTAAATACACTTCTGCAGTTTTGATTTTTAAGTATTAAGTCCAAAGTGGTCTAAAGGGAAATGGAATATTTTCATAAGTGAATGTATATTAAAATATTTTAAAATTCCATGTTTGCCAGTAACTCAGACACAGAACAAATAGTAAGTAGATAAGGAATCTTGTGTTTAAATGGAGAGCTATTAGTAAAAGTAAGTTTATTCAATTAAATAAGAATGTTCTTACGAAATGTACTTTGTATACTTTATCTCCTAAAATATATAAATAAATATTAAAAATGTAAAATGTATAAAACTTAGGGCCTAAAAATCCCATTTTATAGCTTATTCTTAACTTTGAATCTATCACCTGTGGCACTGAAGCAATAAAGAAATGTAGTTATAGAAAAATAATTTTAACTGCTTCATAATTTAATTATGGGGTTAGTTTATGGTTTGTAAATATAAGCTTTGTGAAAATTACTCTGTATAAGTACCCAAACACAGTGACTTCCACAATTTTACACAAGAGTTGTAATCATGCAGGACTGTAATTAGTATGGATACTAATCTGGCTTCACTACTGTGTTACTCAGGCCTACTACATGAACAGAATATGGCAAAAATGAGACTACTTACTTTTATGGGAATGGCAGTGGAAAATAAAGAAATTTCTTTTGACACAATGCAACAAGAACTTCAGATTGGAGCTGATGATGTTGAAGCATTTGTTATTGATGGTAAGGCAATTGGAACATTTTCGTTTTTTCCTAGAATTTCTCTTCCTACCCCATGAAACATAAGATTTTTAATCTTGAAACTGAGCTTAGTAGATTAGAAGATTATATTTGTAGCATAGTGAAAGTTCAGTGGAATATAAAGAGCTATGTGGTTTTTGGTGTGTGTCTATTCCTTGAAGTCATGTAGAACAAAGACATTTAGGCAGTATATCGTAGTGGTTAAGAGCCTAGATTTTAGTATTAGACCTGTGTTTGAGACTAGGTCTTCCAGTTGTGAGGGTTAAATGAATTAATGCAGGTAAAGCACTCAGCTCAGTGCCTGGCACATAGTAAATGATCTGCAAATATTAACCATTACCAATTTTTTATGATTGGCCTAGAAATAGCACCTTCTTCCTCAATAATTACATTATAAAGTGGTTTAACTGTTAATTAGGACTTTTAAGATTAATAACATGTATTATAATATCTTAAGAAACTAGCCCCGTTTCCCCCCCCCCCCCGCCCCCATGTGATTTCAGAGAATGCCAGAATTCTTAATGAAAACTGTATGTGATATTTAATATAGATAGGCGCAGCAACCAGAGGACAAATTCATGGCCTTCCTTTTGGTTGCATTACATTGCTGGGCTTGTCATTAAATTCAAAGAGCCAGTTTGTAAAATAATGTTGGAAAACTGTAAAGTTTTATTATGATTTACTTGGTCACAGTTTCATACCTTAGGCTGTTTTCCTTGGGAATATTCCATATAACATGTCATGTAAAACATCTTTTTTTCAGCGGTAAGAACTAAAATGGTCTACTGCAAAATTGATCAAACCCAGAGAAAAGTAGTTGTCAGGTAAGACACTTAATACTTTGCAGCATTTTGTAGAACAATTTATTCTATTTCACTTAGATGTTTAGAGAACCAAGGTGGTGTTAGCAGTTGACTGTAGTTAAATAGTTGCTATTTATCATAATTTTATTAAAGTTCAGACTGAATGTGATTAGCTTATTTAATGAAAGAGTCCTATTTTCCAGCACATTTCATTTAATGGCTCAGTACTGGCTAGAATATTAATGACTTCCGTGTCTGGTTTATGTAGTTCAGGAAAATAGATGGTTTAGGATCAGTATGGCAAATAAAGGTTTTTTAAAAAATAAGCTTCTAATCATTCTTACAACTCTACATTATGTCTTCTGTGTATATTTAACCTTGCTTTTAACTAGATAGAAGTGTGTAATATTGTAAAAAAAAAAAAAATACCAGAGGATAAAAGGTTGAGTAATAACTTTGTTTTTAATTTTTCCAGTCACAGCACACATCGGACATTTGGAAAACAACAATGGCAACAACTCTATGACACACTTAATGCCTGGAAACAAAACTTGAACAAAGTGAAAAACAGCCTTTTGAGTCTTTCAGATACCTGAATTTTTATGCTATATAATTTTGTTCTTTTTGGAAAATCTAAATCATAGTAAAACATTATAGCCTGAAATCTGACTATAGTCTGGATAGTTATTGTCTCAAATTTAAAAGAAATCACAATCTTCAGGGCGTACAAAGCAATAGATTACAACGGGTCACTACGTCTGTTTTGTATAACACATAAGTGTATTCTGTAAGGAAGGGTTTTGGAGTGTGCAGCAAGAGCTTTGATGAAAGAGTATATGGAGGAAAGACACATTTAATTAAGGGAAACTGAATGCTAACATCAAACCTTGCAATCTTCGCTATCTTAAATGAAGCATTTACTGAGAGAAAACGTTAACAGTAACACAGTTTCATCACAGAAAAAGTTGGAAAACTGACTACAGCTATGAAGTTTTAGATGTAACAGTCGTGTTCTGGTCTAAACCACATCAATATTTCAATTAAGTCAGTTCACCACTGAAAGCATTTATCAACATTATTTTAATCCGTTTTTCCTACCATCTCTTCTGCTTTTCTTTTTTTAGGTAGGTTGTCATTTTCGGAGCTTAGAAACTTTTCAATTTCATTTATTTGATTTGTTACCAAGCTCTGCCAGTCATCTTCACCAGTAGAAGACACAGCCAAACCACTGGTTTTGATCTTGATTTCCTGAAAATGGCTTTGTGGCAGGGTTGATTTCAGAGGCTTTGTTTTCACCTAGGAAATACCAAACTTGTTTTACCACTGAAATTTTTACTCATTTTCTAAACAATCATCAAGTTTCAAGAAAATCCTTAAGCCTCTGCAATTATGAGTATGTGATAAAAGCTACCGTTTTCTTGGCTAATTTTCAACAACTACCTTAGTAATTTTGGCACCAAAAAACTATAAAATGTGAATCTGTAGGCTTATGTAGTAGCTCTTCAAGATCCCTAGTGTATTCCAGGAATACCACAAACGTTTCCTTAAAGGTCTTAAGCTTACATTGAAAGAAAACATTTAAAACAATGCAGATAAAAATCTGTTTTGTCCTCTACTCCCCTTCCCAAACATGTCTATGTTTTGTAACTTCTATCAATCAAAGCCAGGGGAAAATTTAAAATGCTAACGAAAGTGAACTGCCATATAAAAACTGCCTTTTACTTCATGTTTCCTCTTACGCTTCAGAGCGCCATTGTTGGAGAAACAGGAAAGAGCAATGAGGTGTTTGGAAGCTGGCATGTTTCCAAGGCACCACATTGGGTCGTACTTCTAATACCATGTTAAATAAGTTTTCCATTTTAAGGTTTCTTCTGATTATAAAATAATTACTGGAAATTTAGAAAATAGAAGTGTAAAGAAACTAAAAATCACTAGTAATCCACTATCCAGAGAGATCTGTCAACATTTTGGTATTTGCTATTAGTCTTTCTATTAGTGTATTTGACCATTCTATAGAATTTTATATCTCGGTTTTTCCCTCTGTGAGTTGTTTCCTAGGTCATTAAAGTTTCTCATAAGCAAATATCAGTGGCTGCAAAATACTTCTTATGGATGATCATTTAACTATGCTATTGTTAACATTTGTTTCCAATTTATCCCTATCATCAAAAATTAATTTCTTGAAAAAAATCTTTTATGGACTTACCAGATTCTCAGATAAAATCCTCTGTTGAAAGGGAATATATTTTAGAGGTATGGAATAGGATAAGAATTAGATTAAAATTTCCCAAGATTCCAGCCACCATCAAACATTTTGATGTAAATATTCAGGACTCCTCTATATATATACACTTTCAAAAAATTTGTATCATATTTATATCATTTTCTATGTTGGGTTAAAAACATTTTTAACATTTCCCTCTAGAAAGAGCATGGCTCCATCATATTCCATGTTCCATAATTTAATTAATATACTTAAATATACATTTAAGTTGTTGGAAAACATTTACTGTTATAAATTAGGCTATAATGAATGTCATTTGTTCATAAGTCTTTGTGAAGATCTTTGAGTACTGCCTTACATTAAAATCTTTCCCAGTCTGGTAAAAATGGCATATTTGTAACATTGTGTTGTCAAAGTGAGATTATATAGTAATAATTTTTAAAATGAGTTTAAATGTTTACATTTAACCTCAGTTTCCTAAAGGGAACTTTTGGATTGCTCTCTTTGGTTCCTGAGAATTCTAGTCAGCCGCCAGTCCCCTCAGAGTCTTAGCCTCTGATCCTTAGGGTAATGCTGGGTTCTTATTTGTCTGATTGCCTATGTTCCTATGAAATAACAGATGAAAAAAGTATCAGCACAGGACCACCAAGAGACCTTAAGTCGTTTAACTTTTGTGGGCCTCAGTTTTCTCATCAGCTTCTTTTAGTTAGAAAATGCTGTTATTGTAAAGAGTAACATAATAGATAAAAATGCGCATAAATGTATATTTCTCATAATATCTGGCATATAAGTGTTCAGCGTACTTCATGTAGCTCACAGGGCCAAAATGAATGTTAGACATCCATGCAACACTGAGAACCTGCTTCCTAAGTGCAATGGGCAGTGTGTCAGTTTCATGCACTACTGAGAATAGTTACAGAGAAATAGACCAAATCTAAATGTAGGTTGCTACTGATTTTGGAGTAAAATGATTGATGATCTATATAACATAATGGTCCTGCTTTGCCAACAAAATGCTAGAAGCGTTTTGGTGCATTTGATATCAAGTACAAATCACCTAATTTTCCAAAATCCTGATTCCTTGACTTTTAATCTTGAAAAAGGAAGGAGACATTTATACATATCTGCTTTAGTTTGTTTCCCTTTACCTACTTGGTGGGAGGGGCAGTAAGGATTGGCTGTAGAGAGAAAGAAGATGTAATTTTAAAGTTTATAAGCCTGCAGGAGACGCAAGAGGGAAGAGATATGGGAACATATGTATATATATATAACTGATTTATTTTGTTGTAAAGCAGAAACTAACACACCATTGTAAAGCAATTATACTCCAATAAAGATGTTAAAAAAAATTAACTTAAATGAACCTAATATCACTGGCTGTGTAAAATAAGTGGCTTTCTTTGCTTACTCTGGCCCCTCTCTCCCATCATTCCTGGGTATTATCAAGATTGCAGCAGGCTACCAACCTAACCCCTGCTCTAAGAATAAAAAACACTCTTCATCTTGCTCTGGATCTGTAGGGGAAAAGTGGATTAGCTCATAATAACTACCCAGAATTTTACAGGATTGATGTGGACAGTATGCATAAAAATATGTTGAAAAATGTAAAGAACTTATATTCCCTTTCTATAAGTCTTCCCTGGCTGTAAGTCTTCCCTGGCTAAGTCTTCCCCTCCCTGGCTATAAGTCTTCATAAAATTCACTTTTCATTTGGAACAGAAGTTGGCAAACTTTTTCTGTAAAGAGCCAGAGTAAATTTTTTTGGCTTTGTGAGCCAAGTGGTCTCAACTGCTTGATTCCGTCATTGCAATACAAAAGCAGCCACAGAACTACAGGCAAAGCAAAGCAGTCGGCTGCGTTTGGCCCTCCAGCTGTCATTCAACAGCCCCTGATTTTAGAAAAGTGTATGTAAGCAAGTAAACAGGCATCATAAAGAGACTAGATTGGCCTGGTTTAATCCAGGGATCAAAGCATTTTCAGTAGACTAGGCAAGAGTTGATCTGCTTTTAAATTTGTCCCACATTAGATGTTAATTGGTAATCAAGGTTCAGCTGGGACAATGATACATAGCATAGTGCGTGATGCCTAGTGATAATCACTTAGCTAAACAGACATTTAGTGTTTTACATACACCAGTATTTTGAGAAGAAATTTTTTATATTATGAAAATTGAGAAGGTTATGTAGCATGCAACTAAGAGCCAAGATACCTAGTCAAAGTCCACTGCAGACTGTGTTCCTAATGACTTTGGAAAATTACTGAGTTTGGAAAATTACTTCACATTTGTGTCACTGCCTCATCTGTTTTTTGGTTTTTTTTTTTGCGGTATGCGGGCCTCTCAATGTTGTGGCCTCTCCCGTTGCAGACCACAGGCTCCAGACGCGCAGGCTCAGCGGCCATGGCCCACGGGCCCAGCCGCTCCGCAGCATGTGGGATCCTCCCGGACCGGGTCATGAACCCGCGTCCCCTGCGTCGGCAGGCGGATTCCCAACCACTGCGCCACCAGGGAAGCCCTGCCTCATCTGTTTTTAAAGATGTAGGACTGTTGTGGGAATACTTCTACGAAAGAGTTTTAAATTCTATAAATATAAATTCTTAACAACATTAATTAACAGAAAAGGCATTAGGAATCAGATACAAAGAACTTCCCTATTGGGTTTATTATAAAAATGGGCTTGAAAGGGGGATGTGAAATGTTCCATCATACCCTTAAACTGTTTGAAACAGGACAATTAGAAGTATTAAGTATTCAACCCAATTAGAATGGGTGTCTAGCTTTGATACTCAAGCTTCTTTTTGCTTTTGCTTTGATTCTATGACTTGTCCAATTAGCCAAGGTAAGAACTTAGATTTCCCAGTGCCCGGCCCACTGCGCTTTAGTTACCATAGTTTAAAGATTGTACACTTGAACATCAAGCTGAAACGATTTGTTTTTGAGCTCAGTTATGCAAAGGTGGAAAAGGTAGATCCTGATTTTAGTTTCAACTTTCCCAAAGGGAGAGTTATGCTATCTTGAGGTTTCTCCAATTTAAAAATGGAAATTAAATGTACTGTTAGAACCTATTACTTGTTAAGGCTGTGTTAGTATTATAATTTTCACTTTAGATGTGCTAAAGGAAAAGTTGTTTAATGTGCATCTCTAAAATTTAAAATATACAGTGACTATGCAGTTGTTTTTTTTGTCATTTTTCCTAAACTTTTTAGGTTACCTTTTAGCAGTTATACCTGTAATTGTTTTTTAGATTTTGAAAAATAACAGCCTTTTTTTTTAATACAGTCTTTTTTGCACTAAAGTTTTGCACACTAAGTTAAAAAACTTACAGATTTTCCAAAAAAAAAATCTGTCAGTTGTAGTTACTTGCTTTTCATATGATAAATGGACTCTTGGAGCCAAATAATCTCTACAAATACTTTGCTTAATATTTATATCCATACTTGATATATTTATGAATATTTGATCCTTTCACATACTGTGTTTTAATGGAATTAATTTAAAATAGACAAATTCTTCCTTTGCAATAGTCAGTTTCCCAAAATAATATAAATTAACTTAAGCACTATTAAAAACAACTGAACTCTATTGATTAGATTATTTAAGGCATCTTTTATTAAAATTTTAAATGCTCAAATGAGTGAACTATTTTTTTAATAGTTTAAATAAATAAATAAATGCTCAAATGCCACTATTCCTAAACTTAGGTGACTAAAAAATATAAGTACTTAATACACTACCTCACACTCTCCTTCCCAAAACAGGCTGGATTATATCTATTTGATTTATACACTGTGACTTTTTCCTGCTGTTTTCCATCAAACTTAATTGTGAAAAATGGTGCCATGTTGCCCTCTTGATATTATTTTGAAGATCAGTTAGGTCTTAAAGCATCCAGATGCACACAGTTCTACACATATCTGTAGAATTAGCTCACTAAGGTCTGCTCCGCAATATTTTTAATTGACTTACGTGTTCTGTGGGAAAAGAAGAATCACAAAAAGTCTTTGCAATTGCATTCCTCTCTTCACTGGGCTCTCTCCTGGGATCTGGATGAATACTCGAGTTATTCAAAATGTCAGCAACTCTGTTAATGCTGGTACTATCTGGTTGACAAAAAGGAAATGACAACTAAATTTTATTCTCCAGGCACTCATTTTAGGGACTAAACTTTTTTCTGATCCTATGCTTTGTATTTAAAAAGTAACAATTTCTATTTTCTTCTCAGTTTGAACACTGGTTTCCATAGGGTTTGCCCTTACATTAGGTATTTCATTTCAGAAAACAATTTTTTTATTGCTACTTTCTAAAACCTGCTGATTTCACATTAAAATTAGTGACATGGTATGAATATCTTCTAAAGCAATATAACATACCTTAAAATGTTATCCTTATTCCCCTGGTTACTGCACTGACTACACATATAAACATTTATATAGTGAACATCTTACCAATTCAAAGGGAAAAGTCTGAACCAACAAAGTCAGATTTGTAAAATATATTTAAAAAGAAATTGGCCATGATAAAAAATCCAACAAAGGGCTGTCTAGTAGGGGGTCATTGGGCTTTAATAAATAGATAACAATGATTTAGAGAAACATGTAAGGTTAAAAGATATTTAGGAGTATCTTTTATAAGTCTGAGTATTTTACAAGTTGAATTTCTATAGAATTTTAGTCATCTCTCCTTCCATCCTAATTTATATGATTGAGATTTAATTTAGAAGGACTTGTGAGAAAATGGTAAATGTTAGACCAGTCCATTGACTAACAGCATTAAACTAACCACAGCATTTGACAGACAAAATTAATGGAATCTGAAGTTTAATACATTTTATTATATCAGGAAAATTACAGTTTGTGAAGTGAGATTTTACAGTGTTTTGGTGTTTTCTATTTTCCCCTATATTACTTCTCCACTCATGCCAGTAAACAAGATATACTTATTTTGCTTTTAATTCCCACATTTTCTTTTTAAAATTTTCTCAATTTCCTTTTTAAAAGAAGCCTGTTAAGTCAGAAGGCCATGCAAAGCTTTCCTTGTAATCCATATTTCTTCACTGGGTCTAGACACGTATTGTTAAACAGGCAAAGTTCCCGTAAAATCTAAGACTGTCTACGACAACCTTAACAACTTTAACTATGAGATTGCTATTAGCAAAATAAACATATTTTTATCATGATCATACTTCTTAAACAATAGTTATTTTTAAGTTACATTTATACAGCACCTATATATGTTATGTAGTATATCTCTATGTTAAAATATCTTCAATATTAAAATTTTCAAATACACGACAATGAAGGATATGAACATCAATGTACTCATCACCCACCTTCAGTACTTCAATATTAAGTCACGTATTTCATCCATTTACCTCTCTCCCTATTTTTTTTTAATTCTGGAGGATTAAAAAAATTGTTTTATAATCTTGTTTCTGATTATTTTAAGAATGATCTAAGTTTTAGGTAAACTGCAATCCATTTAAGATTCTTTTGTTATAACTTACCAAGTTTCCTATACTTTGGTGTTTTTTTTTAACATCTTTATTGGAGTATAATTGCTTTATATTGTTGTTAGTTGCTGCTGTATAACAAAGTGTATCTGCTATACATATACATATATCCCCATATCTCCTCCCTCTTGCGTCTCCCTCCCACTCTCCCTATCCCACCCCTCTAGGTGGACACAAAGCACCAAGCTGATCTCCCTGTGCTATGTGGCTGCTTCCTACTAGCTATCTTACGTTTGGTAGTGTATATATGTCCATGCCACTCTCTCACTTCGTCTCAGCTTACCCTTCCCCCTCCCCGTGTTCTCAAGTCCATTATCTATGTCTGCATCTTTATTCCTGTCCTGCCCCTAGGTTCTTCAGAACCTTTTTTTTTTTTTTTAGATTCCATACATATGTGTTAGCATACGGTATTTGTTTTTCTCTTTCTGACTTACTTCACTCTGTATCCATCCACCTCACTACAAATAACTCAATTTTGTTTATTTTTATGGCTGAGTAATATTCCATTGTATATATATGCCACATCTTTATCCATTCATCTGTTCATGGACACTTAGGTTGCTTCCATGTCCTGGCTATTGTAAATAGTGCTGCAATGACCATTGTGGTACATGACTCTTTTTGAATTATGGTTTTCTCAGGGTATATGCCCGGTAGTGGGACTGCTGGGTCATATGGTAGTTCTATTTTTAGTTTTTTAAGGAACCTCCATACTATTCTCCATAGTGGCTGTATGAATTTACACTCCCACCAACAGTGCAAGAGAGCTCCCTTTTCCTGGAGGATTTTTAAAGCAAAACTTGCACATTGTTATTTCATGTGGTGGTTTGAAAGAGTAAAACAGTCTCCACTATCTGAACTATTTAATATTTGAATATATTAATACAGGCATATAATTATTAAGGGATTCAATTTAAAGTGTTTCAAACAGTGATAAATATCAATGATATGAAAGGTATTAATGTTACACCTCACTATTACTTGCAAAATAAAAGAACAAAGCTAGATTTGTGGTGCTGGTGAAGGGACAGATAAAAATAGAAAAATTAAGGAAAGAGGGAAAAAATTGGGAGAAGAAAGTGACAACATAGGAGAGAAACTAAAACATAGTTCTGAGAGAAGGAAGTTTGGGTTTTTTTGGGTATGTTTTTTGGGTTTTTTTTTTTAGTATAGAAAGAAAAGGAGTAAACATAACACTGGCAGAAGCCGTATCAACAACTTCACTGCATTTGCTCTAGAAAGTAAAAAAAGAGATTTGGATTAGGTAGATGTTCCTAATTTAAAATTAATGACCCAGACTTGTGGCTGTTTTTGCTATTTTCAGTTCTTTGATAATGAAAGGATTTTTTTTTTTAATTTCCAAAATGCAATTGACCTCTGTACATGTTGATAATACTGGCTCAGATTTAGGTGAAAATAAGTCCACTTCCATTTAAATAAAACTTTTCCTACTTTTACATATATATCAATACATATAAGGAGTCTTTAAGGTTTAGGCAAAAAAAATACTTATATATATAGTAATATAAATAAATTTTCATTTTAAACAATCTGGAAAATTTTTACCAATAAGTAGAAATACAAATTTTAAAAGAATTAAAACATAACCCTTATTTTCTTACCTGGTCCGCTATCCTTCCCGTCATCATCCACACCAACATTTTTACAAGGTGTCAACGAAACCATCTTTTTGTTTTCTAATAGACCTATTGGTCTCTTCTTCAGCAACAAAGGAATGCTAGATGTTGAAGTGCTCACTGTTTGACTTTCAATTTGATTTACTTTTGGCCAGGAACTGGGGTCTAAAAAATTCACATATACTAGAGTTTTCTCAGTTTTTTTATCTGAAGTTGAAAGATCAAAGGCTGACCTTCCACTTCTGTTTACTAAATCTCCAGATGGCTTTATGTGAAATGGACATGATTCTTCCAGCTGTCCTTCACTGTAAATTTTTCCTGAAACAATGTCATTTAATGACTCTGTTTTCTCTGTACTATTTAACAATGTATGCTGTCTTTCATTAGGGAAGAGGTCATTTTTTTTTACTTCAGTTCTCTGATTCTCATCAATCTGACTCTCTTTACTGGAAAACTGTATTTCTGTGGAAGTTTTCACATGAATAGCAGTTTTCATATCTTTGGCTTGTGAAGCATCTACATTCTCATTGTTAGTCTGAAGATGGGAAACAGTCACATTGTCTTCTAGATACCCCAAACAGTTCTTAACTTGACTGTTATGCATATCATTCACATTTTTCCTATATATAGTTCTTTTCACAGGGCTTGAGTTGGGTGTCACCAACACAGGCATAATATTAACATTTTTATCTGAATTCTTTAAAAGTACGTTCAAATTGTCACTGAAAACAGCAGAAGAAATGGGGCGGTTGATTGCTATATCACAGGGAATAGTTAGTTCAGGTTGCTCTGAAGTATCATCACCAACTTGCCGAAAATCTGAAATTTCTTTAAATGGCAATACGCTACATTCACTTTTTTTATTTAACAGTTGTATTTGTCTTATTTTACATTGTTTATCATCTAACATAACATTCCTTGAATCCGGTAAATTGTATTTCTGACACTGGACAAGATTCCTTTTTACATCTAGAGATGAATCCAAATCTGCTTTGGTTTGGCAACTATTTGTAATTTCCTTCTCCGTGTCATTTTCTTGAGTCCCTGGAAGCAATCTGAATTGTTGTTTGAATGGTTCATCTTCAGAAACATCTTTTTCATGATTTGTATTGCAAGCCATCTCATCTAAAATACTGTTAAATGATGTTCTGTTATTTTCAACCCCCAGGTGTACATCTGCATGGTGATGATCTAATCCTTCAGTTCTTTCTGGATGTATCTTTTCTCTTTCTATTGATATATCTGCCACTAAAAAAGAAATATTTGGTGATTTAAATTCTGTACACCCATTATCTTTTTCCAAGTCCACCTTGTCTTGTATTTCTGTAGTAACCACTTTTGTAAAGTCAGTAACATCCAAGGTTTGTCCTTGACTGATTAATTCTTTTTCTATGCTGAGGGTTTTGCTTAGGGAGATTTCACTTTGATTTTCATTCTGAGGTACAATAGTATTAATTTTCTTCTTGGGGCTTTTTTCAAAAGGTTGTAAGTCTGTTATAATGAGAACACAGTAAATTTTTGGGTTATACACAAAAGCCTGCTTTTATAAAATGCATGTTAACTATTTTTATAAAAACATATTTAGCTTTAAATATTTCACTGGCAAGCTATTACACAAACATAATGACACCAATTTTATATAAATATTGAGTTCCCTTTAATAAGCATGCTAAAATGTTCGACTCTATTCACACTAAATTTTTATTTCATAACAGCAAAAGTATTTTTGGTTTAAAAAAGTTAAGTTGAGGGCATTACAAAAAGGTTATTTCTCTAGTCTGTTGCTTCCTTTTGGGCATATGGTACAATTCCATATAAACACACAGCTGATTAGATAAAAATTAATTTACTCTAACGGTCATATTGTAATTTCTCTTACTACATAGATGCAGAAATTGCTAGCTGGTTTCTTCAAGACTAATAATCATCACTTTCTTACTCACTACCTTGTAAATATTTTTAAAATTTGGAATACTTTTGGGCAAAATATATAGAATATCTACTTAAGATATTAATTTTATTCATCTGGGTTTTAACCATAGATTTCAAAATTTCAGTATAGTTACAATAATCTGGACTACAAATTTAGGGCATGAAGGGTCTTTTTAATCCATCATTCTCTCTACAACATCTCCACCAAGTGGTTGTTCAGCCTAGGTTTGAACAAACTTCAAACTACCTTCTTTAAACCACTCTTTTTCAATATGGACGAATCAGTCAAATTTTCAATGGTTACAGAAAGGTCATTTGAACTAAGAAAAGTGCTCTGGAGTCTGGTCATCAAAAGGTTATTGGTAGCTCATTCTTGGCAAATCAGTGAAGGCAGAAACCAGAATGCAAAAAGCCAATGAATAAGTGATGAGAAGGGAAAGCAAAAATGTATTTTTCTCCCTAATATTGACTCTATTGAAGAATAGCTCAAAAGACATACAAGTACTTTTGTTAAGACACATACAAATGGAAAAGTATTTCTCCAATTATACTACTAGGTCCTCAAAGCAAAGACTGTAACTTATATTCCCCTAAAATGATCAATATAAAAATTAGAAAATATCAATGTAAACTTAGGTTACCTTCATCACCTATAGTGATTTCTTCTATAAATGGGGCTTCTTTCTTTTCCTCCTTTTCTCTGTATTCAGTGTCTAAACAACAACTCTCAGTATTTTCTTCCCTTACTTCTTGCCTGGAATTATATTTCTGTATGATGGTGTTTTCTGATTTTTCCACTGACATTTCAGTATTTACTTCTGGAAGGTTCTAGTGTAAAATAGAAAAGTTTCCTTTAATGTAAAAACAGACTGTTAAAAAGTATAAAACATTTGAACAAACTTTGCTAATGAAAGTGGAATCTATATTTCAGTTCAACCATCCAGCAATTTCTATTTGAAAGCCAAATGATTTTTTGACTAAATTTAATATACTGTTCTTTGTAACAAGATCACTGTAAGTTCATTTTGTATAGTCTATCATAGTTAAATAAAATGGAGAGCCTTAGATGTTTTCAAACATGCATTCCACATTATTATATAATACCATATTAAGAACTACTCCTTTATTAAAAGCAAAGTAGTCATGGCAGGCAAATTGTTTTGAGTGTTTGGTATTTTTATGTATCTTTAAAATAGTGAATCAATTCAACATCTTTTTATTCCCCCTAAATATTGAGCACATATTACATGGAAGCACTGTACTAGGCTTTGGGATACAATGATGAACAAAATATAGTCCCTATCCTCAAAAAACTTATGGTCCACTGGGGAAGATAGTAAAAGGAATGACAGGCAATTTTAATATAGATGGGGATAAGCAGGCACTCCAGGGAGAACAAATGGCATTCACAGATGTTAAAAGCAAACAAAATTATAGTCTCTTCATGTAGTTTTACTTCGTGGAACTACTTGGGATTTACTTCAGCTTGAGCTTAGATGCTGGGAGAAGAATGGAGAGAAATGAGGCTTGAACTAGGCCTAGGTCATTAAGGGCCCAATATAGCATACTAAGGAGTTCTAACTCTACCAGGAAGTCAATGAGAAGTCACTGAAGGATTTAGGCAAGGTGATTAATATGAGCTGATTGGAAAGACCATTCTGGCTGCAGTATAAAGAATGGATTAATGTTTTCCAAACTTCACTGTTTAAAACCTGCAATAAGAAATAAATATGTTTTACAACACAATGAGCATACCAAGTAACACCAACTCAATGAGATACATTCTAATGTTTTCTATGTTACATTATTTTATTTCATTTCTAAAGGAATGCCAGTCACGAAACCACCAGACTGATTTCCATGTACCACTAACAGGCTGCACTTAGAAGTCTGAAAAACACTGAATTAAGGGGAAACAACAAGAGGCAGAGAGATGCGTCATAAGAATGCCACAGTAGTCCAGGTGATATCAGCAAAGATGAAAAGCCTGAATAGATTCATGAATTATTTATTAAGCTAATATCAACTGTTGAATGATTGGTTATGAAAACTGAGAGGAGAGTCGAGACTGATTTGCAGAGTTTGGATTAGGTACCTAGGTGATGGGTGGGTGTTATTTACTGAGCTAGAAAACAGGAGTAGGAGGTTTAGAGAAATATCACGAGTTCATTTTAAATCTCTTGATGGGACTTCCCTGGAGGCGCAGTGGTTAAGAATCTGCCTGCCAATGCAGGGCACACGGGTTCCATCCCTGGTCCGGGAATATCCCACATGGCCACGGAGCAACTGAGCCTGTGCACCACAACTACTGAGCCTGCGCTCTAGAGCCCATGAGCCACAAACTACTGAGCCCACACACCACAACTACCGAAGCTCACGACCCTAGGACCCATGCTCTGCAACAAGAGAAGCTACTGCAATGAGAATCCCACGCACTGCAAGGTGGAGTAGCCCCTGCTCACCGCAACTAGAGAAAAGCCCGCTTACGGCATCGAAGACCCAATGCAGCCAAAAAATTAAAAAAATAATTAAAAAATTTTCTTTTAAATCTCTCGAGTTTGAAGAGTTAGTAAGACAAAAAGGTGGGAGATGTCTAATGAACATTTAGATGTATAGAACTGGAACTTTTAAGAGAAAACTGAGCTGGAAATGTAGATTTGAAAATTTCTGGCAGATAGAGGGCAGCTGAAGACATACAAGTTGATACGACTGATTAAGAGTATATTTTAAGGGCTTCCTTGGTGGCGCAGTGGTTGAGAGTCCGCCTGCCGATGCAGGGGACACGGGTTTGTGCCCCGGTCCGGGAAGATCCCACATGCCATGGAGTGGCTGGGTCCGTGAGCCATGGCCGCTGAGCCTGCGTGTCCGCAACGGGAGAGGCCCGTGTACCGAAAAAAAAAAAAAAAAAAAAAAAGAGTATATTTTAAGAAGAAAGAGAATAAAGAATAAAATGCTAATGAAAATCCCCAAGGGAGAGGCAGGGGAAGGGAACCTTGCAAAGGAGGAGTTTGCAAAGGAGATGGAGAAAAATAGTATGGTGGTTACCAGGAGCTTTGGAGTTGGATAAATATAGGTTCAAATCCTGTTTCAGTACCTATTAACTGTGAAACCCTAGAAGGATACTTACAGAGTTGACCCTTGAACATGGCTTTGAACCGCACAGGTCCAGTTATACACAGGTTTTCTTCAATAGTAAATACTACAGCACTACACATCTGCAGTTGGTTGAAACTGTGGATGCTGAACCATCGATATGGAGGAACCACGTATATGAAGGGTCAACTATATGTTATACACAGATGTTTGACTGCTCTGAGAGGTGGTGCCCCTAACCCTGGAGTTGTTCTGGGGTCAACCATTTTAAGAGTTATCCACTGCTGTATAACAAATACCTCAAATTTGGTGGTTTATAACAGCAAACATTTATTATCCCATAGTTTTGATGGGTCAGGAACTTAGGAATGGCTTGGCTTGATGGTTCTGACCTGGGTCTCTCATGAGGGTCTAGTCAAGCTGTCTGTCGTCTGAAACTTTAACTGGAGCTGGAGGTTCTGTTTCTAAGAAGGCTCACTCCCGTGGCTAGCAGCTGTGGGGGCTGTTGGGTGGAGGAGTGCCTCAGTTCTCTTTTATGTGGCCTTTCATCCTCCAGAGCCCCTCTTCACTATGTGGCCTCTCTGGCAGGATAGCTGGGACTTCTTTACACGGCTCAGAAAGAGAGAGAGGCGGAGAGACAGACACAGACTGACAGACAGAGAGCGTGTTCACCCACGCTCTCACAGAAACCACAGTCTTCTTGTAACCTAATCTCAGAAGAATTGTAACATTGCATCACTTCTGCTATAGTCTATTAACTAGAAGCAAGTTACTAAATCCAACTCACACTCAGTGGAGGGTATTACAAAGGAACATGAACACCAGGAGGTGGGAATCACTTGGTGCCACTCCTCAGTATATACCTTCCAAAAATTAAAAGCAGAGATTCAAACAGATAGTTGTATGCTAATGTTCACAACAGCCAAAAGGTGAAAGCCCAAGTGTCCATCAGCAGAAGAATGGGGCTTCCCTGGTGATGCAGTGGTTAAGAATCTGCCTGCCAGTGCAGGGGACATGGGTTTGAGCCCTGGTCCAGGAAGATCCCACATGCCACGGAGCAACTAAGCCTGTGTGCCACAACTACTGAGCCTGTGCTCTAGAGCCCGCGACCCACAACTACTGAGCCCGTGCACTGCAACTACTGAAGCCTGCGCACCTACAGCCTGTGCTCTGCAACAAGAGAAGATACCACAATGAGAAGCCCGTGCACCACAACAAAGAGTAGCCCCTGCTCACCGCAACTAGAGAAAGCCCGCACGTAGCAATGAAGACCCAACACAGCCAAAAATAAATAAATTAAATAAATAAATTTATTTTTTAAATAAACCAAAACAGAAGAATGGACACACAAAATGTAGTGTATCCATACAATGGAATATTATTCTGCCATAAAAAGGAATGAAGTGCTACAACATCGGTGAACTTTGAAAACATCATCTAAATGAAAGAAGCCAGACAAAGAGGACAAATATTGTACAATTCTATTTATATAAAAAATATAGAATAGACAAATTCATAGAGTCAGAAAGTAGATTAGAGGTTACCTGGGGAGAGGGGAAAATCAGAAGTTATTGATTTATGGTTACACAATTTCTGTCTGGGATGATGCAAGTTTTGGAAATAGATAGTGGTGATGATTTCAAAACATTGTAGTTGTAATTAATTCCACTAAATCATAATTAGTACAACTGAATTGTAATTTTAAGTTTAACCACTTTAAAATGGCAAATTTTATGTTATATATTTTTTACCACAATAAAAGAAAATTCTAAATAAAAGTGGTCTACAAAACATCAGAGAAAGTATGATTTATTTTAGTTTTTAAAAAATGCATATATATGAATACCTATGTGTGTCTGTTTCTATACAAACACACACATAGAAAAACTCTGGAAGTCATATACCATAATTTTAACAATCACTATTTCTGGATGGTGGGGTTATGGGTGATCTTCACTTTCTTATTTTAAAGTATCTATATCGTCTACATTTCTTAAAATAAAAACATGATTTATAATCTGATTGAATACGTTA
Source organism: Tursiops truncatus (assembly GCF_011762595.2). NCBI lineage: Eukaryota > Metazoa > Chordata > Mammalia > Artiodactyla > Delphinidae > Tursiops > Tursiops truncatus. Next base: position 82,788,660 of record NC_047041.1, read on the forward strand.
TTTTCAGTATGAAAGTGAATGAATGCTGATCAACTTTTTATGAATGCAAGTCTATATTCATTTCTATAATCAATCAGATGTAGGAATTACTTGCTATTTATAGCTCTCAAGCTATGTTATAGCTATGAATATTAAAATGACAATCAATATCTCTGGCCTGGACTATTACAGTATTCTCCAAGTTGGAATGCATGCCTTTAGCTTTGTCCCACTGTCTACCCACATCATCACCAAAATGACATTTCAAAAAAGTAATCTAAGCACTTTACCCCTTGTTTAAAAGCCCCCAAATGGTAGTGTCAAGAACAAATTTCTATGAATGGACTATATAGCCCTCTACAGTCAGTCTTCTGCCTATCTTTTCAACCTCTTATCCTGCTACTTACTGCCTTGCTAACCAACACCTAGTTTACATATTGAATAACAATATTTCACTTTTCTGATTCTTTGCTCACTTTATTCCATCTAATTTAAATCTCTATCTGGAAAATTCTTAGTTATTTTTAACAACTCAGCTCAAAAATGTCTTGCTGTGTGAGGTCTACCCCTCATACACAAGTAAGGTGAAAAAAGCAAACACTAATCATAAAAGATGGAACAGCTATATTAATATCAGACAGAATAATATTACTAGGATAGGGATGGACATTTCATAATGATAAAAAGGTCAATTAATCGGGAAGTCATCATAACTATAACTGTGTATACACCTAATAACAGGGCTTAAACACACATGAAGCAAAAACTGACAGAACTGAAAAGAGAAATACAAATTCACAGTTATAATTAAAGATTTCCCACTAATTGATAGAACAAGTACACAAAAAAATCAGTAAGGATAGAGAAGACTTGAACAACATTATCAACCAAACTGACCTGACATTTATAAAAACATTCTACCAGTCAACAACAGAATACACATTCTTTTCAAGGGTACATGAAATATTTGCCAAGATAGACAATATACTTGGCAAAAAACCAAGTCTTAATATATTTAAAATGATAAAAGTCTTACTTAACTTTGAAGTCATTAACAGAAATATATTTGGAAAATTCTCAAATATTTGGAAATTAAACAGCATGCTTATAGGTCAAACTCATATTCATGGGTCAAGGAAGAGCTCACAAGAGAAATTTTAAAATATGTTCAACTGAATAAGAATGAAAACACAACACATCAGAATTTGTAGAATGAAGCTAAAGCAGTGCTTAGTGGAAAATTAATAGCTTTAAATGCTTATATTAGAAATGAAGAAAGGCCAATAACCAATAAATTGACAAGTTAGATGAAAAGAACAAGTTCCTTGAAAGAAAAATTAGCAAAATGGACTGTGTTGGAGGTCTCCAAGTCTACCCCCAGGTTTGGTGATTTGCTGTGAAGACTCATACGACTCAATATACAGTTGTACTCCTGACTAAGATTTATAACAGCAAAGAATATAAAGCAAAATCAGCAAAGGGAAAAGGCACAAGAGGTGAAGTCTGGAGGAAACCATGTACAAACCTCTTTCAAGAGTCTTCTAGTGGAGTCACATAGGACATGCTTAATTCCCACAGCAATGAATTGTGATCACAAATGTAAATTGTTGTCTACCAGAAAGCTCATTAGAGACTCAGTGCCCAAAGTTTTTTGGTTGCTGGTCACTCTCTGCCTAGCATGTGCCAAAACTCCTGACTCCCAGAAAGAAAGCAGATGTTCAAAGTAAACTACTTAGTTTAGGCCCAGTGAGCCATTCCTGTCTGTTAGAAAGTGGTGGGAACCCTCCCCAAATCCAAAGTTCCAGGTACCAGTCAAGAGCCAAACTTACAAGCAGGTCTTTCAGAGGCCTTTCACAGGCCTGCTATGTCAACTATTTTCTGCACACTGACATAAAAAGAAATTGAGACTCTGAATAGCCCTATAAATAATTTAAAAACTAAATTTGTTATTAAAAATATTCTCACAAAGAAAAAGCCTAGATAGCTTCACCAATGAAGTGTATATAATATTTAGTAAGTAACACCAGTTCTACACAATACTCTTTCAGGAGGAGAGAACACATTCCAACTCAATTTATATGGCCAGTATTACTCTGATACAAAAAAACAGACCAAAAGAATGCAAAGAAAAAACAAAACCTACATATCAATATTCCTCATCAATTCAAAACCCCTAACATAGCATTAGCAAATCAAATCTAGCCATATATAAAAAGGATAGTACATATCCGAGGAATGCAAGGTAAATTTAGAAATTAATTAATGTAATTAATTGGTTAATACTGACACATTAACAGAATAAAGAAAAAAATATGATCTCAATAGATACCGAAAAATCATTTGACAGACTTTGATACCCACTCATGATAAAAATTCATTCATGATAAAAACTCAGCGAACTAGGAATAGAAGGAAACTTCCTCGATCTGACAAAGAGCATATACAAAAAAATCTATGGCTAACATAATATGAAATGATGAAAGATTAAATACTCTCCATCTAAGATGAGAAGTAAGGCAAGCATGTCAACTCTTACAACTTTTATTTAACACTGTACTAAAGAGTCCTAGCTAGGGCAATAAGTTGAGGAAAAAAATAAAATGTATACAGAGCAGAAAAAGAAGTAAAATTTATCTGCCTTAAATTCTCAGATGACATAATCATATATATAGAAAACTCCAAACTCCAACCAAAAAAACCCTACTACTATAATAAGTTAATTAAAAAGGTAAAAGGAAAAAGAAAAGGTAAAAGATACAAGGTCAATGTACAAAAATCAATTTTAATTCTATATACTAGCAACAATTAGAAAAATTAATTTTTAAAATACTATTTACAGTAAGAGCACAAAATATGAAATATTCTGGGATAAATTTAACAAAATACTTGCAAGACCTATGCAATGAAAACTACAAAACATTTCTGAAGGATATTAAAGAATATCTAAATAAATGTAAAGATATATACCATGTTCATGAATTCTATGTTATGATGTCAATTCTTTGCAAATTAACCTATACATTCAACACAATCCAAGTCCAAACCCCAGAGACTTTTTCTTTTAGAAACTGACAAACTGATTCCAAAAGTTATATGGAAACGCAAAGGACTTAGAATAGCCAAAACAATTTTGGAAAAGGACAAAATTGAAGGACCTATACTACCACATTTTAAGACTTCTTATAAAGTTACGCTAATAAAGAAAGTGTTATATTGGCTTAAAGATGGACATATAATCAAAGGAATATAATAGAGGGTGCAGAAATAGACCCACATATATTTATTTGGTTAACTGATTTTCAAAGAAAGTACCAAGGCACAATGGGAGAAAAAATTGTCTATTCCACAAAGGTTATGTGCTAGAACTGAAAATTCATGTCCAAAAAAAGACCCTTGATCCTTATGTCATATTGTACATAAAAATTAACTAAAAATGTATTACAGACTAAACGCTTATACTAATTTTTTAAAGTTGAGAAACGGAAAATATGAAGCATGGAGAAAATCATCAGTGATGGTCCTAATTTCTTTAAGAGCTTATACCCCCAACATACTTGAATTTTACCTGAAACTTCTTGTCTTCCTCAAACTTTTTCTGATCGCATAATTCATCATAATGTTCTTGTAACTTAGTATGAGTTTCTTTAAGTGATGATAACTCATTTTTAATCTCATTAATTTCTCCATTAAGTTCTTCAACCTAATATAACATTTAACCAAAATGAACACGTATATAAATTTATTTTGTATAAAAATACTTTATTAACACAAGTCTTTGGAAATAGTAAAAAATGAAAACATTCCAGAAGTAATTACTAATATTAAAAGCTACCATTTATTGAATTGTGCTGAGTACTTAATAAACATAATTTCATACTCATAAAAATCCTATGAGGTATTTTTAGTCTCCAATTTACAGGCGAGAAATGTGAGGCTCACAGAGGTTAAGTAGCTTGCCCAAGATCAGGTAGATATAAAGTGGTAGTCAAGATTCAAATCCAAGGCTAAGTCTAGGGGTTGTGCTTTCAAGTACTACATTAAACTACCTCTTGTTACAAATGAAAAATTGATTTATTTTTAATCATAAAAATTCTATAAAAGTTACCACTTCATTGCTTTCTTAAAGTTTTATTTTCTTGTTGCAAATTAGATATACAGATTTTAACTCAATTAGATGAAGAATACTGAGCACTAAGCAGTACAACAGAAACTGACTCTTCAGCCTAATACTTGCATCTACACACTGGGCTTTTACTGGCTATAAAATTTCATAATCTTTTTCTTGGGGGGGTTCTCCTTCATAGGAACCTCAAATGTAAGACAAAGTAAGTTCCATTGAAGAGAAAAATACCTTTTTGTCATAAAATATTACAAAAGTTTCTCTTAATTTTAAACGACTAAAAATTCCACAAGTGCTCTCTATCCCATCCTCTCCTGTCTCTCCCTCCCCCCCTTTTTTAAAAGATTTTTTTGATGTGGACCATTTTTAAAGTCTTTATTGAATTTGTTACAATATTGCTTCTGTTTTATGTTTTGGTTTTTCTTGGCCGCGAGGCATGTGGGATCTGCTCCCCGACCAGATATCGAACCCGCACCCCTGCATTGGAAGGTGAAGTCTTAACCACTAGACCATCAGGGAAGTCACTCCTGTCTCCCTTAGAGCTTAGCTCTAGCAAAGATCTCTTCACTCCTGCCTAGTCTCAATCTTTCCCACTATACCAGCATGTTTTCAGCCCACAAATATGCTCTTGTCACATTCCTAACTTTTTTCTCTTTGACTCAATTACTCTATCTCTCTTACTTCTTAAAATAAAGTCCACTCTTACTACTTTCAAATTCTAATCTCTCATCACTCCTTAACAACCGACTTCTGCCTTCATTGTTCTACTGATTATTTTTCTCAGCTATCACCTGCAAATTAGCCAAAGGACTTGTTCCAAGTTTCACACCATTTAACAGCACTGTAGCTCGACTATGTTGACTACTTATTCTTGAAATAGCCTCTTTTCTTCATTTTCATGGTACTACTCTCTCTCTATCCTTCTACCTTTCTCACCATTCTTATCAGGCTCCCTCTCCCCTCCTGCCCCAATATACACACACTAACCACTAGCAAAATGTTGGTGTTCCCCAAGGCTCTTTCTTCTTTATTTAGCCTTCTCTTCAAGTCTGCCACTCCTTCCACAGATGATCTTATCATACCCTCAAATTTCATTTTTATGCTAATAAGTCTTAAATCTATATCTCACTCCCAACCTCTCTCCTATGATTAGATTCACGTTTCCAAATGCATGATATACATTTCAAGTCAGATGTCCTGCCATCACCATAAATTCATCAGTTCCCAAATTAAACTCATTTTCATCCACCAAATGGTGCTTCTCCTTTCACATTCCTTATGTCAATTAGTGACATTATTATTCTGCTCATTATATTAATCTCAGAATCATAGTTTACTCCTTTTCCTTCTAAAATCCATTATACATAAAATGTCAGTAATCCTGCTAATTCTACTTCCAAAATGCTTCCTGTATCTATCCCTCTTCTCTGTTCTCACTACTGTTGCCCTAATTTACAACCTCATAGGCTCGTGGTTAGATTATTTGCAACATTCTTCTTACTAATCTCTTTCCATAACGCCATTCTCCATACTGCTGCAAGAGTTGTTTTTCTAAAATGCAGATCTATGTCACTTTTCTGCTTTAAAAATCTCAATGGCTTCCCATTACTTATAAAATAAAATTCAACTTCCTTAGTAAAGAACTCTTCAGAAGGTGATCTCAACCTAATTTCCACTGTCACATTCTAGATCAGACTATTCATCATCCTGGAGAATGCAGTTTCATGCCTCCATCATTTTTCCCTTTCTTAAATGGAATACCCAGAGTGGAATGGGAAGTATAGGAAGCAGGCACCTTCTGCCTGGTGAAACCCTATTCATCTTTCAAGTCCAAATTCTAGTGTCATCTTTTCTCTAAAACTTTCTCCAACCTAGTTAAACAATATGATTTATTTTGTGCTTTCACAGTAATTTGTTAATACTAATGTTAACACTACTAAAAACACTCAACACTATTGTGGTTAACTTAATAATTACCTGTCTTTTGAGAGTGTGAGCTCTTTAATAATCTTTGTATTTTAGGCATCTTTGAAAATCCAGCACCTAGAATAGTGCCTAACACATAACAGATGCTCAAATATGTTGTGAATTGAATTCCTTTTGTGATACCCCCTTTCCCTAAATAATTTCTAAACATCCCCATTTATTATCTTTTTATCTATACACAACCATTGGCTGTATAACTAGCCAAATAAAAACAGATACACATACCATGTTCTTTAAGACATTTCCATGAGTTTTAAATATATTATCTAGTAATATTCACTGTTTATTTTTTTAAACAGCAGTATATATGATTTCATCTTATTTTTGTCAGTATCTTTTAATGATTTTTAGAAACCCATTTTGATCCAATCTCAGTAGCAACACTATAATTCTCCTTCACTCAAGAATGGTGAAAAACTGGTATCAAGATAGAAACACAATTAAAGAGTAGATCTGACCTCCCATTCAAGAAAACTCCTATAGAACCAAAGCAGCTTTTTAGAAATTTACCTATGTTCTGTTTAGTATGAAATCATATGGAAGTGAAATGATTTTAGATGCTAAAAATCCTAAGACAAAACCAATTTTATCCAAATTATAGACTGTGGCCTCACCAGTGAAGCTGAATGCTTATTTTCTTAATTCAATTGACTTTCTTTTCTTGGGAGAGGGACATACTTGAAATATCATTAGGAAAAATAAATGCTTAATTTTCTCTTAACTCAACTAATTATTTTTGGTGTGGCTGGCATATTCAAGTTTATATTCTCTTTTTACTTCATAGTTTTCCTTATCCTGACAGTACTATTTCCATGATCTTTTAAGCCTTAGAAATGAGAGGGAAGTGTTGGGATGCAAGGTAGATTAGCTGAAGCTAAAATGAAAATTACTATGCTTGTTGCTTAATGACAAACTTTACCTATTTAGGGGCCACTAAGCATTTTATAGTATTCTGATACAATTAATTACAAAATATTTTTTGAGAATTAGGTAATGCTTATCAAATTCATCAGTGAAGATTTGATCTCTTCAAAATACAGATTAAGAGAACATGTTAGCTGCAAATGGATCAAAAAATCAAGAATTACTTACAAAACAATTTATATCAAACAAAATCATCTACAGAATAGTATGCATATATATATTATTATAAAATATATTAGTATAGTATTAGAATTATATATTATAATTAGTATAATAGTTTAAAATATAATCTTACTTACCCAAAATATAGCTTTCATAAACACTTAAATAATTACCTTCTATTTTTTTTAGTTCTTTTAAAAGAATTGAAGGCAATAAAAATAGATAATAAAGTAATCGATTTGGGGGTTCACCAGTCTTAAAAGTGAACCTTATATTTCACAACTTTAATTTACATCACTTTTCACTTTTATTATCTACTTCACTGAAATTAAAATTTAATGTAAAATAAAGAGTTGTGCTTTAAGGCAATAGTCACATTTATAACATAACAATTCTCATGATAAAATGTTAATACTATAGAACCCAACTACTGTATATATGTTCTAAACATGGCTTTAATACAAGTCAACAAAACTGCTGAGGAAAGCTAAAGAGATCAGCTAACAATAAGACCTATATAATTCTTTATTATAATCATTTACTAAAACACTATCAATGGTTTTGTGAAAAGAAAATTAATTTTTGTCACATATGAAAAGTCATACAAAATATACATAAATACACACATATATGTATGGTTTTTCATGCACAAAAGCATTACAGAAAATTTTATTAAATTTAGCTTTAAAAACATTCACTTCTTGGAAATATAAGTACAAGAAGACAATGTGTCGGACTTTATTCCTATATTATTTTTGCAATTTTTTTTAGCATTTAATAGTTATTTTAAATGTCTACTACTTAAAATATTTTAATATTTTACTGTTTAATAAACCTACATGCTTTTTCCAAGTTTCTAGTGCTTGCTCATGCTTGTTTTGAAGACTAAGGAACTTTTCTTCATTTTCTTTCACCTTCTCCCTTTGCAGCTCATTATCTCTTTCAAGGGTCTGCAATAAAATTAATTATCCAAAAAATAATCAATACCACATTAATGAATTTTGATGTGTTTTATGTTGCTTGGACCTTTGCTTCTAACATGCTGAAAGTGCCATACAGATCAGTGATGATGTGCTACCTCAACAATAATTTTCATAAATTAACAGAAAGGTGCTTATAGTTTAGTTAACAGGAAATAGGGGGAGGTTATGAAAGAGAAATGGCTATAAAAGGGTATAAAAACATTGCCATTATTCAGTTTCACTGCACAAGTTTTAATGTACTGAAAAAGTAATATAAACTACAGCACTGAAAAATATGAAATGTAGCACAATCCAGCCTAACCCTACTAAAAATTTTTATCTACCATGGAACATATTTTCCATATCTGTTTATTTCAGAAATTAATTGGCTGGAAAACTCTTAACTACAAATTAAATTTTTAATTTCAAATTAACACTTTTTTAGTAGAGCTTCAATATTTACTATATTAACTTATTACCTCATAAATTAACATATTATATAATCACCACCACACTCCCCTCTCCTGTTCCCAAAAAACCTTTAAAGGGTAAAAATACGACCGTTTTCTAAGACAAGGGTTTAAAAGCAATTAAATCAGTGTCACCAATATTATTAGGTTTCTTCAGTGTCTGCTGATAATCCAAGTAAACTTCTCTAAAAGGACAAATAGTAAGAACTCTCCCTACATGTCTAATATATCTGAAATTTTTATGTTCATTTGTTTATCGTTATTAAAGCTAAGTACATTCAGGGTAAACATCCAAGCCACACAAAGGATAGAAAGAAAAGGCAAAGTTTTCCTCTACTGTTTTTCCAGCTCTCCTCCCCAGAGGTAACCACTCTAGTAGTTTCTTGTGTATCCTTCCAGAAATTATCTATAAGCATACAAGTACATAAAATATATCTTTTTCAGTAGAGATGAAACCACATAATACATACCATGTTGTTCTGCAATCTGCTTTTCTAAAATTATGAATAATGTATCTTGCTTAATTTCCATATCATTATATATAGATCTATCTCATTTTAAAGGCTTCATAGGCCTAGGGGACTTTCAAGATGGCAGAGGAATAAGACGTGGAGATCACCTTCCTCTCTACAAATACATCAAAAATACACCTACAGAACAGTTCCTACAGAACACCTACTGAATGCTGGCAGAAGACCTCAGACTTCCCCAAAAGGCAAGAAACTCCCCACGTACCTGGGTAGGGCAAAAGAAAAACAAAAACAGAGACTAAAGGATAGGGATGGGACGTGCACCTCTGGGAGGGAGCTGTGAAGGAGGAAAAGTTTCCACACACTACGAAGCCCCTTCACTGGCGGAGACGGGGTGGGGGGGAAGATTCGGAGCCACGGAGGAGAGCACAGCAACAGGGGTGCGGAGGGCAAAGTGGAGAGATTCCCACACTGAGGATTGGTGCCGACCAGCACTCACCAGCCTGAGAGGCTTGTCTGCTGACGCGCTGGGGCGGGTGGGGGCTGGGAGCTGATCAGAGGTCAGATCCCAGGGATAGGACCGGGGTTGGCTGAGTGACCACAGCCTGAAGGGGGTTAGTGCACCACAGCTAGCCGAGAGGGAGTCCAGGAAAAAGTCTGGAGCTGCTAAAGAGACAAGAGACCATTGTTTTGGTGTGCGCGAGGAGAGGGGACTCAGAGCACCACCTAAATGAGCTCCAGAGACGGGCACGAGCCGCGGCTATCAGCACAGACACCAGCGACTGGCATGAAACACTAAGGCTGCTGCTGCAGCCACCAAGAAGCCTGTGTGCGAGCACAGGTCACTCTCCACACCTCCCGTCCCGGGAGCCTGTGCAGCCCGCTACGGCTAGGGTCCCGTGATCCAGGGACAACTTCCCCGGGAGAACACACGGCACGCCTCAGGCTGTTGCAATGTCACGCTGGCCTCTGCCGCCGCAGGCTCACCTGGTATTCCGTACCCCTCCCTCCCTCTGGCCTGAGGGACCCACAGCCCCCTAACAGATGCCCTCAGGCGACCCACACGCAGAGGCGGGGCCAAATCCAAAGCTGAACCCCAGGAGCTGTGGGAACAAAGAAGAGAAAGGGAAAGTTCTCCCAGCAGCCTCAGGAGCAGCGGATTAAATCTCCACAATCAACTTGATGTACCCTGCATTTGAGGAACACCTGAACAGACAACGAATCATCCCAAAATTGAACTGGTGGACTATGGGAGGAACTGTAGACTTGGGGTTTGCTTTCTGCATCTAATTTGTTTCTGGTTTATGATTATCTTAGTTTAGTATTTAGAGATTATCATTGGTAGATTTGTTAATTGATCTGGTTGCTCTCTTCCTTTTATATATACATACATATATTTTTTTCCCTTTTCTAAGTGTGTACGTGTATGCTTCTTTGTGTGATTTTGTCTGTATAGCTTTGCTTTTACCATATGTCCTAGGGCTCTGTCTGTCTTTTTTCTTTGTTTTCTTTTTTTTAGTATAGTTTCTAGCTCTTGTTATCATTGGTGGATTTGTTTTTCGGTTTGGTTGCTCTTTTTTCTTTCTTTCTTTTTTTTTTACTAGTTTTTTTTTTTCTTTTTTTTTTTTGCGATACGCAGGCCTCTCACTGTTGCGGCCTCTCCCGTTGCAGAGCACAGGCTCCGGACACGCAGGCTCAGCGGCCATGGGTCACGGGCCCAGCTGCTCCGTGGCATGTGGGATCTTCCCGGACCAGGGCACAAACCGGTGTCCCTTGCATTGGCAGGCAGACTCTCAACCACTGCGCCACCAGGGAAGCCCCTTATTACTTTTTTATTTTTAAAATTTTTTTTATTTTAATAACTTTATTTTATTATTATTTTCTATCTTTCTTTCTTTTTTTTCCTCCCTTTTCTTCTGAGCCCTGTGGCTGACAGGGTCTTGGTGCTCTAGCTGGGTGTCAGGTCTGAGCCTCTGAGGTGGGAAAGCCGAGTTCAGGACACTGGTCCACCAGAGACCTCCTGGCCCCACATAATATCAATGGCGAAAACTCTCCCAGAGATCTCCATCTCAATGCTAAGACCCAGCTCCACTCAACTACCAGCAAGCTACAGAGAGGCTGCATAAAATCATAATAAGTTCACAGAAACCCCAAAACACACCACCAGATGCGGTCCTGCCAACCAGAAAGACAAGATCCAGCTTCATCTACAAGAACACAGGCGTCAGTACCCTCCACCAGGAAGCCTACACAAGTCACTGAATGAACCATACCGACTGGGGGCAGACACCAAAAACAATGGGAACTACGAACCTGCAGCCTGCGAAATGGAGACCCCACAGTAAGTAAAGCAAAATGAGAAGACAGAGAAACACATGGCAGATGAAGGAGCAAGGTAAACACTCACGAGACCAAACAAATGAAGAGGAAATAGGCAGTCTATGTGAAAAGGAATTCAGAGTAATGATAGTAAAGATGACCCAAAATCTTGGATATAGAATGGAGAAAACACAGAAAAAGTTTAACAAGGACCTAGAAGAACGAAAGAGCAAACAAACAATGATGAACAACACAATAAATGAAATTAAAAATTCTCTAGAAGGAATCAATAGCAGAATAACTGAGGCAGAAGAACAGATAAGTGACCTGCAAGATAAAATAGTGGAAATAACTACCGCAGAGCAAAATAAAGAAAAAAGAATGAAAAGAACTGAGGACAGTCTCAGAGACCTCTGGGACAACATTAAATGCACCAACAATCAAATTATAGGGGTCCCAGAAGAAGAGAAAAAAAAAGGGGCTGAGAAAATATTTGAAGAGATTATAGTTGAAAACTTCCCTAATATGGGAAAGGAAATAGTCAATCAAGTCCAGGAAGCACAGAGAGTCCCATACAGGATAAATCCAAGGAGAAACAAGCCAAGACACATATTAATCAAACTATCAAAAATTAAATACAAAGAAAAAATATTAAAAGCAGCAAGGGAAAAGCAACAAATAACATACAAGGGAATCCACATAAGGTTAACAGCTGATCTTTCAGCAGAAACTCTGCAAGCCAGAAAGGAGTGGCAGGACATATTTAAAGTGATGAAGGGAAAAACCTACAACCAAGATTACTCTACCCAGCAAGGATCTCATTCAGATTTGAGAGAGAAATTAAAACTTCTACAGACAAGCAAAAGCTAACAGAATTCCGCACTGCCAAACCAGCTTTACAAAAATGCTAAAGGAACTTCTCTAGGCAGGAAACATAAGAGAAGGAAAAGACCTACAATAAAAACCCAAAACAGGGGGCTTCCCTGGTGGCGCAGTGGTTGGGAGTCCGCCTGCCGATGCGGGGGACCCGGGTTCGTGCCCCAGTCTGGGAAGATCCCACATGCCACGGAGCGGCTGGGCCCGTGAGCCATGGCTGCTGAGCCTGCGCGTCCGGAGCCTGTGCTCCGCAACGGGAGAGGCCAAAACAGTGAGAGGCCCACGTACAAAAAAAAAAAAAAAAAAAAAAAAAAAAACCCAAAACAATTCAGAAAATGCTAATAGGAACATACATATCAATAATTACCTTAAATGTAAATGGATTAAATGCTCCAACCAAAAGACATAGACTGGCTGAATGGATACAAAAACAAGACCCATATATCTGCTGTCTACAAGAAACCCACTTCAGACCTAGGCACACATACAGACTGAAAATGAGGGGATGGAAAAAGATATTCCATGGAAATGGAAATCAAAAGAAAGCTGGAGTAGCAATTCTCATCAGAAAAAATGGACTTTAAAATAAAGATTATTACAAGAGACAAAAAAGGACACTACATAATGATCAAGGGACCAATCCAAGAAGAAGATATAACAATTGTAAATATTTATGCACCCAACATAGGAGCACCTCAATACATAAGGCAAATGTTAACAGCCATAAAAGGGGAAATCAACACTAACACAATAATAGTAGGGGACTTTAACACCCCACTTTCACCAATGGACAGATCATTCAAAATGAAAATAAATAAGGAAACACAAGCTTTAAATGATACATTAAACAAGATGGACTTAACTGATATTTATAGGACAGTCCATCCAAAAACAACAGAATACACTTTCTTCTCAAGTGCTCATGGAATATTCTCCAGGATAGATCACATCTTGGGCCACAAATCAAGCCTTGGTAAATTTAAGAAAATTGAAATCGTACCAAGTATCTTTTCTGATCATAATGCTATGAGACTAGATATGAATTACAGGAAAAAAATCTGTAAAAAATATAAACACCCTACTAAATAACCAAGAGATCACTGAAGAAATTAAAGAGGAAATCAAAAAATGCCTAGAAACAAATGACAATGAAAACATGACAACCCAAAACCTATGGGATGCAGAAAAAGCAGTTCTAGGAGGGAAGCTGATAGCAACACAACCCTACCTCAAGAAACAAGAAACATCTCAAATAAACAACCAACCTTACATCTAAAGCAATTAGTCAAAGAAGAACCCAAAAACCCCAAAGTTAGCAGAAGGAAAGAAATCATAAAGATCAGATCAGAAATAAATGAAAAAGAAATGAAGGAAATGATAGCAAAGATCAATAAAACTAAAAGCTGGTTCTTTGAGAAGATAAACAAAATTGATAAACCATTAGCCAGACTCATCAAGAAAAAGAGGGAGAAGACTCAAATCAATAGAATTAGAAACGAAAAAGGGGAAGTAACAACCAACACTGCAAAAATACAAAGGATCATGAGAGATTACTACAAGCAACTATATGCCAGTAAAATGGACAATCTGGAAGAAATGGACAAATTCTTAGAAAAGCACAACCTCCCGAGACTGAACCAGGAAGAAATAGAAAATATAAACAGACCAATCACAAGCACTGAAATTGAGACTGTAATTAAAAATCTTCCAACAAACAAAAGCTCAGGAATAGATGACTTCACAAGTGAATTCTATCAAACATTTAGAGAAGAGCTAACACCTATCCTTCTCAAACTCTTCCAAAATACAGCAGAGGGAGGAACACTCCCAAACTCATTCTATGAGGCCACCATCACCTTGATAGCAAAACCAGAAAAAGATGTCACAAAAAAAAAGAAAACTACAGGCCAATATCACTGATGAACATAGACGCAAAAATCCTCAACAAAATACTAGCAAACAGAATCCCAAAGCACATTAAAAGGATCATACACCATGATCAAGTGGGGTTTATCCCAGGAATGCAAGGATTCTTCAGTATACGCAAATCAATCAATGTGATAAACCATATTAACAAATTGAAGGAGAAAAACCATATGATCATTTCAATAGATGCAGAAAAAGCTTTCAACAAAATTCAACACCCATTTATAATACAAACCCTCCAGAAAGTAGGCATAGAGGGAACTAACCTCAACATAATAAAGGCCATATATGACAAACCCACAGCCAACAACGTTCTCAATGGTGAAAAACTGAAACCATTTCCTCTAAGATCAGGCACAAGACAAGGTTGTCCACTCTCACCACTATTATTCAACATAGTTTTGGAAGTCTACCCACAGCAATCAGAGAAGAAAAAGAAATAAAAGGAATCCAAATTGGAAAGAAGTAAAGCTGTCAAGTTCTCTGTTTGCAAATTACATGATACTATACGTAGAGAATCCTAAAGATGCTACTAGAAAACTACTAGAGCTAATCAATGAATTTGGTAAAGTAGCAGGATACAAAATTAATGCACAGAAATCTCTTGCATTCCTAAACACTAATGATGAAAAATCTGAAACAGAAATTAAGGAAACTCTCCCATTTGCCACTGCAACAAAAAGAATAAAATACCTAGGAATAAACCTACCTAAGGAGACAAAAGACTTGTATGCAGAAAACTATAAGACACTGATGAAAGAAATTAAAGATGATACAAATAGATGGAGAGATATACCATGTTCTTGGATTGGAAGAATCAACATTGTGAAAATGACTATACTACCCAAAGGAATCTGCAGATTCAGTGCAATCCCTCTCGAACTACCAATGGCATTTTTCACAGAACTAGAACCAAAAATTTCATTATTTGTATGGAAATACAAAAGACCCCAAGTAGCCAAAGCAATCTTGAGAAAGAAAAATGGAGCTGGAGGAATCATGCTCCATGACTTCAGACTATCATACAGAGCTACAGTAATCAAGACAGTATGGTACTGGCACAAAACAGAAATATAGATCAATGGAACATGATAGAAAGCCCAGAGATAAACACACGCACATATGGTCACCTTAACTTTGATAAAGGAGGCAAGAATATACAATGGAGAAAAGACAGCCTCTTCAGTAAGTGGTGCTGGGAAAACTGGACAGCTGCATGTAAAAGAATGAAATTAGAACACTCCCTAACACCATACACAAAAATGAACTCTAAATGGATTAAAGACCTAAATGAAAGGCCAGACACTATAAAACTCTTAGAGGAAAACATAGGCAGAAAACTCTATGCCATAAATCATCCTTTTTGACCCACCTCCAAGAGAAATGGAAATGAAAACAAAAATAAACAGATGAGATCTAATGAAACTTAAAAGCTTTTGCACAGCAAAGGAAAGCATAAACAAGACAAAAAGACAGCCCTCAGAATGGGAGAAAATATTTGCAAATGAAGAAACTGACCAAGGATTAATCTCCAAAATTTACAAGCAGCTCATGCAGCTCAATATCAAAAAAACAAACAACACAATCCAAAAATGGGCAGAAGATCTAAACAGACATTTCTCCAAAGAAGATATACAGATTGCCAACAAACACATGAAAGAATGCTCGACATCACTAATGATTAGAGAAATGCAAATCAAAACTACATTGAGGTGTCACCTCACACCAGTCAGAATGGCCATCATCCAAAAATCTACAAACAATAAATGCTGGAGATGTTGTGGAGAAAAGGGAACCCTCTTGCACTGTTGGTGGGAATGTAAATTGATACAGCTACTATGGAGAACAGTACGGAGGTTCCTTAAAAAACTAAAAATAGAACTACCATATGACCCAGCAATCCCACTACTGGGCATACACCCTGAGAAAACCATAATTCAAAAAGAGTCATGTACCAAAATGTTCATTGCAGTTCTGTTTACAATAACCAGGACGTGGAAGTAACCTAAGCATCCATCGATAGATGAATGGATAAAGAAGATGTGGCACATATATACAATGGAATATTACTCAGCCATAAAAAGAAACAGAATTGAGTTATTTGTAGTGAGGTGGACGGACCTAGAGTCTGTCATACAGAGTTAAGTGAGTCAGAAAGAGAAAAACAAATACTGTATGCTAACACATATATATGGAATCTAAAAAAAAAAAAAGTGGTTCTGAAGAACCTAGGGGCAGGACAGGAATAAAGATGCAGACGTAGAGAATGGACTTGAGGACACGGGGAGGCAGAAGGGTAAGCAGGGACGAAGTGAGAGAGTGGCACAGACTTATATATACTACCAAATGTAAAATAGATAGCTAGTGGGAAGCAGCCACATAGCACAGGGAAATCAGCTTGGTGCTTTGTGTCCACCTAAAGGGGTGCAATAGGGAGGGTGGTAGGCAGATGCAAGAGGGAGGAGATATGAGGATGTGGAGATATGTATATGTATAGCTGATTCACCTTGTTATACAGCAGAAACTAACAAACCATTGTAAAGCAATTATATTCCAATAAAGATGTTAAAAAATAATAATAACAATGGGGGCTATTCTGCAAAAGGTCATCCAGCAAGTCACTCAGAATTGCATGACAGGTCCCCTCAAATGGGAACTCAACACAGAGGAACTTGCCCCACTGAGGAATGGAAAATAGACTTTACTCAAATTCCCAGAGCCCCAGGAAATTTTAAATCCGTGTTAGTGTTTGTACCTTTTTCGGAATGAGTGAAAGCATATCCCACCTGGACAGAAAAAAATCTCTGAAATAGTTAAAGCCCTCATTATGGAAATTACTCCCTAATTTGGATCGTCTAACACCCTTCAAAGTGACAATGGACCAGCTGCTGTCTCTAGCATAACCCAACAAGTGTCTAAAGCGTTGTGTATTGATTAGAAACTACATTTATCCTGAGACTACAATCAACAGGAAAAGGTGAGAAAATGAATCATACATTTAAAAAATGAGCAATGCTAAAGTATGTCGAGACTAACTTCACTTGGGATAAGGCCTTGCCAGTTGCCCTGTTATGGATTAGAGTGGATTCCAGAAGCAAGCTTAAATTAAGTCCCTTTGAAATTTTGTGTGGCAGGCTTTTCCAGGTGTCTACTCAGGCAGAAGAATCCAGTGATGTTTTAAAAGGACCTACTATTGCTAATTATGTCAAAATTATAGCCACTATACCAACCTCTGTTTATAAGTGTGCTTCCAATAGGTCTGCCTATCCACCTGAAGTACCCCTGGACCCTATTCAACCCAAACACCTCATCCTCCTCAAAAGCTGGAAAGAGCAAGGACATGACGATCAGTTGGCTGTGAAGTGGACAGGATGGGGCCATATGAGGTCTTGCTAACCACTCAGTTATGAGTGAAAGTAGCTGGGGTTAAGCCATGGATTCACCACACCCGTGAAGGCAGAACCCACAACGTCAAAGCACCAAGGAGAGTCTCTAAGCTAGAGGAAACTACAGTAGACAGTGGACTTGTGAGCCTCTGAAGATTTAAGATTTCTGTTCAAATAAAGATAAGTAATAAAAGCAAAAAAATAAATAAATAAAATAAAGGCTTCATAGTATTCCATCTATTTAGAGTTCTCAATTACTATACAGATTATCAATATGCAAGGATATAATTATGCAAAATTATGGAAACATCTAAAAAAAGCATTTTGCAATTTTAACATGAAGATTCTCCTCTAGCTCATAAAGAACTATGCACTTTGAGAGCACTCAATGAATACCTATTTTGACTGCCTCTACTTTAGGACAATGCAAATATTTTTATATAAGTCATGATTTCATCTTAATTTATAGGTACATATTATAATAACAGGGCAGTCTCTGAATATTTACAATGGCATGTATTTAATAGATGCTTAGTACTTTAACATTGTAATAAATATTTACAGTATTTATATTAATAACACTGTATTTTAAGATGGACAAATCAAAGTTTAGAGGAGACATGGGAGAGTATACCACAGACTTTATCCTAGTAATAATAAATGACCAAGAGCATTATGTTCTTAAAAAGTATATTATATTAATATATATCAATCATTTCCTGTCCCTACTTATACCCCCATCTAAAAGAAACTGCCAGGTTTTTTCTCAGTTTCCATGTTTTGGAGACATTCCATCTTTCCCTTAGAATTTGGACCAATTGCTCTTTCATTCTGCTACACTGATCAGGTAATCTCTGAAAATTTCCTTTTTTCTTCTGTGATGGGTCTCCTGTTTCCTAGATCCCATGATTTCCTCTTGGTTTACTCCCTTGTCTTGATAAAGCAACCTTTCTACTACTTCTTGATAAAGGAGGCATTTTTGAGACCCTGCTTGTCTGAAAATATGTTTATTCTACCAATACTCAACAACTTCTTTGGCTAAATACCATACAATTCTGCTTTGGAACCTCTGAAGGCATGGTTCTATTATCTTCTACCTTCAGTGCTGCCAATGAAAAGTCTGAAGTCATTATGTTGCCATTCTCATTTTGGATCCTTCCTATGTGACCTACTTTTTTTTCTCCCACCGAGAGTTTTATAATCTTCTCTTTAAGTGTAGTATGAAATTTCGTAATGATATGCACTGGTGTTAGGCAAAACAAACTCAGATCCTTCAGTTCTGGGTTACTTTCCTGCATTATTTCTTTGGTCACTTGCTCTCCTTCCATCTTCTCTGTTCTCTCTGAAACTCACCAGACCTCTTGAACTGACCCCTCATTTTCTTCCTTTCCTGTTTTTCATCTTCTTGTCTTTTGGTTCTACTTTCTCAGATCATCTCGATATTATCTTCCAACTTTTCCATTGTACTTTTTCATGTCTACTAATACATTTATTTTAAGGGTTCTCTTTTATTCTAGGAATGTTTCTTTTTTTAGACTCAATTACTGTTTTGTGGATTAATAAATATATTTCTCTTAACTGAGTATATTTTCTTAGCTTCTCCAAGTCTTTTTTCATTACCCTGTTTGTTTTGTTTGTTTTTCACACTGGAGACTTTCTTCAAATATCCAGTGATCCTTAACTGCTTGTTCATATTTAACAATGAAATATTAAAAAGCTGGCTGAAAGCTTTGTCAACTACAAAATTTTGTCACTATAATGGTGGGCTTCACTGTGCACTGATCTGGCTGAGTTGTTTCATCGGGAGAGCTTAACTGCAGCAGCTATAGTCTCTTCTCTTGAGCAGGTTAGTTGCCCTATAATGGAATCTTCCATTCTGCTGCCTGGATGTTACAAGGCTAACTGTCCTCTTAAGGACTAGGCTGGGAGGTTTCAGAATTCAGTATTTAGACTTCCCAAACTGTTTTCAATACAATACTCTTAGTACTGTGCTGGTAAATAGGGTCTCAAAAAAAAAAAAAAAAAAAAAGCCTGATTTGCAGCACTTGCCAATTTCATTAGTGTTAAAAACCCCACCATGGTCAACTCAAGCTACCACTCATTTGAACCAACTTACAAAATGACAACAGCTCTAACAACTAGCTCTCCCTGGTACCAGTTGCCTCTAGCACACTACTGAATCTCCCAAACCTCAGTTGCTCCTCAAACTCTCCAAAGTAATTCTCCAATCTTCTGCCAAACAGAAGACAGGGAGTGCCTATTTGTGCAGGGTAGGGGAAAGAATCTGGATATGCAACAGCTTCCTATATAGACCTTCTAGTTTTTGGCTTCAGTTGTGCACCTTACTTCTAGAGGCACATGATGCTTGCAATTCCTGATTATTTCTGTATCTTCAACTTGGGTTTCTACTTTCTCTCATTTGCTAAGTAAATTACTAATTTTCCATATGGTTCCCACTTTTAAAACTTAATTTTTATCGTTTCTTCTCCCTATTTCCTCATCCTTGTGGATTTATTAATGTCATTTATTGCAGTTTCAGAAGGAAATAGAAGGGAATGTATAGGTTCAATCTGATATGTTTAACCAGAAGCCCTGACCTAGCAATATTTGAACTTGCAAAGAGTCTGAATTTACTCATTGTTAATCATTCATTAATTTAATAAGATTTAATGAGCTCCTACTATGTGGCAGATACTCTTTTGGGCTCTTATTAGTGAAAATGTTACTCTTTTTATGGAATTTACTGTCTACCAGGAAGTTATTTGCTATTATTTGCATCTGGATTAATAAGTCTGAAAACCCTCTCTGAAAAAATGTATATTGTGGAAAATCAAAATAAAACCACCTGTTAAGGCTTTAATATACCAAAAACTAAGTAAATTATTCTGGTTAATACTATGTTAACACTATGACTATAGGAGCAAACTAAATAAATAAATTATTCTTCCTAACACTATGATAATAGCAGCATAACTATACTTTTATCTGGACTAAACTATGATTAAATCATAGTAGAAAATATTCTCTATCATGAGAATTTAGGTCTCTACACTCCAAATTGTACTTAAAAAAAAATAAGACAGATGATAGCATGATTGCAGAGCACTGAAAAACAGTAGGCCATTATGAAGAGTAATGATCCCTTTTAGTACAGGTGGAATTAGAATGCTCCTCGGGAAAACACTTGAGATATCTATGCAGCATAATCCTCAGCAACAGTTAAACATTAATATTTTGTTATACTATATATCAGTGGTTCTCCAACACCAGTCTGTAAACAAGTACTGATCCATGACAAAAATCTCACTAGTCCATGGCAAAAAATGTCAATATAAAGTCATCAAGTGTGTTCTCTTGTAAAGGACTGTCCTTTATCTGATATTACATCCTTAATATACTTTTGGTGTTAAAACGTTATCTTTTATAAAATGAAAGTGATGATAGATGGTATTGTTTATTTTTTAATGCCCTTATCTGTTAAAAAGCGGACAATTCTAACCTGTTCTTGCCAATACTTCGTTTGAAATTTTACTATATGAAATCTAGTTTCTCCATGTACTGTCAAGGCTCAGGCAATAATGGGGCTGGTAAAAGAGAGAGGCATTTGGATTATCTAAAATACTGGCAGTTATAGTTAAAAGATCCTGGAACCACAGTTACCTTCATCACTAACTCAAAGAAACACATGACTACATATATTTATGACTACTGTAGGCCCTGTAGAATTCAACAATACATAAACATTGGATTTAGAGCCGATGAAGGGCAATTTGAAAGTTGCAGTCTTTGTATAACTGATGTAACAAGAATGGCAGTTCTCACAGATCTAGGAAAAAATATCTTAACAATGTAATGTTGTAGAAATAGTGCTGAAGTAGAATCAAGACAAAGATTTAATTCTGGTTTTGCCACTAATTATAGGGCCTTGAAGTACACTGCTTACATTTAGTGGATCTCTATTTCATCACAAAATGAAATGGTCGGACTGGCTAATCTCTAACATTTTGATCATCCTAAAAATCTACGCATCAACTCCTTTAAATGGATTGAAAATTATCAGACAATCCTGATAACTGTTACTCATCAACAATTTGGATAAATTATATCATATGTTTCTTGAGAGAAGGTTCAACACCTTAGAGAAACAGTCCCAGTTATGCATCTATAGGGTGGGTAGAAGAGGTGAGGGGGGGAGATACTTGCTGATAACTGGACTTTAAGAGAAATTTTTTTAAACTAATCTTTTATTGGAGTAGATGAAAGCGTTAAAAGAAGGGAGAGATTTGGCTCTAGTATACGTTTTCCCTCTCCCTAGTACTGGGGGCAGGCAAAAGAAAAGAGGAAGGCAAACCTCTCTTTACATGACTAGTCATAGAACATCAATGGTAAGAAGATAAGTGTTTCATTGTTCAGGTTAAGTTTGGTTTCATTCAATGATGATGGACTCAGCATAATTTCTGGGGCCAGGTGCCAGAAATTAAAGACACTTAGATACAAAACTTTTTATTTTCTTTGTGGTTCCTCCCTCCTTCTCTCTTTCTCTCTCTCCCCCTCTCTTTTTTCCTTCCTTTCCACCTACCATGGTGTTTTTTATTTTCTACTTAATGCTATGGTCCCCTGGGATATTCACAGGCCAAAGGCAGACCCTCACAGATGCCTCAGGGCCTCACCACACGACTCAGCACTGGGTTCTACCTCCTGCAAGCTGCTAGACCTATGTATTATGTCCTGGCTGAAGTTGGTGAAGTCAGTCTCTCTATCCCATGGTTCCTCTGCCTCAACCTATGGTAGGTGGGTAACCTCTAAAGGACTGCAACTGCCAGGCAGGGATGCAACTCAGTACCTGGACTGGTGACTCACTCCCTGCCAAGGCACCTACCTAATGTGCCGGGGCATTGCCAACCTGGGACAGAGGATGCTTCAGGGCACATGTACTCAGCTCAGACCCTCCCTGCTACATCTAGGCCTCCACCTGTGTTAAAGGGCAACAAGAGAACACAAGCCTCTACCCACCAATGTGACCCAGTCGACTCACAGCAGTGGCAAGACAGGAGCAGGGAGGCTAAGGCTGTGCCGGGCTGAGGGCACCAAAGGGTAGAAGAGCCAGAAGCCAAGAATGTTTCCTGGTAGGCAGTAGGGGGCAGGAGAACGCTGGAGCTGAGGCTTCAAGCCCCAGTGCATGCTCCATTTTCTCATCAGACTTAATTTACAAAACATATATTCAAATATAAAAATTAAAAATGGGGCTTCCCTGGTGGCGCAGTGGTTAAGAATCTGCCTGCTGATGCAGGGGACATGGGTTTGAGCCTGGGTCCAGGAAGATCCCACATGCTGTGGAGCAACTAAGCCTGTGGGCCACAACTACTGAGCCTGCGCTCTAGAGCCCACGAGCCACAACTACTGTAGCCCATGCCTAGAGCCCGTGCTCTGCAACAAGAGAAGCCACTACAATGAGAAGCCGGTGCACCGCAATGAAGAGTAGCCCCTGCTCGCCGCAACTAGAGAAAGCCTGCGCACAGCAACGAAGACCCAACGCAGCCAAAAATAAATTAAATAAATAAATAAAATTTTAAAAAAATGTTAAGACGGGGCTTCCCTGGTGGCGCAGTGGTTGAGAATCTGCCTGCCAATGCTGGGGACATGGGTTCGAGCCCTAGTCTGGGAAGATCCCACTTGCCACAGAGCAACTAGGCCTGTGAGCCACCACTAGTGAGCCTGCGCGTCTGGAGCTTGTGCTCCGCAACAAGAGAGGCCGCGACAGTGACAGGCCCGCGCACCGCGATGAAGAGTGGCCCCTGCTCGCCGCAACTAGAGAAAGCCCTCGCACAGAAATGAAGACCCAACACAGCCAAAAATAAATTAATTAATTTTAAAAAAATGTTAAGATAGTGACCACAGAATATTAAACCTGAACTCAAGGCTCCTCTGGGCTTTATGCAACTGTACTGGTTACATTCCCATGAAGCTGGCCCAGGCCTCTGCTGAGAGTAGTCTTTTTGTGGGAGGTGAATGTACTTTTCCTGGGAAATGCTCAGCTCCACCCTTCATTACCAAGAATCCCTTCAGGGGCGCACAAATATTTTCCACTGGCCACCCCAGTGGAACATGTCCCCAACGCCTTCTCTTGAGTTGAACATCCCATCACTTGGCAGTTCCTGCTCTTCCACTAACCTCCACATGCCTTCACATAGAGCCAAGGAACCACCATATTCTCAATTCTGCATGCTTCCAGGGCCATATAGCATTAGAACAAGCATAATATACACTTCAAGCTCCACTAGAACAGATTACTCCAAAAACTTTCCTCCTTGAAACTTCTAGACTAGCACTGGGCATCAGTCTACATGTTCTTGGTATACACTTCAAAACTTCAAGAAACATATGCCAAGTTCTCCCACGTGAACTTATCACATTTTACTGGCAACACCACAGTGGACCTTCAGGTTTCGACAGCATCTCAAACATCCATCTAAAAAACAAGATGGCAGTTTCCCCTTTTTGTACCCCAATTTTTACACGATTTTCCTGTAGACTCTTTCACTTAGATTCATGAGGGGAAATGCATCTCTCTCTATCAGGGATGTAAGAGAAAAATCTCTCTTAATGAACCTGCACTCCCAAAACATCAGTGGCCATAACTTCTCCTCCACAATCATTTTCGTATATATACTGGGAAGAGGATGATGGGGTGATTGCTATGGTAATAGGGCCAGTTCTATCATGTTCCTGTGAAGAGGGAGCTTCCACCCCCCCACCCCGCTCCATTTCTGTGAGGTCACAGATTCCTCTCCTAGAATGTGCTGACACTTGTCACCTTTTATTTTCAGTTTTGGATCTTGGCCACAATTCTAAGACACAGAAAAAAAAAACACAAACCCATCCAATCTGCTACAAATCAGTTACTTGATAAAACTGAACATTTAACTAGCAACTTAAATGTTAAAATAAAACATGCTCATAAATTTTACCTCAAAAAGCAAACAAATGATCTGTCAAGTACTGAACTCTATTTAATGATGCTCATGATGTAATATGTTAAGGGTGAAGTGTACAGATGACTGCAATTTACTTTGAAATGCATATTATAAAAAAGGGGTGGAGAAACATATGATAAAGCAAATAGGTAAAATATTAATTGTAGAATCTAGGCGGTAGGTATATGATTGTTTATGATACAATTCTCTCAACTTTCCTGTATGTTCAAAAATTTTCATTAAAAATGCTGGGGAAAAATAAATAAATAAAATAAAATAAATGCTCATTATTTTGGACATTGATAACAAGCTGATGAAGGAGACCAATATTTTACCCTTAAAATTCAAAATGATCTCAGATAAAGTTGGACAGACGAATGCAACTAAACAGGTAAAACTCATTAGATGAAAATATACTTTTATATATATATATATATATATATATATAAAAAATCAGGATATGTATATATATCCTGATTATTTTCTTTTAGTACCTTCAATTCTTCTTCCATTTTAGTATTAGCTTGAGTCTGTTGCTGAAGTAACTGCTGCAATTGTTGGAAAGAAATGATGATGCCCTATAAAAAAGTATAAATATGACATATTAATTGATAAAGTTTTAAGGCAGTAAGTATGTTTCTAAACTCATTCTTAAAAATATATTTTCTAGTTTCTTAACTTATTATCTTTACAGTTTAATTTCAATGCCATAATAAACAATATACTGAAATTAACTAATGGTATATTTTATTAATTTAATATTTAACATAATTTGTATTACATGATTTCTTACAAAGTATTATTTCTAAGAGTTCCTCAAATAATTAACAAAGTTTTTGAAATGGACCACAAATTCTGTGACACTACTGAAAAATGTAAAGAATTCAAAACTAAAACTTTTGTTGGTTTTCTCCCCAAATGGTAAATATTATCACTACTAAGATATATCACTGCTGGTGGGCTAGGATGGCATGGCATGCATTCAGAATCAAACAGAGGAAAAGCAGAAGAGGAAAAAAAGAAACAAGAGAAATTTTCTTTCACATGTTTTTTTAGAATAGAATAAGTATAAATATCAAATAAATGCAAATGAGAGTAAAATGTCCTGTAAATGCATGCTCTAAGCATACATACATTTCAATAATTATCTGCCAGTGGTCCAAACTAAGGAAAAAAACTATTTTTATTCTTTTTATTTTATTTATTTATAAAATATTTTAATGTAATCTTTTTTCCAGCTTTATTGAGATATAATTGCCATATAACATGTAAGCTTATGGTGTACAACGTGATGATCTGATACACATATTTATTGTGATATGATTAACACGATAAGGTTAAAATCTCTATCACCACACATAATCACCAAGTTTTTTGTATGTGGTGAGAACATTTAAGACTCTCTGTATAAAATAAATAAGCTACAAGGATATATTGTACAGCACAGGGAATATAGTCAATATTTTATAACTTTAAATGGAGTATAATCTATAACAATTTTGAATCACTATGTTGTATACTTGAAACTAATATAAAATTGTAAATCGACTACCCCTCAACTAACTAAATCCTTTTAAAATAATATGTCTTCGGAGTCTCATAAAAAAAAATCTACTCTCTTAGCAACTCTCAAATATATGATACAGTATTGTTAACTAAAGTCATCATGCTATACATTCCATCCCCAGAACTAACTCATCTTACAACTGGAAGTTTGTATCTTTTGATGAACATCTCTCCATTTCTCCTCTGATTTATTTTTTAATGGGAGTATAGGTGAGACCTGGTTAAAAGAGGTACACATGTATCCATTCAATACACACCAACTGGGTGCTTACTATGTGGTAGGAATTGACCTAGGCATGATTCCATTTGTTACTTAACTTAGTTTATTTCCCACATTGTATTTGGTTTTTAAAATATTTACTGGCTTCCAAATTATCTTATGATTGCTTGCCTGTTTTTCTTCTTGAATATGGGTAATCTCTTCATTAATCTTCTTATTTAATTGCAATTCCTAAAAAATGTGAATAATTTTAAAGTTATGATACAAAATTCAGCAAATTGTACATTCAATTCAGTGCTTAACAAATTTGGGAGTGTGATGACCTATTATTACTCCAGAGAACCAATGTTTGATTACTGTTGAAGCAGTGACTCTAGTGAACTGAAGATGGTGTTAGATACCCAGTACAGGCTGGTGCAAACTTATAAACATTAATGTTAGAAACTACAGAATTTCTCATCTCCAAAAGCTTTCCTGAGGATACCATTATACCAGAAGATTACCTGATACCATATTAAAGTGAAAATAAAGTGGTTATAGCTAAATTTTATTATCTTAAAGTTCTGTTGATAATGCCAAAAATTATCTAGCAGTTTTTTAAAAATTTGTAAAATCTTTTTTACTATGTATATTAACTCTACAAAGAAGGAACGTTTTTGTATTATAATCCTCTTATTGTTTATATATCTCATAAATTTTACAAAAATGTTCATTTTATAAACATGAATATATTTAATTAAATACCATTTTGAGTCTTTCTTGAAGTTCTTGAAATTTTTGTTCTTTAATTGTTAAATTGATGTTTTCTTCTCCCATCTTATGTTGTTGACATGTGACCTTGGTCTTTATCAAGTCTGAGGTTACTTTTTTAAGTTCCTTAACATAAGAAACATCAAACAGAGCATTCAGTACACATGTTTCATCAAAGCAAGGCACTTTTCTGACAGTTTTAAAGTTCATTTTAAACCTATCACTATAATTTACTATATTTCATATATTAAGATACTACTACTTGCCCATCAAGGTCCTTTTTCCCTAGTTTCCTTGCAAGATAATTAGCCAATGCTATTTGTAGTTATGGAATAGGCAAACGCAATGACACCAAGATAGAATGCATGATCTTTGTTCTTAAAAAGAATACACTAACTAAATGAACTAACCAACCAGAAGCAGGGTGTTTTCACTGATGACTTATTCAACAAAAATCCTTTAAGATAAAAACATGATATAAAAGATTATCAATTCCCAAGTTATTAGCAGCTAATAAGAAAAATTTATGTAAGAAATAATTATAACGTGATGAGTGCTATAATACAGGAAGGAATGTATAGAAGTATAAAGAATGAAACAGTTTGGTTGAGGGCATCAAGGAGGCATTACACAGGAAAGTGGTATTTGAACTGAGTCTTTGAAGATAAATTTATGAAGAGGACAAATAAATGAGTAGATATTCCAGGCAAAAAGTTTCAGAAAGTACAGAAACATGAAAGAGTATATTTTTCAGGGAAACAGAACTAATATGATATGGCTGGAGCTAATATGTTATGGGTAAGGGGGAGGAGTAGAGTACTGGTAGTTGTGACTAGAAATTTGGCAAAATTCAAATACTGAAAGATTTGTAGGCCAAGCTAAAGAGTTTTAATTTTATCCTATAGACAATGAGGAATTAACCACTGAAGGATTTTGAATAAGAGAATGACATAACAAGATTTGCATTTTAGAAAAATAACTCTGGCATCATTGTAGAGGATTGACTTGAAGGGGATACAAAAGAAGTCTTCACTGTGAAGTTATATATCCACTGAGTTTAACAGATACATCCAAACACATTTAAATCCCGAAACACCAACTTCTGAATGGTGTGTACTTTATTGTACTGCTGTTCTGTGTATATTGTATATTAAATACTCAAGGATCTGATTTTCACATTCTTGATTACACAGCACTTGAACTCCCTTTGAATTCTGAAGGCCCACTAGAGAAGCTGGAAATGCCAAATACTACTTTTTTTTGTGTGTGTGTGTGTGTGTTTTTTTTTTTTTAACATCTTTATTGGAGTATAATTGCTTTACAATGGTATGTTAGTTTCAGCTTCACAACAAAATGAATCAGTTATATATATACATATGTTCCCATATCTCTTCCCGCTTGCCTCTCCCTCCCTCCCACCCTCCCTATCCCACCCCTCCAGGCGGTCCCAAAGCACCGAGCTGATCTCCCTGTGCTATGCGGCTGCTTCCCACTAGCTATCTACCTTACGTTTGGTAGTGTATATATGTCCATGCCTCTTTATCGCTTTGTCACCGTTTACCCTTCCCCCTCCCCATAGCCTCAAGTCCATTCTCTAGTAAGTCTGTGTCTTTATTCCTGTTTCACCCCTAGGTTTTTCATGACATTTTTTTTTCTTAGATTCCATATATATGTGTTAGCATACGGTATTTGTCTCTCTCTTTCTGACTTACTTCACTCTGTATGACAGACTCTAGGTCTATCCACCTCATTACAAATAGCTCAATTTCGTCTCTTTTTATGGCTGAGTAATATTCCATTGTATATATGTGCCACATCTTCTTTATCCATTCATCCGATGATGGACACTTAGGTTGTTTCCATCTCTGGGCTATTGTAAATAGAGCTGCAATGAACATTTTGGTACATGACTCTTTTTGAATTATGGTTTTCTCAGGGTATATGCCCAGTAGTGGGATTGCTGGGTCATATGGTAGTTCTATTTGTAGCTTTTTAAGGAACCTCCATACTGTTCTCCACAGTGGCTGTATCAATTTACATTCCCACCAACAGTGTAAGAGGGTTCCCTTTTCTCCACACCCTCTCCAGCATTTATTGTTTCTAGATTTCTTGATGATGGCCATTCTGACTGGTGTGAGATGATATCTCATTGTAGTTTTGATTTGCATTTCTCTCATGATTAGTGATGTTGAGCATTCTTTCATGTGTTTGTTGGCACTCTGTATATCTTCTTTGGAGAAATGTCTATGTAGGTCTTCTGCCCATTTTTGGATTGGGTTGTTTGTTTTTTTGTTATTAAGCTGCATGAGCTGCTTATAAATTTTGGAGATCAATCCTTTGTCAGTTGCTTCATTTGCAAACATTTTCTCCCATTCTGAGGGTTGTCTTTTGGTCTTCTTTATGGTTTCCTTTGCTGCGCAAAAGCTTTTAAGTTTCATTAGGTCCTGTTTGTTTATTTTTGTTTTTATTTCCATTTCTCTACTTTTATAAGCATGACACCAGGCTCTGATAATCAGAAGCACTTGTCTTGGATATTGGATCAGGAACTAGTAACATAAGAACAAGAACTGTTGCAAACCTTTCTGTTGGTAGATAGCAGGGGCTATGCTAGTTACTTCAACCTTCCATGGATAACAGTGATACTGCTGTAGCAGTAGCAGTATCTACTATGGTCAACAGTGATGGTACAAGCTGCAGTGTACAACAACTTAGTAGTGGAAGTTGGTTATATACCTTCTCTTGTTTCTGACAATTTTCCAAGTCTGAGATGACCAACATCCAAATTCCTTTGCTAAAAAAAATCATCTTACAATTAAGAATCTTGATTAATATACTTCAATTTTTAAAAGGTTGTATTTAAGTACCGAAGTTGGTTAATTAGTGTGGTGAGATTACAGGAAATTTTTATTTTCTTCATTTTGCTGTTAGGTGTTTTCTCTTTTTTTCTACAATAAACACATATTTCTCATGTATCAGTTTTTAAATAGTATGTAAAGCTATGGAAACAGGTGCAGTCATTTAGTTACTAGTTAGAGGAAAGATGATGACAAATGACTGAGTCTTAAAGAACTCCAAGATTCATGGATTAAAGAAGCTGTTAATACAGAAGGCTGAGAAATACGGTCAATTGAGGCAGGAAGAAAACCAAGAGAATGTGGTATCAAGGAAGCTGAAAAAGGAACAGCAGAAAACAGGGCTGTCAATACCTCCACAGTTCTACATGTTATAACCTCAGCCACCTAGAGGGAAACTTGCCTGATTGATTACCTTTTACCCCCTAGTCCAAAATCCAGGAGAATGGATTCATTGGTCTTAGTTCACATATTCCCTTTAGATATGTGCACTACATAAAATGACTGCTAAAGTAACCGCATGGGTTAAGAGATACGGCTTTATTTTCAGAAAAGCAGGCAGACAAAATAATGTACAAAGAGAACAATCAGCATGTACTGAATAATGAAAGAAGTTTTAATGAAGGAGGTAGTCCTTGAAGAATGAGTAGTATACTGGATATCTTTCATTTGTCGCTCCTGATTCACCCTCTACTTTCTCTGTGGCCTGTGTGGCATCTGTGGATACAGCAAGCAAGCTCCCTTCTCTCCGGCTTGTGGGGTTCAATCTCTGGGAGGCATCAGTAAATCAGTATGCTGGGAAGATAGAGAGATGGAGGTGTTTGCCCAGCTCCCTCCCTACATGACAACAAATTGGCAATAGCTCTGTACCTTTACCAAAGGTCACAGCTTCTGAACTGTAGCTTTCTTCTACAGCTTTACCTATAGCTCCCTCCAGGTTCCAGCAGCTGCTTCCTTCCCTTGCCACCATCAGGTCTAGCTTCTATCCCTTGCTGGTTTCCCTTAACTCTGCCTACAACTCTGTAAATAGCTCTTTCATCAAACTTTTCTCAATTTCCCATACCAATGTACCATCTGTTTCCTGCCTCAATCCTGTTTAATACAAGTAAGCTGAGCGAAGGCATTTCAAGTTGGGGCAGGGAATATGGAGGAGAGAAAAGGTAAAAAGGGAAAATTAAGAATTATGATAATGGCAACAAAGATTTTGGATTAAACAGAATGGAAGATGCTTATTAGGAAGTAGTAGGAAACAATGTTGAAGATGTAAAATGGGACCAGACCATGGAAGTTCTGGAAAGCCAATTTTAAAAGTTTGGGACTAAATCAACATGTTGTACACCTTAAGCTTAAACAGTGTTATATGTCAATTATATCTCAATAAAGCTGGAAAAAAAATTTTGGACTTGATTTGGTAGACAAAGGAGAACTATTCAATTTATCATTCCTTCTACATATGCTAAGTATCTAGCATGTGTCAGGCATGTAGAAGCAAGAATATTAAACTAGTAACTTAGTAAAGTTAGTCTAGCAAAAAGAGTGAATCAAAACTGGAGAATAGGGCTTCCCTGGTGGCGCAGTGGTTGAGAGTCCGCCTGCCGATGCAGGGGATGCGGGTTCATGCCCCGGTCTGGGAGGATCCCACTGGGAGGATCCCACATGCCGCAGAGCGGCTGGGCCCGTGAGCCATGGCCGCTGAGCCTGCGCATCTGGAGCCTGTGCTCCGCAACGGGAGAGGCCACAACAGTGAGAGACCCGCATACCATCCCCCGCCCAAAAAAAAAAAAAAAAAAACCACAACTGGAGAATAGAACACTGGCTACGAGGCTATTTTATTAATCCAGGCATGAGATGATGAATGTCTATACCACTGAGAAATGGATAATGAAAAATATGAGACATTCTAAAGGAAGATATAATTGAATAGACAAAGGAAATGAAGGAAAAAAGATGATTTCAAAGCGTTTAGATGAAGCTAGAAGAAATAAGAGACCATGAAATGTGAAACAGAAATGCATGAAAATGGAAAGGAAACGAAAAATCTACTTTACTGATGAAATAGATGAAAAATCTATTAAAGACAAGAAATAAGAGAGGGACAATATTCTGAGATTCACTCTTAAGAAAGCCAAAAAGCACAAATCACAAAGCCTAAGCCATAGGCTGTTACTGTTCTAAAAAAATCATTCATTTATTATTTTTCAAATTATAAAAGGTTACATATGAATTCCCTCAAATGAAGTTTCAAGGTATCAGTGATGGTTCACCTTCATAGGCAGCAAGATGGTTTCCTCTGAAAGGAGAGTTGCATGATTTTTTTTTTTTTTTTTTTTTGGCAGCAGGAGGAGGAAGCATGGGGAGAATAAAGAATCAATCCAATGGGTGACCCTGAAGTTACAGTAAGTCATAAAAGGCGATGACCTGCAGGCAGTTGAAAATACAGAACTGGAGATTGAAAGAAATGCGAGGCTAGAAATATAGATATGAAGTCATCTATATGAAGTGAATGATGGAATTAAGGAGGATGAGCTAATTGAAAAAAGAATATGAAGAAAAGAAAGAGACATTATGATACAGCTTTGGAGGAATCAGAAAAAAAAAGATAATCTGGGAACCGGAGGAATTTGTACCCAAAGACCCTTAAAAAGTGAACTATCACACAGATGTTCAAAATTAATACATTTTATATTTTAAACATGATTTTGTACAAAATACAATATTCTGTAATGAAAAGCATGAATTGTCAGTATAAGTTAGGATGCTTTGGTTATAACTATCAGAAAACCATAATTAAACCATTAAATAATAATGAAATATATTCTGCAGCAAGAGGTAATTTAGGTATTCCACAGCAACTGTCTCTTCCTGGAACTCTTACTAAAGAGTAAGAGAATTTTTCTTTGAACCACCTCCTGCTAGCCAGAATTAGATCACATGCTCATTCCTGAACCAAATACTGGCATAAGGAATGGAGATGATATTAATTGGCTTAGAGACCGACTGATCGTATGAGGTGCACTAGATGTTGAGGAATTATCACAATATCCACTACATGAACAATTTCAACTAACATTATAAAGTTTATAGGTTGTTTAGAATATTACTGACTACAAACAGTACACAGTACAAAGTGAGGATAAATGGAGACTTTTTTACAAGATGCTTGACTCTGAATAATTCAACTAACTGTTGGATCCAGTTAACGGTTTTTAAATTGTGCTCTGAGAAGTCCTAGCGGTTCCATGGAGCCCCTCCACAGCTGCTGATAGAGAAGAAAGAGCCAACTTGCATGGCTCCAGTGTTCCTAAAACTCTCCCTTCAAGCACAAGTAGCTCTACTTTGTTTTAATACTGAGTTTCCACAACTTTAACAGAAGGTTCTACAACTCAAAGAAAGATAAAAACCAGTAGATCAGATGATCCTTATGATTCCATGAAATTTAGAGAAGATCTGAAGAAGACAAATAGTTGGGAGAGAACTAGTCATTGTAAAAACAGAATATAATTCAAGCATGAAGGGGGAAAAAGCAATTAATGAGTTGGAAGAAATTTCAGACTTTCCTATCTGATAAAAAATTTATCAGATGAGGCAATATTTTAGTTGTCTTGAAAGCCTATGCATATAACCCACCTATAGTTATGGTGCAGAAAAACTGCACCATCAAAATGTGCCTTAATTTTAACCTAATTTCACTTGCAAGTAACAATAATCCCATAAATTTCTATGCATGTTAAACTTTCTGAAGTGCTTTTCCACATATTATTTT
Organism: Tursiops truncatus; assembly: GCF_011762595.2. Lineage (NCBI taxonomy): Eukaryota > Metazoa > Chordata > Mammalia > Artiodactyla > Delphinidae > Tursiops > Tursiops truncatus. The sequence goes on from NC_047041.1 coordinate 82,822,365, forward strand.
ATATTTGTTACACATATATAAAACAGGAAAGGCAGATATCATTAAATCCATATTGCAAATGAGAATATAAGGAGAAAAGCAACACTAGTGTGATCTAAGTCATGTACCTCCTTTGGATGACTATAGTTGAAAGGTTTAGTTTTAGAGAAAAAAGGTAAAGTATGAGTTAAAATAAACAGAATAAATGAGAAATATTATGCAGGGAATTATGTGTAGGCAGAAATAGGCCAATGGACTGGGTGAAGTAATGGAGACTAAAAGACTAGAGGTCAATCTAAGACCAGAGTGGGGTGTGTAAATGGTACAGGTGATAGAAAAGGATGCTCTGGTTGGAGAAGGAGAAGGGCTGAATGACAGAGCCCAAAGGAAGTGGTATTTAATGATGAGTTTCAAGGTAATGGAAATACTAGTCTAGATACGCAGAGTCAAGGTCTATGGGGACCTAGTAGTTTAGGAGGATGAATATTAGCAACTTCCCCTTTTAATAAACATATGCTTTCTAATGGTGAACGAAGCAAAGAAGAAACTTACACGGATGAATTGCTTATACTGTTACCGTTACCAGTAGAATGGTTAAGATCACAGGTTCTGGAGCCAAATTTGTTTGGGTTCCAAACCTCACTCTATTTTCCTTGTTGTGTAACTTTAGGTAACTTACTTAAATGCATTCTGCCTCAAGCTCCTCATCTGTAAAATGGAGATATAATTTTTTAAAAAACTAACAAAGTGCCTGGCATGTAATAATCTATGCAACAAGTATTTGTTGAGCATCTACTATGTTCTAAGCACTGTTACCTGTTATTACTACTAAGGTGAATTCAAGGGATTCTATGATTATTTTCTCTACTTTTAGAATAAAGTGGTCTGAAGTCCTAATGGTGTTATGAATAAGTATTCTTTATTTAAAGAATTAAGATTCATTATTCATTATTTCATAACTGATTACAATAAGAGTTTTTTTGTAGACTATGAACATCTCAAGGAAAAGAACCACATTTCATACTTATCCCATAGAACGTAATACAGTCAGGGATCTAAGAAGAACTAAAAATTTTAATGAACATAAGAAGAAAAGAGTGATGAACATGATATTTAAAAAATGTGACACCTTTGCCTAAAATAAGGTTTGATGAAATCAAAGTTGATTTATTCAGGATAAAGCAAATGGCAACAAAAATACTTGGTGACAGCAGTCAATGTCAGCCAAATAAGACTATTGTTAATGACACGATAGTTCAGTCAATTTGTAAAATTGTATAGAAAGTGGTAGGCGTAGTATAGTGCTCAGTATATTGTATAGCATACAGGAAAGTACAGTGCTGGGGGTTTAATCACTGATTGAACGAGATGGCTCCCTCTGATCAAGGTAACAACCACAACCGTGTAGACCACCATGTTATAAATAGATGCTTCTCATTTAAATGTGAACAGACCACTAAAATTTTCTTACCGATAATAAAAAATAAAGCTTAGTAGGTGGTGAGTCACTAACATCATGCTAACTTTAAAAGAACAGCAAAAAATAAATAAATAAATAAAAGAACAGCATATTTTGGAGCTAGAACCTTGACTGTCTTAATCAACAACCCTAAACTTGTGAGATTAAAATGGGTTAATTCTGCATTACAAATTCAGATCCAAGAATATTCTACAAAACAACAATTACAGACATAAGACAATATAATAAAACATTCTAGTTCATAAGCCATATGGTCACTGACTCAACAAACTTCCTGAATAAAAGAATTTATTGATCTTATTGTATCTACCCTGGATAAACATTCAAAAACAGGATGATAGTTAAATTGACTATGCATACTGAAGGATACAAAACTAAAGACAGTCATTTCAGCAATTAATTTAAGTTTTTAAAAATTTAAAAGAGATTAGTTCAAAGGAAAAATATCTGTTAGAGTATCTCAAAGTTTTAATCTCAACTCAGATTTTCAGGATGTTTGACTAATACTTATGTTGTTACTTGTTATTTAGTCAAACACCACCTGAGTAATAAAAATTCTTTTATGCTGAACTGATTTTTTTAAAAGACACCAATGATATTAGGTTTAAAATAATGTACATCTTTCTCTGCTTTGCACATGGTGTTCTAAAACCTTGCTTTCAAGCTGCTTTTTTGTGCACTAAAATGGTAATTTTTAAAAGAAAACTTCCAACAATTTTTCTGAATTTAAAATTTTTTTATATTGGGTTTTCCTGGAGCAAGATACACCTGCATAAAGTAAACAACTTAGAAATTAATTAGATGGCTTGTTTTAAATTAGTGTTCTGTTCTAGATTCACCCCTAAGATACAATGTCTTATTGATAAAAATATAATTAAACTGAGGTATATGGCTAAAACTTAAAGTAGCTTACAATTCTCTGAATTAAAAAAAAGGATTGGTTTTCTAAAAGTTTTTCTTCTGTCTAGGTTACAAAGTGCAACAAATGTCTTATGTCTTTCTGTCAATACATTTTTCCACAACTGAAAGCATGGAGCTGTTGTAATCAGCTAAGTTTTACAGAAGATACTCTAAAATACATCAATTCCTATTACAATAACTGTTATAAAACAACAGGGAAGTGGGAAGGGAGTGGCAAGGGGCAAAAACCCAGTATGTGGCTGACAAAAGTAAAAACTAATCTTTTCTTATGTCTTTTTCTTTTATATATTAATTATGTAATCTTAATAGCATATTAAATTAAAAGCAGAGACCTTCACAAAATGATTTTCGACTGAAAGTATGTTTTTGATTTTATAGCTCTTATAGCTTTTAAATATCCTGAACTTTTAGTACATTGTCTGTTTTCTAACCATTTTATTCAAAGCTGTTAGTGCAGCAAATAAGCATGCAGCACACGCTTTGATCTCATTAAATTACAACTTATAGTTCCTAGAGTCATAAATATCAAGCCCTTTTCTCCTTTACCCCTCCTCTTCTGGTATGAGGTAGTCTGTTAAATATCACTATCTCCTTGAGTCCTCTGACGTTTACTCAGACAAATAGCAGAGGTTATGAATGCTGCTCACAGATAGTATCAGGAATTCTTCATGATTGCCATAATGGTGAACCCAGCATTCAGAACTGTAATACTTAGTTTTATCTAACAAGTAAGTTTGGTCTGTTTAACTTTGTTCCACAAAAGGAAAAAGAAAAAAAAAAAAAGAATTCCATCTTATCACAAACCAGTAACTTAACTGTCCTGGACATAATCAAAGAACAGCATAAAAGAAAAATAAATGTTATCTTTGGAAAAATTAATGATTAAAAGTGTTAACTGAGTAATGGAAAACAATGTTAGTACGCTCGATTAGCCTCTGAAAAAGAAAATCAAAACAGAAAACACTTTTCTTAAAGTTAAAAATTAAGGCTACACTAAAAACTACAAAATTATTGTACCTAGTATGTCTGAAATATTAAAAACTATCTGTTAAAATATATTTGTAAATTCTTACCCTTTCAGCTTCTCGAACTTGGAACTCTCAAAGGTAGTGACATTCTCTCACCTTACCCTTCTCTACAATCTCTCTTCCAAGAACTATTTAGCAGCATGATTACTGACTTAATGCTTTCTATAGAGACAGAGGCCACCATCACATGACACCTCAGTACATTTAGGCAGCCCTGGCCAAGGCTGCAAGACCTGGGAAAAGGGGGCAAGTGTGCTCATGAGCAACACTATTCCACTTGTGTACAGAGACATGCTTTACTCCTTTCACAAAAATCCAGCAAGGGAAATGCTCCATGGATTTACATGAGCCTCATCTCCATCTACAGGTCAGTCTTAAACTATACATTAGAAATACAATAGTCTATTACATTACAATGCAACATTTGTTCTTATTTCATGAAAAAAACCATAATTTAATAGAGAAATTTATGAGGTATAATATTTTCATAATAATGCAAAAACTAACTGAATAAAGCACATATGACTATTTTAATATAATCATCAAATTAATGATCTAACCACTTAAGACACTGATAACAATATTAAACAAAAAATGAACCAAAGAGATATCACTGAAAATATGCTTATTCACAACTACTCAGAGTCAGTATTATTTATTTATATTTGCTTTCAAAGTTTATATTGATAAAAATGAATGGTCCATTTAACAATTCTGATTTGAAATGACAGACGAAATTTTCAAATTACAGGTTTTTCTCCTTATATCGTAAGAGCCATCTCTAATATTCTTAAATGTGACTGAAAAGAAATATTCTTTACATATAAACTGTCCTCTTGGGACTTCCCTGGTGGTCCACTGGTTAAGAATCCACCTTCCAATGCAGGGGACGTGGGTTCGATCCCTGGTCAGGGAACTAAGATCCCACATGCCAGGGGGCAACTAAGCCCGTGCGCTCTAGAGCACGCACACCACAACTAGAGAGCCTGCACGCCAATTAGAGAGAAGCCCGTGCGTCGCAACAAAGAGCCCACGCGTCACAACGAAAGATCCCACATGCCACAACAAAGATCCCACACACTGCGACTAAGACCCGATGCAGCCAAATAAATAAATATTTTTTAACAACCTATCCTTTTAGGTAGTTTGCTAGATAGAAGATTTTTAAGGGCTAGGGACATACACTTATTACCATTCTAATATTCTGTACTGGGCTACCCCTATGCTCTTACTTTCTGATCCCTCGGGTATAAGGAGAGAGTCCAAGGAATTTGAAACCAATTTATTGGCAGTTATAAGAACAAGACCTAGATATAACAGAGTTACAAATATTAATGGTCTTTGAACTCTGGCTTAGCATTTAGAAGTCACGTCAATCTTTAGCCCCTGTGGTCCTGCTTTCCTGGAAATGGTACTAAAAGATAAAGTAGTAAAATTTCCTGATTTCTTGAATTACATATTAAAGTATATGTCATTCATCTGGTAGCACAAACACTCTTCAAAGCTTAAGCCTGTGTCTCTGTAAATAATAAGTTGTCTTAATAAATTTTTAATTTTTGTAAAATTATAGTTAAATATAAAAACAGAGGGTCTTCTGGTTTCTGGTCCAGCATGTAATGAGCTTAGTTAGAAGTTTCCACTTGATCCCACCACAAGTAAAAAGCTGAACAAACTGAAAATCAACAACTCCTCTTACATCTGCTAGACAAATGAGGTCATAAAGCAAATTGCTGCCTCAAAAATTGGAGAGATGGACAGGTAAATACAGAGAAACAGAAACCTCCACAGGAACCAACGCCAGGGTAGGAAAAACTGAACTGTAATTGACTAATTCCCAGAGGCTCAGAGTGGACAATTCAGAGTTAAAAAATTCAGCAGGACACAGTCATTGGGTTCTCAAACTTTTGTGAAATTTTACCTCCAGGTCCTCTCATAGTGAATATCAGAGAAAATTCCCTCCTGCTAAAAGCAGGAGGAAAAGGAGAGAAAAAGTAACCATTTTGAAATACACCAACTCATTTTTTTCTTATCAACAAGTCCTGCCCTCAGGAGAAACTATTTGACCTGAGTCTAAACTACCTGAGGGAAGGGTAATACCCAACTCTATCCCCCTCCAACCATCCTTGTGCGTATGGGGTGGGTGGGCAGGGACTGAGAAGCACTGGTGAAATTCACAGTCCAGGGGCAACAGGCTCATCTAATCATCGGGCACCCATCCCCCTATCTTACCACTACATTACTATACGCCTATTGACTGCAGTTTCTTTCACCCAGTATATCATGTCTGCCTTCCAACAAATAAATTACAAGGCATACTAAAAGGCAAAAGACACAATTTGAAGAGACTGAACAAGCCTCAGAACCAGAGTCAGATACGGCAGGAATATTAAAACTATCAGACCCAAAATTTTTTAGAACTATGATTAATATGCTAAAAGCTTTAATGGAAAAAACAGACAAAACATGGGAGAACAGATGGATAATGTAAATGGAGAGATGGAAATTCTAAACAAGAATAAAAATGAAATGCTTCAGATCAAAAACACTGCAACAGAAACGAAGAATGACTTTGATGGTCTCAATAGTAGACTGGACAAGGCTGAGTAAATAATCTCTGAGCTTGAGAATATGACAATAGAAATTCCAAAACTGAAAACAAAGAGTAAAGACTGAAAAAGCATAAGAGACTATCCATCACCTGCGGGTCAGCTAATGTAACATATACAAATTGTAACATATACATAATGGGAGTACCAGAAGGAGATGAAAGAAAGAAAAAGAAGCAATATTTGAAGCACTGATGATTGAGACTTTCCCCAAATTAATGTCAGACACCAAACCACAATCCAAGAAGCTCAGAGAACATCAAGAAGAAAAAGTGACTAAAAAAATTAAACCCAGGGGCTTCCCTGGTGGCGCAGTGGTTGAGAGTCCGCCTGCCGATGCAGGGGACGCGAGTTTGTGCCCCGGTCCGGGAAGATCCCACGTGCCGCGGAATGGCTGGGCCCGTGAGCCATGGCCGCTGTGCCTGCGAGTCCAGAGCCTGTGCTCCGCAACGGGAGAGGCCACAGCAGTCAGAGGCCCGCGTACCGCAAAAAAAAAAAAAATTGAAAAATTAAACCCAGGCATATCATATTCAAATTTTAGAAAATCAAAGATATTTAAGTGACACTCAGTAAATGTTGTTTCAAAGCATTTATTCAGTGTCAGTAAAGACAGGTACTTAATTCTCTCAGGGATAAGGAGGTGGTCCAAAGTGGTATTATTTCAGTTGGGGCTTTGACAAGATTAGGAAAAGGAAATAAGTCATTCTCTGTAGAAAGAACAAGACTTTGCCTACTTCACCTTGCTCTCATACAGGTCTCCCCTGTTATCAGTGGGGATATTTTTAGTTGCAAATAATGGAAAATTAAGCTGGCCCTAAGGAAACTGGCTTAAATAATAATGCGGATTTACTGGCTCACATAACTGAAAAGTCTAGAGGCAGGGCAAGTGCAGGGTTGGTCCATTCAGGAACTCAAAAGTGTCATGAAAGAACAGGTTTCTTTATATCACAGCAATTTGGCATCCACATTTCAAGTTCCTCCTTTTTAGCTTCTCATGATTGTAGGATGACTGCCAGCCCCAGTAGGAGTTACCTTCTTCCTGGTTCATAACCACTGGGTAAGGTCATTTATCCACTCCTAAGCCAAAGGCTGTGGCTAGAGTAATGAAATATGTTTATGGCCTTGTGCCAATTTAGGGTTCCTCTCTAAAGCTGGAGGCATCAAAACAAAACTCTGGATAAGTTTAGAAAGGAGAAGGGGGATATTGACGCTCAGTAAGCTACCAATAAATATCCAATGCACTCCTTAACTCAAAATGCTCCAGCCATACCAGACTTTTTCTTGTTCCTCATATACATTAAACTCTTTCCTGTCTCAAGGCTTTTGCTGTTCCCTTGCCTGAAACATCATCCTCTTCCCTCCCCCACCACTTTACCCCCAATGTAATGAAGTCACCTATGATAATGTCATCACATCCTCTACTTTTTCTTCATATCACTTATAACAGTTTTAACTTATTTGATCTGTGTGATGGTTTTATATGTAACTCCTCCATTGGACTATAACTCAAAGAAGCAGGAACATGTTTCATTTTCTTCATACCTGTACCCTAAGTGCCATATAGTACCTGGCACACAGAGCCACTCAAAAGTTGAATGAATGAATGAATGGTGCTAATGAGATTAACATATAGTGAATGCTTATTGGTTATTCATATCATCATAAAAATGCATGCCACTGGTCACAAGTCAAAGAAACAATATTTTGAATGGGTTAGAACAAATTCATTCATTGCATTTATTGAAATCATAACTCAAAGTTTATAAATCTGTATTTAAAACATTTCATTTATCTTTATACAAAAAAAACCCACCCAACTTTTCTGGTATTATTTCATAAAACTAGTTTTATATAATACAATAAACTATATCAATCATACCTTCTTTAAACTGTGTATTTCAGATTCTTGTTTTTTATTTAAAGCTGAAAGTCTTTTGTTTAACTGTATTGCTTCTTGTACTGTAACATGAAAGACACTTAGGAAAACATTATATTCATTGTACATTTTAAGGAAATATTACTAACATGGACAAGGAAAATAGCCTCAATGCAATATATATAATTATTACTGAATTTAATAATATTAATTAAACTGCCATTTACTATTACCAGTATCAGATAAGTTCAATTTATTCATTATAAATAAGTCCATTTAAACATTTCCTCTTAAATATGTTAAGTTTAAGTAAGATAGCACCTACCATTTTGCTCTAACTTTTCATGATTCTCTTTTACTAATCCAAATTGACCTGTTATTGTAGCATAGTATTTCTCAATTTCATTCAGTTGCTTCTGATGATCTTCTTTAGCCAGAAAATGTAACTGGACTTTTTGTTCCTATTTTGAAGAGTTATTTTAAATGTTATACATATATAACACATACATACATATATATATACACACATATTTATTAAACATACATAACAATTTATTGTTTTTAATAACTGTTGTTATTAACATAAGTATGTCATGAAAAAGTACTCTCTGAGTACACCTTAGAGAGGAAATATTAGTTAGGTTCTAAATCTAGGTAAAGTTAAAGCATTTTTTTTTTTCCTGTAACAAAATAGTCACTTAAGGTTATATTTTCCTTGTTACTAATTTCTTTTTCAAAATCAATTGGTTGTTTTATTTACCGAAAAGTTGATTAGTCCAGTACAGCACTAAGCAAAGTGAGGAGAATATTATTAAAGCAATACTCCTGATAATTTAGGAAACAATTTTTTTTCTCTAAATGCTGGCATAATGTACATTATCAAAACTCAGATAAATTTTCTGAGATTAATATTAATGAATATAGCACCTTCTCACTGCATTAAAAACTGGAACAATGAGAATATCTATCAGTGATAGGGAGACAATATAGTATAGCAGAAAGTTTACTTAAGCTAGGGGACACAGTTGGTAAAAATTAGACCCTATATATAATATAATATGGGCCTTCACTGCTTTCAGCTAAAGGAGCTTGTTTTACCATACTTAGAAAAATGACTTAAAACTTTTAGAAGAAATATTATATTAACAGAATCAATAACACTCTTTGAAAGTTTTTATTCTGGCATTAGCAGAATCATTGATTTCACAACTTTCATTCATTTCTGCCACACACTTCAGTTTCTACTGAGAGAGGATAAACAAAGAACAGTGTAGCCCATCAATAGGCACTCAGTAATTACTTTCTGAATGAACTGTTGTCTCATAGAGTTCTGACAGTGGCAATTTGTTACATTTGCCTGGACAGCATCTATTTCCCTTACCCAAAAGTAACACATTTTCAAGTATTTCCTTGAAATACTTCTTCATTGCAATCTAGTAGACCAAATTCAGGGGTCCTATTCTCCCCTAGTCAAGTATAGGGCATATTACTCCAAATAAACCAATTGATTTCTACATTCTTGGAATTTGAATCTTGAGCAAAAAAGACTATAAAGCTAAAGAAGTTCAGTGGTGATCCTATCCAGACTGATATGAGATCTCCTCCGTCCTGGGTTCCTACATCCTGCTTCTCGAACCCCGGAATTAACCTAGTCCCTGTTCATTTTCAAAACCATTCTTGACTCTCTGATTGATTGCAAGTGTCTCCACTAAATTTCCTTTTGCATAAGTTAACCAGAGCCATTTTGCACTGCTTAACACCAAAGTACAGGCAGTATAGTAGAGTGGTCAAAAGCTATTCTGCCTATGTTTAAATCTTGCCTCTGTAATTTAGTTGCTGTGTGACCTCAGGAAAATTATCTACCCTGTCTTTAAAATAGAGATTATACCAGTATCTCCCTCATAGGGTTGTTGTGAAGATAAGACAAATTAATGCCTACAGAGCAGTAAGAACAGAGCCTATCACATACCAAGTACAATATAATGTTTTGTTATTACTATTCCTTAAATGATAAAAGTGCCTTCAATAGCCTAATTTTTATTTGGACTAAGAATAGCCCTCTCTAATATTAATAAGGAACACACATCATAATTTAAGTTGTACCTAACTATATTAACTTGGCAAATCTGGTGAAAATCTTAACTTTTTCAAAGATTTTTTTAAACAATTTTAAGCAAAGTGGTAAGTACACTGGCAATGGTTATGACAGATGAGTTAAATTTTTCTCATGCACCTCTATGGGCTTTTCAAATTCACTACTTAGTCATTTGAATTAAGCATGCAGCAGTTATAAATTCAAACAAGTTGACAAGTGCACTTACCCCTGAGATCTTATGCTTACCTGGGTAGTCACTACTATCAATAACTAAACAATGAACAATAATGACCCATATTCTGTTCCTCTCAAATACCACTTAATTCTCTAGAGAATTATACTCCTTTCAGGAGATGTATAGAAACCCAATACAATTTCACTAAAAATTGGTCTAAAGACATTTTTTTCAATTCAATGAATTCTTTCAGTTTTTCAAGTCAAATCAATTTTTAGATAGCCTTTATGAGAATACCATCTACTACATATTAATACACATTAATACTGTTAATGTCTGCAAAGGTTAACTAATCCTGGTAAGTAAAAATGCAGCAAAGATCAAAGTGAGTTCATAGGTGTTCTCTACATACATAGAGCTCTGTACACATTAGATTAGTTTGTAACATACTCTATCCCAACATCCTTTGCTTGAAGCCAAAGTTGAATTAAAATGCAGTTTCATTTGTTTGCATGATACAATTCTGATTTTCAAATACATTAGTCTATACAATGGCCATGATAAATGCTATAAAGACGTTTAAATCACAATGGGTACCTACAGCTCATTAGCTCATACAGGCCTATATGCGGCTGTTCACATATAAACCTACTTGGCTGCCCTGATTTAGTTTTGATAATGAGATGAAGAGGGCAGCTTGCCACTAACTGCATGATTGTCAGCAAATAGTTTAAATTCTTTGGGAAGCAACAACAAAAAGCAGATTGGTAACACCTGCCTGAGAAAGCTAAGAACATTATAAAGAATAATACAACTAAATTGATGGTGTTATTATAACTTTAACATTACATACTATAGCATAATAAAGATTATTTTATTGCAATGACTAAGAAATGGCTAAGTATGTAGTGTTTTTGTTCTTTTTACCTCTCTGAATTGGGTCAAGTTATTTTCTCTTTCATACACTTTTACTACTAAATGCAAAGACTGTCAACAAGAAAATAATATCAGGATTGCCTGCTTTCCAAATACATACGTACCTCATTTTAAACAATTTTAATCTTTGAAAATCAAGATTAGAGAAAGACAGCACATGCATAATTACAAGTGTGTGTGGTCTAAAAGTTTACTTAAAAGCCTCTTAAGGCATTTAAAATAAGAATAATTTAAAAATAACATTTACACCCAACTTTTCAGAACTATACTTACTAATAAAAGCCATAGCTGCTCATTTCCCTCATTTCTTATTTCCTTATAGAGACTGATTTGAAAACTTCTGGAGATAAAATTAATTTCCCTTAAAACAATTAGCTTGTTATAAGTAAATTGTAGAGAAAAAGATTCAAAACCCCAAAACAAACTTCATATATTCCTCATTTCTATTTTTGCAACTTACCTTTTAATTTCTTCAATATAAACCCAAAATAAATCAATGGATTATAAAACTCACTTTTTAAAAACCCATGGCATCTTTCTTAGGATATTGATACTTTCACCTTTTTAGTCACAACATTAGGTATATACTACTTAAAAAAACCAAAGTTACATATTTTATGTGTACAGATGTATATAATTATTATAATCATGAAGATTACTTCCAGACAAGTCTTTAGTCTAAAAATATTCTACTCTGAAAGAAAATATGTGGTAATTCCAAATCTCATCAAAACCTTCAATACTGAAAAATTGTTTTAATTTAATAAAGACAAAATAAATTATTCTTATAAGTCTTTTCTTTAAAGGAAAGTGATATACAAAAAAGAAACTATAACTAAGAGATGGTTGGATAAATTTTTATTTTGTTCGTTAAGCTCTATTGGCAACTCAGTTACACAACATAGTCACCTATACAGTAATTATGGGAACAAAGCAGGAAAGATTTTCATCAATGACCAAATCAATTAATTTGATGTTCTATAGTTTATTTTTATCATATTTAGTTGCATTTGTTTTACTGGTAATGATCAATGTGATCATTTGTTCAAGAGAAAATTTGGGTACTTTTAGAGCTAGATGAATCTTTCCATTCATAATTGTGTTAATGTATCTAGAGACATACCACCTCTACATGAAAATCACTTTATTGAATTCCCACAAGACAGAAATTTACTAGTAGTTAAGAGCTTGCCTATAGGAAATCATGAACTTGTTTAAATACTTAATACTATTAATACTTAATAGTATTAATACTTAATAATTAAATACTTAATACTATTTTTAAAATTATTTCTTTTGGGACACTTATCAATTGTTCCCCAAAGTCCTGCCTTGGCACAAGTGACCATCTTGTTTCATGTCTTGCACACAGTCAAATAATATCAATATAAAAGGATAATGTGCTGATTTGAATAAAATTAACTGGATTACTGAATACTGTTTAGTACTTTGAATAAAGAAAAGGTCACCTGAATTATATAAGAATAATGTAAAAAGAATAATGTAAGAATGTTTAGAAAAAGGTTTATTTTTAACTTTTAAATCCATCATCTAAAATATACATAATATTCTGCCAAAATTGGCATGTATATCTATCAATATATAAAATTATTTTAATATAAAGTGATTTATTTAATGCTTTGAACTGTCAGAAAAAATACAACTATAATTCAAATTTTAGTAGGTGCTTAAGAGTCTTAAATTCACATTAACAAAATGTTCAAAAGTGACCAAAAACTATCAAAAGTATACTGCATGTTTCCATGTTTTTTTAAGATTATAAGTATCTGTTTGATGAAATTCTAAAGTGGAATAAAATAAAACACATTTTATGTTGCCTTTGATCTTTAACTTGTAGCCTTATCTCCCAGGTCAGAGGGTACATTATTCAATTTCACTATATTTTGTGTAAAACCACTGTAGCGTTGAAGATGACTTTCAGTACAAATGTCATGGTACTTAAAGCTAAACCAGAATCTAGTTTTTCAGCTCCTTAATTAAAATCATAGTTTAAAATAGTCTGACAATATTATCTGTAGTCTTTCCAGTTGAACAGTGACAGAATTTTCACATCTTTTATTCAATCAAGCTTAGCAATCTTTCTATGGCTCTTTTATTTTCTAACACACCAAAACATTTCAAGAAGCAAAATACTTACTTTATATTTTTGTATTTAACGTCATAAGGAATGATCTCTCATTTCTTACTTCTCATAGATATAATACATAAACCTTACTCAAAAATTATTTTTACTTGCCTTACAGTCTGCTCCAAAGAAGGAAGAACGAAATAGCATAAACCCACCCAAGAAGCCCTCTGAAGATATAAGTGGATATGGGAGAATTTTGCTCAATCAAAAATACAGAGAAAGAAATTCTTCTGAATCCAACAGGGATAGAAAGATAGAATATCAAAGTAAATATTTCATAAAATGTTATGCTGTAAAAATGTAAATATTAATTTTAATATACTGCAGAAGAGGAATGCACAACAAATTAACACTTGTTGAATGATAAGGGATGAGTACCATATCCCAAGTGTAGTATTCAAATGCTACTTCATATTATTTCAAATTTTCAGGCTAAAAGTAATAACTATGTGTTTACACAAATACCTAGAAAAGATATCATTAAAGTAAGGGGTTTCAGAATTCTGTTGTTTTCACTTCTTTGTTGTTCAATTTTCATATAAGACCTCTACCAATAATTTGGGAACAGTGTTAAATTTATTTTATAACATGTAAACACTATCTGGAAATAAATTTGTGAAATAAATTCATTTAAGCTATATCTGAAATTGTAATTCAGTCCTTTAAAGGGGATATTAATATCCAGTTTCAACATTTTTTTAACAATAAATGTCACATTAATATTGACAAAAATACTGTGCACATTATGCACTAATCTGGGGTGGGTGTATATTTTGAAATTTCCTTACCATTTCACTCACTTTCTTCTGTAAAGAATATTTAGAAACCTTGAAAACAATAAGGGGAAAAAAAATCTCATGAAACCTTTTTAGTTATTTGTTATAAATTCCTTCTGATATTAAAATTGTATGTTATATAATGTGACGTGTATCTTATATGCAATTTTTTCCAGTGACACATTTTCAAAATGTTACTTACCATAACTTTATTCTCTATAACAAAAACAATACATTTATTTATTTATTCAACACATATTTATGGAGCACCTACTATATGCCAGCCATTTTCCTAGGATCCTGGGATACAACAATGAACAAAGTCCCTGCCCGTAACAAGCTTTCTGTCTAGTGGGGGTGGTGGTAGACAGACAATTAAACATAAGTAAAAAGTACAGAAGTTACAGAGTGACAACTACTATGAAGAAAAATAAAGCAAGAAGGACAGCAAGAAAACTCTAGGAGAGTCTGCTACTTAATATTAGCTCTTCGTTGAAAAAATTTTGATAAAATAGATAAGCATAGGGGAAAAACATTGTCTTAAACCATCTCACAAGCCAGAAATAACAATCATTAATACCGTGGTACTTCCAGATATTTTTCTATGTATTTATACTTTAAAAGAGAGTCAGTAGGGGGTAGAATAATAATATATGTACTATTTTGTAACCTATTTTTACTTAATATATAGCAAACACTTTTATATTACAAATTAATCTACAACACAAGTTTTTAATGGCTACACAGTATTCCACTGTTTAACTTTATACCATAGTTTATCAAATCACTCTCATTTTTGTAGATTTACCGAGTTTTCAGTTCTATGAAAGAATTCTGAAATAAACATGCTGTTACCAAGAAAACTCTGCAGTTATTCATTTTAGCAGAATAAATTCCAAGAAGCAGGACTCCTAAGATTTGTTCATTTTTATAGACTTAACAATTGTTATTACACACATAGTCCTCCAGAATGGTGGACCAAGTTAAACTCCAACTAGCCATGTATGAGTGCTTATTTACTTAAACTCACCTAATATTTGCTAAAATTGAAGCAAAAGTTCTTAAAATTACTTCACGTTTCCTGTGAAATAAATTTTTAGCATACTGCCTTGAACTAATAATTTTATTTCATTTTGGTGGAATGAGTTATATGTGATTCATTTCTTCAACAAATATTGAATGCTACTACAAGTAAAGCACTAATGTAGACATTGGGGGTATAGTATTGGACCAAAAAATCCTGTCCAGCTTAAATTCTGGGGAATGTAGATAATTAGCAATATAAATAAGTTAAAATATATAGTTCTATTAGATATTGATAAGTGCTAAGGAAAAATAATAAATCAGGGAAGGGGATTACACAGGATGGCCAGGAAAGTCCTTTCTGAGAGGGCAACTTTTGAGTAAAGACTCAACAGAAAGTAAGGAAGAGTATTCCAGCAAGTGCAAAGCCCCTAAGGTGGGCAAATGTCTTGTGTGTTCAAAGAACAGCAAAGAAGCCAATGTGGCTGGAAGATTTAGTAAGCAAAGGGAAGAACAGCAAAAGATGAGTTCACAGAAGAGTAGGAGAGGAGGTAGGGCCAAATCACTGTAGGTCTGTGGTGCATAATAATGGTTTACTCTGAATGAGACAGGAAGCCACTGAAGAGACCCAAGCACAAATGTGACAGAGCCTGACTTACTCCTTGAAAGGATCACTCTGACTGTTATATTAAAACTGAAGGAGAACAGAAGTGGAAGCAGGAAGAACATTTCATATAACTACTGCAATTGAGATGAAAGAGGATGATGAAAGAGGACTAGGGTGTTAGTAGTAGATGTAGTGAGAAGTGGTCAGATTCTGTATATACTCTGAGGGAAAAGCTGAAAAAAATCTGCAACAGGAAGAAGGGAGTTGTAATTAACAAAAACAGAAAAGACAAATAAGTTAGTTAGCTTTCAGGGCGAGATTTTAGGAACTAAGTTTTGGACATGTCAAGTTTGAGATGTCTTTTAGACATCCAATAGTCAATCCAGGCTGGAGTTGGGGCTGGAGATATACATTTGGAAGCCCTCTGCATGTAGACCCCATTTTAAAGAAATGAGACTAGATGAGATCAGAGTATTTTTAAGGCATACAGACAAAAGCAAAGTAAAAAGGTAGAGGTCATCTAGAAAAATAAGAGGAAAAAAAAAAAGACTGGCCTTGGGACTCAGATTGGAATCATATCTCCAGCTTTCCAGAATCTCCAGCTTGCAGACAACAGATCACGGCACTTCTCTGTCTCCATAATTGTGTGATCGTGTGAGCCAATTCTTCATAATCAATCAATCACCCTCTTTCTTTCTTTCTCTCTCTATATATACAGGTTCTGTTTCACTGGTGAACCTTCACTAATACAGCTACCATTAGCCAAAGATAAAACTGATAAACATAGAGCAAATTTACCAAATTCTTTCAGGTCACTGTTCTTCAAACATCAATATCTCTGCATTTTATTCTTTCTGAACCATGATTCACAGTTCTATTTTATCAACACCTCTAGAGCACTTTCCAACTTAAAAAACTACCATGTAGCTGCATTCCTATGTCAAATAAGTCAAATTTGAAAGTAACATAACTAGATTGACATGAAATCTTTTTACAGATGTTCTATATAATGATTATTCATTCTGAAATCACATAAAACTGGTTTATAATACCAGATATAGGCAGCTTTCTAATACTGGAACAAAACTATACTAACACTAATTAGTGTATTAACAACAGAAAGCAATTTGAAAGATAAAGTACAAATGTTTTCCTAGTTATAGCTATCCTTCACTTTTTGGAAAATTTTATGAAAAGTTTACTGTAAAGTACATTTGTTTAGAGCAAATCTATTTTCCCATTAAATTAATGGGATTTATGTTACTTGGGAATAAAGTCCTTTAAGTACTGTGCTAAAAATATTTAACCCCTCACCTTCCTGAACAACTCAGTCCCAAGTTCATTAGGTGGGGAAGAGGTGAAGGGGTAGTGGTGGCAGCATTCCAGAACAGGGTATCAGGCCTGAATGGGGAGTCAAAAGCTGAGTAGGGTGCTTAGTAGGCAGTGCTGAAAAAGGGCAACCCAGGTATCAGAGTTGAAGCAGGGAGAAGAGGGCATCCACATTAGGAAGGAGTAGCAGAATGGAGGCCTGATCAAGTACAGGGTAATTTATCAAATAAGTAAATATATTAAGAATAAAGAAAGTCATATTTCTTACTGTAACAGAAAAGAAATATATAAATATGGAAGGGAAATAAATTAAAATTAACCTTATGGTTTTGGATTGGAAATGGAAGTAATGTGAATTCATGGTTTTTGACATATATAGATTGATAGAGAAACAAACATAATTATAAATGTGTGTTTATATATTTGTGTGTATATAAATACATACATAGATTCCCTAGCTCTGTCTACTAAGAAGGTCTGAGACCAGTGACACCCCAATAGCAGTGAGTGTAACAATGCCCAGATCTGGGTGTCTACATTCCATTTTCCACTAAAAGGAACCAGGGCAATGTGGAGAAATGCTGTATTCCAGGGCAAGGTTACGTAAACTACAAGGTGATCCTGGAACATTTTGTTTTTACCTGAGAGCAGGAAAATGCTGAAAAAATGATAAAGTCATGTCCAAAAGACTGAAAAATCATCCTGAATGGACTCCTACTGGCCAAACTAATGATCATGTGAGGATCAAAATAAATAATGATAGTCACATATTTTTATCCATTGAATAAAATAAGAAACTACGATTCTAAACTGATATAAATAAATGAATATATTAAATGTTTGGAGAGAAACAGAACATTTCTATTCAAAGTACCTGCCTATAAAATACTCTGATTAGAAAGGGGAAAAGAATAACTTTCCAGTGGAGAAACTTGTCAGATACCACCTAAATCAAATGTTCAAAGTGAACATCACCAATAATAAGACAAACTGAAATCATCAGCTATCTGATAGAATTCAATTATAGGAATAAGGCCTTATTTCTGTAATATTCTTGCCAAAAATGCATAAACTATCTCTATTCATGAGGAAATATCCAAACAGAAACTGAGGGAGATTGGCACAACACTGTAAATCAACTATTTTTCAATTAAAAAAAAAAACAAAACAGAAATTGAGGGACATTCTACAAAATAACTAGACTGTGATCTTCAAGAGTTTCAAAGGCATTAAAATCATACAAAGACTGGGGAACTGTTCCAGACTGAAAGAGATCAAAGAGACATGACAACTAAATGCAACATAAGATTCTAAACTGGATCCTTTTGCTAGGACAACTGGTGAAAGTTGTCTCATGGGGCATGAGAATTAATTTACAATTATATATCAGTGTTAACTTCCTGATTTTATGGTTGTGTTATGGTTTTGTAGGACAATGTCCTTGATCATAGGAGAGATATGACAGTATTTGGGGTGACAGGGCATCAGATTGGCATATTACTTTTACTTTATTTTTTTTAAAATATTTATTTATTTATTTGTTTATTTGGCTGTGTTGGGTCTTAGTTGTGGCATGTGGGATATTCACCGCAACATGTGGGATCTTTTAGTTGCAGCATGTGCAGTCTTAGTTGCTGCATGTGGGATCTAGTTCCCTGACGAGGGATCAAACCCGGGCCTCCTACGTTGGGAGCACAGAGTCTTAGCCACTGGACCACCAGGGAAGTACCTGGCGTATTACTTTTAAATCATCCAAGAAAATAGTTCTCTGTAATGTATTTCTAACATCTCTGTAAGTTTATGATTCTCCAAACTACAAAATTTCCAAATATCTAAGAATTCCTTGTGGATAAATGCGCACAGTCAAAGCTCTAGGAATTTAGTTCCCTTTTATCACTGTGGTTAGGTAAGGCCTAATAAGATAAAGATTCAATAGTAGAAATAACACATTACGTATTAAATATGCCTTCAGTTCTGTGAGAGGAATTAATGTCTTAATTTATAAATTCAGTAAGCTTAAAATGAAGTGAAGTAGGGGCTTCCCTGGTGGCGCAGTGGTTGAGAGTCCGCCTGCCGATGCAGGGGACACGGCTTCGTGCCCGGTCCGGGAAGATCCCACATGCCCGTGGGCCACGGTCGCTGAGCTTGCGCGTCTGGAGCCTGTGCTCCGCAACGGGAGAGGCCGCAACAGTGAGAGGCCCACGTACCGCAAAAAAAAAATTAAGTGAAGCAGAGAATATAATACGTTATTGCTTCACAAAATGGTCTTGTTTGGGAAATGCTGATGTATTTCAATTTCCTCATTTTACCTAAAGGAAAATTGAGGTTCAAGAAGACAAAGAGTTACCACAGGATCATGTATAATAGTAAGCCTTTAATAGGCAGAAATAATTTATTTAAAATCTACAGGACACTCAGCAAAATTTAACCCTTAGGCATACTGTTTACATAAACAAAGTTTAATTTGTCAGGTAACTAAGATATAAGCAGGTTGCCCTGCTCTAACTAATTCCCTTTATTATTAGTTTTTAATATATATATATTTTTTAAATTTTATTTATTTATTATTTTTGGCTGCGTTGGGTCTTTGCTGCTGCACGCGGGCTTTCTCTAGTTGTGGTGAGAGGGGGCTACTCTTCCTTGTGGTGTGCGGGCTTCTCATTGTGGTGGCTTCTCTTGTTGCAGAGCACGGGCTCTAGGCGTGCGAGCTTCAGTAGCTGTGGCTTGCAGGCTCTACAGCGCAAGCTCAGTAGTTGTGACGCACGGGCTTAGTTGCTCCACGGCATGTGGGATCTTCCCGGACCAGGGCACAAACCCGTGTCCCCTGCACTGGCAGGCAGATTCTTAACCACTGTGCCACCAGGGAAGCCCTAACTAATCCCTTTAAAATCAAGTAACAAGGTACCATTTTAAATAGAAGTTAAACACATTCAAAGAATCCATTAAAGGAAAAATAATTCAGCTTTTGGTGTGTTGTGGTTTTGTGTCTGTTTGTTTCATTTTAGAATTCAGTAGGTAGAGTGGCTTGGCTATGAGCTTTTCAAGAAAAGGCATTATCTGATTTCTTATTCCTGCACATGGTAGGCACAACCTCATGAAAGGAAAAAAGTAGCAACCTAAGTAAAGGAGGGAGGGAGGTTGCTACATGATGGTTAAGAGGCTGTGAACTTTCTTTGCCTAATGGATTTATATCAGATCCATAATTAAAGAGGAAGTTTTTTTTCTTTAACTTGGAGGGGAAACACCAGAAGTATCTTCATTGTTCTACACTGTTCATATATCATGTTCATCCAGCCATATAGTAACATATACATCACCTGTACTATGTCACGGGCTGAACAAGGCAAAACAAATCCTTACAGCTCTTGCACAGAAGGTCAGCCATATGAAGAAATTTCTTTTGATTTGAAAATACTCATTACATTATCCAGATAATTAAACATGCATGAGTGGTATCAAATGAAATAATTTAAGAAAAAGTGCTAAAATAACAAAGCACTTATAACAAAATTGGCATATTTCTTTATTGGCATTTTAGTAGAAAAAAAAGTAACACTTTTTCAAGATTTATTCAGAAATAAGAGGTAAGTTATGCCTAGTTCAAGATACTGTAAGAAAACACATTAGAGTCTTCTATAATAGCTATAATGGTAATTTCGGTATACTCAATTATAAGAACAACTTTTTTAATTTAAATAATAAAAAAAAATGTTTACCTACTGGGGTCATTTTAAACTGGATATCTGAGGTATGATAAGAATCACTAAACTGTATAACTACATAAACTTTAAATAGTAGCCTTAAACCCCTATTTCTTTTCCATCAACTTTAAAGAATATTTCTGGATATCACCATGAACTTCATCTCACTGCACCTTTACTTTTTCATCAACAAGGTTAGTAACATTTAAGTTTTGTTCTGTAACCATAATTAAGTCTCCCATGCTTTGCTTATAGGTTAATTCTAAAAACTGGAAGTCAACAGTGTTTATGTTATTACAGTCAATATAGATATTGTTTAATGCAAAGCCTAACAGGGTGTTAATACCACATTTCCGTCGTATAGGTCCAATGTGCTACATGAAGGATGATTTTACTAGGGTCAGGACCTAAATATCTTCTCTTGTTTTAACCCATCAATTGCTCAAAACCATCCCAAATTTTAATTTACTTTATGCCTTAGTTATACGGTAATCTGTTTTCTCTGGAGTTTCTAATCACTTACTGCTTTGTTGCTGCTGTTGTTGAAGAAACAAGATATAAGGATTCTTTACTATATCACTAATATCTTCCAGCCTCTAATTCATCCAAATTGAGTCATGGAATCCATGCCCTTCTTTTTATTAAAAACATTCTTCTTGGAACTCATTGACATTTTGCTGTACTTAATTTTTATTCACTTTGTTACATCAAAGTAACAAATGAAATCCAAAATAAAAATTGCTTAATATCTCAAATGAGGAGAATCTAAATAGTGTTAAGACAACTGAATAACAACCTGAAAAAATATAGACTTAGATCCATATCTCATACTGTTACAAAGATAAACTTCAAATGATCAAAGATCTAATGTAAAATTTGAGTACTTAGATGTAATAAAAGAAAACATTGGCAAATCCTTTTTATAACTTTGTAGTTGTGAATGTCTTTCTAACCATGACAAACTCCAAAAGCCGTAAAAGAAAAATAAATAATTTATAGCAAATGTTAAACAAAAAGCCAAACAAACAAAATCAAAATACAAATGACAAACTGAAGAAACAATCTGAAGCCCAGAACACAAACAAAAAGGGCTTATTTCAGAGAAATATAAAGAATTCATGGGAGTGACATCAGAAAGATGGTAGACCAGGAGGTCCCAGCCTTCCCACACCCCCACATGATTTAACAAGTACCTAAAAATGAAAATAGTTCTGGAAGAGCTCTGGAGTACTATTAAGAAGCTGCAGCAACCCAGTAGAGCACAAAAAAACAAGGATGTCTGAATAGAAAAGTATAGGAAGCATTTCACCTGTGTCATTCAATCGTCTAGGTTCATACAGCTTGGCACCAAAAGAAATGCCCTCAGCAACAACTCCCCCCAAATAGGAGAAAAGGAGAGCAGGAAGACACCAGCAGCCTTCACCACCAAGGACCTCAACAGCCCTCATCACTACCATGGACACCAGCAGCTTTCACCTCCAAGGACACTGACAGTCTTTGCTAATGTCTACACCTACCTGAGCTGATGGAGCTGCCTGGAGCCCAGGCCACTGTGCCCTTTCTTGGAACCAGAAGCATCATTGCTCCCCAACCAAGCCAGAGCTGCTAGACCCAGCACTACACCTGGCACCACCACATATGCCACCCAGCCAGCATCCTCACATCCACCAGTAGGTCAAGGTTTATACCCACCAGAGCTAGTCCAAAAACTCTGAAAGAGGTCACTGCTCCTTCAATGCACAAACACCAACAAACGGCTACAAGGAACACAAAAAAATCAAGGAAACATGACACCATCAAAGGAATACTACAAATTTCCAGTAACTGTCCCCAAAGAACTGGAGATCTATGAACTACCTGACAAAGAATTCAAAATAACTGTTTTAAAGAAGCTCAGCAAACTACAAGACAACACAGATAGATAACTCAAAAAAATCAGGAAAATATTACATGAATAAAATGAGAAGTTCAATAAAGAGATAGAAGTCATAAGGAAAGAACCAAAAAAATTCTAGAGCTGAAGAACACAATGAATGAAATGAAAAATGTAATAGCTTCAACAGCACACTCAGTGGAACAAAAGAAATAAACCAGTGAACTCAAAGACAGATCATTTTAAATTATCCAGTGAAAAGAAAAAAGAATGAAAGAGGGTGAAGAAAGGCCATATGATTTATGGAACAACATCAAAAGATAAAGGGAGAAGAATTTTAAAAATCACTATAAAAAACATCAAATAACAAAAGAAGACAAGAGAGGAAGAGATGTACAACACAACTAAAACAGAAAACAATCAACAGAATGACAACAGTGATTCCACACCTATCAATAATTACTTAAATGTAAATGGATTAAACTCTCCAATAAAAAGGCACAGAGTGGCTAAACAAATTTTTTTTAAATCCAGTGATACATC
Organism: Tursiops truncatus; assembly: GCF_011762595.2. Taxonomy (NCBI): domain Eukaryota; kingdom Metazoa; phylum Chordata; class Mammalia; order Artiodactyla; family Delphinidae; genus Tursiops; species Tursiops truncatus. Next base: position 82,845,462 of record NC_047041.1, read on the forward strand.
TGTAAGAGACTCACTGTAGATTTAAGGACACATGTAGACTGAAAGTAAAAGGATGAAACAGATATACCAAAGAGTAACCAAAAGAAAGCAGGGGTGGCTAAACTTATATCAGATAAAATAGACTTTAAGTCAAAACTGTCTTTAGAGACAAAGAAGGTCATTCTATAATGCCAAAGAGTCAATTCAACAGGAAGATATAATAAGTATATATGTACCCAACATCAGAGCACTTAAATATACAAAGCAAACATCAACAGATCTGAAGAGAGAAACTGACAAAACTACAATGATAGTAGGAGACTCCAGTACCTCACTTTCCATAATGGATAGAATATCCAGACAGAAAATCAATAAAGAAACAGTTGATGTGAACATCATTATAGGTTAAATGGACCTAACAGACATATACAGAACTTTTCACTCAATAGAAGGAGAATACACATTCTTCTCAGGCACACATGGAACATTCTCCAGGATAGATCATATGTCTACCATATGGTGTATCACAGAAAAGTCACCTTCTATGTGATAGGTCGTCAAAAAAGTCTTAAATTTGAGAAGATCAAAATCATTCCAAGTATCTTTTCTGATCACAGTGGAATAAAATTAGAAATCATTAACAGTAAGAAAACAGGAAAATTCACAAATACATGGAAACTAAACAACATACTCTTGAACATTTGTTATGTTAAAAAAAAGGAGAATTTTAAAAGTATCTCAAGACAAAACAAAAACAATAACACAACATATCAATACTTATGGGATGCACCAAAAGCAATACTAACAGGAGATTTCATAATGATAAACGCCTACATTAAAAAAAAAAACCTTGAATAAACAACTTAACTTTACATCTCAAACAACTAGAAAAAGAAGAACTAGGCCAAAATCAGCAGAAGGAAGAAAATAATAGAGATTGGAACAGAAATAAATCAAATAGCAAATACAAAAACAAATGAAAAAAAACAATGAAATTAAGAGTTGGTTTTTTGGAAGAATAAGCAAAATTGACAAACTGTTAGCTAGACTAAGAAAATGACAGAAGAATCAAATAAACAAAATTAGAAATGAAAAGGAGACATTACAATGGATGCCTCAGAAATAAAAAGGATCATAAGAGACTATTATGAACAATTACATGCCAACAAATTCTCCCGTTAAAAGAAATAGAGGGCTTCCCTGGTGGCGTAGTGGTTGAGAGTCCGTCTGCCGATGCAGGGGACATGGGTTCATGCCCCAGTCCGGGAAGATCCCACATGCCCGTGGGCCATGGTCACTGAGCCTGCACGTCCGGAGCCTGTGCTCCACAACGGGAGAGGCCACAACAAGTGAGAGGCCCGCGTACCGAAAAAAAAAAAAAAAAAAAAAAAAGAAATGGATAAATTCCTAGAAACATACAACCTACCAAAACTGAAGATTGATGAACTAGAAAAACTGAACATACCAATAGCAAATGAGGATACTGAATCAGTAATTTAAAACCTCCCAACAAAGAAAAGCCCAGGACTAGATGGCTTCATGAAAGAACTCTACCAAACATTTGAAGAAGATTTCATACAAATCCTTCTTAAATTCTCCCAAAACACGGAACAGGGAACATTTCCAAACTCATTTTATGAGATCATCATCATTCTGTTGACAAAACCAGACAAAGACACTACAAGAAAAGAAAACTACAGGCCAGTATCTATGATGAACATAGATGCAAAAATCTTCAATAAAATTCTAGCAAACAAAATTTGAAAGCATATTGAAAGGATCATACACCATTACCAAGTGAGATTTAATCCCTGGGTTAAAAGGATGGTCCAACATATGCAAATAAATCAATGTGATACACCACACTAATAGAATGAAAGAAAAAAAACCACATGTTCGTCTCAATAGATGTAGAAAAAGCATTTGACAAAATTCAACATCCATTCATGATAAAAACTCTCAACAAAATAGGTATATAAGAAATTTACCTCAGCACAATAAAGGCCATTTATAAAAAACCCACAGTGATCATCATAATCAAACCAGTATAAGGCAAGAGTGCCTATTCTCACTTCTATTCAACAGAATACTGGAAGTCCTAGCCAGAGCAATGAGAAAAGAAAAAGAAATAAAAGGCATCCAAATCACAAAGGAATAAGTAAGATTATCTCTATTTGAAGGAAACATAATCATACATATAGAAAACCTTAAAGACAACAAAAAAACTGTTAGAACTAATAAATGAATTCAGTAAAATTGAGGATACAAAATCAGCATACAAAAATCAGCCACATTTCTATACACAAACAACAAACTATTTGAAAAGAAAATTAAGAAAATAATCACAATAGCAACAAAATGAATAAAATATTTAGGAACAAATTTAAGCAGAGTGGTTAAGGTCTGTACACTGAATATTATAAAACATTGATAAAAGAAATTTAAAAGGCACAGATAAATGTAAAGGCATACTGTGTTCATGGATGGAAAATTAAATATTGTTTAAATGTCTGTATTACCCAAAGTGATCTCCAGATTCAGTGCAATCCCTATCAAAATCACAATGCCAGTCTCTACAGAAATAGAAGAAACAATCCTAAAATTTATATAGAATCATGAAAGACCCTGAATGGCCAAAGCAATCTGAGCAAGATGAACAAAACTGAAGACATTATACTTCCTGATTCCAAAATATATTTCAAAGCTACAGCAATCAAAGCAGCATGGTACTGACAAGAAACAAAACGAAAGCAAAACCAAAACCAACATGAGACATATCGACCAATGGAACAGAATAGAGAGCCCAGAAATAAATCCACATATCTGTAGCCAACTGATCTTCGACAAGGACACCAAGAACACATAATGGAGAAAGGATAGTGTTCAATAAATGGTGTTGGAAAAACTGGATATCCACATGCAGAACAATGAAACTGGACCCTTACCTCATGCAATATACAAAATTTCATACCATAAACAAAAATCAACTCAAAGTGGATTAAAGACTTAAGCATAAGGCTTCCCTGGTGGCGCAGTGGTTGAGAGTACGCCTGCTGATGCAGGGGACACGGGTTCGTGCCCCAGTCCGGGAAGATCCCACATGCTGTGGAGCGGCTGGGCCCGTGAGCCATGGCTGCTGAGCCTGTGCGTCCGGAGCCTGTGCTCTGCAACGGGAGAGGCTACAACAGTGAGAGTCCCGCGTACCACAAAAAAAAAAAAAAAAAAAAAAAATGACTTAAACATAACTCCTGAAACCATAAAACTACTAGAAGGAAATTTAGGAAAAGAGCTTCTCAACATTAGGCAATGATTTTTTAGACATGACACCAAAAGCACAGGAAACAAAACCAAAAATAGACAAGTGGGACTGCATGAAACTAAAAAGCTTCTACACAGCAAAGGAAATAAGCAACTGAGTGAAAAGGCAACCTATGTAATGGGAGAAACATTTGCAAACCATGTATCTGAGTAGGAGTTAATATCCAAAATGTAGCAGGAAGTCATATACACACTCAATAGCAGAAAACCCCAAATAACCCAATTAAAAAATGAGCTGAAGACCTAAACAGACATTTCTCAAAGAAAGACATACAAATGACGAACAGGTATATGAAAACATGCTCAACATCACTGATAATCAGAAATGCAAATCAACCTCACAATGAGATTACCTCACACCTATCAGAATGGCTGTGATCAAAAAAGACAAGAGATAAGAAATGCTAGTAAAGATGTGGAGAAAAGGAATCCTTGTACTACTGTAATCAGACTAAAGGAAGAAAGCTTTTCAACTGCTTAAATAAATCCACACTACAGTGTGAATTACCTGATTCAGGTAGTAACCATCAAGATCCTTCCACTGTAAAAAAATTACTTTGCTCTTTGTAATTAATATTATCTATAGGGTGATACTCTGAAATCACGTGACTATCTTTTCCCCCAACAATCTCTATTTTACTTTTTATCTCTTTTTATTGTCTTCCCCATTAGAATGTAAACTCCACAAGGGCAGAGGTTTTTGACCCTTTTACTCGCAGCTGTATTCCCAGTGCTTAGAGCAGGGTTTGGCACATAGTAGACCTTCATAAATATGTATTGAATGATTCATCATCTGTTGTATACCTCTGTATTCTGTTGTATACCTCATACCTCTGTATGAGACTGAATGATTTAAAGGCAAAGTGATGTTTCCTTCATCTTTGTATTTGTAGAAAATAAGCATAGTACTTAGCAAATAATAATAACAATAAATGCTATTTTATGTTAATTTTTAAGGACCATAGATAAATCAGTTATAATATATAGGCCTAACTTGCTTTTGTCATCTATAAAGTGCTAAAAATAACATATATCTCATTATATTACTGTGAGAAATAATGAAAGTTATGTTAATATTTCCTTTTAAAATAAAAGATAAAGCAAAAATCCTACTAATTTGAAATCCAAGGCTCTCAGGAAAAAGTACTAAATTATATATATGAATTTTTTTCAGCTTCACTTTGCTACACTACATGTTTACAGCATTTTACTGATACAATGCTAAAATACCAAATTACTTTTCAAGCAATACTAAGTTACTTTACCTGTAATGCCTTTAATGTTTCCTTCAATCCTTCTATTTCTTTTTCTTTTATTTCTGTAGCAAGTTGATATTTTCCCTTCAAGTAAAAAACTATATTTCAGTACTTTCCAATGTAAGTGACATTATTAACAGGGAGAACAAGAGTTCAAGAACCAAAATCTCTACTTGCAACCTAATACTTCACAGAATTTAAACATGTATCTGTACTACAACTTGTATTTCTAATGACTTCAAGATATCATAAAATTACAATAAGGTCTATACAAGGTTACAAATATCATGAAATGGAAAATCTCATTACAACAATAAATCATTTTATCAGTAGAGCATTCCTGAGAACTTATGGATACTATATAATTAAGTATTTAATTCATATGGCTAGAATAAATATATTCTAATCAATAAGACACAAGTACATTTGTTTTATAAATATAAGGATATGAGAAAAATTTTTAAAGAAAGTCTTTTGCTAAAAATAACTCTAAGTTTTAATATTATAAATGACATGTCCTTTGATATAATAAAAACATGTATGAACTATTGAATAGCTAGAGAAAACATTTAATGCCACATGAATTTCTAGCATTGCTCAGAGTTGTATACTCTTTTCCTGTTGGTCTGCATGCAGATGCAAATCATCTTACTGTTTTTTAAAGAAGGTAATTTCATTGAAAAGGCACTAAAAATATACTTAATAGAAACACTGCAGTATAGTGGAAAGAGCATTAATTTAGGGGCTGAAGAAATCTAGGTTCTAGTCCCAGCTTTGCCACTTCAAAATGGGAGCTTCAGCAAGTCATTCATATCTTACTAGGCCTCAGTACTCTCAACTGTAAAATGATAAGAGCTCAAGTAACATGATTCCCTTAGGTCCTTTCTGTTTCTAAAATTTTAAGAAATTAACAGTATCCATTTGTTCATTACCAATGCTCCTTTCCATTATGGTGAACAACTGATAATTAAATGCATTTAAGCTATGTTTCAAATTATTAAAAAATTAATATATACCTTTTCTTCTTCCAAGGCACACATCTTCATTTGCAACTGATAAAGAATTTTAAAAATTAAAATACAGGTAAGTGAAATGTTACCAGGGATTTACACTGGTCAGTGAGACTACAGAAATGTTTTACATGTCTATATTGTTTGAACTTAGTACAATGTGATTATGCTACTTTTACACTGAGAAAATAAATAATAAAAGGTATAAAAGGGGGAAAAAAGATAGTCACCAAAGAAAATGAACAATTTAATCTCATGATCAGAGCACCAATCATCCTTGAAAGTTTAGTTTTTCCCTCCAGTTTTTTTTAAATGTTTCAATATTTTGCCATCTACTCATAAACAATAACATATAACATTTTCTGAAGGCATACTTTTATAAAATTGGTATCATTTGTATTTGCACTGACAGTATTTTCTGAAATTTTTTTTAAATGCATGTGTTAGTCTAATAAATAAATAATGACATTTAAAACTAGGGTGAACTTGCCAAAGGAAACTAAATATTCCAAGCAACACAAGGATACTAGCCAAAGTTGTCAAGAAATAAAATTTTTCTTTGGAATTTCTCCATCTCATTTTCCATATTCCTCACTTACCTTCAAGAATCCTTTTTTTTAAGAGAAAGAAAAGAAGAAAAGAAATTTTTAAAAAAAGAACCCAATAGCACTTTCTCCTTTACCCTTCAATTACCTGGATATTTCTTCTTGCCCAGAGTCCCTTGTGGTAACAGAGACATAGAACTGCTCTCTCCTAAAGAATACTATGCTGTACATTTGGTTTCTGCTTCCTCACCCTTCAATTAAAACTCTTATAACTTAGGTAAAGCCAATTTCAGACTATAAGGAAGTTTATCATCTGCTTAAACAAATCCACACTACAGTGTAAATTACCAATAACCTTAACCCACTAGTGATTAGGTTATATAGGTTTATTTCTTTTTATGCATTTCTCTCTGAACACACACACTTGTATGGAGATAAAAACAAAAAAGGGGGAAGGAAAAAGGAAAAAAAAAATGGTGATGTTGGCATGGCTATAAGGAAAAGCACTTCCAGAGTACATTTTCCATAGGCACATTTCTTACACTTCTATTTTATAATTAGGAACTGAAGAGAAATGTGAGGTAGTAAAGAAGAGCTATAGAATTCAAAATAACAGAAGGAGTTGTTCTTCATTTCTTTAAAATATATTTTTTTCAATTCTTCTACTGATCTTTCTTAGTTGTTAGTAGTTGATATTTATGGAGGTGCATGATAATCACATCTCTTCATCCTTTACATCTCCCTACTTGCATTTCAGCTTTTCACCAGTGTTATAATGTTAGCTTGCGTAAAGAAGTAATGTGGAAAAGGTAAGCTCCTAAGATATGCTAATTAAAGACAGAAAAGGGAGAAGGGAGAGAAAGAGCAAGAACACACTAACATATTTTATTTAGGACCAATGAAAACACATCTCCAAGAAAATAGTATTCCTAATTTCTTTCCTTAACTAAATCATTCTACTACATTATTATCAGTTGTGATTCAGAATAATCTTATTTCCTGCTTCCAATAATAACCTTTTTGTTCTCAGTGAGTATCCAGAACAACCTGTCATAATATTCATGAGAAGTGGGAAAAGTGCAATATTTAAAACTGTAATGTTTGTCTATCCTTATGAAATTACCTGCTTTTTAAAAACTGCCATTGCTTCTTTGTGTTGCTTTGTTAATGTTTCCTTTTGATTCTGAAGAGTTTCCTATTTTAAAATCATGAAAAGTTAAAACAGATTCTAGCCACTTTCAGTTTTAAATTTTAATTGGGTTCACAAATTAAAGTTAAACATATTCATTGCACATATTATTTTATGCTCTTAAAATGTAACTTATGAAAATTTTATTTTTTTTTAACTGTCATGGACTCAGCATACAATAATTTTGCTTCCAGTTGCTTCTTCATGATAAAACATATTGCTCTCTAAAATTTTAAACTCTGAATATAGCTTAAAGTTTTCTTCAAGAAAATATCTTTCACCAAAAGTTATTAAAATTAAGTCTAATATACAAGCAGACTATAGTCTTATTACAGTTTCCAAAAAAACCAATTTTATTATCTAAGCACAAATGTTTACATGGTAACATATGATTTTTTAAATTCACTGAAATAATTTTTTACAAAACCAAAACTACCACAGGGCATTTTTGAAAAAAAAATCCATGTATACAATTCCATTTCTTTCCCCTCCACCTTTTTTTGGTACAAGTTGTGTGTCCTGTCCTTTAGATTCAAGATGAATTTTTTCTTCTATCTTTATCAAATAATTCTCATAATTTAAAAACTTAGAGCTAAAACTGGCAACCACTTTCAAATGCTTCTGTTATTTTACTCCATGATTCTACAATTTAAAAAATTTATCTACTGACCTCCTATATGATAGCTTTCTTATATAACCATAATCCTACATGTCCTCCGTCTATTCTTCCAACAGAATTATAAAAATTGTGGCTTAAATCAACAGTCAGTATTTATACTCTTATAATTGCAATTTTTATTCAATGCTAAGCCATATGGTATATCATGATTACATTTCTTTTTTTTTAATTAATTAATTAATTTATTTTTGGCTGCATTGGGTCTTCGTTGCTGCGTGTGGGCTTTCTCTAGTTGCAGTGAGCGGGGGATACTCTTCCTGGACCCAGGTTTGAACCTGTGTCCCCTGCATTAGCAGGCAGATTCTTAACCACTGCACCACCAGTGAAGTCCCATGATTACATTTCTATATATACAAGTTTTATTTTTCCTGAAGTTAGCAATTACTTTAAAATATTTTAATTCCCATAACTAATTTTGAAAAATAATACTGCCAGTTCCAAGGTCTGTATCAATTGGTTCATATGCTCAGAAGCAAAAAATAAAGAATAGAAAAGGCAAAGTGAGAAGATCCCAAGAATGACTTAGGAAATCCCAAACTGCATAGGAAAACAGACATTTTTTTTTTTAATTTTTAAATTTTTGGCCATGCCACGCAGCTTGCAGGATCTTAGTTCCCTGACCAGGGAATGAACCCGGGCCCTGGCAGTGAAAGCACCGAGTCCTAACCACTGGACTGTCAGGGAATTCTCCGGAAACCAGACCTTTAGAAAAGCTGTAGATATTGGACGAAATTTTTCAGAGGATATTGCCCAGTTTTCTTATAAAAATATATTAGACTCTACTCCTGCAAACAAGGAAAGAATGAATTTATAGGACACTTCAGGGATAAATCCTTTGAGGAGCAGATTCTGAAGTAAATATGAACTCCAGCTCTCTCCCCGTCTTTTGTGAACAGCTGTAAATCTAGAAATAGATTTAATATGCAACAAAAACTGGAATGGGAAATAGCCCCATTACTAGATCTCCAAATTCAGATCTTCAAAAAGCCTTAGAACAAAAGAAGAATAAACTGGTACCCTTACAGATAAAACAATTTAATACTCCTACTCCTGTCATCAAGCATGAGAGGAGTGAGTCTCATGGTAAAGACACCTGTAGATACTTATTATAAGCAGAAAAGACACTGGGGAAAAAAAACATCCTGAACTAGCTAAGAAAATGAAGGGAAAAAATACCAGGTGGGCAAATCAATGTCACTGCTCTGACACACACCCAACTTCCCATTTATTCCTCAAACTTGCAAAGAGCAATTTCTCTAAATATTAAAAGAAACATGGACATTTTATTCATACCATAAACTCTGGCAACATCATATAACCTTTCCCTCAGGGTCAATGAGCTACTCAAATAGGGTGTATCTCTAATAATCCAAAGATACTCGTCCCGTTTTAGCCCATAACCGTTATCCTTGGATTCTCAAGTGAGGAATATTATTTTCTCCTTTATGACGCCACACCCATTAACTTAAAAGATAGGAATCTACTATGCAAATAGAATTGAAAAATTAAACTCCTGTTTTTTTGGAGGAGGAGTTTTTTTTTTGTTTGTTTGTTTGTTTGAAGATTCCTCGGGATTCTATTCACAATCAGATCATAGCTTATTTGGATATTGACTTAGGTACCTGTGTGTACCATGGAACCAAATTAAAGATCTCCATGAAGTGGACTCTTTGTGGGCTAAATGTCTTAACTGATATTGGCAGCAGGGTTCAGACTGACCCATCTAAACCTCTACTTAACTTTATATAATACTTCTAAAACCAGAAACGAAGAAGAACTAAAGTCAATTGTCCTAAAGCCTAATAAAGAAAGGATGAATCAATCATACCTATACCAGTTTTAAAATTTTGACTTGTTCCCCAGTCAAAAACCCAATGGGTGAAGATTTAAGACCTTAAGGCCATAAATAAAATATCAATTTCCCCAATTCATTGAGCCCAGATACTATTTTATCTTTAGTGCCACCTGACTCTACATACTTGACTACTATATATTTATCTGTGTTCTGCTTTCTATGGCGCCCCTTTAGATCAAAATAGTTTTACCTGTTTGTTCTGTCCTGGGAGAGTCAACAATTTACCTGGACAGTTATGCCTCAGTGGTTTACTGAGGAACTTAGGGACCTTAAACCTCCCTGTAAACTCTACACTTACACAATATGCGGGCAAGCTTTCGTTATGTTCTAAAGATGAAGAGAGCTCTAAGACTGACTCCATTTATCTATGTACTGTTTTAGCTCAGAAAGGACATGAGAATTCCAAAAAAAAGTTTAGTATTTTGTAAGAATGAAGTGCATTATTTAGGGTATAATTTATCCCAAGGGGGTAAATCTATTATTCCTGATAAATTATGAGCCCTTCAATACTTTCCAAGGCTGGTTACTAAGAGAAAATTAAGAAGTTGTCCAGATTACACTGGCTACTGTAGACACTGGGTTCCAAACATCTCTGAAATTGACACATTTCTATATAATTTAAGTCCTCAATAATGGAACCTTTCCCTTAGGAACTTAAACACGGACAAGAATTTTGTGATTTAAAAATAACTCTCAACAGCCCCCCTTGCACCCCCACAATTGGGGCCCTCCAAATTGTCATAAAGCTTTCTATCTATTTGTATCTGAGCAATGTAGACAAGTGCTTAATACTCTAACAGAACACCACAGGTATCATCAGGGCCCAACTGCTTACTACAATCTTCCCCTCAACCCAGTGAGGGGAAAATCCTACTCTTTATCTAAGGATAGTAATAAGCAGCAGCCAAACGAGTAGAGGCCTCTACTGACTTGGTTTAAGGATCTTGTTTAAATTTGATGGTTCTGTATGCTGTACAATCCTGGACGCTACTGAAAACACACTTCTTGGCAAGCAGGCTTACATCCTATGAACTTTTTGTTATTTTCTCCCTCACACATTTCAACTCAGTGCTATACTTTAAAGATTGCTACTCTTTTCCCATTACCCAAAGAAGGGGAATTCCATGAGATCTAACCTCTGTCCAAACAATGACTATGCCTCAAATGGATTTATTAGAAACTCCTCCTAGAAAATCTAGGTTTAATATTATTTGTTGATATATCATTTTTTATAACTGAAATGGGAACTAAGGCAAGATATACTGGAACAGTCTCAACTGACCCCTAAAACATGACTCCTTACCAGAAGTAAAACCAGCCCTGATGACAGTACTTACCCTCTCAGCAGAGCTTGCCAATTGTCAAGAGATAAGAGAGTTAACAAAAAACTAATATTAGGTATACCTTTCGGAGTAGTCCATGATTTTGTAATACTGTAGAAACAATGAGAGTTTCCAACCTTAATAGGAATCCCAATGTAAAATGAACAACAGTTTTAAGTACTTTTAAGTACTCTAATGCTTCCTAAGGAGGTGGCTATCATGAAGCCACACTATTAAGGGATAACAAAGGCTAAAAGAAATATCCTAGGTTTATCTTTATGACACACAGGCAGCCCTCAATCAGGTCCTGGCCCCATTATACTCTAAAAAGCTAAATCTTTCTGGAGATTAAAAAATCCTATTTTGGAATGCCCACAACTGGCTCCAAAATCTGAAAAGAATACATGGTTGTAAAGTACAAGAGAATCCCTGGCACTTTCAGGACAGACACTTGGTGGCACCAGAGAACCTTGACGAAACTCTGCAAACATATTTTACAAGGAATTACCCATCAGAGCAAGGACATATTGAAAACAATATTCAATTAGCATTGGTGGGGAAATTTTACTAAGATTTTTGAGGATGTCTCTGGTGCAAATCTCATCTGTCTCCCTCACAATCCTAGTAAAACTGTTATCCTTGTAAATCCAAGCTTCAGGACCCCACTGAACATGTCCAAATGGACTTCCTAAAATAAACCCCTACACTGGGTTCTGAATATGTTCTGATCATTGCTTGCTACTTCTCTGGATGGATTAAAACTTTTTCTTGAGAGAGAGCTATAATTATGAGAGTAGGAAAAAAATTACTTGATTTTGTGTTCCCAACATGAGGATCTCCAGTAACAGAGGCACTCATTTTACTGGACCTGTTTTTAGAGAACTCTGCAAAGCCTTGCCATTTATTTAGAAATTTCATTGCCCCAATTATCCCCAATCTTGAGGAAAAGTAGAGAGAATTAATGGCACCTTAAATCTGACATTCTTGAACTTCCATGACCAAGAAGGTTATGTCTGACTCTCAAGACTATTAAGTCCACAGTCTCTTATACTTCACTGGCTTCTACCATACACACCTATTAGAGGTTACCACATGAAACTGGCTACTTGTGCCCCAATCTTGGACATTTTCTTACTTCAGACAAACCTGGCAAAGTACTCCAAGGACTCAGGAAATATACTTCATAGTCTTATCACCATCTCACATAAGTTGCCTTTCCTCTACATGATCTAAAATGCAGATAAACATAAGTTGAGAGAGTTCATTACGATTAGACCTGCCCTGCAAGAAATAATATGATTCCTACAGGTTGAATTGAAAGGACAAGAGAGAGCAACTCAAAGCCGTATGAAGAAATAAAAATCTCAGTAAAGGTAAATACATGAGCAATTTATAAAAGCTAGTATTACTCTAACAGCAGTTTTTATTTATTTTTAAAGAAACTAATACTTTTTTAAAAAAGACAATTATTAGGCTAAAAGCTAGTATTACTGTACCTTTGGTTTGTAACTCCATATTTGCTTTCTACATAATTCAGAGACTAATGTATTTTTAAAACTACTAGTTTACGGGCTTCCCTGGTGGCACAGTGGTTGAGAGTCCGCCTGCCGATGCAGGGGACACAGGTTCGTGCCCCAGTTCGGGAAGATCCTACGTGCCGTGAAGCAGCTGGGCCCGTGAGCCATGGCTGCTGGGCCTGTGCGTCCGGAGCCTGTGCTCCGCAACGGGAGAGGCCACAGCAGTGAGAGGCCCGTGTACCGCAAAAAAAAAAAAAAAAAAACAACCCTACTAGTTTATTCTCTTGAGCACACAATATATAAAGATGTAATTTTATAATATCAACAACTGAAAGGGGTGTAGCTGGAGTTATAAAGGAATAGAGTTCTTGTATGTTATTGACATTAAGCTGATACAAATTCAAATTAGAGTGCTATAATGATAGATGCTAACTGTAATCCTCACGGTAACCATTAAGGAAATAGCTAGAGAATATACACAAAAGGAAATGAGAAAGGAATTTAAACATCTCACTACAAAAACATCAACTAAACACAAAAGATGATGGTAATGCAGGAAATGAGGGACAAAAACTATCAGACACATCGAAAACAAATAGCAAAATGACACAAGTTAGTTGCTCCTTATCAGTAATTACTTTAAATGTATATTTTAACTCTCTCACCTAAAGACAAAAATTGGAAGAATGGATAAAAAGCATGATCCAATTTTATGCTGTCTACAAGAGACTCACTTTAGATCTAAAGACACAAACAGGTTGAAAGTAGAAAAATGGAAAAAGATATTCCAATAAAATAATAACCAAAAGAACAAAAAAAAAAAAAACAAAATTAAAAATGGCCTTTAAATTTTAAGAAGTTACATTAGACAAAGAAAGATATTATATATCCATAAAACGTTCAATAAGGAAGAAGATATAACAATTATAAGCATTTATGAACCAAATGACAGACCATCAGAATATATGAAGCAGGGCTTCCCTGGTGGCACAGTGGTTAAGAATCTGCCTGCCAACACAGGTTTGACCCCTGGTCTGGGAAGATCCCACATGTAATGGAGCAACTAGGCCTGTGTGCCACAACTACTGAGCCTGTGCTCTAGAGCCTGTGAGCCACAACTACTGAGCCCACATGCCACAACTATTGAAGGCCACATGCCTAGAGCCCGTGCTCCACAACAAGAGAAGACACCACAATGAGAAGCCCTCACACTGCAAGAAAGAGTAGCCCCCACTTGCTGCAACTACAGAAAGCCCACTCACAGCAACGAAGACCCAATGTAGCCAAAAATAAATAAATTTTTAAAAAAGAAAAGAATGGGAGAGATCCCCCCTCCCTTTAACAGAACAGAAAAACAATAGAGAAAATAAGTGAAATTAAAAATTGGTTCTTTGAAAAGATAACAAAATTGATAAACCTTTACCCAGATGGACTAAGAAAAACAGAGAAGACTCAAATTACTAAAATCAGAAATGAAAGTGGGGACATTACTACTGATTCTGCAGAAATAATAAGTATGATGAGAGTACTATGAACAATTGCATGCTAACAAATTGGGTAACCTAGATGAAATGGAGAATTCCTAGAAATGCAAAACCTACGAAGACCAAATTATGAAGAAATAGAAAATTTTAAGAGACTATAGGAGACTGAATCCATAATCAAAATCTCCCAATACAGAAAAGCCCTGAACCTGATGGCTTCACTGGTGAATTCTACCAAACATTTAAAGAACTAACAGCAATCCTCCTCAAACTTTTCCAAAGAGTTGAATAGGAAGGAACACTTCCTAACTCATGCTTGATGCCAGTATTACCTTGATACCAAAACCAGATGAAGACACATCAAGAATACTACAGACCAGTACCCCTGATGAACACTGATGCAAAAATTCTCAAAAAAATACTATCAAACTGAATTCAGAAGCATATTAAAAGGATCATACACCATGACCAAGTAAGATTTATCCCTGGGATAAGAGAGTTCAACATACAAAAAAATCAGTCAATGTAATACACCACATTAACAGAATGAAGGCAAAAAAGCACATAATCATCTCAACTTATGCAACAAAAAGAATCTGACAAAATTCAGTACCCTTTCATGGTAAAAAAAAAAATCAACAAACTAGGAATAGAAGGAAACTACCTCAGCATAATAAAAGCCATATTTGAAAACCCCACAGTGAACATAATATTCAATGGTAAAAAACTGAAAGCTTTTCCTCTAAGATCAGGAACAAGGCAAGGATGCCTACTTTCACAACTTGTATTCAACATAGTACTGGAAGCACTGGTTAAAGCAATGAGGCAAGAAAAAGAAATCCAATTTGGAAAGGAAAAAAAATTATCTGTTTGCATATGATATGATCTTATATGTAGAAAACCCTAAATATTCCACAAAAAACCTGAATAAATGAATTCAGCAAAGTAGTACGATACAAAGTCACACAAAAATCAATTGCATTTCTATATGCTAACAATGAACTACCCAAAAATGAAATTAAGAAAAAAATTAGATTTACAATAGCACTAAAAAGAATAAAATACATAGAAATTAACTTAACGAAGGAGATGAAAGACTTGTACAATGAAAACTACAAAACACTGCCCAAAGAAATTAAATTAAAAATAAAAAATACACACAAATCTTTTGCTCTGGGATTAGAAAACTTCATATTTGTAAGATAATACTATCCACAGTTATCTACAGATTCAAGGTAATCTCTATCAAAATCCCAATAATATTTTTTGCAGAAATAGAAAAACCCATCCTAAAATTCATATGGAATCTCAAGGAACCCAAAATAGCCAAATAATCTTGAAAAAGAAGATCAAAGCTGGGGGACTCACACTTCCTAATTTCAAAACTTACTGTAAAGCTCCAGGAATCAAAACAGTGCTGTACTGGCATAAAGAAAGACACATGGACCAATGGAATAAAGAGCTCAGAAATAAACCCTCACACACACGGTCAAGGGTGTCAAGATCATTCAATGGGGAAAGAAGAGTCTTTTCAACCAAAGGTTCTGGGAAAACTGGATATACACAAGCAAAAGAATGAAGCTGGGCTTCCCTGGTGGCACAGTGGTTGAGAGTCCACCTGCCAATGCAGGGGACGTGGGTTTGTGCCCCGGTCCGGGAGGATCCCGCATGCCGTGGAGTGGCTGGGCCTGTGAGCCATGGCCGCTGAGCCTGCGCGTCTGGAGCCTGTGCTCCATGGCGGGAGAGGCCACAGCAGTGAGAGGCCCGTGTACCGCAAAAAAAAAAAAAAAAAAAAAAAAGGAGAAAAAGAATGAAGTTGAACCCTTACCTAACACCATATACAAAAATGAACTCCATCAAAACACCACCAAACAACCTGTTAATAAAGCAAAACCATGTTTATTGGAATTCACTGCAGTAAGTGAGGACACTACCTTGACAGAGTCTTAGTAGTATCTCAAAAGGAACAAATTTGAACTGGGTTATATAGAAGGTTATGGGATTTAGGTGTTTGGGGGAACTTAAGATACTTTTAATTTACATTGCCAATAAGAAATATATGAAAGTTCTATTTTTCTACAACTTTGTAAAGTAAGGTAGGAATCTGGTTTTATTTTTCTTCAGATGGTATACCCAGTTCTAATATCATTTCTTGAATAATCTACTTTTCCCCACTGATCAGAAATGTCACCTTTATCATTCACTAAATTATCTTATGTATTTGGATCTATTTCTGGACTCCATTATAGTCTATCTGTTCATGTATACTACCAAGCTATTTTAACTATTATAGCTTTATAATATATTTAAGAATCTACTGTGACTAGATTCCTTTTCAAAACTTTCCCAGCCACTATTGTAAGTTTATTTCCATATAAACCTTAGAATCAGCTTAAGTACACCAAACACATGCTTGGTATTTTAAATTGGATTGTATTAAACTTACTGATTAACTTAAGGATTCTGATAATTTTCTACTATTGACTCTATTCAAAACAAGATATGACTTTACATTCTGACTTTACATTCTGACTTTATGTCTGCTTGGAGCTTTAGATTGTATTTGGTGTTTACCTGTTTTTTCTCTCCACAAACAGGTCTCTTTATTTGACCTGTCCCTAATATGTAACCCAACACAACCTAGTGGATCTCTCTGGCCTCAAAATTCCCATCGTTGGCCTATCCTCTGTCATTTGAATTCTATTTCTGACATGTTATCTCCAAGTTCCTGTTTCAATATTGCCAAATACTGAGAAGAAGGGTCATCTTAATTAAGCTTTCAGTTTTTAGCTGTTAAGATTACTTTGGTGGGGGACTTCCCTGGTGGTCCAGTGGTTAAGACTCCACACTCCCAATACAGGGGGCCCAGGTTCAATCCCTGGTCAGGCAACTAGATCCCACATGCTGCAACTAAGAGCCCACAACTTGCAACTAAAAGATCTTGCATGTCAACAAAGATCCCACGTGCCACGACAAAGACCTGGTGCAGCCAAATAAATAAATTAATAAATATTTTAAAAAAGAAAAGATTACTTTGGTGGAAAGGCAAGAGAGGCACTATCAAAAATGCCTCTATATGGATAAGGATCAAAAGAAAATCAGATATGATACTATTTTTTTTAAGATTTGGTTATAGTATATAACAACAGCCTAGGAAAATACGGTACTATTCTGAAGTTTCACTTCTTAAAAAATATTTTGACTCCTCTATAACACAAAATATGTTTCTCAGATATGAAATAGTTCATAGTAGTTTTCAGAGTTATCCTTGTCTATTTTCTTATCAGAAAGCCTGGGGAAAAATGGTTATTCTCACAGAAGAAACTAACACAACATTGTAAAAAAAAAAAAGTTATTCTCAGTTTTCTGGAAGCCTAAATGTTCTTAACAGTTTTAGTTGGAATTTTCTTGAGACTCTCTAAAATGAGAGAAGAAGCACAATTCCCCAAATATGTTTAGGAAATTTAAAAATTAACTTCACAATTAAGGAATAAAATACATAAAATAAAATGCTAATTAGAGGGGAGAAAATACTCACCTTTTGCCATTTAAGTTCTTGTGTCTCCATAATAATTTTACCAATCTGCTCTTCATACTGAGCTTCTGCTTCCTAAGTCAAAAAGAAGAAAAATAGTAGGAAAATTAGGACTTGAAAATTTCCAGTTTCAGCTCTTTCTAGAGAGATAAAAAGAGCATTCTCCCACATTTACAACAAGGAAAAGGGCTAGAAAAATTGCAAATTAAATAGCCAAATCCATCAGAGAACTGAGGTCCCAGATCGACCAAGTAATCCAAAATCTGGATAGAGAAACGGGTTACTGCAGCGAGAACAGAACCACAGCATTTGCTTACCTGGGACATAAGCCATTGAGTACTGATTAAAAAACTCAGCTAAAAGTCCTTAATAAATTTCTAAAGGCAGAACATGGGCTGGTGTAAGAACATGAATCTCCTGAGGTCCCCAGAAATAAAGAGGTTTATATCTTCTAGAAATAAGGAGGTTTATACCTTCTAAAGGTTTTTCTTCCATGAAACCCACCAGGTGGTTACAGGGAAGGATGGGAAGAATCTGAGAAAGCTTTTCTCCTGTGGTACTGGCTGGGGAGGAGAAGAGCAGTCACAAGCCTTCTTCCCTAAATCTTCTACAGACCAAAAACCTTAATCTGCAGGGGATAGGACAACAAAAACTATATCTAAGGACACTAGTGGAAATCCTCCGCAGCGGGCGGGAAAAGGGACCAGCAGACACCACTGAAAACTCTACCTAGACAGACCTGTCTTTCTTATCTCCTCTAAGGAACAAAAGCCTTAATCTACAGGGGGAAGGGCAATAAAAACTAGCCCATGAGAGCACTTATGGAAACCCACTGCAGCTGAGAGGAGAAGGCTAAAAAAATAAAACAGCTCTATCTTTGGGGAGGGGAAGGAATACATGCTAGGCCCACAATTAAATATGAAAGAGGGATCAGAATTCTTGTGGAGGCCTCACCTTGAGACTTGGGTTCACCAAAAACTGAGGCTTAATAGAAACATCAGAGAATGCTCCTATTCCCCACCTGCTGCCACCACCCAACTAACAAGTGTCAAGTAAAAAAACAGTGAGACATAGCTGGGAGAGCTGAAAGGATAGACTCTCTCTGGGAAGCAGCACAAAAGGAAGACCCAAAGTCAAGGGGGGAAGCCCAAAGCCAAGCAAGAAGCAGTTATTTAGAAAAACCCTCTGATTTCATTTAAAATATTGTAATACTCTTGAATTAGCCCACACAATAAACACAAGGTATCACTAGAGAAATCTGAAGCTTCTGTCAGAAACTTCAATAGGTAGACTTGAAAGCTGCCTGGTTGAGTGTTGAAGGCATACCCCAACACACACACACAGAGCTCTTCTGCAAAGACAGAGTTTGTTTGTTTGTTTGTTTTGGTTCCAGGTATTTAAGGAAATCTATGTCAAACAAAGCACTAGCTGATCACTAAGCTAAGAGCACATGACAAAAACTGAAGACTTAACACAATTATTTCAGAAAAGTCACTACACAAACAAATAATGACAAAAACAAGAAGCAACCCTGAGAAGAGGTAGGAATCTTATTTCCAGAGTTGTCACATATTCAAAATATTCATGTCCATTTCTCAAAAAAAATTTACAAGGCATGCAAGTAAACAGAAAAGTGTGATCCAGCGCTTCCCTGGTGGCACAGTGGTTAAGAATCCGCCTGCCAATGCAGGGGACATGGGTTTGTGTCCTGGTCGGGGAAGATCCCACATGCCGCAGAGCAACTAAAGCCGTGCACCACAACTACTGAGCCTGCGCTCTAGAGCCCACATGCCACAACTACTGAAGCCCACGTGCCTAGAGCCTATGCTCCGTGACAACAGAAGCCACCGCAGTGAGAAGCCCGCGCACCGCAACCAGAGAAAGCCCACGTGCAGCAACAAAGACCCAACACAGCCAAAAATAAACAAATAAAATAATTATTTTTTTAAAAAGTGTGATCCATACACAGGAAAAAAAAACAGTTTAATAGGAACTGTCCCTGAGCAAGTGCAGACAACGGACCTAGACAAAGACTTTAATAAATCAATAATTTTAAATATGCTCAAAGTGCTAAAAGAACCATATACGAAAGCCCTAAAGCCATTAAAAAGTTAAGGGAATGCTACAAACAAGTTTATGCTCATAAATTTGACAACTTACAGAAACAGACCAATTCTTCTAAAACCACAAACTATCAGACCTCAACCAAGAAGATAAATAACAATCTTCAAAAGCCCTATAGTCATAAATTTAAAAGCTCCAAAAAAAGAAATGTACAGGCCCACATAATTTCACCATAGAATTCTGAATGATACACATTCTGAAGTATTTAGGAAGTGCACTGATGCCTGCAATTTACTCTGGAATCATCAAATATAAAGCTGAAGGAGGGTTAAGTAGATGGATACATGTGATAAAACAAGTACAGTAAAATGTTAATGGTGTATGAGTGTTCACTGTCAAATTCTGTTAGTTTTGCTGTATGTTTAACAATTTTCATAACAAACTGGGAGAAATCGAAGAGTGGATGTTAACAGATAAAATACATTTTGTTATGAAATATTTTCCTATGACTCTCTCACATGTTCTTTGCTTTATTACATACACACATACACACACACTTATGCTATGGTATTCAGAGGCTTTCATGAAAGCTGTCTCACTGAAAATGCTTTCAGCAGCAAGTAGCAACGACAAACCCCGACTCACAATGGTTTATGGGACTTAACTGTTTCACATGACAAGTCCAAAGGCAGAGCCCTTCTAGAATTTATTTCAGTGGCTCAACAATATCATCAAGGACTATAATTCTGCCCATTTTCCATTTTGCCATTATCCAAGTGATTTTCCTTAAACTTTTCACCCCTTAGCTACTTTAATTTTAGGCATCAAGGATGGAAAGGACATTATCCTACAGTAGAAAAAGTGTAATCTCTTATTAAAAGGATAACAAAACTTTTCCCAGAAGCTTCCTAATCGTATCTTCTGATATCTCATTGGCCATAACTAGGTCATATGCCCACTCCTAAACCAGTTGCTGGCTGGTGAAATGCATTGAACCTTCGTGAGAGGTTAGGACAGTCAGGATTTACCTAACTCATATTGGTGAGAGTTGGACCCTAAGACACAGTCAAGGTTCTTCCAGCATGGAATAAGGGACAGAATGTATACGAACAAGGTATGCTATGTGATAAATAAAGTGAGGAGAGAACAGAAGCTCTCAAAGTAATATGTACCTACAGTCAAAACATTGAAAAAAGAAATAAGTGTATACACATTTTTGGGGGGAGGTGTGTAGAACATATAACATGCATATCTTCCCAAAGCAGGTGGATTGAAAATGTACAAGACACAGCTTTCTTCATGTGGGCCTGGTTATACACTTCTCTTTTATTTTTTATTTTTTTTTATTTGTTTTATTTTTAGCTGCATTGGGTCTTTGATTCTGCATGTGGGCTTTCTCTAGTTGTGGTGAGTGGGGGCTACTCTTCGTTGTGGTGCGTGGGCTTCTTATCACAATGGCTTCTCTTGTTGCAGAGCACTGGCTCTAGGTGTGCGGGCTTCAGCAGTTGTGGCACGCGAGCTTCAGTGGCTGTGGCTCACAGACTCTAGAGCACAGGCTCAGTAGTTGTGGCGCACAGGCTTAATTGCTCTGCGGCACGTGGGATCTTCCGGGACCAAGGCTCGAACCCATGTCCCCTGCATTGGCAGGTGGATTCTTAACCACTGCACCATCAGGGAAGCCCTACACTTCTCTTTCAGTGGCTACAGGGGATTCTCAGATCTTACTATGATTTAGATATTGTTCTAAGCACTTTTTATATATTAATTTAACCTTACGTATAATTTTATGCGTTACTTGTATTCTTGTTACTGCCATTTTATAAATGAGGAAACTGGGTTATCAGCAAGAGGATAAGTAACTTGCCTAAAGTCATATAGCAGGTAAACAGCAGAGCAAGTATTTGAACCTAGATGATCTGTCTCCAGAGTCTCTTAAACATGCCATTATATCACCTTTAAGAAACTGTGGGTTGTGTAGGACAGTATGAATTGCTATAATATACTCCTTTCCTTCAAAAACTTCAGAATTTAATCTTCATATCCCATTAAAGTTAGAACACCATTCAAAATCACACTACCTATTTTAAATATACAAGTACATTCTGATTATTTGGTTGAACACTTCAAAATAAGAAATATTTGTTGAAAGGAAAGGCAAAAAACTTTTAAATTGTTATGGATATTCTAATATTAATATTTTTCTATTTGAGAAGTCTTTGTAATAGATTAAGTTGACTAACATGAAAACAGTAGTTTAAATACGAATTAGGTAAGAGATTTTTATTTAAATGTGAACTTTTAGGCTATGCCATGCATATTAGAGATATTTATCTTGGATATTTTGTAGATAATCAAACCAAGAAACTCTCGGAAAGAGAGATTAGTATTGTATTAGACAACATGAGGAACTGAATTGGGCAATTTCGTAGGAGGTGGATTATGAGTTTGAAAAGGAGAATAAAAGTACCCAGTAACAGTTTTGGCTGCTTGGACAAGTGCCTGGTTTATGTACTATGTCCCTAAATCTGTTCAGGGTCAAGAATTGAAGAGGCCTGACCAATACACAGCCCATCTTGTAAAACTACAGCCTGAAACAAGTACTTCAAAAAAAGCATGGCACTTTCTAAAGGTTATAAAGAGTAAATAAACCATCAAATTACTCCTCTTTTATTGTTTTTATAAAAACACTTAAATCCTTGTAGTCCTAAGGCAGCTAATAAAAAATAAACACTTTTAAGGTTCTATCTTGTATACTTTATTGAAGTTACACATGGGATTTTCTTACCAAATTTAATATATATTTTCTCATTGACAATTTAATAAGAATTTTTATTAATAACTTTTGAAAGCTGCTTGAAGAATGAATAAAAATGAAAAGTTCAAATAAAATGTAAGTAATAATTTTTAATAAAAAGCATGAAGTTAAATCAAAATCCTAATATAGTAGAAGCCTATTATAATGTTATTTTTCAGCAATGTAGATAATACCCATTTTATCAGTTTTCTATGCAGTATAAAGATACAGATTCTACAAATCATTATAATTACAAAGGGGTATGATTTCACTCATAGCATAACTAATTTTATAGGGCATTAAAATGCTGCTTAATGTTATTTACCACATATTATACCAATAATTACCCAGTTTCCTTCACAATTTCCCTAGCAAATCATTGTGGGTTTTTTTGTTGTGTTTTGTTTTGGCTGCGCCCCGCCAAAAGGTCAAAACACCAAAAATGAAGAGAAAAAAAGAGACAATAGAAATGGATCTACAAGGGGTCCAGATATTGGCGTTTATAGACACAGACTTGAAGTAGATAAAACTAATATGCTCAAGAAATTATATGACAAAATCAATTTCAGCAGAGGAATGAAAGTTATAAAAGTAAAACCAAATGAAAATATTAGGACTGAAAATTTAAGAAGTGAAATTAAGAACTCAATAGATTGACTTAATCATCAGATTAGGTAAACTGAAGAGAAAATTCATTAACTGAAAGAACAAAAAAAAATAACCAGACTGAAACATGGACAGAAAAAGAAAAAGAAGGAAAATATAGACAAAAAATCAATAATTATATAGAAGATTTGAACAAGACTGACAAAGTTGACCAAATTCACAGTCATAGTATACTGCACCCAAGAAATACAGAATACATATTATTTTCAAGTTCATCTATGTTGGAATATTTACCAAACTTGATTATATGCTTGGCTAGAAAGAAAAGCTCCAAAAATATTAAGTGATTGAAATTATATAGTGCTTATAATCTGACATAGTAAAATTATGCTAAAATTCAATTTTTAAAAGTTAATAAAAAGTAAAATTAAAGAAAGTAAAATAAAACTCCCAAATATTTATAAATGAAGTAGTACACGTCTAAATAACACATGGGTCAAAGAATAAATTACAATGAAAATTAGAAAGTGGGCTTCCCTGGTGGCGCAGTGGTTGAGAGTCCGCCTGCCAATGCAGGGGACACGGGTTCGTGCCCCGGTCCGGGAAGATCCCACATGCCGCGGAGCGGCTGGGCCCGTGAGCCATGGCCGCTGAGCCTGCGCGTCCGGAGCCTGTGCTCCGCAACGGGAGAGGCCACAACAGTGAGAGGCCCGTGTACCGCAAAAAAAAACAAAAACAAAATTAGAAAGTAATTTGAACTGAATGATAATGAAGATAAAATCTACATAAATTTGTAGAATCCAGCTAAAGGCATGCTAAGAGAAAAGTTTAGAGCCTTAAATACTGTATATTAGAAAAGAAAAAAAGGTTAAAATTAATCAACTAAATACCATCTTCAAAAGTTCAAGACAAAAAACCAACAAATTAAAGTAAGGAAATAATAAAGATAAGAGCAGATAGTAATAAAACATAAAACAAATATGCAAGAGAATCATCAAAGTCAAAATTTAATTCCTTAAAAAGACTAGCATAATTGATAGAAAGACTGATCCAAAATTCCTACTCATTCATATCTTTGCATGAGTTACTTCTTCCATGAAGCTTACCTCACTCCCCTTAGTAAAGTTAGGCATTTCCTTAGCCACACTCTCACAGTATATTCTGCACTCCTTTATTATTACATGGTATTATAATCTCTAAAACCTGTCACAGTAAGTGCTCAGGAAACATTAAGTGAATGACCAAATATAGTCTTGCTTACTTAATATCTCTCAAAAATATAAAAAAGAATCACATTAATTTGTACTACAGTATTTCTTGAATTTTCACTGTTTCAAAGTTCTAATTTCTTTTTACAAACTTTTTAATTTGAAATAATTTTAGATTTACAGAAGACTTGTGTAAAGATAGTAGAGTTTTTGTATACCCTTTACCCAGCTTCCCTAATGTTGAAATCTTACATAAGTAGGATATACTTATCAAGGTTAAGAAAGTAACATGGTAACAATATTATTGATTACACTGCAAAGTTTACATATTTCACTAGTTTTTCCACCAATATCTGTTCCAGAACACAATATGGGATACCATGTTACATTTAATCATGTCTCCTTAGACTCCTCCAATCTGTGAGAATTTCTCAGCCTTCCTGTTTTTCATGACCTTGATACTTTAGACAAGCATTGTTGAGGTATCTTGCAGAATATTCCACATATGGGGTTTGTCTGATATTTTCTCACGATTACACTATGTTTCGGGGAAGAATACCACAGAGGTAAAGATCCCTTCTCATCACATCATATCATGAGTACTTCATATTCACATGAATTATTGATACAATACGAATTCTTTCTGGGGATCTTAACCTTAATCACTTAGTTAAGGTGGTATCTGCCAGGTTTCTCCACAGTAAACTGTATTTTTAAAAACATACTGTGCTTTAAAAAAAACACAGTATTTTTCCCTTTATATTTTCTGTCTGTTAGAACTTAGTCCACAATCAAGGCAAGGGAAATTAAGCTCCCCTTCCTAGAGGGAGGAGTATCAAACAATATGTAAACATGTATAAAACCACCACAGTAACTTATTAAATAATTTGGGGAAGATATTGTGTGACTATGCAATTATTGTTTCTCCTTAAAGTTTCATCCACTAATTTTAGCATTCATCAGTGGATCTTCCCTGCAGGAATTATTACTGTGATGTTCTAAGGGTGGTTTCTACTTCTCTGTGTCCTCCTACATTTATTAATTGGAATTAAAGATTTTTCCCAAACAACAGCCAGCTCTACCCACCACCAGTCGCTCCATTCAGGAAACTTGCACAAGCCTCTTAGATAGCCTCATCCAACAGAGGGCAGACAGCAGAAGCAAGAACTACAATCCTGCAGCCTGTGGAACAAAAACCACATTCACAGAAAGGTAGACAAGATGAAACGCAGAGGGCTATGTACCAGATGAAGGAACAAGATAAAACCCCAGAAAAACAACTAAATGAAGTGGAGATAGGCAACCTTCCAGAGAAAGAACTCAGAATAATGATATGTGAAGATGATCCAGGACCTCGGAAAAAGAATGGAAGCAAAGAACAAGAAGATGCAAGAAATGTTTAACAAAGACCTAGAAGAATTAAAGAACAAACAAACAGATGAACAATACAATAACTGAAATGAAAATTATACTAGAAGGAATCAATAGCAGAATAACTGAGGCAAAAGAATGGATAAGTGGGGACTTCCCTGGTGGTGCAGTGGTTAAGAATCTGCCTGCCAATGCAGGGGACACAGGTTCGTGCCCTGATCTGGGAAGATCCCACATGCCACGGAGCAACTGAGCCCGTGTGCCACAACTACAGAGCCCGCATGCCTAGAGCCCACGCTCCACAACAAGAGAAGCCACTGCAATGAGAAGCCTGCACACTGCAACGAAGAGTAGCCCTTGCTCACTGCACCTAGAGAAAGCCCGTGTGCAGCAACAAAAACCCAATGGAGCCAAAAATAAAATAAATAAACTTATTTTAAAAAAAAAGAATGGATAAGTGACCTGGGAGACAGAATGGTGGAACTCACTGCTGTGGAACAGAATAAAGAAAAAAGAATGAAAAGAAATGAAGACAGCCTAAGAGACCTCTGGAACAACGTTAAACGCAACAACATTTGCATTATAGGGGTCCCAGAAGGAGAAGAGAGAGAGAAAGGACCCGAGAAAATATTTGAAGATTATAGTTGAAAACTTCCCTAACATGGGAAAAGAAATAGCCACCCAAGTCCAGGAAGTACAGAGAGTCCCATACAGGATAAACCCAAGGAGAAACATGCTGAGACACATGCTGAGTATGGTACTGGCACAAAACCAGAAATATAAATCAATGGAACAGGAGAGAAAGACCAGAAGTGAACCCATGCACCTATGGTAAATTTACCTACAACAAAGGAGGAAAAATATACAATGCAAAAAAGACAGTCACTTCAATAAGTGGTGCTGGGAAAACTGGACAGCTACATGTAAAAGAATGAAATTAGAACACTCCCTAACACCATACACAAAAACAAACTCAAAATCGATTAAATACCTAAACGTAAAATGGGGTACTAGAAAACTTCTAGAGGAAAATATAGGCAGGACAGTCTTTGACATAAATTTCAGCAACATCTTTTTGGATCTGTCTCCTAGAGTAAAGGAAATAAAAACAAAAATAAACAAATGGGATCTAATTAAACTTAAAAGCTTTTGCACAACAAAAAAATCCATAAACAAAACAAAAAAAAGCTACAGAAGGGAAGAAAATATTTGCAAATGATGCAACTGATAAGGGATTAATCTCCAAAATACATAAACAGCTCATACAGCTCAATATCAAAAACAAACAAACAACCCAGTCAAAAACTGGGTAGAAGATCTAAATAGACATTTCTCCAGAGAAGACATACAGATGGCCACAAGGCACATGAAAAGATGTTTAACATCCCTAATTATTAGAGAAATGCAAATCAAAAACTACAATGAGGTATCACCTCACACCAGTCAGAATAGCCATCATCAAAAATTCTACAAATAATAAATGCTGGAGAGGGTGTGGAGAAAAGGAAATCCTCCTACACTGTTGGTAGGACTGTAAATTGTTACAGCCACTATGGAGAACAGTATGGAGGTTACTTAAAAAACTAAAAATAGAGCTACCCTATGATTCTGCAATCCCACTCCTGGGCATATATCTGGAGAAAGCCATAATTCAAAAAGATAAATGTACCTCAGTGTTCATTGCAGCACTATTTACAATGGCCAAGACATGGAAGCAACTTAAATGTCCATCAACAGATGAATGGATAAAGAAGATGTGATATAGATATCAATATATAGATATACACACAATGGAATATTACTCAGCCATAAAAAAGAATGAAATAATGCCATTTGCAGCAACATGGATGGACCTAGAGATTATCATACTAAGCAAAGTAAGTCAGTCAGAGAAAGACAAATATCAGATGATATCAGTTACATGTGGAATCTTAAAAAAATCATACTTACAAAACAGAAACAGACTCACAGACATAGAAAACAAATTTATGGTTACCAAAGGGGAAAGGTAGTGGGGAGGGATAAATTAGGAATTTGGGAGTAACATATACACACTACTGTATATAAAATAGATAACCAACAAGGACCTACTGTGTACCACAGGGAACTATACTCAATATTTTGTAATAACCTATGTGGGAAAAGAATCTGAAAAAGAATACACACACACACACACACACACACACACACACACACACACATATATACTTACGCACATACATATATATATATATACATACACACACCTATAACTGAATCACTTTGCTGTACACCTGAACCTAACACACACTGTAAATCAACTATACTTCAATAAAAAAATAAATTAAAAAAGAAACAAATCTAAAATATTCGTACTGAGCTAAAACCAAGGTGTTGGATGGGCTGTACACCTTCATGAAGTCTCTGTGGGGGAACTCCTTGCCTCTTCCAGCTTCCACCTGCACACTTTGACTTGTGGCTTCTACCCTCCATCTTCAAAGCCAGCAGTATAACATCTTCAAATCTCTTTGACCACACCCTCTACTTCTGACATCACATCTTTTGCTCTGATTCTGATTATCCTGCTTTCCTCTTATAAGAACGCTTGTGAACAAATTAGGCCCATCTGAATAATTCAGCATAATCCCTCCATTTCAAAATATATAACTTTATCACATCTGTAAAGTCCCTTTTGCCATGTTAGGTAACATATTTACAGGTTTTGAGAGTTAGAATGTGGACATCATTGGGGTGGCCATTATTCTCCCTATCTTAGTGGGTATATGGGTGTTCACTGTGAAATTCTTTCAACTATTATGCATTTTTGAAATTTTCCTATTAAAATATGGATGAAAAATAAAATCCAGCAATATGGATAAAGTGTTGCCATTATGGTAAATGTGAAAATCATAACTGTCATTTTCCAATGAAAGGAGGAATTTCCCTCCTTTTAAGAATAAAGTTCTCCTTTCAGTGGGGAATGTTATTAAAAGTAGTATACATTCGGGACTTCCCTGGTGGTCCAGTGGTTAAGAATCCACCTTCCAGTGCAGGGGACATGGGTTTGATCCGTGGTTGGGGAACTAAGATCTCACATGCCAAGGGGCAACTAAGCCCATGCACTGCAGCTGCTAAGCATGTGAGCCACAACTAGAGAGCCCTGTGTGCCACAACTACAGAGCGCATGCACTCTGGAGCCCATGCACCACAACTAGGGAGAAGTCCAAGTGCCGCAATAAAGAGCCCATGCACCACAACGAAAGATCCCACATGCCACGACAAAGATCCCTCATGCTGCAACTAAGATCCGATGCAGCCAAAAATAAAAATTAAATAAATAAATAAATATTAAGAAAACGTAGTACACATTCCTGCACTTGATTATTAAAAACCACTGTTCCTACTGTTACCCTGAAATTTTTCATAAGATTTTTTTTTTTTTTTTTTTTTTGCGGTACGCGGGCCGTGATCTCACTGTTGTGGCCTCTCCCATTGCGGAGCACAGGCTCCGGACACGCAGGCTCAGCGGCCATGGCTCACGGGCCTAGCTGCTCTGCGGCATGTGGGATCTTCCCGGACTGGGGCATGAACCCGTGTCCCCTGCATCGGCAGGCGGACTCTCAACCACTGCGCCACCAGGGAAGCCCTCAGAAGATTTTTAAGGGAAGCTTATTTTTCATGGAAGAAATATAAACAGACAAAAATATAATGTTTAAAACAGAATAAAACAGAATATAAAGCTTTAAATAGTTACCTAAACTTGCTTTACTTAGAAAAGATAACATCTTAAGCTAATTTTATAACAGTAGTTATTTTCAATGCTTATCTAAGATACCTTTTTTAGCGGGATTTCTTCTTTGTTTAATAGAGTTTTGTGATACTGATAGTAAGTAGCTTTATTTTTATTTATTTATTTAAAGTAGAGGGAAGGATTATTTATTTATTTATTTATTTATTTATTTTTGGCTGTGTTGGGTCTTCGTTTTGTGTGAGGGCTTTCTCTAGTTGCGGCAAGCAGGGGCCACTCTTCATCGCAGTGTGCGGGCCTTTCTCTGTCGCGGCCTCTCTTGTTGTGGGGCACAGGCTCCAGACGTGCAGGCTCAGTAGTTGTGGCTCACAGGCCTAGTTGCTCCGCGGCATGTGGGATCTTCCCAGACCAGGGCTCGAACCCGCGTCCCCTGCATTGGCAGGCAGATTCTCAACCACTGCGCCACCAGGGAAGCCCGTAAATAGCTTTATACATGATGAACGTTGTGGTAATTAAATTTTCTTATTATGACAACAAATCTCAATATTTTTAAATCCTAGAACAGGGTTCATATAATAAAAATGTTGCTTCAGATCTCTTTTTCTCTCACTTATACCTTATTTTCAGGAAGTTAGCAAATTCTATTGATTCTCCTTTCTGTCTCTTTTGTTCTATCTTCAGTTACACATAAGTCCTAGTGACCACATCCCTAGATCATTATTACAGTGTTTTAGAGTTTATTTTCTTCTTTTCAGAATCTTACTAACTCCAACCTATCTAATAGAGAGCTGACAACATGCTCTGCAAATTCAGACCCACAGAATCTCAGAAATGAAATGCTTTTAAGGGTTTTTGTCCAATACAGATCTCCTGCTAAAACCAAACATCTTTTACAATTTTATACTAGATATCTCCTTTCTAAAAATCTCAAGGTTATCACTTCCAAAAATAAGGATATTTTATTATTTGAACTCAGAATACTTACTACATACACTTATTCTGTCACTTAATCCTGTTACTTGTTTCATATTTAATCATTTCATTGGCACCCATTTTACAGCCATAACAAAAATATAATCTCCTGAAAGAGCAGTTCTTTTTTTAATCAGCCATAGTATCCAACTGTAATGCTATCTATGAATTCCAAGGCACTCAGTACTAGCTGACTTACCAAATCTGTTTTATTTTTCACTTTAGTTTATAACTTCTTCTTTTCCATCTCCTGATGTTGACTAAATCTGACCTTTTCTCTTTTACTCTGTTATCTGGGCTGTATTTCTTCTTTCTAAATAAGAGGTTATTTCATTGCCTTTTTTTTCCCTTAAGACAAAATAAAGTTCTCTGATTTAAGAAAGCATTTTAAAAAGAAACTTACCCTTCTCATACGTAATTCTTCTAATGCTTCCAGTAAACTTGTTTTGAAATCTAATAGCTGAATAGAAAACAATGTCTCTGAAGAACTTTGAAGAGTGAAGACAGATGATGCTAACTCAGTCTTAAAATCATTCTCCATATTAACATTTATTTCCTGTAATATAAAAAGGTTTTTTTTTCTTTTGCAATTCAATTTATCTGCTGTTTTACAACTTATATTTCCAAAGGCTTTACAATGTCACATTTTCTTGTTTTTTGATACAATGCTTTAATAGTTCAATCAAGAGAGATATCATATGATGTAATATTTAGCTCTTCCTTGAAGCTGGAACTCAGCAATTTATTTCCTATGAAATAACAATGGAATACATTTCCTTAAATTGGTTGTGTAACAGATTCAAGATGTTATACAGAGAATCATTACCAATATCTTTAGTTTCCATTTTTAGGATAAAGCCAAAGGTCTTGACATTTTGCCTGAGCTTAGTTATCCGTCTTCCCTTTATGACCACTGCAGGGCAGAAATGGCCTTTAAGGAGCCATCAAGCCACAGCTCCAGGACCAGGGGTTGAGGTGAGGCAGGGTTACCCAATGCCAAGACTCTGCGTAGGGAAGCCTGTCAAGCTACTGCCCCTTAAGGGAGATGCTAAGTTTCCAGCACCCAGCTCTAAGCTGGGACACTAAGAGTGAAACTGCCAGGATCACTTACAAAATCCCATTTTAACCCACTACATACTACCATTAACAGATCGGGAGTTAAGTGTGAAAGCCAGCTTAAAAATAACATTCCACAGAATTGAAAGGCTTTGGCTCTAATCTTGTAAGGTAGGGCCTTCTTTACAAGGTATGTCTGTTACCTGGGTAGAACTCGGCTGTTTGTCATTACCCATAAGCAGTGTTAGCTTTGAAGGGCAGACCAGACACCAAGTAGGAAACCCCAAACAAATAAAGTCCAAAAAGCAAATCATAAGATGAACTGGTCACAGGATAGATACCAACCTCTAGAGCTGCTGGGTATTTCCTAAACTTTGTAACATCTGCCTCGAATCTCTGTTCCTTTGTAGGGGAACTTGGTTTTTAATCTCTCACAGTTACCTGAGGGAAGAAATGATTCATATATTAAATAATCCAAATTGCTTAAAAACCAAAAGGAAAAAATAAATCAAAAACACATCTTTTAAGAAACTGACCTGTTTTTCATGATACTATTCTATATCATTCTATAGCTCTTGGCAGCAAAAAATATCACTGGCAAAAATAATAACAGACAATTTATAGAAGAGAGACTTCAGTCTGGAAATTAAAATCTTGACTGTGTAACCTGGAGTAAACTGAAGTTCCCATTATCTTCTTCACAGGACAGCTCAGTCAGACTTTTTTTTTCCAGCTGCACCGTGCAGCTTGCAGGATCTTAGTTCCCCAATCAGAGATCGAACCCGGGCCCTCGACAATGAAAGCAAGGAGTCCCAACCACTGGACCACCAGGGAATTCCCCAGACTTTCTTTCAGACATGGCCAAAGGAGAAAGTGCTAAAAACTACTAAACTACAGTATTAAGAAGGGGGAGAGGGAGTAAATTTATAACCAATGTTATTACCCAAAATAGAAAAAGATTCATACATGCTCTCATGGGAAGTGACATGGGAATTCAGAAACAGATATGACTTTGAGAAGGCTAAAGGTAAAGCTGCCGGTGTTTTAGTTTATGTATTTTACAATGTTAGACATCGTGATCTAGGGCTCACACACATCTAGAATGGTCCCATTCATTACGGAGCTTACACAGCACTTCTTTCTTATGCATGAGGGGTCTCTAAGCACAGTGGTCCAGAACAGTCTCTCTTGCCATCTTTTATAAGCAGGGACTAAACATACCAAAGCCAAACAACTCTGCTCATATTGTTAAGTCACCGTATTTTTAAAAACCCCTTCCAAATTACTGAACATGAATCGAAGTCATGACAACAGTCCAGAGTTAAGATGTGACAGTACCCCAACTTTTAAATGGAAGTGGTAGGCATAAATATGTCAAGTCTAAAGGTTTTGGGACTAAGACTGGAACTTATTTAAACTTCGCTGTGGCCCTTATACATCCCATTTTTCACTTAACCCGCTTTGCTTCATTCTTTGCACCCCAGAGGTAATCATTTCCCAAAGCTCTCCTTCGGGCTCTCCCTCCCTCCCCACTCCTGTCAGCTGTGGCCCACCAGTCATAGGATGGTCCAAACTCAAGCTTCAACCAGCTGTGGGAGGGCTGCTAGTCCAGTCCCTCAATCTCACCATTTTATGCCCCTCCCACCATAACCCACACAGAAAAGCAAAACAACTTCTCTTCCCAAGTTAACTCTTTTCCATGGATGTTACCATTTTTTTCTATGTACTCAAGTTCAAACTCCAGCCCTTTTTTTAAAGATTCAGTCGCATTAGTCCTCTCACGTCTCTTTTTTTTTTTTGTATACATAGTTGTTAA
Source organism: Tursiops truncatus (assembly GCF_011762595.2). NCBI lineage: Eukaryota > Metazoa > Chordata > Mammalia > Artiodactyla > Delphinidae > Tursiops > Tursiops truncatus. The sequence goes on from NC_047041.1 coordinate 82,878,765, forward strand.
GCAGTTTAAATTTTATTGACCTCCTGGTTTTTTAAACAAAATTTAAATTTAAGGTCACACTTCTAAGTTTGATGCACTATATACAGATCGTGCAGAGTATGACTATGAAGAGATACAAATTAGTCCACGCCGAAAAAGATTTACTAGAGTACAGAAGCATTTTCATAAATACATTTATCTATCTTATACTCCCATGTGAGTCAGGACCCTCACCACTTTGTTGAATTATTGGATTGGCCAAAAAGTTCGTTCGGGTTTTCTGTAAGATGTTACGGTACCTTTTGGCCAACCCAATACAACACTTTTTGTTGAATAAAACTGGTTTTGGGGGACTTCCTGGCGGTCCAGTGGCCAAGATTCCACCTTCCAATGCAGGGGGCCCAGGTTCATCCCTGGTCGGGGAACCAAGATCTCACATGCCACGCAGCCAAAAAATAAAATTAAAAAACAAACAAACTGGTTTTCAGCCATATAGGTACTCTCCATCCACTCTAATTTCTCCTATAAAATACTGCTGGTTGAAATTCCTACAGCACATTTGTGTCATTTCTCTACTCAATCTGGATTAGCCCCTTATTGCCTACAGGATAAAAATCTATAAGTGAAGAGAAACACTACTACTTTACCCCATTCTCCTTGGCCTATTTCCCAAAGCCTCACAAGCCTTCCCTCTGACAGGATGGTCTTGAGAAGAATCCTGCCCTGGCTGCCCATTTGAGCTCATGCTACTGTCTCCATTCCCACTCCAAACTTGCTCCTCTTTTGTCTCGAAACCACAGAACCTAAAACTGTGTCGAAATTCTCTGCCTCCACATGGATTGCCCATTCTGTTTTAACTAAAAAAAAACTTACTTAGGTTTTTCAAGTAGAAGCACAGTTACCATAAAAATATAACAACCTGTATCCCATAACCCTCCAGGTTTAACACTGAATAACAGTTTTGTCATCATTGCTATTCTGATCTTCATACACAAAACAGCAACAATGATCCTATTCTATTTCTCTGTGGCTGAGGCTTTTTCTGTTACCTTAGTACCCTTGAGACCAAATTTTCTGTCCCTTAACACCCAAAGGCTGGGTTCCTAATGTTACAGACAAGGCTTGACCCATCACTAATCCCTTCATACCACGGCTGAGATGGATACTGTGCTTCCTAAACTTTGCTTTTATATAAAGCATTTTGTAAGGGTGGTGTGAATACTAATTAACAGCAATGCAATCCTTAAACCCAAGAAAGTTAAAAAAGAAGGACTGGGATAACTGCCTTTTACTAAAAACCAAGGCATTTCAATGTCTTTCTCAACCCAGAAAATGTATGAATCAGGCTGCAAGAAGCTCTTTTTTTTTTTATTAATTTATTTTTTATTTATTTATTTTTGGCTGCATTTGGTCTTCATCGCTAAGCGCGGGCTTTCTCTAGTTGCGGCAAGCGGGGGCTACTCTTCATTGCGGTGTGCGGGCTTCTCACTGCGGTGGCTTCTCTTGTTGTGGAGCACAGGCTCTAGGCACGCGGGCTTCAGTAGTTGTGGCTCACGGGCTCTAGAGCACAGGCTCAGTAGTTGTGGCGCACAGGCTTAGTTGCTCTGCAGCATGTGGGATCTTCCTGGACTAGGGATCGAACCCGTGTCCCCTACATTGGAAGGCGGATTCTTAACCACTGCACCACCAGGGAAGTCCCAAGAAGCTCTTCTTTTTAACTTTTCATTTTAATAATTGATTCACAGGTGGTTGCAAAGAAATGTACAAGGAGTCCTATGCACCATTCACTCAATGTTAACATCTTATATAATAAGAGTACAATATAAAACTGTGTATTTGACATTGGTACAAGTCACAGAGCTTATAATGATCCTACCAATTATACATACACTAGTTTGTGTATGTGTCTTTGTGTGTTTATAATTCTGTGCAAGTTTATTATTTGTATAGCTATACCACTACAATCAAGATACAGAACTGTACCATTAACACAGGCTCCCTCATGCAGGTTCTTTGTCTCCATACCCACTACACTGATCTTTTCTCTATCTAATTTTGTTATTTCAAGAATATTATAAATTGGAATCATATATCATGCAACCCATTGAGATTGGATTCTTTTCACTCATAATAATTACTTTGAGACTTGTCCAAGTTGTTGTGTGTATCAATAGTTCATTCCTTTCTATTGCTGAGCAACATTCCATGGTGTGGATATACTATGGTTTGTTTAACTATGCACTCATTGAAAGACATCTGAGTTGTTCTGTTTTTGGCTCTTATGAATAAAGCTGCTATGAACATTAATGTACAAGTTTCTAACATGAACACATGTTTTCATTTTTTAGTTGTAAGTGTCCAAGAGTGCAACTGCCAGGCTGAATAAATATTGAGTCAATTTTCCGTTTTAAAAGAAACTGCCTATTTTTCAGAATGGTTATACCATTTTACATTCCATTTGGTTCTGTACAAGTGATCCAGTTTCTCCAAAGCCCTATCAACATTTGGTGGTATCACTATTTTTTTTTTAGCCATTCTGATAGGTATTATATTAGTAAGTGTTCTTCACAGAAACAGAACCAATAGAATGTGTATATATAGAAAGAGATTTATTTTAAGGAACTGGCTCATGTGATTGTGGGGTCTGGCAAGTCTAAGATCTTTTGCGCAGGCCAAAAGGCTGGAGACCCAGGAAAGAGGTAATATTGCAACTCAAGTCCAGAGGCAGTCTGGAAGCAGAATTCCTTCTTCCTTGGGAAACCTCAGTCTTTTTCTCTTACATCCTTCAACTGATTAGATGAGGTCCATCCACATTATAAAGGGTAATCTGCTTTACTCAAAGTCAACTGACTTAAATGTTGATCTCATCTAAAAATTATCTTCACAGCAATATCTAGACAGGTGTTTGACCAAGTATCTGGGTACTGTAAGATCCTGCATGCCTAAGACCCAGCGTAGCCAAAATAAATAAATAAACATTTTAAAAAGAATATATGCTTAGTATGTTTAAAGAAATAAAGTCAATAGAAAAGGAACAGTCTCTTTGTTAAATCGTGTTGGGAAAACTGGGCAGCCACATGCAAAAGAATGAAACTGGATCATTAACTCACACTGTACACAAAAATTAACTCAAAATGGATTAAAGACTTGAACAAAAGACCTGAAACCATAAAACTCCTTGAAGAAAACAGGAGTTAAGCTCCTTGACAACAGTCTTGATGATGATTTTTTGGAGTTGACACCAAAAGCAAAAATAAACACCTGAGACTACATCAAACTAAAAAGCTTCTGCACAGCAAACAAAAACAACAATAAAAAAACAAAAAAAATCAATAAATGAAAAGGCAAACTACCAAATGGGAGAAAATATTTGAAAATCATATATCTGATGAGGGGCTAATATCCAAAATACATAAAGAACTCATACAATTCACTAGCAAAAAAAAGCAAACAATCCAATTTAAAAAGGCAGAAGCTCTGAATAGACATTTTTCCAAAGATGACAAACAGATGGCCAACAGGTATATGAAAATGTGCTCAACATCACTAATCATCAGGGTAAGGCAAATAGAAACCACAATGAGATATCACTCCACACCTGTTAGAATGGCTATTATCAAAAAGACAAGAAAGAACATGTGGAGAAAAGTGAACCCTTGTGTACTGTTGGTGGGAAAGTAAATTGGTACAGCCATTATGGAAAACAGTATGGAGGTTCCTCGAAAAATTAAAAATAAAACAACCATATTATCCAGCAATTGCACTTCAGGACATTTATCCAAAGAAAATGAAAACACTAACTTGAAAAGATATATGTACCACTAGGTTCACTGCAGCATTTACACTATCCAACATATGGTAACAACCTGAGTGTCCATTAATGGATGAATGGATAAAGAAGATGTGTATATACATATGTATATAATGGAATCTTATTCAGCAGTAAAAAAAAGAAGGAAATCTTGCCATTTGCAACAACATGGATGAAACCTTGAGGGCATTATGCTAAATGAAATAAGTCAGACAGAGAAAGACAAATACTGTACAATCTCACTTATATGTGGAACCTAAAAAAAAAAACCCAAAAATTAAAAATAAAAAACCTCATAGGTACAAAGAACAGATTAGCAGTTGCCAGATATGGGGGTGGGGGTGAAATTGGATGAAGGTAATCAAAAGGTACAAACTTCCAGTTCTAAAATAAATAAGTCATGGGCATGTAATATACAGCATGGTGACTACAGTTAATAATATTGTATTGTATATTTGAAAGTTGCTAAGAGAGTAAATCTTAAAAGTTTTATCACAAGGAAAAAAGCTATGTATGGTGACAGACGTTGACTTATTGTGGTGATCATTTTGCAATACATAACAAATACTGAATCATTATGTTGTACAACTGAAACTAATATAACATTACGTGTCAGTCATACCTCAATTTTTAAAAAGAAACAAAACATTTATTTAACTCAAGATTCTGAGGATTGGCAATTTGGGCTAGGCTCATCTAGGTAGTTTCTCTGTTCTCTGCTAGGGCTATTTGTGAGTTTGTGATCAGCTGCCTGTCAGATGACTCTGCTTTAGGGGAATCACTGTCAGCTGGAGTACAAGGACAGTTGGGCCACATACCTTTCATCATTTATTAAGGTGGTCTAAGTTTGTTTTTATAGTGGCTGGACTGGGTTCCAAGAGGAAAAAAGCAGAGCATACAAGGCTTCTTGAGGCCAAGGCTCATATATCGTGTAATATTTTTTCTGTCATATTCTATTAGCCAAAGCAAAGCACAAAGCCAGCCAAGATTCAAGAGGTGAAAAAATACACTCCATTTCTTAACGTACAGTGATGCAAAGTCACATTGCAAAGGGTGTATATACAGAGAGGGTAGAAATGGTGTCCATTTATGTAATACACCAGACACCCCTATGACCTAGGAATTACTTTCTTCTGTATATATCCCTACTCCCATTTTGATCTACAAATCTTACCATACTTCAAGGCTCCACTAAAACGTCTCTTCCCCCAAGAAGTCATTTTGGTCTCATTAATTAGAGTGGTTCTCTCCTTTTGCTGAGCAGCTATAATATGTAACTATCTTAAAATACATCTTATATCTAGAGTCACAGTAACTAATTCCCAAACATCTTCTTCACCACAGAAGATTAAACTAAACCAATTACATAATCCCATTACTCCTGCCATTGATTGATTTATAAATAGCAAGCAACTCAATCTTGGCCAAAGAGTTCAGAAGGAAAGTGTATTCTGAAGGGAGGCTTCTGGGAAAGCTCTCCTTGCTCCTAGAAGTCACAGGAAGAAATGAGCCTTTTCTTATGCTGGATATTGTTTCGTCTAGTCTTAACACCTGGAATTGCTGAGGCCACATTTGACCACAAGGTAAGTCAGCTTGAGGGCAGTGAGGATGACAGAATAGTAATAAAGAAAGAAACTTGGTCCTTGACAACACTGCTCAGGTACCAACTATACCAAACCAGGAATCTACTCAACCTCTACGCTTGCATAATGTTAGATAATAAATGTTCTTGTTTAAGACAGTTTCAGTCAAATTTTATATTACCTGCTGCAAAGGAATTCTAATCTATCATGCTACTATATCATTGAGAATCTATCATAACTATGTATATCTACATATATTTACAAGTAATTATTGTTATATAAGACAACTCTTACATTAGATGACCCCTAAGGGCAGGGTCATGTCTTATTTAATTTTCTTTCTTTGCTTTGTTTTGTTATTTAATTTTAACCAAAGTAATATTTGCATTTGGTTAAAAAAAAAGAGCTGATAAGAAACACTGGAAAACAGTGATCATCTGGTCTACATTTCCCAATTCCCACTTCCCAGAGTCTGCTACTTTCAATAATTTTGGCCGTTTCTTCTGATATATACCTTTATATTTCCAAATAATGTAACTCTATTTCTTGATGTATCCATTTTACTGTACTTTTTACATCCTGTTATAGTAATTGATTTAGCTCACTTACATCACACACAATCACCACCACTTTCCCTTCTTCCATGTTCAGTTTTTGATTGGCTCAAAGGTCACCTTACATCAGTAGTTCTAAAACTGTGGGAAGGGGGGTCTGCAAGGTTAAAAATATTTTCACTATAATACTACAGTGTTATTTGCCTTCTTTATTTTTATTTTCTCATTAGTGTACTGTGGAATTTTCCATAAGCTACATACTATGATACTGCAAAAGCATGCAGAAGCAGATATGAGAATCCAGTTGCTTCCTTTTAAACCAGATATGAAAATTTGCAAATAGAAAACAATGACATTTTTAATCACTAAATTTTTTTGCTTAAGGAAATGTTATTTTTTATAAAAATGTTATTTCATGTTACAATTTCATGATTTGTTATTTTTATTTGAATAAACATTTTAAAATTTTCTCAGTTTTAATTTCTCATCTCATACAGAAAAGAGCAAAAGATATATCCCATATAAATAAAAGCTCTTTTTAAGGTCTTTAATAATTTTTAAAAGTATAAAAAGGTCTCAAACCTTTGAAAACTACTGGTTTAAACCATTAAAACTATGTAAATATTGTTTACTGCCAAGCCAAGTAAAATATTATTATATGTCCTTTTCAGTTGTCCTCAAGTTTAATAACTGTTGAGACTTTTTTCCATTTCTTACTTTGCTTTGTACCTGCCACTTACTTTCTCCAAATGCTCCAAAAAATGTCAGTCAATAATTTTTCTACGTTTTCAAAAACATCAAATGATTCTAGTCAAGACTCTCCCACATCCTTGCATTCTGTTGCTCCAACCTAGCCTGGTTCAGATGTACAACCACTGTTTTCCAGTTTTCCACTGACATTTTCTTATGTTGGAACTGCTGATTCCTGTCTTCTATGCCTTCTTCTTTTTTTTCTTTTTTTCTTTTTTTTTGTGGTACGCGGGCCTCTCACGGCTGTGGCCTCTCCTGTTGCGGAGCACAGGCTCTGGACGCGCAGGCTCAGTGGCCATGGCTCACGGGCCCAGCCACTCTGCAGCATGTGGGATCTTCCCCGACCGGGGCACGAACCCGTGTCCCCTGCATCGGCAGGCGGACTCTCAACCACTGCGCCACCAGGGAAGCCCTAATTTTAATTTTTTAACATCTTTATTGGAGTATAATTGCCTTAAAATGTTGTGTTAGTTTCTGCTGTATAACAAAGTGAATCAGCTATACATATACATATATCCCCATATCCCCTCCCTCTTGCGTCTCCCTCCCACCCTCCCTATCCCACCCCTCTAGGTGGTCACAAGGCACTGAGCTGATCTCCCTGTGTTAGGCAGCTGCTTCCCACTAGCTATCTGTTTTCAATTTGGTAGTGTATATATGTCAATGACACTCTCTCACTTCTTCCCAGCTTACCCTTCCCCCTCCCCGTGTCCTCAAGTCCATTCTCTACATCTGCGTCTTTATTCCTGTCCTGCACCTACGTTCTTCAGAACCTTTTTTTTTTTTAGATTCCATGTATATGTGTTAGCATACAGTATTTGTTTTTCGGACTTATTTCACTCTGTATGACTGACTCTAGGTCCATCCACCTCACTACAAATAACTCAATTTCGTTTCTTTTTATGGCTTAGTAATATTCCATTATATATATGCGCCACAGCTTCTTTATTCATTCATCTGTCGATGGACACTTAGGTTGCTTCCATGTCCTGGCTATTGTAAATACAGCTGCAATGAACATTGTGGTACATGACTCTTTCTAAATTACGGTTTTCTCAGGGTATATACCCAGTAGTGGGATTGCTGGGTCATATGGTAGTTCTATTTTTAGTTTTGTAAGGAAGCTCCATACTGTTCTCCATAGTGGCTGTATCAATTTACATTCCCACCAACAGTGCAAGAGGGTTCCCTTTTCTCCACACCCTCTCCAGCATTTATTGTCTGTAAATTTTTTGATGATGGCCATTCTGACAGGTGTGAAGTGATACCTCATTGTAGTTTTGATTTGCATTTCTCTAATGATTAGTGATGTTGAGCATCCTTTCATGTGTTTGTTGGCAATCTGTATATCTTTTTTGCAGAAATGTCTATTTAGGTCTTCTGCCCATTTTTGGATTGGGATGTTTGCTTTTTTGATATTGAGCTGCATGAGCTGCTTATAAATTTTGGAGATTAATCCTTTGTCAGTTGCTTTGTTTGCAAATATTTTCTCCCATTCTGAGGGTTGTCTTTTTGTCTTCTTTATGATTTCCTTTGCTGTGCAAAAGCTTTTAAGTTTCATTAGGTCCTGTTTGTTTATTTTTGTTTTTATTTCCATTTCTCTAGGAGGTGGGTCAGAAAGGATATTGCTGTGATTTATGTCATAGAGTGTTCTGCCTATGTTTTCCTCTAAGAGTTTGATAGTTTCTGGCCTTAATTTAGGTCTTTAATCCATTTTGAGCTTATTTTTGTGTATGATGTTAGGGAGTGATCTAATCTCATACTTTTACATGTACCTGTCCAGTTTTCCCAGCACCACTTATTGAAGAGGCTGTCTTTTCTCCACTGTACATTCCTGCCACCTTTATCAAAGATAAGGTGTCCATATGTGCGTGGGTTTATCTCTGGGCTTTCTATCCTGTTCCATTGATCTATCTTTCTGTTTTTGTGCCAGTACCATACTGTCTTGATTACTGTAGCTTTGTAGTATAGACTGAAGTCAGGGAGCCTGATTCCTCCAGCTCCGTTTTTCTTTCTCAGGATTGCTTTGGCTATTCGGGGTCTTTTGTGTTTCCATACAAATTGTGAAATTTTTTGTTCTAGTTCTGTGAAAAATGCGGTAGTTTGATAGGGATTGCATCGAATCATGTTTTTGTTTTATAAACATAAAAACCTCTCTTATCTGGTGATTATTTATATATTGTGTATATTCTTACATACATGTTTAACAGCGACAAATTCCTCCCATTCAATATTCACACCTCTTTGCAGTATGAGCTCTCTTGCTCCTCATCCAGAAATGAAATATATTTCTTAACCCTTCTGAATCTAGGCTAGCTGTATTACATTCTTTGATCAATACAATGTGAGAGAATTGACACTGTCTGAGTACCAGAATTTAGGTTTCAAGAAGTCTTGTAGTTTCTGCCTTTGAACTCTTGGACTACTTCCCAGAGATCACCATGTTATTAAGCAATCTGGGGTGAAAAAACATACAAAGAAAGCAACCCAGGAGTTCTATCTTTTCTATCTGAACTCAGCCCCAGGCAAACCCATCAATTAAATAAACTTGTATGAAACAGCTTACATAAAGTCAACAGATAAACATCCCAGTCAATCCACAAAATTATGAGAAATAATAAATTATTGTTGTTTTAGACACTAAGTTTTGAGTAGTTTGCTATTTTCTGCAACAGGTAACTGATACAGAAATGAATATTGGAAATGAAATGATGCCATACAAAACCCTAAAATATGTAGCACTGATGCGGTGACTGCATGGTAAGCAGAGGCTAGAAGAGTGGCAAAAAGACTATGGAAACTGGAAGAGCCATGAGGAAGTGTTACTAGAGTCTGTAAAGATGGCACAAAATAACTGGCCAAAGTACTAAGGTAACTTGGAAGATAAAAAATGTACCTAATTAAAATGTGAATCTGACTAAGGAGATTACCAGGCAGAATGTTGGAAGTGTCAACTAGTCTTTTTTTTTTCTAGCTGAATATTAAAGCTATGTAAAGACAGATAAATTAAAGAAGGAATTGTTTAGGTTCATTAAGTCAAATTTTTAGGAAATATAAAGAGCCCAAGATGTACTGGGTTGGAAAATTAAAACCAGTTCACACTTCCAGTCTCTAATCAACAAAAAATTTCACAGTAAGAAAGAGCTCAAAAGAAATATCAAAGCAAGACCCTTTAATGCCTCAGAAAATGCAAGGCAATGTTACTATATAAGAATCTCAAGGGCATTATCTCAGAGCAGCCTGATATGTCCAAAGCAGACAGAGATCCATCTTGAAAACAATCATGGGTGTGGCTTTGGAGAAAAAATTCATAGGAAACTCAGAAAGTGTTATGATTTTTGTTTTGAGTTAGTTTATGGGTTTTTTGGTTTCGGTGTGTTTTTTTGTTTTTGGTTTTGGTTTTTTTGTTTGTTTGTTTAATAGTACTGGTAGGAGCACTGCCAGCTTGGACTAAAAAGGACTGAGACAGCTCAAAGTGAAGGAGCCTCTGGGCCACCAGAGTTCTACAAGTGGGAAACAAGACTGAAACAGTTACTCAGTTGCAAACAGAGACCATTTCTCATGGAAAATGAAAAGCCTTTCAAAGAACTGAGCCAAGAATCCAGAGGTAGAGCCAAGAAGAAACCAACAGACTAGAGGAACACATCCAGGGAGCAGAATGGAGGCTATAAAGAAAAACACTATTGCTTTCCTTCATACACAATACTTCACTTCTGACACTTCTGGTCACCAAATGTGTAGGGGTTTTCCACACACCAAGCATTTCTGCAACACTAGCTGGGTGTCCTACAATTTAACTCAATTCTGACACTATCTACCTAGAGATAGAGTCAGATCCCACAGGTTAAGGGCTCAGTCCTACAAGACTGCCCCCCACCACCACTTCAGATGCCAATCACAAGTCCGGGTTGTCACCTGTACCTCTGACCAACTGCCTGTAAATCATGTAAATCAGAGGTTTCCATGACCCCCCTCTGCAGGTTTGATTAATTTGCTAGAACAGCTCACAGAACTCAGGAAAAACAGTTTACTTACTAGATTATCAGTTTATTACAAAGGACATTAAAAGATGTGAATGAACAGATAAACAGGGAGAGACCCAAAAGGGTCCCAAGCACAGGAGCATCTGTCCCTATAGAGTTTGGAGTGTGTCACCCTCTTAGCACATAGATGCATCCTTGTTCATCAATCCAGAAACTCTCCAAACCCCTATAGTTCAAGGAATTTTATGGAGGCTTCATTACATAGACATGATTGATTGGCCATAGTGACCAAGTCATTCTCTAGCCCCTTTTCCCTACCACAAGGTCTAGTTGAGGGTGGGGAGGCTGAAAGTTCCAATCCTCTAATGACGTGGTTGGTTCCCCTGGCAACCAGTTCCCATCCTTTGGGGCTTTCTAAAAATCATCTCCTTATGGCCAACAGGCACATGAAAAGATGCTCAACATCGCTAATTATTAGAGAAATGCAAATCAAAACTACAGTGAGTACCACCTCACACTGGTCAGAATGGCTATCATCAAAAATTCTACAAATAACAAATGCTGGAGAGGGTGTGGAGGAAAGGGAACCCTCCTACACTGTTGGTGGGAATGTAAGTTGGTACGGTCACTGTAGAAAACAGTATAGAGGTTCCATAGAAAACTAAAAATAGAATTACCATATGATCTAGCAATCCCACTCCTGGGCATATATCCAGACAAAACTATAATTCAAAAAGATATATGCACCCCTATGTTCATAGCAACACTATTCACAATAGCCAAGACATGGAAACAACCTAAATGTCCATCAACAGATGAATGGATAAAGATGTGGTACATATATGCAATGAAATAGGACTCAGCCATAAAAATGAATGAAGTAATGCCATTTGCAGCAACATGGATGCAACTAGAGATTATCGTACTAAGTGAAGTAAGTCAGAAAGAGAAAGACAAATACTGTATGATATCACTTACATGTGGAATCTAAAATATGACACAAGTAAACCTATCTATGAAAAAGAAACAGAGTCACGGATACAGAAAACAGACTGGCGGCTGCCAAGGGGGAGGGGGTTGGGGAAGGGATGGAGTGGGAGGTTGGGGTTAGTAGATGTAAGCTTTTATATAGAGAATGGATAAACAACAAGGTCCTACTGTATAGCACAGAGAACTATATTCAATATCTTATGATAAACCATAATGGAAAAGAATTTTTTAAAAATATATATATATGTATAACTGAATCACTTTGCTATACAGAAGTAATTAATACAACATTGTAAATCAACTATATTTTAATAATAAATAAATAAATAAGGCTAAAAACAAAAATTACCTCCTTAACATAAACTTAGGTGTGCTTAAAAGAGGCTTGTTAAGAATAACAAAAAAAGTTTACAGTTCCTTAAAGGTTTCAACATAGTTACCACATGACCCAGCAATTCTACCTCTAGGTACTCAAGAGAACATTGTACATGAATGTTCATAAGAGCATTATTCATAATAGTCAAAAAGTGGAAACAACCCAAATGTCCACCAACTGATGAATGGATAAATAAAATGCGGCATATCCATAAAATGGAAATGTCAGTCAGCATAAAACAGAATGAAGTACTGATACATGCTACAATATGGATGAACCTTGAAAACATTATACTAAGGGAAACAAGCCAGTCACAAAGGGCCACATATTGTATGATTCCATTTATGTGAAATGTCCAGAATAGGTAAACCCACACAGACAGAAAGTAGACTGGTGGTTGCTTAGGGCTGGGGGTTGGGAAAATTAGACGGGAATAAAGAGAGAATGCTAGGACTTCCCTGGTGGTGCAGTGGATAAGACTCTGCACTCCCAATGCAGGGGGCCTGGGTTCAATCCCTGGTCTGGGAACTAGATCCCACATGCATGCCGCAACTAAGAGTTCGCATGCTGCAACTAAGGAGCTGACAAGCCGCAACTAAGGAGTTGACAAGCCTCAACAAAGGAGCCTGGGAGCTGCAACTAAGGAGCCCACCTGCCTCAACTAAGACCTGGTGCAACCAAATTACTTAATTAATTCATTTTTAAAAAAAGAGAGACTGCTAATGAGCTTGGGATTTCTTTTTTAGGTGATAAAAATGTTCTAAAATTGATTGTAGTAACAGCTGCACAACTTTGTGACTATATTAAAAACCACTGAATTGTACACTTTGAATGAATGAATTGTATGGTATGTAAAATATATCTATATAAAGCTATTATTGTTTTAAATGGAATAATATACTAAAAAGCTGAATGGAAGTTCTGGGGAGGGCTTACTGACTAACAGCCTCCAATACTGGCTGATTGGGTGGCAAGACAGTCTTTTCCTTAGGGGACCACCTCCCCAACATCAATATGTAGACATCGTTTCTCTCAGGACTTTCATTTTCTCCAGAGAAAAACTCCATTCTTCTGTCTTGGAACGCAAGAGGAGAGGAAGAGGATTTTATCTGTCGGTGCACTGTGATAGAAGTGTGATAGACAGGAGGTAAGGGTTCCACAATTCAGTGGACAGATTTTTACTCAATTTTCATTTGCAGTCCTATGCCTCAACCCTGTCCTCCACTGTGTCTGGTGTACTTCTGACTAGAACTGCCATGGTTTAATTTTTTTCAGAGCATAAATTTCCCATCTCCTGTGGGGAAGGAGACTGGGAAGATTCAAGTATTCTATACCAAGATTTTCAACAAATCGTTTTTATGCCCAAGCCTTATTCCTGCCTTTAGTATTTGGTTTTTCCAAGTGCCAAGCATACTTCCAAACTTTTAAGTCAGTCACCACTCCTCTATTTGCTTTCTGAGAGACGCTACTGAATCATCTCCTCCTCTCTCTTGTCTGAGTTAATATTCCTTTTATGCATTTTAATGAGAATGAGAAAAATAAATTTTTGTGGTCAATCCATCATGTTTAACCAAAAGCCTCAAACAGGATTGCAAAACCCACATCCTATTTAATTAGAGAAACTGCTATGCATAGAACACCTTGAACAATGTTAGTCCTCAAAAAAATACATGATGAAATGCAGAGAGCAGTTGATTAAAGAAACTTTTATTAGGTTAGCATATGCAGAGCACATGCTAGTGCATGCAGAGCACTATGCAAGTTTCCCAGGATATGAGCTCACAAGCTGGTTGGAGAGACAGACATGGAAACCAACAGTGTGAAAAGTACTAAAATAGATGCATATACAAGTGTCAATGAAAATGCAAATAAGAAAGCAACTAGGGCTTCCCTGGTGGCGCAGTGGTTAAGAATCTGCCTGCCAATGCAGGGGACACGGGTTCAAGCCCTGGTCCAGGAAGATTCCACATGCCACGGAGAAACTAAGCCCGTGGGTCACAACTACTGAGCCTGTGCTCTAGAGCCCGCAAGCCACAACTACTGAGCCCATGCACCACAACTACTGAAGGCCGCGTGCCTAGAGGCCGGGCTCCTCAACAAGAGAAGCCAGCGCAGTGAGAAGCCTGTGCACCACAACGAAGAGTAGCCCCGCTCGCCACAACTAAAGAAAGCCTGTACACAGCAACGAAGACCCAACACAGTAAAAAATAAATTAATTTAAATAAATTAAAAAAAAAAAAGAAAGCAACTAATTCTGTCCACAGGGCTTAAAGAGAGTGTTACAGGAAAAGATAATAAGTGTGCTAGGCCTTAAATATTGTTTGGCAAAGACTATGGGGGGAAAATAACATAAACAAAATGATAACTGTATGTTTATATTGTTTATCATTTACATAAAATTATCAATTTACCAATAGAAGTGTCCAACAGATAGTGCAAACCTAGATGATTTGCCACTTAGTTTGAGGAGCCAGTGTTGTTGTTCTATTCACTGCTGTATCCCCCAGAGCCTAGCATTATGTCTGGTATATAACAGAAACTGAATAAATCTTCTTTCAGTTCAAAAACATACCAAATTTACTTCAGCTTTAACCTCTACATACTTGCTGTTCCTCCTGAGATGTTCTATCTCCACCTTTACACAGAACTTCTTTAATGTTTTTCAAGTCTCCAATCAAATGTTACCTCTTCAGTATGCACCACACCTCATCACTCTTCAGTACATCATCCTGTTTTATTTTCTTCACGGCACTTTCCATTACCCAAAATTATCTGTTATGTATCTGTTTACCTGGCTTATTATGTCTCCTCCTTTAAAAAAATGAGCTTTGTGAGAGCAAAATCTCATCTCTCTTGGCCATGCTGTGTCTTCAGCACCTAGGACAGGGCCTGATATAAAGTAATATCAGAGATTAAATAAATATTTGTTAACTATTCAATGAATTTACCTCACTTTCCTACTCCTTAAAGGTATTTAGTTAGTGACCACTGCACTAGGCACATAAATAATCATTCAAAGAGCAACAGACCCAAATCAGTTGATATTAACAAATCTGTTATTAGGTAGTCATGTGATTTCAGACAAACAAGCATGCTTGACTTTTCTAAATCTACTTTCTTACTTTATCTCTAAATTTACTTCCAGTTCCAAAGTTCTATCTTGTGACTACCTTGTGAATGATTTCCAATGTATCTTCAGTTATCTCAAAAGTTCTCACTGCACTTTCTCACCCCAGATTTAACAAATCAAAATTTGCATTTCTCCCTGAAATCTTTTAAACTTTTAAAAATATGTGATATATTTTATTTAAGTCTCCAATGAACATTCATAAAATCTTTGATCCCTTTCTCTCTCCCTCTCTCTCTCTATCCTCTCAGTCTCATTTTCACTCCCCTCTATCCCCTAAATCTAACCTCTAAATGGACCTGTTTGTTCTTCCTTCTAATTGGCCCTTGGATTCATTCTGCATCACTACTCCTACTGCTATCAATCTAGTCAGACTCTCATTACCTCAGACATGAATTATAATCACATTTTCCTGTTATCCCTTTATTTAATCTTCTCCCCCACTTCAATCTATCCTGCATATTTTCTCCAGAATTATTTTTCAAAATACCACTTAAATCTCATCAATCTCCAAATTCAAGAGGGCTCCTCTTGTCTACAAATCAAGTCCAAATGCATCTGCCCAGTTTTTAAAGCTTCCCCACTCTCTAGTTTCATCCTCTGATTCAAATTTAAACTTCTTCTACACCAAAAGAGGTCCCAACAGAAGACCAAGACATCCTCTATTATAGTTTCCTTACAGTCTCCTACCTAATCCATGCTCATTACCACCTCAGTACCTAGAATAATTTTTCAACTCCCCCCCCCCATTTAAATTCTATCTTTTATGCCCAATTAAAGGCCTCTTTTCTCCAGGGATCCTTCCCTGACCACTCTAAACCACTCTGACCCTTCCATTTTCTAAATTTCTATTGAGTGGTTAAAGTCAACACTACCAAGTATAACAATAATTTACCAGTTGTTCTATGTGTGTTCCAACTGCCTCTCCAAATTGGATGTTTCTTAAAGGCAAGAACTGTTCTACATGCTTTCATTTACTCCCCCCACAGCATTTCTAGGCACAAAGTACTCAATGAATTAACAGGCAATTAGAATAGCTTGTTTTTATACAACTTCTTACATATTACAGAGCAATTTCACCTATATTTTTCCTTTGATCCTTAAATTGCTTCTCTGAGGTTTGTAGGATATTACTTCCTGTATGGTATATTTAAAAAAAAAATCACTAAAAGTCAGAGGCCTAAACTTGAGTAAAAACTTGACTGCTCTATCAACTGTGTAACCTTGGAGGGAAAAGACTCAGTTCCCTAATCTGACAATAAATTTCAAGTTTAACCCCCAAAACACAGGCTCATATTTTAAAAGATCAGCACTGTTAAAGGCTTGAAACATATTTTTAGATGAATTAACAACTCTAACCAGTTAAATTAATAATAAATAATTGTGAGAAGAATACAGGAAAAATTGACAACTATGTCTGATTTCATTTTCTATACTATTGACACCTTTAAAAATAATACACAAAATAATGGTAATGTTTAAGTATTATTAATATTTTATCAGAAAGCTATACTTCTTTAAATAGATATTATCTATTACTTATATCCCAACATATCCCAAAAGTGATTTTACATAGTGATCACTTTAAGAAGCTTGCTACATTTTTATTTGTGATTTTTATTACTACAGAAGGCTAAATTATTTCCATCAGAATGCTCCTTCTATTTTATATGGGAAGTCAATGTCAAAATATTATTCATTTATCAGAAATACACTTTAAACTGCATTTATTGTGACCTGGTATTTGCTTCTTGCTACATACAACACTGCTTGTCCTAAATGCTCAAAGTTCAAAATCATTAGCCAAATATCTGCAAAATTTGAGAACAGTATCTTTATGTTAAGAGTAGAAAATCATATTACCTAATGGTTAACTTTAATAATCAATAGTGTTAAGCAAACAACAAAAGCAATGAAATAAATCAGTGGTTCTCAAAATGTAGTCCCTGGACCAACAATATCAGCAACACCTAAGGACTTGCTAGAAATGCAAATTCTAGGGCTTAAGTCAGATCCAATGAATCAAGAACTGAGGGCAGGGTCCAACAATCCTGTTTTAACAAGTCCACTCAAGTGTGGAAAAACACAGATACAAATTAACCTAAGCACGGGATACTTATTTGGTCATTGAATTTTATTTAAATATATAGAAAATGTAGATTTTAGATCTCATCTAGGAAAGGATTTGTTTCCTTGTTTTAGTTTACCAAATGCTGATTTAAAGGACTAAATGAAACTATGAGGACTATACTCAAGCCTCAACAATAGAAATGAGAAACTTGGTGACAACTCTATCTTTTGTATTAAGAATCAGAGAAAATTAATGCTAAGTGCCCACAAATTTGCAAATATTCCCAAAATCTAAACCAGGGCAAATGATTAGGAAGATTTAATTATTTCCCCATTTGGTACACTTTTTAAATTCATAATCAGAGTTAGAGTGTTATAGAAGGAGCAAAATAAGCAAAGGCTATGGGAATCAATCCCATGGTCTTAAGTTCATAAGTATTTTGTTCTAACCCAGAGTCTTCTAACTGGTGTGCTAAGACAGTATACTATGAATAAGTTACAGGTTTGAGACTCATTACTCCTCTCAGTCACGCAAAGGCCAGGCACAGCCTGGGAAAGCCAAACACCCAGGGCTGTTTGCAATTGGTCAGGAGTAACTTTGTCCACATGCCCCTCTGCACTGTACCAATATCATTTTTCAATTGTGCCATGATGTGAGATGTAAAAAAGTAAGAAGCACTGCTCCAACTATTACTGCTAACTCAGTGAGTGGGATACCTTCAGCTGCAAATATAGAAAACCCAACTCAAACTGGCTTAAAAAGAAAACTTATTGGCTTGTCTGATTTAAAGACTAGAATTAGATGTGGCTTCAGGCAACCAGTGTGACCAGCACCTGGATTGTTATTGTTTTAATTTTTGATTATGCTCCCTTGATGTTGGCTACATTCTCCATAGGCTATCATTTCATAATGCCAAAACGGCTGCAAGCAGCTACCAAGGCTACACACTTCCTTGTTCCTTCTTTCAGAAAGAAAAAAGAGAGCCTGTGTCCCAATGAAAGTCCTAAGGTTAACTATTTGGGGCTGCTTGGGTTACCTTTCCATCCCTGAACTAATTACTGAGCTCAGGATTAATGGAAACACAGTTCAACAAGCTCATCCTTTGCAGCTGGAGATGAAGTCAATCCAGGTAATTCTCACAAACATCACGTGCCCGAGAAAGTGAAGAGGACTACTTAGGGAAATGTCAGGTACTGTCATCAAGAAAGACGAAGAGGGAATTCCCTGGAGGTACAGTGCTTAGGACTCCTTGCTTTCACTGCCGAGGGCCTGGGTTTGATCCCTGGTCTGGGAATTAAGATCCCACAAGCCATGTGGCGTGGCCAAAAAAAAAAAAAAGAGGAAGAATATATGTGGATCAATAAAACAACTTTCCATGATAGCTTACCACACATCTCTAAATGAGCTAAAATAGAAGATAAAACTGGCTACTTTTCTTATGAAAAGTGTTATACTAGTAATCTAAAAAATGTATGTTAAAATGACATATTTTTACCTACCAAGTTAGCAAAGTTTTTATAAAAAAATAATACTTAGTACTGGTAGAAGGACAGTAAAAAAAGCATTCAAACAGTTCTGGTAGAAATGTAAGCAGAAACAATCCTTTGGAAAACAATTAAAAATATCCCAAGAGTCATAAACTATACAGATAGACACTGACTCCACTTCTAAGAATCTACTCAAAAGAAAAAATCCTAAATGCAGGAAAAATTTCATGTTAACATATGTTTACTACTAAATATTCGTTAATAATAAAAACAAGAAAGAAAAATTGGAAACAACCTAAGTGTCCAGTAATAAGAAATTAGTCAATTAAGTTATCACTACCTGATGAAATATATGCAGGCACTTAAAATGAAAAGATAATAATATTTATTGAGCACTTACTATATGCAAGATTTAACACTATATTTAGTTCTCCAAACAACTTTAAGAGATATTTACTATTAGTATTTCAGAAATGAAAAAAAAAAAAAAACAGGGCTAAAAGAGATTAAGTACCTTGCCCAAGGTTACACAGTAAGGGGTAGAACCATGATATGAACCCAGTAACCAGATTCTAGGCTTCACTCCTAACCACTACATTATAGTGCCTCTCAAAAATGTGTTTGTATAGTTTATAATGACAGAAAATATTTGTTATAATGTTTTGTTAAAATATCAATAACAACAACAGGACTCAGACTGTTCCAGTTAAAGATAGTGGGCTGAACACAGGCATTTAGTTTGGCCCCAATAAATGACAGTGCACGATTAAAGGCATAAACCTTTGACCAAGAGAATGAGAGATGAGACAAAACCAACAAAATTTTGGCTTTTGGCAGGCAGATAGGGGAGTAATAATATTTGCAAGACCTGAAAAAGCAAAGCCAGTAACAGGGAAAACTAAGAAGCAATTTGATTTACATCACTTGCCCCACTTCCCCACCCCCTTCCCTGGTCCCTCCTTTCCCACCCCCGCAAACAAATGGTCTGGTGATACCAAGGGCTTCTAAAGTAAAGGTGAAGGTAATGTGAAGCCAAAAACAGGACAATTGCTTGAAAGTCTATTTAAGAAGAGGCTAGACCCACAGATTCCCTCTCTCTTTCTGGGTAGCCAAATGACTACTCTTCCCTTACCTGGACAAATTAGAAGTTGTTTTGAAGATGATAAAACAGGGTCTCTAAAACAGGAGATAACAGGGCTTCCCTGGTGGCGCAGTGGTTGAGAGTCCGCCTGCCGACGCAGGGCACTCGGGTTCGTGACCCGGTCCAGGAGGATCCCACATGCCGCGGAGCGGCTGGGCCCGTGAGCCATGGCCGCTGAGCCTGCGCGTCCGGAGCCTGTGCTCCGCAACGGGAGAGGCCACAACAGTCAGAGGCTCGCGTACCGCAAAAAAAAAAAACACGAGATAACAGGCACAGCTGAGAAGGGCGGGGGTGGGGCTGGGGGTAGCGGCTACTATACTGAAAAGTTTATCTACCAAATTTTGAGACACCCCTGGCCCACAAGACTTCTTCCTCTACAGGGCTCCCACACCTGCTGACAGGCAGATAGCACTCAAAGCAGGAGACTGGAAGTGTGTTTTCAAGGATCTGACTGGCCAAGAGAAAAAACATAAGTAATATGACACTGGGAGTTTCCTCACAAATGTTCTGGGCAGATTACCCTAAAATGAAGACCGCAGTCAGTAAGCCTTATCCATATAGCTAGAGCTTCCAATCCACTTTTTTGGTGCCCCATTCTTAAATACAGAGCAGACAGCTAAAGAGCAATCGACTTTGGGGGAAAGTGTCTAATTTCAAAGACAGACAAAATCTAATAGAAAAAATTTTAAAGCAATTTAGAGGAAGCAAAGATTAAGCAGAGAAACATCATTAATATTCTTATTAAAAAATAAGAGTATACACTGCATTTATGGAAAAAAAGGAAGATTCACAGAAAGAAACAGTTCTTTTAAAAATTAAGATAGTAGCGGCTTCCCTAGTGGCACAGTGGTTGAGAGTCCGCCTGCAGGTGCAGGGGACACGGGTTCGTGCCCCGGTCCGGGAAGATCCCACATGCCACGGAGCAGCTGGGCCTGTGAGCCATGGCCACTGAGCCTGCGCATCCGGAGCCTGTGCTCCGCAACAGGAGAGGCCACAACAGTGAGAGGCCCGCGTACCACACACAAAAAAATTAAGATAGTAGAAATGAAAACTTCAACAGAAGGATTGTAAGACAAAACTGAAGAAATATTATAAAAAGAAGAGCAGAAAGTCAAAGAAATACAGAATTGAAGCGAAAAAAGGATTAGGTAATTCAGAAGGTCCAACAACTGTACCCTAGAAGTCCAAAATAAGCAAAGAGAGAAACTGGAGGAGAATAAATCAAATCACCAAAAATTTTCAAAATCAATTTTCTCAGAACTAAAAAATAGGAGTTTGCAAAGAGCTGGCACCAAGACACAACATGGTGAAATAATAAAACACTGGAGAAAATGGAAAGATCCTATAAGCTTCCAGAAAGGGAAACCATTTTTTTCCATACAAAGGATGAAAAATTACATTAGAATTCCTCAATATCTACAATGAGGGACTTCCCTGGTGGTCCAGTGGGTAAGACTCCATACCCCCAATGCAGGGGGCCCGGGTTCGATCCCTGGTGGGGGAACTAGATCCCACATGCATGCCACAACTAAGAAGTCTGCATGCCACCACTATGAGCCTGCATGCTGCAACTAAAGATCCTGTGGGCCGCAACTAAGACCCAGCACAGACTAAATATTTTTTTTAAAAAAACTACAATGAAAGCTAGAATAAAGAAGCTAAGCCTTCAAAATTAACAGGAAATCACTACAAAACTGGAATTTCACCAGCCATGTCAAGTGTGAAAGTAAATGATATTTTCTGACATGCAGTGTCCAAAACAATTTCCTTCCATGCACCCTTTCTCAGGTAGCTACTTAAGGATTTCTCCGAGAAAGAGAAAGGTATGGGATGCAGGAAACAGGGTATCCTATACAAGAGAGAAAGAGGAAAGGAACTCCAGGGATGGTGAAGGGAAATAGCAGTATAGCTTCATTATAGAAGTTATGTATACTCTTCATAGAAAGCAGAATGAAGGGGAAAACATCACTCATACCTTGATAACTGAAAGACAACTGCAGTTAACATTTTGATGTATTCTTTTTCAATATTTTTTCCGATGGTATTTATATTAGTATTGTTTTAACTATGATATTATGTAAATTTGAATCCAAATTTTAAAACTTTAGGGAGATAGTAGTCATGAAGGGAGACAGTAAGCTTTGGTAGAAACCTCCTCAATAGGATGAAATTAACAGTTTGCTAACTGTTTTTAAGTCATTAATAACAATTTTATATAACTGAGAAAAATTTGGAATTAGTGATGAATACATTAAAAATTAAGGAATGGGGAAAAAAAGACAATGGAGTTGGGAAGAATGTTGTATAAGAAAGGAAAAATAATCATAGCATACTACAATGGTTCAGCTGTGAAAAGCATTTATGCAATCATAATAATATAACTCTAAGTACAGAAATAATCAAGATCGTGATGTAACTATATGGGGAGTATGGATAGTATGTGAAGGGGGAAGGGTTGGGGCAAAAGATGAAAGAAAGTTAAATCCTCATCTTCCATTATGGAAAGTCATTTAATAATACCTAACTGGAAAATGAAGAAATAGTAGTGATAAGTATATTATTTAGAGCTGTGGAAGTAAATGTATAAAGAATCAGCTAAAATAGTTTAAAGTAGTTGCTCTGGAGAGTTGGAAATGGCAGGGGAGATTACTGTTTTTCTGAACAAACCTTGTAAAAGTTTTTTGATTCTTTCCATTACATGCACGCATAACTTTGATAAAAGTAAAAACTAAATTTTTAAAATTTGGATTCAAAATTACATAATATCATAGTTAAAACAATACTATATAAATAACATCAGAAAAAACAATGAAAGAAAATACATCAAAATGTTAACTGCAGTTGTCTTTCAGTTATCAAGGTATGAGATTTCCCCTTCATTCTGCTTTCTACGAAGAGTATACATAACTTCTATAATGAAGGAAAAAACTTTACTGTGTATGTTTTAAGTTGGTACAGAATTACGTCAGTTGAGAATCCTTAGAGAGATATAAAATCAGTTTAGTTGCAAGCAGCAATTCTTATCATGAAAGAGAATAGAAAAGAACAGAATAGATTAGATTAGAATATATCAGCAATCTTCACATGTGGGAAATTTCATAAAACTTTTGTTTTAATTATATGTAAATGTAAACACATGTATGTGTACTGGATCATGATGTGAAATGTATTTTTTACTGAGAGTCCAGAAAAAGTTTTCACAATATGAATATAGCCAGCTTGATAAAGTTGAGAAATGCACAGTTTTGAAGATCTGTGATAAAATGTAGATTTTTATTATGTATTTTGAAAACGACATATCCATCTTTGCAGATTCCTCTCAGAATCCCCAACAGATGTGGATGTGGGTTCAAATTCTGTCTCCTCTTACCTACTGTGTGACTCCTCTGAGTTTCAGTTTCCTCATCTATAAACAGGGATAATTATTTCACAGGATGTGAGGATTAAATGAGGTAATATATTAAAGTTCTGACATGTAGTAAGCCAATGAACAAGAAATGAGAATGCTTTTATGTACAAAAATACCTTTCTGGTCAGTTAGACACATGTAATATTTAATTTGAGATTTCATCCACATTTTACTCTTTTTTCAATTTTTTTTTTTATTGGAGTATAGTTGCTTTACTGTATTTTACTCTTTTTTTTTTTTTTGCGGTACGCAGGCCTCTCACTGCTGTGGCCTCTCCCCATGGCTCACGGGCCCAGCCGCTCTGCGGCATGTGGGATCCTCCCAGACCCGGGCACAAACCCGCGTCCCCTGCATCGGCAGACAGACTCTCAACCACTGCGCCACCAGGGAAGCCCTACTGTATTTTACTCTTAACAGATCAAAACACTCTCACATTTCAATACTGCTTTTATTATCTAAAAATGCATATGGCTTCCCTATTTTGAACCACAATTTGAATAGCTAAACTCAAACAATGATTCCATATAGGAAAGCAGTCATTAAAAAATGCTGACTGTATCTTTATTTTTAACGTTTGGCATCAAAGTGTTACTAACAAACTCTTGTAAATAGTTCACTTATAGTAATTTATAATAATAAATTTATGATTTATAATATTTATACTTATAATAAATACACTTATAAAACATAGTTATGACATTTATATTATTTATATTTCATTAACGTATATTTAAATAAAGTCAATATAATATTATAAAATGCTTAAAGCATTACCTCAGAGCATTCACCATATAATTCAGAATTTTAAAAGTATTGCAGTTTTTTTTAAAAAAGAGATTTTTTTTCAGAAGCACATAATAAAAAATCTATATTTTACCACAATTTAAGAGCTCTAAAGGCTTTTTTATCTTTGAAAGTATTTATCAAAAATTACACTTTAAATACTCTACAGAAGAAAGTACGTTAGCCTATAGTCCTGATAGGGGTCAGAGTAATAACACAAAATGGACAAATTACACTGTCATTCTACTTAAATTATTTAAGTTATTTAATTTGACCTGTAGATAGTCTCTTGTCTTCTCATCATGCCTGACTTTTAAGTGGGAGGTCTTCATTCATGATGATCCTTTAATAGAAGCAAAGCTTTCTCCATTTAACCCATGCCGTTATCAATCATGTACAGGGATAAATGAGCCTGTAAGATTTTGCCAGTATCACAAATGACACTGTGACCTGAGGCCAACATCTTTATTTGCTTCTCCAGTGATTCACTTCAGCAGATATTAACCAATTTTATAATCCATGAAAGGCAAAATTAAAGGACACCATCCATAAAACAGAATAATTCCTATCAGCAACAAAGTGATGTGTGTATTATCTTATAAATTATATGGCCACACAGTGTGGTAATGTAATGAAGTAAAGATGGTAATAATCAAATGCCTAGGGCAAACGCTAATATGCATTTAATCACACAGCATGAAGCCATTTGTCACTACAGTTGAATGAATGTGTACATAAAATACATGAGTCACGTCCTTATTGTTATACTATAACTGCATCAATTTCACACTATCATTTCACATAATAACAATTGGTAGGCTTTGACATGAGCTAAAACATTCAGATTATAAACAAAATCATCAAAAATAGTTTTACATATATAATAAAGATTTGATTTTTCAGTTACTAGAACTTCTCAAGAATTTTTCCCCAAAAACTCTTTGTTAAAGAGCTCTAAATTCCAAGTTTCCTTTTTTTTTTCTTAAATAGCCCATAAGTTAGTTTTTCATATTGCTTTTTATTCTTGGAAATACTCTTATGACTTGAACTCAATGCTAAATCAGTTTTATAAGCATGTCTCCTTCATAAGTAATTATTAATATATTTGAGTGTAAAATATGGATGACATGTCACAAAAAGTGAACCCTTATGTAAAAAATTGTATTCATTAATCACACACAAGCTGGTGTATGTGTAGACTGAAAAACATTGAGAAAAAATTACCGAAGCAGGATTTAAAAATATATAATCACTATTTAATTATCTGATCTTGGATTGCTATAAGATTCATTGGAAAATCACCTTAACTCCATCAGGACCGTTTATAACAGTATAATAAACACTACAAACATTTCCTAGAGTGTATCCCCTCTAAAAGTGAAGAACCAAAGGTTTTTTTTTTTTTTTTAATTATTAATTTATTTATTTTTGGCTGTGTTGGGTCCTCGTTGCTGCGCGCGGGCTTTCTTTAGTTGCGGCAAGCGGGGGCTACTCTTCATTGCGGCGCTTAGGCTTCTCATGGCAGTGGCTTCTCTTGCTGAGGAGCACAGGCTCTAGGCATGCGGGCTTCAGTAGTTGTGGTGCACGGGCTTAGTTGCCCCGCGGCATGTGGGATCTTTCTGGACCAGGGATCGAACCCGTGTCCCTCATTGGCAGGAGGATTCTTTACCACTGTGCCACTAGGGAAGCCCCCAAAGGGTTTTTTTTTTTTTTTCCCAAAGGGTTTTTTATATTCCACGTAGCACAGTGCCAAACGGGAACTGATTAAATTTGCATTCACATTCTATCTTGTATTAGCAATAGTTATGTGTTAGCTGTTACATTTTAGGTAGTGAGACTAGTGGCCAAGTCTCATTCTTTTTTTTTTTTTTTAAGATTTAAAAGCATTTAATGACATAGCATATATTTAACAGATAGGGCAAAAGTTGACAGGTACAGGTCATATGACTGAGCATGGGCCTGAGTGACACCTCCCCGCTCACGCCCATACTGCCTCATACAATAATTTACTAAAGTCAGGCAGTCAATTAGTTTTTGTTGCGTTGCATTGCATGTTGCACTGAAAGTGTTTCTTGTAACTGTGCTTGTATCTTAAGAGATATTAAGATGACTACATTTTATAATAAGGTATCTTAAGAAAGATTCTGTAACACTAGGAAGACCTAGGGAAGAACAATTATGTAATGAAGAAAAAATGGAAAAAGTGCCCCATATATAGATTTTTTAAATTAGACTTCTTATATATAGTAAAGAGTGATATAATTAAATATCAGTACATCTCTCTGTTCAAGAAACTGCAAGTGATACAAATGTGAGTTAATGGTCTTTACCTTCAAAGTCGAGAAATGTAAAGCATTTATTCAAATAAGTGTAATCCCAGACATGATAACACTAGGCATGATAAAAAAGACATGATAGATAAAAAAGGGTTCTCTAAGGGTTCAGAGTTCAAAGCACACAGTGACTGAGCCTCATTTGTTCACCTATAAAATAAGGATGCTAAACTAAATTTAAATTTTAATTTGATTGCTAATTTGTAAATATCCTGTCTTGTTACCCAAATAGTTATAAGTGCAATAGCAAATTGAAGCAGATGGTGTCTAGTGCTAGTTCTAGCAGTAAATTTCTGATTTAATTAACCTTCAGAGAAGAGATTTAGGCTATTGAGGAATTCAAGAAATAGTTCATGGAGGAGGATTCTGATATACCATGAGCAAGGGGAAATCAAATTTGGCTGAAGGATAGGAGGGTAGTTCTTACTGACACAAATTGATTTGGAAAGTAGGAGGTTGTTGATGAGCAGTTTTCACAAAATGATATGTTAAGTGAGATATAAGGTAGTAGTTTAAGGTCATAAGTGATCAAGGAAAAGTAGGGGACAGAAGAGAAGAAATTCAAACATTTTACATTTTATAGAAAAAAGCCAGTAAAGATCATGTGATTAAATATGAAGAGAGGGATTTGAAGAAGTGGTCTGAGAGAATGATTAGCCTTCAGAAAAAAAGGGAACAACTCTCCTTTGTTTCTTAGAAATAGAGTGAAGAATAAGATCAAGGGCCAAGATACAAAGATTTTTGAGATTCCAGAGAGGAACAGGACATTATAACATTGTAGACCTGATCTTGTTCAATAAATTTCAAAATACCAGAACTAAGGAGAATCTTAAAGCCTGAAAATATTAATGTAAATAAATAAAGGAAACAAAAAAAATTCATTCATTAAACAAACATTTGTTGAGCCCCTTCTATATTCAAAATGTAATGATTAAAAAAAAATAGAGACCTTGTCCTCAAGGAACTAACTCTGGTAGAAAGCTACAGATATATACAGATAATTATAATACAATGTGGTTAAGTGTAATGGTAGAGATCTCTCCTACAGAGTATTATGGTATCAGGAAGAAGGGGCTTCTAAAACAGAAAGGGAAGATCAAGGAAGGCTTGAGAAGGTCAGAGACTTCCTAAGGGAGGTGAGTTTTAGGTTGAAACTTAAAAATCTTTAAAGTTAAGAAATTAGCAAAGTGGAAAATGAGGTAAGGGCATTTTAGAGGGGAAAAACTGCATAAGCAAAGACAAATGGATGAAACATCATTTTCTATAAGGAACTAAAAACAGTTTAAGGATATTAGAGTCTAACATGTAAAGCTGGGAGATGATGGGATGAGGCTTGAGAAGCAGGCACATCTTGAGGATCTTTCATGTCATGTTAAGGAGCTTGAACTGATTAATACCTTCACACATTCTGCTCTCATATAGAATGCCTTCCTCTACCTTTTCTGTTTAAACATATTTAAAAATCAGATCAAATTCCATATCCTCCATGAAACTTTCTTACGAATCCATCTGACACCAACTGCTCCTTTTCTGAACTGTACTTGCTGCCCATATCATATGATTAGTACCTTATTGTGCATACTGCCTGTTCTTATTGTCTAATTCACATAATCTTGTACTTTATTACATCAACTGATAATGCTGCCATAAAAGTTATTTTTCATTAACTGTTTTAGTTTATAGGTTTCTTTATTTTTTAAGTTAATTATTTTTAAATTTTATTTATTTATTTTTTGGCTGCATTGGGTCTTGCTTGTTGCACATGGGCTTTCTCTAGCTGCAGCGAGCAGGGGCTACTCTTCATTGCAGTGCGCGGGCTTCTCATTGCAGTGGCTTCTCTTGTTGAGGAGCACGGGCTCTAGGTGTGTGGGTTTCAGTAGCTGCGGCGCACGAGCTCAGTAGTTGTGGCTCGCGGGCTTAGCTGCTCCGCGGCATGTGGGATCTCCCCAGACCAAGGATCAAACCCATGTCCCCTGCATCAGCAGGCATATTCTTAACCACTGCTCCACCAGGGAAGTCCCTAGTTTATAGGTTTCTTAAGCTCCAGTGGGAAATGCACTGTGGGAACACTTGATAAGTATTTCTTTAAATTTTCTATAAATTATGTGTAATTACTAAAACACTGACTTTCTCACAGAAAATGTTTTACACTATTATGAGTAAAACATTCTCTATTCACATTTGGTAAAATCTTTGGCAAATTTCTCCTCGATTTAAGAAAAGGAGTAGGGATTTCATATACAAATTTTATAAAGTTAGAAATACCTAAATTCTAAAATTGAATGGTCTGAGATGTGTGAAGGAAATGAGAGAACTGGAAATTCTCTCCCTATGGATCATTATGGAACCAAACATGAAATAAACTATTAAAGGTACCATAAATTCAACTAATCTAAAACAACACAACAGAGATCTCTGGATCAAATATATAAGCGCTGATTTTGTCCAGCTTATAAATAAAATGTAGGAAAATCCTTTAAACATTTCTTAAACACTTATAACCTTTAACTAAACTCCAAATGTTTCCAAATATGGAACACAAATTGCCAAAATGTCTTAATACGGTTGACTCTAACACACCTGGAAATTTACTGCTCATTGCATTTAAACTGAAAATAAAAGTTTTAGTTTATATGAAATTAATCAGTGCCAGAGAATTTCATAAAGACTTTTCTTATTATTAACAGAAAGTTTCCATGGGTCAGAAGAAAACTAAGAAGTTAAAAGGCTTTCTGACATATTTCTCTGCCATGTCAATATTAGCAAATAGGATAAATGACTTATGAAAATTAGCTGAAAAATTTACAAAAAAATTTTTCAATTGAATTGCATACATTACAACAAAAACATTTTTGCCCTAATTATCAATATGATCGTTTCCCAAAGTGTATTCTAACAGGCACAAGATCCACAAGATCTAAAAATAGGTTTCATGGTCAAATAAATCTGGGAAATACTGCACACTAACTCCCCATCTCAGAGATTAACAATACCATTAGCATAGGTAGAACCTGTTTAACTTTAAACCGAATTTCCCAAGTTTATCTTGACTGTGGAACACTTTTTTGATAATTCACAATGCCAACTAATATTCTGGGGAACATGTGTGCCAAAAAATGTATTTTGGAGAATTCTAACAATAAAATTGTTCCTGTGTTCTTACTTTGCTAGTGGCCTGAATTGATTATAAAGGATACTTTCCCAACAAGAAACACTGTGTTAATTCAACTATTACCAGGACTAATAAAAGAATAAATATCAACAAAGATATTTACCATTTTAAAAAAGACTGGAAAAAAACAAAATAGAAAATATAAGAGTATATTGCTCATACTAAAGGTAAGTATTGCCTCATGTGTATTTATTTTAATATTTTATTTCAGGTGTATATACATATGATTATACTGGCCTGCATATAAAATGTAATTTTTAATGTGGGATATAATCAGAAAATTTAAGAACGCTATCAGTTCCAAAAAGTTGGGTTAAACAGGTTCCTTTTCTGCAGGATTTTTGAGAGCCTTTAATGAATCTCCAAGAGCATTTCTGGTCACAGGAACCTTTTTTTATTGAAGCATCTCCCAAGACTGGTGCTCCTTGGAACACAATTTAGGAAATACTGCCTTTTGGAAACCATGCACCCCCAACTGTCTTGAGGCACATTATATAAAACCAATGTTCAGTTCTCACCTCTTTCAGAATATCCAGATTTCTCATTTTAACTGTTGGTTCTTCACTATTTGGTCAAACTTACAATAACTTTAATTTGACTAGCAAGAAGTAGCAGTTAAACACCTGTATTCCAATTCTGGCTGTACCACTTATTGGCTGTGTAGTTTATCAGCCTTGTAGTTTATCGGCCTTGCATTATTATTTAATCTCTTTCCCACAGCTTCCTCATATGATATAAGAATAATGGAAATACTTATGTCAGAGGGTTTTGGATTTGTTTTTTAGGATTAAATGAAATAATATGCATAAAGTACTTAGTCCAGTGTCTGGTACTCAGCATATGATAGGTATCTACTACAATCAGAATATCACTATTATAGCAAGAGGAAATATGAAATCCATAGTCAAAGCTAAAGAAACTGAAAATCACCATGCTGCCACCCAGTGGGCACTATGATATAAGAACTGATGCTAGTATATGTCTATGTATATGTGTAGGTATAGCCGGTTCACTTTGTTATAAAGCAGAAACTAAAACACCATTGTAAAGTAATTATACTCCAATAAAGATGTTAAAAATTTTCTTAATTTAAACAAATTTAAAAACTGATACTAGTTCCTGATAATATGGTATGAAGCCGTATAAAATTTAAAATATTCTCTCAAGTTACATTAGCACACTTTATAAATCAAGTGGGGAATATAATTTTTAAAAATTCACTAACTACTCCAAACTAACCCTGAAACCAGGGAAGGTTATCATAAACACTCAAATTCGCTAAAGAAATGGCTAGCGAAGAAAACTGTGAAGGCCTGCAGAATAAATTCCACCTACATAGCATTTGCTGATTTTCAGGTTGTAATATTTCAGCAAGGGTTTTTCCTTCAAGGTACAAAACAAAAACAGCCATAGACATTTATCACAACCAAGACAAAATAGCAAACAATCAAAATCAAAGGATTTCACTAATCTAAGGGGAAGATTGTTAGTGGAATATTCACATTTTCTTTCTAAATGAACTATACTGCTCTTTTTTTTTTCTGGCCACACCAGGGGGCATGCAGGATCCTCGTTCCCCATCCAGGGATCGAACCTATGCCCCTCTACATTCTAAGCACAGAGTCTTAACCACTGGACCGCCAGGGCAGTCCCCTAAATGAACTATACTGATTATAAAGGTTCCCATAAACGCCCTGAGAGTCATCACTGACTATGTCCAAAAGCAAAGCTAAGTGGCAGATTAAGACAATAACATGAGTAATTTAAATCTACAATTCATGGAGAGGGGGAAGGGTAAACTGTGACAAAGTGAGAGAGTGGCATGGACATATATACACTACCAAACGTAAAATAGATAGCTAGTGGGAAGCAGCAGCATAGCACAGGGAGATCAGCTAGGTGGTTTGTGACCACCTAGAGGGGTGGGATAGGGAGGGTGGGAGGGAGGGAGATGCAAAAGGGAAGAGATATGGGAACATACGTGTATGTATAACTGATTCACTTTGTTATAAAGCGGAAACTAACACACCATTGTAAAGCAATTATACTCCAATAAAGATGTTAAAAAAAAAAAAAAAAAGGGGCTTCCCTGGTGGCGCAGTGGTTGAGAGTCCGCCTGCTGATGCAGGGGACACGGGTTCGTGCCCCAGTCCGGGAAGATCCCACATGCCGCGGAGCGGCTGGGCCCGTGAGCCATGGCCGCTGAGCCTGCGCATCCGGAGCCTGTGCTCCGCAACGGGAGAGGCCACAACAGTGAGAGGCCCGCGTACCGCAAAAAAAAAAATTAAAAAAATTAAAAATCTACAATTCAGCATTATCAGGATGAGGTCAGTCATTTCATAACCAGGGAGATTCCATTCCAGTTTGCTTGTGCAAGGCACTTCAGAATAAAATAACCCTAAGAATAAAGAAAAAAGAAACTTTCCTTGAGAATGTACACACTTCGGTAACTGCTCATAGCCCGAGAAGGATTTTTGCACTATACTTAAAACGTTCCGCCAAGTAACATCCACCAAAGAAAATCGAGACTCACCAGTCACAGTATGAAATGTTAGAAACTTCGAGCACCAGACTCATTCGAAATTTTTCACAAGAATGACCAACATGATTACATTTATTCAAAACGCGAATGCGAGGTTTAAAAACAAAACAAGTCTAAAGCACAAGTATAGGATGGACGCGTCTGCGCTTCCCTATGACGAACAGACAAGACACACATTACTAACCCGCAGCCTTGACATCGTTTTCAGGAAAAGGCACGAGAAGCCCAAAGAGAGGGAGGTCCGAGGGTGCCGGCCTCTCCCTGATCCAGTGAGTGGAAGATTTTAGACGCCACCAACGCACAGTCAGGGGACGAGGGGGCAAGTCAGCCCCTGAGCAGCCAGAGATGCAGGTCAAACTCTTAAATGGACCCTGGATGAAAACAATCTGGACTGCTTCTAAACGGTCACCCGCAAGCTACTGACTGCTATGAGTTACCTCAGCCAAAGGACTCCGGAGCCCCGCTCCCCTCGCGCTTCCGGTTCACCTTTCCCACCCCTAGGGCACTTCCGGTTTTCCAGCGTTTGGAACCCTAGTCGAGCGTGGGTGGGGAATCTTGAGCACCTGGGGCAATATGGTTGTGTTTTTTTTGGGTTTTGTTTGGGTTTTTTTACAATAAAGCTCCTGGAAAGTTGTCTCTGGATGTTCGATGCTTTTCTCTGTTTACTTTCAGTATTGGTTTATATATCCATGTTAAAAAATAAATCCTTCGGATTCTGCAGAGTGTGTGTTTCTGAGAGTGAATGGTTCACAGCTGACAAGTATCCAACAGAACCAGCTGTTCAGGAGATTGATGAGCGGCAGCCATGGCTACATGATCTCAAGTTTTCAATGAGACCTCCTAAGTAGGAAAAACAAACAAACTTTGGAAGGATAAAGAAAATAGGAGCAATAGGAACTGCAAATGGGGACAGGAGGGAGAGGGAGGCCTCACTGAATATCTTTTTGTATTTTTATGTTTGAATCGTATGAAAGTGTTATGCATGCAAAAAATTAAACGTTGATTTTTTTAATGAAATAAGAGAAAAACTGTACATCTAATCACACTGATGATCACACCTATTACGGCACCTAACTAATATAGAATGCAATATGTCTCAGGCCTCCTACATAGTTTTTGCTCTGCTACCAAAATCTGAAAGAAATTGTCCCTGTCCTCAAAATTTTAACCATATTTGCAAGTAAAAGTCTATCTGGAACTTTCTTTTAACTCCCTCACTTCCTTCAGGTGTTTGCCCAAATGTCACCATATTATCCCTGACTACCTTAAATAAAACAGTAACACAAATATACATATTCTACTACCCTCTCCCTTGCTTTTTTATATAAACAGTGCCCCTGAGATGAAACTTCACAATAGACTGTACTAAATGGTACCTACTGCGCTTCTGCAAGGTCTTGAGTTTGTTTTGTTTTGCTGGCAGAGCCACGTGGCTGGCTTGCGGGATCTTAGTTCCCCCACCTGGAAACCCAGGCCACTGCCGTGAAAGGCGAAGTCCTAAGCGCTGGACCACCAGGGAATTCCACCCTCTCCCCCACACACACACACTTTATTCTCTATAACACAATCACCATCTAACATGGTATATTTGTTTATTGTCTATATCCTAAAACATAAGCTCCATGTAGTCAGAGACTAGTTTTTTCACTTTCTTTTGTCTTTTTTTTTTAAACTGAAGTATAGTTGACATATGATATTATATGTTACAGGTGTACAACATAGTGATTCAAAATTTTTAAAGGTTATACTCCATTTATAGTTATTATAAAATATTGGCTATATTCCCTGTGTTTTACAATATATCCTTGTATCTTATTTATTTTATACATAATAGTTTGTACCTCTTAATCCCTTACCTCTATCTTGCTTCTCCCCACTTCCCTCTCCCCAATGGTAACCACTAATTTGTTCTCTATATCTGTGAGTCTGTTTCTTTTTGTTATATTCAGTAGTTTGTTGTATTTTTTAGATTCCATATATAAATGATATCATACAGTATTTGTCTTTCTCCGTCTGACTTATTTCACTAAGCATAACACCCTTCAAGTCCATCCATGTTGCTGCAAGTGGCAAAATTTCATTCTTTTTTATGCATGAGTAGTATTCCATTGTGTATATATACCACAACTTCTTTATCCATTCATCTATTGATGGACATTTAGGATGCTTCCATACCTTGACAATTGTAAATAACAATGCTATGAACACTGGGGTTCATGTATCTGTTC
The DNA here is from genome assembly GCF_011762595.2 of Tursiops truncatus. Taxonomy (NCBI): domain Eukaryota; kingdom Metazoa; phylum Chordata; class Mammalia; order Artiodactyla; family Delphinidae; genus Tursiops; species Tursiops truncatus. The sequence goes on from NC_047041.1 coordinate 82,913,084, forward strand.
AAACTAGTGCTTCGGTTTTTCGTGGATATATACCCAGGAGTGGAATCGCTGGGTCATATGGTAGTTCTGTTTTTAGTTTTCTGTTCTGTTTTTAGTTTTCTGCAAAACCTTCATACTCTTTTCCAAAGTGGCTGCACCAATTTACACTCCAACCAACAGTGTATGAGGGTTCCCTTTTCTCCACATCCTCATCAACATTTGTTATTTGTCTTCTTTTTGATGATAGCCATTCTGACAGGTGTGAGGTGATATCTCATTGTGCTTTTGATTTGCATTTTCCTGATGATTAGCAACGTTGAGCATATTTTCATATGCCTGTTAGTCATCTACATGTCCTCTTTAGAAAAATGTCTATTCAGGTCTTCTGTCTATTTTTTTTATCAGATTGTTGGTTCTTTCAATGTTGAGTTGTACTTTGGAATGTTAACCCCTTATCAGTCATATCATTTGTAAATGTTTTCTTCCATTCAGTAAGTTGCCTTTTCATTTTGTCAATGGTTTTCTTTGCTATGTAGCTTTGTTCACTTTTACATACCAAATGCTCAAAAAATGCCTCGCACGTATGACAAATAAATGAATGGATAGAATATGACCTTTCAATATGGTATATGCTAACTATAGCAGCTATACTCTGATAATGACTAATATTTACTGATAATTTACTATGTGTCATACAAAGAGCTAAGTGTTTTACATGCATTCTCTTGTTTTAGTCTCCACAACAGCACTATTATTATATACTTTTTGCACATTAAGAAACTAAGGTGTTCAACCATACACAAAAATAAACTCAAAATGGATTAAAGACCTAAATGTAAGGCCAGACACTATAAAACTCTTAGAGGAAAACATAGGAAGAACACTCTATGACATAAATCACAGCAAGATCCTTTTTGACCCTCCTCCTAGAGAAATGGAAATTAAAAACAAAAATAAACAAAGGGGACCTAATGAAACTTAAACTTTTGCACAGCAAAGGAAACTACAAACAAGACGAAAAGACAACCCTCAGAATGGGAGAAAATATTTGCAAACGAAGCAACTGACCAAGGGTTAATCTCCAAAATATACAAGCAGCTCATGCAGCTCAATATCAAAAAAACAAACAACCGGACTTCCCTGGTGGCACAGTGGTTGAGAGTCCGCCTGCCGATGCAGGGGACACGGGTTCGTGCCCTGGTCTGGGAGGGTCCCACATGCCGCAGAGTGGCTGGGCCCGTGAGCCATGGCCGCTGGGCCTGCGCATCCGGAGCCTGTGCTCCGCAACAGGAGAGGTCACATCAGTGAGAGGCCCACGTACCGCAAAAAAAAAAAAAAAAAACACCAACAAACAACCCAATCCAAAAATGGGCAGAAGACCTAAATAGACATTTCTCCAAAGAAGATATACAGATTGCCAACAAACACATAAAAGGATGCTCAACATCACCAATCATTAGAGAAATGCAAATCAAAACCACAATGAGGTATCACCTCACACCAGTCTGAATGGTCATCATCAAAAGATCTACAAACAATAAATGCTGGAGAGGGTGTGGAGAAAAGGGAACCCTCCTGCACTGTTGGTGGGAATGTAACTTGGTACAGCCACTATGGAGAACAGTATGAAGGTTCCTTAAAAAACTAAAAATAGAATTACCATAGGACCCAGCAATCCCACTACTGGGCATATACCCTGAGAAAACCATAATTCAAAAAGTGTCATGTACCACAATATTCACTGCAGCACTATTTACAATAGCCAGGACATGGAAGCAACCTAAGTGTCCATCGACAGATGAATGGATAAAGAAGATGTGGCACATTTATACAATGGAATATTATTACGCCATAAAAAAGAAACGAAATTGAGTTATTTGTAGTGAGGTGGATGCACCTAGAGTCTGTCATACAGAGTGAAGTAGGTCAGAAAGAGAAAACCAAATACTGTATGCTAACACATATATATAGAATCTAAAAGTAAAATGGTTCTGATGAACCTAGGGGCAGGACAGGAATAGAAACACAGACATAGAGGATGGACTTGAGGACACGGGGAGGGGGAAGGGTAAGCTGGGAAGAAGTAAGAGAGTAGCATTGACATATATACACTACCAAATGTAAAATAGATAGCTAGTGGGAAGCAGCTGCATGGCACAGGGAGATCAGCTCGGTGCTTTGCGACCACTTGGAGGGGTGGGATAAGGAGGGTGGGAGGGAGATGTAAGAGGGAGGGAATATGGGGATATATGTATGCATATAGCTGATTCACTTTGCTATACAGCAGAAAATAACACAACACTGTAAAGCAATTACACTCCAATAAAGATGCTAAAAAAAAAAAGAAACTAAGGTGTTCAGAGGTTAAGGAATTGAACTTAATGACCTCTGATCCCCTTATAATTCTATGCAAATGTCCCAATGGTTGGTAGATATAAAATATAACTTGTCCCTAGAAGAAATAGTTAAAGTAATTTTCAGAACTTTTTGCCACTTCTCCTTTTCTAAAATATTCATTATAGATGTCTGTTTCAATGGAAAACACCTTGGTTCCAATTGAAGTGTCTATTTTAAAACAAGAGTAGTTAATCACTTAAAAATAAACCATCATGGGCTTCCCTGGTGGCACAGTGGTAGAGAGTCCGCCTGCCGATGCAGGGGACACGGGTTCATGCCCCAGTCCGGGAAGATCCCACATGCCGCGGAGCGGCTGGGCCCGTGAGCCATGGCCGCTGAGCCTGCGCGTCCAGAGCCTGTGCTCCGCAGCGGGAGAGGCCACAACAGTGAGAGGCCCGCGTACCGCATAAATAACCCATCATTATGTTAACAACAATTAACAATTAAAATTAGGCACATCCTTTGACCCCGTAATCCCATTCTTGAGATAACATTCCAAGGGGAATAATCAAATAGAGACAGGAGAAAGGAGAATAACAATTGTACAAAGGTGTTCATAGCAGTGCTATTTATAGTAATGAAAACTTTGAAATAATTATTCTGAAATGTTGGATATTTAGAAAATTATACAGTATGTTAATATATTCAAACCCTTCATAACCTTTAAAAAATAAGTATACTGTTTCAGTGCATAAAAATATAAGTAATCTCAAAGAACACAGCAATGGGTACACTGATTAAAACTACAAATGTATCTTTGAATTCTGAGAAGAATAAGAGAAAACTTTAGCACAGTGTAACTTGCCAAGTTTAAATGTAAACTTACGGAATTTTTTAAATTATTAAAATATTTAACAAAACCTGGTAAATTCTAACACCTTATTCTTTTAAGTTATAACTATGTAGATTTGCCTTAAGTCAAAATTGGAATTTTCTTTTACATACAGTAAGAGAACCCATGAAATGACCATCCTTGTAGTTCCTCAAAGAGTTGCAGGTCAAAATAAACTTGAGATTTATTTTACTCCTATTATATCAGCAATTTTTGTTGTTGAATTGTAACACTTGATGCCAGTGAAGTACGAGTAAATCGGTCACTCATACCTTTGGTACCTTTATAAATGGCATACCCTTTTTGGAAAGCAATATGGTAATACACAGAAAAGCTACGAAAATATTATTTTTTTCCTCTCCCTCCTGGGGGTTTATACTAAGGAAATAACATGTGGGAAAAAAATATGTACACAGTGTTATTTATTGCAGCATTATCTATAATGGCATGAAATTGAAAATAACCTAAATATCATATTAAAGAATGATTGAGTAAATTATAGTACACTAAAATTGAAGATTACACAAAAAATAATAGGGAAATTGTTGTGAGGGAACAAACTCCTTTCTATTATAATCATAACATTTTTATTGTATGTAACTATTTATCATATGATTACCATAATACTTAATTACATAATTATCACCTGATTATTTAATGGACTCATACTAGAAACAGTGCTACCTGCCCCTCTGTATCTGTCAGAGATCTAATTCATGGTATTAGTCAATTGTGTGGGGAAGAGGTGAAAGGCAGAGTCTAAAGACTAAAAGTGAAAAATCCTAAAGAGGGCTTTAAGATTCTTTGACCCCAGCCCCAGATTCTTTATGAAAGGGCCTGTAAAACTCAGAGGACCTAAGTGAGGACTCAAGCTAGACACCATTCCCCAGGTTGAGATTTTCTCTCTCATACCTCACAAACAGAAGCCTTAGGACTTCATTCTGTAAGTTATGTTGCCGACCTTGTTTCTTCTGTCTCTGAACACCAGACTTTTGATGCTGGTAGCCAGATGGAAACTACCTGGTCCAGATATCTATGTCAAAATATCTAAGAGGTATTTTAATACAGTGTAATAAGATGGAACTTTGTTTTTTGAAATGTCTGTGTGTACAATGAATATCACCCAGAAGTGATATCCCCAAAGTGAAAGTGATACCCTTGAAGTGAAAATAACTGTTGGGAAAGTCTTTTACTTTTTAAAGTTTTTATCAAAATTGTTACATTTTATAATGAATTCTATTTAATGGATGGCTATCTTATCTTTGAATAAATTGCTAATACAGACATGCCTTATCTAAAAGTCAATAAACATAATAAAACTGTTTAGAATTCCATACACTTCTTCCACTTGCCTGGCATATCCTTGGAGTCCTCCTTTCCAGGCTCTCCCTCCCCAGTACCTCGCCCCAACTTGAAGTTCCCTTAGCTTTTACATATTCTGCTCCTTCTACTTTCACTATTACCCTGCCTGCCTAAAAATCACCTTCTCATTCTTTAAATTCCCGCTCACAGTTTGCCTCTTTGAAATTTCATCAACCCTTTACTCCCATCTAAGCAGAATTAATCACTCCCTCCTTTGTATAATCACTGGATTCTACATATGTTTATCGTAGTGTTTAATCACACTGCAGGGCAATTATTTGCACTTTCTTTCTCCAGTAGGACTGTGAACTCCTTCAGGACAGGGACAGGGACAGGACAGGGAATCTGGTCATGTTTACTTTTAAATCCCCAAAGGCTAGCACAGTGGATGGCACATTCCTAGTGGTTAAGAGCAGATGACTTGATACAAATTCTGACTCTGTCATTTACTAGCTGATGACCTAGGGCAAGGTATTCAATCTCTTTGTGCCTCAAAATCCACATCAGTAAAATGGGAATAATGATAGTAACCACCTATAAGATATAACTATGGTAGGTAAGGTGCATAAAGGGCCCAGTACTGTGCCTGGTAAGTAGTAAGCACTTCATACCTGATAACTGCAATTATTATTATTACTATTATGTATTACTATTGTTATTATGTGTGTTATTTTTAAGAACTCAATAAGTATTAAGTGAATTAATGAATGAATGAATAAGTATTAATTGATTAAGTGGCTATCAGGCATCTAAGTCCCAGCCCAGTTGATGGGAAGTTCTTCTTTCTTCTGTTCTCTCTCTTTTTTCCTTTTAGCTCTCTGTCCTCATTTCCTCCTCTCAACTAATTTGATGTAACTTTACATACATGCAAAGTAAAAGCTTTCTTCCCTACAAAGTGTGTGTTCTTTTATAAATAGATTGTGAATCTTTATTATAATGTAGAATCACTTTTACACTTGACACAGATTAAGGCTTCAGAATGTCTTAATCCAACCTTAACCATAATTGTCAGAGAATGAAAGTATGTCGTTTTTACCTGGTGTCGTAAAGGGAGTGAGCATATTTGCATGTCTCCCAAACTAGGTTCTCTATAATCACAGTTTTCACATCCTATATTAACAGGCCTGGAGCTACTTAAGGGTTCGTCATGAATAAGCACAATGACTCCCTAGGAGAATAACAGGAGATAATATGTACATCAAATAAAAATGTTATATGCACAAAGTAAATGAACAGGTTTCTATAGCTTATATCAAAATGCTATAGTGAAAACAAGTGCTTGTAACTTGTTAGTCACAGCGTTTATCACATTTCATCATAGTTATTCGTTTCCATGTTTGTGGGAAAGGATTGTATCTTATTCATCTTTGTATCTGCAGCCTCAGCACAGTGCTCAGCACATGATACACACTTAATAAATACTTATGGATATATACTTAAATTTAAAGTCAGATTTGCATATAACTTAAAGAATTTCATGTTGGTAGTGTCACAAATTGTAGTCGAAATCGCTCTAAAATTTGCGGTACATATTGAGTCTTCACTCTGGCTTTTCAATTTGACATATATAACAATGTAACATGTCAATTAGCTATTGAATTTTAGGTGTCAATATCAGGACAATAGATTAATCAACTACAAAACATTTACTATATGTACTACATATACTACGGGAGAGGTTTTATTGTGAGCTTATGATCTGGTGGGGTTTTTTTTTGGAGCTTATGATTAGTTGACTTTATTTAACCTTATGTTGCATGTATACTACATAGGAGAACAAATCAAAAATTCCTTGGGAATTCCCTGGCAGTCCAGTGGTTAGGACTCTGCCCTTTCACTGCCAAGGGCCCGGGTTCAACCCCTGGCTGGAGAAACTAGGGGAACTAAGATCCCACAAGCCCTGCAGCAAAAAAAAAAAAAAATCTTCATATAAGAAAATTTGCATTAAACATATTCTTCCTAAGACTTTTATTTTTTTTCCTAATATACTGGGTTTTTCTTTTAACTTCCAATCCAAATCTTAATGAAAAGCAATGAGACAAATCCAGCAAGTTTATAAAATTTATCTTATTTGCCCCTTCAACCAGATCCTCTTTCTCACCCCTTTACTTGTATTATGCCATTGCTGGCATTATTCTCCTAATCAAGGTAAAGACTTCAGAGTAACAGTATTCTTGTCTTTTCCTGTCTCTTATTCCTTTACTCCAAGTTTTAGGACTTACTGATGAATTTTGCCTAGGGCTTCAAATACCGAACTATTCCTCTGTTCAGTAGGCCACGTATTTTTCTAAAATAGTGTGGATGGGCTGCTCTGAGCCTCCCACACTCTTCTTTCCTCTCTTTCTTTTATACTAGATTAAAGATTTAGTCCATAACCTCAAAACAAAGATTTACTTAAGCCCTGTCTGTATAACTTTGATGAATGAAGCTGGGATATTCCTCACTGAATATTTACATTGAGATAAAAAAGAGATCCACTTAGGGCTTCCCTGGTGGCGCAGTGGTTAAGAATCCGCCTGCCAATGCAGGGGACATGGGTTCGAGCCCTGGTCTGGGAAGATCCCACATGCCTCAGAGCAGCTAAGCCTGTGTGCCACAACTACTGAGCCTGTGCTCTAGAGCCCATGAGCCACAACTACTGAAGCCCGCATGCCACAACTACTGAAGCCTGCGCAGCTAGAGCCTGTGCTCTGCAATGAGAGACGACATCGCAATGAGAAGCCCTCGCATTGCAACGAAGACCCAACACAGCCAAAAAATAAATAAATTAATTAATTAAATAAATCTATTAGAAAAAAAAAAAAGAGACCCACTTATGCCAGAATGTATAATGGAATGTTCAACCTCCACCCCCTTCTTCCTCCAAACTTGTTGTAGAATATAGATAAAACACCCACCTATTTTTCCCTGACTCAAATTGTGGGATAAAGGAATGGATGCAGAGACAAATCATCTTAAGAGAACAGAAAAAAAAAAAAAAAAATTCATCTGGAAGGAAGTGGTTCTATCCTTGCAGTCCTTGATTTACTAACTCCAACATACAGAACCTTATATCTGAAAGAAGGCACTTCAGTACTCAACCTGAGTAGTGAGCCTCTGTCCCAAACTTAAAGTGAAAAAACAAGGCAATTACCCAGATAATTAATTCAATTTCCTCTCCAATTCTCTTCAATTGCTAATACAGACATATCTTTATCTTATTTTATTCTGTTCATGTTAATGCTATTTAAACTTTTATATGTTGTTCATAAGTATGTAATATCATTTATATATCTAAAGACTGCTTACAAACTTTTCAAGGACACAGACTCCCTTCATTTCAATCATTGTAAATCCCGCTGACATTAACAGGAATTCCACATAAGTCGGGAGAGGATGAAAGAGCTCTTAAAACTTATACTGCTATAAAATACACTGCTTGTTGGGCTCCTTTATTCACAGAGTTCAGTAAAAACCTGTATCCAAAATGTGGATCTAAGTTAAATAAAGATATAAAACACAAGGCCAACTTCAGATAATTTTCTGAAGATCAGATTTATCTAATAAATTTATATTCTGGCCAAATGTGGCTTCAAACATCCCTATTAAGTCAGTTAAAAACAACTTCACAAGACCAAGTAAGAGAGATCTGGACCAGTCTTGGGAAAAACCATGGTACTACTTTTCAATTATTTTCTACATCATTCTGCCTTTCCCCTGCCTCCTCGCTGGCCCTCTGATCAACCAGGGCTCCTCTGTGGAGACTCGTTGGAGCTTAGCACTAGTACAGGCTCCAGGACTATACACAAGTATTGTTATAGTAAAGAATTTTAGAGCTGGAAGGAGATAAAAGTCTCAATTCCAACTACAATTCTGAAGCTTGAATAACAAGAGGACAGAAAATTCAAAGATTTTTCCAGAAATCACAAATAAGCTAACACTAATACCAAATCTATGGTTCATTTTTTCCTACTCAGGTCTAAGACTCATTTTGGAAAGTCCTCTTTTCTGGTTCTGAAGTAGCAAACTAATCTGACCTGAGATAATAATGGTGTTTAACTCACATTGCCCTGTGTGAATTAACATGCATATATGTGTATAATCTATACTCTGAGTAAGAAACCAGTTAAAGGAGGTTAAAAATGCAAGTTTATTTTGGTTACTTATTATAGCTGTTTATGTCAAGCCAAAGCAGCTTAAAATAACACTTTGATTCCTATTGGTTTGTATTAACGTAGCGGAGAAACTGGAAAAAGCATGGAGAAAAAACCAGTCTTCCAAGTAGACTACGTCCAGGAAGTTAGCCTCCCCAGGTACAGATTACACAGCTGGCCATAAAAGCAGATGGTCAGAGCATCTTCTTGACAGTGGAGCCAGGGTAGTGAGAGAAAGAAGGTTGGCACAACAGAGAATTCTGATTTGGTAGGTCTAATGTGGGTCCCAGGCAGGCAAAATTTGAAAGGGTCCCCTTTTGATTCTGGTACTAACCCTTTGTTCATAATCCTTGTTGATAGGCAAATAAAGAAAAATCTCTGGAATTATGAAAATACTCTGCAATTCAAAAGTAAGATACCACCTAGGAAAATGGTCAACAAACGTCTTCTATAAAGGGCCAGATAGTAAATATCTTAGCTTCTGCAGGCCATACAGCCTGTGGCAACTAGACAGAGTGGTATTGTAGCAGGAAAGCAGCTATTGTAGCCTTTATAATGCAACAGCAGCCCTAGACACTATGTAAATAGAGCGGCGAGGCTGTATTACAATACAACTGTTTTCAAAAACAGGCACCTGAGAGTTGTAGTTTGACCACCCCATCTAGAATGATCAGAGGAAAGGATCCCTCTAAGATAAATTTAATACAAAAACAAGAAAAGTCTAGAACATTTTCTGATTCTTTTTTTCAATAAGATCGAAGAAGTGATTGTTTATGAGAACAAAATCAGCATTCATAAAAATGAAACACTTTGAGACTAGAAAAGATTGGATTTAAAATTGCATTGAAGACAGTACACAGCAAAGTTAGAAGCAGCATTAGTAAAGCAGGAGGCAAACTTAGAAATTTAACCAAAACAAAGGGATAAAGGAAAGAAAAATATGAGAATAAGGTTTAAAGAAGTGAAAGAAACAGATGTTGATTAAGAATTCCTAAAAGGGAGAGTAATGTATGCAAAAGAAGGAATAATCAATTATATGAAAAAAATCTTTCTGAGCTGATAATTTAGCATTAGTGGGAGTAAAGCATATATAGGATGAAACAAGAAAGGCCATGTGTTGGTAATTGTTGAAGCCAAATTATGACTAATTTTCTTTCTATGTTTGCAAAATGAGGTCTCGTTTTTTCTATTTTTGTAATGGTATAAAGTAACCAGATGAGGCCCAAGCTGGAGTTGCTCATGCTAAGCCCCATGTCAGCAAAACAAAACTTCACTATGTTTCTATGCTTGGCTCTCCCAAGGAAGGAAGTCCTAGGTCAACCAATCAGTACTTGCCTGCTCAGCACAAGTTACCCGACCTGCTCCAAGACGCTCTTTTGCTCCATATAAGGAAAGTAACTTTGCTTTAATCAACCAGCAAATGCCCAGTATAACTTCCTTGTTCCCCTCACTTTAGTCTATAAAAATCTCTCATCTTGTGCAGTTATTCAGAGCTCCTCTCTATCTGTTAGTTTGAATGCTGCCTGATCCATGAATCGTTGACTAAAAGCCTACTAAATCAGTAAAGAGTCTGTGGAAATGTTTCTTTTAACAGTAAATTTCCATTTTTAAAAAAACAGAAATTTAAGTTATTACGGGTTTTTCTTAATTATGAAATAATACATGTCAATTTTTTAATGTCAAAATAAAGCACAAAGAAATCAAACTTATATTCCCACTACACTTATTAGTGTTTTGGGGGGTTCTTTTTTGTTTTGGGGTCCTCGTTGCTGCGCACGGGCTTTCTCTAATTGCGGCGAGCGGGGGCTACTCTTCGCTGTGGTGTGTGGGTTTCTCATTGTGGTGGCTTCTCTTGTTTCGGAGCACGTGCTCTAGGCACGTGAGCTTCGGTAGTTGCAGCACACAGGCTCAGTAGTTGTGGCTCGCGGGCTTAGTTTCTCTGTGGCATGTGGGATCTTCCCAGACCAGGGATTGAACCCATGTCCCCTGCATTGGCAGGCAGATTCTTAACCACTGCACCACAAGGGAAGTCTGAGTGCTTTTATTCCCTATTCTTCCAGTACTTTTTTCTATTCACCAATATGTGTATAAAATTGAGAGTATTTTATACATTCTGCTTTGTATCTTGCTTTTCCTTGCTCGATATAATGGAAATATTTTCAATCTGTAATTCCATTTTAACTTTATTGATTAGGTCCAATAAAAAATATGTGGTTGACATTATCCTAAAGGCTATATACAAAGACTTATGAGTTTGCAGCTAGACTTCAACTAATATAACAGAGAAATTTTTTAATTTAGTGCAAAACTTAAATATCCTAAGTATACAGGACAACTTAGTGATTAAAATATGATCCCTTTGGGACTTCCCTGGCGGTCCAGTGGTTAAGACTCTGCTTCCACTGCAGGTTTGACCCCTGGTCGGGGAACTAAGATCCTGCATGCCGTGCAGTGCGGCCAAAAAAAAAATCATGCCTTCAAAAGCAGTTAGATTACGGGAATCTGTGCTCTTGTGTGCAAGTAATTGAAATCAACTCTGGCTAATATAAGCAGAAGAGGAATTTATTGGTAGGGCATTGGGCAGCTCACAAAATCAATGAGAAACCTGGAGGAGGAGATTCAGAAAATGGGCAGAAGCCAAGGAGGCGTCATCATCAGGAACCAGAACCCAGATAACACCAGAGGAATCATCTGGCTAGGACGCTGGGATAGGTCACACCACAGGACACAATTGACAGCAGACACATAACACCATTGTAGATTCTGGCTATCTTTTCTAGTATGTACAAGTAATTCTTAATTGTTTCTGCATCTGTGCATTACTCCCTCAAGATTCAAGGCCCTGACCAAAAAGTACATGAAAAGATGCTCAACATTGCTAATTATTAGAGAAATGCAAATCAAAACTAAAATGAGGTATCACCCCACAACAGTCAGAATGGCCATCCTCAAAATGTCTACAAATAATAAATGCTGGAGGGGGTGTGGAGAAAAGGAAACCCTCCTACACTGTTGGTGGGACTGTAAATTGGTACAGCCACTATGGAGAATAGTAAGGAGGTTCCTTAAATAACTAAAAACAGAGCTACCCAATGATCCTGCAATCCCATTCCTGGGCATATATCCTGAGAAAACCATAATTCAAAAAGGTACAAAGGGTTTCCCTGCTGGCGCAGTGGTTGAGAGTCCGCCTGCCGTTGCAGGGGACACGGGTTCATGCCCCGGTCCGGGAAGATCCCACATGCCGCGGAGCGGCTGGGCCTGTGAGCCATGGCCGCTGAGCCTGCGCGTCTGGAGCCTGTGCTCCGCAGCAGGAGAGGCCACAACAGTGAGAGGCCCGCATACCGCAAAAAAAAAAAAAAAAAAGGTACATGTACCCCAATGTTCACTGCAGCAATATTTACAATAGCCAGGACATGGAAGTAACCTAAATGTCCATCGATAGATGAATGGATAAGGAAGATGTGGTACATACATACGATGGAATATTACTCAGCTATAAAAAAGAATGAAATAATGCCATTTGTAGCAACATGGATGGACCTAGAGAGTATCACACTAAGTGAAGTAAGTCAGACAGAGAATGACAAATCTCAGATGATATCATTTATATGTGGAATCTAAAAAAATGATACAAATGAACTTATTTACAAAGCAGAAACAGACTCACAGACTTAGAAAACAAATTTTTGGATATCAGCTTGGTGCTTTGTGACCACCTAGAGGGGTGGGATAGGGAGGGTGGGTGGGAGACACAGAGGGAGGAGATATGGAGATATATGTATACATATAGCTGATTCACTTTGTTTTACAGCAGAAACTAACACAACATTGTAAAGCAATTATACTCCAATAAAGATGCTAAAAAAAAAAAAGAAAACAAATTTATGGCTACCAAAGGGGAAAGGTGGGGGTGAGGGATAATTAGGAGGTTGGGATTAACATATATACACTATTATATGTAAAATAGATAATCAACAAGAGCCTACTGTACAGCACAGAGAACTCTACTCAATATTCTGTAATAACTTATATGGGAAAAGAATCTGAAAAAATATATATATATGTATAACTGAATCACTTTGCTGTACACCTGAAACTAACACAACATTGTAAATCAACTGTAATATAAAATAAAAATTAAGAAAAGATTCAAGGGGACTTCCCTGGTGGCTCAGTTGTTAAGAATCCTCCTGCCAATGCAGGGGACACGGGTTCCATCCCTGGTCCGGGAAGATCCCACATGCCGCAGAGCAACTAAGCCCATGTGCCACAACTACTAAGCCTGCTCTCTGGAGCCCACGAGCCACAACTACTGAGCCCTCATGCCACAGCTACTGCAGACTGTGTGCCTAGAGCCTGTGCTCCGCAACGAGAGAAGCCACCACAATGAGAAGCCCATGCACTGCAACAAAGAGCAGTCCCTGCTCACCGCAACTAGAGAAAGCCCGTGCACAGCAACGAAGACCCAACACAGTCAAAAATAATAATAATAATTAATTATTTTCAAAAAAGAAAAAGATTCAAGGCCCTGAACTAGAATGTCCAAATCCTATATTCTGGATAATGTGCCCTTACTCTGGCTGCCCCAAGCCAGGGAGAGGGGATATCACTGCTCTTCGGTTTCAGTAGTGGAAGGCAGATCCCTGCATCCCACTAGGGTTGTGCATGGTAGGGAATTTCCCCTAAATGGGAAGTGGGTGGGGGAGGAAAAAATATATATATATATGTATATATATAGAGAGAGAGAGAGACAGAGATCTAATCTTAATGTTCATGACAAAAATTGCTGTATGATCATGACCTATGATCATTGACTTTTCATATTCTCCTCTAAATTATGAGAACAATACTTCTCCTACTAGCTTCACTGATATGTTATAAAGATAAATGATTTAATATCTGCTAACTACATTGAACACCTTAGGAAAATAAGACATTATAGATACAAGTTACTTTAATTAGGAAAATTATAATTAGTAAAGATCATAATATCTGCTGTGCTTCAGACACAGAAGACAATAAATGCTATAAAGTCAAAGATACTGGAAACTGTCTGCAGGTATTTTGCTCTAACTATAGTACTATATATAAACTTAAGTATAAAAAGGCATTAGTTTTTAGTTAACTATTTAAACTTTTGTTTATATAAAATATAGTTCCCAGGCTTGGAATGGGAGAGGGGAAGAAAGATGCATAGACCGTTCAGTTGGTTGAATCTGTTACATTAATTTCACAATCTGTGAAGGAGTGGATTGCCCCTTGAATGGTAATGGAAAATTAGTTTCTTTATTTCTTCATTAAGACTGTGGGAGGAAAATTAATACTCTCTTCTGCTTTTCCAAATTAATAGAATATATCTTTATTAAAATGATGAATTTTAATGAATGAAAATGATGAACATGCCTACTTTCTTTTTGGTTGAGAGGCTCTGTAACTCACAGAATGACTGAAGTTAAAGCTGAGCCTTTGGGGCTTCCCTGGTGGCGCAGTGGTTGAGAGTCTGCCTGCCGATGCAGCGGACGCGGGTTCGTGCCCCGGTCCAGGAGGATCCCACATGCCGCAGAGCGGCTAGGCTAGGCCTGTGAGCCATGGCCGCTGAACCTGCGCGTCCGGAGCCTGTGCTCCGCAACGGGAGAGGCCACAACAGTGAGAGGCCCGCGTAACTCAAAAAGAAAAAAAAAAGCTGAGCCTTAGAAATAATCTTGCTAAGGAAACTGAGATTCAGTGAGACAAAATTAGTTACCCTGGGTCACACAATTAATTAGGACAGAGCAAAACTAGAAACTTGGTTCTCTGACTCTTAATCCAGGGCTCTTTCAAATTTATCAAGCCATTTAAAGGGGAAAAGAGGAAGTTCCTTTATTGTGCCTTTCACATTGTTAATGTATGTAATGTTTGCAGTTCCTATGCCCTGAGGGGTAGTCATCTCTTATGCAAAATAATTTTTAAAAACGTACATTTTCCCAATTCTTTGTGACATTAAGGTGTAAAGAAGTAGAATCCCTATCTTGGAAAAGGCCAACCTTAGGCAAAACTGTGAAGTGAAGACTTTCTTCAAAACCTCCCTTCCGCATTTTATACTCCTACACAAACCGAGGTTCCCAATTAACCCATTCCTCTCCCCACTACCTTTCTTCATGAAAACTCCTCTGAGATTTTATTATACTACTTCATACATAAACAGTATGTGTACACACACACACACACACACACACACATACACCCCATTTTTATACCACTTTTTCTTTATCCCTTCTCGATTGCATCTTTTCTCCCATGCTCAGAAGTAAGTAACTGTCACTTCTTTTCTACTATTTCTTTGCTTTTCTTTATAGTTTTATTACATGTGAATGTTCCCCTAATCAATACACTATTTAGTTTGTGCATGCTTTCAAACTTAATATAATTGGCATAAATGTAAATATGTTCCTACAACTTTCTTTTTTCACTCATTTCATTTGTTAAAAATTTTTATATGTTGCCTTAAAGTATTTGTTTTCAGTGCTGTATTGCTTGTCATTAGATAAATACACCAAAATGTATTTATGCATTCTTTGGTTGATGGCCACCCCAATTTTTTAATTACAAACAATACTGCCAAGAATATTATTGTACCTCTATCCTGTTTCATGGACTCAAGAGTACTCCAGCAGTGGAATTGCTGAGTGGTAAGGTATGGGCATCTTCAAATTTGAGAAAATGCTAAATTACTTTCTGGAGTTATTTTTACCAATTTCACTCTACCTAGCAGTAATTATGAGTTTCCATTGATGGATATCCTTTCTAACACCTGGAAGTGTCAGATGTTTTTATTTCTTCCAATCAGGTACTAGTTTTATTTTACATCTCTCTGATTAATAATGATATTGAACATGTTGTCATATATTCACTGGCCATTCTGATTTCTCCTTTGCACTTTTTTTTTTTTTTTTTTTTTTTTGCAGTGTGCGGGCCTCTTACCATTGTGGCCTCTCCCGTTGCGGAGCACAGGCTCCGGACGTGCAGGCTCAGTGGCCATGGCTCACGGGCCTAGCCACTCCACGGCCTGTGGAATCTTCTTGGACCGGAGCACGAATCCATGTCCCCTGCAACGGCAGGCGGACTCTCAACCACTGCGCCACCAGGGAAGCCCCTCCTTTGCACATTTTTTATTGGGTTGTTTGTCTTTGTCTTATTGACTTGAAAGAGGTTTTTAAAAATATATTCTGAATACCAATTGTTTGTCAATTATGTGTTTTGAAAATATTTCCTCTTGTTTGTAAATTGTCCTTTCACATTTTTTCATTATGTCTTTTGCTGAAAATTATTTTATTTCACTTACCTATATTCTTCTCTGAGGATGTGCTTTTTTGTGTGTTTTGCTTAAGAAATCCTTTCCTTCCTTGATGTTGTATATTCTTCGATATTTGTTCTTAAATAATTTAAACTTTTGCTTTTTACATGTAGGTCTTTAAACAGCCTAAAATTTATTTTCGTATATCATATGAGGACTGAATTTTTTTGCCACATGGATAACAAGTTGTTTCAGCACCCTTTATTGAAGAGTTCTTTTATCCTTATGATTTGTAATGCCAGATTTCTTCACATAATAAGTCATGTGTTAATCTGGTAGGGCAACTCTCCCACCACCATATTCTTCTTCAGGAGTGTTTTGGTTTTTCTTGGCCTTTTGCTTTTCCAAATCAATTTTAGAATTATTTTGTCAAGTTTCCACAAAGAAGCCTGTCAGAATTTTTATCGTATTGCACTGAATTAGATTATATTAGGGAGAGTTAAATCTTTCTATCCTTGAACATATTATTTCTCTTCATTTATTTAGGTCTTCTTTGATTTCTTTCAGTAAAGTTTTATAATTTTCCCCATGAAGTTTATGTACCTCCTCTATTTCTATGTGGAGTACATTATATTTTGATCTGAGAGTCAGTATTCACAATTAAGTTATGCCAAATGGCTTTAACCAGGACCTGAAAGCTCAATTATCTATGGAGACAAGTAAAAACGAACAACGTGGAAAGCGACCCAAGTGTAAGACAGTAGAAGATGATGAAGACTGGAGAGTCTCTACTCAGCTCCAGCCAATTGCTGCCCAGTATTACCAGAACTTCCAAATATTTTAGACTTTCTAGAAATGTCTTGATTTTTAACACACTGTGTAGACTGCCAATTTCAATCATCCTCAGATGATTTAAAATGAAGAATGATAAGTGAAATATCAGGTTTCAGCCAGCAAATGAGATAGGACTTCAGAGAGAGGAAAGGAAAGGAAGGCACTAGGATGGCTGTAATTAAAAAAAACAAAACAAAAACAGAAAATGACAAGTGCTGGCAAAAAAAATGTGGAAAAATTGTAATCTGTTGTTAGGGGGAATTTAAAATGGTGGGCCACTTTGGAAAGCAGTTTGGCAGTCCCACAAAAAAGTTAAACACAGAGTTACCATATGACCCAGCAAGTCCATTTCTAAATATATATCCAAGAGAAGTGAAAACATACATCCACACAAAAACTTGTAAATAAATGTTCATTGCAACATTATTCATCATAGTCAAAAAGTGGAAACAACCCAAATGCCCATCAAGTGATAGATGGATAGATAAAATGTGGTATATTCACACGATGGAATATCATTTGACCATATAAATGGATGAAGTACTGATACATGCTACAACATGGATGGACTTTGAAAGCATGATGCTAAGTGAAAGAAGCCAGTCACAGAGGGCTACATATGGTATGATTTTGTGTACATGAGCTATCCTGAATAGGCCAATCCATAGGGACAGAAAGTAGATCAGTAATTCCCAAGGGCTATAAAGAGGGAGAATCGGGAATCAGTGCTAGTGGGTATGGGGTTTATTTTGGAGGTGATAAAAATGTTCAGGAATTAGTTGTGACAGTTTCATAACCTTGTGAAGATACTAAAAACATTGAATCATACATGTTAAAAAGGTGAATTTTATGGTATATGAATTACATCTTTATTTCAAATTTTTTAATATAAAGAAAGAAAGAGAGAGAGAGAAAAGAAAGTATGTATTGGGCCTTCCTCCAAAGTCAAAATCTGCCAATATAAAACTACTTCTGACTTTGAGATTAAACAAATTCACTCATGACTAAGAGAGAACATTTATGTTTGTATTATTTTTCCTTTTCTAATAAATGCTTTTAATAGTAACACCTTTGATATTGTACATTTAGC
This sequence comes from Tursiops truncatus, assembly GCF_011762595.2. Lineage (NCBI taxonomy): Eukaryota > Metazoa > Chordata > Mammalia > Artiodactyla > Delphinidae > Tursiops > Tursiops truncatus. The sequence continues at coordinate 82,930,987 of NC_047041.1, forward strand.
AAAACCTATCCTTCCAGATGGGATGGCAACAGTTTTGTAACATCTCTTTGCTTATTAAAAGACTGTGACTGGGGCTTCCCTGGTGGTGCAGTGGTTAAGAATCCACCTGCCAATGCAGGGGACACAGGTTTGAGCTCTGGTGCGGGAAGATCCCACATGTCGCAGAGCAACTAAGCCCATGTGTCACTGAGCCTACACTCTAGAGCCCGGAGCCACAACTACTGAGCCTGCGAGCCACAACTACTGAAGCCCATGTGCCTCCACAGCAGGAGAGGCCACCGCAATGAGAAGCCCGCACACCGCCTTGAAGAGTAGCCCCTGCTCACTGCAACTAGAGAAAGCCTACACGCAGCAACGAAGACCCAACGCAGCCTAAAATAAATAAATAAATAATTTATTTAAAAAGAAAAAGAACTGTTTCTCTGTGTGCTCTCCCACTTGTTATTGTGCTATGTCTCTAATGACAAACATTGTACCTGTTTTAAAAAAAAAAAAGACTGTGACTTATGTTGCCTTGTATGATTTTTTATTTTACTAGTATTTCTAAAAAGAGATGGCCTGAGTGTTTCCTCCAGGTCCCTGCTTTGGTCCTCACCCAAACCTGCTTGCTGCCTTTGCTCTGAATCCCATCCTCTCCCACTTCTGCAAGGACATCCTTTCCAGCATCTCTTTAAAACCACATGGACCTACCACACTAATGTACCTGTAGTTTCCTCAGACAATCCAGTCCTCTTAGGTCTCTGTGCCTTTACATATCATGTACTCTCTGCATGGAAACTTCTGGTGTGGGCGTAGCAGTGGCTATAAAAAGAGATTGATGGCATTCTTTTGGAGGCAGTACGCAATGGACTTGCAAATAAATTGGATATGGGGTAGGAAAGAAGGAAGGACTTAAGAATCAAGATTGCCTACTAAGCTTCTAACTTCAGTAACTTTTCAGACGGCACAGCCATTTTCCAAGTTTAGGAAGACCAGGAGCAGGGAGGACCAGGTTTAACACAGCAACTCTGAGCCATCTATGAGACGTCAAGTAGAGATACCAAGTATACATATGTTAGTCTGGAGTGAGATAATTTGTGTCTGGAACACAGAGGAAAGATTTGTGCTAGAGGTATACAACTGGGAGTTGTCAGCACATAAGTAATGTTTAAAACCGTGGAAATGAATACACCTAGGGAGAAAATGTTTCCAAAGAGCGATCACTCAATAGTGTTAGGTAGTAACAAGCTGTGCCATAATTTATTCAACAAATCCCTCCTATTTTTTTAACATATGTTTCCCGATGTTTTGTGTAATTCATAAGTAATTTTTATATCCTCCATAAATATTTATGACACTTTTTTTTTCTAATAGAAAACAGCTTTTAAAAAAAGAGACCCACTTGCAATAGACTTTGATTCCCAAAATCAAGCAGAAAAAGTAATTTGGAACAGTAAAAGAGAGGAGGGGTAGCAGGGCTAAGTTCTGTGTAGGGAAGGGGCAGAGAGATGAGGATCCCTGCTCAGCACTGTGGAGGAAGCAGAAATGTCTAAGGAATATTTGTCAAGTTTACTGAATTTTTTAAAAATTTATTTATCTAATTTATTTATTTTTGGCTGCATTGGGTCTTCATGGCTGCACATGGGCTTTCTCTAGTTGCGACGAGCGGGGGCTGCTCTTAGTTGCAGTGTGCGGTCTTCTCATTGCGGTGGCTCTTGTCTTGGAGCACGGGCTATAGGTACGTGGGGTTCAGTAGTTGTGGCACTCAGGATCAGTAGTTGTGGCTCTTGGGCTCTAGAGCGCAGGCTCAGTAGTTGTGGTGCATGGGCTTAGCTGCTCCGCGGCATGTGGGATCTTCCCGGACCAGGGATCAAACCTGTGTCCCCTGCATTGGCAGGAGGATTCTTAACCACCGTGCCACCAGGGGAGCCCCCTAATGAATGTTTTTCAATTTTTTTTAAAGACTTTTTTCCATCTCCCCTACATAATCTTCAGTAAACTCAACATTGCTAACTAAATGTTTTTCATGCAGTGTGTTCTCCACGGTGAATTAAATGCCAAGTCCTGACTCAGATGGGCTGGTGACAAGAGAAACTGCCCAACCAGTAACTGGGCTACATTTGTTTTCTAAAATGGCAATGCAACACCTTCGGAGCTACATCTCTGCATATGTTCAGAATTACTCCCTTGGCATAAATTTACAGATACTGAATTAAAAAGAATAAACCATTATTAAGTCTTTTTATACACATTGCTAAAATGTCCTCCAGAAAAGTTGAACCAATGTATCACCAGCAGAGTATTAGAGTGTTCATTTCCTCACACCTACATTTTAATCTTTAAGGAATTAATGGGGGAAAATAAATGGTAGTTCCCTGTTTTAACATGACTTTATCACCATCTTCTAAATTTTTTAACATTACCCTAACTTGTCTCCTTCTTTCTAACCTTTCTCCATGTCAATGCATTATGTGTGCCACCAGATTAATCTTCTTATAGTAGGATTCCTGTGCCAATATTCCCCTGTTCGAAAATCTTCAATGACTCTCACTGTCTACTGAATTAAGTACAAATGCATCAGCCTGTCATCTAAAACACTGTGCAATATGGCCTCATCACATATTTCCAATCTTATTTTGGCCTCCACTTTCTTACACATACCCTATGATCCAGTCAAAATCACATAGTCATTGTTTTCCAGAACATGCCCCATAATTTCTCATCTCCATAGCGTAATAGTTCAGCGATGAAAATTCATATCACGAGGTCTTCAAATCTCCACTCCCTCACCCGTGGCAGATTTTGCTAATGACTCATCATACTCTCTCCCACTGAGCTGGCATACAGGATCTCCACACAGTGCTATAGACAGTCACTACCAATGAACTGGAATTGCCACTTGATGTAAAACTAACTTGCCATCCCTGTAATAGTCCTTTCACCTAGTTGGCTTTCACCCCAGCTCCTCTTCTTGAACTTGTTCCCATAAATGAAGGTTCCCTTCAAATATTCCCTTTAGAAAGCCTTTCCTGAATCTACTCTGCACCTCTATAATCCTCTTAACACATTACATGGGACTTATACTTCTTACTTCATTTCACCTTGTTTCATTATTGTGAGCTATCTTCTGCCCATTCGAACCATATGTGTCAAGGCAATAAGTAGTAAAGAGTTCAGATTCTGTAACCAGACTGCCATAGTTCAAATCCTGGATCTGTCCCAACTAGCTGTGGGTACTTGAGCAAGTTTTTTTAACATCTCTCAGTTGCCCTCTTCTGTAAAATGGACATAATAATTGGACCAACCACAGAAAGTTGTGAGGATTCAATGAGAAAATGCAAGTCAAGTGCTAAGTGTCACACACATATTAAGTCTTCAGAAATGTTATGTATCTCTGAAAAATTTAAACGTAGAGTTACCATATGACTTAGCAATTCCAATTCTAGGTTTAAATCCAAGAGAATTTTGTTCACATATGTTCACACAAAAACATATACAGTACATGAATGTTCATAGCAGCATTATTTATGAGTAAAAAAATAGAAGCAACCTAAATGTCCATCAACTGATAAATAAATGAAATGTGGTATATACACACAATGGAGTATTATTCAGCCATAAAACTGAATGAGGTGCTGATGCATACTACAACATGCATGAACCTTGAAAACATGCTAAGTGAAAGAAGTCAGCCACAAAAGACCATTATATGAAATATTCAGAATAAGCAAATCCACAGACACAGAAGTAGATTAGTGGTTGCCAGGGGTGAGGATGAGGGGGCGTGGAGAGTGATTGATTAAGGGGTATGAGGCTTCTTTTTTGAGTGATGAAAATGTTCTAGAATTCGTTAGTGGTGATGGTTGTACAATATTGTGAATATACTAAAACTCACTGAATTGTGCATTTTAACATGGTTAAAATGATAAATTTTATGTTACGTGACTATTATCTCAATTTTTTAAAATGTTATTTATATTACTATTCATCTTTGTATCCCCTAGAGTGCCTAAAGAGACATCATTAAGGAAGTGTGGTGTTTTTTTTAAGGGAGAGAGATTTAATATGACCTTAAATGCAAAGGTGAAATGATTTGAGCAACTTCTATAAATTACAGTGATTACAATTTGCATGTAGAACAAATCATAGATAAAAGGTAATTTATTGATCTGTAGAAATTCCAAGAATCGACTGGGCCCAACTAAAACAAAACAGTTCCAACAGTCTTGGGATTACACTTGGCTAAAATACAATCCAGCAAAAAATATTAATAGGGAACTCAAAAAAAGAAGATCTATAAATATCCACTGAGTATGTTAAAAAAAAAACACAACTAATTAAAACAAAAAGGCTATTTTTAAACCATCTAAAAATCATTTTTAAAAACATTAATATCCACTGTTAACAAGGGGAAATTATGGTCTTGCTTGTCATTTCCCACTGCATGTAGGTGGGCATATACATTTATAAGCTTTCTGGAGGTTAATTTGACAATATGTATACTACATACATATATTTATGGCTAGAAAAAGGTCTAAGAATTATGTCCTCCAAGTGGTACACTTGGAGGTGGAATAAGGCAACTTTCTCCTTTGTCCTTATCCCCTAAATTTTTCTACAATAAACATAAATATTGCTTTTGTAACAGAAAATGATAAAAGTATTTCTTAAATTTTTGAAAAGTAATGGAGGCAGGAGAAATCAGTTCACTTTGTTGAAGTCAACTTGTTAATTTTTTTAAACTGTTATGAATAAACTAGAACTTTATTGAGGTTGTTAGTGGTATACCTAGAAAATGATAAATAGGTAAAATATAGAAATAACTGAGGGGACATTAGGTCTACAATTAGATAGATGACCCATGAGATATTATCTTTACAAACCATCAGTACAAAAGTGCAATAGTTAGGCTGATGAAAATGGACAAGGCAATAATCTCTCATGATGTTTAAGAGCAGAATCTCCACATTAATTGAAGTGAATTGCTAAATTGCCTTCTAAAATGGTGATTTCAGAAGTGAACAAAGAATGTCCTTTTTACCACACCCTTCTCAGTACAGGATGTAACTAACAAAAAAGGAATCTCATTTACTTTTCATCTCTTCAATTATTAGTGAAACTGAACATTTTCTAAGGTTTATTTGTTGACTATTCATATTTCTTCTTCTGTGAGTTGCCTGCTCATGTGTATTTTTTAAGATTTTTTTTAAAGTCTTTTTTGAATTTGTTACAATACTGCTTCTGTTTTATGGTGCTTTTGTTTTGTTTTCTTTTATTTGGTTTTTTGGCCATGAGGCATGTATGTGGGATCTTAGATCCCCAACCAGGAATCGAACCAGCACCACCTGCATTGGATGGGGAAGTCTTAACCACTGGACTGACAGGGAAATCCTGTCGTCTCTGTTTTTAAGTGATCTTTTTTTAAAAATTTTATTTATTTATTTTGGCTGTGTTGGGTCTTCGTTGCTGCATGCAGGCTTTCTCTAGTTGCGGCGAGCAGGGGCGACTCTTCGTTGCAGTGCGCGGGCTTCTCATTGTGGTGGCTTCCCTTGTTGCGGAGCACAGGGCTCTAGGTGCACGGGCTTCAGTAGTTGCAGCACGAGGGCTCAGTAGTTGTGGCTCACGGGCTCTAGAGCGCAGGCTCAGTAGTTGTGGCGCACGGGCCTAGTTGCTCCACGGCATGTGGGATCTTCTTGGACCAGGGACCGAACCTGTGTCCCCTGCATTGGCAGGCAGATTCTTAACCATTGCACCACCAAGGAAGCCCGATCTTTTTTCTTGTTGATTTGTTACAGTACTTTAAAGGGTAAAGATCTTAACTCCTTGTCTGTCACGTATGTTTCAAATATTTTTCCCAGTTTGTCATTTGCTTTTTAACTTTAATGGTGTCTTATAATGTCTAAAAATGTTTAATTTTTATGAGGTCAAATATATCAATCTTTTCCTTTATCATTTTTCCTTTGCTTTTATTATTAGAGAGTTCTTCACTCTAGGAGAAGATATTCTCCACCTGTATTTTCTTCCAATTCTTTTATGGGGTCATTTTTTTTCATTTTATTCTTAAAGCCATCTGGAGTTTATTTTGGAATAAGATGTGAGAGAGACAACTCTTAAAAACACATTTTTAAAACATTACACATTATAAAAGAGTCTGTGCAAAGAAAATATTTGCAGTATTAAATGTGCCCAAGGAGTCATCACTTAACATAAAAAAAATTCCTATGACATAGCATTTAAACAGTTCTTCAGAGTTCACTAAAAAAGGATTGGGCTGTGTTGAAACCTACTTTAACAGTTTTCTTTTGGAGCAGTTGCCTTTTTACTAATTAACTTTTATATTATTTGGATGTTTTACAAAGCGTACATATTGCTTTCTTTAAAAAGAAAGAAAAAGTATGCACTTCATTGCATGAGAGGTTGATGCCACATGTCAGAGACAGATCTTGAATTTCACCTTTTCATGACTAAAAGAAAACAAAAGAAACTTTTCATGATTCATAGGGCATGAATCATAAACGAAATTACTGAATGATTAAGTAAGTCTAATGACAACGGGGTGAAGTGGAAATCCTATTGGGTAGAAACCACAAACCCTAGTTTCAATGCTCCCCCTGATTCACTTGCTAAATTTCCTTAGATAAATTTCTTAAAATATCTGCACCTGTTCATCAGTGCATGAAAAAAGACCTTAGTTGTCAGGAAACATGGGCTTATGAGTTAATATTTTAAAGTATTAAAAGCATATTGAACTAAATATCTTCATGAACAGGGTCAGCAATTCTAGTCATCAGCAACTCAGGAAACCTAAAAATTTCCTCATTTAATGTCTCCTCTTCAAGGCTCAGCTGTTCTTTCAGTGTGCATAAATTCTCAAAGGCTCATTGAGGGTAGCAGAATATCAGAGGTGAATGTTTTGGGAATAACAGATATTTCATGTTACTGCTAATGAGGCTGAAATAGTATTTTAAGAAATCTAACCTTCCTTTCTATTTCTGCTACTTCTCTTTTAACAGATTTCAGCTTTTTGAGATGCTAATCATATAGATGTCCACAAAAGTTCACAAAAAGACACATGCTCCAGAAATTTACGTTTACTAACATTCATGCCAATATGTATATAATAACACTGATGTGGGTAACCACATTCTTGTGCATAAGCATATCCTCAGGTTTACCTTGAGCACATTAATGAAAAGAACTAATAAGACCAGGTAATGAGCAAATCAGTAAGATTATTGATGATTAAAAATTTCTGAGTCCACAACTGGTAAAGAGTTCTCTGCTTAACGTTATCCAGGCCCTCAGAGAAACCAGTGAAAAGAATTTATTTATGAATTCATTCAACAAATATTAATTGAGCATCTGCCAAGCACTGTGCTAAGCACTGAGGAAAACTATTAGGTTGAACCACATGAAATTGCTGATAGTCAAGCATTTTTTTAACTTACAACAATGGCAATTTCATGTAGTTCAACCTAAGAAAATTACAGAAATTCCTTAGAGAGGGAAAGAAGGGCATGCGGGATCTTTCCTTGCAGCGCACAGGAAAGAAGACAGAGTTGAAAATCATGAGAAAAAACAGAATTTTCCAAAATAGCAACTTAGAAGAAATAAGAGGGAATAAAAGGAAAAAGAAAAAAACAGGATTGGGAAAGGGGAACAAGGGAACATATAAACAAAAATAGAATAGAACAGGGCTTCCCTGGTGGCGCAGTGATTGAGAGTCCGCCTGCCGATGCAGGGGACACGGGTTCGTGCCCCGGTCCGGGAAGATCCCACATGCCGCGGAGCAGCTGGGCCCGTGAGCCATGGCCACACTGAGCCTGTGCGTCCGGAGCCTGTACTCCACAACAGGAGAGGCCACAACAGTGAGAGGCCCGCGTACAGCCAAAAAAAAAAAAAATAGAATAGAACAATAAAAACATATGGAGGGCTTCCCTGGTGGCACAGTGGTTAAGAATCTGCATGGGACATGGGTTCAAGCCCTGGTCCAGGGAGATCCCACATGTCACAGAGAAACTAAGCCCATGTGCCACAACTAGTGAGCCTGCGCTTTAGAGCCCACGTACCGCAACTACTGAAGCCCACGTGCCTGGAGCCTATGCTCTGCAACAAGAGAAGCCACCACCATGAGAAGCCCGAGCACCACAACGAAGAGTAGCCCCTGCTCGTTGCAACTAGAGAAAGCCCACGCACAGCAACGAAGATGCAACCCAGCCAAAAATAAATAAATAAAATTTATTTTACAAAATATGGCAATAAAAACTAATAAATTATTTTTTAATTTTTTAAATTGAAATATAATTGACATACAACAATTAGTTTCAGGTATACAACATAATGATTCAACATTTGTATATACTGTTGTGAAATGATTACCATGATAAGTCTAGTTAACATCCATCGCCATACATATTTACAGAAAAATTTTTTTCCTTATGATGAAGACTTTTAAGATCTACTCAGCAATTTTCAAATTTGCAATACAGTATTATTAACTATAGTCACCATACTGTACGTTACATCCCCATGGCTTATTTATTTTAGAACTGGAAGTTTGCACCTTTTGACCCCCTTCACCCATTTCACCTACTCCCTACCCACTACCTCTGGCAACCACCAATCTGTTCCCTGTATCTATGAGCTTAGGTTTCTGCTTGTTTGTTAATTTGTTTGTTGAAAACTAATAAATTCTTTTTCTTTCTTTCTTTCTTTATCTTTGGCTACATTGCGTCTTTGTTTCTGTGTGTGGGCTTTCTCTAGTTGTGGTGAACAGGGGCTACTCTTCGTTTTGTGGTGCGCAGGCTTCTCATTGCAGTGGCTTCTCTTATTGCAGAGCACGGGCTCTAGGCACGCGGGCTTCAGTAGTTGTGGCACATGGGCTTAAGTAGTTGTGGTTTGTGGGCTCTAGAGCGCAGGCTCAGTAGTTGTGGCACACGGGCTTAGTTTCTCCGTGGCATGTGGGATCTTCCTGGCCCAGGGCTCAAACCTGTGTCCTCTGCATTGGCAGGTGGATTCTTAACCACTGCGCCACCAGGGAAGCTCAATAAATTCGAAATAATTTAATTAATCCAATGTATATTGTGTCCAACACTATACAGATAATCTCATGGTAGGCACAACGTGTATCTCAAAAGAAAGAGAAAACATTATTCTCCTTAGAGAAGAAAGACAGATCAATGTGCCCCATATTTTGAAATTCTAAATTCTGAGGATACAAGAGAAAATGAAAAAAGTATTGAGGCAGTTGGAGAGCTAAAACAGGGGAAATGGTAGTAGAAATACCAAAAAAATAGATATAAATTCAATATAAATCCAAGAAAAAGCAAAGTTGGAAAGAAATAAAATAGGAGTCCCAATAATAGGAAAACGATTCTGCAGCAATGTCTCCTGATAACACAAGAATGAAAAGTGTAAACCAAGTTATCAGAGAAGCCAAAGAAAGTAAATTTTAAAATGTTTTACTATCTCTTTTGCCACATAGAAAATTATATTAACTTCCCATTTTGTACAATTAAGGGTGAACAAATAATAAAATAGGTAATTTGTGTATATAAATTCCAAATTTTATATTTTGATATAATGACTTCATTTGAAATAACATAAATTATATAAAAGCAAATAATCCAAAACTATCCAGACAGGAAAGAATAAATTAGAAAATTACTTAAATAGAGCCCTCTTTATACTTTCATGATTAAGAATGGTCAAAGACCCATACAATTTTAGCATAAGAAGGAATCTTACTTTCTTTTTTTTTTTTTTTAATATTTATTTACTTTTGGCTGCATTGCGCATGCAGGGCATGCGGGATCTTTACTTGCAGCACACAGGCTTAGTTGCTCTGCAGCATGTGGGATCCTAGTTCCCCGACCAGGGATTGAACCCACATCCCCTGCATTGGAAGACGAACTCTTAACCACTGGACCACCAGGGAAGTCCCAAGAAGGAGTCTTAGAGTTCATTCACACCAAACCCTCAATGTCTCAGAAGAGGCAGAGAGAGTGATGAGAAGTGATTTGTTCAAAGCTAGAGAGAAGCAGACTTAGGACTAGAACTTATTCCTTCTTTCATTCACTTAGTGGTCGGGAAATCCTGCCATGTGCCCGACAAGGTACGAAAATTGGTGAACTTTGTTCCTGGCTCTCAAGTTGCTGTCAGATTTCCTAACAGGTCTTCCATATAATGTATGTCTTTAATCAGTACCAGCAACATCAGCACTCCATTATTACCCTTCTTTGATGCAGAATAAATGAATGATTCTCTTTTTTAAAAATATTTATTTATATATTTGGCCGTACTGGGTCTTGGTTGTGGCACACGGGCTCTTAGTTTCGGCGTGCAGGATCTAGTTCCCCGACCAGGGATCGAACTCGGGCTCCCTGCATTTGGAGTGTAGAGTCTTAACCACTGGACCACCAGGGAAGTCCCTGAATGATTCTTAAACACTGTCAGCTGTGTAGCTAAAAATACATGATTTGTCTAAACTCTCTTTTCGGACATTGTGCATGAAAGTATGGTTTTGCAATTGATGCCCAATAAACTTGCGTATGAAAAACAACAACAACTGTTTACTTAGCACATTATTACCTGAGCTTGGGTTTACAAAAAAGAGGCCAAAAAAAAATTGTGTGGCAATCAGAGAGTAAGATTATGATGATAAAATGAGTCCAATGAGTGAAGGAACTAATCATAGCTGTAAAAATGCCAAGGTCTGAACAAAGAGTGAGAGTTTTGTGACCAGCTATGACATAGGTCCTTGTCACAGGCCCCAGAGGGCAGCTCAGAACCACGCTGATTCAGGTTCCTATGTGCCCTGTAAGGACTCTAAGGATTACTGTTTTTTTTAACATGACATGTAGTTCTCGTTACTAACCACAGCATGACATGAAATCAGGTGACCAGGAAACCAGATAACCTCTCACACTGTTTTTTATTTTATTTTGTTATTAACAATCATTGTTCTTAAATGATAGAATTAAATGTGAGCTCTAGCCAAAAGTTCCTTTAGAGGGATTTAAGCAAATGATTAAAATAAAATATTTAACCCCTCTGCCTATTTGTTGAATCTGAAAATACTTGCATAGAGACATAGAATCAGCCTTGAACAGTAGGAGTCTTTCATTTTCCACCTACTGATTTTACGGGGATAAAGTAAAACACCAAACAACCAATGTTGAAATGTCAAGGCTAAAATGTCACAGAAACATAAGTTCAGTAAAGTAGCATCTTCTGTTCTGAGTAGTCTGATGACACAGTTAACGCTGTGCCTTTAAGGATGTGGATGTGCCCTTAACATCGCTGAGCTTCATGGCTGCAACCTTAACATTTCCTGTCACAGTCTTTGAGTCAATCCTCATGCCCACACAATAGAGTGAGTTTCCGTTTCATTCTTGAGTTCACACAGGTAAGTGGGTGGGTATGTGCTCAAACTCAGAGATGCATTACCATACTAATCCAAGTCCATTAATCTCATTGCTCTGATTTTTTTTTCTTTCTTTTGAAATTAAATAATTCTTTACCTCCTGCCCTCCACGGCTTGGTAATAACTCAAAAAAGCACTGGAAAGAGTCAAGAGCTGGGCTACTACTTGACCAATGACTCTCCAAGATCCTTTACTTCTTCATGCTTCAGTATCCTTTGTAAAATGAGATTCATAATATCCGGCCCAATTCTACAGATGGCCAGAATAAAAGCATTTAAAATGTTTTGGGAGAAAAGCATAAGAATACTGTGACTTTAAAAAAGCAAATGATACAAAATAAGAAGATGAATACAGCAAATAACAGAAGAAATTGACAATCTTGAACAATGTCGTTACTGACTAGTCTCTTCTCTCTTTGCTACCTAATCTCAAAATATCTTGCAGCTCCATAGTGGCTGAAGTTTGTGTTCATACTGCCAAATGCTATAAGTCATTATAGGTGGTGGCCCCCAAAGAGCTTTTACTTATGTGAATTCTATCTAATGGTATTTATCATATTACCTGTTAAACTGAGAAGTTTTCAAAATATTATTTCAAATCAAGACAACAAAGTGTACTTAGTTTTTGTTGTCTTCCTGCCTAGGCTCAAAGAAAAGCTCAAGATTTCAGATGACTACTTGTTTGAAAAAATGATTTATAGCTATCCTGCCAGGTATGACTAAAGATAGCGAATAACAGTACAGAAAGCACTAATAACAAGCAAATTTTATTAATCTCTTTGAATCTCTATAAAAACGTACATATTGATACTTAAACCTACTACCATAGAAAATACTGGAAAACACAATACACATGCAGGCACCCTGTTAGCTGAGTGATGACATCATTACACGTCAAAGAGCCTCTGGAAATTTCCGCTGTATATTCATGAGAGAATGAGAGTGAAAAAGGCAAATCATGTCTTTGTACCATAAAAGAAATCATTTTGACCTCGGAGACCCCTTGAAAGGATCTTGGAGATGACCCAGACCTAGGGGACCACGATTTGAGAACCAACGTAATCGATTAATTTTTAAGGTCACTTCCAGTTCATAGTACTTCTCCGATGAATGTTTTGCTCTCCTTCGCGGACCACCGTTTGAGACCTAAGGTCTCAAGACAGAGCCCCTAGCCTAGTGTAACCCAAAGCGAAAAGCCCCGGACGCTCCGGGGGGTGCTCTGCTTAGCTACTGGGAATCGAACACGCTCCCCTGAGTCGGCGGAGGACGCGGGATCTAGAAACCAGTCCCAAACCTGCCCCCCGCGCGCCAAGGCGGGGCCAGAACTGGCTGCGGGCGGCCGGGCTAGCCCAGGGCTCAGGGCAGAAGTGGCGGCGGCGACGGCGACAGCTACAGCGAGGGACGGCTCCCCGGAGACGCCGGCCAACTGCCCGCCCGCCGCAGGTGAGCCGGCCCCCGGGAGGAGGAGCGCGGCCAGGTACTCCCAAGGAGCTGCTTCCTCCTTTTCCCACAGCTCCGCGGCCTCCCGGGATCAAGGCTGGGCCTGCGCCGCGCGTCCCCGTGCCGGCCAGGGCGGCGCTCCGCGGACCCCAGGCGCTTCCTCGAGCGTGCGGGCCAGTCCGGCCCTGCGGAGAGCAAGGCGAGGGTTTTGGGGGCGCCGAGACGGAGGGTCTGGCGGCCTTAGGGACTACCCAAGCACGAGGCTCCGGCCTGGGAGCTGCTGGAACATGCGCCCGGAGTTGCAGGTGCGGGGCCCGGCGGCTCGGCCCCGACGGGGAATGGGCGACTCGGAGGGGGCCACCTCGGCGGACCGGGCTCGATTCCAACGGAAAGCAGAGGGCGGCCGCGGCGATAGGTGCCCGCTCTGCCGTCTGCAGAGTCCGGAGGGTGGGGTGGGGAGGCGAGGGGTAGGGCGGAGGCGGCATTTGTCCCCGGGCACGCTCTCGGGGCTGCTTTCCGGGCGCGGGTCGGACGCCGGCGACCGAAACCGCGCGCGGGGCGCAGTCGCGCGGTGGCTTTGAGCACAACAGGTAGGTGATTCAGTTCCCACAGGAACTCAAAGTGCTGAGCCGGGGCCTTTTTTGACGTGGTTTTTGTTGGTTATTTTGTTTGTTTCGGTTTGTTTGACAGTTGCCAGACTATGTTTACACTCCTGGTGCTACTCAGCCAGCTGCGCATACTTACCTTCGCGTCCCCTCATCGCACAAGAAGTCCAGAGGAGTCGAGGCATGCGGGAGAAGAAGGTAAGCCTGGCTTCCGGCTCCAGGAAAACCCTCCTGGAAACCTGACTCGGATTACAGAGCTCAAACCAGAAAGTGCAGTCTTTGAAACTACATGCCCCCATCAATCATAGAAGCACTAAAATGTCCTTTAATTTGTGGTTTATTTGGTAATGTTGTGGTTTGTTATGTGAAGTGCAATTTATACACATTCATTTCTGTGAGTTACTTTTGCTAAGTATATATTTAAGACCAGGTTGGTGGTTAACTGAATGGAAAACCTATTTCAACTTCTGAAAATCAGTGAGTGCCATTTTTCTAGATGAAGCTATGTGGTAATTATAATGAGCATAATTCTTCCAGTTCTTCCTGGAAAGATGGACAGGGAGACCAGGATCTAGTCCGGATGTGTTAGGAGACTCTGGGCAAGTTACTTAACCCCTTTCAGCTTGTAAAATGATGCGGGATGGGGAGTGGAATGATCTCTGAGGTCCTTTTTAACTTTTAAATGCCTGGTTATCTGGGTAAAGTCAGAAGGTATGAGAAGATTAGGTTTGGGGCTTGCTAACCTAGAATTCCATACCTTGTGGACTCCAGGTCTTAGACTGATTCCTGCCCATATTTTGAAAGCCTAAACAGAAAAGAAAAAAAAATGGCTTTCATTTCTCCCTGCGTAGTCATTGTGCTTCCCTACCCAGTGCCAGTGCTTTGGATCTACCTCTCCACACATTCCTGTCCCTTATTCATTCTCATCAGATCCTACTCTTGTTTTCTTTTGGGAAGGATCTGTGACACTAATACTCCTGGATGACTTATTAATGATTAATACAGCTTAGTGTCTCAAACCTTCTAGGAGGATGTGTGTGTGTGTTAAGATAGGGCAATATCTTAACCTGAAGGAATCAAACACTGACGGCAGAATTCTAGGCAATTGGATAGGCTAGCCAGTGGGATGGGGGAGATTTGGAAGGAAATCCTTCTTGGTGCCTCCCAAGTTGCACCATATATGTAAGTCCACTCATACATAAGGTGGATGATCCATGCTCAGCAGGACCAGATGCTGATCTCCAGAATGCTTGGGAGTGTATTCATTCATTCACACGATACAGCGTAAAAGACAGTCTCAAGGACATCACAAACTATGGAAGGAATTTAGAGATCATACTTGAGTGCAGAAGGCTGGAGCTAGCTGTGGGAAATGTAAATGAAGAATCCTGTATATTTAAAAAGCTGATTTGTTCAGTAATAACCTCTTCATTAACATATACTATGTGCCGAGCTCTCTGCTAGGCACTGGAGATGTAGAAATGAAAGATTGTAATCCTGACCGGGAGGACTACTTCATCTAGTGGGAGAGGCAGGGTGTAAACCGATAATCTCCATAAACTCTATGACAGAAGTTAAAACAGAGAGTTTCAAGAGCAGAGGAAAGAGTGAGTTAGCAGTAACTCTGTCTCCGGGGAGTTGTATGGCACAGAAGCCAGTGCTCTCTATCTGCAAATGAGATATAATAAATGTAGATATGAAAAGTAATTAGGAAAATAAAGGACCTTCAGCTGCATTCTGATAAAGCCCAAAGGTGGGGTTGAAATGACCTAAAAAGAATTTATTTAGAAAGCATGGGGAGACAGGAGAGAGGAGGAAAATGGAATATCTCAGTTGGTGGACTTAAAATAGGGGAATGCACAGGCAACTTCCTAGGATGGTCTAAGACAGGAGACAGAGATGGAAAGACAATCTGAGGCAGATACAAAGGTGCAAAGGCCAGTGCATCCTCCAGCAACGGCCAGAGGGAAAATAGGAACTCTCGCTGGAAGTTCAGGATGCTCCAGGGGCAAGGAAGTTTGCCTCTTTCAATTAAAAGCAAATCCAGGGCTACTTAGAACCCAAATAACAAAGGACAGTATTTCTCCTAAGATCATAAGGGAGGCAGGAAGATGTTTGATAAGGCACTGAAAGTGTAAGGTCAACCATGGACTGAATCAGAACTTTCACAGTCAGGGAAGTGGTAAACAGCAACCCCTCCTGGAGGGCATGTTTTATACATCAGTGAAGACTTTCGTTGGCATAAATATCATTTCAGGAACAATAAAAATATGTATGACTCGCTTTTTTATTTTCGTTTTAAGTTGAAAGTCCCATTTGGAGGGCAGGGGCATTTTATAACTCAGAAAACTGACTTGAATAGGAGACCGACAATGAGAAATTTGGCACTGCTTTTCTAGCCAATAAAATGTAAAGATCTGGGCGTACCTGAGAAGTAGCAATACAGAGGCAGATTCTAATTCTCCATTCTGAAATTAGATTTCATGTAGTAAGTACAATATAGCTAAGTTAGGCAGGCTCAGAGTTACTTCATTACTGGTTTAATATTTTAAACCTATGCCAAGCTGAGTAACGGACTATACCTCTGAATTGCTTCAACTGGTAGAATTTAGGTCCAAGAGTTCCTTCCCACTACAGGAAAGTCAAGTTCATCCATTTATTTTTGTAAGTAATTTTTTTGACATCTCTATGTGTCAACATCCCTTGCTTTAATGGAACTTTCCTTCTAGCTAGGGGAACAGAGTGGTAACAAGTAAGTAAAGCATACAGAACACCAGATGGTGATAAGTGCTATGAAGAAAAACAAAATATAGTAGGAGATGGGGATTGCCAGAGGTGGGTGAGTGGGGATGGGGTTCAAGGTAACATTGAACAAAATCCAGAAGGAAGTGAGAGAGCAGAGTGAAAGAAGAAAGTTCTATTTAGAGGAAACAGCAAGTTCAAAGGCAGGAGAGAACCAGGCACATTGGAAACCAGTGTAGCTGTAGGGGACAAGGAGAGCCCTTAGAGCAGCAGTCCCCAACCTTTTTTTTTTTTTTTTTTTTTTTTTTTGCGGTACGCGGGCCTCTCACTGTTGTGGCCTCTCCCGTTGTGGAGCACAGGCTCCGGACGCGCAGGCTCAGCGGCCATGGCTCACGGGCCCAGCCACTCCGCGGCATGTGGGATCTTCCCGGACCGGGGCACGAACCCATGTCCCCTGCATCGGCAGGCGGACTCTCAACCACTGCGCCACCAGGGAAGCCCGGTCCCCAACCTTTTTGGCACCAGCGACCGGTTTCTCGGAAGACAATTTTTCTACGGATGTTGCGGTGGATGGCTCAGGCAGTAATCCAATGATGGGGAGCGAAGGGGAGCGATGGGGAGCAGAGCGGCAGGTGAAGCTTCGCTCGCTGGCCCGCTGCTCACCTCCTGCTGTACCGCCCGGATCCTGAGAGGCCTCAGACCGATAGTGGTCCATGGCCCGGGAGTTGGGGACCCCTGCCTTAGAGGGCCATTGCAAGAATCCCAATGAGAGATGATGGAGACTTGGAAAATTTTTCATTCTGTCTCCATTAGGTGGTAGTGTAAAATCTACAAGGAGACAAAGAAGAACAAAGAACAAAAATATTTTATCACACTGGTCTACCCTTTAGAATATTTCTCAAAACATCTATCACCAGTGATCCCATTCTGGCTTCCCCCTTGGTTCAAATAGCTCATATGTGTTATTTCTAACATAGAAATGAATACACTAGAATAGCACTGGCCAATAGAAATAAAATACGAACCACATAAGAAATTATCTAGAGCCATATTTTAAAAAGTAAAAAAAAAAAAAGGTGAAATTAATTTTAATAATGTAGTTAATTTAACCTAATATATCCAAAATATTTAACCCAGTATTTCCAAATATAAGCAATAGAAAGCATTGAGATATTTCATATTTTTTTAAACCATGTCTTTGAAGTCCCCTGTGTATTTACACTTACAGCACATCTCAATTCACACTAGCCACATTTCAAGTGGTCAATAGCCATATGTGGCTAGTGGCTACTGTATCGGACAAATCCAGCTCTGTTAAGATTCAGACCTGCTTGGAAAAGTGATTGATTAGTAAGGAAAATATCTTGGCCTAGGTGTGACTGTTCTCAAAGGCTAAGAATAAATGGCCAACCTGAGGTCACTCTCAAATTAGTATTAGTCTTCCAGACCATGCACTGTCGTCAGTCTTTTTTTTTTGGCTGCATTAGGTCTTATTTTTGGCTGCACGCGGGCTTTCTCTAGTTGTGGTGAGCGGGGGCTACTCTTCATTGTGTTGTGCAGGATTCTCATTGCGGTGTTTTCTCTTCTTGCACAGCCTGGGCTCTAGACGTGTGGGCTTCAGTAGTTGTGGTGCGTGGGCTCAGTAGTTTTGGTTCGTGGGCTCTAGAACACAGGCTCTGTAGTTGTGGCACAGGCTTAGTTGCACTGTGGCACGTGGGATCTTCCCAGACCAGGGATCAAATCCACGTCCCCTGAATTGGCAGGCGGATTCTTAACCACTGCGCCACCAGGGAAGTCCCTGTCGTCAGTCTTGATCCATCTTTCAGTTGCCCACTTTAATATATTCTTCCTTTAGTAATGGTTAGCAGTGAGAAATACCAAGACTTTTAAATTCTTATAAGCAGTTGGGGTAGTTCTCAGAGAGTTTCTGAATTCCAGTCTCAGTAATATGATCTGGAGCAAGATCACTTCAGCTTTGTGTGACACCAGAACGAGTTTGAAGTTTTCAGGTTTTGAAAATACTGCCTTGGTAGGATATTTTGGTTTTGTGTCAACCTGTGCTTAGCTATGGTGTCTACCATTTACCTTCCCTACATGCACACGTAGACGGAGTCTTATAAAACTTTGTAGACACATGTTTAGGGGCTGAGTGGAGGGAGCTACTCCTTTGGGAGGGACTGAATGGCTTTTAATTAATCTTATAATTAACTTATGATTTTATTAGCTTAGAAGTTTAAAATTTTTTGGTATAAACCTGATAGAACAATTTTAATATAAATGTATGAATTTATAATTTTAAAACATAAAGAGATCTTAGTTATTATTTAGTTCATATTCCCATTTTCCAAATGAGGAAATGGCAACCCAGGGACTTCCCTGGAGGTCCAGTGGTTAAGACTCCATACTCCCAGTGCAGGGGGCATGGGTTCGATCCCTGGTCAGGGAATTAAGATCCTGCATGCCACACAGTGCAGCCAAAAAAAAAAGTGTTTCAGGAAATGGCAACCCAGGGATATAAGTGACTTATCCCAGGATATAGCTGATAGCTAAGCCAAATCAAAAAGAAGAGTCTGTCTTCTAACTCTTAGTCCAGTACTCTGTCCATTACACCAGACTAATTTTTCTCAGTCAAGATAATAGGAAACCAACACTTTAGAAATAGAATAGTCTGGCCTGCCATTTATTGGAAAAATAATTGTCTAGAGGAAAAAGTGATACTCAAATAATTTTTATTTATGCTGATAATTTCGGACATAATCTACTCAAGTATGTTCTGGAATTTTGTTAGTATCTGTACTTCATATTTAGCAGGAATTATTTTTACTGATGATATTTCTTTTTGTCAGATTTTAAAACCACACAAGAAAGTTTGGTATAATTTAACCAGATCAAAAGAACTATATGCTTTTACCGTAATTAAAACAGGAATTTTTCTGCCTTATTTTTTATCGGTGTTTGAAATCTTTCTATTTTTTTGCTAGTCTTTACATCAAAAGAAGAAGCAAACTTGTTCATACGTAGACACCTCCTATATAATAGATTTGATTTGGAGCTCTTCACTTCCAGTGACCTAGAAAGAGAATGCAGAGAAGAACTTTGTAATTATGAGGAAGCCAGAGAAATTTTTGTGGATGAAGATAAAACGGTAATTTGGTTGATATGTTAATTGGCTAGACATCTATTAAATTGTACTTAAGGAAGTGGCACTTTCAGTCAGTAGAGATTATGTGCCTTAAATAGAATTCAGATTGTATACCTGTTATCTCTTTCTACTTTCTTATATTGTAATTAGCCCATTTAGACTTGGCTTTATACTTAACTGGGCTTATAGTAATTATCAAATTATCAATTATGTCGTGATTTTCTGTGTTTAACATTATGATATTCAAAGACAATAATGAAGCAGAGTGAATTAAACTTCAGGATATTATTTTAGTTAGTTCTCTGACTCAGGCTTCAGTCATTCAAGACTCAGAGCAATTTTTTCTATTAGGACTTACCATTTTTGATTACTGTATTTATATTTCAAGTACTTATTGACGACCTATTATGTGCCAAGTGCTCTGCTAGAGACTGAAGATAAGATATATAGTCCCTGCATTCAGGATTTTATTGCTTGGCAATAAACCTTTAGAAGTTCTCCCTTAAAATACAATTAAATCCTATCTGTTAATCCTGAAAAGGTACAAAACAAACAGCCAGCACTGTCCCTGTTATAATCTGGCATATTCTTTAAGAATGACAAGTGACCCAGATTTTTCACTTTTTTGTAGATTAAATAACCCCAGCTCCTTTTCCCCTTCCTCAAGAATCCCATTTTACTCTTTGGTCAATAAGAACCTCTCTAGGTATCCTTTAAATGCAGGTGTTATTGAAACTTAGT
This sequence comes from Tursiops truncatus, assembly GCF_011762595.2. NCBI lineage: Eukaryota > Metazoa > Chordata > Mammalia > Artiodactyla > Delphinidae > Tursiops > Tursiops truncatus. The sequence goes on from NC_047041.1 coordinate 82,951,060, forward strand.
TCTTTTTTCTTCCAAAATTGTGCCCAGATTCCATTCCCTGCTATCATCTGCTGCATCTATTAGAGAAGGGAAAGAAAGTCTACTCTGCGTTGTAGTTGTGCCTGTTGAAATTCTATTGTTTTTCACAAACCCGTTTTCTAATTTTATCACAGTTCCTTAAAAATGGCTTCCATTCTCTCAAGTAACACTGAACTTAAACAGTCTCAGGGATGTCTTTCCAAATCAATAAATAACTTTCAATAAAATTTCCTAGGAGACTGAGGGCTCATCTAATGTAGAAAAAAATCAGACTCCTTTTCAAACATGATAACGAGTCCCCTGCTTCAACTTCCACCTCTGCTACTTTCATCGACTCTCTAATGCGATAGTGTCCCCTGATGCCTGAGTGAGGGCTCTGGGCAGGTGAAGGGAGACTATCAGTGCACAGTAGTAGAGACCTAGCACTGGCAATAATCCCCTGACCAATTCCAGAGTTGGAAGAAACAGTGGTGGATGGCAGTACTTAATTAGAGTGAGTCACGCCCTCCAGCATGAATGAACTAGTATCCTACCTGTGGCACATGCCAAGCGTTTACCACCCCTAGTCTAGGTCATTGAGACCAAATGAAATGACAATAAAGAAATTAAATAAACTTGGAAATTTTACCTTTCTCTTAGATGGCATTTTGGCAAGAATATTCAATTAAAGGACCAACCACAGAATCAGGTAAGGCAAGAACTGATCAATTTTCATGTTTTTTCCCACCCTCTCTCATAGTACATTTTTAGTTTCATTGTTTGAGTTTGGTTGTTGCACAACATACATACCTTGTAAAGCCAAGGAAGATTTCTCAGTTATACACTGGGCTATCTAAGACAGAGAAGGCCACATTCATCTATTTACACACTGAAAATCAAGTTTGGTGAGATAGTAGGGAAATGAGATAATAGGCTTAATGCTATTTTAAACAGTCCAGCTAAGTCAAGACTTGCACAGAATAAAAGTAGGACTCTATTAGTTTCAAATAGTAAACTATTTTAATTTTTTTTTCTTTTTTACCATTACAAGTAAATGGACTACTTATGGTACTAGGTAAATTAGGATTGTTAGGTAGAATTAAGTAACTCCTAGAGAGGGGAGATCCTTTATTTTATCTACATTTATCATCTCTAGCTGCTTTTTAGTCAGGTTTGTTTTGTTTTGTTTTGTTTGTGTTTGACAGCTCTTTTTTCATTCCCCCTAGGTAGGGCCCCAGCTATAGGGAGACTGTATTACATAGCTACACCAGAATTGCTTACTACATTTATCTTAGTAGTTAATACCAAAATGTGTATAGTTGAACAAAGAACATGTTTATCCCACTTAGTGTTGACTTTCATCCATTTAATATAACATTTAAAATAAATGAAGCTAAGGACTTCCCTGGCGGTCCAGGGGTTAAGACTCCACGCTTCCAGTGCAGATGACGCATGTTTGATCCCTGGTTGGGGATCCTGCGTGCCGCACAGTGTGGTCAAAAACTTAAAAAAATTAAAAATAAACGAAGTCAGAGCTAGGGCTTTTAGGAAGTGTATCTAAATTTTTTCTGGTCATGTTTCTAGCACAGACTTTTAAAAGTAATCAATATTAATTATTAGATGCCCAGTAGCATGCTTACACCCAGCGTTGAATTTATTGAAATCATAGGTGGTGCTTTTCAGTTGTTATATTCATGTTATTTTAATGATTTATCTTAAGATGCTAACAGAGAGAAAATCGATGTTATGGGCCTTCTGACTGGACTAATTGCTGCTGGAATATTTTTGGTTATTTTTGGATTACTTGGTTACTATCTTTGTATCACTAAGTGTAACAGGCAACGACATCCAGGGTAAGTACCAAATAAAAATATTTAATTTACTATTATATGTTCTATACTGTCATTTTTAAATGGCTAAAAAAAATGGCTGCCTTTTTTTTAAAATACACTTTTGATTTTGGAATAATTTTAGATACACCGGGAAGTTACAAAGATAGCACAGAGAGTTCCCTTATGTCCTTCACGCAGCTCCCTCGTTGTTAACATCTTATGTTACCATAGTACATTTGTAAAACTAACAAACCATCATTGGTACATTACTATTAACTGAGTTCCAGCACATTAGTAAAGCTTCATAAAGGCCATAATTGTTTGCATAATAGAATCTCAACATCCTTATTAGAATAAAAAGTTATTATCTTATCTGTAAGTAGAGATGAGAAAGTGAAGAACTAACCTTATTCAACAAAAAGTACCACATGTGAAACAGGCTATCGAAATTAATGCTTATATATCCCTATTTACACTTTCAAATTCTATGAAGAAGCTAATGATGGTAACCAGGTGATAAAATGATTATGGAAATAGATAGTGGTGATGGTTGTACAACATTGTGAATATAATTAATACCATTGAATTGTACACTTGAAAATGGTTATAACGACAAATTTTATGTTACACGTATTTTACCATAATAAAAACTTCTTCTTTATTGTTAAGGTAAGATTTAAGGCAACAGATATGGAATTAAGATAAATCCATTGGAGGATAAAAGCTGAAGCCATGAGAGTAGGCAAGTTCTCTGAATGTGATGAAAGGACAGAAGGCAAGTGACGGAGTCTTAAAGGATGCCTACAGTAAGGGTGCAGAGGAGGACATGCCAGCAAAGGGGGCAGAGGACAGGGGCAAAGTATAGTGTAATTCTATCCCCAAGCTGGAATTCCTGAACAACTCCCTGAGGCATTAATGTGATCATGGGCAGGGACTACGAAGATTGTCTGAGACTTCTGTAAATCCTATAAAATTTTGAAAAGTGAGAGAAGATAAGGAAAATTTTGTGCAATTTTTCTTAAGCCACTATGTTTTGAGCTGAGAGGTTTCCCTTACTTAATAGACAGGAAATGAGCAAGTTCTTCCTGTTTTCTAGGGCTTTTGACTAAGATTTTATTCAATATGTCCTTCTCCACAAGCTGCAGCATACCTGGAAACTCACAGGTTAATGAAGAAATCGGAAAATATGTCTTTAAAGACTCTCCTTGCCTTTTATCTTTCCTTCTTTTCCACCCCATTTATAGTATTTTCCCCAAAAAGTCTCTGTATGCCCTCACATTTAATAATTTCCCTCAAGGTCTGTGAGCACAGCCATTGTTCAGTGTCCTCATGCTCGACATTGTCTTCTCTCCTCTTTCCGGTTTTTCTTCATTTTTCTACTTTTCTGCACCACTACACCTTCTTACCTTATGGCTTTTTTCTCTGAAACCTTCTAGCTTCTTTCCTGCATGAGGTTAGAAGCAGAATTCAAAGACACGAGGAATAAAGAGGTGCATTATTATGCATATTTTCTATGTATGTTGTTATAACATTTTGAAAACCTGGATATCTCTTATTTTAAAAGTTTAGTTATACTTAATGTTAGTACAGTATAATGCTGTACTGTTTACAGGTCATTTTTACATCTACTGTCTCTCTTTGATTCTCACAGAAACCCTTTATAGGGGACATTTCAAACTAGGTTAACCAGACATCCACTTGTGTTAAGGTTAACTTTTAAATACTTAGTAAAGTACCGTTCATCAATTGTCCCAAGAAATTCTTGCAGCAGAGTTATGTGTTCTCTTTCTACATTTTGCAAGTCTGGAAGTGGGGGAAGGGTGAGGAATATTTGAAAAAGAAAAGAGTAAAAAATAAGATCATTGTTAGAATAGTTTGTCTCATTCCTCTGTAAAAACATGCCAAGAAATGGGAAACAAGATCTTTTCATTTCTTAGTCCCTATATTTTATGGAGGAAAACAGGCATAATATAATGCTGTCAGCTTATTTGAGATGTTCCTGGTGCATACTTTCTGATTTCAATCTTGTAAGAAATCACTGTGGAGACACTTAATGACTTTAATATAATTATACTGTTCCTGTAACTTAAATTTTGAAGGTCAACGTGGAAAAATTCATTTCTTCAAATAAAACATCTGTCTCTCCTGTTTCCTATAAACAAACAAGTAGAACTTTTCGTCACAAGCTAATGAATGTGGCAAGTGACAAGCCTACCATGAATACATTCCAGGTTTCTGACAGAGGAGGAATTGTGTTGACTCCTCTAAGTAAACTTCTGAGGCTATCAGTCACCTCTCAACTATTGAAGGGCTGATTATCCAGTTCCTAGATTTACACAGATTTTTTTCTTTTCTTCTCTCTGCAATTTTCCTCTCTCCTTCCATCCAGTTCCAGATCTCATTATAACCTCCAAAGGACAAGGCATTCTAAGGGGCAAATTGATTGATTCAGTTTGCAAAAGTTTGCAGTATTTTGGGTCTGCTAAGCTGTCTCTTATTGGGAAGAATACTGTAAATATTGACTAGAGGTTGGGGATTACCTATACATTTTAATTATCTTATTAGTCATAACTATAAGAGGTTAATTTACGCATAGATGCTTCATAGGCAGCCAACTTCACAGTCTAAACAGATCAATTTACTAATGTCTAAATTTTAATTTGTAATTCACAAGTGAGAAGGGAAAATGTAGTTTCAAAACACCAGACCTGTGTTGCATTTCAAATTTCATTGGCTGGTGGTGTAGGTGACAGAGTTTTGTGAAAACAGTGGCCATATTGAACTAGGCCTTTTTTTTTTTTTAATTAAAAAAATTTTTTTTGTAATTGTTGGACTTAAATCAATGGAGATCAATGGGGAAAAGATAATAATCTGAGAAAGGGAACAATGCAGGTGAAACCACAGAGATAGACCATAGAATTCATTGCACATACAGAGGAGAGTAAAGAGGCTACCTTGGCAAGAGCAGAGTGCTATAAAATAAAGTGAGGCCAGAATAAGGGAGGCTTTGAAAAGGAGGCACAGGAGTTAGAACTTGATTCAGTAGAAAGTAGGCTGCAGGTTAGACTTTTGCGGAGAAGAATGATATGATAGAAGTCCTGTTTAGGAGGGTTGGCCCAGGCAGCAGGGATTCAGTGGGGAACAGAGGAGAGAGAGACGGGCATCGCTGTTGTGATTATCTCTGTGGCATCAATTTCCTAGGCTTGGAGTTATGCTGCCTTTCAACAAAGCCTGGATTTGGTTTCACACCATACTTTGAGAAAATTTTAATTCAGGAGCAGGAGAAAGAGGGAATTCACGTGTTTTGAGTCCTTGTTACAGTGTTCCAGACATTGCTTAGATGCTTTACGTAAGACATCTTTCTCAATCCACACAAAACATCTCTGTTGAGGTAGCTATTGTTATCCCCATTTTATAGAGGAGGAAAGCTGAGTTAGGTTACCTTGCCTCTGGTCACACAGCTATGAAATGACAAGATCCTGTTTCTTACCCATGACTGACTTCAAAGTTCTTGATCTTTCCATTATATCAAGATTCTTTCAGAGTTTATGGGTAAAATAAAACTGTTGTTATTTTAATAAGTCAGGTTCAGGGACTTTCCTGGTGGTCTGGTGGTTAGGATTCAGTGCTTTCACTACCATGGACCGGGTTCAGTTCCTGGTTGGGGAACTGAGATCCCACAAGCCACACAGCACGGCCAAAAAATTAAAACAATAAAAATAAATTGGGTTCACCTGTATCAAAATGTTGGATTTTTTAATATTGCCATCTTAACCTAAAAATGCTGCCTTTCCTAGACCTCAATGCTGTCTCTGTTTAGTTCTTCAGCCACCTACGCAAGAAGGGGCAGACACACTCCCTCCATCGTTTTCAGAAGACCTGAGGAGGCTGTCCTGCCTCCATTGCCACCTTCAGTGGAGGACACAGGATTACCTTCTTATGAACAGGCAATGGCACTGACCAGAAAACAGAATGTTTCGCCACCACCACCATATCCTGGGCCAGCAAAAGGGTTTAGGGTATTTAAAAAATCTATGTCACTCCCATCTCGCTAAGCCCACCTTGTTGTCTTGGTGATATAGGACATTCACATTATTTAAATGGTTTGTTTTCCCTGAACCAAAAAGACATGTCGATTCAGCCCTTTATGACAAACTGCAGAGAGTAAAGGAGGAACAAGCACGTGTACTATGCCACTGGAGATCTGTTAGCATCCTGGACCTAAACTTGATCATAATCAGCTGGATAAGGAACTTTGTATCTTTGCAGTTAAGAAGAGAGCACTTTTTTGTTCCTTTTAATGGTTCAAAAAATCTGTTATGGGTGTCACAGCTACAACTGGGGAACTATCTGTATCCTCTGTACAGAAGAAGTTTGTAGATTTCTTGTATTGAATACTAAAAAGGTAAGAATTTCTAACTATTAGATTATCCCAAGTCATAATATTTGACCTACTCTTTTTTTAGGATTTCTTTTTGGTTGGAAATACTTCACAGAATTTGGCATTTAAATATAAATTGGTGGCCTTTATATAATCACTTGTTTTTTTATTTTAAATTATTGCATAGCATTCACCATATTTTGCACGTTCTTATTGTGAACTCTTGCTATCAGTCATATTATGGGGAGTGGGGTCAATAGTTTTCTTTAAAAAAAACCAAACAAATACTTGATAGAGAGTTAGTTCTTCAGAGGGAACAGGGTTGCAATGTTACAGATTTGAAAGGGTTGTTACACCACCAAATAAAGGTACAGGCCTCAAATCTAGGAGTGACAACTTGATAAGTTGTGCATATTAATGATGAGTGGACACACCCATTTTCATTGCTATGTTGTCTGTATTGACTATAACTATTAATCTGGAAAATTTGTTGAATTTTATAAATAATAGTTGGAGAACCTGGAAGAAGTAATTTACTTTTCTGCTATCAAAATAATATTGATTAAAGTTACCAGCAACCCCCTGTATCTCTTAATGTCTAGACACAGAACACCATAGGTAATCATTTTGACCTATATTTTGTATTTTCTTCTAATTGTATGTATGACCAGTCTCCCCTTAAGAACATAGTAGAGTATAAGCTATAAATTTCTGGAATGAATGTTTGTGCACAAATTTATTTGAGTGGGTGTGTACGTATATGTGAATTTGTTTCCTCTTTGCAGGAGCTCAAAAAAGAAACATACTCCTGAGAAATAGAAAATTCTGTTATGTTTTTTGCCAGGCATTGCTTTTTTCCTATTTAAGACCATTTATAAAATTGTATTTTGTTTTATATTTTCACACAGGTGAGATTAAGACTCACATGCATTTGATAATTCCTTCCAAATTAAATGTTTAGAAAATATAAATCATATTATACTGTGTGTTTGAGTGTATGTCTCTCTTTTAAGACAGCATGATCTTAATGCAGATAAAAGAAAGATCTTAATCATTATAGACTGCTAAAGACTTTACCTTTTATATTTTCAGTCTCTTTGGTTGCGTGTTACAAAGAAATCATCTGGCAACATTTAGATATAATTAGGAAGAAGTCTTTTTAAAGCCACCTACATTACCTATAAAAATTTTACTATTTGTCATACCTTGGCTTACATAAGCACTTTTCCTCATGTAACTTTGCACTTTGCCCTTATTTTAATCCTCTTTAAAAGGTCAGAGGCAAACTACTCACTTTAGCAATCACACTGAGGCATAGAAGGATAGCTTGACCAAAATCTAACATGTTGGTGAGAGCTAGGTTTAGAATGAACAAGCACACTATTCTAGGCCCATCTCATATCTATAGAATTACACTGTCTCAAATTATGAAATTATAAAATAGAGACAACTAAGTTTTATGAGAAATGTATAAACGTTTGTCATATATACATAAATGTATATAGGTGCATATATTACATATCTGTATATGTATTCTCACACATGTGTTTCTTAGGATGAATAAAAATATAAGATACGGGGGCTTCCCTGGTGGCACAGTGGTTGAGAGTCCGCCTGCCGATGCAGGGGACATGGGTTCGTGCCCCGGTCCGGGAAGATCCCACATGCCGCGGAGCGGCTGGGCCCGTGAGCCATGGCTGCTGAGCCTGCGCGGTCGGAGCCTGTGCTCCGCAACGGGAGAGGCCACAACAGTGAGAGGCCCGCGTACTGCAAAAAAACCCCAATATATATATAAGATACGATATATCTTTTATTGAATCACAATTTGAAATATTCCATGAACTTGTTTACTCCCATTGACTCACAAGAATCTAACTGCAAATCTAGCTTCAGAGCCTGTGACAACCCCTGTCACCCCAGCAGTAGCCTAGATTTGTCATGTGCCATCATTAAGTGTGAAACTGTTGCTCTGACTTGAACAAATCTAGAATTTATCATTAAGATTATGAAATAACTGGTATTTGTAGAGCATCCAATGTTGAGCTCATAATACTTTAAATATAAAAAAGAAAATGTGATAGAACCATAATCAAATACTTATAATAATTAAAAGGAAAATATCAATATAAAATTATTGACACATATTTCTGTCCCATTCACGCTTTTCTATTCCTTGTATACTTTTGGTGGTGGATTTTCTAGTTTGATTAATTTGTTTTGTTTGTGCTTCTTCCCTGGGTAACATATTAGTGTTAACCATTAAATCTATTTTTGACACAAAGCTTTCTACTTAGGTATATCAGTTTTCTCCTCTATCACAATCAGGAAATGAATGTAATATGGGTATGAAAAGGGAATAAACCTAGAAAAAGACAAGTACACATTAATAGGGTTATGCCTTCAGTAGGCTAGATAATTCTACACAGAATATTCTCTTTTCAAGATGAAAAAAATCAAAGAGAGCACAAATTATGACTGTGTCAAAGTTTTGCATCCGTTAATATTGTGCCCTCTGAGTGATTATACAGAGCTGGGTGATAATTCTCAGAACAATTAAAAACTAGAGCAACAGCATCCTCTGTGTCTGGTTTCCCATTTGCCTGTAAAATTCTAATCATTTTTTCCTATTTCTCAGATAAGTTATGTATGTGTGTACTTTTCCTATATGTGCAAGAGAATTTTTTAGTGAGAAAAAGTTTGTTAGTGCTGTTTAAAAGCTTAATTTCATATTATTCATTTTGCTTTTGTTCTAACTGAATGTGAAATAAATTAGTTACTAGTTTGATTTGAAATGTATGTGACATTTATACTACTAGAAGAGTGTCTAGAATTTCTGTAATTTTTTTAAAAACTAGATTCTTTTGTAGATCCTGCCTGTGTAGCATTTTGGAACACATATGATATATAATGATGCCTTCAATCTTCTGTATTGTGTGTTTCCTTCAACATTTTTTGTCGTTTACAAATGTCTCCCTAACAGTTTCAGAGTTTAAGGCAATTCAGTACAAATTTGTCAGCATTTTCATTATCTGGAAAAAGCAACCCATTTTTGAATGCATATTTTTCCTACAGGTTTGATTATATTTTGGTTTTAACGGATTTGTTATCACAGACACTTTTTATACATGTGAATAAACTTTATGCTAAGTAAATATTTGTTGCTTGTTTCAATTAAACATTCTTCATATAGTGGCGTATAATTATATGAGTTAAATGTGAACATGTTGCATGTTTTCAAAACAATGTTTACAGCATGGTATTGCTGTATGTATCTTTCACCCAGTGGTGCTAGCTTTCTAAACAGTTTAGTTGCAGTTGTGAAAGTGCAATATTCCTTAACACTGTTTTAATATTTAATATATTGTTTGAAGCAAATTTATAATATATTACTCCTTAAAACTGAATTTACTTCTGTGACCTATATCTATACATAAATTAAAAATCAAAAAAATATAGTAATGTTACACTAAATTATAGGAGTAATAGTACCTCCAACATAAGAGAAACACAAGTAATACTATGTATCATACACATAAATAAACTGATTCTTTTTTTTTCTTTTTTTTTTTTTGCGGTACGCGGGCCTGTCACTGTTGTGGCCTCTCCCTCCCATTGCGGAGCACAGGCTCCAGATGCGCAGGCTCAGCGGCCGTGGTTCACGGGCCCAGCCGCTCCGCGGCATGTGGGATCTTCCCAGACCAGGGCACGAACCCGTGTCCCCTGCATCGGCAGGCGGACTCTCAACCACTGCGCCACCAGGGAAGCCCTAAACTGATTATTATTAAACATAACTTCATGTTCAACATTTAGACCACCTTAAATTTTTTTATCCAATTGAATAATCCATAAATGTTAATACTTATACTCCTTAAAATTACTTTAATCAAGGAAATGAGAAGACAAGGTAGTGACTAGAGAAAACATTTGCAAAAGACACATCTGATAAAGGACTGTTATCCAAATTATACAAAGAAGTCTCAAAATTCAACAGTAAGAAAACCAACAACCCGATTTAAAAATGGGCAGAAGACTTGAACAAATACCTCACCAAAAAAGATATTTAGGGGCTTCCCTGGTGGCGCAGTGGTTGGGAGTCCGCCTGCCGATGCAGGGGACACGGGTGCGTGCCCCGGTCCGGGAGGATCCCACATGCTGCGGAGCGGCTAGGCCCGTGAGCCATGGCTGCTGAGCCTGCGCGTCCAGAACCTGTGCTCCGCGGCGGGAGAGGCCACGGCGGTGAGAGGCCCGCGTACCGCAAAAAAAAAAAAAAGATTTTGGTGACAAGTAAGCATATGAAAACATGTCCAACAGCGTGTCATTGGAGAATTGCAAATCAAAACAACAAAGAGATACACACCTATTAAAATGGCCAAAATCCAGAACTGACAACATTAAATGTTGGTGAGGATGTGGAGCAAAACGAACTCTCATTCACTGCTGGTTGGAATGCAAAATGGTGCAGCCACTTTGGAAGACAGTTTGGCAATTTCTTATAAAACTAAACATACTTTTACCATTTGATCCAGCAATGATGCTCCCTGGTACTGACCCAGATGGGTTGAAAACTTATGTCCACACAGAAACCTGCATATGGATGTTTATAACAGCCTTACTTATAATTGCCAGAACTTGAAAGCAACCAAGTTGTCCTTCAGTAGGTGAATAAACTGTGGTACATTCAGATAATGGAATATTATTCATTGCTAAAAAGAAATGAGCTATCAAGACATGAAAAGACTATAGTGGAAACTTAGATGAATGTTACTGAGAGAAAAAAGCCAATCTCTAAAGGTGACAAACTATGATTCCAACTATATGACATTCTAGAATTGGCAAAACTACAGAGGTGTAAAAAGATCAGTGCTTGTCAGGGATTGGGTGAGGGGGTGGGTGTGGAGGATGAATTTTTAGGGCAGTGAAACTACTCTGTATGATACTGTAATGGTGGCTGCATGTCATTATACATTTGTCCAAACCCATAGAATGTACAGCATGAAGAATGAACCATAATGGGCTTTAGCTGATAATGATGTGTCAATGTAGGTTTATCAATTATAATGAATGTACCACTCTGATGTGGGATATTGATAGTGGGAGAGGCTGCTCATGTGTGGGGATGGGGTATATGTGAACTGTCTATACTTCCCACTCAATTTTGCTCTGAACTGCTCTAAAAAGTAAAGTATTAATTTAAAAAAATTACTTTTATGACAAAAAGTTTTCTTAGGACCAATTGAAAGTTTTTTTTTTTAAATACTTCCTTATATTCTGTTGAAGAGTAGGAAAAAAGAGTGTATTGTTTTCGTTATGTGTTTTATGTAATATTTAACTAGGTGAAGTCTATAAGTAAAATTTCAAGAAATTCAAAAATATATCCTCGGACTTCCCTGGTGGCACAGTGGTTAAGAATCCACCTGCCAATGCAGGGGTTCTGGGTTCAAGCCCTGTTTGGGGAAGATCCCACATGCTGCGGAGCAAGTAAGCCCATGCGCCACAACTACTGAGCCTGTGCTCTAGAGCCCGTGAACCACAACTACTGAGCCTGCGAGCCACAACTACTGAAACCCACGTGCCTAGAGCCCATGCTCCACAACAAGAGAAACCACCGCAATGAGAAGCCCGCACACCGCAACAAAGAGTAGCCCCCGCTCGCCGCATAGAGAAAACCTGCACACAGTAACAAAGACCAATGCAGCCAAAAATAAATAAATTAATTAATTAAAAAAAAGAATCTGCCTGCCAATGCAGGGGACATGGGTTTGAGCCCTGGTCTGGGAAGATCCCACATGCCGTGGAGCAACTAAGCCCATGTGCCACAACTGCTGAGCCTGTGCTCTAGAGCCCACAAGCCACAACTACGGAGCCTGTGTGCCACAACTACTGAAGCCCACGCACCTAGAGCCCGTGTTCCACAGCAAAGAGAAGCCACCACAGTGAAGAGCCTGCGCACCACAACAAAGAGTAGACCTGGCTTGCCGCAACTAGAGAAAGCCCGCACGCAGCAATGAAGACCCAACACAGCCAAAAAACAAAAACAAAATATATGAATCTCTAAAAAAATGTTATAATATATATGTATATATCTCCTAGATTTTGATTGCTGTGACAAGATAATGAAACACAGACACAAACTCTAAAAAACTAGGTGGAGTAGCCACATTTCATCTAAAGATAGAACCTGTCCTAACAGCTTATTAAATATGCTTAAGAAGGACAACTCTGAGGGCTAAAACCAGAGAGATTTGGAAGGTGAGGGTGATTAGAAATGTCCTTACAAAGTTAATGCAGGATTGTCAAGTCCATTGCTGACTCAGCGTATTTTTCTCACTCAGGGACCAGAAGAAATGATGTCAGGGTCACTGGTAAATAGATTAGGAGGCAGAGTCTAAAAGACACTATATAAGTCGGAACTCTAGTTGAAAGTCACAAAAACTTAATTCAAACTGGTCTACAAAACTGGGAAGTCTGCAGTTGGAACTGTCCTCAGGGACTTAATATCTCAAGTTCTAAAATCTGCTTCTTTGTGTTAACACTGTCCTGCTGCCCACAGGCTTCCTCCATTCTCAGGGGAAGGCACAGCCACAGGCTTACATTATACCTGCTTAGTGACTGCAGAGAAGCAATTTCTCCCATCCAAAGCCCACAGGTTACCATCAAGATTCTAACTGGCCATGCTTGGGTCACATGACCTTAGCTGGGCCAATGAGTGGGCAGGCCTGGTTCATGTACCCACCCTGTATCCAGAGGATAGCATACCATGATTGGAAGTTGGAGAGAGACAGTTCCCTAAAAGAAGATGATGCTGTTACTAAATCAGGGGCAAGCGGATATTGGGCAGAAAAACTAGCAGCTCTCTACTTCAGACATCAAGAATCATCCCAAGGCGGGCGGCAAGATCAATCAGAATCTCCTGTCACAAACCAGATGACGTGGGGCAGGGGTTAAACAATGCAGAACCAAGAGGATGGTCAGAAAGAGGCGATTAGACAGTAGACGTAACCTCATTTACATTTCAAATCAATTAACATTTGTTGAGCACTGTAGTAGTTTTCTTTCGCTGCATAACAAATTACCACAAATCTGACGACTTCAAACAAACACACATTTATTATCCCACAGTTTCTATGAGTCAAGAGTCCAGGCACCACTTAGCAAGTCCTCTTCTCAGGGTCTGACAAGGCTGCCCTCAAGGTGTTGGCCAGGCTGTGTTCTCATCTGCAGGCTGTGTCGTGGAAGGATCCACTTTCAGGCTCAGTCAGGTTGTTAGCAGAATTCATCTCCTTGCATCTGTAGAACTGAAGGCCTTTATGGACTGGAGGCTAGAGGCCAACCTTAGCTCCAGAAGCCACTTGCAGTTCCTAGAAGCCACCAGCAGTTCCCGGCCACATGGGATTCCTCTATACCGCTGCTTATTTCATCAAGCCAAGAGAGAGATCGCTAGAGTGTGTCTGCTAGCAAAATAAAGCCTTGTGTAATGTAACATAATCACAAGGGAGACATCACATTATCTTTGCTATACTCTGTTGGTTAGAACAAAGTTGCAGTTTCCACCTGCACTTAAGGAAGGAGATTCTACAAAGATTTGAATACCAGAGGTGAGAGATCATTGGGGATCACCTTAGGGTGTGTCCACCATAAGGATCTAGGCCAGTCTCTAGGCCAAACGCTTACTTTACAGCAGGGGTCCCCAACCCCTGGGCGGCGGACCAGAACGCGAACCTGTTAGGAACGGGCTGCTCAGCAGAAGGTGAGCGGCCGGCACGTGATTGAAGTTTCATCTACTGCTCCCCGTCGCTCCCCATCGCTTGCTTTACTGCCTGAACCATCCCCTGCCCCCACCATCCGAGGAAGAATTGTCTTCCAGGAAGCCACCGGTCCCTGGTGCCAAAAAGATTGGGGACCACTGCTCTACAGGATCTTTCATTTCTTCTGACCATGTTAAAAGTCTTTCAATTGCAAAGTTTTATGTAAACGTGAGTTAACACCTAATAGTAGTAGTATTACAGCTTTTGAAAACTTTGTAATGTTTCATTATTTACCATTTTCATTTCATTTCATTCTTGTTCATTTTCCAACAATTCCTAGCATTAAATAGCTTTAAATAGATTAAAGTACTTATATCAGAGATTATAATATTGAGAACAATTTGAGAAATTGGTCCTATTCCTTAGCCGGCTAAGGCACGCCCAAAGGAAAAGTAGTTGAAAAGAGCGGATCAAATCCCTCATTCTTGCATGACCTTGAGTGTTTTCTGTACTCTCAAATTTGATTTATAATTTAGCTAAGTGTAGTGTTCTAGGTTAAAAAATCATTTTACTTGGCATAATGTGGATATTGCTCTAACATCTTCTAGCATCTAATCACCGTTAAGAATTCTAACAGTGTTCTGATTCCATTTCTTGACATATTTATTTCCCTCGGGAAACCTTTTTTTTTTTTTTCTTAAACGATGGAAATTTATTTTCTTACAATTCTGGAGGCTAGAAGTCTGAGATTAAAGTGTCGGCAGGGTTGATTTCTTCTGAGGCCTCTCTAGCTGGCTTGTGGATTAGCCATCTTCTCTCTGTTTTTGCACGGTCTTCTCTCTCTGCGTCTGTCTTAATCTCCTCTTCTTGTAAGGATACCAGTCATATTGGATTAGGGCCCATCCTAAAGACTTCATTTTAACTTAATTACCTCTTTAAAGACCCTATTTCCAAATTCAGTCACATTCTGAGATACTAAGGGTTAGGATTTCAAATCTAAAATTTTAGGAGGACACAATTCACTCATAACACTGGTCTCCCTGTTTTTGTTCTTGTCTCCTGAGGTCTAGTTTTCATCCTCTGGTAACTTGCAAATTTTCTTATCCCTGGTGATCTCAAATTCACAATTCTGGGCCTTGGTTTTCATTTATTGTTCATGGCAACAAGTGCCTCCTTTTAATGTGAAGTTCTGTGCCCCGTAATTCTAGAAAACTTTCTTGTATAATTTTTTGCCACTTTCTTCTCCTCAGTTTTCTCTACTTTTTGTATGATTCCTAATGGTTGAATATTGGACTTTCTGGATTGATCCACTATTTCCAATTTCTTCCTCCAGCCATTCTTCTTTCTGCATAAGTTCTTATACTTTAACTTCTAATTCTATTAAATTAAACATTTTTAGATTGTCATGTTTTTAATTTCCAAGAGCACTTTTGTATTCTCTGATTTTTTTTTACACATATAACAACTTCACTGGTGTATAATTTACATGCCATAAAATGGAGCCATCTTCACCGAGCAGTTCCATGAGTTTTAACAAATGTAGACACCCAAGTAGCAATCATCCCAACTGAAGAAAGTTCCCATCTACCCCTTTCCTATCAATTCCCTGACTCTCCAGCCTCAGGCTACCACCAACCTATTTTCTGTCACTATAGATTAATTTTGCCTATACTAGAATTTTATATACTAAATCAAATAATATGACATGTATTCTTTAGTGTCTGGTTTCTTTTACTCAGTAGAATATTGTTGCATATACCAGTAGTTTATTCCTATTTATTGCTGAATAGTATTTCATTGTATTGGTATATCACAATTTGTTTATTCACCTGTTGATAGTATTTGTGAATAAAGCTACTATGAACATTCTTCTACAAGTCTTTGTGTGGACATATACTTTCAGTTCTTTTGGGTAAGTACCTCAGAGTAGTACTGCTGGTAATAGATGGGCATATGTTTAACTTTATAAGAAGCTACCAAATTATTTTTCAAAGTGGTTGAACCATTTCACATTCCCAACAGGAACGTATGAAGTTTCCAGTGGCTCCCACATCCTTGCCAACACTGGCTGTTACAGTCTTTTAATTTTATCCACTCTGGTGGAATGTAGTGGTATCTCATTGTGGTTTTAATTTGTATTTCCCTGATGACTGATGATATTGAGTATCTTTTTTTTTTTTTTTTTCGGTACGCGGGCCTCTCACTGTTGTGGCCTCTCCCGTTGCGGAGCACAGGCTCTAGACGCGCAGGCTCAGTGGCCATGGCTTACGGGCCCAGCCGCTCCACAGCATGTGGGATCTTCCCAGACCGGGGCACGAACCCGTGTCCCCTGCATCGGCAGGCGGACTCTCAACCACTGCACCACCAGGGAAGCCCTTGAGTATCTTTTTAAAAAATTTTTTATTTTTGTATCTTTTTATATGCTTATTATCTATTTGCATATCTTCTTTTTATCAAGTGCTCATTCAAATCTGTGGACATTTTTTAATTGGTTAGTTTCTCTTCTTACTTTTGAGCTACAAGTGTTCTTTGTATAGTCTTGATACAAGTCCTTTGTCAGATATGTGTCTGGCAAATATTTTCTCTTAGTCATAGCTTGCCTTTTCATTTTCTTAGCAGTGTCTTTCAAAATGCAGAAGTTTTAAATTTTGATGGAGTCCAATGTATCTGCTTTTCTTTTATGTTCATTATTTTGTGTGCCCTGTCAAGAAATCATTGCCCCAAGATTGTAAAGACTTCCCTCTGTTTTCTTCTAGACATTTGACAGTTTCAGCTTTAACATGTAAGTCTAATTTTTGTGTATATATGAAGTTAGGATTGAGATTCATTTTCCTCCATTCAACTATGCAATTGTTTTAGCAAGATTTGTTTAAAAGCCTATCCTTTCCCCACCTAATTATCTGAATTATCTTGGAATCTTTGTTGAAAATCAATTGATGATATACCTGGGGCCCTCTTTTATGTTTCATTCATCTCTGTCTATCCTTATGCCAATACTGTACTGTTTTGCTCACTGAAGCTTTGTAGTAGTCTTGAAAAGAAGTAGTGTAAGTCCTACAACTTTATTCTTTCCCAAAATTTTTTTGGCTATTCAAAGCACTTTGCATTTCTATGTATATTTTAGAATTAGCTTGTCAACTTCTAAATCAAAATACTTTGGGGAATTTAGAATTGTATTAAATTTATAGAAAAATTTGAAGAGAATCACCCTCAACAATTATGAGTCCTCCAATCCATAATATATTTTTCAAGATATTGAAAATATTTCTCAGCAATGTTCATAGATTTATGTATACAAGGATTGCATATATTTTGTTAAATTCATCCTTAAGCAGTTTGTGTCTTTTTATGCTATTCAAAATGCTATTTTTAAAATTTAATTTTCTAACTCTTAGGTATACCCAACAGAATTAAAAACACATATTCACGTAAAAACTTGTATACAAATATTCATAGTAGCATTATTCATAATAGCCAAAAAGTGGAAAATCCAAATGTCTACCAACCTATGAATGAATACACAAAATGTGGTATATCCATATAATGGAATATTATTCAGCTGTAAAAAGGAATGAAGTACTGATAGATGCTACAACATGGATGAAACTTGGAAACATTATGCTAAGTGAAAGAAGTCAGACACAAAAGTCCACACATACTGTATGATTCCATTTATATGAAAAGTCCAGAATAGGCAAGTCCATAAAGAAAGTAGATTAATGGTTGTCAAAGGCTAGGGGGAGGAGGGAATGAGAAGTGTTTGCTATTAGACATGAGGTTTCTTTCTGAGGTGTTATAAATGTTCTAGAATTAGATAGGGGTGATGGTTGTACAACCTTATGAATATACTAAAAGCCACTGGATTGAATACTTTGAAATTAAGAATTTGTGAATATCTCAATTTTTAGAAATTGTATTTTCCAATTGTTTATTGTTACTATGTAGAAATACAATTGTTTTTTTACTTATTGACCTTGTATCCTGTGATCTTGCTAAATTCAATTATTAGTTCTACTTTTAAAAATAGATTCCGTAGGATTTCCTATGACATAAACATGACATTCACAAATAAACATAGTTTTATTTTTTTCTTTCTGTTTTCCTCACCTTATTGCTCTGGCCGAACCTCCAGTATGATGTTGAGAAGAATGGTGTGCCTGAGAGTTTGAAAGCAAATGTAGTAAATGTTAGCATTTATGAAATGTTAATGAATGATACAGGATATAATTGTATTATTCTTTATTCTACTCCATGTCCAAATAAAAAGTTAAAAAATAATTGAAAACTATGTGCCAAGCACTGTTCCAAGCACATACTGTTATTTAATTCTCTTAATACCTCTATGAGGCAGGTATTATTACTAAGTAATAATTTTACAGGCAGGTATTATACAGAAAAGGAGACTGAGGCACAGAGAAGGTAAGTAGTCTACCCAACTTCACACAGTAAGCAGCAGAAGCAGTGTTTGAGTGAATGTAGCCTGGCTCCAGAGTCTATGCTCTTAAGCATTATGCTATTCTGTCTCTCCAAAGAGTATATCTTTAGTTTTTATTTGGGGGGTGGGGGTGGGCATATAAGCTTTTGTTAGGAAGGACTACAGTTTTGTTTTGTTTTGTTTTGTTTTTTTAAAGACCCCAGCCCACTTGTTTCACCCTTGTATCATAACTTCTCTGGAAATGTCCAAGTTCTGACCTCTTGAATATGTTTTCAAGATGTAGCTTCTAGCACTTTTAGCAACATTCTTTCCTTCACTCTGCCTTGTCCCCTTAGCCAATCCATAGCTGATAGGAGAAGATTCAATAACTAAGACTTGGGACAGCTCATACCTACAAATTTAAATCACAACACTAAAATTAAGTAGTTATATCAAACAATAATATAAGACATGTTCCCCCAAAAGCAGAACAATTTGGGCACAGGTAGTTTAATTGGGAGGGAGCAAGAATGACAGTGAAGGGAGAAAGGCAGGACAGGAGAACAAACCAAAGGGCATATTATCAAAGTTGCTGTTGTCGGCAGCAGGGGCTCACTTCTATAAGGACCACTCTCTGAGAAGGATGAAAAATGCCTCCCATAACGGCCCACCTGGAAGCTGGGAGGCTGGACATCCATTCTCCACTGACTGAGGATTTCTCCTGATGGGGAAATACAAACTCCCCTGCATTCTGGGGAGCTCCAGTGATGCCCAAGAAAGCAGAATGCAGAAAGATGCATGGCAGGGTCTTGGGGTAGGTTGCTATGCACACAAGGTAAGTCAGGACTGTCTCAGAGGTGAGCCAAGGGATGTGATGTGGGCACCAGAGGAGTCTGCTACAACATGTCATGACCAATGCTCCCTCTGAGTTTTTAACGTTGTGAGCAAGCAACCACGTTACATGAGTAGCAAAAAAGATGAGTATGCATAAAAATAATAAAACTAGGATAATGAATAGTCTGTGCTTACTTTGTTACTTTCAAAAATGTTCTCTATGAGAATGTGTGTGTGTGTGTGTGTGTGTGTGTGTGTGTGTGTAACTCTATAAAGAGACTGAATTTCAATTTCTCCCTTGAACAGAGAAACAACTCATGGAAGCAGAAGAATCTTGAAGACATGTTGAGCAAGAGACTATAAGTTTCCCTAGACTTTGCAGAAAATTGTTAGAGGGTTTTGGACTTCCACATGATGTTTGAGCCTACTGTATCTGGATCTTAAGTAACGGAGAAATCCCATTTGACAAAATTGAATCTGATACCAGGTAATGATGCGCTCAGTATTTAATATACATATACTAACATTAACATGCACGACAATTAGGTGAAGTCTAGATCTCTCCCAACAAGCTTCCTTTACCACCACCATATCTGGGGCTTTGTGATAAAGGGAACAGAGAAGCAACAAGAGAAGGGAGAGGATATAAACCAGCTATGCAGGGGGATTTCTGCTCAGGCAGAGTGTGCTTTAGTGCCCTACTCTTAGGCCATAGATGAGAAACTGGAGGCTTGAGAACACATGCTCTACCACCCTTGGTTTGAGGTTCAATTCTCCAGCAGCAAAACCTCTGGAAGATATTTGCCTCAAGTTGTGTTTGCAAACAACCAGAACAGGAGTATAATAGGACTGTCTTAAGTAGTGGAATATTGTTTTCTTTTCTTTTTGTTGTTGTTGGTGGTGGTGGTTGTGGTGTGTATGTGTGTAAACCTATGAAGGGACTGTACTTCTCGTGTTGATACACTGATGTTCCATCCAGGCTGAAGATGTGGAATGGGGTGGGACTTTAGGAAGGGCAAGGGAATGTTTTCCATAGCTTTGATCATTTACTCCCTGTTTAAGAGGTTCACATGGCTACTTATTGTGAGGAATTATACTAAAGTAATTAAATGTTTGGGTATTGGGCCAAATATGGCACTATTTGAACATCAAAATAAATAAATATGGTAACAGATTATAATCTTGTGTTCAAGGACTCCCAAGACCACCCTGTATTCAATGATTTGCTATAAGAACTCACAAGGCAGTCAAGTTGTTATACTGATGGTTACAGTTTGTTGCAATGAAAGGATACAGATTAAAATCAATAATGGAAGAAGGCATAGAGTCTAAGGGAGACCAGGTGCAGCTTGAAGTTGTGTTCTCCCAGTGGAGTGCTGTGGACATTTATCACATGATGTGTTGCCAACCAGGGAAGCTCACCTGAGCCTTGGTGTCCAGGGTTTTTGTTTTTTTTGGGGGGAGGTTGATCACATAGGCATGGCTGACTCCCTGGTGGCTGACCTTAATTCTCTAACCCCTCCAGTGGTCAACTAATACTGTGTGGTCCAAAGCCCCCACCATAAATCACATTGTTAGCATAGCTATCTAGTGTGGTCCAAGGCCTTAGGTAAACAAAACCACTCTTAACAGGCAGGATATTCCAAGTGCTTAGAAGTTATGGCCCTGGAGCCTGGCAAGGGCCAAACCTTTCTTTGGAATACACAGGGTTTGGACAACCTGAACCTGCTAAGTTATTTCTATACTGCACAACTCCATTGAATAAAAAAATTCATGAATCTATACTGAAATAAATAGGTAGATAAATAGGAGATAAAGAAAAGTTCCTTCTTGTAGAAGAATGATAACTAATTATTATAGAAGAAAGGATGGAGTTACAAAAATTACAGTTTGGTAACCATAATAATAATTGATTTCATCAAGAATCATCAGTGGATATGCTGTAGTGAGCTGATTTGTGGTTCCCCAAAAGCCGTGTCCATCTTCTAATCCACAGAACATGTGAATGAGACCTTATTTGGAAAAAGGGTCTTTGCAGATGTCATTAAGTTAAGGATCTTGAGATGAGATCAGCCTGGATTACCCGGGGGGGGACTCTAAATCCAGTGACAAGTGTTCTTATAAAGGACAGACGAAAAAGACATCCAGAGGAGAAGGCAATGTGAAGACAGAGGCAGAAACTGGAGTGAGGTAGCCGATTCAAGGAATGCCACCAAAAGCTGGAAGAGGCAAGGAAGAATTCTCCCCTAGAGCCTCCAGGGGGAGCACACAGGCAGACATCTTGATTTAGGGCTTCTGTCCTCCAGAATTTTGAGACAATAAATTTCTATGGTTTTAAGCCACCTAGTTTGTGATAATTTGTTGCTGCAGCCACAGGAAACTAATACAGATACTAAAACCAGTGGTGAAGGAATGATGCTTCAGGAGTTTACAGTCTTAAAGTACCCACAAAACATTCATTAATTATAAAAGAAAACATAGCAACTCTTTAGTGGAGATACCTGGCAGTAGCACTTTAACCAAGCCTATTGGGTTCTGGAGTCAAACATAGCTGGTTTGAAGCTCCACTTGCACTCTTATTAATTTATATTAGTTTATATGATTTGGGCAGTTAATGTCATTAAGCCTCAATTTCCTATAAAATGGAAATAATAGTGACCCACATTGTAAGGATATTTTGAAGATTAAATGAGATAAACCATGCAAAGCCCATAGCACAGGACCTAGCACATATGTATTCGATACATATTGGTTATTCTTGCCCACTCACCTGCCCCAGCAAAAGCAGCTGGACTTTATTGCAGGGAAGCTACAGAGGAGCAGGGCAAGTGAAGGTCTCTGCAGGAACTCCCATCACTGAGCAGGATTGCCAGGTCTTAGATCTGTCTGGAAGGCAGGAGAGGATCAGAGTTGTGTCTACGTTGGTCCATCCTGCAGGCTGGAGGCCCAGGCCCTCACTACTTGGAGCCAGGGTAGGAAACGGCCTTTCCTGTTTTCCCCAGGGTCTACAGCAGAGTGTGTACGCTGTGCTCAGAGTTGTTGCAGACCTTCTTGTTGGGCAGGTCAATGTCAAACTGAACTCCTCCCAGCTCATTGACAACCTGAGTGACTGCATTAGAGCAGCCTTCACAGGTCACGTACACAGAGAACTCGTGCTTTGGCATGACTGAGGAAGTGATGGCAGTGGCGTTGGTGACGCCTCCCCCGCTCTGCATATTGGTTATTCTGATGAGAAGAGCTATCATCCACAGAGACAGGTGTAAATTTCCTGTAATCTACTCGGGGAGATAAAAGATATCACTCAATGATAGACTTCATGATCAGGCCACACCCCTGTCTTTCCAGCTCATACTTAAACTGTGCTTTATCCCCAGATCTCTTGGTCTCTAGTCATTCAACCTGGCTTCTTCCAGACCCCTATAAGCTAAGCCAGTCACCAGAGTTCAAGAGGTCATCCATATCTGTAGTTAGACCCTTCCTCTACATACAAAATTGATGATCAAGTAAGTTTCTTGAAGTTCTCCTCACTGGGAGGAATGTGACTCATCACTGTCTTTCAGTGACACCTGTGGTTTCCAAAGAATCAGGCTTAAATGCAGCTCTTCTGACTCCATTGCTGTCACCCTGGAGGGTATGATAGGCAAGAGAGAGAGCAGCCAAAGATGACTGGTATGGTCAAGCCTCAGAGAAAATGATAGTGGGACTTACTTCATTTCTGATGTTTTAATTTAATTTCTGATGTTGACCTAAGAGATTGAAATGAGTTCTCCCCTGGCAAAGACAGGGCTTATAGTTCCCCCTCCCAATGCCAGAGGAGAAAGGAAAAATGGAAAATTAAGGCCCCCTCCCTTAACCAACCTACTTCCCACAAAACTTGTCCTTCTTGTATCTTTCTAATTAATGGTTGGTCTATTTGTAACATTGGAATATATAGAGTTACTGACTACATTTCTAATCAGTTAACCCTAAACTCTGCATTTCCCCACAAGCTAATAAACAAGGCTGCCTCAGTGGAGATAGAGTTCCATTACTCCCTCCCCCAAGTGATTGCCTCTATCACCTTAAAACAAGCTGAATCCTGGGCTTCAGTTTCATCAGCAACAGAATGAGGGTGATGAACTACTCCAAGTTTCCTACCAGTTGAAATACTCAGTGATTTTTTAATGGGATGGAAGGAAGGTTGGGAAATGTGGGGAGAGTGTTCATGGACATTTTCTAAGGCATCACTAACTTCTAGTCAATAAACTCAGAAGGAAGTGAAGATGGGAGTGGGGGAGGAGGAAGGGCTCTTTTAAGTGGAGGGTCTCAATTCATCTTGCAACCAAATTGTCTTTGTTTGTTTGTTTCTAGAAAGGAGTATGTAAATGATTAAATGGAATTTCTGAATGGGTATTTTAAAAATACTATTTGTATTTATTCATTCAATAAATATGTATTTAGAGCCTAATATAATGTCAGGAGTAGTGGTAAGTACTGAGGATACAAGGATGAATTAAACACAACTCCTGCCTTTAAGGAACTCATGATCTGTGAGGGAAAGGGGCAAATACACAACGAATTGCAATGCAACAAGATGGTGTTAAATATAATGAATATAATAAGCACCATAGAGCAATTGAAAAGGAAGCAATTGGTTTTGCCTTGGAAAGTTGGGGAAATGTCATGGAAGACATAACAGTTGACCTGGATAAGTTCCGTAGGCAAAGACTGGAATGAACATTTTTACTTAAAACAAGAACAACAAGGCTCATTGGAGACTTTTGAGGCAGTCTAGATCAGACTTAAACAGCGTGGTTGGGGATTATTTGAAAGAGAACATGAAACGTTTGCAGTGTTGGGAGTATATTTTCAGTAGGGTAGAAGACATTCTTCAGATAATGCCATCAATTTTACCAAAAAGATTTTATGATGTTATTTTGTAGACATGTTGTAACATTGGAAATATACTTGCATTGACTTAGGATAAACTAGGGAAATTTCACTTAATGGGCAAAGGAACATCATATATGGTGACAGAGTAATATTATTTTTCAAATACTACTTCGCTGTATAGTAGAAACTAACTCAACATTGTAAAACTATACTCCAATAAAAAATAAAAATAAAATAAAATTTACTGTTAAATAAATAAAATACTAAAATTTCCGCTTAATATCTTTTCTCTGATTTATGTGACATAAACAAACTACATAATGGTGTGAGGGACTATAAAGGTTTTATTGCCACTTGTTTGGTATTGCCTGCATAACTCATTCTGAGTACCAGTTGTGGGTATCAAACTAAGTGCCATAAAACATATCATGCCACTCCACTTCCTACACCTTCCATACAGCCAAAACTTTAGTGCTCACAAAAATACTTATAAATGAATAGTTAGTAGTGAAAAAAATTTTTTTTGTTTTATTTAGATTACAGATCTCCAGTCTGCAATAAGAAAAGTAAATGTTGTAAGGAAGATTTATGTTACTTCTCTGCAGGATCTCATATTATCTGGCAAATTCCTTCCCCAAAGAAAACCACTTTTCAAAGATATCCTCAGTAAATGCATACTTGGATTAACATAAAATTGGCAAAGTCACTTGTGTCCACACATTTGAATTCATTTGTAAATAACGACTACTCACTTCCTTGCTTCCCCACCCCGGACCAGACTCCAAGCATCACAGGTGCCGAAAGACTTACAAAAAGGAATGAATAGGAACAAAAGGATGTAGGCGCCAGGAGGAAAACAGAATCTCCCAGAACAAAATTAATCTCAGAAGGAATAGCAGATCCAATACCAGGTATTACCGAAGTTTAAACTGCTTTTTAAATGGTGAGATAATGTATCAAATTTATTACTTCTACTATGCCTGTCTGATTTGCTTAACCTTTATGTCAGGCTTATCTTGAGGGATAGATTTCTCTGCTAAGCACATAAATAGGTGTTAAACCTGTATTGATTTTTTAAGGGTGGTGGTCAATAAACTTTACGGTTTTTTTAAACTTTTACTTTATGCCTTAAGGACCAAATGATGATTTCTATGATCCCGAAGTTTCACTACTCGTGAGTTACTAAAGAAACACAGCTCTGACATACACTAGAAGAACCGCAAATAATCTTTAATTTACCCCCCACCAAACAGCTTGGAGGTCTGACCGGAAATGTCTGGGTAGAGTCCTGCTGAAGTTCCAAGTCTCAAACAAAAAGTCCAACACAACGTGTGCACAGTGAGTTTAAATTTATGGTAATTAAAGTCATCCAGATGGTAGCTGCATTAATCAATGAAGAGGCAGTATTTATCTTGGGACAGACGATTCTGAAACCCAGAATGAGAAAAATCGCCAAGGAGGGGGTGGGGACAGTTAATAAGAGCCCCTGGGAAAAGTCCTTCAACTAGGATTGGAAAATAATACGTTTGAATTGGAATCTTTTTGAATGTAAATCTCCCCTAACAGCAGGAAAAGGGTCCTCTAGCCCACCAAGCTTTGGGCAGGAAGGGAGTAAACGGAACTGTAAAACAGCCCGCTCAGCTGTTTCTGGTTTGGGACGAGGAGCAGAGAAAGGAATCGCGATGTGGGAACTGAGTATTTGTGTCGCTCAAAATAACTCGAAGGGTCAAATAACGAACTCCAGGCAAAGCGCTGACAAGCCTCCCCCTCTGCAGCACCCTGCGCTGGGTTTCCGTTCAACTTCCCCTCCCTCGCGAGGACTAACGGCAGGCGCGGCCCCTTCCCACGCGGGGCGCGGCGAGCGCGGACAGCTCCCCTTGGAGCAGACGAGGGCGGGAAGTCCGCGGCCCGTTGGGCTAGGGCTGGCGGGCGCCCCTCCGCGTTCCCGGAGCCGGCTGGGCCAGACAGGCCTCAAGCCTTCTCCGCCCCGGCTGGCCTTCCAGAGGCGGCGGTGGCGGCGGAGGCCTCACGGGCCGCCCGCCTGGCCCGCGAGCCGCGGGCGCGGGGCGCCGAGGGGAGGCGGGGCGAGGCCGCGGGGCGGAGGGGGGCGGGAGGTGCATCCTGGGAAATCCACCAACATGGGGCGCAGCGACCGCCGCCGCTGCCGTGAGTCCCGGCCGCGGATGCCGCCGCTTTTCTGACGCCCAGCTGGGGCCTCGCCGCCTACCGCGGCTCGGGTTCCCCCGACACAAACCGGCCAGCGCGCCCTTCGCCCGTCCGCCCGCCGGGGCCATGTGAGGGGGCCAGCTCCCTCCGCCGCCGCCGCCGCCGCCGCCTCCTCCTCCTCTTCCTCCCCCCGCCCCCTCCCTCCCCTCCCGCCCCCCTCTCGCTGCGCCCTAGAGGAGCCCCCGCTGCTGCCCGCCCTCCCTACGCAACCCCCACGATGGACAGGAACTACGCGACCTCCGGCTTCGCCGACCCGCCGCCGCCGCCCGCACCCCCCGCCGCCCCCGCCAACGCCACCGCACAACCCCCCGCCCCCGCCTGGGCCTACGAACCCCGAGCTGCGGCGGTCGCCGCCGCCTCCAGCAGCAGCTGCAGCAGCGGCAGCAGCCCCAGCCTCAAGGCCAGGTAGGGAGGGTGGGCGGCGGGGTCGTGGTGAGCCAGGAAAGGCCAGGGATGCGTTTGGGGCCTTCGCCCCTGTGCAGCCCCGCCCAGGGGTCCGGGCCGGCTGGGAGCCCTCCGCTCGTCTCTTCGCCCTAGCCCTGGCCGGGAGAGACGGCTGAGGACTCCTGTGGGGTGGTCTTGGGGTGGGTGCGGGTGCCCAGTGCGGGACTCGCAGCCAGGGCTGGTCGGGGACCGTGGGTAAAAGGGAGGGTTGGGCGGGAGTCGTGGGTCCCCGTCACCTCCGGGGTTCGGGCTCTCACATGGTGAAGTTTGGGTTCGTGGCTGAACTCGGCGATCAGGGAGACTCGGGACTGGTTCCGGGGGTACGAGGGGGGCGCTGAGGGGTTCGGGGCAGTGACATTCCATTGTATTGGAACCGACAATGTGGTCTTGGGGGCCCCGGCGGTGAGTGTGAGGGTGGGGGAGGCGGGAGAGGAAGAGGCGCGGAGCTGCGTCCCTGACATTGGGGGACCCGGGAGGGCTGTGCTGCGGGAGAACCCCGGGGGCGTGGGCCCTAGGAGGGGGCCCGTTGGGGCGCGAACGCTGCGCCGTGGCTGGGTGACATATGTTTGCAGTGGTGGCCAAGATGAAGCTATTTCTCGTATACAGGTTCAAAGTTACTCTTGGGTGTCCTCCTCTTTTAACAACAGCAGGAAGTATGGAATCTCTCTTTGCCTTGGGGTGACTAAAGTTGGGAAGAAATTGGAGGTGAGGGGCGGTCGGTGAAGGCCATAAAGGTTGAAGAACAGAAGCATGCTTCTCCATCTCGGTTTCTGAAGCCCCGGTTCATTATGTAGCGTGGGGTTCAAGAGTTCATCTTTGCTCCAGCATGACCAAGGGAATCTAAAATGTTGACTCTTACTAGATATTTAAGCTCGCGGGAAATGTGTAGTAGTGCCACACAGTGAAACGTGAAACGGTCCATTTGAATGATAACTGGAAGGCGTGGTTTGGTTTGGACCATTCGGGAGCGGGGTGTTTTAAAGACACCTCTGCCGAACAATGAAGAATCTGGTAGGTGCAGCTTCTGATTACAAGGACCAGGGAATCTTGGGTTGCTAATGACTTCATCCTCAGCTACCAACAGGAAGCTTCGTGGTTTTATGATCTCATCAGATTTCTTTATTATTGTCACGACAGAAGTGAACTTTTTTTTTTTTTACTTTATATATTACAGTATTCTAGGTTATCTTCTTTGTTTTTATAAAAGTTCCACGTTCATGATTTGGAAAATATGTGCGAAGAGTAGCTGGTCTTTGTCTTAGATAGTACCTTGGGGTGATTGTGAGAGAATGAGAAAAAATTTGTTCAAGAAAAGGGAAGTACGCTTTCTTAGAAAATTTTAGGTCCTTTGTTTAAAAGAGATGGGGTTAAAAAAATAATGTGATGTGCCAATTTGGAGCTAAATAGTTAAATGCTGAGACTTTTCAGAAATAGTCATAACTTTGTATTATATACAGTTAAGACATTTTAAGGAGTTTTATGAAAAATGTATGGCACTTTTCCTTTTTTTTGTTTTTTTGGTGGTAATTTGACTATCATTTTTTAAGTAGCTTTTGCATCAAATACCATAATTTACAAATTAAAATTACTTTCTCTTCAGGGAACAGCAGTGATAGGTAATTGTGCAGCATATTTTATGTTTTAAATGACAACTGTTTTATTAGGTACATGAAACAAATGCTATCTAGTTATTTCTGTTATTTCTTTTAGCAGAATACTTCTGAGTCAAGAAACTAAAATCTACTTGTCATATTTTCCAAATGTTATTTATCAAAGTAACAAAGAATGACTTCCCAAACACATTTGAAAACAGTAAGTAGATTTATTTGGAACACATAATCTAAAAGGGATTTATTTTCTGTTTATTGGAAATTACTGATTCTTAAATGCTAAGCCCCTCCCCTCTTAAAATATATTTTGGGGGTGGAGTTAGCTAAATTATAGCATAGAAAATGCAGGCTTTCCCCCTCCCCCATCAACTTGCTTTGTTAACATCTTGTGTTAGGATCAGGCCATCTGTACAGGGCTACACACACTTCTTAATTGTACCTCATTTTATTCCTCAAACTGTGATGTCCTCGCTCATTTCAGTTCTATAAAAAATACTGAATCTGAAATATGCCCTTTAAGTATTCTGTGCTTTCAGGAGCCTACTCATATTTTTGTAACATTTTAAAAAACTGTTTCATAATTTGTGTATCAGTTGAATATTTTTGTTCCCCCTTTTGGCAGTTTTTCTTGAAGGTGGAAATGAATACTAGTTGTGATGACGCAGTATGGATACTTATCCATAAGGAGTTAGCCTCTCACCTTGTTTCCAGTAACCTATTCAGAAGCTAACAGATGGTAATGACATTCAGTTGTTACTGACATGGAATCTTACATCCTACCTTATGTCTTTACTTGGTCCTGAAATGAAACATTTTCATCAGTTGATAGGAAACAGCATAGTAAACAATTTTTTGGTATAACAGCTCCATAAGGTATTAGGTATTTCCATTGTTTTAACAATTGAAAAATAAAGTGCTAATGGGAAAACTCAAGCATTTTATTGATACCTTAAATAGAGTGTATAGAGAGATTTCTGAATGTTTCTATAATAGTGCTTGGTACGTATATGGAAGTTCAGAGATGGGACCTGGTCATATATTGATAAATCTCCATTTATTTGGGATCTTCTCAGTTTCAGGGACCAAATGAGCATATCTTTGCCTATCACCATGTGGTTGGAAATACTCTTTATGGGGCTAGTTTAAATACTATAAATACCTCTCCATGCTTTTGGAAATAAGATGATCATCAGAACGCTACGGACCTGCACCTTTTCTCTCCCTGACATTTATATCTTGTACAGAACAGGAAGAGACAGACTGTTTCATCATGGTGATGATACATGTTGTGTTTAGTCACACTAGAAAGTGACTAAATGGAAATATTTTGTTTTAAAATAGAATTATATTTGTTTTTTGCCTTTTTGACTTGAAACAGCCTTTTTTTTTTGCCACCAGTTTTTAGAATTTCCTAATACATAAGTTCTTTCTGATTATAGTATGAATGTGCAGTGAGTGTGAGAGGTACCCTTCCGTAAAAGAAAACAATGATTAGCTTCTCTAAAAATGGTCAGCTGCTATATTGAGGACTTTTTGAGTAAGTTTTAACTCTAACGTTTCCCTCAAGGCTTTTGTAATGAGACCTGTAAGATCACAATTTATAAGGAGTAGAGACAATCCCAAATTAGTGAAAGATTATAAACTTCTATTGTTCAGAAAGTATTTTCCCATAAAAACAGTGTTGTAATAGTAGCTATCATTTACTGACAACTAATTTGTGCTAGCTACTGTTTTAAGTGACAAACACCCACACTAGTTTATTTAATCCTCACAGTAGTCTTTTGAGGTAGGTATTATTTTTACCTTCTCTTTTAAGAATTGGAAACTGAGGCATTGTGACATTAATAAACTTAGACCCACATAGCAAGTAAGTAGTGGAGCTGGGATTTAAACCTGGGCATTGTGGATCTAAAGCCTGCATGTTTCATTACTGTACTGCACTACATCATGGTAAGATAGTCTAATGCTGTAATCTACCTATGTAATGGGTTAATGACCTTCTGTAACTGGCCTGGAAACCTAGCCGTCATTAATATCCTTATTTCAGTGTTCTTTATCTCCACTGTCCGTTTGTTTTCCTAATTGAAACATGCTTCCTTTCACTTCCATAGCACTGTCTATTGTGGTTTTCCTCCTTTCTGGCCCACTGCTTTTTCCTCTTCTTCACTAGTTCTTACTCTTCTATCTCCACATGTTGTTTCCTTGGGGCTTGGGATTGATAGGCTTTCTTGTCCATTCTGTGCTTTCTCCTGAGGATATCACATCCATGCCCGTTACTTTAAATACCATCTCTGGAGATGCCCATATATGTGTCTAAAGCCCAGACCTCTTCTGAGCACCTAATCGCGTATCCATCTCCCTCTTTGAGCTTTTACTTGGGTGTATAGCGAGAATCATTAGTGATGAACTCATACTTTCCCCATCCACCCCACCTCTGCTTGTCTAGTGAATCCTTTCTAGTAAGTCGCACCTCTGTCCACCTAGCTTCTCAGGCCACAACCTGAGAGTTGTGTGTGCTCAGTCACCAAGCCTTGCTATTTTTTTTTAATCTCTTAAATATATCTTGAAATTGTCTACTGTCTTTCTACTGCTCCACCCTGATCCAAGCCATTATTTTTCACTTGGATAACTAAGTAATCTTAAACCTTTTCTTTCCTTCCTTCAATTCATTGTTTTATTTATTTATTTTTTTTTTATTGAAGTCAAGTTGATTTACAAAGTTGTGGCAATCTCTGCTGTACAGCAAGGTGACTCAGTTCTACACACATATATATATATTCTTTTTTAAAGTATGAATTGGATATAGTTCCCCGTGCTTTACAGTAGGACCTTATTGTTATCCATTCTAAATGTAATATTTTTTTTTTTCTAAATGTAATATTTTTCATCTACCAACCCCAAATTCCCAGTCCCTCTCTCTTCCTCCCCACCCCCCCTTCAGTTCACTCTCTTCATAGCATTCAGAGTGAGTTTTAAAAGCACAGATCTGCCAGTTTGCTCGTGTTGCTCCTTTGCTTGAAACCTTTCCATTGCTACTCCTACACCTTAAGGTCAAGTTTTTAAAAATCTGGAATGTGCTGTGTATGGCCCTGCATTTACTGGCCAATCTAAAATTCCTTGGATCATCCTAAATTCCTTTCTACCTTAAAACCCTGATACATGCTGTTACCTCCACCTAACTAATTCTCACCCCTTCCCTACCTCCCAGCCTGACTTCTTAAGGTATTTCCTGTTAGAAACCTCCTGCCTTTCACCCTTGGCCCCCTGTTACTTTGAGCAATGGTATATGTTTACTGTGCTTCCACAAAACTCTTAGAAATATAACTACATACTTATATGCTATTTATGTAATAGGTACCTTCCTCTTTAGAATGGAAGTTCTTTGAAGGACACTCTCTGTTTTGCCTACTGCTGTATACCTGATACTTAACTCTAGTGTCTGGCACACAATAGGTGCTTAATACATATTTATGACATGAAAGCCAGAACTCTGCTTTAGTGTGGGAATTGAAAGCCCTTCTTTTCCTTGCTGCAGTCTCTAGTACCGTTCCCCATCTTCCCCCGCTACCCTGTAGGAGGGACCAGGATGTAGGGTTTAGGGCATTTGTGATTGTCCTTGGTTGGAAGTATGGTGATGTAGGCTGCTGCTTGCTTGCTGCCTTTCCTTGCCATGCTCTCTGGGACAATTTGAGTACTAAAATGTGTATAGCAAAACACAGTCCAGGATTTTTCTTTCATTCATTAAACAAATACTTGAGTGTCCACTATATGCAAGGCACTGTTGCCTTTATCAAGTATTATATTTCTTCAGTGAAAGCTTGAGAAATCAAATGGCAAACATTCATTCACTCATTAGAATGTACTGAGCATCTCTGAGTTTCTGTTACTAAGCTAAGTTCTACAGGGTACCATAAAGATGAAAGAGACACTGTCCTGCCTCTGAAAGAACTTGTGATCCAATAGATGGAGTGTAACCTTTAAAAATTGTGAAACAGTATATTGTACACCTGTAACATATAGGTGTAATATAATATTGTACATCAACTGTACTTCAATTAAAAAAAAAACAACAAAACTTGTAATCCAGAAGGGTGACAGGATGATATACTTGCTGTCTCTCTACTTGGCTTCTAAATGTTGGAGTGCCCTTCAACAAGTGACACTTGGAGCTCCACCCTTTTTCTTCTCTTTCAACTCACCCTCGGTGAAGTTGCCATATATATTAAAAGATTTTCAAATTTATATCTCTAGATTCATATCTAGGTATCTTCCTGTCATCTCCATTTGGATATTGAATAAGTATTTAAAACATAATATGTCCAAAACATGATTATCACCCTAACCCCCCAACCAGGTCCTCCTTTCATCTTCCCTACCTCAGTAAATAATACTACCGTTTACTTTGTAGCTCATGCCTAAGAGTTTGGAGCCATCTATGACTCATTTCTCTCCTCCCATATCCAGTCCCTCAGTAAATCCTGTTGGTTTGATCTCCATATATATAATTTCCCACATGAACAATTGCAGTTGCCTCCTTGTTTCTTGCTTTCCTTGTTTCTACTTTAGCCTTTCTAGAGTTTATTAAACGTGCATCAGCCAGAGTTAACATTTCAAAATATAAATCAAATAATGTCATTACCCTCCTTAAAACCTCCTAGTGTTACTCAGAGGAAAATGCAAAGTCCTTATCGTGGCCTACAAGGCCTTGGCTAATTCTCCAACCTCATCATTCCGCTCCCACCACCATCCTTTAGCCACATGGGCCTTATTTCTGTTCCTGAAACATGCTAAGATATTTGTGTCTTAGGAATTTTGCACTAGTTGTTCTTTTTATCTGAACTTCCTTTACAGGTCTTTGCTTTGCTGCTTCTTCTGGACATTTAGGTCTTCTCCCACATGTTACCTCCTCAGCAAGGCCTTCTCTGTCTGCCCTATCTAGAGTAACTTCTCGTCACTGTATTACAGCACAGAGTTTTATTTTCTTCATAGCATTATCACTCTCTGAAGTAATTTTATAGATTTATATGTATAATTTATCACTACCCTTTCCCCATACCACTAACCACTACTAATAGAGTGCATATTCCATGAGAACAGGAAGCTGTCTTGTTCACATCTGTAGAAGGCAGTTTAGAGAAATGGTTGATGGCATAAGCTCTGAAGTCAGAATTTGGGGGGGTTATATTTTGACTCCAACACTTGCAGTATGATCTTAAACAAGTTTCTTAATTTCCCTGTGCCTGAAGTTCCCTGTGTGAAAGGAGCAAGCTTTTTTGAAGATTAAATGAGAACACAGAAAAGTGTTTAGAATGGTGTCTAGCATATAGAATAGCGTATAGACTATTAGCAATATTGGGACTTCCCTGGTGGCGCAGTGGTTAAGAATCCACCTGCCAGTGCAGGGGACATGGGTTCGAGCCCTGGTCCCGGAAGATCCACATGCCGCGGAGCAGCTGAGCCCTCGCGCCACAACTACCGAGCCTGCGCTCTAGAGCCCACGAGCCACAACTGCTGAGCCTGCGTGCCACAACTACTGAAGCCTGTGCACCTAGCGCCCGTGCTCCGCAACAAGAGAAGCCACTGCAGTGAGAAGCCCACGCACCGCAACGAATAGTAGCCCTTGCTCGTTGCAAGTAGAGAAAGCCGGCGTGCAGCAATGAAGACCCAATGCACCCAAAAATTTAAATTAATTAATTAAAAAAATAGAATATTAGCGATATTGTCAGCACTTAGAACAATATCTGGCACGTTGTAAGTGCCTGTTAAGCATTCAGTGAATAAATGAAATAACTATAGTACTAGGCAGAAGATTTGTTTCTTTTTAAGAAGTATGAAAATGTTTGGGGGCTCGAAGGAAAAACTGTAATCGAGTTCAAGGGTATCAAGGAAGCATTTTTCAGGTGTATTGCATACAAACTGATCTGAATTATTGTTAACGTTGAGTAAATGGAATAAAGTATTAGCAAAAAGAGGGAGCTTCCAAGAGCAGGTGTTCCAAAGAGGGAGGAAGTGGAATCTGCTGGACTGGTTAGGGCTGGTGCTTGAACTGGCACAGCATCACTTCTGTCGCAGTCTGCTGGTCAAAGCAGTCCTGGGCCTGGTGAAGAGTTATGGGAGGGAGACTACACAAAGGTGTGTTTCATTGGGGAGGTCACCAGAGTAATACTCTTGCACAGCGTATCAGTACTAGATTTTGGAGGACTTTTGATGACAGGCCATGGAGTTCAGTCTCTACAGCTCAGTAGGGAGCTTTGAAATTCAGGTTTTTGAGGAGAATGGTGGTGATGATGACAAAGATGATGATATTAGCAAGAAAAGTGTTTTAATAAGATTAATTTGGCAGTCAAGTACAGAATGGATTAAAATTGGCAGAGGTAGAAAACAGGACATCAAATGAGAGGCAGTTCATCAGGCCAGACAGGAGGGAGGTGGTATGAGGGTTCTCCAGAGAAGCACAGCCAATAGGGGATATATAATATAAATGTGTCTGCTCTCTGCAGCCTTGAAACCAGGGAAGCCTGTGGTGTAATTCAGTCTGAGTTCTAAAGACTTGAGAACCAGGGGAGCTCATGATGTAAACCCTAGTCCAGGGGCAGGAGAAAATGAGATGAGGTGTCTCAGCTCAAACTGTGAGACAGGCAAAAGAGGACAGATTCCTCCAGCCTCTCCATGGATTGGATGATGCTGGCCCACACTGGGGAGGGCAGTCTGTTTTACTGACTTCACTGATGCAAATGCTAACTCATCCAGAAACGCTCTCACAGACACACCCGGAAACAGTGGTTAATCTGGGCTTCCCATGGCCAATCAAGGTGACACGTAAAATTAATCATCACAGAGGGGTTAGGAGACTGGTGGTGATACTGGTATAGAAAGGAAGGAATGGATGTGAGAGACATTAAAGATCAAATTGCCTGAGATTGTTGACAAGGGTACAAGTTAAAAAGTAAGAACAAGGGAAATATTGTTGACCTTTTTCTGGTGACTGGAGAATGATGCAGTGAAGAAAAATACCTAAAATGTTCACTCATTTTGGTCAGCAGATATTCCATGTACCTCCTCTAGGCATTGGGGATTCGATGGTAATTAAGATAGACAACATCTGTTGTTGTGGAGTTTACTTTCTTGTGGGGAGTGGGAGTCAGAAAGTAGACAAGCGAGAAAATTTCCTGCTTGAAGAAGTAGCATTTCCCTGAAAAGTGAGGAAAGAGCACGTGCAGATGTCCTAAGGCTAAAACAAGTCTGGTAATTCCCTTCTCTGACACAATCTAACGCTAGATCAGTGGTTGTCAAATTTAAGAGTTCTTCGGAATCACCCAGAAGGCTTGTTGAAACACAGGTTGCTGGGTCTAACTCCAGAGTTTCTGAATTAGTAGGTCTGAGGCAGAGCCCAATAATTTGCATTTCTAACTAGTTCTTAGGTGATGCTAATGCTGTTTGTCATCTTATCACCCTCTTTTTGCCCTTTTTATCTCTGCTTAAAAATCATCTTTTCATAAAGGTCTTCCCTTACTGCCAAATCTACGTAGCCCCACCAAGTTTTCTTTTATAACACTTGTATATTCTTTAAAGTATTTGTCCTCAGCCGACAAGACCAGAAAGGCGAATTTAGGGAGTCTGAATAGACATTTGTATAGAGACAACGGTGGAATCTCAGAGGTTAAGGTTCCTGGGAAGGAAGGGTAGAGGGCTGAGACCTGAGCCTTAGCTGTTAGTGATAACTAGCAGATCCTGAATGCCTACCATGTGCCACGCACTGGTCTAATATTACATGCGTTATCTCATTTAATTCTCACAACTCTGTGAGATGGGTAGTGTTAGCCAGTTCACAGACAAGTAAACTGAAACCGAGAGCTGTTACATGTGCAAGGTCACTGCTAGTCAGTGGCAGAGGCAGGATTTGAACCCATGAAGTGTGACTTCAGAGACTGTCAGTTGGCTGTGGGGATTTAGAATGAAGTAGAATTGGCAGATGAAAAAAGTCAAAGGCATTCGTGATGGGAGACTCCCCCCCCCCCCACCCCCTGGTACGCGGGCCTCTCACCGCTGTGGCCTCTCCTGCCACGGAGCACAGGCTCCAGGCGCGCAGGCCCAGCGGCCACGGCCCATAGGCCCAGCCGCTCCGTGGCATATGAGATCCTCCCGGACCGGGGCACAAACCCGCGTCCCCCGCATCGGCAGGCGGACTCCCAGCCACTGCGCCACCAGGGAAGCCCCGTGATGGGAGACTTTTAAGAAGGGTGTTGGGGGGAAAAAAGATGTTGGGTCTCTTGGGTGTTTGTGCTGGAAGGTTGTACTTTCTCAATTACTTTAAAAATTAGAATTATTTTCCCAGAGCATACTTTGACTAAAGGTTTTTGGAGAAAACTGGGGAACATGGGCTTACACCAGTTTGAATGGTTGCCATAAGGTATGGGAGTTTTAGAGATGTTTCCTGAGCACCTCTCATATATTAAACAGTGCTTTGGGAGCTTGGAATACATCAGCGAACAAAACCAAGATCCCTGCCCTGGTGGAATTTAAACTGGGTATGTGGAGTGAGACAGATGATAAATAATAAACATAACTTTGTGAATTATCTAGTATGTTGGTAGGTGACATGAGAAAACACAGGCTTACGAAGAATGGAAGGTGGATGGGGGAGGCATTGTAGATTTAAATAGCAGGCTAATTGAAATAGTGATATTTGAACAAAGGTTTGATGGTGGTAATCTTCAATAAGAGAATTTTTTTTTCCAGTGATTCAAATGAGACTGCAGGTTTTGTTTAAAAACATATTGCCTGCTCTTTTGCTAAACTTGCTTACAAAAAATCTTATTTCTTTGTTAACTGTATGCTTTGTTGCTGCTAGTGCGGTTTTAAATTTTAGGAACATGCTAGATAACTTGTTACCAGGCTGCTACCAACACACAGTTTCTGAATTTTCACTAGGCGTTTTCCAGCCTGGGCCTTTTTGCAATCAGTTTTTCTTTTTCTTTTTCTTTTTCTTTTTGCTCAGTAGTAAGTATTTGTTAATCATCGTGCCAGCTGTGTTACAAAATGTGTGAGGATATTATGTGAAGAGGTAAAGGGGAGGACATGGATCTGGTTTTAGCATATCCACTCATTTTTCTTTCATTTTTTTCTAGAATCATGACCACAGATTCTCCCTTGCCCTCTGTCTCTTTTATCTCTGAGTGAAACATGCCATTTTTCCATTGTTTCTTGAACAGCAGCGGGAATGCTCTTATCTCCAGGTCTTTGAGCGATTTCCTCTACTAGGACCACTCTTCTACATGGCTTTCTCCCTCACTGCGTTCAGTTCAAAGTGTCACATTGTTAGAGAGGCCTCTCCTTAGTACCCCTGCCCCCATCAATACCCTGCTTTATCATTGTGTTGCCTAGTACCCTGCTTTAAGTTTCTTCATAGCACTTATCAGTCCTTGATATTAAATATTTCTTTACTCTTGTTTATTGTTGGTCCCTGTCCATTAACCCTTGGGTGTTTCTTAACAATTCAACTTGAGCTGCTTAGTCCTCCCCTCCCACCTTCCTCCTCCCCAATATATCTGTCACATAATAGTCTTCAATAGATACTGATTTTAATAAAGAATATATTTAATACTAGAGTATATTATGCTTTGACTTAGTATCTAATATTTCAGACTTTAAATTTGCCCTCTATAAGTTTAAGGTTCTTTAGGGATCCTGACCATGTAGACTAACCTTTGTTGGTAAGCCTGTAGGCATTTATGGGATATAACAACATAAAATAAGGAAATTTTCATATGATTTAAGGCCATCATTCTCATTACTGTGTGATCACTGATCTTATTTAAATAACTTGAGACCAGATTTGTCTGACCCAATGAAGCTTGGCAAACACAAAAATGTGGATAAGCTAAAGTACTTTTGCTTGGGTCTGCTTAAATTAGATGGCTTAACATTTTAAAACATATCTCATATTGAGCAGACTGCAAAACAATATTGATCTGCTAAAAACAGCTGATACTATCCCCACTTAAACAGACAGTAAACTATTGAAGTCAGAGTTTGATTTGGCCAGAGCCAGAAAAGGTCTAGTGGTATAGTGCCAAAATAAAAGTGAACCATTTGGAAGGATGGGATTAAAGTAGAACTGTGGCTGTACAAAAAACTACAGATGGTCTTTTGCTGTTAGTTAATATCTTTGTATTACTTTTTTCATTTTTAACAAGAGCAAGTTTGGGCTGAACATGATCCTCTTTAACTTCCCGGATTTTAATACGGCATAGAAGATGATGGTTCCAAACTTGCTATTAACAGCTAACGTAGTATCAGCTAATTAACATTTATGTATTGTGCACCTTTTTATGGACATTTTAGCATCCTCCTCCTAAAATATACTTTGGAATGAGTATGTCTGTTATTCACGCTTAACGGACATGTTTATTAAGAAATTTTAAGGTACTTCAGCTTGTAAATTATGGCACTTGAATAACATTTTATGAAATCTTCTTTAACGGTTGTTTCAAAATATATACCTTTTCTCTAATGTTCATTATAATTTCTTCCTCTGCATTAACCTTTGTTGTGGACCAACAACAAATCTAGAACACAAATTAGCCACTTAGAAGTTGATTTTCTCTACTACAAACAACAGCAACATTTTTATTATGGAAAATTTCAAAGCAAACACATTTAGAGAGACTGGTGTAATGAATCCCTATGTATCCATTAGCCAGCTTTGACAGTTTCAGCACATGGTCAGTCTTGTTTCATATATGTTTCTACCAGCTTTGTCTCCCTACTTTATATTTGCTTTGTTTTATTTCAAAGCAAATTTCATGCCATGTATGTGCCTCTTTCAACCATAGTATGTCTCTGAAAGATAAAGGCTTTAAATTTTTTTTTTTTTTTTTTTTTTGCGGTACGCGGGCCTCTTACTGTTGTGGCCTCTCCCGTTGCAGAGTACAGGCTCCAGACGTGCAGGCTCAGCGGCCATGGCCCACGGGCCTAGCCGCTCTGCGGCATGTGGGATCTTCCCGGACCGGGGCCTGAACCCGTGTCCCCTGCGTCGGCAGGTGGACTCTCAACCACTGCGCCACCAGGGAAGCCCCAACGTGTAGGATATTTTAAGGCAATCTATAAATATTCTATCTGCTTTGGTATCTGAAGTTAATCTTTTTAAAAAATATATATATATATAATTTTTTAAAATAAATTTCTTTATTTTTTGCCTGTGTTGGGTTTTTGTTGCTGGGCACGGGCTTTCTCTAGTTGCGGCGAGCGGGAGCTACTCTTTACGGTGTACAGGCTTCTCATTGCAGTGGCTTCTCTTGTTGCAGAGCACTGGCTCTAGAGCACAGGCTCAGTAGTTGTGGCGCACGGGCTTAGTTGCTCAGCGGCATGTGGGATCTTCCTGGACCAGGGTTCAAACCCGTGTTCCCTGTGTTGGTAGGCGGATTCTTAACCACTGTGCCACCAGGGAAGTCCCTGAAGTCAATCTTAAAATAGTATAAATAATATAATACAATTACAATTGTATAAAATACTAGTGGTTTTATTATAAGTCTTTGGTTAATGGGCTTATGGATTTCTGGAAATTTCCTTAGGAAAGCCTTTTGAGCATCTGGAAAATTTCTGATTAATTTTTATTAAAATTTATAGGGAACACCTGAAACTAACACAGCATTGTAAATCAACTATACTCCAACAAAAAAAATTTTTTTTAAAGTTTATAGGGATATATAATGGAGTATTACTCAGCCATAAAAAGGAATGAAATTGGGTCATTTGTAGAGATGTGGATGGACCTAGAGAATGTCATACAGAGTGAAGTAAGTCAGAAAGAGAAAAGCAAATATCATATACTAACGCATATTATGTGGAATCTAGAAAAATGGTATAGATGATCTTATTTGCAAAGCAGAAATAGAGACACAGATGTAGAGAACAAATGTATGGTTACCAAGGAGGAAAAGGGTGGGGTGGGAGGAATTGGGAGACTGGGATTGACACATACACATTATTGATATTATGTATAAAATGGACAACTGATGGGGAACATGCTGTATAGCACAGGGAACTCACCTAGTGCACTGTGGTAACATAAAAGGGAGGGGATATCTATATGTGTATGGCTGATTCATTTTGTTGTGCAGTGGAGGCTAATACAACATTGTAAAGCTAACACAACATTGTAAAGCAACCATACTCCAATAAAAATTAATTTTAAAAAATTTATAGGGAAAGAAGAAAAAGTACAATGAGTATCAAAATGAATATTAAGCTTTGGATTTTGATTCTCCTGAAAATCTTTTTCCTTCCTCTAAAATGTTATTTATTAAGTTCTTATATTAAACCAAAGATGTATAAATGTTTGTCTACAAAACTATTCACAAGTGTGAATTATTGTGTTAAGTGTATATCTTTAGAAAGACTTCCTTACTTAATGCCAGAAATCCTAGGCCATGTTAATATTAGTGAAGAAAATTGTGATGACTAAAAATTCAGCTCTACTGGTTTCTCAAACAAGGAAGAAATTTAATTTGGTAAGGGAAAGACTAAGCCACAACAAGATGCATTGAAGAAACTAAACTAAAATACTTCATAGCATCTATACATTTGAATCATGGAAATATGGACTCTATTGTGTATTGTAAGAAGTAACCAGCTATGTATTAATTCATTTTCAATAATCCCTTCATAGCCTGAAATGAGAGAGAATTATCCAGGGCCCATGTGACCATTTTTGTCTACCTCTTAAATGAATGTTAATGTCTGGACATTACAGATAGTTAATACATTACTGCAGCAGTTCAAATCACAAAATAATTTGCTTTGACAGACGTATTTCTTTTAAAAGAAAAGTGTTCTAGAAAAATATTGGGGTTGGGAAAAATGGGACCTGAAATGTTTTCTTTGTTCAATGGAAAGGTCAGTAATACAGGTGATGACAGAAATAAAAAAGGAAGATGAGATGGAACTTTGGAATTGTGTCCAATCCAGGTCTTGGAGACTCTTGTTATCATGCATATAGCCAAGCATATGCCACATCACCAACACATTTCATTTATTTTCCGACAGAACAACAGACGGAAACTCTGAGTAGCCTTGACTTTGGCATTGTCTTTCTTGGGCATCTGTTACAAATGCCAAAATCTCTCTCTCCTTGTTGTGGATAATGTTTGGAACTGGTAGATTGGTTTTTGAATATGTTCTACTGCTCCACTAGGCAGGAAATACCATACTACTCATTTCACCTTGTTAGTGAAAACAAAAACACCTTCTTTTTAATAAACTTAAATGTATCGTTTACACAAAATGAAGTAGGATTTTTTTATAAAGATCATTAATGATGTATATAAAATTAAAATACTTATCTCAAGAAATCATACTTGATTTAACAGTAACTTGTTGGTACAAAATACCAGTTGTACCTCCTTTATACGATTATCAGTTGAGGGCCTGCATGAAACGTAATTTCTCTTAGATGATTCATTTGCAGTTACTTTGGTGAAGGGCTCAGTATCATGGTTGGGAGCAGAGTTAAGGGAACCAAAAAGGGATATTGAGACACTGAGTGAGTAGCAGCAGTGTGAAGCCACTTCTGGGCCTGTGAAGGGCCACTTCTGGGCACCAGTTATTGGAGCCCAGAAGGAACTGTAGTTGTGTAGAGATGCAGCATGGCTGGAACCGTGGTTGTGACAGGGAGGGAATGGACAGATAATACTCAGGCTCCTCTCTTCTGCCTTCTGATCTCCTGCAGAACCTACCCCTAATGGCCCCTGAAGCGCCAAGGTGATGCAGTATATAGAAGTTACCTGTGCTGTGAGGTAGTCTTCAACAAAAGAAAAATGAAGGTCCAAAGAAGCTGTAAGTTGCTGAGGTCCCATTAGAGATAGTGATTCCAGGCCATTTGACTCCTCCAGCACTTTTTAAAAATTAACAGCTTCGGGCTTCCCTGGTGGCGCAGTGGTTGGGAGTCTGCCTGCGGGTGCGGGGGACACAGGTTCGGGCCCTGGCCTGAGGGGAATCCCACATGCCACGGAGCAGCTGGCCCCATGAGCCACAATTACTGAGCCTGCGCGTCTGGAGCCTGTGCTCCGCAACGGGAGAGGCCGCGATAGTGAGAGGCCCACGCACCGCGATGAGGAGTGGCCCCCGCTTGCCCCCGCTTGCCGCAGCTAGAGAAGGCCCTCGCACAGAAACGAAGACCCAACACAGTCAAAAAAAAAAAAAAAATTAACAGCTTTATTGAGATTTAATTTACATACCATAAAATTCTCCTGTATTAAGTGTACAATTCAATAATTTTTAGTATGTTTATGTCACCACAGTGTCACCACAGTCTAATCTTCAAACATTTTCATTCCCCCCGAAAGAAACCTCACTCCCCATTCTCCCTAGGCAACCATTAATCCATTTTCTGTCTCTATAGATTTGCCTTTCCTGGACATTTAATATAAATGGAATCAAAAAATGTGTTTGGCTTCTTTGCCTAAGCATAACGTTTTTGAGATTTATCCATGTTGCAGCATGTATCAGTACTTAAAAATACTTATAATGGAATAATATTCCATTGTTTAGATATAGCTCATTTGTTTTTCTGTTCACTGGTTGATGGACATTTGGGTTGTTTTCACTGTTTGGCTCTTGTGAATAACGCTGCTGTGAACATTTTCATAAAAGTATTTAAATGAAAACATGTTTCACTTTTCTTGCACACGTACCTAAGAGTAGAATTGTTGGGTCATATGATAATGGTGTTTAACATTTTGAGGAACTGCCAGACTTTTCTAAAGTGACTGTATCATTTTATTTTACATTCCCACCAGCAGTGTATGAGGATTCTAGTTTCTCCACATCCTTGTCAACACTTGTGATTATAGCCTTTTTTTTTTTTTTTAATATAGCCATTAATCTCCTGAAAGGTTCACTATTTTTAACACAGAGTTGTCTCTTCTCACATGATATTCTGCAGTCAGGTTCAAGAGAAGGGAGGTATCTTTTTATCTTTTACCATCGACAACTTTATTATTTTCACTGTTTTTTAAACTACAGGACATCACAGTGGAATTACTCAGCAGTTGGTAGCCAAGTTCATTAAGCTCTACATCCCTTAACACTTGCTTTTAAAGCAATTTTTAGTAAAACTTGGAGACTTACATAGTAATACTTGTATGAAAGGGCTGTTATGATAATGAAAGGCTTATTTGAGTTTAAGATTCCCTTTGCTTTCAATTTTAGTTTGGGAACTGAGGGTAAGTTTTGTAGCACATAGCAGCTAGAGTCACCTTTTAAAAATGTATTTAGTCACTCCCTTGGTTAAAAATCCTTCAGTTGTTTTCCATTGCGCATGGAATAGAATCCAGACTCCTTACTGTACCCCCATAAGGTTTTTCATGTTTGCCCCTTGCCTACTACTTTACAGGTGAATGGGTCTCCTGGGTCTCCTGCCACTCTCCCCTTCCCTCAATACACTTGAAGCATGTTAGTCTTCTTTCAGCTGCTCTATATAGCAAGCTTTCCAACCTCAGG
The DNA here is from genome assembly GCF_011762595.2 of Tursiops truncatus. NCBI lineage: Eukaryota > Metazoa > Chordata > Mammalia > Artiodactyla > Delphinidae > Tursiops > Tursiops truncatus. The sequence goes on from NC_047041.1 coordinate 82,994,916, forward strand.
CCATGCATAACTCTTTCCTCTCCTCTTCCTGTGGTTTGGCACAGGGTTGGCTTAATATCCCCTTTCCGTGGAGACTTTCGCTGATTGCTGTGTCTTCCAAAAGTAATGTCTCAATCGCTTCTGCCCTCAGCCCCATTTCTCAGGGAGGACACTCTTTTGGCAATTTCATCCATTTCATGACTTCACAAATAACCCAACTGGTAATGATACCCAATTTTTAATTTCCAGCTCTAAGTGGTAACGTTCACTAGCCCTCTTTTGAGTATTTCCCACTTTATCTCTTATGAACACCTTTTAAGAGTTCTCAAATGTCTATAACTATTGCCACTGTTTGGTCCTTATAATTTTTTACCTGGATTTCTGCAGTAGGATCTTGGCCTTCCAACTTTTAGGCTTGCTCTTCTTCACAGTGCTTATCAGATTATCCTTCTAAGAGTCATTCTCTCCTCTTGGTATATGGCAGAATTGCTTTAAGAGCTTTTTCAAAGTGACTTACAGGGTCCCATCTTAGAATTACTAATAAAGAACTTCTGAAAGTGAGAACTGGGAGTGTATAGTTTGAAAAAACCCGCCAGATGATGCTGATGAGCACCTCTGGTTAAAAACCATTCTTTTAAAATACAAATTTAATCATTTAACACTGATTAAAATTCTTTAGAGGCTTTTGATTCCCTTGAAGATAAATGTGATTTTGTCATATAATTTTCTATAATCTGGGTCCTGTCTGACTCATAGCCCCATCCCTAGTACACCCATGCAGAATTACTGAAAGGTCTACTAATGTACCATCTTATTTACATTTCTAGGTCTTTACATATGGTATTATCTCTTCCTGAAATAATCTTCTTTTTCTTCCCTTGAATACTTTCTCCTCTTTCTTTCAGTACTCAGCTGCATTTCCTAGAGGTAAGCCTCTTATACTATGTAATGTGTGTTTATTTACTTATGCCTTTTTACTTCTGTGCCTTCTAGTGCCTAGCATAATGCTTGGCAGTCAGTAAATGTCAGTTGTATAAATTCAGACCTCACCTTTAGGTGCAGTAATAATAGCATTGATTGAACATTATGTGCCAAACATAGTACTGCACTAAATGCTATATACACATATATATATATATATATATATATATATATATGCCTTATTGTTTACTCTCACAACTTTATGAATGTGCATGTTACTATTCACCATATTTTACAGTTGAGGAAACTGAGACATAGAGAGACTATGTGGTTAGCCTCAAGTTGCAGAATTTGTAAAGTACAGAGTTGGGTTTGAATCCTGTGGTTTATTTGCAAAGCTTGTGTGTGTGTGTTTTTTTTTTTTTTACAGCTGTTACATAGTTGTTTCATGGTTCATTAGTTTATTTTTTCAAACTCACAATAAATAATTCCTTAATAAGGGCTGATTCTTCTTATGCTTCAGGGTTTTTTTTTTGTTTTTAATCCTCAGACTACAATACATGCAAAGTTACATACATGCAAAGTTAATTCAGTGAACTTGGTGTTACCACTGTACTCATTTTGAAGACAGATTTTATACTGAAGAATGCTGTGTGATAGATGAAGTAAAAATATTTAGCTTAACTGAGAATATTAGAAATATGCAGAACATTAGGCTTCATAAAGAGAAAAACTAGGACTCCCTGTGCTTTGCTGAAAGTCTTGAAGTATGTAATTTGCAGAATCAGGACTGGAATCTGGGCCTCCTAACTTCCAATCCAGGGTTATCTTTCTCAACTCTGAAAGGTTGATAATACCCTAAGACTAAAACATTATTTTCCAAATTTAAAGAAAATTCTGTTTTTATTATATTAAAATATATATATTTTCAGTGACCAAGTTCTTTAACAGAGAAGAAAATAATATGACTACTTAAGGCAAAATCATTCAGTCTTGGGTAACTTATTACTTGTGTGCAAGTACTGGCTTGTTTACCTGGGATTTAACATATTTCATGGAATTTTTGCTGATTGATTTTAAAACTTGGAATGTGTTTTATTTCTTAAGTATTACGGACATAAGAGTATGCTACCCAAGGAGAAGATCTGTACATGTTATTAATATCTGGATATAAACCGTAAGACAGCTTATTCTCAGTAATACACTCAAAGCATTTTTTCTTATGATCATATGCCATCTTCACTGCACAAATTTGCCATTTTAGATAAGATTTTTGTCACAGCTTTCTCATCTGCCTTAAAACTTAATTTTCTTTGTTAAACAAATTAGATTAACATTAGGAAAGAGGCTTACGGAAAGTATGTCATACTTATAGTAAACAAGGTAGAGAGTGGTAAAGAATAATCTCTTTTGGTTTGTTTTAATTTTGAGGAAAACGTCAGTTTTTAAATTTGGAATTTAAGTAACAGGAACTGAAGGAAAGTGTTACTTCCCCCTGCAAAATTCTGACCGTTCTTATCCTCAAGATTAAGTCTGTACCCGACTTTGAAAGTATGGGGAGGGGATGGAAAATGGAAGTTTTGTGCTTGGTTGGGAATCTGAAGATTGACACAACTGTCACTGTTAGCCCTTGGTTCCTTCCTCTTTCCTAGACCTTAGCTCCTGTAGTGCTTGGAGTATGTAGGGGTAGTAAAAGTCCTCTTTCTCACCCTACCACCCATCCAGGCCTTGGAGGCTAGAAAGGGCTATACTACAGTAGGTACTATTGTATTAAATAAATGTACATTTATTCAAAGGAGCTTATATTTAGGTATAGGAATTAGAAACAAAGACCATGTTTTGAGGCCTTTTTTTTTTTTTTCCAGGATAAATTTTTATTTTCTTAGGCTGGCTTTTGTTTGAAAAAAATAAACAACTTCAGCAAGCCAGTGACCATCAGATTATTTTGAAACTTATTTTAAAACCATAAAAAAATATATATTTTTGAAACTTGTTTTAAAACCTTAAAAATATTATGTACAGATTAACAAAAAAAAATCCTTATTATATGGTATATGGAGATGGGCCAACCACAGGAGGGAGACTGAATACATGCATGACAGCAAGCCTATCTATAACCACCTTCTTGTTTGTTGATGTTGCACACTTCATGAAAAATTACCCATAATCACTAAGTTTGGATGATCGTAACTTTTATTGAGCTATAGTTCACAAATCATATAATTCACTATTTTATTTTATTTTTATTTTTTAAAATTATGTTGTTTGCTAATAAAGACTGTTTTGTTTTCGGCTGTGCCGCATGGCTTATGGAACTTTAGTTCCCCAACCAGGGATCGAACCTGGGCCCTCGGCAGTGAGAACACGGAGTCCTAACCACTGGACCACCAGGGAATTCCCATAATTCACTATTTTGAAATGTACAGTTCAGTAGTAGTTACATGAGACTGTGTAACCATCACCACTATCTAGTTCTAGAACATTTTCCATCACCCCTGAAGGAAGCACATGCTCATAAGAAGTCTCTTCCTATTCTCCCCTCTCCCTAAACCCTGGCAACCACAGTATCTACTTTGTGTCTCCAGGGATTTGATCATTTAGTACATTTCATAGAAATGGAATCATACTGTATGTGGACTTTTGTATTTGGCTTCTTTCACTTAGCATAGTGTTTTCAAGGTTCATCCATGTTGTAGCATGTATTAGTATTTCGTTTCTTTTTATGGCTGAGTAATATTCCATTGTATGGCTGTATCACATTTTACTTATCCATTTATTGTTGGACATTTGGATTGTTTCTGCCTTTTGACTGTCATGAATAATGCTGCTGTGAACATTTATATACGAGTTTTTGTGTGAACATATGTATTTCCAGTTCTCTTGAGTATATATACCTAGAAATGGGACTGCTAGGGCATATGGTGACTATGTTTAATTTTTTGAGGGGAGCATGGAATTTTTTTTTCTTCTTCTGGTCTTCCCAATGAGTTTTATTTGGGCAGACCTGGGGATGGGGAGGGCCTGCATTTAAAAGAAGGTGTTGGGCCTCTTGGTGGTGAAGTGTGGCTTGTGCTGGTGACAGAGGACCTGGTGGGGCAGTGGGAACTTGATCTTGGAGTCGTGGAACTGCTTGGCTGCTGCTCGGCGGCACTTGCTGGCTGCGATCTCCTCTACCTCCATGATCTGGATCCAGTGGGCCCGGGCAAGGCGCCGGGTGCCCGTGTCTCGGTAGCATTGGGTGATGGTGCCGGCTGCGGTCAGGTCCCGGTACTGCCGGTACATGTTGTGGGGGCCTCTGCGGGAGTCATAGTGCAACCAGATGCAGAAGTTCTTCAGCCTTGGGAGATTTCTTGAACACCTGTCCACAGCAGACAGTTTCCCCTGAAGACTTCTTCATCTTCTTCAGCTGAGACACAAAGTACCAGAAGCGGGACTTGGCAGCATGATTAGGTGCAAAGATCTGCATGCGCCAGAGGGGCGGTGTGGGCCATTTGGCGGGCAGCGCCCCACCACTTTGTACTCTCGAAGTGTGCCCAAGGCCTCCATGGCGCTCCATCTGCGCTCGCCGCCACCCTCGAAAAGGCGGGAAGCATGGAATTTTAACTGGTTTTTAAAAATTCATTGAACTACTGTTTCACTCAAAGCTAATTTTTATATCACGTATAATCTTTATCCCATTGTGCTTTATACATGTTGTTTTTTTAAAAAAAACCCAGTTTATTTTATATAATTATCGAGAGGGTAAAATTATCTGTATTGCTCCCTCTATGACGTATGGTGTAGAACGTTCTTAATTTGGGCTTCAATAATTAAATCCATTGAATAGTGGCCCAGTTAGATCTCTGCTTTATATTGAAAACTCTCATACAATGCTTAAAATTGATAGAAGTCTCCAGGTATTCAGTTTTCTAGAAAGGGCTGACCTACTAGCTTGATCCTTCAATTTTTTTGTTGTTGTTGTTGGTACGTGGGCCTCTCACCGTTGTGGCCTCTCCCATTGCGGAGCACAGGCTCCGGACGCGCAGGCTCAGCGGCCATGGCTCATGGGCCCAGCCGCTCCGCGGCATGTGGGATCTTCCCGGACCGGGGCACGAACCCGTGTCCCCTGCATCGGCAGGCGGACTCTCAACCACTGCGCCACCAGGGAAGCCCAATCCTTCATTTTTTTATTTCCCAATTCTTATCAGGATATCTGGCAATCAGGTTAGGTACTCAGTACGTATTTGCTTGAGAGGTGATTGAGTTGTAACTTAAAGGTGATTTCTTTTCTGAAACTGAACATAGATTGTAATTATTTATGAGTATCTACAATGTGCCATATACTATTGGGTTGCCCAAAAAGTTCGTTTGGTGTTCTCTGTTAGATGGCTCTAGTAGCGCTTAGTTGTCTTCAACTTCATTTGAAACAATTTTGTTCGATTGTATTGTGACAGCTGTCATGTCAGCGTGCATTTAAAGAAAAAACTTATAAAAATTGGTGAATTTTTGTGTAGCCATTTTAATATTGAAGATGGAATAAAAAAGGCAACATTTTCAGCACATTATGCTTTATTATTTCAAGAAAGGTAAAAACGCAACTGAAACGCAAAAAAAGATTTGTGCAGTGTATGGAGAAGGTGCTGTGACTGATTGAATGTGTCAAAAGTGGTTTGTGATGTTTCATGCTGGAGATTTCTCACTGGACAATGCTTCACGGTCAGGTAGACCAGTTGAAGTTGATAGCCATCAAATAGGGACATTAATTGAGAACAATCAACGTTATACCACGAGGGAGGTAGCCGACATACTCAAAATATCTAAATCAAGCATTGAAAATCATTTGCACCAGCTTGGTTACGTTAATCACTTTGATGTTTGGGTTCCACACAAGTTAAGCGAAAAAAACCTTCTTGACCATATTTCCACATGCGATTCTCTACTTAAATGTAATGAAAACATTCTGCTTTTAAAACAAATTGTGATGGGCAATGAAAAGTGGATACTGTACAATAAAGTGGAATAGAAGAGATCGTGGGGCAAGCAAAATACACCACCAACAACCACACCAAAGGCCGGTCTTCATTCAAAGAAGGTGATGTTGTGTACATGGTGGGATTGGAAGGAAGTCCTCTGTTTTGAGCTCCTTCCAGGAAACAAAACGATTAATTCCAACAAGAACTTCTTCCAGTTGACCAACTGAAAGCAACACTGGAGGAAAAGCGTCCGGGATTAGTCAACAGAAAACGCATAATCTTCCATGACGATAACACAAGACTGCATGTTTCGTTGATGACCGGGCAAAAACTGTTACAGCTTGGCTGGGAAGTTCTGATTCATCAGCCATATTCACCAGACATTGCACCTTTGGATTTCCATTTATTTCGGTCTTTACAAAATTCTCTTAATGGAAAAAATTTCAATTCTCTGGAAGACTGTAAAAGGCACTTGGAACAGTTCTTGCTCAAAAATAGAAAAAGTTTTGAGAAGATGGAATTAATGAAGTTGCCTGAAAAATGGCAGAAGGTAGTGGAACAAAACAGTGAATATGTTATTCAATAAAGTTCTTGGTGAAAATGGAAAATGTGCCTCTTTTTTTTTTAACTTAAAAACCGAAGGAACTTTTTTGCCAACCCAATATTTTGGGTGTTGGGGTTATAGCAGTGATGAAAGCAAAGACCCTGTCCTAATGGAGTTTTCATTTCAGTCGCTAAGAGGCAAACCAGTAAATAATGTTGAATGTTTATTAGTGCTATGGAGAAAAATAACGCAAGAAAAGAGGGTTAGGCAATGTGTAGAGAGGATAGAGGAAGGATGTTGTTTTGTATCAGGTGGTCAGGGAAGTCTTCAGTGAGATGAAGTTTGAGCAGAGACCTGAGGGGAAATGAGGTGAACCAACTTAGTATATTTGAGGAAAGAGCCAGGAGACCTGTGTGGCTGGAGTGGAAAATAGATAAAATTGGAGGTTTAAGGGGGCAGCAGTTAGGTTACTTAGCATATTGAGGATTATTGTAAGAACTTTGGCTTTTACTAGGGTGAGATGGGAAGCCATTGGAAGGATTTGAGCAGAAGAGTTTCATGATTTGGCTTTACTTTTTTTTTTTTTTTTTTAAACATAATTGACCTTACAACACTATGTTAGTTCCAGGTGCACAACATAGTGATTCAGTATTTCTGTACATTACGAAATAGTTACCATCTGTCACCATACAAAATTATTACAACATTATTGATTATATTCCTCATGCTGTACATTTCATCCCTATGACTCATTTATTTTGTAACTGGGAGTCTGTACTTCTTAATCTCCCTTACCTATTGTGCTCATCCCCCCCACCTACCACCTGTTTATTCTCTGTATCTATGAGTCTGTTTTTGTTTTGTTATGTTTGTTCATTTATTTGGTCTTTTAGATTCCACATATTTGTCTCTCTGACTTATTTCACTTAGCATAGTACCCTCTACGTCTGTCCATGTCGCCTCAAATGGCAAGATTTCATATTTTTTATGGCTGAGTAATATTCCATTTTATTTATATATTTGTATGTGATACACACATTATATGTGTGATATATACACACACCCCACATGTTTATCAATTCATCTGTCAATGGACATTCAGGTTGCTTCCGTATCTTGGCTACTGTAAATAATGCTGCAGTGAACATGGGGGGGGGGGTGCATAGATCTTTTCGAATTAGTGTTTTGAATTTTCAGAAAAATACCCAGAAGTGGAATTGCCAGTTAGTATGGTAGTTCAATTTTTTTAATTTAATTTTTTTTTTTTTTTTTTGTGGTACGCGGGCCTCTCACTGTTGTGGCCTCTCCCGTTGCTGAGCACAGGCTCCGGACGCGCAGGCTCAGCGGCCATGGCTCACGGGCCCAGCCGCTCCGCAGCATGTGGGATCTTCCCGGACCGGGGCACGAACCCGTGTCCCCTGCATCGGCAGGCGGACTCTCAACCACTGCGCCACCAGGGAAGCCCTAATTTAATTTTTAATTTTAATTCTATTGATAAGGGGTTAAAATCCAAAATATACAAAGAACTCATATAGCTCAATGTTTTTTAAAAAATCAACCGGTTTTTTAAAAATGGACAGAGGACCTGAATACACATTTTTCCAAAGAAGACATAAAGATGGCCAACAGACACATGAAAAGATGTTCAGTAACACTCATCAATGAAATGCAAATCAAAAGCACAATAAGATATCACCTCACACCTGTCAGAATGGCCATTATCAAAAAGACAACAAATAACAAGTGTTGAAGAGGGTATGGAGGAAAGGAAGCCCTTGTACTCTGTTGGTGGGAGTGTAAATTGGTGCAGCTACTATGGAAAACAGTATGGAGATTCCTCAAAATACTAAAAATTGAACTATCGTATGACTTCATTTTTAAGGGAGTGACTCAGGCTGAGAATAGGGCGTGGGAGGGGTTAGGGCAGAAGCAGAGAGACCAATAGGAGGTTATAATTATTCCTTGCCTGTTAAAGAAGTGGAGTTAGCATGGATTTCTAAGGAGCAAGACAAGACAAAAAACCATCCCTAGAACCTCCTGATATTTACAGTTTATCTTGATCATTATTCTTACTCTTAAAGAGGTTTCAAGATTTGACATGGCTTACAAATTTTTCTTAGTGTAGATTGTATTTTTGAGAGCCTCTTTTGTTTTTTGTGGGGTTTTGGGTTTTTTTTTTGACCATGCCACGTGGCCTGTGGGATCTTAGTTCCCCAGCCAGGGATTGAACCCCAGCCCTCAGCAGCGAAAGCATGGAGTCTTAACCACTGGACTACCAGGGAATTCCCTGAGAGCTGTTTTAGATTTACAGATAGTTACAGGGTTCCCATATACACCCTCACCCACTTTCCCCTATTATTAACTTCTTATATTCTTATGGTACATTTGTTACTAGTAATTAACTGATACATTGTAGTCAACTGAAATCCATAGTTTATTCAAATTTCCTTAGTTTTTACTTAATGTCTTTTTTTGGTCTCTCCAGGGATACCCCTTTACATTTGTTTATCTTGTCTCAGTAGATTCCTCTGTGCCATCACAATTTCTCAGACTTTTCTTGTTTCTGATGACCTTTATATTTTTGAGCAGTGCTGGTCAAGTATTTTGTAGAATGCCCTTCTCTTGGAATTTGCCTGATGTTTTTTTTCTCGTAATCAAACTGGAGTTATGGGTTCTCTAGAGGGAGATCATAGAGGTAAAGTGTTACTTTCGTTACATCATATTAAGGGTATATCTTATCAATGTGATTTATCACTGTTGATGTTGTTTTTACCACCTGGCTGAGATAGTGTTTGTCAGGTTTCTGCACAGTAAAGTTATTTTTTTTGTTTTTTTCCTCCTTTCAATACTATCCTCTTTGGAAGAAAGTTGCTATGTGCAGCCCATTAAGGAGTGGGGAGTTATGGCCCACCTCCTTCATTGTAGAGTTGCTACGTAAATTATTTAGAATTCTTCAAGGGAGATTTGTGTTTCCTCCTCCACTTATTTACTAATCATTTAATTTTATCAGTATGGACTCACAGATATATACTACTAAATTTTTTTTGCTCAAAATGTTCCAGTTTTGGTCATTGGGAGCTCTTTCAGTTTGCCTCTTTGTCCCTTTGACATATCCCCGTAAGTGTAAGGTTTTTTCCCCTCTCTCTGTTTGTTTGGTCAGGAAGAAAATGCAAAGATGCTCAACATCATTAGGTAAATGAAAATCAAAACCACAATGAGATACCACTTCACACCTAATAGGATGGGTATTATAATAAAAGTAAAGACACAGGCAATAACAAGTATTGGCAAAGATGTTGAGAAATTGTAACCCATTAAACGTTGTTGCTGGGAATGTAAAATGGTACAACCAGTTTGGTTGGCCATTCCTCAAAATGTGAAACATGGAGTTATCATAAGACCCAGCAATTCCACTCCTAGGTATATACCCAAGAGTATTAAAAATATACATCCACACAAAAACTTGTATGTGCATGTTCATCACAACATAATTCATGATAGCCAAAAAGTGGAAACAACCCAATGTCCATCAGGTGATGAATGGCTAAACAAAATGTGGTATATCTATACAATGGAATGTTATTCAGCCGTGAAATGAAGTACTGATATATCCATGTTTGTAACATGGATGACCCTTGAAAACATTATGTTAAGTGAAAGAAGCCAGTCACAAAAGCCTGCATATAATATAATATGATTCCATTTATATGAAATGTTGCGAGTGGGCAAATGCATAGAGACAGAAAAATTAGTGATTGCCAGGGACTGGGTAGAGGAGGATATATAGGGTGTGATGCTAATGGGTACAGGTTTATTTTTGAGGCAGTGAAGTGTTCTAAAATTAGATTATGGTGATGGTTGCACAACCCTGAGTATTCTAAAAGAGCTCTGATTTGTACACTTTAAAAGGGTGACCTTTATGATATGTGAATTATATATCAATAAAGCTGTCATTTAAAAACATTTAGAACAAAAGAAAAATGAGAAATCTAGGGATTTATACTTGTATGAATCATACATTAAACACTACAAAAGATTGCTGACAGGAATTAAAGACCCAAATAAATAGATATACTCATGGATTAGAAGACCCAATACTCTTAAGATGGTAGTTTGCCCCAGTTGATGTATAGAGTCATTGCAGTGTTTTTGTAGAAATTGACAGGCTGACTCTAAAATTTATATGGGAATACCTGGCATAGACAAAGTCATTTTGAAAAAGAAGAAAATTAGAAAATCTGTACAACCTGAATCATTTATCAGACTGTATGTTATTGGCCTAAGAACAGACATGGATCAATGTAACACAGTAGTTAAGAACAGAACCACAAATATATGGCTAGTTGACTTTTTTGGACATAGGTTCAGATAGGTTCAATAGGTAAAGATTCAGTAGATAAAGAATAATCTTTTTGATAAGTAGTACTGGGATAATTGCATATCCAAATTAAAAAAAAAATGAATCCCAAGCCTTACATCACAACATGTACAAAAAATGAATTCCAAATGAATCACAGACCTAAGTGGAAATATTAATACTATAAAACTTCTAGAAGAAAACATAAGAAGAAATCTCTGAGATGTTGGATTAGGCAAAGATTTCTTAGCTACAACATCAAAAGTACAATTCATAAAATAAAAAATTATTTTGCTCTTCTAAATACATTGTTAGGAGAATGAAAGCCACAGATTGGGAGAAAATGTTTACAAAATATGTATCTGTCCAAGGATTTGGTTCCAGAGTATATAGGCAACTCCTAAAACTCATTAATAAGAAAACAAACAACCCAATAAAATATGGGAAAAGATTTGAGTGGATACTTTACCAAAGAATATTTCTGCATGGTAGATAAACAAATGATGCCCAACATTGTTAGTTATTAAGGAAATGCTAATTAAAACCACAGTGAGATACCACTGCACACCAATTAGAATAGCTCAAATTTTTTTAAAGAAAAGGAAAAGAAACAACTTACAAACTTAAAATACTTGGTGCCAGTGAGGATGCAGAGTAACTAGACCAGATGTACATTATTGATGGGAATGCAAAGAGGTATAGCTACTTTGGAAAACAAGTAGTTTCTCTAAAGTTAACATATTACTGTATAACTCAGCCATTCCCCTCCTAAGTTATTTACTCAAGTGAAATGAAAACTTATGTTCAGACTAAACGTTAGGCATGTGTTTATAGCAGCTTTATTCATAATTGCCAAAACAGGAAAAAACCCAAAGTTCCTTCAACTGATGAACGGATTTAAAACAACCATCAACCTTTGGTACATCTATATAATGGAGTGCTACTCCACAATAAAAAATAATGAATTACTGGAAGTGGGCACGCTCCACGCCTTGAGGGCATTGGTCTTTTCCCACCTGCCTTGCGCCACTGTGGGAGATTCTGAGTCAAGAGGAAGTCATCTGGGACATCGCCAGGCAGCTCATCCAAGTAGCAGACAGGATGAAGTGCGGCATCCGGCCAGGGCTGGTGGGCAACCTGGCCGCGCAGTTTACGAATGGGAGCCTGTCAGAGGAGGACAGGCGTGTCTATCTGTTCAACAGATACAAAGGTTTGGTTAATGCAAGATGAGTAAGCTCTTCATCGTTCATGAACAGATCTGCGGTACAACATGGTGCACATAGTTAACAATACTGATTATATACTTTAAGCGGGTGGATCTCATGTTAAGTGCTCTTACCACAATTAAATTAATTGGTTAGAACTTCGGCCTGGAAGAAAACATTCACAATACATGTATCTGACCAAAAAAAATGTGGATCCAGACTGTATTTATTTATTTATTTATTTTAAAACATTTGATTTTTTTTAAAAAAATTTTTATTTATTTTTTGGCTGCATTGGGTCTTCGTTACTGTGCACGGGCTTTAGTTGCGGCGAGCGGGGGCTACTCTTCGTTCTGGTGTGAGGGCCTCTCACTGTGGTGGCTTCTCTTGTTGCAGAGCACGGGCTCTAGGTGCGCGGGCTTCAGTAGTTGTGGCGCACGGACTCTAGAGCACAGGCTTAGTAGTCGTGGCGCATGGCCTTAGTTGCTCCGCGGCATGTGGGATATTCCCGGACCAGGAATTGAACCCATGTCCCCTGCATTAACAGGAGGATTCTTAACCAGTGCCCCACCAGGGAAGTCCCAGACTGTATTTTAAAAACTTTTTACAACCCAGTAAGATGGCTAACAACCCAATTTTTTTTAAAGGGCAAAATCTTTGAACAAACTTCACAAAAGAAGTTACAAGAATAGTCTATAAGCATATACGAAGATGCTCCTCATCATTGGTTATTAGGGAAATGCAAATTAAACCACAGTGAGATACCACTTAACCTACCTAGAATAGCTAAAATTAAGAAGACTGAAAAGATCGTGTGGTGACGAGGATGTAAAGCAAAAACGGAATGTTGATTAATTACTGATGCTGATGTAAAATGGTACGTGCACCTACCTTATCACCCAGTAATTCATTCCTAGATATTTAACTTAGAGAAATGAAAGTATATGTCCACAGAAGACTCATATACAAAATGTTCGTAGTACATTTATTCATAGTAGCCTCTAACTACAAACAATCCAAATGTTCCTCAGTAAGTGAATGGATAAACATAATTGTGATAAATTCATATAATTCAATGAAAAGGAATGACCTACTTATGTATGCAACAGTATGGTTGTATCTCAGAAACATTATGCTGAAACGAAAAAAAGCCAGACACAAAAGAGTACAGACTGTATGATTCCATTTATATGAAATTCTAGGACAAGCAAGCCTAAATTTTCATAACATTAGGTTTCTCAGTGGTTGTCTGGGGCCAGGGGTGATATGAAAAAGATATTGACTGCAAAGGGGCATGAGAAGCCTTCTGTTGTGATGGAAATGTTCTGCAAGTTGGTTGGGATTATGGTTATACTGGTGTGTACATTTATGGAAAAATGTGTACACATTGAACTGTACACTTAAAATGGGTGCACTTTACTGTATGTAACTTACACCTTAATAAGGTGATTTATAAAGTTTAAAATAGATTTAAAATTAATCCTAAAATTGAATCTTCAAACTAAAACAATCATTTACTTAACTTTCGAATCAGTATTCTAACTGTATATACTTAATGGGACATGATCTTGAGACAGAAAGTACTGTGAAGAAATACTTAACTTTACTTGGTGGTTTTGTTTTTGAAAGAGGTTGTGTTACAGTATTTTCGGATAGAACTAATGAGTAAATATGTTGATGTATCAATAGTTGTGAACTGGGATTCTGACTGTAGGAAAAGGGAAATACATGTGAAATGGAGGAAGGTGAGGAATATTACATTAGATTTGAGTTAGAGTTGTCATTATGAACTCACGTTTTTAAAAAGACATGTATTTCCTAGCTTTGTCCACTTAAAGGGCCTAGAAGCAGTGACACCTCAGGCATTGAATACACCTGACACCCAGATCTTGGTTTCAAAATGCCACTGCCCACTAAAAAACCCCTAGTGGAAATGGTTGATTTCAGGTGTGGTACAGGGTTAAAAAAACAAGGTGAACCTGAAGCATCTTGTGCTAGGAGGTAAGAATGTGTCTGAGCACCAAGGAGGATATGTCAAAAGGAAACAAGATTGAAGGGACACTATAAATTAAATATGAAGCGTCTACGATGATATTTTTTTAAGCACAACGTATATACATTAAAATACATTAGTATATATTTTATATATTATATTTAAGTACGTATATAGATAAGAGAGCGAAAAGGGGAAAAAAGCTAATTTTTATTTTATAGAAGAATGCTAACTTTTAAATATGGAAGGTAGTGTAATTAGAACACTACTGTTTCTAATCTTCAGTGCAATAATTGAAATGAAGATCATGAATGCAGGGTGTTTGAAACCATTAGCTCTTGGGACAAGATACTGACACTGTCTTAAGTAACACCTCACAATTGCATACTTATTTCAAAGAGAAGAAATAACTACATTGAGAGATCTGACAGTACCTTAACCACTTCAAGTTTAGCATCACCAGTGAGACACACTGACATTATGTGTGTCCTCATGAGTGCAATAAGAATTACAAAGCATCATTATGTATTTCTCATGAAGTAGCAATCAGACAAATCCAGAATTTGGGATAGCGTACATTCAACTGACTTCAACTGACATTCAACTAAGTCCTCAAAATAAAAAGTCCATGTCCATGGAGTCAAGGCAAAAGGGGTTTGGCATTAGAGGCAGAGTGGAGGCACTGTTCTAAATGTAAAGAGACATAACCAAATGTAATTGTTGAATTTTGATTGAATCCTGCGGAAAGCTTTAAAATATCAAACATTTTGACAACAATTGAGGAAAATTGGAATGTGACCTCTGTATTACATGTTATAGTGACAGTGTTGAATTTCTTCAAGTCTAATAATGATACTTGGTTATACAGCTGAATGTCCTATTCCTAGGAGATGCAACTGAATTATTTAAGGATACAGTTTCATGATGTCCACAAGTTATTTTCAAGTAGATTAAAAGAAAGGAGTATATATGTCTGTGTATAAAGATAAAACAAATATAACAAAATGTTAACAGTTGTTGAAACTTAAGTGATGGGTATACAGGTTATTCATTGTACTGTTTCAGTTTTTCTGTGGGTTTAAAATATTCAGAATAAAAATCAAGGGGAGAAAAATATCTTGTTCTGAATTACTCTCAAGATGTATAAGCTTGAAATTTTCTAGGAGAGTTATTGGGAAATAGTGTTAATTTTCAATTCATTTGAACTGTCTACTATATTCCAGAGACTGTTAGAATTAGAGGGACTTTAGAGATTATCCTGTCTGGGTCCCTTATTCATACAGGTGAGGAAATAAGTCCAACAGTAATAGAGTCACTTATTGAAATCACATGGTAAGCCAGTAGTAGCACTTGGACAGTGAATTCAGCTCTCCTGTTTTCCAGGATATTGCTCTTCCCAATGTACCATGCTACCTCTTCCAGTAAAAGGACTTTGTTGTAGGTAAAGTTGAACTAAGAAAAATACTGTGTATTATTTTTCTTCCCAGTGTATCTTCAATATGTTCCCCCACATTTTGACAGTATTGTCAGACTGTGTTTGATCTCTTGATCTGTAGGTCAGGAATTTAGTCAAAGACTTATGCTACTTTTGATAATTGCTCTCCTAGAAATTTTTTGATCATCTGGTTTGAGCTCTGTGTTTTTTGTCATTTATTTTTATCATCCTCTAGTTTAAGCTATGAAGAAGGACATCCTTCTCACTCTGAAACAGATCTCCTTCAGAGACAGACTTTTGCAGCCTCTCATCAGCTTCCTGGATATGCTGCCACACCTCACCCAACCGGTAAAAATTCTCTTATGAAATATACCACAAATCTGGGTACATTTAGTGAATAAGAAGAAAAATCAATTTTCACATGTTGGGTTATGAAAGTATATGGAACATAACAGTCTCATGGGAAGTGTTAAAATGAAAATGAGATTAAAAGCTTTGTCTTTTACTGCTAGGGAATATCTGTATAATTAGTAGGGAGATCTCTTTTTCATGCATCTCTGTAGATTTTAAATTATAATTATGCTTGAGCAAATTAATGTTTGTTGCTATTCATAATAAAACAGTTTAGGGTTGTAGAACTTCTGGCCTCAAATGTCAGAGATTCCTTTTTAAAATAGCATCCGGAATATCATTTTATATTAACATATATTTTTACTTTGGGATACATTTTATCTTCAAATGTAGGTCTTTCTGGAATATTTGATACTAGTGTGAACAATGCCAGCACTAACACTAAAGAATCTTCAGTGATGAATTTTCTCTCTGCTGTTGAATCCCGAACTGCTCAGGCTGCTTCTTCAGGAACTACTCTTGTACCACAATTCAGGGCCCCATCCTGGCAGACAGGTGATACTTTGTTTTCAGAATTTTTAAGTCCTTTAAAAATATGGATAAAATTTCACTTTTGATAATCTTGTCATTATAGTAGTGTGGCTGAGAGTGATGTTAATTATTGATTTTCCAGTGAACTTTAAAACCTGGAATTTTTCACTATTTTAAGGTGGACAAAATTCAAGAAATTGTTACTAGCAGAAATTCGGTTTTAGCACTCTGATGAAAACTAGCAAGTTGAAGAAGGTAGGTAATTGTTAAAGATAAATCCTAGATATCAAGTTTTTATCTAGCAATTTAAGTAGTTACTTGTTTACTTGAGAGGAGGAAAGATTAAATTTTTTTTTCCTATTTCACCTTTATAGAGGTGTAATTGACATATAAAACTGTAAGATGTTTAAGGTATACATTGTGGTGATTTGATATACATTTACATTGTGAAAGAATCCCCACATCTGGTTAATTAACACAGCTATCACTTCACATATTTATCTTTTGTGGGGGGCGGTTGGTGAAAGATTAAATTTCATTTCTTTTAGTGACTTTGGGCCGGATAGGTGTGGTATAGTAAAAAAAAACAATCTTGGAACTGATTTCATCATTAGAGTTAGGTAAAGTTATCCTTAACTGAACAGAATAAGTCAATCTTTAATAAAAGCCATTCCAAGTTGATATATTATGTACTTTTCTTTTTAAAATTTATTTATTTACTTTTATTTTTGGCTGCGTTGGGTCTTCGTTACTGTGCACGGGCTTTTTCTCTAGTTGGAGTGAGCAGGGGCTACTCTTTGTTGCAGTGCGCGGGCTTCTCATTGCGGTGGCTTCTCTTGTTGCGGAGCATGGGCTCCAGGTGTGTGGGCTTCAGTAGTTGCGGTGCACAGGCTTAGTTGCTCTGCGGCATGTGGTATCTTCCCCAGACCAGGGCTCGAACCTATGTCCCTTACACTGGCAGGCGGATTCTCAACCACTGCACCACCAGGGAAGTCCTATTATGTAGTTTTCTGTTTTATTTTTCTTATTTCATTTTTCAACTGTTTCCCCGCCCCAAAAGTGTTTGTATATACTTTTATTTTTTGCCGGATGACAGAAAGGTTAGTTTTTTTTTTAAGGTTTCATTTTAAAGAATATAGTTTTAAGTAATAGCTATAAGAAATAATATTTTACATTCTGATATAAACTCCATTAATAGAGCTTCTCAGTATGTCTTAGAAACATTTTTTCTGCTTCCAAAGAAACAATGTTTTACTGTGAAATAAAACAGTATTAAAAAACACAATAGGGGACTTCCCTGGTGGTCCAGTGGTTAAGAATCCGCCTTCCAACACAAGGCATGCAGGTTCAATCCCTGGTTGGGCAACTAAGCCCACACGCCGCAACTAGAGAGCCCACGGGCCACAACTAGAGAGAAGCCCATGCGCCACAACAGAAGATCCCATGTGCTGCAACGAAGATCCCGCGTGCTGCAACTAAGACCTAATGCAGCCAAATAAATAAATATTAAAAAAATAAAACTACACAATAGCTTCGTTGTTTGCTTCCTGGAATAATTTTACATTACATGTATTGAGTTAGACTTTCTATCTCAGTTTCTATAATTACATTATTTTAAACATTAATTCTAAGCGCTGTTTTTTCCTTCAAGAGTAGCTAGATATTTTCTGTCCTTGTAATGGTAATCCTTTTTCTGTCTGCATTGCGAGGCTTGTGGGATCTCAGTTTCCTGACCAGGGATTGAACCTGGGCCCCAGCAGTGAAAGCGCCGAGTCCTAACCACTGGACCGCCAGGGAATTCCCACTTTTTTGACATTTAATGGAAAGAGTTGAAAGAAGAATATTTTTGAAAAGGGCAAGAGAATCTTTTTTCCCCAATTTTTCCAAAATGAAAAAGAATTTTTTTTAAAGGAAATTCACTAAAAAATATGTAAACAGACTTAGAGAACGAACTTATGGTTACCAGGGAGGAAGAGTAGAGGGGAGGGATAGACTTGGGAGTTTGGGATTGACATGTACACACTGGTATATTTAAAATAGATAACCAACAAGGACCTACTGTACAGCAAAGGGAACTCTGCTCAGTGTTCTGTAATAACCTAAATAGGAATAGAATTTGAAAAAGAATAGCTACATGTATATGTATAACTGAATCATTTTGTTGTACACCTGAAACTAACAGAACATTGTTAATCAATGGTGCTCCAATATAAGATAAAATTTTTTTACTGTAAACAATAAAAAGGTGTATAAAATGGAAAGTGATAGTTCCTAATTACAGTCCCCCTTTTTAGAGAAGAGTTAACAGTTTGGTATTTACTCTTCTTTAATATCTTTGTACATCAAAACTTTTTTTGTATATCCACCTAAGCAATGTTTATAGCATCAGTATTATTAGGATATGCCATAATTATTTTACCAGTCTCCTCTTGATGGATATTTAGGTTGTTTCTACCTGTTATTCACAATAACTATAATGAATATCTTGTTTGAATCTTTGTGTCCACTTATTTCCATAGGGTAAATTTCTAGAAATGGAACTTTTGGATTGCATGGGTTTAACATGTTTTTACTTTTGCCGTATGTGGCAAGAATGCTGTCCTGAAATGTTAATACTCTCTTCTTGACAGTGCTTTATTAATTTCTGATCAGCTTCTTTTGATAAGCATGCATCTATTGTTATGAGAAGTTGTTCATAGGAAGTCAAAACTTGAAATGCAAGGAATTTTAAAAATGCATTTATTTTGATAAAAGAAGCTGCACTATTAATCTTACTATTATTTTCAGATTTATAATGTTAAATGTAGGCAGTTCAGTTTCAATTTTAATGTTATGAACATTTTAGTTTGTCCATTGGTATTTTGCATTGGGATTTCAAGGGAAATTAATCATTAGAGATTATGTACATTTTCACTGTTTTCTTAATTATCAAATGACCTTATCTGACTATATATATGTATAATCTCATATTTGTAACAATCATACATATGAATTGCTGATACCTTTGTAATTTTGTTCCTGCTTTATGAAAGCTAGCTGTTTTGAAATGTATTTTTGAAAATTCATGTGCAGAACTAATTTGTCAGGCTTTTCAGTTTTAAAGAGATTTTGATGGATTGAAGGTTATGTAAGTTTTATTAAGTCTGTATTATGAAAGCAGATACAAGTGTTTGTGCTGTAACTGCATGAGCATATTTGTTTTCTTTTCATAGGTATGCATTCCTCAGCAGCAACTGAGCTGTTTGTTACTGGACCTTTGCCAACCACTGGAGCACTTCCACCCTCTGCCCTCCCTGCTTATCAGCATCCCACCACCTTCAGCAATAGAAACTTTGCCACCACCTCACCTTTGGTGCTTCAGGATTCAACTTTTAACACTACATCCAATGGAATTTTAAATCCTCATGATCCTTTGCTGCAAATCAAGACTTCCCAGGGAACTGTTCCAACCGCTTTGGCATTTGAGCGCCTGGGCAGTTCTGCGATAAGTAACAGCATACCACCTCAGTCTTCAACATACCGCTCAGCTCAAGAGTCTGCACCCCATCTTTTACAACCTCAATTTAGTTTGTTGCCTTCAGCACTTGGAGGAGCCCAGCAAACTCCTCAAGCCTACGGTTCAACTCTCTTTACTAGTTCTACTGCTTCCATTGAAAGAGCTCTTCTTCGAGAATGTAGTGTTATTAAACACCATCAGCGGCCTTCAGGTACTCAGTCTATTCAGGCACAACTGACTGGTTCACAGCATTCCTTACACAGTTATCTATCAAATGCAAGTGTGGTTAATTTTCAGGAAACAAGCAGGCAGTCATCTTTATCCTGTAACCCAATTGGAGATTCTACTCAGGTGAGCAATGGAGGATTGCAACAGAAGACATCCCAGGTCTCAGTGGAACTTGCTCAGTCCTATTCATCTGCAATTCCATCATCAGGGTATCCTCCTTCTACTACAAAAGTAAAAAGCTGTTCTACAAAACAACCACTAACATCAGCCAAGTCCCCCAAACCTCAAAGTATAATTCCTCCTGTGCAAACACTAAGCTATTCCAAACCTTTACATAACCAGAGTTCTGTAATATCAGGCCAAGCACAAATTTATTCTACAGCGCAGCTACCAAGCCTTTTATCAGTTAGTCAGTCTCAAAATTATGGTTTAGTACAGCCACATAATGTGCCATCTATTGTTCATTCACATGTTTATAGGTCCAGCAAAGTTGAGAAGTTGCCATCTTTATATAAAACATTGACTTTTTCTGGGTCATCTCAGACTATAACTTCTGAAAATCCAACACTTAATTATTCTTCTGATCAGCAAGAGGTATTATCTTCAGTTACCAATGAGAATTACCCTGCTCAAACAAGAGATCTATCTTCAGTTAGCCAGTCTCAGAGTTACTCATCTGGTCACTCTCAGGGTTTATCACCAGTTAGTCAGACACAGGTTAGTTATTCATCTCAGTCACAAGTTTTGTCAGTTGTTAGTCCTTCAGAAAGCTATGCTTCAGGGCAGTCCCTAACATTAACAGCCCCTTCTCTTTCTTATTCTTCTGCCTCTCGGGCTCAGAATATGCCAGATTCTAGCCCAACTCAGAATTATATTTCTATGCATTCTTCCCAAAATGCTCAGACTCAAGGGTCATCATCTCCCCAGTCCCAAAAGTTTTTGCCTGTTGTCCAGTCATCATCTTTTGCGTCCTCTACTCATTGTCAGACATTACAGAATAACATACCTTCCCCTGATCCAAAGTCTTACGCTGAAAGAAAACTTGACTCAAATGTGTATACATCTTCAAAGCAAGAGGATGATTTTCCAATGCAAGAGTTACAGGTATTACAGCCGCAAGTATCTCTTGAGTCATCAACCCAAAGGCTATCTGATGGGGAAATTAATGTTCCAGAGTCAGCTTATAAGGTGTCAAAGACAGATGACAGATATTCCCAGAGCATAATCAGAAGTAATTCCCATCTTGAAGATCAAGTTGTTGGGATTGTTCTACAGGAGTCAAAAAAAGAAGAAAACATAGTTGGTTCAGTGGCACAGCTTAACCAACAAGTTGGCCAAGTCAATAATGCAGCAACCCTTGATATAAAGAAGACAACTAATTTAATGCAAACTCCACAAATAAGGTTGAATACTAAAGACCTAAACCAGCAGCATTCTCTTATACAGAAGGTACATGAAGCCAAGGTCCAGGAGCAGCATGATCAAATAATTAATGCCTCATCTCAGATTCAAATTCCAAATAATGCTTTAGGGCATGGCCATCAGGCATCTCTTCCTAATACACAGGTCCTTTTAGATTCTGCCTGTGATTTACAAATTCTTCAGCAGTCAATACTACAGGCCGGTTTAGGACAAGTAAAGGCATCTCTACAAGTACAGCGTGTTCAAAGTCCTCAACAAATAGTACATCCTTTCCTTCAAATGGATGGTCATATTATTCAGAGCAATGGCGATCATTCTCAGCAGCAACTCCATCCTCAAAATTCTGAAATTATGAAAATGGACCTCTCTGAGTCTTCAAAACCATTACAACAACATCTAACAACAAAGGGCCATTTTAGTGAAACAAATCAACATGATTCAAAGAATCATTTTGTTTCTCTTGGATCAATATGTTTCCCAGAGGCAATGCTCCTCAGTGATGAAAGAAATATTTTATCAAATGTAGATGATATCTTAGCAGCTACAGCAGCAGCTTGTGGGGTCACACCTTCTGATTTTTCCAAGTCAACTTCAAATGAAACCATTCCTGCTGTTGAAGATGGTGATTCTAAATCTCATTTTCAGCAATCATTAGATGTCGGGCATGTGACGTCAGATTTTAACTCCATAGCAGCTACAGTAGGAAAGCCACCGAATATAAATGATATTTCCTTAAATGGAAATCAAGTTACTGTAAACCTTTCACCAGTACCTACTCTTCAGTCAAAGATGACTCTTGATCAACAGCACATTGAAACACCTGGTCAAAATAAAGCTTCTAAAGTAACTTCACCAGTGGTTGGGCCGGGTCATGAAGTCCAGGAGCAAAGTTCTGGCCCATTCAAGAAACAGTCTGCTACCAATCATGAACCTGAAGAAGATAGCGAAGTACCTGTTGATAGTACATTAAATAATAACAGAAATCAAGAGTTTGTTTCTAGTAGTAGAAGTATAAGTGGAGAGAGTGCTACATCGGAGAGTGAATTCACTTTAGGGGGTGATGACAGTGGTGTGTCAATGAACCCGACTAGGAGTACACTTGCACTGTTGGCCATGGCCCAACCTGGGGAGCCAATCAGCGTCAAGATTGAAGAGGAAAACCAAGATTTAATGCATTTTAACCTTCAGAAGAAGAAAACTAAAGGAAAAGGGCAAACTAAAGAGGAAGACAACAGTAATCAAAAACAGCTGAAAAGACCTGCCCAAGGCAAACGCCAGAATCCAAGGGGAACAGATATATATTTGCCGTATACTCCCCCTTCCTCGGAAAGCTGCCATGATGGTTATCAGCATCAAGAAAAAATGAGACAGAAGATCAAAGAAGTAGAGGAAAAACAGCCAGAAGTCAAAACCGGATTCATTGCCTCTTTCTTAGATTTTCTGAAATCTGGGCCCAAGCAGCAGTTTTCCACTCTTGCTGTACGAATGCCTAACAGGACTAGACGACCAGGAACCCAGACTGTTCGTACATTTTGTCCCCCACCACTTCCAAAAACTGCATGTGCAACACCCACACCTTTAGTGTCTGAAACTGGGGGTAATAGTCCGTCAGAAAAAGCTGATAACGAACTTAAAAACTCGGAACATTTATCTTCACTTTCTTCTGATGAAGATGATCCTGGAGTATGCAGTCGCGATATTTATAAAAGCACCTCTACTACCTTAAATACTTCGGATGCCACTTCTGATAAAAAGAAGAAAACAGGTAAAGTTTTAAAATTTAGATTCATAATTATGGCTTTCCACTTTAATTTTTCTGGCTCTATACCAAGTTTTATGCTTTCTTAGCTTGAAGCAGATCTGCATTTTTCAGGACAAAATGCATAGGTAGGTATCTCCTTATTAAATAAGGAGACTTATTTTTTTAAATGTTCCTTGCCTATAGGAAAGTTCTGGGTTTTAGGCTGAGTAGTTCTGGTTTTTCTCAGCTTTTTACCACATGCAACATAATTTACATAGTGCACTATCCAGACTTTTCTAACCTGAGACATCTTGAAGTGGCTCATGGATATGAGGCATTGTACTGAGGGCCATGTTGTTATATAAACTGGCATATTTTCTTGGTATGCTAATTTTACCTAAAGATTAACATTTTACTATTAAATATGGTTATTTTGTGTGCAGCATGCAGATTAATATAATTAAGTTAAAACTTTAAAAATTTTGTGCTGGGGCTTCCCTGGTGGCGCAGTGGTTGAGAGTCCGCCTGCCGATGCAGGGGACATGGGTTCGTGCCCCGGTCCGGGAAGATCCCACATGCCGCGGAGCGGCTGGGCCCGTGAGCCATGGCCGCTGAGCCTACGCGTCCGGAGCCTGTGCTCCGCAACGGGAGCGGCCACAACAGTGAGAGGCCCGCGTACCACAAAAAAAAAAAAAAAAATTGTGCTGGTTCCAAAGTATATGCCCAAATCCTTGGGTGTGTGTTTCACTTTATTCTGTAGTTAAGGGAACATTTCAAGGAACTGTTTTGAGAAGCACTGCCTTATATAAATGATTGACAAGTAGTATAAAAGTTACTGTTTTAAAGAGCATGCTGAGCTTCCCTGTGGTGCAGTGGTTAGGAATCCGCCTGCCAATGCAGGAGACACGAGTTCGAGCCCTGGTCCGGGAGGACCCCACGTGCCGCAGAGTAACTGGGCCCGTGTGCTACAACTACTGAGCCTGCGCTCTAGAGTACACGAGCCACAACTACTGAGCCTGCGAGCAACAACTACTGAAGCCCGTGCACCTAGAGCCCGTGCTTCACAACAAGAGAAGCCACCACAATGAAAAGCCTGCACACTGCAATGCAGAGTAGCCCCCAGTCGCCACAACTAGAGAAAGCCCGCGCACAGCAACAAAGACCCAACAGCCAAAAATAAATACAAATAAAATAAATAAATTTGAAAAAAAAAAGCTTTTAAAAAAAAATCATGCTAAGGAAAAACATACTTATAACAATAAAATAACTACCACCTCTGTGCCAGGAACTATTAGCAATGCTATAAGATGTGCTTTGTTATCTCCAATATACAGATGATATAACAGACTAAATGAATTTTCCAGGTCCATACAGTCAGTAAATGGAAGAGCTGAAATCCAGACTCAGGTTTATCTGGTTCTAGAATCTGTATTCCTGCCTACCTCCTTTTTTTTTTTTTTTAATAATTAATTTTTTGGCTACATTGGGTCTTCATTGCTGCGCGCGGGCTTTTCTCTAGTTGCGGTGAGAGGGGGCTACCCTTCGTTGCGCTGCACGGGCTTCTCATTGCAGTGGCTTGTCTTTGTTGCGGAGCACACCTGTGCAGGCTTCAGTAGTTGTGGCACGTGGCCTCAGTAGCTGTGGCTCGCGGCCTCTAGAGCGCAGGTTTAGTAGTTCTGGCGCACGGGCTTAGTCGCTCCATGGCATGTGGGATCTTCCCAGACCAGGACTTGAACCCGTGTTCCCTGCATTGGCAGGAGGATTCTTAACCACTGCACCACCAGGGAAGCCCCTGCCTACCTCTTTTGTATGAATAGAGTGGTGCTTTATGAGTAAAACCTTGTTTTGTGATGTACTTTTCAGCTTCTCTCCAGATTTGAGACTACCTTTTTAACTACTAGAGTAATATGAAACAGCTGGTATCCCAAATACTCTATCAGCATAAATTTCTGCTAAAACATTTGTAAAGAATTCTCGTTTTGTTATACAAGGAAATTAGCATAATGGAAAATCATTGTTAGAGTCAAAACATTAGAGATGTGGCTAATCCTAGTAAGGTTTTACACTCTATTCCCCCAATTCAGAGTTCTTTGCAATTACTGTTATATTCCCTCCTATGTTCCTAGAGCAAACATTTTATAATCTCTGTTATAAAACATGAATCTAGAACTAGTTTCTTCCAGACAACAGTTACTATCTCATTTTTAGTTAAAAATCACCACCATCAACCTTATCCTTACTAATAGGTCTTTGAAGTTCTCCCTTTACCATCCCCATTGCCTCCTCATCTGTGAGAACTCATCATCTCTTGCTTGGACTATTGCAACAGACTTCTCATTAGAATCCTTCCCATCAGTCTCTACACCAGTCCGTCCTCCGCATTGTCATCACACTTTATAAAAAAGGAAAACCAATTGTTACTTCTCTGCTTTGAAATGCTTCTTGTTGCTCCATGGGAAAAAATTATAATGTGTAAAAATTCTCCCTTTCCATGTTTCACTCTTGCTCCACCCTTTCCACTTCGCCTCTTCCGTGACAACGGAATTTCTCATTGTTCCTTGGACCTGTGAGCCCCTGTCACAATTGTGCTCTTTTGGGCAGGTTTTTTTCCACCTAGGCCTTTCTCTTGATTTTTTAGCCCAGCAGACACTTAGTTATCTTTGAAGACCATCTTCAAAGTCACTTTATGGAAGTTACTCCTGGCAGAATTAGTGCTCATATCCTCTAAATTCCCACAGCCCTTAAATATTTCTGAAGGGCAGAAGTTTTAAATTGCAGCAAGGTCTAGTTTATCCAATTTTCCTTTTATGATTTGCGCTTTTTGTATCCTAAGAAATCTTCGCCTAGCCCATAGTCACAAAAATTTTCTCCTGTTTTCTTCTAGGAATTTTAGAATTTTGCATTTTACATTTAAGTCTAGGGTCCCTTTTGATTTTTTTTTTTTTTTTTTTTGGTATAAGATATGTGGTATGGGTTGAAGTTAATTTTTTTGCACATAGAAGTCCAGCTTTTCCAACACATTTGTTGAAAAGACAGTCCTTTCTCCATTGAGTGCTTTTTGCACCTTTGTCAAAAATTAATTGTATGAATTCATATTTGTGTGAATCTATTTCTGGACTCTCAATTCTATCACATTGATCTATGTGTTTATGCTTTCACCAGTACCACACTGTCTTAATTCCTAGAGCTTTACAGTAAATCTTGAATGAAATAAGGCAGTGTGAGTCTTCCAAATTTGTTCTTTTTCAAAATTGTTTTGCCTATTCTAGTTCCTTTCCATTTCCATTTAAATGTTCAAGTCAGCTGTTGGTATCTACAAAAAAATCCTTCTGGGATTTTGATTTCCTTGAATCTGTGGCAATTTGAGGAACACTAAACTGTTAACAATATATTGAGCCTTAATTCATGCACACATTTGATTTCTCTCACTAGTCTTGTGTAGTTTTTGGCATATAGATCCTGCTTTGTTAGATTTATTCCTAAGTTTTTTGGGGTGCTATTTATTGTAAGTGACACTTTCTAAAATTTTCAGATTCCAATTATGCATTAGTAGATTATAAAAATAGTTATTTTTTATACGTTGATCTTAAATCCGCACAACTGATTTATTTTAAGACTTTTTAAATGGGAATTCCCTGGCGGTCTAGTGGTTGGGACTCCACAATTCCACTGCAGGGGGCACAGGTTCGATCCCTGGTTGGGAAACTAGGATCCCGTAAGCCATGTGGCACGGCCAAAAAAAAAAAATGGTTTTTAAAAATTAGATTCCGTAGGATTTTCTATGTAGAAAATGATGTCATCTGCAAATAAGGATAGTTTTATTTCTTCTTTTCCAGTCTAATGCCTTTTTCATTCCTGTCTTAATATACAGGACTTCCTATACAATGTTTAATAAGAGTGCTGAGTGTGGACATCCTGAACATGTTCTTGATCTTTGGGAGAAAGAAATCAGTCTTTCACCATTAACTATGATGTTCACTGTAGGTTTTTGTAGATGCCTTTTTTTATTGCATTAAAGAAGTTCCTTATATTTTATAGTTTGCCAACAGTTTTTATAATGAATGGAGGTTGAATTTTGTCAAATGCTTTTTCTTCATCTATTTAAATGATCATGTAGTTTTCTTCTGTAGTCTGTCAGTATGGTGAATTACATTGATTGATTGTTAAATATATCTGTGGCCTTGCATTCTCAGGATAAACTCCACTGACTGATATATTATCTCATTTATACATTGATGGATTCAGTTTTCTAATTTTTTTGTATCTGTGTTCACAATGAATATTAGTCTGTAGTATTCTTTTTGTAATGCCTTTGTCTGGTTTTGGTATCTGGTTATTGCTGACCTCATAAGTGAGTTGGGGAGTATTCCCTTCTTCTCTGTTTTCTGCAAGCGATTGGGTAGTATTGTTTCTTCCCCAAATGTTTGGTTGAATTTGCTAGTGAAACCATCTGGACCTGGAGTTTTCTATGAATTAAATTTCTCTGACAGAACTATTCAACTAGTCTGTTTCTTCTTGACTGTGTTTTGTATCTTTGAAGGAATTGGTCCATTTCATTAAGTTGTCAAATTTATGAATATAGAGTTGTTAGTAGCATTTCCTCATTATCTTTTTAATTTCTGTAGGTCTTGTAGTGATTCCCACTCTTACAGTCTTTTTTTTTAAAATAAAATATGGCCTTTTTTTAAAAAAAATTATTTATTTATTTTTGGCTGCACTGGGTCTTTGTTGGTGCACGTGGGCTTTCTCTAGTTGCAGCGAGTTGGGGGCTACTCTTCACTGCGGTGTGTGGGCTTCTCATTGCAGTGGCTTCTTGTGTTGCGGAGCATGGGCTCTGGGTATGCGGGCTTCGGTAGTTGTGGCACGCAGGCTCAGTAGTTGTAGCACATGGGTCCCACTCTTACAGTCTTGATGTTGGTCATTTGTATCTTCTCTCTTCATCTTCGTTAGTCTGGATAGAAGTTTATTAATTTTATTGATCTCTTCAAAAGACCAGCTTTTAGTTTCATCGATTTTTCTCCTTTGTTGACAGTTTCACTGATTTCTGCTATTTTCATTAATTCCTTTTTCTGTTTGATTTTGGTTTATTGTGTGCTAGTATTTTTTTTTCTAGTTTCATATGGTAGAAGCCTAAATTGCTGATTTCAGACCTCTATTCTTTTCTGCTTTAAGCATTTAATGTTACAAACTTCTCTCTAAGTCCTGCTTTAGCTATATCCCACAGATTTTATTTTTATTATTTGTTTTTATTTTCTTTTGTTCTAAAAGTTTTAAAAATTCCACTTGGTGCTTTCTTTTTGATCTATGAGTTATTTAGAATCATATTTTAAGATATTCAGATATTTGGGAATTTTCCAGACATCTGTCCTTTATTGATTTCTACTTTGTGTAATTTCAATTCTTTAAAAATTTTAAGGTTAGCTTTATAGCCCAGAATATGGTTGATCTTGATAAATGTTCCAGTGCACTTTAAAAGAATGTGTATTCTGCTGTTGTGTGGATTGTTGTATAAATGTCAATTAGATCAAGTTGGTTGTTAGTGCTGTTCAGATTCTTCTCCTTGCTGGTTATCTGTTTACTTGTTCTGTCAATTACTGCGAGAGGATTTCCAAAGCTTCCAAGTATGCTTGTAGATTTGTCTGTTTTGCTTTTCATTTCTATCTGTTATTGCTTTGTGTATTTTGACCTCTGTTTTTAGATATGTACACAGTTAGGATTGTTAAGTCTTAGCGAATTGACCCTTTTATCAGTATATAATATCCTTCTTTTTCCTTGGTAATAATCTTTATTCTGAAGTCTACTTTGTCTGTTATCAATGTAGCCACTCCAGGTTTCTTTTGATGAATTGCATGTATATCTTTTTCCATCCTTTACCTTTAACCTATCTGTGACGTTATATTTAATGTGGGTATTTTGTAGACAGTATATAGTTCAGTTTTGTCTTTTTTAAAAAAACTCTAATCTCATAATCTCTCTTTCAGCTAGAATGTTTAGACCATTTACATTTAATGTAATTATTGATATAGTTCAATCTTCCATTTTATCGTTTTCTGTTTCCCCCCTTTTTTGTTCCTGTCTCCTCTTTCCTGTCTTTAAAAAAAAAATTATTTGAACTTTTTTACTATTTTATTTTAAAATTTATCTCTCTTTTTTTTTGGCTGTATCCTTTTGTATTATGTTTTTAGTGGTTGACATAGTGATTACAATCCACTTAGTTAATATTTTTGCTACTTAAAATGTAAAAACCTAAAAACCATAGAGATCTCTTTACCCTTGCCCTTATGTTATATATATTTCTCCTATATATTACCTCTACATATATTGAAAACCCTGATAGAGAAGTAATTTTTGCTTTCAACAGTCATATATATTCTAAATAACTTAACAGGAGCAGAATAGTCTATTGTATTTACCCAGATATTTATAATTGCTGTTGCACTTCCTTTATTCCTGATGTTCCAGGTTTCCCTCTGGTATCATTTCCTTTCAGCACAAAGAAGTTTTCCATTTTTAAGACTTTTTCTTTGATTTTCAGGATTGTAATTATTTGTCTGGATAAGGTTTATCCTGTTTGGAGTTCATTGAGCTTTTTGAATCTATAAAATGTATCTCTTTTTCCAAATTAGAGAAGTTTGGGGACGTTATTTTTTTCTGCACCAATCTCTCTCCTATGGGACTCCAATGACATAAATGTAAAATATTTTTATATTGTTACTCAGGTTCCTGAGGTTCTGTTTATTTCTTTTTCAATCTTTTTTCCCCCTCTGTTCTTCAGATTGTATAATTTCTATTGGTCTGTCTTCAAGTTCATTGACTTTTTTGCCTTCTCAATTCTGCTACTGAGCCTATCCAGTGAATTTTTTATTTCAGATATTTTTTTCAATTCTAAAATTTATTTTTGGTTCTTTTTTCTAGTTCCAATGTCTCTGCTGAGAACTTAACATATTTCCATTCATTTCAAAAGTATGTTCACCTTACCCCAGGGAGCCATGGTTATGATAGCTGCCTTCAAGTCTTTGATAATTTTAACATCTGAGTCACCTTAGAGTGGCATCTGCCAATTATCTTTTCCCTTTGAAGTTTGGTCACATTTTTCTGGTTCTTAATATATTGAGCAGTCTTGGATTATATCCTGGACATTTTGAGTACAATACTGTAAGACTCTGGGTTCTATTAAAATCCTCTGCAGAATGTTGATTTGTTTTGTTTTAGCAGGCAGTCAGACCATAAGTTCTGTCTCATCTTTGAGTGATGGTCTGAAGTTAGTTCAGTTTTCAAAGCCTTTGCTCTGGTGCTTTGGATCTGTCGGAGCAGTTAGTCTGGAACTTGGGTGGATGGTAGACTGTTATAGTTTAGATCTCAAAGACTTTGCTATACTAGTTTGGGTATATTCTGCATATGTGCAGTTTAGGCATGAAACTAAGATTTGTGTAGGTTCATGCACAGAACTAGAGGATACCACTCTCCAGTTCTCTCTTCCCTGGGAATTTCCCTACATGCCCAGCTCTCAGGGTTCCCTTTCCCAGACATTTGGCTAGAAATCTGGAATTTTCCTTGGATTTTTTTTAGCTGCTTATGCTTTAACACAATTCTGTACAACTAGGACTGCCCTTGGGGCAGCACACTGAGAGAAGAGAAAAAAGGACAGGGAATCCTCCTACATGTTTTTCCCCAACTTTATTGAGATATAATTGACATACAGCATTTTCTACTCTCTTCATGCCATAGGAGCCCATGCCCCATCCAGGTGCCTCTGGTACACCAAAAAGACAGGTCTTCTGTTCGGGTTTAAGATGTCAGGTTTACTGCCTTTGCGTTGCAGCTCTGTGACTTGGGTTGCCCTTGGGGCAGGGCTGGGAGAGAGAAAGAGAAGAAAAAAGAAATGACAGTGGCCCCCCACATTCTTACTTCGCATGGGGCTCCTTTCCCCACTCCTCTATCCAGAAAGACAGATTTTCTTGGAGTTTTTGTTGTCTGTGTCCTGTGTAGTTCTGCGTAAGGGCCACCCTCTAGTCAATGCTAGGTGATAAGAGAGGAAGGAAAGTGAGGAAACACCTCTATATAAAGATTATTTCAGTTTGGGCTTCCCTCCCCAGTCTGCCTGCAGTTACTAACTTTGCAGAGTCTTCAGGTAGTTGCATTTTATGTTTTGTCCAGAGTTTTTATTTGTAATAAGTAGGTCTAGTGGACTTAACTTCATCTTGGTTGGCACCAGAAGCCTTTCATGAATTTTTAAAAATTTGTCTTACAGGTTACAGTCGTTATTTCTGATGCTCAAACTGTCCTGTAATGGGCCGGTAGGAGCCCCTTCAGTGTTTTGAGATTTTGATTGTGATTACATTGAATTCATAAATTAATTTTAAGGGAGAATTGTTAATCTTTACAATATTGTCTTCTCATCCACTTATGGAATGTAGTGTTTTTCTACTTATTCAGATCTTATTTTATGTCTTTTAATATCTTATCATTTTTTTCCACATAGATATTCTATATTATAGTATCTAAAAAATACTAGTTTTACTAGTATTTTAAATATTATTTTCCCCATAGTGTTCTCTCATTGGTTACTGATAATATATGGCAATGATTGATTTCTGTGTCTCCATCATGTGTTTGGCATTTTTGTTGCACTTCTATTTTAACAGTTTTTCCACCTGATTCTCTTGCCCTCTTAAGTAGATGATTATATCTTCTAAAAATAATGGTAATTTATGTTTCTTTTTTTTTTTTTTTTTTTGGTAACTTATCTTACTGGCTCAGGCCTCTGTTGTTTAATAATTGCAATGATAGCAAGCATCCTGGCCTTCTTCTTGATATTTAGTAAAATATGTAGTGTTTGACTATGAAATATATTTGTCAGTTTCTAGTATACCATACTCTTTAAGAAGATATCCTTATGTTTTGAAGTTCTTAAGATTATTTTAAAATTAACAATGAGCATTGAATTTTTTTTTTTTTAACATCTTTATTGGGGTATAATTGCTTTACAATGGTGTGTTAGTGAGCATTGAATTTTGTCAGATGCCTTTTTGAGCTGGTTCTGATAAATCTGCTTTCTTTTACCCCCACATTCATCTATTACTTGATTTCTTAATGCTAAACCTCTTTTTAAAAATTTCTACCATGAACTCTGCTTGGTCATGATGAATTGCTTTAGTCCACTGTAAGATTTAAGTTGCTAGTATTTTATTTGGGATTTTTAGACCTAGATTCATAAATGAAGTGAATGTATCGTACTTTTTGTCTTAATCTTGTTCATTTTTGTATTCAGGAATATGCTGACCTTACAAATTGAATTAGGAAAGTTTTTATATTTGTTTAAATTTTAAAAAGCTTATTATATATAATTGGGATTTCTAAGAATATATCTAGAACTCTCTAGTTTTTTCCTGATAGTTTGATCTATCTGGGCCAATTTAAGAATGGCATATTTTCTAGAAAATCATCTCTTTCATTTAGATTTTAAAATTTGTTGTTATAAAGTTGTATATACTATTACCTCATAAGTTTGTAGTCTCCTCTGTTTCTGTAGGTATGTTCTTTCTTGTTCCAGCTGATTATTTGAATCTTTTTCCTTATCAATCTATGGAAGATTTGCCTATTTAATGGTTCCTTTCAAAGAACCAATGTACTTTTCTTTTTTTTTTTCCTCTTATCATTTTTTACTCACTTTTTCTTAATTTCTGCTTTTATCAGTTCTTTTTCCCTATCTTCCCTGGGTTGAATATTCTCTTTCTGGCTAGTTTGTTATTTGTTTGCTGTCTAATGAATGGCATTAAAGTTGTATGTTTCCTTTTTTTTTTCACTACACTCTGGCTGTATTCCTCTGGTTTCAATTTTTAATGCTCTCACTGTCCTTTCTAAATGGTTTGTCGTTTCATTTGATTTCCTTTTAACCCAAGAGTTATTAAGAATAGTGGGGTCTTGCCTGTTTCCCAGTAGGTTTTTGGTTTTTTGGTTGTTTTTGGTATTCCTTTAATACTAACTTATGGCCCTGTTGTATAGTGGTCAAAGGAATATGGCTTAAGTAATGTCTACATTTTGAAATTTGTGGAAATTTTGTTACTAGCTTGGTAAATGGTCAATTTTTATAAATATCCCATGAGTACCAAGTGCTAATAGATTTTATTTGTAATATTGTTCAAGTCCTTTATATCTTTTTATTTTTTGTGTAATGTAATAAATGATATTAGGTTATTTAACAAAATGTATATGTACATGTTGCAAGTAAATGATAGGTCTGGAATTTGCCTTAAACTATCCCAGCAAATATAAAAGAGGTGACAGAAAGATAAATTTATCAAAATGTTTGTGGTTGTTACAGTTGGGTTATGGTATCTGAGGGTTTGTATAGTCTTATGTATGTTTTAAATCTTTAATAAAAAGGTTTTTTAAAATCCTCCCTATCCTTATTTGTTTTTAGATTGCTTCATCTGTTGATTACTGAAAAGGGTGTGTTAAAGTATCCAACTATGTTTTATTGTTTTTCTAATACTGTGTAGTTGTTTTGAATCCGTGTAATTGGGTGTTTGAAATTTTACTACAGTTAAATTTCCTTTTATCATAATAAAATCTCTTTTTCACATTTAATTTCCCATTTTGGTTTTTTAATATTGCCATACTAATCTTATTGTTAGCATTTTTAGTATATTTTCCATATCTCTTCTTTCAGAACATTTTTTTCTTGTGAGATATAACTCACATATGGAAATATGATACACATAAGAAAAACACACAGAAAATTCCCATAAATTTGAAAATGCAGATATTAGTTAAGACATATTCCCTGACCACAATGTAGTAATTTCATAAAAAAATAGCAGAAAGGAAAAAAGAGATAAATAAAAGTAAGTTTTTCTTTCTAAAACTTCTAAATAACTTCTGCTAACTTCTAAATAACTCACGGCTTTAAAAGGAAACCAAAGCTGAAATGACAACTCACTTAGGACAGTGGAGCATCATATTTTGGAACCAAGGGGATGTGCCAGGAATGTGTGGGGCAAAGAAGAAAATTTATGGTGTTAAATGCTACTCGTTAGAAAGCAAGAAAGTTCAAAAATAAATTGAGTGTTAAAGTAAATCCAGCTCATAATCTGTAGAACTAACCACTGTCTGAGTTGGATGGTAATCACCTCCTTGCTTTTCTTTTATAAATTTTACCACCTGTGTATGTATCCCTGTACTTTTGTTTGGCCCATTTTAAAACTTCTCATAAAGAGCATCATACAGTATTGATAAGTTTTTCCTTCCGCTAATTTGGAAGCTATTCTTTTTATAAAATATTTCCTTAACTTTTTATTATGGAAATTTCAAACATAAAGTTACAAAGGTTGGTATAATTAAACCGATCTATGAATCACTCAGTTTCAGTAATCATCAATACATGGTCAGTCTTATTTCATTCTTATCTTTACCTACCCTCTCACCCCCACCCCCACCCCCGATGATTTTGATGAAATACTTCTGTTCTTTACCTGGAGATAATAGGGATTACAATATGCATTTTCACTTTCTCAAAATCCATTAGTATCTTACTCCCCTCCCAAATAACATAAAGACTCTGAGCACTAAAACTCCATTTTATCCCCTCCTAACTTTAATGTTACCATGTATTTTAATATTTGCGTTTTTTTCTTTCTGGCCACGCCACGTGGCTTGTGGAATCTTAGTTCCCCAACCAGGAATCAAACCCTGTCTCCCGGCAGTAGAGGTGCGGAGTCCTAACCACTGGACCACCAGGGAATTCCCCCACGTATTTTAATTCTATCCTATTAATACTCAACAAGAAATAGTGTATTAAATAGTCAGTGTTTGCTTAGGTTTATTTATAGATTTACCATATTGCCCTCCATTCTTTCTTGCACCTCACATCTCCTTGGGATGACAAACTTATGACTAAAGCATGTCCCTTGCAGTTTCTTTTTCTGAGGGTCTGCTGGTGGCCGTATCTCTGTTTTTGTTCATAGATAGCTATGTGATTTGTTTTGCCATGTAACTTAGAGTGTATTTTCAAAATTCAGTGACATTGCTATAATAAAATCCCTTTTATTTCTTCATTCATCCATTATTTATAAGAACAATGTTTCCCAGTTCCTTTATCAATAAAAATGAAGAACAGAAATAAAATTGGTTGTAAAACCTATCTCAATAAGTAATATTCTCCCATGAGTCCATAAACGAGTAAGTTTTAAATGCCACATCGACTCAAAAGAAGCATTCTTTTTACATTTACATTTGTTTTACATTAAATTTGAAAAAATATTAATTTAGATCTACGGTATTATAATGTGTTATAAGTATTATAATGTTAGAAGTGTTTAATATATAGAGCCTTCTGGTCACAAGACATAAAAAATTGATTTCCATTTATATACATTTTTGAGGCAGAAAGTATGATGTTTAGTTATAGTAGCATAAAAATATATTACATTAGGATAAAATTCTGTGATCTAATCTTGAATGATTAGATTATTTTCCCATTGTTATTGAGATATGATTGATGTACAAACTGTATAAGTTCAAGATATACAGCACAGTGACTTGATAATTAGATTATTCATTTGTATTTCCTCAACAGGCCTCTCCCTTTGATTGGGAGGAGTCATATAAATATATGAGGATAGTTTTAATTTGGGATACAGATCAGGTAGGCTGGCTGGTGACAGCTATTAGACCACCACCCCCCCCCCAGCCCCTCCTCCCCCCTAGTTAGCTAGAATAAGGGAGAGATGTACTCTAGTTGCCAAGCACTGTAGTTCACTCATTTCCCTTGCCTATCTGCTTTTCCATTTTCTTTTGTGTTTCATAGGTCTGGATTTGTGTTGGGCTCTGCTTTGATTCCCTCTCAACCCCTCCTGTAGGCAGGTAGAGTTCACTTTCTTCAGGGAACAGTTTTTACATTTTGGCCTGTGATCAAGCCACCCCTGCTGCCTACAGCTCAGCATAAGCAAGGGGATCACTGCCCTTCCTGTTTTATTTACTTATTATTGTATATGTTATTATTTTAGTTCATCAGCACTACTCAAAATTACTGCTGCAGTGCTACATGTTCTTTATATTTGTTTCTCAGCCTGGAGCTTCTCTATCAGCTCTAGGCTTCAAAGTCCTTTTTTAACAGCTTTGTTAAATTATAATTCACATATCATAACATCCACCCATTTAAAGTGTACAATTCAGTGGGTTTGTAGAGTTGTATAACCATGACCACAATCTAATTTTAGAATATTTTCATTATCCAAAAAGAAACCCATTATTAGTCAGTCTCCACACCCACGCTCACACCCCATGATAGGCAACCACTAATCTATCCTCGCTATAGATTTGCCCTTTTTTGGACATTTCATGTAAAAGAAATCATATAATATTTGACCTTTTGTGACTAGCTTCTTTCATTTAATGTAATGTTTTCAGTGTTTATTCATGTTGTAGAATATATCAGTACTTCATTCCTTTTTATTCCCTAATAATGTGGATATACCACATTTTGTGTATCCATTCATCAGCTGATGGACATTTGGGTGTTTTCCACTTTTTGGCCATTAGGAATAATGCTGCTGTCAACATTCATATACAGGTATTTGTGTAGATTTATTAGAAGGTGGAGTTTAGAAGTGGAATTCCTTGGTTATATGCTTAACATTTTGAGGAATGGCCGAGCTATTTTCCATAGTGGCTGTACCATTTTACATTCTCTCCAGCAAGGTACAAGGGTTCTAGTTTCTCCTCACGCCTGCTAGCATGTTATTGCCTGTATTTTTTGTAGCCATCCTAATAGCTGTGAGATTGCAATTATCTACTGAATTTACATTGAGCTAATGACTTATAGTGTTGAATGGCCTTTCATGTGCTTATTGACAATTTTTATATCTTCTTTGGACAAATAGGTCCCTTGCTCACTTTTTTTTTTTAATAAATTTTATTTATTTATTTAGGCTGTGTTGGGTCTTTGCTGCTGCACGCAGGCTATCTCTAGTTGCGGTGAGTGGGAGCTACTCTTCGTTGCGGTGTATGGGCTTCTCATTGCGGTGGCTTCTCGTTGTGGAGCATGGGCTCTAGGCCCACGGGCTTCAGTAGCTGTGGCACGTGG
This sequence comes from Tursiops truncatus, assembly GCF_011762595.2. Taxonomy (NCBI): domain Eukaryota; kingdom Metazoa; phylum Chordata; class Mammalia; order Artiodactyla; family Delphinidae; genus Tursiops; species Tursiops truncatus. Next base: position 83,032,157 of record NC_047041.1, read on the forward strand.
GCTCAGTAGTTTTGGCACACGGGCCCTAGAGCACAGGCTCAGTAGCTGTGGTGCACGGGCTTAGTTGCTCTGCAGCATGTGGGATCTTCCCGGACCAGGGTTCAAACTCGTGTCCCCTGCATTGGCAGGTGGGTTCTTAACCACTGTGCCACCAGGGAGGCCCTTGCTCACTTTTTAAATTGGGTTATTTGTCTTTTTTATTATTGAGGTGTAAGAGTTCTTTATATATCCTGGATACAAATCTCTAGCAAGGACATGATTTGCAAGCAGTGTTTCCCATTCTGTAGGTTATCTTTCAACTTTTGTGATGGCATCAATTGCAGCACAAGTTTTAAATTTTGATGAAGTCCAGCTTATTTCTTTCTTTTGTTACATGTAGGGTCATGAAAATTTATACCTATTTTTCTTCTAAGAGTTTCATGATTTTAACTTTCACATTTATGTCTATGATCCACTTTCAGTTAATTTTTGTATATGGTGTGAGGTAGACATCCAACTTTATTCTTCATTCCTATCTAGTTGTCCCAGCACCATTTGTTAAAAAGCTTTTTCATTTTTCCCCCATTGAATGGTTTTGGCACCCTTGTTGAAAATCATTTCACCATAAATACAGAGTTTATTTCTGGACTTTAATTCTACTCTCTTGATCTATATGTCAATCCTTACGCCACCATCACACTGTCTTAATTACTAAAGCTTTGTGGTAAAGTTTTGAAATTTCTGAAATGTGAGTCTTCCAACTTTATTCTTTGCAGGATTTCTTTTGGCTGTTCTGGCTCTCTTGCATTTCCATATGAATTTTAGGAATAGTTTGTCAGCTTCTGCCAAAAATGCAGCTAGGATTTTTATAGGGATTATGCCGATTCTTTTTTTTTTTGGCTGCACCACACAGCATATAGAATCTTAGTTCCCTGGCCAGGGATCAAACCCACACCCCCTACAGTGGGGGTGGAAGCGTGGAGTCTTAACCACTGGACCGACAGGGTAGTCCTTGATTCTTTTAATCAGTTTGGGAGTTTGCCATCTTTACAACGTTGACATTTCCTATCCATGAGCACAGGATGTTTCTCCACTTATTTAGACCTTTAATTCTTTCAACAATGTTTATAGGTCTCAGAATATAAACTTTGTACTTCTTTCATTAAATTTATTCCTAAATAGTTTCTTCTTTTTGATGATATTATAAATGGAATTTTGTTCTAAATTTGTTTTTGGATGGCTCATTGCAAGCATTTCGAAATACAATTGATTTTTATATATTTATCTTATGCCCTGCAAACTTGCTAAATTTATTTATTCTAATAGTTTTTTAGTGGATTCCTTAGGATTTTCTGTATACAAGATCATTTCATCTGCAGATACAGTTTTATTTCTTCAGACATCCTTCTTAGGGGGAAGCATCTCATTTTTTACCGTTAAGTATGATGTTAACTGTGGGTTTTTTGTAGATGGCCTTTATCAGGTTGAAGAAGTTCCCTTCTATTTTTAGGTTCTTGAGTGTTTTTATCATGCAAGTGTTTAAATTCATGATACTGAATTTTGCCAAATGCTTTTTCTGTACCTATTCTGATGATCCTGTGGTTTTGTCCTTTATTATATTAATATGGTGATAGATTGATTTTCAGCTGTTAAAACCAAGCATGCATTCCTAGGATAAAAGCCACTTGGTTATGATGTATAATTCTTTTCAGTGTTGGTATATTTGCTCATATTTTGCTGAAGGTTTTTGTGTTTGTATTCATAAGGGATACTGGTTTTTTAGTGGATTAGTTTTTTAGTTTTTTAGTGGATTCCTTAGGATTTTCTGTATACAAGATCATTTCATCTGCAGATACAGTTTTATTTCTTCAGACATCCTTCTTAGGGGGAAGCATCTCATTTTTTACCGTTAAGTATGATGTTAACTGTGGGTTTTTTGTAGATGGCCTTTATCAGGTTGAAGAAGTTCCCTTCTATTTTTAGGTTCTTGAGTGTTTTTATCATGCAAGTGTTTAAATTCATGATACTGAATTTTGCCAAATGCTTTTTCTGTACCTATTCTGATGATCCTGTGGTTTTGTCCTTTATTATATTAATATGGTGATAGATTGATTTTCAGCTGTTAAAACCAAGCATGCATTCCTAGGATAAAAGCCACTTGGTTATGATGTATAATTCTTTTCAGTGTTGGTATATTTGCTCATATTTTGCTGAAGGTTTTTGTGTTTGTATTCATAAGGGATACTGGTCTGTAGTTTTTTCATGATATTTTTGTCTGGTTTAGGTATTGGAATAATACTGGCCTTGAATGAGTTGGGAAGTGTTTCCTCTGATTTCTTAGAGTTTATAATGGATTGGTATTAATTCTCACTTAACTGTTGATAGAACCCATGTGTACCCATTTGGGTCTGTGCTCATCTTTGTGGGATGTTCTTAATTTGTTTTATTCCCTTGTTATTGGTCTCTTCAGATGTTCTCTTTCTCCTTGAGTTCTTTTGGTAGTTTGTGTCTTTCTAGGAATTTGTCCATTTCATCTAAGTTATTTGTTAGCATACAGTTTTTCATAACATTACTTTATAATCCTTTTTATTTCGGTAGCTTCTACTGCTATTTCAAAGTATTTGGGAGGTGCTGTTTTTGTTTTCCACGTCCAATCAGCTTTTCTTCTAGGAATTCACAGTTTCAGCTGGCTGACCCTTCCTTGTCTTGCATCACTTTTTTGTCTCTATTCTTTTAAATATATTTTTGTGCTAAATACTTAAGTGGAAGTAGGGAGTTTAGGTCGATGGAGGTTCTGTCTAATTGTCATCCAGATGTAATTCTCACCACTTTGGTTCTTGGAAGTTAACAACCATTCTTTAATTTCATTGTTTCAAACAATTTGATGGCAAAAATAATAAGGTCTTTCTTTGTAAACTGTTCAGATTTTACTCAAAGCAAGTAAATGTTTAATAATTTGTATTACTAATTTGCATTTGCTTGATCTAGTTTCAGAAGCCCTACAGGTGGCAACTACTAGTCCAACTGCCAATACTACTGGTACTGCTACTACTTCCTCCACCACTGTGGGTGCAGTTAAGCAAGAACCTCTCTACTCTACTTCATCTGCAGTAAATATCCTGGAAAATATAAACTCTGCAGAACCCCCAAAGTCCATCGAACATGATGGTCTTCCTTCAGACCAGTTTGCAAAAGGACAGGACACTGTTGCCATAGAAGGTTTTACAGATGAGGAGAACACAGAAAGTGGAGGAGAAGGCCAATACAGAGAGCGTGATGAATTTGTGGTAAAGATAGAAGACATAGAGACTTTTAAGGTGATGTGAATGTTCACAGGTATAAAGGTCATAGCTTAATGGGCGTGCCCTATGGTAGCCTTCATGATGACTTTTAATACCATGCATCTAGCCTGAATTGTGAAAAGTTATATTTTTATAATTCTGTTGTCATAATTGTTAAATAATGAAATCAAACTAGAGATGTCAGGTATTTTGAAAAGGAAAATAGCTTAAAATAATTTTAACTCATCTCTGAGTCTTGTGTATTTCTGACTGGTCAGTATATTGCATTTAGCTACTAGTAATTAGAGCAGTTTTGAAATGTTAATTTTTTCAAAGCTTCCAAGTCATTTGTATTATTAGAAGTTTGGAGAAAATGGTTATTTATCTAACTTAAAAGTTTAAAGAAAATAACAGGAATACAATGTAAAAGTAGAATTAGACTTTTTTCAAATTGCAGAATGTTATAATTTCATATAAGAAATTTTTAGCAGTGTTTAAGAAAACTTATTTTGGGGTTTTTGTTTGCTTGCTTTTGATTTTATTTTTTAATTGGGGTGGAGAGAAATGGTATTAAAAATACAATGAAGAACATAATATTTAAATTATCCATATTCCTTCCATTCACAATTAACTATTGTTAATATTTTAGCATATTTGTTTCTGGTCTTTTTGAATATATACATACTGTTATAACATTGCATAAATAATGTATGACAGTATCATTAGTGGAAAACTTTCCAATAGCTATACAAAAGGGTAATGGGTTACTTTGCATGTTTTTGCTCCCTGTTTCTGGAAGAATTTAAGCAGAGATTGAATAGCTCACTTAAAAGAATTACTGCAAAAGTTCAGCTAGGTAAAAGATAAAAGGTTGAGCTAGGTAGGTCTTCAAGATTCCTTTCAGCTCTAAGATTCTATAAATCTAGAATATGTTGCTAGTTTCTATAAATGTTGTTAATACTTCTTATTACAGGAGGCTTTAAAAGCAGGAAAAGAACCCCCAGCTATTTGGAAAGTACAAAAAGCTTTATTACAGAAGTTTGTTCCTGAAATTCGAGATGGGCAAAGAGAATTTGCTGCTACAAATAGTGTAAGTAAAATGCTTGTTTACATTAACCTTCCTATTTTTTGACAGTGATCCTGGGTAAAATACAGAATGATGTAAATTTAAATGTATTGTTTAATGTATGTATATTGAGCATTTCTGAGATAAAATATTAAAATTGAACTACAGAGTATATGATACTGATTTTAAAATAAAATTAATGTCTAAATACCAGCTACTTAAATTGCTTAACTTTTTATTTTTTAAATAAAAGAAAGGAATTAGTGTTAGTCTGTGAAGAATTCAGATGGACTCAGAGACTCTTATATTGATTGTTCTGCCAGAGTCAGATATCCTGATTTACCAAGAAGACTTACAGAATTATTTTCTACCTAAGTAGTTGTTTCATAGCCCTGAGTAAGTGGGCATCTGATGATTAGCCAAATAAGATTGCATCTATAGATGGGCTTGCAGTTAAGAGTGAGGCTGGAATCAGTTTTACTGAGGGTACAACTAGCCTGACCAGAGCTGCATTTTGAAAAACTTGAAGGATGGCTCTGTGACAGTCTATCAAGACAACAAAGTAATATTTTATGTACAGAATGTACAATTATGTAATTCAAAGTGTTTCTTTCCTTAGTACCTTGGATATTTTGGAGATGCAAAGAGTAAATACAAAAGGATATATGTGAAGTTCATTGAAAACACTAACAAAAAGGAGTATGTCAGAGTGTGTTCCAAAAAGCCACGAAATAAGCCTTCACAAACTATCAGGTATTTATTATTTTATGTAATATGTTTGTAGTAATTATTGGAAGGCTTATTATTGGCAATGTCTTGTACAAAGAATTACATAAATTAAAGAGGCTGATTTTTTTTTCCATTATGTACAAGTCTGAAAATTCAGTGCCTGATGTAATAAGTGATTCTTTTTGAAGTAATGAGACAGGAACTGTAAAGCCCATGGCTATCATGGTGGGATGGGTACCCTTTTCTTCCGAGTCCTTTTGGTGTCACCCTAGTATAGTGAAAAAAATTGGATTTACAGTCTAAAGGTTTGAATCCATCTTTTTGTGACCTAGATTAAGATAACCTTTCTAGGGACTTCCCTGGTGGGCCAGCGGTTAAGACTCCACGCTTCCACTGCAGAGGGCCCAGGTTCGATCCCTGGTCGGGGAACTAAGATCCCACGTGCAGTGTGGCCAAAAACAAAGAAGAAAGAAAAAAAAGATAACCTTTCTAAGCCCTCTTTTTTATCCATAAATAAAGTGAAAATAATAACAGAATGTCAAATTTAAAATGAAAAAACATTGAGCCTGTACATTACAAGTACAGTAAAAAAACATTGAGCCTGCACATTACAAGTGCAGTAGAATTGTCGTCATGGATCAGTGTGGCTCTGGGTTGTGTGGAGCGTGAATTTGGAAAATTCCCTTTGATCTCTGTGGGAAAGGGGGTGTGAACCTTGATACTCTCAATCTAGTGCTAGGAAGATCTCGTTTAATGAAGATTCCAACGTATTGGACACAGCCCACCTTATTTTTATGATGCAATTTTATCCACTCCCTCAAATCTCCAGAACTAGTATATAGCACATCTTATTGAGGGGCTCTAGAACAGGTGCAGTTGGGATTCCACATCAAAACCTGGCACCACCAGAGCCTGTGAGAGTTTCTGATCTGACTGTAAGTCCATTGATCATCTGCCGTGTACAGCCTCATAGTCAGGAAAATGAATTTACAAAGGGAAAGGAAGAGTGGAGGGAGAGAGAGAAATAGGGATGGAATTAATATAGTCCCTTATTAACTGAATATTGAATGTCAGTGGTTAAAGAGTATATTACAAGAGACTTTTGGAGGAATCACCATTGGAGATGTGTAGGACTTAGACTTTATTTTGGAGATACTGGTGAGATAAATAAACTTTTCTTCACCAGTGTTTCTCGGGTTTTTGTCTATTTTATTTTATTTATTTTTGGCTGCATCACACGGCATGTGGGATCTTAGTTCTCTGACCAGGGATCAAACCCACACCCCCGCCTACAGTGGAAGCGCAGAGTCTTAACCACTGGACCGCCGGGAAAATCCCTCGTCTAATTTATTTTAATTTGACAAGATTTCAGTGCATTAATGAAGTCTGTTTGTAACATTGCAGAACTGTTCAGGCTAAGCCAAGTAGTAGCAGTAAAACTTCTGATGCTCCAACACCAAAAACTACAACGACAAAAGCCCCTTCCATGAAACCCAAAGTTAAACAGCTAAAAGTAAAGGCTGAGCCACCACCAAAGAAAAGGAAGAAATGGAAAGAAGAATTTTCATCATCCCAATCTGACTCATCTCCCGAGATCCACTCTAGTAGTAGTGATGATGAGGGTGAGTTCTCCATGAAATGAATACCTTGATTACTTTAGATTATGTACATTAATGGGGAGGAGCAGTGATGCTGACAATTCAAAATGTATTTATTTTTACTTAATTAGGGAATTTAGCTACCTGATTAAGTTCTGCTTAGGCATATATTTGCCCATGACCGAGCTAGATAACTGTGCCTTAGTTTCTCTTTTATAAAGTGAAAAGGTTGAAATAGACAGCAGTTATCATACTTTTTGACCTTAGAACCCTTCTACGCTGTTAAAAACTGTTGAAGACACCAAAGAGCATTTATGTAGGCTATATATATTGAAATTTACTTCATTACAACTTAAACCTGAGATAGCTGTAAAACACAGAATATACCAGGAGACATTCCATCAGCCATCAAACTTGTGTAATATATGCAAGAAATTTCTAGCAGTTCAGTAGTCTAGAGCAGAAGTAGGCAAACTACTGCTAGTGGGCCAAATCTGATCTGCAGCCTATTCTTGTAAATAAAGTTTTATTGGAACACTGGGATTCATTTACATATTTTCATACAGTTACTTTCCCATTACAGTGATAGATGTGAGTAGTTACTACAGAGAGTATATGACCACTAAAGCCCCAAATATTTACCATCTGGCCCTTTACAGAAAACGTTTGCTGACCCTTCTTCTTCTAGAGCATACATTTGAAGGTAGTCAGGAAAAGATGAAAGGATGATGGAAGGCTGCATATGCCATGCTAAAGCTAAAAAGCTTGGGATCCTGTAAGCAAAGGGGAGTCCTTGGAGGGATTTAAGTAAGGGAGCAACATGGTAAAATCTGAATTTGAATTACGTGACATCACAGTTCAGGTATAAACTGAAAGTCTGAACCTAAGTTTTGGCAGCAGGGATGGAGGAGAGAGGACACATTTGAGAAATTCAGGATGTAATCTTGGCAGAACTTGAATGATGAATTGGTTGAGGTTGATGTCCAGGATGGTTTCTGACATTTTAAGTATCACTGCTAGGGAGCTGATCTTAGAGATTACTTGGATAGAAACAGAATTATAATAAAAACTCTTCAGTACAGAAGTTTACTTTAAATGTATTGTTTTTAAAAGCTACTTTTGAACTGTTGTTTAGAAGTAGGCACGTTGGAATTTATAAAGAAATTTAGTGCTTTGAGTATGTGTGGAAGGCATTATACGTAATTTCGCAGTTAGCATTTCTGCCTACTGTTTAGAGAAGTTTGGGTTCTGAATTTGCACTCAGTTATTTATACAGCTTCCTCAAATGACAATTAAGGTGAAATTTTTCTTTCATTGGTAACTTGAGTTACCACTAGGTGTCACTAACAGGCAAGCATTTTTAGTGCTTCTTAAAAAGAAGGCAAATATTGATAATAAACATAGATTTATAGGCTGGTGATTTTCAAGCTATTTGTTTCAAGACTTCTTTATAATCTTCAAATTTACTGAGGATTCCAAAACACTTTTTGTGTGTGTGTGTGGCCTGTATCTATGTATATCACCAAGTATCAGTTAAAACAGACAATTTTAAGATATTTTAAATAAAAATTACATATTACATATTCACATAAGTTTTTTTAGACAATTGTATTTAGTTAGAAGAATAGCATTTTCACATCTGCTTCTGTATTCAGTTTGTATATATATTATTTTGGTTAAAGTATATGAAGAATACCCAGCCTCACATTAGCTATGTAGTTGGGAAAGAGAGGAGTATTTTGATTACCTTTTCAGATAATTATGTATATTTTTCTTTGATACTCAAAGGATTTTATTTGATAAACTTGACAAGTGGTAGCTTCTTCAACTTTTCATGCTTGTTACATTAAAATCTATTGGTTTGTTTTACCCTTTGAGGTATCTTTCATCCATGAATGATTTTATAACATTTTTTGGTAATGTGAAAATATCTGTTAGCTCATTGATGTACATAGTCTATTTCATGTTTTTTCCACATTTTAAAATGTGGTAAAATATATATAACATAAAACTTGCCACTTTTAACCATTTTTAAGTGAACGATTCAGCAGCATTAATTATATTCACACTGTTGCTCAACTGTCACAGCTATTTCCAAAACTTCCTGATCATCCCAAACAGAAACTTTGTAACCATTAGGCAATAACTCCTCATTCTCCCTTTCCCCCAGCTGCTGGGAATCTCTACTCTATTTTGTCTCCATGAATTTGCCTACTCTACATATCTCATATAAGCGTGGCTTATTTCACTTAGCATAATGTTTTTAAGGTTCATCCATGTTACATAGCATATATTAGAACTTACTAGTTTTTATGATTGAATACAATTCCATTGTAAGTTTATCCATTGTATGTTCTTGTTTATCTTTTTATGTATTGATGGACACTTGGGTTGCTTCCACATTTTGGCTGTTGTAAATAATGCTGCAGTGAACATTGGCATATAAATATCTGTTTGTGTCCTTGTTTTCAATTATTTATATACCTAAGAGTGGAATTGCTGAGTCACATAATTATATGTTTAGCTTTTTGAGGAACTGCCAAACTTTTCCCACAGTGGTTGCACCATTTTACATTCCCACTAGCAATGCATAGGGTTCCAATTTCTTCACATCCTCACCAATACTTGTTATATTTTGTTTTTTGATTATAGCTATTCTAGTAGGTGTGAAGTGGTATCTCATTGTGGTTTTGATTTGTATTTCCCTAATGACTAATGATGTTGAACATCTTTTCAGTTGCTTACTAGCTATTTGCTTATCTTCTTTGGAGAAATGTCTATTCAAATCCTTTGCCCAGTTCATGTCTCCTTTTGTTCTTGAGTTGTAGGAGTTCTTTATATATTATAGATATTAAACCCTTATTAGACATATGATTTGAAAACATTTTCTCCCATTCTGTAGATATTTCAGTTTGTTTGTTTGTTTGTTTGTTTTGCGGTACGCGGGCCTCTCACCGTTGTGGCCTCTCCCGTTGTGGAGCACAGGCTCCGGACATGCAGGCTTAGCGGCCATGGCTCACGTGCCCAGCCGCTCCGCGGCATGTGGGATCTTCCTGGACTGGGGCACAAACCCGCATCCCCTGCATTGGCAGGCAGACTCTCAACCACTGCGCCACCAGGGTAGCCCTTTTTTTTTTTTTTTTTTTTTTTTTTTAGTATATGTGCTGCTGAAGTGAGCACAGTGTTTCATTTTCTTGATAATGTCCTTTGATGCACAAAATTCTGAAATTCTGATGAAGCCAAATTTATCTATTTTTTTTTCATTGCTCATGTTTTTGGTATCATACTTAGAATCCATTGCAAATCCAAGGTCATGAAGATTTATCCTTGTATTTTCTTCTAAGAGTCTTATGGTTTTAGTTCTTACATTTACATCATACATTTTTGCAGTATCAAAGAAATGACATTTTTAATATCAACACTGATTTCATCAATGAAGTCCTTAAGTATTGGAATGTTGTCAGGCTCACAGTGGTGGAAACAAGTTTTCCGGAATTCTGATTTTCACTTGAAACCTCAAATTTTATCATTGGCAACAAATAGTGTCAGTTGTTTTCCTTGCAGTGACAGGTTCACTTCATTAAGAAAATGTCTGCCAAATACCCAAGTCTGAATAGGCATAGTGTATCTGTCAGTCATTTTTTTCAGATAAAATTGGTATCCCAATGGGGGAAAAGGTAGCTGGTTCATCTTGTAATTCAAACAATTACATGGATGCTTTTCCTGGAGAAAACTGTCATACTTCATAGCAGAAATGCTTTATATGTACCTCTCATTTCATCCCACAGAATTTTAAGACATTTACTCAAGAGTAGAGATTTAATACAATTAATAATTATTACCGCTTCATCAAGGATTATTCTTAAGGGAAATTGTTTTTTTTTTTCCTTCAAATTCATGGCAGTTAGATGACAGTCATGGCAAAGTATATGGCTACTAGTACAGTTTGGTGTCACTGCCTCAATCAGGCTAGGTAATGCCCCAGCAGTTTTACCCAACATTCCTTTTACAAATGTCAACAGAGTGAGAAAGGTATATAACATCTTAATATTATTAGGAAAACAATTTGACATCAGAGACCCCTGAAATGGTTATGGGGGGAGACCCCGAGGGGTCCGTGGACCAAAGTCTAAGAACCCCTGTTAAAGGCCGTGATAATAGTTCTATACTTGAATGAAAAGAGTCAAAATTCAGACACACCTCTAATCTTGCAGTTCTTGCCATTGAATTTGAGTGAAATTTTCTTTATGCACAGGCTATGTTTACATTAAAATTTTTTTTTAATATGTGTTGACTCTAGACCAGAATTTTATAGAAATTTTATAGAAACCATCAGTTTTGAAGTAGCATGACCTGGCAGCAGATGTCTGGTAGGGCCAGGGGAGGAGAAACAGGTTCCTATGGGGCAGATGTTTCCAAATGCTGGGCTGGTGTTGGGCTTCAGAGGCACCTGGGAACTTTTTAATTAAAAAGTATAACATTTAAGCTTCATCACCACTACCACCATTACCACCCCGGATTCTGTTTTAATAAGTCCAGCAATCTGTTTTTTTTGTTTTGTTTTAAAAGCTCTCCAGTGATTGTGATGTGCAAAACCACCTTTGAGAATCTCTCACCCACGGTGTTTTTAAAGGCAGAGTGGGAGAACCTTGAATTTGAAGAAATTTTATCTACAACCTTTTATCTGCTTATAGACACTTGCTATAGAGCAGAGTGTTTTTAAAGTTGTCAGGAAGGAGTATTTAATATTTCATCTTTTCTCCCTCCCAGAATTTAATCCTCCAGCTCCCTTTGTCACTCGTTTTTTGAACACAAGAGCAATGAAGGAAACCTTTAAGAGTTACATGGAATTGCTTGTTAGCATTGCTTTGGATCCTGACACAATGCAAGCCTTAGAGAAGAGCAACGGTACAGTCTGCTAAGTAGTACTTTCTTGGTAGTACTTTCTGGATCTTTTTTATTCTTCTCTGTTAGTTACGTATTTAATATGTGGTTTTTGTATATGTTGTCAGTTAACAAACTTGATATATTGATTCTATAAAATGGGGTCATAGCTTTTCATGAATTGTTTGAATATACGAACAATTTTATATTGAATATATTTTTACTGATTTCTACTCATGAGAATATTATGTAACTACCCACTAGTTTCTTTCAATTCTAGAATCTTTATCATCCTCATAACATTTCACCAATTGTCTGAGTTGCGTGGAAGGTCCAGATGTCAATATATTCTGTTTTATAATAATGGTGTAAAGATTTAAATTGTATATTCGTGTCCAGTAAAAGATACATCACAGAGTAATTATTTTCTAATCAATTAGTAGTAGAACAATAAAGGCCATGGGTTATATTTATTAATATTATTCCTTTTTTACTCTTCCTTTAGTCACTTTTTCTTATGGTAGAGTAGGGATGAAATTGACATAAGAAATAAACTGGTAATTTATATATCTAATGTTGCTCACTAACATTTACCCTTCAGCTACTATAGCATTCACCAGGGACAACTAGAAGAGAGAATAAAAGGATTAACGAGTCAGTTTCCATTATCCTTCTATCAAAATGAGTTGAACAAGTGTAAGATCAAAAAGATAGTAACAATGAATAATCAGTAACAATATACTTCAACAGCAATGCCTAATAATGTATATTGTTTTATTATTTCCACATACTTTGACATACATTATTCTATATTAATCCCAGAACAACTTAGACAGCCATTTTTTGGGTGAAGACAATGATGCTGAGCCTTTTTTGAAAAAGGTTAAGTGAAGAAAAGAAAAAAGGTTAAGTGACTTGCTTAAGAGCCCACAACTTGCAAGTAGCAGAGAAAGGATTAAATCCAAGGTCTTCTAATTTCTAGTCTTGCTTTTTTGACTATATAATCAGAGGCAGTAATTCATACATCAACTATTGTAGAGCTGGAAGAGACGTTAGAGAAGATATTAAATGTGTTTCCTAAAGTTACAGAACAAGTTAGTGGTAGAAGAGCCACAATCAAAACCCAAAATTAATTCCCTAGGTCAGCATTTTGCCAATAAACATTTTCTCTCTCAATCAAAACTCCTTGCATCATAAAATATGCATTTCTTAGTAGTGATCATTTCTGGGTGGTTGTATTTTAAATGATTTTTTTTCTATTGCTTATCATTTTTTTTAAATTTTCTCCATTTAAAATGAGGGATGAAAATTTTAATGGTTATATTTAAAAATAATCCACAAATGTTTAAAACTTATTTGTGTGAAATGTAAATTTTTATAATACTTGAATAGATTTAATCACTGCTAGAAAGATAAAAAGAAAGCTATCAGGTGTGTTGTGGTGATCTTAGAAAGCATTCCTTATTGAGGACTTTTTCTTCAATTTGAGGGAAGTGTTCTTTTTCTGGTCCCTGTGCTTGTGTTTATTCTCCAATTATAAAGAGTCATTTTGTTTAGCTATGAAATTAGTAACCAGATTCTGAGGGTTATATATACATTTTCAGAAGGGTCATTAAAGCTAATTAGCATTATAAAATGTTGTTATGCTGATAAATTAAATAGTTTAGTAACCTAAAATATTTAATACATCACTAAAAGTAATTAACTTATACTCTGAAAGTGTTTCTCTTAAAAGAGCTTAAAGTTTCAGAACGGTAAAAAAGAAATCATAATCTTTGGGTAAGAAACCTTCATCATACTTTTACTCTCCCCTTTTCTCAAATAACTATTTTGACTCTTCCCTTGTGTATTTGAAACTGGATTTTGACTATTTTTCTTGCCCTACTTTTTCTTTGCCCCAAACTATAGTGAATTAAGAATATCATACTCAGGGCTTCCCTGGTGGCGCAGTAGTTGAGAGTCCGCCTGCTGATGCAGCGGACATGGGTTCATGCCCCGGTCCGGGAAGATCCCACATGCCACGGAGCAGCTGGGCCCGTGAGCCATGGCCGCTGAGCCTGCACGTCTGGAGCCTGTGCTCCGCAACGGGAGAGGCCGCAACAGTGAGAGGCCCGCGTACCGCAAAAAAAAAAGAATGTCATACTCAGTATTTTATAAAAAATTTTAATGTTAAATTTATGTTTTGGAATACTGTTATCGTTCACATGGTAAATGAGGTCTGAAGAGATTAGGCAGTTTGCCCACTGGTTGATCAATTCCGGTGGCATAGATGGCATTAAAACCCAGGACTTTTGATTCTGTCATCACACTATGCTACTTCTTTCTCACTTAGCTATTGTAAACCTATTTTTTCAAGGTAACTTTTGTTCAAAAAGCTTCATGTGCAATATTTTTAAATCAATACTTAATCAGTGAATTTAATGTCAATCTATTAATGTTTTAAAGAAAAGCTGTATTTCTAACAAGTTTTTTTGTTGATAGTTTATCCTGTCACAATAAATTTTTATCTTGTTTTAGATGAGCTACTTTTGCCTCATATGAAAAAAATAGATAGCATGCTGAATGATAACCGAAAGAGACTCCTTTTGAATCTTCATTTGGATCAGTCATTCAAGGTATTTCCGTCAGGTGGTTTATTAGCAAACTCAGTGGCAATCATTGTCTTAGATATAATAGGAAAGAAAATTTTGGGAAGTCATTCTCAGTTTTATAAGATTTTTCCACCCAACAAAAATTTGATTTTTATTCATTATGAGTCTTGTCTGAGCTTGTCTTTTTATTTTATTAAGTATATTCTTAGTGTTAATCATTTGCTTTTCTCTGCTTAAATTCATTTTTCAGGTTTTTATATTCATCTCGTATTCCTTATATATAATAATTTCCAAATGTTTTAAAAAATACTTCCTTTAAACTACTGTATTCCAATCTTGTTTTTCTTTTAAACCTCTTTAAAAATTTCACATTTCATATATACTTAAAATTGGCCTTAGCACAGTTATCAAAATTCCCTTTACTTGCCTGCATTACTCAGTATCTGAGGAAAAATTGATCCTCACCTAATGGTAGGAGGTATATACGTCTGTTAATGTATCTTGGCACTATACATTGGTTTTTGGTGTTACCAGAAATAGAGAACAAAAAGCTAATCTAAACTCAGAAAATATATCATAGAAGCTACTTAGTAGTCAAAACTTTCCCGCCTTTTCTTATTCAAAGTATAACATATGGGCTTCCCTGGTGGCGCAGTGGTTGAGAGTCCGCCTGCCGATGCAGGGGTCACGGGTTCGTGCCCCAGTCCGGGAAGATCCTGCATGCCGCGGAGCGGCTGGGCCCGTGAGCCATGGCCGCTGAGCCTGCGCATCTGGAGCCTGTGCTCCACAACGGGAGAGGCCACAACAGTGAGAGGTCCGCGTACCGCAAAAAAAAAAAAAAAAAAAAAAAAAGTATAACATGTAACACCTAGAATCACTTGATTATATCTCTCTCAAGAGAAGTTTTTAGCTTTTTAAAAAACAGACTATATTTTGGAGCAGTTTTAGGTTCACAGCCAAATTGAGCAGGAAGTACAGAGTTTCCATGTGCCCCCTGCCGCCACACCTGAATAACCTCCCATTACCAGCGTCTCCCACCAGAATGTCATGCTGATGAACCTGCACTGACATATCATTACAACCCAAAGTCCATAGTTTACGTGACAGTTCACTCTTGTACATTCCATCGATTTGGACAGACATAACCACTATCATAGTATCGTACAGAGTAGTTTCACTGCCCCCCAAATCCTCTGTGCTCTGTTAGTTCATCCCTTTCTCTCCCCCAGCCTCTGATCTTTTTACTTTTATTCCATAATTTTACCTTTTGCAGAATGTCATATAGTTGAAACCATACACTATGTAGCTTTGGCTACAGATTGGCTTCTTTCACTTACTAATATGCATTTAAGGTTCTGCCGTGTCTTTTCATGGCAATAGTGAAATAGTTTCTTTCTTTTTAGCCTGAATAATAATCCATTGTCTGAATGTACCACAGTTTATCCATTCACCTACTGAAGGACTGGTTGCTTCCTAGTCCTGGCAATTACTGCTAGACAAGTCTGTGTGAACTTATGTGTGGACATAAGTTGTCAACTCCTTTGGGCAATTTGTATAGCTTTTTCACATCCCTATTTTATCTGAACTCCACATAAAAGTGAAAATCGACTTCATTTTAGCTAGGTGAAAATTAAGGCTCTGAGATTGATTTAGAGGTTATGTGACACCAAACTCTGACTAGTAGTCCTGTATTCTTCACTGACATGTATTGATACTTGCAGAGGGGAAAGAAAAAGTTCAGAAGCTAGTAAGACACCCCGTGCTAAGAATTTGTTCTGCTCACTCCTAGTCCAGTATTTTCTGTTTAACTGCTGTCTTCAAATGAAATATTTTGGGGAGAAATACCATGTTTCCTACAGACAATGGAATGTTGTTATCTGAATATTAACTAAATTTTAAAAATGACCGGTTTTGGTTAACCATTTTAGAGATGTCAAACCAGTTCTCTAACAACTTGTATTAAAATAAAGCCACCGGGACTTCCCCGATGGTCCAGTGGTAGAGAATCCACCTTAGAATGCAGGGGAGCCGGGTTCAATCCCTGGTCAGGGAACTGACCCTGACCCACGTGCTGTGGGGCAACTGAGCCCATGCACCACAACTGCTAAGCTCACGCACCTCAACTAGAGAGCCTGTGTGCCGCAAACTGCAGAGTCCACGCCCTGGAGCCTGCACGCCACAACTGGAGAGAGAAGCCTGCACACGTCAGCGGAGATCTTGCGTGCCGCAACTAAGACCCGACATAGCCAAAAATAAATAAATAAAATAAATAAATAATAAATAAATATTTAAAAAAAGAAAAATAAAGCCACCACTTGGAATTTAATAGACTCAGTAGAATTTTTTTTTTTGCGGTACGTGGGCCTCTCACTGTTGCAGCCTCTCCCATTGCGGAGCACAGGCTCCAAACGTGCAGGCTCAGCGGCCATGGCTCACGGGCCCAGCCGCTCCGCGGCATGTGGGATCTTCCTGGACTGGGGCACGAACCCGTGTCCCCTGCATCGGCAGGCGGACTCTCAACCACTGCGCCACCAGGGAAGCCCTCAGTAGATATTTAAATCTTATGCAATAGTTTATGGTGAATAACTGAAATATTCATTTTCATATTCTTGTTTTCACAGGAAAAAACACAAAATTTCTAATTTTGAAATTATAGTTATTTAATATAACTATAAATGATAATAGTGATGTCTATGATAGATAGTTTTCATTTATAGCAATTTGCATTTCAAAGCCAAAATATGCATACAGTATTAAAAGTTAGAATGAAGCTAGAAACAAATAGCTCACTATGGTAGGAAGTGCCAAAAATTCTATTATTTCTATTAATGAAACAGTTCACTCCTACACTTTTGTTTAGAAAATTAAGTTGTTTTAGAATGCACTGTTTGAGGGGTCACAATACCAGGTGCTTGGGAATCTATATAGAGTTTGGGAAAGAGTGACCTTGCAGGTTGAAACTGTTTATAAACAGTTGAAGCTTACAAATGTCCTTCTTTCCCCTGCCTTGAAGCCAGAGAGGCATTACTAGTCTTACTCATTCGGGAGTCCCCATAGTGTCACATGCTGTTGCTTAAATCAGGTCATAAGTTTGGCCCAGATCCAGGGGATGGGGAAGTAGGTTCCACATCTTGATGGGAGGAGCTACAGAGAATTTGTGGCCATGTTTAACACCCCACATATGTTTGTGTATGTTTGTATAGATTGTATATATTTACCGCACCCCATCAGTACCCCCCCACATATATTTTTTGAGTATATGTACATGTATGAATATATTTCTATATTTTTTAAAAATAAGTTTTGAAAAGCTGGAAGTAGTTGAGATCACTTTTCTGATGTCAGTTATTTTTGCTTTATTTTATTGTAAAGAACGCCTTGGAAAGTTTTCCTGAACTAACAATAATTACTCGAGACTCTAAAACAAAAAGTGGGGGATCTGCTATTTCTAAAATCAAAATGAATGGCAAAGCTTATAATAAAAAAACTCTAAGAACTTCTAAAACAACTACTAAATCTGCACAAGTAAGTATATATTGATTGATGTAATTATACCTTCTAGTTTTCAATATAAATCCTACTTCAAACATTGAAACAAGCAAATATTTTACTCTGTTGTTAAATGTGAAATGGTTTCAGGTAGGAATGAGCAGCTCTGGCCTACAGAATAGGGACTCGTTCTTACTTTTTGTTTTTCTCCATTGCCTAGCACAGTATCTGGTATATGGTGAGTGCTCACAAATTTTCTAAATAAGACTAATAATCATCCCATGCTTATAATTATATTTTTAATATTTTTGTGTGTCACTGGGTACAAATGCATACAGATAAGTGGATATGCACACATTCCATGAGATTCAATATTCCATATCTGTAAAATTATTAAAATTGGAATTCATTTATTTTCAAACATAGTCTAAATTATTGCCTTTTCAGAAAGCAGTTTAGCAACATATCAGTTCCCCATCAAAAATGTGTTTTGTAGACTCATTCACAAATGCATAAAAACCATATGCCTTTGCTCATTGTAGAATTAGTTGTAAGAACAATTCCAGTTATATATCACCAGCGTGAGACTAAATAAATAATATTATGTACTTTTTAAAAAGAAGAGAGAGATTCATTCATTCTTTCAATTAAAAAATTTGGTACCTATAGTATACCAAATATAGTTTTGAGTACTAGGAATACAACAGCGAAAAATGGTCCAAAATCCTGCCCTCATATAATTTCTCTTGGGAGGGTGGTGCTTAATAAATAGAAAGATATCCAAGTTTTACTTTGGTTAAAGAAAAAGAATTATAAAAAATAAAACTGCAAAACAATATATATAGTATGATTCCCTTCCCATTACAAAATTAGTGTTATTGATATATGTTATACATATGGAAGCATGCACATGGAAGAATATGTGACATACTGTTAACCTTGTTTACCTCTGAAGCAAGAATTATAGAATTCTTTACCTTGTAAGTCATCTTCTATGTTTACTGTTTAAATTTTTTGTAATGTTTAACTTTTTTGAAATAGTGTATATTTATATTCAGGAAAAAGAATAAAGATTTTAAAATACAATTTAAAATCTTATTTTGAATAAGTTTCTTGTCCATATTAATACATATTAATATCTAGCCATATAAGTCATTTTTAAGATTTCCATTGAGACTTTTGGTCTAGTATTTTCATAAAAGTATTCTTAGTTCAGATGCTCCATGAAATAAATGTGTCTATAAACTCTTTTCTTTTTATAGGAGTTTGCCGTTGATCCAGAGAAAATACAGTTGTATTCTTTGTATCATTCACTCCATCATTATAAATACCATGTTTATCTCATATGTAAAGATGAGGTAATTACTTTTTCGTTTACTTAGAAATGTATGTTTTTCTGAACTTTATGAAGACTGTAGCTGTAGCATTTATATATATAATTTTTAAAGATTACACTGCAGTTACAGTTATTACAAAATATTGGCTATATTCCCTGTGTTGTACAATATATCCCTGTAGCCTGTCTTACACCCAACAGTTTGTACCTCTCACTCCCCAGCCCCTATATTGCCCCTCCTGCCTCCCACTGGTAACCACTAGTTTGTTCTCTATATCTGTGAGTCTGCTTCTTTTTTGTTATATGCACTAGTTAGCTACAGTATTTTTTAATGTTTTAAAGAGAATTGTTAAAAATTGTTTTAAAAAATGTGTCTGTACTCTAAGCGTTGTGCTCAGATTGATCTGAGGCTCACCATCGCATAGGAGCTGTAAGTGGTAATGTTTTTAAGCTGTTATACTCGCTTTACGTTGCCATAATAAATGGCACTTTATTGCATTCTCTTCTCTCATACGTATAATGATCCTGCTTTAATTAATTCTCGTTAGTCACTGCTTTGAATATCTTGCTGTCCTCCTTATCTGTAGAATGGCCTTATCCCAGTTAATTGCGGAGAAAATGGGAGTTTTGTCCCTTGGCATGAAGAAATGATAGTCAAAATTTAATTGTAACTTTTAAGTATCAATTTAAGTTGCTCAGAAATTATGTATGACCATAATAACACTTGGTGGATAGGATGTAAGGATTAATCTCAGAGGTTAAATGGTTGTAGACAGTAAGCTTTTTTGACAAGCATTATCAGTTTTTTAATTAAAAAGGGTTAAGTTGGCTCAAGGCTGTACAATCATGTGTTTGATAATGGTCTGGTGTGGAAAGACGTTCATAAATCTAACCTCTGTCTAGCAAAGGAGAAAGTAAAGATGGTCATGTAAAGTATGTTGGCTATTTTTACAATGCCCTGAAACGCAGAACTTACTCCAAAATTTGTCATTCGGCTTTTAACACAAATGGAAGTAATTGAGAAAGTTTGAACCACTTTTCCTAGCCTTCCTCCCAGCCCCCATGTAGTCAAAAATAATAGGATCAGACCACCCAAATTTATATGAAATAGTCATTCTCCGTGGATGGAATTTTTAAAAAAAATCTGTACTTGTAGGTGAATTTATAAATCCTCTTTTCATTCAGGATATAGAAACAGTAAGCCCTCATGAAGAGCTTATAAAGTGATAAGTATAAACCAATTTGGTATTTCTTTTTATTTTAGATTTCTTCTGTGCAGAAAAAAAATGAAGATTTAGGACAGGAAGAAATTGTCCAACTTTGTATGAAAAATGTAAAATGGGTGGAAGACCTATTTGAAAAATTTGGAGAACTTCTAAATCATGTACAGCAGAAATGTTCCTAACATTTTCACAAAAATTCCATCTATTTTCTAGCACTAATAAGACGGCAGAGGCGGGTGGTCAAAGGGGGTCTAGGGGCCTCAGATAATTGAATGTCAAGCAGTGGTCTCCTGCAAGCATGCCTGCTTTGATCATGAACTTGCATCCTGGTCTCTGCTAAAGGACAGTGGTGCTGCCAAGGAAGTCAGTCCTTTGGAAATGGACCTAAAATCCCACCACGTTTTTATCCTAATGAACGATTTTTCTACTTTGTAAACCATTGGGTAACAGTTTTATTTTCAGAAATGTTTTTTGACAAATGATGAAGCATGCACTAAATATAATTTTTCTTTATTGCTAGAGAGATAACACTTAAGTAACATGATTATTTTTTCCTGACTCTGACTAAACACCAGAATGAAAGAGAGGTGGCAGAAAACATGTTAATATTCATGTCTGACCACAAAATGGAAAGTATTGTACATTATGTAAACATATCTGGTGTGATGTGACATTCTGTATGAGAACATCATCAGTTTAAAATGTAAAATTCAGAAACTGCATTCTGGTTTATGAACTCCTTTTACTTTTAACATGTTCAGGAAACTGGATGTGGAATTGGTGCAATTCTATGACTGCTTTTTGTGTCAAATTATATGGTGATGAAAAAACAATGACATACTATTTTCCCTATCTCAAAGAAAAGTATTTTCCTTTATACTGTTTTTCCTTTGGAAAAATTTTCAATTGTACATTTTATTTCACTAATAGTTGTATTTTTCACAAGGAAAGTGTTGTGGTTATAATTATGTTTGATGTATCTGTACTACACTTTTCATTATTTTCAGTAAATCTTATTTAGTTATATATTGAATTTCTATTGTGAATTCTATCTTGAGGTAACCATTTTTGTTTATACAGATTTGCTTCAGTGTTATCCAGAATATGCATTCAGTACTAGAATTAGTTTAGCTTTATAAATGGGGTTGTGTTAGACACTGCAGGAATTTTCTAATTCATGAAAATAAATTTCTTAGTAAACTAGCACTTGGTTAACTGATCTGTTGAAGTAAAAATTAACCACATTATACATTTTGAAGAATAAAATTTATAATTAGACTACATGCAGTGTTAAACACAGCTTACCCAACTCTTAGAACTGGAAGTGGTAGAGCCCTCCTTTTGGTGCCTTTCCAACCTTTATATATGCTATGGTAGCTCTCTTTAGTTTGATAGCTAGTGTTTCTTCAAGTAGTTTAGCTGAGACCATGAATGTATTAGGTTCAACATGACCTTGTGTTTTATTTGTGTTTGCCAACAGGATGCCTTATTTGTTTGAGAAAAAGATTTACTAGTGTCCTTCTAAATGATCTCCTTTTTTACGATTCTAAAGAAGTTGTTAATCATCATACTTTTATTTTACCACCATTTAGTGCCTTAAGTAAGTCCTATCAAGAAAGCAGTGTTACTGCTCAATGCCCAAATAAGACGTGCTTATGTGGATATTGCTCTTGTCTTGATTTTGAGTTAACAAGCCAACTTCTTACACTTAAAACCTTGGTAAACTGGCAAAGAATTAAAAGTAACACGTGACTTGATTTGAGAATAAACGTTGTAGCATTGGGTGAAAAATGAGTATTTGAGTTAAGCTTACATATTTATTTCTGATGGTTATCTTATTGAAAGCAATAATCCTTAATCCAACAATCCTTGTACCTGCCATTAGACAAGATAATCATGGAAATTTCTCTCAAGGATTAAATGTTCCATTTCTGAAAGTCTTTTGAAAACCTGTTTAGGCAGCTTATTTTGAAAACAAAAGTAACCTATTAGATTCATTTTGCCTAACTCACTCAAATGAGAGAATATCAGCAGTGAGAGCATCATAAAATTAATTTTGCTAAGTGGAGAAGAGTAGGAAGCAGCCATATTTCTTTCTGATATTGACTCTGGACAGAATTGGTTTCTTTCATTTCCAAAGTGCAGAAGTAGATAACTACATCTCCTAACGTAGTGTTGTAAGTATACACCTTTACGTTATTTCCCCCAGCTTACTTCCCTGAAACATTGATGGTTTAAACATTTTTAAAAGCCATCCTGCACTTAGGTTAACTCTTGATGTACACGTTTGAAATCACTAGCCACATTTCCTTCATGATAAGACCCATGGAAAACAGAGACCTTTCCTTGTTTCCTGTAGAAAATAACCCATTTCCTTTTCAACTGCAGTTGCCCTTCCAGCTGTTTGCAGTTGTATTCATATTAGTCAAATCAGAGGCCAAGTGTGTGATACTGCCTGGAGGAGAGCCAGTTGCTTTGCACCATCTTCTGTCATTTGATCCATATAGCATAGGTGAAGACGTCAAACTCAGGCCTTAGTGAAGTGGGACTATTAGTATGACATCCACACATGAGTCCTTTCTTTGTATGAAGTTGAATAAATACCTAGCTGGTTAGCATTCACATTCCTTGCCAGGGAGTTTGAAATGTATAATATAGGAATAACCTTAGGTTGTAGATGGAGTTCAAGAGATAAAGCACATGTTGCTACAACCCAGGAAAACCTGTTTAAGAAAGATTGGATTTTCCTACCTACAGAAACCTAGAAATGATTTACTCCTTAAAAAAATCACTTTGTATTGGTAATTACTTCTAGTTCAGATTAGTGGTTAGAGAAAAGGGGCCTCCTTATTCCCATTTCATGATGACCCAGTTTCTACTTAATTGATCTTCTAATGAGGTCATAAATTTATGATTTATGAATTATAGTAAACAATAGAAACTGCCCATTTTTCTGTTATACTATCAGATAGAAAACATTGATGAGATGGAAAAATCTAAACTTAAAATGGCCTAGAAAATATTCAGATTACCTTTAAATTTCTAAATTTCTTTTAATTTCTAAAATAGTGAAAATTATTGATGGCTCACATCATTACTATTTTCAAAGTCTCACTTTCCTTTTACTATACATATTATTTTTGTTAAAGCAGCTATTTTCCAACCTGTGATTTTGGAGATATACCCATAAAGCTAATATGGCAGCAGGGTTATTGAATCAGCTTTGGGTCCCAGAAGTTGCTTCAGATGTGCACGTCGTGAATTTTATTGTATCTATAGAATACAATTTTGTTTTAAACTGTAGTTCCATCTGTTTCTCAGAAATACTTTTCAAAGACTGAAATATCCCAGGATAACTGCTTCTGTGTCAATTACACTTGACACATAACTGCACAAATGAACAATGTACACTATTGCTTGTACATTAACTTACACATATGACTTTTGGCACCTGTGTTCACAAATGCATGTTTTGGCAAATCACTGTTATTTATAAGTGACAATAATTGAAGTTAAGGATACAAAGAAACCTGCATTTGTAGTCCAGAGTTTTAAGTGGTCCATAATACAATGTATGGAAATGTGAAAGACAATTTTGTATATTTGTTTGTTACTAACTCAGATCATTAAAATGAAAACAATTTTTTAAACAACAAGATCAGAATGTTTTGGGGTTTGGTTTTTTTATTTTTAAGAATTGAAAACTGAGGTATTATCCATGCATCATCATGTTACAGATTCAACGTACATTATAGAGTCCTAAGTAAAGTTATTAGGTACAAATGGTAAAGGGCCCACCGATCATTTTCTCAAATGATTAAGTCAATATTTAATGAGTTATTCAGCTTCAGCTGACAATATCAGAAAGTATTTAGGAGTTTCTGTGTTAAGATACAACTCCTTTAGCCCTTTTCCTCCTATAAAGAAGTATAAGTTCTATAATTTCTAATTTTTATTTGAAAATAATGCATAGCTAGAGGTAATTGCTGATATCCAGATACTTTTTATTATCTATATAAACTGTTGAATAAGTAAAAAGGATTTTGTCTTGACTGATCCTTTAATTTTCAGAATAAGATTCTGCCTTTACTTTCATGTAATATTTTAAAATATTAAGTATTTCAAGTAAAAATATTGTCAGCATATTTGCTAGGTTTTAGTTTTGATTATAAAAGCACTTTTCACTCCTTGATTTTTTTTTTACACAGTACAAAAATAAATCTTTAATCAATGACCTCTATCAAAAATTTTTAAAATTCTGTAACATCTCTGTTTTATTCTCCACTGGCTGCTGAAATTGCTGTTCATTTTAGAAAATGGTCATCGTTCATATATTTTAGAAAATAGTCATTATTCAAATTATACATACGGCAAATCTAAATAATAGTACTTATACTACACTGCTTTGTTAATGTCTTGTTACTATATGGTTCTTTTTATTAGCATTTTTAAAAATATATACTTTGTATCTCAGAGAAGCTCTCTAAACTCAATTATTTAACGTGACCTTCTCAAGGAAGATGTGAAAGAGGATACTTCTGCTCTTTGCTTTCCATGTGGAAATGTTTTTATTACCAGAAAAATAATAAAGCTACTCATTCCTGTACAAAAAAAGTCAAAGAATACAAAAAATATATTTTAAAAAGATATAAATCACTCTCTACTAAGTCTTGACATCAGCCTAGAACAAACATACTGTTAGTTCCCAGTATGGGATGGGTCACAAGATTTAAGCCTGTATGGATTGGCCCATTTCTGTGGTATGGCTTTAAGTAAAGTCCTAAATTTCAGACACCCATGTTCAAATGAAAATTGAAAAGCACATTCCTAAGTGAAATAGAAATTATCTGGATCATTGATCATTTCAGGTTACGTATGTATCTGTTCTTCAGTTAGCATGAATAATTTAGAACTGACTGGTTTCAAATAAAAGGAAGATACAATTACCTATTAGTCTATTGTTAAGCCTTATCTATTTTGTGATGTTAATCAGGAGTCAAGAAATTGCTTTAAGAATAGCTTATGTTTTATGTAATTTACCTATGATGTATATAGTTTATTGTTTTCTCTCAAATCAAATACAGATTTTCTTTTAATTTAGCTTCTTACAGTATTTAGAATAAGGCAACAATGAAAATCATTTTAGACATAGAGTTAAAAATAATGGACATGGTAGAAATTTTTCTTAAATTGCAGCCAAAATTATCTTTCTCCTGTCCTTCCCCTCTTCACAACCTTTCCATGGCTTTTCATTGCCTTTAGCCCAGACTCTGTCACAGTGTACAAAGTCCTCTGAGGAATGGTTCTTCTTTCCCCATTGTGGCCCAGCCTGAAGGAACGTGTATGTTTTTTTCTTGCCTTCAGGTTCCCTCTGCTGAACTATTCTTCATCTTTTAATCTTCAGATTTCACTTTAACATCACTTCTGTTTAATCAGACTAGGTGTTTTTTTTTTTTTTGAAGTATAATTGATTTACACTGTTGTTAATTTCTGCTGTACAGTAAAGTGCCTCAGTTATAGATACATATACATTCTTTTTTATATTCTTTTCCATTATGGTTTATCCCAGGACATTGACTATAGTTCCCTGTGCTATACAGTAGGACCTTGTCCATCCATTCAGCATGTAATAGTTTGTATCTCCTAACCCCAAACTCCTAGTCTACCTCTCCCCCACTTCCCTCCCCCTTGGCAACCACAAGTCTGTTCTCTATGTCTGTGAGTCTGTTTCTGCTTTGTAGATAGGTTCATTTGTGTCGTACTCTAGATTCCACATATAAGTGATATCATTTAATATTTGTCTTCCTCTCTCTGACTTATTTCACTTGGTATGATAATCTCCATCCATGTTGCTGCAAATGGCATTATTTCATTCTTTTTTATGGCTGAGTAGTGTTCTGTTGTACATATGTACCACATCTTCTTTATCCATTCATCTGCTGATGGACATTTAGGTTGCTTTCATGTCCTGGCTATTGTGAACATTGGGGTGCATGTATCTTTTTGAATTATGGTTTTCTCTGGATACCTGCCCAGGAGTGGGATTGCTGGATCATAAGGTAGCTCTATTTTTAGTTTTTTAAGGAACCTCCATACGGTTCTCCATAGTGGCTGTACCAATTTACATTCCAACTAACAGTGTAGGAGGGTTCCCTTTTCTCCACACCCTCTCCACAGCATTTATTGTTTGTAGATTTTTTGATGATGGCCATTCTGACAGGTGTGAGGTGATACCTCATTGTAGTTTTATTTGCATTTCTCTAATAACAAGAGAGGTTGAGCGTCTTTTCATGTGCCTTTTGGCCATCTGTATGTCTTCTTTAGAGAAAAGTAATCAGACTAGGTTCTAACCCTCTGGACCAGATCATATGCCCTGTGATTCCTCTAATGTAGGATTTACCACACTGTTGTGGCTGCTTGGTCCTGTCGTCTGATGACAGGACCATGTGTGTTTTCCTCACCATTGTATTCCCAGCATCTAGTGCAGTATCTGTTCTCATTAAATATTTGATGAATAAATGGATATATGAAAGGAAACTTACAGGGAACATTAAAAAGGTAAAAACAGAAAAGTATACAATGAATTTTGCAATAAAGGTGTTCATGATCTTAGTGAGCAATAGTAATTGTGACATCAGAAAAAAATGACAATATCAAGAGTTTGTATAATAGGAAAGTTGCTGGTATTTTATGAAAAAGTGAATGTAGTGGCTATGATTTTCTCCATTTTGCCCTCATGCAGAGAGAGCCCAGGGACGAGGACTTCACATTCCTCTGTCTTTGGGGCTTGAGACTCTCTAGACAGAATAACTAGGGAACAAAGTCCTGGTAAAAATAAATGAATGTTTCTGTTAGAGGTACTCACTGTGAGCAAAATACTCTTGGGAGGAGGGTTCATTTCTTGGGGAGGGTCAGGGAAGGCTTCACGGAAGCAGTAATGATCGAGTGGAGCCTCAGAGTTAGGGAGGACTTCTAAACAGGGCTGGATGAAGAAGGCATAATACTTAGTTTGTATTCAGGAGAATGGTTTTGTCTCAGTTCTGTCACTAAACTAGCTCTATCCTCAGGCATGTCATGTGAAGCCTAATCTGGGTGTTTTCTCATCCAGAAAGTAAGGTAAGAAAGTCTTCTAAAGCTGTTAATCTTCTCTGAATCTGGATAGAGAGGCTGGAATATTGGGAGAAATGCAAGGCGGTTCAGTTTGGCAGCACCAAAAGAGAGGGACAGCAGAATGGTAAGAATGGCTTTACTCCATTATTTACAGTCTTTTACTAACTTGCAAGACTGTGTCAGAGTCATTAAGTAGGTATCTTATACACGCACACACCCTAGCAGCGCTTAGTTCATCCGTGACACTAGCATAAGATTAAGTAGAATCATGTCTGATGTCACCAGTCAGTTGTGAAGTACTTAAGGTCAGTATCCACATAGTCTTCATCTTGATATCTCCAATAGCGTGGAGACTTTTACACAACGGGCACTTAATAGGTATGTGTTGAGTAGATGGGTGAATGGATAAATGGGGTTTTTTTTGGAATCAGTTCAAAGTGTTTTCAGGTTGACCTCTAAGTAATTCAAAATATAATAGTCAGTGGCCCATTCCCTGCTTTCTCTATTTTTAGAGGAAAACATCTCTTATAGAACGCATCCTTTGCATGTCACTCTGAGTTCTCACTCTGTGCTTACTTCTCAACAGACCAGAGTCCATTCTCTTAATTTTTATATTTAACTTCCGTTTAGTCAATGGAAGTGAATGGGCTATCATCAGACAGCAGCTGTCTTTAAGCAGTGAAGCAGAGAAATTCAAAATGCTAGCAACAAGCCTAACAGAACCTGGCTTCAGAATGAATTTTTTTAATTATCCTTGTTTACATAGACTATTTATCAATGACTTAAAAACTGTTAATGGGCAAATGAGCAGAAGGTCTTTCCAATGCCAGTCCTTCATTGAGTTTATTATAAGATAATGTTATTTGACTAAAGTAGAAGTCAGGAAGTTAAGGTTTTTCACAGCCAACACTAATGCAGATACATTAACATTACCACAGGAGTCTGCAAACAATTCATTATCAAAAGGATTATGTATTAAAGCACCATTCACGAAGCACTGCAAAGCAAAAATTTGCCTTTTTGGGCTTCCCTGGCGGCCTGGTGGCACAGTGGTAGAGAGTCCGCCTGCTGATGCAGGGGACACGGGTTCGTGCCCCGGTCCAGGAAGATCCCACATGCCGCGGAGCGGCTGGGCCCGTGAGCCATGGCCACTGAGCCTGCGCGTCCGGAGCCTGTGCTCCGCAACGGGAGAGGCCACAACAGTGAGTGGCCCACGTACCGCAAAAAAAAAAAAAAAAAAAAAATTTGCCTTTTTAAGGTATACCCCGTACTGCTCATTAACAAACACATGGCCATCCAAATGAGAACGATGAGAAGTCATCACTGACTGGAGTCTGAACACCACTGCATTAGTCTTCTCAGGCTGCTATCACAAAATACCATAGACTATGTGGCTTAAACCACAGAAACTTATTTTCTCCCAGTTCTGGAGGCTAGAACTCCCAGACCAAGGTCCAGCAGAGTCAGTTGCTAGTGAGGGCTCTTTTCCCTGGCTTACAAATGGCTGCCTTCTCGCTGTGTCCTCAAATGGCAGTGAGAGCAGGCTTTGTGGTGTCTTTTATACAGGCACTGATCCCTGCATGAGTGCCCCTCACTTCATGACCTCACTTAACTCTAATTACCTCTCAAAGGCTCCATCTCCAAACCCTACCACACTGAGGGTTAGGGCTTCAACATATGAATTTGGAGGGACAAGTAACATTCAGTCCATAACAACCACTAACTTATCAACTATGGCATAGAAAAGGTGAAAATCATCACTGATTTTCTTGAAATTATCTCTGGTCTACCAGGAAGCAAGAACACAGTTTATATACACTGCTGTCATCTGCTATGAGATTTTCAGAGGTTCACAGTGAGACTCCCTCATCATAGAGATCAAAGACTTTCATCACTGGGCTTCCCTGGTGGCGCAGTGGTTGAGAGTCCACCTGCCAATGCAGGGGACACGGGTTCGTGCCCCGGTCTGGGAAGATCCCACATGCCGCGGAGCAGCTGGGCCCGTGAGCCATGGCCGCTGAGCCTGCGCATCCGGAGCCTGTGCTCCGCAACTGGAGAGGCCACAAAAGTGAGAGGCCCGCGTACCACAAAAAAAAAAAAAAAAAGACTTTCATCACTGAGATGTATTCTTTGAAATTCACACAGGCAATAACATCCTGTCAGTTCCTAACTAAACCTCACCTTTCCCCAGTTCTCTTCTTCCACTGTCATTTTACTGGTCCTAACCACCATCAACTGTAGTAATGGCCTACTATAGTAATCTATGAATTGCTGTTTCCCCCACTTCCCATCTTGCTTTCCTTCCATCCATTCTCTACAGAGCAGTTGGTGATTTTAAACACCACTGGAAACCCTTCAGTGCCGTCTGTTGCTCTTAAGATAAAGGCCAAAACTTTACTGGCAACCTCCACTTTCAGCCATGATGGAGTAACAGGGACCAGATGTAACTCTGCCTTATAAAGGAGGCCAAAATTATGAAAATGGTTTTCAAACATTTAAACAATAGGCAGCACAGGATAGTAATCTGAGAGAAGGGAAACAAATGACTTGAGCCCTCCAGCTGTCACAGCTTACTCTCTGGAAAGTTTCTAGGACACAGCACAGGAACAGTGAACCCAGAGCATGTAGGTCTTGCTAAATTGAGACAAACTTCAGGTTCTGGGGAGGCCTAGGCACCTAGAATTTTAAGCGCAGAGTACCGGAGAGGAGAAAGCTGCACAAAAACAGTTCTGCAGATCTGCAGAGGGTTCCCCTCAAGAATCCAACTAAGTACTGACTGACCAGCTTACATGTGGCAGGACACTACCAAGGTCAAGTAAAGGACCGCCAGAAAGAGTCAGAACAATCTCCCGAGCTCACACAGGAACTAGCAGCATTCATGTTCCCACTAGGCAGATTGAAAAGACTTCCTAACACTGGGCATTAGTAGAATCCTCAGGAGATTTTTGTCTCACTAGTGCAACAAAATTGGGCCTGGAATAAAGGCTGTTCTGGACTCATCTAACAGAGCTTAACAGCAATCCTGAAAAAAAATTCAATTGTTTTTAAGTCACTTAATTGCATCCCAGAACAAAGCCCCAAAATATATAAAGAAATACAAAAAAATTTCCAATACCCAACAATGTAAAATTAACTTTGTCATCAAATCAAAAATTACCAGGAATGCAAAGAACAAGAAAATACATCTCATTTGAGAAGAAAAATCAATCCATAGCAACAGAAGCAGAAAAGATCCAAATGATAAAATTAGTCAACAAGGATAATAAAACAGCTATTCTAAATATATATGCTCAAGAAGGTAGAGACAGGGGACTTCCCTCGTGGTGCAGTTGTTAAGAATCTGCCTGCCAATGCAGGGGGCACAGGTTCGATCCCTGGCCCAGGAAGATCCCACATGCTGCAGAGCAACTAAGCCTGTGCACCACAACTACTGAAGCCTGTGTGCTGCAACTACTGAAGCCTGTGCACTCCAGGGCCCGCGTGCCACAACTACTGAGGCTGAGCACTGCAACTACTGAAGCTGCGTGCCTAGAGCTCGTGCTCCACAGCAAGAGAAACCACCGCAATGAGAAGCCCATGCACCACAAAAAAGAGTAGCCCCCGCTCACTGCAACTAGAGAAAGCCCACATGCAGCAATGAAGACCAACGCAGCCAAAAATAAAAAAGAAATGAAGGAAACAATAGCAAAGATCAATCCAACTAAAAGCTGGTTCTTTGAAAAGATAAATAAAATTGATAAACCTTTAGCCAGCCTCATCAAGAAAAAAAAGGAGAGGACTCAAATCCATAAAATTAGGAAAGAAAAAGGAGAAGTTACAACTGACACCACAGAAATACAAAGGATCATAAGAGACTACCATAAGCAACTATATGCCAATAAAATGGACAACCTGGAAGAAATGGACAAATTCTTAGAAAAGTACAACCTTCCAAGACTGAACCAGGAAGAAATAGAAAACATGAACAGACCAGTCACAAGCACTGAAATTGAAACTGTGATTTAAAAAATCCCAACAAACAAAAGTCCAGGACCTGGTGGCTTCACAGGCAAATTCTACCAAACATTTAGAGAGAGCTAACACCTATCCTTCTGAAACTGTTCCAAAAAATTGCAGAGGAAGGAACACTCCCAAACTCATTCTATGAGACTACCATCACCCTGATACCAAAACCAGACAAAGATACCACAAAAAAAAATTACAGGCCAATAACACTGATGAACATTGACGCAAAAATTGTCAACAAAATACTAGCAATCCAAATCCAGCAATACATTAAAAGGATCATACACCATGATCAAGTGGGATTTATCTCAGGGATACAAGGATTTTTCAATATCCACAAATCAATCAGTGTGATACACCACATCAACATATTGAAGAATAATAACCACATGATCATCTCAATAGATGCAGAAAAAGCTTTTGACAAAATTCAACATCCATTTAAGATTAAAAACTCCAGAAAGTGGGCATAGAGGGAACCTACCTAAACATAATAAAAGCTATATATGACAAACCCACAGCTAACATCATACTCAATGGTCAAAAGCTGAAAGCATTTCCTCTAAGATCAGTAACAAGACAAGGATGTTCACTCTTGCCACTTTTATTCAACATAGTTTTGGAAGTACTAGCCACAGCAATCGAAGAAGAAAAAGAAAGGAATCCAAATTGGAAAAGAAGAAGTAAAACTGTCGCTATTTGCAGATGACATGATACTACACATAAAAAATCCTAAAGACGCTACCAGAAAACTACTAGAGCTCATCAGTGAATTTGGTAAAGTTCAGGTTACAAAATGAATACACAGAAATCTGTTGCATTTCTATACACTGACAACAAGAGATCAGAAAGAGAAATTCAAGAAACAATCCCAGGACTTCTCTGGTGGTCCAGTGGTTAAGACTCTGTGTTCCCAAAGCAGGGGGGGTCCAGGTTCAACCCCTGGTCAGGGAACTAGATCCTGCATACCACAACTAAGAGCTCGCATGCCACAACTAAAGGTCCCACATGCCACAACTAAAGGTCCCACATGCCACAACTAAAGGTCCCGCATGCTGCAACTAAAGACCCTGCATGCCACAATGAAGATCCCACACGTGGCAATGAAGATCCCGTGTGCTGCGACTAAGACCCAGTGGAGCCAAATAAATAAATTAATTAAAAAATAAGAAACAATCCCACTTACAATCACATCAAAAAGAATAAAATACCTAGGAGAAAACCTACCTAAGGAGACAAATGGCCTATACTCTGAAAACTATAAGAGCACTGATGAAAGAAATTGAAGATGACACAAACAGATGGAAAGACATACCATGTTCTTGGATTGGAATTATCAATATTGCCAAAATGACTCTACTACCCAAGGCAATCTACAGATTCAATTCAATCCCTATCAAATTACCAATGGCATTTTTTCACAAAACTAGAACAAAAAATCTTAAAATCTGTATGGAGACACAAAATACCCCGAATAGCCAAAGCAATCTTGGGAAAGAAAAACGGAGCTGGAGGAATCAAGCTCCCTGACTTCAGATTATACTACAAAGCTATAGTCATAAAAACAGTATGGTACTGGCTCAAAAACAGAAATATAGATCAATGGAACAGGATAGAAAGCCCAGAAATAAACCCACACACCTATGGTCAATTAATCTACGACAAAAGAGCCAAGATTATACAATGGTGGAATGACAGTCTCTTCAATAAATGTTGCTGGGAAAACCGGACAGCTACATGTAAAACAATGAAATTAGATGCAGCACATGGGCTCCTTAGTTGTGGCAGGTGAGCTTAGTTGTGGCATGCAAACTCTTAGTCGCAGCATGCATGTGGGATCTAGCCTCCTGACCAGGGATCAACCCCAGGCCCCCTGCATTGGGAGTGTGGAGTCTTATCCACTGTGCAACCAGGGAAGTCCCACCCCCACATATTTTAATTCTATCCTGTTTTCTAGTACTCAACAAGCAATAGTGTTTTAAATAGTCAGTGTTTGCTTAGGTTTATTTATATATTTACCATATTGCCCTCCATTCTTTCTTGCACCTTACATCTTCTCTTTGGGATGACAAGCTTATGACTAAACCATGTCCCTTATAGTTTTCTTTTCTGAGGGTCTGCTGGAGGCCGTATCTCTGTTTTTGTTCATAGATAGCTATGTGATTTGTTTTGCCATGTAACTTAGAAAGAGTGTATTTTCAAAATTCAGTGACATTGCATAAAAGGGAATAAAATACCTTTTATTCCTTCATTCATCCATTATTTATAAGAACAACGTTTCCTAGTTCTTATATCAGAAAAAATGAAGGACAGAAATAAAATTGGTTGTAAAACCTATCTCAATAAGTAATACTGGGGGACTTCCCTGGTGGTCCAGTGGTAAATAATCTGCCTTCCAATGCAGGGGATATGGGTTTGATCCCTGGTTGGGGAATTAAGATCCCACATGGCGTGGGGCAACTAAGCCCGCACACCACACTGCTGAGCTTGCGCGCCTCAACAAGAGAGCCTACATGCCTCACACTATGGAGCCCACGTGCTCTGCACCCCACACGCCACAACTACAGAGCCTACGCACCCTGGAACCCACGCGCCACAACTAGAGAGAGAAAACGCGCACACCACAACTAGAGAGAAGCTCGGTGCCACAACAAAGAGTCCACGCACTGCAATGAAAAGTCCCACACGCCTCAACGAAGACCCCACATGCCTCAACGAAGACCCTGTGTGCTGCAACTAAGACCTGACACAGCCAAAAAAAACAAAAAACAAAATAAATAAATATTAAAAAGAAAAATAATACTGGGACTTTCCTGGTGGCACAGTGGTTAAGACTCCGCGCTCCCAATGCAGCGGGCCTGGGTTTGATCCCTGGTCAGGAAACTAGATCCCACATGTGGGCTGCAACTAAGAGTTTGCATGCCACTACTAAGGAGCCCGCAAGCTGCAACTAAGGAGCCCGCCTGCTGCAACTAACACTTGGTGCAACCAAATAAATATTTTTTTTAAATGAAATTAGAACATTTTTAACCCCAAACACAAAAATAAGCTCAAAATAGACTAAAGATCTAAATGTGAGACGAGACACTCTAAAACTCTTAGAGGAAAACATAGGCAGAACACTCTCTGACATAAGTCACAGCAGTATTTTTTTCCATCCATCTCCCAGAGTAATGGAAATAAAAACAAAAATAAACAAATGGGACCTAATTAAACTCAAAAGCTTTTGCACAGCAAAAGAAACCATAGACAAGATGAAAAGACAACCCACTGATTCAGATGCCATTTGCAGCAACATGGATGGACCTAGAGATTGTCATACTAAGGGAAGTAAGTCGGGCAGAGAAAGGGAGATATATGATATCGTTTATATGCAGAATCTAAAAAGAAACGATACAGATGAACTTATTTACAAAACAGAAACAGGTTCACAGACTCAGAGAATGAACTTACGGTTACTGGGGGGAGGGTTGGGTGGAAGGGATAGTTAGGGAGTTTGGGATTGACATGTACACACTGCTATATTTAAAATGGACAACCAACAAGGACCTACTGTATAGCACAGGGATTATGCTCAATATTATATAACAACCTAAATGGGAAAAGAATTTGAAAAAGAATAAATACATATATAAAAAATAAAAATAAGAAAGGCAAAAAAGAAACAAAAAAAATTTGACAAGTTAGATAAAGTGGACAAATTCCTTGAATAGAAACTATCAGAGGTCACTGAAGAAAAAATAGATAACTTGAACTTTTGTTTTTTTGTATATTTGGTTTTTATCCTGTAACCTTGGTGAACATTCTAATCATTTTTTAATGGGTTCCTTGAGATCTTCTATATAAAAGATCATATCATTCACAAATAGGGAAAGTTTCACTTCTTCCTTTACAGTGTTGCTCCAGTTAGGACACCTAATACAATGTTGAAAAGCAGACTTCTTGTCTTCTTTCTGACTTTAGGAGGAAGCATCCAGTCTTTCACCTTTTAGTATTCCCTCAGCTGTGGGGTTG
The DNA here is from genome assembly GCF_011762595.2 of Tursiops truncatus. NCBI lineage: Eukaryota > Metazoa > Chordata > Mammalia > Artiodactyla > Delphinidae > Tursiops > Tursiops truncatus. The sequence continues at coordinate 83,067,462 of NC_047041.1, forward strand.
CCCCTCAGCGAAGTGGTATGCCCACAGTCACGCCGAGATGACAGTGGTTTTGGTAGCGTTGTCTTCCTGTCTTTCCTTGAACACACCTGGGGTTAAACTTCACTAATTTCCAGCCGATTGCTCTCTTGTTTTTAATTTATGCCTGGGCATAAATTTCTGTTCAGATTACTCCAATCAAGGCTCACTTGAAGGGATAGTTTCTGATGTCAGTGTTCGATATTTGTTCTGACTCCAGGGGGGTTTCTCCTGCTGCCTTATTTCTGGTTCTCTTTCGAAAATTAACCAGCCTACAGTTTAGCATGTATCTTGAATCTCCTTCCAAATGTTTTTCACCAAAACATGCACTGTCCTTGTGAATCCTCTTAGGCTTGGTCTTCTCCATGCTCTGCTGTAAATGAAGTCAGTTCCTTCTGAAAGAGATTAGTAGTTATCTTTTTGTCCGGCTCAGCGGCCATGGCTCACGGGCCCAGCCACTCCGCGGCACGTGGGATCCTCCCGGACCGGGGCACGAACCCGTGTCCCCTGCATCGGCAGGCAGACTCTCAACCACTGCGCCACCAGGGAAGCCCTGTTGGAAGATTTTTAATCACAGTTTAAATTTCATTACTTGTGATTGGTCTGTTCATATTTTCTATTTATTCCTGGTTCAGTCTTGGAAGGTTATACCTTTCTAAGAGTTTGTCCATTTCTTCCAGGTTGTCCATTTTATTGGCTTGTAGTAGTCTCTTATGATGCTTTGTATTTCTGCGGTGTCCGCTGTAACTTCTCCTTTTTCATTTCTAATTTTATTGATTTGAGTCCTCTCCCTCTTTTTCTTGATGAGACTGGCTAATGGTTTATCAATTTTGTTTAACTTCTCAAAGAACCAGCTTTTAGTTTGATTGATCTTTGCTATTGTTTTCTTTGTTTCTATTTCATTTATTTCTGCTCTGATCTTTATGATTTCTTTCCTTCTACTAACTTTAGGTTTTGTTTGTTCTTCTTTCTCTAGTTCCTTTAGGTGTAAGTTTAGATTGTTTATTTGAGATTTTTCTTGTTTCTTGAGGTAAGCTTGTATTGCTATAAACTTCCCTCTTAGAACTGCTTTTGCTGCATCCCATAGGTTTTGGATCGTAATGTTTTTGTTGTAATTTGTCTCTAGGTTTTGATTTTTTAATTTCCTCTTTGATTTCTTCAGTGATCTCTTGGTTATTTAGTAACATATTGTTTAGCCTCCATGTGTTTGTGTTTTTTACGTTTTTTTCCCTGTAATTCATTTCTAATCTCATAGTATTGTGGTCGGAAAAGGTGCTTGATATGATTTCAATTTTCTTAAATTTACCAAGGCTTGATTTGTGACCCACAATGTGATCTACCCTGGAGAATGTTCCATGTGCACTTGAGAAGTGTAACCTGCTGTTTTTAGATGGAATGTCAGTTAAATCTATCTGGTCTATTGTGTCATTTAAAGCTTGTGTTTCCTTATTAATTTTCTGTCTGGATGATCTGTCCATTGGTGTAAGTGAGGTGTTAAAGTCCCCCACTATTATTGTGTTACTGTTGATTTCCTCTTTTATAGCTGTTAGCAGTTGCCTTATGTATTGAGGTGCTCCTATGTTGGGTGCATATATATTTATAACTGTTATATCTTCTTCTTGGATTGATCCCTTGATCATTATGTAGTGTCCTTCCTTGTCTCTTGTAACATTCTTTATTTTAATGTCTATTTTATCTGATATGAGTATTGCTACTCCAGCTTTGATTTCCATTTGCATGGAATATCTTTTTTCATCCCCTCACTTTCAGTCTGTATGTGTCCCTAGGTCTGAAGTGGGTCTCTTGTAGACATCATATAGATGTGTTTTGTTTTTGTATCCATTCAGCCAGTCTGTGTCATTTGGTTGGAGCATTTAATCCATTCATGTTTAAGGTAATTATTAATAGGTATGTCCCTATTACCATTTTCTTAATTCTTATGGGTTTGTTCTTGAAGGTCCTTTTCTTCTCTTGTGTTTCCCACTTAGAGAAGTTCCTTTAGCATTTGTTGTAGAGCTGGTTTGGTGGTGCTGAATTCTCTTCGTTTTTGCTTGTCTGTAAAGCTTTTGATTTCTCCATCGAATCTGAATGAGATCCTTGCTGGTAGAGTAATCTTGGTTGTAGGTTCCTCCCTTTCATCACTTTAAGTATATCATGCCACTCCCTTCTGGCTTGTAGAGTGTCTGCTGAGAAATCAGCTGTTAACCTTATGGGAGTTCCCTTGCATGTTATTTGTCTTTTTTCCCTTGCTGCTTTCAATAATTTTTCTTTGTCTTTAATTTTTGTCAATTTGATTACTGTGTGTCTCGGCATGTTTCTACTTGGGTTTATCCTACCTGGGACTCTCTGCATTTCCTGGACTTGGGTGGCTATTTCCTTTCACACGTTTGGGAATTTTTTTACTATAATCTCTTCAAATTATTTTCTCGGGTCCTTTCTCTCTTTCTTCTCCTTCTGGGACCCCTATAATGTGAATGTTGTTGCATTTAATGTCCCAGAGGCCTCTTAGGCTGTCTTCATTTCTTTTCATTCTTTTTTCTTTATTCTGTTCCACAGCAGTGAATTCCACCATTCTGTCTTCCAGGTCACTTATCCGTTCTTCTGCCTCAGTTATTCTGCTATTGATTCCTTCTAGTGTAGTTTTCATTTCAGTTATTGTATTGTTCATCTCTGTTTGTTTGTTCTTTAATTCCTGTAGGTCTTTGTTAAACATTTCTTGCATCTTCTCGATCTTTGCCTCCATTGTTTTTCTGAGGTCCTGGATCATCTTCACTATCATTATTTTGAATTCTTTTTCTGGAAGGTTGCCTATCTCCACTTCATTTAGTTGTTTTTCTGGGGTTTTATCTTGTTCCTTCATCTGGTACAAAGTCCTTTGCCTTTTCATTTTGTCTGTTTTTCTGTGAATGTGGTTTTCCTTCCACAGGTTGCAGAATTGTAATTCTTCTTGCTTCTGCTGTCTGCCCCCTCCATACAGTAACTCTTATGTTTAACTTTTTGAGGAACTGCCAAATTGTTTTCCAAAGTGATTGCACTCTTTTACATTCCCACCAGCAACATATGAGGGTAAAATTCTCCACATCCTCAAACAAGTATTGTTCTAAATATTATTTTAAATTAGCATACTTTACTTAACATAGGGAGAAACATTAGTCCAATACTCTGTAAATGACAATAGTACTTCTGATGGATTTGTATTAAATCCTCTGCTAAATACCAGAAATAATGACCCTATCAAAACAACAGTCTGTTCAAAACATATTACAAAGCTACAGTAATCAGAGAGTGTGGTATTGGCATAAAAACAGATACATAGGGCTTCCCTGGTGGCACAGTGGTTGAGAGTCCGCCTACCAATGCAAGGGACATGGGTTCGTGCCCTGGTCTGGGAAGATCCCACATGCCGCGGAGCAGTTGGGCCCATGAGTCATGCCTGCTGAGCCTGTGCGTCTGGAGCCTGTGCTTCACAACGGGATAGGCCACAACAGTGAGAGGCCTGCGTACTGCAAAACAAACAAAAACAAAAACACAACAACAAAAACAGAAACATAGACAAATGGAATAGAATAGAGAGCCCAGAATTAAACCCTGTGTATATGGTCAAATGATCTTTGCAAGGGTGCCAAGACCATACAGTGGGGAAGGATTTACCTTCAATAAATGATGCTGGGAAAACTGTATATCCATATGTGAAATAATGAAAATGGACCCTTACCTTACACTATATACAAAAAGTAACTCAAATGAGTTAAAGATCTAAACATAAGACCTAAAACTATAAAATTCCTAGAAGAAAACATACAGGAAGCGTTTCATGACATCAAATGTGACAATGACATCTTGACTATAATACTAAAAGTACAGGCAAGAAAAGTAGACAAATGGGAATCTATCGAACTTAAAATTTTTTCTGCAAATAAAAGGAAACAATCAACAAAGTGAAAAGGAAACCTGTAGAATGGGGAAAATAATTGCAAATTATATATCTAATAAGGGGTTAATATCCAGAATGTATAAAGAACTCCTACAACTCAACAACAACAAGCAACCCAATTAAAAAATGGTCAAAGGACTTGAATAGTCATTTCTTCCTACACAAATGGCCAAGAAGCACCTGAAAAAATGCTCAACATCATTGATCAACTGCGAAATGCAAATCAAAGTTACAAGGTATCATCTCATACTCATTAGGATGGCCAAAATTAAAAAAAAAAAAAAGCAAATAACACATGTTGATGAGGATATGGAGAAACCGGAACACTTGCATACTGTTGGTGGAAATGTAAGATGGTGTAGCCATTATGAAAAACAGTATGGAAGTTCCTCAAAAACTTAGAATTACCATATGATCCAGTAATCCCACTTCTTGGTTTATAGCCAAAGAGTTGAAAGCAGGATTTCAAAGAGGTCATTGCAGTATATTTACAATAGCCAAGAAGTGGAAGTAGCCCAAATGTCCACTGACAGATGAATGGATGTTGAAAATATACATACAATGTAATATTATTCAGCCTTAAAAAAGGAGGAAATCCTGTTACATGCTTCAACATGGAAGAACCCTGAGAACATTTTGCTGAGTGAAATAAGCCAGTTGTAAAAGAAAAAATACTGCATAATTCCACTTATATGAGATATCTAAAACAGTCAAATTTCTGGAAATAGAAAGTAGAATGGTAGTTGCCAGGGGCTGCAAGTAAAGGGAAATGAGGAGCAGTTGTTTGATGGGTACAGGGTTTTAATTTTGCAAGATTAAAACATTCTACAGATCTGTTATACAACAGTATGAATATAGTTAACACTATGATACTGCACACTTAAAAATGGTTGAGGGTAAACTAATACTGTGTGTTTTTTGCCAGAATTTTAAATTTGTTTTAATATTTGGAAAACAAAACTGCCATCTCTTCCCACCACCCTTAGCTTATCACTTTGGTCATCAATTATAAAAGGTCTTGAGTTTGACATATTGATACATAAGTTGAATTCTTGGAAGATTTCCTCTAATTCTTTAACCTTGATTTTGAAAGTGTGGATACCCTCACTGTCCATAATTGCCCAAGCTAGAAATACTAGGAATCATCTTTGACTCTTCTCTTCTCTTCTCTGACCATGTGTAATCGTCCACCTAGCTCTGTATATTCACTGAGCACTATACATGTCCATTAGTGGGTGCTCAAGAAATACATGTAGAAGGAAGGAAGGGATCTGTTAAATCTTCCCTTTTTTTCCTTCTATTTCTCCTTCAGTAAAAACTAAGTACTATTTTAGTTCTCATATCTGTATCTTTCATGGCTTCACTGGTCTCCTTACTTCTAGATTCTTAACCCTTCAATCTTATCTCTACACACTCAGCAGAAACTGGCTTCCTGATCACCTAAGACCCCTCATGATGTAGCCTACCTTATATTTCTCATGTAATCTCCCTTCAGCTCTCCCATCTTTACTCTTATGGACCCTACTCTGTAGCCCTACAGAGCTTTTCATTGCTGAGTACGCCATTTTAAGCATGTTATCATGCTTTTACTTATGATATTTCTTCTGCACGACTGGAAGTCCTCTACTTCCTCCTCTATCAGGTAAACATCTTTAAATGCTCAACTTTAACACAGACCCACAGGGAAGCCTTCTATTTTCCTTCAGACAGAGTCTGATCTTTCTTCTTCTGTGGTCACAGAGAACTCTGCAAATGCTTCTATTATAACACTACTCACACGGCCATGGAATTATTTCTAAACATCTTAGTTGTTCCCACTTGATGGAACTTAAAAATAGGAACAGTGTGCTATTTCCCTTTGTATATAACAATCCTAGCACACTACTAGCAATGTATTATTTTCTTGATAAATATTTATGTACTTCCAACTTTGAACCTAAAGTGTATTGCTTGGGGGAGGAAGGAAATAAAGTGTATTGTTTGCAGACAGCATACAGTTGGATCATGTTTTTTTGTTTGTTTGTTTGTTTTGGCCATACCATGTGGCTTAGGGGATCTTAGTTCCCCTACTAGGGATTGAACCTGGGCCCTCGGCAGTGAAAGCAGAGTCCTAACCACTGGACCACCAGGGAATTCCCTTGATTGGACTTTTTAATCCATTCATGTTTATTGTCTTTACTGATAAAGTAGGATTTCCTTCTGTCATTTTTCCATTTGTTTTCTAAATGCTTCATGTCTTTTTTATTCCTCTATTCCTTCATTATTGCCTTCTTTTGTGTTAAAATAGGTACTTTATAGTGTGCCATGTTAATTCCCTTTGTTGTTTTACTACATATTTTTTGAGTTATTTTCTTAGTGGTGCTCTGGAGATTATAACTGACATCTTAATGTAAAATAATCTAATTCAGATTAATACCAACTTAATTTAAATAATAAAATATTTGCTCCAGTTTAGCTGTGTTCCCTCCCCCTCCCTTGTATTATTACTGTCATATAAATTCCATCTTTATATATTAAAAGCCCATCAGTACCGTTTTATAACTATTACTTTATGCATTTGTCTTTTTCTTTTTTGGTCACACTGCATGGCTTGCAGGATATCAGTTCCCCAACCAGGGATTGAACCCAGGCCACAGCAATGAAAGTACAGAATCCTAAGCACTAGACCACCAGGGAACTCCCACAGTTGTCTTTTAAAATTGGGAGAATAGAAGAGTGACAAACAAAAATATATTTACATATTTTTTATACTTACCTATGTATTTAACCTTACCTGTGCTCTTCATTAATTTATGTGGACTTGAGTTCCTGTCTAGTGTCATTTCATCTCAGCCTGATGAAGTATTTCTTTTTAAAAAAATTATATATTTATTTATTTATTGGCTGCGTTGGGTCTTCGTTGCTGTGCGCAGGCTTTTCTCTAGTTGCGGCAAGTGGGGGCTACTCTTCATTGCAGTGAATGGGCTTCTCATTGCGGTGGCTTCTCTTGTTGTGGAGCACAGGCTCTAGGTGCACAGGCTTCAGTAGTTGTGGCACATGGGCTCAGCAGTTGTGGCTCGCGGCCTGTAGAGCGCAAGCTCAGTAATTATGGCACACAGGCTTAGTTGCTCGGTGGCATGTGGGATCTTCCCGGACCAGGGCTCGAACTCGTGTCCCCTGCATTGGCAGGTGGATTCTTAACCACTGCGCCACCAGGGAAGTCCCTGATGAAGTATTTCTTGTAAGACAGTTCTGCTAGTGACAGTTCTCTCAGTTTTTGTTTATCTGAGAATGCCTTAATTTCTCTTTCATTTGAAGTATAGTTTTACCGGATATAAAACTTTTGGGTGATAGTCTCTTTCTTTCAGCACTTTGAAATATGCTGTCCCTCTGCACTTCAAGATTTCTGTGGAGAAGTCATCTGTTAACCAAATTGAGTATCCCTTACTGTTTTTAAGAGCCTCTTTTTGTTTTTAACTTTTGACAGTTTGATGATGATTGCCTAGGTTTGGATTTCTTTGACTTTACCTTCTAGGAGTTTGCTGAGATTTTTGAATGTGTTGATTTAGATTTTTCATCAGATTAAGAAAGTTGTTTGGTCATTAGTTCTTCAAATATTCTTTCTGCCATTTCAGTAAACAAAGGATGTTGCAGCCATAAAGTTATCAGCCACTGCAGCTGTCCCTGATGGTACACCCTGATGGGAATTCAGGATGGAAAAAAACAGGTTGCTGCCACCAAGCCATCAGCCACTGTAGCTGCCCACCCCCCACTCCCATGGTGTGCCCTGAGGGTAATTCAGGATGGAGAAAAGCAGGGTACTGGCCCTAGGTAGCTAAGATGTATGTCATGGGTATAATTTCAATGAGCAGAGACTCTTGTATCTTCCCATACATAGAAAAGCACTAAAATCATTAACTTGAGATGTCTGTTTTTTGTAATTAGCAATAATCTTTTTTTTTAAATGTATTTATTTATTTATTTTTGGCTGCATTGGGTCTTCGTTGCTGCACACGGGCTTTCTCTAGTTGCAGTAAGTGGAGGCTACTCTTTGTTGTGGTGCACAGCCTTCTCATTGTAGTGGCTTCTCTTGTTGTGGAGCATGGGCTCTAGGCACGCAGGCTTCAGTAGTTGTGGCGCACAGGCTCAGTAGTTGTGGCACGCAGGCTCAGTAGTCATGACTCATGGGCTTAGGTGCTCCGCGGCATGTGGGATCTTCCCAGACCAGGGCTCAAACCTGTGTCCCCTGCATTGGCAGGCAGGTTCTTAACCACTGTGCCACCAGGGAAGCCCAGCAATAATCTTTTGATGTTCAACTAAATTTTTTTTTTCCCAGCAAAAACTCTTACATATCCTGGCAACTCTCTTACCTCTTTGGAACAGTTCCTCAGAGTTATCTGAGAGGCTACTATCCTGGGCTATAGACCTCAGTAAGTAGGCCAAATAAAACATAATTCTCAACTTTTAGGTTGTGCAGGTTTTTTTCTGTCAACAGGTGTTTCAGGGACTTCCCTGGCAGTCCAGTGGTTAAGACTCCGTGCTCCCACTGCAGAGGGCACTAGAGGGCACTGATTTGATCCCTGGTCAGGAAACTAAGATCCCACATGCCGTGTTGTGGGCCAAAAATAAATAAATAAATAAATAATAATAATCGTCCCCATGCATACAAAGATATGTACACATTTATATGACCCCATGTGCTACTTCCAGATCCTTACCTGGCAGTGCAGAACTAACTGCTGCTGACTCTTCAAGATTGTTTTTGGGACTTCCCTGGTGGCCCAGTGGTAAAGAATCCGCCTTCCAATGCAGGAGACGCGGGTTCAATCCCTGGTCGGGGAACTAAGATCCCACAGGCCACAGGGCAACTAAGCCTGCGTGCCACAACTACAGAACCCATGCACTACTGAGCCTGCGTGCCTCAACTAGAGAGAAGCCTGAGCACCGCAACTAACATCTGACACAGCCATATATGAAAAAAATATATAAATAAATAAATTTAATTTTAAAAAAGATTGCTTTCACTTGTACTTTCCTTTGAAAATAAAATCCTCTAAAACACAAAACAAAACAAAAACAGTTGTTTCAAATTAGACTTTTTGCCTTATAATTTCCCAATGTTTCAAGGGGAACCATTCTTTCTAGGATTCACTGTCTAGTGCCATAATTTCCCTGGATCTTAATTATGGGATTTCATCATTTATCTATTCAAAAAACACCAGAATGGCAGGTAAGAGTCTTTGTTTACTGAAATGGCAGGCAACATTCTTTGTCCACACACATCTCAAGCAGTGATGATAATTTGATGTCTGCAGTATCTTGCTATTTGGGGTAATGCCTTTTGGTTTTGAAAACAAAAAGGAACTCCCAGAAGAAAAAGCAGCTAAGTGGTGACAAATTGAGCGTACTGCTTAAAGCTCTCAGGTACATTTGTAGTCAGCACAAAGTTTTTCAATCCTAAATATAAGCCTCACTGATGATCTATTCTAGCAGTCCCCAAATCTAGCTACAACCTGAAATCATTTAGGGAGCTTATTTCCAAGTGCAAAAGAGATTGAACACTTTTGTACACATCTTACAGGTAATTATTGAATTATATACTCTTGGACTTCCAGGCACCAGTTTATAACAGGCTGCTGCCAAACTACAACTGAAAAGGCCAAAGGAACTAAAAAACAAGGGAAAAATCTGCATCAATAAGTAGATAGGATCCAAATGCTCCAAACTTAAAAAAAAAATTCTGGGTGTTGAACGAGACCAGACTGAAGAAAAATAACGCCAGAGGTGACATTCAACTTCTCTTCCAAAAACAAAAACAAAAACAAAAACCAGAATGGTGGTATGGTAAGTAAATAAAGGAGATCTTGGTAGAATCCAACTATCAACCTCTAATTCGGTGGAATAAAGAGTGGCAGAAAGGGAGTTCCCTGGAGGTCCAGTATTTAGGACTTGGCACTTTCACTGCCATGGCCCTGGGTTCAATCCCTGGTCGGTGAACTGGGATCCTGCAAGCCACGTGATGTAGCCAAAGGGGGGTGGGGTGGCAGAAAGAATAAGGTCACAAGACTTTAGGGGAGCAGTCCAACTGAAGGCCACATTTAAAAGGCCTTTGAAAGCCACAGCAGTTGGAAATCCTCAGGGTAAGCACGCCCACACCAAACATAAGCCCGCAGGTGATGTGGTATTTCCCCACCTAGGAGGAAATTGCAATAGGAAAGACACGGAATACAGTCACACAATCTATGTGGAATGGGAGCTGGACCAAATAAAAAGTTAGGAAGCTGACCCTCGTACAGATATTTCACCAAACACAAAAAAGAAACTCTCAGGATGTTGGATTATGGACCTAGTCATGCATATTTACAACAGGAGCTCTCCCACTTAAAGATTGGAGAGGACATACTCAACCACACGACAGTGTGTAATGTGGCGATCCAAGGAGGATCTCCTTCCTTTGTTTTTAAGCAAATGTTAGACTTAAATAGACCTCTTTTCTTTCAAGAATGAAAAAATACTGAAAAAACTCAAAATGGAACCTATGGGACAATTCTGCAATGTAAATAAGAGAACTTAATAGCAAGGTGGAGTCTATTTTTTATTCTTTAATTCACCAAGTATTCATTGAATGTCTATTGTGTGCCAAGCACTGTTCTAGGTACTTGGGATATGTTGATGAATCTTAACCACATGGAGATTACACTGGGGGAGAGGGAAGAAACAGACACTAAACATAGATTTTTAGAAGTTAGTACATGTATTAGAAAAGGATAAGAAATCTGGAAAAGAGAAAAAGACCAAGATAAGGAGGGTCTGGATTGCTGAGGGATAAGTATGACAGATGAGGTCATGACAGCAGTATTTAAATAGGATTGTTAAGGAAGTCCTCATCGAGAAGGTGACGTTTAAACCAAAACTTGAATACAGGAGAGTTAGCTGTGGGTTTATTTGGGAAAAGAGCATTGCAGGCAGAGTGAACAACTGTACAGAGACCCCCTAAGGTAGGAATGTGACTGATGTGTTAATAGAACAGGTAGAAACTAGTGTGGCTGGAATGGAATGATGGGTAGCCTTTGCAGAGGTTTAATCTGTGGCATAATCTTACTTATGGTTTAAGGACTATTCTAGCCGCTCTGTTAAAAGAGACTGAAAAGGGTGGGGCAAAGAGAAAAGCAAGAAGACCAATTAGGAAGCTACTATAGTAACCCAGGTAAGAGGTGGTAGTGATTCAGGCCAGAGTAGTAGGAATGGAGGTATTGGGACATGGTCATATTCTGGACATATTTTGAAAATAGAGCCAACAGATTTCCTCATGAATTGGGTGGGTGTATAGTGAGAGAAAAGGAGTTAAGGATGACTCCAAGATATTTGGCCTGAGCTATTATAGAGCTGGAGCTGCTATTAACTTAGCTGGAGAAATTTGTGTGGAAGAGATTTTGAGGGGAAAGATCAGGAGTTTGGTTTTGGACATGTTAAGTTTGGGATGCCTACCGGACATCCAAGTGGAGATGTAGAGCTGGCAGTCAGATAAATGAGGCTGCAGTTTTAATGAAATGTTTACAGTAGAGATATGATTTGGGGAGCCTTCAAATGGTTTTTTAAAACACGAGGCTGGCTGAAGGAGTGAATGATAGAGAAGAGGACAAAGCCTGAACTCTGGGACACCTGAACATTATTAGTAGCAGGGAGAAGAGGAGGAATCAGAGGAAGGGAGATGGAGGAATAACAACCAGCGAGACAGGGGAAATATTCAGTGTCATGGGCTGGAAACCAAGTAGTCAGCTTTATAAATTGTGTATCAGATCTTTTCTAGAAAACAGGTTTCAATTCCTTTCTGTTTTCAGTGGCCTCCTCCTCATTTCCCCAACCATTTGGCCACCGAAAACACAAATAGTCCACTACAACAATTCTGGGGAGGGGGAGCCTTGGTTAAGATATGAGCCTAAAGTTTGATTTAGCCAAAATTTGAGGTGAAAATTTAAAAATTACACTTTCCATGTTTTAATAGTGAAAAAATGGCACTAAATTGCTACCTTAATAACAAAGTTTTTTCAAAAACTCCGAAAGATTTTTATTCATTATTTTTTTACATTTCTAGATTTACATTTCTAGTTTCCACTGCTAGAGAAAATGGTAGTGCTGGTTGTTTGTTTGGGGGTGATTTAGTGTGTGTGTGTGTGTGTGTGTGTGTGTGTGTGTGTGTATGCAGGATTGCACCAGAACAGTTGTTTCCTGCCTCTAAACTGGCTTAGACAAGTTAGACCAAGCGAAGTTTTCCCATATGCTAAACATAATATTGACCTGACACACTTGTTTAATAATCAATAAAAATGATTTTAAAGCACTCTGTTAAAAAAAACTGTGCAAAGATTACTTAGTTGCATGCCGTTTTATAGTAGTTTTATAGAACAGAAAGAAAGAGGCTGCAGGCTGTGCAGCAGTGCACTACGTTCATCCAGAAAGGGACGAAATTTCCTTTCATGTCATAAACTGATTGTGACACTTCTAGATATGAAAGAGATTTTTAATGTTTTTTTAACTAGAGGCTCCTAAACATTAAATTTGGGGAATTCCCTGCTGGTCCAGTGGTTAGGACTCCACGCTTTCACTGCTGAGGGCGTGGGTTCAAAACGTGGTCGAGGAACTAAGATCCTGCAAGCCCCATGGCGTGGCCAAAACAAAAACAAACAAACAACAACAACAAAATTAAAGTTTTAAAAGCATGAAGCTGATATTTTTAAAAGCTCTGTATTTTAATGAGGATAATCATTACTATATAAGACATATACTATGTGCCCAACACGACAGATACTGAAAGAAATCTGAGAGGTTAAGATATTCTCCCTGCCCTGAACAGTTTTCCAACTTTGCTAGGCGATCAAGAGGTGTGTGCTGAAATAATTAGGTAGTATCAGTACGATGGGGCCATAAAACAGTAATGTATTTGATAAATGTCATGGGTCTGTAGGGAAGGAATATATCAGTGTAATCTGGAAAAATCTGTCCAGAAAAGAAGGTGGGATTTGAATTAGGCCTCCAAGATACATAGAATGCGGACAAGTAAAAGAGAGCATTTCACCAGGTAAGATAGACAAAGACAGCACAAGCTGGTAAAAATTCTTTGAAATGTTATATAAATCATCAAAATAGTCACTGAGGTCACCTGCCTTTTTCAAAAGACCCAATATTAGTGTTTGTCAAGATTTGCTTTCAGAAATAAGATGAGCTTTTTTTTCCCCAAGTAGTGAGGATGGACTTGTGTGTTCATTCAGTTACACAGCATGGGGTAGACTAAAGTTAATTGGCCTACTGAGTACCTGAAACCCGTCCTAAATTGTATCTCATCTCTGAGATACAGTAGTCAACTGAGTAGTCAACTGAGAAATGACAAAGGAAAATTCCTTGAATAGAGGTGCGGTTGGGTTTTACTACCACCAGGGGGAGAGAGCGCATTAAAAAAAAGGACAACCCTGGCAACCGTTTCTAAATCTTAGGAGCAGCAATGGCCCACGTCTAACCCACTAAACTGGGGGCCCTAGGGTCGCAATTTCTTGGTATGTGCTCTTTGAAATAACCACGTTTGTATTCTTCTTAGCATTTTGAAGCAACTACGTGTAGGAGCTTCCTCCAATAAGCTAAGTAATGAACTCCCATTTAAAAATCATTCTGAGGCTTCCCTGGTGGCACAGTGGTTAAGAATCCGCCTGCCAATACAGCGGACACGGGTTCGAGCCCTGGTCCAGGATGATCCCACATGCCATGGAGCAACTAAGCTCATGCGCCACAGCTACTGAGCCTGCGCTCTAGAGCCTGCGCGCCACAAACCCTGAGCCCTTGCGCCACAACTATAGAAGCCCACACGCCTACAGCCCGTGCTCCACAACAAGAAAAGCCACCGCAATGAGAAGCCTGCACACCGTAACAAAGAGTAACCCCCACTCACCACAACTAGAGGAAGCCCACACGCAGCAATGAAGACCCAATGCAGCCAAAAGTAAAATAAATAAAATAAAATTTTTAAAAAAACATTCTGGTTTAACCTGATCAAGCAGGCATCCTCCTTCTAAGAAGACATTTATTATATGTACCAAAGGTTTAACATGATTGCAAAATCCCCAAATTTGAAAAAAAAAAAAAAAGAGCGGGGGGTGGTTAAGTATCTGACAATTGAATTATCGGTCTCTTACGCCACTCATCTTTTCAGAGGTACCCCAGCGCTGGATCCCTGGATTCCCTGTTTTCAAATTCCCCTTAACAGCCCCCTTTCCTTCTTTCCTAACTCTGTCCCTACCCACCTGACCCAGAGTTACTTTGGAGGCCGCACCGATTTCCTTGGCAGCCAGCCCCAAGGCCAGCCAGCTGCCCTCCTGACTGTGACCTCTAGACATTGCTCTCCTGAAACAGATAAAGATTTGTTCTTTACAGGTGGGGATGCGTGAAAAACTCGAGGCACTTATCACCGTGACATAATTTTAAGCACTTATGTTCCAGACCCAACAACTAAAATACATGAATTGGTTCCTGTAATCTTCATTAAAAAAATTCCGCGAAGCGGATACTAATACTGCCCTCGCGTCACAGGTGAGGACACAGAAGCCCAAGACAGTTAAACAGCTGGCCGAGCCCCAGACCTAATCCACTGCGGGACGCGCTTTGTACCCAGCTGGTCTGAGCCTGCCGCGCGCATATCTCTGCCTGCGCGTGGGCTGTGCCGACGGCGGGGGTGGGATGCGGGCAGAGTGCGGCCGGCGCGGACTCGCAGGGCGCAGCACCCCGAAATACTTCCCACCTGGCTGTCTCGAAGGCGGGGTCCGCACCTTTTCCTCGCCCGCGGGGCCTCAGGTTACAGTCGGCCCCGGCCTGCACGTGACCGGCGGCATGCGGCGCGCAGCGGCCGATCACAGGGCGGGGATTGGGCCTGGCGGGAGCCCCGCCCCATCCCGGGCCAGTTAACTGGCGGCCGCTGCGCTGCCGCCCACTTCGCCGTGCGGCGGTCTGGGGCGGCGGTGTCCGCGCGGCTGCGGCTATGGCCACGGTGCGGGAGAAGGCGGCGGCCCTCAACCTGACGGCTTTCCAGAGTCCCGCGCAGAGGCCTCCCAGTAGGTGTCGAGGACCCGGTCTGGGAACGCTGGGGGTCACGGGGCGGGCGGGGGGCGCAGGCTGAGGTTCTCGCGCGGGCGGGTCATCTCGCCAGGTACAGCCAGGTCCACGGCCGCCTCCGAGAGCTCCGCACAGCGGTGGCCGTTCGGGCCGGCGCCCCCGCCGGTGAGCTGCTGTGCCGGACCCTGGTGCCCTCGCAGCCAGCTTTCTCCTAAGTTACCCGGACTTTAACTTCACCGCGCACTAGTCTGTGCGCCAGCTGCGTGCCGGGCGCTTGCAGTAGGTCTCCAGACGTGCTGCACATCATTACTGGTTACTGTCTCAGCCACAAACCTTGACTCCACAATATGGCCAGGGGCCCAGTGCCTCTGTTGCCCAGTTTGTTGCCCAGACTCTTCCTGGGAGTGGTGAGAGGTTTCTGTTACATTAAGTTCTACCGGCAGGAACTTGGCATAAAAGGTATTTATTAGTTACACTTCCTGGATAAGCAGTATTTCAATGAGTAGAAGTTTTTGATTTTCCTTTTCAATGGTTGCATGAGATAAGAAGAAACACTGGTGAATTTTGCCAGCTTAATCATGTCCTGGGAGGCAGGTTACTTAGGATATTAGTATGCTAACATCTTGGTTTCTTTAAATGTCCAAACAATTGAACGGAATCGGATGATCGGTTCTAAAATTCCGATTTTAGCATACCCTACATCTCAGTTAATAGAGTTAAGGGGTACAGATAATACTTGGCTTTTTTGTTTTCCTTTTAGAGAAGTTACAACTTTCCCCCCTTTCTGTAGCTACAATGTGGGTTGCTGTAGGAATTAGTTCCCTTATTATTAAGCCTTTCATTTGTAAAAGCAAACCAGTGAAACTGTGACTCCTTCCTCAAGATGACAGTGGTCAGTGGATTGACGTGGGACAAATTGGGTGCATCTCAGTGCCCCCAGTTTTCTGTTTAACTTATAATTAGTGATGCTCCTTTTAATCTTCAAAATGCTGATGATAAATTGTGATAGAGAACCACTTTTCATTTGTGCTTTTCTAAGAACGATCTTAACATTAATCTTACTCTCCAATTAAAAGGATTCAAATAAGCACATGATGGCTACATTCAGAATTTCTCCAGTGTTTACAGTGTGAAGAGAAGGGAAATACTTCATCGTTTAGGAATATAAAATCAAATAATATTGGAAACAGTCTTGAGAATTCTTTAGGCTTACTTTCTGGGTGAAAGAAATTGCCAAATTGTATGTGATTGAAAGTCCTGTCTTCTCTAACAGCTGAAATTCCTGTTCTGAGCTTTGGTCATTAGTGAACAGGTGCTTCATATAAGGGAATATGTATTCAAAATTAAGTAGATGACTCTCAGAGGGAAGAGTTGAAGTGCTGGTCATCGAATTTGAACCCAAGGAAAGGACCACTGTCTTCTGCACACCAGGTGCAGTGGGCAGAGAAGGGCCCACTGTGTTTTCTCATCTGTTTTCGTTGCTACAGTTGGAACCCTACCTGTTATCCTATGTTCATCCCCCTTCCCACTCTTTAGTTGCCTTGTCACAGTCCTAGCGAGCATGGTAATGGGAGCCTGTGTTCTCGGTTCCCTGCCATTCTCTTTCTGTGTCCTCTGGCAAGCAGCTTTGTATTTTTGTTTCTCTACCTATTAGTAATCCTTCCATAGTTTAAAGGGGCTGTAACAACCAGGGACCTGATTTATGTAGAAGAAATAAAGTCTGTATGCTAACCTTTAGTAAGTAATTTGAAGAAATTTGTCTTTTAATATAGACAAGCAAGAAAGTGGTATGTTATCCTGTTATCCCTTTATACTGTAACCTAATTCTTTGAATTCACCTGGTATCACTTTTCCAGGGAGCTCAAAGTACTTCCCATATGCTATCTCATTAATCTGTATGAATTAAAGCAGGGGCCAGTGCCTACTTTTGTTAATAGTTCTCTAAACATATTCTAAAATTGTTCTTTATTTATTTTACGTACTTTACCTGCAGCCTTCTTTTCAGAGGCAATGTCAGTCTTCAGCATGACATCTCTAATGCTGTGTAAGAGGAAAACAAACTTTGGATTACCAAAACCAATATGCAGTAAAAGTGTTGCAGTATTGATACTGGCGTATAGGAAGTTTTCCCCACTCAGTCACATCTGCCTAGTTTTAACACTCAAAGCACAGCTCTCTACATTTATCTATTTTCATGACGTTTGGTTAATGTCCAATAAATGTAGTCCTTTTCCTTTGTCTTAACAATTCTGTGAGTAATGTTTTAAAACCTCTTTTGAAAAAAAATAATTCTTAAGAAAAATTCTCTCAAATCCTAAATGATTTAGGATTTTATATACTTGTTATCTTCTGATGAGGAGTTAAATCTTCTGGTGTGTGTCACATTTGTCATCTCACCTGCTAGTGGTCTTTATTTGACTGACTACTGTTCAGCACTTGACCTCATCATCCAAGTGGTATGAATAGGTAGAGGGTAAACTCTTTGAGGGTGGGGACTGTGTCTTCTTAGTTCAAAGAAAGGAAGAGGAAGAAAGAGACCTTCCTTTTTTTAACTTTTTAAATAAACTTAAACATTTTTAGAATAGATTTAGATTTACAAAAAGTCACTAAGTTAGTGCTTAGAGTTCCCATATGCCCTTCACTCAGTTTCCCTTATGATTAACATCTTACATTTAGTGTAATACATTTGTCACAATTAGTGAACCAATATTGATAGTCCATACTTTTACTCAGGTTTCCTTAGTTTTTGCCTAATATCCTTTTTCTGTTCCAGGGTCCCATCCAGGATATTACATTACAGTGAATCCACATGTCCTTCGGCTCTTCTAGATTGAGACAATTTCCCCTTTCGTTTTTATACGTCTGTTAATTGCTGGGTACGTGCCAGCCACTTTACATATATATCTTAGATGACCTTCACAGTAACTGAGAGCAGTGGAATTAACTCTGTTTTGCACCAGAAAAGTTAGGCAGTTTGCCCAAGATTGCATTATTAGTAATGATGGAGCCAAGAATAGAGAACCAAGTTCTCTGGGACTCCAGAACCCACACTCTCGTCTTTTTCTATTCACAGAACCTAGCACTGTGCCTGCTGCATTAACACAAGTTTCCATGTCTAAAGACATGGAAACCTAGGGTTAACCTAGGGTTTCTGAACCTAGGGTTCAATTAACCTAGGGTTTCTGAACCTCGGCGCTGCTGACATTTTCTTTGTTGTTGCGGGAGCTGGCCTGTCACTGTAGAATGTTAAGCAGTGTCCCTGGCCCCTCTACCCACTAAACATCTGTAGCATTTCTCCCTCAGCTTATAACAACCAAAAATGGCTCCAGACATTGCCAAATGTCCGGGGGGAGTAAAATCACCCACTAAGAACCACTGTGTTAACCCTTCTTTAAAATATTTTAATAGTTGGCAGTAATCTACAACTAACAAGTATTGAATAATTTGAACGTCTGTGAAGTATAAGGAAATTTGAATGAAATAAGGCACTAGCTCACTGTTTCTTTAAGTTTTGTGCAAAACTGCCTAACATAACTCTCTGAATTCTTTTCTTTTGTGTGTGTTGGGGGCGGGGGCAGTGTAATGTCCAAAGTTGAAGATAAAATTGTTACATATTCATTTAGAAGTAGCATGTTTTAGTAACTCTTGTGTGTATGTTTACCTTACAGTGGGATCCAGTTTTATAATGTGTCTATTGATCTTCTAAGGAGTTAATATAATCTCACTGATTGAAATGATTATAGAATTGTTTTCACCCTTAAATTGGTTTTCACAGCAGGGCCATAGTTGATGCTGATTATCCCCTTGTGACTTAATGAGTAAATGTAATTTCTTGATCTGCCTTATGACTTGATTTTTAAGGAATTATTATTATAATAACTTGATTATTTAGTGTACCTTTTTAGAAATAAAGATTTTTTTGTTTGTTTGTTTTTTTGCGGTACGCGGGCCTCTCACTGTTGTGGCCTCTCCCGTTGCGGAGCACAGGCTCCGGACGCGCAGGCTCAGCGGCCATGGCTCACGGGCCCAGCCGCTCCGCGGCATGTGGGATCTTCCCGGACCGGGGCACGAACCCGTGTCCCCTGCATCGGCAGGCAGACTCTCAACCACTGCGCCACCAGGGAAGCCCAGTAAAGATGATTATTAGTAGTGTTACAAATACACATAAGTCCAATATTAGAAGTTTAACTTTTTTATGGCTGGTAAACTTTTTTGGGTAGATTTCAAACACATGCAAAGGATGGGTCTTTGCTTTTGAAAAATGGCTATTGTTTTCACACAGATAAAGAAGAGCCTGCTTGAAAACTGAGTGTTAACTAGCCTAGGTTTATACAGTGCTCAAGAGCATGTGTAGTATGTTATAGATCTAGTTTAAAACAGTTTCTGAGCCTCTTGATAGCTTCTCAAAGCTTTTTATTCGACAGGTCCAATTTGTTCCTACGCTTCATTTCTTACATATTTTGTTTGGTGTTCAATGACTGTGTCTAAATGGAGAGAGATATAATTTTAGTCTCTAAAGTCCTGCAAATCAGCAGTTTAGACCTGAAACATACCTTAAACATAGTGTTTAATTCTTGTATCAGTAAATGAAGAAAACAAATTATAAAAGTTAAGTCTGTTTTTCAGGGTTCTCGCAGCTGGTCTCTAGACTTTGATCATTAGGTCATGATGCTTTTAGAACATGCTTAACCAAATGTAAACAAAGAAGCATCAAGATGCAGACAGTGATGAATATTAAAGAATTGTCAAGCTCATATGCAAGTGAAGCTTGAGGCCAAGCTGAAGCTTAAATTCTGATTGCTAGACTTACAAAACATTCATTGTATACTTTGGGTCTCTCGAATCCTGTTTAGAAGTCACAATAATTCATCTTACTGGGCCATTGTCAGCGATACCAATGTTCATTTCAGCTCTTAGATGATGATCAATAAGAAGTTTCAAACCAGCATGTGGGGGATCTATGTTCAACTGGTGAAGTCAGCATTAAAAAAACAGGTTATCCTGGTGTGGGTTTTGGCACATTTACTCGTCAAGTCCAGGGTAGATTATGTATTAAAATATCTGTACGAACATGAGTTAGTTTGGGTCTACGGGTGGTGATGCTTAAGGGGAAATATCCCAGGATATTTGCAACCAGGATGCAATGGTTGGGAATTAATGGTCAGTGAGAACAGAGGGGACCTGAAAGGGCTGAATTATATTATGCCTGGAGAACTCTGGAAACATTGTATGGCTCACAGGTGCCTACTATCCTGCTCTAACCTGTTCTTTAATCTTTTATACTTTGTTATCCAACCTGCAAGACTTCCTGATTTTCCATATTTAAACAGCAAGTTAATATGGGGAAATATATTCTTTATTTCTTAATTCCTCTGTGAAGATTAGCCTTTTTCACATCATTGAGGCTCTCACCCCCATCAGTTGTCTTATTGATCTCAAATTAATAACGGAGTCAGCCTTATCTTTTAGGGTTTTTATGCTAACTTACTTGTAGCTCAACTGTTATGATTTATGTGTTTCATCTTTAGTATTATTCCTAGCCCAGAAGTCTGTTTTGTTGGTACTTAATAGGCAATCTGAGCTCTACAAGTTTGAACCTTGCTTATTTTCCTTTCCTGTATACTATGGATAGTATATATCATAGAATTATGATAACTATCTTATTTTAGGAGTAATGACTACTAAGTGTTTTTAAATAGCTTGGTTAAGGATTCAAAAATCTTAAAGTTGTTTTTTTGTTTGTTTCTTTAATCTCATTGGCTCACTTAAAGCTCTTTCAGTTAATCCAAGTCTTCAATGAAAGGTTAATGCTAAAACTATCTGCTAACTTTTTTTTTCCAAAGCTTTTTTTAAAAAATTATTTATTTATTTTTGGCTGCACTGTGTGTTTGTGGCTTCGCGTGGGCTTTTTCTAGTTGCGGCGAGCGGGGGCTACTCTTCGTTGCAGTGCGCGGGCTTCTCGTTGCGGTGGCTTCTCTTGTTGTGGAGCATGGGCTCTAGGCACAAGGGCTTCAGTAGTTGTGGTGCATGGTGTTAGTTGCTCTGTGGCATATGGGATCTTCCCGGACCAGGGCTCGAACCCATGTCCTCTGCATTGGCAGGGGGATTCTTAACTACTGCACCACCAGGAAAGCCCTGCTGACTTACTTTTTTTTTTTTTTTTTTTTTTTTTTTTGTGGTACGTGGGCCACTCACTGTTGTGGCCTCTCCCGTTGCGGAGCACAGGCTCCGGACGCGCAGGCTCAGCGGCCATGGCTCACGGGCCCAGCCGCTCCGCGGCATGTGGGATCTTCCCGGACCGGGGTACGAACCCGTATCCCCTGCATCGGCAGGCAGACTCTCAACCACTGCGCCACCAGGGAAGCCCTGACTGACTTTTAATATATTTATATTTAAGTACTAAGAAAAGCTAGTATATATTTACTACCTGTAAAACTGAGGGGGAAAAAATACTGAGGGTTTGTTTAATTCACTGAGCCTCAATTTCTTCAAAATAGGATTATTAATAACTATTTTAGAGAAGTTTATCAGTTTATTAAATGAGAGAAGGCAGAGTCATATTGTAAGTCCTCAAATGTTAGCTACTATTAATAATATAATGAAGATTTGAAAAAAGACTAAAGAACAGACATTAAGTTCATTTAAATCTCAGCTATAATCTCTGGTATGTTAGGAAGTTAAGAATATTAAATGCTAATCCTCCTTTTATTTAGTCATAGTGGCTGGAAACAGTACAGCTACTCCTAGTTCTGGATACCAGGGGAATGACCTGGACATATTTTGAGATTCCACCCAGTGCATGATTCTGGCTCTACTCAGTAGAGACTAAATACAGTACCAGTAGTAAGTCTAGTTTCAGCTTGATTTATCTAGTTGAGTCTCCATAATTCAGTTCTTAAAACTGCTCACATATTTGGAAAACTAGCATCAATTACGTCCTTCTTTGTTTAGTAATGAATTATGAAGTATCTGGAATTTTTTTTTTTTTTTTTTGCGGTACGCGGGCCTCTCACTTCTGTGGCCTCTCCCGTCGCGGAGCACAGGCTCCGGACACGCAGGCTCAGCACTACATTTTTTAATGAGTTGCTACTAATAATTTCATATTTCAGTAATAAGCTGCCCTCATAATTGTTTCTTATTAATAACTTCGGAGGTTTGCTTAAGGATTGCTTAGACCTTATTACAAATGAGTGCGGTAACTGTGATTTTTCCCACTCCAGGTTTCAGTGTAGCCCAGAAGCCATTTGGAGCCACATACGTATGGAGCAGCATTATAAACACTCTTCAAACACAAGTGGAGGTGAAAAAACGAAGGCATCATTTAAAAAGACACAATGACTGTTTTGTTGGTTCGGAAGCTGTGGATGTCATTTTTTCTCACCTAATTCAGAATAAATACTTTGGTGATGTAGATATTCCTCGGGCCAAAGTGGTGAGAGTGTGTCAAGCACTTATGGACTACAAAGTATTTGAAGCAGTTCCGACCAAAGTCTTTGGAAAAGACAAAAAACCTACATTTGAAGATAGTAGTTGCAGCCTTTATAGATTCACAACGATACCTAACCAAGACAGTCAATTAGGCAAAGAGAACAAACTGTTTTCACCTTCCAGGTTAGTCTGTTAGATTTTCATTTAATATTGGCAGGGGGAGGTGCCTCTTTAGTGCAGTAGGTAGCGTGTCTCATAATATTGGCAGGGGGGATATTGGCAGGATTTTGTCTACTTTTTTTGTTAGTTTGTTTGTTTTTGGCTTTTTGCGTTACGCGGGCCTCTCACTACTGTGGCCTCTCCCGTTGCGGGGCACAGGCTCCGGACGCGCAGGCTCAGCGGCCATGGCTCACGGGCCCAGCCGCTCCGCGGCATGTGGGATCTTCCCGGACGGAGGAATGAACCTGTGTCCCCTGAATTGGCAGGCGGACTCTCAACCACTGCGCCACCAGGGAAGCCCTTGTCTACTTTTTAATGAGATGCTGACTGTCTGTTATTTTTGGAACAGTAAATTAGGCTAAAATCTGGGTCTGTGGGTAAATTTGATAAAGTAGAGCAAACCTTTGTTTATTTGGTATCTCCTAGAATTCTCGTTTGTTCATATATTTAGCAGAAACCATCAACAAACTTTGATTTTTCTGCTTCAGGTTACAATTAGAGTATAAAAAATGTTAGAGAGTTTATACACTAAGTGGTATGAGAACAGGAGAGGTGAAGACAAGCAGGTGGGTTGTCGCTAGAATCCAGAAAATAGCAGATGTGAAATATGAAAGGAGCCAGTATGCAGAAAGTTTCATAGGACATTTTAAGGAGTTTGCACGTGATCACACAGATGTTGGAGAGGCCACAGAAAGATGTTAAGCATGATGAGATTGTATTTTAAGCAGCTATATGGACAGCCTAATGGGGAGAGGAATCTTGGAATATTGTGGTCTACAGATGAGGGGGAAGTAGGCAGCAGTGGTGGAGAAGCAGGAGTCATTTAAAGGGAGCCTGGGGGACAGAATTGTAGAACCCAGTGATTGAAATGGGTGTAGGTGATAAGTGCATAGCTAACTTAGTTATTTGTCATGAGATAAAACTTCTCCCTTTTATTCCCCTCAGCTAAGCTTTGAAAAGGTGACCACGTAATTGAAGCTCTTACAATTCAGATCTGACCCAAAGTCAGAGTTTTAGTGTATTGACTTTCAAATGTTTTTTTAAACTCTAAAACATGATAAAATTTACCTCTCTCTATATAAGAAGAAAGTAGGAGAATAAGGTAGGGCACAGTCAGTACTTTCCAAATGTAGGTCCATGTGCTTTATCTGAAACCTTTGGGAACAAATGCGTTTAGGAATTTGGAACTTTGGAGATTTTAGAAAGGTCATTATGTACATATATCATTTACTAGATCACACTCTGAGAGGGGTCTGGGATAGCATCTGGTAATCAAACACATTAGTATTTCTGCAGTGAAAATATTCACACTAACTGGGATAGATAAAGGCTGTGATAGTCTCAGAACAGGTTTTGTCACTATATGAATTCTGAATAAACTTTAAGTTTTATAAAGCTTTTTGGGTTTCAGAATTATGAATAAGACATTATAGTTCTGTATTTGAGCACTATCTACCAGAGAATGCCCCAGAAAGAGAGATAACTAATAAAAACAGTAAGCATAATGAAGTTTGACTGTGTTTGATTATGTTTTAAAATTGGCGACTAACGTTTTAGTCATTGAATTACTTAAATCTAAATGCTCAAAGAAGAATTTATGTAGAGTGTGTATATTCAGGCTTGAGAAAGAAGGTGGGATGTTTTTATATTTCATTCTACTCTTAGAATTTGTATTTGTTATGTTTTTGCTCTGAAATACATAAACTTTCTAGAAACTCTTAGCTCTCAGATTCAAAAATATTTCTGTAGGCTTACTAGTAAACAGGAATTTATGAAATAAATTCATTTTAGGTATGCAGATGCATTATTTAAGTCCTCTGATATCAAATCTGCAAGTTTAGAGGATCTGTGGGAAAATCTGAGTTTAAAGCCTGCCGAATCCCCTCACGTAAATATCTCTGCAAACTTGTCTCCACAAGGTAAGCTAAAGATGATACAGGAAGAAATAGAAGACTAACTTCAAATAAAGTTATTTAAATTTTTTCAATCTTAACCTTTATTAGAATTTAGATATTCAGAGCATAAAGAAAGAGCACACTGTGTATTAAAGCTGTTTATATTAAGTTTTAACAGAGGTCTATTATCTTTAACAAATAGATCAGTGTTGCAATTCTGGAACACTGACTTTTGTCCTATCAGCTGGCAGAGATTCAAATCTGAAATGTTTTACATGCAGATTTTAAAAAATTTATTTGAAATCTGCTCTCAGATATATCTTTCCCTAAAATTTTATTAGGTTAAATAAAAATTTGAGAATTATATTAAAACATTAACAGGGTTATATGTTCTTCCTTGTCTGTGGCAATGGAATGTGGTTTTAATGACTGATTTCCACCTTCCCTCCCCCATCCCATTTGTGGAAACCCTGAGCGGAATAATCTGCAGCCAATGGTTTCAAACCAGTTTTCAGATTGAATGAATCATTCTTTCTTCCAAGGTCCTTATTAACATGTTATATGACTTGATCTCTTATCAAGCCATATTGCTTTTTACAGTACAAAAATGAAAAGAATTCCTGTTGTCCAAAGTCTGTTCTCCTACACTTTAAACAAATCTTGAATTGTTTTACTTTGTTATAAGAAACTACTTCATAAAATTGACTCTCTCTCTTCTTCTTTTTTTTTTTCTTTTGCCACAAGTTTATTAGCTTAGACCTGCCTAGGCAGATATTGTGGTGAGCATGTAGTAACTATTAATCGTTACCTTTCCCCTTGTTATTTTCCCTGTGCAGTTGTTAATGAAGTATGGCAAGAAGAAACAGTTGGGCGTCTGCTACAACTTATAGACCTTCCACTCCTTGACTCCCTCCTCAAACGGCAAGAGGTGGTACCTAAAGTTACTCAACCTAAGAGGCAGCCTGACTTGGTCAGCAACAGGAACTATCTGGATCGAGGGATTCTCAAGGCTTACAGTGAATCTCAGTATGTGGAAATACATATAATAATTTGAGTGTGTTTATAGGAAGATATTAGTTTTAAGATAATCTTTTGACTTCTTCTGTCCATACAATCAGATATGCTTTGTCAATTGATATTATCAGTATTGGGAAAAATGAACAAAATTACCTTGGTCAAAATTACCGAGATTTAAATGTCATTATTTTTCATATTCATTTTTGTTTCACATATATCTCACTTGCACATCAAGTGAAGAAAATTATTATGTTCCATCTTCTTTGTTAAAATGTCAGGCTGTCTGCTCTCTTAAAGCTGTCTGGTCTTCAAACGGACCTGGAACAAAATGAACAGATTTGTCAAATTCTTAGACTCCTTTGACTATATATGCTTTTATAGTCTTCTAGAATGTGTATTAAATATGTGTTTTTCGAAATTGAGTTATTTGTAGTGAGGTGGATGGACCTAGAGACTGTCACACAGAGTGAAGTAAGTCAGAAAGAGAAAAACAAACACCATATGCTAACACATATATATGGAATCTAAAAAGAAACAAAAATGGTTCTGATGAACCTAGGGGCAGGACAGGAATAAAGACGCAGATGTAGAGAATGGACTTGAGGACAAGGGGAGGGGGAAGGGTAAGCTGGGACAATGTGAGAGACTGGCATGGACATATATACAGTACCAAATGTAAAATAGATAGCTAGTGGGAAGCAGCCGCTTAGCACAGGGAGATCAGCTCAGTGCTTTGTGACCACCTAGAGGCGTGGGATAAGGAGGGTGGGAGGGAGATGCAAGAGGGAGGGGATATGGGGATGTATGTATACATATAGCTGATTGACTTTGTTATACTGCAGAAACTAACACAACATTATAAAGCAATTATAGTCCAATAAAGATGTTTAAAAAAAGAATATATACTTATCCCATATGTATTATTATAAGTTAAGCATATATATATATTTATTGCATCACCAACTTCCTGGTTGTTGTGATAAAAATCTATTATTTTATATTGAGTTTACTATACTGTTCATACAGGAGTCCTCTTTTAAGAATTAGTTCTGCCATTTTATTTAGTTTTACAACCATATTAAAAATAACGATTAAAAACAACTAAGTATGTTTTTAAATTAAAAGAAACATCATGGAATAACTCTTGCTCTCACCTCTGACTACACTCTCCTGATTAAAAATTTGAAGGCTTAACTCCAGGTGCTAAGGGAATTATGATTTCATTTTTCCTTAAGGAGGAGTTCTATATTCCTTATAACCTTGAAACTCTTCCCCTAAGTAAAATTATTAAATGTTAAAATCTTGTATTTTCTAGTTTAATTTTTAGTGATTTTTGCCTTAGCAGATAGTGTTCCAGTAGTTAGGAAGATGCAAATGTTTGAAAGGAATACAACTTATATTTTTACTATACTTTACCATTTCTGCATTCTAATGAATTATTAATAAACAATTGAATGTCAAAAGGTACCTTAAACCCTTATGTGAAAAAATTAATCCCAACATACTACTTATTGAACTCTATATAAAGAGGAAGCTTATTATTCTACAAGAATTTAAATTACATTTCTACAATCTAAAGTAACATGTGAAAAAAATGTATGATTACCTTAAATTTTAAGTACAGAATCAGAAATTGACCTTAAAGTTCATCTATCTACATCTTATGATGAAGCTGCTGACTAGAGGAAATGACATGACCTGGGTGGTGGCAGAATTAATTGTCCTGAGTCCACAGCAGTGGAGGACATGATTTTTTTTTAAACTATATATATTAACAAATTGAATATTAAAAGTTAGTCATTCTGCAGATAAATGGATAAAGAAGATGTGGCACATATATGCAATGGAATATTACTCAGCCATAAAAAGAAACAAAATTGAGTTATTTGTAGCGAGGTGAATGGACCTAGAGACTGTCATACAGAGTGAAGTAAGTCAGAAATTGAAAAACAAATACTGTATACTAACACATATATATGGAATCTAAAAAAAAAAAAGGTTCTGAAGAACCTAAGGGCAAGACAGGAATAAAGATGCAGACGTAGAGAATGGACTTGAGGACACAGGGAGGGGAAAGCGTAAGCTGGGACGAAGTAAGAGAGTGGCATGGACATATATACACTACCAAATGTAAAATAGATATAGCTAGTGGGAAGCAGCTGCATAGCACAGGGAGATCAGCTCGGTGCTTTGTGACCACCTAGAGAGATGGGATAGGGAGGGTGGGAGGGAGACGCAAGAAGGAGGAGATATGGGGATATATGTATATGTATAGCTGATTCACTTTGTTATACAGCAGAAACTAACACACCATTGTAAAGCAATTATACTCCAATAAAGACATTAAAAAAAAAACTTAGTCATTCTGTTCCTTGAAATGTAGCAATTTTCTTAAGTTACCCAACTGGCATTTTATTAGAAATGGTAATTAATAGTTAATTATTTTGAAACCGTACCTTATCTTCCTGTATTCTCTTCTAGCCAAAGTCAGAGATGATAGATCATACACAGAGCTTTGAAGTAAGCAATACTATATTAGAAAAATGCTGGTCTAAGAGTCAGATCTGGGATCTAGCCCTACCTGGGACCCTGAGCAAGCAACTTAGAGTTTCTGGACCTCCATAGTAAATTTAAGGAGCAGAGTTTGAATTTTGATGTTTTTCTCAGGCCTATATTGTAGTGGATGGATTCTGTTTTCACTTAAAAAAAAAAAAGACATATTAAACCCAACTTTTTATCTGTGATTCATGATCTAACTATATATTAAAAAGAATTACACATCTCTTTATCTAGGTGTTTAGAGATTTATTCTGGTAGGAAACTTGAAATAGCTAGTAAATTAGGTACTGAGTGTATGTTGGTTATCCTTTGCTTTTTAAAATAATAATTATTTTCTCCCATAGGGAAGATGAGTGGCTTTCTTCAGCAATTGACTGCTTGGAATACCTTCCAGACCAGATGGTTGTAGACATAAGCAGAAACTTTCCTGAGCAACCAGATAGAACAGACTTAGTGAAAGAACTTCTGTTTGATGCCATTAGCAAATATTACAGTAGTAGGGAACCTCTGTTAAATCACCTATCTGATGTTCATAATGGAATTGCAGAACTCCTAGGTAAGTAAGATGTTACTGGATACAAGAATTTCTCTTTTGGAGGGAACAGGAAAACGTTACTTGTCCTCAAAATTAACCAAAATGGTACTACTTCAAGCTGAGAGTGGATCTGGATTAATCCATGGAAAGTGTGTTTTTTCCAAAACTTCTAGGCCTCATTTGGAAAGAGGCTTTAATAAGCTCTGAAGTTATTCAGGGACTTCTGGTTGCTACAGGAGAATGCTGCTCTCATTCACTGGAAGCTTAATAAGCATAGAGTAGCAGTTCTCTTTTTCAGAAAGTGTTATCAGCACTATCACCATTCCCCCTTCATTCTCTTCACAATGGCAGACACTCTGCTTTGTCTCTGTACCAGTGAGCCAGACTGTTCCATATGGCTTGTTGAAAACAAGTTGCAGGTTTCAGAGAATCCTTTATTTTTCTCAGGTAGAGTTGGATACATCAGTACTGTATACAAAGTGTACCCTCGAAATGTAGTGGATTATTGGAAAACATAGACTGAGAATTTATTTACAAACCAAGTTAGATTTAACATCTTAAGATTTGTGTACAACAAGGACTTAGGACTGGCCAATTTGAGTATAGGCTTTTTTTTTTTAATTATTTATTTTTGGCTGTGTTGGGTCTTCGTTGCTGCGTGCGGGCTTTCTCTAGTTGCAGCAAGCAGGGGCTACTCTTCCTTGAGGTGCATGGGCTTCACATTGCGGTGGCTTCTCTTGTTGCAGAGCATGGGCTCTAGGCACGCGGGCTTCAGTAGTTGTGGCATGTGGGCTCAGCAGTTGTGGCGCACAGGTTTAGTTGTTCTGCGGCATGCGAGATCTTCCCGGACCAGGGATTGAACCTGTGTCCGCTGCATTGGCAGGTGGATTCTTAACCACTGTGCCACCAGGGAAGTCCCAAGTACAGGCTTTCTTGATGGTATTGGTCATTCATTGTAATTCCTAGTCTTTTTGTTTTGCTTTTGAACATCATTTTGGATAAGTTTACTGATTAGCATAAGCTCTGACTTGAATTTTGTTCCCTTTGATACAGTCGTGTCTGGTCAAAATTAAAAGCATTTTTTTTCTTTTGACTGAAGTGAATGGGAAGACTGAAATAGCATTAGAAGCTACTCAGCTCTTTCTAAAGCTTTTGGATTCCCAAAACAGAGAAGAATTTAGAAGACTACTGTATTTCATGGCTGTTGCAGCACATCCTTCTGAATTGAAATTACAGAAAGAAGTAAGTCTTTTGTCTAAATGTTAATTGTATTCAGTATCTGTAATATTTATAGGACATATCCGTCATCAGCATCAATTATGCTGAAATGGATAGTAGCTATTAATATTTAACATTCCCTTTTATATTACAATTCTTAAAAATATATACCATTGGGTGTGTGTTGTTTTATTTTTATAGAGTGACAACCGAATGGTTGTGAAAAGGATATTCTCAAAAGCTATTGTTGACAATAAAAATTTATCCAAAGGCAAAACTGATCTTCTGGTACTCTTTTTAATGGATCATCAAAAAGATGTTTTTAAGGTAAAACTCTGAAAGTAGTTAAGTTGATCTTATGTAATAGATCACTAGATTAAAATGCATTTGAATAATGTTCCATGTTCCTTTTTTTTTTTTTTTTTTTGAGATTCCTGGAACTCTACATAAAATTGTCAGTGTTAAGCTCATGGACATTCAGAAGGGGAGAGATCCAAACAGAGACACAGGTAATCTGAGAAATACTACTTCCATGTCTCACGAGGATAAATTCCTGGTGTTTATTTGAAAGTGTTTTGCTGTAAGTAGTTGTACTTTAATTTCAGCTAGACTCTAATCAATCTCCTCAGAGCCATCCAGACTTAGCTGAGAGCCTCCTTATGTCAAAAAGCAACTTGACAGGGTTCGAAAGTCAGCAGTGCTTAGCATCTTTACATGCATTTTACAAAATGGGGAAAAATATGTATAAGTATAAAAGTGTTGCTTGATTTTTCTAGTTAAGTCTGAGGAATAGATTCATTAACTGAACTTTCTACTTTTAAACTTTAAGGATATATTTATTGCCAGAGAATTGATCAAAGTGATTATTCTGACCATACAAGGAAGACAACCAAGGATGAGCTAATGAATTTACTAAAAAATATTGATGAGGATTCAAAACTTTCTGCCAAAGAGAAGAAAAAATTGCTAGGTCAGTTCTATAAGTGTCACCCAGACATCTTTATTGAGTATTTTGGGGACTGAGTGTTCCAGTGTCTGTATATAACTTGTGTATTTTAAGAATAAATTATGTATCCTAAAGATGCAATCACATTGTAATATTGGATGTTCTTCTAGATATGAAACTGTACTTAATAAAACTTTTTTGTATAACTTTTTGTGTCCGAAACTGAGTATTAGATGGTGTATTGCTGTTAAGTATTGACCTCTTTTAGGTGGGTTGATTTATAATTATTGTGCACGATACTTAATAGAACATCCTAGGAATTTAAATGATATGACATTGCAGTGTTTATATAAGAAAGTATTAAACAGTAAGGAAGTCTGTAATTACAAGTTAATAGGAGTATGGTTTGTACCTTGAAAGGTATACTTCTTAAAGATACAAGATAGAAACTTAGGCTATGCTACAGTGAATTTGTCAATTACCATAAACTGTAGACAAGTAAAAATTGAGCTGTCCTAATGCTTTTGAAAACTTCAACATCTTTTAAAGCTTATTGTGGAAAATTTCAAACATATATAAATATGGGGAGAACAGAATAATGAACTCTCATGTACTCATCATCCAGTTTCAACAGTTGTCAACCCATGGCCAATCTTGTTTAATCTATTCTGTGCTCCCACCTCAGCAAATTTCATATATCCTATCACTTCATCTATTAAGTTTCAGTATGTATAGCTAAAAGATAAGGACATTAAAAACATAACCACAGGGACCTCCCTGGTGGCTCAGTGGTTAAGAATCCGCCTGCTAATGCAGGGGACATGGGTTCGAGCCCTGGTCCAGGCAGATCCCACATGCTGCGGAGCAACTAAGCCCATGCGCCACAACTACTGAGCCTGCGCTCTGAAGCCCGCGAGCTACAACTACTGAGCCCATGTGCCACAACTACTGAAGCCCGTACACATAGAGCCTGTGCACTGCAACAAGAGAAGCCACCGCAATAAGAAGGCTGCACGCTGCAATGAAGAGTAGCCCCTGCTCACTGCAGCTAGAGAAAGCCTGCACACAGCAACAAAAACCCAACGCAGACAAAAATAAAAAATTAAATTTAAAAAAACATAACCACAGTGTCATTACACACAAAGCCACAATTCCTTAATATCATCAAAATGCATTCAGTGTTCACATTTTCTGATCTCAAATGATTTTGACAGTTTATTCAAATAGGGATCTAAACAAAGTTCATAAAGTGCAATTGGTTAATGTGCTTCTTAAATCTTTTACTCGAGGTTTTTCTCTTTATCCCTCCTTCCTTCTCCTTTTCTCTCTTTCTGTCATTGAATAAACCTGGTCATCTGTTCTTGAGTTTCCCAGAGTCTGGATTTAGCTGATTGCAAGCCTGTACTATCCTTTATCATGTTCCTCTGTGTCCTTCATTTCTTGTAAATTAGAGCTAAACTCTTCAACTTTTTATCCAAGTTAATGATTACTTTGGAACTACTGCACTGTCAAGATATACTTGGCAAATAGACGTGCAATATAATACTTTTATAATACAATTTTAAATTGTGCATCTTCACAAAAATAAAACCAAAAGATTAAAGTGAGGCTGAGGGCTTCGCTGGTGGCGCAGTGGTTAAGAGTCCGCCTGCCAGTGCAGGGGACACGGGTTCGAGCCCTGGTCTGGAAAGATCCCACATGCTGCAGAGCAAAGAAGCCCGTGCTCCACAACTACTGAGCCTGCACTCTAGAGCCCGTGAGCCACAACTACTGAGCCCGCGTGCCACAGCTACTGAAGACCGCACGCCTAGAGCCCATGCTCCACAACAAGAGAAGCCACTACAATGAGAAGCTTGCGCACCGCAACAAAGAGTAGCCCCCGCTCGCTGCAACTGGAGAAAGCCCACGTGCAGCAATGAAGACCCAACACAGCCAAAAATAAATTTTTAAAACTTAAAAAAATATGTAGGAATTATGACCAAAGAAAAAATAATAAAATGAGGCTGAACTTTAAATTTAGACTTTTAATGAGAGGTAGGGAAAACTAAAATGATGTACCAATATGCTAGCATGTCAATCTTTTGTTAAGATATAACTGATGCTGACTAGTCTTTAAATGGGATAAAGTTGAGGACATATCTATAGTATAAAATACCAATTCTCCTAATAAAGCAGGGAATAACTATGTCAGGTGGGTTTTTTGTGGTGTGTATTTTGCTTTGTTGCATAGGCAAGAAAGGAAGGCAGGTCTCTACAATGAAGTGAAAGAGAAGATACTTCATAATTCAGGGGTGAGGAAGTTTTTAGAAACAAACTACTGAAAGTGTGGTGAGACCACAGTTGACAAAAACTGTGTGTACTACGTGATTTGCAACCTTTATTTTGCACTTCATGGAATAACATGATTATTTGGCAACAAAACTAACACCTCTCCTTCAGGGGAAGGCAGAACTGCCTAGTTATATTCATGGTCCTAGAAGAAGTGGCCTTCTAATAGAATGTTAATTTCGTGGAAAATCTAGTAAAACCACAGTTTACCTCAAACTTCATCAGCACAAAGTTTAAGAAAAATTGGTCATGTTTATGGCAAGCATTGTCAAAGTTTTAAACTACAGGTCTGGTGCTACCCTGAATGCCTTAGACAACCCTCTTATATCACTAGAACTGTCAATCATCACTTGCTGCTTGCCCTCATTCACTAATTCATGATGTCCTCTTGGAAAGCCATCCCCACTTAAAACACCTGATGCCTAGGTGACTAAGGGCTTCCCCACCACTCTAGTTGAGTAGCCCAGGGCTAAGAACTGATCCAAGGACAGCCTACCTGGAGGCTAATGAGACTGTGCACAAAAATCAGCTTGGCCAATCAAATTCTGTATAGAAAGGTCTAAATTTTGAAGGAGGAACGACTGAAAAATAAAGAAGCTAGTCTGTAGTGTAGAGAGGAGTGAAGCCAACTGCAGCAAGGAGTAGAGATGTGATGAAAGAGATCCTGTGTGTCCTGGGGAGATGATAGAGTAGTAATAATCTAGAGCAGCAGCCAGCTTGCTTCTTCCAAACCCTAGGTAGCTCGTCAGTGAAATCCCTTTACCTTGAGGTAATTTGAATTTCCAGTTCTTGTAGCCAAAAAGCAAACTGGAACATGTGCCAATGTTTTTAAGATTTAAAGGAAACAATTCAAAATATATCAAAAGATTACAAGTGAGCCATCCAAGTCAAATCAGTGGTTTTGGTGGTGTTGCAGCATCTTCTCCACATGTGAAAATTGTTTATACTCATCCTTCAAGGAAGGTAGGGGGACTCTCACTGGGGGCATGGAGGTGGGGGTAGATCTCTCTAGGAAGGTAGTTTTAGCCTGGCTGCCTCTTAGAATCACCTGGGAAGCTTAAAAATTCTTGCCTGGCATCACCACTCACCCCACCCCCTGAGCTTCAGATGATAGCTTTAGAACCACTGCTCCCCAGGAGATTCTGAGGTGGAGTCAGGGTTGAGAACCACTCATCTAGAGACTATGGTATATTCGTCTAGACTCAGAAGTGAGAACTGAATGTTTTCTGCCTAAACCTCAGTTCCAGTTAACTGAGTGTCTTAACGTTTTTCCCCCCTCTAAAGTGAATCCTCATCTGAGAACTGTGTGTGTTTAAGGGAAAAATTCTTACTTTAATGTGTTAGTTAGTGAATGGTTTGAGGTTGCTGGATTGCCATCAGTCTTCAATACTTTAGGAGTAACTTTCCACGTGTGATCAATTTAGATGTAGCGTTTTAAAAAAATAAATTTATTAATTTATTATTGGCTGCATTGGGTCTTTGTTTCTTCACCCCTTGGAGGAAGGGGGGGCTGGGGGGACTACTTTACATTGCGGTTGTGCGAGCTTCTCGTTGCGGTGGCTTCTCTTGCTTCGGCGTACGGGCTCTAGGCGCGCGAGCATTCAGAAGTTGTGACTCCCGGGCTCTAGAGCGTAGGGTCAGTAGTTGTGGCACGCAGGTTTAATTGCTCCCCAGCATGTGAGATCTTCCCCAACCAGGGAGTGAACCCGTGTCCCCTGCATTGGCAGGCGGATTCTTAACCACTGCGCCACCAGGGAAGCTCCAGGTGTAGTGTTTGAAAGCACTAATTCCACTCCATCTTGTTTTGTTCTAGTTACTTAAATTTAGCAGGTTTTATAGGCTGCAGGTAAGAGACTTGATTGTTACCTTCATTTTAAGGCATATATGTTTGATGCTCAGTCTTAAAGCATTTTACTAACGAACAGTTAAGAGCCACGTAGCTTTTACTTTTTAAGATTAGGCCCCAAAACTATTTCTATTCGTTTAGCTTACTATCTTACTACTACAGGCTGAGAAAAGCATGGTTTTCTAGTTATCCAGCGCCGCGATAGCCACGGCCCGGGTATCTGGGACAAAAGGAAAGGAGGCTCCAGAACAAGCTTGTCTTAACATGGGATGTTTCCTTTCTAGAACGCAGACGGCACATAAAATGCTGAGTGCTCACTGTTTCTCAACTGTCTAAACCGAGCTGAACCCTCATGGGACGTGTTTGCCCCCTCACCTTCCATCTTTTCAGGGCTAAAGTCTCGCTCTTCCTGTCGACAAAGTGTAGCAGCCACTTAGATAAAAGAGATGACCCAAACCAAACCGAATCTGTGCCATTAAAATGAGACTTGGCTATCAAGGTGGTGGGCGTGCCTTTTTTCTAACAGCCAAAATGAGGGGAGGGGAATGAACTATACGCTGCTACAAAACGTGATGTAATATTTAAATTTGAAAACCAGGGCGGGGAAAGCTTTGCAGCTAAACTGCCAACCCTTTTCCGTTATTTGACTGGCTCCGCGACCCCCCTCCCACCGCCCGCCTTTCCGTACGGAAACATGGCGCCGCCCTCTGTGGCGTGGGGGTGCCTCCCGGCTCCGAGTCACTGCCCACTGGGCTCTCTCCGCCGGCATCCGGCCGCGCCTCCCGCCTTTCCGTACGGAAACATGGCGTCGCCCTGCATGGGACCGGCGCCTCCGGGCTAAGAGCGCTCTCCCGCTGTCCGACGCTGAGGAGCTGCGGCGCTGGCCGCTGCCCACCCGAGCCGGTCGAGGAGGACTGCTCGCAGCGCAGTGAGGGGTGCGGCCTCGGAGGGGCAGAGGCTGAACCGCCCTGCCCGACGCGCATCCTCCCCGCCTCCGCCGCGGCGCCAGCCCCCGTCAGATTCCCGGCCGAGCGGCAGGAGGGAGGACGCCGACTCCGCTGCAGGTGAGGGAAGCGGAGGCTGGCAGCCCTGCGGGGCCCGCACGGGAGGAACAAGGTCGAGATTACAGGCATTTCTTCGCCTTTTTCCGTCGGTCAGTTCCCGGCGATGTCGGGTGGAGGCGAGGAAGAGGCAGAGAAGGCGGGAGGGTTGAGTCTTAGCGCGGCCTTTGTCCCACCCCTCGAGGCCGTCCTCCAGGCGCGCCCCGCTTCCTTTGCTTGCTCCCGGCCCGGCCACTCCCTCGCCGACCCAAACAGTTGTTTACAACGGAATCCGGACGCTGGGTGTGAGTGGTGCTGAGTGCTAGGGGAGGTGATTCTCGCCGGCGCTGGACAGAGCTCTTTTGCTGAAAGACCCTTTCTCCTGGGGGAGTCTCTTGTGAGCAGCTTGGGCTCGGCTTGCGGCTCAGATAGACGGTCTTCACGGCAAGTGCGAGGGTCTTCTATCCCTCGGTTCCCTTTTTAGGCATAGCAGGAGTTGGGGCTTGTTGAGTGAATGAGCACGTTGTACGCAGTTAAATGGTTCCTCGCTGCATCCTGTAGTCCTCTAATTATAGTTGCCATTTGTGGGAAGCCTGTTGTGCACCAGCTGTCGTTATGTACGCTTTGTCGTTTACACGTCCCCCAAACCCAAGAGGCAGGTAGCTGCATTTTACAGTTGAGGAAATTGAAATTAACACAGCTAGTAAAGAGCCAGAATTGGAACCCAGCTATGTCTGAGACCAACGCCCATGTGTCCCGTATAAACTGACATTAAAGAGATGACACAGCTATCAACAAATACTTAGTGGGTATCTGTTTGAAGAACATACTTATATGTGTGGAGCATACGTAGGGAATGTGGTTGGTCTGGCCCTTAAGAAGTTAAAAATCTAGTTGAAGAGTTTTTTAAAAAATAAGAACTTGTAATTTTACCATCTGACCCCAACCCATCTCTCCTTCTTCATCACCTGCTGCTTGTTCGTCTACTTATTTTCTTCTGCTTTCGCATGTGCCCTTTGAGTGAAATGCTGCTCTTTGTGTGAAAGGCCCCTCTTTTCACCTCCAGATAGTTTTTTGGTTTTTTTTTTTTTTTTTTGGCCGCACAGCCTGGCTTGCCAGATATTAGTTCCCCGACCAGGGATCGAACCCGTCTCCCCTGCAGTGGAAGTGCTGAGTCCTAACCACTGGACCGCCAGGGAATTCTCTCCAGATTGTTTTTAATTGGGTGAAATCCTACTCTTTTCAAAAAGACAAGCTCAAATGTCACCTTTTCTGGTAAGGTTATCTCAGCCTCCTTCCAGGCAGAATTAGTTTCTCCCTCTGCTGTATTCCCCTAGTGATATCATAATGCCATTAACGCTTAAGTTTCACTATATTTCCTTGTAAGACTGTCTTCTCCCTCTCTAGACCATGCCTTTTCATCGTTGTATTCCTATTTAAATCAGGATATTTTGAATTGGATTTAAGGCAATGATGAATGCCAGATGTCTAATAGCCATCCCTACCGGAGTTCAGAGAAAGGTGCAAACATTGGTGAGGTTGGGAAGTGACCTGGGAGGAGGTAGGCATTGAGCCGAATTTTACAAGGATGGGTTAGTTTACTAAACTTAGTATTAAAGACCTGGAAATCCTGATTTTCCTCCTTATTGCACAGAATGCGTTACTTCATCCTTCTGAGTTAATTCCCAGCATATGAAGAGGATAAAATTAGAAGTGTTTTTGTTGGTCCTTTCTCATAGAATATGCTGGTAATGTTATCTTTTGGGTCTTGGAGCATTTCTAGAGCCAGACAGGATTTAGGACAGAGGAGATGGGTGTCTGGAGTGGGTTGCTGGAAGGTAAATGGGAACTACATTAAAGCAACCTTCATGTTAATAATACAGGCCTGAAAATGTTAATTCCAATAGCTTCATTCTATTTAATGGAGGTATCTGATCAGATAATTATATCAAGTGATTCTTCTTTTCTAATGCACAGAAGAGAGTCTGCCAAACCTCCTGAAAATAGTCATTTCTTTTGATCCCTGGATTAACATCCAGGTATGTAATAAAGTCTGATTAGTGCTTATGAAAACGTTTTGTGACCTCCAAGTGCTGATAGTACAAATGCTAATATTTTCAGTATTATAAATGCAGAAAATGTTGTGTCTTTCTTTGCCCTTACTTAGAAACACATTAAGAATAGAGAATTCTAGGGAAAAAAAAAACTTGACAAAAACCATTTATAGTAATTCAGAGGTTACTATTCCAGACCTCTATTAACCAGGCCCAAACCAGCGTGTTAAGTGTTACTCCTTTTCTAATCAGCAACTAAGACAATTAAAATCCCTCCCAACCACATACATTATGGTTGTCTGCAACTTCCTACTTTACTCACCATCTTTTCCTGCTGACTGGCAAGGAGTTAACAAAAATAATTTGCCCCACACATTTTTCCTAAATGCTCCATGAGATTCTGCCTTCTGTTTGTCATCCCCAGGTGTCTTATCCACATAAGAGGATCAGGGAACCACCTCCTCAGCCTAGTGTATGTTTACTTCGAAGCCCGATGAAAAGCATTATTTCCAGAGTTTTCCTATCACTTCTCAGGACTGAAAGTAAAGAATTTAAGAATTGAATCACTCTTTGATTAAAATAGAAGCAGGGGGCTTCCCTGGTGGCGCAGTGGCTGAGAGCCCGCCTGCCGATGCAGGGGACACGGGTTTGTGCCCCCGTCCGGGAAGATCCCACATGCCGCAGAGCGGCTGGGTCCGTGAGCCATGGCCGCTGAGCCTGCGCGTCCGGAGCCTGTGCTCCGCAACGGGAGAGGCCACAACAGTGAGAGGCCCGCATACTGCAAAAAAAAAAAAAAAAATATATATATATATATATATATATATATAGAAGCAGGCAGTTTATAGTGTTACCTCCCAACAGTTTAAGGTCCTGTGTTCTCATGACATGGTACTCAGATTGGGACAGAAGTATTCGAACTTGTTACTCTCTGAAGTACAGGTCCGTAAATTTGATAGTTACAAGTGTCATTTTACAGGTGGTCTGTTTAATCATTGAAGTAGAATATTATAGCTGGATAAGACTTTAGCAAGCCCATTGATTTTTACAGATGAGAAATCTGAAAGCCAAAGAAGTTAAATCATTTGCCCAGAGTCACACTGCTAGTTAGTGTCAGAGCAAGAACATTTTGGTTTTCTTTTTCCCCCTAGGAAAGTGAATGAACTTAATTGAGAATGTCTGAAAACCTTGACAAGTCCAATATAAACGAAGAAGGAAAATCAAAATCAAATGATTCTGAGCAAGGCCTTGAAGATGCTGTGGAAAGTTCTGATGAAGCTTTACAGAAAATAAAGTCGGGCTCTCCTAGCACCCAAAGAGTGCAAAGACCTCACTGTAAGCACATTTGACTTTGATTAGAAGCAATATCTTCATTGTTTTCAGATGATATTTTTATTATGCTTCCTTGTGCATGTGACCTTGAACTAGGTTCTAATAATATGATAACATTGCCAATAATTAGCATTTTAGCATTAGCAACTGACAGCCTAGTCACTTTTGGGTTTTCAATTGCATGAGAAATTACAATTTTAGAATAATGTCCAGAATATTCCTGTTTTCCTCCAGCCTCAGTGACATTCCAGTTTGTCTGAAATGCTCTGAGAAATAGGAAGGTGGAGTGCAAATAGCAGCTTTAATTAAAAGAGTGTTTGAAAAGCCCAAGGCAGGTCCCAGCCAGGACTGTGCTTGTGGAGGTTGAAAAAAAAAGTTTTTGACTGTGAGTGAGTTCACCACACCCTAACTTCACTGCCTGGGGGCTTAGTTCCCACAGGGCTGAGGGGATTCACTTTGCTAACTGTGTGTGGTGAAGTCATTTCAGATCCCTGGCAGGGAGCAGGCTTCGTAGATGAAAGGGTGGCAGTTTCCGCATGCATTCCCAGCAGTTGCTCCAACTCATGTCTTTTATTAAGAACACTCGAGGTTTTTGAAGTGAGTGCAAAAATGAAAGTTTTAAGAGGGGGTGTCATAGTCTAAGAATGTTAGTGTTGATGTTATCTCTTTAAAGTATAGATGATCAGTAATCCTTCATATTTGGAAGAAGTACAAACATTTTGGGGTTTAAGGTGTGTTTCTTTTAAAATGATAAAAGCCCCTCCCAGGTAATTTATTAGTCAACAGAGTATTCTTATAGCAAACATTGGTGGACCCCATTTTATTGTGGTTTATTATCACATAGATGTTGATAAATATACTGCTAGGTCAAATTGTGTTCAGGGAAGGAAACATGCTGTTAATAACAGCCTATCATGCATGTTAGGCCTTGTCTCCAATATGTATAGTTAGAAACCATCTGTTTTCTCGTTTTTAAAATGAGGAAAATACATGTTATCTCTTAGGGTCGTTGAAAAGTTTAAATGAATTGATGTAAAGTCCTTAGAACTGTGCTTGGCACATAATAAATGCTCAGTAAACATTAGTTGTTGATACTACTGCTACTAACATGTCATCTGTTGCATTTATTTACTTATCATAAAAAAAATTTTTTTTATTTTGGCCACATCACACAGCTTGTGGTATTTTAGTTCCCCGACCAGGGATTGAACCCACACCCTGGGCAGTGAAAGCGCAGGGTCCTAACCACTGGACCGCCAGGGAATTCCCCCATCTGTTGCATTTAAAGATACCGAGGACTGATAGCTGTAATGTGGCTGTCTATGGCCAATATGGTAGTTTTATCACTTGCAGTTTCTGGTAAAGAAGTACCTTTGGTTTAGATCTTCAGTTGTTCCTTGATTAATGTCCTTGTCTTTGGCATCCTGTCAGTTTGATGGCATGATTCCAAATTAATGTCAGGCCAACACTAGACTATCTGAAATTGTATGTGGTTATGTCCTTAAGGCAACTTATCCTGGCACCCATGATCAAGAGTTGGGGAACCCAGGAACAGTCAAAAAAGTGTATCAACATGTGTGTGTATGTGCATTTTTCTAGGAGGAAGGTCATGGAAGCTTTCATTAAATTCTCATAGAGATCCATATCAAAATGAGGTTTAAAATCAATGACCTAAAATATCGTTTCTGGCTTTCTTGCTCTTTCTCCTTGTAGTAATAGGTAGGTATAGGGCTGTGGACTCCAGTGGTAAAACTAAGACCCCATAGTCTGGGCACCAGGTCAGGAGACATCACTGCCTGCATAGAGCATGAATAAGAATTTATAAAATATGAAATTAGCTGTTTGCAGACATTTCTCCCAAACTGAATTTATAAGTAACTCTAAAATCACATCTGGGATGCTACAAATTAAAAGCAAAAAGATAGCCTTTAGCCTTGCAAATTATAATACAGAATAATGTTTTAAGGGTAGAACTGCTATTGCTAACTGTGATACTGTGATTTATTATAGGAAATGTTTGGTTTTTGTCCTGTTTCTGGCACAGAGCTGCTAAACTATTGGAATTTCCTAAGTGATGAGAGCTAGAAAGATGTCTTTTGTTAGACTTGGAAAGCACCTAGGTAACCTAACCGAAGGATGGCATCTTGTTTGCCAGGGGACTCAGCCTTGTGATTAGAGGGTTGGAACTTTCAGTCCCACCCTCCCACCCCCACCTCTGGGGAGGAGGGTGGAGCTGGATGTTGTATCAGTTGCCAATGGCCAATTATTTAATCAAGTTTGCCTATGTAATGAAGCCTGCATAAAAACCCAGAAGGATGGGGTTCAGGGAGCTTCTGGGTTGGTGAAGACATGGAGGTGCTGGGAGAGTGGCACACTGCTTCCCTATACCTTGCCCTATGCATCTCTTCCATCTGGCTGTTTCTGAGTTACATCCTTTTATAATAAACCAGTAATCTAGTATGTAAAATGTTTCTGTGACTTCCATGAGCTGCTCTAGTGAATTAATTGAACGCAAGGAGAGGTTGTTGGAACTTCCCATCCATAGCCAGTCTGTCAGAAGCAGAGGTGACTTGCTACTTACTAGCCATGTCATTTTGGGCAGGTTACTTAACCTCTCTATGTCTATTTCTTTATCTGAATGGGGACAGTAGTAATTCACTATTAGTTCAAAACTAGTTCATGTTACTAGGATTGTTAGAGAATTAAATGAGATACTATTTGTAAAGCATTTTAGAATGGTGCCTGGTTCATAGGAAGCAAAATAATGTGTTTGTTTAAAACAAATAGACTTATTTTTTTTTTTTTTTTTTTTTTTTTTGCGGTATGCGGGCCTCTCACTGTTGTGGCCTCTCCCGTTGCGGGGCACAGGCTCCGGACGCACAGGCTCAGCGGCCATGGCTCACGAGCCCAGCCGCTCCGCGGCATGTGGGATCTTCCCAGACCGGGGCACGAACCCGTGTCCCCTGCATCGGCAGGCGGACTCTCAACCACTGCGCCACCAGGGAAGCCCCAAATAGACTTATTTTGATAACATTTAACATCAGTTTGTGGTAAAAACTCTCAGCAAATAAAGAAGAGAACATCCACAAAATATAAAAGGACATTTACAGACTCTTACAGTTAACATCATACTCAATGGTGAAAGAATGAATGTTTCTCCCTGTAAGTTTGAGAACAAGACAAGGATATTTACTCTTACTACTTCTAATTAAAACTGAACTGGAGATCCCAGCCAGGAAATAAAAATAAATAAAAGGTATCCAGTTAGGGGGGAAAAAAAAAGTGACAATCTGGACTTGGGACTGTTGTCTGAAGTGGGGGGGGGGGGCGGCAGGGGCCGCAGTGTTGTAGGACTGAGACCTTAACCTGTGGAATCTGATGCTGTCTCCAGGTAGATAGTGTCAGAATTGAGTTGAATTGTACGACACATGTCTGGTGTCAGAGAATTGCTTGGTGGTGTGGGGAAAAAACCTTCACCCCACTTCCCCTGCATGTAATGGAATTTGGGTTCAGAACTTTTAGTAACTGATACAGAATGTAGAAAAAGGTCAACATCATCATTCCTCCGGTTCTGACGAGTCTGGGGTCTCAGCATGCAGTTACCATCCTCCACCTGAGTGGGGTCCTTAGTTCCTGCAGAACTCAAGGATATGTATCACATTGTTATGCATATCTTACTAAATTACTGAGATCTGTTCAAGGGCAAGCACTGTGGCCAGGCTTACATCACAGAGTGGCTTAGGTCAAAAATGGCATCTTATGTCAAGAGAGTCATGCCTGGTTCTTTTTCTCTGGAGACCACCTACCCTATCTGCTTACAATACTTTGGGACTATGCAGACATCCTGTTTCTGCTTAAACTTCAACTCACTGATTTTAGCCTTTACCAGTGATCTTGCCTGCACCAATATTACCCTTTTATTCTAATGGTGATTTTTAAAAATTGAAGTATAGTTGATTTACAATATTGTGTTAGTTTCAGGTGTATAGCAAAGTGATTCAGTTATGTGTGTATATATATATATATATTTTTTCAGATTATTTTCCTTTATATGTTATTACAAGATATTGAATATAGTTCTCTGTGCTATACGGTAAATCCTTGTTGCTTATCTATTTTATGTATAGTAGTTTATATCTGTTAATTCCATACTCCTAATTTATCCCTACCCCTCTCCCTTTCCCTTTTGGTAACCATAAGTTTGTTTTTCTGTGTCTCTGAGTCTGTTTCTGTTTTGTATACAGATTCATTTGTATCATTTTTTCTGGAGTTTTTTATACTTTTTCTAAAAAATTAATTAATTTATTTTTGGCTGCATTGGCTCTTTGTTGCTGTGCGTGGGCTTTCTCTAGTTGCGGCGAGTGGGGGCTACTCTTCCTTGCAGTGCGTGGACTTCTCATTATGGTGGCCTCTCTTGTTGTGGAGCACAGGATCTAGGTGCGCGGGCTTCAGTAGTTGTGACTTGCAGGCTCTAGAGAGTAGGCTTAGTAGCTGTGATGCACAGGCCCAGTTGCTCTGCAGCATGTGGGATCTTCACTGACCAGGGTTCGAACCCCTGTCCCCTGCATTGGCAGGCGATTCTTAACCACTGTGCCACCAGGGAAGTCCCCTTAATATACTTTCATTCTCTGCTCACAATGCACCTTTTGCTCTAGCATTTAATCACCTAGTTGATCAGTAAAAGTTGCCATATTCAGATGAAAAACATCAATTGTTATTCCAGTTAATATTTCCCATTTAGCATTTTAGTTTCTTAAATCAGGTCCTTATGAGATTCATTAGATAAACGGGTGACACCAAGTTCTTACCTTTCTAAAGTGCAAGACCAGACTGAATTATGGTGTCCCTATATTTAGTTAATCAATCAGTGTTGATTGAGTGCACACTGTGTAGCGGGAGTCCAGCAGTGAACCAGGCACACATGCTCTCCGTCCTCCTAGAGCTTGCAATCTAGTGAGGAAGGTACTGTAACAAACCATTTCCACACAGTGTAATATGTTCAGTGGATAAGCTTTACCCTTGCTTCACTATACTCAGTCTATAGTAGCTCTTTGGGTGACATTTGCCATCTGCCCTCAATAAATGTCCATCCACTTGTGTGACTGGAAGCATCTCTTTAGAGTGTGTAGACTTTTCTGGTCCCGGAACCCCTTAGTGAAGAAAGGTGAGAGTAAGCCATTCTGAATTAGACCTTCATTTTATTTTGGAATCTGTTTGGCAGGCTCCCAAAGGGCATGTTTAACTTAATGAGGTTTTCAGTTTCTGTAACAGAGCGTCAGTGCACAAATGCTGTAACAATTTAGCAACAGTTTTTAAAAATATTTATTTATTTATTTTTGGCTGCATTGGGTCTTTGTTGCTGTGCACGGGCTTTCTCTAGTTGCAGCGAGTGGGGGCTGCTCTTCATTACGGTGCGTGGGCTTCTCATTGCGGTGGCTTCTCTTGTTGTGGAGCATGGGCTCTAGGCACGCAGGCTTCAGTAGTTTTGGCACGTGGGCTTCAGTAGTTGTGGTT
Organism: Tursiops truncatus; assembly: GCF_011762595.2. NCBI lineage: Eukaryota > Metazoa > Chordata > Mammalia > Artiodactyla > Delphinidae > Tursiops > Tursiops truncatus. The sequence goes on from NC_047041.1 coordinate 83,112,415, forward strand.
CGCGGGCTTTAGAGCGCAGGCTCAGTAGCTGTGGTGCACGGGCTTAGTTGCTCCGTGGCATGTGGGATCTTCCTGGACCAGGGCTCAAACCCGTGTCCCCTGCATTGGCAGGCGGATTCTTAACCACTGCGCCACCAGGGAAGTCCCTACTGTACAGTCTTTTGTATCTGACTTTTTCACTAGGGATAATGCTTTTAGGATTCATCCATGGTTTTGCATGTGTCAGTAGTTTGTTCCTTTTTTATTGCTGAGTACTATTACATGGTATAGTTATACTACAGTTGTTTATCCCTTCTGCTGTTACTGACATTTGGATTAGTTCCAGGTTTTGAATGTTATGAAGAAAGCTGCTATGAACATTTGAGTACAAGTCTTTACATAGCCATATGTTTTCAGTTTTCTTGGGTAAAGACCTAGGAATGGGGTTGCTGGGTCATGTGGTAAGTGTATGTATGTTTTACTTGATAAGAAACTGGGAGACTGTTTTCCAAAGTGACTGCAGCATGCGGGATCTTTTTTTTTTTAGTTGTGGCATGTGGACTTCTTAGTTGTGGCATACATGTGAGATCTAGTTCCCCAACCAGGGATCGAACCCAGGCCCCTGCATTGGGAACAGAGTCTTGAACCTGCTGGACCATCAGGGAAGTCCCTCATTTTCTTAATAGAGTCTTCCACAGAGCAAAAGTTTTGACTTTTGGTAAAGTTTAATTTATCAGTTTTTTCTCTTAACATTTTAAGCTTTTTGTATCCTATCTAAGAAATTTTGCCTAATCCAAGATCGCAAAGATTTTTGTCTGTGTTTTCTCTTGGAAGTCTTATAGTTTTAGCTTTTATATTTAGGTCTGCAGTTCATTTTGAGTTAGTTTTTATTTATCATGTGAGGTAAGGGTTGAGGGTCATTCTATGATTTATACATTCCTAATTGTTCCAGCACTATTTGGTAAAAAGACGAATCTTGCCTTACTGACAACAAATATACATACGTATGTGTGTGCATCAGTCTACTTTTGGATCCTCTGCTCTGTTCAGTTCGTCTATATGTCTGTCCTCATGCCAGACGCACACTGACTTGATTATTAGCATTATAGTAAGTCTTGAAATCACTTAGTATATAAGTCCTCCAACTTTATTCTTCTTTTTCAAAATAGTTTTGGCTTTTCTAGGTCCTGTGCATTTCCATACAAATTTTAGAATCAGTCTGGCAATTTCAACAAAAACTTTGCTGGGATTTTGATTGGGATTGCATTTTATCGGTAGATCAATTTGGTAGAAATTGACTTCTAAATAATACTGAGAATTGAAAAGATCTGTTGGGCCTTGATTTTAGATATTTATTGCATTTTACCAATATCCACAAAGCCAATATTCTTTATTATTTTTATTAATATTCCCTGGAAATGCTGAAAAAAATTTTGTGAGTTTTCTCAACTTCCCCTTATGTGAGTAAATAAAGATTTTTACCAGACAGAATATGACCAGCTCTTAGATTTGATTCCTTTTTCTGGTGAGCAAAAGAAAAAAGTAAAAGAAGAGGGAAAATAACTTTTCACTAACGTAGGAAGATCTTTATGTTTTAAACCCTGTGTAAACCAGTGGCATTTTTATCTCATTTTAAGCCCAGATCTTACCACCATTACATAAAATTAATATAATCATCTTCTAGGCCAGTGCTTTTCAAAGTGTGGTTTCTGAAACCATCAGTATCAGCTGGAGTCTTATGAGAGATGCAGTTCTCCAGCCCCATCCAGACAGGCTAAATCAGAACCCTGAGAGGGGGCCCAGCAATCTGTCTTCATAAGCCTTCCCTGTGATTCTGATATAAACTAAAGACCTGCTATCATGGACTTTTTAAAAAAGCAAACAAAATAACCCAGCTTTATTGAGATATAACTGATAAACCAAAAATGCAAGTATTTAATCACAGACTTTTTAAAAGTAGGAATTACCCTTTGTTCCTTGGCTTGGAACACCTGGGGAGATTTGTGAGAACTTTTTTTATGGAAGATAAATCTCAAACTTTATCAAAAGAAAGCAAAGAACAGAGACCAGTTATGAGGCTATTGCCACAGTTGACACAGAAGTAAAATCTGCAGGACCTGGATAACAGAGCAGTGGAAAGGGAGAAGTCAGAGATGACTCTGAGGTTTTTGATTCAGTGGGCCTGCATTCTACAAATTCTTGTGTCACACACTCTAATTTGTTCATTTGTCAACTTCAGAATTCTTATATTGTCCTAGTATCCTGTACAGGGTAGTGGTTTTAGCACTGTTTAAACAGCACCTGGCTCAAGGCTATTTTAATTTGGGGAGACTGGTTCAAGGCTCAGTGTTAACGATGGAGCAAAATGTAAACTGATGGGAACAAAAGAGAAGATCCTAAATCTGGTGTCTTCTTTCCATTTAGGGTAGACAGGAGGCATAGGGATTAGAAAATAAACTCTCAGCTTGCTGGGAAGGTGATAATGAGTAACTTTAAAAAGTGATAATCAGTAACTTTAAAAAGTTTTTCTAAGTCTTAGTTTACTGTAATCATTTTCCATTGACCAGTTCTGGCAAAAAAAAAAAAAAAAGATGTTTTGAGTATTGTAAATGATCTGTGCTTTTAGGATTCTAGGTTAAAAGAAAAAAAGAATATGAAATAGGTAAAATTCTATTTGAAATTGCCAGAATATTTTCATAAGTAAAGGGATAACTGAAATTATTAGCTGGTACCAGAACCACTACCTTCTCCTTAATTTAATAGAAATCCTAATCTAGGGGAACAGACCTCTTACACTGGATTTTTGTTATAGCTAGTCCTCCTCGATTCGTGACAGTAGAAGAACTTCTAGAGACAGCAAAAGGAGTAACTAACATGACCATAGCCCATGAAATTGTCATAAATGGAGACTTTCGGATTAAACCAGTTGAATTACCAGAAGACAGGTAAGGTGGTTACTGAGTTATCTTGTTTGGTAGAACAAAGCCATTTCCCAGTTCTGGAAATGTTTTCTTCACTTGATGTCAATATATTCTAATATACTTTTCCTTTTGTATGTTGCTAAAATATATTCCTTATCCTGGGAATTACTAGAGTTCGATAGTAGATCTCAGGACCACTGATCCTCGACAATGTAGTAAAAGGTCTGGAAACCTCCTGTGGAAGTCTTGCGTGTCAGCTTCTTCCCACTCCATAGGATTTAGCTGCCTCCTCTTGTGTGTTCATTGCACTGTCTCCTTCATTTCTTCTTTGTAACTATCACATTTTACTGTAGTTGTTGGTTTACTTGCATTCTTCACCAGATTGTAAACTCCTTAGAGACGAGGACTATGCTTTGTTCTCTATCCCTACCTAGTACCTGGCACATATCATATTGAATCTAAAATTCTGTTGATTGTAAGGTGCACCTTTTAAAGATGGATTGTCACAAGAAGGAAAAAACATTGCCCATTATAATTGTGAAAGTACCATGAAAAAAATCGGGATTCTGTTGACAAAGGAGGAGCAATGGCTGCTGGGTCAGTAAGCTATAGTGTCTCCCGCATAAGGCTTCTGAATATGACTTTACAAACATTTCTTGTATGTTCTGCAAGGATAGTACTTTTTCACATTAATCATGAAGAATTAATTACTTGTTCAGCTCTCATGACATAAAGATTGGTTTTCCTGAAATGCTATATATAAGTTGTTATATTAGTAGTTTGGTACCTAATTAAACAGTTGTCCAGTATGTCACATGGGAATAGGATAATTTTAGGAAACAAACTTAAAGTTTAAAGTCTTAAACTACTTAATCATAAATACCTTAGGAAACTTGCTGGTATCGGGGAACTTAAATTAACAGATCTGAACTTTCCAGTATTCTTTTTATCATATGGCACTGTTATGGGCTGTTATTTGGACTAATGTCACCTGTCAAATTAGTTGAAAGTTATTTTTTCCAATGAGGTACTTATTGAAATAAATCACTAACTAAAAATAAGTATGTGATTGGTTTAGGTATATCTGGGAAATCTTTCCTTCATCCAAATAATTAAAAAAAATTTTCTTACCCTAAACCTGTAGAATTTGTGCTTTTGAAAGTAATTTGAGGCAATAATATTTTATTTGCTTTTGCCTTTTTTTCCATTTGCCTCCAGCTTGGAGAAGAAAGTAAAGGATATTGTACATAAAGCTTTTTGGGATTGCTTGAGTGTCCAGTTATGTGAGGACCCCCCAACTTATGACCGGGCCATCAAGCTTGTTGGTGAGATCAAAGAGGTGAGGCGAAGAGCAAGTCGTGGTGCTTTCCTCGTATGTTAGGAGTACTTACTCATCCTGTGTTACTGTGCCAGAAGGCGTTAAAGAAATTGAAGGATCAGGATTCTACATTGCTTGCCGAAATGTGGATTTAGGGTATTTTTGGCTTACTGGTCTTTAAAAATTTTCAAAGAAGCTGTGATAACCTGAGGGCATTACTCTTCTAAATGAAAAGAAGGTTCATATTTTTGAAAACAGAATTATTTAAAGAAAACAAGTTATTTTATAAAATACAGATAATTTATAAAAATTTTAATAGATATGAACACCTTCAATAAATAATGACCATAAAAGCGATTCAGTCTTTGGGACAGAGAAGGTATTAAGTGAAAGGTAGAACTGTTTTTGCAATACCTTTAGCAACAGTTTTCCAAAGAAGTAAGGTGTCTGTGGAAATTGCCATCTGTTGTTAGCTCACAGGCACACACTAATTAATGTGGGTTTTTTTTTTCACTTCTAACAGTTTTTTCTTCCTGCATCCAGTTGATTGCTACCTAGAGCTTAAATGGAAGCTTAAATAGCTAGTCTAAATGATTTGTAAACATGTTTTTCTGTCGATTTGTTGAATAAGAGGTTAAAATGTGTGCACCATTACAATAGCAGTTGGTAAGCCCTTATTGGAATAATTGTAAATTCCTTTACATATAATCAAAAATGGCTTCTGACTAGGAAGCTTTGATTAAACTTGGCTGTGCTCTCTTGTAGACGCTCTTATCTTTCTTGCTGCCTGGTCACACTAGACTGAGAAACCAGATAACAGAAGTCTTGGATCTGGATCTGATAAAGCAGGAGGCAGAGAATGGGGCCTTGGACATTTCCAAGCTGGCAGAATTCATTATTGGCATGATGGGGACACTGTGCGCACCTGTTCGAGATGAGGAAGTGAAGAAACTAAAGGACATTAAGGAAATAGTGCCCCTTTTCAGGTATGGGCACTGTGTTAATCACCTTCAGGGCACCTAAAATACAGAGCCTGTTTTCAGAGTTAGACTTCCTCAAGTGTAGGTATTCATGCATTTAAAAAAAAAAATTAAAAAGCAAATATTTTGCTGTGCTCACTTCGGCAGCACATACACTAAAATTGTAACCGTGCAGAGATTAGCGTGGCCCCTGTGCAAGGATGACTCGCAAGTTCGTGAAACGTTCTGTATTTTTTAAAAATAGTGATTATAATAAGAAAAGGAGGGAGGGATGGAATGAAGGGAGGGAAGAGAAAGGGAAGGCTGAAAGGAAGGAAGGAAGGAAGGGGAAAAAGACAGTGAACTTGAGACTCTGGGTGAGGTTATAGTCTGTATATTCTTTAACTGGTTGAAGGCAGGTCAAGGTAAAGACTGATAATTAGCATATGTTTTAAAAATGTTAAAATTCAAATCTGTTTTTTACTAAAATCAATATAAATCCAATGAAACAAAAAGGCATGAGATATTTTTTAAAAAGCAAACATTTTATAACTATAGAAAAGGAGAAAGAAGGAAAAATTTCACCCGTAATTTTACCACACAAAGGCACAATCACTACTGTCATATTGATATATAAATTTTTTTGTTTTTTTTTGCCTCAGCATTTTATTTTGAAAAATTACAAACCTACAGAAAAGTTGCAAAAACAATACAATCAACACTCATATAACCCTTACACAGATCCACCAGTTTTTAACATTTAGTTAGTTTGTTTTATCTTTTTATATATACACTGAGTATGTGCACATTGAGTATGTACGTATGTATGTATATTTTTTCCCCTGAACCTTCTGATGGTTAATGTCAGATATTATGACATTTCACCCTTAACTATTTCAGCAACTACTTCCTAAGAATGTGGATATTCTCCCACATAATCAAAATACAACCAGGACATTCAAGAAATTTAACATTAATACAATCCTATTAACTAACGTTTAGTCCATGTTAACTTCCTTTAGTCTTTTGAATGTTTATTTTTAAATGTATACAGTTGTGATCAAATTTATATAATTTATATGCTAATATGAGCAAAGGATTGACATGATGCTGCCTGAGAATTTGACTTTTGGTTAACTGCTTTACTGTTTTCCTGTAAACAGATGAAGGTGTTATGTATCAAAATACTACTAGGTAACATTACTTATGGGGAAAATGACCTCTAACTGGTAAATTGCATCTAGACAGAAAGAAATGATAATGAACTATAAATACTCGATGGCACATCATACTTGATACTTCCTCGAGTGGGGAAACTTTTATAACTGGGCATGCCCCCCATAGAGACCCTAGAAGTCATGCCGTGGAGTTATTACGAGCTTTTAAGTCAGGGTGCTCCCACATCTCTGAGCTGTCTGTTCATGACTGATATTGAACTCTTCTTGAAGAGGAGTGCTTGGTGCCACCCTGTTGGCAAGCTGTGTGAATAGATGTGAATAGACAATAGCCAAACCTGTGGCTTATTGTCCTGTGAGTCTGACTGTTCAGCTGAACCAAAGAAGACCTCCCGGTGGGCACTGCAAGCCTGACTTTTTGTTAACATTACACCCTAATTATTTCACTTATTTTTTCATTGAAAGTATCATTGAGATAATTATATATTCACATGGAGTTGTAAGAAATAATACAGTACACTTTATCCAGCTTCTCCCAGTGGTGACATCGCAAAACTTTCAGAACCAGGGTGTTGACACTGATACAGTCCACTGATCTCATTTAGATTTCCTGTATACACATGTATATGTTTATTTTTAGTAACTTTTATACAATTTTATCACCTAAGTTGGAATATCCACCACCACACTCAAGATACTGAACAGTCCCAACACCACAAGGATCTCTTGCATTGCCCTTTTATAACCAACTTACATTACGTTACTTTTTTAAACTCTCCATAAGCTTTTTCAGTGGCTGCAATATATTCATTCACATAGGTATGATTAACTGTTTCTCTGTTAAGATGGACAATTAGATTATGTATAGTTATTTAGTATTTAACCCTGCAGTGAACATCTCTGCACAAAATTTTTTCTTTATTTTAGGTTATTTCCTAAAGATAGGTTCTTAAAATGGGATTACTGTGTCAGAGGATGTGAACAGTTTTAAGATTCATTGCATGGTACCAAGTTGCTTTCCAAAAGTTTTATAAGTAAAAAAAGTTTAATCTCTAGCCTTCTTGATATCATTATGCTGTCAATATTCATTACATAGAAAAATGCCCTTCACTGTCAGGTTCCCTCTCTCCTATTAACTAACGTTTAATAGGAGAGAGCATGTTGAAAAGACTGCCTAAATATAGTTATTGATTTGTTCATTCATTCAGCAAGCTCTTACTGAGCACCTCTTATGTGCTAGGCACGGTGCTAGACATTAGAAATAATATAGTCGGTAAGAGCTCAAAATCAGCTAAGTTAAATGAGGAATTCCTTGGAAGAGAGTCCTCTGGGGAAATAGCTGGTAGCAAACTCAACCTAACTCAGATTCCTACTGGAAAGAGAAGGGACTGGGGAAACTGGTAACCTGGGAGTATACACCCTATCTGAAGGAGGCCACGGTGGCCGCTTAGTGCCAGCCGATTGTAGTTGTGATGGAGTTTGGGCCCGGGTTGCCAGATCTTTTGATTTTTCAAGAGAAGCTAGAAATCCTGGCTTTTAAAAACACTGTGAGCATAAAACATGACTGTGGGTTACTTCCAGTCAGTGGTCTGCCACTTGGCAGTCTCCAGTAGTCTCTGGTTTCCTGTAGGTGGATTTAGGGGACTGTTGGGAATGCTCAAAGGAGAGGCAGAACACCCTCCAGAAAGTGGGCTGCCCGACGCATTTGGGAGAGGGACAGAGTGGCAGGGTGAGGGGCCCTGAGTTGTTCCTCAGACTGTGTATCCTTTCCCATACATAAACTCACATAAAAGGTGAGTTTATTCTGTCATATGATGTTCAGTCAGTCCCAAAGGGCATCAGGGGACTGGGAGGACATTTGATCCTGTTCTTACCTGTGTAGGACCTAAACCTAAACCTGCACCTTGGGTTCTTATCCACCTTCTGCAAGTAGGTCACTTAGCAGCTCCTGACCTCTGGTAAGAGTGCTGCTGGTATGTGACAGGCGTGGTATGGAAGGCATCCTTGGCATTGCATCAGATCTGCCCATGGGTTACATTCAGAGTGTGAGCTAGCAGTTATGCCATGAGAGCTAGAGCATAAAACCTGCCGTGAACATATTAACCTGTGTGAGCATGGAGACCAGGTGGTGAACTCTCTGCTCTTAACCTCAGGTCTGGGGCCGTCCTTCCTCTGCAGCCAAGAGGGCTGACCCAGAGCCAAAGAAAGAGCTCTGGGCCTGACAGGCAGTGGGGGAAGTGACGTTTGCCTAGGGGCAAGGGTGGGGACAGAGAGCAACTTAAAAATTTGCAGTCCTTTCTTCTAAATTTGTTTTTTTAAATCTGCGTTCTCATGGCTTCTCCAAATTTTCTTGCCACCCTTTCTGAGATGAAAAAACTGTCTCAAATCAGCTCACTTCATTTTTTTTTACAGCAGTGTTTACTTTACAAGCGCCCAGTGATAAATCCTTTTATCTCTTTCAGGGCAATTTTTTCCGTGTTGGACCTAATGAAAGTGGATATGGCAAACTTTGCTGTCAGTAGCATTAGGCCACATCTCATGCAGCAGTCAGTTGAATATGAAAGGAAGCAGTTTCAAGAGTTTTTGGAGAAGCATCCAAGTATGTTTAATGTTTTGTGGTGCCTGTTCGTTGTCTGTGCTTTTTCATTTTAGTGGCTGTAGCTTGCCGCATAATGATATTTTCAAAACAACATGAGAATTTAGTATGAGAATGAAACTGTGCACCTCAGATTGGGGCTTGAACCCACGTGCTGGGACTCAAACCCAGCCAAAACCCACGGTCTTCCAACTGAGATCACACACTTGGTTTCAGGACTTAATGAAGCTCAGGTTCGTGATATCTCATCGAAGAAAGAATTCAGTGAGAGACAAAGTGATGGGTAAGAAGTGGATTTATTTAGAGAGAAACACACTCCACAGAGTGTGGGCCGTCTCAGAAGGTGAGAAAGGCACCAGGCTATGGGGTTGTCAGTTTTTATAGAGGTGGGTAATTTATAGGCTAATGAGTGGGAGGAGTATTCCTGCTATTTCAGGAAGGGGCGGTGATTTCCAGGAATTGGGCCACCGCCCACTTTTTGATCCTTATGGTGGGCCTGGGAACTGTCATGGCGCCTGTGGGTGTATCATTTCGCTTGCTGATGTGTTACAGTGAGCCTATACTGAGGCTCCAGGTCTAGTGGAAGTTGACTTGTCCGCCATCTTGGACCCATTTGGTTCTAATCAGTTTATGTCATGCCCTTGGGCTATATCATTCTTTCAAAGGTTGTGCCCTGCCCCCTTCCCTCCCGTTTCAGGAGTAGTCTAATTTGAAGACCGAAAAGGACAAGATGTTAGGCCCTGAAAACTTAGTTGACAAGCAAGAAAACTGTAAGTAGGAGAGGAGAACAGAAATTTAAAAAAACAAAGAAGCCCTAAATTAAATGGGTTTTTATGAAAACACCAGTTTGAGGTGAATTGTATACTTGGCCTTGGTTTTAAGAACATGACGAACTTCTTAGGACTATTTAGCTCACTTTTCTACTCTCTATGAGGTACGTCAAGAAATTTCACTTTGCTTCTCTTCCATATGCATAAATCTCTCTATGAGGTACGTCAAGAAATTTCACTTTGCTTCTCTTCCATATGCATAAATCTCTCTATGAGGTACGTCAAGAAATTTCACTTTGCTTCTCTTCCATATGCATAAATCTCTCTATGAGGTACGTCAAGAAATTTCACTTTGCTTCTCTTCCATATGCATAAATCTGGTTTTGTACCCAGAAAAAGTCTCATTTTTATGAACCACTCAGATGACTGCAGGAAACAGATGAATTAAAATCCAAACTACGTTTCATTTCTAGGGCGCTGTTTCGGTCTCTGCACTGGCAGCTGATGCTCTAAGTGAACTGCAGTCTTCAGTTCCAATTTATTACGAGTTCCGTTTAGCCTCTAAGTTTGCGGGTCACAAGATGAAAATGGCAGTCTCTGGATAGATTGTGTTGCCTGACCAGGATCAGGTCAACAGTTGCTCATCCAGCTCCAGGCAGAGAAGTTGGAACTGGTCCTGAGGGCCAGGAGGAGTCAAGAAAGGGCAGAGTTGAAGGAGCAGTCCTAGAAGATTGGTTAGTGTTTACTGTGTACTAGGCTTGTGCCAAGGGTGTACGTGTGTTGCCATAGGTGACCTCACAGTAAGCCTACGAGGTTGGCAGTATTTTTTAAACCAATTTTACAGATGTGGTAATAGATTTTGAGAGGTTTTTTTTTAAAATTTTGGCTGTGCCAGGCAGCATGCGGGATCTTAGTTCCCTGACCAGGGATCGAACCTGTGCCCCCTGCATTGGGAGCTCAGAGTCTTAACCACTGGACTGCCAGGGAAGTCCCCAGATTTTGAGAGCTTTTTGATCAGAATTGATGACCACACAGCTCCCTTTCTCACCCGGTATTTTACTGCCCCTCAGGAGAAACCAGGGTTGCAGTTTACAGGCTGAAGAGCCTTTGTATGAGGGCCGGGTGCGGACAGCCGGGGCCCAGGCGCTGAGCCGGTCCAAGTCTAGTGCTTATCACTCACAGCATGAAAGCCGAGGTTTTCCAGAGCTGGTTGCCTACAGAATGCTGTCTGCAGAGGCGAAAGGGAGAGCGAAGCTCGGAACCAAGAGCTCGGTGTGATCAGCATGTGGGCAGAACCAGAGGAGTGTCCTGCTGCAGCAGTGAAGAGTGGACTCCACCCATGCCCTCGGCTGCCCATTTTGTTTTAAGGTGGCCTCCACTGACCGGGCTGCAACCTGTTCCAGGTCCTGTCAGAGGGGTGTTTGCTCATACAATGTGGACAAAAACCTCATCTTCTCTCTTCTGTCCCTCAGAGTCCCTGGTGCATTATTCAGCTTAGAAAAGTAGGGGAAGCATGCTGGCGGATGAAAAACAACTGAGATTCCCCCGACCCCCCCACCCCGCAGTGCTCCAAACACTGCACAGTGTGTGTCAAATACGTGACAGAACTTACCCCCCACCCCTACCCCAGCAAGGCTGAAAGTAAACCAGATTGATACAAGACTAAGATCTAGACAAGGACAAGCCTCATCTTCAGTGTGGAGGATACTTTACACTGGGAAACTCTAGTCAGTGTCTCGTCCCATCTGTCTCTGGGCAAGAATTTTTGCATCTCACTGAGCTGGAGCTATCAGAGCTTCCAGCCACGTATCATGCAGGAGTGGCCAGGGTGGGAGAGAAGAGAGTGGAGGTCTTTTGAACATCCAAGGTGGCATTTATATCCACTGTCGTGCTTAGTCCTCACAGCAGCCTGTGGGGTGGTGGTGGACATTTCTTTGTATTAAGAATCTTGATAGTCAGACAATGACGTATCTAAGAACACTCAGCTGGTAACTGGCAATCTTGTGATGTGAACCGAGTTCTGTTTGATTCCAAAGTCCGTACTTTATACTTTTACCACAATTCCAGGATGATCTTCCCTAAAGTAATTCTGGGACGCATCCGTCCAGAGCGTTCCAGTAATGTTCGAAGCCTTGCTTTTCACAGATTCCCTGGACTTTGTCACCCAGTGGCTGGAAGAAGCCGCAGATGACCTTATGAATCAGAAGTATAGAAATGCCCTGCCGGCTGTGGGAGAGGCCTCTGGCTCTGGGGACAGTCCCGGGCCAGATCCTGTTGCTGTCCAGAACTATGCGTACCTGAAGCTTCTGAAGTGGGACCACCTCCACAGACCTTTCCCTGAAGTAGGTGCTGACTGCTCATTTCTTTTTCGTGCTGCTGAACTTTAAAAAAAATAATGGTTACAATTCACATACCAGAAAAATCTCCCTTATAAGTTGTATAATTCACTGGTTTTTAGTACATTCACAGAGTTACACTTCCATTAGCACTGTTTAATTTCAGAACATTTCTGTCACCCAGAAAGAAGCCCTGTACCCATTAGCAGTCACAACCCTCCCCCCACCCCCTGGCAACCATTAATCTTCTTTAGGTCTCTATGGATCTGGCCTATTCTGGACTTTTCGTTTAAACGGAATCAGGCAATTTTGGCCATTTGTGTCTGGCTTCTTAGCATAAAGTCCATCCGTGTTGTAGCATAAATCAGTACTTCATTCTTTTTAAGTTTTTTTTATTGCGTTAAAATATTCACAACATAAAGTGTATCATTTTTAAGTGTACAGTTCAGTGGCACTAAGTACGTTCACATGACTTTGCAGCCATCACAGCCACCCATTCATGGAACACATTGGAACCCAGTACCCTTTAAACACTAACTCCTCACTCCTCCCTCCCCCGGTTCCTCTGTGTTCTTGAATCTGACTACTTTAGCTACCTCATATGAGTGAAATCACACAGTATCTGTCTTTTTGTGACTTGCTTATTTCACTTAGTATAATATCTTCGAGGTTCATCCACGATGTTGTTTGTGGCAGCATTTCTTTTCAAGGCTGAAAAATATTCCATTGTATGGCTATACCCCATTTTGCTTTATTCATTTATCAGTTGATGGACAACTGATGGGCAACTTTTGGGCTATTGTGAATTGTGCTGCTCTGAATATTTGTGTACAAGTTTTTGTGTGGCCATGTGTTCTCAGTTCTCTTGAGTATGTACCTAGGATTAGAATTGCTGGGTCACGTGGTGACTCTTAAGTTTAACATTCTGAGGAACTGCCAGACTATTTTCCAAAGCGCCTGCCTCATTTTACAGTCCCACCAGCAGTGTATGGGGCTTCTAATTTGTGCTGCTGAGCTTCTGTCCTGTTTTTACTCATCTTGATGAAAACCCTAACAGTGACGGTGCTTTTCAGTTTTATCTAAAGAAACTTCTTCCCCTTCCATGCAGAGCAATATATATTTTTTAAAATTTATTTATTTATTTTTGGCTGCATTGTGTCTTTGTTGCTGTGCACGGACTTTCTCTAGCTGTGGCTTGTGGGCTGTAGGCACGCGGGCTTCAGTAGTTGTGGTGCACAGGCTTCGTTGCTCCGCAGCATGTGGGATCTTCCCGGACCAGGGCTTGAACCCGTGTCCCCTGCATTGGCAGGCGGATTCCTATCCACTGCGCCACCAGGGAAGCCTAGAGCAATATTTTTTTTCTTTGTATGTTTTTCACAGTAAGTGCTTCTAACTGCAGGAGTCCTTTAAAGACATGACTAACAGGGGATTCCCCCAGCAAATAGCTGGTTTGGCGTCTAGACTCCCCCTCTTTTTTGAGGGCACTCACGCTTCTTATCTCTAGTCTCATATCCTGCTACTTCTCGAAGTTTCTTTCTCGGTTCCTTATTTTTCTTTTTAAGATGTTGTGAGCCTAAGGTTTCACCTCTTGCCTCTGAGTTCCCTGTTTTGTGCCAGAGCAGCCTCTCAAGGGGATATTGAAGTGGGGGTGGGGAGCTTCCTTCCTGCAGAGTGCCATGCTCTCTGCTCTCTCCTGCAGACATTTCTCTGCAAAGATAGCCGTGGGGAAAATGGTGTTTTCACTGGGGACAGATGTCTACTCTCAGAATTGATCCTTGGAAATCCTTTGCATCCTAAACCCAAGTACAGCATACTGCTACGAGGCTGCAAAGCAAGGGTGCTGCCCTGTAACAAAGTGAAGTCAAAAAAGAGACTGGTGAAGCCTCTCTGTTTAACCATAGAGGAGTCTCAGCCTTCAAAGGTGGTTTTTACTTCTTAGGGAGAATTCTGGGCTAAGACTCCACGTCGTTAATGTCTCGATTTGGTGTGTCAGTTTCTTATAGCAAGACTGGGCCTTAATATTTGATTCATCTGTAAAAACTCAGATCAGAAGCCATATCTCCTCAGCCTTTCCACTTCCCTTTACCTCACCCCACACAGAAGACTTTGGCCTGGCAGCGCCCAGGCCTGTCAATAACACGGGGACGCCGTCATGGAAATTCACTCACTGACTACTTTCCAGGTATTATGTCATTCCTACTTTTTCTACGTATCGTTCATTTTTCTCTTTCTTTATTCACTTCCCAGTTCTTGAGAGCCTCCTTTGTGCTGGATACTGAGGGGGATACTGAGGTGAATAAGTGTATTTCTCCCCTCCTTCCCTCCTGTGCCCTGGATAGGGTGGTTGGTTGTCTGGTTTACCCAGGACTGGGAATGGGTATGGGGAGGGGAAGTGTTCACAGGACCTGGGAGTTTCAGTTTTAAACCAGGCCACTCCTGGAAAAACTGGGATGAGTTGGCCCCCTGTGTACCTCATTACTCTTTCCCATCTAATGATGTAATTCCTATTTATTGAGTGCTGGCTGTGCCAGCCACTTTATTATTATCTTTCTTTTTTTAATACATTTATTTATTTATTTTTGGCTGTGTTGGGTCTTCACTGCTGTGCGTGCGCTTTCTCTAGTTGCGGCGAGCAGGGGCTACTCTTCATTGTGGTGCACGGGCTTCTCACTGCGGTGGCTTCTCTTGTTGCGGAGCACAGGCTCTAGGCACACGGGCTTCGGTAGATGCCACACGTGGGCTCAGTAGTTGTGGCTTGTGGGTTCTAGAGCACAGGCTCAGTAGTTGTGGCTCATGGGCTTAGTTGCTCCGCGGCCTGTGGGATCTTCCTGGACCAGGGATCGGACCCGTGTCTCCGGCATTGGCAGGCAGATCCTCAACCACTGCGCCACCAGGGAAGTCCCAGCCACTTTATATACATGGTCTTTTTTCATCTTTCTTTCTTTCTTTTTAATTTTTATTGGAATATAATTGATTTGCAGTGTTGTGTTACTTTCTGCTGTACAGCAAAGTGAATCAGTTATACATATACATATATCCACTCTTTTTTAGATTCTTTTCCCATATAGGTCATTACAGAGTATTGAGTAGCATTCCCTGTGCTATACAGTAGGTCCTTAATAGTTATCTATTTTATATATAGTAGAGTGTATGTTGTCAATCCCAGTCTCCCATCTTATCCCTCTCCCCTTTTTTCGTCTTTAAAACAGCACTGTGAAGGAGGAATCCCCATTTTGCCTAGGGCTCAGAGTTGAAGAAACCTGCATGAGGTTGTGCTGCTATTAAATGATGAAGTCTGGATTTACACCCAGTCTGGCTTATGTTGTACTGCAGCCTTCCTAAGGGAGAGGGGCGCTGCGGTGGAAGAATTCACACCTGCCTCCCTTATGGCCGGCTCTGAAAGGACTAGAAAATCCTCAGGGGAACTTCAGAGGCCTCTGTATGGGCTGCGGCCCCACTGCCCTCTGCCGGTGACAGCCCAGACCTGCAGCTCAGGATGATTTCTGTTTTATTCATTGCAGACAGTTTTGATGGACCATTCTCGCTTCCAAGAGTTCCAGCTCCAGCTGGAGCAGTTGACCGTCCTGGGGGCCGTGTTGCTGGTCACGTTCAGCATGGCAGCCCCAGGAATTTCCAGCCGGGCCGACTTTGCTGAGAAACTCAAGATGATTGTGAAGATTCTGCTCACAGATATGCATCTGCCGTAAGTGACGGAGAGCTCTGGCGACCAGGGCCTTCAACAGATGGTGGGAGGCAGCGGGTGGCGGGGAGCAGACTGGAGCGGGGGTCTGCAGTGTAAGGCAGAATTGGGGCCACTCGCCAGAGACTGAGGAAACCTGGCACTCCAGCGTTCTTCACCCCGCAGGATTTACTCAGGGTCACACGGTCAAAGTTAGAGTCCACTCCAGGGCTGATTAGCAAGGCTCTAGGACAGTGGCTTTCAAATGTTTGTGACCAGGACGCATAGTAAGAAATTCATCTTCCGTGGTGACAGTGCATACTTGGACACACATGTAACTGCAATAAAAACTTCACAAAGTGAAACTTACCCAACTGTGCTTAATACTTCCTGATATTTCTATTCTATTCTTGTCCCATTAAAAAGAAAAAAAATACTGGTTGCTACCCAGTGAATTGCTTTCATAATCAACTAATAGTTTGGTCAACACAGTCCTAGGGAAAGGTCAAATAAGAAACAAGCTGCATTCCTCCAGAGTGTGTGAATGTGACTAAAGTTTTCCGCCCTTTGCGGAAAACACTCCTCATAGACATTTTGTGCTGAGTGTAAATGGATTATCTATCAACCAGCACCAGTCCACACTTGTGTGAGGGCAACTGCTTCTGCAGTGAAATCAGATTAGGTGATTTATGTGGTTTCCAGCATATAGAATATTTTTGAATGTTTCTAAGTTAACCTGTATCTGACAAGGTCCACCTCAGAGGATTCTTCAAGTGGCATGTCCCCAAACCTTCTCCTCCTCCTTACAAAGTGGAGGAATTGGCTGCTGAGTTTGCACACAGCTTGCATGTGTTCAGTGCGATGAGGGGCGTGTCCACGAGTTGTGACCTGAGGCTCAACAGTCTTGACTCAGGCCTGCAGGGTGTTTGCTGAGGCGAGGCCTGGCCTGAGGCCCTTGCACAGGTGTAGCCCTGGGCTGTCACCTAGGTCCCCCTCCAGTAAAACTGCTCTGTCAAAGCTACTGAGGAGGAGGGCCTGTCCGTGCTTCCTTGGGAGGCCGGCCCTGCCTTGTCCGCCCTGGCCCCAGCAGCAAGTCCTGGGGCTCTCACATTTGCTCACACTCATTCTACTGTACACAGCCTCTAGATCCAGGACAAAGGCAATTGCCTTCTCAGACAACACCCACCAGCACAAGGGCTCTCCACAGAGACTCCAGGGGAGCCCAGGAGCCCCAGGAAATCGAAGTGTGAATTTTAACTTTTAGATTTCAGTTTTATTTGTTCTTTGAAAGTGGTTAATACACTGTGTTTCAAAAGCCTAAAGGGACAAAGTGGTATCCAATGAAAAGTTTCTCTCCCACTCCGTCCCGCGGCTGCCACATTTCTGGTTTCTGGTGTGTTGCTCCAGAGGTGTCCAAGGTAGTCCTAAGTCAGTTCCAGGGTTATTTCACCACACAGATGCTAGCAAGAAGTTAGCTTTTAGATTGTTAGACCAGGCATAACCTGAGCCCTCCCCGTGCCACTGTTCTTTCTGGCAGAGAGAGACAGGTAGAGAGACAAAGTCCCCTGAGTTGGATGGACGCAGTCTGAGGGGCTCGGGGCAGGGAAGAGGCACAGTTTTCCCTTTGAACCCATCAGTCTGTGAATTGGTCGCTGTGACTCTCCCCAAACGGGGGCTGGGCGGGGCTGGGGGTGGGATGTGCACTTTGTTGATGGGCCCTTTCTTCACTGGCTTCTCCTTCCCTTCTCTGCTCAAGCTCCTTCCATCTGGAGGATGCCCTGACTACCGTTGGGGAGAAAGTCTGCCTGGAGGTGAGCAGCTGCCTTTCCCTGTGCGGATTCAGCCCCCTCACCACGGACAAGGAGGCCGTGCTCAAGGGCCAGATCCAGGCCATGGCCAGTCCTGACAACCCCATCCGCAGGATCGTGGGTACGTTTGGGCGAAGGCGGGACCAGGGGTATGCCTGCGATGGGCTGGCAGACAGGCCCCTCTGCGGGCATCTAGAAGGGTTTGATGGATTACGCGTGCCAATGAGTGAAGAGAGAGTGATTATTCACCGTAGTGCAATTAGGGCGACCCGAAGCTTTGGCCAAGTGACTAGGCAGCCATCACTGTCCTGAGGGCTCTGGCTTTGGAATCACCGGTCTTGGTTCAGAACCCTGCTCCATCCAGCACTGTGAGGTGGTGGGAAACAATATACTGGTGTCTGCCCCTGGCCCCTGGCACAGAGCTCCTGAAACTCTGGTAGTTTCCTCAGTGATAAGAGCGCTAGGAGCATCTTTTGTTCTAGTGTTTGGTCTCTGACCTTGGCTCCTGACCCGGTCCTACCTCCTTTGGAATTTCCTGGGTGCTGGGAGTGTCTTGTGTTCTGAGTAGGTGACTCTTGATGGGCTCCTGGGTGGGGGCCGGTCACCCGAAAGACCAAGCCATGATTAGAAGCTTGGAACTTTCAGCCCCGCCCTCCATCCTCCAGAGAGAGGAGAGGGGCTAGAAATGCGTACGTGCTGAAACCTTCACAGAAGTCCCAAAAGTACAAGGTTTGGAGAGCTTCTGGGTTGCTGAACACATCCGTGTAGTGGACGGGTGGTGCACCCCAGCTCCGCGGGAACAGAAGCTCTTGCCCTCGGGACTCTCCCCGACCTCACCCTATGTATGGCTTCTTCCGACTCTTCATTTGTATCCTTTATCAGATCCTTTATTATATAATAAACTGGTAAACCTAAGTAAGTGTTTCCCTGAGTTCTGTGAGCTATTCTAGCAAATCATCAAAATCCAAGGGAGAGGACGTCACGGCAACCTCTGATTTGTAGCCAAGTCAGAAGTTGTGGATGACCTGCGGGCCGCCTCCTTGTGATCGGCTTCTGAAGTCGGGGGCAGTCTTGTGGACCTGAGCCCTTAACTTGTGGGATCTGAGGCTGTCTGCGCGTAGTGTCAGAACTGAGTAAAATTGTAGGATGCCCAGCTGGGGTCACAGAGAACTGCTTGGCGTGGGGACGCTTCTTCCCCGGATCTGGAGTCAGAAGCGTTTTGAATGTGGTAGTGGCGCGAGGGTAAGGGAAAAGTATAGCTGTAGTACAAGGCTAGGACGGGTTTTCTTTACAAGCACTTACTGTGTAGCCTGAGCAAGTGACGTGATACTTGAGTTTCATCATCTCTAAAAGGGGGTAATACCAGCACCTGCAGGGTTGCTGAGAGGACTGCAGGTGGTAAGATATGTAAGGTGCTTACTGCAGAACCTGGCAGCATAGGGAGGACTCACTAATGAGTCGCAGTTATTAAAAATATTACTCCGGACTTCCCTGGCGGTCCAGTGGTTAAAACTCTGCACTTCCAGTGCAGGGGGCATATATATATATATATATATTACTCTGCTATGTGAGCTGTGACTTTCCATCATCACTGGTTGATTCTGTTCACTACATCTAATATTTAATTTTTACATCTAATATTTAATTTTTAAAATTATTGTCATTTAATTGTAAAGTCCTTCCTTAACTTCTTTACGAACTCAGATAGATGTTCATCTTATAAATAATGAAAAGTTAGCAGGCTTCAGGCAAAAGCAGAATGATCTGTGGTTATCAGATTCTAGGCTGGAGTAGAGGCTGAACCAGTGACGTGGGTGTGCTTCTAATACCATGACTTTTTAAAATTTCATCCCAGGCCCGCATTAGTCACAGTTTCATCTGCAGGTCCCTCAGGAGGAGCCTCCTGATGCTGCAGGGCCCTCGGACTGTCGAGATCATTGTTGTCAACTGGGGTGGGGATGCGGGGAAGTGCTGTGAAGAGACCACTGGCTACTAAGCTGCTGCCTTAGTCCTGTCATCTAGGTTGTTTAGTCACAGCCAGTTAAGTGTGTTACTGGACTCCAAAGGATGTAAGTCAGTTGCACCTGAGAAGGTTCCCTAGGGCATGAGCTGGGTGTGAAGTTTGAAAACGCTCATTTAATATAAATGCCGCTATTGCTTTTGTAATGAAATCTGCAAGGTGCGGCTTTGCACACACACTTTTTTGGCAGCTGAGGGTGCAAAAATATCATAGAAGGGGATGGGCTAAAGAAGCATCCAACTAAATGATTCCTCAGAGTAGGACAAGTGGCCCACAACTCCATGGCCTTCATTGCAGGCTTTGGAGAAGGAGGCTTAGGCTTCTTTCATGTGGGCTTATGGGAAAATCTAGATCACAAGCCAATAGTGCTGGAGTCTTCTTTTTTTAAAATAAATGTATTTATTTATTTATTTTTGGCTGTGTTGGGTCTTCGTTGTTGCGCACGGGCTTTCTCTAGTTGCGGCGAGTGGGGGCTACTCTTCGTTGTGGTGCGTGGGCTTCTCCTTGTGGTGGCTTCTCTTGTTGGGGAGCACGGGCTCTAGGCGCGCGGGCTTCAGTAGTTGTGGCTCGCGGGCTTAGTTGCTCCGTGGCATGTGGGATCTTCCCGGACCAGGGCTCAAACCTGTATCCCCTGCATTGGCAGGCGGATTCTTAACCACTGTGCCACCAGGGAAGTCCCTTTCTCTTCTCTTTTGAACTTGCATTTCCTGCTTTATTTTTCCTCCCACTTTTTATATGATCTTAAACAATGGCTAACGTTGGTCTCAGTGTGCCTTGCTCTTCTGAGAGCGGAACTTGGCAGCACCCTAATCTCCCCTTAATCGTTCATACATTTATCCTTGCTTTCCAAGTGTATTTTGGGCTTTGCCTGGTGTCCAGGCCTCATGGCAGGCACTGTGCTGGGTGTTGGGGAGAGAATGATGAACAGGATGAGCATGGTCCCACCCCGTGGAGCGGACCAGCTTTGGGGTGGGCGGGGGTACAGTACAAATGGGATGAATGTTCAGAAGTGGGAGGTGCCTCCGGATGGTCAGGGAAGACTTTCCCGAAAAGGTAATGTTTAAGCTGAAAACTGAAGCGTAAATAGAAACTTGTAAAGTCACCCTGACCAAGAAGCAAACAACTGCTTTCTTTTCTGTCGCAGATTCCCGAATCCTGACCTTCTTAGAAACCTACCTTGTCTCCAGTCATCAGAAGCCATTGCCCACAGCCCCAGGGGGATTAGGTCCAGTTCAAACAGAGCTGGAGGAAGTTGCCATTAACTTCGTGCGCCTGGTCAACTATAACAAGATGGTCTTCAGTCCCTACTATGATGCGATCCTCAGTAAGATCCTTGTCAGACCCTAACGCCTGTGCTCCCTGCAGCAGCAGTGTTACCCACTTGACCTGTTCTCAGCTGTAGTGTTGCTTTGGAAAATGGCTGCTTAGTACCTTTCTATTTAACAGCACTGATGCCAAAAGGAAGAGTATTGTGTATCACTGTTGAAAAGGCTTGTTTTGAGGGTTTGTGTTTATGAGTGCAAGTTTACAAATCAGAGAAGCTTTTCGTTATCGTGAGTTTTGTAGGTAGCACTCAGCTTTTGACGGGTGGACTGCCGTGTGTCTCCACCCACACCCTATCATGATCGTAGCTGCCTCGTCTCTCCCAGGAGCCTGGGACCTCTTCTGCCATCTGGCTCGCTTTTCTTTCAGACACCCAAGAGTATCTGACAGCCACCCCAGAGTGAACAGAACCAGGCCTTGATGCGTTTAGACCCTTGCCCGTCTCTTGCCCAGCCCAGCCCTCCTTCCTTCAGGTATTTTGTGTTGGAAGGACTTTATATAGTCTTACTGCCTCCACACACCTCCCGCACCCACTATTTATTGCTTTCTCCCTGCCTGGGCTAGCTGGAGCCCCAGAACCCTTTTGTTCTAGAGGAGAGTTATTTGATTTTAAAAAGCTTACTTGTTTATACAAAATTACTTCTGAGCCTGGATGATAGCAGTTATGGGATCTAGAGAAAGGAAAATTCTGTGACTTTTATGCCTTGAAAGTCAAGGAGAAATTTTTTTTTTAATATATGTTAGTGTAATATATAGAAGAGGACAGATGTCTGAAGTTCTTACTGAAAAGTTCACTCTGATACAATACATAGATGTATTGATTGGATTCGAATTCCAGCATTGGATTTAAGTGTTTTCAGGTAAAATAGCGTCAGCTCACTTATTTCTTGGATAACGAAGTTATAGGAGATCCCTGGTTTTTGAGCAGTATTTATTGAGGAACTTCAGTGACCAGAATTCCTGACATATCCTGTGACTGAAAGGGTAGCTTGGCTCTCACAGGTGACCTGTTCTGTTAAAAAAAATAAAATGTGCGCATGTGCCTGTGTGTATTTTAGACAGGGACATTTTGTTAGAAACAGAGCCATGAAGTTGTTGGGCGATCTCCAGTTCCCAGAATCATGCAAGGAATCCCTTCATTCAAGCCGATGAGCGCTGGGGTGGAGCTGGGGACAGCGTTGGGGAAACATCCACCCTGTACACTGTCTAGTGATGCGAGGCTTCAGAGGAGTGAAGGTTATACTGGGAATGTGATTTCTCCAAGTATTTGCTTCTAATATTTTTACTTGCAGTCAGAAATGTATGCTGGGTTACGTGGTCAGAGGTCATATTAATAAAGTTTAGGCTGAAGGACAAATCCTCCAAGGTTTGACTGGAAGGGGATGAAAGCTCGGTAAGTAGAACTTTTAAAGAACAAAATCACATCTTTTGTAGCTTATTCAATGAGGTCACCTCTGGAATTGTTTCTGGAGATAAGGCTGCTGTGGAAGCTGTGCTCACTGGTTGTAGAGTATGAGGTTCCTGGGGGCAGCACTCTTGCTTGCCTCAGCCTCAGTGTTTGGGTCCCTCCCTCCGCAGCCAAGGATGCCGGAGAGGAGCGTTACCCTCACAGATGCAGGGTGGGTCACCAGCTCCTGCAGCCATTTTCCCTAAATCTCAAAGTTTCTTCATTTTGATTTCTTTTGTAAGAGTTAACTCTTAGGTGATTTTTTTCTTTCTTTTCCCTCATGGGTTCCTACATAGAGTGAAGTTTGAACACTTTGAAATCTTGATGCCTATATAACAGGGAGCTTCACAGACTCCTGTGGCCCCCACTACCTCAGTGTCCACTGGTGGAATTCTACAGAAGCCAGAATGAAGACGGCAGAGTTCAGAATCACAATATTCATATTGAATCATTTTGTTGCTGCTCTTTGAAGATAAGTGAGCTAGTTTTCTTCCTGGAATCTCATAGGATTATCACTAAGGGCCAGGAAAATTCATTTAGTTCATTTAGTCACTCAGGAAACATTTGCTAAGCATCTACTTAGAACTCCCCCCTACAGCTCTCCCTCCAAGACAGAAATAGCTTTGGCGTATAAATTATCCTTCAGAATTGAATTGGGTTATATACTGCATACTGATTGCATTTGATGTGGTTTCCTGCCTAACAGGTTTGTGGAAAACATGTCTTGTGGAAGTGCTGAGTTTATTGGGCACTAGTATTTCACTGCAGGTGGGTAGAACTGATTGCCTTGAGAGTTGGGTTGATATCAGCAGGTCAGGTAGATTTCTTTGATAGTCTCCTGAATGAATGAATGAATGAATGTCTAGAGCGGTGACTGCTGCCTTGTCAGCTCTCAACTGATTGGGTGGATTCTCACTCTACATATGTATATTTTTTAATCTTATTCTAAAGCAAGCTGTAAAATGTGATCGTTTATGTAGCCCTTTATAAATATACTTCAGGTCAGAGTTACACTGATATATCTTACTGATTAATGCAGTGGACAGGTGTGTAGGAATTTTTTTCTCTGTGAAGAGAAGTTATTAAAAAGTTTGACTCAATAGGCACATAATGTGCACATACTGGCTGACAATTCTGAATGGATTATTTAGCAGTTCTGTTTTTGTGGCTTATTTTACTTTCTCCAGAGTCTTAAGATACCTGGGAATAGAGCAGCCTACTTTCCTGGTGAATTTCAAAGGGAGGGAATAGGTGTTTGCTGTTTGATTTCCAGTGACATTTTGGCATGCCCTGATTTCTGTGTATAACATTTGTATTTCTTTTAATTTTGAGGCAGGGTGGTAGAGTGGAAAGACTGGGAGCTGTCAAGAAACCAGAGTTTTGATCCTATTTCTGTTACGTGATTAGCTCGAGCAAATCAGGACCCATTTCCAGTACCTATAAAATGAAAGGACTGGATTTAACCTTACAAGCCTTTCCAAGTCTGACATTCTGTAGTAAATCTGACTGGACTTAATAACTTAAGTAGACTGCAGTAGGATTGTGCAGAAAGTTCCTGATTTAGAGGAAGATCTGGGTTGAGTTTTTCCTCTGTTGCCTTCTTGCAAGGTTATGTGATGTTGGGCTAATCATTCTTCCTTGGGCTCTGTATTTTCACCCGTAAAATGAGCATACTCCTAACTCACACTTCCTGGGAGGATTAAATTTGATAATGGATATTAGAATGCTTTGTACATGCAAAAGGACTATGAATGACTTTATTAGCAACAAAGGAGAGCATATAACCCTGCCTGTAGGTGCATATCTGTTATCATGACAGATTCGACTGTTGGTGCCCAACCTCCCTTCAGTCAAGCACATTTTACAGGCCTGTAGGGAAGGTTTTCCTCCTGTCCTGTCCCAAGACTGTTATTTTCTTTTCTCATCTCTTCTGTGCTAGAGCTGCAATCTTACTTTTCGTATCTGCTGCCGTTCACTCCACCCCAGTGGTTTCTCCCCATTTCCACCTGTATATCATTTGAAGTAAATGAATGCATCAATGAACAAATGAGTGGATGACTGAATGGTAGTGGACGATGGGCTATGAAACTCATATTAAAAGGCACTATCTCATTGAAAACATAATCTAAATAAAGAATTACAGTGATGTTTGCAATTGTGTATTTATATTGGGTTTTATATTGTATACCTATTTTAATGGATTGCCTTTTTATTCACAGTATTCAAAGCAACTTCATGGGATGGGGGAGGGGAAAACCTTTAGGCCTAAAAGCCTCTATTAACCTATCAAATGTTCACTGACACTTTCAGAAAAAGCTAGAAGTGTCAGAAATCTGAACAGGCAGAATTTTACTTAAAACTGCCCCTAGTGTGGGTTTCTGTCATACTGCGTTGCCTTCTGAACTAATCTATAGGCCTGATTTGATGGAATGTCACTTAATTTAGTAATCAGATGTGTCTGGAGTTGGTAGCAATAGTCAGATTTCACCATTTTTGTGTTTGTTTTATCTGAACTAAGCATTGAGAACCTTTAAGTGCAACTTCTGACTTAAAAGCAACCTTAAAATCGAAGTAACACTTTTTTTTCCCTTTCTAATTCTTGTTGCCTCTGCTTTTTAAAGTACTGTCTGCTGTAAGCTCGAAGCAGAAATTTGGTCAGGGCTCAGACGGGGAAGAAAATTTAGTAAACTGAATTGGTTTTTTGGACTTTTATTCCCAGAGACTGGTAAGCTCACTTCTGTTGAATATTTAAGTTTTTACTTAGTAATGTGGTACCTGAGTTTTGTTACTTGGTATGAATTACCTTTCAAGACTTCTGAAATTTTTACTAAATGAAATATAACTTCACTTGCTGAACGTCACAGTCAAGTAAGAACTACCAACTTTAATGAAGTTTGCTTTCGGAACTGAAATGTAAAAACCAGAATTTATGAGAAGCCCGCTCACCACAACGAAGAGTAGCCCCCCCGCTCGCCGCAACTAGAGAAAGCCCACGTGCAGCAACGAAGACCCAGCGCAGCCAAAAATAAATAAATAAATTTATTTTTTTAAAGAAAGCATATCCAATAGAGGATTATAAAATTACCAAATAAATTAATAATTATTGCCCAAGGTCAATATGTTGACAAAAGTGGTATATTTTTTCATTCTTTTCCAGTGGTACAATTTGATCAGTTTTATATTTACTAGGTAGCTATAACCTTTTACTTTACTATGTGTGGCAACATAGGTAAAATCTCTCGTTCGAAATTTAGTGCTAAAAGCCAGAGTTTGACTGATTTTTGTTTAGGGAGCATTTATGGTCCTTAAATTTTATCCAGTTCTAGAATTGTGGGGAGATGCTGTCATTGTTTTTATAAAGAGGAAAGATATGGATATCTCTTGGTAATTTCTCTGGGTCCAGCAATATGGATATATGAGAGACCTTGGACACGTAGGACTGGCTATATATACCATGAGAGTCTGCAGATAGATTTCCAAAAATAATTTCAGATTTCTAACATCATGCTACTTGTTCACTGTGTTTACAAAAGGAATTATCAAACATTCAGACAAAATCATACTAAAAACTAAAAGTTCATATATATATCAGGTAGAACATTAGAAAATATTTTCTTAAGAAATAATCCTTTTTAAGTTTAAAGGTCATATAATTTCTAGGGGAAAAAGTCTTAGAAATGAATGTAGTAGGAGCAGTTGTAATACACATAATGGCCTTAACAGTCCTTAGCAGCACTTTTCCCCAAGGTAGGTAGGGGTGTACGTGTGTGTTTTCTTATTACAATGCTAAAAAAAAAAAAAAAAGGCATTTTTCCATACTCAATCACGTGGCTTTCTTTTGTCACATGGGAACACTGTTACAGACCATTACAGGTATTTGAAACCATTTTGTCTTCTTCAATACACTACCCAAGATAGCACTTCAGGAAAGATTCCATATCTCTATATTTTTAAGTTTATGCTATATGGTACTACTTATGCCTTTCAGATTGTGTTGTTGATAACCATGATATTAAAAAAAAACCCACACAGCTTGAAAATGATACTTAGGAAGATAACAAAATCTGAAGTAGAGGCAGCTGACTTTGTTTTGAGGAAATTTTTCTCAGCTTCACTGGGAAAATACTGGAGACATATGCTTGTGATCAACTTAGGTAAATATGACCTTGCTATGTATAAATTTATATAAGAAAGTGATTCAAGATAACCTTTTATTATAGGTTTTATAGAAATATTTGAAGCTGATATTTAATCACACTTGAATTCAAATTCTAAATTGTGTACCATTGTGCAAAGATTGTCTCTTTATAGCCTTCGTACTTTTCCTCTTATTTCCTTCCTTATTTTTAGCTTTTATTCTGAATCACAATCCTTAGGCTCAACTAGTTGTTGGTCTAGTTTTCTAGAAATGAGTCAAGAGGAGGTAACGTTGCTAAAAAAGAGCAAAACTTAATTCTTTTAATTTTTATGGTAAGTTTTTGCTCACTGTAGCTAGTTTTTGGTTACTCGGCTGTAGTTTCCTTTAATGCTGTCTTTGTTTAGCTGATGAAAAAAATGTTCTTGAATACTGAGCACTTTTTGAAATATGTTTATGTGAGAGCAAGACAGTGAGTGGTTAAAGGAATTCCCATACTTATGTTGCTTTTAAGAGACATGAAAGATAAAATATCTCAGTTCTATCGCCCTCAGATTTAATTTGGGAAAAATGCATTCATATTTGAAGATTTCTAAAATGTTTAATTTGCCTCTTAAAAATGGATCTCTCATGTTTTCAAATAGTAGCAAAAAAGACCAGGAAAGGACAACAGTTAAGTGTATATATAGTAAATACAGGATGACTTTTCCTTACATTGTTGACCTTTAGTTTTAAACAGTATTGGCTAAATAACGTAAGTAGCTATTTCAGATAAAATCTGAATGAAAGCAGCAGCAAGAGACATGACTTTTTGAGATCCTTTTATTTTCTAAAGGATTGTTTTTTAAAATTTTAAACTACAAAACCGATTCCGTACATTCTGCCATAAATAAAACAAACAATAAGGCAGGACTCTACATAAGCAAACCAAGAACAGCTGTTGTTTTCAGAAAATGTGATAAAATGCTTTACAATCATAAACCATCCAGTTTTTAAAATAAAACTGTTGAAAACCCACAAGTCTTCAAGTGGTACATACAAGACACCCTTGAAGCGGGAACAAAATGTGGTTCTGCCACTTTGTACTCTTCTCACATTTTTGAAAACCTAATTTTTCTTAGAGCATAGGTCTGTTCCAAATCCTAAAATTCACATAGGTTGGTTGGTTTTTCTCAAGAAGCATATGAATAGAGGCACCAATGACAATACAACTTTGTTTCCAAGAACTTTGTAACAAAGCATTGTCTCTTTTAAACATATGACTTAAGAGGCAAAAGGAATCCTGGATAGGAGTTTTCTTTCTGAGGCAGGTTCTGTGCCTGCTTCACCGAATTCGCTTCTGCTGCCTTGCTCTGTAAATGTCATGAACAGGGGGAACGACAGCTCCCTTTTCCTCATCTTCGTCTGAATCTTCATTGGGCCTTTTGACAGCCTTGGTGAGTACTGCATTACTTTCCACCGGGCCATTGCCTTCTACAGCTAGCTCTGGGGCTCCTCCAGTAATGATCCTCACAGCTTCTTCAACTGCTATTGAAGCAAAACAAAAAGGACTGTTGTTGGAGGATGTTTAAAAGTATGCTACTGTGAAGGAATATGTGTGTACTACTTTGGATACTTTATAATTTTGTAGCCTCCTATTAGGAAATTCTGAGATAGTACTACTGATACTATTGAATAGTTAAATACAAAAAAGCTGCTGTTAAAATTAATAAAATTATTTTCATAAGCCAAACCTGATAGTGCATGTTCACATGAATAGAAAAGATACGCTTTTTATGATGTTTTTCTTAGAAGAATAAGAACATGAACAAGCCTCTCTGTACCAAAGAGATCCAAAGGATCCCTCCTAGGTGTCACTGTACTTCTGCAAGATGGCTAGCTGGTTTTGGAAACTTCAGTGCCAAAGAATGACAGTCTCTCCTGCCTAGGAAACAACAATGTGAATTCCACTCTAGTAACGGAGACTCATCACTTACTATTTGGTATCTTGCATCTTCGGAAAATTTCCATCAGTTCATCCACTTGTACAAAAGGACCCTATTTTGACACAAAGAAAATTTAATCCCCAATAATCTGACAAAATAGCCCTGCTTTGCATTTCCCATGATACAAGAGAAAAAGCACACAATTACTATAATTACCCATAGAGCAAATATCTATCATGAAAATAGTGAACAAACCTGGAAACAAATAGGAGGAGGGAGAAGTTTCATTAAAACAACTGCTGCAGGTGGTACTGGGAACACTCCACCAGGGACAGGGTGTAAGCCCGGAGCTGTAAAAGAAAGAAAAGTAGGAATCAAATGGGATGGAAGAGTTTCTGCACATGTAATGAACCAACATAAGTAATCTGTACATAAATTACTATGTACAAATAGTCATGTTGCTTTGTTCTGGACATCTTAAAATGTTTTTAGTGCTTTATATGTTTGACCAAACGCAAGTGGGTGAGACAGTGAAAGCAGTCTCAACCCCATGGCCACTGGGAGGCAGAAAAGTAAACAAGTGACTTTGCATAAGGCAACCCAGGCGCTGAGCTAGTCAGTTTTTGTCAAAGATCATGCCTAAGCCTCACAAGTCATTTTTTCAGCAATCCCATTTAAAGTCAGTTACACAGTAACATATTTAATCATAAGGGCCCTGTTCAAATAGAATCCAGAGAGGCTACTACCCATTAGTAAGTATAAACGATACCAAATAACATCACCAAAGTAAGTTTCCAGCTGTGCAGGTAATCTGTATGTAGCAGCATTTCTGAAAACTGTCTTAAGTATCACTGCCAAAATGGGTTACTGCAATCTGGATCAATGAGGTTTTGTTTTTTTCTTTTTTAAGACATTTTAAACTCATCTTGGTTCAAAGATTACAGCCAAACCACCTGTCATAGTGACCCTGAGTCTAATTATTAACCTACAATGGAAAGGTCACATTACTTTGCCCCCCACACCTCTCCAGTTAAACCAACAAACAAACTGAGGTCTCAGTACTGGATCTAAAGTCATGGCTTACGTGCTAAATGTCGTGGCTGAAATGGAATCATCTGCTGAGTGTCTGGTTTAGGGTATTCTGGTTTTCTATCCACTTCATCTTTCAGAACAGGCACTATAGAAGGAGCTACAACTGGGTCTGGAATTATAGCTGCTAGCTTAGCACGGGAGACATCCTGAAAATGCAGAACAGAAGAATCCTAAACCTGAAAAAGGGACTTATAGAGTATAACTGTGCAATTCTACAATCTTGAGGATACACTGTGAATAACTGGGTTAAAACCATAGAGAGAATGGAGAAAGATAAGCGAGAACTTCCATGACAGTAAAGGTTGTTAACAAGGAAAGCTAAAGGGCTGTAAAGACCAGTGTTAAGAATCATTAGACTCAGTGTCGCCAGGTGGGACACTTGTAGGATAGATACAAGCTTTTGTAGGTAATACATACCAGGTAGAGGTGGGGTAATTTGGAAGAAAATCTGCGGTTTCAGATATTTTCCTGATAACTCCCTTCCACTAAAATTGAACATCATCTACCAGGTTCTCTAAGTGAAGAAGCTGGATTAAGTAAGGTGCTGTTTCATGAAACCTAACATAAAGCTTATCATCACTTACATTAGTTCCTAAGATTTTGCTAATGAAATGAAAAATTACTCCCAAAATACTGTTATAGGGGGGAAGGAATGTTTGTTGAGCAACCACTATTTGTCAGTTTTTGCCATTTATTCCCTCTCTGAGGAGGCAAATAGTAACACCTCCATTTTACAGAAGAAGCTGACACTCAAAAGAGGTTCTGCTGTCTCCAATGTTAGATGGCTAAGAAGTAGAGGATTTGAGAGCACAGGCCTCTCTGACCTCACACCCATCCAGTCTTCTTTTCAGTGTCCCAGCAATGCCTGCCAGAGCTGAAAGCAACCCTCTGAGATATGTCAAAGGGAGCAACATGCTACCTCTTAAAGAGGCCCTATCCCAGAGAAGTTCCTCTGCTACAGGTAACCAGTGTCAATCTGTCTAAAACCAAAAGAGCCTCTTTTGCCACCATCAAGGGCTATAAGAGAATTTCATATTCTCAGAGTTTGCTCATATGCATTTGGTGGCAGATCTAAATGAGTATGCCTACTGGGAATTACTTTTTTTTCTTTCTTTCCCTCTCTCACTTATGTGTGACACACAAAAGTATAATAATCCTTTCCAAATAAAAGAACAGAAACGAATACAAGATGGAAAATTCATATTCAAGAAGTAGTTCTACTTAGTAAGATCTTTTCATTAACTTCCTTAATTTCCATTTTCATCTTGGCAAAGTTGAAATAGCCTAAAAATTCCACATAATCTTCAAATGTCTTTGGCTTTTCATTAAGAAGTAGTTAAACCAGAAGCAGAACCTGCTGATCCCTGAGCAGTAACCCCTTAGTTCAGAATAGGAACATGGGGCTGGCACACAACTGGAGCTTCCATTAATGAAAAGGTCTGAAGTTTATTTTAATCTGGTTTAGCCAGTGAGACCCAGGCTAAAAGAGGGCAGTGAGGAAATACAGAGTGATGGTGAGGAACATCCTAATGCCGGCTGGCTTAAGGGGACCAATCGAGGACTCTTGTGGATATAGCTTCCCTTTGGGCTTCCATCTTGGTCTGTCTTTGTTCACATGACACAGAAAAATCAAGAAATGATAGAACAATGGTCTTCTCAGAAAGGGCTATTTCTAGGAGTGTGTAAACATTAATCTTTCCCTTTGGCCTGAATGAGTTCAGGTTCCATATTTGTTTCCTTATGACTCAGTAGTCCAAACAGAAGAGTTCCATTCCTAGATAAGCTAATTTCCTAAAGGACCCCACTGAAGGAGCCCTGTTTTAAAGATACAAATCCTTCAAGGAACTTTATGGATTTAATAAGCTATAATGTTTCTTCATTATATCTACAAAATATATAGCAGGAATTACTATATATGATCTCCTGTCAAAACACACACATCAGTCTTAAGAGCTATTAGAGAAAAACTAACCTAAGTGACATTCAGATTTTCTTTTGTTTTTCTTCCTTCACCCACCTCCTCCATCTGCCCACAAGACATAAGATATAAGGCATTAACAATTTCCAGGAAAGAAAGTTTGTTAAATCTCATTTTAATTCTCATTTTGTTCAGTATTGTTGATAGTCAATATTTCACAAACCCAAGGAAAATCCCTGAACTTTTTTCTATTCTTCAAATCTATTCTAAAGCTCGATTAATTTCTATTTCAGAATTTACTTTAGAGTGAAGTTTATCCATGAACTATTCTAAAACATTAGGAAAGTAAAGACACTACACACATCTTGAGCCCAAGTACATACCTTATACCCAAGCGCTTTTAGTTCACTTGCAGAGCAAGGATATAAATCCATGAACTTGTATCTATCTACCAGTAAAGCTGTTTCTTTGCCTTCATACTCTTCTTTGAATGCTGTAAACCGTCTTTTCTCCACTTTGAGTATACTAGCTAGATCACCAATATTACTTTCAAAAGCTAAAAATCGGGCCCAGATTTCTCTGTAAGAAAATAAATATAATCAATACTTTACTATTCTGGGTTTGAGGCTTACAAAAAATCTTTAAGTTCCCTTCCTCCCTTTTTTTTTTTAAATTATACAAATCTCTCTTTTTGTTATTATAAAGATTTCCAAACTTCAGAAAAATATAGTAGTATAGTGAATGCCTATATACCATAACCTAGATTTAATCATTATTAATACTTTGCCATATTTGCTTCATCTTGTTTTTGCTTAAGTATTTGAAAGTAAATTACAGTCATCATAACCCTTTACCCTAAATACTTTCATATTTAAGGCTTTTTTTTTGAGTTTTTACTTATTTAGCATACCTTCCTATCCTTTGTGGCCAATAAGAGAGACATTTACACTAGAGAGAGGAAACTCTAGGTGGAAGTGTTGAAGAAGGAACCTAGACAGATTTCCAGTTTCTCCTGAATAATGTGGCTTCACCATTTTGGAGTCGCATGAATTAAAATGTAGAATACATTCTTGGGGCAACATATGAATAAAAATATATTTTGAAATCTAACATGCTCTCTATTTTTTCCCATTAATACGGATCGTTGGGGACAAATTTGTGCCTCACCACTTTTCTAACAGCCAAAATTAATTCTCTTAAGACTCTACTTAGAGAGTAAGTAGATATCAGTAAGGCTTACTTAATACATACTTACTGATACTTAAATATCAGTAAGGCTCATGCAGCTCAATATCAAATAAACAAACAACCCAGTCCAAAAATGGGCAGAAGACCTAAATAGACATTTCTCCATAGAAGATACACAGATTGCCAATAAACACATGAAAGGATCCTCAACATCACTAATCATTAGAGAAATGCAAGTCAAAACTACAATGAGGGCTTCCCTGGTGGCACAGTGGTTAAGAATCCACCTGCCAATGCAGGGGACACGGGTTTGAGCCCTGGTCCAGGAAGATCCCACATGCCGTGCAGCAACTAGGCCCATGCGCCACAACTACTGAGCCTGCGTGCTTCAACTACTGAAGCCCGCATGCCTATAGCCCGTGCTCCGCAACAAGAAAGGCCACCGTAGTGAGAAGCCTGCGTATCGCAACGAAGAGTACGCACAACTAGAGAAAGCCCACATGCAGCAACGAAGACCCAACACGGCCAAAAATAAATACATGAAATAAGTTAATTAAAAAAAACTTTAAAAAAAATCTACAATGAGGTATCACCTCACACCGGTCAGAATGGCCATCATCAAAAAATCTACAAACAATAAATGCTGGAGAGGGTGTGGAGAAAAGGGAACCCTCTTGCACTGTTGGGGGGAATGTAAATTGATACAGCCACTATGGAGAACAGTATGGAGTTTCCTTAAAAAACTAAAAATAGAACTATTATATGACCCAGCAATCCCACTACTGGTCATATACCCTGAGAAAACCATAATTCAAAAAGAGTCATGTACTACAATGTTCACTGCAGCACTACTTACAATAGCCAGGACATGGAAGCAACCTAAGTGTCCATCGACAAATGAATGGATAAAGAAGTTGTGGCACATATATACAATGGAATATTAGCCATAAAAAGAAATGAAATTGAGTTATTTTTAGTGAGGTGGATGGACCTAGAGTCTGTCATACAGAGTGAAGTAAGTCAGAAAGAGAAAAACAAATACCATATGCTAACACATATATGTGGAATCTAAAAAAAAAAAGGTTCTGATGAACCTAGGGGCAGGATAGGAATAAAGACACAGACATTGAGAATGGACTTGAGGACACGGGGACGGGGAAGGGTAAGCTGGGACGAAGTGAGAGACTGGCATGGACATATATACACTACCAAGTGTAAAATAGATAGCTAGTGGGAAACAGCTGCATAGCACAGGGATATCAGCTCGGTGCTTTGTGACCACCTAGAGGAGTGAGATAGGGAGGGTGGGAGGGAGACATAAGAGGGAGGAGATATGGGGATATATGTATAGCTGATTCACTTTGCTATAAAGCAGAAACTAACACACCATTGTAAAGCAATTATACTCCAAAAAAGATGTTAAATAAATAAATAAATAAATAAATGTCAGTAAGCACCTTTGTAGTAAAGTAATGCACTGAGTTCCTATTATATACTAGGTAGAGGACTATCACAAAATTCCTATACTGGTAGACATTATTGCTACTTGACAAGAACGTAAGGATTGGCAAGAGTGAGGAAATATGCCCAAGGTGTAGTTGCCTGAGCTGGAATTTGAACCCAAGACTCCAAAGCCTTACTACTTTCACTGTACCACTATACCATATTGTTCCTCCTGTAAAACTGACAGAGTCAAAACCATAAATCAGGGATATAATTTGTCAAACAAATTTTCATTTTGTCAGAGTCTTTGCTCTCGAGTAAGAAGTAAATATTTCAGAACTCTTCTCGTTTGTTCATATAAATTTCTAGGGATATATAGCAAGGTATATTAAAATATTTAATAATAAATTGCTAAGGCATCTCTCAAAATAATCCTAGTCAGTATGCAAAAATTTTTTTTAACAAATCTTAAACAGGTATGAAAATATGGCAAGGCAGGCATTTGTAAATTAAGCTTCAAGAGAGAAGGGAAATTTCTCCTGGAACGTATAGTCACAACAAGCAAATGTTCATCCCATAGACCACAATTCAAATATTAGAACCCGACCAGTAAGTTTTCAAAATGGCTTACCCAGACTTCTCAGGTGGAAGACTTCCAGATGTTAAAACTCGTTCAAACAAAACTCGAGTATTATTGTCCTCTAGGATATTAAAGAAGATTTAAAATATTTTTAAAAATTCAGTTTTATAATTAAACAATGCATTATCTCATTTAATCCTCACAAAAATCCTATGCAGAGAGATCTAACTATTATCACACCCAATATTTATAGATGAGGAAGCTTGAGGTTCAAAAAGATGAAGTGAGTTGATGTGGCTCACAGTTACTGAGTAACAGAGCCGTAACTAGAAGCCAGGTCTTTTTACCTCTAGTTTAGCCCTCCTTCTATAGTATAGTGTAGTTGTAATGTCAAACAATTTATAAGTGTGATATCTGAATCGGGTATCTCATTTTTTTTTAAATAATGAAAATTGCATACTTGTTGACATTATAAGCATCAAACTATTGATATTTTTTAAATACACTGAATGTGGAGGATGACAAGCTCAAATTTAGATATTTGATTTTCTTATTTTGCAGTACCAGGACTACTCTATATTTAACTACTTTAAATTCTTATATAGGTACCATATCTAGATTGGTAGATAAATATGCAAATGGAAAATGAATAAGAATGGTCACCAGAGGTGGATTAAAATTTAAGAGTCTCGGGAGGTCTGTAGTTGGAAGTGGAAAATGACACTTCTTGCTAAGCTCTAAGGGATCTATTAAAATTTAAGAATCTAGTAGTAAATTTACTAACACTCTTTGAACTGCATATTTTAAATGGGTGCATTTATGGTATATAAATTATGCCTCAATAAAACTGTTAAAATCCAACAGAGTAGTTGGCTTTTACTGCCGCAGGGCAGTTATTCAGTTTTACTACATGTCCATAATATGCAAAGTCAAACCAAGAGATTACATGTATTGAACCAAAGAAGATGGCACCATATTCATGGCTTTCATCTTCAACTTAACATACTGTACTTAAAGAAATAAGTAAATCCTGCATTTTATTCTTTTAGCTTTATTCCAAGCTTTGCTCCAGACACACTTTTTGCCATTCCACATAACTTTCCACTGCTTATTACATGCTGTGTTCTCCTGGAATAACGCATTTTCCTGTATCTTTAGGAAAACGATTACTTATCCTTCAAGACCCATCTCATCCTGCCTTCTCTCACCCTCTAGAACAGCACTATCCAATAATTTAAATTTGCTGCTAGCCACATTTAAAAGAATAAAAACAAACAAAAACAAAAAAAAAATAAAAATATAAAAACAGGTGAAATTAATTTTATTTTATTTAACCTAAATATCTAAATTATCATTTCAACATGTAATCAATGTGAAAAATTATTAAGATATTTTACATTTCTTTTCTACTATCTCTTTGAAGTCAGTATGTATTTTAACTTACACCACATCTCATTTTGGCCTAGCCACAATTCAAGGGCTCAAAACTTAGTAGTCTAGTGGCTACCATAATTGCATAGCACAGCTCTGGAACTTAGATTACACGCTCCTCTCTGTGCTTCCAAAGTAATTCATTCAGGGCTCTATTACAGAATTTAGCACATGCTTTTCATGACTGCCACCATCAGCTTAAATAGTTAACGTTTATTGTATGCTTACCACATTCCATATATAAGTCAAATACATGCAAAAGTTCATTTAATTATCTCAACAGTCCAATGAAAGGTACTCTTATTATAACCATTCTGCAGATGAGAAATCTGAAACACCATTATACACCTAACCCCAGAATTTATGCCACAATTAAGAATCAAATGATG
The DNA here is from genome assembly GCF_011762595.2 of Tursiops truncatus. NCBI lineage: Eukaryota > Metazoa > Chordata > Mammalia > Artiodactyla > Delphinidae > Tursiops > Tursiops truncatus. The sequence continues at coordinate 83,148,847 of NC_047041.1, forward strand.
ATGCAATTATGTTTACACATCTGATTTCCCCAGGAGAATACTCTGAGGGTAACAATGGAGTCCTATTCTTGTATTTCCAGACCTTACTAACCAAAGCTACTGAATAAATGATGGGTTGATGAATAAACAAACTAAGACACTGATTTTAGAAGATGATAATGCTGACATCAGAGTTCATCCTCAATTTTAGAGTAAAATATTGTACATCTTAGTAACTATTCTAAAAAATCAAGCAAAACAATATAAAACTGGTAAGGAACATTCATTTCATACAAGAAAATTATATGAAAATTTTCTTTAGCCTCAGCTCAAAAGTCTTAAATGCTCCACTGTCTCACTTTTTGGAGTTAAGCCCTTTTCCAGAAAGTAGAATCACTAAGCTGAAATATAAAATCATGTTTAAGTTTTATTCTTTTCTACTATTTAGGTATACAGAATGCTACATTTTTCTAAAATATCATTAAAATCACTAATATTTACCTGTGATATCTAATTTACATCTAATTATTTACATGGCACATAATTTCATATTTCTTTCTTAAATCAGTTTTTAAACCAGATCATTTTTAGTCAAGAAATTACATATCCTGGACTGTGGTTAACTACACTAAATAAGATACATACATAAATATACAGATCCTCTAGCCTAGTGCCTGGTATAAGGTAGGAACTCAATAAAAGATGGTCATTATTATTACAACAAAATAGGAAAATAAAGATGCTTATAAACATAATGTTTCCTTTGAAATATCTTCCCCAGTAGCCTCAAAGCAGTTTACTACTTGGGCATCTTTGAGTTTTCGTGGCTAGAGATTTGTGGCTTTACCCTATTACTGTTGGGACTTTGATGCTAAATTAAAGACCATTCTGCAGAATCAAAAGGCATCAACCATTATACAATAAGTATAAATTCATAGTTGACAGGCCACAAATATTTGAGTGCCTATCAAGTGCCTGGTTCTGGTGTGATGACAGAATATAATACACTTGAGAAAGAAAAAAACCCAGCAACATAATTTCAGAGAATGACATTGATGGTTTAATATTAAGTAACCATTACAGATCTAGAATCTACTTACCATTGAGGTGAGAAAGATAGTCAATATAGGCCAGGACATATTCTGGAATGTCTCCATATTTCTTTAGCCCCAGCTCAAAAATCTTAAAGGCAACAGATTTGTCCTAGAAGTAGAGAGGAAACTACTGATTTCCATGCAGTGTCAGACAAGATACTCAAAGAATATTAAAACTATAACATCTAAATATGACAAGGTATATTAAGAATTAAAATGGAGATTAAAATTATGTTAAGTAAAAATTACAGAGCTAAAAACCATTCAAGGGGATTCAGATTCATAAATATGGAGTTTAATAAGGTATAAACTAACAGGCAGAGTAGCCCCCACTCGCTGCAGCTGGAGAAAGCCCACGTGTAGCAAAGAAGACCAACGTGGCCAAAAAACCAGATAGATATAAATAAATAAATAAATAATAAAACTTAATGACAGAAATTAGGACTGCATTTCTTTTAATTAATTTATCTCATATGAAGGAAATTATTTTATCTTTATATTTTATTTGAGGACTTACCTTACTACAATAATACTCCATGAGTGCTGCAGTAACATAGACATGGTGGCGGGTTCTGGTATCTTCTCTTGCTTTTTTAAATATCATTCTTCCAGATTTAATACCTTCTGCTCTTCTTGCAAATTTCATATATTGGATATATACCTACACAAAAAAAGTATTTGTTTTCTACAGACTAGGCAAAACGTGAACACTGTAGCATCCCATACAGGTTCACCTTACTTCAGTACTAACACGTTTTGCTGTATAAGGAAGCAATTTTGAATACTTGAGAAATAAAAAAGATTATAGATAGTGTACTATTTAAATCCACAAGCAAATTTTTTCTGGTATTAAAGACGTGCAAATTAGTATTTTAATTGAGATATAATTCACATAGCACAAAATTCACCCTTTAAATGTATAATTTAATGATTTTTAGTATGTTCACAAGGTTTTGCAGTCATCACAATTATCTAATTCCAGAACATGCAAATTAAATCTTAAGGAAGGAATAAAAGTGAAAATACTAGAAAACGCTAGTATTTCTTGATTTATTACTTTTAAAAGCCCACTAGTCTATTTCCTAAAGACCATATAATGTAACTTTATTGATAAACTATTTGAGTCATTTTATACTTAGCACCTACAGAGTGCCCAACACATGAGTATGCAGTATTTGTTCAATGAAAAAACATCTCTGGACTGTACACAGGGTGACTATGAGCAGGGTCCTCATTTGCTCAGTTTTGATGATGTCAAACTACATTGCCCAGTTTAGACAGATGAATAGATGGATGAATGAACTATGAGTTCCTTGAGGAAAGGAATTTTACTTATGTGTCATTATACTGCTGGAATCTAGCACAGTGCATAGCACAGATCAGTTTGCTAAATGAATTTTAAAATGATGACTAAATGCAAGCAATTAGAGCAGTGGAATCCCATGATAAACAGACAAAAAAAGGAGTATAGCTGTAGTTGACTTGAGGCAGAGGGTCTAGAGCCCCACGCATCGGCCCCTCCCCTTCCCCTCCCACTGAAAGAGCTCTGCTGCACTTTTGCAGAAATTCAGGGCTTTGAAAACCACAATTACAGAGTTGAATTCAGGATAAAGTGAGTTCTTGTCCAACTGCTTCCCAGAATGTTGGTTTCTCCTGCCTCCATTTATTTAAAAAGAAATATTTATTAAGCAACAATTATGTGGTATTCAAGCCATGCTCACAAGGAAGGTGTTAGAGAAAGCCCCACTGTGGCTGGTTCATAGCGCTGCACTTACAAACAACAACAGAAGAAACGAGCAGAGAGCAGATCTGCAATTGTCGGGCTGGGAGACAGGGAAGGGGTGACTACAAGGGGGTCACATGAGGGAATTTCTGTGGGGTGATTGAAGTGTTTTGTATTTTAATTGTGATGGTTGTCCCATAACTCTATGTTATTGGTCAAGATTCATAGAACTAACAATTCAACAAAAACAGTGAATTTTACTTTATGTAAATTAATTTTTTTTTAAATTAAAGCAGACTGCAAAAGTGGGAAAGAGACTTGTAAAGTTACTTACCAAGGTGGGGTCAATATCCTCAATTGCCAGAAGTCTGTTATATATACTGTGAACTTTCTCATACTTCATGCGACTCTAAGGTGGTAGAGAAGAAGTGGATATAAATATATATTCATAAACAAGCAGCAATTGAGCTCTGAGGAATCCAGAGGCTGCACCCCACAAAGGCATCTGCTTTGAGCATAAATATATAATGAGCTAAGGACTAATAACTGTTCATTCTGCATTATCTCTGTCTTCCAAAAGTAATATGCCTGGCAAAGAAGCAGCCAGAAAAAAAATTCAGTGCTGCAGTAAAAAATCCAATTACAAGAAAGTTCTAAATATTTTAACTCACCTCTTCATAATCTGCATATGCAAAATAAAGAAGCATATTCTTCTTTAATAAAGTGCTTATGGCTCTTTCATATATATTAGCAGCTTCATCACTAAATAATTTGGCATTATTCATATCCTAGGAGAGAAAAAAGAAAGCTCACTTACAATAATTTCAATAAAGCTGAAAGAGAATAAAACACACACTCATATGTTTATACCTATGGACACATGCATTTCTGGATTCTTAAGAAATCCTAGGGACTTCCCTGGTGGTACAGTGGATAAGACTCTGTGCTCCCAATGCAGGGGGCCCAGGTTCAATCCCTGGTCAGGGAACTAGATCCCACATGCATGTCACAACTAAGAGTTCACATGCCACAACTAAGGAACCCTCCTGCTGCAATTAAGGAGCCCACGTGCTGCAACTAAGACCCGGTGCAACCAAATAAATAAATAAGTAAATAAATATAAAAAAAAAATTCCAAAGACTTTTTCCATTATTTTAACATAAAGAAGAATCATAGAAGTACTCTAAATGATTCATCACTTTAATACATTAAAGAAGAGCCACTATATTTTAATTCTGACTAAGGTAGTCTAATCATATAAGAGGGTCACTAAGATTCATAGTGACATAAGATTAAAATTTTCAATACCTACACTTCATTACCAAAATTCAGTGCTATACTTTTAGCAAATTATTGCTATATCAAAACCATGAAAAGACCAAAAGGGAGAAACAAATAAATACTCACTCCTTTCTCTGCTAACAGTTTACTTGACTGCTCAAGATACTGGGCAGCTTCATACCAAATATCAGGGTGATGGCCCAGCACAAGCAGGCACTGTTCATAAGCAAACATAACTAAGGGAAGACATTTGCAACATTCAATTAGAATAAATATTATTTACAAAACTATCAATACAAGCATCACAACTCAATTTATAGGCTAAGACAGAGCCCTCAGTAATGAATGATAATTGGAAATAAAAAAACTTCAGTGATTTCTGGCATTATCATCCACCCAAACCCCATCCATTCATCATTTATTAAATTAATATTTATTGAGTACCAACTATATGCTAGGGAATGTGAAAGACACTGTGAATATACCAGTAAATAAGACTTCCTATACTCAAGAAGTCTGCAGTATAGTGGGAAGATCGATATTAAGAATGCAGTTATGGTAAGTGATAAGTATTATGATGAGGAAAGTAGAGTGTACTCTTGAAACTTACAGCAGCAGGACTTAACATAGTTTAGAGACTCAAGAAAGGTTTCACTAAGGAACATATCTAAGTGAAACCTGAAGAAGGGGTAGAATCTGGTCAGATGAGAGAGTTAAGTATAGGCAGTAAGGACAGGAGTAGATACAAAAATGGTGTAGGCAAAGGAAACAGTACTTGCAAAGCCCTCCAGCTGAGAGAGCAAGGCAAGATTGAGGAATTTTTTTTTTTTAAGTTCCAAATTCTAGTTCTGACAGTGCCAGAGTAGCCTGTATCAGACTAACTCTCCTGAAAAAAAAAAAAAAAACATAAACTGAAAAATACAAAAAGCAACTGTTTAAAGGCACTAGAGAATGACCAAAAGAAAAAGAAACTGGAGAGGACTGAGCCCTTAAAAAATTGGAATCATACTAGGTGAGATATATATTTAATATGGCTTTTTCCCTCAAGTGCAAACCCCTATGTGTATAGTTCTGGGATAGCTAGAACTCAAGCCAAATGCTGAAGTCTTACTGGCTTGAGGTAAGTAACATGGAGCTCTGGGTTACAAGAACAGCTGGAAATTAAGGGGGAAGATCCCCCAAAAGAGAGCCACAGAAGGTGGAGGCTGAAAATCTGGGCCTAATGCCCTCAAATCTTCAACTGGCTCTAAAATAGACATACACAGGAAAGAATACAAACAGCCAGAGCAGAAAGCAAAGCTGAAAGAGCTGGATAGATATCTCATCAGCTGCCCACTGTAATGGAGACCAAGTCTGGAATCTGAGTCCCATCAAGTTAAGAGAGTCTGAGTAAACACCTTGAACTTTCCATTATATCTTGGGAGTAAAGACTATATCCCAGGACTAAGAGATTTACTGTGAGATGAAGGCCACTAACAGAGACTCATCCTAACAGTGTAAAACCAAGCCTCCACAAGGTCCAGGAGACCTGCCAGTAATTTAACTCCTTGCTAAAAGAAAACTCAACATTCTTCCGAGGAAGATAACAGAATCTAGTCTTTACTATGTATCATTTACACATCTGTACAATGTCCAAAAAATTTTTTTAAATGTCTAGACTTGTGACGAAACAAAAAATGTGACCCACAGTCAAGAGGAAAAGAAATCAACACCACAATGGCTCAGATGTTGGAATTAGCAGACGAGGATTTTATAACTATTGTTATAAAAATGTTCAAGGATATAAAGAAAAAGATAGTATTGGCCATGGAATCTTAACAGAAAAAGGAAAATTATAAAAAACATAAAAATTTCTAGAATGGAAATTTATACAACTGAAAAGTAGAATATTTGAAATGAAGAATTCACTAGATGGGCTCACCAGCATATTGGATATGATAAAGCAAAGGTCAGTGAACATGGAGACAGATCTATAGAAATTACTGAATCTGAAGAACATAAGAGAAAAAAAGACTGGGAGTAAAAAACAGCCTCAGTAACCTATGGGATAATATCAAGTGGCCTAACATACACATAATTGGAGTCCCAGAAGGGTTAGTCTTGTTACCTCTTTTAGTTATAAGAGTCTGATCTTCTGTACGAAGAGGGTTGCTCTTTTCCCACTGTATGTATTTCTTCCACATATCTACCTGCTGAGCTTCTTGAGGAGTATTCTGAGGAGGCACTGAGGGAGCATTGCGGTCCAAACCTTTCATTACTGTCTCATATTCCTAGACAACAAGTATTTAGAATTCTGTGGTAAGCTGAGGAACAACTCAGATGTATGAAATGGAGTTGATCTGTTTGGAATACTTTGTTCAAAATGCCTAGTTTTTCCAAATACTACTTTGTTAATATAACCTAAAAACTATTTAAGAGCAGGAATAAAGATAACAGAAGATTACCTACCCAAGAAGAGGTTCCCAGGACTGGGTGAACAGAACAGCCCTGGGCCCTCTCTGGAGGTGATCTAGGAAGTCACTCTTCAGGAGAGAGGAGTTGACAGATCAACATGACTGATGATCTGGTGGCACTGTTACTGCCACCTTTGGAGAAATGATCTGTCTTTTAAAATTTCAATCGTTCACAGTCTAGGCTATTTTCCCTAACTTCTAACAGTGTCAACGAATGGAAAGTTATGTACACAAGACAAAACTCGGTCCCTGAGAGCTATGTCATTAGACCACAGATTATTACAGTATTCGGATATGTATGAGCTGACAGGAGGGATGGATAACAACTACTTGATCAATTCTAAGTAGAACTTTGTCTCTATGACCTCTGTTTCTATATTTTAAAAAATAATTTCTTCCAAAATTGATTTATTCTATTTTGTCCTTTAACATGTCTGTAAAGAGGTATTTTGCTTCAAATAATCACCTGCTCAGACAACGTAATTAATTGTCATTAGTTAATACTGCTAATGATTGAAAATATTAAGAGTAATAACAGATAAAAAAAGCGCCTGTGTAAATAACATACTCACAACAAACAATATAGTAAGTGTCCTGATAGAATTCCATACCTTTGCTACCCGCCTAGCATTCATGTAATCCCTACTCCGATCTTCAATCATTTTTTTAGCTAAATGAATATTGATACCCTAAGGAAAAAAAAAAGAAAAATGCATATTATTTGAAAATTAAATATATTTTAATGTTAGCATGATATAGTATATTCATTTGCTAAATTACTTTAAAGTGTTTAAGAGGCTTTTTGGTTAGTAAAATAAAGGTTTGATCACATTATACGCTTAAGAGATGAAGGAGGCTCTGCCTATGTGTTATGAGATGGCAGTAAGTTTCCATATGTCAGGAATTTCTAAAGAGAGGGAATGATTTGGAAAGGACCAATTATTTCACATAAAATTCTACTAATAAAGAATGATATACAGGACTTCCCTGGTGGCGCAGTGGTAAGAATCCATCCGCCTGCCAATGCAGGGGACATGGGTTCAAGTCCTGGTCTGGGAAGATCCCACATGCTGCAGAGCAACTAAGCCCGTGCACCACAACTACTGAGCCCGCGTGCCACAACTACTGAAGCCTGCATGCCTAAAGCCTGTGCTCCGCAACAAGAGAAGCCACCGCAATGAGAAGCCTGCGCACCGCAACGAAGAGTAGCCCCCGCTCACTGCAACTAGAGAAAGCCCGTGCACAGCATTGGAGACCCAATGCAGCCAAAAATAAATACATAAATAAAATAAATTTTAAAAAATAAATAAAAAATAGGGCTTCCCTGGTGGCGCAGTGGTTGAGAGTCCACCTGCCGATGCAGGGGACACAGGTTCGTGCCCCGGTCCGGGAAGATCCCACATGCTGCGGAGCGGCTGGGCCCGTGAGCCATGGCCGCTGAGCCTGTGCGTCTGGAGCCTGTGCTCCACAACAGGAGAGGCCACAACAGTGAGAGGCCCGCGTAACGCAAAAAATAAAAAAATACAAATAAAATAAATAAATAAATAAATAAAAAATGCAGAGGTAGCAAGGAGACATAAACATTATCATTCATGCCGAGTAGTTCTCAAAGAGTTGTCCAAAGCTTCCTGTTCCCCAAGACCCTTTCAGAGGATCCATAAGATCAAAACAATTTTCAAACAATACTAAGACATGATTTGCCTCTCTCACAAATATACAGTGGAGTTTTTCAGAAGCTACGTGACATTCAACAGCATAGCAGATAGAATTTAGAAGCAGATATGAAAATCTGTCTTCTATTAAGCTAAATACCAAAGAGATTTGCAAAACTATGAAATAATGCCACTCTTCTCACTGAATTTTTTCTTATTTTGGAAAATATTTGTTTTAATACTATTTATGTTAAAATATAAGGAGTCTACTACTGCAAACTTTAAATGAATTAATAAATATCTTGAAACTTTCTCAGTTTTAATTCCAATATGCTAAATATTCATAGGTAAAAGCCACATTAAAATTAAAAGTTCTTTGCGGTCTTTAATACTTTTTAAAATCCCAAGACCAAAATGTTTGAGAACCACTGCTCATGCCTATGAGGGAACAGTTTCAATACCCTACATAGTTCTTCCAAATCACAGTGGACATGTGAGGAACTTTCTTTTAAAGATAGAGCTTACTTGGCATGTATGTTTACATAATGGGCTTATTAGTTCAGTTTGTTAAATCATTTTCTTATGAGACGAAGATCTTGGACCACAGCCCTACATCTCACAATTACAAGGGAATAATCACATCACTGTAACCAGGTGAAAGAGGGGCATTGCAACTCATCATTACTACTAGAAAAGCAGTTCTAAAAAGGAACTGTTTCATAAGAGATCAGTGGCAACATGTGTGTGTATGACTGTGTGGATATGGTTTAGCACTGATTAAAAATGGTTTGGTAAGAATTATAATTCTCCCAGAGTATTCTCTAAAAATAACTCAACAGTAAAATGAGACTCTCGAAACATTAGGAATGGTTCTTTCATTACAATCAATATGAAAACAAACGTATGCAGCACTGATATCCAGATACCTGATATTAGAAAGGCTAGCCTCCACAAATCCACAGTGCATAAAAATTTAAATGGCTTGGTCATAATAATAAATTACTGTGGCCTAATTTACCTCTTCATACTTGTTATAGTCTCTCCACAGTTGTTCAATGTTGATCATGGGATTAACACAACCTCGTTGATAAACTCTTCGAACAGCTGTTATTCTCTGATTTTCTGCATAAGATCCAACAGCTTCCCTGGCATTGGGTAAGAAATGCCATCAATTATATTATAGCTAAATCAACTGTTCACACAGAAAATAAAACTATAAAAATACTTACACGCCTTTTAAGAAATTGATGTAATCCACCCAAATCTAAGAAATAAAATAAAATGTTAGTATCTTTCTTAGTAGTTTCAAATTTTTTAAATGTATGTATTAAAAAAAATTTAACTCTACCTGATAAGACATAATTTCCATTCCAATTTTATCCAGTGCAAAGTCATATGCTTGGGCCATTTTTTCTCTGAAATAAACGTGAAAGACATGTTTCTTATAGAAAAAATTGCATGTTATTAAAATGTATCTACAGCTAAAACATAATCATGATTTCTGATCATATGATCAGAACAGCATTTAAACCGCTTATACAAACAAAATGTAAAGACATCTTTGCAAGTATAAAAACAAAATATAAAGACTAAGTTCTTTTGTGTTTAGCTTGTCAATGTCATTATGTACTTTGTTTCTTTTACCTACTACTTGTAAGCTTATCAAAGATAGAGGCCATGTTTTATTTATCTTTATATCATTTATTAATTTTTTAAGACTTTTTTTTGATGTGGACCATTTTTAAAGTCCTTATTGAATTTGTTACAATATTGCTTCTGTTTTATGTTTTGGTTTTTTGGCCACGCATGTGGGATCTTAGCTCCCCGACCAGGGATCAAACCTGCACCCCCTGCATTGGAAGGCAAAGTCTTAACCACTGGACCATCAGGGAAGTCCCCTCTTTATAGCCTTTAAATTGCCTAATCTTACATGTAGAAGATTCAAATGGGGAAATATCTGGTTCTTTGATTAAGAAGGTAAGTTATGTCTAAAGATCTATTAGCTCTGACATAAAATTTAGGGAGAAAGAACTTCTTCAGTGTAAGATAATAATAATGAAGAAAAGAAAAACAAAGATAGAATTCTGGTTATAGAAATAATCTGCCTATTTGTCATATACAAAAACAGCATTTGAGAAGGTCCATTATTTAGATTCAACAAAGATAGATAGGTGGGGGTAAGTCCTAGTGAGGAGGTCAACTATACAACAATACCATTGTCAAAGATGCCTTGGAATACTTAAGTAGCATATTACAATGTAACCTGCCAGGAGTGGTGCCATGACAAGTAATAAGATGCTTTTTATTAAAGTTTGTCAACAAGCCTGTCAACAAAGTGCTTTGGAGTTGCAAATGTACAGTGTTTCAATATAGAAGAGGGCTTGGATGATTCAATTCTCCAGAATAAATCTAATGCCAGTGGCTTTCTTTGAAGCATTTTTTTCCATGGTTTACTTACTTCTCAGAGAATCCTGACTTTTCAAATCTTAAGTTGCTTCACCCTCTGGAGTTAAGAGGTGTGAGTTTCTATGGGATTGACTGTGTGCCTCGGGATGACTTGCATTCTTAAGCTCCTGAGTTAACTTACTTGTAACTTGGTAGTTTACCCTTGGTTTCTCGGACATATGAAAGATAACACTTCCATAAGTCAATGTGCAAAACCTTCATAAGGCATCTCTGAAATAGCTGTAAATACAATAAAATATTATCAGAATCCACAGTTAAATAAATTTCACATGTACATAGCTGAAATGAAACATTAAAGAAACAAATTCAGCTCCTTTCATAAATTTATCTTCTTACAAATAGATGTCAAATAACAACTCCCTCTATTTTGTTTAGATAATCAAAATCATTCTCATAATTTTGGTCAGCAGAGTCTAATTATTTTCTTTTCCAAAATTTTATTTTATTTTTAAAAATTTATTTATTTTTTTATTTTTGTGTTGGGTCTTCATTGCTGCGTGCAGGCTTTCTCTAGCTGCAGTGAGCAGGGTTACTCTTTGTTGCCGTGTGCAGGCTTCTCATTGCGGTGGCTTCTCTTGTTGCAGAGCACAGGCTCTAGGCACACAGGCTTCAGTAGTTGTGGCTCACGGGCTGTAGAGCACAGGCTCAGTAGTTGTGGCACACACAGGCTTAGGTGCTCCGTGGCATGTGGGATCTTCCCAGACCAGAGCTCGAACCTGTGCCCCCTGCATTGGCAGGCGGATTCTTAACCACTGTGCCACCAGGGAATTCCCCCAAGATTTTATTATGAACATTTTCAAGCATACAAAAGGGCTGAATAAGTACAATGAACTCCTATATAATCACTAGCTAGATTCAACAATTGTTAACATTTTACTGTATTTGCCTTATATACGTTAAGTCCTAAATTAAACTTCAGCATACATTCAAAATATTTAAGAGGACTCACCTTTTCGACCTTGTCATAATTTTTAGCTTTAATCTGCAGAGAAACAGAGAAAAATATAGAATTAACACCATTCTTTTTAGAGTACTATCACTATCTCTGAGTGTTTTGATTAAGCTTGTAAATTCATTTCTACACTTTCCTATTTAATTCTGCCTTTTGAAAATAACAAATAGAAGTTTGAACCCAATATGGATAATATGCATTATAAATATGCCTTACATAAATTAATTCTATACGGAAAAATTTTTATAAGCTCATTTATGTTGAACTTTTGTGAATTTAAAATTTTATAAAACAGTCACAAGATGAATAAATATAAACAAGGCATACTTGAATAGGGCTTTAAGTATCTAATGAAGACAAACTTAAAGCTTTATTTTCCCTGAATAGCTACTACTAGAACAATCTGAGTAGGGTAGCAAAAAAGATTTGTGAATTTTGACTACAAATAAATTTTAATCACTCAGTCAATTTACTATACTCCAGGCGCTGTGCTAGGCACTGGGGCTACCACAGTGAACAAAACATGCATAGTCTGCCTATGTCCTCATAGAGCTTACAATTTTACAGGGAAAACAAGTGTCAAGATGGGGGAACTACAGGGTGCTATGGGAGCATTTAGGAGGAGCATAAAACTCAGACTTATGGGGTTGCAAAAGATGTCCTGGAAGAAGTGAAGATGTTAAGAATGAGGTGTGAGGTCAGAATGGCTATCATCAAAAAGCCTACAAACAATAAATGCTGGAGACGATGTGGAGAAAAGGGAACCCTCCTACACTGTTGGTGGGAATGTAAATTGGTGCAGCCACTATGGAGGACAGTATGGAGGTTCCCTTAAAAATTAAAAATAGGGCTTCCCTGGTGGCGCAGTGGTTGAGAGTCCGCCTGCCGATGCAGGGGACACGGGTTCATGCCCCGGTCTGGGAGGATCCCACATGCCGCGGAGCGGATAGGCCCGTGAGCCATGGCCGCTAGGCCTGCGCGTCCGGAGCCTGTGCTCCACAACGGGAGAGACCACAACAGTGAGAGGCCCGCGTACCGCAAAAAAAAAAAAAAAAAAAAAAAAAAACATTAAAAATAGAGCTACCATATGATCCAGCAATCCCACTCCTGAGCATGTATCTGGAAAAGACGAAAACTCTAATTTGAAAAGGTACATGTACCCTAATGTTCACAGCAGCACTATTTACAATAGTCAAGACATAGGAGCAACCCAAGTGTCTATCAAGAAACAAATGGCTTAAGAAGATGTGGTATATATATATATACAATGGTATATTACTCAGCCATAAAAAAGAATGAAATATTGCCATTTGCAGCAACATGGATGAACCTAGAGAATATACTAAGTGAAGTAAGTCAGAGAAAGACAAATATTATATATCACTTATATGTGGAATCTAAAAAATAATACAAATGAATCTATATACAAAACAGAAACAGACTCAGAGACATAGAAAACAGACTTATGATTACCAAAGGGGAAAGGGAAGGGGAAAGGGATAAATCAGGAGTATGGGATTAACAGATACAAGTTACTATACATAAAATAGATAAGCAATAAGGATTTACTGTATAGCACAAGAAACTATATTCAATATCTTGTAATAACATATTATAGAAAATAATCTGAAATGTATATATATATACACACACACACACACTTTGCTGTACGCTTGAAACTAACACAATATTGTAAGTCAATTCAATTTTAATTAAAAACAGAGTTGTTAGACTGGTAAAGAAAGGGAGGAGTTATTCCAGGCAGAAGGAGTTGCATGTGCGAAGACAAAGGTTAAATAAATACTATTAGAATTCCCTTTTTTTGAGTATTTTCATCAGAAGGTAGGTGGGGTTAGTTATCCAATTGTGATATGTCAGCAAATCTTTGTATCAGCTTGATAGGTGAATAATTGGACTGCTTAGAGAAACCTTGGCTTGTGGTCCTTTTCAATCAGTAGTATAGATAAATTTTCCCACTGCTTTCTGGCTTAAGGTGAGGCAGATCGGAACTCTGGTAACAGGCTCTTTTTCTTTTGCTGATTACTTGCTCTTTCTCTCTGTAACTTGTAAGATTTTACCCTTGATCTTCAGAGTTCATACACTGTAACAGGATTTGCTTAAATATAGGTCTTTGCTCTTTGAGGCAGTTTAGTCAAGGCTCTGGAGTCAAATCTCTTGGGTTCACTTTTTGACTATACACTTAACCATTTTTCCTCTTCTGAATTAGGGGGGATAATAGTACCTATTTTGTAGGGCTATTGTAAGGACTCAATGAGTTAATAAATGGAAAGCCCTTAGAACACTGCCTAGCAGAGTGAGAACTTAGTAATTGACATTTATTATTTCCATGAATTCTGCCAAGGACTCAGCATGCCCTTTGAAGCTAGTCGTGTCTTTCAGCTCGAGACTCTTCCTGTTTTTTAAATTATTGCCTCTCTTCAATCTGTTCCTTTTTTTTCCTTATTGAACTCCTATTATACACATTAGGTCTACTTCTTCTATCCTCAAAATCTGTTATTTTTACCCTTTCTTTGCCTTTTGGCTCTAAGTTTAAAAATACTTCTTCCGGGCTTCCCTGGTGGCACAGTGGTTGAGAGTCCGCCTGCCGAAGCAGGGAACACGGGTTCATACCCCGGTCCGGGAAGATCCCACATGCCGCAGAGCGGCTGGGCCCTTGAGCCATGGCTGCTGAGCCTGCGCGTCCAGAGCCTGTGTTCTGCAACAGGAGAGGCCACAACAGTGAGAGGCCCGCGTACCGCAAAAACAAACAAACAAAAAACCAAGAAACTTCTTCCATTAGATTCTCTAGGCCACAAATTTAAGTCTCCATGTTATCATTTTCCTCCAGTTGACCTATTGCTGTAGTTGGTTCAAAAATAATGGCTTTTGGCGCCAGAGGTTTTTTTATTTTTTTAAATACTGCACTTTCAATCTCACTGTGCTCCTATGATTTTGTTCAAGTTATTTTCTCTCTCCTCTAGCAGCTCTATTTTGCTGGGGGCCTGTCCCAACAGCTTGTTTATATTCCTTTCTTGTTGCTGGCTCCTTAGATATGCAGTTATTTCTTCCATCTATTCCCTGAGCTCAGAGTTGGCAGTCCCAGTGTTGTAGTTGACCCTTCTCTACCACGAGAGCTGTGTAGCAGGTGTAAACAGCAAGTTGGCTGTTGGTAGTCTTCTGACAAAAAAACAGAGAGAAATCTTTGCTCAAGAGTAGGGAGGACTCAGCCTGCCAGTGTGGCTCTTTTTTGGTTTCCTGGAGGCCAGGCTGATGTCAACATTCCTCTGGGGCAGAAAGACAGTGGAAGGGTGCCAAGTATTTCTGAGTCAGTTTTTTATTCTTTGTCCTAGGCACTCCACCAGCCCTGTTCTTCGAGACTGCAATAGAATCTGAGGTTTCCTTGCATCCAGCTGCTTGGCTCAGTAAATAGGTTGAGTTGAGAGTAGAAGTGAAGTAAGACAAATTCAAGTCACCAGATTCCCAAGTGTAGATGACAGATTATATACAGTTCTTACAACTGGCCAGGAAAACCGAAACTATTCTTTGGGATAATTGGCAAAGCATATGAATAGGCAATTCCTAGAAAAGAAAATGTAAATGGTTAAAAATAATAAGTGTTAAAAATAACACTGTTGGTGGGAATGTAAACTTGTGCAACCGCTGTAGAAAACAGTATGGAGTTTTCTCAAAAAACTAAAAATAGAATCATATGATCAGAAATTCCACTCCTGGGTATATATATCCAAAAAAACTAAAAATACTAATTTGAAAATATACATGCACCCCAATGTTCATAGCAGCATTATTTATAATTGCCAAGATATGTATGCAACCTAAGTGTCCATCAACAGAATGGATAAAGAAGATGTGGTAAATATATACAATGGAATACCACTCATTCATGAAAAAGAACAAAATTTTGCCATTTACAGCAACATGGATGGACTTGGAGGGCATTATACTAAGTGAAATAAGACAGAGAAAGACAAATACTGTATGATATCACTTACATGTGGAATCTAAAAAATACAACAAACCAGTGAATATAACAAAAAAGAAGCAGACTCACAGATATAGAGAACAAACTAGTAGTTACCAGTGAGGAGAGGGAAGAGGGGGAGGGGCAATATAGGGGTAGGGGATTAAGAGGTACAAACTATTAGGTACAAAACAAGCTACAAGGATATAGTTACAACATGGGGAATATAGCCAATATTTTATAATAATTATAAATGGAGTATAATCTTAAAAATTGTGAATCACTATATTGTACACCTGTAACTTATATAACATTGTAAGCAACTATACTTCAATAAAAATAAATGCCTCCATTTAAAGCCCATTTTATATATATATATATAATTTATATATATATAATTTATATAATATATATATATATATAATTATACACAATTTTGCAAAGATTACTAGAACTTGCTCATATCTTATCTATTACATTAAAAGTAATGTTATGTAAGTTTAAATAACAGGGGTCTTAAAAAATTATCTTTAGGGAATTCCCTGGTGGTCTAGTCGTTAGGACTCCACTTCCACTGCAGGGGGCGTGGGTTCCATCCCTGGTCAGGGAATTAAGATCCCTCAGGCCACAGGCCGTGGCCAAATACAAACAAACAAAAAATTATTTTTAGTCTTTGGTTCTCTAACTTGCAAACAATCATCTCAGGTGATTGTTAAAAATGTAGATTTCTGGCTTTTATAAACAGGAATCCGAAGTTATCCTAATGCGAAAAAGTTTTTAAGTGGTTGGAAATATACCAAAAAATGAACAATTTATATGTTAGTGTGATGGAATGATTGTTTTTTCCAAAGCTTCTAATAACACGGTATATTATTTTTGTAATTAAAAAAAATCATTCCAAGAAAAAATTTAGGATAATTTTAATATTTATCCTTCGATATATCTATTTATCATCAAAATTTGTCATACAACTGCAATATGAATGAATCATTTGAATTTTACCAAAATATGAAAAGTTGTGGTGGAGAAAAAGGACTAAATTTTAAAAAATTGTCAGCTGGGAATTTCCTGGCAGTCCAGTGGTTAGGACGCCTCGTTCTCACTGGGTTTGGTCCTTGGTCAGGGAACTAGGGTCCCACCAGCCACGTGGCCAGGCCAAAAAAAAAAGAGAAAATAAAAAATAAAATTGTCAACTTCCTAATATTTTCATTTTATAAAGGGAGAAGACAGTTGGAATTCTAGCAAGATTAATTAAACTTTAAATTTAATTAAATTCAAATGACTAGTTATTTGGGGGAGAGTGAAAACAAGTATAACACTGAACAAACACAGATCTGTTCCTAACTTTTGAACACTTCCTATGTCTAGTTGTTTGTTAACTTCCACAATTACTTCCCAAGCATTAACTAAACATTGTCTTTTGAAACTAAAACTATCCTCTGGGCAGTTATTGGAACTAATGATCATTTACAGCAGATTATTTAATTTTTAAAAGTAAACATTGTCAGAAAAGTCTAAAAAAACCTGTGGTAATGTTCATTTATAACATAGTTTAGATTAGCTATACCTTTTACCTGGAACATTTTTATATGAAGATCTAAAGAAGCCACAATATTTCACTGCTCAAAAATAAGTTTTTCATAGCTGCTGTTAAGAACATATTTTAATATTTCATTGAACAATTTATAAAATGGCAGTATAAATGTCTATAATTATCGCTAGCATTTTTCTTATCAGAGAAATAAACCTCTACATATCAACAGCATTTTGGCTGATTTCCTCAAATTCATTTTTTTTTTCTTATGATATAGCTTGGGGAAAATAACCCCACCAAATCCCATAACATCAGAACTTTTTAATGTTATTTTTTAAATTATCAAGTATAAGAATAATTAATAAGCAACTGTATAATTTATTTTGAATGGTTCAAAAATACATTTGACAAGTGACCCCAACTGGCAAGATGACTCTAGAGAGGAAAGTAAATTAGCAAACCAATCTAAAGAAAAAGTAAGTCTCTATATATTTTGTTTAGGTTTTCACATAATAACCATTTGGGGCAAGTCCATACTTGTGTTTTAAGACACTACTGGTCCACACAGCAGAGGCAGAGCTAGGCCCCATCTCAAGCGAGTTAACATGGCAGTTGCTTAGGACAAATGTGATGAATAACTGAATTAATCATAAACCCGCATTCTTAATTTGTCCCCTACATCTTTTCTACTCTAAAGCACAGCACATGCGCTTTAGTGGAATTTAGGACAACCAATTTAAATTAAGTTTGAGCTGCAGAAGCTGCCTGATTCTGCTTCTCTTATTATCCAAAAAGCTCAGCCCCAATCCTGAAACCTGAAAGCAAATGGAATCCTAAATACAAACCCCATCTTCCATTAATTTACTTTTTCACTACTCTTTTCTGTTTTCAATCCGCTATGCCTTGGAAATTATCTTAGAAAATTACAAAATGTAAGCAGATTTAATGAATTTGGGAAACATTGAGGAATGAACTCTAAGATCAAACAACAGATTTTTAAGTTGCCAGAGAAGCTGCAGAAAATTTTCCTTTCCACCCAGTCCCAATTTTAAAGTAAAGGTATCAGGAGAGGAGTATCTGCCAGTAAATTCATTTTTATTCAACAAATAATTGTGTGCCTATGTGGCAGGCTCTTTTCTATCTCTAGAGATACAGTGGTGGATTAAACTAAGTTTTATAGTTCATGGAGTTATATTTTAGTGAGGGAGTCAGATAAATAAACTAGGTAGTTTAAAATGTTTGCTTATCTATGCTTCCTAATTTTTCCTATAATATACTGTACTATTTCCATAATTTTCCTATTAAATGTAGTTACAAATGTATGCCTACATACACATACACGGATTTACATTTAACAGATTGGCCAAAACCATGTTGTTGTCCCATAAATTTCCAGTTCCTCAAGGTACTTAAAATGTGCACAGAAATAACATTTGTTAAATATGAGTGTAAAGTATAGACCATTTATAGTCTCAGTATGATTGACATTAAAATGTGTTAATCGAAAATATGATTATCTTCAGTTTTGGATTAAATTTATGTTCATTTTGATTCTTTGTACTAACCAAATTATGTATTAATTAATCTACTTTTCTGAACCAACTAAAAAGTATTTGTAGCATGTTTAGGATTTACCAAGTAGATATGGGAATATGGACCTGAACTCTATCAAAGAGCTTATAATCTAGTTAGAATCATAAAATTATTGGAAAGAACACAGGACTAAATTTAAATTATTTTCTACTTGTGCCATGTCTTATAAAATCCAGAGGAACAGGCGTTCCATGCAAATTAGAGTTACCAAGGAAAAGTTTTATTGTTCAGATGGAATCCTGGCCATTAATGAGAAAAAGTTTCTGTAAATTCGTGAAATAACATGAGTTTCTGTAGAACAGTGAAAACACTCACACAAGAAAGAATAGGTATTAGGAAAATAGGTTAGCTAATTGTGGTGGAGGTCCATTACAGGAGGCCTAAAAAGCCAAGCAGAGTTTAAATCTGATACACAAAAATTGGCTATCACACAATAAGGAAAGTACAGAAACTATGGCTCATCTGTGTGTGGGCGGGGGCGGTTTGAGGGGGTAAAGGTAGGAAAGAAGACAGAGGTGGCTTTCAATGCCATGGAATGAGGCAAGCAGCCACTAGCTGAGAGAATAGCTAAGAGGCTGTTGCTATCATCCTTAAGTGGGATAATAGTGGCCTGGGCTTGGGAGAGGGAGAACAGGGAGAGCAAAACAGTAATATAGAGCAAAAAACAATAGTCATTTTTTCATGGGAACGAAAATGGAAAATGTTATAGTAGTTGCTGCTCAATAAAGTTTACTTTTTATTACATTTGCGATGACCATAAATTCAGGTAGAAACTGTTTACAGTTAGGAGATAAGGTATTGGTTTTCAAATAAGACAGTGGGATTAAAGATGTACATTTGAGTCACTTGTTTAAAAAAAATTTATATATACCTAGAGCATGTAATACCTAAGGCATTAAGTATATTCTCTGAAGAAGAGAATACACAGACAAGCAAAGATTAATTTCTCAAAAATTATCCATTATTCAGGCAGAGAAAAGGAAAAGAACTCCAAAGAGTACTTGAGATAAGAGAAAAAGGATAAAAACCACATCAGAGAAGTCAAAGACCATTATAAGAAAAAGACGTGGTGGATGGTGGGATAGGCCACAGGTCAAAAAGAACTCTGGGTATAGGAAAGATCCATGGATCTGAAAATAAGAAAATTATTGCTTATCTATTACAAATTTAAATTTAAAAGCTGAAACAATTCAACTTCTTAGAAGTTGAAATCAATGACAAAATACTGCTAATACCAACAGCATTTATTAAATACTTAAGGTATGTAAGCACTACTCTAAGAGTTTATATGTATTAACTCATTCAATCCTTAGAACAACACTCAAGTAAAGTTACTATTATTATTTACTACTTAAAGATGACAAAACTGAGGAAGGTTTAGTAAGTTGCCCAATATTGCACAACTGAGCTCGTAGCTATTACACTACATTGCTCTTTAGCAAGATATAGGTATGAGGATGTTCATTGAAAGAGTGCTTGTGGTAGAGAAAAGCCTGGAAACTTAAAAGACCCAAGGCAGACTGACTAAATAAATTATGCTTTGTCTAAACAATGGAATGGATTATGCATATATACATAAAACTTTAACATAATGATGTATATTTATAATACTGAATGGAAATATGTCCACAATATATTTTTTAAAGGAAGTGGAATTTTTAAATTGGGCACACATTTGGTATGTTTATCCAGTCTACTTATCCTCCTCATCCCACCCCCTCTGTGTCTCTATCTAGAGTGCAAGAGACATAAACTCAGGAGAAATGCACGCAAAACTGTTAGCCAAAACTGTTATCACTGAGAGAATAGAGAATTTTTCTGTCTCAGTTATTTCTGTGACAGATTTTATTTCTATAACACAATTTCACAGCAGCAAAGAGAAATGGGTTTTTGTTTTTTTAAAAGAAAAGAAAGAAAATCATAGCTGACTTGGGTCAGTAAATTCCTCTTCTGAGTAATTCGTTGGTATTTTTCTCTGGTTATAAACATCTCCATTTAAAACTCATTCTTAAATGCTCTCAAATCCTCAGCCAGGCCTACCAAGCTGAAACAGTTATTAAGTAATTGCTAGCAAATCAGGCAAAATTAATTTCAACCAAGAATGTCAAAGGTAAAACTTTGACCTAAATTTGATTTTGTCCCAATTTATAGGGCATCTGTCAACAATCCTCACTTGACATTTATAGACTCAGCCTATTTCACTTAATGTCTAAACTCTTTGCTCCCAGTAAACACACTTTGTAAACACCAGGCCAAATCATTACTTTTCAAAAATAATCTGCAAACTCTGAATAAGAAAAACAGAGCAGGATATTTCACTTTTTGAGAAGTGAGTAGTTTGTTCTAAAGTATCAAAACATCACTCATCTTCATGGCTCCATTGGTTTTGCTACTCTAGCCCCCCTACAACCCCCCCCCATGCGACCTCAACATCGATGTATGACATAGATTTTCTTTCTAAATGGTAAATTAAAGTTGAGAATGAGAAATGTGTACAATCGTTTGAGATCCTCGAGCTACCAGAAATGTCAAGAGAACCAAGTTTATAAGCCACTGATCTCGAAAATGGAATCAGTTCTGTACTGCACAACCGGGGAAGTGCTCAGGTAGGTGTGCTGATTCACTTCTCTTAAAAGCCTAATATCAGTTTATTTCTTTCACATCCATTTATAGTCTTCTCGAGCCTGCTACCTTAATTTTTAGCTTTTATGAATTGTTCACTTAACAAAATAAAAATGCTTCCAGGCAAACTTAAAATATTATTCAATACTATAATTTCTCTAAGATTACTACGTGAACTTTATACATTGCCTTAGAAAGTATCTCACTCTACTCTCATTTTGCTGAGTTAATCTCCCATTAGTATAGTCACACAACTTTTTAACATGTAGTGAAAATTTTTAGAGTAGAAAACCATTTACAATTCTTTCATCTTTCACAATACTTCTCACTGCATATTGAGAATTGCTATTTTTAAAAAATTAACAATTGAATTATCATTGGGCAAAAGCCTTATTTTAATCACTCCTCTGATCATTCTAGTTTCATAAATCAAGATAATTTCTTTCCCATTTTGATAGATTCCTATCAGAGTATCAATTTGCTTGCCTAATTTTCAGTGGCATCAACTGGCATCATAAGTTGGTTTTTTTTTTTTTTGCGGTACGCGGGCCTCTCACTGTTGTTGCACGCTCAGTGGCCGTGGCTCACGGGCCTAGCCGCTCCACGGGATGTGGGATCTTCCCGGACCAGGGCACGAACCCGTGTCTCCTGCATCGGCTGGCGGACTCTCAACCACTGCGCCACCAGGGAAGCCCCATCATAAGTTTTTCTATGCATTTCTTTGTTACTAATTCTGTGTACACTTTAATACTGCTGAATCAACATGTATACTAGATACATAATATCATGGGTAACGCTTCATCTCTAGCTTTTCTTAAAACCACTTTTCAAAAACAGGATTAAACTTCTACAATGAAGTGGATATAAATCCAGTGGATTACATTTCTCTACTTTTTGAGCAACTTGCCTACTCTTCCAGTATTTCCCTATCAACATAGACTTATGAATGATGATTTCCTCATTCTATGAAAATTACAGTACATTCATTCCTGAGACTAAAATATTATGTTTTTTTCAATGCTGCTTTTCAAATACTCTTTAGTTCAGAAATTACAATCACATTCTGTAACTCTGCCTTTGATGCCCTTTTAATTTTATCCGAGAAGTTAAAACCTACACCTGTATTTTATGATCCAATTCCAGTTTTCTCAATCTTCTAAGCATAGTTTATTTCTATTTTGTTAACGAAATAACCTAATTTCAGGTTCCCTTTAAAAAATATTAAATAATCTCCTAATCATCTTTCTCACCAAAATTGTACATTTATTTAATTTTTTTTCTCCCTACTCTTGTGCAAACTATACATTGGCCATTTTTACTGAAATTCTGAAGCAATTAAAAAATATCATGACCTGAAATTTTTGAAAGATGATGTCAGCAACCTTTGATAGTGAAATAATCAAGTCTAAAGGATAAATGTAAAGAAGTTATAAATGTGTAAAGATATTTAAGTAAAATTGTATTTATGTTAGTTTCTCATAAAGCAAAAACTGGAAACTATATGAATGCACAACAATAAAGGCCTGGTTAAAAAGCATATATCTAGGGCTTCCCTGGTGGTGCAGTGGTTAAGAATCCGCCTGCCAGTGCAGGCGACATGGGTTAAATCCCTGGTCCGGTTAGATCCCACATGCTGCGGAGCAGCTAAGCCTGTGCGCCACAACTACTGAGCCTGTGCTCTAGAGCCGGCGTGCCACAACTACTGAAGCCCACGTGCCTAGAGCCCGTGCTCCGCAACAAGGGAAGCCACTGCAAGGAGAAGCCCGCGCACCGCAACAAAGAGTAGCCCCCGCTCGCCACAACTAGGGAAAGCCCAGGCACAGCAACGAAGACCAAGCACAGCCAAAAAAAAAAAAAAATTATTTAAAAAACAAAGCATATATCTAAAATGAACTACTTTGGCATATTTAAAAGTGATTTTGTATAATAAACAACACAAAATATGCTATCATATAAAAAACTTAAGTTACAAAAAAGTTTAAAGATTTTATAGATAGCTACATCTAGAAAGGCTAAGTGGTGAAAGTGGGAATACGGATGTTTCTTCTCTTTATGCTTACATTTTTCTAATTTTTCTGCAATAAACATATATTACTCTTTCAAATAATATTTTCCTTTATCAGTGCAAATGTAAAAATGTAAAACGTGTAAGTTTTATAGAAAGCTCATTATAAGTTCTGTAATTCTTGTTAAAACATTAACTATAAAAACCTCACTTCAGTAAAAAGATTTAAAAAGAATGCTAAGAATTATACTGTCATACAATTCACAATGAAATAACAATGGATAGGGACTGATTAAAACTCTAATATGTACTTTGAAAACAGATTTCACATGGTTTAGATAATTCCATGCAAACACCCAAATCAATTTTATTTTTCATTAATTCTTTTGAATGAAAACATGGTTTTCATTTCCCATGTAACACTGCTTTAAATACCTACTTAAAAGATGAGAAGTTGGAATTTTGAAAGTGGAGGTTTAAATAGGTAGACATAGCTAACAAATTATCTTCATGAAAAGCAAAGAAAAAATTCAGGTAAAAATTATTAAACTCCAGAAGAATCAGTAAGACTGAGACATGAATCTTCTTCCTCTATGGTAGACATGCTCCAAAACTGAAACTTTGGCTCTATTTTAATGGGTTAAGTCCTACTTTGAAATGTTAAGTACTACCTCCAGAATGTTTATTAAATAATCTAATAGATACTTAAATTTTAAAACTTTTTCCCTAACTTTGTAAGTTCCTAAGTACATTTATTTAAAGGCTTATCAAGAAAGCATGCACTATGTTCTCTGGAATTTGTTTTATATAGTTTGAAATGTTTGGTTTATATTTCACTTTTTATCTCCTCCAGACATATGTTTGTGATGACATTTTCCAAAGTGGTATCACCTAAAGTAAAGAATTAAGTCCAAATTCTATATAGAACACTGCCATTAAGGTTTCAGTAGACAAGATTGCAATAAAGATTATATTGGAATTCCCTCCTTGTGCTGTGACAGAAATGCAAAGAAAGTTGAAGGGGAAAAAAACCTGAAGAGCAAGCTCTGGATCAAGATGCTGTTACTTTAGCTGGTAAATGAAGTCTGGAGGAAGGCTCCTATAATCTAATAAACACATGCCCATTCTTAATAATGGATCCTAATATACAGGTCTGATTTTGTCCAGGCTTTGTGTAACAGGTTAGTGGGGATGTCAGATTATTGAAAGCTGTGACATGTAAAAAATAACAGGAAAATAAAAAATTTCCTAATACTGCTTCTCAAAGAAGTCGAACTCCTAACAGCCCTTTCCCAATCACTTCCTAAACCTAAAGGAAGACAGGACAGGGACAAGACCATTGCTCTATCCTCCTTCCCACATTCCCTCATCATCTCACAATATGCACACAATACTCTAAGGATGGACTTTCAAATTGCTACAGTTGAGATACATTGCTGGATAGGAGGGCATGCATGTTCGAAAACCAGATTTTATGAAGTATTTACCTGACCATTGAGAAAACTAGTTTAAAAATATTTAATGTTAAATAAGTAGTACAAATATAATCCTTACACATAAGACTCACTTCAAAGGGAGCTCTCTATCATTCTTGAAAGATGGCTTCATGATTTTGATGCCTACTATTTTCAGTGACACTGAATAGCTCAAGAAAATCTGTACTGTGAATCAAGATTTTCCTTCAAAAATATAGGCAAATCAACTTAAGGGAAAAAATATATAACTAGCAACAGAAATATACACTTATAAAATCTACTTAAAACTATTATTATTACATATGGGTATTCAAGTCTCCTCATATATTTCTAATGCTGAGTTGCAAGAATATAAAAAGTTCAAGACATGTATGAGAAAAATAATTTGCAAACGTAATACTTAACTGGGAAATTATAGAGTTGATCAACTATATGAAAATCTAAGCACAAAACATTTGAAAGAAAATTATTTAAAGCAACTCATGAACACCAAAGTAACAAATGAAAGTATTGGTCTTTCACCTCAGAGAGCATATTTATCATTCCTTCCAGTCTGATACTGAGAAAAACAACATAAACAATAAAGATAACATACTATTTAAATGCTATATTAAAATTACCTGAACTTATAAATAGCAAATCATGCTAAAGTTAAGTTTCCCTTAAGTCCCCTAATGTATAATGTTCCTGCAAATAAGAAAAAACAAAACAGAAAAATGGAATAAGGAGATCAAGTCTCAGAAAAAGAAATCTAAAGGGACTTTAAATGTATAAAAACAGGTTCAATCTCATACATAAGAGAAATGTAAATCACAACCATACTGATATTATAATTGTTTACCTATGAATACTGGCAAAAATTTTAAAGTATAATAATATATTGAATTAACAAGTTGTGAGGAAGTGTACTTTCAATATCAAGGATTATTAATGGGATTTCAAATTATTACCACCTCTGTGGAAGGCAATTTGGTTAAAAAAAATCCCTCATACTCTTTGATCCAGCAATTCCTCATCTAGGAATAACCTAGATATATTTACAGATGGAAATGACATGTACACATATATTCAATGCAGTAATGTTTGTAATGAAACAAGTTTGGGAGGAACCTAAATGTCCTTCAGCAGAAGACAGATTAAACAAAATAAGGAATAAGTACTTGTAAAAAAAAAAATACACACTCTCTAAAATTTACTTTGTTAAGCAAAAAAGAAAAACAGCAAGGTATAAAACAAAACCTAAGAGGCAATTGTTCATGTAAAAGGAGAGGAAAAAAATAAGCTGAACATTTTCCACTGGGGAGGGGAATTGGGTGACTCAAGGATGGATAGATGAAAAACTTTTCCCTGTAGGTCCCTTTCATATCTTGGGTTTTTGAACCATATTTTAAAATATACAAATATGTATTTTAAAACTCTTTAGATAATATATAACCTTTTGGGGCTTCTCTCATGTTTAAACGTATTTCTGTATTTAACCATCAATTCTTAAAAAAAATCCAAATACTTTAAAAATGTATACAAGTAATAGAACACGTATTATGCATACAGATTTTAAGATGTATAATATTGTTAAACTATTTAATTCACAGTATTTTTTAAGGCAAAGGATTTTTGCAACATCTAAATACCTAGTAGAGTTTAAGCATTTGCAAAAGAAACAGTCAACCATAACACAAACTGATAAAACAAAGTACAGAAGTACTACCATAAAATTTTAACTTACTTAGATAATTTTCAAACCTAAAAATGGATGTTAACTAATGGAACAAGACATTGATGTCACTCAAGATTACTTAAAGTGTTTTATAAAGTATTTATAACATTTAATAATAAGATTATTAAAGTAATATAGATGGGTAAAAATCTGAAAGTCAACATTTACTTTAACAAACTGTTGCATGCTGGGAAGACTGGACAGCTACATGTAAAAGAATGAAATTAGAACACTCCCTAACACCATACACAAAAATAAACTCAAAATGGATTAGAGACCTAAATGTAAGACCGGACACTATAAAACTCTTAGAGGAAAACATAGGAAGAACATTCTTTGACATAAATCACAGCAAGATCTTTTTTGATCCACCTCCTACAGTAATGGAAATAAAAACAAAAATAAACAAATGGGACCTAATGAAACTTCAAAGCTTTTGCACAGCAAAGGAAACCATAAACAAGACGAAAAGACAACCCTCAGAATGGGAGAAAATATTTGCAAACGAATCAATGGACAAAGGATTAATTTCCAAAATACATGAACAGCTCATGCAGCTCAATATTAAAAAAACAAACAACCCAATCCAAAAATGGGCAGAAGACCTAAATATACATTTCTCCAAAGAAGACACACAGATGGCCAAACAGCACATGAAAAGCTGCTCAACATCACTAATTATTAGAGAAATGCAAATCAAAACTACAATGAGGTATCACCTCACACCAATTAGAATAGGCATGATCAGAAAATCTACAAACAACAAATGCTGGAGAAGGTGTGGAGAAAACGGAACATTCTTGCACTGTTGGTGGTAATGTAAATTGATACAGCCACTATGGAGAACAGTATGGAGGGTCCTTAAAAAACTAAAAATAGAATTACCATATGACCCAGCAATCCCACTACTGGGTATATACCCTGAGAAAACCATAATTCAAAAAGACACATGCACCCCAGTGTTCACTGCAGCACTATTAACAATAGCCAGGTCATGGAAGCAACCTAAATGCCCATCGACAGACGAATGGCTAAAGAAGATGTGGTACATATACACAATGGAATATTACTCAGCCATAAAAAGGAACAAAATTGGGTCATTTGTAGAGACGTGGATGGATCTAGAGACTGTCATACAGAGTGCAGTAAGTCAGAAAGAGAAAAAATATCATATATTAACACATATATGTGGAACCTAGAAAAATGGTACAGATGAACCAGTTTGCAGGGCAGAAATTGAGACACAGATGTAGAGAACAAACGTATGGACACCAAGGGGGAACATGGCAGGGGGGTGGTGGTGGTGGTGTGATGAATTGGGCGATTGGGATTGACATGTATACACTGATGTGTATAAAACTGCTGACTAATAAGGACCTGCTGTATAAAAAAATAAATTACTTTAAAAATTAAAAAAACAAAAAATCTGTTGCATGCCACAATCTTTATAAACTTCTGGCACTAAACCAATCAAATAAGATTTACCAATTTATAAATTAAAATAAAAATAAAATTCATAATCATTTTCCTCAAAAAAACGAAGGTAAAAATATAACATGAATTACAATTCTAACAAAAGTCCTTTCATCTATGAGAACTTTCATTGGAAAAGAATGACTTTGGAGGGAGAATCTTATTAAGAAAAATATTGAGTAATCCAGTGGATACTACCAAAACAAGAATATTCTTTATATACGTATATATTTCTTTTACTTTGAGGAAGTTATATACTATAATGGGAAATGTCAAAAAATACATATGTGGCCTCTTGCCTTCTGAGATGGCCCACACTCTGCCTGTGGAGTGTGTTTCTCTAAATAAACCCACTTTTTACCTATCAAAAAAAAATACATATTTAACTTTGACAATGTTATTTTATTGACCTCACCTATAATGTCTTTCTTCACCCCCATAAGGATTTTTCTCCTGCGTATAGAACTTTTGACAGGTTTGTTTAAGTAAACTGAGGAGGCAATTCCATTGTCTTCTGGCTTCTACTGTTGCTCTTGGGAAGCTGTCAACCTAACTGCCATTCGTTTGAAGGCCATTTGTCCTTTTGTTTCCAGCTGCTTCTGAAATGGGTTTGGTTTTCATTGTTTTTCTGTAGTTTCATTCTGTGTCTACATGGGAATTTTTCTTTTTTTAATCCTGTTTGGGCTTCATTAAGCATCCTGAATCTGCTGAATTCATTTAATCACCCTAAAAAAATTCTTAGTATTTATCTCTTCAAATTGTGCTTCTGCCCAATCTCTCTCCTCTACTTCTGGAACTTCAGTTAGACACATTTTCACTCTATCCGTTGTGGCCTTAATCCTTTCATATTTCCTATGTCATTGTTTCTTTAAACTCCAATCTGGATTTCTTCAATTCTCCAATTCTCTCTTCACCTGTGTCTAATCTGTTATTAACCTAATTCCATCTTAATTCTAGTCTTTGAAGTCTTTGCAGACCTGTTTCTGCTGTATCTGTTTTTTTTACATGATTAGTTTTTAACAAGCAAACTCCTTTTCCTTAGAAAAATATTTGTGGATATTCTTCTGTGGCTTAGGATGAAGGTGCATTCCTCCAGAAAAAGTCTGAGAAAGATTATCAGGCACCTAGTAGCATAATACAGGTTGAGGCCACCTTACATGCATGGTTCAAAAATTTTTTTAACCACCCAAGTGATGTTTATTTGGACCACAAATCCATGCAAGTGCCAACTTGTTGAAACATCCCAGGACTTCCCCATTCTGCTCTGCTCAGGACCACACCAACTTTCCTCAGTCTTCTACGGTTAATAAGGCAGCACAGATTTATTTCTGGTTCACTGTCATCCTGAGTATTACCTACACACAGCTTTAGAGGAAGAGAGTGTCCTGTTGGGCAAGACTTGGGCTTTGACTTTTGCTTCCTGAACTCCTATAAGCATTTGAAATTGAAGCTCAAGTTCTCCCAGTTTGACAAAGGCTCTTAGGGTAAAAACAGTTTAGGAACTCAGCTTATCTCCCAGCATTCCTATTTTTGTTTGTGTGTGTGTTTGTTTTCCAGTTAGGTTTTGGCTTGGTAATTTTTTACTATGCTGTCAGTTCTTCAAGACGTTTTAAAATTCTGCCCAGAAGCCTTTGTTTTCAGTGAGACCATTTATCTGAATAACCAAGCTCACCATATCACCCAAATCTTCTTCAATGTATTTTATTAACATCTGGCTTCAAAAAAATTAGGAAAAAACTCTGTATGCAAACTATCTTGAAAAGCAACGAAAAACTTAAAAATCCAATGTTCTTTGAAACACTAAATTTCAAAGGTTAAAAAAATTACAGGGTCTTCCCTGGTGGTACAGTTATTGAGAGTCCGCCTGCCAATGCAGGGGACACAGGTTCGTGCCCCGGTCCGGGAGGATTGCACATGCCTAGGAGCGGCTGGGCCCGTGAGCCATGGCTGCTGGGCCTGCGCGTCTGAAGCCTGTGCGTCTGGAGCCTGTGCTCCGCAATGGGAGAGGCCACAACAGTGAGGGGCCCGCGTACCAAAAAAAAAAAGAAAAGAAAATTACAGAATTCAATAAACCAAATATATTTCCTCTAATGTATTGGAGAATTCCCAAGTAAGTGTAATTCAGTTCTCTGAAATACTTTATAAACCAGCAATTTGAGTTTACCCTTAATGTTTGCCATGCCGAAGTAAGTGAAGTTTGGGTGAAAGTTACAAAAACAAAAAGTAAAATGATAAATAACATTTAACACAGAAGTACTGTTTTTAAGGACAAAAGCTGGAGTAATTCACCTTTTATACTTGTTTTTTAAAAAATAAATCTATATAAAGTTTATGGATTAAGTTAAAACAGGAACTTTCTATATTTTTAAATATCTAGATGTCTTAAAGAATTTCCACTCATCAATTGGATGCTGGCATTGTGCACATATACATTAGTCCAAGTGAAAATGGGTGGGTAAGAATTAAAATGTTTATGCTTTACTAGTTTGACAAACAACCTGTGAAATTTGATAAATCAAGTTGTGAAAACTCCTGTTTTTATCTCATACATACACATACAAATATCTCAGAAGTTTTACTTCAATATATACATCTAAATCTTTCTTGTAACCAGTCAGGCATTTATTTTCTATACCAGGTTTTCAAGTTTTATCTGAAAGCATTTCAGAATTACAAACAAGCAATTTTTTTTTAAGGTACTTCAAAATCCTAGGTAAATTAGTAATGCCCTTTTGTAATTCTTTAAAATTGGATAATTCTTTAAAAACCTTTCTTTTAGGTCATACATCAAGATAGAATAATTCTAAATGTCAATGATGCTTATTCTAAAATACTTAAATGGCTGAGGGTATTAGACAATTCAAAAGGACAGTTTCTTTGTAGTTTTAGAAAAAGTGTAGAGACATTTTTAAAACCTATGTTAACAGTAAAGATATTGGCCACGTATAATTTGATGAAAAATAATACATTGTTATAAATTGATGTCACACTCTAATTCTTAGAAATTAAAATTCAAGTTGCAAAATAATATGGTAAATTCAGTTTTATTTTCCATTGTGCATTTTTCACCCAACAAATATTTAGAGTGCCACTATGTGCCAAGCATTGTTCTAGATTCCTGAAACATATCAATGTATAAAATATAAACTATAATAAGTAAACTGTTCAGTATACTAGAAGATAAGCACTATAGGTGAAAAAGATAGAGGAAAGGATGAGTTTTGAGGTGTTGGGAATGGGGGTGGCAATTTAAAATATGGGCAAGAGCAAATCTCACTGAGAAGATAACACTTTTACAAAAATTTGAAGAAAGCAAGGGATTTTGCCAAGCAGCTATCTGGATAAGTATCTTTAGAGCAGATAAAATAGCTAATGTAAAGAAAAGCCTTGAGGTGGGAATGTGTCTAGAATATTTAAGGAGGCCAGAGTGACTGAAGAAGAGACTTTATTTACTATGTGAATTATCTATCACGCAGCTATCAAGCACAAAATTTTATACTTAAGTGGGTATCCTAGTATTCACTCTGTACACTTATTTTCTAATAATTTTTCAACCTATCTGAATTTATGACTAAGAAACAACTGATTCTTAAACATATAAAAATGTTACTTTACAGATATAAATTCATTAAAAATGTATCATTAAAAAAAACCTATATTCAATTTCTACTTGAAATAGGACCCTGGTTATTGTTTTTGAAGATTCCAATCAAGAGCCAGAACTCACTAATTCAGTGATCAAAGTTCCATTATAATTTCTCAACTACTTACTGCTATAAAAACATTGTTTCATATAATACCAATGTCTTTCTAAAATATACAATATTATCATTATTACACCAATACAACTCTTATTAATACTTCCCTCCTCATATTAATTTAACATACTGCCATAGATAGGCAATCTACCCTCCCTAACAGATTTTTGGACTTCACGAAACTTTGAAAATTTAGAGAATGAAATTTACAAACTTTTTCATCAAAAAGAGAAGTTTGAAACCCAGTTCTTGTGCTTTCACTAAATTTTAGTCAGTCTTTAAGCATTCCCAAAATATTCACAAGACATCAGAACATGAGTTTCAGGTTTTATTCAAAACCAAGTTTCAATCCTCAATACTATAATCAATAAAAGTGTAAGTGGTATTTAAAAAGTTTTGTCCCTTTGGTGTAACTGTCCCTTTTAGTACACACTTGCATATTAACTTATGTATTTAACCAAATAAAAGGATAGTGTCCTATATATTTCTTCATTAATAAAATTCATGTAACAGATGAGCAATCTTTTGTGTGTGCAGAAGTCAATCTGGGAACTATGTTATTGGATAAACTAGACATACTGACAATGTGGTATCCTGGGACTGGCATTTAGTAAAAACAGATTTTATTCATGGAAAAAATTTTTCTAGGAACCAACTTTTTCAAAGTAACTACTCAAGTCTAACCTACCAATAAAACATAACTAATTTTCTCCCTTTGAAAAGGCTTTGTTCCTCCTCCAAAATGAATACTCTGGTCAATTAATGTCATTTTCCTCAAACTATATGAAGGCTATTATAGAGAATAAAAGGTTTCATAGCTTCTTAACTCTATTACTTTCTTAAGACTCAAATACAAAGTAAAAATTAGTGAAACCAAGAGAATTTCTAACCAACATGCAACTTTCTTTGAAAATTGTAAAGGAAACTTCCCCTCACTTAACTTCTAAATTTCTGTAGGCATTTGAGTTTTAAAAAAGGCCCACAATTATAAATATCACAACTTACGGTTTTCCTAGAGCAAAATTACATTCACATAATTCTAGCCATTATCAAATTTCAGATGTTCATACTTTTTTTCCAGCTCTATTTTCCTAACAGCTTAGCTGCAATTCTAGATTAACTATTGAGTTAGTGTTTTTGTAATTAAGAAAACTTTCATGAAATAGTCACAAGTCATCTGTTTACAATACTGCGAAGGGCTAGAAGCAAAACTTAGCTTAAAAACTACCAAGCTGTTTCAACTTCTCAGATCATGTTTTTTCTCCCTTTCATTGAGACCTCAGCACTAGTGCTTCTCTTTGCCAGGGATTCTGTGTGTAATTTCATACTTCCATTTAGAAAGTCTTGTTCCTCATAAAAAGGAACGAAATTGTTATTTGTAATGAGGTGGATGGACCTAGAGTCTGTCATACAGAGTGAAGTCAGAAAGAGAAAAACAAATACTATATGCTAATGCAACTATATGGAATCTAAAAAAATGGTACTGAAGAACCTAGTGGCAGGGCAGGAATAAAGATGCAGACATAGAGAATGGACTTGAGGACACGTCGAGGGGGAAGGGCAAGCTGGGACGAAGTGAGAGAGTGGCATGGACATATATACACTACCAAATGTAAAGCAGATAGCTAGTGGGAAGCAGCCGCATAGCACAGGGAGATCAGCTCGGTGCTTTGTGACCACCTAGAGGGGTGGGATAAGGAGTGTGGGAGGGAGACACAAAAGGGAGGAGATATGGGGATATATGTATACGTATAGCTGATTCACTTTGTTGTACAGCAGAAACACACCATTGTAAAGCACTTATGCTCCAGTAAAGATATGTTAAAAAAAAAAGTCTTGTTCTTCTAGAGGATTTCCCTGACCCACCCTAACATACACTCCCCATGTTTTCTCAATCAGAGCACCTACCACCCAGTATTATAATTGTCTCCTACACCAAACTGTAAATTTGTTCACTAATGTGTCCATAGCATCCAAGTGTCTAGCATGCATTTACTCAGTAGATACTTCAAAGTTAATTCCATCCTCCCCTGATATATAAAATGAAAGCAAGAACCTGAAAGAAAGTGTTTTCATGTATGTTTTTACCTGAAGCCACATAAAAATTTATGAAAATATATAGATGGCGTGGGGCCTGAAAATACACCAGATGACTTTTTTCAGAATCCATAAATTCAACAGTCAATTGTGATACAGAAAAACAGTGTAACACTTCAGGCAATTTTATCTGAATATAATCCAGGCAAATATATCAACAGGCATCTGTAAGTCTTCATTCTACCTACTGTTTTGGATACTTTTAAGGACTCCACATGCAAAATTACTTGTCAAAAGGACTTGCTAACAGAATTCTGCATATTTTAATCTGCACAGAATCTCCTAAAAGTTAAAGTACAGCTTATACTTTTCTTCCTATCCAAAAAGTATCATCCTATCCAAAAAGAATAAGCATTACAGAATATATGAAATTTCTAGTTCTTCAATTGTGGGAAACTTAGAACTGCTAAATTCTCTTATAAGATAAGTAATTTAAATTGATATAACATTATAATGGTTTATTTAGAATCAGTTGAACTGTATCAGGAAGATGCATGAAGGTATTTCAGTTTTCAGTGACATAGTCTGGGGAGGTACTCAAAAAGTATGTCTTGAATTTCTAAGTCTGATAAACCACAAGGTTCAAATAACTGGAAATGCTGATCTTCAATAAATGTGATTTTCCCATTAACTATAGGAATTAACACCCTCTTTCACTTTTTCTTAAAAAGGAAGCTAGATATTGTGCTCCCTGCCTTTAATCTTTCATTTTTATTTTTTCATGAAGTTTTGCTTCATTAACTTCAAACATTTTAAAGATCTCCCCCCCCCAAAATCACAATAAAGTATAGACTGTCCTATCGGAAAACTTATTTTGCAAGACTTCTATGGAAAGAAAAGTATAGAGATAACCGTTCAGTAAGCAGATTGAAAGGTAACATACTTTACCTAAATTCTAAATTTTGGCCTTGATTTGAGAAAATTCCATCCTAATAAAACTCCTAATTGCTAAATCAGAAACGAAAGGTAAAATTTCTTATTCTCACATTAATGCTGAATGTAAATATTTAGAGCTATAAAAAATACATTCTTAAGGCTTCCCTGGTGGCGGAGTGGTTGAGAGTCCGCCTGCCGATGCAGGGGACGCGGGTTCGTGCCCCGGTCCAGGAGGATCCCACGTGCCGCGGAGCATATAGGCCCGTGAGCCATGGCCGCTGAACCTGCGTGTCCGGAGCCTGTGCTCCGCAACAGGAGAGGACACAACAGTGAGAGGCCTGCGTACCGCAAAAAAAAAAAAAAAAATCTTAGAAATTTCTTAAAGGGTCAGAATTGCTAAGATTTGCCGCTTTTGTGTTCAGAATTCCTTTCTACTATTTGAAATCTGAACCAAGTACATAGTGCAGAAAAGTTTAAAAACCGTGAAGGGTAAAAACAGAATTTTGCAAAGTAGAATTTTAGAACTAAGATTTTATACAAACCCTAAGATGCAGTTATGTGTTAGTTATTGTACTATGCCATCTTCCAAAATATTCATAGCAATTTTATGTGGTTTTGGGCAATTATACATATTTTTTCAAATGTACCCCCAAATCCTCATAGCTGAATAAGAATGCAAGAAACACTTGACCAAAGAAAAAAGGACTCAGTTATGAACCTACTATTTAGCTATTTCTACAACTGTGTTTTAGGTCCTTTAGGCTGTTAGTACAGTGGTTAGTGAGTAGGAGCCCAGACCTAGGAATTAGATTATCTGAGTATAAAGCCCCCAGCTTTCCTATTTACTTCCCAGTAGCTTAAACTTTAGTATTGTTATCTTAGGAAAGCTATTTAAGAACTCTAGATCTCAGAAAAGCTGAACATTTGAAAAAAATGGGGTAATACTTACCTACTTCAAAAAGTAAACTGTGATTAGTCAGATATCCCATGTAAAGTACTAAACACAGTGCCCAGAATATATTAAAGGCCTAATTATTTTCAGCTATTACTGTTTAGGCAAGTAATCAGAATAAAGAAAACAATCACTCTCAATAACAACTGAAAATCAACAATGGATTTTTTTTTTTTTTTCGGTAAGTGGTCCTCTCCTGTTGTGGAGCACAGGCTCCGGACGCGCAGGCTCACCGGCCATGGCTCACGGGCCTAGCCGCTCCGTGGCATGTGGGATCTTCCCGGACCGGGGCACGAACCCACGTCCCCTGCATCGGCAGGCGGACTCTCAACCACTGCGCCACCAGGGGAGCCCAACAATGGATTTTTTAAAATGCATTCTTTATTTCTAAAAATGTATTCTAGAAAATATTTCACCTCCAAAAATATCATCCTCACACACTCTTCTTTTCCTCAAATAACGTGCATATAGAATATTTTTTTCATGAAATTTAGTAGTTTTGTAGATCTACACTTAAAATGTGATATAATTGAAAAACACCTGCTTATTTCTAGGAACAAGTACAATCCTATGCATATTTTGGGTAAGATCCTCAAAACTTTTAACTCACTGCAAATATAGTTAAATTTAGAATAAAATAAGTTGCCTCTTAGTAATAAAAATATAAAAAATTCCCATCCCACTCTCTAGTATCAGGATAGTTATAAAGACAGCTCTTGTCTATAATCGATACTGGGATGTTTCCATTTATGTCATAATTTACAAATTATTGGAAACAACACTTGAATTCACATTAGTTTTCCTACTGGGAAGGGGAAGGAACAAGAGTGAGAAATAATATGAAATCTGTGTTAAATTTAAGTAAAAGGCACCAGCAGAAGGACCATTATAAGAAGTTAAAATACAAGTGATTTCATCCATCAGAGAAATAAGGCATTTTAGAAAGAATATGAGACTGCTGAAAAAATATAAACATGAGCTGGGTATGAAATTATATTAGAACACTGTTCCTTTTCAGTGGGATAATGGTACTGTGGTTATGTAGGACAATATTCTTTGTATAGAGAAAGATAAACATGTATGGCAAAACATAACATTGAATCAAGGAAGAAGGTGTATAGGTATTTACTGTAATACTTATATTATTCTTTTGACTTTTGTTTCAGAATTTTCATAATAAAACATTGGGAAGGCAAAAAAGAAAGAAAAATTAATGGCTTCCCTAAGGTCACATTCATTCAATGGAAGAGCTAAAAGCAGTAAATCCTAGGTCACCAGATTCCAAATTCTGTGTCACTGCTATTCCTCCACACTGTCCTTTGTAGAGTAAAATTTACAAATTCCTTGCAATTCTTTAAATAAATTAACAATTATTTAAACATCCCTTCCACACTAGCAAAAATTATCAGGCCACTGTCTTAGTAATAATGGGGAGAATTCTGACCGTGCCATTGAGACACACAGCGAATAACTACCCCAACTAACTATAAAATATTAAATCACAGACACATATATAAATAAGTTCTTTCAATTTGGAATGTCTGTTCTTTAAGTGTAAATCTCATCAACTATTCTGTGAACTCTGGGAAACTTAAATGCACAACCGAACAGCTTACTTTGGGGAAAATACCACTCCCATGCTTTAAGCACCCTTTAACTGCTGATAGAGAAATTATTTCCTTTAAAGTGTTAACTTTCTAATTTGTACCTCAAACAACTGAGAATTTAAATAAGTACTTGAAAAATATAGCATTTTCAAACACAAACATTTATCCAAATGATCTTTTTCACTCACTTTTTAACCTGTTTTAAAATCAAAGATCTCATGACTTTTAAAACACGTATTAATTCTTACATGAAATAATTTGCCATTTGGTCAACTAAGTAAATCAATATATTTATTTCCCATAGCCTACAATGATTGTTATGAAAATATACAACCAGTTAAGTTTCTGTATGAGTTGGGGAGCAAATTTTTTAATCTTCCCCTTATGATTTGTGAGAGAATTTAAAAGTATTACTGGCAGAATATATGATTTTATATTTGGAAAACTTGCTACAATCATAAAATGCACGAATCTTGTAAATCATCCTCTTTTCTAACTATTAGTAAGCTGTTCAAAAGAAAAAAAAATGAGGGCAAGGAGAAGCTAGTACCTTACAAGAGTTTTCAAATACAAATAAGCTTGAACTTTAAGTACGTATTTATATTCAACAATAAATACACTGAAAAACCCTAGATAATGTCAGAAAAACATCACTGATTCAGGCAAAAATCATAATAGATTAAAAATTGAGTGGGCAGTTGTTGAGAAACAGGATTTTTACAGAGTCTCAAAATATCTCCCCACTATTTTATTAGTTACAAAAGTAAAAACAGTAACTACACAGTGGAGAAAATGGTCAACACTGACATCATCAATAAGTGGTAAATGAACGTCACATGTCTCTGAAGAGGACACACAACCATTTGTAGCTTTTCAGCTATACTGTATATAACCTGAATCTAATGAGGAAATATCAAATTTAAGACTGAGAAACTGTTCAACATCCAAGGAGACTGGAGAGGAATGACAACTGTATACAATGATCTTGGATTAGATTCTGATTTAAAAGAAAACTGCTCTAAAGGGCATTATTAGATCAATAATTAAAGAAGAAAACAGACTGCAGATTAAAATTCTATTAATGTAAAATTTCCTGGGTTTCATAAGTTTCTTTACATACGAGAATATCTTTGTTATTAGCAAATACACTGATGTCATGATGTATGCAACCCAATCCCCTACGGTTCACGAAAAACAGAACTGATAAAGTTTATGTCAGATGTGAAAAACTGGTCAATCAGGTTAAGTGATGGACATATAATCTGAATCTTTAATCTAAAAGAATGATAATCTAAACAATGAATATGTTTTAAGCATTTTCTCACCTATTAACATTCTAATAGAACCACAAAACCTTAAAAAAAATCACTTATTACACAATAGTTAAAACTGGTAATCAAAGGAAATGGTGGATCAAAGAATTAAAATAAATGTATAGACAATACAGGAAACCAAGTTATTCTGTTGGCAATCTTCCCCAAATACTTTTAAGCTCTTCTATGACAGTCTACACTTTCACCAGCTGTTCTGTTAAGGTAATGTCATTTTTGACATTTAAGTTTTATGAAATTTGGATATTACTTGAGTACTTTTATAAATATCATTGGTGGCAAAATTCTCAGTTATAGCTGGAAAGAGCCAACTCTCTTGAGAATAGACATTAACTAGAAATACTAAAAATACCATTAAAAAATAACATTTCATTTAAAAACTATCAAAAGCCACTAAGGGGGCGTCCCTGGTGGCACAGTGGTTGAGAGTCCGCCTGCCGATGCAGGGGACGTGGGTTCGTGCCCTGGTCCGGGAAGATCCCACATGCCGTGGAGCGGCTGGGCCCCGTGAGCCATGGCCGCTGAGCCTGTGCGTTCGGAGGCTGTGCTCCACAATGGGAGAGGCCACAACAGTGAGAGGCCCGTGTACCGCAAAAAAAAAAGCCACTAAGGAAAAAAAATTTTTTAAATAAAGGGACATGAGTTAAACGCACTCATCTGTGTAATGAAAAATTTAGAAATGAATCGAAACTGAACTACAGGAATAGCTAGAAATAATGAATGGTACTCTGTGACAACAATCCATTTTCACCCCCCAAAAGAATGAGAAAGTCTTTTATATTACAAAGACTCAAGTACTAATTAAATGAATGGATGTTAGCTAATAATCTGAAAATATGAAGATGTGGTATTCATATGTTTAAAAATTCTCAGAAGTAAGGGTAAGAGCTATCAAAAAAAGCTGCGGTAATCATTTTTTTGGGGGCCATGCTGCACGGCATGTGGGATCCTAGTTCCCAGACCAGGGATCGAACCTCCAGGGATCAAACCCGTGCCCCCTGCAGTGGAAGCAGGGAGCTTTAACCATTGGATCCTGCCAGGGAGTTCCTGCAGTAATCCTTTTAAGCCACAGCTTAAGTGGCCCTCTCTTAACACATGAGACTTCCTTACAAGTTGATTCTTAGAATTTGGGACGTAGGTGATTATATTGTGTTTAAAATAAAAAGTTTATGGAGTTAGAAAATCAGGCTTCAAACCCAGGAATAAAATTAAGTTCAAAAAAATAAATAAATAAAACTGACCAAGTTCAATAACGCAACCCTAAACCTGACTGCAGATTTAATAGCTACCACACTGTCAAAAATACTACCAAGCAAATTGTAGATACCTCTAAAGATTACTTCTTGATTGACTATATACTGATTGATAAACCACAACATGGTATAGTCAAAAGAACAATCACTTTATACTCCAGACAAGTATAGGGAGTATTCTGCCAGGTATGAAATATACTCATGGCAATAAGATTCAATTATTGCCCTCTAAAGAAAACCTCAATTACCAAAACTGGCTACCAGAAACACCTAAAAATAACAGATCCCACATGTCCATCCTTTGGAGATTGAGTCAGCAATGCAGGAATAATAATTACAAAGCCTGAATGTTTTAAAAGCTTCCCAGGTGATCCTAAAGTTATGTTATTTGCAAACTTTGCCTCTAAGGGATAACAATCTCTCGACTTATTTTACACATGCATAAAACAGGGGGCTAAGCTAATTCATCTTTCAGCTCTAAATTTGATTTAAACCTAATATCCATTTTGGCTTTAAATATGTAATACATACATAGCCATAGTCAATATAAGACCATTTTATGTTTGTCTTATACTGATGACAATTTCTGTAACGTTTGTCTTATATTGATGACAATTTCTGTAACGTTTGTCTTATATTGATGACGATTTCTGTAACGTTTGTCTTATATTGATGACAATTTCTGTAACGTTTGTCTTATATTGATGACAATTTCTGTATTCAATTTGAAGAAAAAAAGAGTGCTATTTCATGATGATGGTTTTCTTGAAATTTTTTTAATTCAACAGACTATGGCTATGTATGTATTACATATTTAAAGTCAAAATGGATATTAGGTTTAAGTCAAATTTAGAGCTGAAAGATGCATTAGCTTAGCCCCCTGCTTTATGCATGTGTAAGCCAGTGGGAAGCAGCCGCATAGCACAGGGAGATCAGCTCGGGCTTTGTGACTGCCTGGAGGGGTGGGATAGGGAGGTTGGGAGGGAGGGAGACGCAAGAGGGAAGAGATACGGGAACATATGTATATGTATAACTGATTCACTTTGTTATAAAGCAGAAACTAACACACCATTGTAAAGCAATTATACTCCAATAAAGATGTAAAAAATATATATAAGACCATTTCCCTTGTTATTAAGTGAGGTAATGGACGCTAACTAAACCCTGTGGTAATCATTTCACAATACATACATATATCAAATCATTATGTTGTACATCTTAAACTTATGCTGCATGTCAATTGTATCTCAATAAACTGAAAGAGAAAAAAAAAAAAGACCGTTTCCCATATACAGGAATCTTTAAAGACTTATAATAATGTTATCTATATATGCTAGAGCTAAAATTTTGTATTTAAAAAAAAAGGTTGTAACTGAACATGTTCTGTAACATGAATAAAAAAGTATTAGGAAGATTAAGAATAGCTTTGGGACTTTATCTTTGGACCTTTTTACATTTCAAAGTAATTATTCCAAAACAACATTTCAGTACTGTCCTTGACATCAGACTCTGTTTTCAGAACTATCACTTAACATTTCCAAACAGAAAATTTTTCTTTGGAGGTTTCCTAGCATACAAAATGATAAAACTTACCCCAGGTTATGCTTTCCTGAGCTTTAGAAAAGCCGGTTAGTTTCTCAACAGGTTGTATTCAAAGCAAACATTCACCATTTTGTTGAATTTGCTGCAGATTCTGAATACGTGGGGGAAAATTTTATACAGAATTTATTATGCCATTATACTAACCGACTACTTGTTTTCTGCTCCAAAGTTGCTAAGAGTAAAAATGTTTAGTAATAAAAGTTAAAAGTTTAAAAAGGAAGTTATTTACAAGCAAATAAATGCATTCTTGTCCACATTTAGAAGTGCAGCTTTTCATAGACATCACTAGTATTATTTCAGACATCTTCATTTCTTGGAAATGCCTTGCGCCAGACTCATTTCATTTAAAAGGAACAGCTGTTTGCAAGTTGAAAGCACACACTAACCCGTTAGAAAACGCTTGAGCCTTTATGAGGCCTTTTTGTCTTTTAAGAGAAAGTCAATTAATTGCCACCAGGTTCCCTTATGCTCAAAGTTGGAACCAAAACCACAGAGCACCCTAAAAAAGGCTTTTCATGTTAGGGTTAGTTCTGTTTCCAAATACGGAGGTTTCTAACTCCACAGCAGTATAAAAGGCTTAGGGGAGTTTGTGTTTATTCATGGATGCCACATGTTGGAGCCTACCTTTAATGAGTATCGCTTGGGATGTCCAGGGGGTTGTATAGCAGATTAATCCCCCAAGACCTTACTGACTACAACCCCCGGTAATTTAAAACACTAATTACTTGGCATTGTATATTACTATGTTATTCCATAAATGCCCAAGAAATTTAGGCTAAGCTACTAGCCACAGGGAAACCTCAAACTGCATGATAAAAATAGCTCTTTATGTTTCACAACAAATTTTGGAACGTATACACTTAAAAAAATCTGGTTAGAGATGGCTTTTCCAGATTTTCAGAATATACCATAACTCTTATTAGATACACAAAAACAGAATATAAAAAAGCCTGGCTAAAAATTTTAAGAGTCTTTGAAGAGGGGGAAAAAATGAACCTTTTTTCCCAATATTCTTATAAGTGACTCAATGATTATAAATTTGTTTTATAAAGAAATATAAAAATGATCAGGTTGATTAGTACAAGATTTTGCCTGAAAATAAAGGGCTACACTTCACATAAAACAAATTACCTAGAAGACATAAAGAATAAAAAAACAAGATTTTTTTTTAAGAGAAATTTTGCTATCTGAATTATCTATGTCTTTTTGCAAATAGTTTTATTTTGCAAAGCCTGGGGTGAAAAGAAAAGGCTCCAAGGAAAAAAATGTACAGATCATGTTAGTGGAAGTGACAAAAACCTAAACATCTGTGCTACAATAATGGAAGGGAAAATGAATGGGATGAGATATTTCAGTAAGACCTAAAATAGAAGTTTACTACTTAAAACAGTAAATGGAAATATTTCCTTTGTTTTAAAAATAGTATGTAATTATCCATATCACTTTCAGATATTTGATCACTCACTTCAGTGTTTGCAAAATTTGTTTTCTTTTATACCCCTACACTACATTTATACATGCATTTAAGAAACTATAGATTAAAAAGCATATTGCATTTTAGAGAAAAATCTGAATAATCACACAGACATGGACCAACATTTATTACAAACAGGAAAAGAGCAGATCTATAAGAAAAGAGTACAGATTTTTTAAAAAAAAGATTGCAAGCTGAAGTATAGAAAAGAAATCTATATAATTAAAATTTTTTCCTGCATTTAAAAATCACATTGCTCAATATATACAAAA
This sequence comes from Tursiops truncatus, assembly GCF_011762595.2. Lineage (NCBI taxonomy): Eukaryota > Metazoa > Chordata > Mammalia > Artiodactyla > Delphinidae > Tursiops > Tursiops truncatus. The sequence continues at coordinate 83,192,067 of NC_047041.1, forward strand.
CATAATACAGTAGTTTAAACTGTTACTTAGAGGAATTAAAACAGTATTGACAGTGGAGAAGTTTATTTCAATTTAGGTCACCCATGTTCCATCCTGAGTTCACTTCGATTTTCCAAGAAGAAAGGTATTTTTAAAAGTCATTTTTCCCAAGTAGAAAGGTTATTTTGAAAAACTGAAATATGTACGTCACAACTCAGTATTTATAAGAAAAGGATTCACATTAAAAAGTTTTTAATAAAAGGCAATCAATTCTCTACATACTTTTATTAAAGAATTACAGCTTTCACAGACAGCAAGATACATTGTTGCTATTACCAGCAGCATTACCTTCTTCATTTCTCCTTCGGCTAACAATAAAAAAAAATCATCCTTTCATAAGAAAATTTCTTATGAATGTGGCCCAATTCAAAACAACTTACTTCTAACACTAAGTTATTTGTAGCTTACAGTATGCTGTCACATTGATTACCTAGCTACATGAAGAGCTACAGAAACCAAAAGGGGAAAGGCAACTTAAAAAATGTAGCAAAACTATAAATTTTCTCAATTTGCTAATATTTAGTGACCCTTCTGACCACTCTAAAAAGGGGTTCTTTAAAGAGCACTTAGGCTCTAAAGGGGTATTTCACTTAACTCTAGTGTTTAAAAACTCCCATTTCTTAAACTCTAAAATATATTGTACTGCAGATTTAAGACTTCTGTATATGAACTAGAGATGTATTAAAATGTTTCCTTTACTAAAACCAAGCAGCAGCAAAACTATTTTCATATCATAACAATTTAGACTCTATACTGCATCACTTTAAGAAGAGCCATACAATTGTTTGCTCTTATGATATGGCTAATAACATTTTGGAATTCAAGAAGAAAGCAAAGAATTTCAAGCAGTTGAGGCAAAATGTGATCTCCTATATAATATATACAACATTAAAGTAATTTGGCTTAATTCTGAAATTATGTATGTGTTTTAAATATATAGACGTTGGTCCTAAGGGAATTTTACCTCCAATAAGCAACAAAAATAAAAGTGGGTAATGATTTAAGGATGACATTTTAAAGTTCAAATTTTACACAAGTAGCTTTTTAGCAAGGAGTATTGCTAAATGCTCAGAAATGAGAAAAGGTGATATACTGGCAAATATTAAAAATATCAGACTGGTGTCATTAACTTCTTTACTAAAAATTATTTAGAATATGCTCCCATTTGCAATTGATGTTTCAAGTTTAAAAGTAACCCCCCTACTCCCCAAACCCCTAAAACACACCCCCTTCCTTTGCCACTTTGTTCATAAGTAGGATTTACAAGAAATTTCTCTGGGGAAGCAAATTATCTCATTTTTAAAGATGTATGTATTTTCTATTAGAAAGGAACTAAATGTATTTGGACTCACACACACTGGTTTAACTGAACATAAACAATTTTCCCACCATGAAGTACTGAGTTACAACAAATGTATTAACAAAACTTTATTTTCTTGAGAGTGCATACAGGATGTTATGTAAACACTGTTAGTATTATCTTTAAAGACATTCTTATTATTACTTCAGATTTTAATGTATTATAAATATATGTCTTCTTCAGAAATATTAAAGGCCACATTGGGTGATACGGCCAAAGAAAACTTTAGCCCCTCACAGGCTAAACAAAGTACAATTGTGAAAATAAAGAGCAAATTAAGAACGAGGAAAACATAGCTCAGGATATGCATTTTTAAAATTTGCATTCAATTTAACATCTTAATTCCTAAACCAGAAATATAAAATTTATAAAACACACATATATATTACCATTTTTTTCTCAAAAGGTGTTTTATACATACATTCATATTTGTGTGTGTATGCGTGTGAAACTGCAAACATTACCAACTAAATCAATCAGGCAACTGCTAACAGCTCTGAAATATTACATGAAATGAGTCTGTTATTTAGACAACTTTCAGCCCTCTGGCATAACATCTGGTCTCAGGATTTTTTTTTAGAATGCAGTTTGTATTTTTAGCTAGGAAATGGGAGAAACAGACTCACTGTGCTTATACTTACAGAATGCAGTATCTAACAGCCAATTTCAGTTTCACTTATGCTATAATAAAATGCATGAATAATACCTGAATATTTGAGAAACTGAAAGAAACTTCTAAAACTCAGAACGTACCACTTCATTATACAAAAACTATCATGTACCAATTATGTTAATTTCTGATGAGCCTGCATATAAGCTAATATGTAAAGTCAAACTGGAATGAAGACCAAGTACAGGTGATCCTGGCTTCAGCACACTTCAGACAGGCCTATTCACTCACCTGGTGAATTCCGTGACAGTCTACTCTGATGATTAGATATACTAAAGGAAGGAAATGGTCCCAAAAGATAAGTGATAAAACCTTAAGGATATGCGCTTGGTCCAAAACCACAACCAGACTCCACATAAGGTACAATCTCTCTCACACATACAAACACACAAACACACATACCACATACACAACCACACAGAAAAAATTTAACACACACACAATGTTCCTGCTATTGTCCAGTAATTCCCCGCCTCCCAAAGTAATACAATATAAACTACAGCACAAATACAGTGAGTACACTGTAGCCTCAATTTAAATCTGCTATTGGTTGGGTCCATTTCTGAGGGACACATCACAGGTGACACTGTGTTGTGTTGAAGTCAGTACTGCTGATGACTAAAGCCCTTTGATAGGTCCAAAACAGACCCACATGTTATCAAATTTCAGCTACTGTGGAATATGTTATGACGAGGCTGCAGTGTACTTGATTATGTTGAGAATTTATATTACAAAATTAATACTCAAATAAGAATACTTCTTAAGTCATAAAAAGAAATGGATATCATTTTCAGCTTAATGGGGATATCAACTATTCCCATCTTACCCCTTACATCTCATTAATATATCACCTGAAAAATGACTACTTGGTGCCAACTGTTATCGATACATTCACACTTTATTATCATCTGGATTGCTAATTCCGGTCTTCAAAAATGAACATTTCCCTTCTAATCATAACCAAGAATGGGGCCCTTACTCTTTAAAATAAACATGCCTGACTTCAAATTTCAAGAGAGTTAGAAAGAAAAAAAACAAAAAGTATCATTGGGTAAATTATGATTACATAGGTTTGAGTTCGTATTAGCTTATTCCTGTATAATGTAAACTTTATCCTATAGAAAAACGTTTTTTAAAATGATTGAAGTGCTTACATTTATTGACAAACCATGCATTTTCACAAAATTAAAATCGAAAATAATTTTTCACCTAAAGGTTTCATTTAACCAGAGACACTCAAAATACCCTATGAAACTAAGTTAACATTTCTGTATTTTCTTATAATACCGTTCATATTAGTTTGTAAATAGGAATAAAAAGAAAAATGAGTTCTAAATAAATGACACAGGAGGCAATAAATTGACACATGACAAGTAAATAAAAGGCTAAAGCACTCCAATACCATTGAAACTGTTTTAATGTTGTTGCAACTCCAAAATGCAACAATCATCAGCTTGTAAAGACCGAAATTTCAAAAATTCATTTTAATTACTCCTTCATACCTATTTTACAAAATAAAGGCAAGAGACATTTTAAATCCTCCTTGTCCTAGTTGTGCTATCTATGTTCCTAATTTGTTTTCTATCACTATAGTGTATGTTGCAATTCCCATCAAAAGCTATATAAGAAAAAATAAAATAAAATATTAACCTCTGCTTCAATGTACAGTTTCCAGAATCTGCCAGAACTGGGGAACTGGGCAACAAGGCGTTCATAAGTCTTCCGTGCTTTGTCTATAGGTTGATTCTAAAATTGAAAACCAATAAACAGCATTTACAATGTTAGGATTATAAATGTATTATTTACTGCAGAACCAAGTAGTGTGATTGGACCCATAGAGAAGGAAATGTAATCCTATATCACTAAACCTGTGCCTCTCGAATGAGAATGCTCCAAGCGTCAAGGTCATAGGGATTCTCTTCTAATTTCTTTTCGGCTTTCTTCACTTTCTCTGGGACATACTCAGCTGCCTAGGGAGAAAAAAAAACAATGAACTGAAGTTACTGTTTTAAAAATCTCAGGCCTAATTTAATTCAAGCACAACATATCAGCCCCCAGATGCAGTATCACAGTACAAAGCATAAAAATGTCCTCTTATAAAAGAGGCCTGTGTTTCCTATAATCTATATATACTATCTTATCATAAATCTCTTGCATAATAACAAAATCAAGTGAACACATACTTTTAAAAAACATTTTTAAAACTTAAATAAACCCATCTTTTACATGAAATAATATAGAGCAGCAGTTCTCAAACTTTGTATTCTCAGGACCCCTTTTATTTATACCCTTGAGTATACCAAAGAGCTTTTGTTCATGTGGGTTATTTCAGGATTTACCATATTAGAAATGAAAACTGAGAAAAATGTCAGATATTTATTTGTGTACAAATAACAATAAAATTATTTACATGTTAACATTTTAATGAAAAATAACTTTAAAAATTCAGCGAGATCATGTTACATATATTTGCAAATCTATATAACGTCAGACTTCAAAATACAGCTGGATTTTCTTATCTGCTTCTGCATTCAACCTTCTGCAATATCAGCTCATGTAAAAATTCCACTGTAGACTCATGAGATTAACAGTGAAAAACGCAAATAATGTCTTAAATCTATTATGAAACAGTATGAACTCACAGGTCCTCTGAAAGTCTTGGGAACCCACAGGGTCCCTGGACCAACTGAGAAACACTGAGAAACACTGCTATACAGAATTTATCCTGAACCACAAAGAAAAAGCAAGAAATGACACGGAAATTTTATTTTTGATATGAAAGTTTTAAAAGCATGATTTACAAAGTGTATATACAGCATAATGAAAACTATAAAAGAAATCCACAATAAAACAGATTGAAAAGATTGTACTAGAATATTTAGTAGTCATGTCTGGGTGATAGGTGGTAGAAGTACAGGTGACTTCCCCCCCCTTCTTTTAATATTTTCTAAACTCTTTAATAAGGTAGTTTTATTTTTCTTATAGAAATATAATCTTAAAAAATTAATACCTAAAAGAGAAGCTAGGAACTGAGGCATAAATACAAGTATTACTTCTCAAACTGTTGTTCAGAATACTACTGTGTGCCACAAAAAGAAAGTGACACTCAAAAAATTAAGATAAATGTTAATCTGTACTAAGTTTGGTTTTACCTTTTTTGTAGGACTTCTTGAAATCCACAGTATGGCAATAAATATCAGTAACATTCAAGAGGGGATAGAGAGGGAAGCATTGCCCCTAATACCTTTCTTTTTCCTTTTTTTTTTCCCCTTAGTGGCAATTAATATTTCACCAAGCAATTCTGTCAAAATAGCAGTTGGGAAAAAAATTTTCAAGTCATGTGTCTAGGGGAAAAAAATTACCTGGAAGAAGTATACTTTTCTTTGGAATAAATCAGTTTCCACCACTGCTAAGTATACATTTATTTGGAAAGAAAACCATGTTTTAAAAGACTAATATAATTTTGTATCAAAATTAGGATATTCAACTAATACACAAGAGCTTTGTAAGTAGCTTGCTTAAACTACTTTAGTTTAGAAACTAAAACTGGAAAAGTTTAATAAAGGAGGACCACTGGTCCCACCCACATATTAGAACGTAAAATGACAAATAAAGAGTACTGCAATGGTGATAAATCACCAGATCAGAATGGTTCAAAAAGAGGATATATGGAAAATCAGCAAATAATAAAGGTGGCATTTCAAATCGGAATGTTGGGTTATTCAATGCATGGTGCTAGAATAACTGTATCTATCAAAATAAAGTTGAATTCCTATTTTACCCTTTCTACCAAATTAATTTCAGATAGATCAAGATTTAAACATTAAAAACAAAAACACAAGAACCATTGGAAAATATAGTGAAATGTATCTTTGCCCAGGAAGGCTCTTTAAAAGCCTCTGAAAAGAGTAAACTTAATTCTTAAAGTTTATTTACATTTGTGCATGGGAAAAGTATCACAATGACAGTGAAAAGACGAACTTAAAAAATACCCTCAACACACATGGCAAAGTATTAAATTTATTAATATAAAGTCCAGTCACTAAAAGATCAGAAACTCAAAGAGAAAATGGGCAAAGAATTCGAACAGTTCATAGAAAAAGAACAATGAACTTTAAACACTCGAAAGCAATACAAATGTAAGTCACAAGACAGAGATCAAGGGTGTTTCTGGGTTTTTTTAAAGATTTTTTTTGATGTGGACCATTTTAACATCTTTACTGGAGTATAACTGCTTTACAATGTTGTGTTAGTTTCTGCTGTATAATCAGCTATATGTATACATATATCCCCATATCCCCTCCCTCTTGCGTCTCTCTCCCACCCTCCCTATCCCATCCCTCTAGGTGGTCACAAAGCGCTGACCTGATCTCCACGTGCGATGCAGCTGCTTCCCACTAGCTATCTATTTTACATTTGGTAGTGTATATATGTCAACGCTACTCATTTCATATGTGGACCATTTTTAAAGTCTTTATTGAATTTGTTACAATATTGCTTCTGTTTTATGTTTTGGTTTTTGGGCCATGCACGTGGGACCTTAGCACCCTGACCAGGGATTGAACCTGCACCCCCTGCATTGGAAGGTTAAGTTTTAAGCACCCACAAAGGTGTTTTATAATTAACATTGCACTGGCAAGGATATATATCAATAGAAACAGACATTCTCGAATTGTTGGCAGGAACAAGCAGTAATACTGACCAAAATTTAACATGAATATCTGACCCTGAATTCCAGTTCTGACAACTTACCCTACTCTACACGTACACAAAGATGTACACAGGACAGTAATCAGCTATGTGGCTGTTTGTTGTTGTGTAAGACTAGGAATAATTTAAATAATCATGTGTAAAAGAACTGGCTAAATAAATTATGGAATCCGTAGTCACTAAAAGGAACAAAGCAATGCAGCTCTATAAACAGCAACATCAAACAATCTCCATAATAGCTGGTTAAAAAAACAGGAGTGGATGGGGAGACACACACAGCACATACAAGCGTACTTCACACACTGTATACTCTTCTGCTGTTTGAATTTTTACTGTTCACCTGAGAAATATTTGTTCAGTGCCTAGTGTGTGCCAGACATTGCTGAATGGGCACTTGGGATACAACAAAATAAGATTTCTTTCAAACGGTTTACTTCTTGACAAACTTTAAAAATACTTTAAAATAAACTAGGATTCGTAAGATATCAACTCTAATATGTTAACGGTAAAATAAGAAGTAAATGTGATACAGGAACTTTAAATCAGGAATTAAAAATCAGCTAAATTAATCAATGCTAACAATTAGTGTTTCAAAGCAGTCTGGTGGGAGGCCAAATCACTCAAATCCACTTGCTGAAAATTAACCTACCAAAATTAGATAATGTATGCCATAATCTGCAAAAGAACAGAGAAACTCAGAAGATAGCATCTAATATCTGACCAGCATAATTGCAGCAAGTATAAATGTCTCCTTACAAAATAAAACAAGCCATTCACTTAGTGATTCTCAACCCTGGCAGCACATCAGAATCACCTGGGGTAAAGGGAATTTAAAAAGATGCTCAAAAAAAAAAAACTCTCCAGGAGGTTCTAATGTGCAGCCTCAGTTGAAAATTATGGCTCCCTAGGGATTCCAAACTTTTTTTGTGTGTACTGCTGAAACTTCCTGCAATCTAGAGAAGCCTATGGCCTTTCTAGGCATAATGTTCTTAAATACACAAAATAAACTATGCAGGATTTCAAAGGAAACCAATTATACTGAAATGTAATTATCAAAATATTTTTAAACAAAGTTTATATTGTAATAAATACTTAACACAACAAAATCTAGTGGCGAGTCTAGTGATGAGTGCCAACAGTACTTTGAATACATCTGTCCCAGTCACACAGCTATTGCTAACGCTACTAGTGTGGTTTCTTGCCTACATTCGTAATAGAAGGAAAGGCTCAATTTCAGTTAGAGATTAGTGAAAACTTTTATTTTGCCCATTCAAGTTCAGAGAACCCCTAAAATTCTATCCACAGACACCTGAGGGAAGAGGTTACCAGGGACCCAAGAACCCCATGGAAAGGATGTTGGATCAGATATTAAAAAAACATCTATTGAGCATCTACTATGTTAGGCATTGTCACTCTTCGTTAAGCAACTGATAACCCCATTTCATAATAAAAAATATAACTACATTTTACATGAATCTGCCCGAAGTCCAGTTAGAATCCAGCAGAATTATGGCTCAGCTCTTCACAGAATCTCTTATAACCCTAAATGTTTTCCTCTGGACAAGGATGTAGTTAAATATTCATAAAACAATCTATTTAGATAATTCTCAATCAACTGAATTAATTAACAACAGAAGGTAACCAAAATGGCCAAGAGTATCCTCTGGTAGTTAAAGGCCACATTTAATTCTCACAATAAAAAGTCATCCATCACCACAGCTATGAGTCAATTGGGTAACCAAGAGCATAACATTTTTGTTTTGTGGCCTGGTTACCACACTGCTGTAAAGCAAATGAAAATTGAACAGTTTTCTAGTATCCACAAGGAGACTGAGTCTCCATAAGGAATGGACTTGTAATATTATTTCCTGAATCTGTTGCCAGATCAGAGAAATGGGTCACTTTAAGAAAACTTGTTGCAAGTTTTCAGTGCCCATTTGTAATGGAATGAGGTCAGAACTCTCCTTAGTTATAGCAAAAGAAGAGCCGTCTCACGCTTACATGTCCCAAAAACATTACCATAAAGAAACGCTATCAAAATCCAGCTTTTGTCTTTGGAATATCTGTAATCCCATTATCATTCTTCAGGGGGATGATAATGGGGAGTAGGATGGGCCCCAAATCAAATGAGCAAAACAAAAGCTGGACTAGTTCAGTTCCCAAGGCATGCACATTTAATGATACTAGTAGGACAGTGGGAACTTCTTTGATTTGCACAATTTTAAAAACCAGAAAAATAACACAACTGTAAGGAGTATACACATACACACCAACATATACTATTTCAAACGGGTACAAAAATCAGAAAAAATTGTGAAGTAGACGACGGACTTTTTTTTGTATAAGGCGAAAATGTTGCTGGGGAACTACCTCCAGTACCTGTTCTATGAACTGTTTTTCTAGTCGTAGTGTACTGCTAAAATATCAACTTTTCTATGTGAATAATAACCCGTGTACAACTGGCTTAAAGTATGGAGATAGGATACATTATACATGTTTGACCTTTTTCATTTTTAATAATGGCTTTATTAAGACATAATCACATTCCATACAATTCACTCATTTAAAGTGTAAGATTCAATGGCTTAAATTTAGTATATTCACCATCATAATAAATTTTAAAACATTTTTATCACCCTAAATAAAAACCGGTACCCATTAACAGGCAATCCCATTTCCCAATCCCCCTAGCCCTAGGCAACCACCAATCTACTTTGTTTCTATAGATGTGCAGGTATTTCATGTAAATGATATCATGCAATGTGTTTTGTTTCTGACTTTCACTTTGCATGTTTGCAAGGTTCATGCTTATCATACATCAGTACTTTCCTTTCTATTGCTAAGTATTCCATTGCATGGATATCCCACATTTTATTATTAATCAGTTGATGGACATTTGGATTATTTCCAGTTTTTGAGTGGAATTCGTTTTGTGTTTTCTTTTTACTTAGGTATATACCTAGAAGTGAAATTGCTAGGTCAAAAAGCAAATCTCTGCATAACATTTTGAAGAACTGCCAGACTGTTTTCCAAAGCGATTGAACCATTTTACAGTCCCACCAGTGTGAGGGCTCCAATTTCTCTACATCCCCACCAACACTTGTTATTATCCATCTTTTTGATGAGTATAACCATCCGAGCAGGTGAAGTGATAACTCATTGTGGTTTTGATCTTTATTTCCCTGGTGGCTAATGAAGTTCAGCACTTTTCATGTTCTTATTGGCTTTCGTATATATTTAGAGAAGGGTCTTTTCAGATTGCTTGCCATTTTTAATTCTTTTTTGTTATTGCACTGCAAGAGTCCTTTACATATTATATACTAGTCCTTTATTGGATATACGATATACAAAAATTTTCTCCCATTCACCTGGTTGTCTTTTTACTTTCTATATTTAACCTTTTGTTTTGTGAAGCTAACTCAGAAATAGAACTTATGACATTGTCTCACAGGCTCCTTTCAACAGTTCTCAAACTTCTTATAAAGAATCACTTTGCACTCTTAAAAATGAGGACCCAGAGACTATTTTTAAAATGTGGGGGTTAAATCAACATTATCATACTAAAAATTAAAACTGTAAAGATTTTAATGTGTTAATTCATTTAAAATAAACTTCTATTTTAAAATATTTTCCAAAATTTAAAAAAAATAGTGAAAATGGCGCTGTTTTACATTTTTCTGATCTCTTTAATGTCTGGCTGAATAGAAGACATCTGCTTCTGCTTTCAACCTTTTGCAATATATTGTTTTTGATGAAGTATAAGACCACAAAACTACAATTATGTAGTTGGAAAAGGGAGCAACATTTTTAATAGCCTTTTCGTATAACTGTGGATATGTCATGTAGCCTCTGGGAAACCGAGTTAAGCTGCAAACCACTTTCTTTCTATACGATAGCTTAATTTATATCAGGTGGTTGTTAATGGCGTGTGGTGTGGAGAAGTGACAGACACTATTATATTAATGATTAAATAATTTATAATCTAATTTAATTCCTTCTTTCCATTTCCACAAGGGAAGTAAAACCTGGACAGGAAAAAAAGGGTACTTCTCTTTCTCCAAACAGCTATTTTTGTGGTAAATGGGGGAGGGTGTTATGCTGGAGGTCATATGGAAATTAAGTTAAACTAGAGGTCAGTGAAAATTTAAACCAAGTGATAAACATCAAAAGTATGCAGGGAGGAATGCAGTAAATTAAAGGATGTAAACCTATATTAGCTTTTTGACCAAGATTTTTGCTGGTTTTTGCAACAGAACAAGCAGAGAAGAGTCTCAAAACTAGTTTTGTAATGAGTACTTTACACTATTAAGGATAATGAGTGACTAGAGAAAAATCAGTAAAAATACTATCAAAGGCCTAACCATCCTCAAATAATCTGCAATGTTTTTCTCCATTTATTTATTTATTTTTTATTATTATTACTATTATTATTTTTTTGCGGTACACGGGCCTCTCACTGTTGTGGCCTCTCCCGTTGCGAAGCCCAGGCTCCGGACGCGCAGGCTCAGCGGCCATGGCCCACGGGCCCAGCCGCTCCGCGGCAGGCGGGGCCTTCCCGGACCGGGGAACAAACCCGTGTCCCCTGCATCGGCAGGCGGACTCTCAACCACTGCGCCACCAGGGAAGCCCTCTCCATTTATTTTATCAATGTGTTCAAAACCAACTTTGAAGGTCCAAGTAGCTTCAATCCCTAACCTAAGTGATTTGCAAACTTTCATTTACATAAAAATCACATGTGATACTCATTTCCAATGAAGATTCTCAGCCTCACCTACAGAATCTATTACATTGATAGTACGTCTGAAATTGAGGTATAGGCACCTATACATTTTTTTTTTTTTTTTTTTTTGCGGTACGCGGGCCTCTCACTGCTGCGGCCTCTCCCATTGCGGAGCACAGGTTCCAGACGCGCAGGCTCAGCGGCCATGGCTCACGGGCCCAGCAGCTCCGCGGCATGTGGGATCCTCCCGGACCGGGGCACGAACCTGTGTGCCCTGCATCGGAAGGCGGACTCTCAACCACTGCGCCACCAGGGAAGCCCGGCACCTATACTTTTATAAAGCACCTAAGTGAATGTGATGCAATGGACCATGGACTCCATTCTGAGAAACACCACCTAATCCATCTGTTCTGTAAATATATTTTTTTCCAAATATGGTGTTTCCTCAAAAATAAAGTGGAATCAGACCTAAGTCATTCCTTTTGTTGTTGTTGTTAAAACATTAAGAAAACTGCAAATACATACATTCCAACTCTTAAGTCTGTCTTGGTAGTCTTTTTTCAAAGTTAAAAGTAGACTAGGGTAGCGCTCTGCAAGACTATCTGCAAGTAATAACTGAGTCGATTCATATGCCTAGAGAATTAAGCATTTTATGTGACAGAGGACATTAATACTGGACGCCAGCTTAGTCCTATGTTCCTTTACCAATGCAACAAAACTCTAGTAGATGTTTTTTGTGAATGAATCTGAATATGTATCCTGTATATAATCCATTCAAACCTTCCAAAGACTAAAATCTACTAAACATGCAAACAATTCAAAAACTTAAAGAAAAAATAGGCTAATGGTTATTGGTCTAAATAATTATACTTATCATATTTGCTTATTAAATTTGTTTATTCATTCCCCAGGAAACAAACAGCTACAAACTATAAATAAATGTCTTAATATTTTAGAATTTGAAAAATGCAGCTTCAGACCAGGAGTAGCCAAAATATTAATTCACTTGATAAACTAAGTGAAACATTAGAAAACAACAATTAGACACAGCTTTACGCTTCTGGTTTTATTCAATATTTACTGCTGATTATAACCTATCCATTAATCTAAAAATAGTTTAAACATTTGTTTAACTAAAATCTATTTTAAAATCAATTCTCACACCATTACCAACTGTTCAGTAAAAACAAAAAGACTCAAATTCACAACTAGGTCTTGTCTAAAGAGGAATAAAGATTTAGAGACAATGGCAGAAAAGCTTAAAACTATGAACTGTTTTTTCCAATCATCCACTGAATAGGTACAAACATCTGAACAGATTTTGCCATTCTGGAAGGTCTACCTAGGATGTAAATTTCTGTATTCCTAATGCTGAGGGAATGCAATCTCTTCTAACACAATCTCCTTCTGTTGTACTTCTCCGGAAAACCAATATTTCTGTAAACACAGATCAATCTCTCTTAGGAATAATTACTGCCAAATAGAGTATTCTATGTAGTCAGTTTCCTCAAGAAATATTAACAATAAGATCAAATCAAATTTGCCTGCCCCAAACTATTATACTAAGTATCTTAAAATAGGAGGGGGGAAAAAGTAGGAAAGGCTATTACAGAAAGCTTTTGTTAACAACAGATAAGAATAATTGGATCCAAAGAACACACTGTTGTTATAACATATATTCTTGGCCTTTCCCTCCCTCTTCTAACCTCCACACACATCCACTTGGGTTTAAAATTGGCACTATTTCCCTTTAAGCCCTACTAGATATTAATGGTTACTCAACAAAATAAATCAGGTTTCAACATTGAGTGTTTCATCTTTCTTTCCTCATTAGTAAGTATATAATCGAACACATATTTTTCATATTTTCTATATCTTACTAAACTTATTTTTCACCCAAAGCAAAACAATTATTTATGGCCCTAAATTCCCCTTTTGTTAAGAATTATTGGCAATTAATTTGTGCTCCTTCAAGTCATGCAATTTTTCCGAAGTAAGGATCATTCTTTTTATACTTTAGGCCTTCCTAATTCTAGAATAGGCTATGAATTGTTTGAAAACTCAAATCTTATTCCTAAAACACAAAAGTGTAGAAACAGAATTTTAGGGACTTAAAGGTTCATGGGAATTGACTTGGCCAAATACATATAACAAAACTTGAGAAACCATTCACTCTTATGCCCCAAAATATTTTACTTTGTATTAATTATTAACAATAATTATAAGCACCTGTATTCCCAAAAGATACAATTCTTTAAAATTTTGTAACATATAGCCTGAATGCAAAAATTTATCCATTTATTTAGTGAACACCTTTAATTATCAAAACAGTGTTTCTAGGTTTTTAAGGTGCAATGGTGAATAACTAAGGCAGCCTTTCAACTCAAAACCCAGTGGAGAAACTCTAACCAATAGCCTATTAAATTCTGTAGACGTGATGCACAAGGTAAAATGGAGTGAAGAATGAGATCAGAAGTTGAATCAAGCAGTAAAAAAAAAATGTACACGATAAAAATATAGCCATAATTCCACACGGGAACCAGATGTGCTTTTGTTAGGGGGAAAACCTAACAAAACCTATATGCAGGTGGTTTTGTCACCATTAAACTGACAAAAACAGTAAACACGAAGCTCCAGAAGAATACGCACCAAAACTGCAAGGTAATTTAAATAGCCCTCTAAATGTAAAACAGAACTTCCTTACAAGAGTTAAAAAAAAAAAAAAATCACAATAAACCTTAGCTGTGATTTTGCTTGTCTACAATCACTTCCCTCTTTCATACAGCACAAGTCTAGAGATTCAGTACGAAGAAAGGACCATCTATATTTTTGAATAACAAATTTAAGATATTATCAGGTTTACTGAACAAAACTTTTTTTTGAGTTTCAATGCTAACTAGCTAAAATAAATCTGTAATTCATATCTCACAGGATTCTTTCTCTATCCCACCCTTACCATCTTTCCAAAGCAAATCCATGATTCAGAGTGGTTTTGATGTTTTTCTTATTATTCTTCAGTTTTGTTTAGTCTTTTTTTTCCTTGTCCATCATCTCATTTTTCCTCTAAATTTTCATTAACTGTTGCCTTACACATCAAGCGAGCTGATTCCTATTTTTGATCATGTCACTTTTTAAGGTATCATTTAATTAACATTTCAGTTAAAGTTGAATAATACAGCATCTGCGATTTGCTTCAAAGTAATAGAGGTGGGGAGAGTAAGTGAAAGTATGGAGAAAACATGTTTTGCTGTGAGTTGAAGCTCTATGATAGAAACATCATACGCTATACTATTCTTTTTTTCTTGCATGTTTGAAATGTATCTTTAAAGAGTTTAAAAGATTATATGAAGATAACTATCTGTTGATCATCAGATGTCAAAACATGTCTTACTGACTGATGGAAAAAATATATAGCATATAGGAGGCACCATAAAGGCTAGGACAAGTTAAGCATTTAAAAAACAAAAAAAAGAAAAGAAAAAGAAAAGGTTATAGCTGATTTTAACATAGTAAATACAGAGAAACCCCATGAATCCACAGCTATCCTCAATCTTTTAAAAGGAGGGGAAAAGAAAAAAGGAATTTCATCTTTGAGGAAAAAATATGAGCCAGTAAGTAGAGACAGAATAGGATTTTTTTAAAAACCACCATTTGCCACTTTCAAGGAAACAACTGATTTATTTAAAGATTATCAATTGATGATAAATAACTAGATAAAAGGTTACTGAGGAACACAGTTATCAACCCACAGATTACTAACTGCAAAGGGGAAAATAATCCTTTACAATGAAGAGATCCAGCAGTCATTACCCTAACCCTGACCAAGTGAGCAAACTTAACCATTACTAACACTGGAACCTAGCATGAAGTGCCTTTTGATGTGATGTTATAAAGTATTCTACACAAAAATATTTAACCTGAATACTATCAAAGCTCTGAGTTTAGACATAACCATAATTTTCAGGAAATACAGAAGATGAGGGGACAAGTTAAATGACACCACACAAACACAAATCAAATAAGCCCAGACATAAAATGAGAAGTTCTGCAAGAGAACTGTTCTGGATTCTTCAAATAGACAATAAATATCCTAGGGGAGAAGAAAGAAGAACGATTCAAGAGACATAACCAAATGATGCAACTAACCTAGACGAGATTCTGATTTTTTTTTAATTTAATTTAATTTTTTTACATAGCAGGTTCTTATTAGTTATCCATTTTATACATATTAGTGTAGATTCTGATTTTTAAAATAATAAAACCCTATGAATCACATTCTTAGGACTTACTTTTAGTAATGATACGGTATTGCTATTAATTTTCTTAGGTGGGAAATGGTATAATGGTTATATAACAGCAATAAGGCCTTATACTGTATAAGAGAATGCTGAAATAAGGGGGGCTGAATATGTCACTTACGTTCAAATAAATATATACAAGGAGATAAAGCAAATATGGCAAAACACTCAACAACTGTCGATTCTAGGTGAAGAACTGTACTGCAGTTGTTCACTGCACTTTTCCTTGTCCTAAACTTTACACATAAAAACTTTTGGGTGAAATTTTTTTCTTTAAATTTTTACCACCTTCTCTCCCACTTAAAACACCACTGTTCTGAAATGAAAGGTCATGGCAACATTTCAGTGTGTTCACAATTTTAGATAAATTTAAAAATTAACAATGAATTCGGGAAGCTTTCAATGAACACCTCAGTACATTACTCCTCCTCTACTTTCAGGTGACAAAACATGAGCCCAGAAAAAGGGTAGGTATACAAAAACAGACTTGACATAACGATTTTAAGACTTGGCATTCTTGGGCATTCTAACAGCATGTAAAATGTAAATACTGTGAAAATTTCAGGACTGAAATCAGTCGACGAGCAAACACAAAATTCAGTTTAGCCAAACTTTCCCGACATAATAAAATTTACAGTCACCCTATTCAATAGGAACACGCCAGTTCTGCCTCATCTCTGTCAACCTCCAAGAACAGCCCCCACGTTAAAAGCTGGGGACTTCAAAAACGAAAACCTAAGTGTATTTCGTTGCTATGGCAATGGGAAATTTCAGGAAATTGAGACTGCAGTCTAGCTAGCCTCCATTTTAAAAACTATTTACCTAAACATACCAGACTTGAAACGAAAAATAAATTGACAGCTTCCATAAAACACCAGTTTCCTCTTTCAAACTCAAAGGTAAATACTATCCTACAAAATTCTGAATAATGAGCAAAAGAAACAAATCATTTAATTAAGAATCTGAATTTTAAAATACTTAGATATCACATATCCAGTACTAAAAAACAGATGCTTTTACTTACAGTGGCCCAAACATACTTCTCATTTCCGATTTATCAAATTCTACAATTACTTGTTTCGTTGGAAAAATGAAAATGAAATGCTGATAGAAGAAAGGGAAGGAGCAGGAGAAAGCCACAAAATTCCCAAATCTTAGCATAACGATGCTCTTACTCCTAAACTGCTTCCTTCTTCATTCGCTCATGAAAAAGTCTATTTCTCCAGGTTAGTTTCATCTTAAATTACTTCTCAAACCTTTTTCTGGGTACAGTATATATCGGAAAGGCGGTGAAGGGAACACTGTCAAGTTCTTCGAAAACAGCGAGTACACGTTAAAACAATCAATTCCTAACCCCTTAACACCAAAATGGTATTAAAGGAAGGACTCTCACCGGAGAAGTCCCATGAATCTAAACAGCACGAAGTAGCTTCCTGGCTATTGTCTAAATCAAATATTTGTTCATCTTAACGCCTAAGACAGAGAAGCCAAAAAAGTTTTAAATCTCAGTCAGATCTTGCTCCCCATTACCACCGTACTTCTGAACCCTGTCTTTCGGGTTCATTAGACCCTTGATTTCTCCTCAGCGAACATGGCTGGAGAACTCGGACGAACAGAGACGGAGAGAGAAGAGGTCGCCACGAGGCCCCACCACTCTCCTTCCTCACCTGCTCCGTGGCTCCGTCTCCTGACATGGCCTCAGACGACTAGAACGTGCGAACTGGCCCGCGATGCCAAGCTACAAAAGAAAAATTAAACTAAAAACCACCCCCAAACAACTAAAATTGCCCCCTGCCCTGCGGAGCCAGACCGCCAACAAGAACCGCCACCGCCCACTCAGATATGAATTAAAATGGCTGCGCCCGGGCCGGCCAAGGAGGGGTGTGTGGCTTCTGCATTAACTTCCGGGGCAGAGGGCGGAGTTAAGAGAGCAAAATCATCGATTACTCAACCGCGCAGAAGCAGAAAGATCCCAGGGGGCGGGCCCAATGCAAGCGCGGGACGTCACGGCCTTCGAGTAGAGAGGCTGTTGCTGAGCGAGCTGCAACCGGCTGGGAGGCGGGAAACTGTTTTCCACGGAGGCTCGCGCGCCTTTTGGAATTTAATTATCAAGCTGTGGAGCGCGCCTCTTCACTGTTGAAGTCTGCAAATCGGTTCAGTTCAGGCAAGCTGGCCATCTTATTGAGCAATGCTAAGTGTTAAATGCTTCCTATATTTCGGAGATAAGGAATCTATGAAGTTTTCTATGGTCTCAGCTAATGCTCTTCACGCTTTTGCGGTATTAAAGGGACAGATCAAGCCCATCTTAATTTATCCGTCACCGTTTACTCATGTGTCTAAGGTTTGAAGTGAGTAAGGCCCAGGTTTTAAGCTCAGCATCCCACCATGGTTCTTGATAATAGCGCTTCGGCTCTGGAGCCAGCCTGCATTCATTTGAAACCTGGCGTCATCTCTCGCTAGATGGGTAACCGTGGGCAATTAAACATCTCTGTTTAATTGCCTCAGTTTCCTTGCCTATAATTACGAGTAATAATAATACCTGCTTTTTTTTTTTTGCTGTACGCGGGCCTCTCACTGTTGTGGCCTCTCCCATTGCGGAGCACAGGCTCCGGACTCGCAGGCTCAGCGGCCATGGCTCACGGGCCTAGCCGCTCCGCGGCATGTGGGATCTTCCCGGACCAGGGCACGAACCCGTGTCCTCTGCATCAGCAGGCAGACTCTCAACCACTCCGCCACCAGGGAAGCCCAATACCTGCTTTTTTCTTACCGCTTCACGAGGCTTGCAGGATCTGAGTTCCCCCATCAGGGATGAAACCTGCACTCTCAGCAGTGTAAGTGTGGAGTCCTAACCACGGGACCGCCAGGGAATTCCCAGTACCTGCAATTTAAATAAGTTATACATGTAAAAGTGCTTGGAACTGTACTTGGCATAGTCCAGGATTAAGTGAGAGCAGGTCTTCTCAAACTCTTTTACCTTCAAGCATCATCATAAGACTTGTAACACCCTATCGTCTACAGTGGCCAATGGTCCAAAGTAAACTATTCAGCCTTTCCCATACACTCCTTATTCTTTTCAGTCTCCCATGCCTCTGCTCATATTTCCACCTCTGCCCTTTCCACAGCCTGAATTCTTTTTTTTGTTGTTTAACATCTTTATTGGAGTATAATTGCTTTACAATGGTGTGTTAGTTTCTGCTGTATAACAAAGTGAATCAGCTATACATAAACATATATCCCCCGTATCTCCTCCCTCTTATGTGTCCTTCCCACCCCTCTTGGTGGTCACAAAGCACTGAGCTTATCTCCCTGTGCTGTGTGGCTCCTTCCCACTAGCTATCTATTTTACATTTTACAGCCTGAATTCTTACACTTCCAAGAAATCAGACACATGAGCAAAGGGTGTATATTACAGATGTTTATTGCACCATCCAACAATAGAGGACTAGTTAAACACTGTAATCCCTCCCTCTCTCTTATCCTCTGTAGCTCCCTTATCCTATGTTCCAAGACCCCCAGTGGATGCCTGAAACAGGGGGTAGTACCAAACCCTATATATACTATTTTTTCCTGTACATACCTATGTTATCATAGTTTAATTTATAAATTATGAACAATAGAAGATTAACAACAATAATAAAATAGAACAATTATAACAACAAACTGGTAAAAGTTACGTGAATTGTGCTCTTTTGTGCACGTGCGCTTTATCTCTCGCAGAATATCTAATTGTACAGTGTTAATGCCTTTTCCACCTTAACTAAGCAGTTACCACGTACTATGGCCATAACCTTTGTAATTTGAGGTGCAACAGCAAAAGTAGCATGAATTTATTTTTCCTTCTTCACCATTTCACAGGTACAGGATTTGTTCTTCCATGGACCTTAGCAACCTCAGAACATGATTTTTTTCCTTTCCTTGATAAAGCAAGAACTTTCACATTTTTACTTAAAGAAAGCACTTTACAGTTTCTCTTTGGCATATCCAAATTGCCAGCCTAACTACTGTGGCATTTTGGGGCCATTACTAAGTAAAATAAGGGTTAACTTAACACAAGCACTGAGATACCTACACAGTCAAGCTGATAACCAAGACGGCTAAGTGGCACCAGATTTCATCACACTACTCAGAACAATACACAGCTTAAAATTTAAGAATTGTTTATTTCTGGAATTTTCCATTTAATATTTTCAGACCAAGATTGATCGCAGGTAACTGAAACTGTGGATGGTGGGGAGCCGGGGGGCAGGGGTGGTGGTGGAGGGCAGCAGAGACTACTGTACATCATAAGACATCTCTACAATGGAATGTCATGTAGCTAGTAAACTGATGCTAATGTACAGTTACTGACAGAAAGACATACATGATGTTGTAAAGTGAAGAAACAGAATACAAAAATAGTGTACATTATATAGGATGTACAGTGTATGTATATATATATGTAAATATACACAGTCCATCCTCCATATCCGTGGATCCTGCATCCTCAGAGTCAACTAACCATCGATTGAAAAAAATTTTTTTTAAATACAGAAAGTTCCAAAGAGCAAAAATTGAATTTGCTGCTGCTCCCAACCATTTACATAGGATTTACATTGTATTTGCAATGACTTACACAGCATTTACATTGTATTAGGTATTATAAGTAATCTGGAAGGGATTTAAAAGATGGTCATAAGTTAAATGCAAATACTACAACATTTTATACATGTAAAGCACTTTGAGCATCCACAGATTTTGGTATCTGTAGGGGGCAGGAAGATGGGTCCTAGAACCAATCCATTGGGGATACCCATGGATGACTGTGTGTGTGTGTGTGTATATATATATATATATATACATATATATATATATATATATGTATATATATATATAGTGCCTCAAAACATTAAAAGTAGTTATCTCTGTGTCACATAATTTTTTTTTTCTGTTTTCTAAGTTTGTCTTAAATGAACTAGTGTAAGAACATGTCTTTAAGAATAGTATTCATATTCTAGGCCTTCCCTGGTGGCGCAGTGGTTGAGAGTCTGCCTGCCGATGCAGGGGACACAGGTTCGTGCCCCGGTCCGCAAAGATCCCACATGCCGCACAGTGGCTAGGCCTGTGAGCCATGGCCACTGAACCTGCACGTCCGGGGCCTGTGCTCTGCAGTGGGAGAGGCCACAACGGTGAGAGGCCCGCGTACCGCAAAAAAACAAAAGAATAGTATTCACATTCTCTTCTTCAAAGTTTGACTCAAATGCCAATATCTTTTCCCAATATTTTTAATGAAAAGCTTTAAAGAGATAAAAGTTCAAAGAACAATACAAAGAATACCTGTATACCCATCATCTTGATCCAATGGCTAACATTTTGGCATGTTAGCTTTATATGTATGTATTTACATATATAGTTTGGTTTTTTGCAAAATAATTTTCAAGTAAATCACAGACATCGTGACACTTCATCCCAAAATAAATCAGCTTGTGTTTTCTGAGAATATCTCAGAAATTTCCTTTATATCTGCAATACATATCACACGTAAGAAAATTAACAATTATTTCCTTGTATAATTTACTATTCAGTCCATATTCAAATTTTCCCAAGTAGCCCAAAAATGTCTTTATAGGAGGTTTTTACAAATCAGGATCCAATCAAATTTCAAGCATTGCATTTAGTTGTTATATCTCTAGTTATTGCCCATCTTTTTATTTTTTATGAATTTTTTAAGAGAGTTCACCAGTTGTCCCTAGGAATAGTCCATATTCTGGATATATCTGATTGTTTTCTTGTAGTATCATTTAATATGTTCCTCTTTCCCATGTTTCCTAAACTAAAATGTATGCTAAAATAGTGATTAGATTCGGGTTACACATTTTGGCAAGAATATGTCATAATATAGATATGTTTTTCGTTTTGTATTACACCAGGAGATACATCAAATTACTAGTTTGATTTCAAGTTTGACCACTTGGTTAAGGTGGTGACTATTACATCTCTTTTTTAGGTATATTTCATCCTTAGTAGTTAAGTAGTTGCAGAGTAAGGCTTTGGTACCATGCCAATTTCCTGTTCCCCAACAAATTTTCATCATGGTTTGGTCATTTACCGATAAATCTTTCCTGAACTAATAATGAAATATCTGGTGATTAAATAATCCTCTAATTCCTACATAAACAGAAATTTCTTCTGTGAAAAAGAACTCTTCCTCATTAACCTTAAAAAAACAGGATAAATGCTTACTTTTTTCCCTATAATGACCAATTTTCAAAGTAAAGGGTTTGATTTAATATCTACTTCAAGTAGTGGAAAATGATATATATATTTTTTGGCCTATTCGCTTTTTAAGTATCATGTGGATTCACGAGTTTTTTAAGATTTAAGTTGTTTCGGTCGATTGCAATCATTATTCTTTTTCAGCCAGTACAGATCCCTTCCCTGGATGAATGGATACTATGTCTTTTTGACATGGTAACAATAGTCTTGGACAACTTCCTGGCCTACTGGCACAAGATGTCCCAGGATCACTTACGTACCTTCCCTATCACAGACTTGGACTCAGTCATTGCTCCAAGGTTACTCTGGTTCCTTCATTTTGGGAATAGAAATTAGGACTAAGATGCGGTCAATAGATGTTCTCTCTGCTACTGGGTGTCATTGCTTCTAGGCCTTTTCAGTGTTCAGCTATAGGAAATGTAGTTTTCTAATTATGAGTTCATACATGGATTTCCCAATTCAAATTTAACATGACTGGTTTTTTTCTTTATTGATTTTACATTTGTCTCTCTTTTCTCTTACACTGAAAATCTTTGTTCCTACAAAATATATTTAAAGTTTCTAAATTAAAAATACCAGTACTAAAATATCAAAAACAATACATTTGCTGAGTGAGGTTTAAGATTTCTTTAAAGTTCTTTTGTCCTTAGATTATGTCACATTAAGGGTGGTGTCAGAAAGCCTTGTGCAAAAGTTATTTGAGGGCTTCCCTGGTGGCACAGTGGTTGAGAGTCCGCCTAACAATGCAGGGGACACAGGTTCGTGCCCCAGTCCAAGAAGATCCCACGTGCCGCGGAGCGGCTGGGTCCGTGAGCCATGGCCGCTGAGCCTGCGCGTCCGGAGCCTGTGCTCCGCAACGGGAGAGGCCACAACAGTGAGAGGCCCGCGTACCACACACACATACACACACAAAAAAAGTTACTTGAAATAATTCTTACCTCTCTGAGTTTATGTGAGCAATTCAATATATAGTTAGGTTCAATTGTTTGCATTTGTTTTCAATTTTAATGTTTGTTTTTCTAAGATGTAATTTTATTTGAAAATGTAAAAACCCTATTACATGGCTCAAGAATCAAAACTTCTACAGAGTTATAATCAGAGAAGTTTCACCTCAATCTCTACCCCCTCCACCCACCTAATTCCATTCCCATCTTTAGAGATAAACATTTTTATTGGTTTTCAGTTTAATCTTTCTAGTATTTCTTTTTGCAAAAATTCACAATGCATGCATTTCACCATACTTATTACACAAAGGGCACACTATTCTACACTTGCTTTTTTCATTTAGTACATTGTAGAGGTCACTCCCTACCATTAAAGTAGGGAGAAAATGATGAAAATAGAGATTTTCATCATTCTTTTTTTAACATTTGCATAGTACTCCACGGTGTGGATGTACCATGAGTTTACCCAACCCTGTTGATGGATATCTGTGTTGTTTCCTATCTTTGGCTATACAAATGCTTCAGCAAATAATCTTGTGCATATGTTGTTTTATATTTATGTATATGTATCTTAAGGGTACATTTGTAAAAGTGGAATTGCTGAATCAAAGAGTAAATAGATGTGAAATTTTATTAGATCTTCCCTTCATGGGAATTGTGCCACTTTGCACTCCTAAAATCAGTGTATTTATCTTTCCCGCAGCTCCTTCAACAAGTGGTATCTCAGTATAGTTTTATTCATATTGCTATTAATTACAAGTGAGGCTATGATCTTTTCATATATATAAGGATCATTTTCTTTTACTCTGAACTGCCTATTCATGTCTTTTGCCCATTTTTCTATTGTATTTTTGGTCTTCATTGTCTTGATTTTTAAGAATCCTCTCATATCATAGGGATTAACTCTTTGAGTGTTATATAGGTTGCAAATATTTCATCCCCATTTCTCATTTATCGTTTTTTTTTTTTTGCGGTACACGGGCCTCTCACTGTTGTGGCCTCTCCCGTTGCGGAGCACAGGCTCCGGACGCTCAGGCTCAGCGGCCATGGCTTACAGGCCCAGCCGCTCCGCGGCATGTGGGATCTTCCCAAACCAGGGCACGAACCCGTGTCCCCTGCATTGGCAGGCGGACTCTCAACCACTGTGCCACCAGGGAAGCCCTCATTTACCTTTTTAAATTTTTTAATTTTTGGCTGCGTTGGGTCTTCGTTGCTGCACTCGGGCTCTCTCTAGCAGTGGCGAGGAGGGGGTACTCTTTGTTACGATGCACGGGCTTCTCATTGTCGTGGTTCCTCTGGTTGCAGAGCATGGCTCTAGGTGCCTGGGCTCAGTAGTTGTGGCTCCTGGGCTCTAGAGCGCACGCTAAGTAGTTGTGGAGCACGGGCTTAGTTGCTCTGCAGTATGTGGGATCTTCCCAGACCAGGGATCAAACCCGTGTCCTCTGCGTTGGCAGGAGAATTCTTAACCACTGAGCCACCAGGGAAGTCCCCTCATTTATCTTTTAATTGTGCTTATGGGGTTTTTTTTGGTGGGGGGTGACAGGAAGTTTGTTTCTTTTTTTGTCATGTAAAATAATTTTTTTGAATTGTTATGTAGTAGAATTTATCAATCTTCTATTGCTCTAGATTTTGAGACCAAGATAGGTAGCCAAAGGCATATTTCTTCCAGACACTTCATTTTTAATTTATTGAGATATAATGGACATATAACGTTGTATTAGTTTTAGGTGTACAACATTGTGATTTGATATATATGTATATATTGTGAAATGATCACCACAGTAAGTCTAGGTAACTTTCATCACCACATGCAGTTACAATTATTTTTTTCTTGTGATAAGAACTTTAAAAATCTACTCTCTTAGCAACTTTCAAATACAGTATTGTTAACTATAGTCATCATGCTGTACATTACGTCCCCAGGACTTATTTGTCTTATAACTGGGAGTTTGTACCAAGAGAAATGTTTGTTTATAAAGTGGGAGAGGCCTTCCCTGGTGGCGCAGTGGTTAAGAATCCGCCTGCCAATGCAGGGGACACGGGTTTGATCCCTGGTCCAGGAAGATCCCACATGTCGCGGAACAACTAAGCTTGTGCACCACAGCTACTGAGCCTGCACCCTAGAGCCTGCAAGCCACAACTACTGAAGCCCATGTGCCTAGGGCCTGTGCACCACAACAAAGAGTAGCCCCCGCTCACTGCAACTGGAGAAAGCCTGAGCGCAGTAACGAAGATCCAATACAGCCAAAAATAAATAAAATAAAATGAAATAAATTTATTTAAAAAAAAGTGGGAGAGAGGGACTTCCCTGGTGGTACAGTGGTTAAGAATCCACCTGCCAATGCAGAGGGCCTGGGTTCGATCCCTGGTCAGGAAACTAGATCCCACACTCATGCCACAACTAAGGAGCCCGCGTGCCACAACTGAGGCCCAGGGCAACCAAATAAATAAATAAATATTTAAAAAAATAAAGTGGGAGAGAGAACAGCAAAATTATATATTGGCAGGAATGATACAGTATCAAGTAAAACTAAGAGGTAAAACAGAGTTGCTGGAGTAAGATAGGCAGAAGGATTCTGAATGTCACACACAAATGGAGGAGGAATTGGCTGGAGATAGAAGCCTGAACGATTCAACAGACAGATGAGTACATGAGTAAAGATGCTGGAACATGGTTAGGTGTGTTGTTGAGTCTTTGGACGTTCCTTTGTGATTACTTCCATTTTCTTGTGAAGTAGGAAGCAAGATCACCAGTTGAAAATAAGTTTTGAGGGTGAGGATTTGGGGGCTTGAGGAGGGAAGAGAAGGTATGAGAAGATAACATGGGAGGACTTCCTTGGTGGTCCAGTGGTAAAGAATCCACCTTCCAATCCAGGGGATGTGAGTTCCACCCCTGGTCAGGGAACTAAGATCCCACATGCCACGGGGCAACTAAGTGCTGCAACTAAGACCCGATGCAGCCAAAAAAAAAAAAAAAAAATTAAGGTAATATGGGAGGGGATGAGGGTGAGTTGACTAGGGAAACATAGTAAGATTGAGGGACAAACCATAGAGTCCAGTTGAGGTTTCTGGTCATGGAATTAAAATGGACCAGTCAGCTTGGTTTTATGTTTTGCTTCAGCCTAGGTTCAGCTACACAATTTCATATGTGGATTGGCAGGGGATGGGACTGGGGGGAGTGGACGGGGGTAGGGGGTGTTGCATTTAACCAGAGGTGTGGTTTTGTCAAATGAGCGTAAGCGACCAAAAGGGAGAAACATTGAAGTTTCATGCAAGGAGTGTTTGCAATGATTGACCATGGAGATTAAGCTGTGTAAGGAGGAGAAATGAGGGCACCAAGAGTTGAGCAACAGTAGCATCACCAGATTTGAGGACCTATGGTGGCATTAAAGGGTCTCTAGGATGGGAACTCCCTGGCAGTCCAGTGGTTAGGACTCTGAACTTTCACTGCCGACATTCAGAGCGGCCATAAATAAATAAATAAATTAAATAAAGGATCTCTAGAAGGACTGAGCTTAAAACATAGAAGGTGGGACTTCCCTGGTGGCACAGTGGTTAAGAATCCGTCCGCCAATGCAGGGGACACGGGTTCAATCCCTGGTCTGGGAAGATCCCACATGCTGCGGAGCAACCAAGCCTGTGTGCCACAAGTACCGAAGGCCACTCACCTAGAGCCCGTGCTTCGCAAAAAGAGAAGCCACCACAATGAGAAGCCCGTGCGCTGCAATGAAGAGTAGCCCCCACTCGCCACAACTAGAGATAGCCTGCGCACAGCAATGAAGAAGCAATGCAGCCAAATAAATAAATAAATAAATAAAAAGATAGAAGGTGGTGATCAGAGAACTGGAATGCAGAAAAATGAGAGTATAGAGGATCTGCAGTTTTCCATAATGACAAGATCTAGGGTGTGACCATAGACGTGAATGGCTGAGGACAAGATCATTGGAGGTGTGCTCAAAAAATTGAAAAGTGTTGGTGTGGGAAGGTTTGTCTAGGCATACATTGAAATGAACAGAGTGGTACTGATGAGAGAAGCCAAGAGCCAGGATCTAAAATCCTTGAGAAATGTAAAGAAAATATTTCCAAATATTAATAACAATATTACTACTGTTCATCACTGTAATGAAGGAAGTCTAAAGTGTTTCTGTTAGAGGTTCTTAGACTTGTTGGTTTCAAGAGCATTATAAACTCTTAAAAATTATTGAGGGCTATATAGAAATTAAAACTGATAAAATATCAACATTTATTTATTAAGTAAATTAAATATAATGATGTCATTACAAGTTAACATGAATAACATACATATAAAAAATGACTACATTTTCCAAAACAAAAAATTAGTGAGAAGAATGGCATTTTGCAAATCTCTTTACTATCTGGTTTAATAGAAACAGCTGGATTCTCAAACTGCTTCTGACTTTAATACGCTTACATGTCATGTAGCCTCTGGAAAACTCCCCTGCATACTCATCAGAGAACAAGAGTGAAAAATGACTTAACCATTATTATGATATATTTTGATCTTGTGGGCACCCTGAAAGGTCTAGAAACTCCCATAGCAACACACAGTACCTTCTAGGCCTACCTTAATGAAAGCCCCATTTGCTCAGAGCTCCCCTTCAATCTGGATAGTCTCAGCACACACTAGCCTTGATTCAATTAAAATGTTGCTGGTATTTTCACTCTACTGTTTTTATATATTTTATTTTATTTTATTATTTTTTTAAGTAAGGAGAGGAATTTATTGGCTCACCATGGAAAATTTGAACAGCCAAATTATGTGAAAAAGCAGGGAAATTTGGATTTTAGGAAGAAGTGGCATCAAGGGCTTAGTCCCAGGATTCTCTCTGTATCATTTTTCTTACTATGTTGATGTCATTCTTGCTGATGACCAGCTTTCCCTTTGTATGATGGTATTGGAGGCTATGTAAATGCACCACTCAGATGTCCTTGAGCTGGCCCAGTGAGTATGGGCCTGAGAGATGTGCAGCTGCAGTGAGCTTCATTGACCAAGGGTCCCAGCTGCTGAAATGCATTGCCTGTGTTTTCTCTGAGGCTATGCTTTTCATGAGCTGCTCCCCGCCAAGGACTGAGTGTGTTAGGGATACGAAGGCAGGCCCTTTCCTGGAAAACCAGAACCCCTTGATGACTGATTTTGGCTTGAGGACTTTCCAACAGCTTATTAAATATTTCTTTGGCTGCATGATAGTCTAGGATGCTACTTTCATCTGTCTTTCACCTGGAGTCAGACTTGCATTGTAGTCTGATGATCCACCCAGCCTTCCCTGGCTCCTTTCCCTTTTCTCTCACTGGTGACTTGCCTAATAAAATCCTTGAACATTTATTTAATCATGTTTTAGTTTCTGCTTCTTGGAGGACTAGACAGACTCCTTCAAGAGAGCCTGCTGTGGGGGAGGAGGGTTGACTGAAAGGCCTAGCTGTACAACTTGTTTTTATAAATTTTAAATATTGATCCTGGCAGCCTCCAGTCACCTCAGGCCGCCTGTCTGAGTGATCCAGGTTTTTGTCCAAGGTATCAATTATTATTTTTATTTGTGCTTGGTTACAAAGTGACATAAATTTTTAATGGTCTGCTCTTAACCCTATTTTTTTCCACATAAATCCTCTTAGTTTAAGCATGCAGCTTTTCAGAAGGCCAAGTCTTTTTAGAAAAGTACACATTACATTATAGCAGAAATATGTGTATGTGCATATATCCTTATCCCTCCCCTCTTTATTTCACAGTTTTGCACTTTGCATTTATCATTTGTATTATAGGTAATCCAGAGATCTCTCCACATTAATACACAGAGATCTTCACTCATTTTTACAATTGCATAGCACTCTATAGTATGGACGTACCATAGTTTGTTCAACTTGTTCCCTATTGATAGGCAGGAGAGTTGTTCCGATCTTTTGCTATTACAAATAATGCTACAATGAATAAAAATGTGCATATATTGTTTCTGTTTGTAGAGGTATCTTCAGCATAGATTCTAAGAAATGGGATTGTTGAGTCAAAGGGTAAATACATTTGTCGTTTAGGTAGACATTTCTTTTTTTTTTTTATTGGAGTAGAGTTGCTTTACAATGTTGTGTTAGTTTCTGCTGTATAACGAAGTGAATCAGCTATATGTATACATATATCCCCTCCCTCTTGAGCCTCCCTCCCACCCTACCCCCATCCCACCCATCTAGGTCATCACAGAGCGCTGAGCTGAGCTCCCTGTGCTATACTGCAGGTTCCCACTAGCTATCTGTTTTACACATGGTAGTGTATATATATCAATCCTAATCTCCCAATTCATCCCACCACCCCCCTTCCCCCCCGTGTCCACACATCCGTTCTCAATGTCTGTTTCCTGTTCCTGCCCTGCAAACAGGTTCATCTGTACCATTTTTCTAGATTCCACAGATATTTCTAATGTTGTTACCTTGTACCATTTTCCACTCTTACTGCCATATCTGAGTGCTCATTTCCCCACAGTCCTGCCATAGAGTATGTTGTCAAACCTTTGTATTTATGCCAATCTGATAAGTGAGATGTGGTATCACAGTAAAGATTTGTTTTGCATTACTTTTATTATATGTGGAGTTGAGAAAATTTTCTTTTGTTAAAGACCATTTGTACTTTCCTGTGAACTCTATTCCTGGCATTTGCCCATTATTATATTGGGTGCTCATTCCTTTCTTTTCGATTTCTAGGAGCTCTTAATGTAGAAGGGAGATCAGTCTTCTGTGATATAAGTTGCATGTACTTGCCCTCTATCAGGCATTCTTACATGATACCTTAACAGATCAACTGAGCCAGAAACTATCTCCACTTCTAAAATCCTTATAACACTTCTCCATATTGCCTTGTGTTATATTTGCATTCATATGTTCTCTCTTCTGCTAGATTATATCTACTCTCTAGTAGAGTACTTTTGAATGAATTGAGAAGCAGTCCATCAAAGTTTTGTTTTAGCTATTGCTTGAAATGTGTAAATCAACTAGAGCTTGGGAATTTGTCCTGTATGATAGTTGTTGTTTAACACTTTTAGATTTATTTAGTTCAAACATTTCATTAACTCCCAACATCATTTTAGAGCTAAAAATAATTCTGATACCAAAATTGTACATAGTTGGCGCTTATAACAAATCCTAAGGCCAATTTTACTTGTAAACAAAATAGGAAAAATAAAAAATCAAAATTAGCAAAAAAAAAAAGAAAAAGAAAACAAACAAAAACAAATTGAAAACAGATGGAGCTTAAAAGAAAATATAAAATACTGGATAGTTAGATTTATCCATAAGCATAAATTAACATTAGCAAATCTATTAATGAATATTGTCATATTAACAATTGAAAAAGAAAATCATTATTATCTGATATTTGTTAAAAATTATTTGATTATTTGAAAATTCCACACACATTAATGATTTGAGAAAAGGAAAGTCTCTAACAAACTAGGAGTAGAAGAACGTTTCCACATTAGATAAAGAATATTTCCCAGAAATCTACAGCAAATCATTTAAAATTACAGATATGCCACTTAATGCCAAATAAAGTATAAATGTTGGAAAGTAAGACAAATCTGTTGATATTTTCATAAATATGATTTTCTACCTAGAATATGCAAGTAAATCAATTGATAAATTATTAGAAATAATAATAAAATCCAGTAAGGTGGCCCAATAAAAAATCAACTTACAGAAATTAATAGTTTCCTATACTCCATCAGTAATGGATTAGAAAATGTCAAAGGGAATTCCCTGGCAGTCCAATGGTTAGGACTCTCTGCTTCCACCGCAGGGGGCACCTGTTCAATCCCTGGTGGGGGGACTAAGGTCCCGAAAGACATGTGGCGGCCAAAAAAATGTCATAAATGAAAAGACATACTGACAATAGCAAGAAGAACCATAAAACATCCAGAAACACCCATGACCTCCCACTTGCCAAATTCAGTGTTCAGCCTTCTGTCCTCTTCATCTTATTTGGTCTATCAGCAATACTTGATAGAGCTGATCACTCCTTTCTTTCAGACATTTTCATCACTTAACATTCAGGATACAAGTTTCTTCATTTTGCCACAACCTCATTGGCCACAATTATGTAAATATAATACTGTTGATACATATGTTGTAATACTTTATTACTATGAATTTTGCCACTTGCAATGTTTCCATGAATCCCCCAGGTGGCAGACAATTTTCACTTGATTAAACATACTTGGTGGGAATTCCGGGCTTCCACTGCAAGGGTCACAGTTTCCATCCCTGGTCCCCTGGTCGGGGAACTAAGATCCTACATGCCACGAGGTCCGGCCAAAACAAACAAACAAACATACTTGGTAAGAGCATTACTTCCTTATTACGAATCAGTTAAAAATACTAATCAGAATTCTAGAGTATAGTCCAAGCATACCTACCAGATGATTAAGGAACTAATTTCTTATAACTTACATAAGAATTTTACTAGAAACATCAATGGCAACTGTTAAATTGCTGAGAGATCATTGTAATTAGGCACTCTGATAAATATATATTCCAACTGATCCATCATCTTAAATACTTACAAATGTATCTGCTGGCTATGAAAGCTAATACTGGTCCTTTGTTTGGGATCTGAAAAACTCAAGCATCACTGATAATAAAGCAAAAGCTCTGTTAACCAGCTGATTAGATTATTAAAAATTCCTTGGAGATTTCTACAGTTATTTCTAATTTTAAACTCATATCTGTTAAAGTTGGTCATAAAAGGCTGGGCATATGTTATACTTGATATAATATACCCACCTGCTACAAATAATTAATCATACCCCACTTCCTCACCCTCAAAGCTATAC
Source organism: Tursiops truncatus (assembly GCF_011762595.2). NCBI lineage: Eukaryota > Metazoa > Chordata > Mammalia > Artiodactyla > Delphinidae > Tursiops > Tursiops truncatus. Next base: position 83,223,888 of record NC_047041.1, read on the forward strand.
TTTCTTAATGTTTCAGTCTGCTTTTTATATTTTGATCTATTTTACAAAAAGTTTAACAGGCACATGATTACAGCTATGTAGAGGGATGGGCAAATATTTTAAAAGCTTGTGTGGGAAGGACACAAATATATCTGGAATTTTATTTTTTAAAGTACTTGTAACACTTGCAAGTAATGAATTCTTCATGTGCATGATAAAACTGACTGGAATGACTATTGACTCATCTTGAATTAGAATGTTAATTAATCTCATCTTTTACACACTTCCTAGATTTAATCTGACTCTGCTGCTTGAGTTTAAAATGATTTCAAAGGTAAAAAAGCTGGAGATAATCAGTTTAAAAAAACATATAGGTATTGTTAAATGATACTTATTGTTCTAAATATTTTTAAAACGTTCTTAAATTAGTCAAAGCACTAGAAAACAATATTGGCAAAAACTGAGGGTGGGGGAAGTCATTATAATCTTACCACTTTTAAAAACAGGTTTTGTTTCACATCATCCCTTTTTGTATTCAATCATATGCATACATTTCTTCCCTTGCCATAAATGTTGGGTATACTGTGCAATTTTGATTTCTGTGGTGGGCTACTTTTTGTTTTTAAGAAAGTGGGGCCTGTACTAAGTGATACGACACAGACTTTCTACTGTCTCCTATTGCCTCTTCTTTTTTTTTAATTGGAGTATAGTTGATTTACCTATTGCCTCTTAAAAAAAAGAAGCTAAACCTAAATGCTTTTGTCAGGAATGGGCACCTGAATCAGAATCTACCCAATAGATAGACTCCACACTGATGAATTAAACAATACAACCACACGTACCCTACTTGAAAGTTTGAAGCTGAGAGAAGAGGGACACCAGAAGAAAGAGAGAGAAAGACCATGTGGACACTGGTGTGACCAGTCCTAGAACTGTCTGTTATGAAATGGCTTAACAATCTTAAACCATCCATGTCCTTACAGTTAACCTCCTTTGTCCTTAAGACTGAATGAACTTCTGCTCTTGGCCTTCTAAAGTGTGATACAACCACATGCTGATAAATTATCAATTTTTGTCCTCTTTCCCCTTCTTTTTCTGTTCCCTCACCTTTTATGTGAGCTTGTTTACCAAATGATTCATCTGAAATAGAAATAATTTTAAAGAACAGATTTTACCATCTCCGAAAACAACTTGATGTGTAAAAATAATGAGTATTTTAGAACTTTGCTTCCACAGTTTCATTATCCTTTAACCTGGAAATTGTATAAAAGATGTATTCATTTTCTAGGAGAAAAATCTACCATATCCATAAATTTACGTTATCTAAAATGCCGTGTCTATTTTGAGGACATGAATTTGGCCCACAAAAGACTCTCAGCAAAGTATGTATGGTTCATAATCTTCGGTGTAATAATACTCTGCACAATAGTACAATACTACCACTCTACTCTGTGTGGTGATTTTTCATCCAAGGACTCTTCTAAATTCCTTTCATGAGGCAACAAATACTTAGACTCTATTATGGTCATTTCATTGTTTACTGGTAGTAGTACACAGAAGGATGGAATGTGCTATCCCTGGCACAAAGGGTTCTGCTGGAAGTTTAGAGAGAATAAAATGTCTTCATCCTTCAGTGACTACAGAGAAAACACTTGTGGAGAAGAGAGAAAGCAAAGTTCCAAGAAGTATGTATTTATTATCTCTGTGCTGGTTAGTTGGAACTTGTTGTCAATGAGGTCATAGTTTTGATCCCAATGTGGCCCATTTAGCCTTGCTAGCTTCCTTAATCAGAGCATGCACCCCTAACTCCAGCCAAGTGCTTGACAAATGTCTCTCTCTCTTTTTTTAAATTTATTTATTTATTTTATTTTATTTATTTTTGGCTGCGTTGGGTCTTTGTTGCTCATGCGGGCTTTTTCTCCAGTTGCGGTGAGTGGGAGCTACTCTTCCTTGCGGTGTGCGAGCTTCTCGTTGCGGTGGCTTCTCTTGTTGCAGAGCACAGGCTCTAGGCGTCTGGGCTTCAGGAGTTGTGGCTCGCAGGCTCTAGAGCGCAGGCTCAGTAGTTGTGGCTCACGGGCTTAGTTGCTCCGTGGCATGTGGGATCTTCCCAGGCCAGGGCTCGAACCCATGTCCCCCGCTTTGGCAGGTGGATTCTTAACCACTGCACCACCAGGGAAGTCCCCAAATGTCTCTTTTTGATCCAAATTGTGCCTGAAAAGAGAATAACATAATTTGTGTAAATCCACCAGTATAGCTGGAAAAGAATAATTTAAAATGCTTTTCCAATCGACTGGAATAATAAAATTATCATTTTCATCTAGACACTAGTTAGTAGTCATTTAGAAAGGTACTTCCTATATATACAGACAATTCCTAAATGATTCTAAATGAACAATTAATTGATCCATCTAATGGAGATGGGGTTTCCTAAATGTGTTTCATTGTGTACCAATCAATGTACAGATAGAGCCTTATTTATTATCTTAAAAATTTTATAACTGGAAGTTTGTACCTTTTGACCATCTTCACCTATTTCACATCCCCTCACCTCTGGAAAATGCCAGTCTGTTCCATGAGTTCTTTTGTTTTTGTTTTTGTTTTTTTTAGATTCCACATGTAAGTGATGAGATCATATGGTATTTGTCTCTCTCTGTCTGACTTACTTCATTTAGCATAATGCCCTGGAAGTCCATCCATGTTGTCACAATGGCAGAATTTCCTTCTTTTTTTATGGCTGATTAATATTTCTCAATATGCCACATCTTCTTCATCCATTCATCCATTGATGGACACTTGGGTTGTTTCCATGTCTTGGCTACTGTAAATAATGCTGCATTGAACATGGGGGTGCTGATATCTTTTTGAGTTAGTGTTTTTGTTTCCTTCAAATAAATATCCACTTTGAATAAAAAGTTAAATTGCTGGATCATTTGGTAGTTCTTTGAAAAAGTTTTTAGGAACTTCGATACTATTTTTCATGGTGGCTGCACCAATCTACATTCCTACCAACAGTACACAGAGATTCTTTTGCTCCATATCCTTGCCAACGCTTGTTGTCTCTTGTCTTTTGATAATAGCCATTCTAACAGGTGTGAGATGGTATCTCATTGTGGTTTTGATTTGCATTTCCTCGATGATTCGTTATGTTGACCACCTTTTCATGTATCTGTTGGCCATCTGTATGTCTTCTTCGGAAAAATGTATTTCATTCTGATCTTCTGCCTATTTTTTAATCTGATTGTTTTTTTGCTTCTGAGTTGTATGAGTTCTTTATATATTTTGGATATTAACCCCTTATCAAATATATAATTTTTGAATATTTTTTTCTGTTCTGTAGATTGCCTTTTCATTTTGTTGGTGGTTTCCTTTGCTATGCAGAAGCTTTTTAGTTTGATGTAGTTCCATTTGTTTATTTTTGCTTTGGTTGCCAGTAGAGTCTTATTAAAATGAAGGAAGCAAAAGGCTTTAAAAGATTAGAAATCTGAGCACTCTAGTTTTACATCAAAATCATTTGTTTGAACCACACCAAATCAAATGGTAGCAGAGGAAAGAATAATGATGAATTTTACTCCTTTGGCTACCGTGGTCACATAATTATTGGTAAAATAATTTGGTACCATCTGTGTATCAAAAAGCATATGACATATCCCTTTCACTTATCTTTGAACTACAGCTATGTGAAAATTGATTGATGATGATTGCTATAGTACTATTCAACAGTAAGGCAAAGGCAAAATGTGGGGTTTTTCAGTAAAATACTTAATCATGCAGTGAATTTTCTCCTAAAGCGAAATTCTAAATAAAAAAAGTCCACTATGGGGGCCAAACTAAAAATTACATAATTTAAAAAATTGACATATAGTTGATTTACAGTATTGTGTTATTTCAGGTGTACAACATAATGATTCCTTTTTTCTTGTAGATTATATTCTATTATAGGTTATTACAAGACATTGGGTATAATTCCCTATGCTCTACAGTATATTTTTGTTGCTTACCTATTTTATGTATAGTAGTTTGTATCTGTTAATCCCATACTCCTAATTTGTCCCTCCTCACCTCCCTCTCCCCTTTGTAGCCATGAGTTTGTTTTCTATGTCTGTGAGTCTGTTTCTGTTTTGTATATAGATTCATTTGTATTATTGTTTAGAATCCACATGTAAGTTATATCATATAGTATTTTTCTTTCTCTGACTTATTTCACTAAGCACAATATTCTCTAGGTCCATCCATGTGCTACAAATGGCAATATTTCATTCTCTTCTATGGCTGAGTAATATTTTATATATATATACCACAACATATGTATACCACATCTTCTTAAACCAATTGTCTGTTCATGGGCACTTGGGTTGCTTCTATGTCTTGCCTATCATAAATAGTGCTGGTATGAACGCTATTTATTTGGGTGCATGTAACTTTTTGAATTAGAGTTTTTGTTTTTTCTGGATATATACCCAGGAGTGGAATTGCTGGATCATTTGGTATTCTATTTTTATTTTTTTAAGGAAACTCCATACTATTTTTCATAGTGGCTGCACCAATTTACATTCCCACCAGCAGTGTACAGGGGTTCCCTTTTCTCCACATCCTCTCCAGCATTTGTTGTTTGTAGACTTTTTGATGATGGCCATTCTGACCAGTGTGAGGTGATACCTGACTGCGGTTTTGATTTGCAAAAAATGCACAATTTTCATAAGTGACAAAAACCAATCAAACCTAACCAGCTCTAGCAGAAGTTTCTCATTTTTGGATCAAATTTTTGTATAAGTGCATAATGAAATACAGGAAGCTAGGTATAATGTGTCACTCTATGAGTCTCACCTATAAAATAATTTTCCTTGACATTTCTGGAATCTAAGTCTTGTGATGGGTGAAAATTTGGGGGACAGTTTCTTCTGTCTTCTTACTTCTGCTTGCATCAGGGACAATTACTATGGCTCTTTTTAGAAAGAGAAATACTTGTTTCTTCCTCTTGTATCATGGAAGTTCCATATGCCCAATCTTCTACATGTCTGAAGATATCAGAATCCTTTAAAAGTCTCATATTTAAATATTTAATCCACAAACTTTTATGGAGGTCCTATTCTATGCTTTGAATCTACAGCATACTGTAATTCAAAGATAAGTAGGATACAGATTTTGCCTTCCAGAAACTCAGTATGGATTAAAATGTACAACTACTAAATTACCTTAAAAAGTATAAATAAATTCTAGACTTCAATAAAGGTATTTAAACGTTAGAATGCAACTATGAAAATGATGGCAGGAAGGTCACTGACTATGTTAGACTTATTAAATATGAAGCTGTCGTTATCCCCCAATTGATCTATAGTTTCAAAACAATTACAGTCAAAATATAAGCAGGTTTTTTTGAGACCCATACAAGTACAAACAGCTGACTTTTGACCAAGTGTCCAGGTAATCCAACGGAGAAAGTATAGCTTTTTCAGCACATGGTATTAGAACAATTGGACATCCATGTGCAAAAACCTGTCTCAACTTATACCTCATACCTTATATAAAATTAATTCAAAATGGATGACAGACCTAAGTAAAACTATATAACTTTTAGGAAGAAACAAAGGAGAAAAACTTGCTTTTACCTTGGATTAAGCAAAGAGTTTTCCAGATATGATGCCAAAAGCGTATTTAATCCATAAAAGAAAATACTGATAAATTGGACTTTTTCAAAATTAAAAAGGTTTTGTTCTTTGGAAGACATCATTAAGAGAATAAAAAGACAAGCTGCAGACTTTGGTAAAATGTTTACAAAGCACATATCTGACAAAAGAGTTGTATCCAGATACAAAGAACTCTTGAAACCTAATACGGAAACAACACGACTAAAAAATGAGCAAAACATTTGAACAGCCACTTGATGAAAAAATAAAAGCAGAAGGCAAATAAGCACATGGTAAGATGCTCAATTTCATTAGTCATTAAGGAAAGGCAAATTGAAACTGATAGGTTATGACTACAAACCTATTAGTAGTGGATGGCAAGACAACAACACCTGACAATACCAGGTGCTGATGAGGATGCAAAGCAGCTGCAACGCTTATACGTTGCTTGTGGAAATGCAAAATTGTGCAGACAGTTTTTAAAAGTTTGGCAGTCTCTAATAATGTCAAATGTATACTTACTGTGTGACCCCAAAATTCCACTCCTAAGTATCAATATTTACCCCAAGACAAATAAAAATTGTCTTCACACAAAACAATATACAAATGTTTATGGCAACTTTATTCATAATCTCTAAAGACTGGGAATAAACCAAATGTCCATGAACTGGTATTGAATTAATGAACTGGTATTGAATTAATGAACTATGGCACATCTATGTAAAGAAATACTGTTCGGGGCTTCCCTGGTGGCACAGTGGTTGAGAGTCCGCCTGCCGATGCAGGGGACGCGGGTTCGTGTCTTGGTCCGGGGGGATCCCACATGCCGCGGAGCGGCTGGGCCCGTGAGCCATGGCCGCTGGGCCTGCGCGTCCGGAGCCTGTGCTCCGCGGCGGGAGGGGCCACAGCTGTGAGAGGCCCGTACCGCAAAAAAAAAAAAAAAAAAAGAAATACTGTTCAACAATTTTGAGGAACATCTATTGATATGATAAACAAAATAGTATGGATGAATCCCAAATGCGTTACGTTTAGTGAAAGAAGCCAGATTCAAAAGACTACATATTGACTGATTCCATTTATACGATATTCTGGAAAAGGAAAAACTATAGGGATAGAGATGGAGACCAAATCAGCCGTTAATTTCACCAGGCAATAATGACAATTCTAAACTTGTATGATCTTCCTTCTTTGTTTCTTATCTCCCAAATTTAGAATGCTCCAGGACTCAGTTCTTAGAACTTTCCTAACACAATCTTTTCCTTGATGGTCACAATTAGGTTCCAGGGATTCACATACCAGCTATATGCTAACTCCCAATTTTATTTCTTCAGCCAATACTTCTATTCTGCACTCCAGACTTCTTAAACCAATTGCCTATGTGATATTTCCACATGGGAATCTAATGGTACCTCAAATTTATGTCCAAAACCAAGCTTCTGATCTTACTTGCCAAACCTGCTCTTCTCCTAGGCTTTACCATCTCCGAAAATGGCAACTACATCTTTCTATTTGCTTAGGCCAAAAGCAATGCAGTCATCGTGCATCCTAGCAGACTAATTTGACTCTGCTTTCTATTCATCACTCCTACAGGCTACACATGACTCTGGAACTCATGTTCAAGGAAAGTAAAAGGAACAATGTCTACTTGGAGAAATGGTTGATTTCAAGCTGGGGCAAGGAAAGACAAAGTAAGTTTGGAATATCTCATTGTATCAGAAAGTAAGGAAGTTCTGAAAAACTGATGGGGACACAGGAGTCAAATTGAGGGGGGTCCCACTGGTCAAATAGTGGTCAAGTTCAGCATCAAAATAAATAATGGTAGGAATTGACTAACAAAAAAGAACCTATCAGTCCATGTTATTACAGAACAAAAAATCACCATTTTATAACCCCCATAGTAATAATTGATTCATATAAGAATCATCAAAATATATTAAAACTATTACGTAAAAGACTGTTGGGGAACAGAATATTCATAGTCTCAAAGTATCACTCTACAGAATACTTCCTAATTACAAAGGGAAAAGATATCTTTATACTGGAGAAATTTGGGAGGAACTTAGTGAAATGAACAAAGTTAACACCAAGAATGAAGCAAACTAACATTAAGACCCCCCTCAGGTTTGATCATTCTCTAGAAGGACTCACAGAGCTCAAAAAAGCTGTGATTCTTGCAGTTATGGTTTATGATAGCAAAAGGATAGAGATTAAAATCAGCAGAGTGAAAAGGAGCATGGAGCCAAATCTAGGAGGAACCAGGAGTAAGGCTTCTGGTTGTCCTCTCTCAGTCACACGGACAGCGCTTAATTCTCTCAGCAACCATGTGGGACAATATGTGTGAAGCGTCGCCAACCAAAGAAGCTGACCCAAGCCTCGGTGTCCAAGGTTTTACTGGGAGTCAGTCACACAGGCACACAGCATATAAAAACAGGTACTCACCATAAATCAAATTGTTAGCATAAATTATCTGATCACAATGATATGGATTGCCCAAGGTCAAAGGCATTCAAAAAACACTCTTTCCAGGCAGGATATTCCAAGGGCTCAGAGGTTATCTCCCAGGAGCCGGTCAGGGTCCAATCCTTTCTTTGGAAGGTGCAGAGTTTGAGCAATCAAGCCTGCTGAGTTAACTCTTTATGGCATACCACCTGATAGGAAAAGGGCACAAATCAACAATGTGGTATCCCGCTAAGTTTTTAACCTAGACCTAGTCATGAGGATATCCACTGATTGACATTTGGCAGAACAACTGTTCTGACTTTTTTAAAATGTCAATGTTTTGAAAGACAAAAAACAAACAAAAAAGATGGGAACTATTCTAGATTAAAGGAGACCAGAGAGACATCACAACTAAACACAATATGTGATCGTTCACTGGATGTCCTTGATCAAAACAAGAGAAAATGAAACAAAACAAACAAGCAAAAAACAGGTATAAAAGACATTATTGGGACAATTGCAGACATTTGAATACACACTGTTTAGTAGATAGTAATATGGTATCCATGTTAAATTTCACGAATGTGACAAAGATTCTGCTTTGACCTAACTTGTGTCAGGTTCCTCTGAGTTCTCTTTCTGACTATGCCCCTGACCTTGGGTTCTGTCTTTGGCCCATTTAGTACAGTTTTAGCAAGAATCCTGCTGGGTCAGTTTTTGGAAAATTTCCCATGCTTGGTATCTGACCACTCCTGACATCTGATCAAGTTCCTCATCGCTCATCTTCTATATCTTATCACCCTAGCCTCCCTTCAGCAAGAATCTTGTCAAATGGGTTAGCCAGAATCTCCCTACACTTGATGTTTCCTCTTAGTAATTTTCTATCCACAGACCTTCACCCTGCTCCTTCCTTATAAATTCCCACTTGCCTTTGTTAGTTGAGCTCAGTCTCTCCTCCACACTACAAAACCCCATTGTGGTAGTTCTCTCTGAATAAAGTCTGCTTTGCCATCTTTAACAAGTGTCATGGATAATTTTTTTTCTTTAACAAGTATAATAATTATGATTATACAGGAGGATATCCTCGTTCTTAGGAGATAGTCTGAAATATTTAGGAGTAAGTTGTCATGATGTATGCCACTAACTTGTAAATAGCTTAGTGAAATGATTATAATTATATATGTATATGTGTGCACATACATACATGTACATATATGTATGCATGTTAATATATATGTGTATATGTGTGGGGGAAAGACACAGCAAGAGAAAGAAAAAAGTATATGTGACAAAATGTTGACAAATCTAGGATGAGTATTCAATTTATACTTCTTACAAGTCTTCTGGTTTTTAAATTTTACAAAATAAAAAGTTGGAAAAAATAATTCTATAAACCTTGGGGGTAGGAAGGAAAAAGTGTTAGGGAAAGAATTTTGCCAGGAAGGTAGCTGTAGCTTTTGGGTTTCTCCCCTTGATATTTATTTATTTATTTTATTATGGTGAAAAATATGTAACATTAACCATCCTAACCACTTTTAAGTATACAGTTCAATAGTGTTAAGTATATTCGCTAAGATTTCTTCTAGGATTCTTTCATCTTGTAAAACTGAAACTTTACATCCATTAAACAAACACTACTTTCCCCCTTCCCTTTTCCCCAGCCCTTGCCAACCACCTTTCTACTTTCTGTTTCTATGATTTTAGATACCTCATATAAGTGGAATCATACAGTATTTCTGTGACTGGCTTGTTTCACTTAGCATATTGTCCTTGAGGTTCATCCATGTTGTTGCATATTGTCAGATTGCCTTCTTTTTTTTTTTTTTTTTTTTTTGCGGTACGTGGGCCTCTCACTGTTGTGGCCCCTCCCGTCGCGGAGCACAGGCTCCAGACGCGCAGGCTCAGCAGCCATGGCTCACGGACCCAGCCGCTCCACGGCATGTGGAATCTTCCCGGACCGGGGCACGAACCCGTGTCCCCTGCATCGGCAAGCAGACTCTCAATCACTGCGCCACCAGGGAAGCCCTGACTGCCTTCTTTTTAAAGGTTGGATAATATTCCATTGTATGTATATACTACATTTTTTTAATGCATCCATCCATTGATGGACATTTGGGTTATTTCCACCTCTTGACTACTGTGAATAATCCCACAATGAACATAGGTGTACAAATATCACTTACAGATCCTGCTTTCAATTCTTTTGCATATATACCCAGAAGTAGGAGTGCTAGATTATGTGGTAATTCTATTTTTAATTTTTTGAGAAACCTCCATAGTTTTCTATAATGGCTACACCATTTTACATCCTCACCAACAGTACACAAGGGTTCCAATTCCTCCACATCCTCACCAGTACTTGTTATTTTTTTTCTTTTCATAGCAGTTATCCTAAAAGGTGTGATGTGATACTTCATTTTGGTGTTGATTTGCATGTATCTTATGATCAGAAATAAGTATTGTTTAATATGTTTGTTGGCCACTTGTATATTTTCTTTGGAGAAATGTCTTTTCAAGTCCTTTGCCCATTTTTTAATTGTTTTTGTTGTCATTGAGTTGTAAGAGTTCTTTATATATTCTGGATATTAACCTTTTATTAGATATGTGATTTGCAAATATTTTCTCCCTTTTCTATAGGTTGATTTTTCACTCTGTTGATTGTTTCCTTTGAGGCACAGAAGTTTTGAATTTTGACATAGTTTCATTTGTCTATTTTTGCTTTTGTTACCTATGTTTTTTGATGTCATATCCAAGAAATAATTGTCAAATCCAATGTCCTGAAGCTTTTTCCCTTTGTTTTCTTCTAGGAGTTTTACAGTGTTAGGTCTTACAGTTAGGTCTTTAATCCATTTTGAGTTAATTTTTGTATATAGTGTAAAATAAGGGTCCAACTTCATTATTTTGCATTGCATATTCAGTTAGCTATTGGTTTTTAAACTTCTTTTTACTGCATGACTGACTGAGGGCATTATAGTGGTCTTTTCTTTTTTGGTGTTTCACTTTAACTTGATAGGAAAAGTTATCTCAGTTTGATTACATAAAAGCTATGCATGAATTTTCTCTGTAGATATATTTGAATACATAAGCGACAAGTACATTCTTATACATTTTATAAATGTGTAAAAGGAAAAAAATCTGAGGAATTCTAATGGTGCTTAGCAAGCAGTAATATAGAAAAGTCAGTTGGATAGAAAGAGCAATAACAACAGGAAGAAAGTAATGTATTAGTTAATTTTCTTTGCAAAACTTACACTGTAATAAGAGGGATCTTGCTTAGAAAAGCAACACTGAAAACAAACTCATATGCACACATTGTGCTAAGTGTCTCTGGAAAAAAACAGAGGAATGTCTTAGGTAATATGGTAGTGGAAGATGGGACAAAACAAGAGGCATTTGGATTAATTGAATTAGTGTCCTGTTGAATTTAAGAATACAGAGTCCTACACATGCACACACATAGGTCAGTAGTAGATTTAGGGGAGCACTATTAGACTGCACCTGTTGGAGTCCTCAGTGAATCCAGTCCTTGTCTAAGGCTTCCAGTTGGAGCTGGCAGTTGTTGTAGGGATTAAATTATTTAAAGCCTTCAGCTGGCTAGTGTAGGCAAGCAGTGGCTTAGAAAACACTTAATCTATTTTTTAAAATCTGTTCCTAAGTTTGTTTTGCTTAGGCTGTAAGACTATGTGTACCACCCACCTGCCACATTCTAGAAACCTTTTGTCAGGGAGGGGAAATTTATTCAAGAAGAAGAGATTTCAAGGGGAGATCTCTATTTTAATACAATATACTTATTTGTAGAATAATTTATTTGTAATAAATATTTTGCTAAGCAACTAAAAAGGTATTGTTTAAGTTTATTTTCAAATTGTTATTACCAATTTACTTACTTATTTCAACAGCTATCTTTTAAAGTTTTATTTTTAATTATAGTTAGAGAGGCTTTTGGTAACAAACAATATATGGACCTTTCCAACAGGGACGTTTTAAAAAGGGAGCTCTATGTATACTGAGTAATTTGGTAGCCCATTTCAATATACTTAACTTCTTTTTAGAAAACTAGTATTACTTAATAAGCCATACTCTGCCTTGAAGTGACCTAACAAGGAGTTTGGATAAAACCTTCTGGATAACTCTAAAGCAGAGGATAATGGCAAATCTACTTATTTGTAATTAACTGTTACTTAGAGGTCCAGTGTATTTTTTTCACCTGCAAATATTTTCTTTCCTACTAGAAATTTTTAGTCTATGTCTCTATTATTTGAATTTATTAGATGCATGATAGGTTTAATTAATATATTTCCAAAATAAATAACTATGTTTTTGACATCATTCACTGCCTAAAATTCTTTCTTGGCTATTTCTAAAATAAAACTGTTATTTTTCCAAATTGTGGGATATGAAATAAAATAACTATGGTGGGCATATACTCTTATTTTCCTAAAATTTGTATGTAGAGTTTTTGAAACACAAATTGAAACAAAACCCTATGAAATAGGAATAAAGTGTTGAGTGTAAAAGTCTAAACTTTTAAATTTACAGGTCTCAAGATCCCTTATTTGTAAAGCTAACAAATTTCATCACCTTTCTTTCCCTCCTTAAGACTTTTCATTACTTTATTTTTAGAAGCTTATTTTGGGCATGATAAGATGAAGACAAAAATTTTAGCTATGTAGCAGAGGAAGAAAATCAATTTAAGACAAACTGTCTCTTAAATAGAAAAAATAATGGTTGAGCTATTATAGTGCAGTTTGTTACTTGACTGCAAGTATACCCCCGCAAAAAAGCGTAATATGATTTCACGCTAAATGGTGGCAGCCTCTGGAGAATCAACTTGGGCAAATCAAACCAAATGACCTAAGTATTTACACCAGCAACGTTATCATGACGTTTCTTTAACTAGTTTTATTCAATCAGGCAGAATTTCATAGATTCTCCAGTTTGGTTGCTTTAAAATGTTATTGTTGGGCATTATCCCAGGACTCCATGGGCAAGACTGTTAAGTGTCAGCTCTATTCCCACTTCTAGGCCATCCCCCTCAGAGTCTCTTTCTTGCTCTCAGCAGGGTCCCTAGGGATTCAGCACTCATTCCTCTACTACTCACAGCTGTCATCACCTGCTCTATTTCCTGGGGTTCCTCCCCCACCCCATCCCACCTAAGACTGACTGTGGTCTGACCCAGTTTCTTTAGCTTCCCCCCTTCCTTTCTGTCTCTGAAAATAAGTGTGAAGCCTGTTTACACACTAAGGACACAGAGTACTGGGACGGAACCTACAATCCAGCTGTCCTTGCCTTTGTCATAAACACATCCTTTGTAGGAGAAGCATCAACTCTGACATGCCTGACTTCCCCTTAGAATCCATAAAGAATAAAACCGGTGTGTTTATTTAACTTCTCTTTAAGCTACTTCCCTTTTCAGCTAGTACCACTTTCCCTAGAGTGGCTGCTTACTGCATTCGCAATGATTGTTGACATGAAATAAACAACAAAATCCTGAGCTGCTGTCAAATGGTGTCAAAGTAAGCAAGCACTCTTCACTTTGCTACCCTGACCAGCTACACCCCTGCACAACATGTACAGTCAGCAGCCTGGCCTCTGTAGGCATCTGAGTTTTCCCTTCCTGCCTTAGATCTCTCTCAACTGAATGCTTACCAAGAACAGCCCAAAAAAAAAAAAAAAAATTAGCCAATCATGTAAATTTCTACTGTTTACTATTAAAAGAGTACTATCTGGAGTTCAGAAGTAGTGTATTGGAGCCTTGATTTCCCATAGATGGGAAAACAGGACCCTCTGCACATGGGTTTAGCTCTTTAACTCTTTGACTCTTCTTACCACACCCACACCAGAGGCCACTGGTAACAATCTGTGGCCAGTACCTAAACTCTCAGCCAGGTAAGGATTCGAGATCTCTTTCCTTTAGTCTGCTTGGAACCATCTCACATACTAGCTCTCCTCCAGTCCCAGGCTGACTGTATTCTGGCTTCCTCTTATTTTTCCTCATTTGGATTTAACCGTTAGGTTTTAGTATTTTTTTTTTCCCTTGGAACTGACCTGGTAATGCCATAGAATACTGCCTCTGGCAATTTCCTTTGACCCAGCAGGGAAATTAGATTAAATCCTTTTAAGAGCAGAGGCCATGATGTATCTCTCTTACCCATAGGGACAGTATAGTGTGCACTCATTATCAAATTTTGTTGTTAATGATGATGGGGTTGAAGATTATGGCTTTGAGTGCTAGTTCTGCTTTAAGAAAGCACACCATAAGTCTTCATCTTTGCAGTGATATGATAGATTTATAGTCAGCCTAAAGGGGGACAACAAGGGGGAGTGACTACAATCATGAACTCTGGAGCCAGGCTTCCTGCATTCAAATCCTTGTCACTTTCTAGGTATGTGACCTTGACCAAATTACTTAGCTTCTCTAGGCCTCGATTTCCTTATCTGTAAACTGGGTATAATGACAATACTTACTTCCTAGGGTTGTTATGAGGATTAAATTAGTTAACATCAGTGATGAACTTAGAACAGTGTCCTGAATTTAGAACATAATAAGCACAAACTGTTTAAGCAAAAAGTAATTTTAATTAATTAATTTATTTTTGGCTGCGTTGGGTCTTCGTTGCTGCACGTGGACTTTCTCTAGTGGCAGAGAGCGGGGGCTACTCTTCATTGCATTGTGTGGGCTTCTCATTGCAGTGGCTTCTCTTGCGGAGCACGGGCTCTAGGTGCGCGGGCTTCAGCAGGTGTGGCGCACGGGCTTAGTTGCTCTGTGGCCTGTGGGATCTTCCCAGACCGGGGTTCGAACCTGTGTCCGCTGCATTGGCAGGTGGATTCTTAACCACTGAGCCACTAGGGAAGTCCAAAAAATAATTTTTAAAATAAACAACTGATCTACTTCTACCATCCTAGGTCGTATTAAAATACTATAATTTGGAACAGGTGGAAAATGTTTTTTTTTTTTGCGTGTGGCTCAACCAGGTTCCAGAATGAATTTAATTTAATTATAATTGCTTTGCTTATTATTGAACGCTTTCAGTTTCAGCTTCCAGTCACTAATGACAGTCATACAGTGGATAATTAGGTGTGATGTGGATTATTCTAAAGCTTAGCAATGAGGGTTTTTTTTTTTAAACAAAGTTCCTGTAAAAACAGAAATATCAGAACTTCCCTGGTGGTGCAGTGGTTAGGAGTCCGCCTGCCGATGCTGGGGACATAGGTTCGAGCCCTGGTCCAGGAAGATTCCACATGACGCGGAGCGGCTGGGCCCGTGAGCCACAACTACTGAAGCCCGCACGCCTAGAGCCCATGCTCCGCAACGGGAGAGGTCACCACAGTGAGAAGCCTGCGCACTTCAGTGGGGAGTGGCCCCTGCTCGCCACAGCTAGGGAAGACCCGAGCGCAGCAACGAAGACCCAATGCAGCCAAAAATAAAATAAATAAATTTATATTAAAAAAACCCCCAAAACCCAGAAATATCTTTCACATAAAATAGATGCTTAGAAAGTGTGTTTATTTAAGTATGGTAGAAGCATTTGTGTTTGTTTTAAATTTTTTTCTACATTTTTCTTTACAGATAAAGAATTACCAATATATTGACAACACCCTAAAAAGGAACAATTAAAATAAATCATTATACATCCTTAAAATGGTCTACTATGCAGCTGTTTAAAAGAATGCAGTAAATTTATATATATTAATAGGGAACAGCCACCCAGCTACATAAAAAAAGAAAGCATAGAACAGTATGTATGGTATGCGCACATATGCTTTTGTAAAAATCCTATTAAATGGGTCACGCTCAAAATAAGGTATAAGTAAACAGCAACTTTACTTCTTCCCTTCAGTATCTCTTTAAACCTTGGAGGAAATCTTGTGCAAGATCATAATTGTTTTGGTCACTCAGAAAAAAAAAGTCTCTTGAAGCTTTTATTTCCAATAATGGTTTCATTTCTGTAACTCAATTGGTCAGTCCAGTGAAATAACTGAAACTCCAAACCCCTCTGTAAATTAGAACTTATCCTTCCTCCAGCTCAGCTTGGCCATAAGCCTGAGGAGTGGGCAGGCTGGGAGGCTTCCTAACTTCTCAGCCTTGGGCCGCTACTGCCTCTTGCCTGCTTCTCTAAGCTGCTTTGACCCCTTAGGGTTAAAAGAATAGGGAGAAGCAAAGGATGGAAAAGGTCATACCTGACTGATAAACAGGTAATTCTAGTTGTGGCTTTCTAGGAGTAGCAGATTCTGGCTGTGATTCTTGATCTCTTGTATTGTTTTCTCCGAGATCCCCCACCTAGGAACCTCCAATTGCAATTTCTGTGATGTGGTGGATGCTTTTCTCCGGCAGGCCACTTACACCTCTAACCCTCAGCCCTTGTATGTCTGATGTTTACTCTCTCTCTCCCTCTCCCTCTTCTGGGGTCTCGTGCCCCTCCAGGCAGCCCAACTGGGCAATGTTTTTTTTTTTTAATTTTTATTGGAGTATAGTTGATTTACAATGCTGTGTTGGTTTCTGCTGTACAGAGAAGTGAATCAGTTATACATATATCCAGTCTTTTTAAGATTCTTTTCCCATATAGGTCATTACAGAATATTGAGTAGAGTTCCCTGTGCTATACAGTAGGTCCTTATTAGTTTTCTATTTTATATTGGGCAATGTTATTTTTAAGCCAATTTCAACCTGGGTTTTGCCCATGAATCCACTTGGACCTATCATATCAATGCAGCTCACTCCCAGGGAAGCTTGGCCTCTCCATTCTCCGCTTCTTCAGGCCTAAAGCCATAACTTCTCACCTTAGATTCCCCAGGTGTGCATCAGACACCATTCCAGCATGCCCCCACCCCCCTAACTGTGAGGGATGCTATCCAGCCCAGACCTAGAAGTGGTCTCTTTGAAGGCTTCTTTTTGGTTTAATATAAGGAGAAACACCATTCTCCTGATGCCCATGGACATGAGGAATAACAAAATCCTCCCCAAAGAAAATCCCCCTCTCAGGTCACTTCCGCTTCAAGCCTTTAATACCCTCAAAATTGGCTAAGGTTTGCAAAGCTAGTTTTTGATTCTCATCTTTGTAAGTCCTGTTTGAAAGGTGGCCACTCTCCTTGGAATGTGAATGTATGTGGTAGCTACTATTTTCTCTCAACCTTTGAAGCTGTAGCTGAAACTAAGACAGAAAGTGTCTCATTATAATATCCTACTTAACTTACATATCCAGAGAATACTTCTTCAAGGGTACCCAAGAGACAGGTGCTTGCCTCCAGGAGACTGAGGGGCTGCAGGTGAGAGATATAGAGGGAGACATTTCACGGTATAGACTCTTGTACCTTTATAATTTTGTACCATGGGCATTTGTTACCTATTCCATATGTATAATAATCTTATCCTAAGATGCTTCCTCTTGTAAAGTCAGAGCAAAAACACACTAAAAAATGATGGTTGGTTTTTTTGTTTAATAAATTTATTTATTTTTGGCTGCGTTGGGTCTTCATTGCTGCACACGGGCTTTCTCTAGTTGTGGCAAGCGGAGGGCTACTCTTCGTTGTGGTGCGCCGGCTCCAGGAGCGTGGGCTTCGGTAGTTGTGGCTCACAGGCTCTAGAGAGCAGGCTCAGTAGTTGTGGTGCACGGGCTCTGTTGCTCCACAGCTCCACAGCATGTGGGACCTTCCGGGACCAGGGCTCGAACCCGTGTCCCCTTGCATTGGCAGGCACGTTGTTAACCACTGTGCCACCAGGGAAGTCCTGATGGTTGTTTTTTAAAAGCAAAATTATAACTCAAGGCACGAAGTGAAGAATTGTTGTAATTATATAGATTGCCAAACCAAGAAAGGCAATTTATCTTTAATTCTCCAAGTATCTCAGTTCTGTGTTTTGTTTTGTTTGGACTAAATTATATTGTCTCAATTCTTCACTGCTTATTTCTCCCTTCCTGGTACCACTGAAGTGATAAATTATGGTTGACTCAGTTGTACTTAAATTCTGTTTAACATTTGAGTTTGAGTTATAGAAGTGTAAAGTTGGAAGGAAACTTAAAAAGTATTATTTGACTGTTCTTTAAGTCATGAATGAAAAGCTGAGACCTCCATAGTAAGTAATCACAACAGAAACATACTTCAGTCTTTGGAGTGCAAGGAAGCCTGCCTGTTTTTTGTTGTGTGTGTGTGTGTGTGTGTTGTATTTTCTTTTTTATTTAAAGCAAATGTTGAAGATAAATGACATTTATTTACTGCATTATATAAGCAGTGATAGCGATTGTTCCTGCCTTGTGTTACCCTTAGGGTAGGACTCAGTACTTCCTTTTATATCTCAAAAGAAAATCCATTCTACAAGGCAATAGAAGGAAGGTTTTGTAAAGAAGATGGGGTTGGAGGGTTGCATGATATAACACACAGTAAAATTTAATAAAAATCTCCATTAACCAGTTCTGTTCACTCCCCAAGTTCATCTCCAGACACCAGCTACCTCCTCTCCCTTCTAAGTCTTTTTTTGAGGCAGCCTTGTCAGGTGCACCTGGTTATAATCTGCTTTATAGCCCCTGGGATCGTCCCTCCAAACTCATAAATCTCTCCTTTTTCTCCTGCAGAGCAATTCAGCTCTCTTCTCATTTCTTCACACCTAAAATCCTGTTCACCTAATAATATACTTCCATTAGAAGAAAGCAAGTAATGAACAAAATTTTAAAATCTTCTTTGTCTCAACACAAATTTTTTTTCCTTGTCACCTTGCAAGAAAGCAACAATAAGTAACACAGAATCATGTTTCTACAGTTGAGGACATTGGGTGTCACAAAACCCCAGACTATTAGAGGTTAAAAGATCCTGATTTCATAGATGAAGAAACTGATACCTAGAACAAGATCCATGAAAGACTGTTAGTTATCCTCCAAAATGTTTCTCCATCTTCCACAGTAATAGATTTATAGCTTGGTGTGGCCACATGACTAAATTCTTACCAATGGAATGGGAACAGAAGTGACTTGTGCAGCTTCTAAATCACAAAAACATCATGATATTCTAAATGTGGTCCTTGGGCTAGTAGCATCAGCATCAGAACTTGTTAGAGTAAGCCCCACCCCAGATGTACTTCATCAGAGTCTGAAGTTTAACAAGATGCCCAAGATATTCACATTTATTTTAAGGTTTGGAAGAACCACTTAGAAGATAGCAGAACTACAAGATGGAAGGAATCAGGGTCCCTGATTGTTAAGAGCTGGACCTCCCTAACAACTACCTGCTTTTCCCCGCAATTTTTTTATTGTGGTAAAATACACATAACAAAACTTACCATCTTAACTATTTTAAAGTGTACACTTCGGGGGTATTAAATACTTTCATATTGTTGTGCAACCATCACTACCACCCATCTCCGGAACTCTTTTCATTTTGCTAAACTGAAACTCTATACTTCCCATTCTCCCTTCCCCCAGCTCCTGGCAACCACCATTCTACTTTCTGCTGGATGCACCTACTTTGGAGCTATTAAGAGAGAGAGAGAGAAACAAACTTCTAACTTATTTAAGCCACTATGGTTGGGGGGTGTGCTACTCAGATTCCCCTCCTGTAAGACTGAAACACTCATTTCCTCAGCTGCTACAAGTA
Source organism: Tursiops truncatus (assembly GCF_011762595.2). Lineage (NCBI taxonomy): Eukaryota > Metazoa > Chordata > Mammalia > Artiodactyla > Delphinidae > Tursiops > Tursiops truncatus. The sequence continues at coordinate 83,243,513 of NC_047041.1, forward strand.
CTGGCAGATGACAGCCTTAGCTGAGCCTCTCTCCAGAAATTGCCCTTGACTGAAGGGAGATACCTCACCCAAAGGCTTCCCAGGGTCAGCCATTCCAGATCCAATGGATACAACTTGGAATAACCCAGAAAAATCATTCCAGCTACAAAGCTTCCTTGAGTTATTGTGTTTGCGTAACAGTTCAACTTTTCCGTCTGCCTAATTCTGCTTCTTTTACTCCCCCACGGGGTTGATCTCGTGAATACTCCCCAATAAACCCTCATTTATTATCCTTGGCCAGGGATAAGAACTATCATAATGGGGAAAACCATACCTCTAGATCTAGCAGCCAAGATAATAAATAAAAAATAATGTCGTGTTCTTGGGAGTTATGATAAAGATTGTTGGCTTCATAGGGTCACTTTTTTTAAACTTATTTTTTATTAAAAATTTTTTAAAATGTTTGGCTGCATTGGATCTTCGTTGCTGCCTGCGGGCTTTCCCTAGTTGTGGCGAGAGGGGGCTACTCTTGTTGCGCTGAGCAGGCTTCTCATTGTGATGGCTTCTCTTGTTGCGGAGCACAGCCTCTAGGCATGCAGACTTCAATAGTTGTGGCACGCAGGCTCATACTTGTGGCTCGCGGGCTCTAGAGCACAGGCTCAGTGGTTGTGGTCCATGGGCTTAGTTGCTCTGCGGCATGTGGGACCTTCCCAGACCAGGGATCAAACCCGTGTCCCCTGCATTGGCAGGTGGATTCTTAACCATTGTGCCACCAGGGAAGCCCATAGGGTCACTCTTATGAGACCTAAAGGGTGCAGAAGTGGTTGTCCCTGCAATATCTCCATTTCTAAAAACTACCAAAATGTCTTTTAAAGTGTCTGTGCCATTTTATGTTACCATCTGCAATGTTTAAGAGTTCCAGCTTATCACTTAGACTTGGTCTTGGTTTTGTTCTTGTTTTTTAGCCATTTGGTGCATAGTTGATTTTAAATTGTATTTCCTTAGTGACTAATGATGTTGAGCATCTTTTCGTATGCTTATTTTCCATTTGTATATCTTCTTTGGTAAAGTGTTTGTTCAACTCTTTGCCCATTTTTAAATTGGACTGTTTATTTTCTTATTAAGTCTTGAAAGTTCTTTGTGTATTTTGGGTACAAGTCTTTTTTTCTTTTTTTTATTGCGATACGTGGGCCTCTCACTGTTGTGGCCTCTCCCGTTGCGGAGCACAGGCTCCGGACGCACAGGCTCAGCAGCCATGGCTCACGGGCCCAGCCGCTCCGTGGCATGTGGGATCTTCCCGGACCAGGGCACAAACCTGTGTCCCCTGCATCGGCAGGCAGACTCTCAACCACTGCGCCACCAGGGAAGCCCCTGGGTACAAGTCTTTTATCAGATATGTGCTTTGCAAAATTTTCTCCAAATCTGTCGCCTGTCTTTTCATCTTTAACAGTGTCTTCAACATTTTTCCAAAGAAGATATACAGATGGCCAACAGGCACATGAAAAGATGCACAACATCACTAATCATTAGAAAATTGAAAATCAAAATCACAGCAAGATATCATTTCATACCTGTCAGAGTGGCTATCATCAAAAAGTCTACAAATAACAAGTGTTGGAACACATGAAAGGATACTCAACATCACTAATCATTAGAGAAATACAAATCAAAACTACAATGAAGTATCACCTCACACCAGTCAGAATGGCCATCATTAAAAAATCTACAAGCAATAAATGCTGGAGAGGGTGTGGAGAAAAGGGAACCCTCTTGCACTGTTGGTGGGAATGTAAATTGATACAGCCACTATGGAGAACAGTATGGAGATTCCTTAAAAAACTAAAAATAGAGTTACCATATGACCCAGCAATCCCACTACTGGGCATATACCCTGAGAAAACCATAATTCAAAAAGAGTCATGTACCACAATGTTCATTGCAGCTCTATTTACATTAGCCAGGACATGGAAGCAACCTAAGTGTCCATCGACAGATGAATGGATAAAGAAGATGTGACACATATATACAATGGAATATTACTCAGCCATAAAAAGAAATGAAATTGAGTTATTTGTAGTGAGGTGGATGGACCTAGAGTCTGTCATACAGAGTGAAGTTAAGTCCGAAAGAGAAAAATAAATACCGTATGCTAACACATATATATGGAATCTAAAAAAAAAAAAAGAAAAAAATGGTTCTGAAGAACCTAGGGACAGGACAGGAATAAAGACGCAGACATAGAGAATGGACTTGAGGACACGGGGAGGGGGAAGGGTAAGCTGGGGCGAAGTGAGAGAGTGGCATGGACTTGTATATACTACCAAATGTAAAATAGATAGCTAGTGGAAAGCAGCCGCATAGCACAGGGAGATCAGCTCGGTGCCTTGTGACCACCTAGAGGGGTGGGATAGGGAGGGTGGGAGGGAGACGCAAGGGGGAGGAGATATGGGGATATATGTATATGTATAGCTGATTCACTTTGTTATAAAGCAAACTAACACACCATTGTGAAGCAATTATACTCCAAGAAAGATGTTAAAAAATAAAATAAGGGTGGGATAGGGAGGGTGGGAGGGAGGGAGACGCAAGAGGGAAGAGATATGGGAACATATATACATGTATAACTGATTCACTTTGTTATAAAACAGAAACTAACATTATTGTAAAGCAATTATACTCCAATAAAGATGTTAAAGAATAAAAATAAAATTCAGATATACAGTGTAAAAAAAAATTAAATAACTAGTGTTGGTGAGGATGTGGAGAAAAGGGAACCCTCCTACACTGTTGGTGGGAACACAAATGGTGCAGCCACTATGGAAAACAGTATGGAGGTTTCTCAAAAAATAAAAATACCAAATGATCCAGAAATTGCACTCCTGGGTATAAATATGAAAAAAAATGAAAACACTACTTCAAAAAGATACATGCACCCCAGTGTTCAGAGTAGCATTACTTACAATAGCCAAGGTATGGAAGCAACCTAAATGTCCATCAACAGATGAATGGAGGGACTTCTCTGGCAGTCCAGTGGCTAAGACTCTGTACTTCCACTGCAGGGGGCAAGGGTTTGATCCCTGGTTGGGGAATTAAGATCCCACATGCTGGAGAGTACAGCAAAAAAAAAGAAAAAAAAAAACAGATGAATAGATAAAGATATATATATATATATACACACACACTATAGAATATTATTCAGCCATAAAAAAGAATAAAAATTTGCCATTTGCAACACATAATATTTCACTATTATGCCTAGTGAAATAAGAGAAAGACAACTACTGTATGTTATCATTTATTTGTGGAATCTAAAAAATAAAACAAACAAATGAATATAACAAAACAGAAACAGACATAGATATAGAGAACAAGCTAGTGGTTACCAATAGGGAGGGAGAAGGGGGAGGGACAAGATAGAGGTAGGGGATTAAGAGGTACAAACTACTATGTATAAAATTAAAAAGCTACAAGGATATATTGTGCAGCACAGGGAATATAGCCAATATTTTATAACTTTATATGGAGTATAATAACTTTAAATGGAGTGTAATCTATGAAAATACTGAATCACTATATTGTATACCCGAAACTAATATAGTGCTGTAAATTGACTACACTTCAATTTTTAAAAAACTGTCTTTTGCAGAGCATAAGTTTTTAATCCTAATAAAATCCAACTTAACAGTTTTTTCTTTCATGGACTGTACTTTGTTAATATTTTCCCCTCTTCCAATGAATCACAAATGTTCTCAATGTCATCTAGAATGGTGACTCCTTTTCAGAAGGTTTTCAATTTACCCAGATCCATTAGAGGAACCACTATCTATGGCAGCTACAGCTTTATAAAATGTAAGTAATAAGACTTGAAAGTTGAAATGACTCCTTGAATACATGGGCTACAGAATGGATGTTGTTTTAGCAGGCATGAAAACAACATGAATCTCATGTACATCTCCATCAGAGCTCTTGGGTGACCAGGTGCATTGTCAGTGAGGAGTAATATTTTGAAAGAATTTTTTTTCTGAGCAGTAGGTTTCAGCAGTGGACTTAAAATATTCAATAAACCATGTATAGACATATGTGCTCTTATCCAGGCTTTGTTGTTCCATTTATAGAGCACAGGCAGAGTAGATTTAGCATAATTCTTAAAGGCCTGGGGTTTTCAGAATGGTAAATGAGCATTGGCTTCAAGTCATCAGCTGTATTAGCCCCTAACAAGAGTCAGCCTATCCTTTGAAGCTTTGAAGCCAGGCATTGACTTCTCTCTAGCTATGAAAGTCCTAGGTGGCATCTTCTTCCAATATAAGTCTCTTTTGTCTACATTGAAAATCTGTTGTTTAGTGTAGCCACCTTCATTTATCACCTTAGCTAGATCTGGATAACTTGCTGCAGCTTCTACATCAGCAATTACTGCTTCACCTTGTGCTTTTATGTTACAGAGATGCCTTTTTTCCTTAAAGCCCATGAACCAACTTGTGCTAGCTTCACACTTTCTTCTGAACCTTCCTCATCTCTCTCAGCCTTCATAGAATTGAAGAGAGTTAGGGCCTTTCTCTGGCTTAGGCTTTGGCTTAAGGGAGTATTGTGGCTGCTTTGATCTTCTATCCAGACCACTCAAACTTTCTCCATGTCAGCAATAAGGCTGTTTCACTTTCTTATCATTCGTGTGATCACTGGAGTAGCACTTTTAATTTCCTTCAAGAACTAGTACCTGTTTCATAGGGTTGATGCAAAGATTAAATGATGTAATATTTAATATGTAAGGTAAAACCCTGGCACATAACCAGCCTCAGTAATATTAACTGGCATTATCATTATTTCTGCGTGGCTTCTGGCATCTAAGGAGTCTCCCTCTTTCTTTGCTTCAACTTATCCTCAGCCTTGGCGTCCCATTCAGACTAGGCAACCCTGATTCCTGAGGGTTCATTTTAATCCAATTACTCAAGCTGAAAACCTTGGCTGGCAAATGGAAGGGAGAACACTAGGACTTGCCCTGGTATATGTGCCACATAGAGAGTTCCTTGAGTCTCATAGGTTTTCAACATGTGCATACAGCAATTGCACACATGACTATGTAAAATGGAGAACCATTCGTTTGTGCCTCAAGTGTCATTATCACTACATTATCAGGAAGGCAGTTTTTCTTTGAAGGCAGTAGTTCTAAAAAGGTTATCGCTGTTTTACAAATACAAATACATCATAACATCTCCTTTATTATCCTGAAATAAAATTCATTGGTACAATAACCCATTCACACATGTAATTAAAAAAATGAAGGCCCCAAGTTGAATATAAAAGAAAAATGAAGGGAAAGTATTTTATAATAAAATAAGTATTTCAGTGTATCAATACTCAGGCATGACCACATTATGAGAAAATGAGACAATGGGATATTTGCACCTCTGCCTAGGATCTTGCGTGTAAGAGCTATAAATGCAGGCTGCTGCAGTTGTGTTTAACTAGTGACTTGAATGTTGGGAGAACTGTGATGGTCAGTGATTTTTTTTTCTGAAATGGTGAAACATTCTTTGTGAAACTCCAAACAAAACAAAACACAGCCTTCCCTTATTTTACCTAAAAGGAGTGTTTCTAGAAAATTCAGTGTGTATTGGAACTGGGGGAAAACTCTGTATTTATATGGAAAATTAAGGTTGGTTCTAGGCTCAGGTAATTATGAGCAGATATTTCACTAATATCTGGAGAGACATAAAAAGTTGTGAGGGGACCTCCCTGGTGGCGCAGTGGTTAAGAATCCGCCTGCCAATGCAGGGGACACGGGTTCGAGCCCTGGTCCAGGAAGATCCCACATGCTGCGGAGCAACTAAGCCCGGGCGCCACAACTACTGAAGCCCGCGTGCCTAGAGCCTGTGCTCCACAACAAGAGGAGCCACCACAATGAGAAGCCCACGCACTGCAACGAAGAGTAGCCCCCGCTCGCCACAACTAGAGAAAGCCCGTGTGCAGCAACAAAGACCCAACACAGCCAAAAATAAATAAATAAATTTATAAACAAACAAAACCCAAAAGTTGTGAGGGACCCAGGATAATTCTTTGAAGTGGACAGCATCCTTGGCAACCATCCATTAGATCCCAGCAGGGCTTCTAATTATTATGAATCTAAAGATGAAGCCAAATGGCCCTGGAGAAGTTCCACCTGCTTTGAGAACCACAGCTTTAAAGAAAATGCTATCATTATGTATGTTTTTATTATGTCAGGACAGGGGCACTGAAAACTTCCCAGAAATTTTGTCTTCAATATAATAATTATTTTACACCATTTATCACCACTTTACAAATGAGGAAACAGGCTCATAGAAATTAAGCTACTTGTCCCAGGTCACATGGCCAAAGGGGCAGATTTAAACAGTTCCAGCTCTTGGCCTCACCCCACCCTGCTCACTACAACCTCCACTGGGAATGCATTGAAAACCTGTGGGTGTCTGGCTTGGGGGCCCCATAATGAAATTGCTAGAACTTCAGTCTCCTCTCTTACCTTCATTCCCTGGAAATCTCCTAAATTCTGGTTCCAGGGACTCTGCTGAGCTGTGTTTACCTCTCGTCAGTGACTCTCCCTACCTCCTTTCCATGGCCACTGGCTGCTGTTCAGGTTTTCTGCCAGAGTGCCCTGGCTGAAGTGGCAGAAGGATCATCCCATCCCTCACCCTCCATTACTAGGTCACGAAGCAGAGAAGACTTTGCTTCCTGTTGCCTGCAGGGTTTCAAGGAGGCAGCTGCTGTCCTATTTGATTTGGTCTTTACTCTAGGTCACTCTCCCTGGGCATCTGATACGGGCTCATGAGGCTGTCTTAGAGGCTCTGTGTCCACCCTCACCCAATAGTGTCCTTCCCTTCCATATCCCAACCATGCTAGTATGCTCTGCTTCTCTTTCCCCTCCCAGGGACTCCTTGTTCCAATTATCTGACTGTATGGGAACTTAAAAGGGGGATCATTATTCAGCAGCTCCTTAGGGGGAATCTCAGCTCTGGTGGCATTTTAACCTCATGCTTCTTCAACTGGAGTTGGCTGGCCACGGCAGTAATATCCCTCAAAATATGCAGCGGTGTGATGGAGAAGCAACAGGGTAAAATGGGAGTATCTTCTGGGACCCTCAATTTTTCTGAATGGTAAGTGATTTAAAATATCTTAATCTTATGATAAATGTGGAGAATAGAATACAAAATATTCTTGAATGTTTGGGATAAAGTTTGTGATGTAGAGAGATTTCTAGTTTCTAGATGTTCAGTATGCCTATCCTTTCCCCTACCCCTTCCCTCCTTCATCTCACCCTCAGACTCTCAGAGCTACACATTACTTTCCTCTCTTAGGGATAGAAACTGGGACAGTGTTGGCTTAAGATATCTGTAGTGTAATCAGATGTTTACGGCAACACTCTGCTCTTTGCACCAACTCCTCCATTCTCACCCCCAAATATGTGCATTCTCAGAAGATGCCCTGCTTTGCCATTCATTTTAGGGTGCCTTGCTGTGCACCCCAGGGCAGGGTCTGACCTTTATATTTGTTTCATACTGGGACCAAATGCAGTGCATTTAGTAAGTGCTCAATAAGTATTAGTTAAATGTAAAGCAATTATACTCCAGTAAAGATGTTAAAGGTGAAAAAAAAAGTATTAGTTAAATACATGTATGTATGAATGAATGGAATGCTCTATCTCACATTAATTCAATGCAGATTAAAATAAGGGATGCCAATTACTACCATTTTATTTGGCAAATGATTTTGAGAGGATAAAATACAGTGTTAGTGTGGTAGAAGTAGGTCTGCCGTGTAAGGTACTCTGCAGGTACTCTACAGCACTCAGGAGTCCTGAGTGGGGAGGAAGAACACCATGCTTATATTCATAGTGAGATTGTACATAGTGAGACTGTACTGTATTGCTGAGGGGCAATTTGGCAACATGTGCCAATAATATCTTTGTGCTCTTGACTCAATGATTTATCTTAGGGAAACGAGATATATGTAAAAAGATTTGTTGATGGCTGCATTATTTATAATGAGAAAACGTGGAAACAATCAAGTATACAAAATATGGTACTGATTAAATTAATTGTGGCATATCCACACAATGGGTTATTATAGAATCATAAAATAGTATCTTCAAGGAATATTTAATGACATGGGAAAAAATCCCATAATGTGTGAAATAGACGAGAGAGAGAGAGAAAGTGAGAAAGAGTTTCATCTTAGGAGAAAAAAGAGGGATTTGAAGGTAGATAAAGAATGATTTTTATATTTTGCTCTGTATATTTCTTTTTTTTTTTCTTTTTTTTTTTGTCCACACCATGCGCGATTTCAGTTCCCTAGCCAGGGATTGAACCCGGGCCAGGGAAGGGCGAGGAACTAAATGTCTTTTTCACTTTCTTTAGTGACTTCTAAAAATGAATGTTATTTTTGTTTTTTCGTTTATTTCGGTACGTGGGCCTCTCACTGTTGTGGCCTCTCCCGTTGCGGAGCACAGGCTCCAGACGTGCAGGCTCAGCGGCCATGGCTTATGGGCCCAGCCGCTCCGCGGCATGTGGGATCCTCCTGGACCAGGGCACAAACCCGTGTCCCCTGCATCGGCAGGCGGACTCTCAACCACTTGCGCCACCAGAGAAGCCCTAAAAATGAATGTTTTTATAAAGTACATTTAACGTGCATATGAAGTACATTTTGGTGTGTATGTGTTTATTTTGGTGCCTATTCACTTATTATAATTCTCATGAGTCCACAGTATTTTCTCAGCCATTTCAACAAATAAAGGGTTTTAGTGAACATGAAGCTGATGGCACTAAATATCAGCCATCTAATATTTAGTACTCAAGATACATATTCTGTAAAAATGTGAAACGCTTTTTTTTTTAACATTTATTTATTTATTTTATTTATTGGCCACACCACGCAGCATGCGGGAATCCTAGTTCCCTGACCAAGGATCCAACCCATGTCCCCTACAGTGGAAGCATGGAGTCTTAACCACTGGACTACCAGGGAAGTCTGTGATATACTTTTAATGGTGTTGAATTATATCAGTTAGGAGACTTTCAGCTGTAGATAACAGAATACTTAACTAAAGTTTGGTTAAAACAGTGTTTCTAAGTATGCTACTAGCATTTGGCAGGACTGTTTCCCCCATGGGATGATATTTAGCATCCTTTACCTCCAAGCACCAAATGCTACTAGTCATTGATTAAATCAAAATTGCCCTACACATTTCCAAATGCTCCTAGCTGTGCTGCACAACCCCTGGCTGAGGACTACTAGCTTAAATAGTGAGGACATTCATTACTGTCATATGACAAGAAGCTTGAGAAATGGTAGTTCCAAGGTTGATGCAGTTGCTCAAAGATGTCATGAAGAACCCAGGATCCTTCCATCTTTTTGAACTCTGCTATCTACACTATGTTGGTTTTTTACCTTGAGGTTAGCTTCTCATGGTAACAAGATGGCTGCCTCAGCTCCAAGACGAATGTCCTCAAACAATTGTGTCCATAGGCAGAAAAAGGGCGATTTCTCTTCATGGGTCTCTTTTTATGAGTAAAATAAATTTTCTTTAGAGATCCCTCAACAAACTTCCCAAAAAGTCCCATAACAAGGATTGGGTATTTGCCCATGCTCTCCCTACCTGCAGAGTTGGAGACAGGGAGAGTGTTATCTGGCATTTGCTCCTTCCCTATAGGGAGGCAGGCTCTGTGGTCAAAGTGAATGTCTATTGGTATTCTAATGTCTTCAGACCTCCTGATTGAAGAGAAAGACAGAACTGTCTTCCCAGTCAAGTAAGTCTTGTGGTCTGGAAAAGACTAAAGTTGAAAAACTTACTGCTTTTTGTACCCTTACTTCATCATATTCCCTTTTTTTTTTTGCGGTACGAGGGCCTCTCACCGCTGTGACCTCTCCCGCTGCAGAGCACAGGCTCGGGACGCACAGGCCCAGCGGCCATGGCTCACGGTCCCCTGCATCGGCAGGCGGACTCTCAACCACTGCGCCACCAGGGAAGCCCATATTCCCATTTTTTTATAGTCAATTGGATTCAACAAGAACTCTGGAAGGAAACAGCATGGGGACTAAATGAATGAGGCTTCAGGAGACCACATTTTAGGCAAGAAGTTTTAATGTCTGCAGCTCATGTTTAACATATTTACTCTAGCTTTATTTTTCTCCCAGGGGTTTGAGCTGGCATCGTTGTATTAGTATAATAGTGGCTCTGGATTATGCCCTCTGGAATATTCCAACTCTGACAAACGGCAGCAATGTGGTTAAGTTTCTTCATCTACAGGCACTGAAAAAGAACAAATATCTCTGCCCTCCTGGAGCTTACATTTTAGCAGAGAGATATACGTAATATTAAGATAGACTTAATAAAGTATGTAGCACATTAGAAGATGATTACTATAGAAAAATAGAGTACGGAGATCTGGTATATTTGGGGGGGGGGGGGCGGGCTGCAGTATTGCAGAATGGTCAGAGGTAGCCTTACTGAGAAGGTGACATGTGAACAAAGATTTGAAGGAAGAGAAGGAGTGAACCACATGGACGTATGGGTGAAGGGTATTCCAAGAAGAGGAAAGCTAGGTCCTAAGGCAAAAGTACTAAGGCAGGAGAGTGACTGGTACTGGTATCAACAACAAGGATATTAAAGTGGCTGTGGCTGGGTGAAGTGATTGAAAAGGAGAAAAGTAGGAGATAAACTCAGAGAAACGAGGGGAGCACAGATGATGTCAAGCCTTTTGGCCATTGTTAGGACTCTAGCTTTTATTTTGAGTATCATGGGGAGACATTGGAGTATTTTAAGCAGAGGAGAGACATGATCTGACAGGTTTTAAAAGGATCCCTCTGAATATTTTCCGTGTGTTGAGAATAGACTGGAGGAGAGGCAAGGGTAAAAGCAAGGAAGTCAGTAAGGTGCCTATTGTAGTCATCTGGGCACAAGATGGCTGGGACCAGGGTGCCAGCAATGGAAGAGGTGAGAAGTGGTCAAACTCCGGACATATTTTGAAGGTAAAATTGGCAGGATGTCCTGATAGACTGTATGTATGACTCCCAGGGTTTTGTCCTGAGCAAGTGAAAGGATGAAGTTGCCGTCAACTGAGAGGTGACTGTAGGTAGAGCCAGGTTGGGAAGGAATATCAAAAGTTTCATTTTGAACATGTTAGGTTTGAGACGCTTGTAAGACATTCAAGAAGAGACGTCAATTAGCTGGTTGGCTATACGATTCAATAGTCTTATAAATAAGACTTAACTAAGGATACAAATTGCATGTTGAAGCCTTTAATTCAGTGCCCGGAAAATGGTAAATGCTCAATAATGTTAACTACGATGATGATGATGATGATATTTTCATCACTCACCTCTGAAGGCATTCTGACTCCCAGTTTAACGATTCCATCCCAAAAATAAAATTGGGTTTTATACTACTCCACCTTGATTTTTATTTATAGCACAAACAAAAAAGTACAACATTATAGCAAACCTTAAAAAGAAATTAAAGCTTCAAAATCTCACTCTCTAACCATATTGTTTTTAGTTTTCCTTTTGTCTTATTTTGAAAACATAATTTAAAATAGTTGAATCATGGTGTATGCATACATATGTATCCTGGTTACTTCAAGTAATATTATCCTATAAGCTATTTTACAAGTTGCTACATAGTTTCCATATTTATGATCTTTAGCGGTTACAAACCAATCCGTATTTACTTGTCCCCTTTACTATTGTTGCTCATTTAGACTGTTAACTTATCACTCTTATAAGGAGGGTATATTGCCAGTAGCAGAAGTACTGGGTCAAAAGCTATGAACATTTTTATAACTCTCAATATATAATACCAAATTGTGAAAGACTTGTACCAATTTACAAGGCCAAAGGTTGGATTTTTGCATAAGAAAAAAGAGAGTAAATTCAAACACATGAAACTAGAGTATTTACAAAATAGATTTCCTAATTTCCTTTTAATGAAACTCTATCCACAGATGTTTTCAGCTGTGTTGCACAGGCTAGGCTTATTTTTCTAGCTGACTTGATCTCTGTGTTACACTTAAATTTTAGCCTCGATTAGAACTTGCTTGCTGCTAGATACGGTGACTACACTGATATAATCTTTTTATTACTTATACTAGGATTGATTTAAAAAATCATTTTATAATTAAAAGACTCTTTGTATCATACTCTCTTATTCAGATGTTCTAGTTTTAGGTCTAATTCCAGCTGTTTTAATGCACTGGGGGATAAACAGTGATTTAATCTGGCTCCACCCCACTGCTCGGGCCTAGGATAGCTATTCAAAGATATTTAAGAGGTAGAAGTAACTGACTTTGTTGATTAACTGAACATCTAATTCCCCTTCCTCTTTTTTTTTTTTTTTTATTTATTTATTTGGCTGCACCGTGTCTCAGTTGCGGCATGTGGGATCTAGTTCCCCCACCAGGGATCGAACCTGGGCTCCCTGCGTTGGGAGCGTGGAGCCTTAGCTCCTGGACCACCAGGGAAGTCCCTAATCCCCCTCGCTGGGTACTGAAGTAAAAACCAGACAAGCTGGTTCAGACTTGGGTTAACTATGCCTCCAGGTAACACTATAAGAGCAGGAACAGTAAAAGCCAGTATACTGGTTTATTCTGGGCACAATAATGTTACTTAACAAACTACCCCAAAACTCAGTGGTTAAATCCCCAATTATTGTCCTCCTTTTCCCTTCTCTTCTCTTCCCTTCTCTTCCTTCTTTGATCATTTCGGTGCTGAAGCTATTAGGTAGGGCTGAGCAAGATGGCACCTATGCCTGGCTGAGTTGGGGGAAGAAGCCATGGCTGCCAGAACAGGGACTGACCAAGGCGGGTGGTGGAGCCTGAGTAAGGTGAAGAAAGTGTCTGCTTGGGGTGTGGTCTACTTGGGGAGTCAAAGCCTGAGCAGGGTAAGAGAGCTTCTGCAGGGGGGAGGGGGTGGTGACAGAGATGGGGGATGGGTTACATACAGAGGGTTCATAAAATAATGATATTGAGAATAATGGGAGAATGGTTTGTTTTGAAAAAGGAAGGTACAACTATAGAAAGGGAAAAAAAAAAAACAACTAGAATTAAATCCTGTGCTATTGGATTGGGGTTGGATATATCAATGTGAATTCATGGTTCATATATATATGTAATGTATGTTTATATATATGTGTGTATATATATATATATATATATATATATGTATATGTATGTTCTGGAATTAGATTAGATAGTAGTAATGGTTGCACAGTATAAGAATACATTATTTTTTTTTAAATGGAAAGAAGGAGATTTTTTTTTAATCATATTTTATATTATAGTTGATTTACGATGTTGTGTTAGTTTTAGGTGTACAGCAAAGTGATTCATTTATTTTTTTATATTTAATTTTTAAAAATAAATTTATTTATTTATTTATTTTTGGCTGCATTGGGTCTTCGTTGCTGCGCTCGAGCTTTCTCTAGTTGTGGTGAGTGGGGGCTACTCTTTGTTGTGGTACGTGGGCTTCTCATTGCATTGGCTTCTCTTGTTGCAGGGCATGGACTCTAGGCTCACGGGCTTTGGTATTTGTGGTGAGCGGGCTCAGTAGTTGTGGCTCGTGGCCTCTAGAGCACAGGCTCAGTAGTTGTGGCACACGGGCTTAGTTGCTCCACGGCATGTGGGATCTTCCTGGTCCAGGGCTTGAACCCATGTGCCCTGCATTGGCAGGCGGATTCTTAACCACTGTGCCACCAGGGAAGTCCCTCATTTATACATATACATATATCCTTTCTTTTTCAAATTCTTTTCCCATATGGATCATTACAGAATATTGAGTAGAGTTCCCTGTGCTATACAGTAAGTCCTTGTTGACTATCTATTTTATATATAGTAATGTGTATTTGTTAATCCCAAACTCCTAATTTATCTCTCCCTTTCATGTTTCCACTTTGATAACCATAAGTTTGTTTTCAAAGTCTGTGAGTCTGTTTCTGTTTTATAAATAAGTTCATTTGTATCATTTTTTTAAATTCCACATATAAGTGGTATTATATGATATTTATCTTTTTCTGTCTGACTTCATTTAGTATGATAATCTCTAGGTCCATCCATGTTGCTGCAAATGGCATAATTTCATTGTTTTTTATGGCTAAGTAATATTCCATTGTATATATGTACCACATCTTTATCCATTCCTCTCTGATGGACATCTAGGTTGCTTCCATGTCTTGGCTATTGTAAATAGTGCTGCAATGAACACTGGGGTGTGTGTATCTTTTCTTTTTTTTTTTTTTTAACTTTTTATTTTATATTGGAGTATAGGTGATTAACAATGTTGTGTTAGTCTCAGGTGTACAGCAAAGTGATTCAGTTATACATATATCAGTACAATACATGTGTCTATTCTTTTTCAAATTCTTTTCCCATTTAGGTTGTTACGTAATATTGAGAAGAGTTCCCTGGGCTATACAATAGGTCCTTGTTGGTTATCCATTTTAAATATAGCAGTGTGTACATGTCAATCCCAAATTCCCTAACTATTCCTCCCCCCCGACCCTTCCCCACTGGTAACCATATCTTCATTCTCTAAATCTGTGAGTCTGTTTCTGTTTTGTAAATAAGTTCATTTGTATCTTTTTTCTTTTTTGGTTCCACATTTAAGTGATATCATACCATATTTGTCTTTCTGTCTGACTTACTTCACTCCATATGACAATCTCTGGGTCCATCTATGTTGCTGCAAATTGCATTATTTCATTCTTTTTAATGGCTGAGTACTATTCCATTGTATATGTGTACCACATTTTCTTTATTCATTCAAATTATGGATTATTATTATTATTATTTATCTTTGAATTATGGTTTTTTCCAGATGCATGCCCAGGAGTGGGATTGCTGGATCATACGGCAGTTCTATTTTTAGATTTGTAAGGAACCTCCATACTGTTCTCCATGGTGGTTGTACCAGTTTACATTCCCACCAACAGTGTAAGAGGGTTCACTTTTCTCCACACCTTCTCAAGCATTTATTGTTTGTAGACTATTTGATGGTGGCCATTCTGACCCGTGTGAGGTGATACCTCATTGTAGTTTTGATTTGCATTTCTCTAATAATTAGTGATGTTGAGCATCTTTTCATGTGCCTTTTGGCCATCTGTATGTCTTCTTTGGAGAAATATCTATTTAGATACTCTGCCCAGTTTTTGATTGGGTTGTTTTTGTTTTGCTATAGAACTGCATGAATTGTTTGTATATTTTGGAGATTAATCTCTTGTCAGTTGCTTCATTTGCAAATATTTTCTCCCATTCTGTGGGTTGTCTTTTCATTTTGTTTATGGTTTCCTTGCTGTGCAAAAGCTTTTAAGTTTAACTAGGTCCCATTTGTTTATTTTTGTTTTTATTACTCTAGGAAGTGGATCCAAAAAAGGTATTGCTGCAATTTATGTCAGCGTGTTCTGCTTATGAAGAATATATTAAAAGCCTTTGAATTGTACCCTTTAAAATGGTGAATTTTAAGTTATATGTACTATATCTCAATAAAAACTATATATGTATATTATAGACAGATAGATGAGAAATAAATATAGATGTAAATATGTGTATACACATACATACATGTATTGCCCAGCTCTGTCCACTGAGAGAACCTAGTAGCAACAAGCATGTCTAGTGACCAGATCCTGATTTTTAAATAACATTCTCTACTAAAAAGAATTAGGACTCCTTAAAAAAATGGCTATTTCTAGGTCTGGCACAGGGAAATTACAAGATGATCTTGGGATAGCTTATTGTGTCAGAGTAACGAAGTAGCCAAGGAATGTTAGGGACATGTCAAAGGATGCAAAGGCCAGCTCGAAGGGACTCCCATTGGCCAAGTCTGGAAAAATTTGAGCATCAAAATAAACAATGAAAGTAACAGATTGCAATCTATTGAATAAAATACAAAACTGTAAGTCTATATTGATATATATCATTGAATAAACCATAATTTTGATGAGGAATGGGACATTTGCATAGTATTCACAAAATATTTACTAGTTATTTAGAGAAAAATAATAAGTTTATAGTGGAGAAGCCTGGCAGACATCACTTAAATCAAGTGATCAAGTTAACATCATTGGTAATGGGACATATTGAAATCAGGTGTCACTGGACAGGATGAAGTAAGAAGAAAACAGCATCACTTCTATAATGTTCCTGCCAGAGGGGAGGAGGGCATCCACATGGGTATGTGCCCTGATGGGGAGTATGGAAGCCCAAGTGTGGTGACAAAGGCACCTCTGTAAAGGAAGGCCTGGTGCAAGATGTCAGGACGAGGAGAGCATCAACTTTTGGGGTTGACCTGGTGTGCGGCATCAGAGCCCAAGGAAGGTGCAGAGGGGCAGCCTGAAGTGGGATGTTGGAGCCCAAGTGGGCTGAGGAAGGTGTCCATGCAGGGTGGGTGGCCCACTGTGGAGAGGCAGGACCTGAATGGGAAGGAAGGCTTGTGTGTTCAGAAGTGACCTGGCCCAAGGTGTCAAAACCCAAACAAAGTGTCTACCTGGAGAGGAGTCCTGGTGTGGGGTGTTGGAGCCAATTAAGAGGAGCAAAAGCCATGCCTATGCATTTCATATTAAAACTGCAGAAAAACAAAGAGAAAATCTTGAAAGAAGCCAGAGTTGGGGAAAAAAATCAGCTTAGCTATAGAATTATAGTGGAGTTTTCAACAGAAACCATGTAAGAAAGAATTGAGTGGAGTGAAATATTTAAAGTGTGAAAAAATAAAAAATGAAAAACAAATCTATGAACCTAATGAATATAGTGAATGATACAGTGATAATATCCAGTGAAATTATCCTTCAAAAGTGATGGAGAAATAAAGATTTTCTCAAACAAATCAAAACTGAGGGAATTTGTTGCAAGAAGGCTTACCCTACAAGAAATGTTGAAAGAAAATTCTCAGCAAAAGGAAAACTATATAGGTCAGAAATTTAGATCTACATAAAGAAATAAAGAGCACTGGAAATTTATTTTACCATAAAATAAAATAAAATATTTTATTTTTCTTTTTTAATTGATTTAATATTGAATAGATAACACTAGGTTTAAAGCAATAATAGTAACAACGTATCAAGTGGTTATAACATATAGCCAAGTGAAATGCATAACAGAAATGTCACAAAGAACAGGAGGGAGGAACTAAGAAAACTCTTTTATAGGGTATCTGCACTATACATGAAACAGAACAGTGTGATATGAAAGTGAACTTACATTAGTTAAAAATGTATATTGTAAACACTAGAGCAAAGACTAATTTTTTTTGCAGAGTATAATTGAACAGCAACATTCACAAGCAATGAGCACATCTAGTGCCCAAATATTGGCTTCTAAATACCATTCTCCAGTAAAAGGAACCAGAATTCCTTGAAGAAATGGCTGGTTGCAGTGCTGGTACAAAGGAAGTAAAAGATGCATCTGGACTATATTATGTTAAGGAATGTTATATTATGCAAGGAATTGTTTGAAGAATAATAGAGACGTTTCAAAAAGACACAGAAGCCAGGGTGAATGAGCTCCTAATGGCCAAACTGGGAAAAATTAAGCATCTAAATAAAATAATAGTAAAAAGAGATAATAAACCATTGAATAGGGCTTCCCTGGTGGCACAGTGGTTAAGAATCCACCTGCAGGGAACACGGGTTCAAGCCCTGGTCCGGGAAGATCCCACATGCTGCAGAGCAATTAAGCCCGTGAGCCACAACTACTGAGCCTGCACTCTAGAGCCTGCGAGCCACAACTCCTGAAGCCCAGATGCCTAGAGCCTGTGCTCTGCAACAAGAGAAGCCACTGCAATGAGAAGCTTGCACATTGCAACGGAGAGTAGCTCCCGCTCTCCGCAGCTAGAGAAAGCCCACGTGCAGCAACAAAGACTCAACGTAGCCAAAAATAAAAAAACAAAACAACAACAAAAAACCCCCAAACCAAACCACTGAATAAAATGGAAAACATGAGTTCATATTGTTATAAATGAATGAATTGAGAATTTGGCAAGGAATGGGAAATGTATGTAGTTTCAAGAGACTCCTACAACATGTTAATTACAAAGGGAAAAAGAGTAGCTTCACAGTAAAGTCTAGTAAACACCACCTTTGTCAAGTGACCAAAGTGAATATCAAGAGTAATGGGAAAATTGAAATTGTGTGTCACCTAATACATTGCAACAAGAAGAACAGAATGTTATTTCAGTCATATTCCTGCCAAACATGCATAATCTGAACCGATTTATGAGGAAACATCAGAAAAACACAGTTTGAAGGAGATTCTACAAAATAGTTGCCTTGTAATTTTCAAAAGTGTCACAATTATGAAAATCCAAGAAAAATTAAGAAACTGTTTCAGGCTAAAGGAGACTAATGAGACATAACAACTAGCTATTGTATGAAATTTTGGGGGGGAAAAAAACAAGTCAATCTGTATCTCTGAAGAAAAAGGACCTAAATTGAAATGACTGAACTTTAAAGAGCTGCTAGTCAGAAACAACACTTCTGGCACTCTGAGGCATCCAGACTGCTGGTTTTAAAAGATTTTTTTTTTTAAAGATTTTTAATGATAATTTTATATATTAGCTCTCACTGTAGAATGATAATATTGCAATATTGCTTCTGTCTATAGAGTCTGTTTTAATAGTCAGTTAGCCTTATCATAGCAAAGTTCAGCTACCGATTTGTTTTGGCTTTGTTTACTTTCTCTAAGCTTTCTTTCGTAAGCGTTTGGGGATTTTTAAGTACTTGATTCAACAGGACTTTCTTGTATTGTGGTAATATAACCAGAGGTGTAAAGAAATCAGTAAATATTTAACAAAGAAAAGAAAATGAATGAGTACACTATTGGGAAGGGCTTATGTTACAAATACTAACTTTAAATAAAAGCCTAAATTCTTCCCATAACTCCTGATGAGTCCACAAGAATTTAATGATTGTTTTAGGGAAGAATTTTACACTGAACTTTGTGTGAATGCTAAACTAGAATTTAAATTGCCTTCAGTTTTAATGAGTAGACATTATAAATGTAAAGAAAAAAAAGGAAAAAAAGAGGAAGAAGGAATTTTAAAAGCATACAATAATGTTGTCTGTCTAACCACAAAGTTGTGCAATTACCTTTTGTTTTTTGAGTTTTTTCAAAAGGAGTGTTGACGACTCAGAGATAATGTGTAGGCAGGGACACAAATTTCTTGAGTAACATATTTAGGGGAGTTTGTTCTCTGAAGTGTTTTAAGTCAAAAGCTGTATATATTTAAATTACAGATGACCACACTAGTTGGAGTCATAAGACTCTTTAAGTCATCGCAGGACCTCATTTCTGGCCCCATTTTTTCACTGGCCTATAATGACTGTTGCATAAGGCTACATAAAATTCAACATTAACAAAAGATAGCAACAAATATATACATTTAGGGAAACTGTCCAACATGTGAGGCACCTGATGAAAAAGGGAACTTGAGTTTGAGGAGCCATTAAGTTTCTTTTTAAAAAAAAAACAAAACAATACAAAATTAGGTGGTAAACTCCTTTTGCTATGTCCAGAGTGTCTAGTACAGCGCTTGGCTCACAAAAGACTCAATAAGTACTTGCTGACTTTAGAAAAACTTCCTCTGATATGTGTCCTTAGAGACATATTTCCCAGTCCTGATTCCCTGAGGTTCGTATAAAAATAGAACATGACCAAAATGTGATGCAGAAACAAACTTCTGGAAATATGCAGTACCGGGTCATGCTTTTTTACCCTTTCTGCCAATATCCACAGGAAAGCTACATACAAGGAATTGCAGTTCCACCTTATGTAAGTTTTCACTAACACTCTGGAAACAAATGATCAGTTTAGGCATTTAGTTTTACAATTTTTGAACGTAAGAGTTATCTCTCTCCCACTTAGTAGTGCTTCCTCACAAAAAAAATATTCTAGAGAGTCTGGGATTTGACTTTCAAGCTCTACTAATATTAATAAGTAAAAGTTTTCAAAAGGATTATTTAGGCATAGTTTCGTATATTCTCTACAATAAAATTCTATGTAATAGTCATGCACTGATTTAGAGAATAATTTATTTATTCATTATTCAAAGATCTGACTCTTTAAAGGTTTCTAGTTTGAGTAATCATAATTTTCATTCAGAATAGAACAAAGCACCATTTATTTTCTTTCCAAGGCACCATTATTTTCATTTATTTATTTATTTTTAAAGAATCAATTTTATTTATTTATTTATTTTTAGCTGCGTTGGGTCTTCGCTGCTACACATGGGCTATCTCTAGTTGTGGCGAGCGGGGGCTACTCTTCGTTGCAGTGCGCGGGCTTCTCGTTGCGGTGGCTTCTCCTGTTTCAGAGCGTGGGCTCTAGGCGCACGGGCTTCAGTAGTTGTGGCACACAGCCTCAGTAGTTGTGGCGCACGGGCTTAGTTGCTCCGCAGCATATGGGATCTTCCCGGACCAGGGCTCGAACCCGTGTCCTCTGCACTGGCAGGAGGATTCTTAACCACTGTACCACCAGGGAAGTCCCGGCACTATAATTTATATTTCTACAGCACTGTGGTTCAGAGACTGAGCTCCTGCAGACAACTACCTTGTTTGAAGCTCTGGCTTCACTGCCTGCTCACTGTGTTGTGAATTCAGTTATCTATACCTGTTTCCTTATTTCTAAAAAGGGGATAGTTAAATCTATCCTTAGAAAGTGATTGTCAGGATCATATTACTATATACTACTGAACACAGTGTCTCTGACACAAAGTAAATGCTATGAAAAGTGTGTATTAAACTTTGACTGAGGTGCAAGGAAAAATGGTTCCAGTTTCCAAAGTGTTTGAAGTCTTAAATCGACTTGCAGTAGCATAATTAAGTGCTAAGCTAAAATATAACATCTCTGTGTTCAGAATGAACTCAGAGTAGGAAGAAATCTGCAACTGAAGTCCTTGGAGGGGATTTTATGGAGGAGTAGAACCTGCACTGGGCTTTGAAGAATGAGTAAGGATAATAACCTAGGACCTTGTGAGAACAGAAGCAACTTTGATCAAACATTTGTTTAATTTGAGGATTTCTTGGCAGTCATTCATATAAAACTATTTTGATTATTTTGTTTATACCAAATATTTATATGTGTTTAAACTGCTTAATTTCTTTATAAATGGTAATACATAATCTAATCAGAGAAAATCCAATTAAATGGTAAATCCTTAATTATAGTTCTTTCAGATCTGAAGAACACACTAATTTACTAACTACTAATGACATCTCAGCATAGATATGCCTTCTTCATTCATCTTTATGGAAAACTTGTATCTGTTATACCCCTGAAGCAAGTATAATTGATCTGCTAGTACCAGACTTCACATAAGAATTACAGATGTTCAAAAAAAAAAAAAGAATTACAGATGTTCAAAATCAATGAAGATATTGCTGCAATGTTCTGTTTAGTGTTCAGTAGGCTGTAACATACTATGAACGTTCAAAATATATAGTAATTTCAGAAAAGAGACATAGGAACCCAAAGCTGAAAAAGACCTGTTAGCAACGGTTTAGGCTGACTTCAGCCTTCTTTGTGTTAAAACTAGGAAACTAAGTCAATTCTTCCAAGGGCCTAAGTAATCCAGAGAGTTGCATTAACGCTTCCAGGAGTACCATTTGATGTTGTTGCCTTCTTAATCACCAAACCACCTACAAAGTGGGAAAATTACATGTGTCCTCAAATGTGATTCCTAGGAGCAGGCCCACACAAGTTGAGAAACTGGGAAAGGATATTGCCACAACCTCAGTCAAAAAGCTCCAGCTTTTTAAGAACACACTTTGCCCTATTTACGTTCCGCAGTAAGTTTATACAGCTTCCAGAACCATCCCACACTCCCAAGCTTTTCTGTCACTGTGGGTATACTCACTCTTGTGACTCCTTTCCTCTCCAAGTAGTGCTCTGTGCTTCACACTTTCTGCTCATCAAAACTTATCTGTTCTTTGTCTTATTCCTGTAGGGTCTCGCTGCACAAGTTACCTAATTTAATAAAATAATTGTAATAGGAAATCAACAATTGCTTCCCTTCAGGATTTTACTGGAAAGTCTATTGCTAGGAGTATTCAGAACATTGAAAGCAAAGAACGCTATGTCATTCTTAGAAATTTCTCTTCTAAATGTTGACTTGGATAAATTATTTTGCCCCTAGTGAATCATGGGAGGAACAATCACTTTTATAAAGCACCAAAATGCGATGGGGAAGAGAACCACCTAGGCAAAATTTAGATCTGTTGAAATGTATTTTCAGCTTAGAAATCTATTGTTAATTTGCACAACATGTTCTGAGGCAGAATGACTTCCTAAATTTGAACTTGACAGAGAGAGAAGCAATCTGACACCTCTGTTGCAACCAGCCTATTTTCAACAGTCAGAAAAACAAACTCAAATAAAACTTATCTCAGAGTTTTTGGTAGGGTACCACTGAAAGAATGATGTCACTTTTCCTTTCTTGTGCTTTTAAAGCTCTATGAGGCCATTTCCTGGAAGATGTGTTCCTTTAGTTACAATGAACATGGGCAGGCAGATAGGTATCACAGGGCTGTCTCAATGTCTGAAAATTTGCAGTTTCTGATAAGAGCCAGAAATTTCTGTTTTAAGTGGAGGCTTGGTAAGCAGCCCTGATAAATGTTTACTAAATTGATTTAATTACTGCTGATTTTCACATTCTGTCTTTGAGTTGAATCCTAAATATTTGACAATTTTAGAATGTGGAATTCACAACCAACAAATAAAGAAGCCATCTTTGCAAATTTCTCCAACATTTTAAAAAACAGTAATAAGCATTTTGAATTTTATAGTAAGCACTTGTTTCAACAAATTGGGCTGTTGTCTCAATGGGAAGAAGCTTTCTGATAATTGGATGTCTTGGCTCTATCACTTTTATGATGAAAAATGGTATAATGTTTTAGGTATCTTTTGCCAAGAAAATAACTACAGAGTAATACTAAGATGGAATGGACTGTTTGGGAAATGATTCTTCAAGATACAAAACATCCTTTTAATAAATTAAGTGGCAAAAAAGGAACATACATATCACTGTGGCTGAATAAGTTGCATAATTTTCAAGGTCCAAACAAGAAAATAAAAAAGAGATGAGTGACTATTATGTGTTTGATGTCAGTGAATTAAAATGTATTATAAAGATAGTGAATATGCTTTTAATATGCATATTTCAGCTCCTGTCCCTGGGTAACACATTAAGTGAGAATTAGAAGTGCAAGAGATTTATTAGGGATAAGGCCTGTGAAAGATAAAGGAGAGAGAACAGAAGTCAGCTTGTGATGAAGGTCTGACACCTGTGAGAGGAGGGAGGGAAGAACTGAGAAATGGAATAGGAAGAACTTTGGACTATGGTGCAGCTCTGAGAGTCTTGGCCCTTCCAATGGAGAGCTGCAATACAAAGATTGCCAACCGAGGAGTTCTGTTTCTGTTACTGAACCAAACTTAGGTCTGTTCACCTGATGCGCTGCAAAGCCAATCTATTGGTGTTGGGTTGTCGTGAAGCAAAGCACAGAGTTTACTGCAAGGCGCCCTACATGGAGCCAGGTAAGGAGACAGGGTAGCTCATGCTCAAAAGACCGGAACTTCCTGGTGGCTTTCAGGGAGGCTTTTTAAAGACAGTGTGGGGGACTTCCCTGGTAGTCCGGTGGGTAAGACTCCACGCTCCCAATGCAGGGGGCCTGGGTTCGACCCCGGTCAGAGAATTAGATCCCACATGCACACCGCAACGACGAGTTTGCATGACACAACTAAAGATCCCGTATGCTGCAACTAAGACCTGGTGCAGCCAAAATAAATAATAAACAAATAAATTTTAAAAAAAAGTGTGAGGGAGAGGCTTAAGGGGTGTATAATCAGCTCATGCTCAATTCCCTGATTTGTTGATGATGAGGTAACAGGATGATGTTTTGGAAATCTCAATCATCAACCTTCTGGTTCCAACTGGTGTGGGGTCTACATGCTAGTGGTCAGCAGGTGGTTAACTTTCTCCACCTGGTAGGGTTTTTGGTATCTGCAAAACAAATCAAGGATATGGCTCCGGATATTATCTCTAGCCCTTGAGGAAGAACTAAAGGTCCTTGACTTTGTTTTATGGTTAAACTATTATTATTTTGTCTTGCATGACTGTTTTCTTTCGTTTCTGCATTTTCTCACTTCTCTGATTAAATTTGATATTTGGAACCTGGGGAAGGCCTAGGAGGCTAGGAGCTTTTCTACAAACAAAAGGTGGGGGACTTTGGGGTCTGTCCCTGGGAAGGCCGAGCAGGGTCCTGTTCAGTTTCACATTGGACAGAAATGGCCAGGCTCCAGGCCCCAAGCTCTGCTCAGTCGTTAGCTGCAAGCTGTCTGGGTAGAGTGTGCCCTGGGTTTGGATGCCATGACAAATCCCAAAGGTGCTGCAGCTGAAGACTCTTAGCTGACGGCACTCTTCAGCAAGTTCTTTCTTGAAAGGATCCCTGGGCAGTGCAACTATATGGGCGACACAATATGCATTATATCAAACATGAGGAAGAAAATAGAAATCCATCTGAGTCAAGTTTTCCCTGTTGACTAATCAGATATCAATACTATTTTGTTAAATTTGCACTTTTTTCTTTGCCAAGATGTGTGGCTTATAAGCCAACATGCTATTCTTTGATTCAGATGACTTGCTTCATGCTTTCCAACTCTGGTTCTGGTTTTTCATCCTCTTTGGATAAAAGTTAATTTGTAAAGCAAAGCGTTATTTGTCATCTCATGATAATATCTTATTATAGGTAGATTCCATGATTATTGAATTATGTATGTTTTGAGTATTTATCTGACTTTTATAATGTAAAAAATTGTTATTAGGGATGCAATTTTGAAACAAACATCCTAAATCTTTGCACTTCTGAATGAGTTTAATCAAAGAGCAACTCAAAGTTCCAAGGCACACTATTTAAAAAAACAAAACATAAACAACCTATCACTCCCTGTAACCATATATTTCTGTGATAAGGAATATTGTGATACTATACAATCAAAACATAGTATAAAAATTAATTGGAGGAAAAGGCAGATATAAGGCAAAAGATTATATATAACTTCTGATTTCTGTTTTACACATTCATCAGAATGGCTTTATTGCTCCTTTTAACTGACTTGATAAAAGTAAATATAAATGCAAATGAGCTTATAAAATAAATGTATGTCAAAAATTAAATTTATTCTGCATGAAATATTGACATAAAATTGATTTAACAATTTTAAAATTTGGAGAACACCTCTTTTACACTGTAGATTAAAGGGATGCATTTCTTGGGGTGGAATAGAGAATAGGAGCTTTTTCAGGAAATAAAATATACTGAAAAATAAAAGAGGAGAGCTCCACAAGGTGAAATGGAAATTGACCAGTTTCTTAAAGACTTGCCTGGTTCTCTCCAAGCCATCAGTTGCTGCCACATCCCATCTTTAACTTAGCGGGATTCTCATGTGAGTGGGAATTGTAGCAGGCAGTCTCCTCTTCAATCCTCAAATCAATGCTGTCAATTTTTTGTGAAATCAAAGGCATATCCTTCTTAGCAATTGCTTCAAAAAATGGAAAGGACTATACAATGAAAACTAAGTCTCTCTTCTTCTGGCCCCTACTTACCCAGGTAATTTCCTGGAGAGAGTACGAAACAAAACCCAAACCAAAACAAAAAACAACAACACAAACAAACCCTAAGTTATTAGCTTTCTTGGTACATATACATTAACTACAAAAAAAATTTCATTTAGAAAATTTCAGTTTCTTGTTTATTCTTTCAGAGATATTCTATATATTTGAATATATACATATACCCATAAATCTTTATCTTCCACACTATTAAGCGCATGTTATTCACGTTGTTCTAGACCTTGCTTTTTTCACAGTATAGCTTGGTGATTGTTCCAGATTAGTACCTAGAAATCTGCTTCATTTTTATTTCAATAGCTGCACAGTATTCCATTGTATGGATGTGCCATAATTTATCTAACTGGATTCCTATTGATGGACATTTGGGTTGTTTCTAATCTTTTGGTATTATAACCAACAGTGCAAAGAATATACTTATACATGCATTATTTCACAAATGTATGAGTAAATCTGTAGGATAAATACCTTTCTCTTTTTTTTTCTTTTTCTTGTATCAAGTTGTTCTTTTTCTTTTTAAAAATTAATTAATTAATTAATTAATTTAGTCTGCATGGGGTCTTAGTTGTGGCACGCAGGGATCTTCATTGCAGCATGCAGGCTCTTTTAGTTGTGGAATGCAGACATCTTAGTTGTGGCATGCAAACTCTTTTTTTTTTTAATTTATTTATTTGGTTGCACTGGGTCCTACTTGCAGCAGGTGGGTTCCTTAGTTGCAGCATGGGGGCTCCTTAGTTGTGGTATGCATGTAAGATCTAGTTCCCTGACCAGGGATCGAACCTGGGCCCCCTGCTTTGTGAGCACAGTCTTACCCACTGGACCACCAGGGAAGTCCCAAGTTTGTCTTTTTTTTAATGATTTGTAGGAGCTGTATATTCATATAAGGGAAGCTAGCCTTCTATGTATAAGTCCCTAATTTTTCAAAGTTCATGTTAAAAGTGGGTTGAGGGAATTCCCTGGCGATCCAGTGGTTAGGACTTGGTGCTTTCACTGCTGGGGTGGGGTTTGATCCCTGGTCAGGGAACTAAGTTTCCACAAGCCGCCTGGCGTGGCCAAAAAAAAAAAAGTGGGTTGAAATCTTTCTATATTGACTTTTCATTTTCTTACTATGAATGTACATAGTATAAGGGAAAGAGGGAATTGTGTAGCTCTCCAGTGAGGATTATCTGTTGAAGTTTCCTTGTTTAAAATATTTGCTTTATAGTACAGTAAATTATTATCTAAAGGATATATAAAATTTTTACAGTGATGGCCCTATGAAATAAAATAAAACTTTTAATATTTGTCTACTACCTGTGCAAACTTCTTTTCTATTTGATACTTTGTCATTTTCAGTAATTTGTCTCTTTCCTGAATGCCAGCCTTAACAGCATGTTACATTAAGAACTTGAAAACATAGAAACATAAGTTGGGCCTTTTGTAACATAATTCCCACAGACAGATGCAAAGCTGTAATACAACCCAGTATTTCAGGAGCAGAGAGAACTATTCTGTAATATTTGATAAGAGTTAAACCCTACCGAACTACAGATGCTTTTGTTGGCATTACAGCAGTTGTGATCTGCAAAATCTTAAAGCAAACTTCCGATGTAGCAAGTTAAATAATATCTAAGGAGTTAGTTCAGTTTTGACTCAAGATTTTAAAAAAATGACACCATTCTATGTCCAGTGTTTACAAATTAATTTCCTTTACTTTTCAGAATTTTTTTCATTTTGACAAGAAAAGAATGACAAAATTGCCATGAAGTAAGTGGTGCCATGTTCCTATTATGCCAGTTTTGGAGAACTCGTTAAAGAACGCGAACCTTTATAAAGATGCTTATCTACTTGTACGGAACACAACCCACAAGAGATTTTCTGGACTATTCCCTAATTTGTTGGATTTTTATCAAGTTTCCTGCATATGCTCATTTACTCACACTTAATTAGTCATAATTCTCCTTTAGAAAAGGCTTGTTTTAAGGGAAGCACAACAAATGTGATATCTTTGCATCTTATAAATATCTAGTCTAGGGTTCCCTTACGCCTGTCATCTGTTTCCTCATTTCAAAACTTAAAACAGTGTTAGACTGTGTTTTTAAAATGTTGGGTTTGTTTTGCAAATACAGGAAAAGCAACACTTCCTAATTTGCTTAGATGGGTGCCCGCCTAATTTGGAATTATATCAACTCAAGATAAGTATTGTTGTTGTAACAATAGGAATGATCATGTTATACGTGTGTGCATACACGTATATTGTTGTTGTAACAATAGGAATGATCATGTTATACGTGTGTGCATACACGTAGATGCCTGCATGTGTCTGTGGTGTGAGTGTATATAGTTAATCTGATACAGGATTTTAGAGAACTAGTATGAAAGTCAATTCATTCTTTAAATATTGCGACAGAGAGACTGAACTAAAGTGAACATACCCGGTTCTACTAAGCACATTTCCTCTCTTTTAGTTATTGATTAACCTATTTCCCCTAACTGGAAAAGTGGTAGCATTTTCGATTCTTTAAATCCTTGAGTTAGGATTTATTAATAAGAATATTTTTCATGGGAGCATGTTATTTCCTAAAATGGTGTTTTAAAATTAGCTACATATAAGTTCAGTCTTTTAGATACTTAATAGTTGCTAATAGTCATCATTTATGTTATAATTGTCCTAAAAAATTAGACTATTGATCTAGCCCAAAATTCTATTCTATATTGGAATTTCCCTTATAATTTCTGTGACAAATAGTCAGCTTTTTGTTTTTCTCTTGGTTAAGAGAATGCATGGGAAAGCACCTCGTACTGTTTCTGGTACAATTAATTTTTTTGCTAAAAGCATTTTTAAAATGAAGACATTTTACCAGTGGATAATCATTAACTTTATTCAAAGATTTACCATAAGGTTCTTCTTTTCCTGATTGTTTATATGTTTTACTGCTTATGTGAGTAAAATATGTTTATTTTTATAAACCCAAACAAAACAGAAAGTTAAGGTGCACTATAATCCCACTTCTCAGTAATAATTACTATTAACAATTACATTTATGTAAAATACATATATATTTGAATACATATAAATGTTAATATATTATTTTTTATTTTACAGAAATAAATCATATGTAACAACATTTAAGACCAATGTATCTTAGGTATCTTTCTCTGTAAATAAAAGTAGATTTTTTTCTTTTTTAATGCTGCAATGTTTCCATTGTATGGCTGTAACACAGTTAGTTATCCAAACTCTCTAAGACATACATTTCTTTTCCACATTTTAACATTTCGGAAATCAGGATGCTGCTTATATTTTATAATCCATGATGTTTTAGAATTACTATCCATTAGGCAGCATTTGTGACCTGGCTGTCTTTGCCTAGTTGTTTTTGTGAGTTTAGTTATAATTGTTCAAACTGCCATCACTTTAATTCAGTTACGTGCATTGTTGGTGCTATAGGTGTTGAGTTTAATTGCTGCTTAAAATGGGAAAAGATGGCACTAGTATTTTTCAATGAAACAAAAATTTATTGACAGAAAGGCACAGACACAGAGCAGCAGGGCATAAATTTGATATTTGGTAAATATTTGTCATTCAGGAAATAACTGTAATTCCATTTTTTTTTTGCAAAGGAACAAATTCTTTATGAGATGGAAGAAAGTAAGCTACTCATAAATAATGAAGATATGTTTCAATTTATTATGAAGATGTATGCAAAAATATTGCCTATCATAAGCCAAGCAATGCAAGTGAGAGCTGGAGAACGTGCCAAATTACTGAAAACTGATGAAATATACTTCAGAGCAATGGGAGGCTGGCATGACCAATTCATACACCTCGCAGGACCATTCTTAAGGCATTGTGTCATAGTTTAATTGACAGTAATTTTTCTTTCTTACTGGCCCATAAAATACTAATGATTGTTTTTTACTATCAACCATGGCTAAGATTAGATGAACCACGGTATCTACAATGACTAGGATGTTCTGTGCTGAAGACTTTATATAAATTTTCTACATACTTTTTTCTGACTGAATTTTTAAGAATTTTGTTTTTTAGAACAGCTTTAGATTTACAGAAAATTGAAAACATAGTACAGAAAGTTCTCATATATTTCATACCCAGTTTCTCTTATTATTAATATTTTACACTGGTATGGTACATTTGCTACGATTAATGAATCAGTATTAATATATTATTATTAACTAAAGTCCATGGCTTATTCAGATTCCTTTAGCTTTTAATGCCTTTCTGTCCCAAGGTCCCATCCAGGGTACCATAGTACACTTATTTATTATGTCTTCTTTGGCTTTTCTTGGCTATGATAGTTTCTCAGACTTTCCTTGTTTTTGATGACCTTGAAAGTTTTGTCAATTATTTTGTGGGCTGCACCACCACTGGAACTTGTCTGATGTTTTTCTCATGATTAGACTGGTGTTATGGATTTTGGGGGAAGAAAACCACGGAGATAAAGTGCCATTTTCATCATATTATATCAAGGATACACAGTAGCCATGCAATTTATCATTGTTGATGTTGACCTTGTTCACTTGGGTGAGATAGTGTTTGTTAGGGTTCTCCACTATAAAGTTACTCATCCCCACCCTCACACCTTTGGATACTGTCCTCTTGAAAGGAAGTTACTATGTGCAGCCCACACTTAAGGAGTGGGAAGTTATGGTCCATCTTCTCGTCGATGGAATATCTACATACATTTTTTGATTCTTCTGCATGGGAAATTTGTCTCTTCTCTCCCACTGTTTATTTATTTAATCATTTATTTACATCAGCATAGACTCACAGATATTTATTTTATACTCTCTTATAGTCCAATATGATTTTATATATTTTGTTGCTTAAAATGTTCCAGATTGCCCATTGAGAGCTTTTTCAGTTGGCTCCTGTGTCTCTTTGACATATCCCTCATCAATATGGGTTTTTTGTTTTTTTGAGCACTTCTTTCCTTCTTGGCATCTAATTGAATTCTTACAACAATTCTAAGAGGTAGGCTTTATTATCTCCTCAGTTACAGATGAAGAAATTGAGGCTTTAAGAGATTAAGTAGCTTGCCCAAAGTCACATAGGAAACAAATGACAGGATTTGAATTTTGCTCTGTCTGAAAGTTTTAATAACTTTTAATATATTATGCTGATATGTTAAATTGTAGTAAATTACATATCCTTTTATGAAAAAGAATTCTGCAATCATAATTTGATGAATACATGCATTACTATCTTTGTTTTGGACTAAGAGGGGAGAAATGTATCTACTGGAGTCAAATACATAACTTTTGGAATCCCATAAGCCTGTGGATGTCTAACTCATAGTTCCAGTTATCTATGGCTCAGGGCTTGCCCACCATCCTGTGGGAGTTGATTTTCTCTTCTATGGAGAGGTGACTTAGGGCAAGCCCTTGTAGTAGAGTATGTCAGGCTGTAATGTTGTTGCATTGTCTTAAAGGAATATATTCCTTTCATTCATCTGACAAGGTTTTATGAGAATCTACTGTTCTGGTGGAGCTTACATTCCAGTGAGAGGAGACAAAAGAAACATGTATGTAAGCAAATGAACATGATATTTTTAGAGGGTGATAAATGCTAGCGGAAAGCCAGTGTGACCAGAATGCAGTGATTGAGGGGTATCCGGGAGGGGATGAGGTCAGAGAGGTAGGTCTGTGGCCCTTGGGAAGGAGCATTTGTGTCATTCTCATTTCATTGGTTGGCTTAGGAAGCTTTCAGGAACGAAGCTCCATGGTCTCCCTGACTACCCACAGATCTTACCTCACACCACTCTTTCCCTGATCTCTTCTCCCTGGCCACACTGGCCTGGCTCTTCCTGAAATATGTCAAGCTCTTTTTTGCCTTTGGGTCTTTACATTTCTTATTTGATCAACCCAGAAGAAAAAAACAAAAATCAAAACCACTATTCCTCCACATAATGATGTGGCTCCCTCCTTCATGTTATTATTTGAGTCTCTGCTTAAAGCCATCTCCTTGGACATCCTGTTTAAAAATGCTTCCCCCCCACCCCTACCATCATGTCTCCACTCCAGTCTCCAGGCTCTCTCTATGTCTTTCTCTTGCTTTAGTTTTCTTCAGAGCATTTATTGCTACCTGACATTATTTATTTCTTGTTTATATTCTGTCAGCTCCACTACAATGTAAATGCCACACATGGACACAGAGTTTGTCTGTTCTGTACATCACTGCTTCATACTCAGTGCCTAGAAAATTGTCTAGGACATAGCGGGTAATTTTATTAGTTATCTATTGCCATGGAACATATTACCCTAAAACTCAGTGGCTTAAAAGAGCAAACATTTATTATCTCACAGTTTCTGTGGATCAGGGATTCAGGAGGGGCTAAACTGTGTTGTTGTGGCTCAGGATCTTTTAGGGGCTAAAGTTATCTGAAGGCTTGACTGAGGCTGGAAAGTCTGCCTTCCAAACTCTTTCATATGTTTGTTGGCTAGAGGCCTCAGTTCCTTGGTTTCTCCAAAGGCCTGCTCTCAACATAGCAGGTGAAAGCCATAATATCTTTCTGTGACCTAGTGTCTAAAGTTGCACACCATTATTTCTGCTTCATTCTATTTTTTTTTTTGGCTGTGCTGGGTCTTCATTGTGGCACGTGGGCTTTCTCTAGTTGTGGGGTGCGGGGGCTTCTCTTGTTTCAGAGCATGGGCTCTAGGCACACGGGCTTCAGTAGCTGCAGCATGCAGGCCCTAGAGCACATGGGCTTCAGTAGTTGTGGTGCATGGGCTCAGTAGTTGTGGCTCATGGGCTCTAGAACGCAGCCTCAGTAGTTGTGGCGCATGGGCATAGTTGCTCTGCGGCGTGTGGGATCTTCCCAGACCAGGGCTCAAACCTGTGTCCCCTGCATTGGCAGGCGGATTCTTAACTACTGCACCACCAGGGAAGCCCTAGGATTCACTTCTTGAAGTGAAGAGTATCAAAGAATTTACGGACATATTTTTTAAACTGATGCACTGATCAATTAATATGTATTGAATGCAGGGATGTATAAGTTGGGTTATACCTTTAAACAATCACTCTGACTGCTGTGTAGAGAACGGACTTTAGTGGGGCAAGAACAGAAGCAACGAGATTGATGACAAAGATGGCAGCCAATGTTTATGAATTCTTTTTTTGTCCCAGGACTTGTCGAAACACTTTGCAGCTATTAATGCATTTAATCCCCAGAACACTCTTATGAGGTGTGTATCATTCTATTGTCTCCATTTTATAGATGGGGAAACCGAGGCACAAAGATATAAGGAACAGTAGTGTAGGTGAAAGATGATCTGATGCTATTGTTACACCAGCTCTGACTGAGAAGATTTCAAATACCTCTGTGTTCTCTAATTTGTGATCCCAACTCATAAAAACCCTGAGCACAAGGCATTACAGGAATCTCTAAATTGTTTGAAGACAATACCACAGACATAAAAAATAATAATTATAAATATGTACCATAGATTCTAAGTTTCTTCAAATGATATTAAAGTAGCCCATGATTTATCTCGTTTTTTTTAATAATAGAAGTACGTTGTTATGATGAGGATAAAACCGTGGTATTTTAAATTTTATTTTAAATGTTTTGGGGAAAAGAAATAACAATTTCATGGGAATTCCCTGGTGGCGCAGTGGTTAAGAATCCGCCTGCCAATGCAGGGGACACGGGTTCGAGCCCTGGCCCGGGCAGATCCCACATGCCGCAGAGCAACTAAGCCCGTGCGCCACAACTACTGAAGCCCGCGCGCCGTGCTCCGCAATAAGAGAAGCTACTGCAGTGAGAAGCCCGCGCACCGCAACGAAGACCCAACGCAGCCAAAAGTAAAAATAAATAAAATAAATTAACAAAAAAGAAAAGTGTAATCTTTAAAAAAAAAAAGAAATAACAAATTTATAAACACAGGAGAGTCATGGGTGTGTTTACCCTTTTGCAGATTTTATTTTATTTTTTAAAAGCCTTTAAGTATTTTTTAATATAAATTTATTTATTTATTTATGGCTGCGTTGGGTCTTTGTTGCTGCGCGCGGGCTTTCTTAAGGCAAGCGGGGGCCACTCTTTGTTGCGGTGCACAGGCTTCTCGTTGCGGTGGCTTCTCTTGTTGTGGAGCACGGGCTGTAGGTGCGTGGGCTTCAGTAGTTGTGGCAAGAGGGCTCAGTAGTTGTGGCTCGCGGACTCTAGAGCACAGGCTCAGTAGTTGTGGCTCACGGGCTTAGTTGCTCCGCGGCATGTGGGATCTTCCCGGACCAGGGCTCAAACCCATGTCCCCTGCCTTGGCATGCAGATTCTTAACGACTGCGCCACCAGGGAGGCCCCTGCAGATTTTATAAGGCAAGTGTTTTTGGGTTTTCAGACATTTGAATAAGTGTATCTTCAGCCTCAGAGCTTATTATATAATTATAAATCACCTGAATTTTTTTTTCTGAATCTAGGTATGTGTGATACATGATTTCCTATCATATCAATTACATAAAAATGACACTAATATACCATTATTTTAGTTCATTTATATTTTAAATAAAACAAACTATATATAAACAAAGTAGATTTTCCTTTACATGGTTTCAAAATATTCTGCTCCTTGTCATGCAAAGAATGACTAAATTGTCTTCTTCATTTTAAATGAAATTCTGTAGTCTGTTTGCAGATCAGATATGATCTTTACCCAGTAATTCTCAGTATACTGATTAAAAAATAATGTTTGTTTAGGTTTTGTTGCACATTTCATTTAATTTTACTGCAATGTGAACTAATTGAACTCTACATGGGGAAACATATCATTTTTATTTTTTGCTTCACATTTGATTGCTTTCCCCATAATCTCATAGGCCCTCTAATAATTTCCCCTCCTTTCTTTCTTTCCATTCTTTTCTTTCTGCAAATATGTTTTTTTTTTTTTCCCCTACTAGAAAAGGAAAAAAGTATTACTGCATTAACCCCAATAGCAATTTTAGGAATAATGTTTCCTGCATTATTGCAAAGTTGTGAGCTTGTGCTATATAAAAAACAAACTGTGGGGGCTTCTCTGTTGGCGCAGTGGTTAAGAATCCGCCTGCTAATTCAGGGGTCACGGGTTTGAGCCCTGGTCCGGGAAGATCCCATGTGCCGTGGAGCAACTAAGCCCGTGTGCCACAGCTACTGAGCCAGCGCTCTAGAGCCGGCGAGCCTAGAGCCCGTGCTCCGCAACAAGAGAAGCCATCGCAATGAGAAGCCCGTGAACTGCAACGAAGAGTAGCCCCTGCTCGCTGCAACTAAAGAAAGCCCGTGCACAGCATTGAAGACCCAATGCAGTCAAAAATACATAAATAAAAAACAAATTTTAAAAAAACCCAAAAAACTATGAAGCCCTGAAAATACTTGAACAGGTTGAACAAGGACTGACTCTCTTAACAACTTTCATATATAACATACAGCAGTGTTATTATATTCATCATGTTGTACATTACATCCCTAATACTTATTTGTCTTATAAGTGGAAGTTTGTATATTTTGATGATTTTCATCCAAGGTGGTCACCTAACCTTCACGTTGAGCCCACCATATACTGGGTTTGCATAATCTATCTCATTTAATCCTAAACTTCTCTGCAAGATAAGCACTATTATATCAAATTTAAAGATGAGGAAAAAGACCTGGAAAGGTATGAAATGCACCCAGAGTCACACAGTTAACTTAGTACTCTCCTGTTTCTTCCTTGCCCAGTCTCCTTTTGCCACTTCCTGGGAGGGTCAGAGGACAAGAAAGGGAGGCTGTATCAGCAGGGCTGCTGGGGGTGAGGGGTTGGGGTGGAGGGCATGAGTCACACTGCAAACATCACAAATCTGTATGTTTATTGTGATGCCTTTCAGACATATGGCAGAAAAGTGTGCTGCCTCAACAAAATTGATATAGTAAGACAATTTTCTGACGGACGCAAAACATCATGAGAAGTGCCTTTTCTAATTCCAACAAAGGCTTTATTTGCGCTATTGGCTGGTTTGACTATTTTGAAACATAAAAATTTAAAGGATGGTTTAAATAGCATGCTTTCCTTAAGATTAAACTTGAATTTACTTGGAGGAATGGATATTTTGGTCAAAGAAAGAAGAAGCGAAGCAGCAATCCCACTCCTTGACATATACCCAGAGAAAACCATAATTCAAAAAGATACAGGACCCCAGCGTTCATTGCAGCACTATTAACAACAGCCAGGACATAGAAGCAGCGTAAACGTCCATCAACAGAGGAATGGATAAAGAAGATGTGGTATACACACACACACACACACACACACACACACACACACACACACACACACAATGGAATATTACTCAGCCATAAAAAAGAACAAAAGAGGGACTTCCCTGGTGGTGCAGTGGTTAAGAATCCACCTGCCAATGCAGGGGACATGGGTTTGATCCTTGTTCCAGGGAGATCCCACATGCTGCAGAGCAACTAAGCCCGTGCGCCACAACTACTGAAGTCTGTGCGCCTAGAGCCCGTGCTCCACAACAAGAGAAGCCACTGCAAGAGACGCTCACGCACCGCATTGAAGAGTAGACCCTGCTCGCCGCAACTAGAGAAAGCCTGCGCGCAGCAACAAAGACCCAAAGCAGCCAAAAATAAATAAATAAATAAAATAAAGGGAAAAAAAGAACGCATTTAGTAAGAAATCTGTGATTTGGGCTAGATGCTTAAGGCCAGACAGCTTAATTACAAATCCAGCTCCATTATTTACTGTGCAAACTTGGACAAGATTCTTCATCTCTCTGTGATTCAATTCCCTCGTCTATAAAATGAGGATAGTAATAGTTATCCTTGAGTAATTAAAAGCATTCAAAACAGCATCTGGCAAATGGTAGGACTTAAAAATATTTGTGAGGTGAACTTATATCACTTACGAATAGTATGTTCAATCAAAGCTTTTTGGAGGAGTGAACATTTAACTTTGACTTTGAAGGGTGGTTGGGATTTCAATGATGGGAGGGCAACACTGATGATCAATGATGGTAGGGGAACACTGATGACAAATCCAACTGCAATGTCCCTCAACAGCCAAATTAAGAAATACACACATTTTTAATAGGTGAAGCAGTCTGAAGGTTTATGAGCAGGGAAATGTCAAGATGAGAACAAGATGGATGGTTTATTTTATTTGTCTGTTTTGCATTTCGTTAGTTTAAACATTTTTTTCCCAATATAAAAACTATGCTACTCCATTAAATTGTATCATTAGTACATTTAACTTCTGAGAATTAAACTCCAGAAGCTCTGGAGAGAATGGAAAATGTGAACAGTGTGGGTGCTGGCAGGCCTTTCTTCTCCAGAAGCTGATGCAATGGATTCAATCAAACTTGAAGGAGAATGCAACTAGAGATTATCATACTAAGTGAAGTCAGTCAGAAAGAGAAAGACAAATACCATATGATATCACTTATATGTGGAAGCTAAAATATGACACAAATGAACCTATCTATAGAAATAATGTGCCAAGGATTTTAAGGATTCTTCAACAAAGGAGACATCATTTGGGTGTCAGGTGAGTGGGTGCGTTAGTGTCTTCACCATCCTGGAGGAAGAAATTAAAGATTTAACAGAAAAACTGTAACAAAGAGAGTGATTGCTAGACTCCATCTTAAGAAGATGATGAAACTGGAAAAGCTGAAAATGTATTATCTTCATAAATTTTCTTAAGCGCTCTAAGAGGTGAAGCACATGAAACATTTACCCTATGACTACCT
Source organism: Tursiops truncatus (assembly GCF_011762595.2). Lineage (NCBI taxonomy): Eukaryota > Metazoa > Chordata > Mammalia > Artiodactyla > Delphinidae > Tursiops > Tursiops truncatus. The sequence goes on from NC_047041.1 coordinate 83,280,822, forward strand.
ACAAATAGCAGATCATTAATATGTACATATTATTGTGTAGGGTTATATGCACAAAACGATGGTTACTATACCTTGGAAATTCACAAATCAAGGTTGAATTTTGCTATTTGAGATTTTTGTGCTGACTATAGTACCGAAGTCCCAAATTAAGATGAGATTTGTGAATTTCCAGATTAAGATGAGGTTATTTTTATCTGTATTTAGTGGGAACCTTTTTTTTTTTTTAAGAAAGGAAACATCTACAGGTTACAAAGAGTTACTTGAGTGGGCCTTTCTGTCATGCAAATGTAGGCACCAGTGAGACAATCCAGAAGGAACGTTTCTTCTGATCCCACCTGCCCATCCCTGAGGCCCAGGTACACAAAGCTGATATCTAGGGAGAAAGTTGATTATTTGCATAAAGTGGCCAGGAGCTCTGAGGAGGGAGGAGACAGAGGCTCCCTGCTGAACCTCTCCCCTCAGAGATTTGTAGTTGGGAGCTCTTTCTCGTTGACTAAGTCCTCCTCTCCGCACTCCCCACCAAGGCAGGAAAGGACACCTAGGGTCTGGAGGGAGACAGCAACTACAGCAACAAATCCCCAGTTTATCTGAGGAACAAGAGGAATGTGGGTTGTTGACTCAGCCTCTGTGACAAAATTCCAAGGTTCTTTTGGAGAAGTATCAGCCTCATCCCCTAAGGCTGGGGAGGGCCATTTCTGCATATTGGAACCTATAGGTGCTAAATGAGGAACAAGGGCAGTGATGAACACAAGGTAAGTCGGAGGAGTACTGTCCTTCTTTGGACTAATTTTGGGGTGTGGGGGTTAGGAAAGACCTGAGAGAGAGAGAGAGAGAGAGAGAGAGGGAGGGGGAGGGAGAGAGGTCTTAGATTTCACATTTGGGTGATCTCAAACAACTGTGACTGTTTGCATTCTGAGTTTATGGAGTGTTTCAAACTGTTTACAGAGAAAATTCATTTGTTCATTTTACAAATATTATATTAAGTTACTTTTGTAAGCTTACTGTCTGGATCAGGGTGAGGAGTAGGTAGAAGAGAAAGAAAACCTATAAAATAGTATCTGAGATCGTGCTAAAACTTAAGGATAAAGATAAGGATAAAAAATGGGGAGTTTATGTGTATAGATAGGTGGTTATTGCTGAGGAAGGCTGCATGGAGAAGGGAAATTTGACTAAGGACCTGGAAAGGAGGTGCGTGGATACTTAGGGAATGTTTCAGGCACCTGAGGTACCTGAATGATCCAGGTACCTGAGAAGGGAGAGTGACTGGCGTCTTTGAGGAATTGTGGGTGGAGTGAGGAGACAGAAAGTGGGAGGTGAGCTCCTTGTGGGCCTTATAGACCATTTTAGGTCCGTTGTACGTTTTTTTTAGCTTTTACTCTGAGATTGAAAGGAAAATTTGAAAAATACAGAAAAGTGGAAAGCAGTAAAAGAGATGGTTTTGACACCAAAGCCTATAGCTTCTTTGACCATGCTGTGTCTCTCCTTAAATCCTTCAATAGCTTCCTTTGCCAGTAGAATGAAGTCCTAGATCCCAATCTGGACCTTGCTTCTCCCTCTACCCTCATCTGCTTCTGATTTATCCTCTCACTCTGACTAAAAACTATCAGTTTCTCAAATTTGTACTCTTTATCACATTTTTTTTCTACATGACTTTTGCATAAATCTTATCTTCTGCCCTCAAGTGTTCTCTCTTTCTTTGGGCTAATTCCTATATCCTTTAGATCTCAACTTTAATTCAACCTGTGTACTTGCACAGAGTCCTGTGCTTAGAAAGTCCCCATGATTGGTTTCACTCCTCTGTCACCAACTTGAAATCCTTAATAATTTTGAACAAGGGGACCCACTTTTTCACTTTGTACTGGGCCCTGTACCTGTATGTATGTAACTGGTCCTGTTGATCATTTACTACGCACCACTGCCTCAGTGCTGAGGATACAATGGAATACAAAAAAGATGTGCTCTCTACTTTTCATATTGGTGGAAGAGGTAGACATTAATCAAACAACCAGAAGATAAACATAAAATGGCAACTGAGAAAAATGCTACAGAGGAAAGATATATGGAAATTTGGCTTAGTCAGAGAAGTCAGGAGATTCTTCCCTGAGGAAGTGAGCGTTGAGTGAGTCCTGCAGGATGAGAAATAAACCAGTCTTCCCATGGCTCCCCCTGCCCCCGTCTCCCCCCGCATCCCCATTTTATTAGATTCTCCTGTTCTGTCCCCTCTTTCCACCCTGTACTTCTCTTTTATAATGCCTGTTATTATTACTAATTATTTGTATGATAGCCAACTTTCTAGAGAGAATATAAGCTCACAGCGTGTCTCACTTTTCACCACTGTATTCTCAGATCATAGCACAGCACATAGTATTTAAGCAATATTTCTGAATGAAAAGATTATGAAATTTTTTGGCTATCATCTTTTTATTCATAAACTTTTTTTCAGGTACAATTTAGTAATCTGCATTTTATTTTATTATTTTTTTAAACTATCATCACAACATTGTTGTTGTTTTTTAAAAAATTTTATTTTGGCTGCTTTGGGTCTTTGTTGCTGTACATGAGCTTTCTCTAGTTGCAGTGTCGTCGTGGAACACAGGCTCTAGGTGCGCAGGCTTCCGTAGTTGTGGCACACGGGCTTAGTAGTTGTGGCTCGCAGGCTCTAGAGCACAGGCTCTGTAGTTGTGGTGCACAGGCTTAATTGCTCCTCGGCATGTGGGATCTTCCTAGACCAGGGCTCGAACCTGTGTCCGCTGCATTGACAGGCGGATTCTTAACCACTGCGCCACCAGGGAAGCAGTAATCTGCATTTAAAAAAAAACTTAACACTGAGAAATTTTCAATTTTTTAAAACAAATTTCATAAACTGGCTAAATCAGGGGCTTTGAAGAGTTATCTGGAGGTTGGTATTCTGAATGGATTGGAGAGGGAGAGATTGGAGGTAAAGAGATTAAGTTAGGAGACAATAGGTATAAAATGGAGGAAGACCTGAACTAATAGTGTTCATTTACTTATTCAGCTATATTTACTAAGGACTTATTATAAATCAGCTAGTGTATTAGGCATTCACAATACAATCTTAAAAAAAAAGATGACAGGGTCCCTTCCTGGAACTTACTGTGTATCAATGACAGGGCTAGAAAGGAAAAAAAAAAATCCTTACCCTTTTCAGCTTCCTTCATAGATGTAGCAATGCTGTAATAAGGAGAATAGAAGCCTTCCATTAGGGGTGACCCAGAGAAATGTTTTGCAAAAATTCTGAAAGTTTGAAGTTCTAGTGGAATATCTTCCTTGTTTCACTGATAGATTTTTCTATTATTGTAACTTTCTCCTTTGAGTCATGTTTTTATCCTTTTTTGGTTCTTTTAACTATTACTTTTTTAAAAAAATCAAAAGTAACTAAATACTAAGTAAAAAGGAATGGCTAATATGCTGCTCTCTGAGAGACAGTCAGTGTTTTGTTTTTCTATTTTGGAAACCTTTGCAACTGGTTATCCTCCCTAACTTGAAGAAAACTGTTATTCGAAAATGTTATTTCCTACTGCCTCAGGGCATACTATCCTTTTCTCTTTTAAAGGTATTCTTCAGAATACTCTTCTCCCAGTTTGAAAAGCAGCAGGGAGTCAAAGTGTGGAATTAAATATGCAGCAATTTGCCACTCGCTTTAGGCCCTGCCTCAGTTACCGCAATAGAAAATGTCTGGGGATAAATACTTGTGGGGTAGATTCAATCCTCCTAGTGAAGATTATGAAGGGAACAAAGAGAGGGCACTTCCACTCCTCAGAGAAAGGTGTTCCCAAAAGGTTAAACACTAATTCAGGACAAAAAGCAACTAATATTTAAAAAGATTAACTCTGAATGATACTTAGGTCAGTTGTTTGATAGGGAAGAGAAGGAGGGAGGGAGTGCGGACCAGGGCTTGGCTGTATAACCTTGGGTAGGTAACCTAAACTTCTTTGAACCCCTGCCCTACTTAAAGAGTTTGGACCAAGGATCTCTAAGGTTCTTTCATCTCTAAAATTCTATGGTTCTGTGATTCCGTTGAGATGGGCCATTCTGTTGATTTCCTAGTCTCCATGAGGGAGGTAACTAGTCTCTGGGAGTGGAACTGAGTACCTTGATGGAGAATTATCAACGCAGAGGTGGGTGAACTTCATATTTACGGGGGTTTGGACCATAGAGATGCTCTTGGAAAATTTCCACGCGGGCCTTTTCCTCGTTCTTTAACCTGATTTTACAATTCCCTTGACACTTTGGGATGGGGGAGCGGGAAGGACCTATTTTAGACTGGGATTGTTCACTTTCAGCATTTCCCCTTATTATTAGACCTTAAAAAAAGAAAGAAGAAAAAAAAAGCCAAGAAACAGATCCCAAAGGAGTGGCAGTGGAAACTATGATTACGGGATCTCGAAAGGCCTGTAAAATCCGCTTCCCCATTTTCAGCCTTTCTTTGGTGTTAGGATCTTTTTACAATATATATTTTTGGCGGAGTGGGCCGAAGACTGAGGTTCGGAACAGTAAAGGGGGCGCTGGCGTGAGGGAGCTCCGGGTCAGACTCCCGCCGGCCGCAAGGCGGGCTCGAAGCTATCAACACAAGGGCGCGGCCGCGGGCGGGCGGGCCCCGGGGAGGGGCTTCACTGAGGCGCCGCGGGCCGAGCCAAGCGGGGCCGCCCGGGCTCGGCGCGCAGAGCGGCCGGGCGAGCGGTGGCGCTGCGGAGGCGGCGACCGAGGCCGGCGGGCGCGGAGGAGGGGCCCGAGAGTGGGGCGGCCGGCGGCAGCCGCCTCCGTGACGACTGCCGGCAGCGCGGCGACCTGAGGAGACCGAGCCGCGGGCCCCGCCGCCGCCGTCGCCGGTCCCTGTTGTCTTCCTTCTCCTCTCTCGGCGGGGGCGTCAGGAATGGGCCCCAACCGCCGCGGGCCCCGCACCGCGCGCCGCCCGTAGGCCCCAGCAGTGGGAGGCCGGCCGCCCGACCTCTCACCACCCCTTCGCCCTAGCCAAGCCGTCCCCACCCCAAATCCCCGGGAAGGAAGATGAGGGACACAGGTCCGGCGCTCAGCAGCCAGAGCAGCAGCAGCAGCGGTCGGGGGAGGGTGTTTCGCCGTTTCCTCTCAGCCGCCAGGACAAGATGGCAGCGGCCGCGGAGAGGGGCTGAGCCCGGGTTGGGTGGTGCCGCCTGCTGAAGCGCCTGGCTCCCTGTTCCCGACACGGCCCCGCACCCACCCCGGACATGCTCAGGGCTGCGGCCGCCCGAAGAGGGGAGAGCGCAGGCCTCTAGGAAGGTAAGTGAATAGGGCGAGGGGCGTACCCACCCCGGGGCGGGGGACCGGCCCCACCGGCCCCACCGGCCGCGCCTGCGTTCGGGGGGACCAGCGGGCCCCTCCCCTGGACCCTCGCGGGCCCGACGTCCCCTGGAGCGGTCCGCACCCGTTGCGCGTCCTGCACCCCCATCCGCATCCCCTGCGCTCATGCCCCGCGTTTCCGTACCGGACCCGACGGGGTGGCGGGGCCAGGCGTCTCCCTTGAGGCCGGGGCGCCCCGGGCCCGAGGCCCCCGGACGCGGGGGCCGCGCGTGGTTCCTGCGCGCTGTGGCGCAGCCTCGGGGAAGCCGCGCTTGGGCTGGGCCAGGCCGGGCGGCCCCCGCCGCCTCCTGCCAGGGTTGCGCAACGGCTCTTCCCAGCAACCGAAGTTTTGTTTAGTCCCACATGGGGCCTCTTCCCTCACCGCAGCCTGGCCCGTCACTACGGAGACCTCTTGTCTTTCATTAAAGGGGAACAAACACAAACACACGCACGCACGCAATTTGAGCGCCGCGGCCGATGGCTGCGTCCCTGGCTTTGTGGCCCAGTCCCCAGCGTCGCCGAGCGGCGGGTTTGGAGGGTGTCAACTCTGGGGACGTGAGTGCGTGTGATTGTTGGGGAGGAGAAATGTGATCCGCCGCTCCGCGTCCCCCGCCGCGGCCGGAGGAAGGCGTGGCGGCCGCGCGGCGGGTCTGCTGCCGGCGTCTCTCGTTAGGGTGGCGGCCGCCCTCTCCCCTTCGCGGCGCTGGGAGAACTCGCGGAAAGACTTCGGATGAGCGAGAATGTCTGTTTTCCTGTCGGGAGGGAGACGGCTGTTTTAAAATGGTATGTGGCTCTTGGCCGAAGCCTGTTGTTTCCCAATCTTATCTCTGCTTGAGGAATTGCGCTTGAAGGGTGTGTGCGTAAATTACCTTGGACCTGTTACAGAGCAGTCATAACACGTTCAGTCCTTGAACCGTGTTTTCACAACCTCTTGCTGCCCTGTTAGAATTTATTTTTTCACCTGCCGTTCGCTGCTTCTCATTAAAGGAGCTTCTTTTAGCAACAGTGAAGTTTTTCAGATTATCGTCCCGTTTACAGGGAAAGCTCATGGTTGGTTCTGTTGTCAGCTTTGATGTCTCTCTGGTCTAGGGCCAGAAAAGTTAGCTGGTAAACCAGCCTGTGCCTGTGTTATGCATACCTTCTAGTAGTTTGGAGATGGGGGTGAATTTTTTTTTTTTTCTATTTTAGGTATTTGCTTGTTAGGTGTAGCTTCTGAAGTGGAAGGAGTTATATTTAAACCATTTCAGTTTATTTCTAAGATTTAATTGCTGGGCGCTTTAAAATTTTGAGAGGTTCTCTTGATCAAATTTTTGATGCAAACTTTTAAACAGGATCGTGTTTTGTTTGTAACCCAACCAAAGACATTTTAATCCTGCATTCTCATTTGATTTTTCAGAAGCTAGGCATGCCTCACCATATGTTTGATAAGTCTAGATTCTGCTTATGCTTGCAAGTGCGGTGCTAATTTTATACAGTGAGCCATGATAAGATTTTGATAGGTCATGATTAAACTTAGTATTTAAGTAAACAAAATAAGACTGACCTTTTTATGAAAGATAGTTTTTATAGTTTTGTTAGTTACCTTATGTCTTTATATGCCACTTAAGAGTAATAGAAATGGAACCAACCAAATAAAGTTCCTTACTTTTAAATCAACAAGGTATTTCTTGGTATATTTATGGGTGCATTCCTAAAGTACAGGGAACTATTATTTATGAAATATAATGCTCAACCTGATTGAGGTTTATTTTTCTTTTATTTTTGAAACTTGTTTTTAATTTGTGTTAAGGTAAAGGTGGGCTGATATATTTGATACTTTGGACATTTCACTGTGCAGTTTTTTTCTTGCATTTATGGGAAAATTGAATAATTTGTCCCTTAATTTTTTATACTTTAGGGACTGTTTTTAAAATTTTTTTGTGGAGAGCCTTAGATTAAAACTATGTTTTAGAAAGATAAAATGAGCTTGAAATCTAGAACAGAACCAGCCATTAAATATTTCAGATTTATATTTGGACATTGCTGACTACAGTAGCTAAACATGCATATTAGGCAAGCAGATCATAACATGGTGAGCCAGCCTCAGTCTATTGTCATAATATCTTTTCCATTGAATTTGTCATTATATTGCTTATAAACCAGTCATTGGCTTCTGGGCATGGAGTTTTAGAGTCACATAAAAGTGGATGGTTTTTATGAGGTAATTCTTGTAAACATGCTTGAAAAGAAGTTTCAGATCATACTATTTTATTTTTTTGGATCTTCTGTCATGGGGTATCATAAAATGGTGCAAATTACAGAGGTAGATTGCTGTAGCTAGTATGGCAGGGCACATAAGTATTTGTTGAATGCAGGTTATTGAAAGCCCCGCCCTCCCCTTTTTTTCTTGCAACTTAAAATAGCAACAGCTGTCAAGTGAACTTTTTGATTGAGCTTCGTTTTAAATATTTGATACATCAGCATTGAGAGCATCTATATGTAAGGGTGGAAGAGGAAAGTGTAAATTTCAGAGTGCTAAAATGCTGTTTCCCAAGCCTGTTTCACATCCATTGAATGGAATACTTGTTTGCATGTTATTTTCCATTTGAATATTAGAATGACTTATTCTGGTAACTTTTGAAGTTAACTTTCTTAATATGCTTTTCTGATTGTAGCAGTTCACCACTGAGGGTGATGATATGGTACATTAGAATTGCATTATTGGTGGTTAATTCAGAGGTTTTAAAAATAGTTTCCATTGTAACTTTACATATGTTTGAATTTGGAGTTGAAAATGTCATGGCAGTATTTAGATTTAAAGGTATTCCAAGGAACTGTGAAATTTTCCACATTTAAAAATATTCCTCCAGAATTATTCTTGCCTCTAAACTATTAAAGGACATAAAGTAACTTGCTACATGATTATATTGTTGCTGCCAAAAGAAATCTTCATGTATAATTTCTGGTTTTGCAGCTGTCCTAATTTCCTAATATCTGAAGTTGAAACTCCCAGTGTGGTATGTTTAAATTGGAAGTTACTTTTGATGACGAATTCCTAGAACTTTGTTAAAATCGAGGAACCTGTCAGTGTATTTTATTACTTTTGAAAGGGTGTTCCCTCCCACCCCCCACCCCCACTTGCTGAAAGGGAAACCCTTTCTGTATGATACATATGTAAGTCTAAATAAATTATTTGAAATGTCCTTACTGGTTTGAAATGTCCTTACTGTCCTTACTGGTTCTGGATTCAACTGCTTAAAATACATTTTGTCTAGTACCTTTAAGCATTTAACATAAGTTGAATATAGGGATATAGATTTGGAGTAGAAGTTTTGAATCAGTGGAGGATTTTAGGATAGCCAAAGCACTTATGTGACCGACTTGAGGAAACACAGTGCACTTCTTTTGGTTGGATTGGTATAATTAAGAGTGATTTGGGGGCTTCCCTGGTGGTGCAGTGGTTAAGAATCCGCCTGCCAATGCAGGAGACACGGGTTCGAGCCCTAGTCCGGGAAGATCCCACATGCTGCGGAGCAACTAAGCCCATAAGCCACAACTACTGAGCCTGCGCTCTAGAGCTCACGAGCCACAACTACTGAGCCCACGCGCGGCATCTACTGAAGCCTGCGTGCTCTAGAGCCCGTGCTCCGCAACAAGGGAAGCCACCACAATGAGAAGCCCACACACCGCAACGAAGACCTAACACAGCCAATCAATCAATCAATCAATAAAATTGTTTTAAAAAAAGAGTGGTTTGGGGAAGAACAACTTAATGTTAGTGTGCTGCTTCTGTAGCTTTGTCACAGCTGTTGTTTTGGACTTAATCAGTTAGGACCAAGCTAGAACAGATATTTAGAGGATGTTTGTTATACATTTTACCTAAATGTTTGTTGAATTAGACCTTGACTGATTTAGCAGATCATGCTGTTCTCCTCAGTTGATACTTGGGCCATGTGTCACTACACAAAGGCAACGTATTGCCTAGATTCTGAAGCATACCACTGTATGCTAGAGTGTTAGAGCCTCTGCTCTTACTACTTGTGTGGAAATTAAAAGAACTGGATGAGTATTGGAAATACTATATATTTAGGGTGGCATTTGTAGTTTGGGGACAGCTAAGTCATTAAACTGATTTACTTTGTGTTTTATATTTAGTAGTTAATGCCAAGTCAATACTTTAGAAAGCTGTCTTATTCTAACAGATAAGTCTTTGAAATGAAACAAACCAAGAATAATATTTTTTACCTTAAATGTATTTTTTTTGACCCAAATAATTTCTCTAATTTTCTGAGAATTTTTCACTGCTAAGGGAGACTGAATGGGAGGGAAGGTAGGGGGACAGATGAGGTAGAAGAAGCTGGGCTGTAGTGGGGGTGACTTAATTGGATTTGGGAGACTTAGAAATCTATTTTGATTTAAATGTTCAAGTTGCTAGAAACCAGGGTTCTCTTAGTTATAAGGTCAGTGAAATATTGTGGTAGCTATTAGCGGGGGCTAATCTTCGTTGCACTGTGTGGGCTTCTCATTGCGGTGGCTTCTCTTGTGTGGAGCATGGGCTCTGGGCGCAAGGGCTTTAGTAGTTGTGGCACGTGGGCTCAGTAGTTGTGGCTTGTGGGTTCTAGAGCGCAGGCTCCGTAGTTGTGGCACACGGGCTTAGTTGCTCTGCAGCATGTGGGATCTTCCCAGACCAGGGCTCGAACCCGTGTCCCCTGCATTGGCAGGCAGATTCTTAACCACTGTGTCACCAAGGAAGCGCCATCTCTTCTTTTGAAGATTAGATTTCCAGATACTTTTTCATGTTACATTTTCTTTGCCGCTTTGTCTTTTTTTTGTCTCCTTAACCAAAAAGGTTACACCTAAAAGAAGTGGAGATTTAGAGAAGCATAAAGAGAAGTATAATACTTTGCTCCTTTGAGCTCTGCTTTTTCCTTTAGGTAAGGATCTAAATTGTGAAAGACTGATTATTTAGTATAACTCTTGGTCACATTGAAAATAAAGGATTGCCAGAGGTGGTCAGATAAATTCTTTACTTTATATAATTATTAATGCTGGAGCACCTTTTCTAATTGGAAAAAAATTGTTTAGGCTTGATTGATATTGAAATAAATCAACAAAATAAGAGTCACTGTCTCCCCACCTTTAAAATTTTGTAGTCCTTTATTATAAACTATATATATATATATTTTTGTTTGTTTGTTTGCGGTACGTGGGCCTCTCACTGTTGTGGCCTCTCCCACTGCGGAGCACAGGCTGTGGATGCGCAGGCTCAGCGGCCATGGCTCACGGGCCCAGCTGCTCCGCGGCATGTGGGATCTTCCTGGACCGGGGCACGAACCCGTGTCCCCTGCATCTGCAGGCGGACTCTCAACCACTGTGGGAAGCCCTATTATAAACTATATTTGATTATATATGGCTTTGAAAATTGTCTTTAGAATTTGATAGAAAATATAAAACTTGGCTGCATTTGACTAGCCAGTTATTCCCTTTTAGAAATTAAAAAGTATTTGATTTACCAAAAACATTAATATTAGTTTTAAATTCAACTTCTTCCTACTTTGTTGTATATTATTCATAAATTAAACAAAATCTGTTGCAGTTTTTTAAAAACAGAATAGTAAACTTTGCAGAAAATAACTTGCTTAGAAAATGTTTTCTCCCCTATAAAGCAATTATCTTAAAGGCGTAAAAATTTCATTTGTGTCTATTTTGACTGTGTGTTATCTGTTTAATAATACAGTAAGAGTCTTGTAGGTTTGGTAAACTATACTACTTTAGATAAATAATGCTACAGTCTTAAATAGTTAATAAGTCAGATGGACTGATAACATATTGAAAATTGAACCTGACTTTCTACAGACATTTTTTTAGAGTATAATTTAATACTTCTGAGGGCTTTAAATCTGTAATTTATTACAACTTCTATTGAGATTAAATAGGGTACAGTGACTTAAACTCACAATGAAAACTACTGGTTATATGCTAGATAGCCTATTGCTATGATGCTACGCTTCACTACATTCTCAAAACAAAAGAAAACAAACACGTTTTGAGCCAACTTGTAATCAGTTTCATCGGAGACAGTACAAGTATCTCTATAGTATATTAGTTGTAGTTTTGTATTTTAAGTTAGATAAGAATAGTATTGTGTTCAAAAGTATTAGCTTTTTTTTTTTTTTTTTGCGGTATGCGGGCCTCTCACTGTTGTGGCCTCTCCCGTTGCGGAGCACAGGCTCCGGATGCACAGGCTCCGGACGCGCAGGCTCAGCGGCCATGGCTCACGGGCCCAGCCGCTCCGCGGCATGTGGGATCTTCCCGGACCGGGGCACGAACCCGCGCCCCCTGCATCAGCAGGCGGACTCTCAAACACTGTGCCTCAAACACTGGAAGCCCAAAAGTATTAGCTTTTTAATCTGGTTAGTATGCTTTAAATATTTTTTTGTAGCTGGATCACAGACTCTGACCGCAAATAAATTAATTTTATTATGGCAGGTAAAACAATGATAAAATAAGTGTTTGAAAACTATTTTATCTAGTTTGAGTGCCCATTAAGTGCAAGGTGTACTGTGCTGTGAATGAAGAGAGTAAGACATGATGATCCCTGCTTTGAGGAAGTAAATTTTATTTTTACCAGTTATTTTTACCAGTTTAGTAGTATAATTGCCTTATAGAGACGTGCTGTATGTTAATTTAAATGAAGGAGTTGGTCATTTCTCACATATGGTTAATCTAGTTCTCTTGTTCTCTCAGGGTTTTTCCTTCTGGACATGCTTAATTCTTGCATTGCCTGAGAAAGTTGTTAAGGTTTGCCTTTTCTAACTATATTATTACCTGCTCAGTTTGGAGTACAGAGATCTCCAAACCTCTCTTATGCCACCTGTGGAAAGAAAATAGGTGAAAACAGCATATAGATAGAATTCCATTTTACTGTACTTTAAAAACTATTGAAATTGCTAGCTTTAACTTATTTTGAAACCACTATTCAGAAGGGATATTATTTGTGTAGTTAATTTGTGTAAATCAAAAGTCTGTTTAACTTGGGCTCCTTAAAAACAGTCATGCAAAGGGCAAGTATTGTATTGTGTTGCTCCAATTATAGTTGTATATGATATATTCTTTTTCTTAAAATTGTTGCGGTGCGCGGGCTTCTCATTGTGGTGGCTTCTCTTGTTGCGGAGAACCGGCTCTAGGCACGTGGACTTCAGTAGTTGTGGCACTCAGGCTCAGTAGTTGTGGCTCCTGGGGTCTAGAGCTCAGGCTCAGTAGTTGTGGCTCGTGGGCTTAGTTGCTCTGTGGCATGTGGGATCTTCCTGGAGCAGGGCTTGAACCCATATCCCCTGCATTGGCAGGCGGATTCTTAACCGCTGTGCCACCAGGGAAGTCTTGTATGATGTATTCTTTACGAGCTTTGACAATTTGGAAACATTTTGATATTTTATATTTGTGTATTTAAAATTGAATTCTTTTTTGTTTGTTTGTTTGTTTGTTTTGTTTTGTTTTTGGCTGCACACCCCGCGGCTTGCGGGATCTTAGTTCCCCAACCAGGGATTGAACTGAGTCCCCAGCAGTGAAAGTGCCATGCCAGGGAATTCCCGAAAATTGAATTCTGCTTGGAAACCTACTTAGGTTGTTAGGGACTATAGCATAATTGGTTTGCCAATAGCTTTTTTTTTTTTTTTTTTAATTAGAGTATAGTTGCTGCCAGTAGCTTTTGCGTAGAAAATAGTTGGAATGCTTGCTTTGTGAGTTGCCCTAAGCCTAGTGTGGCTTTGCTGAAAGTATTTCTAGTGCCTACTTTGTAACTTGTAAAATCTCTTTAAAGTATCTCATATCTGAAGGTATATCTAGCTTGAAATTGTTTCATATTAATCTGACTGGAAGAAAATGAAATACCTCAATTTATAACCTATTAAAAGGTAACCTAATACCTTACCTTTTGGGGAAGGGTTACACTAAAAAGTATAAAATAGTATCTGAACTGTTCCTTGAGGTCAGAGACCATGTCTTAAAGGGTTTTTTTAATATCTCCTAAAGTGCCTAGTTGACATTGGGGAATCAAATATAATTATTATAAAAGTAATCAAATACAGGCATTCTATACTCATATCCTTTAATCAAAGGATAGCGTCTTTATTGAGTAGCTTGACAGGTACCTCACCAAGCAGTTGTGAATGTGTCATAGACACATTTAACTTCTCAGAACTCTCCTCTTCCCCTCACTCCTTAATTCTAACAGATGAGTCTGTTTCTTATGTAGAGGTTAACAGGCATGAATTACTCCAAATTTCCAGCCCTCTACCTCTGAGCATAACTTCTACCGCTACACACTTTGTGTTTTCACTACACTCAAGAAAAGAAACATCTCCTTCCCTCCAAGATTACTCCCTATTCTCTCTTATGGGTTTCATTCTGAATTGTGTTTTTCAGCATCTTGAACCTGTCTGATAACTTCCATTTCCCCCTTTTTCTTGGCCCTTTTTCTTCAGCCTTTTGAAATGGTCAGGTATCTGGCATCCTTAAGCAGCCATCTTTTAATTGTGCCTCCCCAGGTCTGTGGACCTATCTTCCCTACTCTGTTTCTTCCACACTTCGTAATGTGTACTCTAGCCTCTACTTGAATTTCTATTCACTTCTTAGCTCTTGGCAGTGTAGCTCTCTGTCCATGCCACTCTAGTGAAGTCTGATTTCAGGTAATGATAATGGCTTAGTGATAATTTTTACTGTTTGAATTTGCAAGGTTTCTATGAATAAATAATATTTTAAGTGGTAACATTGTTATAAAATAACCATTTTGGCATATTCATCATGTATAATTAATATGTAATCATTACTTTTATAGCTGAGATTTTATCTAGCCTCTTATGCGGTTGCCTGAAAAATGGCATGAGGTCAGTTTTGGCCAATAAGAAATTTTTAGTTATTATCTGAGAATGAATTTCTCATCAGTAAACTAACTACTTTTTGGCCATTTTCAAGTGATTTAGCATGTTTTTGTTTATTTTATGCCATGGGATCAATAGCTAGCCTTAATTTTGAACTTAAAATGTGTTAGATATTACTTAGGCAACTTCAATCTGAACTAAGCTTTCTTTTTTAAAAAAATTATTTTATTGAAATATAGTTGATTTACAATGGGTTTATTTCTACTGTACAGCAAAGTGATTCCACTATACATATATATATAGTGTTTTTCATATTCCTTTCCATTATGGTTTATTATAGGATACTGAATATAGTTCCCTGTGCTATATAATAGGACCTTGTTGTTTATTGATTCTATATACAATAGTTTGCATCTGCTGATACCAACTCCCCAATCCATCCCCCTTCCCCCTTGGCAACCACAAGTCTGTTATATCTGTGAGTCTGTTTCTGTGAATTAAACTTTCTTTTTTTTTTTGAATTAAACTTTCTTAATCATCTTTTTATCTTTTTATATGTTTATGGCATTAAAAAACCTCTTTAGCCAGATAAATCTGAATAAGTTTTTATCATTATAATTCTGATACATAAAATTGTATAGTATCCTATATGACAGTGTGGCTTTTTACACCTGTATAAAAATTTGTTTTCAGTGTGTTTCTGTGGAGCTTGTTGTAGAAGAAATATTTATGTGACCCTTGCTAAATGCATATAAATCTGCAGTTTTAGTTCACAGCTTATTATATCCAACCCAACAATGTGTCACTTTAAGAAGTTAATGATTAGAGGTAGTCAGAGCCAAACAGAAGCAGTTCTGATAATTTCTAAGAATTCAGGGTCCTTTCTTTGAGAGTACTTTGTTTTTTTAAAGTGTATTTTAAAAATATTTGTTTATTTATTTATTTTTGGATGCATCGGGTCTTTGTTGCTATGCAAGGGCTTTCTCTAGTTGCATCGAGCGGGGGGTGGGGTGGGGGGGCTACTCTTCTTTGTGGTGCGCGGGCTTCTCATTGCGGTGGCTTCTTTTGTTGTGGAGAGCAGGCTCAATAGTTGTGGCGCATTTGCTCCACAGCATTTGGGATCCTCCCGGACCAGCGCTCGAACCTGTGTCCCCTGCTTTAGCATGCGGATTCTTAACCACTGCGCCAACAGGGAAGTCCCATCTTTGGGAGTACTGTTGAGAAGCCGATGGTTTTCTTTACTCTTTAAGGCTCTATGAATTACATTGTTCTAGTTTTTTCTGGCTTTCTTAAGGATACCTTTTGTGAATCTCTGCCCTGTCCTCTTCCTCAAATTTTTGTCATGAGAATAAGAATGAGATCTTTATTTTTCTTAACATAGTCTCATTTCTGTTCCTTCTGTTGTTTCTCACTTGATACCATAGAGTTTCCTGAAGCACAGGATTTCCTGATGCCATTGTGAAAGATCATCCTCAGTTCATAAGGTATATATGACATTTAAATTTTGAAACTCGAAGGTTTCTGCATTTAGAAAGGTTTTTGAAGGTACTTCACTGAGTTCCTGAAAAAGGGCATTTATATAAAGCGGCATATCTGGCAACCAAATATGAATAGAGAAAACATAATTGAAGGGAAGAAAAAAACAGCTTTGGATTTAGCAGTGTAGGTCACATCATGACCATGTAGGGTCTTAACATAATTTGGGAAGAACAAGTAGTTGAATTTTTTGTTCCAGTTTATTTTTTCAAGCCCTAAAATGTCTTTCATAAAGATTTTTTAAAACTAAAAGTACTAAAATCAAGCTTATACAGCTGTAACTTTTTGTCTTTTCAGCTCTTAGAAATGTAAAACTGTTGTTAGTGTGTGCCTGTGGGGCAGCTACTGTTACCACTTCACACTGGTTTTTAGACTTCTAATTCTTGTAGCATACATTACTCTGGAGTGATAGTACTCCTTCAGTAGTACTGAATGTAGAATGCTGTACAAAAGGAGAATGTAAAAGTTGTTTATTTAGCATAGCCCATAATTTAGAAAAGTTTTATAGAACTTGACCTTTAATTCTGTAAATGTTCATTTAGAACTTTGAACTATTATCTCTTACAAAAATCTTATTTGTCAGCGTAATCTTTTCCTTTATATTGCTTTATCAACAGTGGACATTTGATCAAATTATTAATCTACGATTCAGCTTCCTCTGAATTGTTTCAGAGGTGTTTTAGGTTAGGAGATATTCTTCTGGTAAGGATCATTTGATCTTTGCCTTCTTAGTCTTTAATAATTCAGGCTTTAAAGGATTTTTATAAGAAATAAAAGTTTTGTGGTGGTTCTTTTGGGACAGATTTCCTACAAAGTAGAAAATAATTCATTTGGCTTTCTAGTAAGGGAGTTGTTCATAACCTAAAGATGTAAAGCTGTTTAATTTTTCTAGCAATCCATTGATAGGTATTGGTATTGATATTGTGTGACAAATTTAAATAAAGTTTACTTTTGTACGTGTTTTATAAACCAGATGTGAATTATTAATCTTAAAGTTTACTTCAATAAAGAGTGCTTCAGGTGAACTTTTCATTTTTATTCAACTTTTCAGTCGATATTTCCATTTCTGAGTTTTGATTTTTATATAGCTTTAAAAAAAATCTAGAGAATTATATGCTTTAGTAAGCGTAGTTCTTAAGTACTGTTTTTAATTAACTCTTTTCTAGCCTTTCTAAAGTAAAAACTTGTATTAACAGGGTGAATTCTAGCAGCTTTGAAATGTCCAACAGATCACTTTCTGTTCCAAAAGTTAGAATGTTTTGCTAAGTCAGATGAAGCTTGTTATTTAACATGCTGATTTGTGTTATAGTCAACACATTCCCTAGATGCTTTGCTCACAATACTGCTGGAAAATACCCAAGACTTTAGTGTTTTCAAATAAATGTTTTGTGAGTACCTGAGACAGCAGGTTTATTTTTTGAAGCTTTACAATTTGTGGTGGTTCATTTATATGAAAAGGTTTCTTACATGAGATGTTTTAGTGTCAGTAATTTCCTGGATATAATACTGGTAAAATGACCTGCTTAATGATATAGGTATTAAAATGTCCAATGAAGAGTTAAACTTACTATTCACACTAAAAACTTATTTTCTAGTGCACCCTGTCTTTTATTTCTAAGAAGACATGCTGTTTTGTCTTTTATAAATATGCACTTTAAACAAAGTAAGTGAAAAATGGAAGTGTAACTAGATACTGCTTTTTATTGCCTGAATATTGCTAGTCATATAGTTCCATTTTCTAATTCCTATTGTAGAGCCTTGTATAGACTAGTACTAAGGTTCTCTGTCTTTCAAGAATGAGAAGACCTTTTTAGTTGAATTTATTGGCCCACATAGTGAAATACTAATTTTAGTCTCTGTTGATTGAAGGAATTGCATAATGACCCAAAGCTCCAAAAACCAATATGAATTAAGTAATACTTTTTTTTTTTTTTTTTAATTTTTGGCTGCGTTGAGTCTTCGTTGCTGCGAGCGGGCTTTCTCTAGTTGCGGCGAGCGGGGACTACTCTTCGTTGCTGTGTGCAGACTTCTCATTGCAGTGGCTTCTCTTGTTGTGGAGCACAGGCTTTAGGTACGCGAGCTTCAGTAGTTGTGGCTCGCGGGCTCTAGAGCTCAGGCTCAGTAGTTGTGGCTCACTGGCTTAGTTGCTCCGTGGTGTGTGGGATCTTACCGGACAAGGCTCGAACCCGTGTCCCCTGCACTGGCAGGCGGATTCTTAACCACTGCGCCACCAGGGAAGTCCCAAAGTAATACTTTTAAATGAAAAGATTTCCTCTCACTGTTTATGAAAACCTTTTTTTAAAAAATTAGTGCTGGCACGTGATCCCACGGACTTGCTCTGTGCCTGAGAATTCTGGATTTTAGGTGATCTGGGCCATGCCTAAGATATTCAGCAGTTCATTCCCAAATGAGTAACCCTTGAAGAGCAGCCTTGTGCAAGAAAAACATTATTTTATGCCTGTCACTCATATACTTTTTTTTCTGTTTAATTTGTGACTTGACAAAAATTCTAACCTACAGAAAATTTACAAGAATAGTACAAAGAATTCCTCTATATATTTTTCACCTAGATTCTTCAAATGTTAACATTTTACACCATTTGCATTTACCTTTTCTCTCTACATCTGTATTTTTTTCCTTCAACTTTTTGTAAGTTGCAGACTTGACTTCCGTATACACCTGATTTTTTTCCTAAAAGCAAAGACTGTTTTGTTTTATGTCTATGTTTTCTGTAATCTGAAAAGTTTCTCAGTCTTTGTGTTGTTTCCTGATATTGACATTTTGAAGAATACTGCCAGTTATTCTGTGAATGGCTCTCAATTTGGATGTTTGTTTTCTTGTTCTTGGACGTATCACAGTGACGTGTATTCCTCTCAGTACATCATACCAGGAGGCATATGATGTTGATATATCCCGTTACAAGTGATTTTAACATTGATCACTTGGTTAAGGTGGCATATGCCAGTTTCTTCCTTTTGATTCGTATGTATCTTGTGGGAATGTACTTTGAAATGTATGGCCATGAAGGGTCTTGCAAGCTAACAAATTAGCCATGGCTGCTGGCAGAAGATAGACTCTGAGGTCAGAGCTAAAGGACTTTCGTACTCAGCGATAGTGGTAGTCAGTGTGTCAGTATTTCCTGTTTCCCCAGTTCAGTTCCCACAGGGTGCTGTAAACAGGGCCCGGTGACTCCTGCACAAGAGGAGTTGCGCTCCAGGCGGGGAACCCCAGGTTTAGGAAACTTTTATAAGGGGCAGTGAGCCTGCCTGACATGCGCCCAAGAAGGAGTCATTATCTTTTGTTATCCTGGACATGACACAACCTGCCCTTTGCTCAGGAGAAAGACGCTATCTCTACCTTCAAGGCTGTTCAATATACAAATATCCTTGAAAGGAGACTGCAGAACAAAGGCATTCAGTGTCCCTGCTTGCAAGACATGGAGAAACATGAGAGATCCATGGTGAATTGTCTCCCAACAATAATATCCTGTTATTCTTGAAACTTTCACCCACTAGGTTTTGTTTGTTTTTTTTCCTTAAATTTTACTGGAGTATAGTTGATTTACAGTGTTGTGTTAGTTTCAGGTGTACAGCAGAGTGATTCGGTTATACATATACATATATTCATTCTTTTTCTCACCTGCTAGTTTTTGCATCCATTGATAATTCTTGTTTGAATCAATTATTATGATTGTTGCCAAAAAGTTAATTTTTAATTCCATCATTCCTTTATGTTTATTAATTGCTTTTCCCTCTTTCCTGACTTATTCTCCATGTCCCTTACTCATGCCCTCTAGGATAACTTCCCAAGTAAACTACCTGAATGCAGGCCTTTTTATAAGAGTCTACATTTAAGGGAACTTGGGCTAAGTCACAAGGTACCTCAAACTCAGCATGTCTAAAATTGAGTTAATTTTTCCTCTCTCATTTCTCCTTAGAAAAATTTTTTTTTTTTGTTAACATTTGGCTATCAGGTTTTCAAGCCAGAAACATGTTTTTATTAATTCCTTCCTTCCTTCACTCGTCACCAAGTTCTGTGGTTCTGTCTCCTAGCTACCTATAGCTAACTATTGGTAATCAGTACTCTTATTCTATTACTACTGCTTTTGCTTGGGCTCTGATCAACTATTATCTGGATTATCACCCTAGTCTTTCAACTGTTGTTTCCATTTTTTTTTGGCCATGCTGAGCGACATTTGAGATCTTAGTTCCCCAACCAGGGATTGAACTCCTGTCCCCTGCAGTGGAAGCGCAGAGTCTTGACCACTGGACCACCAGGGAAGTCCTCCATTATTGTTTCTTTCCAGTTTATCTGTCACAAATTTGCCTGAGTAATCTTTCTAAAATACAAATATGATTATATTGATTTTTCTATTTAAAACCCTTCAGAGGCACCTCATAGCTCCTTACTATGGAAGACAAAGTTCTTCATGATCTTTCTTTTTAAGGTTGTCTTTCTTCTTCTCAAGGATCATCTTTTTACTCCAGCTGCCCTCTCCACTGGCTGCAAGTTACGTTCTAGAGCAGAGCTTGGCATATTTTCTTAAATGGGTAGATGGGAAATATTTTAGGCTTTGCAAGTGGCATATGATCCCTGTTGCATGCTTTTTTTTAAACCTTTAAAAATATAAAAACCATTCTTAGCTCGTGGGCCATACAAAAATAGTCTGGGTTGGCGTTGACTAACCATAATTTGTGGGCCCCTCTTCTAGCCAAATAAAGCTAATGTCATATTTTTCATTAGTCTCTGCTCTTTTATGTGCTATTGGTTTGTGCTATTGGACTATCCCTCCTAAATAGCAGGCTTCTTCTCATCATCCTTCAAAATTTAGCACAGATTAACTTCTTACTGAATACTTCAGTGCTCCTTCAGGGCATATGTTAATCATCCCCTTTACTTTGCCGCCTGTGTGCTTCACACATCCTTATGTTACTGCCCTCATTAGTGATGTAGTTATGTGTATACATGTGTTTGCCTCTTGCTAGAAGGAGCTCATTGATGAAAAACATACTTCATTGCTAAATCTTCCTGCTCCTAAATGTCTTTACTTGATTTGAATTGAAAGAAAAATTTAAAAATTGAAAGAAAAATGGGATGAAATAGTGTATGGCTGATTGAATACGCTAATAAAATATATCTAAAATGGTTATATTTTTCTAACTTTTAAAAATACAACTAATTAAAGAGGTTATTCTATTCTCTGGTAGATTTTTTCTCCTTCTTTATTTAAAAATTAATGTAAATATAGGCTATGAAAGTACAGAGAGTAGTAGTAGAACCAACTCCTATGCAGCTGCCACCGTGGGTGCAAAATAGTTCCTGCAGTTGAAGTCCCTCCTTTTCCTTTTCTTCCTGGCATGTTTATCATTTCTATGCATGATTTTATACTTTTACCACATACTTAACTATACCTAAAACTGCAATATCGTTTTGTCTGCTGCTGACTTTAAAATAAATGATACACACTGTTTTGCAACTTGTTTCTTGTTCTACATTGTTGTTTTGAGATTTATCCATGTTGATATATATATAATTTCAGTTAATTCATTTTGCTGCATGTCTTTTATTCTAACATGCACAATTTTTCCCATGTTTAACATCTTTGAAATTATGATACATCTTAATCAGTGTCTTACTTTTATAATTGGTATTTTTTCTTTTTTTGTGGTACATAACTGTATGGTGACTGTGCTATAAGCCACAGTCATTGTGTATGTTGTATGAAAAAGCCACGCTACTATATCCATCCCTTTTCTGACAATTAGGTTATTTCAAAATTTTATCATTGTGCTGCAGTGAACATTATTTTACCTGTTTTGTTGTACTTACGTGTGAGAGCTTCTCCAGGTAGGGTATGTACCTGGGAGAAGACTTGCTAGATTATAGACCACATCCATTTTCAGCCTTGCTTTCTAAAGTGGTTGTACTTCTTACCCTACCTAGTCTATAAGAGTCTCTGCTGCCCTGTTCCTCTTCAGCATTGGGTGTTGTCCTACCTTTTGTCAGCCTGATGGGTTTAAAATGGCATCTTCCTGTAGTTTTAATTAGTATTTTTCTTATTACTAATGAGGTTGAAAATTTTTTTTAAAAAGCCTTTTGGCTTCTATTTCCTTACCTGTGAATTGCCAGCTCATACCTTCTACCCATTTTTTACTGTGTTTTGCTAAACACACTATGACTTCTTTAGATCTTGTCAGTTATGTGTGTTGCCAGTGTCTTCTCCGTATCTGTGGCTTATCTTTACTGTATCATTTGATAAATAATAGTTTTAAGTTTTAGTCAAGTCACATTTTCCAATCTCTTCCTCTTATAGTTTGTGCTTTTTGTATCTTGTTTAAAGAAAACCTTTCTTCCTTTCTATCAGAGGTTTGTGGTTTGTTAAAAATGTAACATAAATTTTAAACTGAAAGGGAAAGATTCCTCCCCTCCCCCCTTTTATATTTATCTTCTAGAAGGAAATTCTAGCACCTCAGTTGGGGAATAATTAGAGCCTGTGGGTGTGAAATTGTTTAAATGTAATGAGGGACAAATATAACATTATAAACTTCTCATGATAAATTCACAGGTGGTCATTATAGGATAAAAATTTGGGAAATCACTAACTGGAGACAAGTTTTGTGTCTTGTGTGTGTATTTTTTTTTAATTAGTGAAGAACTCTCTGTTTGGATGGGGTAGGGTGAAGTGGGTAAACATACCAAAGTGAAGCAGATAGTTATCTGTTCAGTCCATGCAAGATGTAAAGGAGTTATAAATGGCTTTACCTTTGTAGGCTGTACATGTTAAAGAACAAATAAGGAGTGACTATATTTTGGATAAACTAACTTGATTATTTAAAAAATAGTATCCCAGAATTTGAATGTACAAGTGAAAATTTATGAAAGAGTTTTCCATTGGATTTAATTAACAATTCTTCCATTTCTTCCACAAAATATGATGTTTCTTTGATGTTGTCAGAAAAAACATTGGTAGGTTCATATGTATTTTATTATCATAAATTAAAGTTTGGGTACTAATGAAGGTATCTAGACTTTTCTTTTCCCTCAAGTAATTGAATCTTTAAACTTCAAACTTGCAACCTGAGAACGAGGCCAACCATCTGTTGTCAGGGATAAGTATGGTAAAGGTAGAATTAAAATATATGAAAACATTGTTTGATAATCACAGTGGATGTAGCTATGAGACATTAAAAAAGTGAATTTGATGTAACTTTCATAGATTATTAACTCATTTGTCATTTGAATAATACGTTGAAAATTAGGTCAGTTAGTAGGAATTTAAACTTCAGCCCAAATAATACAGCTTTTGGTTAAAGGTTTTCATTTGTGCTATCACCATAATTATTTCAGGAGCTGATTTTTTTGGGAAATATATACAACAAACTAACGTTAATTTAAAGTTATATTTATGAATTAATCCAAGATAAAATGGTTAAAGGGGCATCACAGTAACAAATACTTGTGCAATTTATAGCTTTGTTCAGTCACTCTAAGTAAAAGTGTGATATTTGTGTTTAACATTCTTCTCTATATTTGATGCCTTTCAGTTTTAAAACTCTTAAGAAAAATGTCCTTTTATCCCTCAATAAAATGATGACAAATTTTCAGTTGAAACAGACATGAAATTCTGATATTGTTTGCATTGTGTCCAGTTACAAGTATCAAAAAAATGATTCTGAATGAAACTTTATTGTAATGTCTTAATATCCTTTGAAAATATTCATGTGCCTGAAAATATTTTAAAAATGGAAAAAATGAAGCTTTTTCTAAGTATATTCATGAAAGCAAAATCTTTAAGTCTATGGATAAACCAAGCTGGAACAATCTATTATTTACATGAAACTAGATTATGGACAGTATTGTTACCTTGAAGATTTCCTTCTATCTCCTTTGATCTCTTTGCTTGTCAGACCTTATGAATCCAAGACATAGTCATTTGTACAGAAATTAGAGTTGTGATAAAACTGGTGTTTTCAATATCCTATAAAAAATAAGTGAAAAGATTTGAGACTATAATAGCTTGAGGCTTTCTTTATTCATTTAACTCTGTGCTAGACTTTGTGAGGAATGCAGAAGTAGTGTAAGAACGGCATCATTTCTCTTTGGCCCACTACCTAGATGAAGTAGGTTGACCCTGCTGTTTTGCAAAAGATTTTCTGCAGTTTTTTAAAATTAATTAATTAATTTTTGGCTGTGTTGGGTCTTTGTTGCTGTGCGTGGGCTTTCTGTAGTTGCAGTGAGCGGGGGCTACTCCTTGTGGTGTGCGGGCTTCTCATTGTCATGGCTTCTTGTTGTGGAGCACAGGCTCTAGGCACACAGGTTTCAGTAGTTGTGGCACACGGGCTCAGTAGTTGTGGCTCGCAGGCTCTAGAGCTCAGGCTCAGTAGTTGTGGCACACGGGCTTAGTGGTTCCGCGGCATGTGGGATCTTCCCAGACCAGGGCTCGAACCCGTGTCCCTACATTGGCAGGCAGATTCTTAACCACTGCGCCACCAGGGAAGCCCAAGATTTTCTGCAGTTTTGAAAGTCATTCTAATGATGTGCAAACCTCCTTTCTTAGAATGACTAAATTACTTCATTTGCATGTGTTAATAAAAATGCTTTTGTGAAGACCACCTTCCCCAAAGTACTTTTACTGAAAAAGTTTTGCCCTTTAATACTACCTCCCCTAAAGTGCTTCACTTCTTCAAAGTTCATCATACCTGAAATGTTTCAGGAAAAGGATTGAGAGCTACTGTATTCAGATTTAGAATTTTGGGTTCTTTTGCTCTTAAGCATCTTTAAAAATATTTTTGTGTGTTACATAAGAGAAATGTTAATTTTGAATCTATTTTACTAGAAGGAGAGGAACTAGAATTTAGCAAGGAATATTGGGAGTTTGTGTGGTGGGAGATAATCAGAAAGAGATGGTAGATCAAAGGAAGAGATAATATTTTGAGGACAGAATGTGAAGTACTGTGTTGATATGGGCAGGTCAGATCTTGGGGTTTAATTGAGCTGAGGGAAGGAAAGAGGATTATGAGAGGTGACTGGATCCAATAAAGACCAGAATAGGATGATGAGGACTTGGTAGTAGGTCAAGAAGCACTGGCTTGTGTGTGGGGGGTGGTGGTGTTATTGTTTTATTTGTTTTTTAGCATGCTCACTGAGTTTTTACAAAGTACATTTCAGTCTTTTTGTCTTATGCTAATCATAGCATGCCGAAAGACAGTTGTAATCATTGCTGAAAGGCAATTAACGTGTATTTGTGTGATTTGACTAAAAACACATTATTCCATTAGTGAATTTAGTACTACTCTAGCTGTGTAGACATGATACCATTACTGTTTTCACACAGGATGATTCTTTAGCTCTTAGCTTTGAAGCTGGTAGATTAAAGGTGAATTTGTACATTTTACCTGATAAAGGGGTCTCAACTTTATATTTGTTTCCTGTTCCATTCTATCTCCCTTTAAAGAGTGGTAATAAGTTCACTTTTGAAAGTGAACTGTACTTGTGTCTACTTATTTTAGTATAGCCTGGAAACAGAGTTGATGGGTGTGTTCAGAAAAGAAATCTTAATGCAGGGTTTTATGTAACAGAATCAGTCGTTTACCTTGATCTAGTGTAGCTGTTTGCTGATTTCCAGTTGAATGAAAATATTCCCTAAGGTAATGTTCATTGAGCTGACTTTTTTGTTTGTTGTACTGACAAGTCTTTTTTTTTTTTTAATTGTGTAGTACGGGCTGTGTATTTAATGTTTTGGTCTTTTATCCCTGTTTATTATGAGATAATCTTTTAGTGCCCTGAGCCTCTCTTTAGTTAAAGGAAACCTTTTTCCTGTGTTTTTAAAAGGGTTTTGTTTTGTTTTGATTTATTTCTTCTTGTAGATCTTTAGAAATCTTCAATACTGATCACATTTCCTTTTTTGTATCTTAATTAAAAAAAAAAAGTTATTTATTTATTTATTTTTGGCTGCATTGGGTCTTCATTGCTGCCCGTGGGCTTTCTCTAGTTGTCGCGAGCGAGGACTACTCTTCTCATTGCGGTGGCTTCTCTTGTTGTGGAGCGTGGGCTCTAGGCACGTGGGCTTCAGTAGTTGTGGTGCGTGGGCTCAGTAGTTGTGGCGTGTGGGCTCCAGAGTACAGGCTCAGTAGTTGTGGTGCACGGACTTAGTTGCTCTGCCACATGTGGGATCCTCCGGACCAGGGCTCGAACCCATGTCTCCTGCATTGGCAGGCGGATTCTTAGCCACTGCACCACCAGGGAAGTCCCTAAAACTTGATGTTTTTAGTAATTTAATAATTTCTATACTTTTCAGTGATGGTCTGAAAGAAGGGGGTTTGTTCAGTAATCACTTGGGAATGGGTTTCTGTAGAGCTTAGTCTTAAGTGTAATGTTTAATATTCATCGATAACTCAAATGAAAAAATACAAAGTTTACGTGTTATAGCTACTGATGACATCAAGCTCTAGGTGTTAGTGCAGCCAGTATTGATGAAGAATTAGATTAAAAAAAATGGAGATTTGAAAACCACAGTAAGATACCCCTTCATACCCATTAGGATGGCTATTGTTAAAAAAGAAGAAAGAAGAAAATAACAAGCATTGGCAGGGATGTGGAGAAATTGGAACCCTTGTGCACTACTGGTTGGAGTGTAAAATGGTGTAGCTGCTATGGAAAACAGTCTAGTGATTCCTCAAATTAAAAATGGAATTACCGGGCTTCCCTGGTGGCACAGTGGTTGAGAGTCCACCTGCTGATGCAGGGGACACGGGTTCGTGCCCTGGTCTGGGAAGATCCCACATGCCACGGAGCAGCTAGGCCCGTGAGCCATGGCCACTGAGCCTGCGCGTCCGGAGCCTGTGCTCTGCAACAGGAGAGGCCACAACAGTGAGAGGCCTGTGTACCGCAAAAAAAAAAAAAAAAAAAATGGAATTACCATGGTAATTCCCTGGTGGACCAGTGGTTAGGACTCTGCACTTTCACTGCCAAGCTCACGGGTTCGATCCCTGGTTGGGGAACTAAGATCCTGTAACCCGTGTGGTGCGGCCTAAAACAAAACAAAGCAAAAAACAAAGGAATTACCGTATAATCCAGCAATTCCGCTTCTGGCTATATATACAAAAGAATTGCAAACAGGGTCTTGCAGAGATGTTTGTACATCCATGTTCACAGCTGCATTAGTCACAATAGTTGAATGGTGGAAGCAACCCAAATACCTTTTGATGACTGAATGGATAAACAAAATATGGCATAAACATGCAATGGGAAATTACTTAGCATTAAAAAGGAAGGAGATTCTGACACATGCTGCAACATGGATGAACCTTGAAGACATGCTGAGTGGAATAAGCCAGTTATAAAAGGACAAATATTGTATAATTAAACTTATAGGGGGTACCTAGAATAGTCAAATTTGTAGATACAGAGTGTAGAAAGGTGGTTGCCAGGGGCTAGTGGGAGGGGACAATGGACAGTTGTTTTAGTTTTAGTTTTCAGAGTGGGGGGGGGGAAGTTCTGGAGGTGGAAAATGGTGATGGTTGCACAACAGTGTGAATGACCTTAATGCCACTGAGCTGTGCACTTAAAAATGATAAATTTTATGTTATGTATGTATATTTTACCACAGTGTTTTAAGGAAAAAAAAGTTTAAAAATTGAGATTTGAACAAGTAGAAGAAGAAAGTTGAGTGAGGAGAATGCAAGGCATTATTTACCTTTAATTAAATGTATTTGTGATATCACAGGATATTTTAAAGAAGAACCTGATTATATATAGGGCTATGTATAAGTTTGGCAGAAAATGATCCAGAACTTTGATATTGGCTAATAAATTGAATGTAAGATAGTCTAAGTATTTCTATCTCTGCTACCTCCCTCTGTTTTCAGAAGGCCTGATATTATGTGTAATAAGAAAAAAAAAGAAGAAGAAACCATATCTTTATGGTTAGTGGTGGTTTAGTTATCAACATTGGTTACATTGCTGTTTTGGTAATTGTAACAGGATGTGAAGAATTTGAATAGAATTCAGATGAGTCTTAAAGTTTTTTAGAGGCTTGGAAAAATAAGGCCTGTTAAAGTACCTGAGATTATTAAGCCTGAGGAATGGAAACTTAACGGTTGCTCTGACAGGTGTCTTTTTTTTTTTTAATAAATTTATTTTATTTATTTATTTATTTTTGGCTGCATTGGGTCTTCATTGCTGTGCATGGGCTTTCTCCAGTTGAGATGAGCGGGGGTTACTCTTCGTTGCGGTGCGCAGGCTTCTTAATTGCGGTGGCTTCTTTGTTGCGGAGCGTGGGCACTGTGAGCCTGGGCTTCTGTAATTGCAGCACACGGGCTGAGTAGTTGTGGCTCATCATGGGCTTAGTTGTTCCACAGCATGTGGGATCTTCCCGGACCAGGGCTCGAACCCTTGTCCCCTGAATTGGCAGGTGGATTCTTAACCACTGTGCCACCAGGGAAGTCCCTAACAGGAGTCTTGACTGTCCTTGGAGTGATTTTATAGGCAGTTCCAGCTCACAAAAGGGTGGTATTTCAAAACTTCATTTCTTAGTCAGTTGGTAAGAACAAATGATAAAGTCATGAAATATAACTGCAGAGGTATAACAGTATATATTGCAATGAAAAATAATAGGAAATATGTAGTATTGTACTGATTCAGTGTTTTGGACTCTGGACTTAGCAGCTTCTTGGAGTACTAACTATACTCTGTAAAATCCATAAACACCAAATATAAGATACTCAGGTCATGAGTTAATCTGATGGAGGGTGGGAGAAGGGAAAGACTTAATATCTGTGGTAGGGAGTCACAGTAGTCAAGTTAATTAGTAATTTAGAGTTCTTTTCTTGTGGTCTGTTAATAACAACTGTCTCCAGCATTACCCCCTCACCCACTTCTTCTTATGTGCTATGTAAATTATGTGACATTCCTACCCCGTGTTTATTTTCTGAAGTTTTCTTTGAGGTTGGTCCCACAGAGTACAGTGGTTGGTGAGGGGTAATTACTTTTTCTAAGCTTCCTTTAGTTGGCCCTGGTTGGAACCTTTGGGCTGTTTGCCTTCCAGCTTGGCATGTTGGAAAAGAAAAGGTGGGGACAGTTGGATTCAGAAATTGCAGTAGTTTTGTTTTGTTTTTTTAATGTATTTATTTATTATTTATTTATGTCTGTGTTGGGTCTTCGTTTCTGTGCATGGGCTTTCTCTAGTTGCGGCAAGCGGGGGCCACTCTTCATCGCGGCGCACAGGCCTGTCACTATCGCAGCCTCTGTTGTTGCGGAGCACAGACTCCAGATGCGCAGGCTCAGTAATCGTGGCTCACGGGCCCAGTTGCTCCGCGGCATGTGGGATCTTCCCAGACCAGGGCTCGAACCTGTGTCCCCTGCATTGGCAGGCAGATTCTGAACCACTGCGCCACCAGGGAAGCCCCAAGAAATGCAGTAGTGTTTTTTAAAAAAAAAATCTCTAGGTCAATTACTTGGATCTCAGCTGTTGTTCACATAACACCTTTATTTAACATGGCATGGATTGGCTTAGCGTGGTATGCATTTTATTCCCTAGGACTTCATCCTGATTTTTCAGACTTGAGGGCCCTGAAGTGGTAGGACTTGAATTTGCCTAGGGTTTTGTACAGATGAGATCATTGGTTCTCAGTAGTGTGAATAGTTAGTGTGAATCTGTCAATAAATGGCCTTGAGAACTTGTATACATACAGATACCTGAACCTCACCACAGATTTACTGAATCAGAATTTTTCTGGAGTTTTAAATACATGTTTACTTAAGTTTTTGTTTTTAAACATTTTTTAAAAATTATTTATTTATTTTGTCTGTGCAGGGTCTTAGTGTGGCACACAGGATCTTTGTTGTGGCATGTTTAGTTGCGGTATGTGGGATCTTGAGTACAGCATGCATACTTCTTAGTTGCAGCATGTGGACTCTTAGTTGCAGCATGCGAACTCTTAGTTGCGCCATGTGTGTGGGATCTAGTTCCTTAACCGGGGATTGAACCCGGGCCCCTGCATTGGGAGTGTGGAGTCTTACCCACTGGACCACCAGGGAAGTCCCTTACTTAACTTTTTATTAAGGAAAAATGTATACATATTCAAAAGTAGATAGGATAAAAAAAAAAAAAAAAAAAAAAAAAAAAGTAGATAGGATAGTATAATGAACCCCTTTTTATTCACTATCAAGCTCCTATGATGAATAATTTATGGCTAATTTCATTTTATCTATATCCCCATGCACTTTATCTGTTATTTTGAAGCATATCCCAGATATATTATTTCATCTTGAAATTGTTTCATCTGTATGTTTTAATAGGTTTCCCAGATGATTAAAAAACTTTTTTGAACAGGTAACACAGGTACATAGTAAAAAATAAGGTGGTAAAAAGGACATACAGTGTAAAGTCAATCTTTCTCATTGCCCCCAGTATTCTTGTTATTCTTCTCTAAGGCGGAGAAACCTACAGCTTCTTTATGTATGTACACAAATAAATGTATGTGCAAAAATATTGATAATATAATTCCCCTTATTAATTAAACACACGTGGTAATATCTGTTGTAAAGTACACATTTTTCTGAATTTTGCCTTTTTCATGTAACAATATTATCTTGGGAATCAGGTTATAGCAGGGTAAAAAGATTGTTTTCATTGTTTTTTTTTAAGACTCTGGTTGGTCTGTGTATCAAAGTGTATTTAACTGATGCCTTTTGGATGGATGCTTAGGTTGTTTCCAGTGTTGTGTTTCTTTACAAACAGTGCTGCATGACTGTCTTGTACGGTATCTGAGTTATCTGATTCTTGATCAGAGAACATATCCATTTGCAATTTTGTTAGGTATTGCCAAATTTCTTTCCCACCATCTATGAATGGTATGTAGGGTTCTCCAGGCTCACCAGTTCCATTTTAAAAATGATTTTCATGTGTCTCCTGTTTATGTTCATGTTCTTCTTTAAATCCATCAGTATATTTATAAGAGCTGTTTTAGAAACTCGTTTGTGAGTTTCATCATCTGTCATTGTGTCTGTTTCTATGGGTGTGGGTCACAGAGGTGCTTTGAAATAAGGAGAATCATGATAATGTTAAGTTGTTGAAGATGAGGTTGGGGAGCTTCACAGTGTTAAGTGAGTTAGAGAGTGAGCTTGATATATGTTTAGAAGGAGTTTTTGATGTGGCTTGGCCTCATTAAAAAGATGATAATTGGTGGAGTTTTGAAACCTCCCCTGAGTAAAAGTATAGAATAGATGCCAACAAGATTTTAAGAAAATGGATGAAAAGGTTTGGAACTCCAGGATTTCAATTTACGATTTTCTCTTACACATTGAACAACAAATCTTAATTTGTGTAATAAGGTTTTGTAGCTGATTTCTTGCCAAAGCCAGGTCAACTTAGGAAAGTGGTAGGTTGTAACAAGAATTGTTTATGAAGTTGAAGGAGGCATAAATTTATGCCTTTTACCTGAAGGGGCATTGTATTTTCCTGCTCCTTTTACTACACCCTAGCTGTGTGACTTTGAACCAATTACCTAGTCCCTCTGAGCTTTAGTTTCCTTAACAGCAAATTGGTACTAAGTAAAATACTGCAAATAAAGCATTTGTTAAACTGTTGCATAGTAGGTGGTAGCTCTTATTATTTTAAATATTATATATAATTACATATAGTGATGGCAATCTGTTGTTTTTGAGTTAAAGAATTGATGTTTGATTTGTTAAAATGGTAGGAGACTGCCCAGAATATGATACAGATTTTTAAATTGTGGAGAATGGAAATATTTTGAAGTTAATTCAACCAACCAACATTTATTGAAAACCAACTCTATATTATGAGCACTTTGTTTCAGATCTAGTGTGAAAGACTGTTGTATGTGCTGACAGTTACAGTGTAATGTCAGGCATGTCATATCATGAATGCTAATTAAAGGAATATGTAAGCTTCTACGAGAGCACTGAATACCCAATTCTGCCTGGAGGGTGGGTGTGGGTGTTCCAGGCAAGGCTTCATCAAGAAGGTGTTGTACAATGGAATATTACTCAGCCATTAAAAAGAATGAAATAATGCCATTTGCAGCAACATAGATGGACCTGAAAATTGTCATACTGAGTGAAGTAAGTCAGAAATAGAAAGAGAAATATCATAAGATATCGCTTACATGTGGAATCTTAAAAAAAAAAAAAGATGAACTTATTTACAAAACAGAAACAGACTCACAGACTTAGAGAATGAACTTATGATTGCCAGGGGGGAATGGGTAGTTAGGGAGTTTGGGATTGACATGTATAAACTGCTATATTTAAAATGGATAACCAACAAGGACCTACTGTATAGCACAGGGAACACTGCTCAATATTATGTAACAGCATAAATAGGAAAAGAATTTGAAAAAGAATAGATACATGTATAACTGAATCACTTTGCTGTAAACCTGAAACTAACACAACATTGTTAATCAACTATACTCCAATATAAAATAGAAAGTCTAAAAAAAAAAAAAAAAGGTATCATCTCAGGAATTCCCTGGCGGTCCAGTGGTTAGGATTCAGTGCTTTCACTGCTGAGGGCCTGGGTTCAATCCCTGGTTGGAGGACTAAGATCCCACAAGCCAGAAAAAGAAAAAAAATGTATCACTTTGATTTGAATGTAAAGGAGTTTGCTACAAGGGTGGATGTGGAAAATGACGTTAAGTAAAGAGGACATTGTGAAAACGAACTCTATCTGGCTTACATACTTATTTTTACAATTGATTTTTTTTTCTCCCTGAGGCAGTTCTGGAGCTTTAGGTTTATGGAATGTAACTACATTTATGTAATATATATTTTCGGTTTTGGTCATTGGTTCATAAATGATATATTGGTAATAGAATGTTTTACTTTTGCCAAATGTGTACAGTTTAAGGATCTGTACCTTTTCTTTTGGAGGGAAAATGGTTGGTACAGTTCTTAGGGCATATCTTGGCCATTGTAGCTTAGCAGTAAATATTTATTGATTAAATGAATGCACTCACCTGTTTAGTCCCGACCTTTCATGCAATACACAAAATATCTGAAGTACTAAGTAACTAAAATGGAGCATTGAAAATGTTTTTCTCCTCCAAGGGGAAAAAATCTTAATGGAATTTAACTATTTTTATAAATTATGGACTTGATCCTTAAATGTTTTCTTCATGAGATTTAAAAAATTAAATTTTTGTAGCTAACATGGCCGTTTTTTTCTTTTGCAGGTATGGCCTCACAAGTCTTGGTCTACCCACCGTATATTTATCAAACTCAGTCAAGTGCCTTTTGTAGTGTGAAGAAACTCAAAGTAGAGCCAAGCAGTTGTGTATTCCAGGAAAGAAACTATCCACGGACCTATGTGAATGGTAGAAACGTTGGAAATTCTCATCCTCCCACGAAGGGTAGTGCTTTTCAGACAAAGATACCATTTAACAGACCTCGAGGACACAACCTTTCATTGCAGACAAGTGCTGTTGTTTTAAAAAGTACTGCGGGTGCTACAAAGGTTATAGCAGCTCAGGCGCAGCAAACTCAAGTGGAGGCACCTCAGATTGGGGCGTGGCGACACAGGTTGAATTTCCTAGAAGGCCCCCAGCGATGTGGATTGAAGCGCAAGAGTGAGGAGTTGGATAATCATAGCGCAATGCAGATTGTGGATGAGTTGTCCATACTTCCTGCAATGTTGCAAACCAACATGGGAAATCCAGTGACAGTTGTGACAGCTACCACAGGAACAAAACAGAATTGTACCACTGGAGAAGGTGACTATCAGTTAGTACAGCATGAAGTCTTATGCTCCATGAAAAATACTTACGAAGTCCTTGATTTTCTTGGTCGAGGCACTTTTGGCCAGGTAGTCAAATGCTGGAAAAGAGGGACAAATGAAATTGTAGCAATCAAAATTTTGAAGAACCACCCTTCTTATGCACGTCAAGGTCAGATAGAAGTGAGCATATTAGCAAGGCTCAGTACTGAAAATGCTGATGAATATAACTTTGTACGAGCTTATGAATGCTTTCAGCACCGTAACCATACTTGTTTAGTCTTTGAGATGCTGGAACAAAACTTGTATGACTTTCTGAAACAAAATAAGTTCAGTCCTCTGCCACTAAAAGTAATTCGACCCATTCTTCAGCAAGTGGCCACTGCACTGAAAAAATTGAAAAGTCTTGGTTTAATTCACGCAGACCTCAAACCAGAGAATATTATGTTGGTGGATCCTGTTCGACAGCCATATAGGGTTAAAGTAATAGACTTTGGGTCTGCCAGTCACGTATCAAAGACTGTTTGTTCAACATATCTGCAATCTCGGTACTACAGGTAGGTGACAACTATTTTTTGGTTATTTGATAAATGTTGAATTTTTGCTGAATGAAATAATTTTGTGTGTGTATGTGGTGAAAAAGACTGCTTCGGATAAATAGAGATCAAGATAAGTTCAGTTTAGGCTTGAGGTTTTAAAAATCTAGGCATACATAAAAAGGAACGAAATTGAGTTATTTGTGGTGAGGTGGATGGACCTAGAGACCATCATACAGAGTAAAGTAAGTCAGAAAGAGAAAAACAAATACCGTATGCTAAAACATATATATGGAATCTAAAAAAACAGAAGGTTCTGAAGAACCTAGGGGCAGGACAGGAATAAAGACACAGACGTAGAGAATGGACACAGGTGGGGAAGGGGAAGCTGGGATGAAGTGAGAGAGTGGCATGGACATATATACACTACCAGTTGTAAAATAGATTGCTAGTGGGAAGCAGCCGCATAGCACAGGGAGATCAGCTCGTGACCACCTAGAGGGGTGGGATAGGGAGGGTGGGAGGGAGATGCAAGAGGGAGGGGATATGGGGATATATGTATATGTATAGCTGATTCACTTTGTTGTACAGTAAAAACTAACACAACATTATGAAGCAATTATACTCCAAAAACGATGTAAAGAAAACCCCCCAAAACACAAGAGAAGGCAGGAAAAGAAACAAAGGACAGAGGGAACAAGTGAACTCATATTAAAAAGAAAAAAATTTAGGCATAAAATCTGCTCAAGCAGAATAGAAATTGCTACTGCAAAGTTCTGTGCTAAAGACATTGGTTATTTTTATTGTTAATAGAGGACCTGAAGGAATAATAGGTGATCAGTGATGATTAAGCAGAAGTCTGAATATTGAGAAAGGGTTTATAGTAATTTTTGTACATATCTTTGGGCACTTTTCAGCACTTAAGAGAGCTAGCTTTTTAATGACACATCTGATGTAACTGAACATTTAGAAGTTATAAAAATTCAGATTAGTGATTTTAAGATTTAAACACACTTCTGCGGCTGCCACAAATGTTCAGGCCACTTTTTCATAACAAGTTTTATTATGGTCTTTCCATATATGCTTTAGGTAAATGTTGTTTTGGTGTTGGTGCTATGGGTGGAATTTGAAGAAGAAAATAATTTCTGTGTACTACAGCCTGGAGTACAATAGATGGTCTTGAGGGTAGCTAATGATTACTATGATTCAAAATATTGTCTTTAGTTTGTAAATGTTTTTGAATTCATAGTATTTTTTTAAATTTATTTTTGGCTGCGTTGGGTCTTCGTTGCTGTGCGCGGGCTTTCTCTAGTTGCAATGAGTGGGGGCTACTCTTCATTGCAGTGCGTGAGCTTCCCATTGCGGTGGCTTCTCTCGTTGGCGGAGCACGGGCTCTAGGCGTGCGCGCTCAGCAGTTGTGGCTCACGGGCTCTAGAGTGCAGTCTCAGTAGTTGTGACGCACGGGCTTAGTTGCTCGGCGGCATGTGGGATCTTCCCTGACCAGGGCTGGAACCTGTGTCCCCTGCATTGGCAGGCGGATTCTTAACCACTGCACCACCAGGGAGGTCCCTGAATTCATAGTCTTATAATTTTGGGAAATTCTTTTCATTTCAGCCTAAATGAGTTTATGATCTTGGTGTATCCTGGAGCCCCACGAGCCCCAGCACAGTGGGCAGATATAGGATCTGCCAATATTGGCCATTATTAATAAGTTAGTAAAGAGATGAACACATGCAGTTTATTGTTGGAAATTGTTAGAACATGAGGATTATATATTTAGGCCCAACACGGGGTAGTTATTTTCTGGTATTGCATCTGCCTTTGTACTATACCTGTCACCCTGATTAGCTTCTTGCAAATATATGCCTTAGTACCCAGGACAAGATAAAGCAGAAATTAGCTACTACAAAAATCAGCTCCAAACGTATGTTCTACCATTAATAGTTTATCAGAAGGAAACCCACATTTATGTCACTTGGTGATAATTAAGTTTACTAAAATATATGTTAGAAATTAGGAATACAGCCTAATTTACCCTTTATATTCCTGATGTTATAATTTTTAGTATTACAGTGCTAGATACTGTTCTTAAAACCTTTTTTTTTATTTAAAAAATTTTATTAAAAAATTTGTTTTTAATTTATTTTTATTTTCTGGCTGTGTTGGGTCTTTGTTGCTGTGCGCAGGCTTTTCTCTAGTTGAGGCGAGCGGGGGCTGCTCTTCGCTGCGGTGTGTGGGCTTCTCGTTGAGGTGGCTTCTCTTGTTGCGGAGCGTGGACTCTAGGCACGTGGGCTTTAGTAGTTGGCAGCACGTGGGCTCAGCAGTTGTGTATGCGTGCCCTAGAGTGCGTGGGTTTCAGTAGTTGTGCCATGCGGGCTCAGTAGTTGTGGCTCTTGGGCTCTAGAGTGCAGGCTCAGTAGTTGTGCCACATGGGCTTAGTTGCTCGCAGCATGTGGGGTCTTCCTGGACCAGGGATTGAACCCGTGTTCCCTGCATTGGCAGGCGGATTGTTAACCACTACGCCACCAGGGAAGTCCCTTAAAACCTTCTAGATGGTTTAAAAGGTATTGTAGTGTGGCACTGTAGTGAGTCTTAATTGACATCTCCTGTAATTAGATTTATTTGATCCTCTGTGCTCTTGAGAGTTTTTTTTCAATTTAATGTAACACAAGATTAGCTTTTAGTTAATATTTTTCTGGAAAAGTTATTTTAATATCTGATTTAACAGCATGAGAGGAATGGCGTTGTTTCCCTCTTGCCTTTGTATTCTGTGGATTCTGTCTTAGGAGCTTTTAGAAGTCAGCTAGCATATTATATAAACCCCCAGGCTCCAGCTGCTTGGGCTCTATTTTTAGTTCACTTGTTAGTAAATGACTTCATTATATTTGGGTCCTGCATTATTCGGCATATCAGATTTAGTTATGTGTGATACCTAGACTCCTTTTCTTTATTTGAAATCTTTTGGATGAGAGTAAAAAAGAGCTTTATTTTTTATACTTGAGATGATCTGTTTGTTAAATGTTTCAAGAGAGTAAAGGAAATCCTTTAAAAAGCAGTCTAAGACACTAAATATTTTATGATACTGGTTTTTAGCATTAGGTCTTTGCACAAATATTAGCCTCTTTTGGGAATAGAAAAATAAGCTATGAATAACTGCTAAGTACAACTAGTAGTTTCTAATTTGTTTTTATACATACATTTCAAGTAAATAATTTACCTGAATTTCAGAAGCTATACAGTTGCTAAATTACAGGTTCTGTGTTTAGATAAAAAAAAAAAAAATGAGGCTCTTATTTGTAAAAACAGTAGTTGGTGTTTCTTGGATAAAAAAATTAAAAAATGGAGTTTATGTCAGTTGGATGAAGAGTTAGAAGAGTTTGTAAATATTATGGTAGATTGGTGAAAATGTAATGTAGCCCTTAATCAGCTAGTGTTTTTTTTTAAATTATTTTATTTCATTTATTTTTGGCTGCATTGGGTCTTTGTTGCTGTGCACAGACTTTCTCTAGTTGTGGCGAGCGGGGGCTACTCTTCGTTGTGGTGTGTAGGCTTCTCATTGCAGTGGCTTCTCTTGTTGTGGAGCATGGGCTCTAGGCGCACGGGCTTCAGTAATTGTGGCACGTGGGCTCAGTAGTTGTGGCTCGTGGGCTCTAGAGCACAGGCTCAGTAGTTGTGGCACATGGGCTCTAGAGTGCAGGCTCAGTAGTTGTGGCACACGGGCTTAGTTGCTCCGCGGCATGTGGGATCTTCCCGGGCCAGGGCTTGAACCCGTGTCCCCTGCATTGGCAGGAGGATTCTTAACCACTGCGCCACCAGGGAAGTCGTCAGCTAGTGTTTTAATGTCTAGTATAATTTTGCATAAAAATAGCAGGTAATCATTATTTTTCAGTATTTGTACTTTTTATTTGGAGCTTTGTCAATTCTGCCTTAGTTTTTTTTTTAATACTTATTTGTTTATCTATTTAAGGCTGCATTGGATCTTTTTTTTTGAATTTTATTTAATTTTTTTATACAGCAGGTTCTTATTAGTTATCCATTTTATACATATTAGTGTATATATGTCAATCCCAATCTCCCAATTCATCACACTGCATTGGGTCTTAGTTGCGGCATGCGGGATCTTTCGTTGCAGTGCATGGGTTTCTCTCTAGTTGTGGTGTGTGGGCTCAGTAGTTGCAGCGTGCAGGCTCCAGAGTGTGCAGGCTCAGTATTTGTGGTGCATGGGCT
Organism: Tursiops truncatus; assembly: GCF_011762595.2. NCBI lineage: Eukaryota > Metazoa > Chordata > Mammalia > Artiodactyla > Delphinidae > Tursiops > Tursiops truncatus. Next base: position 83,319,053 of record NC_047041.1, read on the forward strand.
TTCTAGTTGTGGCATGCAGGCTCCAGGGCGTGTGGGCTCTGTAGTTGTGGTGCAGGGGCTCAGTAGTTGCAGCACAGGCTTAGTTGCCCCACGTGGGCTTAGTTGCCCCATGGCATGTGGGATCTTAGTTCCGTGACCAGGGATTGAACCCAGTCCCGTGCATTGGAAAGCAGATTCTCAACCACTGGACCACCAGGGAAGTCCCTCTGCCTTAGTTTTTGTTATAAACCTGATTAGGCAATAAGCAGAGGTGTCTCATACTTGATTTTTTTTTTACTCTTTGTTTAAAATAGATTGTATTTAAAAAATGAGGGACTTCCCTGGTGGTGCAGTGGTTAAGAATCTGCCTGCCAATGCAGGGGACACGGGTTCGAGGCCTGGTCTGGGAAGATCCCACATGCCGTGGAGCAACTAAGCCCGTGCACCACAACTCCTGAGTTTGCGTTCTAGAGCCTGAGAGCCACAGCTACTGAGTCCACGTGCCACAACTACCGAAGCCTGTGTGCTCTAGGGCCTGTGCTCCGCAACAAGAGAAGCCACCTCAATGAGCAGCCCGCGTACTGCAATGAAGAGTAGCCCCCGCTCGCTGCAACTAGAGAAAGCCCGTGTGGAGCAACGAAGACCCAGCGTAGCTAAAAAAATAAATAAAATAAAAAGAGAAAAAAAAAATTTTTTTAATTGCTAAAAAAAAAAAAGAAGAAAGCAGGAAGTGAAACTTACCAAATTAAATATTTTTGAGCCAATCACAGTGGGAATACACATAGCCCAGGTTCCAAAGTAAACGATTTGCATTTAAACACAGATTCATGTGTTATTCTATTTTTTTGAACTGTGCAACACAGAAGCATAGTAGGGATATCTTAAAATAGACAGCGGATTGTGGCCAGAAATTGTTGACTACTATAGATGGTGAGGCTGTCTAGCTCTTGTAGTGATATAAGCCAGAAGTACATGCTAAGGGCATTGATTTGCTCAAGGTCAGCATGTTCTAAATTCAGCTGCTTGAGTATGGTTTCTGTCAAGAACACGTAGGGCTCTTGAATGCATAAAAGGTTTTAGCAGCAGAAGGTGCTGTATTTATGAGGTGTGGTGGCAACATTCAGGTCATAAATATCTTTTTCTTCTTTTTTAAATATAGAATTTTAGCCTGTGGTTCTGAGTCATTTCAGAGCATAGAGACAGGAAAGTGGGCTGGAAAGTAACCTGTGTAGCGGTTGTATTCTTTGCTACTTATTTTTAGCGTTAGTTGCTGTTGAAGTAAATGCTGCTCTTTTCCATGTAACAGTTGACAAAGAGATATGTAATGGTAAAAAACAATTCAAGCTTATCAGTTTTGGTTTAGGGCATTCCCAACCCCTCATGCCTTTTTAGACCCTGAAGTATCAAAGACAAAGTTCCTGTAACAAAGTTAAGGCACACAGAATGACCCATAAAAAAATAACTAGTATTTTATATAGGGTACTTTATAATAACAGAAGATTGTGTACGTGTACTGCATCCTTTTTTCAAGTGCTTCTACATATAATTCCTAGTTTGTTCCTCATGTCTCAGTCTCTGTGTTCTTAGATAGACGCTTGGTGGAATTCCTATTTAAGAAATAGAAAACTGAGGCTTATACAGTTCGCACAGGTCCAAGTTTACAATGCAAGATTAACACAATTTTTGTTGAGCCCTTTTTGTGTGCTGGCATTGTGCTAGGTGCTAGGGATACAGATAAAACATGGTTTCATCATTTAATGGAGGAGAAAAATAGTTTGTTTCAAGAAGTTCTAGGGTAGAAGTGTGTGCAGGGTGCTGTGGGAACCCAGAGGAGAGCCCTTAGCCTAATGTGAGGGTTCAGAGAGGGTGTCTGGGGGAAAGATGACCCTTGACTTGAATGAGACTTGAAAGTAGAGAAGGAGTTAGTATTGACTAGACTTTTTTTGGTTTGTTTTTGGCTTGCAGGATCTTAGTTCCCAGACCAGGGATTAAACCCAGGCCACGGCCATGAAAGCGCCAAGTCCTAACCACTGGACCTCCAGGGAATTCCCAGGATTGGCTAGTCTTAAGGAGTGTTCTCTCACAAACTCACCCTTACCTTAGAGCTCAGTATTGGCTGAAATTGCTGGCAGCTTCTTCTCTGTATCACAAAAGTTGTTTTTGCTTAGGAATCTTTATTAGACAAATAAAAAGTTGTCAACTGGGTTTAGTTTTAACAGAAGTTTGTTTTTGTTTTTGTTTTTGTTTTGCGGTACACGGGCCTCTCACTGTTGTGGCCTCTCCTGTTGCGGAGCACAGGTTCCGGACGCACAGGCTCAGCGGCCATGGCTCACGGGCCCAGCCGCTCTGTGGCATGTAGGATCTTCCTGGACTGGGGCACGAACCCGTGTCCCCTGCATCGGTAGGCGGACTCTCAACCACTGCGCCACCCGGGAAGCCCTTAACAGAAGTTTTAACAGAAGATTCCAAAAGTCTATAATGAAGTGGTTTTCAGTGTCATATATTGTGGTCACAGACATAGATTACTTTACTACTATATCAGGCCTTCAAATAAAAATTTTGACAGAGCTCTTAAAGTTTTTTTTTTTTTGAAAACACCTTTATTGAGCTATAAATCACATGCTATGAATTTTACCCATTTAAAGTGTACAATTCATTGTCTTTTAGTGTATTCACAGTTGTGCATCATCACCACAATTTTAGAACATTTTCCTTACCCCTCAAGAACCCCGGTCCCTGCTCCCCAGCACTCTTTAGCCATCTTTCCACAATCTTCCCATCTCTAGCCCTAGGCAACAAAAAATCTACTTTCTGTCTCTACAGATTTGCATTTTCCAAACATCTCATGAATGTAATCATACAGTACATTGTCTTTTTTAACTGGCTTTTTTCCACTTAGTGTAATGTTTTCAAAGTTCATCTATGTTGTAGCATGTATCAACACTTCACATTTTTTGTTGTTGTTGCCAAATAATTCCACTGTATAGATATACCACATTTTATCTATCCATTCATCTGTTGATGGAGACCTCAGTGAAAAGATATGTGAATAGAAAACTCTAATATAGCCCCATGATTAAGTCTTTCATTCAGAATATTTAGTGCCTATAAAGTGTAAAATATTATGCTGGGTGCTGGTTATGCACTGAGGAGCAAAAATATAGACCCCACCATTATGATGTTTACAATCTAATATGTAGATAACCAAAAAGTAATGGGAAAAGAACAGGGAGAGAGACTAACAGGATACTTACTTTTTTTGTTTTATCTTGTTTTTTAACTTTTTACTTTGTAATAATTTTAGACATAAAAAAGGTACAAATATAGTACAAAGAATTGTATGCAGATTCTCCAAATATAAGCATTTTACCACCCTAGTTTTATCACTCATTCTTCTTTTCTTTCCCTTCCTTCCCTCCCCCTTCCTTCCCTCCCTTCCTCCCCTCTCCCCTCCCTTCCTCCCCTCCCCTCCCCCTCCCTTCCTCCCCTCCCCTCCCCTCCCTTCCTCCCTCTCCTCCTCCCTCCCTTCCTCCCTCCCTTCCTTCCCTCCTCCCTCCTTCCCTTCCCTCCTTCCTCCCTCCCTCCCTCCCTTCTTCATTGCTGTGCTTCCTCTAGTTGCAGCGGCAAGCGGGGGCTACTCTTCATTGTGGTGCATGGGCTTCTCATTGCGGTGGCTTCTCTTGTTGTGGAGCACGGGCTCTAGGCATGCAGGCTTCAGTAGTTGTGGCACGCAGGCTCAGTAGTTGTGACTTACAGGCTCTAGAGTGCAGGCTCAGTAATGGTGGCACACAGGCTTAGTTGCTCCGCAGCATGTGGGATCTTCCCGGACCAGGGCTCAAACCCGTGTCCCCTGCATTGGCAAGTGGATTCTTAACCACTGTGCCACCAGGGAAGCCCGTATCACTCATTCTTTTTCTGTGTGTGTGCACATACAGATACACAGGTTTTTTTCTGTTGTTACAGTGTTTGAGAGCAAGTTTTAGATGTAAAGCCCCTTTACCTCTAAATAATTATATGTAAGAGAATGTCCTTATGTTTAGGAATACACAGTATTCTTAAACATAAGGACATTCTCTTGCATAACCCCAGTGTAATAATCAGAATCATCATTGGCTAACATCAGTATTATTGATTTGATGAACTGTTTGAACTGCTCAGTACTATTTGATTTGAGGAAATGAAAATCACTTTAGTACTAGTAACTTATTTATAGACTTAATTCAGATTTTGCCAGTTGTCTTACTGTTGACTTTTTTCTTGCCCAGAATTCAGGTTCACACATTGCAATATATATATACAGTGGTGTACTACTCAGCCATAAAAAAGACTGAAACGTTGCCATTGCAACAACACGGATGTACTTAGAGGGTATAATGCTAAGTGAAATAAGTCAGACAGAGAAAGACAATACTGTATGATAACACTTATTTATATGTGAAATCTAAAAAATTAAACTAGTGAATATAACAAAAAAGGAAACATATAGAGAACAAACTGGTCATTACCATTGGGGAGATGGGTTGGGGGAGGGGCAAGATAAGGGTAGGGGGTTAAGAGGAACAAACTGTTATGTATAAAATAAAGATACAGCAATATATTGTAGAACACAGGGAATATAGCCAGTAGTTTATAATAAGTATAAATTGAATGTAACCTTTAAAAATTGTGAATCACTGTGTTATACACCTGTACATACTATTGTACATCAACTATATCTCAATGTAAAAAAAATCACACATTGCATTATTTGCCACATATATCTCTCTAGTGTCCTCTTATCTGGATTAGCTCCTTATTTTCTTTGCCTTTCATGATCCTGACACTGTTGAAGAGTACTGGCCAGTTATTTTGTAGAACTTCCTTAGTTTGGGTTTGTCTGATGTTTTCATGTTATGTGTTTTACCTTACAGAAGTGATGTTTTGTTCTCACATATCGGGAGGCACATGTTGTCAATTCGTCCCATTACTAGTAGTGTTAACTTTGATCACTTGACTGAGGTGGTGACTGCCAGATTTTTCTACTATAAGGTTTTTTTCTTTGTAATTAATAAGTATCTTGTGGAGAGGTACTTTGAGACTATTCATATATTACTGTTTCTCATCTTATTTTCATAGACCAATTTTAGCATCCATTGATGAATATGGCCTTTAACAGTTATTAAGTGTGGGGTTGTAAAATGATGATTTTCTAACTTTATCATTATCATTCCTCTGTGTAAGGAATTCTCCTGTAAGGAAGAGCTTTCCTTCACTCTGTTTGTTGTTGTATAGACTTACAGATTCATATTCAGTGGGTTATAATCTATTACTTGTCATTTGTTTTACTGCACAATTGTCCTACACTGTCGAGTAAGAAGAGCCTTTTTAAGCTTGCTCCTGTATCCCTTCAACATGGCCCTATCCTTCCTTGAGAGCTTACTTGCTGACAGCACAAGATGTTCCAGGCTTACTTTGTACTTTTCCTGCTCAGTGCTTGGTATTGGCCATTTTTCTAAGGACCATTGGTTCCTGTTATTGGAGATAATGGTATTTAGGAAACAAGATCTGGATGCTAGTCCCAGATGTGCTCATTGGTACTAGGGTGTTACTGCTTTTAGGTCCTTTGAGTGGCAAAGCTAGAAGATGTGTGTGTGTGTGTGTGTGTGTGTGTGTGTGTGTGTGTGTGTGTGTGTATGTAATTCTGTATCTATCTGTTTATATATTAAAACAATGATTTCATATTGATACGTTTAGTTCTGACACCTCAGAGTGCATTCTGTCCTCTTCCTTTATTTATGATCTCTTCTCTGACATGAAGAAACTTGGCTCTCATTATCCACAATGTTACTTCTTTGCTCAATTCTAGAATACACTTCAAGTAGTTTTGGAATTGCTAACCCATACCACTGCTAATTTACTAGCCGGAGTATGTATTTATTTATAGTTGTTTTATTCTTTAGCCTTAGACTTGGAGGATGTATTAAAGTACTGGGTTCCAAAGTTACTTAGGTTAGTTCTTCTTCAACTCCCCTTTCCCCCATTTTCAATGTGATTGTTATTTATTTGAAATATAATTAAGTTCATTTCATTGTATTCCATTTTGGGTCCTTTATATCCTTGTTTATTTATTTGACTATTTGAAACATTAACATAGTTCTGAAAATCAGAGCAGTATTAAAATGTTATCTCAGAAGTGTCATGCCCCCTCTTCCGTGACTCCCCCTCATTCTTTCTACCTCATTCCTACCCAACTCCTTTTGGTAATCATAATCATTGGTTTTTTAATTTATTCTGTGTGTGTGTGTGTGTGTGTGTGTGTGTGTGTGTGTGTGTGTGTGTGTGTGTTTGGCAGCGGGTGCAAGTAAGCAGATAAATGTCTCAGTTCCCCTTTTATAAGAAAGATAACTTACTGTAGATACCTGTTTGTGCTTGGCTATTTTCCCTTAACAGTGTTTCCTGGAAATCGCTTCATGTCAGTTCACAGAGATCTTTCTCATTGTTTTGCTGCTTAATAGCACTTTTTTGTGTGTATTACCATAGTTTATTTAGCCATTTTTCTTTTTTTCTTTTGGCTGCACCACACGACTTGTGGGATCCTAGTTCCCCAATCAGGGATTGAACCTGGGCCCTCAGCAGTGAGAGCACAGAGTCCTAACCACTGGACTTCCAGGGAATTCCTAACCATTTTTCTAACTATTGTGTATCCCAATTACAAACAATTGCAAAGAATAACTCTGTACATATGTATTTTTGTCTTGCTGGAGTTGCATCTTTAAGGTAAATTTCCAGAAGTGGAATTAGTCAAAAGGTAAATACACGTGTAGTTTTGTTAAATATTGCCAAATTCTTTTCAGTAAGGACTGTATAAATTTGCATTCTAATCAACAATGTATGATAGTGCCTGCTTCTATATTGCCTTGCCAACAGAATATGTTGTCATTCTTTTAAAATTTTGCCAAGCGTGGTATATTTGTGATACTAATTTGCATGTGTCTTATGAGTGAAGTTAAATATCTCATGTTTAAGGATCATTTTAAAATTATAGGGTGTGTGTGTGTGTATGTGTGTGTATGTTTGTGAATTGCCTATTCATATCTTTTGCCCATTTTTCTATCAAGCATTTGGTCCTTTGTCCCTCAGATTTTAAGATTTCTTTATATATGAGGGATATTAGCTCTTTACGTATGATATATGTTGCCCTTTTTTTAAATTTTGTTTTCATTTTTTATGTTTTTTGCCTTGTGAAAATTTTTTTTGTGTGTGTGGTCAATTTCATCAATCTTTTATTGCTTCTGGATTTTAAATCATAGTTAGAAAGCCTTTTTTGTACATCAAGTTTAAAGAGGCATTTGCCCTCTTTTCTTCTAGTACTTATTGAGATAGTTTTTTAGCATTTAGATCTCTAATCCATTTCGAGTTTATTCTTGTAATTGGTGTGAGGTGTGGATCTAATGTTCTTTTTCCAAATAGCTAATCAGTTGTAGGGACCTACTTTAGATTGGGTGGACAGGGAAAAAGCTCTAAGGACATGATATATTAAACTAAGATCTGATGGGAGCCTGCCATCCACGGTGGTTGAGAGACCTAGACAGAGGAAAGAGCACACGTGAAGGCTCTGAGATTAGAAAGAGCTTGGTTAGGTAAAGAATCTGAAAGCCTGCCAATGAGACTTCGGCCTTTTGGAGTGGGTATAGAAGTAGAGGTGTGACTTGAGGTTGGAGGGTAGCCACAATATGGTTTATGTCTTTATCTCTCTGGCTGCTCTTTCAAGGGGGAAGGGGACAAGAATGAAAGTAGGAGTAGAAAAACCAGTAGGAAGGAGGCATTAAAGTAATCAATCCACAGAGAAGAGGTGGTGCCAGTGGAAAGAAATCGATAGATTTTAGATACGTTTTAGTATTAATGTGTCTATTTTGTTTTTTTACTAGAATTAATTTTTTTCCCTTGAGGAGATAGATGCTTTGTTATGGTTGATATTTGTTGACTTAAATTGTGTGTGAGTTTAGACAAACACCTGACTTCATGGCCTCAGCTTTCTCATTTGTCAAATAGGAATGTCATTATGATTCAGAGTATATTTCTATATATATACACTTAACCTGGAAAGCTCTACTAGACATGACTGCCTGAATCAGAGGAAGTGAAATAATAGCCTTTAAAAATTTTTAAGCTAAATCATGACATTTTGCTTTTAAAGTTAAGTTATTTTAGGCTGTTTTTATAATTCCCCCAAATCAGTGGTTATTGTTTATCCCCTAGAAGTGACTACTTTTTCTTATCATATATTAAGAAAAATATTTAAACAAAAACAGTGTCACAGAATACATTGTTTTGCAGTTTGCTTTTGGTTAACTGTATATCTTTGGACTTTTTTTTTTCAATATAAGTTTCTGTAGAGTAATCTTACTCTATGAAACTATTTAAATAGAAATTTCATGTGTGACCTCCATTTAAATACTAATTGAACACATCAACTGTAAAGAGACAGTTATAAGGCAGTAGAGAAAAATGGGATGTCAGACGATATTAAGGAATTACTGATTTTTTTAATGTGAGAATTTTGGTTATTAAAGTACCTCATAAAGTTTTATATGTTGAGGTATTTTTAAAAAAAATTTTCTGGGACTTCCCCCGTGGTCCAGTGATAAAGAATCCATCTTCCAATGCAGGGGACGCAGGTTTGATCCCTGGTCGGGGAACTAAGATCCCACATGCTGCAGGGCGACTAAGGCTGCGTGCCACAACTACCGAGCCCTTGCGCCTCAACGAGAGAGCCCACGTGCTGCAAACTACAGAGCCCACGCGCTCTGGAGCCTGCGTGCCACAACTAGAGAGAACAAACAAACAAACAAAAGCCCAGCACGCCACAACTAGAGAGAAGCCTGTGCAACGCAACAAAGATTCCTGCATGTTACAGCTAATACCCAACACAGCCCTCCTGCCCCCCCAAAAAAGTTAATTTTTTTTAAATTTATTTTTTCCCTGCCCCATGCAGCATGTGGGTTCCTAGTTCCCCGACCAGGGACCGAACCCGAATGGTCCCCGATTCAGGGACCTGAATTGGGAGCTCGGAGTCTTAACCACTGGACTGCCAGGGAAGTCCCCTGTTGAAGTATTTATAAATGTAATATACCTGGGATTTTTCAACTACCACCTAGTGGGTAGCCGTTATAATTTTAGAGTCTTTTTGTTGATGCACTGGTAATTTTTGAAGCTGGGTGATTGGTAGATGGTGGTTCAACTGTACGTATTTGAAATTTTCTATAATAAAAAGTAAATAAATGCAATTAGGTCTTAAACACTTTCAAATTAAATGCCAAAAATAGTTAGCATAGTTCTTAATATCCATGGAATATACTGGTAGTTTCCTAGAGAGTGGATTTTTTTTTTTTTTTTTTTTGCGGTACGCGGGCCTCTCACTGTTGTGGCCTCTCCCGTTGCGGAGCACAGCACAGGCTCCGGACGCACAGGCTCAGCGGCCATGGCTCATGGGCCTAGCCGCTCTGCGGCATGTGGGATCTTCCCGGACCGGGGCACGAACCCGTGTCCCCTGTATCGGCAGGCGGACTCTCAACCACTGCGCTACCAGGGAAGCCCTACAGTGTGGCTATAATCAAAAGCAGAGTTTTGGGTGTGGGGGAGGGATATAAACTTCAAAGTGTAAGATTCAAAATGTTTGATTAAATAGAATTGAAATTTGATCTTTTATGTCTTTACCTTGCTAAACTTTTTTTTTTGTGGCTGCATCAGGTCTTTGTTGCTGTACACTGGCTTTCTCTAGTTGCGGTGAGTGGGGACTACTCTTTGTTGTGGTGAGCGGGCTTCTCATTGCGGTGGCTTCTCTTGTTGCGGAGCACAGGGTCTAGGTGCACGGGCCTCAGTAGTTGTGGCTCGCGGGCTCCAGAGCGCACAGGCTCAGCAGTTGTGGCACACGGGCCCAGCTGCTCCATGGCATGGGGAATCCTCCTGGACCAGGGCTCAAACCCGTGTTCCCTGCATTAGCAGGTGGATTCCTAACCACTGCACCACTAGGGAAGCCCACCTTGCTAAACCTCCATGAAGCTTTTTGATAATAATATTTTAGTTGCAACTGTGACTAAGTTCCTTTAGTTTCACGATTGAGTGATTTAAGTCACTTTAAATACTTTCAGATCAACGTGACTAGCTAAGACACTTTCTGAATTTTAGTTAACTCCTCTTTTTTCTTTTTACTTAGATTTAGACAATTTTCAATTTCTAATAGGTGAAAAATAGAAATCTTGATTATTGATGGGAATTAAAAAAACCTTTTACAGTTTGTTTTAGAATTATTTACTGAATTATAATTTGAGATACATTAATATTTAGGAAGGAATGTTAAACATAATTATTCTAAAAATTGCTACATAATATTAGACCACTTTTATACTTAGCTAACCCCTTTCTTTATGTATTTCACTCTGAAAAATTTTGTCCATACTGCTACCTATATATTAGAAAAACAAATTGATATCTGTGCTATATCATCTTGAGCTAACAATTTGGTGGCCAAAATTATTTTTAATATGGAAATTATTTTTCATTTTTTATTGTGAAAAAACACATAGTATTTACTATCTTGACCACTTTTAAGCATGTAGTTCAGTGGTGTTAAGTATGTTCAAGTTGGCATGAAATGGATTTCTAGAACTTTTTCATCTTGCGTATCTGAAACTCTGTACTCATTAAACAACACCACCCCTTTTCTCCCTCTCCCCAGCCCCTGGTAACTATCATTCTACTTTTTCTACTTTGTTTCTATGAGTTTGACTATTTGAAATAGCTCATGTAAGCAGAATCATACAGTCCTTGTCTTTTTGTGACTGGTGTATTTCACCTAGCATAATGTCCTCAAGATTCATCCATGTTGTAGCGTGTGACAGGATTTCCTTCCTTTTTAAGGCTGAATATATTTTATTGTATGCATATACCATATTTTGTTTATCCATTTCTTCCATCCGTGGACATTTGGGTTACTTCCATTTACCCTCCTCCCCTTTTGCCTCCTTCTTTCGTTTTTGCCATCCTAATGGGTATGAGGTGATATCCCATGGTGGTTTTTTTTTTTTTTTTTTTCCCCATGGTGGTTTTGATTTGCATTTCTTTAACTAGTGATGTTGAACACTTTTTCATGTGCATATTGGCCATTTGATATCATCTTTGGAGAAATGTCTGTTCTTTTGTCGATTTAAAAACTTCCTTGTTGGGCTTCCCTGGTGGCGCAGTGGTTGAGAGTCTGCCTGCCGATGCAGGGGACACGGGTTCGTGCCCCGGTCCAGGAAGATCCCACATGCCGCGGAGTGGCTGGGCCCGTGAGCCGTGGCCGCTGAGCCTGCGCATCTGGAGCCTGTGCTCCGCAACAGGAGAGGCCGTAACAGTGAGAGACCCGCGTACTGCAAAAACAAATAAACTTGTTATTTGTTGTTGAGTTGTAGGAATTCTTTATATATTCTGGTTATTAACCCTTTATCAGATATATTATTTGCAAATATTTTCTCCCATTCTGTAGGTTGACTTTCCACTCTGTGTCCTTTGATGTACAAAATTTTTAAGTCTGATGTAGTGCTATTTGTCTGTTTTTGATTTTGTTGCTTGTGCTTTTGGTGTCATAGCAAAAAAATCATTGCTAAACCCAGTGTCCTGAAGTTTTCCTCCTTGATTTCTTCTAGGAGCTCTGTAGTTTCAGGTCTTAGGGTTTAGCTCTTTAATCCATTTTGAGTTAATTTTGGTATATAGTGAGTATAAGGATCCAATTTCATTTTTTTTTTGCATTTGGATATCAAGTTTTTCAACATCGTTTGTTGAAGAGACTGTCCTTTCCCCATTGAGTGGTCTTGGTACCCTTATAGAAGATCATTTGATCATATGCCTGAGGGTTTATTTCTGGGCTCTATATTCTATTCCATTGGCCTATTTTTCTGTGTTTATACCAATACCACGTGATCTGATTACCATAGCTTTTGTAGTAAGTTTTGAAATCAGGAAGTGTGAACCCTCCAACTTTGTTCTTTTTCAGAGATGAATATTTGGGGTCCCTTGAACTGTTTTTATTTATATCATCATTTTCCCCCAAGTTTGAGGTCACATTGAGAATTTTTTTATTGATGTATAATTGACACATATTATATTAGTTCCAGGTGTACAACATAATGGTTCAATATTTGTATATATTGTGAAATGATCACCACAATAAGTCTAGTTAACATCTGTCCCCATACATAGTTATAAAAATACATATCGAGAATTTCAATGTTAAAACTACCTTTAATATATGTCAGAATTTAAGAATGTAGATTGACCAGTGGGTATAGTCAATACATAATGCATTTTGTCTATGTTAACATTTTGATTCATCTTTCCTTTTCAGCTTTATAGTACAATTTACCCTCAGAGCATCCCTTGCCTAGTAATACTTTCTGAACATGCTGTGTACTTTTCACTCCTATTCCTTTGTCTAGGCCTGAATATCCTTCTCTGTTCTTCCTAAGAAAATTGTATTCATCCTTCAAGGCTTAACTTAGATGTTACCTCCTGGATGGTCTTTTCCTGAACTACCCTGTAGTCATTCCTTCTGAGCTATATTTAGCATAGTAGGGTATTTATATGTGGAATAGGCACTCACTGAGCCTTAATTAGGAAATACTTACTCTTATTGTGAATTACTGGAACATAGACTCAAAATTTTAAAGTTGGAAGGGACTTTTGATATCTTCTTATACAATCCCCTACCCATACATGCATAACTTTTAATAGTATCCTAACACATTTATTTGTCCAACCTCACCCTGAACTCTTTTCAGTAATCACAGGAGACTTCCCTTTTAAAACTGGGTCCTGCTTATACCCATGGGTACTTAAGGTGTGTGGGAGTATTTCACATAGTGGGATAAGTATAATAGATCTTTTTGTGATGTCACTTTTTTGTGGTCTTAAATTTTAAGAAATAAATACTTTTTTTGGGTAATTACAGGTATATTATAGAAACAGATACAGAAGTTCATAGACCTCTGTTAGATGTCTAGACTGTTCTGAGGCCATGAGTTTATTTCCTCTATGTAGTCTTTTCTTTAAGTTTATATCGAGGGAAATTTTTTTGGGGAATTACATGAAGTAGGCCTCTTTGTTTTCAGGCATCTTTCATTGTTAAAAAAATTTCCCCTTTGGTAACTAGAATTCTAACATAGCCTCACCCCCAGTTACATAAAGTAACTGATTCTGCTAACCATAAGAAACTTGGTTAACAAGTGGATTAGATACATGTATTTTATCTGAGGAACATAAATACATCTCAGTTTAAAATCCTGAACTAAGGCTTCCCTGGTGGTGCAGTGGTTAAGAATCCATCTGCCAATGCGTGGGACATGGGTTTGAGCCCTGGTCCGGGAAGATCCAACATGCCACAGAGCAACTAAGCCCATACGCCATGACTACTGAGCCTGTGTACCACAACTACTGAAGCCCGTGCACCTAGAGCCCGTGCTCCACAACAAGAGAAGCCACCACAGTGAGAAGCCTGTGCACTGCAGCGGAGAGTAGCCCCCACTCGCCACAACTAGAGAAAGCCTGTGTGCAGCAAGGGAGACCCAACATAGCCAGAAATAAATAAGTAAATAAATTTATTTAAAAAAAAAAAAAAGAATCCACTTGCCAGTGCAGGGGACACGGGTTCGAGCCCTGGTCCGGGAAGATCCCACACACTGCGGAGCAACTGAGACTGTGTGCCACAACTACTGAGCCTGCGCTCTACGTCCTGTGAGCCACAACTCCTGAACCCGCATGCCACAACTACTGAACTACTGAAGCCCACGCACCTAGAGCCTGTACTCTGCAACAAGAGAAGCCACCACAATGAGAAGCCCGTGCACTGCAACAAAGAGTAGCCCCTGCTCGCCACAACTAGAGAAAGCCCCTGTGCAGCAACGAAGACCCAATTTAGAACAAAGTGTATTAGTATCTTGCTTAGAGGACTGTCCTTGGGCTGTCTGTGCCAAGGGACTATAGTTTCGATAAGGTTTCTTTAAGTACCTAAGGAACTAAACTACTTCAAGAGAGAAAAGAGAATACGACTACTTTGCCTTGTACTAAATTCTGTCCATTTGGAAACAGCTTTGGAATAAGTCTAGATATTCTAAGTATTAAATCCTGTAAAGGTTATTTAAGACCCCCTTCAGTTCTATGTGCCTAGGCACTTGTAACTTCTAATTTCATTTCTTCCCAATTTTCTTCTTACTTCCCTTCATCCTTCCTGAAATGAAATGAAAAATAATATGGCATTTCCCATATAATCATTTCCTGTATTTTGAAGAGTCCATACTTTATTCTCCCTAATAAACTCTTCTAAGATAATCCCTTACTTAATTCTTTTATATAATGACAAGTCAGTGCTTATGATTTCACAAATGATTTCAGTAATAACGAAAAAGAAACAATGTGAAAAATATCATAGGATTTGGGTAGAACTAGCAGACTTGGAATTCTGAATTTTAATCCTAATTCTAGTACTGATTTACTTAGTATATGTGACTTGTGAGGAGGCTACTTAACTTTATATATTTGCACATTAATGGTTTAAAGCTGTATTATGATCCTCTTGCTGTATAGGTGTGATGTTAAGTTATAAGACAACAGTACATAAATGCTAAGTAATACTATTATGGCGTAGGACAAAATCGTTTTGTAAAATCTTGGTCACAAAGTGAGTTTGTTAATTCTGTTGATTTTAGATGTAAAATACGTAATAAATGTAATGCCATATGAATGGCTAATCAGTAATTTTATGTCAGATTGGAATGACTGTATTCTAGAATTGAATATAGTAGTTACATAGAAATAGAAATAACTAACAGTATAACAGGTTAAAAAGAAAACTTTCTTGATGGTTTTAAAATTAAGTTGAATAAAAGCCTTTAATTTCTAAGGTTATCAGTTTTTTCCCTTGTGCTATATAGCTTTGTTTCAAAGGTGTATATAGTGTCATGAATGTACTGTAATAGAATGTAATGATGTTATGGATTAGATGTCGGTCCTGACCCCACACTCCTCAGAATGCATGTGCCTGTTTGTTTCTGAGTCTTCAGCATTTTCCCATGAATGGAATTCAGCACCGTGGATGTTATTAACAGAGTGCCTGCTGCCACGGAAGAGTGCCAGTTCAGTGGCCAGTGAATAATTTAGTCATCAGTTGGTGTGGCAAGATTGTATTACTTAGGAGAGAATTTAATATGTGCTAAGCTTTGACATTAAAAAGAACAAATGTGTGTGTGTGTTTTTTTTTGATAGAACAGTGAATTACAAAAAGTTTTGAATATATTTATCTAAAACCAGTATACTAATTAAAATTTATTTGATTTAATGTTTTTAGAATTATAATAGTTATGGATGCTCACTGTCAGAAAAAAATTCAATAATACAGAAGGCTAAGAAGCAAAACAGGAAGTTTTCCCCTTTATTGTGACTCTGCTTTATAATTTTTATAATATGTTTTATTCTTTAAGCAGTTCTCTATGATGTACATTTCATTTGTTTTCTGATAATGCTGCCGGGAACCTTCTGGAAGTCCTTGGACACTTGAAGGTACATTTCCACAACATTTCTAGAAGGAGGATTGTTGGGTCAAAGGATATGTACGTTGTGCTGCTGGGCACTGCCAATTTCCTTTCAGAAATGTTGTACCATTCCAGTGCACAGCCTTACCAATAATGTGTGAACGTGTCCTTTTCCTCACATTCTTGTCATCACCAAGGGTATTTCTGTTTTTTCAAATTGGTGGCTGTAAGTAGGCAAAAAGCAAAATCATTTAAATTTTATCTTCACTCTTCACTACATTTTAAAAAGTTTTACATCTGTCTTCTCTGTCATACGTTGAACTGGTAGATACTCTTTTATGTGGGGAATGAGAATGTAAAAGTAAACAGAGTTCATATAAAAGCAGCATTTATTGACTGCTTAGTACCAGCCACTGTGCCAGAAACTTTTCATAATTACCCTTTACCCTTAGAGCAACCATGATAAGTGGTAGTACTGTCTTTATTTGACAAATGGGGAATTTGAGATTCAGCTACGTTAAGCAACTTGCCCAGTGGTACACAGCTAATTGCAGAGCTGTGATTTGAGCTCAGTTCAGTCTATCCATTTTACCATGCTCCTTCTTCAGAGATTTCCCCTCATCTTCCTGAAACTCCTCTGCTGAAGGACACCGATGACTGGTTTGTTAATCACCAAATTTGGTAGTTTTTTTTTTTTTTTTGAAGTCCACATCTGGCTGGACCTCTGTCTTTCACTGCTGTTAGTGCTTTATTTTATTGAAACGTTCTGTACTGGTTTCCTAAACACTATACCCTCAGATCCTTCTTTCACTTCTCTAACAAACTTTCTTGTTCTTTTTTTCACCTCTTAAATGAGTACATTCTTCAGGGTTCAGTTTCGGCCCCTTTCTTATTCAATGTAGTTCCCTCTTGGAGATCTTACTGTCTCCCATGACTTCAGTTTGTTTGCTTAATATGGTAAATTTTCAAATACCTTCTTGTAGCCCTGCTCTCCCTTTGAACACCTAGTTTGTTGCCAGTTATCTCCTTGGGCAGTCTCTGGATGTTACTAACTCATGTTCAAATGATTCATCTTTTCTCCCAAAGTTTTCTCATCCTCCCATATTACATATCAAAATTATTAAAGGAATCATTTCCTTTGTTATTTAGTGTTGGCTGTTTCTGTGCTATGTATCTAATCATTGTATGACCAGATCCTATTGATTTTACCTCTGAAATATCCTCATATGTAAATTTTGCCATGCTCTTCTCACCGCCTTGTTCTGGTCTGGCCTTCTGTACTAGATTAGTAATTGATTTTTTAACCTATAGTGTCTGCCTCTTAACTCTTCTTATCCTGCATTGTTAGAGATGTGTTATGGATTGGTTTGAGAGATCACAGATGTGTGCACACACAGATATATTAGAAGACTTTTTTTTTTTTTAAACTACTTTGCTCTTTTTTACCCCTTCAGTTCTGATCAGCAAATGTCACAAACTAATGACCTTTTGGAAACCTAATTGTGGTGGCATCAAGATTATAGCATGCCTTTGTCCTTGAAATAGTTGTATACAATTGGAAAAGACTGATAAAGTAATCAAAAAAAGGGATTAGAATACTTAAAAATGTGTGGGTAAAATGTTGTACTTAGGAAGCATTTGGTAACTTTCAATAGTTTTTATCATACACCACCTGATAACACGAACCCTGTGTATCTGTTATGTCAGGAGTCTCTCTGTGGTAAGGAGCTGGTTTCATATTGTAGCAAAATGCTCCCTGGCATTATAAAATAAACGTGGATTTTTCCCTTTCCTTCCTGTAAGGCTAAGTTAATCATCAACAGTTCCTAAAGATAAAAATATTTGTATTAAGGATGTTGGATGTACAAGGAAATAGAGGTGGAAACAGCTACATAGACATTTAGTCCAACTTACTTTATAGAAGAGACTAGTGAAATGCAATATACCTAAGTGAGATTTGGCATATCAACATTTATAAATAACTCTTTTACATGTATGTAATAGGGGTATATTTATAGATTTTGAGTAGTAACAAAGTAATAATAAATTATTCTTTGAATCTAAGGATATAGCTTCTCTGTAAATGGGAGAACATAATGGAAGAAGTTGACAATCAGTGACTGCAAAAGTCATCTGGAAACAGGATATCATTTTCAAACAAAATACTTTTAGAAGTATTTAGAAGGAATAAACTCATTGAATAAACTCATTTGAGTAATATGATGGTAAAGCTACGTAACATGACAGAAATGTATTTGAATCTTTTAAAGATTTTATTTACTCTGAATTGCTTTTCATTAATATATAAGTCCTTCAGAGAGACTAATATGTCATTGAATTAGTAACAAGATTCTAAACACGACATAGTATTTTGGATATGATGATATTCCTTTTTTTAGGACTTATAAGAAAACTTTATCCTTTTTAGTGGTTCATATGAGACATTAAATACAAAGTGTTCAAAGAAGGATAGAATTTAAGTAAAAAAACAAATGAAACATACTTATGTCTGGTGCTAAATAATGCCACATTATTTATTCACAGGTTCATAATTTCAGCTCTGCCACTTATTGTGTCCCTTAAAGCAAGTTGTTTAACCTTTCTGAACCTCAGTTTACTCATATGTAAAATAATATTTGCTACTTCAAAGGTTCTTATGAAGGTTAAACTCCATAATGCATGTAAAACAATACAGTCTTGGGACATTTTATAAGTAGAAGCTACTGTAAAAAAAGAAGTGGTATGGTTTAAAGGAAATTAATAATGGTAGCAAGATGATAAGGAGTTTCCCATAATTATTACCTGGTGGCCTACATTAGGTATATATGCTGCTTTATTCTTTGGAGTAGAAACTGTGAAATCTTAGAAAAAGTAGTTGAATTTGTGTTAATATTGGTTAATACAGACATTTCGGGAGGAGGGGTGAACTTACGTTGACGTATAAGATACAGTACAGAAATTTTAAGTTTACAGCTTAATAAATTACCAGTGTGAACTGACCCATGTAGCCACTACCCAAGTCAAGTTTATTGACTGTTTGGCTGTTCTAGTTTGTGAAGTTTCTTTTGCCTAATTTTCTTTTTTTTATAAATTTATTTGTTTATTTACTTTCGGCTGTGTTGGGTCTTGTTGCTGCGCAGGGGCTTTTCTCTAGTTGTGGCGAGCGGGGGCTACTCTTCGTTGCGGTGCGTGGGCTTCTCATTGAGGTGGCTTCTCTTGTTGCAGAGCACATGCTCTAGGTGTGTGGGCTTCAGTAGTTGTGGCACGTGGGCTCAGTAGTTGTGGCTTGCGGGTTCTAGAGCGCAGGCTTAGTAGTTGTAGCGCACGGGCTTAGTTGCTCCGCAGCATGTGGGATCTTCCTGGACCAGGGCTGGAACCCGTGTCTCCTGCATTGGCAGGCGGATTCTTAACCACTGCGCCACCAGGGAAGCCCTTGCCTAATTTTCTATTTGCTTGGCTTTCTTATTGTTCATTTGTGGTTTGTAAAGTATATATTCTCTATATGAAACTTTTAGGAGAAAAATAACTTCTTCCATTCTGTGGTTTGCTTTTCACTCTCTTAAGGCTGCCTTGGGTGAGTATGTGGACTCTTTTAATACATAATAATCTTATTTTAAAATAGTTTTATTTCTCAAAAATTTCCTTTATAATTAACACCGTTTGTGTCCTATTTAAGGGATCTTCATGTATTCTAAGTTCACTAAGATTTTTTTCTGCTTGTTTTCTTTTAAAACTTTTATTGTTTTACTTTTCACATTTAGCTCTGCCGTTTTTGGGGGATTGATTTTTGTGTATAGTATGAGCTAGGGATTAATGTACATTTTTCTCCACATGGATATCCCTTAACTGAGCACCGCTTATTATTCCACTACATGGAAGGGACAATTTTGTCACAAACCAGGTGACCTTATATGTGTGGATCTGTTTTTGGATTCTTTGTTCTGTTCTATTCATTTGTCTATTCTTATACCAGTGTCACAGTGTCATTACCATGATCCATAGTATGAGTCCTTTTGCTTATTCTTCAAAGGATTGTTTCTGGTCCTTTGGATTTCTAGATGAATTCTAGAATGTGTCAGTTCTACAAAAAATACTTTTATTTTTGAAGTATATATATATATATTTACCCCTGGGAATGCTTGGGGAGTTATTTTCCTTCAGCACTTTAAAAGATGTTATAGTCTGGTGTCCATTATTTCTATAGAAAATTGGCTCCTTTGATGATGGTATGTTCTTCTTTCCCTTCTGGGTACATTTAAGGTTTTTTCTTTGGTTTAAGCAGTTGACTATGGTGTGTGTGTATGTGTTTGTGTGTGTGTGAGTGAAATTCTGCTTGGCCTTATTTAAATCCCCTCCCTCCCCCGTATTTTACTGTGAAACTTTTCAAACTTAGAAATAATTTGAAAGGATATACAGTGAACATGCATATACTCAGCACCTGGCTTCTACAATTAAGATTTTGCTATATTGGCTTTATCACAGATATCCCTCTATCCATTTGTCATTCCATCTTTATTTCATGAGGCAATTCAAAGTAAGTTACAGACATCAGCACACTGTACCATTAAGCACTTAGGCATGCCTCTCATAAAATAGCTCAGTATTTATTTATGATTCTTTGTTTGGAAGTACATGTTATATACAGTGAAATGCACAAATCTTAAGCACTATCCCAGTGAGTTTTCACAAATGCATACACCTGTGTAACCCAAATTCCTATCGAGATATAGAACATTACCATCACCCTAGAAAGTTCCCTCATATCTGTCCCTCCATCTCAGCCCTTTCATTCGTATCTACTGATCTGAGTTTTTTCATGACAAATTAGTTTTTCTGTTCTAGAACTTCATGTCAGTGGAACATACCTTTTGTCTAAGGTTTATATCTCTCAACATGAGGATTTTGTGATTTATTGGTATTTTTGCTTGTTTCAGTAGATCATTTCTTCTTATTGATGAGTAATTTTTCTGGCACAAGATTTCCAGGCCTACCTTATACTTTTCCCCACTCAGTTCTGGAATCAGCCATTTCTCCAAGGGGCCTTAGTTCCTTTTAGTATGGGAATGGTATTTAAGAAATCAAGAATTTGTTTTTTTAACAAGTAGATTCCAGGTTTTTTTGCCAAAACTTTCTATCATTTCATTCATTCTCTTGAACTTTTTTTTATCATTATTTTAAAGTCCCTGTTATTATTTCAATAACTAGGTAACTGTGAGGCTGCCTCTATTGATTTTTCCTCCTTTTGTTTCTTTGCATTTGATTATAGTTCCTGTTAGCCTGGTATCTTTTTGTTTGTTTGCTTGTTTGTTTCTTTAGCACTGGACCTTGGGTATTAAGTGTTAGATAGCGTCACTCCTGTGGTATTCCTGCTGAATAGATAACCTGAACCTTCTCGTGAGGAAACATTAACTAAACACAAATTAAGGGAAATTCTACAAAATAACTGGTTTGTATTCTTCAAAAATGACAGTATCATGAGAACCATCAAAATGCTGAGGAGCGCATTCAATATTTTCTCCTTATATTGTTGTCTACTCTGAGAAATAAGTATGAGGAAGTTTCACTGTAATTGAGTAAAATTTGCTTTTGGCATTTATTTTGATGATTAAGTTAGGATTCTATGGATGCTGAATTGATATAAAAGGAGAGGATAAGTATCATATCCGAGAGTATCTTCCACCTTTAAGGCATTGCATTCTTGTCTAAAATGGAAAATTGGCTGATTTGAGAATAAAATGTAATTGAATATGCAACCATGTGAAGAATAAATTTTATTTTTGGGGAAAAAAGTGTTGTGGAGCTCTTCCAGATAAGGGGAACTAAAGAGACATGGGTCTGAGAGTTATTTATTTTTAAGAATTGTTTATTGTAAAAGAAGGCATTATTGAGGCAATTGGCAAAATCTGAATAGTAGTATCACATTAATATTGATTTCCTGGTTTTGACAAATACGCTGTAACTATGTAAGAGGCTTCCCTTGTTTTTAGGAAGTAAACACTGAATGAAGTATTTCAGGGTAAAGGGATACAGCGTCTGCATCTTAACTGTCAGATGATTCATAAAAATCATATTTGTGTGTGTATATAAAAGAGGATAATACAAATGTGGTAAAATGTTAACATTTGGGAAATCTGGTTAAGGGTGTATAAGAATTCTTAGTTTAGTTTTGTAACTTTTCTATAAATCTAAAAGTATGTCAACATAAAATGTTATAAGGAGGGGCTTCCCTGGTGGCACAGTGGTTAAGAGTCCGCCTGCCGATGCAGGGGACACGGGTTCGTGCCCCGGTCCAGGAAGATCCCACATGCCGCGGAGCGGCTGGGCCCGTGAGCCATGGCCGCTGAGCCTGCGCGTTCGGAGCCTGTGCTCCGCAACGGGAGAGGCCACAGCAGTGAGAGGCCCGCGTACCAAAAAAAAAAAAAAAAAAAAAAAAAAAAAAGTGTTATAAGGAAAAAAGTATGAGAAAAATAGTTATATATTTGCTGAGTTAAGTGAAATTTAAGAATTTCACCTTTAAGAAATGGCATGCTCTAGAATGCCACCAGGTTGTGTAAGAGATCACTCACTTGGTGAGTGATCTAATCTTCTACCTGTTTGTTAATGCATAGGTATGTGGTCTTATGATTAAATAACGCATTTGCAATAGTTCATAAAATAAAATTATCTATCTAAATGGTGTTGAGGAGCTTGGATTTTCACTGAGACTGTGTAGTTTGTTTATAAGCCCTCCCACTTGCTGAGAGAACTTGGAAAGTTACTTCTGTGCTTTAGTTTCCTCATGGCTACAGTGGGATAATACAGTACCCACCTCAGAGGATTTTGTTAGAATTTAATGAGATAATGAATATAAAACACTTAGCACAGAATCTGATTCCTCATTAGAACTCAATAAACATTTTTGTTATTTTCAATAATTTTGCAGAATTGAATCATTTATTGCAATTAAATAATTTTTTGTCTGATTTAGTTTAAACACACTGTATAGATTATGAACTTCTGTTGGCATCTACTGATGATACATTATGATTTTAAATATATCTCATAGTCAAATAAATTTGAGAAATCCTGTATTTTTTTTTTTTTTTTTTGGTGGTATGCGGGCCTCTCACTGTTGTGGCCTCTCCCGTTGCGGAGCACAGGCTCCGGATGCGCAGGCTCAGCGGCCATGGCTCACGGGCCCAGCTGCTCCGCAGCATGTGGGATCTTCCTGGACCGGGGCACGAACCTGCATCCCCTGCATCGGCAGGCAGACTCTCAACCACTGCGCCACCAGGGAAGCCTCCTGTATTGTTTTGTACTTCCCTCCTAATCACCTGTAGAATAAAGATTACAGCATTTATCTTATTACCTCATAGAACAAAATATTTGAAAGGGTTGTAAAATACAAACGCAATGTAAAATATTAAAAATATAGTCCATTTATATGATCTGTGATAGACATTGACTTTTCTACATCCAGTAGCATATAAACCAATATATAAAAAACAGACACTTTCAACCTCAGTTGCTGACATGTTTTTCCTTTATTGTCCACAGATACTTTTCATATTCCCCTACCAAGCTTCTCTCTCTTGATATGTTAATAACAATTTCCTCAGTTTTCTCTTCCATAAGATGGAATTTTGAGATCTTGCAACTGTTCTTGGTAGATAAAACATAAAATAAACAGGGCTGTCTGTAAATAAAATAAATTTCTGACTCCTACCTTTACAAAATATTAGCTATTGATCACTCATAGATGTGCAAATTATTGATGTATACATCTTTTTGGACGTTGGGCTCTAAGCGATACATTTAGCATACTGGTAATGACCATTAAATCTTTGCTATCACCTATCCTCTACCTCTCAGGTTTTACATTTAATAGATTTTGAAGGTATTTATTATTACTGCAGTTCTTTGTACTTGGCGCTTTGATCTGGAGGCGCTTTGATCTGGATCATTGTGCAGCATACTTAAAAGATTAAGTGGCCTTGCAATTATGATATTTTTAATTGTGGTATTTTTAGCCTATGGCTCAAGCTACATTTGAATGAGTGTCTATTCTAAGAGCCTGTACTTTGATTACATTTGAACACGTTATTGAATAGTTGCAGTTACAGTCATAAAAGCAATCTGTGCGAATATCCAGTATTCTGTAGCGTTGTTATTGCCTACAGCAACAAGTTTCTTATCATGGTAAACACTCGTGACTTCAAAAAGAAAATATTTCTAGAAGTGATTGATTGGCTCTTTTGAAATTTATTCGCCTGAGAGTGTTGAATTGCTTTTAAAAAAGCACCATTCTGCAGGATATTTAAACAAGTGCTGATTAAGCTGGAAGTAAACTCCCTAGTATATTTTAACAGTCATCCTTCTTTAAAGTTCCAGTTGTACAAATGTTCTTTCCTATTTTCATAGATTTTAGTTGCATTATGATTTGGAAGATTCTTGGAGGTATTCCAGTTCCCCTGTTGTAGTTAGAGGAGTCTCCTTCGTGATAGCCCCTGCAGACAGTGTAGAGCCTCTCAGGGATACTTCCAGTATTCCTTCCCTCCCAGTGTCAGAGATTCTCAGTAGGCAATTGTTCCTGGTAATAAAAGGAAATTAAAAAATTGAGTTAACACGGATTATGTAGTTTGATGGTAATACTATTAGAAGAAAACACGAAATTCCTATAAAATTTAGGTGACTGAAAAATTTTAAACATTGGTCTTTTATTGTATTGTATAAGATGCTTGTTTTAGTAACAAGTATTATGGAAACGTATACTTCTCTCTCCTTTCCAGGTTGATTCCTCAGAGATAATTGCTGATAAAACTTGGGTGTGTATCCTTTGGTAGATTTGCTGTGCTTGTATAAACACGTGTTTATTAGTGCCTGCATTTTATAACCACTTTAGGTCTTTGCTGTCTTTTGCTAAGTAAAGGGCTTTGCCTTGTAAGAATTTATTGAGTGCCTGACATTATATTTATTAGTAATCACACCTACTGGATGGTCACATCCACTATTGAACTTATTTCCTAATTGCTTTTGTAAGAGGTTGTTGTAGTCATCTTTTGGAACACGGTATCTGCCAAAACAAGAGCCGTATTTTAACTGAGAAGTATCCAGCAGATGTCTGTGTATTTAACATGGAAGATTATTTATGGTTAAGATGAGTAAATGCTTAAAGATCAGGAAAAGGACTTAGTAAAATGTCAACTATAGTTCTTTTAACATAAGTGTATATCTCACATTTCCCGGTTAGTCTAAAAATCAAAGGTGATATGTTGAAAGAGAAAAGAACACATTAATGATAAGTATAGCATCTCAGTGGGAGGACTTCTAGTAAGATAAAAGTCTGATAGTTTTAGTAATCCTAGGAATTATTTATTTTAACACGTAGTAGTTAAAGCATTGATCCTGAAGCCATAAAACCTGGCTTTAAATCCCAGCTGCTCATCACACTAGCTGTATGACCCTTAGGCAAGTTGCTTATCCTTGTGTCTGTTTCTTTATCTATTAAAATGATTGGTATGAATATCAAATGGGTTAATATTTATAAAGTGCTTAGAGCATTGCCTGGTTCATAGTGCTGGGTAACTGCTGTTGTTACTGCTGTTATTATATTTATTTTAAAGGATTTATACAGAATGAAAAGTAGATTTAAAAAATGGCAGTGAAATATTTTTTTCATTTGATTGTCCTAGAGATCTAAAGACCAGTTGACCTCAAAAAAGGCATAGAACTATTAGGTCAGTTAGTATTTTCTTATTCTGTGGAAAATAAAACTAGAACATAACTTTAATTGTTAAAAAATACCTTCGGTTTCAGTTTCTATGTTAGTTTGACTTTCTGTGTTTCTTTCAGTTACACGATTTTATAATTGAGATGGTATGGTGTAGAGAAAGGCTTTTGGAATAAGGCATTTGAAATCTCATTTCCATCCGTCTCTGGCTAACTTTGGGTAGTGTATCAGTTAGTCTGTTGCCGTGTGACAACTCCAAAACTTAGTTGCTTCAAAAACGATTTATTATTTCTCATGATTTTGTGGACTGACTGTACTCAATTGAGGGGTTCTTCTGTTTTACGTGGAACATTTTGTTTACCAGCATTTTTGATCTCGGAACAGAAAAACAATGCTGAAATCTGTTTTTAGAACATTTTATTTAAATGAGCTAATGTGTTAAAAGTTATTTCTGTGATGCCTGGCCATTGTTAAAACTCAGGAAATGGTGTTGATTTTTATTTAATAGTCAAGACAATTCAACTGTCCCAAATGTAAAGTGGCTAGCATGTAAAAAAAGGTCTTGGTTGATACTTGTTTGGCTCATGTGTTTGAGTTAACAAAGCTATTCACAGCAGAACACTAACAGCTTCCACTGGTTGATCAATTCAGTGAACAAATTAATGAGTGAATGCCTACTATATGCCAGACAGTGTTCTCAGTGCTGGGAATATAGCATTGAAAGAATTAAAGCTCTTTCCCTCACGGGTTTTATATTTAGTGGGGGAGGGGAAAACAGATAATAAGCAAACATATATATCAGTTGGTGGCAAGTGCTATAGAGAACACTAAAGCAGGATAAAGGAGGAGAGGTAAGTATATGTGCTGGTGGGGGTTTACCCTTCTGTTTAAGGTGGTCAGGGAATGCCTTTCTAATAAGATCTTTGGGCAGAAACACAAAGTAAGAGTGAGGGGATCAAGTCCTGCTGTTCCCACTGCCTGGAACCTTCTTCTAGATAAATGTAAAGGTTTTGAGGCAGCAACTATGGTTAGAGACAGTAAGGACACCAGTGTAGGTGGATGAGAGCAAACAAATGGGATGATGGTGGGAAATACTAGATACGGCTGCGGGCTGAATCACGTATGACCTTGGAGGCCATTGTGAGGAATCTGACTTTACTGTGAGATGGGAAGAAGCTCTTGGGAGGTTTTGAGCAGAAGAGTGATGCGGTCTGACTTGTGTACTAAACGGATCACTCTGGTTGCTAAGTTGAGAGTAGATGGTAGAGGACGGGGCAGAAGCAAGAACAGTTGGGGAGCGTGCAACGAGAGATGCTGGTGGCTTGGACTGGGGTTGTAGCAGTAAAGGTAAAGCAAAATGGTCAAATTCTGGATCTGTTTTGCAGATAAAGTCAATGGGATTTGCCGATAAATGTGTGGGAAGTGAGAGAAAGAGGAGAGTCAAATTTGATTCTCACACAAATTATGGGCCTAAGAAACTAGGAGGATAGAGTTGTCACTCCTGAGATGGGGAAGGCTGGAGGAGGAGTGTGTTGGAGGGAATTATGAAGATGTTTTGAACATGTTTGGTTTGAGATATCTAGTTGACACTCAGTAAGAGATGTTGAGTAGACAGTTGGATACGTAAGTCTGGAGTTGGGGAGAGAGGTCTGGGTTGGAGATACGCATTTGGGTTTTAAGAATAGAGGTGGTGTTTAAAACTGTGTGATTGGATGAGACCACCTAAGGGAAGTGAATGTAGTTAGAGAAGATAGGCATCCAAAGACTGAGCCTTGGGGCACCCCAGAATTTAAAGGTTGTGGAAATGCGATGGAACTGGAAAGGAATCTGAGAAGGAACTGCAGGTGAGGTAAAGAGGAGAGCAGAGTGGTGCCCTGGCAGTCAGTTGCATACTGTTTAAAGCAGGAGAACACAACTGTGTCAAATGCTGCAAGTCAAATAAATCAAGGATGTGGCAATGCAGTGGCTGATGGTGACTTTGACAAGAGCTATTTTGGTGGAATGATGGGGTAATGAAAGCCTGATTAGAGTGAGTTCAAGAAAGGGGCAGAATTGGAGGCAGCTTTTCTTAACAGTGCTTTCAAGAAGGACTGGTGTAAGAGGGAATAGAGAAATGGGTGATGGCTGAAGGAGAGTATATAAACAAGAAAGTGTTTTCTTTTTTTTTTTCCAAAATGGGAGATATGGGATAGTTATATATATATGTAGAGAGAAGGAGGGAGAGGGAGAGAGAGGTTGGTGATGAGAAAGAGTGGGAAATTGGTGGAGTGATGTACTTCAGTAAGTGAGCATGGGTGCCTTAGATAGAAGCACTGACAGATGCAAGTGGGCTAGTAGATGTGGTGGCGAGAATGTGGAAGTTTCTTTCAAATCCCCCCCTGCCCCCAGTAAAGTTGGATGCAAGGACAAGAGTCAGGAGTGAGGATGAGGGAGGAGGTGATGGTTTGAGAAGAGAGGAGGTGTGAATTAGGACAGTGGGAGTATGAATAAATTAAGAGAATGTATATACTATTTTACATAGAATCTTTTACTTAGTCCTTTGGATAATTTTCAGAGCATGCTACATCAGTAAAACCGCATTTTAAAAATGAAAATACTAAGGCTCAGGTAAATTACTTGCTATTAGAGCGATTGCTAGGTGTCTGTTGAGTGTTTAAAATCTAGCTCTATTTAGATGATTTGCATTATTTGAAGTCAGTGCTTCCTTACCAGACTCGCAAGATTTGTCTTCCCAGAACATTCTGCAGAGATTTTTAAGTACCACTATAGCAAAACATTCTTATGAATGTTTTTACCCCAGAATTTACCCATGACCTGTGGTTGACCCCCAAATGAGAGATCACATGTTGTGCCATTCCATTTGTATGACATGTCCAGAACAGGCAGATCTAAAGAGACAAAAAAAAAAAGACGAAAAAGAGACAAAAAAAAGAGAGACAGAACTAAAGCGACAAAGTAGATTTGTGGTGGCCTAGGGATGGAGGAGTTTGGGGAGTGACTGGTAATGGATATAGGGTTCCTTTTGATGGTGATGAAAATGTTCTAAAATGGATTGCGTTAATGGTTGCATAATTCTGTGAATATACTAAAAACTATTGATTGTACCATTTGAATGGGTGAATTGTATGGTATGTGAATTATGTCTTAATAAAACTGTTATTATAAGAAATGCCTTCTGCATCACCTACCTCAAGAGAAGACTGTTCTGATTTTATTATTTTTATCTTTATTGAGTTTACCATTTATTTACCTTTTCCAAGTTTGTGCTGCATTTCTCTGGTATCTTCTTTTTTTTTTTTTTTAACATCTTTATTGGAGTATAATTGCTTTACAGTGGTGTGTTAGTTTCTGCTTTATAACAAAGTGAATCAGTTATACATATACATATGTTCCCATATCTCTTCCCTCTTGCATCTCCCTCCCTGCCACCCTCCCTATCCCACCCCTCTAGGTGGTCACAAAGCACCGAGCTGATCTCCCTGTGCTATGCGGCTGCTTCCCACTAGCTACCTATTTTACGTTTGGTAGTGTATATATGTCCATGCCACTCTCTCACTTTGTCACAGCTTACCCTTCCCCCTCTCCATATCCTCAAGTCCATTCTCTAGTAGGTCTGTGTCTTTTTTTTTTTTTAACATCTTTATTGGGGTATAATTGCTTTACAATGGTGTGTTAGTTTCTGCTTTATAACAAAGTGAATCAGTCATACATAAACATATGTTCCCATATGTCTTCCCTCTTGCGTCTCCCTCCCTCCCACCCTCCGTATCCCACCCCTCCAGGCTGTCACAAAGCACCGAGCCAATATCCCTGTGCCATGCAGCTGCTTCCCACTAGCTATCTACCTTACTACGTTTGTTAGTGTGTATATGTCCATGACTCTCTCTCGCCCTGTCACAGCTCACCCTTCCCCCTCCCCATAACCTCAAGTCTGTTCTCTAGGAGGTCTGCGTCTTTATTCCTGCCTTACCCCTAGGTTCTTCATGACATTTTTTTTTCTTAAATTCCATATATATGTGTTAGCATACGGTATTTGTCTTTTTCTTTCTGACTTACTTCACTCTGTATGACAGACTCTAGGTCTATCCACCTCATTACAAATAGCTCAATTTCGTTTCTTTTTATGGCTGAGTAATATTCCATTGTATATATGTGCCACATTTTCTTTATCCATTCATCCGATGATGGGCACTTAGGTTGTTTCCATCTCCGGGCTATTGTAAATAGAGCTGTAATGAACATTTTGGTACATGACTCTTTTTGAATTTTGGTTTTCTCAGGGTATATGCCCAGTAGTGGGATTGCTGGGTCATATGGTAGTTCTATTTGTAGTTTTTTAAGGAACCTCCATTCTGTTCTCCATAGTGGCTGAACCAATTCACATTCCCACCAGCAGTGCAAGAGTGTTCCCTTTTCTCCACACCCTCTCCAGCATTTATTGTTTCTAGATTTTTTGATGATGGCCATTCTGACTGGTGTGAGATGATATCTCATTGTACTTTTGATTTGCATTTCTCTAATGATTAATGATGTTGCGCATTCTTTCATGTGTTTGTTGGCAGTCTGTATATCTTCTTTGGAGAAATGTCTATTTAGATCTTCTGCCCATTTTTGGATTGGGTTGTTTGTTTTTTTGTTATTGAGCTGCATGAGCTGCTTGTAAATTTTGGAGATTAATCCTTTGTCGGTTGCTTCATTTGCAAATATTTTCTCCCATTCTGAGGGTTGTCTTTTGGTCTTGTTTATGGTTTCCTTTGTTGTGCAAAAGCTTTGAAGTTTCATTAGGTCCCATTTGTTTATTTTTGTTTTTATTTCCATTACTCTAGGAGGTGGGTCAGAAAGGATCTTGCTGTGATTTGTGTCATAGAGTGTTCTGCCTATGTTTTCCTCTAAGAGTTTGATAGTTTCTGGCCTTATATTTAGGTCTTTAATTCATTTTGAGCTTATTTTTGTGTATTGTGTTAGGGAGTGATCTAATCTCATACTTTTAAAAGTACCTGTCCAGTTTTCCCAGCACCACTTATTGAAGAGGCTGTCTTTTCTCCACTGTATATTCTTGCCTCCTTTATCAAAGATAAAGTGACCATATGTGCATGGGTTTATCTCTGGGCTTTCTATCCTGTTCCATTGATCTATATCTCTGTTTTTGGGCCAGTACCATACTGTCTTGGTTACTGTAGCTTTGTAGTATAGTCTGAAGTCAGGGACCCTGATTCCTCCAGCTCCATTTTTTGTTCTCAAGATTGCTTTGGCTATTCGGAGTCTTTTGTGTTTCCATACAAATTGTGAAATTTTTTGTTCTAGTTCTGTGAAAAATGCCAGTGGTAGTTTGATAGGGATTGCATTGAATCTGTAGATTGCTTTGGGTAGTAGAGTCATTTTCACAGTATTGATTCTTCCAATCCAAGAACATGGTATATCTCTCCATCTATTTGTATCATCTTTAATTTCTTTCATCAATGTCTTATAATTTTCTGCATACAGGTCTTTTGTCTCCTTAGGTAGGTTTATTCCTAGATATTTTATTCTTTTTGTTGCAGTGGTAAGTGGGAGTGTTTTCTTAATTTCACTTTCAGATTTTTCATCATTAGTGTACAGGAATGCCAGAGATTTCTGTGCATTAATTTTGTATCCTGCTACTTTACCAAATTCATTGATTAGCTCTAGTAGTTTTCTGGTAGCATCTTTGGGATTCTCTATGTATAGTATCATGTCATCTGCAAACAGTGACCCCATGCACTGTGAAAATCCATGGATAACTTCACAGTCAGGGCCCTATATCTGCGCTTCCACCTCTAGGGACTCAGTAACCACAGATCCTGCAGTGCCATAGTGCACATCTATGGAAAACATTCACCTATGAGTAACACACACACACACACACACACACACACACACACACGCACAGGTTTCAACTTTGTTGTGTTTATTCTCGTGGCCACTCATCCTTGACTTGTGCGTGCATACCTATTTGAACAGTAATGTAACAGGTAACTCCCATCACTTGTGTTCTACTTTTCTACTGACCATTCAGACTTAGTTCCTGATTGACCCTAGGGTTTGTAATTATGTTTACAACTTCATAAAAATAGAAAGTCCCTCACTGATCAACAGGGAGTGTATGAAAGGAAAATTGACCCATTCTGACTCAGGGCAACATTTCCTGGTTTTGAAAGACACACACCCACTCGGTAGCGCTTACATATGTCCAAGTACTGATCCACTGAAGTTGGGGTTGCTTTCTTTCTTGGTACCAAACTTTGCATTCTTAAAATACTTCGCCATCTACCTATTTATGCTATAGATTTGTAGTAATAGACAATTTCCAAACGTTTGAACCTTATCTCAATCGTGGGGCTCACACATTCTTTCTGGTATCTTCTTGTCAAAAGTAGAGAGAAGCATGTAGCTATACACTTGTATGTAGAGGAGTATCATCAAGAGAAGCCTGGATAGCTGTACCTTTCATTTTTACTGAGTGACATTTCTGACAGAATCATCAGAATCTGGCCCTTAGTTTTGTCATTTCAGAAATTATTTGATCAGTGTCCTAGACTTGACCAGACCTGGGTTCTGTCACTAGATTCTCAAGAAACTGAAATGTATCAGCATTATGCTAGTTTTTTAACTTTAATGAGAAACGTTAGGCAGACTAAATAATCAAGTTGGCCTAAGCATTCTCTGTATTTGAAAAAATAAGTTAGGAGTCATATTATGATCACTGTTTTCTTGATGGCCATGAAATCATCACATGAGTTCATAGTTTAATGGCATTTGCAGGGATAACCCAGGGCATCTTTCTCTTATAAGAATATAATTGTTCCTAGAATTTGACATATTGAGTTCCTGAACTGAGACATCCCTTTTCCTAACACGGCTAGGTTTCTCTGACAGTGATTGAATTTTCAGCTTAAAAAAGTAAATAAAAATGAAATAAAGTAACTCCACTAATAGTTATCTTCTTCTCTGAGTGATGGTATTTCACTGTTCTTAATTGAACCATCTCCTGCTAACATTCTTTTTGAGTTCTCTAGCAAAAGACGCACAAACCATTCAGAGTTCAGTTTACCCACTTAAAAAAAAATTTTTTTTAGCTTCTCCACTTTACCTGTATGTTATATCAGTGTTTCAAGGTTTTAGAAAAGTAAAAAAAGATTTGGTCTTAATGAATATTGATAAATTTTATTAAAGGCATATGGCAAAGAAAGGAAACATGGCATTTTATATATAGATTGCCTTTGTTACCATATAACCTAAATTTTTGAGTTGGTTTGTGGATTTGACACTTGCCTTCTAATTGTGAGTTATTATTTATAGAGTGGTGAACAACAGGTTTAGTTATACTCTCTGTCCAATGGCCATGTTTAATGTGTGCCTTGCCTGTCTACAAAAGTACAAATGATATCTGTTCCCTGCTATATCCTTAGCACCACCACGTTATAGCTGCTCAGAGGGGAGTTAAGTTAGATGAGAAAAGATGTAGAAGAATTTCCTTTAGGTGTAGAACAAAAGATTTATTTTAAGAGTGGTCCATAAATTAGAATTTCTGCTGTGGTCATTTATATACAAAAGTATATTTAGCCCAGAGGAATAATTTGAGAGCCAATTAAGATACAACCAGAACACTAAG
Source organism: Tursiops truncatus (assembly GCF_011762595.2). Taxonomy (NCBI): domain Eukaryota; kingdom Metazoa; phylum Chordata; class Mammalia; order Artiodactyla; family Delphinidae; genus Tursiops; species Tursiops truncatus. The sequence goes on from NC_047041.1 coordinate 83,351,913, forward strand.
CTTTATTCATTACTGACAGATGGATATATTATTCTTTAGTGCATAATTTGATTTTAAAAGTTTATTTTATTGTAAGACTGGCCAGCAGAGCTCTGACAGCTCTGGCAGTTTCATCTAGATTGTAAATGCTTAACGGTATTGCTTTCCTACCTTTTTACATGTGATGATACATATAGAAAATATAATGTTTTATGGCATGCCACGGTAAGCTGGAGAGAATTTAGGCACGTTTGACTCAGACTTGGTGAAGAAATTTATTACATTTTCTTTATGATATGTAGTATTATAAAATAAAATACAAAAGCTTTTGGGAAGATAGTTGTGGCAGCCTTGGAATTGTGCCATTCGGATCCACTTCAAGAGAACCTCCTGTGAAGAGCAGTTAACTGACAGCCTCCAGCTGTTGTGCCTTTAGGTAATGCATCAGTGCTCAGCAGAGGCCCCTTTGCTGCTGGGCTGCTCTCAGCCAGTGACCAAACACAGTGGGGGTCCTAGAGCTGCGCTGTTCTAGTTTGATGGGGAACTAGCCTAGCAGATAATTTTTGCCTTGGGGACACCCCATTGACCCTGCCAAGATTTTCTCTTAACAGCACTGCTGTTGGAGGTTCTTTCCACCCAATCCTTCCTTTGCACCTCTTTCACAGGTGTCAGAACTGCTCAAGGTCTGAAGCTCTCTTCACCTATTCCTTCTTCCTGTCCCTGTGTATCCTTCAGAGACATTTTTCTGAAGAAATTTCTTGCACGTCTTGTCTGCTTCTCAGAGGACTTAAACTGATGCAATAATACATAATGAATTTGTATAAAACTTGCAGTTAAAATTCTTTCATTTTTTAAAATGAGAAAGTTGAGTTTGCTTACATAAATACAACTTTTGAATCTTAGATTTGTATTTGAAGTGGTTTTATACAATTCCTAGTCAAGAGTTTGAAAAAATAACTCTATATTCTTGTCACTGTCACCTAGAAACTTGGCTCATTCATTAAATGGTAACAAATGGCAGAAGGAATTCATCACTCTTTGTCTAGTTGACAGAAACTCTTCTTAATTGTTAACCAGATTTCAAATAATTTTGGTCTCTTTAAGTTGAGTATCCTAGATACTATCATTTTGTTAATTTTCTTTCATTACCAAATACAATGTTGAAGTTTTCTACAGTAGCCAATTTCAAGACCCATGAATTTTTTATATTAATTATTTCAAAATAATCATAAAGCTCTTATACACAGCTATAGCTCAGTCTTATTAATAAGTCTTCAGGATTCAAAGTAGTACATGATTAAGTATCACTAGTGAATCTCATTTACTCCATATTTTTGAAACAGGCTGCCTTTTGCTTTGAACCTTTTAAAGTACAGATTAGTATATACCCTTTATAAACTCTTGTGTCCATTTCTCTTTCTTTCTGTCTAGACTTCTGTTCTTTGAGGCCTAGTTCAAACCCACATTTCACACTGATGCTTTCTTTCCTTTGTGTGAATCAACCTGTGTTGGCATGACTTATCTGAGAAATGTTTACTGAGTGCATATTCTCTGCTACGTTCTGCGTATAAAATAGTGAACAAAAGAGGATATCTCTCTATATTGTGAATATATAAGATTGATAATTTAGTGTAACCTATTTTTTCTCTTTTTACAATATAGTTTAGCATTTGCTTATAGCTGAATATAACTCGTGTGTACATCTACACACTTGCTGAGTATTTTGTCAAAAGAATGAAGAACTTTTATAACTATGTTTTAAGGTTCTTTTATGCCTCATAATATCTCCCCATGACACTTACTTGTTTTTCACAAGTACTTGTGCATTAAGAGCCTACTGAATCTTAAGTATTAATTATAGCAGAGGTGTTTAGGAGTAGAGAGTCACTGGACAGATCCCAAGTCTATGGTAGAAAACAATTTGTTTATTATCCTTTGAACTTATTCTGATCAGAAGAGCTGTAGGGAGGAGATGGAATAGTTTTCCCATTGAGTCTAGTGCTTTGGTTCTTCAGTTTGGCCATGTATTGGAATCACCTGGGGAGCTTTAAAAACTACTGATGCCTACCTCCCATCCCCAGAGTTTCTGATTTAATTGGTATGGGGTGTGGCCAGGACAAAGGGATTGTAATGTGCAGCCAAGATTGAGAACCACCGCATTAGGAGATAGTGACAATCAGCACTCTCAGTTAAAAAAAGTTAGCAGAAGGCTTATTTTCTTAAACTGTATAAAATATTCACTGAGAGAGCCTGGGAACAGTGCCATCCCAATAGTAACGAGGACCCATAGCTCATTGAGGGAGTTCCGACTGGTCAAGTCTGGGAAAATTAGAGCATCAAAATAAGTAATTATAGTAATGGATTATAACCCATTGAATAAAATAGGAATCCATTATACTTACATAGGTAAATACATGAATAAATTGAAATTGGGTTATTTGTACAGTCTCAAATTGAAACTCCACAAAATGCTTCATTACAGAGGGGAAAGGAGAAACTTGATAGTGGAGAAATCTAGCAGATACCATGTTAAATAGTCAGAGTGAATATTATCAGTAGTGGAGCAAATCAAAATTTTGTACCACCTGATAGCATATAATGAGAAAAAAACGCCATCACTTTTTAAACAGTTCTCCCAAAGATCTATAACCTTCATCTAATTACAAGAAAACATCAGACAGACCCATACTGAGGGACATTCAACAAATAACTGACCTGTAATATCTTATGCCAGGGTCATAGCAATCAAGGAAAGACTTGAGGGACTATTCGATATTGGAAAAGACTGAAAGGGATATGACAGCTAAATGCAGTGCATGATTCGGAATTGGATTCTTTTTCATAAAGGACGTTATCAGTGTAATTGGCCAAACTTGCAGTCCGAGGCTTAGTTGGTGGAGATGTATCAGTATTTGTTTCCTGATTTTGATGATTGTATTGTGATTATGTAGGAGAATATTCTTGTTTGTAGGAAATACGAAGCATGCCATTATTTGGCAAATTACTCTCAAGTGGGTTAGGAAAAAGTATTTATTGTACTGTTCTTATAACTTCTCTGTAAGTTTGAGACTGTGCAGGATAACTATGATTGTATGACTTTGTATATAGAGAACTCTTAGAATGTTAATTTTCTTATGGAAAAGTCATGTGAAGTAGCAACACAATTTATCGGGGAATTGTATCTTTCATGAAATAATTTTCCAAATAATCAAAGCTCTTCAAGTGGTAAAGTGCTTTTTTAACTGTTTTGATGTATCCTGTACTTTCTGCCTTTTAAGGCTGAATATATTGAACTTGGTCTTATCTGTTTTGGATAACAAATAGCCCAGTTTTTATTATTATCTTCTGAAGTAATACCCACGTCTAGATCCATGGTTAGCCTTTGGGGTTTTGTTTTGTTTTGTTTGGGTCTTATCTTCTGGTGTCTGGCTTTAAGTTCTGTTGGTGTCATGGTGCATGTATTTTTAATTTGTCAGTTCTCTTTCTAGTGTGTTATTTCTAATCTCCTGTAGTCTCAAAAACAAGATCTATGCTTTTCCTTTTTTTACTGTCATGTTAGTAAAACTCGGATTAAGTATAGATATTTTATCATAGCAATGTTGTACTCATAGCACCCCTTGAAGTTTAATTCAGGATTATGGCTAGGTTTCAACAAGTTCTGGAAAATGAAGAATTACTGTAAATAGTAGATGATTTCGCTCTCATTTTACAAACTTCTCTGAGAATATCAGATGAATTGGATAATTTTAAAAGAAAACCGCTGATTGATTGATTATTATTATTTTTTTTTAAATTTCAGAGCTCCAGAGATTATATTGGGGTTGCCATTTTGTGAAGCCATAGACATGTGGTCACTGGGATGCGTGATTGCAGAATTATTCCTTGGATGGCCTCTCTACCCAGGAGCCTTGGAGTATGACCAGGTAATAGAACTGTTGTGATAACCCAGTAGAATTGGTAGAATGTAAAGAAAAATAATAGACTTACAGGAATGCATTTTCCCAGGTATACAATACATGTGAGACTCCTTTTAGAATAAATTGGCAAAACCTTGGATCTAACGGAATTTAAATTCAGGACTCAAAACAAAACTTGATTTTTAAAGTGTTTTCATAAACAAGGGTATAATCCACAGGCCTGAAAACCTTTTGGGAGAATTTTTTTGGTACCATTTTTATATTATAGATATATAAAGGGCTGGACTGTGTCCATTTAAATAATAGTGCTTTGCTTGGGTGACAGACATCACTTGGGTGATGACAGCTGAAATGTCAGCCTCTCCCAAGGAATAAAAGTCATCATAGCTACTGGTCTTGAACCAACAGCCTTTACTGGTCTTAAGTACCTCAGTCACCCTAACCCTCTTTAGTATTTTTAGCTGTTTTTGGTGGTGCTAAAAGTCTAGCTTAACATTGAAATGACTCTCAATAAAATCCAGCAAATCACCTCCCTACACACTTTTCATGGTAGTTTTCAGGTGTGTTCATTAGTCTCTCTAAGCTACTAGACAGTGTTGTTTGCTATTTACTTGGTTTTTAATATCAAGATTCTTTTTTGGGTAATTGTTATCTTCTTCACTATTATTTGAAAGTTTCATAGCATCTCCCTTATTAGAGATATATATATATATATACTCAACTCATATTTTAGTAGAAAATGTTAGAATTAACAGTGGTTACATATATTTTGTCTGGCTTATATTTTTATTTAAATGTTATACTATTTAACTTTCAAACATGAAAAAAAATAGAAAGAACATTTTACAGCACACATAACTTGTAGCAAAATGCCTGATTTCTAAGATTTAGCTTTCTGTATAAAAGGGGATACGAGAGGTAGTTAATTTAGTGACTTAAATGTTGCTGAGACGACCCTAAAAGTCATTTAATATTAATTATTAAATTAGATGTTATCATTAACTTTAATCTTATCCTCTTCCAATGACTTTCTACCCATAAAATTTCTCTGTTAGGCCAGGTGTTTTTTTAATATTCTCTACTTTCCCCCTCCATGTTGAGCATACCTCTTAAAATACCATTTCTATAAAAATTTCCATACATTCTAGTTTCCTTCATCTTTTTACCCAATCATTAACTTTGATGCAGGTGCCAAACTGTTACTAGTTTTGAAAGAGTTAGTGATCTAGTTGGAGAGTCCCATAATCCCTTAGCTGCTGAAGTACTGAGGTACCTGTCAAATTGTAGAAATATACCTTTGGCTTTGTGGACCACAATTTATGACATGCATAGTACTCTGGAGCAGGACACCATCTAGTGGCAATATAAAGGTCAGTTTGCTGTTGTACTCTGGATTTGGACTTTACAGTTCTAGTGTTGGACAACTAACGTTGATACTGAAAAGGACCCTACAGATTATCTAGTTACTACCCCTTCACATTTTATAAAGGAGAAAACTGAGGCCCGGAAAAATGAAATGACTTGTCAAAAGTTACAATGGTAATTTAACACAAAGTCCTGACCAAAGCTCAGTTTTTCTAAAATCTGTAATAGATTTCTTTTTTTTTTCTAAACTGGGAGGTGTTATCTGATCCAGATTCACAATATTTTCGGAATGTATATTACTTTAATTCCAAATGGGTACAGTAATTGAAAAAAGTTAATAGCATACAGCATCAATAGCCACACGGTTATCAATTCAGTGTTTTAAAAGGTATTTTCCAAAATATATGAATACAAACAAATAAGAGTGATGTGTTTTTTGGTTCCAATCTTGTACTTCATACTCATTTTCAAATATGATGCTTGCTGTAGAGGTTTTGATAAATGTCTGTTTTCAAGATAAGGGCTATCCCTTTATTCCTAATTTTAAGTTTTTTTTTTTAAGGAATTTTGCCCTTTTAAAAAAATTTATTTATTTATTCATTCATTCATTCATTTATGGCTGTGTTGGCACTTTGTTTCTGTGCGAGGGCTTTCTCTAGTCGCGGCAAGCGGGGGCCACTCTTCATCGCGGTGCGCGGGCCTCTCACTATCGCGGCCTCTCCCGCTGCGGAGCATAGGCTCCAGACGCGCAGGCTCAGTAATTGTGGCTCAAGGGCCTAGTTGCTCCGCGGCATGTGGGATGCCCCCAGACCAGGGCTTGAACCCATGTCCCCTGCATTGGCAGGCAGACCCCCAACCACTGCGCCACCAGGGAAGCCCTAAGTTGTTTTTTTTTAAATCCTAAATTGGTTTGGACTCTGAAATGCTTTTGTGCATCTATTAAAATATTCACGAGTGGGGTTTTTTGGGGTTGTTTTTTACTTTAGTCTATTTATGTGGTTGAATTTCATAAAATTTCCTCAACTCCCTGGATTATGATCATCTAATTAGGATGTAAAAGGGCACGCCTCTGTCTGTTATCTGTTTCCTATTCTGGGCATCAGCTGCCATGATATACTTGGATACCCAATTGGGGTGTTGTTGCTATTTTATTTTTTTAACTTATTTTTTGCCTTACAGTGACAGTACAGTGGGCAATAGTAGTAACATTACTAATTAATACTTATCGAGTTCTTTTGGGTGCCAGGAACTGTCAACACTTTAACTCATTTAATGTTCACAACAACCCTATGAAGTTTTATAGATGAGAAAGTTGAGGTGTGGGGAAGTTTAATAAGCTTGCCCAATAGTCTAACACGGGCAGTCTGAATCTAGAAGCTATGCTATTAGCAGTAGACCACCTCTACAGTACTTCATGGATAATGATACTTTCAAGACACTAAGAGTCCAGCTGAACCCTGCTCTAGTCTGCCCTAGCTCCCTGGCACTGACCCTCTTCCAGACTCCACCTCTACCCTACCACTGTCAATCTACTATTGCTCGAAGAGGGTTTTCACAGTCTGTATATTAGTTATTCAGATTCATCAACCTCCATTTGTATTCTGTCTCCAGATTTGAGTTCTAGGGAAGGAACCAGCAGCCTGTGCTAGTTTATTGTTTTGTCCCGTGATAACTTTTTTTAAAAATAAATTTTTTAATTTTTATTTATTTTTGGCTGCGTTGGGTCTTTGTTGCTGAGTGCGGGTTTTCTCTAGTTGCAGTGAGCGGGGGCTACCCTTTGTTGCAGTGCGCAGGCCTCTCATTGCAGTGGCTTTTCTTGTTGCAGAGCACAGGCTCTAGGCGCGCGGGCTTCAGTAGTTGTGGCTCACGGGCTCTAGAGCACAGGCTCAGTAGTTGTGGCAAATGGGCTTAGTTTTTCCACGGCATGTGGGATCTTCCCGGACTGGGGCTCGAACTGTGCCACCAGGGAAGCCCCCGTGATAACATTTTGTACAAATATTTATCTCTCAGAATATATGCTGTACAAGATATTCTTCTTCTGTTTTGCTTTTGTTAATAACATTGCTTTTAACAACAGGAGTGTTTGTATATTACAAATATATCAGCATTATTTATAAAGAGTGGAAGCCCAGCCAATTAATTTGGAAATTCAATTCAACAGAAGCACAGAAATTCTATATTTTATATCTCTAGCAACAGCTGCAAAATATTATAAATCTAAAATTGATAGAACCAAAAAAAGAGATGAAGCCACAATCATAATTAGAGATTTAAAGCACATTTCTTTCAGTAATTGATAGAGAAAGTAGATAGAAAAATATCAGTAAGAATATAGAGGATTTGAACACATGATTAACCAAGTTGACCTAGTGATACAGGCATAGAGCACTACACCCAATACTACACGCAAAACTCCAGGATACATACTTTTTTTTTTTTTTTTTTTTGGTACGCGGGCCTCTCACTGCTGTGGCCTCTCCCGCTGCGGAGCACAGGCTCCGGGCACGCAGGCTCAGCGGCCATGGCTCACGGGCCCAGCCACTCCGTGGCACGTGGGATCCTCCTGGACCAGGGCACGAACCCGTGTCCCCTGCATAGGCAGGCGGACTCTCAACCACTGTGCCACCAGGGAAGCCCAGGATACATACATTTTAAGTGCACATGGAACATTTACAAAAATAAAGACTTTCTGTGAAATATATTGTAACATCTCTTTCTTAACCCTTGTTGTTATGTCTTTTGTGTAACCTATATTTAACCTTGTAATATTGTTTTTTTCAAAGGAGGTGAAAAAGACTTAACAGTATATGTGTAGTATACTTCAAAGCCAATTTTGAGTCACCAGGAAAAACTTTTCAGACTATTTAAATTCTTTATTATGGGCTTTGTGTTCTAGCCCTTTAATCATCTGTGTCATCTCTTAAAGTCTTTCCAAGGCAATTTCTTCTTTGAATTTTGGATTCTACAACTAGGCACTGACCATGTTGAGAATATATTTTGTCATATGTGCATTTTATTTCCTTTTGTATACAAATGTACTTACTGTGTATGTGTAGAGAAGGCTGCCCTGTGAATTGGTACTGTGCTTGGATCCCTTCCTGTCTTAATTGTAGGTATAGTGTCTCATTAGTGCTATATGTACTCAATTTGACTTATATTTACTGGGGAAATATCAGTAACATTCTAGGAAATTAAATAATATTTTTATGGATGAATGGACAGTATTTAATTGGTTGATTGTTCTTGAAAAATGTTTGTTAGAGTTTAGGTAGAATCTTATCCAGAGCAGCCGAAAGCCTGAATTTATATTCAAATTTTATTATGCTTGGTAATATCAAATTATATCTTATGTAAGAAGAATAGAGCTCACTCCAGGGGTGGGGGTGGGAATCTTTAAAGAATTCTATTTTGTCAAGCTATTCAGGTTTCAAAGAGACCTTCTCAAGTTGGCTCAAGGAAAAGTTCATTTATTTTTGTGTGGACTGTCCAAAAATCCAAGAATGAGCTTTAATATGACTGGATTTTGTGAAGTCTGGAGTTGAAGGTGCTTTTAGGTTCAAGGCAACACTTAGAGAAATTAATAAGCTTTGGTAGAATTTCACTCTGGTGCTCGATCTTAAGTATAACTTAGCTCTTAGCTGCTCTTTAAGTGCTTTTATCTGTTCTAACTTGCTACTCAGAATTCCTGCTCACTCTTAACTCTGGTTATGTTAACGTGGTCATCAAACTCTAGCTCTGCCTTATAACCCTTCAGCTCATCCTCCAACAGTATCTGGAATTTCTTAGTTTGCGTTTCTGACACTGTAAATCTGATTTGCTTAGCTTAATTCTAGTTGAGTTCACAAGGCAAATTTATGAAGTAATTGCTTCTAGGTCAGGTCCCCACCCTTCATCCACTGGAGACAGGAGGGGCATACAGATGGAACAAGTTCTTTTCAAATGACTGGCAGGCATTACGACCAAAAATAAACTTGGCAGGTTCATTTGCCGTTTTGTTTTTTCAGTGCCATCTCAACTTCTTAGGTATATTAATTGCTCTATGGTATTCTCTTAGCACTTTGTTGTTTTCTTTATAATGGCATTTCCTAGTTTAATTGCAGATTATGTGCTTAAATATTTATTCTACTGAATTTTTTGAATAAATTTTAAAGATTGGCAACATATTTTATTGTTCTGCATAGCTTTAGCATCTGACCCATAATAAATGCCCTGTGTAAGTTTGTTGAAATTGAATTGTTGAGCACCTTTCTTACCATCTGTGATACTCTGACGCAACATCAAGGTACTAAGCTCTTAGTACTTTTCATTTTCTGTTTCCGTAAAACAAGGAACTCAGGCACTTGGGGGATGTGGGGTGAGGGGGAGGTACTGCACTTTAATGTAACGAAACTAATTTGTAAGGTGGAGATTTTAGTTATTTCATGTAAAATTCGGGATACAAATATGCATGAACATAGACTCTTGTTAGGAGGCACGTAGTCTAGCAGGGAAAACTGACATGTAAAAATAATTGTAATGTAGTGTTATAAATGCATTAAAATAGTTACGTTCTAGGTGTGGTGGTAGCACAGAGGAAGGTGATTGCCTCTGTTTTGGATGGTTAAGCATAGCTTTACAGAGGAGAATTTCTTGAATTGAGTCTTGAAGAAGGAACAGTAAAAGTTTGCCACGTGGATTTGGTGAAGTGGCAGGGAGGGGAGTAAGGAGGGAGAGGAACAGGGATGTTGATAAGTAGGGGTTAGAGAGCAATCTAGGAAAGAGAAACTAACCCATGCAAGGTTTAGCAGGTGCTAGACGGGGCTGGAGTACAGGAGCATGTAAAGAGCCCGGAAGAGATAAAGCTGGAGGGCCTGTGTGCCATGTTTAGAGATTTGGAATCCATCCTGTAGGCAGTAAAGTAATTTTATACAGGGGAGTAATAATCAGATTTTCATTTTATCAAAATGGCTGTTAGCAATTTCTTGTTCTTAGCAGTCTGAATAATGAATTGGGAGTGAGTGGATGGGGTCATTAGGGAGGCAGGTAGACTAATTAGGAGGCTTGTGAGATTGTATAACTCAGAATTGAAGAAGACCTGAAAGAGGAATGGAGAGGAGAGACAGTTATGAAAAATACTAATGAGGTAAAATTGTTACGGTTTTGGATGTTGGGTGATGAGGGCGAGGTACTTGTTGGGCATAAATTTCAGGTTTCTGATTCGGGTGGTTGGTGGTAGTCTCCAAAGGGGGAAATACATGAGGATTAACAGGTTTAAGGAAAATCAGTTTAGAATATGTTCACTTTGAGGTACCTAAAGGCCTGCCAGATACAGTGTCAGTAAGCAGTTGGATCTACAGCTCCAGAGCTAGAGATAAATATTTAGACATAGAATTAGAGATAAAACTATGGCACGTGGGGCTTGTAGAGGGAAAGAAGACAGATAAAACTCTAGAATGCAATGCCATATAACAAATGGAGGAAGGCAGTTAAAGAGTGCCAAGAAGTAGGAAGAGAAATAGAAAAGAATGATGTGGAAATGAAAGGAACAGAGTTTTCAAGTTATTCACTTGAAAATAGCCAGTGGTGTTGAAGTAAGATAAGGATTAATATGTGACTATTAAATGTGTCAGTTAATAACAGGACATTATCATTTCGTGAGAGTAATAGTAAAATTCCAATTGTTGTGTGTTGAGGTTAGAATGGAAAGTAAAATATAGACCACTATTTTAATGCTTTTAACTGAATGAGAAAAGTGTTTTAAATAGTTAAGAGAGTTTTGGGGTTTTTTTTTTTTGTTTTTAGGCTGGAAGATATTAAACATTTTTGTAGATCGAGGGCAAAAATCTCATACAGAGGAAGAAATAGAAGATGCAGGAGAGGATGGACTAGTTGTATTTGAGGTTTAAAAAAAGAATCCTGTGTTCTCAAACACAGTTTCAAGGGGTTAAGCCTCTGTTTATTCCCTGTGCTGCCCAGTTGTTGATCTGGGGAACAGATATTTGAAGGCCACCTATGTACCAGACACTGTCATGGGTGTACGTGTAAGAAAACAAAAAAAAGTTCTTCCCTCATGAAATGTACATTCTACTGCAGAATGGGGTAAGAAAATACAAAGTAAATGTACCAGAATATCGGATGATAAAAAAGCACAGTAGAGAAAAATACAACAGAATAAGTAGAGATAGGGGTACTAAGAGAGGAGAGCTTGTTCTTATTTATTAGTGGGGCATGAAAGGCCTCACGAATAAGGTAACATTTGAGGTGAGAGCTGAAGGAAGTGAAACACTAGCCATACAGATGTCTGGGGGAACAGTGTTCAAACAGAAGGATGTTAAGTTCAGAGGCCCTGAGGCTGGAGCTTTTCAGTGTCCTCCTGAGAGAGCTCATCTACACTGTGTCCTCCTCTACTGACTCAAGCACACATATGCCAGTGACATAGATGCGTCCCCTCCAGTGTTCCCATAGCCCTAATTCACCACGTCAACTTGTCACTAAGTCAAGTAACTTGTCAGTTGCCTGTGTAGATTTCTCCAGTTTCTCCAGTGGTTTCCCAGTATTGCCTCTCAGAGTAAAATCCAAACTTCTTAACCTACTGATAAAGCCCTTTGCCTGCTAGATCAATTTCGTCTCTTGCCATTTCTCCCTTAGTGAACTTTAGTCTCTGAATGTGTGGATGTATTCCTTTTATTTTCCATATTTACTCATATTATAACCTTAGCATAAATCATAATAACTCAGATTTTTTTCCATTCCTTCAGGGCTGACAAACTGTTTGTTCTTTTTGACCCAACTTGAGCATCACCTCATCTGGAACTTTATATGACTACAATTATTTTATGTGTCTCTTCTTTGTTTTTCCATAAGGCATGTATTTATTATACCTGTATTATATCAATATATATTACACTGTATTATAATTGCTTACTTGTATGTTCCCTACTGGACTGATTTCTTAGGGCACACACTGTACATCATTTAATTCTTGACCTAACATCTACCTTAGTGTCTGATATAGTTGTTCAATAAATATCTAATGCAATAAAAGAATAACTCTTCTGTTTTGTAAATTATTTTTCAGATTCGATACATTTCTCAGACTCAAGGTTTACCAGGAGAACAGTTGTTAAATGTGGGTACAAAATCCACAAGATTTTTTTGCAGAGAAACAGATATCTCTCATTCTGGTTGGAGATTAAAGGTAATTCATTAAAAAAAATATTTAGAAAAACATATTCTAAGATGCTTCATGTTCACAGATAATACCCTCTGTGCCTATTTTTCTTTCATTGCATTTTTTTTTTTTTTGCGGTACACGGGCCTCTCACTGTTGTGGCCTCTCCCGTTGTGGAGCAGAGGCTCCGGACACGCAGGCTCAGCGGCCATGGCTCATGGGCTCAGCCGCTCCGCGGCATGTGGGATCTTCCCAGACCGGGGCACGAACCTGCGTCCCCTGCATCGGCAGGCGGGCTCTCAACCACTGCGCCACCAGGGAAGCCCTCTTTCATTGCATTTTTTTCTTCTTTTGAATTTTCATTTTTGACAATCCCCACCCCCCACTTTTAACGAGGAGAGTCCTTTCTGAATACCTTAGCTCATTCTCTAACCTGGCAGCACAATTATTAACTCACTTTAAATAGTTTAAAAAAATTTTATGTGTATCATTTTGTGTTGTTTATCTTCCCTACCCAGTTCTACATTTATTAAGCTTTATAGGACAGGGATTGAATCTAACCACTTACTACATAACCCAAGTACCTAATTTATTCCTGGGATTAGTAAATCTTTAATGATTCACTTTAGTTATTTTGTTAAGGATTTTATCTATATGTGTAATATTTTTTGGTCTGAACCTGAACTTCTCATTTTTTGTATACTTCTAAAAACTTACATTTAAAAAAATTATTTTATTTATTTATTTTTGGCTGCATTGGGTCCACTCTTTGTTGCGGTGCGTGGGCTTCTCATTGCAGTGGCTTCTCGTTGCGGAGCACAGGCTCTAGGCGCATCGACTTCAGTAGTTGTGGCTCGCAGGCTCTAGAGCGCAGGCTCAGTAGTTGTGGCACACAGGCTTAGTTCCTCCACAGCGTGTGGGATCCTCCCGGACCAGGGCTCAAACCCGTGTTCCCTGCCTTGGCAGGTGGATTCTTAACCACTGTGCCACCAGGGAAGTCCCAAAATTACATTTTTGATAGTTATTCTTTTGAAACTACTACTTGCCTTAGAATATTCAATATATTAGGCTAAATGTGCCAGAATTGAAGAAATAAAGGATTTACAAATGGTGGGTAATAAGATATTTTCCTTCTCTGATATATTCGATAAGACACTGGAAGAACATGAGGCTGAGACAGGAATGAAGTCTAAAGAAGCCAGAAAGTACATATTCAACAGTCTGGATGATATAGTGCATGTGAGTACCACAGACACATTTGTCAATCTTATGCTTAAGTTGGTGGATTGAATGCCAAGAATGCCAAAACACGTTAATCATTTTCTATATGACATAGAATGCTTGCTGCTTTTAAGCTTTTCAAACAAAATTGATTCTGAGGTTTCAGGGACTAAATTGCATTTGTCTTTATCACATATTTAATTTGTATTATTCAAGTATTTTCTTTAAAAAGGAAAACTCTAACAGACATATTTCTTTTCCTTACATCTCTCTAGAAGTGGATATTTGTTAGTTAAAAAAAAATTTTTTTTCCTGCTTTGAATGCTCTTTGGTACCTCAAAATATTTTTGAGGATTTGTTAAACTCAATTGTTCTTTCTTATTTCAAAATAATTGTAGTTCTTTGTTCTTTCCTGTGTTGTGGGCTTTTTTTGTAAACTGTGAGACTTTAACATATACTACCTTGTATGGCTTATTTTTATTCGATGACTTGAAATTTTGATTTTGCAGGTGAACACAGTGATGGATTTGGAAGGAAGTGATCTTTTGGCTGAGAAAGCTGATAGAAGAGAATTTGTTAGTCTGTTGAAAAAAATGTTGCTGATTGATGCAGATTTAAGAATTACTCCAGCAGAGACTTTGAACCATGCTTTTGTTAATATGAAACATCTTCTAGATTTCCCGCATAGCAACCAGTATGTTACTCTAAAATCTTTTAAAATGATTCTGGAGAAATGATAATGCTGTTTGTGGTAAACCAGTGTGTTAGAAAAATGATTCAATTTCTTCATTAAATATAAGTAAACTGAGTAAAAAGAGGTTAAGCTAACTTGGCCAAGTTCACATAGACAGTAAATTGCAGAGTAGAAATAGAATGCAAATCTAAATCACATTCCAATGTTCTTTTTCCAAAATAGCATACTGAGGATGACTGAGTGATGTCGTTTTACATGACATTCTTACCTTAATAACCAGGCATATTTATAGTTTAAGGAAGTGTTAAGTTGTTCCTCCCTCAATTTTGAGTCCTGCAAACTCCATTTTCAATTTCCTTTCACAGCATTTGCTTTTCTTGTCCCCCTTCTTTCCCCTCTGTGTTGTGGAAGGAAAGGAGGTTTTTTTTTATGGGTTAGTAGAGAAGAGTATATGCCCAAATTGAGAAGGACTTAGAAGAGTTACCTTAGGCAAAGCTTGTGAATTCTTTGAACCCCAGTCCTCTTTTTTATTGGCTGAAGAGAGTAAAGTAAGTGACTTAAAATAACTTCTTTTAATATTTTTAAAATATTGAATGAAGGAGGTAAAGGAACAAACTGATATTCGTTATTGTGAATTACAATTAAAATCGATGTTTTTATAAAGCCCAACTAGTCTCCACACCCCCAGTACTTAAAAATGTGTAATGGTTTCTGTATATAAGTACTTTGAAAATAACATAATAACCACATACATGGTGCCATTAATCTAGGGATGTGGAGATCTAGTAGTTTAGAAAAAAACTATTTAGAGTAGGAGTCATAAAAGTGTAACCAAAAAGTGCTCACTATTGCTTTGCTGTCTCAAGAAAATATTCCAGATATAAGTATATTCTTCTTGCTTTGAAATTTGATCTTACAGGATTTCCTGGTAGAAATACTGTTGGAAATATGCAGATTAAGTGCAAGCCATAGACTTTTTTTTCCTTTTGGAAATAATTTTTAATCTTAAACTACTCTAAACATTAAAAAAATAATATTACAATTACCTTTCGATTTTTCTTTTGCAGTGTAAAGTCCTGTTTTCATATTATGGATATTTGTAAGTCCCATCCGAATTCATGTGACACAAATAATCACAATAAAACTTCACTCTTGAGACCAGTTGCTCCAAGCAGTACTGCTAATCTGACAGCAAATTTTACTAAAATTGGCACATTAAGAAGTCAGGTAAGAACTTATAGTATTTGATAATTTATGCTCCTCTTTTTTTTTTTTTTTAAATGATTGCTGATTTGCTTTTGAAATATGCAGAAGTTTCCATGTCAGCAGTTAGAAGTTTCAGTGCTGATGAAGTCTTACTATGGCTGTTCTGTTAAATCTCTAATATTTCAGGGTAACAATTGGAGCATATCTACTCAAATCCATTTTTTTCCTTCACCTTTTATTCTTTCAATATGATCTACCTGCCCTTCTTTGTCTCAACTCTACAAAAAGTAGACTTCAGTAAGATCAATTTCTGGGTCCATTTTTATCATAGAATTACGATTTATTGAAATGCATTTGATTTCTACTTATAAAGTATGTGTACAGCAATTAGAAGCCTGCTCTGTATAATGAATGCCATGTACGTCTATCGTTTCAGGCATTAACCACATCTGCTCATTCAGTTGTGCACCATGGGATTCCTCTGCAGGCTGGAACTGCTCATTTTGGTTGTGGTGATGCTTTTCAGCAGACACTGATTATCTGTCCACCAGCTATTCAAGGTATTCTTTTATTTAAATTACACTTTGAATTTAGGCATGCATTACTTTAAAATAAGTTTAGGCATCTATTCATTAAATATACTGCATGGGTTTTGGTACGTTTACTGCTACATTTGAATTTAATTTAAGCAGGTCAGTAGCCTTTAGACCAGTGATACTTCTTGACTACAGCTCCACTGTAGTCATCATTAACAAAATGGACCATATGACAGTTGTATTTCCTGTAGAGTCTAGCATGATAACATACCTTAGTGGAAATTAATGAACTTGGAAAGGTATGGATTGTCCTATACTGGGTATAACTGCTCCAGATGTTCAAGTAAGTACTTATCTGCATGTCATCGCTGGACATTACAGTGATTGAGAGCTCAGTTCTTTAAGTTTTGGTCAGAGGATTTCTTTCCTAAAATATTGTAGTCTTGTTCTTTCCCCATAGCTTAGTTTGTTTGTTTGTTTGAAGATTGATTTTGATCAAATTGCCCTTATTTAGATAAAAATATAGAATCAAATCCTCAAGTGAGATGGTGACAGAATACCTTTGAAGATGCCATAAATTTTCACACTGAGGAATTTCTTAGTGGTAAAAGGGTGATAGCAGTGAACTTTTTGACTGGAATAGCTAGCATAAAGCCCTCTTTCCTAGGTCCTTCGGTAGCGTTTTGTCCTTGCTAGGCCGTGACATCTAGTTATATCTTAAAATCAAGAGATTGATTCCAAATGGGCCAGAAATGACTCTTTGAAGCATGGTGGTAATGCTGTATAGTGTAAGTGAGAGCTCTTGGTGCTAAGTCGGCCTGGGATCTAGTTCTCTTTCTGCTGTTTGCTCTGCCATCCCAGACAAGTCTGTTAACTTGCTTCAGCCTTTGTCAAAGAAAACAGACTGAATAGATACTATCTTGATCGTTTCCAGCTGTAATATTTCTGGATTCTGAAGGTTATATTTGAAATTTTTATTTCATTTAAGGATGTGAGCAACTTTTTAAAGTTTTTATTTTAATCTTCCCCACAGTGCCTAACAAAGCACCAAAAATATGTTTGTTGACTTGCTTGGCTGGTAATGAGAGATGTGAAAACATGGCAGCTCTTTAGCCACTTTGGTTCTACCAGGGTAGCTTTGGTCTGTTATCTGTGACAGTGGCTGGTTTGGTAATACAAACCATGGCTGGTTTGGTAATAAAAATACCTATATCATATTGTCAGCACTCTTAAAGATGCTGTTGTGTTTCTTCGTTTTTCTTCAACTGTTTATTGTAGAGAAGTTCAAAGAATAATAATGTCCTTTCTCCTAGATTCAACAAGTATTAACATGGTGTATTTGTTCTATCTGTCTGTTACACATACACATACTGTTAATAGTAAGTCATAGACATTTTACTTCTAAATACTTGAGCATGCAAGACTGATGCTTTTTTGTTTTTCAATTAGTTACTACGTAAGTGGTATCTTGACAAATACATTTTCACTTAGATGAGTTTTTAATCTGTACTAATAGATTCTTAGGTTCTAATGATCTCTTCCGTGTACCAAAATCAGTTTGGGAGTCACCTACCTACAGTGTGGTATATTTCATCAAGATTTGGAATAGCAGGGAATTCCCTGGCATTCCAGTGGTTAGGATTCTGGGCTTTCACTGCTGGGGGCCCCGGTTTGATCCTTGTTAGGGGAACTAAGATCCTGCAAGCTGTGCGGCACAGCCAAAAAAAAAAGATTTGGAATAACAATTTTTTTTTTTCAGAGCTACCTTCTGTTTGTACCAAAAGGCTTTGTGGACACATTTCTAAATACAATTGGGCATCATTCTTAAAACATTCAATGAGGTTAGGCAAATCTTCTATCTTTTTATGTAGCTTATAATTAATAAAAGGTTAGTAACCTTTCTGTACATATGTTAGCAACTGCAAGTGGTTCCTAACAAGGATAACAGAAAGAAAAGGAGATACTTTCAGGTTCATTAACTCATCAAATGTGAAGAACAATAGTTTTAGAATTAATAGTGAGAGAAAGCAAAATATTTGTTCGCTTAAAAAACTAACAGGTGCAGTTGCAGCAGCATAACAGGCAGGCTCTGTAATATGTTGTCTCACTGTTTCTTAGTATAGTGTCTGCTTAGAAATGAAAGCTTTCCCTCTAATCCATTTTGGCATCTGTAGAAAATCCCAGTATTGACCTTCTTACCCCTTTACCTCATAATGTGCTAATCCATTTCAAAGAAACATATTTAAATGATTATTGGGTAGCAGTTATGGTACCATTATACTTCGGATTTTAAAATAAAATTTATGTCTCTTGTCCTTCACTTTAAATTTTTTACCTTGGGTCTACACTGTTTAAGTTCATCATGCATTTCATATATTTTAGATACTATAGATACAACATGTAGGTATAGCTATATGGATGCCACATTCCTAATATTGTGCCATGTTTAAAGTACAGAAGACTTAGACAAGCTTTTACTTAACAAATTTGAGTGTAGGTTGTTGTATTTACTAAACAAGCATTTAACATTATTTGGCAATAGCTACTTATTCATCCCCTCTGGATGAAAACTGCTATTTTAGAGTCAAATGCATTCCAGCAAAATTCTCCTCTGTTGTACTAGAACAGTCTTTAAACTTTTTGTGTCATGCTTTCCAGGTATCAAGCAAATGTAATCGAAGATAAAAATTTTAGCCAACCTAATAAGCATATAGAAAATTAGGATCTGAACCCACTTTTTTTTTTCTTTTTTCTTTTTTTTTGCTGTACGCAGACCTCTCACTGTTGTGGCCTCTCCCATTGCGGAGCACAGGCTCCGGATGCGCAGGCTCAGCGGCCATGGCTCACGGGCCCAGCCGCTCTGCGGCATGTGGGATCCTCCCTGACCGGGGCATGAACCCGTGTCCCCTGCATCGGCAGGCGGACTCTCAACCACTGCGCCACCAGGGAAGCCCTGAACCCACTTTTGAATTTGATTTAAAAAAAAAGATTATAGGAGAATTCTTCTTGTCTTAAGGCATTGATTACGAGGAGAATTTAAGGGCAATCTTTTTTTGGGGGGATTTAAGAATTTGCTCTGTGATTTCATCCTTATCAAAGTGAGGATGCTTTTTTCTCTGATGAGCTTCTCTATTGCTGCAATATATCTACACAGCCTGGGTGTGCTCATATTCCATTCCTTGGAGAATTTGCTGATCAAGACATGCTTTTTGGAAAGAGTAAGAAGGTCATTTTAAAAAAATAACTCATAGATCTTTGTAGATCTAATTCACATGTAGCTCTTTTTTTTCTTTGTCTTTTTTTAACTTTTTTTGCCCATGCGCTGCAGCACGTGGGATCTTAGTTCCCTGACCAGGGATTGATCCCTCACCCCCTGCACTGGAAGCACAGAGTCTTAACCACTGGACTGCCAGGGAAGTCCCTCACATGTAGCTCTTTAGGTGGAGTTCAGAGGGTAGAACACCCTGTCAGTAGGATAAGCACCTCTGTGAAGAAAATAAACACGATAAAATTCTCCTTAGAATTATCACTTACAAATATTTGTGCAATAAAAAGTATAAGGTTATTTTTCAGTAGGAAAAAAAAAAGAATTGTTTTTAAAAAATTTTTTTTAAATGGCTGATCACACAAGGTCACTTTTATCCAAAAACTGATTATGTTTAAATGATCTGCCAGCCCATATTGAAAGTAAGTACAATACAATAGACTGGAATTATGAAGTAGTGAATTTATTCTAGTAACTCAGCTTTCTAATCTTAGGAGATATCCCTAAAATCTTGTTAGTCAAAGTTCTTAGTTGGTGTAAAATACTACTTTACTCTCTTAAAGTTTAGTACCATAAGACTTAATATTTGCAAGGTGCTCTTGCAATGTATGACACAGGCATATTAATATTAACAGGATTAACGTGGGTAGTAATCCTGCTTTCTAATTTTCCTAGGGGGTAAGCAAAATGGAACATGTTTGTCCTGGAGTTCCAGTAGCTCTCCACTAGAAATACTAGTAGATTAAACCACAATGATAAATGCTTAGTTGTATCATATAAGGCAGAAAAGTTTGTTTTTTGCTTTTCCTTTAGAGGTTGAAATGAGTGTGCCATCCTGAATTTTATTGAATCATGTAAACCATCATGGCCATTGAAGTTGAAGTTGTGATACATTCCTCCTTTGGTGATGTGTATAAGATCTTATCATAGTTTTAAAGAAGAGAATACCAAGCATAGCTAAAAGTTTGTGTGAAAAGATGAACATTTACCTGCTAGAGGATAAGGATGTTGAGCCAGATTCACCTTTCCGTGTCTTACCAGTGGCAGAACTTTCTAAAAGGAAAGGAAAGCTATAATAGCAAACTTTAAAAGGAATGGGAAGTTTCAAAAACAAATCATTCAACTTTGAAAGAGTAGCTTTATAACAATTTTTGGAATGAGGTACCACAAGGTAGATAGACAGTATCTCACTTTCCAAATAGATTGCTTTCTAATATTATGAAAATTTTATGCAGGGAATTTTTTCATAATCCTAATAAGAATTTTAGCAATTCATAAATTTAAGAGTTTTATAAGGTAACTCAGAAAAGTTTTTTATTTGAGAACTGTTCTTTTCTATTTCACAGGTATTCCTGCAACACATGGTAAACCCACTAGTTATTCAATAAGGGTAGATAATACAGTACCCCTTGTAACGCAGGCCCCAGCCATGCAGCCACTACAGATCCGACCAGGAGTTCTTTCTCAGGTTGGTAATAATTCATTATTTTTACATATGTGCTGTCCTCCTTTTACTCAGGTAGAGGCACTAATCCATTTGTGCTGTTGGAAACAATGAAAATGACCTAGATGGGAATTCGATCCTTGTAGATTATTGACTTTAACTTTTATAATTATTAGAAGATTGTTACTTTTTTTTTTAATTATTGAATTTTTTTATTTTTAAAAATTTAAAAAATTTTTTTAACATCTTTATTGGAGTATAATTGCTTTACAATGGTGTGTTAGTTTCTGCTTTATAACAAAGTGAATCAGTTATACATATACATATGTCCCCATATCTCTTCCTTCTTGCGTCTCCCTCCCTCCCTCTCACCCTCCCTATCCCACCCCTCTAGGTGGTCACAAAGCACGGAGCTGATCTCCCTGTGCTATGCGGCTGCTTCCACTAGCTGTCTATTTTACGTTTGGTAGTGTATGTATATCCATGCCACTCTCTCACTTTGTCCCAGTTTACCCTTCCCCGTCCCCAGATCGTCAAGTCGATTCTCTAGTAGGTCTGTGTCTTCATTCCCGTCTAGAAGATTGTTACTTTGAGTTAACTTGTATCATACTAGTTTTTCTTTTGTTTTTGGTTTTGTTTTTTGCTGCAACAGACATGGTCTGGTAGAACACAGCAGATGCTGGTACCTGCCTGGCAACAGATAACACCCATGGCTCCTGCTACTACATTAGCTTCTGAGGGTATGGCTGGTTCACAAAGGCTCGGAGACTGGGGGTAAGTTAAAAACAAGGGTACTTCTTTGTGAATAGTTTGCAAACTAGATATGGTAAAGTAGAGATTCAATTTTTCTAAATTTTCTCCCTAGGAAAATGATTTCACACAGCAATCATTACAGCTCAGTGATGCCACAACCTCTTCTAACCAATCAGATCACCTTATCAGCCCCTCAGCCAATTAGTGTGGGCATCGCACATGTTGTGTGGCCTCAGCCTGCCACCACCAAGAAAAATAAACTGTGCCAGAACAGGTTGGTATTGATATTTTAACTTTCCTCTGCATTTTGAAAATTAGTCATTAAAATAAATTTTGCATGTACACCAAAGGGTCACTCTGTTGTATTCAAAATGACCTCTTCAATAGCTTTGTTACAAACACTAAGCCAGCTCCCTTCTCAATTTCTCAGAGGTATTTTGGTAAAACTAATGGAATGGGAGCCAGGAAGAGAGGAAATAAATGCTTTCAGTTGGTAAGATTGTCTTTATTGCCCTTTTGATTTATTATCTACCTATAATTTTAGACCATTTTAGATACTCAGATATCACATTTACCAAAAAAAAAAAAAAAGACCATTTGAATATATGTAAATGCAATCTACACTCATATTTCTAGAGGTATTTTATATATCACAGACTCATCTGTATGTTAGTGTGTTATAATCTTAACAAGTGAAGGTTTGCATTGTTAATTATAACAAGCTGTCTTAGAAAAATGTCATGTATATATTTTGATTATAGGAATAACACATTGTTCCTTTGATTGCAGGAGTAATTCATTGCAGAATACCAATATCCCACAATCAGCATTTATTTCTCCAAAGATAGTAAATGGGAAAGATGTTGAGGAAGCAAGTTGCATAGAAACACAGGACAATCATAACTCAGAAGGAGAGGCAAGAAATTGTTGTGAAACTTCTATCAGGCAGGACCCTGATTCATCAGTTTCAGATAAACAGCGGCAAACCATCATCATCGCTGACTCCCCGAGTCCTGCGGTGAGTGTGATCACCATTAGCAGTGACACTGATGAAGAAGAGACGTCGCAGAGACATTCGCTCAGAGAGTAAGTGCCAAAAGCAGTTTCCCGCGATTTTCCTGCCTCCTTCAATAATGATGGCACCCTCTGCTGCAGTGGGAAGAAAAACTTTGTGATTTATTACTTGTCTGTTCATGTCCTTCAGAGTAAACTTCCTGAATAGCATTTAGCGTGATTACTATAGCATTTTTCCTGTATTATGAGCTTTAGATTTTTGTCTTAACTGTTTCATATCCTTAATTAAATAATGTAAATTTTGGCTACTTGGGAAGTATGTTCTCATTTTTGACCCAGTTGTCCCTTCCCTCTTTACTTAGATGTAAAGGTAATCTGGATTGTGAAGCTTGCCAGAGCACCTTGAATATTGATCGGATTTGTTCATTAAGTAGTCCTGAGAGTACTCTGAGCACCAGCTCCTCAGGGCAGTCCAGCCCATCCCCTTGCAAGAGACCGAACAGGTAAAGGAATTTCAATAGCAGTACATTATAAATATTAAGTCTACTAAAAAGCCTATGATTTCTTTTGTTGTTGTTTAAATTAGTAAGTACCTGCCAGTTTACCACAGTGACTTCTCTCTTGATCATAATTTTTGAACTAGATCACCTTTTTATAAACTCAGGTTTTAAGTAGTAATTTTCTTTACTATTACAGAACAGATCTAAATGAAAAATTGAGGTTCTAATAAATGATTTTTAAAGAATCATTTGTTTTGAAAGGGTGAAAAAGCCACATTCTCAACTCCAGCTCCACAGACTACTATTGTAATTTAAATTTGGAATAAGAACATATACTTCAGCAAAATAAAAAGGAATGTTTTGCATAATAAAGTAATGACCCACTGTCAGTAGAGTATTTGCTGATTTTTTTCTCTCATAGTGATTGATTTGCACGGTTTCATGCATATTTCCTTCCTACCCTTCCTTTTGGCCAGGGACGTGCCTTGCCACTAAAGTAGTGAGCTTCTCCTAACCTGCATGAGGTACTAACGCATTAAGAGATGAGCCATAAAAATTTCAGTGAAATACATTTGATTTTAGCTTTTAGAAATTCTTTTTTTTAGTGGAAACAAAATTTGAAAAAGTTCAGCTTTAATTTTATTCGTCTTCTCTTTTTTCCATAATCAGGAAATATGGTTTTGAATAGTTTGGTTATAACTAAGCTCTGTGGAAGCATAAAGAAGTATTAACACATCTTCTTATAACTTGTTTATAATGTGGTTTGGAAGTTGATATTATACATACGTATATGTAAATACACACATACATGTAAGATGTGTATATATATAAATAAAATACAAAGATAAAAATATATAATTAAAATATACATATAAAAAGAGGTGCTTCAAATTGTTAAGTATGAAGTGAGTAGTAAAACAATATAAATGCTGTAGAAATCCCAAGGAGTTGGGGGGGTGGTGGGCAGGGCCCAAGGGTCAGGGCGAGAAGAGAAATGGGACACTGGCTAGACCTTCAGAGAGGTGGGAAAAACCTTTCAGATAACTGGTTAGTTAAAAGGACCCAAATTATCACTAAAGGCACATATATAACATTAGAATTTAATCTGAAATATGCAAGTTGCATGCTTATGTGTTTGTACATTTCGTTTCAGTTATCCAGAACAGCACTTCTTTTGTAGTGTCTTGATGAAATCTTCTGTAATTTATAAATGGGATTTTATGAACTGCGACTAAGGATCAAGTGGGAAGGGAAAGGACGGAAAAATAAGTGCCAAGAGTGTGTTCCTAGATAGACAGAATTAGGGTTAGCAGTCTGAAAAGAGAATTAATGTGGGAGTCTAGGAAATCTATGAAAAATGTTTTTTTGATAAGGAAGAAGTTGTAATTAGGTATGAAATAATTGAATAAGATTCTTATCAATTTGCTGGGAGTCTGGAAATTATTTAACTTTAGATTTAACATTGAAAAACATTGTTCATAAAAATACTTTCTTGTTGTAGTATGTCAGATGAAGAACAGGAAAGTAGTTGTGATACTGTGGATGGCTCTCCAACATCAGACTCTTCAGGACATGACAGCCCGTTTGCAGAGAGCAGTTTTGTGGCGGATACGCATCAAAACACAGAACTGGTAACCTCTGCTGACACAGAAACCAAACCAGCTGTTTGTACTGTTGTGGTGCCACCAATGGGACTAGAAAATGGATTAAATGCCGATGAGCATATGGCAAACACAGGTAAACTGAGTCCTCTCTATTTCCCTGATTGTCCCTTAAAAGGTCTTAATTTAGGAACATTAGAGCCAAAAGTCATCTCTGAATTTCCAGCCTGACCCTGCCAAATCTATTGTACAAAGGAGATATCTTCTAATATCACCCAGTCCTTGGAAACCATGAGATCTTTTCTTTTTATTTAATTTTAAGGTTCTCAAATCACTATTGTGTAAAATATCTAAAGACCTTTCTAATTTTTATTATAAGAAGGAAAAAGTAGCTACTTTCTGGTATTTTGTTGTTGCCAGATTCTGTATGCCAGCCATTAATAAAAGGACGATCTGCTCCTGGAAGATTAAACCAGCCTTCCGCAGTAGGTAATCGTCAGCAGAAATTGACATCAGCATTCCAGCAGCAGCATTTGAATTTCAGTCAGGTATGTTTGTGAATTTATGAGTCTTTGGGATTCAAATTTAGCAGTTTTCTAACTGGGGGGAAAAAGATTCTCACACTGTATAAAATCTTAATAAATTTTTCCCTTTTCATTATCCCAAGTGACTTAAAAAGTAATTGGCTTAATAATAGGATAATTATCCGATTATCCATGGAACTTGAATTTTTCAGAAAGATTAGGTTCTTAGGTTCTCTTAAAGTTTTTTAGTCTGTTTGTTGTTTTAGGCCCTTTAAATCAGAATGCACACCAATGCATTGATGGTTACATTTCTTGTGTGTTAGTTGTGATGGTGAGAGATGCCTTATTGAGCACTTGCCATCTGGTCAGCACTGTGCTTGGCAGTTGTGTTTGACTTGGGGGAAAGAAAAGGTCATAGGTATTGGAGTCAGACCTGCGTTCACATCCTGGTTTTGCCAAATGCTATGTACAGTACCTTGGCCAGGTCTCTTCAACAAGTCTGGACCACAGTTAATGGAAATGATAGCTATATAACTATAATTAGAATTAAATACAGTCTCGTACGTAAAGTGTTAGTCTTACATATAATAGGTGCTCTGCAAATGGTAGCTATCAGTAGTGGTAGGAATAGTGACACTACTAGCAGGGGTAGTGGCAATGTTAATATTATAATAATATGCAGTAATACATATTAAAATGCTAATACTAATGTATATATAAAATTGATCGATATTTTTCTCCACTCTGTTTATACTTAGTATAAGCTAAGATCTGAGAGATCCTCTGTGGGTTATCAGTCACAGAGTATCTTGTAATTTCCCTTTTTTCCCTTTCTTTTTGACTTATAAAATATATAATTAATCTTTTTGTTTTGTTTTTGGATAGGTTCAGCACTTTGGATCTGGGCATCAAGAGTGGAATGGAAACTTTGGACATCGAAGACAGCAAGCTTATATCCCTACTAGTGTTACTAGTAATCCATTCACTCTTTCTCATGGAAGTCCTAATCACACAGCTGTGCACGCCCATCTGGCTGGAAATACGCACCTCGGAGGACAGCCTACTCTACTTCCATACCCATCATCAGCTACCCTCAGCAGTGCTGCACCAGTGGCCCACCTCTTAGCCTCTCCATGTACCTCAAGACCTATGTTACAGCATCCAACTTATAATATCTCCCATCCCAGTGGCATAGTTCACCAAGTCCCAGTGGGCATAAATCCCCGTCTGTTACCATCCCCAACCATTCATCAGACTCAGTACAAACCAATCTTCCCACCACATTCTTACATTGCAGCATCACCTGCATATACTGGATTTCCACTGAGTCCAACCAAACTCAGCCAGTATCCATACATGTGAAAATTCAAAAGAGTATATTGAGGAAGCTCAATGATATAAACATTTGATTAAAAATAAAACATGGTATTTAATAAATATTAGCCATGGCACAAGAAAATTATTTTTGAATCATGTAGACTTGGGTGCAATTTAAACAACTTTGAGCTTTAAAAAAAAACTCACTTTTAATGTGTTTTGCACATTTGGTATAACTTGTCTTTGGTCATGTTATCTTCTTATGTAGTAACTCTAGGCAGGTGACTTATGGGAGCAGAAGTCCAGTTTTGCTCCCACTATTTTTTATAAAATTGCCTTCTAACTAGTGCAAGACACGTCTATATTTGGGAAGCCATTCTGTGTACAGACTTAGAGCAACAGATGCACATATGTCAGAATTACAGCATACAAGTGAATTGTATTATCTGTGTCTTAGTGTATAAATGTTGGGTCACTTACCTAAGAAATTGAGCTATTGTTCTTTACATTTGCATGTGTCTTTTGCATGGGCAAAATGTTGCCTAGACTTTGCTCTTAAATGTTGTTCTAATAATCTCAGCTGCATTGTAAACCGTTCCCACACATAGTGCCTTAAATATTTGAGGTTGTTAATGTTATTACTATATATAAATGTTGAGGACTGCAGCACTTAAAGTTCAGACTTACTCTTTAGTTTCCTTTGATGGAGTAATGTTCATTTTTGGTTTTGTGTGGTATGATTTCAGGTTGTAGCTGTGTTTTCCTTACTAAGAGGGCAGCATGTTTGCTATGGCTGAATTCTGCTGTCTTGATTTTTCAGAATGATCTAGCTTCAAGAAAAGCAAGCAGGTAGTAGTGCTTAAGAAAAAGTGATTCAGTATCTAATGGATAGTTGATACCTGTCACAACACAGCATTTTATATACTGTTAAGTGAAACTGCAATACAATCTAAGTTTATTTTGGGAGTGTTTGCTGTATAATTGGATTTAATAAAATGTTTAGAGATGCAGTACAGTAGGCATGACTTTGAGTAGATAAAGAAAATGCTCATTGATTCATGATGTGGTTTCATCCTAGCTTGGGCAAACCATGCAGTATTTAATAAATAGTAGCAGAATATTTACCATTGAAGCTTGAAAAGATGTGAGTTCTTTGTGTGCAATTTTTCATTTATGCATGTGAGAGGGTTTGTTTTGTTTTGTTTTTAAGTATTTTTACATTGTAGTACTTGTTTTGCTTGTTGGTGGTGTTTGCTTATTTAATACATTCCGTCAGGGACAGAAATTACATGCTTGTTTTCCTAGGAAGTGCGTCTTGGGTTTTTCCCTCCTTTTTTTTTTTTTTTTTTTTTTTGGTGGTGGTGGTGGTGATGTTTAAATGAAGTTGCTTTTACAGCACCAAAGACTTAATCATCCATTTCCTATATAAAAGGTAGCTACTTTTTGCATAGACCTCAAGTATATTGTAGTGTAGAGGTGGAATTTAAAGGAAGGTATTAAGCAGGCTGTGTTTTAGCTTATGGGCAAATAATAAATTGTATCATTTATCTTGAATGTATCATAGATAAGCTGCTATATAACGATTGCCACTTCAGATAGCTGTGAAATTAGGTGATTAACTAGTTGTTATTTAGCCTTCTAATTTCTGTATAAGTCTAATTACATGAAATAGAAGTTGGGGTTTTGATTTTTTACTTTGCTTTTCTGTTTGGAGTGTCATTGTAACTACTGTATTGTAAATGATGGAAAAAAATTGCATATGTTATTTTGGGGTGTGTTATTTGCATCAGTATTTTATCTCTATTAATGTTTGTGCTCATCACTGCATATAAAAAAACTGGGATGTATCAATGTAACTTAATTTTTAATTTTCATACTGGCATTGTAGACACTTGAGAAAGCTGTATCTTGCAGGCTTGACTTAACTTTTTTTCCTTAAAAATCTGGAATATAATCTTACAGCATTTACTGGAATAAACAGTACAAAGCATTTGAGTGTAAAACTCCAACTGTTTTGGATTTACAGCATTTCTTTGATAAATGAATTGCATACCACTAGTACAGCGTTGACAATAAGCTAATAATGGATAAACTTTTCTTTACTCCATGAATACAAGCAGTGTTTTATTTAATAATCATCAATGAAATAAATGTGCCTGAAATTAATTTTAAAAATTACAGTATTAGATCATAAGATTAAAACCAGCAGTACATTTTTAGTCACACTGAAAATGAAGGACTTAATTTTCCCCACAAGTTTCAGTGTTTTTAGTAATCAATTCTATGCATTTTATATAAATAGAAATATATATATATATTACACATAAAAAGGAATAGCCTAAGATTAATTTAAAAGATTATTTACAGATGGCAAATTTATGGAGTCACTATTTAAGTAAACTTGCTGCCCTCCACAGCCTTCTAATTTAATTTATCTGGTCCAGCAGTTTACTGGTATCTGCTCACTTGTTGGAGAAGAATCAGTGCTGGCAATGGATGTTTCAGAAACACCAAGTGCAAAGGATTGATCGATGTTTGTACCAGGTACAAAACTGGCGCAGTTTTCTTCCTGTTCAGGGCCGTGTTCACTACCCTGAAACATCGTATTTTCTGTATTTCTGTTCCAAGACTGAGATGTCTTGTTAAATTGATGGTGAATGATAAACTTCAATGTTTTCATAATATAACAGTCCTGTTGGATAAAGGCGTACCCAAGTTAAGTACACTGCTCTTAACTGATTCTAATCACGTGCTTTTTATGTGTTTAAGAAGATTAAAAAAAGATCCAAGATCCTGCTAAAATCTAAATGTAGCATACTGAGAAAAGAATTTGTACTCTCTTTAAAACCATTTTTACCAGTTTTCTTTGGTTTTACTGCTTTCTTAAATAAAACACTGCATGACTTCCAAGTTGCGTATTTGCATACTACTTTAATTTACAAATTTTTTTTAATCAAATATCTTGATATTTCGTTTCTTTTCCTTCAGGGTGTTTAAATATGTTACTGTAGTAGCAAAACTTTTTCATTTTAAAAATCTCTACTACTAATTTTAAAGTTGATTTGTGTTAAGTAAAAGTTAAATCATACACTGCAAGGTGTAGGAAGATTTGTTTTAAAGAACCCAATGATATAGATTTGATTACTGAGTTTGAACTGTTAACTGTTTAACAGTTTTAGACTTGTGGCTTTCTTTCTTTGGTTTGTTTTTGCTTTTACTTCTATGCTACACTAGTTTGCCATGTAGCAATTGCACTGTGCAATATTACAATAAGGACTGGGAAAATTTTTATGGATGTAATGTCTATTACGGTTTGCGATAGTATTTCTCTCTAGTTCTCAGTGATTTAAATGTGACCAAGCCTTCTGTACTTTGTCACAAAAAGCGGGTTTTCCAGGTGACTATTTTGGTGAGTGTCAAAATAAGAATTTATGGTGTATTACTGTCGATTCACTTTGAATTAAAATATATATATTGCAGCAAACTGCTTGTTGACTTTTTTTCCACCCCAGTACTACTTACAGGGTAGGGAAGGAAAAGGTTAGGAGCATTGAGTTACCTAACTTAACATCATCGCATTTAATTCTCAAAACCACCTGTGAGATATAATGTTATCTTCATTATGTAAATGAAGAAATGGGCTCAAAATATCTAGGTAAGTTGCCCAAACTCCCAGCACTAATGAGTCGTGAATCTGAGACGTGAACCAGGCTGTCTAACCAAACCAGTCTACTTTCCAGC
The DNA here is from genome assembly GCF_011762595.2 of Tursiops truncatus. Taxonomy (NCBI): domain Eukaryota; kingdom Metazoa; phylum Chordata; class Mammalia; order Artiodactyla; family Delphinidae; genus Tursiops; species Tursiops truncatus. The sequence continues at coordinate 83,382,140 of NC_047041.1, forward strand.
AGTTCTTTTTCAAACTGAAGTCTGAGGTAGTGTGCCACAGTACTGTAACCACAGGATAACCAGGGCCTGCTTCCCTTGAATATTGTTTTCTTGAATATTTTTTGAGGTAAATATTTCTGTTCAATGTGCATGGATGAAGAATAGGGAATTCACATGTATTTTTAAGATATAAAACATAAGGCTTCAAAAGCGTGTGGTTTCCAGTAGGCCAGTTTAGGCTGTGCCTTCAGACACCACCTTATACTTCCAGGATTTAACTTCAGAGAAACATCAGGAGGAAAGTTTCTCAGCGCCCCGCCAGAACATACCAGTGAGAATACGTATTCTCAGTCTCTCTCAGTAAACTTTTACTCGATTACATGCACTTGGTGTCTGGCTTCTTTTCGTTCAACATTTTATTTCTAAGATACATCCACGTTGTATGTAGTTGTTGATCATTTACCCCATGACTGTATAGTATTCATCTGTGTGCATATGTAATCATTTATCTGTTCTGTTGATAGACATTTGAGTTGTTTTTACTTTTTGGCTATTAGGAATCGTGCTACTACAAACGTTTTTTGTTCATATCTTTTGGTGAACACGTATGCATTTCCTTTGGGCATATATGTAGGCATGGAATTCCTGGGTCATAGGGTATACAGATGTTTCACATTATTAGGTACTGCAAACAGTATTCCAAAGTGGTTAAATTAATTTACACTCAACGCAATGTATGAGAGTTCTAGTTACTTTACATCCTCACATGTATTTTTTGTTTCTTTCCATTTAGTCATGGGTGTGAGTTGTTCAAAATTATGTGAACATTCTAGCCCAAAGTACTGATCCCACATATAGGTGAAATCCAAATTTTGCAATTCACTTGAAGGTAAATTGGCTTCTTGAGAGTACTAGGAAGTATTTAGCTATTTAAATGGATCTAGGAATTTAAAATATTTTTTTCTAAAGAGATTAAAAAGTCATTGACCAACACACGTAAACCATTCAGCCAGTACCTATCAGAGTGCCTGTCACAGCAGGTATGTCAGGAGTCATTCAGTAATATTTATGAAGCATCTACCATGTTCCAGGCATTCCATGCTAGGCATGTGTCAGTGGACAAAGCCAGAATATTCTTTTGCTCCTACAGATGTTTTTGTGGGAGGGAAAGATTGAAAGTAAATAAGTTCAGTTAGGGTAAGCAGAATGAAGAAAATGGCCTGATTAAGTGACCAAGAAGGAGCGTGTCAGGATCTGCCTCAATGAGAAGGTGACATTTGAGTTGTGACAAGAAGAATGCTAGTCAGCCATGTAGGGGAAGAGTATTTCTGGTAGAGGGAGCAGCAAGTACAAAGGCCCTAAGTCAGGGATGAGATTTAATATGGACAGACCAGGAAAGTGGCTTGTGAGGTCAGAGAGGAAGTGTGTGAGTGGGCAGCAGGAGCTAGAAGACAGAACCAGAGGGGTGGGAATGCAGGCCTTTTGCCAAACAAAGGAGTCTAGATTTTACTGTGTTATGTTCATGGGAAGCAAACACCATGAATTGGCTATTGTGGAGAATGGTGGCAGGGCCACAGGAGCAGCTGGAAGACCAGAGAGGAGATTGTTGAAGTAGTCCAGAAGAGATGGTGGATACTAGTCTTTTGTCAAGACGTTTGTATTACAAGTACTTTCTCCCAGTTTGTGGCTTTTCTTCTCATTTTCTTTACAGGGTGTTTGGAAGAGCAAAAGTTTTGAATTTGGATTAAGTCCAAGTTATTTATTTTCTTACAGTTTATGCTTTTTTTATTATTTATTTTATTTATTTATTTATTTTTACAGTTTATGCTTTTTGTGTCCTAAGAAGGTTTTGCCAGTCCCAAAGTTGCAAAGGTTTTCTCCTTTGTTTTCTGCCAGGAGTTTTAGGTGTTGGCTTTTATTAGCTCTGTGGTCCATTTCATGTTAATTTTTGTGTCAACTTTTTGTTCTAATGGCATTATTTTATCTTATCAAGAATCTGTACTTTTCCCTAAATGGAAGTATGGTTATTTGAAGTGGGAAAATAAGATGTTAATAATTAGTATTTTTCAATCATAAAAATAATACCTGATTACATTGTACTTGGAAAATGCAGAAAAACAGATTTTTTAAAACTCAAAAATGTAAGTGTTGAGGTGGTTAAAATAATGTAAGCAATTTTAGATCCTGATATTTTCTACTTCAATTTATAACATGAGTATTTTGCATGTTTTACAAACTTCAGAAATATTTTGAATGCCCAAATGTGGAATTTAGAGAGGTGATCAGCTTTGTTCTACATTGCTTATTTCCTTGGAGAATCCAAAGAATTCACTTTTTCTTATCACATCGAATGTTTATACTTACTATAAACCAATTTTTAATTAGAAAAACAAAAAGAATAGTATAACAAACACACACATCCTACACCTAGATTCACCAGTTAACATTTGCCACATTTTCATCTCTCTATATGTAATTTTTAAGTTGAACCTTCTGTGGATAATCATGATACTTGGCCCCTAAGTACTTAAGCAAGCATGCATCTGTTTGTAAGAATAACATTCTTCAGCTGATCACAAAACCGTGTAACACCTAGCAAAATTAACAATTTTATAACATCTAATTTCCAGTCCATATTCAAAATTTCCCAGATGTTTCAAGAGTGTCTTTTATGGCCATCTCCCCATTCCCCCTGTCTAGGAGCCAATCAAGATTCACCCATTGCCTTTAGAGAAATGCAAATCAAAACCACAATGAGGTATCACCTCACACCGGTCAGAATGGCCATCATCAAAAAATCTAGAAACAATAAATGCTGGAGAGGCTATGGAGAAAAGGGAACCCTCTTGCACTGCTGGTGGGAATGTAAATTGATACAGCCACTATGGAGAACAGTATGGAGGTTCCTTAAAACACTAGAAAGAATTACCATATGATCCAGCAACGCCACTACTGGGCATGTACCCTGAGAAAACCATAATTCAAAAAGAGACATGTACCGCAACGTTCATTGCAGCACTGTTTACAATAGCTAGGACATGGAAGCAACCTAAATGTCCAGCGACAGATGAATGGATAAAGATGCGGCACTTGTATACAATGGAATATTAGCCATAAAAAGAAACGAAGTTGAGTTATTTGTAGTGAGGTGGATGGACCTAGAGTCTGTCATACAGAGTGAAGTAAGTCAGAAAAACAAATACCATATGCTAACACATGTACATGGAATCTGAAAAACTGGTACTGATGAACCTAGTGGCAAGGCAGGAATAAAGATGCAGATGTAGAGAACGGACCTGAGGGCACGGGGGAAGGGTAAGCTGGGACGAAGTGAGAGAGTAGCACTGACATATATACACTACCAAATGCAAAATGGATGGCTAGTGGGAAGCTACTGCATAGCACAGGGAGATCAGCTCGGTGCTTTGCGACCACCTAGAGGGGTGGGATGGGGGGGTGGGAGGGAGACGCAAGAGGGAGGGGATATGGTGATATATGTATATGTATAGCAGATTCACTTTGTTGTACAGCAGAAACTAACACAACAGTGTTAAGCAATTATACTCCAATAAAGATGTGAGAAAAAAAAAGATGTGAGTGTTTTCCTTTTTTTTTGAATTTTATTTAATTTTTTTATACAGCAGATTATTAGTTATCCATTTTATACATATTAGTGTATATATGTATATAAAAAAAGGATTTACCCACTGCCTTTGGTTATGACATGTCTCTGACCAAATTCAGAACAGTCTTTTTTTTTAATGACATTTTTTTGAAGAGTTCAGGCTAGAATAGTCTAAAATCTGTGTGTGTTTCTTCGTGCTAATTGTAGCATGAATTTCTGTGAAGTACAAGCTGGGTCTAGTGGTTTGATCAGATTTAGTGTTTGCTCATTTGCAAGAATTGTAGGAGTAGTTGTGCCTTATTGCTTCACATTAAGGGGCGCATAATGTCAGGTTGTCCATTATCGGCTATGACACTAACATAAAGAGGTTACTAGCAAATCTCTCCATTGTCGTCTGTGGGGTTGGTACTGTGGCAGTATCAATAGCATTTTGCTCATTGGCTTTAGCGTCCATTGATGATTATTGTCTGAATCAATTATTACATTGGGGGTTGCAAAATGGTGATTTTTCAATTATATCGTTCCTTCTACATTCTTTACCTGGCATCATTCTTCTAATAAAGGCTTTCTGCCTTTCTCCCTGTGCTCCCTTCAGTTTTTCTCTGTCTCTCTCACCACTATGGATTCATGGATTTTGCTTTATTCAATAAGGTAAAATTATTAATTATCTTCAGGTCTGTCGAATCCTTTTGACATTATTGCATTAGTCTCTGAATGTTTCCTCATTTTCTGGCCTAATAAGGTGTCTTATGCTCACCTTGTATTTTTCCTGCCTTGGATCTGGAAGTAGCCATTTCTCCAAAGAGCCAAGGGTTCAAAGGACCCAGTTGAGTAACGTTTATGATACAGAGGTAGTTCGTTTGTCTTTTGTAGTACTGTCCAATTATGGTGTCATAGGTATTGCTGACCAAGAGAAAAGACTGATCTTTTCTCTTAGTTTAGCTTTAATCCTGTATCCCCATTACTCAAGCTCATATCTGACTCCGTTTTTGCAGAGAGATGTTGTTTGTCCAGCAACTACAGCCTACCTTCCCTAACCATCTTGTGACTCTCAGGCTTACACACTGATTGCAGTTGACCAGGGAGAAAGATGAGTTTTCCCATGCATGGGAAAATTCATCTAATAAATGCCATGTTTACTGCTGTTTCCCCATTGTTTAGCCCTTGTGCCCAGTGGATTTTGAATAAATGTGGACCCTAGGATTTGAGGACCTTATTTAGTAAATCATGAAAATGGTTGTGTTATATTCATGATGATGATGATTAACTTGAAGGAGGTGATGAAGTGAGAACAGGAGCTGTGCTGCTGCTTCATCATAGTCTCCATATTCTTTCATCACGTTCATCATATTTCTTATAATTATCTTGACTGCTTTTCTCACTAACTAAAACTCTGAATGCAAAGGCTGTTTTTATCTTGTATGTGCCATATCTTTGACTCTATGTACCTGGCCATAGCAGGCACTAAAACATTTGTTAAATAAATGAATGAAATCAACAAAAATCTGTTGAATGGAATTTAGGAGGCCCAGTTTTATTACCTGCTTGGCTACTCATTTAGGTGGTCCGGTTTTGAGCAAGTTTGGGCTTCCCTGGTAAATTGAGAGAGAGAGATTGGGATTTCAAACTCAAAAGCAGCAAGGGCTGGGCAGACTACACAAGTAAGTGAAGCAGACTGAGTGGGGACTGTGGCCAAGCAGGGCGGTAAGTCCGAAGGGAGCAGGACACGCATGTGGCATGGCACACCCAATGTCTACCAACTTCTAGTTTTCTGAGAAAACAAATATGGATGTCAGTGAAATATTGGCAACTAATGAAACTGAAAAAAAAGTTATGTTTGTTTTAAATATGGTGTAGGCCAGACACAAGTCATCTGCAGGCCAGAGTTGGTTTGTGGGTAGCCGGTTTGCTGGAATAGTTATTCTTAGAGTTTCCTTTCAAGTTTGACATTTGATCATTCCGTTCATTTCATTATTGCTATATCGTAGTATGGCCAGTAGGGGGAGAAAGAGTACTCTAATAATTTTTCTTTCCAGTTTGGTGGGATAACAACATTAAAGAAAATAACAAAGTAGAGATGGGGCGAATTGTAGGCTATGTCCCATGAACACTGAATAATACAAAGTGAGAAATTTCTGACTTTTGTAAATAGAATTTGAAAAAGTGAGAAAGGATTCCAAGCCTCAGTGAATCCTTGAATTAATAGACTAGTTGGTTTATCATGGAATCAACGTGAGATATCCATTCATCCCTCCATTCCTCTGCTGCCATGTATACCTGCCATGTAGTCCAAAAATGTGTGGATTATTTCATCTCCAGCAAAGGAAATCAACCTTAGAGGGTTTGCAACTGGAAGGGGAAGGAAATGGTAACAGGAAAAAGTGACTCAGTACCTAGTTTTTACCAGAGCCTTTTATGTACATTATCTTCCTCATGATAACCCTTTTCCTGTGCCCAAATCCCTCTTTATTTTTTATTTTTTTATTCTGCAGAAGAAGGAAAAGGCTTAGAGAGGCTCAGTAATTTACTAATAAAACAACACAGAAACAAACAATGCTGAAAACAAGCCCCTGTTTGACTCTGAAGCTTTTGGATGTTTCGCCTCGCTACATTGTCTAAAGCCAGCGTGGTAACTACTTAATAACTGCCTGGGGGTTGTATGCGTATGTATGTACATAAGTGTGTTATAACCTTTATTAATATAAATAATGTATGGCACACAATTGACAAATGATGATAAAATATACAACACTTTTTATTATAGATGTCATATAGTCAATTGATTCTCACAGAAGGCTTTCACTGAGTTTTGCTAAACTCTTATATGGTTATAATTCAGCCACAACTTGACAAAATCAGGCTATGAATAAATGCTTTATTACTATCTGATTTAGCAAAGAATTGCTTATGTTATTGATGAACAAGGGCGGTTCTGACCTGAATGTTCACTGTTATTTTCTTTTACATTTAAGACCAAAGTGAAACAACAAAGATATACCTTGGTCATATATCATCATATATACACTGTTGGTCAATGACATGAGTGAACTTTTTGCTCAGTCTGATGATAGTTTTCAAACACTGGGAGAATATTGCTTTCCCTCAATTTTTTGGTGCTATTTATAATGTACAGCTACACACACGATATACTTTTAACTGCATTAACATTTTCTTCATCACTTAAGTCTAGAAAATCAACAAAACAATAAACTAAACTCTAATTTGTAGTTGAGTTTGTAGTGTTTGCCAATTTCCATGCTATAAATATTCCCGCCATAGCATTTCAAGCTACCTACATGATGTCACTGAACATAAAGTTGGGAAGAGATGTGCACCATTAGATAGTACTTCCATTAAATAGTTACAATAGACATAAATAACATCAAGAGCACAGATAATAGCAAAATGTAGTGAAATAATTAGAGGTAAGTTTTGAAAACAAGCAGTTCTCCCTTTGCACAGTAGTGTGGGAACATAAAAATGACCATGCAAGCTGAAACCATGCAAAGTGATCTTAATAATCAATGGGAATAATTACAATTGTTCCCTCACCTTGACTATTTTTTGTTAAAGCATTACAAGCTCTCTGCTGCTGGTTATAAATGTATGTAGGACAATGTAAAAATAGTATGGCTAATAGTATATAATTTAAGACATTAGAAACATTGAGAATTAGAGTTTTAAAGTTTTATTTCTTTGTAAAATACTTATCAAGAGTTTAAACAGTGCTTGCATTCTTCTCATTGTATAACTTATGATGCATATTTTCTATATCTTGGTGAATTGTACTTTTTGATCATCTTCCAACATTTTATCCTTCGCGCTTTGAATGTCATGAGATATCTCTGGTAACTCCTCTAATGTGAATTCTGTTGCTGGCATCACTTCCTCTCTGGGACATCGTCATCCTCTTTGTCACAACACTTTGCTAGTTTATGTTGATGAGTTTGCCTTCACTAAATTCCTCTGGCTGTATACGTACAGTCTCCCAAACAGCAGCGTGTCAGCCTTCTCACAATCAGCTTTGTCTTCTTTGGGTCCATTTACATTTGATTCACATTTGACTTCCAGCATTATCATTTTCCATTTCTCTGCTGCACTTTCATCTTTTTTTGGCCAATTCCCTCTTTCCATTATCCATTTTTGTAAAATGTCACGTGGGTTTATCACGGGAAGACAAGAAGGTAACAAAACTACATACTCTGCTGTCTGCATGAACTGATGAACAGATGCGCAGGGATCAATCACCAACAGTCTTTGGAAGAGGCGCTGTGACTGGTCACTGATCATGAAGTGTGTTCATTATTAACCTAGTGATTTATGGACTGAAGAGCCAACAGCGAAGTTTGTAATTTATGCCTTCACTCATAGTAAATATACTGTGGTGACTAAAATTTGGACCACATTGTTGATGGACTGGTGTTATTTAACTAAACTGTGGTAACTGAAATTTGTGCATATCGGAACCATATAAAGTGAGAGCTGCTTATATTTATTACTTTTGTTTTTAATATCATTTAATTGTAAGTTTATGAAATTCAATTTTTAACAATGAGTGTGTTTAACAACTGGTTCACAAAATAGCTGAAAATTTCTCAGCTGACTTTGGTACAAGCCAGATCCAGCACATCACTACGTAACCCCATAAAGCATTTAGTACTTCCACTTTCCTCATTTGTGTGAACAGCAGAGGGGCTGTTATTTGTTCAAGTTTATAGGCAGAATGACATATCCAAGGCTGCTGTTCTTTAAACTCTCCTGATAACTTGGGTTCAAATGATCTCAAGGTTTACTATAAGCCTCCAACCTCATGCTGTGTCTTCTTGGTATCCGTAAAGAGGATATGTAAGAAAAGTTAATAACTTTAAAAAACGAAACATTTATTTTAGTTCTTCTATTTCATTCCTAGCCTTGTCTCTTTCATTAATAGCAGAGAGACTATTATTAGTCAACTTTCACTAGGTTATACTGCAGTAACAAATGACCCTCAACATCTCAGTAGCTAAAAGCAACACAGCCTTATCTCTTGCTCTTGTTGTATATAGGTCCCAGGTTGGTGGCAGCTCTGCTCCTAGCTACAGCCTATGTATAGTCCATGGATTTTCTTCATGTTTGTATCTGGACTAAAGGAGTAATAGATATTGGACATGCTCTCCTGATGGAAGAGGGAAAAGACGCAGAATTGGACCTTGCAGTGTTTCCTAAAGCTTATGAATGGAACTGGCATGCGCTCACTACTGTCACATGCCATTGTCCAAAAGAGTCATATGGCCAAGCCTCATATCAATAGGGAGGGAAAAACCAGGACAGCAAGACTACAAGTCACACGGTAATGTGTGAGGAAGTATAATCTTCTTACATGGAAGTAAAGAACAGAAGCAAATCTGTTTTTTTTTATTTCAACTCGTGAGAAGACAGGAATAGTTTCTCAAAAATTACCAAAGGTCAAGAATTTGATTTTTAAAAATTCATTTGTTGAGATAGGATTAAGCCCTGTGTTCAATGACCTAATGTCTTGTTACTCCAAGTGTGATCTATCAATCAGGATTAGCATCACCTCGGAATGTGTTAGAAATGCAGACTCTTGGGTGACCTCAGATCTACTTAATCAGAATCTTCTTTTTAACAAGATCTACAAATTTATGTACACATGAAAATGTATGAAACTTGGGCCTAATGGGCATCTCTACCTGGATGCCCTTTCTAGCTCTTGTTTTCTTCCCCCCCAAACCTCCCTTTCCTATATTCCCAGATCTTGGTTAATGACATCCTCAATCACCCCAGTCCAAAGGCTGAATGTTTTCCTCAATTTCCCGCCCCGTCCTCCTCCTATCATTAGTTACCCCTGTCAGATCCACTTCATCCTTGGCTCAGGCCTAGGAACTTGTCTAAACTAATGCTCTTATCTGACTTCCTTGCCTCCAGCCCACCATCCTCTCCCAGCTCCAACCAACCTCCTTATTACTTGCTGTGCGGTCTTATTAAAATTCAGTTCTGATTAAGATAGTAGCAGTGGAGATGACAAAAAAATGCTTAGGCAAGGGAGGCAGTGCAAGTAAATATCCAGTCTAACAGCATACTATTCATCAATAAAAAGGAACAAAGTTCTGAGAGCAGAGTTCTGCCTATCAAATTCAGTTTCAAGGCAAGTCCTTGACTATTTTCCCCCCAAGCTCCTCATGTGGAAATCCTGGAGTGGCCATTGTATGCTAGCCTGCTTTAAAATTGTGACTATCACTTTTAGGGTAATGTCCAAATCTCTTAGGGGGAGATTCTCTGTGATATGTCCTTGGTCTGCCTCAGCAAGAGAATCGGGCTTCCCTGGTGGCGCAGTGGTTGAGAGTCCGTCTGCCGACACAGGGGACACGGGTTCGTGCCGATCAGGGAGGATCCCACATGCCACGGAGTGGCTGGGCCGGTGAGCCATGGCCGCTGAGCCTGCACGTCCGGAGCCTGTGCTCCGCAACGGGAGAGGCCACAACAGTGAGAGGCCCGCGTACCGCAAAAAAAAAAAAAAAAAAAAAAAAGAGAATCCCTCATTGCTTTCCTCCCCATACTAAGTAGCCATACCAGCATCCTGGTCTTGTGTGAAGGTACCTGTTGATTTATAATTCCATACTTTGGCATGGCTCAGAGGCCCTCTTTCTTGCCTCCATTTTGTCTGCCTGACATGTCCCAGCTCAAGTGTCATCTCCTCTGGCATCCTTCCTTGAGTCAGGAGGAGATTTCATATCTCCTTCCTTATGTCATTTTTCACCTATGACATAAATAATTGTTTTATGATTTAATTTATCCATTGCTATATCCTGAGACCCCTGAGGGCGGTGGATTTTGTCTTGCTCGTCTTCGTAGTCCCAGTGAGCACAATGTTGGGCACATATTAATAGTAGAGATCAGTAAAGGTTTATTGAACGAATGGAGGAGTGAAGAAAAAACGATGGTTTAAATCAGACATTGTGAAGAATGATAGGATTGTGTTAACATATAGAAAGTCTCCACTCTCAGGCACTTAACAGGTACTCAAGAATGGAAGACATTATTACTGTGCATGTTGCCTTTATTATTATTTTATTATTATTTGGACGTGCTGTGCGACCTTCGGGATCTTAGTTCCCTGAATAGGGATTGAGCCCATGCCCCCTGCAGTGGAAGCAGGGAGTCCTAACCACTGGACCGCCAGGGAATTCCCACAAGTTGCCTCTAAAGGGGTGATGGTTTCATCTGGTCTGAAGATGCACTTGATTAGATTTTCTATAAAAGAGAAGTGTTTTTGGCAAACAAAAAGGGGCTTTGGTTGGTTGGAGGAGCTGGCATTTATCGCTAGTGGGCTAATATCCTTGTTAGGATACGTATTGTTTGTATTACGCTTCTTATATACCTTTAAAAAATGATAGAACTTTAAAATGAAGTTTTAAATGTAAATATTCTCTCCTTTGTGTGCATTGAGAAAGGCTTTATATAAAAATAACATCAAAGATTTATTGAGCACTTTGTGCCAAGCTTAGTTTTTTTTGGACAGCTTTATTGAGCTATGACTTACATAACATAAAATTCACTAGTTTTAAGTGTACAATTCAATGAATTTTGGTATATTTACAGAGTTAATCGTCATCACCACGACCTAATTTCAGAACATTTCTGTCACCCTAAAAAGAGAGCTTGTGCCCTTTGCAGTCAGTCACTCCCCATTTTTCTTCCTTCGGCCCCCGGTCACCACTGTGCTACTTTCTGTCTCTTTGAGTTTGCCTTTTCTGGACATTACATACGTGGAATCATGTAATGTGTGGCCTTTTGTGACTGACTTCTTTGATTTATCGTAATATTTTCAAGGTTCATCCACGTTGTAGCATGTTTCAGAACTTCATTCCTTTTTGTTGATGCTGCTGGAGCACATTTTATCTGTTCACCAATTCATAGAGATTTCGGTTATTTCCACTTCTTGGCTGTTGTGAATAATGTGCTGCTACAAGTATTTGTATTTGTGTGCACATTTGTTTTTATTTATGTTGGGTAGATACCTTGATATCTTGGGTTGACATGTCCAATTTTCTTAAAGAGGAATACTGAGGCACAGAGAGTTTACAAAATTTCCCCAAGGTCACCAGTTATTAGGTGATAGAGTTAGGACTGGAACCCAGGTTGTGAATCAGTGAGATTTTCAATGGCCAATGCTAGTTGCCATCCCACAGGGCCTGAGGAAAGGGCTTAACGTAGCTAAGCTGGAACATGAAGGCAAAGTGTGCAGTGGAAATGAGCTAGCCTCAGAGTGCCAACACCTGGACCATATCCCCGCTCTGCGATTGGACGAGCCCCAAAAGCAACAAATATTAACAAGACAAATTAGCCCTTGACGGTTAAAAAACTAATTTTCTCCTCCCACTGGAGGATTTGGAGAGCAATTAGCCAGAAGCCGGGGAGTTGAAATGTCATTAATGGAAAACCAGTTCAAATCAACAAACACTGAATCTCTAGGCTGCCGTAGGGGCCAAGGCCAGGACTGAGGTCAGCATCACCCACCTGGCACTCGGGCTTGGCCCTCGTGGGTGCTGGCATCACCTTGTTGGGCCTGTTGTGCTGGGCCTTAGAGTGAGCTTTGGAAACTTAAAAACATAGGTTGAGAGATGAGCGAAAAGGGAAACCAAGATGATCCACTCTTCTGCAATAGCCTCATTTCAGGTGGCCCCTTCTCCCTAGTCTCATGCCTCTTCTAGTCCATTCTACCGGGTAGCTCCTCTCTCAGGTCCCCTCTGTGTGTGCCCACAGCACTTGCCAGGCGAGGCAGACGTGTGTGTTTACTTGTCTCCTTCACTCCAGGGTGGAGGCAGTGCCTTGCACACCGCAGGGCCTCCAGGACCTACCAAAGTTTTGGGCACAGGAAAGAAGGGCTTCACAGTGTAGACCTGGGCTTTGTACCAGCAGGGAGTGTGAGTAACAGAGATTAGAACTAGAGGAGAAATATCTGCTTATTGCAAAAAGAATGAAACAGGCCCAGGCATTCCCCTCCACGGCAATGGTGGGAATGTCAAGTTGAGGGCCTAAAACCACTGCCCAGGGATTGATCTCCCCACCCCCCGACCCCAATCCCGCCTCATAAATGCTTTGCATGAAAGACACTGACTTTATAAAGCTACATAGCAAAAAATTCACACATAGGTTAAGTCCAAAAGCCCTGTTTAAATAGACTAAAATTAACAAGAGGGTTTATGGTTTAAGAGGGCTGCAATTGTCATATTATATATAAGAGATAAGATTGATTGAGTGCTTATCGTGCGTCAAGAATACTTCTAAATGCTTGAAATGTATCAATTCAATCCTTAACACAACTCAAAGAGGTAGGTGCTCTTACTATTTCCAATGTTATAGATGAGATCTATAGAGATTATGGGATTTGCCCAAAGTTATACAGCTAGTAAATGGTAGAGGCAGAATTTAAATCTAAGTAGTCAAGTAACAGAGTCTGTACCCTCACCCATCAGTCAAGGACTGGGATCTCATCAAGCTTCCTGAGCCTGCAGAAAACCTCTCCGGAGCTGTTCCCACTGGATGAGGATAAGGTACAAACTCAGTCTCTCTACATCTGCCTCCAGCTTAGGTCTCCGGCCTTGAAGCAGGATCTCCTCAGGTCCCCTCTGTGCTGCCCTCACCAGACACTTTACTTTTCCTTGAAAAATGCTGCAAACTCTCACGCCTTTCTACCTTAACTTTTGTGGTGCCAGCAAACTCCAAGTTTAAATGTTACCTCCTTTCACCTCTCCTCTCCTTCCAGGCAGAAACAGCCAGCCCTCACCCACATTCTCGCGATGATGGGCGATGTGCATATATGCCTCTAGCGCATACTCACTGCATCTCTCTGAGGCTAATGCCGTATGTGTCTGCCCCCTAACTAGATTTGAGACTGGGGCTTCTTGAGGCTAAGCATTGTGTCTGCTGTTGAGGCCAGCTCATCAGAGAGAAAGATTCAACGAAACATCAGTCTAACCACCAAAAACACTGACAAGTAATTTATACCTTATCTAACTCTGGCAACTAATGTTGAAGGGAAAATCCCATTTACAATGCAGAGGATATACTTTGCTATCTCTCAGCCCCAAATCTCTGTCCCTCAAATCTCTCTCCACTTTCTCTACATGCTCACAGAGAACCCAGCTTTGGTTGGGTTTTGCCTCTCTTGCCTCATAGCCTCTCCCCTTCTGGATCTTTTCTATCTCTTAGGCCAGCAACGTTCTGTCCCTTTCCATGTGAATTCAGTCAGCCCCTCTGGCTTCCTCAGTCCTAGCCTCCCTCTCTATTCTCTCCCCACTGCAATGTGCAGAAAAGGACTGGGTTTGGTGGGGTGGGGTGGGGGAGGCTGTGACTAGTCAAGGGTTTATATTTCTCTCCATCACACCTGCCTGTGTGTCCTCAGCTGCTAACTCAGAGCCCGCACATCACTGGTGCTCCTGAGACTGACTTTTCTTCCCCTTTTCCTCTCCCTCCCTTTGTGAAAAAGCCCAAATGTGTCCAAAGACCTCCACAAGTTGGTCCCAATATTCCTTCCCCTCTCCACTTCCCACTTCTTCCTAACAGAGTTCTTAGCTTCAAACAAGGGGCCCCAGGGCTCCACACATGCCTTTTTCTACCTCCCTGCCCACTTTTGCTCTCTTTTCTCTTTGCCCTCTTTCCCCTCCATGCTCCCTGCTCCTCAACACCTCCGCTGCTCCAAATCTTGGCATCTTTCAGTCCAACTTTGCCTGGACTGCTGGCACCATCACGCTCCACCCCGCTGCCCCTGGGATCACCCCTTGTGGCCAGCACCATGCCTCCTATCTTATGGTGTTGTCTGAATCATGGCTTTCTCATTAGTGGCTCAAAATGATTTTTTTGAGCTGTTTTATTGCCGCAGTTAGACTGCAATTTTTTAAAAAAACAGCAGAAGTGGTTTAATTGAACAGCAAACTTAAATAATAAGAACCCCAAGAAGGTATTACTATATGTCAACAAATTTTAGGTGCATGATAAGACACATCTGACTTCTGAGAAGTTAATATGTGAAAAAATGTGTGTCTTAGATGAAATATGGTGTTATTTCCATCCTACAGATGCACAGTAAGTGAGATTTAACACTTTTCCAGGCCCACTGGCTGGCTTGCTGTGCCCTGAATGCCCCGAGTTTTCACCCTTGCTGCCCCTTTTTCCTGGCATGCTCTTCCTGCCAGGCTTATTCCCGCACCTCCTTCAGGTCTTTGCTTAAATGTCACCTTCTTGGTGACACCTTCCTTCCCTCTATTTAACATTGCAACACTCCGTCCCCGATTTTTTCTTTCACACTGATTTTTCTCCATAGCTTTTATCACTGGCTGACATTTTATCTCTTACTTATTTGTTTATTGCCAGTGTACTTCCACTAGAATGTCAGCTCTAAGAGGGCAGGGATTTCGTTGGTGGCTGTTGTCTTCAGTGTCCAGAACAGTGCCTGACACATAACAGGCCGTCAGGAAGTATTGTTGAACGAATAGAGCTGGAGCTTCATCACATCAGGGACTGTATTTTTGCTCGTCACTTAGATCCCTGATGCCTCGCATAGTAGCTGGCAAGCAGTGGGCCCTCAATAAATATTAGTCAATAAATAGGGGATGTGTGAAGCTCCGATGAACTAGGTAACTTGCTTCAGGACATCCAGCTTCGCAAGGGGAAAAGCAAGGAGGCCAGTTCTGCTGATATCGGGCCCTTGTGTCCCACCGGATAGCGACTAAATGTCCTATTTTCAGGAAGGGACTTTTATGAAGAGACTTTCCCCTGGTCTTTCCAATGTGCACGGCTTTGCACATTGTGTGGCTGCAATAAATATTTATAATGCGTTTTAACCCAGAGTGTTATTGCAACTAGGCCACAGGCGCTTCGGTTCCTCAGGGGTAAAACGGGCATTCGGGTGTCCGAGAGCCCCTCAGAGAAGTAGTGAACAAACAGCACAAAGCGCTTCCCCCATCTAAAGGGCTTTCCAAAACCCAGGCCAAAGGGCTTTCTGACCTCTTCAGCACGTTGACCATGACTCTTTACCCCGCTTTTCCGGGCCGGAGGACCTTTCCTGTCCATCTCCCCTCCTCTAGCCGACGGACTGGTGGGGAATGCGAGGAAGGGAAGCCCACCCCCCCACCGCCCTGTACGGATGTCCGCGGCGCGCGAACAGCCGCGAGGGGTCCCCCTCCCCAGCCCGGAGCCCGGCGGGGCGCGCGGGTACGGGGGGCGCGCGGCGGCTCCACGCGAGGATGCGCGCGCGCGCCTGCCTCGCCTCCCTCGCCCGTTCGGGTGGCTACGTGCTTTCTTTGTCAATGAGGCGCCGCTCTGAGCTGCAGTAACACTCTCGGCCAGGGAGCCGAAGCCGGAGCTGGAACCCGAACCCGAGCAAGCGAGCGAAGAGAGCGCGGCGGAGAGGCTGCAGCCGGCGGCGGGAGGGAGGGCCCTGAGCGCGCCCAGCGGCTACCTGCCCCCGCGGCTCGCAGCCTCGCCCCCTCAGTCTGCGGGAGCCCGCCCGGGGGTGGGGGCTCCGGGCGGCGCCCGTCCCACCCTTGCTGCCCCGGGCGCGCCGGCGCGCGGCGACGGGCACCGTGGGAACCCCGGCCCGCTCCCGCCGCGGCTCCATGCGGCCCCGGCCCCTGCGCGAGTGAAGCCGCGGCTCCGCGGAGCTCGCTCCTGGCGCGGCAGCACGAGCCAGCGAGTCGCGCCGCCCGGCGCCCCCGCCCTCCGGCGCCCGGGCCGTGGCCGGAGATGCCCGGTGAGGACCGGGGCGCCGAAGGCTGGGCTCCCCGGAGCGGTGCGGAGCGAGGCAGTGGCCTGGATGAGTGAAGCGTCCCCATGGCTCGGCAGGAGGCGAAACCCCAGGGCCCGAGGGAAGATGGGCCGGAGGTGCGGGCGCGCAGGGGCCGGATCCGGGCGTGCGGGCTCGGCCGGGCTGGCGGGGGAGCCGCGCGCTGCCCGGGCGTGAGGGGCCCCCGGGCTGCCGGGCCCCAGGATGCGCCGCCGCTGCCGCCGCCACTGCTGCTGCTGGGACTTCTGCTGCTGGCGGCCCTTCCGGAGCACTGCCTGGCGGACCCGGGTAAGCACTTGGCGGCTGCTTTGTGCCCGCGGAGGTTTCTGGAGGAGCGGGGCTGCCCGTCGGGGCCGGCACCTGACCGGGTGGCAGTGGATGGAGAGGTCTTTGAGGCACCGGCGCTAGGAGTTTCCCCTCCCTTTGCTGCTGCAACAGCAGGCGAACTGTCAGCCTTCCCGGGAAGGCACCGTTGGGCGGGGAAGTAAAAAGAGGTGCATTCGCATCTTCCTTATGGACAAGTGGCAGGTCCTTCCTGGTGGTCCCCAAGGCACGCTTCATTTAGATAAAGATATGCTGTGTTTAGGACACCTGAAAAGGGATGTGTTTTAGTAGGACACACAAAGTGGGGACGTCTACTATGTTTTGGGCTCCCTGACGGTTGTCCACTTTGTTTTAACTGCACGAGGTGGCCCAGAGAGTTTTAGGCAATTCCCGTGTCGGCGTTTTCCTCACTGTCTTGACAGGAGACTCCTTTTTCTTTTGGGATAGAGGTACCTAAAATAATTGCTTGCGTCTTGCAAAGGGATCGAGTGTATAATCCACTGTTTGCAGGAGGTTAGTTAAAAATAACCACGCTTAGCTCTTTTGACTCCCAAGAATCCTCAGGAAATAGATTTCTTTAATTTCTTGGACGGTTTTTAAAAATCTGTTGTAACTATTTAGGGGGGATTATTCGGCTAATGTTCTTCAAAACTTCCTGTGCGGTCAGCAATTGCCTTTGAAATAAGAATGATTACTGTGGCACTTGTAAAGGGCAGGCTTTTATTTGTGAAATTCTGGGCTCTTGGTACATTTCAGTTATCAAGGAATATAGCCCTTGCTTCAGCCAGTATGCTTCTGTACTTCTGTGGTTTTTAGCAAGGGTTAAAGAGGACTGTTTTTTTCCCAGTGTGCCTCGCCTCCCAATTAGATTCAATCTCGTAATTATGAAGGAGTTCACACTGTTTTAGATAAGAGGGTTTCAGGTTAAAAACATTTCCTGTCTTCAACAGCTTAATTCAAAGCCCATTTTCCTTTGATTCACTCAAAAGGTTACTGACATGAGGTGTCTATGTGTGCAAGTTGCTCTCCAGGAATTGTCTATTGTGATCATAGTGGTGAGAAAGTTCAGTAATCTTTGGATGTGTGCCCGAGACGGGAGAAAACCTCCGAAGAACTTTAGCCCCCAGTTTTTATGCCTCTAGCAGTTTTCAGTGATGTGTATTTGATGGTTAAAAGGTAAGTTCTGAGTCAGACACATGTCATTACCTTAGTATTCACTGGATCAGAAACACACTTGGAGTTTTTATTTAAAATGAATCAGATCCTTAATAGTTTTGTAAACAATTTATGAGATACCAACTTACGGAAGGTCTTCATTTGAGTGCAGATACCAAAATCTGTTCAACCGTTTGTAATATGTGAAATTTAGATTTTATGTATTTATCCTGTTCGGCCTGATATGTCAGATGATTTCCTCTGATCGGCTTTGATTTCTGATCTCTCTTCCGACCTTTGTACTTTGCCCCTTTGGAACCTCTGTGACTTTTCTTGGCTCTTCTTTCAGGCTGCCAGAGCCTGACTTAGGGGACTTCTGTTCTGTATCTTTTGTTTTTAGCCCTGATGTCCTTTTCCTTTATTCTCTTAGTGTGGGGATCCTGGGGATTGCTAGGAAAGATGCTTTGATTTAAATGATGGTAACAATCAGTAGTCCTCTGTCTTCTTCCTTCTCGTTGCGTCCTCTGTGCTTTTTGGGTGTCCTTTCTGCTGTCACTCTTGATGACCAGTTTCCCGTGGTCCAGCTCACCTGTGGATCCAGAGCCTACTGCCGGGCTCCACGGTTTCCCGTGTGTTTGCCTCTGATTCAACTTCACGACTTGTTGCTCTCTCAATGGAAGAGTTAAACGTTGGGCTCACTATCTTGCCTCCTGCCTGCTTTCTTTTGTTCTCTGATTTCTACCTGAGGCAGCTTTACTGCGGGTGAGTGCCTCCTGGACCTGATGCAGGGAGTCCCAAGGGGTTTGTGGAGGAAGCAGTGTCAGGAGGGAGGCAGGAGAACAGATGACATTTTCCTGAGACCTTTGACTTTCAACAGACTCCCTGGTTTTGAACTTTTTCTGAGGCACAGCTGCTGCTTGGTGCTGCCACTCGCTGTAGAGTGAGTCTGAGGCCGGGTTGCATGCGAAGCCAAACGCTGATTCTAAGATCCCCCGAACGTGCTGGCTTGCTACAGTCATGTCATGTGCGTGGTTGCCGCATCTTGTTTTCTAAGCAAGGCTAAGCAGACATTTGCCTTGGCTGACAAATAGGTAAAAATAGGTTGGTTTCTGGACAGTGCTATAGGACCTTTGTGTCCTGGAGCCTCTGCAGTGTGTTCCCAGCCCACCTCCACCCACTCCACCCCAAATTCTTTTTATTTAATATTCCTGACGAATTGGAGTTCCTTCTCAAGGCTGCTGTCTTGAATGTCCTCTCTCGGACTTCCTCTCCTAACTTCCATCTCCAGGAAACCCTTGCTCCCTGACTTTTATTTTGCATGTGGGAGACTGGTGTGGAAAAGAAGGTTCTTTACAGAGGCAAGCTCTGACATCTCCCCATTCTGTTTTGCCCTCTGAGGCTCTGGGCAGATTGGTAAAGTTCAAATTTGACTACCCGATCTTCTTAACTACTGATCTTCCATTCAGTTCATGTCAGTAAACATTTCCTGTGTGTCTTTTAGGTGCAGGTGCAGTGCTCATTCCTTTATGTGACCTGGCGTCTCTGGACCTCAGTTCTCTTGTCTGTAAAATGGGGATAATAATAGCTCCAATCTGTTGTGAAGATTCAATAAGTTAATATATCCGAGGTGTTTAAAACAGTGCTTGGTACATAGTAAATGCTCAGTGAATGCTAGCTGTTCTTATAAAATTGACTGAACATTTACTCTGTCCAGGTGCTGTGCTGGGGCAGGGGATACAGACATGCATAAGCGTCAGGCAGTTTGTAGAAACCCCTCATGAATAGGGTGATACACGTCCTTGAACTCTGATACTGTGTGGTCAGAGCAAATAAAACGAAGGCACAGTTAATTCTGGAAGACCAGGAGCTTTGGAGGATGAGTAGGTGTTGGCAGGGTTGATGGTGGCATTTCAGGCAGAGGAGAAGTAAAGGTTCTTTACTTCTGTGGCCAGAAGCACAGGATGCTATAGCGAGGAGTACCCTGGACTCTCACACTGCCCTTGGGCTTTCTCAAGCCCTCCTCACAGGCACTCCACCCCCCGGCCCTCCTCTGCTTCTCTCACCAACTTGTAAGTTCCTGATTTATCTTTGTTTCCCTCTTGCCTGTTACAATGCCCAGCACAGAGTAGGTACTCATTAAAGTTTCAGCCTTCTTTCACTCCTATTTCCTTAGCTTGGATGATTCTGTTAGATGTTAGAATGATTATCTCATCTAAGTAACCCACAGCAAGTTGTTAATGACTGCTTTATTCAGGGAATGTATTTGCATTTTGAAAGAATCTCTAATTGAGCACAATATATGGGGGATAATTTTGACCTAGGATGTCGTTTTTTTTACCCCTCTCCAACATTTTATACATCATCAGATTGGAGTCCCATTCGAAACAGGTGCAACAGTTCATTTGTTCATTCATTCATTCATTCATCCATCCATCCCTCCATCCATCCATTCATTCAATGTATCTTGAGTACCTCAGCTTTTTGAGGTTACAATAATGAAAGAAAACAAGCTCCCATTCTCATGGCAGTTAGGAACTAGCCCAGTGCTTTCCAGACTTTACTGTGCGTGTGAATCACTTGAAGATCCTGTTGCAGATTCTGATTCAGTAGGTCTGGGATAAGGCCTGCGGTTCTGCATTTCTAACAAGCATCAGGGTGATGCTGACGCTGACCCCACTTTCAGTAGCAAATGAAAATAAACGAATAAATGTAGGTTGAATGGTGGTAAGAAAAATGAATCAGGGTAAGAGGATAGCAAGAGGCTGATGTCTATGTGCATGTGTACCCTCATGCCTGTGCCTCGTTATCTAGAGTGATGGGGGATGTCCCCCATGTCGAGGTGACATTTCAGTAGATAATTAAAAGTGGATATCTGGGAAAATGTATTCAGGCAGAGGGGAAAGCGACTGCAAAGGCCTTGAGGAGAGACTGTGTTTGGGATGGTTGGGGAACAGCAGGGAAGCCATGTGGAGTTGAGTGAATAGGGGGAAGGTGGTAAGAAATGACATTGAAGTGGGAGCTGGACCCAGATCATATAGGACTTTTTGACAAAGTGAAAACTTGGTATTTTACTTTGAATAAGATTAAGCAAGAGGTGATGTGATCTGACTTGAGTTTTAGAAAAATGCCCATGGCTATCATGGGGACAAAAGACTGTAAGGTTGGGACTTCCCTGGTGGCACAGTGATTAAGAATCTGCCTGCCAGATGGCCCTGGTCTGGGAAGAACCCACATGCCATGGAGCGACTAAGCCCATGCGCCACAACTACTGAGCCTGCACCCTACAGCCCAAGAGCCACAACTACTGAGCCCATGTGCCACAACTACTGAAGCCCACACGCCTAGAGCCCGTGCTCCACAGCAAGAGAAGCCACCACAATGAGAAGCCTGCGCACTGCAACGAAGAGTAGCCCCCCATTGCCGCAACTAGAGAAAAGTCCGCGCGCAGCAATGAAGACCCAATGCAGCCAAAAATAAATTAAAATTAAAAAAAAAAAAAGACTGTAATGTCAAGGGTGGAAATGGGGAGACCAGGTAGGATGGCTTAGACAATGGGGAGCAGTGGTTAGATTTTGGACATCTTTTGAAGATGGAGCTAATAGAATTTTCTCATGGATTAGAGGTGGGGTGGGAAAGAAAGAGAGGAACCAATACGGCTCCAGGGTTTTTGGCTCAAGCACCTGGAGGTTGAAGTTGCCATGGAGATGGGGAAGGTTGCAGGAAGCTCAGGATTTGGGTAGGAAATAAAGAGTTGGTTTTGGGTTTGTTAAGGTTGAAATGTTTGTTAAACATCCAAGTGGAGATGTCAGATGGCCAGTTGAACAAAGTAGTCTGGAATCCCAGGCTGATACTGGGTCCAGAGATGTAAATTTGGGAGCCATCAGCACTCAACTAAGCAAGAAAGTATAGAGAAGGGGGAGATCTCAGCAATGAGACCTGGGATATTTCAGCATTTAGGGATTCAGGAGGCGGGGGACCAGCAAAAGAGACTGAAGAAGGCTAGATAGGGACTAGCAATGGATGTTGTATTTAGAGATGTGGAGGTGTTTGGTGGCCCTAAGAGTGGAGAGGACAAAAGTCTTGCTGCAATGGGTTCAAGAAAGAAAGGAAGAAGAGAAATTGGAGACAGTAAAAAAGACAACTCTTTTCGTCTTTTTTATAAAGGAAAGCAGAGACATAGGGGAGGTAGGTCAAAAGAGGGTTCAGATGGGTTATAATTACATTATATTTGTACTTTCTCATTATTTTTTTCCAAAAGGATTTTATTTATTTATTTTTTGAATTTTATTTTATTTATTTTTTTATACAGCAGGTTTTTATTACTCATCCATTTTATCCACATCAGTGAATACATGTCAATCCCAATCTCCCAATTCATCACACCCCCACCCCCACCCCCACCCCCCGCTGCTTTCGCCCCTTGGTGTCCATGTGTTTGTTCTCTACGTCTGTGTCTCAATTTTTGCCCTGCAAACCAGTTCATCTGTACCATTTTTCTAGGTTCCACATACATGCATTAATATACGATATTTGTTTTTCTCTTTCTGACTTACTTCACTCTATATGACAGTCTCTAGATCCATCCACGTCTCTACAAATGACCCAATTTCATTCCTTTTTATGGCTAATATTCCATTGTATATATGTACCACATCTTGTTTATCCATTCGTCTGTCGATGGGCATTTAGGTTGCTTCCATGACCTGGCTATTGTAAATAGTGCTGCAGTGAACATTGGGGTGCATGTGTCTTTTTGAATTATGGTTTTCTCAGGGTATATGCCCAGTAGTGGGATTGCTGGATCATATGGTAATTCTATTTTTAGTTTTTTAAGGAACTGCCATACTGTTCTCCATAGTGGCTGTATCAATTTACATTCCCACCAACAGTGCAAGAGGGTTCCCTTTTCTCCACACCCTCTCCAGCTTTTGTTGTTTGTAGATTTTCTGATGATGCCCATTCTAACTGGTGTGAGGTGATACCTCATTGTAGTTTTGATTTGCATTTCTCTAATAATTAGGGATGTTGAGCAGCTTTTCATGTGCTTCTTGGCCATCTGTATGTCTTCTTTGGAGAAATGTCTATTTAGGTCTTCTGCCCACTTTTGGATTGGGTTGTTTGTTTTTTTCATATTGAGCTGCATGAGCTGTTTATATATTTTGGAGATTAATCCTTTGTCCGTTGATTTGTTTGCAAATATTTTCTCCCATTCTGAGGGTTGTCTTTTCGTCTTGTTTATGGTTTCCTTTGCTGTGCAAAAGCTCTGAAGTTTCATTAGGTCCCATTTGTTTATTTTTGTTTTTATTTCCATTAGTCTAGGAGGTGGATACAAAAATAGCTTGCTGTGATTTATGTCATAGAGTGTTCTTCCTATGTTTTCCTCTAAGAGTTGTATAGTGTCTGGTCTTACATTTAGGTCTCTAATCCATTTTGAGTTTATTTTTGTGTATGGTGTTAGGGAGTGTTCTAATTTCATTCTTTTACATGTAGCTGTCCAGTTTTCCCAGCACCATTTATTGAAGAGACTGTCTTTTCTCCATTGTATATCGTTGGCTCCTTTGTCATAGATTAGCTGACCATAGGTGCATGGGTTTATCTCTTGGCTTTCTATCTTGTTCCATTGATCTATATTTCTGTTTTTGTGCCATGTACTTTCTCATTTTTTAACATTAAAGATGTATAGCAAGAGTGTTTGATTGGGTGAGCTTTCTTTTTTTCCAGGTATAGATAATCCAATAAAATATATTTAGACTTTTTACTCTCAATATTAATTATTAGTGCTTCAAAGATACTTGCAAGATGTCCCAAACTTGCCTCCCTTTCCTTCCCATCCCACACACGAAGTAAAGAAGAAAATTTTGGGACTAATGAGTCTGTGCTTTTAATACAGACATCAAACAGAAATCAGATGTCCCCTCCCTGCCCCTCACCCTTCTCTAGAACCGAACATCACTGTGGAAACTGAGATACTGAAATTCTTCTGAGAGAATCTCTCAGAAGCCTACTTATCTCAAGTCTTGAATTACTAGAATATGATCTGAGAATATTCAAAATGAATGTGCATGTTTCCTTTTTCATTTTCATTAACCTTCAAGCCCTTATTGAAGGCTTTCTTGTGGTTTTCTTTCTTTCTTTTTTCTTTTTTTTTAAACAAACAACAACTCCACTCTTCTCCAGACAAAAATGAATAGTTGGAATGACCCTAAAACATTTTCGTTGCTTGACAACACATTACAGGGGATTTCTAAACACACAGAGGGACACATTATTCTAGGTCACGGGATGGCTGCCTTGGACGGTGGCTCCCTGTGGGGACTCCAGGACCAAAGGAGCAGCTGGCAATCCAGGTATTGGAAATGTCAGTTATTGTAGCCAATAGGATGGTGGCAAGTGAGTCACACTGATTTGATGGTATTTATCAAGCACCTGGCATATGCCAGGTCAAACTCTTTCCTAAATACTGGAGGTATAGTGGAGACGAAGCCAGGCCTGGCCCCTGCCCTCAAGCAGCCTGTAGCCCAGGACAAGAAATCCTCACTCAGTGGCAGGTTGCTAAGGTACCTCTGGGTCAGGAGGGAGGATATGGCAAGACAGAAAGTACCTGCCTTGTCCAAAGAGGCTGTCTCTGCCCAGCTGCAGTGAGGCTCAGGGTGCCAAAGTTCTGACTTCTCAAGGAAAGCCAGATCTTTACTTCAAATCTTGTTTTCAAATGTCACCAACGAATTCAGAGTTTTGAAATGTCATGCTGTACGTAAAGCACACCCATGAGCCACCACTCGTCTTTTTTTAAGTCAAGTTTAATTAAGGTGTAAATTACATACAGTAGAAGTCACCCTTTTTAGGCGTTCTGCATGACGGGTTTTGACAGAAGCATACACTCACGGTTCCACAACCACAATCCAGACATAGACCATTTCCGTACTTTCCAAAAATTCCCTCCTGCTCCTTTGCAGTCAGTCTGCAACAGGACTGCCAACAACCCAGTACCTGACAAGCACCAATCGATTCTCTGCCCATATAATTTTGCCTTTAACTGAAGGTCATATAAATGGAATCATACAGTATGTAATGTTTTGTGTCTGGCTCCTTTCATTGAAGGTAATGCTCCTGAGAATCATTACATCTCTGGTCCTGTCCTTTTTATTGCCATGTAGTATTCCATTGCACCACAGTTGCTTATCCACTTGCCAGTTGATAGACATTTGGGTTGTTTCCAGTTTGGGGCATAAAAGGCTTTGTGTGGGCAGTTTTCATTCTCTT
The DNA here is from genome assembly GCF_011762595.2 of Tursiops truncatus. Lineage (NCBI taxonomy): Eukaryota > Metazoa > Chordata > Mammalia > Artiodactyla > Delphinidae > Tursiops > Tursiops truncatus. The sequence goes on from NC_047041.1 coordinate 83,407,267, forward strand.
GGGTAAATACCTAGGAGTGTGATTTCTGGGCCATATGTTAGGTATGTGTTTAACCTTATAAGAAACTGCCCAGTCCTTTCCCGAAGTGGCTGCGTAATTTTGTATTCTTATGTATGTGAGTTCTAGTTGCTCCTCTGTATCCTCATGGGCACTTGGTCTTGTCAACTTTTTTTAAAATTTAAATTTCAGCTATTCCAATAATATTTTAGTGGTATCGCGTTATAATTTTAGTTTGCACTTCTCTAATTACTAATGATGTTATTGTTGCATATCTTTACATCTTCTACGTGCCATTTATATTTCTACTTTGAAGTGCCTGTTGAAGTCTTTTGCCCATTTAAAAAGATGGATTGTTTGTTTCCTTATTATTGAGTTTTGAGCTTTCTTTATATATTCTGGATACAAGTCCTTTATCAGATACGGTTTTTTGCAAATATTTTTTCCCAGTCTGTGTGGTTTTTCTTTTCATTTTATCAACAGTATTTTCCAAAGAACAGACATTTTAAATTTTGAGTAGTTCCAGTTTATGAACTTTTAAATTTTTTTTTTTTTTTTTTTGCGGTATGCGGGCCTTCTCACTGTCGTGGCCTCTCCCGTTGCGGAGCACAGGCTCCGGACGCGCAGGCTCAGCGGCCATGGCTCACGGGCCCAGCCACTCCGCGGCATGTGGGATCTTCCCGGACCGGGGCATGAACCCGTGTCCCCTGCATCGGCAGGCGGACTCTCAACCACTGCGCCACCAGGGAAGCCCGAACTTTTAAATTTAAGGCTTGTGTTTTTTGTGTGCTGGGATAGAAATATTTGCCTATCCCAAGTTTACAAACATTCATGATTTCTTCTAGAGGTTTTATAGTTTTTGGTCTGTGGTCTGTTTCACGCTAATTTTTGTATATGGTGCAGGGTAAGAGTTGAGGTTAATGTTTTTTTCATTTGGATGCTTTATTGTTCCAACACCATTTATTGAAAAGATTATCCTTGTTCCATTGAATTGCCTTGGTACCATATATTTGTGGGTTTATTTCTGGACTCTAGTCTAGTCCAGTGATCTTACTTTTCTCCTTATGCCAGTGCAACAGTGTCTTGATTTCTCTAGCTCAGAGTTTGGCACTAGTGACATTTTGGGCTGGGTAATTCTTTGTTGTGGGGGATTGTCCTGCACACTGTAAGATGTTTGCAGCATTCCTGGTCTCTGCCCAGTAGATGCCAATAGCTACCCCCCCCAACCCCAGTGTGACAACCAAAATGTCTCCAGACATTGCTAAATGTCCCCTGCAGGATAAAATTTCCCCCCGTTGAGTTCCACTGCTCGAGCTTTATGGTGAGTCTTGAAATCAGGTAGTATGAATCCTCTAACTTTCTTTATTTTCAAAATCTTTTTGGATATTCTAGAGCTTATGTTTTTCCATATAGATCTTTGTATATTCTCATCCATCTCTGTAAAAAAAGAGAATTTTGATTGGGATTTCATTGAATTTAGGTCAATTGGAGAAGATTGATAGCTCAACCATATTGAATTTTTTGACCCAGGAACATATCTCTCTCCATTTATTTAGGTATTCTTTCTTTTCTTTCATTAATGTTTTATAGTTTTCAGCATATGAATTTTGTACATATGCGTTTCATGTTTTTCAAAGCTTTGGTAAATAGTACTTTAAAAATTTCTTTGTTAGTATATAGAAATATTATTTAAAAAATATTAATCTTGTATCATGTGACCCTTCTAAACTCACTTTAGTTCTAGTAGCTTTTTTTTTTTTTTTTTTTTGCGGTATGCGGGCCTCTCACTGTTGTGGCCTCTCCCGTTGCGGAGCACAGGCTCTGGACGCGCAGGCTCAGCAGCCATGGCTCAGGGACCCAGCCGCTCCGCGGCATGTGGGATCTTCCCAGACCGGGGCACAAACCCGTGTCCCCTGCATCGGCAGGCGGACTCTCAACCACTGCACCACCAGGGAAGCCCATCTAGTAGCTTTTTATAGACTCTTTGGGATTTTTCTAAATAGAAAATCATGTTACCTATGAATAGAGAGTTTTATTTCCTTATTTCAAATCTGTATGCCTTTTATTTCTTTGTCTTGCCTTGTTGCACTTGCTAGAACTTCAAGTACATTGTTGAATAGGAACATTGTTGAATAGGAATGGGGAGAGTGGACATCCTTGCCTTGATCTCCTAGTCTTGGAGGGAAAACATTCACTGTTAAGTATGGTGTTAGCTGTAGTTTTGTTTTTGTTTTTGTTTTTTTGTAGAGGCCGTTTGTCAGGTTGAGGAAGTTCAATACTATTCCTAGTTTGCTGTGAATTTTTATCATGAATGAGTATTGAATTTAGTTAAATGTAGAATTGGTAGAATTGGTATTATTTCTCCCTTTAGACCTGTGGTCTTAAAAATGAGAAGATCCCTTAAGGGTTTCTTTAGTAAAATAAAAAGTGTCATGTACCTCTAGTACATTTCCTCATTTTCAGGGGTGCCAGTGGACACTTCCTAGACATTAGAACAGAGTTTGGTTTCAGGTCTAGAATGGCCTGGGTGAGGGGAAATTGTGTTGGATGAGTTCAGGAAATGGGTCTCCCGTAGCGGACTGTTTGCTGTTTTATCAAGTCACTTTTTGGGGCCTTAGTTTTTGCATCTGTGAACAAAAGCCTCAGGATCTTCCATTCTTCCCTCATTACCCTGGGTATGTGTTTATGAGCCCTAAGCAGATGTTTTGGTGGGTTAGACCAATCCTTTTCTTACCTCTTCCTATATTAGTGGCAAGCCAGGTCACGAACTCTCATTCTGCAAAGGGAAGAATTTTCCCATGGTTTTCTGTCATGGTTCCAACCTGATGCTCAAACAAATGTTGGCTTTTTTAAAAAAAAAAAATAAATTTATTTATTTATTTATTTTTGGCTGTGTTGGGTCTTTGTTGTTGCGTGTGGCTTTCTCTAGTTGTGGCGAGCGAATGCTACTCTGCGTTGTGGTGCGCGGGCTTCTCACAGTAGTGGCTTTTCTTGTTGCGGACCATGGGCTGTAGGTGCGTGGGCTTCAGTAGTTGTGGCACGTGAGCTCAGTAGCTGTGGTGCATGGGCTTAGTTGCTCTGCCGCATGTGGGTTCTGACCAGACCAGGGCTCAAACCCATGTCCTCTGCATTGGCAGGCGGATTCTTAACCACTGCACCACCAGGGAAGCCCCAAATGTTGGCTTATCTTTAATCTTCATTGGCTTTTAAAAGTTGTAAAAGTAATATATACAGTACTTTATTAAATTCAAGTAATGCACAAGGTATGCAGCAAAATGAAAAAGGCCCTGTTGGCTCCATTGCTATTTCCTAGAGTTGTGTTGTCAAGCAAATATGGTAGGTCCTGGGCTTCCCTGGTGGCGCAGTGGTTGAGAGTCTGCCTGCCGATGCAGGGGACACGGGTTTGTGCCCCGGTCAGGGAAGATCCCACATGCCGTGGAGCGGCTGGGCCCGTGAGCCATGACCGCTGAGCCTACGTGTCCTGAGCCTGTGCTCCGCAACGGGAGAGGCCACAACAGTGGGAAGCCTGCGAACTGCAAAAAAAAAAAAAAAAAAAAAAAAAAAATATGGTAGGTCCTTCCAGATCTTTTTTCATACAAATATTTATATACATAGCCTCACTTAATTTTTTTAAGATATAAAGGGTATAATATTTAATACCTTTCTCTTTTCATTTACCACTGTATTGTGGCCCTCTTTCCATGTGAAGTAAATTTTGTCATAAGAGAATTTGAACTTCTTCCTGAAACACAGAAAAGCCCTTATTATAAAAGATAACAATTTTAAAACCACAGATTGGATTCAAACCTACACAGTTAAAATATCATCATTAGACCATTCTTCCTCTTTTCTCTACTCTTTGGCTTCCTTCCCTGGAAAATACTTCCACACATGTTCAAGGAAAATCATGGACCCTTTTAAACACCGAATAGAACGGGGATAAACACTGTGTATAAATCAATTAATGCAGATGTAAATCGGGCCAAGGAGCTGCCTCAAGCTTCAGCCCAAGGTCATTGCTGCACCTGCCATCTGTCCACTCAGGCGAGACTTTGCCTAATGCCTCCTAACCACAAGAGGGGAATTTGATTTAGATTTAGATTTATATATGTTAAACCTATTCTTAGCTTGAAAGAAAACCTCCTGACCTCAGAGACACAAAATGGCTTTGGCATTTATGCAGTGCCAGTAAATAGGAAGGTCTGGGTTATTTCTCACTTTACTCTTTCGATGTGAAATATGGAATTAAGTGCTAGAATGAACCTGGACCTACCCCGCTCCTTCTGTCCCTGCTTGTGAATGCTGCTCCTCAGTCACTTGTCTCTTTATTTACCAAACGTCAAGAGGGAACCAAGGGAGCCTGAAGAAAAATGTGTCTGAGAAGAAAATGTGTTGCAATTAATAGTGCAGCTTCTAAGTCCTTGTTGAAAAGAGCTGAACCAAAATATCTCTAAACCTACAGACATCATTATCAAATGTGAGTCTTTGTTTTGAAGAGAGCAGGAGGATCTGGATTATGAGCATTTTTGGAATATAATTGACCTGGATGGAAGCGTGTTACAGAATCACTGCCACAGAGCTGTCTTTGGTAGTTTCCTCTTATTTTATTAATACTGGAGGTGAACACACGAATCAGCCTGGTGAATCCCAGGGAAATTAAACCTTTTTTGGAGTGGGATGGAGAATGGGTTCTTGTCTCTAGTCCAGCAATAGAAATGACATTCGAAACAAGTGTTTCCCCGTTCTTATGGCTAACGTGATATATTTACTATTCGCTACGGGGATACTCATCCTCAGAGTTTGGTAGAGCGCGTCACAGTTGTAGAAGTTTTCATTCTTGTTTCTTGTTTGAATCTCATATCACTCCTGAGAGAGGGTTGAGGAAGTAATTTGCTGAAGGTCACACAGTGGTCCAGGGATTTTTTCATTAGTCTGTGATTTAGGGGACAGATTACCTAGCTCCTCCACTAAAGCTAGCTCAAGTATGGGGCTCCAGGCCACAGGGAAATCTCATGTGACAGATTTGGAATAGGAATGAAATACAACGGGGTCACGTGGACAGTGTAACTCATTGATAGAAATAAGAGGTAACATTTTTGAGCATTTACTCCTTGTATCAGCTCATTTGATTTTCACAGCAACCCTGTGAGGTTGGTTCTGTTGTGACCCCTGGGTTTCAGGTGCGGGGAGTGAGGCAAAAAGCAATTTAACAGTAATGTATTCAGCGTCGCACAGGTTAAGTGTCAGAGGTGGGCTTTGAACCCGGGCGGTTTGATTCCATGGCTCTCACTCCGCTTCGTTATATTGCCTTCCTTGACAGTGAGAAGCTGAGGTTACTGGCTTTGTGTCTCCTGGACCCGGAGGCCTCTCGTCTCTCTTTTCCTGCAGGCTGGGGCTGTCCATCTGCCTCTTTCTGCAGACTGGCCTCTGCTTACCTGTAGCTTCTGGGGTCCCCCATAACTAACCTTTGCAGGCGGCTTTGCTTGTCGTGGTGCTCCCTGCAGCCAGAGCTGACAAGCCTTTTGCATGTAAGCGCCCACCCTCCAGTCTCTGTCCCAGGTCTATATTTCCCAAGAGGGAAAATCAGGCTGCCATAGTGTGGCCAAAAAAGTAAGGAGTCTACCCCTCATCTGATCAGCAGAGGCCAGAGGTGAAAAGGCTGGTGGTTCAAAAATGCCCTCCTAGGGCTTCCCTGGTGGCGCAGTGGTTGAGAGTCCACCTGCCGATTCAGGGGACATGGGTTCATGCCCCGGTCCGGGAAGATCCCACGTGCCGTGGAGCGGCTGGGCCCGTGAGCCATGGCCGCTGAGCCTGTGCGTCAGGAGCCTGTGCTCCGCAACGGGAGAGGCCACAACAGTGAGAGGCCCGCGTACCGCCAAAAAAAAAAAAAAAAAAAAAAAAGCCCTCCTAGGCTGAGCCCTCCTTCAGCCTTGGCAGTGGGCAGAGTGCAGTTTTAAATTAGGTGTATGGATAGGGCAAACTTCCCCAAATTCGTCTCTTCCCTCATGACAGTAAAAAGAGGCTCATGTGCTGGCTTTATGAAAAATGGCAATGACAAGTGGCCTGATTGATAGAGTTGACCAGTTTCCATGGTATAAATACTGTCACCGTGGCTGATTTCAAGCTACCAATGTGACAATGGATTTGGGAAGAGATGCTCATGGTTGGCTGAGCGCCGAGATGATCCTGTCCATCTACGGACTGGATGCAGGTCAGCTTACACAGTAAGTGCAGGATGTCTCCAAGGAGTTTGAAGTGTAGGCTTACCAACTAGGTGGGCTTCTAATTATGTAACAGGGAAGGAGATTTCAAGGAAGAGAGGGTGGAAGTTAGGTTTGGCTCAGGCAGCCTGAAATAACTTGTTGCCCTAAGTGTGCATCTGCTAGGCACACGGGGCTGCTTTCTAAAAAATCGCAACTTCCTTTGCCTGCAGCGTCTCACTTGTGACATATAATGAACGCTTTCACTGATTTTAAGATGCCAGACCTCATTTTCTTGGAGGGGCATTGGTCTAGCACCGAAAGGTATAGTTTTTCCTTGCTTCTCTAAGTCAGCACTTCCACCTCGTTTGCTGGTGTCATTAATGGACTCCTTTCTTCCACCTTCCAAACCTAGAGATGCCGAGTCCACCTGGTGGCCCCTTAGACATCTTTCAGCTGTGTACACGCTATTAGTTTCGATTGGAGGCTTTTATTTATGACCATAAGGTCATCTCTCAGGTCGTGTAATTATGCTAAAAGCCAAGACCGGCTGGTGACTGCAGCCTCTGAGAGCATGTCAGATGCCGTCACAGATCTCAAGGCCCGTCTGGGTGGCTCTTTCCCTAGCACATCTGGAGAGGGGGTTGGGAATCTTGGCTTTGGTGCACTACGTACAATTCCCCCATCTTTCGCACGATGCGGCTCCGTTGTTAACCCTGGCCCGCTCCCATAAAGGGTGGTGGTGACCACTGGCAGATGAGGAAGGGGGTGTGGACAGCGTAGATCTCTCCTCAGACATGGAGTTCCAAGTGTCCTACTGATTGATGGAAGGTCAGCGTCTTTACCTATAAAAATAGCACAGTTAATTTATTCTTTTAATTTCCCCAGGGATGTAGCAAGGGAGAAATTTTACAAGATTCTTCTTTTATGTCTCATTGGAGTTTTGCCCTAGTTTGTGGATATGTTGACTTCTGAATAAGAGGACTAACATTTACGAAACAGCTACTACTTGTTAGTTGGTGGATCAAGAGTTTTGTATAATTTAATCTCACAGTGACACTGTTCTTGTCCATTTTGCTTGGAGGAAGCTAAGATTGAGAGAACATTTATGAACCTGACTTGCCTAAGGGCACTGTTGCTTGGAAGTGGTGGGGATGGGATTTGAAACCAGATTAGACTACAAGGTAAATATATTTTCAGCTATACTCTGCCGGCTGTCCCCCCGCCCTGCCCCATTTTATTAAATTTTCAAGCATACAGAAGAATTGAAAGTACTGTACAGTGAACAGACATATACCTACCACTTCGACGGTACTGTGAACATTTTGCTATATTTGCTTTATCGTTTATCTGTCCTTCCTCTATCCACCCATCAGTACATCTTATTTTTTGATGTATTCAAAGTAAGTTGCAGACATCAGTACATTTCACCCCTAAATATTTCAGCATTCATGCCATTGATTATAGTTCAATATTTGTTTATAGTCCTTTTTTTTTGAGGTAAATTTTACATACAGAGAAATCGAGAAATCCTAACTATATATTTCCAAGTTTTGACAAATGCATACACAGGTGTAACCCAAATCCCTGTCAAGATATAGAACATGACCGTCGCCTCAGGAAGTAAGTGTCCTCTTGCCTCTCTCCAGACATACCTCTCCCTACTCACCCCCCACCCCAGACATCACGGTTTGATTTTTCTTTTCACCATGGTTTAGTTTTATACCATGCAGTCTTAAATGATGTTGCCTGTTGTTTTCAAATTGACTTTTCATTGTTTGTATTAAGTCAAGACAGTATTTATTGAGCCCTTGGTATGTGGCCGGCACAGTGCTGGTACAAGGGGTACAGCGGGCAGGTAAAAGGCATTGGCTCACGTGGAGAAAGAGACATTAATCAGCTCATCACAGGAAGAAGTACCCTATTACCAGCGGAGGGGAGTGCTGAAGGGGGAGCCCAGGGTGCTGGGGGGGCTTGGTGAGTGATGAGGTGGAAGGTCAGGAAAGGCTTTCCTGAGGAAGTGACGTTGGAGCCAACATCAGAAGGATGTGTAGGAGATAAGCAGGCAGGGAGGTGGGGCAAAGGGCAAAGTGCCCACTGTCTTCCCTGGTGGGAAGAAGTGTGGTTTCTTCTGGAACTAGAGAGAAGGTGGATGTGGTTGGTGGGCAGGAATCGAGGGTGAGAGTGAGTGATCGAGTAGGCAGAGAGCTAGCAGGGGCCACATCACCCAGGAGACAGGCCTTGGCCTCTAGCCACCATCTTGAGCCATTGCCTGGTTTTAAGTAAAAGAGTGACCTTGACATTCAGTTATCCAGCCAGTTGAGTTGGATGAAGGGGAGATATGGACCGGATGTTCTGGAATCACAGCTAAAATTAAGTATCATTGGCGTGAAGCTTCCAGCTTTTAGGAGAACACTGATTTGCATTATGATCCTATATAGATCTTCAGATGCCGCATGTGAGTTTTCTCCCTCTTCTGCCTGCCTAACTAACTACCATTTAGTTACTAAATAAAGATCCTCTGTACCTCCAGCTCTTGCTTGCTCTTTCCTCCCAGTCTCCCTGCCTCCATTTCATTCTCTCCTCCTCCCTTAACTAATCCCCTTTCCATCACCTGCTCTTCCCTGAAATGGGCCCTCCTAGAGTCACCAATGACTCCCCGATTTCTTAGTCCTGGGGCGGCTGTCAAATCCCCTTGGCTCTGTCATTCTGTAGACCGTCCCAGGTGGCTTCATCCGAACTCATGGCTTTAACAACTGATTATGTACAGATGATGCAAAAACTCTTGACTCTCTCCTGAGGGTGAGATTCATACACCCACCTGTTTACTGGACATCTCTACCCATGACTACAGACAACCCGACATTTTCCCCTTAAAGTGAGCTCATTTTCCCTGGGGTCTTGCTCCCCATTCTGTATTTCCTATTTCAGTGAGTGTGCCCACCACCTATCTGTGGAGCCAGAAATCTGAGAATCATTCTAGGTTCTTTTCTTTCTCTCCTTCTCTTCATCTAGTTGACCGCTAAAGTTGCTACTTGTATTTCTGAACATTCTCATAATTCTGTCCCTTTCCTGTCTCTGCTGCCTTATTTCAGACCCTCCCTCTTTCTGGTCTGTGTTCTTGTCAAAGCCGTACCTCCTAACTGGCCACCCAGCCTCTAGTCTTGGCCCCCTTCTAAGTAATCTCATCCTCCATACAGAGATTTTCATAAGACATGAATCCACCCAAACCCTTCTATGGTTCCCTGTAATTCCACTGCTTAGCAGTCTGGGTACTTTATGGAAGAGCCACCTTCAACTCGTACCTGCCACCGTAGCCAGGCTTGCAGTCCCCCCAGAGCCCTTGCCTGCCCCTTACGTTTTATTCTTTCTGCCTGGGAAGCCCTTCCCAGCCCTGTCTGCTTGGTTAGCATCTGCACTTCCTTCGAGACTCGGTTCAAATATTAACCTCCTTCAGGTAGCCTTTCCGGGCAGCCGCTCTGCCCTCTACCGTGGGAGGGAGACGCTGTCCTCTCTACTCCCACCCTCTGTGCCCTCTGTGATGGCCTTTGGCCTGTGTCCTCCATCAGACTGTGAGCTCCTTAGAGCAGGTGTCAAAAGGGGGGTCCTGGAAACCCTTTCACAGTAACTATGATCCATGTGTAAAAACTGTTTTCATTATAATGTGGACACACAATGTTACAGCCAAGTCTATTAGAAGGAACAATGAATTAAGTGGCTAGTGAGACAACTTGCTTAGAGCAAGAGGGAAAAATGTAAACTCACACCAGCACCGAGGACCACCTGGGCTCTGCCTCCTGCACACATGGCGGGAGACGATGCTGCCAGGGCAGGAAGTGGTGCTCCTTAGTACACGGCTGTAGGTTCTAGAGTGAAAGTGTGCAGACAACCCCTAAAGTTTGGGAACCCACCGTCTCAAAGGCTGGGGTCATGTATTTGTCTCAGCGCAGGCTCTTACACATACATGACAGACAGGGGATGGGTGTGGTGTGTATACAGGAAGGAAGAGAATTTCCCGGTATGTTCTTACTGTACTTACAAAGTCCTGGTCTGTTATTTCTGGTCTTAAAACCTTTCCTGGGACTTCCCTGGTGGCGCAGTGGTTAAGAATCCATCTGCCAATGCAGGGGACATGGGTTCGAGCCGTGGTCCGGGAAGATCCCACGTGCTGCGGAGCAACTAAGCCTGTGCGCCACAACTACTGAGCTTGCGCTCTAGAGCCCGCAAGCCACAACTACTGAGCCTGCGTGCTGCAACTATTGAAGCCTGCGCGCCTAGAGCCTGTGCCCTGCAACAGGAGAAGCCACTGTGGTGAGAAGACTGCGCGCCGAAATGAAGAGTAGTCCCCACTTGCTGCAACTAGAGAAAGCCTGTGCGCAGCAACGAAGACCCAACACAGCGAAAAATAAAATAAATAAATTTATCTTTTTTAAAAAGTAAAAAAACAAAGTGCTAGTCCTTTTCTGTGGATAGCGCTCTACACTGCTTGCTATTGTGTTATCACTCCTCTTCTTCCATTCATAGCCAAGTTAGAAGAAGAGGAAAAATTCACCCATAATCCCAACAATCTAACACAACTATTCTTAGGATTAGTGTCTTTCCTTTCATCCTTTCTTTGTTTTTTTCTTTTTTAAAAATTTTTAAGGTAATTTTAGTACAGTTGTCTCATTCACCTAGGGAAGTTTAACTCTTAGAGGTGGCAAGCTCTTTTTTTTTTTATAATTAAAAATACTTATTTTATTTATTTATTTTTGGCTGCATTGGTTCTTCATTGCTGCACCAGGCTTTCTCTAGTTGCAGCGAGCGGGGGCTACTCTTCGTTGTGGTGCTTGGCCTTCTCATTGCGATGGCTTCTCTTGTTGCAGAGCACAGGCTCTAGGTGTGTGGGCTCAGTAGTTTTGGCATGTGGGCTTAGTTGCTCCACAGCATTTGGGATCTTCCTGGACCAGGTCTCAAACCCGTGTCCTCTGCATTGGCAGGTGGATTTTTAACCATTGTGCCACCAGAGAAGTCCCTTTCATCCTTTCTGTGTGTATGTGTGCCTTTTACAAATATAATTGTAACCATAATCCACCATGGTTTCCAAATCTTTAGATTCAGGTTCATAGTTGCCGTATTACGGACAACTTTTGTGTTTCATCTATAGTCTGAGTTAAAGACTTAGTAATCAGTTATGTCTCCTAATTGTTTCTCTTTTTAGGAATTTTCAGCTCCTTCAGTTCCAGTTAGTGTTTATAATATCTTAAGAGTTTTGGGGTTTTTTTGGGTGGGGGGGGAGGAGAGAAACTTTTCTTCTCTATTCTAAATGTTGTTGGTTTCTTGTCATGCAGCCAGAGAACTGCTGGAAAATAATTCAAACGTCTTTACCTTTCTAGTATTCTATTCTCATTAATCCCAGGGGTTACAGAAGATGCTCTTTTTATCCTCTGCTAGTTTTCTCTGTTAAGGTGAGGCAAAATTCTCTCAAGTCACCAAGCTTACCTGGTGGTTGAGACTCCAGGCGGTGAGCTGGCCATCTGGTGAAATGGACATCGCCTCCTACAAATAGGCATCTCCCATGGAGGAATGGCATCCCGAGGGCCATCGTTCTGAATCCCCCAGGCTCCATCCACTGCCCACTGGCCATCTGTTCTCCCCTACCCCAGGGTTTATTTTGGCTTTGCATGCTGACATATGAGATCTCTTCTGAGTCACCTGTGCCCACCTTGGTCTTATTATTATCCTTTAAAATCCCTTCCTAAACCTTGGAAATGATTGTACTCACTCGGTTTTGTGAATTCAGAATGACAAAGATAAAGAAGCAAGAAGGTTGTGGCCATGTTTTCGTCATAGGCTGTGGCATTCCAACTCCTCTTATGTGGCTTATCTGCCTGTGGGCTCAGCTTTTTGGCTCACAGCATCATAAAGCCAGCCCTTGCTGGAAAGAGCTAGCCCCACTCGTGCTAATAGGAAACTGACTTTTGATTCCTCACTCAAGTCATCTTGAGGAATGATGTTTAATAATTAGTTCTGGGGACTTCTTTGGTGGCGCAGTGGTTAAGAATCCGCCTGCCAATGCAGGGGACACAGGTTCGATCCCTGGTCCGGGAAGATCCCATATGCCGCGGAGCAACTAAGCGCGTGCACCACAACTACTGAGCCTGTGCCCTAGAGCCTGCGAGCCACAACTACTGAGCACATGTGCCACAACTACTGAAGCCCGTGTGCCTAGAGCCCGTGCTCTGCAACAAGAGAAGCTGCTGCAGTGAGAAGCCCACGTATCGCAATGCAGAGTAGCCCCTGCTCGCTGCAACTAGAGAAAGCCCGTGCGCAACAACGAAGACCCAATGCAGCCAAAAAGATAAATAAATAAATTAATTAAAAATAATAATAATTAGTTCTGAATTTGGTATTAATAGAAAAGTAATTTCTATGATTTTGACATAATATATACTTTAACAGTAATTTTGACAGTCTTATTGGTTTCTGGCCTTTAAGAGTCAATGCTATTTACAAATATGAAATTTTTACAAATAGAAATCAGCCAATCAAATATTTACAGAACATGCACGATGTTCTAAGTAAGGCCAGTGCTAGGGGAGGTTTTCTAAGTGGTACCAACAGTGTTTTTAAGGAATATACATGAGAACACAGTTGCATGAAAATAGCTAATTGAATGTGGAAGGTGCAGTACCCAGGTGCAAAATAAGCAGTATAGGCAATCAATGTTCAAAGAATTTATCCATTTTCATTCCTCATGGACTGTGCTGCCGAACTCAGCATCTACTTTGCTCCAGGTTACAATGGGAATGAACTGGTGGGTCCCTAATGCTAAGAACCTAGGTTACAATGGGAATGAACTGGTGGGTCCCTAATGCTAAGAACCTAGGTTACAATGGGAATGAACTGGTGGGTCCCTAATGCTAAGAACCTAGGTTACAATGGGAATGAACTGGTGGGTCCCTAATGTTAAGAACCTAGGTTACAATGGGAATGAACTGGTGGGTCCCTAATGCTAAGAACCTAGGTTACAATGGGAATGAACTGGTGGGTCCCTAATGCTAAGAACCTGTCTGAAACAGCAGTGGTTGCTGAGCATCTGTGATCTGGAACCCCATGGTCTAGGATGGCGCTAGAGGTCCTCTGGGAACTTCCAAGTTGTTGATTTTCCCTAGAGCAGGTCTTACAGAATCATGCACAGCAACAGAATCTTTAAAAGAGAAGCTGGCATTCTGCTTCTGAAATATATTCTCACTATAGACAGTGGGAATTGTGGAATAAAATTACCTCTAAACTGTTCTTACTTGAATTACCTTTAACTGGAGAATATCTTTACTGAACAACTCTGTGACGTGTGAGTTACGGTGAAAGTAGTAGTTTCCACTTATTCTGTCAGCACTTAGTATGTTCCTGACACTGTACTGGGTACCTGACATGCTTATGATGGCATTGAATCTTCACAGTCGTTTTATGAGATGTGAACTGTAATTATTCCCATTTTACAGATGGGGAGGCTGAAGCTGAGAGAGACAATGTAACTTGCCCAGGACCACAGAGCATAATGATGTTAGATCTGTACCTCTGCACCCAAGCCTGTGCTCCCGTCTGCTGCTTTGCTAAATGTTCTCTGTGATTGTACTTGCTCCCCCTCTGCCCAGCGAGCTGTAGCCCAGCCCTGAGGATGAAATAAAGCAGTTTTACTTGATAGGCACATCCCACATGCTTTACAGAGGGCTTTCACATCCGCCATCTCTGCCACAAAGAGGGTTTGTGACTCTTCATTTCAGATTTCACATACACACGAAATGATATTTATTTCCAGGCTCTTATTATTGGGGATGATGAGAATTGACTAGATTGTGTTTTGACACCCGTAGTGCTTGAAACTCAAGGACACTGGCAAGAATTCTAAAGAATTTTATGGAATTCTTAAAAACTCACACATGCAGATTGAACCGATTGTGCTTTTGGTCTTGTTTGGGCCCTTAAAAAATGCACAGGCCTGAGTCACACTGTGGTCACATCTAAGTAAAATTTAGATGCAGTTGGATATGCTTCTGAATTTGCCCTTTGAGCTTGGCGAATTATGAATTTGTCTTGGAGACTCATCAGTTTCCCTGCCCTCGGTGACCACTACATTTCTCATGCTGGCAATATTGAAAAGAATGTTTAGGTTTCCAGCTACCTTTTGTGGAATTCATATACATTTATACCAGACAGTTGGATCTGAGATGGATATTGAGAATTTCCTGCATCTATACAGATTAAAAATGTTCAGTTAAAAATGTTGCAATAGATTTCTTCTATCATCCATTTATTCAACAGTAATTATTGAGTGCCTACTGCCTGCCATGTTCTGTGCTCTCCTTGACCTTGAAGTCTCACTATTGTTCTTGTCCAGCTCATTTTTCACAGTAGCTGCTAACTACATCTGAGTGACCTTCAGCGCTCACCTGTTCACTAAACATTAGTTGGAAGCCAGTTATCTGTAGAGATTGTTGGGTGTCAAGGCATGGCTGTAAATGTCTGTAATATGGTAGGCTGAGGCTGGGGGAATCTCGGTCAAAGAAATGCCACTAGGCATTGAAGCACAGGGGAAATCCCTCAGAAGCAAAGAATCAAACAAACAAAATAAATAAATGCTGGGTAGACAGGTAACAATCATTTAGTCCATCTCTCTCATTTTACAGATAAAATATTGAGGCCTAGAGAAGAGCCAATTGGTCAAATTAAGTAACCTGTAATATTGAAGTTTCATTTTAGGATTTGGCAACTTCCTTAGCTTTAAACTCCTCCAACAGGATGAAGGAATGAAATCGCACTTTGAAACGTTTTCCTGCATTTTGTCTGGCACTACGTGCATCATGTGGGTGGGACGCTGTTTTGAATTGTTCGGGGTTTCTCTGCTACCTTTATTCTTTCACCCTCATACAAAGCTTCCTCTCGTGTTGAGATTCCTGCCTTCCCCCTCCTTGTTGCTGTCACCTTCTGACTTTACGGGCACCTGGCCCCGCAGTTATCGAGGATTTGACTCTGCTCAGACTCTTTGCATGCCAAGTCCTGCCATCAGCGCCAGCAACATCAGGCTCACGAGGATAACCCACCGTTTCCTCCCCCAGCTTCAAAGCTTCTGGACTTCTCAGTTGGAACCATCTTTATTTTCACTTCAGTTCAGCCACCCTCCCCTACGGCCACACCCCGCACCGCCCTCAGGAGCTTGTGCCCCCTGTGAAATCTCAGACTCCAGTATTCCCGTCTTTGTCCACCACCCCTTAGCGTTCTGTTGCTCACTCCCTTGTTCCCACTGTCTCTACTCTTTGGCGTCCAGGCATTCGCTGTGTCTGCTTCAACCCACAGGCTGCTGGAATATAGAACAAATACAGCTGGGAGTTTGGTGTTCTTAGGATTCTTGTTTCCAGCATCCCTGTAGTCAGCTGGTCCAGTGGTGCTCATCTCTGCAAGGTCTTCCTTGCCAGTTACAATCCCTTCATGGATTCCTCATCAATTCTGCTTCTCATTCCCCATGACCCTCCTGGAACCTTCTAACCTGATTCCAGCCTCAATTCTCCTTCTCAGCAGATGACTTTTGTGGTACCTTCTACGTTTGTTCATCCCTTAAATGTGGGCGTGCCCAAGGTTCTTCCCTAGTCTTCAAGCTTCAACGATGTCTAGGTGGAGTTGACTCACAGGATGCATCACCAGCATAGCTTCTGAAACATGCCAGCCCTCTGCTCGCTCGTGGATGCTTCTGGTTAGATGCCCTCCAGTCACCTGGCACTCAGCCGTTTCCCAGCCTAACCTCCTAACCTGGTCCTCCTGCTGTATTCCCAGTCCTGCTGAATGGAGCCTGTCTGCCTCGCCATGCAAGCCGGAAACCAGTCACCCTAGACTCTTTCCTTTCAGTCTGCACATCTCTGGTCCTGTCAGTTCTGTCTCCTTAATATTTCCTGTGTCCGCCCCCTTCTCCTACAACCGTTACTCGAGCCCCTATGACCGCCCATCTGCATGATTTCTGTAGCCTTCTATCTAGTCTCCCTTCCCCCCTCCCACCTCAATCCATCCTCCACAGATCTTTCTAAATCATAGAACAAATCCCATCTTCTTCCTCAGCCTAAGGCTGAAAACAGCTCACAGATTTGTTTTATTTGACTGATAGTGTTGGCCCGTACCCTGTTTAAGAACAATTTTCTTTTGGCTTTTCTTGTCTATATTAAACAGCAGAAAACTTCACCTGAGACCTCCAGGTTTCTGGTTTGTCTTTGAAAACCAGAAACCCTGGCCCCCTGGCTCCTGCATTCCCCCAGGGTCTGCTGGATGGACAGAGGGACAGCTGTGCCTCTTAGATGGGGTGTGCCCTCATCCGTTAGTCACAGACTCACCTTCCCAGGTATGTTTCACTCACTCATGTCACCCACCTGGCTCTTGCATCCTTAGTCGGTGGCCTTTGGTTTGTGGAATGAAGTTGGGTCTCCTCTAGTTGCAAGGGCCCCACTGTAGTCCTTGTCGCCTGCACCCATTGAGCTGAATTTCTTGGAGTACGTCAAATTTGGGATTCGGTTTCACACCTCTGTGTTGGCATGTATCCCTCTTCTGGTTAAAAATCACATGAGAGGCAATAATCTTTCCTGAGGATCTTGGCAACCAGCTAAGATGACAGTTTCATCCTTAATCATTTGGACCAGGGGTGGTCCCTGAGTCCATGAACCCCTAGAGTATCCTTTCCTAAATTCACAACCACACGCGCACACACACCACAACTAAAAAAAGAGTGCCAGGAAATAATACTTCCCATTACCACTCTACCTCCTTCCTTCCCTTTTCCTCTTTTCCCTTCAGTTCCCTTCTTGCCTCCCTTTCTTCCTTTTCCTTCCAAGCTGGTCATGACCCACCAAACTGATTTCATGATCCACTAATGGATCATAATCTGTATGTTGAAAAACACTGCCTTGGGGGGTGGTGTCTATACATCCTTAAGATTACATGTTTAAATCTGTTGTATACCATACCTGTGTTTTTCTGGGAGAGGGAAACCTCCTTAGCATTCAGCTCTCCAAGGGGCCTGAAGAAACATTTCATAACCACTGATTTAGGTATTTTATTTTCAATGGGATTTGACATTGCCACTTTCATGTACTCAAACATAGAATTTAGTGATAATTATTATTATTTTTAAATTTTTTTTTAGAATAATTCGTTATTTATTTTATTTATTTTTGGCTGTCTTGGGTCTCTGTTTCTATGCGAGGGCTTTCTCTAGTTGCGGCAAGCGGGGGCCACTCTTCATCGCGGTGCGCGGGCCTGTCACTGTCGCGGCCTCTCTTGTTGCGGAGCACAAGCTCCAGACGCGCAGTCTCAGTAGTTGTGGCTCACGGGCCTAGTTGCTCTGCAGCATGTGGGATCTTCCCAGACCAGGGCTCGAACCCGTGTCCTCTGCACTGGCAGGCAGACTCTCAACCACTGCGCCACCAGGGAAGCCCAGTGATAATTATTTTGAATGTGGGCCCTTTGTGTCAGCTCTCTGACATGTCCTGTATTGTTTGTTGTTAAATGAAGTTAATATTTGCAGACTCTCAGGGCGGGCGAAATGGATCCTTTAAATCTCTTGTTCACATGGGAAGGTGGAAAGCTGGGCAAGGCACCCTATAAAGGATTTACTTGGTGAAGGAGGTTTAATAAAACCTTCATTTAAAGTCAGATAAAATAACAACCCAGAAAACTTTTTTTTTTTTGGTTGATATCAAGTCATTTATTCAACAACTGCCCTTGGTAATGGGAATGAAGAAAACAGTAGTGAATAGAATACTGTTCTATTCAAATTCAAATTATGATATTTGAATAGTATAGTGTATACTCTACTATTCAAATTCTTGCCCTCATGGCTCTTTCAATCCAGAAAAGAAGAATGAGAAATAAAAATGGGGTAGCAACAAAGCATTGAAGTAAACAGAATAAATATCGTAAACGCATTGATGCCAAAAATATATATTAGAAAAACCTAGGTTTGTGGAAGGGACTGTGTAGGGAGATAACAGAAAAGACATTACAAGATGACCAAAATTATTTTGAGCTACAAAATTATTTACACAATGGTTTTGAGTAAAAATTCAAATGAAACCACCATAATAAATTAACAAAAAAATTTCCTGATTAAATATCCTCTGGTAATGTCTTTTCTGTTATCTCCCTCTATGTTTTTTTTTTTTTTAAAGCACCAAAAGCTGCATTGGGAATAGTATCTTATCTGTGTTCTAGGTGTCCCTGGCCCTGTTTTTAGAAGGGGAAGGCTATACGTCAGTAGGCTTATGGACCTGGCCTACTACAGGGAAGCTTAATGTTTCTCAAGTAGGGCTATTTATTATGATCGGTGTGTACCACTTCTCTGAGTGATTCCAGCAGTTGGAGCAAAACTGACTCATTACTACAATAGTCAAAGAATGAAAAATGACCACTGTGACAAGTGTTCCTTTTTTTTAACTTTAGTAACACAATTACAATATTATTATAATTTTTGGTGTGAATATAACAAAACCGTGTTGCTCCCCCTAGAGACGCCTGCAGAGAAGAAAGAACATAATCCGGAATCCCACGGACCCCAGCACACCCGCTGGTGGCGTTTCTCTTGGTAACTGAGTGCTGCTCTAATGCGCTTGGCTCGCTTTCAGGATGTCTGGGAGGGCAAAGGGCCCCTGCAGGCTCCCACTTACGCTTCACCCGTGCCCTGGCCATGTGGCAACACGACTGTGGGTGTGCAAGGAGGGGACGGCTGCCGGGACATTTCCATTTGGTGTGTCTGTTTTTTCAGATGATCTTTGGTCCAAATCCTGTGTCTCCCAGACAGGTGGATGTGGTCGGGGGAGGGGGTGGTGTGCTGGAAGCACACACTTATCCTCACTGACTCTGTGTTGTCATCTGGCAGGGAAATCTCAGCAAGGCTCCCCAGAGCCCTGATATTCCCGGAGGCCTGACATTTGCTCTCTGCCCTGCACGCTTGCTTGTTTCTGAGGGCCCCCTCACCCCTGCATGGAGGGGATTATCTCCCACTTTCTTCACAAGTCTAATTGAAAGGCATCGGGCACCTTCCAGGGAGCAGTTCCTTTGCTGCTGCCTCTTCTTTTTCTTCTTCTCCTTCTCCTTTTTCCTCTTCCTCCTCCTCCCCTTCCTCTTTTCCTCCACCTTCTCCTCCTCCTCTCCCCCCACCCCCCGGGATAACCTTCGCTTTCATGTACCCAGGTATCAGAAGAGGTCTTCTTGCCCCTTAAGCCCTACTTGAGTGGGCTCCAGCCCCCCCTGTGGCCGCTGGTGGAAGTACAATGCTCTAAGGTTCCTACACATTCCTCAGGGGCCATATTCTTACCCTCAGTTTTGCCTCTGAGCTTCTGCTTCCAGCCAGTGAGCTCAGATTAGGGGCTCTCTACCCTTGTTCCTCACACGTGCATCCTTAGTTTCTTCAAACAACCCCCCTGGAGTAAGCATTTGCAAGTACACAGAAGACGTTATTTAATTTTTTTTTTTTTAACATTACATGCCCAGAATTTATCTTGTAACTGGAAGTTTGTACCTTTGGACCGCCTTCATCTACTTCCTCTACCCTCCACCCCCCACCTAGCCTCTGGCTCTGGAAACCAGCCATCTCTTCTCTGTTTTCAGGTGTTCAGTTTTTAAAGATTCCACATATAAGTGAGATCATATGGTATTTGTGTTTTTCTGTCTGAGATATCATTTAGCATAATGCCCTCAGAGTTCATCCATGTTGTCATAGATGGCAAGATTTCCTTCCTTTTCATGACTTAATAATATTCCATTGTATATGTGTACCACATCTTCTTTATCCTTTCATCTGTTGATGGACACTTATGTGGTTTCCATATCTTGGCTGTTGTGAATAATGCTGCAATGAGTAGGTGGGTACAAATATCTCTTTGACATAGTGATTTTGTTTCCTTTGGATACATACCAAGAAGTGGGATTTTTTGATCATACAGCAGTTCTATTTTTAATTTTTTGAGGCATCTCCATATTGTTCCCATAGTGGCTGTACCGATTTACATTCCCACCAACAGTGTACTAGGATTCCATTTATTCTGCATATTCACCAACACTTGTCATCTTTCTCTTTTTTCTTTTAAACTTATTTATTTATTTTTTTGGCTGCATTGGGTTTTCGTTGCTGCGCCTGGGCTTCCTCTAGTAGCGGTGAGCGGGGGCTAACTCTTCGTTGCGGTGCACGGGCTTCTCATTGCGGTGGCTTCTCTTGTTGCAGAGCACGGGCTCTAGGCGCGCGGGCTTCAGTAGTTGTGGCATGTGGGCTCAGCAGTTGTGGCTCTTGGGCCCTGGAGTGCAGGCTCAGGAGTTGTGGCACACGGGCTTAGTTGCTCCGAGGCATGTGGGATCTTCCTGGACCAGGGCTCAAACCTGTGTTCTGTGCACTGGCAGGCAGATTCTTAACCATTGCGCCACTAGGGAAGTCCCTGTTATCTCTTGTCTTTATGATGATAGCCATTCTGACAGCTGTGAGGTGATATCTCATTGTGGTTTAGATTTGCATTTCCACGATGATGATTCGTGGTGTTGAGCACCTTTTCATGTTCCTGTTGGCCATTTGTATGTCTTCTTTGGAAAAATGTCCATTCAGTTTCTCTGCTCATTTTAAAATTAGATTCTTCGTGTTTTTGCTATTGAGTTGTGTGAGTTCTTTACGTGTTTTGCGTATTAGCCCCTTATCAGATTTATGACTTACAAATATTTTCTCCCATTCCATAGAATGTCCTTTCATTTTGTTGATGGTTTCTTTTGCTATGCAAAAAGGGTTTTAGTTTGATGTAGTCCCACTTGTTTATTTCCGCTTTTGCTGCCTTTGCTAAGAAGACCTTAAGGAGGATTGTGGAGTCCAAAGGATTTGCACTGCAGCAAGGCAAACGGCTTTAAAAAGTTCATGCTGTGTCCTTGTTCTGAAAAATTCCCCGGCAGACTCTAAAAACCCTCAGCCTTCTGCTCCTTTCTTTCTGTCTTCCCTCTTCTGTTTCATCCCCAAACTCCTCATCAGTTTTTGCTCAGAGCTGTCGAGCTTTTCTTTGGTTGCTTCTTACTCTCAATGACCCCTGCCTATAGGGTCTCATGTTCTAAGCCCCAAAAGCTCATCAAGATTTTTTCCCCCTCCTAAACAAGAGAATTAATTCCCTTCTTAAGGGCTGCTAAGATAATAGAAATTTCACCATGTCACTAAATTATCTACTTTCTAGAGGAAAAAATAATATCAATGAATTCTACTCTTCTGAAATAAGGAATAGATATTTGTTGTACGCACAAAATAAAGATTGAAAAGTGTCTTTTGTAGCACCTTCTTTTCTAAAACAGGCCATAACTGGGCTAATATGTTCTGGAGCTAGAAGGGAAGTTATTTCAACCAGTTGGGGGCCTGGGGGGCAACAGGGGATAGAGAACTAAATTATGAGCTGGAAGTGAAATGCAGGGGACTTTGCTACATATCAGCTGTATATATGGCCTTAGCTTTGGGCCAGTGACTCCCCTTCTGTTTCCCTATCTGCAAAATTAGATTCAATGGTTTCTAATGTTTTCCAACTCTAAATAAATATATGTATGTATAAATAAATACATTTTAGAGCTTCCTAAACCTTTAGGAAAGCTTTCTATACACAGATGCCTTGGGTGAGCAAGTTCTTCTGTGTCTCCATGTCCCAGCTCTGCATGTCCAAGGTGATATAGATTTCCCTCTGTTATAGGGTTGGTTGCCTCACCTATGACCCTGTCCTTGAGATTAGGTATCCTGCCCTTAAACTAGACTCTAAAAAAAGGCCAGAAAAAAAAAAAAAAAAAAAAGGCCAGAGCTGCTTGCCTGGGAAATGTTTTCTCCTTTAAAATAACACAACAGTCAAAGGTTAAAGTGTAACTGATGCTGGGGGGTTGGGGGCAGGGGCAGATATCATAGCATCTGTGTTTGTTTCTTTTGTGGGGGGAGGGGTTTGTGAACCTTGGAAAGAGCCTCAAAACTGTTCCTCCGTCTGAAACCAAATCATGTCAATGCCAACACTTGTGAAACTCCAGACTTTTTAAGGTCCTGGTGGACTAAAGTGTTGATGGTTTGATGGCTTTGCAAAAGTCTTCATCAGAGGTGAAGGTGGTGATTCATAATTGATCGCTTTCTAAAGCGCTTTTTGTAGGAAAGTAAAATGGATGACAATTCCCATTCTGAAAGTTTCCTTTAAGTTCTCTTTTTTTTTCTTGCTGGTTTTCCCGGTGATTAAAGGAAGTAGCATTTCTTCCAAGATATTTCTCTTCTCTTTTGTGCTTCACGGACATTTTTGTTAGTCTACTAATTTCACTAAGGGTAGATTCTAATGTCACATTTTGATTGTGACTTCTCCCAGAATCAAGGAAGAAGGTGAAAGAAAATCAATAAAGATCAGTTGCTAAATCAAGGTCATTCTGCTTGCTCTTTCCTCTCTGTTCTCCTTACTCATTTATTCTCTTTCTTTGGAAAACACCCCTTTGGAAAGACTTCATTTGATCATTATCATAATCTCCTTTCTCAGTTTAAAATGAAAACCCAAAAGCTTGCTTTTCTAGTGCATTGTCACCTCTTTTTTTTTTTTCCCCCCTGTACTTTTATTTCCATAGTGGTTTTCTGTAAGCCCTCAGGGCATTTTGGGATAAGATTTGGAAGAAAAACTCAATACAGTATAAGGTTACCTTACACCCATCTCAGAGTAGGTAAAAGACTTAAAACAGCCAGGAAAAAACCCAAGGGAGTCTGGGCTAGTGGGGGCCACAAAGGTCATTTTGTCTTTTCTCTTGTGCTCCTGGCTATTATCGCTACCTTTCCGTCTTTTATTTCTCTTTATTCATGGCCCTCTGCTGTGTCTACTTTTGCCTCCTTCTCCTTTTTCATAGAACTGTGGGATGCCAGATTTGGAATGTGGACCATGGGAATCACTAAGACAAACCTCATTTTTTGGAAAAGGAAGCTGAGGCTTAGAGAAGGTACCATGAAAGGAGGCAGTGGATTGTAGCGGAGAGATTTCTCACAAGCTTTGGAATTGCAAAGGGGAGGGTTTAATCGCTGGCTTAGCCATTCACTCCCGGGTACTCTGGGGCTAGTCTCTCAACTGCATTGCTGGTGTGCACTGCATTTGCCAAAGGCGGACAGTAATATATTCCTCGTGGAGTTATGAGGGTTAGATGCGATAATGAATTTCGTGTTCCCAGGCAGTGCCTAGGAAATCACCCCCAAAATGGTAATTGTTATCACTAACTAGTTAGAGTCAGTACCTGGATTTGTTCCTGTTTCAGGTTTCTTACCGTCATGGACATTGTTAACCGTCTTGGTTCTGAAACACCTGCCTCAGTCCATCTTGTGCTCTGCTTTCCTAGGTTTTCAGTCTTCTTGGCTTTTGACTTTGAGGTTGGCTTTTCTGCTTATGACCTCATCTCACTCCTTGAAATGAATACTGCATTTTAAATTCTACTAGGTTCCCTGCCCTGCGGACCCACGGATGGGCATAGGGAGTGGGTATCAATTGACTGTGTCCTTGATTTAAGATTGATGTGGGATTTGGGTCTATAGACAAGGTGGAAGGGAGTTGCAAGAAAAGGCAGCAGCATGAGCAAAACTAGAAGCAAGGATTTGCAAGACATGTTTGGGAAACAGTGAATTGCTTGGCAGGCTAGGAAGAAGACGGTTTCGAGAAGGGGAGACCAGCCCCCTGTGTGAAATGCTGCAAAGATGTGGAGGTAGGAGAAATGAGGAAAAGTGATTGGATTTGGCTAGACAGGATTCCTTTGTGAGCTACGAAAGGGCTACTTAAGTGGAGTGGAGCAGGCACAAGCCAGGTTGTAAGAGATTACAGAGTGAGGGATGGAGAAGTGCAGTGTGTTAGTGTGGACCGGGTATCCCCGAATGCTGGTCCATAAGCTTTTCAGCCGAGGTTGTTAGAAGTGAAACGAGAAATACAAAGTTAACATAGTATGTTTTTCTAGCACAGGGAGATCAGCTCGGTGCTTTGTGACCGCCTGGAGGGGTGGGATAGGGAGGGTGGGAGGGAGGGAGACGCAAGAGGGAAGAGATATGGGAACATATGTATATGTATAACTGATTCACTTTGTTATAAAGCAGAAACTAACACAGCATTGTAAAGCAATTATACTCCAATAAAGATGTAAAAAAAAAACAACAACTCAATTTACCAAAAAAAAAAAACAAACAAAAAACTGCTGCTTAAATTGATGACCCCTCAGATTAGATGAATTATGACAAAAGAGAGAAGGCCCAAATAAACAGTACCAAAAACAAAGTAAGGACATTTCTCTCAATCTTAAAGATATTAAAGAGATATTAATAGGATGATATAAACAACTTACAAAAAAAAACATAGTATGTTTTTCATAAGCCTAATTTTATTTACTTTTAATGGCCGTCCTGTAATCTGAGATTATAGCCTTACTTTTTTGGCTTTAAAATGCCCTTTCTTTAATGGAATGATGGTGGTTCTCAACGCTGGCTGCACATTAGAACCACTTGGGGAACTTTTAGAAACAATGGAGTTCTGGTTCCAATTCAGACAACTGAATCAGGATCCTGGGGCAGGCCTGGTGCTGGTGTGGGTTCAAAGCTCTCCAGGTGATTCTGTTGTGCAGTCAGGATTGTGAATCTGCTAGTGAATGATAGGATTTTTGTTGTTGTTTTCCTTTAATTTTTAAAAGGCCTTATTAGGCAGAATTAAACAGTGGAAACCCTTTGTTCTATCACCTGTTTAAGACAAAAAGATAAGTGGTTCAACCAGCAAAATCGAGTTTATTTGGGAATAGCAGAAGAATTACAATTGGGGACATGCAAACTGTGGGGGACCCTAGGCAGGTCTGGAGAACAAAGGAAGAGTGTTCTTTTATAGAGGAAAGGGGGGAGTTGGGAGGGGCTGTTTTTGAATAAAAGTCTCTTGGAGAAGAGCCAGAGTTCAGAGGTTTGGTAGCTCCTTATTGGCTGAGTTGTCATGACTTCTCATTGGCTGGGCTGTTGCTGGGTGAGGAGAAGATCATCTTTACTCCTGCGAGGTGTGTAAAGTAAGCTTCTTCCTTTTGGGGAAATACAAGGTAAGGCGGTGAGTGGTGGTGCATGTGAGCTCCCCTTCCAGCGCCTTCCGACTCCATTTTAAATGAGGTTTCCGGGACTTCCCTGGTGGCTCAGTGGTTACGAATTTGCCTGACAATGCAGGGGATACGGGTTCGAGCCCTGGCCCGGGAGGATCCCATATGCTGTGGAGCAGCTAAGCCCCTGCACCACAACTGCTGAGCAACCCCCGCTCGCCATAACTAGAGAAAGCCCGCACACAGCAACGAAGACCCAATGCAGCCAAAAAAAATAAATAAAAAAAATAAATTTATAAATGAGATTTCCTTTATTCATTTTCACAGTTCATTGCCCCACCTTGTTTGTTTTGTTTTGTTTTCATTTGTACTTGTATTTAATTTTTGTTTTACTGACTTGTGAAGTTCAAATGGCAGGGACCCAAATGACAAGGGAGAGCTATAGCTGTCCTTTAAAAGAGTTAGCTCTTGGGCTTCCCTGGTGGCGCAGTGGTTGAGAGTCCGCCTGTCGATGCATGGGACACGGGTTCGTGCCCCGGTCCGGGAAGATCCCACATGCCGCGGAGCGGCTGGGCCCGTGAGCCATGACCGCTGAGCCTGTGCGTCCGGAGCACGCAGCGGGAGAGGCCACAACAGTGAGAGGCCTGCATACCGCAAAGAAAAAGAAAAAAAAAAAAGCGTTAGCTCTCCTAGTGCTTTTGACTGGCATTCAGTGTATTCACATTTTCAGGATCATTGCATTTGTATGAAGTAAGGGTCACTTTTGTTCTCAAGCACACATTGAGTATCAGGATTATTGAGAGAGCAAGTCGGAGACTTAGATTGATGGATGTAAAGAACACAGAACATTCTCCATTTGAGTGTTCTCTTGTCAAGGGGGGGGGGGTTCTTGTGTTTCAGCTGCGCCTTTTATTCTAGCTGCACACAGGACATTCTGTCCTTTCTGACCTTGAAGGTGAAAATCTTTTTACTTAAAACTGAAGCTCTGAAATGTAGTACCAGATAAGTGGAACATTCTGCTTTCTGGTGCTTCTAGTTATTTTAATGTTTAAAGGTCAGAGTAGGAAACATCTTAAATGCAAAGCATTTAATTTCCATTAGAGTTAAAGTTTTCTAAGCTTGTGTTATAGCCAATAAAAATGATGATGTTTAAATCAGGTAATGTCCTAGTTCTTACATGAATATTTTATATGAACTACACAGGCAGAAAAATCTATATGTTTATCCAATGTTATGTCCAGTGGCTATTGGAAGCTTGTCTTCTTGGGTTATTCTATGAATAACTCCTATTTTATATATATATATATATATATATATATATATATTTCCAGATTATAAAAAGAATTACATGTATTGTTTTTAGGGCTTGTTTTGTAGACTAAGTATTTGGGCTAAATCTTGCTAATATAGGCATCCCCTGAATTACTAACACCTGTACAGACTTGCTGTAAATAAGACTATGTGGGCTGTGCTGTGCTGAGAGAGTGGCTAGGTTCTACCTTGGGGCAAGAAATGATATTTCTGGGTGCTGTCTTGCCCTAGTATTAGTACTGAAGTACATAGAGTCTTATAGTAAAGAGTGTCTTAATAGCCCTCCACTTAACCAGCTGACTGCATTAATCAGTGCTGGTCGTTTGCTCTGTGACTGATGGCATAGCACGCTGTGATAGCCCATGGTTAGAAAGTTGGTACCTTCTCCCACCAGGAGAGGATCAGTTATGTTTGTTCCCAAATCTGTTGATGTCTGTTCAACTTCTTGTTGTAATTTCTTAATTTATTGAAATATTATATAAACCGATTAAATATCAGTACAAACATTTCACATAGTAATCTACTATGAGATAGGTGCTATTTTTCTCTCCTTTCTATAGACAAGGAAACTGAGATACAGAGAGCTTAAATAACTTGCCCAAGCTAGTAGGTGACAGTGACAGGGTTTGAACCCAGGTAGTTCAATTCCAGCTATAGTCTTTTTTTAAAAAAAAATTATTTATTTAATTTATTTATTTTTGGCTGTGTTGGGTCTTCGTCGCTGTGCGTGTACTTGCAGTGAGCAGGGCTACTCTTCGTTGTGGTGCGCGGACTTCTCATTGTGGTGTCTTCCCTTGTTGCAGAGCACGGGCTCTAGGCATGTGGGCTTCAGTAGTTGTGGCATGTGGGCTCAGTAGTTGTGGTGCACGAGCTTAGTTGCTCCGCGGCATGTGGGATCTTCCCGGATCAGGGCTCAAACCCATGTCCCCTGCATTGGCAGGCAGATTCTTAACGACTGCAGCACCAGGGAAGCCCCCAGCTATAGTCGTAACTGATCCAGTCTACTGCCAGGGTAATACATAATCCTGGCGTAATTGAAGGCTTTCACAAGGGGAAGATGAACAAGATTTTCCAAACTTATTTGAACATGGAATCCTTTTACCAAGAATACCTATTAATATTCTGCAGTGTGAATGGTCTATGGAACCTGACTTTTGTTGGATGTGGATTTAGAATAATTAATTTTAGGAGAAGATATGTTCCCTTAACAATGCTCAGTTAGGATTGCTTTGCTATCATTTAGCACAATATATATATATCTTTAAAACTTCTTATGACTTTGGTCTTTTAAACTTTATATTGTAGTACGATCTATACAGTTAATTATCCTTATTTATTGCATAAATTATAATTTATCCTTATTAACAGGCCAGGAACAGCTTTGGGCACTGGGGAAACAAAGAAAGTGACAATTATAATGAAAAATTTAGCAATTCATCTACATGAACTGTTGGCATGGACTTCTGTGCCGTACCGAGGTCCAGATACTACATGCAGAGCAGTCCTTTTATACTGTTTTGTTGTAGAGAGTAAGAATATTTGAATATGTTTAGAGTCTCTAGTTAAGGTGTTCACATTTATGAAAAGGAAATCAGAGCAGGGCTGACAAAGAATTTGTGTGTGAGGATATGTAAGACTTGCAATCTCCAGCATCTGGATCTGTAAGACTTGCAATCTCCAGCATCTGTTTCTGGAAACAGAATATTTGAAATTCCCTGGAAATGCTTTGGAAAACCCTGAGATAGCCATTGGCAAAGCATTTTTTGATGTTATAATTTCTTAATTCAGTAAACTTACTACCTAGTGTTTTTGTTAACTACTACTGTCAGCACACAAGCTTAGAAGTCTCTTAAAATTGTAATTGTTGGTCATGAGGATCCTCACTGTAAATGTGTTCTGCAACATCCTTCAGAATCACACAAAAATTAAGCTTTGTACAGTATGGATTTAGCATGAAGTATACTCTGTAATAGGATAATTTATGAAATAAATAATCCATTGATTAGAGAATCTTGTAAAAGAACTTTGAAAAGTTGTGATGAAAAGGACAAAACATGGGCTTCCCTGGTAGCGCAGTAGTTGAGAGTCCGCCTGCTGATGGAGGGGACACGGGTTCGTGCCCCGGTCCGGGAAAATCCCACATGCCGCGGAGCAGCTGGGCCCATGAGCCATGGCCGCTGAGCCTGCGCGTCTGGGGCCTGTGCTCCGCAACAGGAGAGGCCACAACAGTGAGAGGCCCGCGTACTGCAAAAAAAAAAAAGGGCAAAACATAAAATTTACCACCTTAATAATGTTTAAGTGTACAGTTCAGTAGCGTTAAGTATATTCATATTGTTTTGAAACAGATCTCCAAAACTTTTTCATCTTGCAACTCTGAAACTCTACACCCATTAAACAACAGCTTTCCATTTACCCCTCCTGCCAATCCCTGGTAACCACTATTCTATAATACTTTCTGTTTCTATGAGTTGGGCTACGTTGGATACCTCATGTAAGTGGACTCCTACAGTACTTGTCTTTTTGTGCCTGGCTTATTTCACTTAGCATAATATCCTCAAGTTTCCTCTATGTTGCAGTATATAACAGGATTTCCTTCCTTTTAAAGGCTGGATATTATTCCATTGTATCTATATACATTTTCTTTATTCATTCATCAGTTAATGGACATTTGGGTTGCTTCCAACCCTTGGCTAATGTGAATATTGTAAAAGGACTTAAAAATTATGCATAGTTTCTGTCATAGGCTAGTAATACTCACTTACCAACCCTTCTATTGATGGATTTTTAGGTGACTTCTGTTTTCCCCTACCGTAAACATCTGTCACATATGTCATTGATTACATCTCTGATTATTTCCTTAGAATAACTTCCTGGAATAGAGTTACGGATCAAAAGGGTGCATTTTAAGGCTTTTGGCACAAGTTGTCCAATTATCTTCCTTAAGTGTTTGAACAGTGAAGGAGGGAACCCATTTCTCCACACCCTTGCCAATGTTGAGCACTGTCATTAAAAAGCAAAACAAGGGCTTCCCTGGTGGCGCAGTGGTTGAGAGTCCGCCTGCCGATGCAGGGGACACGGGTTCGTGCCCCGGTCCGGGAAGATCCCACATGCCGCGGAGCGGCTGGGCCTGTGAGCCATGGCTGCTGAGCCTGCGCGTCCGGAGCCTGTGCTCCGCAACAGGAGAGGCCACAACAGTGAGAGGCCCGTGTACTGCAAAAAAAAAAAAAAAAAACCAAAACAACAGCATACCTTTACCAATTTGATAATTGAAAATGGTATCATATTGTGGTTTTAATGTGCATTTTTTGATTACTGCAGAGAGGTTGAACTTTTTCATGTGTTTATAAGCTATTTGTGTGTGTGTGTGTGTGTGTGTGTGTGTATGTGTAGATTCTGTTCACATCCTTTGTTCATGTTTCTACTAAGGTACTATGTATCTTTTCCTGTGTATTTTAAGATCTCTTTATAGAGTAATAGAATTAAGTCTTTATGATATGTTGCAGGTATTTTCCCAAATTTTATATCATTTTCCTTTTAATTTTTATAGTGATTTTGACATCTGATATTTAATATAGCCAAATCAATGAGTCTTTTCCTCTATGATTTCTTTCTTCTGTGCATTACTGATAAGACTGGTGAAGTATTAGGCAAAGCGAGTGTACTTTTCCCTGCTTCTGCTCCAATTCAGAAAGACAAATGAAGTTGTAGCCATATTAGGTTAGTGCAGGGCATTGTACATTTCATATTCAATCATTCATTCATTATTCATTCGAAAATATTTATCAGGTGCCCACCATGTTCTAGGCACTGTGTTAGACACTGGATTGCACAGTATGCAGCTGGGTTGCATGAATAAGATGCCCATACATAACAGATTTTCACAGATATTCCCAGTTTCAAAGATTCCACCCTATTGTCAGTTTTAGATATTAGACTACCTGTTCTGAATTTGGTTTCTGAATGCATGGATATCCTCTCCTTGAGTAACATGCTCATTGGGGATCCTTCTTGGTCTGCCTACACCTGGACCCAGAAGGCAAGTACATTCATCCATGCTGCAGCTGGAAGGGGGCCAAGGTCCTGCTGCAGTTGAAGGTGTGAACTCGAGGTGAGCATAGCTCATTCTGGTTCTCAGGAGTACCCTCCATTGAGGTACCCAGTGGAATAGCCAAGACCCTGTCCTCACTCCCTGGCCCACACTGCTCATGCTGGCACAGTCATTTCGCCTTTCTAAGCTACAGAGCAAGTCAAAGCCTGGGCTGGGACCCTCACATCCATAGGCTTCTTTCTTTACATCAGTGCTATGGGGAGAGCTGAGGTGAAGGAGCTGAAAACACTGATGATTCCCCAGCATGTAAAAGACCCCCTTCAAGCAGAAACCAGCCCCAGATACTGCATGGTGAGGACCTGTTTTGGGGTGGGGTGACCACTCCTGAACAAGGTCCCTGAAAACCCTCCGTGTGATATATCACCACCCTCTCTGGGCTGCAGGACTTCTGATGATAACACTAATTGATAATCATTAGAGTCCCACGTGGGAATATTATGCCTTCATTGGATTTGGTTTCAGGCCTTGCTCAGAGCCAGGAAATGAATTTGTAAAAATCACACTGTTGTGTTATAATTGGTTAGCTGCCTGTTCCTGAAGTGCTCCCTTTTGGGATTTTGTAGTTTTTTTCCCTAGTAAGTCCTTAGAATTCAAAACAAACACTGGGTGGTTATTTATTAATAGTGACTTTATGGATCAGAAAATTGAGGCAGCCGTGCTTATGGCTGGTAAGTGTCAGGGTGATTTTCAGTATATTTTGGTTTTATCTCCAGCTGGATGCCAACTGGATGCCAGCTGGATTATGAGACAATATAAAATCAGAACCTTCCATTCAGAAAACCCATTCATCTGATCACCCTGGACACACTTGTAATTCTATCAGGTGACATTAGAGAGGTCACGAAACTCAGAGAGCCATCTAGAACTGTGCTTGCCGAGAGAATCCTGTGTTCAGATGGAAATATTTTATCTCTACTCTGTCTAGTACAGTAGTCACTGGCCACATGTTTCTGTTGAGCACTTGAAATGTCGCTAGTGTGACTGAGGAACTGAATTTTAATTTTTTTTTTTTGTTTTTTTGCGGTACGCGGGCCTCTCACTGTTGTGGCCTCTCCCGTTGCGGAGCACAGGCTCCGGACGCGCAGGCTCAGCGGCCATGGCTCACGGGCCCAGCTGCTCCGCGGCATGTGGGATCTTCCCGGATCGGGGCACAAACCCGCGTCCCCTGCATCGGCAGGCGGACTCTCAACCACTGCGCCACCAGGGAAGCCCCTAATTTTGTTTAATTTTTGTTAATTTAAATTTAAATAGCCACATGTGGCTGGTGGATAGTGTATTGGACAGCATAGATTTATGAAGCACTACATTCATGGTTTTCAAACTGTTCGATTGTAATTCGCTATGAGAAGCACATTTTATATTGTACTGTGGCACAGACACATGTGTATGAACACACACCCCCGCCCCCTGGCGCTCCCCCCCTCACCCCGCCTCCATCACCGAAATTTCACCAAATGATATTTGGCCTTACTACAGGCAGTGCACAGGGGTATTTTCTTTTTAAAGGTGCTGGTTATGACTTGATCAGTTGATTTTGTGACTCATGAGTGGGTTGTGAGCCCCCAGGTGAAGAACATTGCCTTACATTACCTGCCTCCCGCCTCTAGCCATTTCCTCTATCTCTTTTCCTGTCTCTGCATCTGGCCCCCTTGCAGGGTCTTTGCATTTGCTGTTCCCTCTGCCTGACATGCTTTTCCCTATACCATCTCCTGACTGCATGTCTTACATCCTCAGATTTCTGCTCAGATGCTCACTGGAGATTTCCTCTTGTAGCCACCCTACCTCGGGAAGCTCCCCATCCCTCTTACCCTGACTTGCTTTTCTCTGTGGCAGTGTTCATCACCTGACATATACATCATTTGTTTATTGCCCACTTTCCCAGCTAGGAGGTCAGCTCCACAAAGGCAGGGGCTGTTTTGTTTGCTGGTATGTCTCAGTAGCCCGAAGAGGCTTTCAAAATAACTGTTAGTTGAGTAAATGAACAGACATGGCCCCATGACCTTACTCAGAGTTTTCCTTATGGCTTGATATACTGAGAGGTTTGTGGAATTGTTCATTTGTTCCTTTGGATATATTGAGTTGATACCAGTGGCCTGGCTTGTGTTATGGCTGCTGGGGATAGATATGCTGGAGGAGAAGGGAGACAAGTCTCTGTCCTCTTGGAAATTTTAATTGGCTTTGGGCCTCTGCTGTGTGTGGGTCCAGGAATGTTGTGCTGGAGGTTGTCTGGATATGTACCAGGCAATCAGAGGAGTAGGTGAAGATTTTGTATTTTTTAAAGTACAAGCAGCCCTTAGTAAGGCTGCTGAGAGTTGGGGACAGCACTGCATGGAGGTCTAGGAAAGTAACTGCAAACAGAATTTTACATGGAAACGCTGGGGTCCTGGCGATGTGGCCTGTCTTATGTTGTGGACTCTGTAAAAGTCTGAGACTAGAATTCAGGTCTCTTATCTTCCATGCCAGAAGCTCTCTCTGCACCTCTTTATGGTTGTCTCTTAACATTTTCCTCTCAACATAGGATTAAAAATGGCCAACCTAAAAAAAAAATTATTATTGCTTCAGGGCTGAGTGGCAAGCTTTATGAGAATTGAGGAATGGGTTTAGTGGATAGCTATCTAATTATAATCATACCTTGAAATTTTTATTAGCCAGTCTTTATACTTGATGGTTTCTGCTTACACTACAGATATGCTGGTGGTTCTCGAATTCATTTTGAAGGCACAAAGTGTTTCTATTCTTGGTCTGTTCTCTCTCATCTTTTCCTTACAGTCAGATTTATTATTCCTTAGTCTTTTCCCCTGTCCTTCGTCAGAGAATCATCAGGATGGTGCTATTTTATTCTCCTCTGTTGAGTGTACACATTAAATATAATTTGTTGAATGGCTTTCTTTTTTGCAACAGAAAGTCTTCAAAAAGAACCTATTATAATATTAAGGCTCCAGGTAATAAACAGTAGAGCTGGACCAGTAAGTTCAAAACATCTGAGCAGTCTCTTTATTGTGTACACTCGAGCTTTTAGCTGCATACATTTTACAGTACCTCATCTGACGCTATTTGTGATACGTATCCCCCAGTGATTAAGTCATCATTTTATGATCTCATGCACAGAAAGTGCATCCACAAAGCTATTTACTCCCCATTCCTCGAGCTCAAATGTTAAGAATCCTGGTTTGTATCTGAGAGATCTTTTGTTGATTTTAGTCGAGCTGTTCTAAAGAGGTCATGCAGATTTTTACAAAATAGTTTTATGTAAGAAGTACCTTTTTTAGGGAGGGACAGAGTGAGTTGGGGATAGAACTGCCTGGTAGGGAAAAACCAGAAAATGGACCCTGAAGTAAAAAAGAAGTGGTGTCTTAACAGCTGTGGTTAATAAATGTTTACAGCGAAGTCTTGAGCTGCAACTCAGCAGTTTTGTTAACATAAACGTTCCATAACCACAGCATCTTTGATGAGCTCGTGGGGCAGGCGACTGATGCCGTGAGCGCAGAAGGAACCAGGCTCCCACTCGTGAGGGAGGTGCTGTCCGCGAGCATCGTGTTTTTCACTGAGTTAATGCAGTGGTCCCAGCTGGGATTTTGACTGTTCTCGACTGATGGAGCTCCTGGGAGGGTGACCAGAGCCCCTCTGGCCCCGAGGAATGACTGTTGATTTGCAGCCTCAAATGAAGCTAAAGCCGAGAGCTTATGTTTTAAATAATGAATAGTTAGCTTTGTGAACAAACCAGCCAGATCCTGCCTCCGGCCAATGCCCTCTGGAGGTGCTGGAGAGGGCTTGGGAAGTGTACTAACTCCCTCCACTGGCTTGAAGGGCACAGAAAGTCCCTCTTCTCACTCGGGGAACTGTACCTGTGGAAGCGTTGACCCACAGGCTGACTGGGAGAAAGGGAAGACACAGGGAGTGTGGGGAGAGTGGGCAGGGGGGCTGCTGCAGCAGATCACGGGGTCTGAGAGCCAAGTCCAACTGGTACGGAGATGGTGTCCTGCTCCAGGGGCTTTGAGATGTCTGGAACCATGTAATGTCTTGCTACTCGCAATGTGGTCTGTGGACCAGTAACACTAGCATCACCTGGGAGCTCACTTGAAATGCAGAATCCTAGGCCCTGCCTAGCCTTATGGATTCAGTCTGCAGTTTAACAAGATCTCCAGGCGATTCGTATGCACATTAAAGTTTGAGAAGGACTGGCTGAACACTTTCATTTAGTACCTTTACAGACCCGTGGCCAAGCAATGTTAGTGACTTATAAAGCAGACGAGTAAGTCATTCAAATACACGCTGCTTTGCAGCCCATCTCGCGTGTTATAGGGAACGGAGTAACAGCAACAGCAATAATAATGTGAATTTGGCTGGGAGTGGAGGTGGTGGGGATTTTGATTCAGTTTTGGCCAGCACACATCATTGCCGGCTTGAGTTCGGAGCAGAGCTCTTCAGACTTGAGCACGCATCCCAGTCCGTGGAGGGCGTGTTAAAACACACATTCCTGGACCCCACCCCAGAGTTTCTGATTTGGTAGATGTGAGGTGATCTTTGAGAATTTGTGCTACTAACAAGTTACCAAGTGATGCTGCTGCTTCCGGTCCGGGGGCTACGTGCTGAGAATCACATGCTTCAGGTATAGTCTGCTCACGGCAACTGCGTGGTGCTTGTCCCTGTGATTCCCCCCCCCACCCCGGGAATTCTGTGCTCTGGAGCTGCCTTGGCCTCCTCTCCTGCCAGGCCTCTCACCACACCTCGTTAGGACATTCTTGGAGTGTCCTCATGATCTGCCTGTACCTGCAGATTCCCAGAACCTTCTGACTCAGAATCCCTGGAGGAGCACAGGATGGTTCATTAGCATCTCAGGGTCACTATTAGGCACACATAAATAAACAACAATTGCCCTGTGTGTTCCTTCCCCAGTGCATTACATCTTAGTTTCTAGGGTATGTTTTGCCCTTTTTTTTGGCCCTTTGTCATTTTGCTTGGGCCACTGTTGCTCTAGAAATGGCCTCTCACACCTACTCACCTGCTAGGATTCTCCCCTCCTTCCAGGTCTTCCTACGAAGCTGCATCCTCCTTGAGACTTTCCCTGGCCCTTCTAGCTGGATGTGATCCCTAGACCATTCTTTTCTTTTAAAATAAGCTTTTATGATGAATTGGGCGATTGGGATTGACATGTATACACTGATGTATATAAAATCGATGACTAATAAGAACCTGCTGTATAAAAAAATAAAATAAAATTCAAAAAAAATAAAATAAGCTTTTAAAAATGAGATGCCAATCTTTATATTTTGATCAATTGTAAGATGCCCTTTTCACCCCTCCTCATACCCCCTCCTCTTTTTGAGTTGAATTTTCAATATATGGCACTTGTGGCTTATTGTGAGGTGTATGTCAGTGGACATTGCTGTGAAAAACAAGGAAAAGAATACCAAAAGCTTATGACTTTTTCAAAGTTAAGTGTCAAAAACCCAGTACATCACACAAGACAGCATCGGCTGTTAGGTATGTGATTATAGCTCCTACTGATTATAGGCTCCTGGACAACTGAGACTGTCTTATATTCATCTGTTTGGTTCCCCATATAGCTGGCGTATAGTAAGAGCTCAATAAATACTAGTTGAATGAAGTGTGATTCCTTTATCTGTGGGTGAAGTTGACACCCTTCCTTTTCTGGTTTGGCCTTTTGTTTATGTGTAGAAATATGCACCCTGCTCTGGATACTGATGAGAAGGGCAAACAGCAGAGATTCAACCAGGAGAATGATGATCTTCATTCAAACTCTAAATACATAGTGACCCCCCATCAAAGGCTGGCCTACTTCCATAGAGTCCTGGGTGTCTGTGGGACTCGGGGTGGGAGATAGATAGGGCTAAGGGAAGTGCTACCCTTCTGGACTCTGTATGCAGGGCATGGGGAAAGCCTAAACTCCTCCAGCCTGGAGACCACGGGCCTCCAGTGTCTCTGAATCCCCAGCTCTTAGAATAGAAAACAGGCAGGGGTCAGTGTTTGTTGAGTGAATGAATGAATGAAATCTTGACTTTGAGTCTCTGGCAGGTATCAAATCTTGACCTCTTTATGTCTCATTTGCTTCATTTGTGGGGTAGGGATGTTAATATGTGATTCAACTCTATCTCAAGGAACTTTTGAGAGTCCAAGATGAGTTAATTGATCCGAGGGCACTTTTTAAAGAGTTGCATGTGTGTTATTACCTAGAGCAGAAGAGAACTCTCTTTTTTCTTATAAACAGCTCTTCTTCTTGGTCCTCAAGGCCTATTTAAAAAATTTGTCAATTAGGGGACTCTTGGTTCTCTTGGGTGGCTCATTCTCTGATGATTTGCAGCAGATGAAGGGCAGGCATTGCAAGTGTTTCCGGGTCACCATGTGTATCAAGGGATCCTCCTGCTAGTCCTTGTTTCTCTGACAGATATGTTTTTTACTTTGTACTATAGATTTCATTGAAGAAACTCCGGGCTTAACGGAATGATTTGTTGTGGCCTTTCCTTTTGGAGCATAAGCTTTGAAATGAGATAAATATATAGGAGTCATCCGGGGGTAGCAGTGAGAGTGGGTGGCAGACAGCATTTGAACTCAGATCAAGTTTAAGTCATGACTCCGCCCCTCATTTGCAGAATGTGTGCTCTTGGGCATGGTAGTTGCTTTTTCTGATCTCTGTGAAATGAGGTACATACTACCCATCTTCTAGCTTTTGTGAAATTTAAAAAGAAAGCATCCAGGGATTACACTTTTTTGTTAGCACTGGGTGGTGGTAGTGGGGGGGCGGGTTCAGCGCCAGGGAAGCTGATTTCCTCCCACGTTGATCAGACTTAATTTTGCTGTGTCAGGAGGCTGAGCGTCAGGTGGCCTTGGTTGGGCTAATTCCTGCTCTACCATTTACTAGTTTTAAGATATGGAGCAAAGTACTGAAAATCTCTTAGCTTTCCTCATTCTCTCAAATGGGGTTAATAACATTTGTCCTCAAAGTCGTGAGGAATGGCGATGATGTATGTAAAGAGCCTTGGATGCAGTGGTCACCATAGGGTTGATACTCTTTTTCGTTGGTCCTTTGGATACGTGAGTTCTCACATGGGACTTGGGGGCACTTAGGTGGTGAAGGGATTCTGGATGTGGCTGAGTGAGCAAGGGCCAGGTGGTTTGAGTTGGGCATGTAACTAAAATTCTTTTCCTCTTTTAAGCATTTTTGGGGATAGAATAATCTAGAATATTAAAAGAAAAATAAACCCTTTGGGTGCTGAGCATGATTACACTTACTGGTGTACAGATGCTGGAATGTGGATGGAAACATCTCTTTCCATCATGATCAGGGAAGGGCTGGAACTCTGTTTCACACTGAATCAAAGATGATATGAGAAAAAAAAAAAAAAGGGAGAAACCCAGCAAACACCACCCGAACCAAATGATCGTAAGTGACAGTACCAGTAATGAGGTATATGGACATGTACCCCTCTTTTGATGCACTGAGATGCATAAAACAACACCTCTGGGAGATTTTTTACTAAAAATGCACAAGCTTGCTCTAATCAGGAGAAAACAGCAGACAAGTCCAAATCCAGGGACGTTCTAAAAATTACCTGACCAGTTCTCTTCGCAGATGTCAAAGTCATGAAAGACAAAGACTGGGGAACTATCACAGGTCGGTGGAGAAGGAGACTTGAGAACTGAATGCAATGCGGGGTCGAGGATTGAACCTTGCAGGAGAAAAAGAACATTAGAGGCAGAGCTGGAACGTTCATATAAGGTCTATGGAGTAGCTAATAGTACTTGATCAGTGTTCTTTTCCAGGTTTTGGCAGTTGTATTATGGTTATGTACGAGGTAACATTAGAGGGAGCTGGCTGGAGGGTACTGAACTCTCTGTACTGTTTTTGTAATTTTCTGTAAGTTTGAAATTTTTTCAGAAGTGAAAAACATGATACTGGGATACCTGGCAGCTTTTGTGAAATGTGCCGTTTTGTAGGAAGCGGAGGGAGCTTCATTTGCTGCGTATGAATTTGGGAGCTAGAAACACCTGTTTACTTTTGAGCGAAAGCAGTGGAGTTATATCTTGACTGATGAAGTTCCTGGCTGTCAGGTGAAAGCAAGGTGCGTTAAGAGACCTGCAGAGGCCACCCTGGTGCACAGGTGTTTGGGTGCCTGGAGCCGACGGTGTTTCGGCTGTTTCACCTTTCACTGGGTTGGTCTGGCAGAGCTGACCTGGCTAATAATGACGATTAACTCCTTAGATTGGATGCTGTTGTATGCTAGAAACTGAGTGCTAAGTGCTTATTATCATTAACCCACATAATGGCCTTGAAAGGCAGGTGCCGGTTCCCCTGTTTTATGATACATCTCCGAGCAATTCATTTGCCCAAGACTTGCTGGACTGGAAACCTGCCTCCAAAGCTCAGACTCTGACTGCTGTACTGTTCTGCTCTCCTTCCTCTTAACGGGTGCTCCCGTGACCAGCCTAATACCAGCTCTCCCCTGCGGGGCCTCCAGACCTGACCCCTCTGTTATCATTTATGCCTTCAATGGATAGAAAAGAGGAAAAAGGGGGGTACCAGTATTTTCTATATCCCCTAATTGTTTGAGCATAGACTAGCATTTTATGTAGGCTCTTTGGGGCTGTTACTAGGTTTCTGTGGTCAAATATATTAGGGGGGAACTTAGGGATAAATAAATTAAATAGCTGTCTACCTTTACCCAGGCAACTGAATGTGGCTGGAGAAAAGCACTCAACCAGGCCGAATGGTGCCGTCATTTTATTACTGCTAATGTCAAGCGGGCTGTTGGAGCGGCCAGGCAGTGCTGTCCTATTGCCCCAGCCCACGTCCCGCCCACTCCCCAGGATGACTGCATCACACCTCTCCTCCCTTATAAATCTCCACCTTTCCCAAGAAAAAACAACCAGGTGAAAGAGGGTTTCCAAAAGCCCCCACCACTGCCATGACCAAGCTGCCTGAATCCTGCCTTCTATCCTGTTAAGGATGAACCATCTGATTCTTGTGGGAGATGGACCCACAAGGTCTTTGTGCTCGAGGACCTCCTACCGGCATCTTTCCTCCTTCCCGTTGCAGATTGGCACGTCGGTCTACCTTCCAACTGAGAAAAGCCCTCCCTTGACCACACACACTCCTTCAGCTGCTGCTCTACGGCCCTGTTCCCTTTTCAGCAAATCTCCTTGAAAGAGTTTTCTTACAGACTGTCTCCATTTCCTCTCTTCCCATTCTTGCTTCTTTTAAAAATTGAGGTGAAATTCACTTAACGTAAAAGGAACCATTTTTGTGTGTTAAAATGTATAATTGAGCAGCATCTAGTACGTTCACAGTGTTGTGCAGCCGCCACCTCTGTCTGGTTCCAAAACCTTTCCATCAGCCCCAAAGTAGCTCCCAGTACTTTTTAAGTAACCATTTCCTATTCTCCCCTCCCCCTGGCCTCACGCAACTGCAAATCTGTTTTCTGTCTTTATAGATTTGCCTATTTTGTATATTTTATATAAATGGAGTTGGACAGTATGTTGATCTTATGTCACTTAGCATACTATTTTCAAGGCTTGCCCATGTTGTAGCATGTGTCAGAGTTTTCATTCCTTTTCATTGCTTAGTAATATTCTATTTTATATGTGTAGCACATTTTGTTTATCCATGCATCCATTGATGGACATGTGGGTTGTTTCCACTTTTGGGTATTGTGATCAGTGCTACTATGAACCTTCAGGTATAAATATTTGCTTGAGTGTCTAGTTTTAACACTTTCGGGCAGATCCCTAGGAGTAGAGTTGCTGGGTCATCTAGTTCTATGTTTCACTTTTTGAGGAACTGCCAGACTGTCTGGTGGCTTGGACAACCGGCTGCACCATTTTACATGACCACCAGCAGTGTACAAGGATTCCAGTTTCCTTACATCCTTACCAACATTTGATATTTCCTTTTTTTCATAACCGCCCTAGTAGGTATGAAGTGGTATCTCATTATAGTTTTGATTTGCATCTCCCTAATGGTATTGAACCTTTTTATGTGTTTGTTGCCCATTTCTATATCTTTGGAGGAATGTCTCTTCAAGTCCTTTGCCCATTTTTTGTTCGATTGTTTTTTTGTTGCTGTTGTTGAGTTTCCCATTTTCTCTTGAATCTACTCGAATCAGGCTTTTCTCCTTATCATTCCACAAATTTGCTCTTATCCAGGTCACCAATGGCTTCCCACGTTGTCAAATCCAGTGGCCTATTTTCAGTCCTTATTTTTTTTGTCCTCACAGCAGCATTTAAGGGAAGAGCACGCCTTCCTTCTTGAAATGCTTTCTTTACTTGGCTTCCCAGATACTTTTATTTCTTCCTTCTTTTCAGCATCTTTTGCTGGTCCCTCCTCATCTTCATGACCTCTAAACATTACATTTTCCCAGGGCTCAGCTTTTATACCTTCTCTGTTTCTGTCTTCACTTCCCTGGGTGACCTCATCTGTTGGAGGACGGAGGAACAAAAAGTGCCCACTGAACTGAAAAGGCATCTGGAGACTGAAAATGAGGCAGGCAGCTCCATAGAGTCAATGGATCCATTTATTATTGGGTAATTTACTCACAGGGTGGGATTGGGATCAGGTGGACGACGATCTAGAAGCATCGCAGCTGCACTCTGCACTGCTGAGAGGCCACTGGGACAATTTTATAGTTACCCTACGTACGGGGGTACGTGCTTGGAAATAAGATGTGCATTCCTAAGTCAAGATTTATGAGGGGTTACTAGTCTCGTGGGCACCAGGAATGTGTCAGGGAAGGTTTTCATCATTGTTTGGTGACTAGAGAGCATAGTGATTATTAAACAGTATCTATTAACTGCAAAGCCCTTGATGACAGAGAAGTGATTTATTGCACAGCACAGTCCTGGGTAGGGTCAGTGGAAGGACAGGAGAAACTGAATGGGGCCCAAGATGGTGTCAGTTATTCCAACAGCCATATACCATCCTTCCAAGTTGTTCAGGCCAGAAATCTGGGGGTTGTCCTTGACCTCTCTTTTTCCTCCTCCACTTGGCTCTACCTTCACAATATACTCAGACTCTGATCGTGTCTCACAACCTCCAGTGCAGTCACCCAGATCCAAGCCACCATCATTTGTCAGCTAGAGTTTTGAAGTAGCCTCCTAATTGGTCTCCCTGCTTCTCCTCTTGCCCACCCCCATCTATTCTGTGTGAAACACAGCAGCCAGAGAAATCCTGCTAAATGGTGAGTCAGATCATGTTACAGCTCTGCTCTGAAAGCTCCAGTTGCATCTCATTTCACTCTGTTTGAGCCAAAGTCTTTAGCCCTGGCCTCCTCTTCCATCTTGTCTCCTGTCACTGCCCCCACAACCTGCTCATACCACTCCAGCCAACGCTATCCTCTTTGCTGTGCCTTATACCTGCCAAACACACTCCTGCCTCAGGGCCTTTGCACATACTGCTTCCTCTCTTGGAGTACTCTTCTTCAAAGTCACATGGCTTTCTCCTTCCTATCTCTGCCCAGTGTCACTTGGTCAGAGAGGTCTCCACTGACCACCCTATACATAACAGCAATATCCTCCTCCCTCTTTTGATCTTCCTTACCCTGCTCTGTTTTTCTCCTTTTCACTTATTTATTGCTCCGTATCCTCTATTAGAATATCAACCCCATGCAAGTAAGGACTTTTTGTTTTTTGTTCACTGCTTTAGTCCCTATGTTTACAACTATGCCCAGTACAGCAACATAGATAGTTAGGACTTCTCCTAGTTTGTAATATGCTACTATTCGTTAACAATCTCGAAGGAGAGGATATTTTTGCAATATTCTCCTTACCTCCTTTCTTTCTTTCTTATTGATTTATTTACCCGTAGGGTCTATTTTTTTGCAAAATATTTTTGGGAAATGCTGGAACAGACTCTTATTTGTGATAGGTCATGTTTGGGGGTGATGTAGGTAGGGTGAGTGTTATATAACCTGAGTCTTTTTTCCCTTGACTAATAAAACATTTCAGCGTGTGGGAAAACCGTACTTCCAAAAGCCCGGAATTTATCCTGAGGGTGTGTTTTGATAACTCACTAGGTGTGATCTGGCTAATTAATTCTTCTTTGATTTTGAAAAGTGGTTTTACCTTTGAGTGCTTTTGCATAGTTTCATGTTTATAAGCAAAGTGTGGTGTAACTTGGAAGCAGTTTCTCCTAGAGCTGTTCACCCAGTTCATACTTGTCCTTTCTCTGCTTTTGTCTCAGTTCTCCAGATGATCTCTGCTGTGCCCTTTGGGATGTCAGGATCCTGCAGGGTCCCATAGGCGGTCTCTGTCATTTTCTAGCCCCAGACTTCTGTCAGAAGAAGCTCTGAGAGGGTGGGGGTTATTTCTGTTTTGTTTACCACTGTAGATCCTAATGCCTAGCACCATGCTGTTCCCATAATACGTGGCCAATGAACATTTGTTGAATGAAACTTTGAAGTAGCACATCCACTTGACCTTGCCTCATGATGACTTATTTTT
Source organism: Tursiops truncatus (assembly GCF_011762595.2). NCBI lineage: Eukaryota > Metazoa > Chordata > Mammalia > Artiodactyla > Delphinidae > Tursiops > Tursiops truncatus. Next base: position 83,450,413 of record NC_047041.1, read on the forward strand.
AGGGCTCAGGTTCAATGGATTTTCTTTGAAAATTTGCTTAAGAACGCTGTCCCAATGGGTTTCGTATACAGAAAATTTTTGTGTAGTTCCTTCTGGGCACAATGAGAATTTTGTCCTCTGTAAAGCCGCTGAGATTCTGAATGGAAATCTAAGTACCTTTTCCTCCTAGTTCCATGATCTCAGCTCACAAACAATCATATGGACATTCTTGGAAAGATTCTTTAGGTAGTTTGAATAGTTTGCAGTAAATAGATTTGAAAAAAGATTCTGTTAGGGTATTTAACTTGAAAGCCACCATAATGTAAAAAGCAGCTTGTGTGATTGACATTCCCGGAGGAAAGTTGCTCTGAGGACCTGCCCATTTCATCGTTTGATTTTGAAAAGGTAAAAGGTACAATGTCAGCCCACGGTATAGATGGGTTGGTATTTTATTTCTTAGAAATGGTCAACAGAAAAGCTGTACTGTTTCTGGAAATTGGAAAAATAAAAGGTTACTTGGAAAAGCCCAAGATTTTTGTCTTTCAGCCTGCTCTCTTAAGCACAGAATGATGTGCCCTTCCCTTTTAGCTTTTCCAAGGGTGTTCTCTGATTTGCACAGTAAGAAGAATTGCATTGTATCTAGCTAATTAACTCTGAGTGCTAATGTCTGAGTATTAGTGTCTTAACTTTCTCTAATTAAGTTCAGCAAATTCAAAGGCCACCTGAATAGGGATGGGATGGACATTTGCTTTAGAAAGAGGCAATAAAATCAAAGGTGAGGAAGCCAATGGGGCTGTGTGTTTGGTAGTTTTTCATAGATGTCACCATAATCACAGTGTCTCTGGAAATCACACGTATATTCCAGCACAGAAAATGAAGAGACCTGTGGTTGCAGGTGAAGTAACCTGAATCTTTCCCATTCTGTAGCTTTTTAAAAAACCTTTTGCTTCTACACATTTTAAGGTTTTTTAAAAAAAGGCTCAGAGGACTGGGATAGTAAATGTCTATTGGTGAAATATAATATTTATTGAGGTCTTACGCTGTGCCAGACTCTGTCCTAAGATTACTGTCTTAATTCTAAAGTAACCCTTAGTCTGGGCTCTCCAGAGAAACAGAACCAATAGGGTGTGTATCTATACTATATTATACTATACTATACTATACTATACTATACTATACTATACTATATATACTATACTGTACTAGACTATGTCTATCATTTATCCTCTAGCTATATCCATATCTATATCTCTATACCTGTACCTAGAGAGATTTATTATAAGGAAATGGCACACCCAATTATGGAGGCTGAGAAGTCCAAGACCTGGCAAGTTGGCAAGCTGGAGGCCCAGGAGAGCTGATGGTATAAGTTCCAGTCTGAGTCTGAGTCTGAAGGCAGGAGAAGACCGATGTCCCAGGCAGACAGTCAGGCAGAGAGAGCAAATTCTTTCGTACTCAACCTTTTATTCTATTCAGGCCTTCAACTAATAGGATGAGGCCCACCCACATTGGAGAGGGCAATCTTCTTTATCTGGTCTACCAATTCAAATGTTATATCATCCAGAAACACCTCCACAGACACACCCAGAATAGTGTTTAACCAAATATCTGGGCACCCCATGGCCCAGTCAGGTTGACACCTAGAATTAACCACAGACAGGTACTGTTTTTGTTCTTTGTAGAGATGGGGAAATGGAGAGGATGGTATAGGTAACTTGTCCGAGGTCACAGGCTGGGAATGGCGGAGGCAGAACACACAACCCAGGCAGTCTGGCTCCCCAGATCCTCTCCTTAATTCGTATAACAAACTGCCTTTCAGAGGAGTAAACTGAGATGGGGGAGGAAGGGTGGGGGGGGGGGAAGTAACGTGCCTAAGAGCCGCCAACTAGTTAAGAGGCAGAGCTGGGATTTGAACCCAGATCTCCTGACACTGGACCCAGCCCCCAGGGAGTCCTTCAACTCCAATATGACTTATCCTCTGTATAACAGACAACTTGTTTGTGAAAGGAAAAAAGTTAACTTTACCCCTGAATTGTTGACTTAAGCACTCAGTGTAGTAGTTCCAGCCGTCTCACCTTTTCAGCATTGTACTTTGTGTCTATAATATTCCAGTCCTAAAATACTCTCAGATGAGTTAGCCTACATGGACAAGTATGGTAATTATTTTTAAAACACTACCTTCCATTTTAAAGCAAGTCAAGCTTTTGAGAGCACTCTCATTTATACACATTATTTAAAAAGTGGATTAGCTTGACAAAGTGGATTTATTCTGGGGTTGTGGCCTTTTGTGGATGTGAATGGAGAAAAGGCTTTTACCTCCTCTTAGCCAAGATTAGAAAAGGAAAAAATGAGTTATGAGAAGATGCTGGAAGAGAAAAGAGTGTTTATTCAAGCAGCATGATCATTGGCAGCCGGCTCTGATGGAGATTGAAGAGCCCTGGACCGGGAAATGTAGAGTCATAGAAACTCTGGGTATTGAAGCCACACAGTTCTGGGTTCGAATCTTGGATCTGCTACTTACACATTGTGTCGCCTCTCTGGACCTTTCCTCCTTTGTGAGATGGGAATTATGCCTTGTACCTTACCAGATGGTTGTAAGCATGAGAAGTGCTTGTTCGGTGCATGGCACATAGTAAGCCCTCGATAAATAAGAGCTATTACAAATCCCACCACCTCTACTGGTGAGGCCTACCTTTACCAACCCTGAGAAGACCTTCAGTCTGCCTGCTCTTTCCCACCTATAGTGGCCACATCTGACTATTTATTCCCATTCTTGTCCCTGCCAGTGGGGCAGCTGTGGAGTCATCCTGCTGCTCTAGGCCAGGTGTAGTTGGAGACCACCTGTCCGTCAGCCCCTTTGTGTGTGTCCAGCTGGATAAAGGGGCCTCTTCCCTGGTTCCTGGCTTGCATTCTGCATCCCTTCTGAACCTGGCCTGCCTGGCTGGCCCACTACCAGTTGCCTATCCTTCTCCAGCCCTGTCCTGGCCTCTTTCCTCCGAGCTGTCTCTGTCCCTGTTTTACCACTGTTGCTAACTGTTGGTGTCAAACTGGGCAGATTTTTTTTTTGGACAGAAAATTGTTACACATGGATTGTTTTAGAAGGAGCTACACCATTTCAAGAGAGACAGTAGATTTGGTTCACTGAGTCAAATTCCTGGTCATTTCTGGGGGAAAAATCAGTTAAGCTGGTGGCTTACTGACTCCATTGGCTGGTGGCTTCATTAAACTGACCGGCCTGTTTAATCTAAACAGTTCAGCTGGCGACCAGTTTAGACACAGACGTGATGTCCCGTTCCTCCTGGTTTTTACCCTGGTTTCTCCTTACCTTGTGCGTGGAGTATAACAGCAGAACTCCTTTGAACACCGATCTTCGCTTTGCTTTTGCTGGAACTGCCTTGAAAGGATCTGGAAGCTTCCATGTACGGGAGCCAAGGCTGAAGAGGTCTCAGGTGCTGTGCTGACAGGTGACAGGTGGAGGGCTGCTGCTTCCAGCAAGAGCGCCCTGGGTGCTGGACCAGAGGTCATGCTCGCCAGCGTGCCCAGGCCAAGAAAAGGCAGGGATGCAGGGGGCATCTGTGCCTTCCATGCCAACAAAAAGGCAGTTCGTTAAAGCGGAACCCACGACACCCGTTATCTGATTGCATGTAACTTTTTAGAATTACTATCATTCGAACTTTTTAACTGGATTCAGTTCCAGAAGCATCACTCAGGGCTCCAGGTACATGAGTCTCCACTCTGAGCCAGAAGGCACCCAGTACTTTACTTAGGCTCTGGAAAGCATCATTTATGGGGTAAGGAGTGTTCTTCCTCTATTGACATTTTCCCTTTCAGCTCCTCTGTGATCAAAGTGTAGAGGTTTGAAAGTCCTTTAAGATGTAACCTTGGAAACGGTAATTCTTGTTTGGCACAGATCCATCAGATCCATCAGATGCTGGTGACTCCGGTCATTCCTGACCATGTTCTGCTCGGTTAGTGATTTAGAGCTGAAAAGAATCTCCACGCAGTCCTTCTTGGCACGGGCTACATTTCCGACTCTTCCGGTTTCTCCCCCTTGTATCTGAAATGGATCCTAGCCCTGAGAAGGAAAGTCTTCGTGATTTAGTTTGTGGGCCTGGGAAATCCAAACCATCACGTGCCAGTCTTTTGTGAGAGAACAGTCTCAGATTGAAGAGACTCAGAAGGTGGAAATTTTTGAACAAGACTTTTATAAAACGGGGGCTAGTAATTAATAGTCTCTCACAAAGGATTTAGCAAAATTACCATTCCCTTGAAAATCTTAAATTTCTGTGCCTACCCTGAAAAATTTGATTTCAATTACATGTAGAATTTTCTTATCCTGTGGAATTGTTGTATTAAATTACGGCAATTATAGTCTACATGAAAATGAAAGAATAAGTTATGTCCAGCGTTCCTTAGTTGAGCAATTCATGGTTAGTCTGTCCAGTTTATCACTTTCATGAGTAATAAGCCCCTAGCTGGCCTCCCCTTTCTGAAATAGTTTGGACCCGTCTCAAAACTCAACCAGGGTGGACTCAGAGTCCAACTGTAAGCATTGACACTTAACTGCTTAAATATTCCTTCTGACATCTCAGATCTTCCTTTCAAATCACTTTCCTTCTGAGTATATTCTTTAGTGAGGATCTGTTAGTATTGACCTCTATCCAGTCTTGTTTGCCTGAAAATGTCTTTATCTCACCCTTGTCTGGAGAGAGAGTTTTGCTTATTCTAGATTGACAGTTATTTTCTCTTGACTCTTTGAAGATGTCATTTTACTTTCATTTTGGCTGCTGAGAAATCAGCTCAGTCCTTGTCAGTGATCTGTCTTTTCTCACTGTCTGCTTTTATTTTCTTCTCCTTGATTTTGGTTTTTCGATTTCACTGAATGGTGAAATTTTTCATGTCTAGACACTGATTTCTTTTTATTTATTCTGCTTGGGATTTATTGCACTCCTTCAATCTGAGGTTTCATGTCTTCAATTAATTTTTAAAAATTCTTGCCCTTATTTCTTTGAATATTGCCTCTACTTCAGTCTCCTTATTTTTTTCCTTTCTGAAAATCCGATTAGATATATGTTAAACATTTTCACTCTGTTCTCCCTATCACTTAACTTCTTTCATGTACTTTAACTTTTGTCTCTTTGTGCTGCATTCTGGGTTATTTCTTCAAGACTGTCTTAAGGTTCATAAATTCTGTCTTTGGCTAGGTCCAGTATGCTACTTACCTGTTTTTTTTTTTTCATGATTATATTTTATATTTCAGAAATTATATTTATATTTTTAAAATATTGTTAACTCAGTTGTCATCATCATATTATTTCTTTACACACGTTAAACTTATTCTATGTTCTGTATCTGATTATTGAAATATCTCCTGTTTTCTGATAATTTTCACTCACAGTGACTTGCTTACTCTTAGTTTTAGTGATTTTTTATTGTGAGCTTATGTTCCGTGAAACTTTTTCTGTGGGAATTATTAGAGCCCTGTGTTTGAAGAGTCATTCTCTAGAGAGAAATTTTGAAATTTTCCAGCCATGGGGTAATGACAACCAAGGGCTGCTTTAATCCCATTTTCACCTCAGTGGTGGTGGTTGGTATTCTTCTAAGTCATATTGGTAGTATGAATTCTGGCCCTAAACCTATGTAAGTGTGGGCTTTTAGTTAGAGATTTTCAAGAGAGACTTTTTTTTTCTTTTTTTCTGCCTCTCTAAGAGCCAAGGCCAGGATAGATAAGTCTTCTTCTAAAGGACAGTTGTTGTGTTTTTTGTGTGTTTCTTTTGCATCATGATCTGAAGTTGCTTCCATTTGACTATTGTGGTGTTTTGGAAAGCGGTGTTTGATCTGACCTGTGACCAGGATCAGGCCCCAGGCTTTGTTCTCAGGTCCCCATACTAAAGCAGTGTGAAAAAAACTCAGGCTCATGTGTTAGCACGTGTACTTGGAGCAAAGGCCAGCAGCTCTGCATTCCATAGTAAAATTACACTTTCTTCTAGTTTCCGGCTTCCAGCTATTTTCCTTACTTTATTGCAACCTTAGCCATGTTTTAAAACAGATTTAAGAGAATATTTTTTCCCTTTCTTAAATGATCTGTATTAGAAGAGGCTTCTCCACGCATCTAGTTGCAGAAACAAAGGTTCTGCATGTTCTAGGCAGTGTTTTAGATGTTTGGGATACAGCAGTGAATGAGCAAGACAGTAAGACCCCATTTATCACTTATATTTAAGTGGTCGTGGAGAGAAGAAACAAATAAAAAATACCTAAATTAGTTTCAGATAGTATTGAATACTATCATCTTTTACAATATTCACAGTGACCCATACACGGGATTTGGTCCTGTATTTGTGTATTTGTGTATTTAATCACCCCATCGTGGTGCTCTTAGATAAATCTACCCATTATTCCGTGGGAATTGAATAAAACCACCTCATTATTAAGTGATTGGTTAATTTAGTGATACGGACAGCATGGTAGAGAAGCCTTTGAATTTGGGCTCTGAGGTAGTTTGCATCTACATCCAACTAAAGCAGTTGCCCTAATGTGATTTGTTAAGATAGGTATGAGATTGAAAATGACGTTTTAATGACAAGCTGAGAGCAATCTTATAAGGCATGAATGCAGCTCTTCTCCGCAAGTAAACATTTTAAAGTCATGTTTTCATTAACAAAATATTTTGCCTCATTTTTATCAGTGATACAGACAGATTAAGGAATAACAAATAATTAGTACCTTCAAGCATTCCTCCTAATCCATACCTCTTTAAAGTGGAAACATGGAGAGGAGAGAAAAAGCTGAACATGTTTTTTTCTTAAATAATGAGATGATCAACACATCTGATAATAAAGTTGATGAAAGAGATTTTGATCATCCAGCGATCTGCTTTGGGGTCAAATGCTCTTTGAGAGAAAGCTATTTTTTATAAGAAATATCTCAAAATATCAAATCAGGAAACCAGGAAGTGAGCTTGGTTTACTGAGCCTCTTTCGTTTGATTTAGAAACAGGCGCCACTAATGAGAAATGTCAAGAAATTTTCAGAGGTGTAAACGGCGAATGGATGAAATGCTGCACTTTTCAAAGTAGTTGATTTTGCTTGGCACCCCCAAATTGATTTTAATCCACTGGTAGTCAGAGAGTCTTACTTTTTTTTGGTGCCATGGTCCCCTTTGGCAATCTGGTGAAGTTTATGGATCCTTCTCAGAATGATAGTTTTAGTATTTAAAACAAAATGCATAGAATTAAAAGGAAACCACAAATATTGAAATATAGCTTTATTCACAGACCCTTAAGAGATATCTAGATTATTAACCTCTGTGACATATTTACATTACCTCTCTATTCTTGATGGAAAAAAGTAGTTTATGACATGACTGATTTCCCCAGTTTTCTTAAAAGCGGAAATGGAGCTGGTATAAAGAGGCACTGTTAAGTCTTATCACATATATTTGAATAAAGCATTTCTGCTGTGGTAACAACATGGTCCCTCGGAAAGGAACTTCCTAAGTTTTGTACCCATATGATTTCTGTAAGATAAGAAATGAGTCAAGACCAGTGCTACCTAGGGCTATTGACACTATATGTTAAGGATGACCTCAGAAAACAAACAAAATCAACAAGGGAAAAACAAAAGAAAACAAAAAGGAAAAATAAAGTCCGTTTATTTGGAAAGCTGTGATTTATTTTTTAACTGCCACAATAGGATGAAATATTGTTTATTCATTATGCTTTTCAGTATCAAAGAAAACATTGAAGTGCTTTAAAACATTGGAAGCGATCTAATTGAACATCCTTACAGGAGTGGCTTATTATGTCATATGCATACAATAAAATCCTATGCAGCCATTAAAAAGGATAGAGATGCATGTGCTCTCATAATGAACTCTAAGATAGGTCATTAAATGGAAGAGGAAAGGTGTAGATGAGTACACTGTGCATTGTCATGTGTTAAGATCTCGCCATTGATAAATCCTTCCTGCGATGTTTCTGCAAAGAGGTACCGGTAATTGGTAACAATGATTATTTCTGGGAAGGGAACTTGAGGTCTAGAGAGTAATGGGGAGCTTGACTTTTCTTTGTGTATCTATTTGTATTGTTTGAATGTTTTGCCACGTGCTTGTATCAGCAGTTCTAATTAATTCATTTAAAAAATGAACTGTCCTTCTAGCAGCTATTGATATTGAAATGCAATTAAAGCATATAAAGAATATGGACTAATTAAGCCTGTCAAATAACACATGTCACTAACTACTACACTATTCTGTGCACCAAGAAGAAAGTCTCAACAATTAGGCCTGCTCCAAATAAGACCTACTGGTTCTTGAGTTCAGGGTTCAGAAGGTGAAGCCCGTGGTTCAGGGTTTCCCCAGGCCCTCTGAGTGTCCTTCTGGGGCCTGTTGTCTTCCTTACACCTCTCACAGACTGCTTTGTAGCTGTCTAGTTCTCTTCCCCTCTCCTCCTTGGTCTGTGAACTCCTGGAGCCACGTGTCTCCCACAGCGTGGCATGGAGCAGGCCCACAATAAATGGTGAAAGAATGATTCACTCGTGATCTTGCCAGGAGTGAAGTCTAGGGATGCAGAAATAAGTAGTAGGCCCCGAGTCTTCCTATAGTGGAGCAGGTGGCACAGTCAGACCCCATGGCTTGGTGGTTGTCAGCTGGATGGGCGGCAAAGGGAAGGGTGGAGGCGATGAAGGGGAGCCAGGGAGAACTGAGTCTGGTAAGGAAGGCACCAGTCCTTGGCATCCCATTTTTATCCCCAAACCTCCGTTGTGGGGCTGGTTGCTGGTGGAGGAGACAAAGCCAGCAGAACAGTGGGAGCAGAAGGTGGGAGTGAATCAGAGAGAATTTGGATAACAGCAGTTGTTCAGTGAAATTTCACAGTGCCTTTCAAGCATGAAATTCAATTTATATTTAGAATTTGATTTTAATCCAGAAGGAACACGCAAACTGGTTGATATTAAGACTCTGTAAGAAAGAATTTTTTGTGTCAGTTATTGAAAGGATTAGTAATCAAGTGTGACAGGGGCGACTGGTCATGCTCATTCATTTATTCATTCATTCATTTATTCCATATTTAATGTTGAGCCATGGTGCCCCAGGAGGGACACAGAGATGGATTAGATAGGTCTTCTTCCCTAAGTAGCAGATCATCAAAACATAATTTTGCATAATGATTAAGAATGATATGTTGAATTCAAGCTCCTGGGTTCAAATCCTGGCTCCATTACTTGCCACCTGTGTGACCTTGAGCAAGTTGTTTAATCTCTTTGTGCTGCAGTTTTCTCATTGTTAACATGATAGTAGCGCCTATCTCATAGGATTAAATAAACTACTACTCTCTATGTAGTTTGTGAAACCAAAAGTTTCTTACAAGGTAAGAAAAGTATCTTCTGGTAGTTGCTTTTTTTAAAAAAAATTAATTTATACCCCCTTCACCCATTTCTTTCATCCCCCACTCCCCACCCCTGGACCCCTGGAAACCACCAATCTGTGACTATGTGCTCGGTTTTTCTTTTGTCTTTTTAGATTCCACATATAAGAAAGATCATACAGTGTTTGTCTTTCTCCGTCTGACTTATTTCAGTGAACATAGTGCCCTCTAGGTCCATCCATGTTGTCTCAAATGGCAAGATTTCATGCTTTTTAAACGGCTGATTAATATTCCTGTGTATTCAATTTCTTTATCCTTTCATCCATTGATAGACACTTAGTTTTTTTCCATATCTTGGCTGTTGTAAATAATGGTGCAATGAACATGGGGGTGCATATATCTTTTCAAGTTAGTGTTTTCGTTTTCTTTGAATACATACCCAAAAGTGGAATTGCTGCATCATGTGGTATGTACTTATGGATACAGGCTGAACCTCGTTGGTGGGAGTGTGAATTGGTACAGTTTTTTTGTAGGAGACTTTAGCAATGTTCTGACACTTTGACCCAGCAAGTCTACCTCTAGAACTCTACTCTATAGCTATACATGCACATGTGGCCATGGCTGTCTGGTCAGTCACGGGAATCTCCATACTGTTTTCCATAGTGACTTCACCAATTATATTCCCATCAGCAGTGCACAAGTGTTCCCTTTTCTCCACATCCATGCCAAAACTTATTTCTTGCATTTTTGTTGATAGCCATTCTAACAGGTATGAGGTGATACCTCACTGTGGTTTTGATTCGCATTTTCCTGACGGTTAAGTATGTTGAGCATCTTTTCATGTACCTGTTGATCATCTATATGTCTTCTTTGGAAAAATGTCTATTCAGATCTTCTGCTGTTTTTTAGTTGGATTGATTTTTTTTTTTTGCTATTGCTATTGAGTATGAGTTCTCAATATTTTGGATGTTAACCCCTTATCAGATATATGATTTGCAATTTTTTTCTCCCATTTAGTATGTTGCCTTTTCATTTTGTTGATGGTTTCCTTTACTGTGCAGAAGCTTTTTAGTATGATATAGTCCCACTTATTTATTTTTACTTTTGTTGCTTTTGGAGTCAAATTCAAAAAATTATTGCTGAGACCTATGTCAAGGAACATACCACCTATGTTTTCTATAAGTGTTTTATTGTTTCAGGTCTTATGTTCAAGTCTTTAATCCATTTTGAGTTAATTTTTGTGTATGGTATAAAATAGTGGTCGAGTTTCATTGTTTTGCATGTGGCTGTCCAGTTTTCCCAGCACCATTTATTGAAGAGACTGTACTTTCCCCACTGTATATTCTTAACTCCCTTCTCATAAACTAATCGACCGTATATGCATGGGTTTATTTCTGGATTCTCTATTCTGTTCCATTGACCAAAGCGTCTGTTTCTATGCCAGAATTTTATTATTACAGCTTTGTAGTTTAGTTTGGAATCAGGGAGTGTGATGCCTCCCTCCGCCTTTGTTCTCTCTCAAGATTGCTTTGGCTATTTGGGTTTTTTTGTGGTTCCATACAAATTTTAGGATTATTTGTTCTATTTCTTTGGGAAATGCCATTGGAATTTTGATCGGGATTGCATTGAATCTGTAGATTGCTTTGTATAGTATGGACGTTTTAACAGCATTACTTCTTCCAATCCATGAGCACGGAATGTTTTTCCATTTATTTGTGTCATCTTCAGTTTCTTTCATTATTGTATTGTAGTTTTCGATGTACAGGTCTTTTATCTCCTTGGTTAAATTTATTCCTAGATATTTTATTCTTTTTGATGCAGTTGTGAACGGGATTGTTTTCTTTATTTCTCTTTCTAATAGTTCATTACTAGTGTATAGAAATGCAACAGATTTTTGTCTATTGATTTTGTATCCTGTAACTTTACTGAATTCATTTATTAGTTCTAATAGTTTTTTTTTTTTTTTTTAATTTTTTTTTTTTTTTTGCGGTACGCGGGCCTCTCACTGCCGTGGCCTCTCCCGTTGCGGAGCACAGGCTCCGGACGCGCAGGCTCAGCGGCCATGGGTCACGGGCCCAGCCGCTCCGCGGCACGTGGGATCCCCCCGCACCAGGTCACGAACCCGTGTCCCCTGCATCGGCAGGCGGACCCTCAACCACTGCGCCACCAGGGAAGCCCTCTAATAGTTTTTTGATGGTGTGTTTAGGGTTTTCTATACAATACGTTATCTGCAAATAGAGACAGTTTTACTTCTTCCTTTCCAATTTGGATGCCTTTTATTTCTTTTTCTTGCCTAATTGCTCTGGCTAGGACTTACTTTTATATAATGTAATCTATATAATTATATAGTAATTAATTTTTTTAAAAGCACATCAGAGGAGGCATCCTTTGCAGCTATCAATATTTCTAAGCTTAAAACTCCACTAGTTGATAGATGTTCTTGTGCTGTGGCTGTAAATGAAACATGACTACCAGAGTTGCATGTCCTTCCTATAATTGAGCTTTTTTCTCAATACTGTATGCATTTATCTTTTTTTTTTTTTTGTGGTACACGGGCCTCTCAATGTTGGGCCTCTCCCGTTGCGGAGCACAGGCTCCGGACGCGGAGGCTCAGCGGCCATGACTCATGGGCCCACCCGCTCCGTGGCATGTGGGCACAAACCCGTGTCCCCTGCATCGGCAGGCGGACTCTCAAACACTGTGCCACCAGGGAAGCCCGCATTTATCTTTTAAAATGTATTTCCTTGCTTCAATGGCAATACCTTTAGTTTTCCCTGTAGACTTGACATGAAACATCTTGACTTGAAGATGTTTTTGTGTCACATTGGCACTAGATAGAGCCACAATCCAGGATATTTTACAGTGAAGGAGGTTGTAGGTCTGTGATGAGGGTAGGTTGAATCAGATATTGTTTATACTACTGTACTCTAGGACCAGCTTGAGATCTTTTTTAGGTTATTATTTTCTCAGTCGTCTTCAGTGCAGAAATGTTGGCATGCCTGGAGGTGCTTTCTTGTGGCCCCCTGCTTGTCCCTTGTCTGTGAACTTTAGGAAACAGCTGTACAGAGAAGACTGAAACCTTTATAGATTTCCAGGTACTACTGCATTTATGAAATTCTCCTCAGTGGCCACCATGCTCAGGTAATCTGAAAGTATGAATACCTTTGAAAAACATTTCAAAAGAAGCAACTTGGCCCCAAGGATTTTCTCTGGTCCCCGTTTTTTTCTTAGTAACTCACTTTGATTTTTTTTCTTGTTATCCACCTCTACTCACACTTAGCAATGTAAATGTTCAGTATCAAAGAATAAGCCTTAAATGTTACAGAGGCAATTAATTTTTGGTTCTACTGAAAAAGTGGAACTCAAATTTGATCTTAAATCGGAATAAAAAGTTAACAGTAATTGTCTCTGGGTGGTGTGATTAGGGATATTTTTCCTTCTTTCTACTTTCATTTTGCCCTCAAAATCTCAAAAATGAACATGTACTATGATTTTACAGTGGGTTTAAAACCAAGACACTTGGGAAAATCTGCTTTCCAACATTTGCACTATATGTGATCTCTAGGCATTTTTGCAGAATGGATCCTGATTCCTCACTCCTTTTCCTCTTCGGAACTTAGTTTTTGATGTCAGTAATAGTGGATTGAGTGATGGCTTCAAACAGCAGAAGAGGATTCTCATTTATTAACTAAAATTTGCCTGGAGAAGGTTAGCAGGGCAAGGCAGAGCCAAGCAAATGAGACCATGGAGTCACCGGAGACTGGGGCGGGCCACCAAGGAGGAGACATTTATTTCCACCCCATTCCTCTCATTTCCTATCAAGGAAGTTCAGAAACAGCCATTTTTCTGTGACTCTCTGTTGCTGATCATTGGGCAGTTTTACCCTGGCACATGTCTGCCAGTCTGCTGATGTGCCTTTCGGCTGGTGCTTTTGAAAAACCATCTCCTGACCATCCCCTCTGAACTCAACGGTCGCATTCTCCTCCCACCAACATCACAAACATCAGGTGGTTTGTGGGCACACTGTCTCTGCCTGGCCCAGGGTAACCAGATGACTCTGTGGTATGTCAGATAAAGTCCTACTCTGGAATAAAAAAAAAAAGTAGTGGATTTGAGCAAAGTAAGACAACCTTGAAAACACGTCCTAAATATTTGACTGGCTCACCAATTTTCAACTCCTTTGCTCTGATTCCTGCAGAAAGAACATACAGGTGACAAAAATAGATGAAATCAGCCTTCCAGCCAACCCACCAGGCATAATATATTACTGTTTGTCTTGAGCAAGTAGCTATTTGCAAAGCTGCTGCAGTGTGATGTGCCTTAATGGTACACTTGTAGCTTTTCCTTGGATGAGGATTTCAGAAGTTACTCAGAGAGTCTGATAACTGGACACCTCATCAAGTTATAACCTTAGAAACGTCTTTACCTTGAAGAAGAAGAAAGATATAAGAAAATCCCCTGATACACAACCACTTGGGATGAAAACGGGCAAGTAATGGGCTTTCAGTCCAGGCGTGAGCAAAGAAACCATCCTTAGAAAACCCAGAAGGGAGCTCTCTGTGCCGTTTCTGAGTCACAGGCTGTGGTCTTTGCTCATGTACAACATCGCAAAAATCTCCAGCCCTGCAGAGTCTTAATGGTGCATCCCTGATTTCTGTTTTCCAGAAGTATACTGGACAGGATTATAAAAACTGCAGACTCTCCGAGAGGGAGTTCTTAAACTTCAACAATACAGAGCTGGCTGTCTTCACAAAGAAACGGGATCCCTGTGTCCTTGACTACATGATGAAGAAACTGGACCTCAACTGATGGGCAGCTAGAGTTCCAAGAATTTCTGAATCTTAATAGGTGGTGTAGCTGTAGCTTGCCGTTACTCCTTCCTCTGGAGGAAGGAAGGCCGTTCCCACAAGCAAATCTGAGGAGCCCTGGGGCCTGGCTTTCAAACTTGCCCCCTTTCCTTCTAGCCTCCCAATCTCAATTTATTCTTCCCAGGCTACACTAGCCCTGAGCCCAGTGTACCTACCACCCCACGCAGGCCAGTCCTGCTAGTAGTAATAAGACAATATAGTTTTTTTTAATTAATTTTTTATTGAAGTATCATTGAATTACAATGTTGTGTTAATTACTGCTATACAGCAAAGTGACTCAGTTATACACACACACACAAACACACACATTCTTTTTCAGATTCTTTTTCATTATGGTTTATCACAGGACACTGAATATAGTTCCCTGTGCTATACAGTAAGACCTTATTGTTTATCCATTCTATATATACTAGCTTACATCTGCTAATCCCAAACTCCCAGTCCATCCCTCTCCCCCCCACCCTGCCGCACCGCCGCACTTGGCAACCACCAGTCTATTCTCTATGTCTGTGAGTCTGTTTCTGTTTCATAGATAGGTTCGTGTCATATTTTATTTTACTTTTTATTTATTTTAAAATAAATTTATTTATTTTTGGCTGTGTTGGGTCTTTGTTGCTGTGCGTGGGCTCTTCATTGCAGTGGGTTCTCTTGTTGTGGAGCACGGGCTCTAGATGCACGGGCTTCAGTAGTTGTGGCACACGGGCTCAGTATTTGTGGCTCGTGGGCTCTAGAGCGCAGGCTCAGTAGTTGTGGCACATGGGCTTAGTTGCTCCACGGCATGTGGGATCTTCCTGGACCAGGGCTCGAACCCGTGTCCCCTGCATTGGCAGGCAGATTCTTAACCACTGCGCCACCAGGGAAGCCCTGTGTCATATTTTAGATTCTGCATGTAAGTAATATTATATGGTATTTGTCTTTCTCTTTCTGACTTACTTCACTTAGTATGATAATCTCCAGCTGCATCCATGTTGCTGCAAATGGCATTATTTTGTTCTTTTTTATGGTTGAGTAGCATTCCACTGTATATATGTACCCCACCTTCTTTTTTTTTTTTTTTTTGTGGTACGCAGGCCTCTCACTGTTGAGGCCTCTCCCACTGCGGAGCACAGGCTCCGGACGCACAGGCTCAGCGGCCATGGCTCACGGGCCCAGCTGCTCCGCGGCATGTGGAATCTTCCTGGACCGGGGCACGAACCCATGTCCCCTGCATCAGCAGGCGGACTCTCAACCACTGCGCCACCAGGGAAGCCCTGTACCACACCTTCTTTATCTATTCATCTGGGGATCGACATTTAGGTCGTTTCCATGTCTTGGCTATTGTGAATAGTGCTGCTATGGACAAAGGGGTGCATGTATCTTTTTGAATTATAGTTTTGTCTGGATATATGCCCAGGAGTGGAATTGCTGGGTCATATGGTAATTTTATTTTTAGTTTTCTGAGGAACTTCCATACTGTTTTCCACAGCGGCTGCACCAACTTACATTCTCACCAAGAGCGTAGGAGGGTTCCTTTTTCTCTACACCCTCTGCAGCATTTGTTATTTGTAGACTTTCTAATGATGGCCATTCTGACTGGTGTGAGGTGGTACCTCGACAATGTAGTTTAAAAAAATTTTTTAAATTTTTTTAGTTTATTTTTGACTGTGTTGGGTCTTTGTTGCTGTGCGCGGGCTTTCTCTAGTTGCAGTGAGTGGGGGCTACTCTTCATTGCGGTATGTGGGCTTCTCATTGCGGTGGCTTCTCTTGTTGCGGAGCACAGGCTCTAGGCGCGTGGACTTCAGTAATTGCAGCACGTGGGCTCAGTAGTTGTGGCACATGGGCTTACTTGCTCCATGGCATGTGGGATCTTCCCAGACCAGGGCTTGAACCCATGTCCCCTGCATTGGCAGGTGGATTCTTAACCATTGCACCACCCGACAATGTAGTTTTTAAACACACAGTTACACACACACTCTCTCTTTCTCTCTCTCTAACGCTCAGGTTTATAGATAAGTCATTAAGTTTCTTTCCAACAGTTGTCTTGGTGAGGGTGTACTGTGTGTAGTTCACTGAGGATTCAAAAAGGGAGAAGACATGAATTTTCTCTCAAGGAATTCATACCTTAGATGGGTAGATGGGACTTCCATGCAAATAGATTTTACAAAGTTGAAAGTGAAAATTGCCCCAGAGAAGGTGTAAAGTGTTATGAGCTCGGCTCTTGACTATTTACAACAGGACAACACAACCAACCAACCTGGGTATATTTATAAGCGTTCACAGGCATAAAAAAAATGTTTATTTTCTTGACGCTTCTTTAACGTATGGCCATTTTTCCCGACATTATTTCTATTTATTGCACACATTGTGGTAAATTTATGATTGTGCATAAATGTCATTAAATTCTACTCACTGTCCACTCTCGAGTTAATTCGTTTGCTTTGTAGCCAAAGGGTTTATGAGGAACCATTCTGCTCTTGTCTGGAAGAAAACAGAAGTGTCCCACTTGTGAGGACTCCTCATCCTCTTTTATCCATATGTCAGCTATGTTTCCTTTCCTTAGAAGTTGAGTGAGCTTCTCTCCAGAACTTTCCCAGTTTTTTTAAGATTTATTTTTATTTATTTTTGGCTGTGTCAGGTCTTAGTTGCGGCACGCGGGATCTTCATTGAGGCATATGGGATATTTTGTTGTGGTGCGCAGTCTTCTGTCTAGTTTTGGCATGTGGGTTTTCTCTCTCTAGTTGTGGTACGCAGGCTCCAGGGCGCGAGAGCTCTGTAGTTGTGGTACACGGGTTCCAGAGCACGTGGGCTCTGTAGTTTGCGGCACGCAGGCTCTCTAGTTGTGGCGCGTGGGCTTAGTTGCCCCGTGGCATGTGGGATCCTAGTTCCCCGACCAAGGATTGAACCCGCCTCCCCTCTGCGTTGTAAGGCAGATTCTTTACCACTGGACCACCGGAGAAGTCCCCAGAACTTTACCAACTTTGAGAACTGAACTGGACACTCTGAAAAAACCTCAAAAGCAAGGACCTTCCTCCCTCTTGTCTCCAAACAGCCAGCTCTTGCTTCCTTGCCACTCTTTTAGGCTTTGCTGGGGCTCCCCTAGAATTCAGGAGCAACTAGCTTTCATTTATTGAGTGCCTACCACGTCCAAGGCACTTTACGTATATTTTCTTTGAATTCTCTCACTTTATCGGATGAAGAAACTGAGGCCAAGCAGTCAAGTAGTTTGACTCAGATCACATAGCTAAAATTTGGACCCCAAACCCGACTCCAAAAACGGATGCTTTCCCCATTGTGCTGTGCTACTTCTAAATCAAAGAACCCAGTAAGAGAGAAGATACTTTAGTCCAAAGGAGAAAAAAAAAAAATCTCCCTGACCCACAGACTTTAAAGATAGTCTTCATTTAATTAGCTCTCTCTTATTGATAATCCCCTTATTGTCCTGCCCTTCTCCTCATATCCAAGAGGCAGGTGAAATGGGAAGAAACAGCAGGAAAAGGAGGTGTGCATCGTAACCATCCCACTGCAGAAGGAGAGTTTGTTCTACCTTTTTCCTACACTAGTAACCCGGTGGTGATTGGCTGTTGATGAGCTAGTTTTACCTCTTGTCCCATAGTTCAGCCTGTTGGGCATTTCACTGGGGGCCTCTCACCCTTCTCTGAGTGTCTTTTTTCCCCTTTGTGGATCTTCCTGCTTTGCAGCGTCCTGGAGGCTGGGGTGAGTGAGGTGGGTTGTGGGACCAATGCCTCTGTCTAACCTTTTTATGAAGCAGGAGTTTTTCCTGTATGCTTCCTACTGCCCAGTCTGGTGACTCAGACCTGGTCAGGATATACTCATGCTGAAGCTAAAAAAGGAAACTTTCCGGCCGGACTCACACTTTTAAGATGCTGTTGATGACTCTGTTTCCTGGGAAGCCACATGCGTTCTCTGAGTGGCTCACATAGTGTAGCGCTGCTCTTTCAGGTCGCAGCTGGATCCTTGCAAACGTCACAGGATGGATGAAGAAAACAAGATACTGGGAGTGTCAGTGAACTGCAGAGCTGTGAAAATTTGCAGTTTCGGGAATGAGTCAGATTATTTCTGGAAAAGATATCTGCAAGGATGGGCGGGGTGGGGGTGGGGCTCTAAATTTTTCTGGAGAGGGTTTTAGTTTTAGCTTGCTCCAAATTTTAGGATTGCTGGCAAGGGTAGGGAATGGAGGATAAGAGTTATTAAAGTAAGACTGTTGCAGGGGGAGCTTCTAGTTCATCGTGAGTTCAAATGTGACTCAGCAGTGTGAGATGGCTGGGTAAGAGAACTAATTCACTCCTAGGGCACCTTAATAGAAATACGATACCTTGAATCAGAGATGTGATTGTTCTCCATACTTGGGGATGCTGTGGAGATGCTCCTAGAGGACTGGGTTCATTTCTGGAATTTCAATTCTGTTTTGTCTAGGAAATTCTAGAATTCTAGAATCTTTCTAGGTCACTTTTCTGAGCTCAAAAAGCAAGCGTTGTCAGAGGTGACAGGCATCTGATCGTATCAAGAATATAATTGAATATGGCCAAATGGAGTCAGTTTCAACTTAAATTTTGAACCAATCAGATAAAAATAGCTCAGAAATATTAAAACTTAATCACCATTGAGCATCTGCAGTTTCTGCTTTGAGTAATGTTTAACTTTGAAAACTAGTTTTACTGTGCTTAAACTTTATGAAAATAAACTCAGAAGTAAAATACAGTATTGGTTCATCCAACATCCAGTTGATCCTCTCTTGGTGGATATTGCTACGCAAAATATTGTAAGGAACACAATTAAGAATAACACATTCTTTCCTCCCTCTATTCCCCGAGGTTTTTACTCCTCTGTTACCAAAATGTTTATGTTCTATTTTGGGAAAGAGGTAATACTGAATAAAAAGTTAAATAACAATTAAGGGCAAGAATAAGATCCCTTGCAGTAGAAAATAAGACCCACCTATCTGCAAGCAGCTATTATGCAAGCTCTCTGCCTAGAATCAAGAAGTAAGAATTCAACTGTAGGGGCTTCCCTGGTGGCGCAGTGGTTAAGAATCCACCTGCCAATGCAGGGGACACGGGGTTCGAGCCAAGGTCTGGGAGGATCCCACATGCCGCGGAGCACCTAACTACTGAGCTACTACTCAACTACTGAGCCTGTGCTCTAGAGCCCGTGAGCCACAACTACTGAGCCTGAGTGCCACAACTGCTGAAGCCTGCGCGCCTAGAGCGCATGCTCCACAACAAGAGAAGCCACCGCGATAAGAAGCCTGAGCACTGCAACGAATAGTAGCCCCAGCTTGCCACAGCTAGAGAAAGCCCACGCGCAGCAACGAAGACCCAACGCTGCCATAAGTAAATAAACAAACAAACAAATAAATAAATTTATATAAAAAATAAAAAATTTTTAAAAAGTAAGCGGAAGAGTCTCTGAGCTGGTGAATTAGACATCAGGAGATCCTGGCATTACAACGGAAGTTTACTGAGAACTCTTCATACCCTTGTTTATACCCTAACTATTCTTAATTTACAAACATTTCCAACTATAGTTCTACCATCCTTGCAATGTTGGCAAATCAGAGGCAACAATTGAGATGGTAAAAGAGGCTACCATTGACACAGGCAACTACCTTTTGGAAACAAGGTAGCCAATAAATAAATATAGGCAGATACCGTGACAGTAATAGGGCTTGACATTGACAGCTAGACAATAGATGTGACAGAAAGCTATAAAAATCTCTGCCTGGGGTAGGTTTAAATAGCCCCACTGAGCCCAGTGACCCTGAGGGCTTCATTGCATTAAGGTGCATTATAGTAATTGATGTGTTTCTTCTGAGTCTAATAGCCTGTGTTCATAACCATGACCCTGAGCCCTGCGGGAAAGATTCAGTTATTCTCAGTGGATGCTGTTTAAGAAGGTATGTGGGTGCACTGTATTATTTTTCTTAAATAATTTTAGAAAGATATTCTAATGTCTAAAGCAGTGGCATTGTCATAGAAGAAATATGTTTTGAAAAGAAAGGAGAAATAAGATGAAAAGGAATTGCTGCTTTAAAAAAAGTTGGAAAGCCATTTGACGAAAAGAAGGTTTAGTGATTGCTGCTTAGTTTTCCAGAAACCTTGGTCAGCCGCGAGGACTCATTATCCAAGGGAATTCTCTGGATTGCCAGCAATAATAAATGCTATAGAACTGTGCTGTCTAATAAAATGGTAGCCACAGTTACATATGACTATTTAAACTCAAATAAAATTAAGAATTCAGTGCTTTGGTTGCACTAGCCACATTTCAGGTGCTCACTGGCCACCTGAGACTAATGGCTACCATATTGGACAGCACGGATATAAAATATTTCCATCATTACAGAAAATTCTTTTGGCCATCACTGCCATAGAATGTCAGGAGGAAACAAGGCTTCATGTGGGAATTAAAACAATCATATAGACATCTTTCAGTCTTAGTCTCTTGTTTGGCTTTGAGTATTTGAACTAAAACTTCGTTGCAGAATTCCAGTTAGGTTTGGTTCTGTTAGAATTTGTCAGAAAAATGCTGTTTCTGAAACGATTTCATGAGTATAATGCTTCTGCATAGTTTTAGAGGCAGCTAGAAAAGTTCTTTGAAAATATGATGCTTCTGAGTCCTTTTTCTAAATGCACAGAAAGTTCTGGAAAAATCACAGAGTTCACAAGGCTCTTGGTTAATTCCATGCTAAGTCATTGGTGTATTTATCTTATTTTTTTTTTTTTAGAGTTATTCTGCAAGATATATATTGTAAGTAGTAGGGGAAATAATCTCAGCCAGTTCTTCCAAATAGATTTTAGGGAGCAAAATGTCGTTTCTTCTTCACAAATGTGTTCAACCAAACACTATTATGTTTTAAGTTACCTGAGAAGGAAATGTTCACCAGCTCACTAGTGGTCCAATCTGTGAGTGATGGTCATGATAAAGAAGACTTCTCTTAGGAAAAGCGGCAGACCAGTAAATTATGGGGAAGATAAAGGTATTCAATTACTGACCAAGGGGGGCGTTCTCTTTAGCTGGTTGATAGTCGTCATGATATATGTAGGTTTAAAACGAAAAGAGGAGAAACTAAAGTCAGTTTAACAGGTAACATAATTTGAGCAGGTAACAAACTGACTTTCTCAATCTTAGAAAACTCAAATCGATGACCTAATTTATTTTTCCCCCAAGGGCAGCTGATGCTCTGTTGGAGGTGGGCGTCACGAGAATGTTGTAATGTCCATGCATGCCTTTAGCAACCTAGGTATTTTATCCATGTGAGTTAATGAGCACATATTGGTTTATTGAACGTGCTGAACTTGGTAGGGCACATGTAGGAAACAACTTTGCTCTTTCTTATATCCCTTAACTTTTCTAGCCACTCTCAGGTGATAAGCCAGTAGTCTTCTTTCCCATGTATTAAAAACATCCATCCAATGTAACATCAAAATCCAATTAAGGGCTTCCCTGGTGGCGCAGTGGTTAAGAATCGCCTGCCAGTGCAGGGGACACGGGTTCACGCCCCGGTCCGGGAAGATCCCATATGCCGTGGAGTGGCTGGGCCCGTGAGCCATGGCCGCTGAGCCTTTGCGTCCGGAGCCTGTGCTCCGCAACGGGAGAGGCCACAACAGTGAGAGGCCCGCGTACCGCACCTTCTGCGTTGGCAGAGGGACAGTTGCTGGCTCATTGTGAGGTGCTTTTAGGGTTCTCTGGGCTCCCCCATTGCTGAACTTTCTTATTTTTCCAAGTAAGGACAAAATGTAAGTCCCCTCTCCAGGGGAGGGGGTGGAGTGTGTTGAAATATGCAGCACACTGGTAACTCTCTCCGTAGAAAATATCTTTGCCCTCCCAATGAATTCTTCACTCTCTCTTAAAGAGCCTGGAGGTGGGTGGTAGGCTCAAGCTAGCAGAACTGGCAGCTCAATCTCTTGGCAAGTCCTGCCAAGGTTGTCCAAGATACGAGGGATCTTAACATCTGTTGAGTAGTTTTGCTTCAACCACTCTGAGACCACAGAATAAGTGGACTTAACATCCTGTTATAAAAGCATCTGGACCACTCAGCCAGGAGGAGGCCTAGGTCAACGGGCTTTTCAGTTGTGAACCCTGATCGCCACATACTTGGTAACAAACCCAGGAATTTATGGCATTTCAGCTTAATGTGGCCACTGCTCACAAGGCTCCAAGTCTCTACTGGGGGAAAAGACTGATAAATACAAGCTCAGTCTATATTACAGGTGTTCCGTGCTCATCTAGGTGTTTCTACAGCCTTCATTTAATAAGCATTCATTGAACCTCCTGGATTTGTGTGTGTGTGTGGGTGGGTAGTCAGGGATGACTTCCTGGAGGTGATGATCTCTTCTGAGCTAGGTTCTGAAAGAGGAATAGGATATGCCTGCAGAAACGAGTGGTACCAACCTTAGGCCTGGGCCCATTCTGGCCCTCCTCAGTCTGCACGTTTCCATGGGGCAGGGGCTATGCAGGGACAAGGAGCCGTGCCCTCCCTTCTAGAGTCTAGAATCTGCATTAGGCTTTGGGTGCCCACAACTCTGGAATTCCCTATGCATGTCTTTCCATGGCCTGTGTGGGCTTCATTCCTTCCTCGCAAGGGCAGCCTGTGACACCAGTGTGTGCACCCATAGGCCTAAGAGATGACAAAGAAATGACTGCTCTGTGTGCTGAGATAGAAGGATTTGTATATACAGCCCAGCATTTCCATTAGCGCGAGTCCCCTTGTGCTGTGGGATGAGAGTGAGAAAAGAAGGTGGGCCGGCTGAGATCCAGGGGCTGAGGGCCAGAGTGAGAATTCTGTATTTGAAGCTGGCCTTCTAGGTCGTTACGAAGGAATCAGTAATAAGATAGGATAGAACATACTTCATTTAGTAACTTGTCAGCTTGATTTATAACTTTAAATATTTACATTTATGGCATGCAGGCCTCTGTTTGTACTCCTGCCCCAGGTTCTGCAAATGTTAGGAGTGGGAGTGAAGGTAAGCACGTTAATTAGGGCAATTGGATGGCTTTAGATCATAGGGGTTAGAAGATAGCTCTAGATTAATTAGAAAAGAATCCTATTTAGGAGGAGATCCAAGAATCAGATGAATTTTAGGTGAAACCTGCAATTAAAGGAAGCTTAGTTTGGTGCGGGAGGACCGGCTGCAGGGTATCTGAGGGCAGCTGTGTCAAAGTGGGCCTGCCGTGAATGCTTACAGATGCTGTCTGGAACAGAGCAGGGCTTGGGAAAACTCACAGCTCGGTAGCTTGATGTTTGGCTCTGTTTGTAGGACCCGTAGTATTCAGAGCACAGACATCTGAAAAAGAGGGTGATCCAAGAAGAAAAAGGGCAGGTGGCCCCTACCCGGGTGTGTTTTTCACTAATGATTGTGCTGATCAAGTGACAGGAGTCACTGTCCTGGTGTGGTTGGATGAGAACTCAAGATGCTCACTGGTGCTTTTGTCCCCCATGAGGAGCTCTAGATATTGGGTTGGCCAAAAAGTTCGTTCGGGGTTTTGGTAAGATGGCACAAAACCCCGAATGAACTTTTTGGCCAACCCAGTAGATTTAGGGAAAGTGTAGAATTCACAGGGTTAAACTTGAGAGCCCAAAACTTAGAACTTGGGAAATGGAGGCATCTGAAAGTGACAGCTGGGATGGTAGGAGTGGCAGGATGAGGAGTTTCAAGCTTTTAAACAACATGTTTATTACTTACATTGCTTTTTATAATCCCCAGTTCCCCAATTTTGCTTGCAATTACCAGCTGCTAGGAGATAGGCTTTTTTAATGGACTGCATTTATAAATTTGGGCATTTGGGTGCTACTGGAGAGTTTATTTCAACTTTACAGCAGACTGAATGGAAAGGATGCAGAGCTTCACCCATTTAGCTCAGACACAGCTATTTCTAACCTTGTTGGCCAGAGGGGTAGGATGGGAATCCACATCTATATTTATTTGGATCTATACTCTGATGCCGCCCCTTCAGAGGTCTGCTTCCTCCGTCTGCGTGTATGTGTTTTGGGGAGAGGAGGTGGGCACGGCAGGGCTTTCCAAAGGGTGGTTTTTGTCACCTCCTTTGGAAATGATCATATACATTTGGAGCCGTTACCTGACAGATCTGTCATCTAATGTCACTTTGCCTTTGGCCACTTGGCTGTGCTCAGTCTCACATATGTCCTGTCTCATGACGCTCAGCCCAGGAGGGTTTACTTTGTGCAACAGTGTGCTGTTAGCAGCATAATATATTACTTTTTATTTGTTACTATAAAAGGGGTGAGGAGTTGAAAAACCAGTGTCCTAGAGGATGTGGCACACGCATTCTGATTCATGGCCTCGGTCAGAACCATCCATCAGTCTTTTTCCTTTTCTCTTTGTATAAATAGCCTTCATCTCACCTGCTCCTTTTATCTTTATTTCTTCTCTCCCTTAGCAACCCACAGCATATCTTTTATGCTACTCACCACACTCGTGCTCTTCATGGCTACCTTGGACGGACCTGTATTGCTCAAACATAGCAAATAACAATTAATCCTAAGTGCTCGCTGGCCTCAGGGAGGGACCTCAGCTCCACTGAAGTGGAATTAGACAATTAGCTTTTCAGTAGTACCTCTTGATGGGAGCGGGTGGGAGCACAGGGATTGAGATGGGGTGGGTGGGGACAAGGGGAGTTGGGCAGGCGTGCACGTACCTGATTTTGAAATGCTCCAGAACCAGTCACTACACACAGGGCAGCCCAAATCAGCTGCCTGGCATCGTGAGGATGGGGATGTGGGATGGAAATGAAATTCCATTGGCTGGACTCACATGGTTGTGTATATGTATATGAGGTGAGAGTTAAGGGGTTCCTGGTGTATGGGAGCCATCTATTGGCTTAAAAACATGGAGTGGTATTGGAGTGCTGACAGACTCAATCATGCCTTCAACTTGCTTGAGTACATGAATATTGACCATATATGGATTCAGCGTCAATTGTGAATGTGTGTGTACTTTTCTGCCTGGTACTTGGTTACATATTGTTGGTCGCAGGGAGATTTATGCATATTGAGGAGGTTGTAGGTCTTGGGGTAGCATGTTTAATTAAAAATAATTCCCTTACCTATGTGCTCCTGTGAAATAAATAGACAAAAATCCTTCTTAAGCATTTACATTTTGTTCCTTGCAAAGATTGGTGCAGGCAGGGATGGTCCTGAGGCAAATGGGATTCCTGGTCTTTGCTGTATGGGACTATTACAAATGGATTTGCATGTAGATATGTTTATAGGCAGAGAAAAACCTTCTGGAAGGGTAAACACCGAAATACCACATGTAGTTATCTCTACACAGTGGGATTAGGGGAGGCTAATTTTCTTCCTTTTATTTAGTCTCTATTTTTAAGTTTTTTTTTTTTTAGAGTGAAATAGCTGAGGTATTTAAAAACAGGTTGAAAAAAAAGAAGAGCATTAAAAATTGAGTTGGGGAGTTGATTTTTCATATATATATGATATATGATATGATAGCTATGATATCTATGATACATGATATGATATATATATATATATTTCCCTATCTCTAAAGACTAATCAGTTTTACATCATGTTTTCATAAGAAATTGATTTTTTTCCTTGGTAGAAGAGAAAACAAAACATTCTTATAGACCACTCTCTCAATAAAGAGGAAACTTGACACTTAAGTAAAATTCAATAGGCTGCTATAGTAATAGTATCTATTGTTTACGGTGTGCCGGGCATTTTACACGTATTATTTGCAGTTGTTTCAGCAACACTACGTGGTGGTAGGTAGTAGGTAGTATCATCCGCATTTTATAAACGGGGGTACAAAGAGGTTAAGCAGCCTGCCTGAGGCTGCCTAGCAGGTGAGTGCTGAGCTGGGATTTGAGCAAATGTCTGACTCTAAACTTTGGTTCTTCCCATATGCCAGGCTGCCTTCCTCAATAGGAAGGCATCCAGGATGATTGCAGTGCATCTTGTAGGTGTTTGCTATACCTCATGATTGCTGTTTGTCCCCAGGCATCTCATTCTACCTCATGCCTGAAAAAAATAGTTCACACCTGTGCAACCTCTTCTCCCGAAGGGCCTGAGGGTTACTACTGCTAAATAAATTATCTGTTAGAAAAACACAACTAACCAAATAATAAAACCTGCCAACCTTTTCTAGAGTGCTCACCATGTGCCATACATATGGAGTCTTTTTTTTTTACATCTTTATTAGAGTATAATTGCTTTACAATGGTGTGTTAGTTTCTGCTTTATAACAAAGTGAATCAGTTATACATATACATATGTTCCCATATCTCTTCCCTCTTGCGTCTCCCTCCCTCCCACCCTCCCTATCCCACCCCTCCAGGCGGTCACAAAGCACCGAGCTGATCTCATATGGAGTCTTTTATATGAATTGTCTCATTAGGTTTTTACAACGGCCCTGGGAGGTAGATATCATTATGATCTTCATCATTTGCAGATGGAGAAATTGAAGCATCAAGATATCTCAGCTTGTGCAGGAGCGCCAGGCTAGGGAGTATTAGAGCTGGTTTTAGGGTCCAGACAGTTAACTCAGTGCTACGTGCTCTATCAGGACAAGATGCTGAAGAAAGTGTAGGCTTCCTTCTTGGGGCTCACGGTGGCTAAGACTCTGTCACGCAGAAGCCAAGGATGTGGAGACTTTCTGGAGGAGAGGATGGTGTTTGCTGAATCCCAAAGAGTGTCTGAGTCATTTAGTGGCTAGCCAATTCTTAATTCATAAATGGACCACCATATGGACGGAATTTATCAATCAGCAGAATTCTTCCCTCAGGATTTTGCTGGATAATATTCTGAACCATCTAATAAACCAGCTGTCGGTAAAAACTGAATGGAGAACAATCATATTTAGGGACGGTAACTTAAGGAGCATATTCTCTGCTTCTCTGGATACATTTAGTTCCATGTATGGGTTGTATTAGAGTATGAGAAGGTGACATTCTTGGACCACATGACTTTGTCCATGGGGAATTGTTTTCATTAAGCTGTGTTTTTATATAAGCCTTCTAATTGTTTTTGAAAGTTTTAACAAAACTATCTGCATATACCCCTTATGTAATATTTCTTTTTTTTTTTTTTGGTGGTACGCGGGCCTCTCACTGTTGTGGCCTCTCCCGTTGCGGAGCACAGGCTCCGGGCGCGCAGGCTCAGTGGCCATGGCTCACGGGCCTAGCCGCTTCGCGGCATGTGGGATCTTTCCGGACCGGGGCATGAACCCGTGTCCCCTGTATCGGCAGGCGGACTCTCAACCACTGCGCCACCAGGGAAGCCCCTTTATGTAATATTTCTAAGAAATTTTTCTCTGAGTTTTTCACTAGGAAAAGCTTTTGCTTCCCTGAGAAGCTATCGTGTTTCTTCCCAAATAATAAGAATTATGTAATTCAACCTGTGTCTGCCTTCACCGTGACTGCCAGGAAACTCAGCAGTAGAGATACAGTGTATTCGGTGATAAGGGGCCTGAGCTCTCTGGTGTCAGACTTCCTGGGTTCAAAACCTGATTCTTCCACTTACTGAAGTTTCAAGTTTCTTAAGTTGGGCAAGTTTCTTAACTTTCCTGTTTTTCAGTTTCCTCACCTATAAAATGGCAGTGGTAATGCCGTGTTTCCTTGGTTTTCAGCCATGGTTTTTATGTTTGTTTGTTTTTTGTATTTTAACATCTCTGAATTGCCTTAGTTTAACTGGCAGTTTTTCCTTTCTTAATGATGCCTTATATGCAGTGAAATATGGTACCTTTCAACCATGTGGTTATTATAAGAACTACATAAGGTGACACACATCACGTAACACATGAATATCATGAATGTTATGACCTTTTTTCACGCTCACTCCCAGGAACCACAGTCATCCTTATTGTTGGCTCATCTGCTCTTCTCCTCTTAACTGTTGTTTTCCTTTTATTTCCATTTTATTCATTTTGTATTATTAGTCCCTTTTGAAAACCAGTGTAAATAAATTGCAAAAAAGTAGATAGTGTTGTAAGATGCATTAATTATTACTACCACCAACTGAAACCACCCCAAATAAATACCAACCTCTGGGACAAGAGAACAGTCAAGTCCACAGGCACACGTTCTTCTATCAGAGGAAAAGAAATATCGACTATCTGTTGTCAGGCTAATCCCAGGAACACCACTGAAAAAGTAGCTCAGTTAAAATCAATGATTATTTTTCTGTTTGATAGTTACTGGTCACAGACAGTCTGAACCTCTTTCTAATTGGCAGAACATGACCTGGAAAGACTTTTATGTTATGTTGTATCTGTGGCACCTTTCCTACATGCTTTAACTTCTGTGCTCTCTAAATAATAAGCTCCTGCTCTTTAGTGGTTCAGTAGCTACTGAAATGAGGATTGGCCAATTTTTCCCATTACAGACAAGGAAATTTTTTAGAAGTTGTCTTCCACTTGGCATTAGGTACAGGTCTAGAATCTCTACTTGGTTCTCCCCTTGTACTGTATTTCTGGAACACTGTGCTGGTGCCAGGTGGCGGGGGGAGGGAGGGCAAACAAAACTGAAAGGGGCAGAGTTTTGTTTGGTCAGTGCCTATGCTGTGCCAGACCTTTGCTTGGCAGTTTACGCACACGGTCTCACTTATCCTGATGATAATATTGTGAGCAGGTATTATTATCTTCTTTTTACAAATGAGGTAACATTCTCAGAGTGGATCACCTTGCACAAGCTCACACAGCCAGTAAGTGATAGATCTGTGATTTAAATCAAATCCTGCCGGTTCCGAAGTCCATGATCTTTCCATTAATACTTCCCGAGGTCCCTGTCCTCTGTCACTTGTTTGTTCATTCATACTTTCACCCGCTCATTCAGGCACTCAGTCATTCATTCAACCAGCAGACATTTATTAATTGCCTGCTCTGTGTCAGGCACTGTGCTGGGCCCTGAAGATACAAAGATAAATACGACTTGGTCTCCCCTCTTACATCCCAATGGAGAACACAGACAGGCCAACAGACAAGCCAAGACACACGGTAGACATGCGTGACTGCAGAGCCCTGTGTGTGTGTGTGTGTGTGTGTGTACAAGCTAGTTGAGGACCCTTGCCCTTTTTTCCCCTAAACATTAACATTTACTGGTCAAAGAAGTTAGCAGTCCCATCTCCCCGTCCCTGCCGCGTCTCTTTAAATTCATTCTCTACACTGCAGCCAGAGTGGTTTTCCAGACGCACACCTACTTATATCACTTTCCTTTTTAAAACCCCTCGATGGTTCTTGATAGCCCCAGGATAAAGCCCAGACTTCCTAACAAGGCTTACTAGCGCCTTCTTGATCTTCCCTGCATCTCCCTCCACCTTGCAGTGCTTGATTCGGCTGTCCGGGATTTCTGTGATGCTCTTAGGATACAGTCCAGACTTCTTATCCTGCATCTTCCTTCACCGCCAAGTCTTTGATCCAGCTCTACGGAACTTCTTGCAGATCTAAGAAATCTCAGAACATGCTCTGCATCTCTGAGCTCTGACCTTTTGCCCCAGGTGTTCTCCTCTCTTGGAACATCCCCACCTCTACCCCAGCCCCCTCTTGACCTTCTTGTCTTCCTTCACCATCACCTCCTGTGGGAAGCATTCCCTGACCTCAAAACCTAAGTCAGGGGTCCCTGCTTTGTGTCCCCATCCCTTCATGCATGACCAGCATTTATCACATAGTTTTACAACCTCCTGTAGACACATCTGTCCTCTCTAATGGCCTGTGAGGGCCAAGAGCTTGAGCTTGTTCTCTGCTGAGTCCTCAGCAGCTAGCACCCTGACTGGCACATGGTAGGAGCTTAATAAGCATTGTTGAGTGAATGGATCAGAAATTTATATGCCAATATGAAGAAAACGGAGACCCCGTTTTCTTTTATACTAGTATGCACTGAAAAATGTTTAGCCTTTCTCTTTTATTTTTTTCACAGTCTGATAGTTAATATTATGTGTCAACTTGTTGGGTCATGGGGTGCCCAGATCTGGGTGTGTCTGTGAGAATGTTTCTGGAAGAGATTAGCATTTGGGTTGGTGGACTGAGTAAAGCTGCCCCAATGTGGGGTGTGTGTGGGTGCATCATACATCTCCTGAGGGCCTGATGGAACAAAAAGGGGGAGGAAGGGAGCATGCTTGTCTGGCTGATTGGGCTAGGACATCGAACTTTTCCTGCCCTTGGTACTCTTGATTTTCAGGCCTTCAGATTCTCACAGGAATCTACACCATCAACTCTCTGGCTCTCAGGCCCTGGAACTGGGTCTCCAGCTCGCAGATGGCAGGTCATGGGACTTGGCAGCCTCCATGGTCCTGTGAGCCAGGTCCATATAATAAACTTCATATATATAAATTTCATTATATATAATATATAAACAAATATATTTCTATCAACATAGTTAAATGAATAATACATTGTATAAATAATATACATATATTAAAATAAATACAAATATATTGGTTCTGTTTCTCTGGATGACCCTGACTAATACACATGGCTAAGTTGATGGACCTACACCTGATATGCAAATACACAAACAAGTGCAAGTTGAAAATTGTGGAAAGCAGCAGCAGTGAGAAGAAGGGATGGTGGTCTAGAATTTATTAAGATGAGAAGGCTGGTATCTTTTGTTCTATAATAGAACATGTTGTGATTAACAAGTAGGAAACAGAATGCAACCCACACTAGTGAGACAACTGAAACGTTTCTAATAAAAAAGCATGTCCAGGGCTTCCCTGGTGGCGCAGTGGTTGAGAGTCCGCCTGCCGATGCAGGGGACACGGGTTCGTGCCCCGGTCCGGGAGGATCCCACATGCCGTGGAGCGGCTGGGCCCATGAACCATGGCCGCTGAGCCTGTGCGTCCGGAGCCTGTGCTCTGCAACGGGAGAGGCCACAACAGTGAGAGGCCCGTGTACCGCAAAAAAAAAAAAAAAGCATGTCCAGCACAGAGAGTGACTGTGGAGCAAATGGAAGGCTCATTCTTGAGTCTGAAGGAGGAGCGTAGGGGTGGTACCTGCTGCATTAAATCAATGGCAGGGACAAAGTGGGAGGGCTCCAGGGGACATGGCCTGGCCACCAGGAGCTTAGTAGGTTTGCTTGATTGGAGTTGAAGTTCCACGTGGGAGAAGGAGAGGCTGGTAAAAACCTTGCTGAAGAGTCTGAGCTGCTGGTTGGGTGGTTTGCTGTGAATACCCTGGGTCTCTGGACGGATGGCAGACTACTGAACATTGGACCCTGAGAACAGTATTGCCATTTTCTTTAATTTTTAATTTTTTTTTTTTTTACTGAGGTATAGTTGATTTACATTTCAGGTGTACAGCAAAGTGATTCAGTTATACATATATATATATATATATATATATATATATATATTATATATATATATGTTCTTTTTCAGATTCTTTTCCCTTATAGGTTATTATAAGATATTGAATATTGTTCCCTGTGCTATACAGTAGGCCCTTGTTGTTTATCTTATATATAGCAGTGTATATCTGTTAATCCCAAATTCCAAATTTACCCTTCCCCCTGCCCTATGCATTTTCTCTATTGCTTTCTCTGTCTGGGCAGTATAGTAGATTCCTTTTTTTGTTTTGTTTCTAGATCAGCATTAATGAAAATCTACTGTGGGTTGAGAGATGCCACCTTTATTTCGAGGGTGCAAGGGAAAGACAACGGTGACCCTCTGCAGCGAGCAGAGTGGAACACCTGGGGTCTGGCTTGCTTGTCTCATACTATCCCAGAGTTCAGGTGAAGGAGAAGGTGAAAAATTCTGCAGTCCAAAAAGAAAAAGAAAACAACAACAAAAAAATCCAAAACAAAATCTTGTCTTTTGTGCTCCTTTGGAGTAGGGCATTGGGCACTCCCAGCCACCTTGTCATTAATTCCCTGGATGTATCTACAGCCTTCTCCAGACAGCCACACTCTTCCACTGACAAAACATTTAATTCGCAGTGACATTTCTCCATCATTATAAATAGCAGGGAAGTTTCAGTCATGTTTTAAGTGCCAAAGCTTTTTTCGCCCAGTGGGGCTATAGCAGTTTGAGCAGAGCCATTTGGATCCTAAAACAGATCGACTGGCTAGTATTACACTTGGCTCTTCAAAGAGAACTGCTGATTTTAGCACATTAGGAAGTTTCACAGGGGTATACATTTTCATATTTTCCTCCTCCAGTCAGGAGTTTCCACGGCACCAAAATTTTTGTGTAGCTGTCGACACTCTGGGATAGCTCCAATGATCTCTAAGGGCGTCATACATTTTGAAAAAAAATTATCAAAAAGAAATTAGTTTCAATTCACTGTAGTTATGAAAAATTCCCCAGCCCTGGCAAAGAGTGTTACAGAGTCACCCAGCTAGGTCACTCCAGACCTGGGACTCGCCTGTGTCCTCAGGTCCATCACTGTCACATTATCTGGAGTGATGCGTATTGCCCGAGAGCTTATCTTCCTCTGCTGTTCTGCCCCGTATCCCTTGCATTGTTCCTCGTTTATGTACTGGTGAGTGATATGGGTTAATAAAATTTGGGAGAAAACATCATGTATGAAGCAAGAAGATTAAATTTGGTGAGTGTTGATTAGCATTCTCAGTACTGCTTTAAAAATATATACTGTAATGAACTCTTCTCAGCTAAAATATGGCGTTACACGATCATAATTCTGGTTTCTGTGCCGTCTTAATCTCCGTGAGTATACTTTATTGCTTCCTGGTCCTGGGTAGAATGAAGATACTGAGCTTATTCTCTTTTTACAATGTTGTAGGAACATCAACAAATCGTTTTTTAAATATCCCCAGGAAGGTAGAAGTAAGTATTGAAAGAGGGAGCATTGATGTGCTCTGGGTTGTATTGGGTCTGGGCAGAAATGGTCCTCCAGTGAAGTTTTTTGGTTTGTTTTTGTTTCTTAAATAACAGCTTTATTGAGATGTAATTTGCATGTCATAAAATTCGCCCATTTAAAGTGTACAACTGAGTGGTTTTTATATATTCACAGAGTTGTCCAACCATCAACACTCACTCATTTTGCAGTGTTTTCATCACCCTCGCAAATAAGCCCTGTACACATCAGCAGTCACTCCCTATTCCCCCTTCCTGTCAGTCCTAGGCAACAGCTACTTTCTGTTTCTGTGGATTTGCCTATTCTGTGCGGCCTCTTGTGTGTAGCTTCTCTTACTTAGTGTGCCGTTTTCAGGGTTTATCCATGTTTCAGCAAATATCAGAACTTCGTTCCTTTTTATTGCTGAACAATGTTCTATATGTGTATGTAACCTTGTTCATCCATTCATTGATTGATGGATTGGGTTGTTTCCACTTTTTGGAATTGTGAATAATGGTGCTATGAACATTTATGTGAAAGTTTTTGTGTGGATATATGTCTTCAGTTCTCTCTAGGAGTGGCATTGCTGGGTCATATGGTAACTCTATGTTTACTCATTTGAAGAACTGCCAAACTGTTTTCCCAAAGTTTCCAAGGCACTGTTTTACATTCCCACCAGCAGTGTAAGAGGGTCCCAACGTCTCCACATACTCATTAACACTTGCTATTGTCTGTCTTTTTGATTTTAGCCATCCTAGTGGATGTGACTTGGTATCTTATTGTGGCTTTGGTTTGCATTACCCTGGTGGTTTGATCATGTAGAGTGTCTTTTCATGTGCTTATTGACCGTTTGTACGTCATCATTGGAGAAATGTCAATTGAAATCCCTTGCCCATTAACATATTTTTAAATAGGTTTTTTTTTTAAGAGCAGTTTTAAGTTCACAGCAAAATTGAGTGGAAGGTAGGAGAGTTCCTACACACCCCCTGCCCCCATACACACATAGCCTCCCCAACTATCAACATCCTGCACCAGACTGGTACATTGTTACAGTTGGTGAACCTGCATTAACACAAAGTCATTATCACCCAAAGTCAGTAGTTTACGTTAGGGTTCACTCGTGGTGTTGTACATTCTATGGGTTTTGACATATGTATAATAACATGTATTCACCATACAGTATCATACGGATTGTTTTACTGCCCTAAAAGCCTTTCATGCTCCACCTATTCATCCCTCTTGCCCCCCTAACTCCTGGCAATCACTGATCTTTTTACTGTCTCCATAGTTTTTGCCTTTTCTGAAATGTCATATAGTTATAATCTTACAGTTAGCCTTTTCATATTGGATCTTCCTAAGTGGCTGCACCATTTTGCATTCCCACCAGCAATGAATGAGAGTTTCTATTGTTCCATATTTATACTAGCATTTGGTGATGTCAACATTTTAGGTTTTTGCCATTCTAATATATGAGGTATATATTATATATATATTATAATATATATATTATAATATATATGAGGTATCTCATTATTGTTTCTTTCATTCATTTTAAAATTGATTTATTTGTCTTTTTGTTGAGTTGTAAGGGTTCTTTATGTATTCTGGATATAAATTATATATCCTTATCAGATATGTAATTTGCAAATATTTTCTCCTATTCTTTGGGGTTTTTTTCACTTTCTTGATGGTATCCTCTGAAGCACAAATGTTTTTAATTCTGATGAAGTTCAGTTTATCTGTTTTTTTTGTGGCTTGTGCTTTTGGTGTCATAGCTAAGAAACCATTGCCTAATTCAAGGTCATGAAGATTTAGTCCTATATTTTCTTCTAAGAGTTTTATAGTTGATGCTCTTACATTTCAATTGATGATGTATTTTG
Source organism: Tursiops truncatus (assembly GCF_011762595.2). Taxonomy (NCBI): domain Eukaryota; kingdom Metazoa; phylum Chordata; class Mammalia; order Artiodactyla; family Delphinidae; genus Tursiops; species Tursiops truncatus. The sequence continues at coordinate 83,485,259 of NC_047041.1, forward strand.
AATTAACTTTTGTATATGATATTAGATGGGAGCCCAACTTCATTCTTTTTTTTTAATCTGACTAAATATTGATTTATTTATTTTAATATCTTTATTGGAGTATAATTGCTTTACAAGTGGTGTGTTAGTTTCTGCTTTATAACAAAGTGAATCAGCTATACATATACATATATCCCCATATCTCCTCCCTCTTGCATCTCCCTCTCACCCTCCCTATCCCACCCCTCTAGGTGGTCACAAAGCACCGAGCTGATCTCCCTGTGCTATGCAGCTGCTTCCCACTAGCTATCTATTTTACATTTGGTAGTATATATAAGTCCATGCCACTCTCTCACTTCGTCCCTGCTTACCCTTCCCCCTCCCCGTGTCCTCAAGTCCATTCTCTACATCTGCGTCTTTATTCCTGTTCTGCCCCAGGTTCTTCAGAACCTTTTTTTTTTTTTAGATTCCATATATATGTGTTCGCATATGGTATTTATTTTTCTCTTTCCGACTTCACTCTGTATGACAGACTCTAGGTCTGTCCACCTCACTATAAATAACTCAATTTCGTTTCTTTTTATGGCTGAGTAATATTCCATTGTATATATGGGCCACATCTTCTTTATCCACTCATCTGTCAATGGACACTTCAGTGGCTTCCATGTCCTGGCTATTGTAAATAGAGCTGCAATGAACATTGTGGTACATGACTCTCAACTTCATTCTTTTACATGTGGATATCCAGCTGTCCCAATACTGTTTGTTGAAATGACATCCTTTCCCCTCGAAGGTCTTGGAACCTTTGTAGAAAATCAATTGATCAAAAAAAAGAAAAGTCAATTGATCGTAAATGTAAGGGTTTATTTCTGGACTCTAAACCTTATTCTGTTGAGCTGTAAGTCTATCCTTGTGCCAGTATCAGTCTCCATTATTGTAGCTTTGTGGTAAGTTTTGAAATCAAGAAGTGTGAATTCTTTGGCTTTAAAAAAAAACACATCATTTTGTCTATTCTGGGTCCCTGCATGGAGTTTTTATTGCTAGAATTCCATTTCCACTTAAGATTCTGGCTTCAGAAAGAAGGGGGCAGGGTTAGTGGCTGACGGAGGGGATAATGACTGAGCATAATGTTGCTGCAGTGTGATTCAGTCCTTTGTTCCGGTGTCCATGGTAACACAGGTACTTCAGTAGGTTTCTTACATTCTGAGGGAAATGTCTTTGAACACCACTACCACCCCCCAACTTTTCATGGCTTAGAGAAGCTGAAAGCCCTTTTTAAAACTTCTTTGAACATCCTCAGACTCGTGATCCCAGGGTCTCCCCTGTCTAGCACCTGCAGCTGGGTGGGCCATCTCAGATTCTTTCCCCGTGGCACCTTTGGTGACAGACTTAGCCACCTCGTTGGTTCTATAAATCATGCAATCATGCCAAGCATTTTGCAACTTTGGTAGACTGCCAGTGAAAATCAGCAGCTCACTTGGAGTAGTTCTGCAGGGTAGGTAATATTCTTCCATCTCAGTCACCCTTTCTTCTCTCTCTCCTCAGTCCCTTCATTCCAGATCTCCCCCTCCCCTTCTCTAGTGCTTGATGCTCAGTTATACAGAACAGCTTTCCTCTTTCTTAGACGCCTCATTCAGGCTTTGAAGATATAACTTGTAGCCCAAGGAGCTCAGCAAAGCCTTTATGCAACAGCAGCAGATGTCTCTCTAAGAGGGATTCTCCTCACCACCTGCTAAGAGAAGAAAACCTTTTCCATCTCCTTTCTTATGTTAACTCGCAGCAAAGTCTGTCAGCTCTACCAGGGAATTTGTTAGGCAGGTGCAGATCCGACATGAGCTCTGGTAGGAAGGAACAGGGAGCCAGGTTTCTGAGGTCCTTCCTGGATCCAACATTTTGGGAGTCTGGGAATCCTTAGATTCCTTATCAGAACCTCTTCAACATTTTCATGAAAGCAACCAGACAGTGGCTTAAACATTCATGGCTTTATTTTCTTTTGTAAAAAGTCCAGAGTTAGGCAGCTCAGAGCTGGCATGCAGGCTCCTTGCAACCTGCTGCTCTGATGTCCTTAGAGGACCACCTTGGGATCCAAGATGGCTGCTTGAGCTCTCTGCTTCACGTCTACATTCCTTTCAGCAGGAAAAAGAAAGACAAAGACAGCGTGCCTTTTCCCTTTAAGGACACTTCCTGGAAGTGACAGACAACACTTCCACCTACATTTAATTGACCAAATCTTAGTCATATGGCCACACAAAGGAGACTGGGAACTGTAATTCCAAGGACCATGTGCCTAGTTAAAAGCAGAGTGTTCCAATACTTTCTCTGGACTTGGTGATAACACTTCACTTCCCAGAAGGCTGGACTTGGGCTCATGAGGCTCTGTGGGAACTGGTGTTTAGGGCCTTTGGATTCCATCATGTGACCAGGAGCAAGAGTAGGGGCTGACTTGGGAGGCAGACACACTGTAATTACCAAACCGGAAGCACGGTGCAGGGTATAAAATAGGGCCACAAGAAATGTTTGTTGGAAGAACAAAAGAACAAGTGAATTTACTGCACCTACAGTTCAGACTTGCATGGCTGTGGTTGTAGTGTCCTTTGGGGGCTTTTTTGATGCTGTTCGCTTTAACCCACCAAGCTTTTATTGAGCATCTATTACATGCCAAGAAATCAGGAATTGAGGGAAATCAAAGATGAATAACCATGGTGCCTACCTTCAAGGAGCTTCCGTCTAGTGGGAAAGACAGGAAGCAAACAGAAATTTCAATGTCAGTATTCGGTATGAGGAAGCCCATAGGAGGGGCACCCAACCCAATCTCTGGAGAACAGGGGACAGACGCCTCCTGGAGGAGGTGATGCCCAAGGCAAGTCTTAAGGATTGCTTAGGAATCATCCCAGCGTTGAAGGAAGGGAGAGAAAAGCATGTGTGAAGGGTCATTGGTGAGACGAACTGTCAGTAGTTGGAAGTGACCAGACTATAGTTATCTTGTCAAGGCCCCCGTTTTATCACCCCTCTCCTTTGGCCATCAGTGTTCTGTAATACCCTTTGCCTAAAGAACGTAGTCCCCACTTCCGGTCATGGCATTCAGGGCTCACCACCCTGTTGGTCTCCTACCCATGCTCCTTTCTAATCATATCGGTTTGGCCCCCATTCCCTGAACATGTTCCTCTTTCCCACATCTTGGCTGATTGTATAATCTCTGCATAGAGTAACTTTTCCTAGCTTCTCCTCTGGTCAAGGCTTATCTCCTTTTGGGAAGTTCTAACTAAGACGTCACCTTGTTTGTGAAGCCTTAAATTTGTCCTGAATTGGACCTGCTTTGCCTGTCTCCCGTGGTTCCAGGACTCACGTTTCACCATGTCGCGCTGATCACCTTCAATTCTATACCGTAGTCACATACCTGTTTACCTTGCCCATCGCTCTTCTGTGAACAACCTGAGGGTAGGGGCGCAAGGCTGAGTCATTTTTATGTCGCGATTCTTTACTAAAAGAGCGACATGAAAGCACACCCACTTTAGACTCAAATCTGGGCTCGATACTGCACTCAGGCAGGCGTGATGTGCCTTGGGGAAACCCTTTCCGTGCCCTGGCTTCCCAGCTTGCTCATTTGTACGAGAGAGATAACAATAATCACCACAGCAAGGAGTGGGTTGGATGATTAGATGAAATAACATAGGTGAAGTGTATTTCATAGAAACCGGCACATAATAGGGGCTCAGGAATACTTGCCACATGAAACGGGCTGCGACCTGATCGCTGCTGTTTGTTTTGGTCCTGTTTTTTCCAGGCCGGGGGTCTTGGGGCCTGTCATCCTCATACACAGTCTCATGTGAGAAATGGTGTGGGCATTCTAATTATTTGGTGCTGTAGACTTTTTTTTTAATGAAGGAGGGCTGCAAGATTTTACATGTTCAGGGGAATATCCAAGGGAATTGAAAGCCAGGAAGAATATGCATCTTCAGGGCATGTGGTTTTGAAAACCCTGCGTGTGTGGATTTGCCGGTTGCTGCTGCAGAGCTGTGACCACTGAAAGCTAGGAGAGTGAAGAAGCAGGTGCGTCTCATTCTCCTGCAGTGATGTTCTGAGCAGAGAGGGTCAGGGCTCCATATACTCACTAACCCATAATTCTTCACCTCCTCTTCTCCTTCCTGATATAGTCCTGATCCATGTAAGCAGGAGACAGTTGTTTTTTTTTTTTTTTTAGGCGACAGTTTTTCCTCTTCTGATTCTGTGACTGTTAGTGTATGGATGTGTATTTATTTATTTTTTCCTTAGCCTTGTTCAAAATAAGAATTCGCCGTGGTGAGCTTGTAAATATAGCCTATCTCTCTGCAGTTTCGTGGCTGTTAAGCAGAGGTGCATGTCGGAATTGCCTGGGAAACTTAAAAAAAATACAGATTCCATACCCCCTCCATCCTGGCCCTCCCTGGGTGGTGATTCACTAAATCTAGAGTGGGCTGGGGCACATCTGGAAACTTCGCCAAGTCCCCAGGTGTGTCTATCCCTGGTTGAGAAGCTTGGCTCCACATCACCCGAATGGTCTTGTAAAATCTGGAAACCCCACACAACTGGCTAGAGTGACAGCCTGTGTGAGAGACGGCAAGTTTGAATGCCACTCAGGAAATTTATTACTGAGCTGAGATGGGCAAGCTGCCAGGCTGGCGGCGTTAAAGGGAACGAGAGTGCAGTTTTGTTGAAAGAGCAGTTTCCTCTGCAATCAGGGCACTCGGCTAACGAGCATGCAGACCATGCTGATTAGGGAATAAGGCATTTAGAGGAATGAATGGGGGTGTGTGTGCTCACTGAGAAGGCTCACCCCCATCTCTCAGTGTGGGCAGCAGAGAGGCTGGGGCCAGACGTTGGACTAGAGAGAACCTCAGGTCTAGTCAGCAAAAGTCAAGTTCAGAGAGGTTATCTGAGAAAAGGAGGAACAGGTAGATGCTATAGGGCCAGAGTCCTGAACACTTTTATTTTTATTTATTTATTTATTTTTTGTGGTATGCGTGCCTCTCACTGTTGTGGCCTCTCCCGTTGCGGAGCACAGGCTCCGGACGCGCAGGCTTAGCGGCCATGGCTCACGGGCCCAGCCGCTCCGCGGCATGTGGGATCCTCCCGGACCGGGGCACGAACCTGCGTCCCCTGCATCGGCAGGCGGACTCTCAACCACTGCGCCACCAGGGAAGCCCGAGTCCTGAACACTTTTGATGCAGTAATCTTTTAAAAACATGAGTCAGATCATGTCACCCTTTTGCTTAAAACTCTCCAATGAATTCCCATTGTGCTTAGAATGAAATCCAGACTCCATACAATGGCCTGCTAGCACCTACCTGCCCATCTCTGCGTGGCCGGTTCCTTTTCATTGTTCAGGTCTCAGCTCAGATGTCTCCTTGTGAGGCTTTCTTGTGCACCTCCTCCCAATGTCACTTTGAAATGCATTACCCTGTTTTATCTTTGCTTTTTCATAGAATTTATCACCACATAAAAATCTCTCATTTATTTCCTTACTTGTGTACTTGCTGGTTTGCTTCTCTATCCGTCTCTTCCATCAGAATGCAGGTTCCATGAGAGCAGACCTATGTACCTGGTTCGATTCTGTATTCCCAGCACCTGGAACAGTGCTAGCCACAGAGTGGGAGCTCAGTAAATAAGTAATCAAGTGAATGAATGAATGAGTGAATGCAGATTCTAGATCTCAAGCCAGTAAGCTGGAGTCCAGACTGTAGTTCTAGCAGCTTGGGGTCGGCAACCAGGGCAAAGGCAGTCACACATCGGAGCTGAGAAGGGAGCCCAGTCAGCTCTGTCTGTGTAGGAGTCTCCTTACAGCCTCCTCAGTGGGACCTGAGCCCAAGGGGAGGAAAAGTGTCCACTGGGTAGATTGGTCCCCAGTGCACTGAGGAGGGAGCTGGGGAGTCTGCCTCTGACACCTCAGAAAGGGTGAATGTACATTTAACAAGATGTAGAAATCCAGTGAAGTATGGCTCACACAAATGTTCTCTCCGACCTTCTGTCCAATGCGATGGAACACAATGAATTTTAAGATGTAAGATGTTTAATGTGGGGTTTTTTAGAAAGGCACCATGATGATGAACAATTTGTGGTGGAGTGTGCCTGGGAGGGGTGCCCAGGGACACATGCACACGCAAAGAACTCACATTCCTTTGTGCACAATTCTCTTTGGCTAGGTCCTCACTTTTTGAGCTGCATTAAGGTGCCACTTGCTTTGGAAACCATTGCCCCAGGGCCATGGGAAGTGTTCTGATTTGCAGTCCCTTGGCCTGAGCACATCCTACCCGCCCAGGGTCATCAGTTACCTGTTCCCTCTCACACCCCCAGGACTGCGAGCGCCTCAAAGGACTGTGTTGTTTGTCTTTATTTCCCTCTCACCAAGCACAGTGCCTGACCCACAGTAGGTCGTAGTAAATGTTGGTTAAATGCACAAACACATGCACACACGTGTCACTGCAGGAACATATTTTGGCTTTGTCTCAGTTCAGGGAAACAGGGAATAGTCCCAGGGGCACAGAGCACTTGATCTGCTAAAATAGCTCGTGGTTTGGAAACCTGCAAAATACAGGTTAGACGAGCAGGCCACATTTGGACAACAGGCTGGGGTCCAGCCAGGGAGGATGTTGGCTTGTCCCAGAGAAGGGCAAGGCTTGAGTTTTTCTCTGGGATTTACTTCCCTAACATAAAAGGGCACAGGAGGGGAAAAATCCCCAACAGTAGTTAAAGCCATTGTCTTCAGCATGCAGATCCCTCTGACCTTGAACTCACTGATGACATGGTATCAATTGCACCTGTAATCCCACGGCAGCAGCTGCTAGCAGAAGCCATGCTAACAGGGCTCTGAGAGAGAGTTTTGTTCCAGCCTGACCAGCACAGCTGGCTTTGCCGCCTCAGCCTGGGCAGGGGTTTCTGTAAAGCTGTGTCTTGCAGGGATTGCAGTTTTGTCTTGGGAAAAACACAGATTGACCTGAACTGGTTGAGGGGAGGAACAGAGAGAAAGAGGTTTCTCAGGCTTTGCAGAGCTCTTATAACCACATGGAGCAGATTTTCCGAGTTGATGGGCTTTGCCTGCAGAAGGCTACATAGCACCGAGGGAGGGCGGGTCGGGAGTCCTCCGTTTCCGTCCTCTGAAGAGCCGGTCACAGAGAGTAATGGCATCTTTCCCAGCGGATTTTTTATTTCGTCCTTCAGGTAAAGAGTAATCTATGATTTTGCCTTAGGTGGACTGATAGAACGACCACAGTCCCAAGCCTTTTACTCGAATCATCTCATTTAATCCACACAATATTATTATCCCCATTTTCACAAATGAGAAAACTGAGACTTGGAGAGGCTAAGCAGGTTGTCCCTTAAAGCCACCGGTTAGTAAATGACAGAGCCCAGATTTGAATCCAACACAGTTAAAGATGTATATGGGACAGATACAGATCTGCAGAACTTCAGAGTTTTCCTTCTCAGCAGTGAACCTTATAATGTCTTTGTCCTCTTTGCCTTTCTTTGGATAGAGAGGAGATGGCCACGGTCTGTGGATTTGCCAGCTGGGGTCTGGAGCGTCAGGGGGTGTCCTGGGGTAGCTGTCAGCTGCCCTGTGGTGACTGGGGAGGCTCTGAGGCAAGGCCAGAGGGCATTCAAGCCACACACAGACCACCCAGGAGCAGCCACCTGGCCTTTCCTCCTCTGGGATTGGCCAGTGTTAGGAAGAAAAGCCAGGATATGGAATTTACGAATGGCTTGTCCAGGGATGGGTTGGGGGGCTTCCAGATTGAGAGAGGTTGGCAAAGAGTGAAAATAAATCTTCAACCCAAAAGTAAGGCAGCATTGGGCAGGAGGTCTGGGCTACACAGATGACAAGCTGGTCCTTGAAGTGGCTGAGCCAGAGAGAAAGGCTGGGAAGCGCCAGGAATAGAATAGGGAATCAGTGGGAAATTTAAAAGTTGAATTAGAAAATCTGAAATGAAAGCAGCGTCGGGGGGATATGAGAAGGCTCTCAGTTGTACTGGCATAATAGATCTTGTGATTCTCAAACCTTTTCTCCTGTTGTCAAGAGCATAACCTTAGGTCTGAACATTGAATTGAGATGTGTGTTTTTAGCAGAATTGTTGGGAGGGAAAACAAGAGCCAATAGTGGCCCAGTTTGGTAGAGAATTAGACTTATTTTAAAAGAGAAAAAAGAAAGAAGAAGAAAAGATAGGACTGTCAGGACCAAGCAAGGGTGGGAGAAGAGAGCTGAGAACTCTACCCAGGGTCTCCATTTAGAAGTTGTAATATGTTTAGCAGGCAGGAATTTGTTTCAAAAGACTGGGCTACACGAGACATCCTGTTAGCTTATTTTCCTAAATCGAGTTAAATTTGGCTGTAGGCCTCCACTTATCAGGGTTGGAGGCAGGTTCTTATTAATGGTGTGTGTGTGTGGTTTTCAACAGCTTTACTGATACAAAATTCACACACCAAACAATTCACCCTTGAAAGTATATAATTCAGTGACTATATATTCAGAGAGTTATGCAAGCATTACAATTTTAGAACACTTTTGTTACTTTAAAAAGAAACCCTGTATTCATTCTCCTACTTTCCCCCAACCCTCCCAGCCCTAGGCAACCACCAGTCTACTTTCAGTCTCTATGGACTCGCTTATTCTGGGCATTTAAATAAGTGGGATAATACAATATGTAGTCCATTGTGAACTGGCTTCTTTCGCTTAGCATAATGTTTGCAAGGTTCATCTATGTTGTATTTATCACAACTTCATTCCTTTCTATGGCTGAGTAACAGTCCATTGTGTAGATATGCCTCACTTTATTTACCCAGTCGCCAGTTGATCTTTGCTTTTCTCCACCTTTTTGCTGTTACGAATAATGCTGCTGTGCGCATGTGTATAAAGGGGTTCCTCATAAGTTTGGGGGATCTCTGGTCTTCAGTCCCCATGAAGACCACAAGATGCTCATTTCCCAAATCTGTGTGGCCCATTTGAAAGTTAGTGGATCTTCTATTCTCCGTATCCTCTTAGATCCCCCTGCCAGGCTCTGCAAAGGGATGGCCACTGTTTGCAAGGCTGGACTTATGGCTCTGTTCCCTGGCAGCCATGTGCCACTCCCATCAGAAGCCCAGCTACCTCCTAGGATATCACGTGGAAGGAGCAATCTGCCTTTGCTGCTACTTAAAGGACATGGCAGCGACACCATCCTCCACTAAATCTACCATCACCAACATATTTTTTTTCCTGTATAATTGCACCAGCATTGAATTTTGCCATTTGTATTTATTTTAGTTTAATGTGTGCAGTTATGTCTTAAGTCATTTTAGTTTGTTTTGCTATAATGCCTAGGGATGGTACATTTCTCTCTCTCCTTTCTCTTTCCTTTCTTTCTCTCTCTTCTTCCTTCCTTCCTTCCTCTCTTTCTTTCTTTCCTTTTTACTTTCCTTCCCCTTCCTTCCTCTTTTCTTTCCTTCCCCTTCCTTCCTCTCTCTCTCTTTCTTTCTTTCTTTCTCTTCTGTTTACATTTCCTTTGGGCTAAGTGAACCATCTCCTCTGGCCCACTTAATGAATACAGTCTGGGCTTTTTGTATATATTTATATCAGTTCTTTTTTTTTTATATCAGTTCTTCATACATACTATTTTTGAATAGTGAAAGTTTTATCAGTTATGTTTGTCCTATTTCCACATTACTTTTTATTTATTTATTTTTCAAACCCATTGATCTTTTCTCTTTTATTTCTTTAATAGTAAGACCATTCTCTCATCTTCATTTTTCATTTCTAATATAATTCTGGTAGTTCTAATACATAATCCATTGCCCTGTTTGAAACTTATTTTGTATCACCAGGACCTAAGGTACAACAAACCATTTTTATTTAAGTTGGCATTTAACAGTAGTTATTTTTTTCACTTTTGTATTGCTTCTAATATGTAATTTTTTTACATTCCTTTAATAGTTTGAATTATGTTTCTGAAATGTATGTCAGACCAGTGATACTTGTTTTTTTTGTTAATACATTTATTTATTTTTGGCTGCGTTGTGTCTTTGTTGCTGTGTGCGGGCTTTCTCCAGTTGCAGCGAGCGGGGGCTACTCTTCATTGTGGTGTGTGGGCTTCTCATTGTGGTGGCTTCTCTTGTTGCGGAGCATGGGCTCTAGGTGCACGGGCTTCAGCAGTTGTGGCGCACGGGCTTAGTTGCTCTGTGGCATGTGGGATCTTCCCGGACCAGGGCTCGAACCCGTGTCCCCTGCGTTGGCAGGTGGACTCTCAACCACTGTGCCACCTGGGAAGGCCCCAGTGATACTCGTTTTTAACAAAGCTGCATACAATTTCGATGACTGCGGTTTTATAGTTTACAATCCAGTAGGATGGATCCACCCGGATTTCTTCAAAAAAAGTCTGTGATTCCTTATTTCTCCAGATGAGTTTTACTCATCTGTCTGGTTGTCGAAAGTATTCCAACAGGTCTTAGTAGATAATGGATTAATTTGTGTCAACATAGGACATGTAGTCATCTTTACCAACTGAACCATCTCTATGCCCTTAGCTGTCCCCTTTAAGCCCGTGGACTCATCCCACGTCCCCCATAAATGCCCAGCCCCCTACTTCCTCCTCTTTCTCTCAGAGGAAGTTGGAAATTTACCCTTGGAACAGGGAACATCACTCCATTTATTCCAATTTTCTTTATTTCTCTTAACAGAGTTTTACAATTTTCTTTAAGCATTGTGCATCTCAAGTTAAATGAATGTGCAGGAATTTAACATTTTATATTATTATTGCAAATAGCATTTTTTCCTGACTTTTTATTTTTAAGCTGTCTGGCACTAGTATAAGCAAAGGTTATTGATTTTTGAAGATTCATTTTATATCCACAATTTTGAGCAAGTCATTTTCTGGTTAATTTTGAATTTTCTAGGAACATAAACATGTCATCTGGAAATACTGATACTTCTATTTTTTTTTTCCTTCACTATCTTTGCACTTTATTTTTTCTTAAATAGTTATCTACGAATATTTCTAGAGCTAGGTTAAATAGAGATGGTAACAATGGGGCATTGCTGTTTTGTTTGCAGTGGGTATAAAACTGATGCTTCACAGTAAATATGCTTAGCCCTTCCACTAGGCTAAGACAGAAATTCTGTACCATTTATTTTATTTTATTTAATTAATTTATTTATTTATTTTTGGCTGTGTTGGGTCTTCGTTTCTGTGCGAGGGCTTTCTCTAGTTGCGGCGAGCGGGGGCCACTCTTCATTGCAGTGCGCGGGCCTCTCACTGTCGCAGCCTCTCTTGTTGCGGAGCACAGGCTCCAGACGCTCAGGCTCAGTAGTTGTGCCTCACGGGCCCAGTTGCTCCGCGGCATGTGGGATCTTCCCAGACCAGGGCTCGAACCCGTGTCCCTTACATTGGCAGGCAGATTCTTAACCACTGCGCCACCAGGGAAGCCCCCTGTACCATTTTTAAAAAGAAATTAATTAAAAATTAATGCTGAATTTCGCTGAGTTCCTTGTTGGCACACTTAATAATTATATGTATCTAAGGACTTTCTTTGAATATGCTACATTGTAAAAATAGTTTTTAAAATTTGTGCTAGATTTACATGACTGGGACAAACTCTACTTGGTTATAATGATTTTATCTTATTTAAATTAATTAATTTGATAGGTAAGAAGTGGATTTATTTAGAGAGAAACACACTCCACGGACAGAGTGTGGGCCATCTCAGAAGGTGAGAAAGGCACCAGGCTATGGGGTTGTCAGTTTTTATAGAGGTGGGTAATTTATAGGCTAATGAGTGGGAGGAGTATTCCTGCTATTTCAGGAAGGGGCGGTGATTTCCAGGAATTGGGCCACCGCCCACTTTTTGCTCCTTATGGTCGCCTGGGAACTGTCATGGCACCGCTGGGTGTGTCATTTAGCTTGCTGATGTGTTACAGTGAGTCTATACTGAGGCTCCAGGTCTAGTGGAAGTGTCCGCCATCTTGGGCCCATTTGGTTCTAGTCAGTTTATGTCATGTCCTTGGTCTATGTCATTCTTTCAAAGGTTGTGCCTTGCCCCCTTCCCTCCTGTTTTATTCCCCCCTCAAAGATTTTACTCCCATATTCTTATGGGAAGCAGAAGTGTGATAGCCCGTCTTCTGTAACTGCTTCAAGGCTGAGTAGGGGCATCGACCCTGCCTGTCAGGGAGTAAAAATCACTGGATGCCTGATCTAGGGGACCCAGGGACAGGACAGGTCCTTGTTTTAAGTCAGTGTGGGCTGGAATCCTCGCATGGCCATCATCTTGGTGTGGAACTATTGTAACTGCTTCCATAGCCTTTCTGTGAATCTCCTTGATGAGGAAGCACTTTTTGTAACAGCATCAGAGTACAAAAATATTTATAAATGACAAAAGACTTAAAAGGCATGCTTAAACATGATTTTAGATGCTACCCCTTCCAAGGTAGTCTCCCAACCAGGTGTTAGTGCCCAAAAAGTTGTCACAAAGAAACGGCACAGAAGACATTCCCAACAGTGTTGACGACGAGCAGGGGTTGGTCTAGCTTATCACTGTCCTTTCATGGTCACCAGCTGAAACCATGCACCTCAGACTGGGACTCGAACCCATGCAGCCGGGACTGGAACCCAGCCAAAACCCACAGTCTTCCAACTGAGATCACACACCCGGTTTCAGGACTTAATGAAGCTCAGGTTCTTGATGTCTTGTCGCAGAAAGAATTCAGTGACAGACAAAGTGATAGGTAAGAAGTGGATTTATTTAGAGAGAAACACACTGCACAGAGTGTGGGCTATCTCAGAAGGCAAGAGCAGGCTACTTGGTTATTAATGATTTTAAATGTCAGTGTTTCCCTGATATTTTCATAAGACAGAAACCACTACCCAGCTTCCTTCTCCCCATTTCCTTCCTTTGTTCCTTCTCCCCCATCCTCTTTTTTCCTCTTTTCCTCTGTCCTCCCTTTCCCTCCTCTCCCCTTCTCTCCCTTCCTCTTCTTTTTCTTCCCTCCATTTGTCCTTCCTTCATCCCTTGCTTTTGGTGGTACCTTTGTCAGGTTTGGGAGTCGAGGCCTTTATTTCATAAACTAACCTAGTTTATGAAGGTTAGTTCTAGAATATGAGATACTGCCCCCCCACCAGTAAGTAGAATATGAGATCCTTTATCTAATAAGTGGGTTGGAGAAATTTTCCTGTGAGTCGAGTAGTAGCAAATATCTTATTTGAGGGGTGGACAAGGGGATTGGAAGTTGTGCAGGAGAATCCTACATTCTGGGGTGCCCTTTAGGAGACTGATATGCCAACCTTGAGTGGAATGACTTTGGGGAGATATGGATGGATAAACGATTCAGGGGTTGGATACATTCACCTAGAGAGAAGAGCTGATCTAGAATGGTGGGCATGACACTTACACATGGTGAAAGACACATTGTGAGGGTAGAGTTTATTCCATTTGGCATACAACTGAGCATGACAGGCAAGGAGGCAGGACAGGCACATGTTTTCTGCTCTCAGACCGTCTCTGTCTCTGGTAGTTATCCTTCCAACCAAAGAATTAGCTTGGCCATTTGGTCTTGGTCTTTGGGTCTGGAAAATATTCTTCGTGGTCAGGTACTGTCCATGCTCTGAGGGCTGCATGTGGCTTCATTTGCGGGTAGGTCCTTCCCAGATCCTTCTCTTTTCCTAAATGTGAAAGGTAGACTCTTAAGGTTATTCCTATTATTCCAACCATAACTCTTACTTTTAGAGGCAGCTCATGGATCTTCTCTTTGAATTTCAAGTTTAGAAAGCTGTTAAGTGCAAGTCTCCAGACCTCTCTTTGACTTCAGTCCTGCACGTGAATCTGCAGCTTTGTTGATTGATGTCCACATAGAAGTTGTCTTTCACATGAGGACCTTTGTCTTTATCGCTGCCCTCTTATGATCTCAGCATCATTGCATTTGTTTTCCTTTTTTCTGTTGGTGCCTGTGTCACAGGGTGTGGATCTTCATTCTGTTTCCAGTTATGGCTGTTCCTTCTGCCTTGGAGGCAGTGTGGTGTGTTGGTACGGGCAAGGGCTCTGCCTGGGTTCTAACACCAGCTCCACCACTTAGAGTCACAGTTAAATAACTTGGCCAGCTATTTATCTCTGGTGTAACATGATGTCTCCAACTCTGTGATGAGAATCATGACCACTCTTTCCATAGAGCTGTGAGAATGTGCTTATCCATATGTAAGGCTTTGTACAGTGTCTGATAGAAGTGAGTGTTCTATAAATACTAGCTGTAGCTTTATTGTTACAGTCTACCGGGGTGGTAAAGCTATAAATTAGGTTTTCTGTGGTTCTGTGTGTTCTCTGTTAAAAAATTCTGACTCTGATTACAATGTGTGTGTGTGTGTTTTACCCCACATCACCAAGCAATTCTCTGACACCAGCTGGGTTTCCCACAATTCAACTCAATTCAACACTGTCTACCCAGATTCCACAGGTGAAGGGCTCAGTCTCACAAGACTCTCCCTACTTCAGGTGCCAGTCATAAGTCCAGGTTGTTACCTGTGCTTCTGACCAACTGGCTATAAATCAGAGATATGTACCACCCCCGCCTTGGGTTTGATTAATTTGCTAGAGAGGCTCACAGAACTCAGGAAACTCCTTTACTCACTAGATTGCTGGCTTATTACCAAGAATATTAAAGGATACAAATCAACAGCCAGATGAAGAGGTACATAGGGCGAGGTCCCGAACAAAGGGGCTTCTGTCCTTGTGGAGTTTGAGGCCAGGCATGGTGGCATGTGGAAGCGTTCTGTTTCACCAACCTGGAAGCTCTGGGAACCCTGTCTTTTGAGTTTTTATGGAGGCTTCATTGCATAGGTATGATTGATTAACTCATCAGCCATTAATGATTGATTCAACCTCCAGCCCTTGTCCTCTTTCTGGAGGTCAGTGTGGTGGGACTGAAGGTTCTAACCCTTTAATTGCACCGTTGGTTCTCCTGGCAGCCCCCATCCTTAGGTGCTATCCCAAAGCCATCTCGTTAGCATAAGAAAAGACACCTTTATCTTGGGACTTGGGAAATTCCAGGGGTTTTAGGAGCTCTGTGCCAGGAACAGTGGATGAAGACCAAATATACATTTCTTATTATAAATCGTAGTATCACACCATAATATCAGTGTTTTACCCCGCCCTCCCTGTTTTCAGTCCCACTCTAGAGTTTGTAATTTTACTGTGGTACCGTTACTTCACTGCCCAATCTTGCTTTGATAATTCATTTCTTCCTGCATCTTTTAAATAAGTAGTCATGTGTCATGCTTCTTTTGGCCTTCAGAAGGCACCAAGCCAATCAGCCATTTTAAGGATCACCTGTCCACTTCTCCGCCCCTACTTGATCCCAGTATACTTAGGTTGCTTTTTCATCTCTCTGGGTCAGGCTTTCCTCAGCCCCTGACTTTGGCAGCTGCCATCGGCCCAGCACAGATCCGGCTTCCTTCTTTGGCACTCATAGCTCAGATCTTGAACCTTACAACCCAGGTTGGGACTTAATTTGTTACTGAACCTTGGTGCTTCCCGTGGTCAGGTAAGAGCCCCCCGTTCTAACGCAGCATTTGGTCATCTTGCCAACTTGCCCTTTGGAGTCAACAAAGCTTTTGAGGATCTGTGTCTTTTAAAATTGGTTTTAGAGCATACCTTGCTTGGTTTTATTACTGTTTCTGTTGGTTTAAGGCATTTTTTTATTTTGGCCAATTTGGTTCGGAGGGAATCCCCTGGGGATGCTGCCGTTCAACTTGTTGAAAAAAAATTGAACTACTATGCATTTACTTTATGTATGAAATTATACTCTGTATAATTAACTTAACTAAGTCTCTATAATAAGTGATATTATACTCAGAACAATGTTTTATTAAAGGCTAATAGACGATCTTCGATAGGAGAGACACTGTAACAGCTTTTCATCTTGTCATCTCACAAAGGACAAATTATCCTTTGAATCATTGCCTATATCTAGCAATTCTTTTAACATCTTTCAAATGTCAAGGTCTTTCCAGATTAAAGAAGAAAAGAATCTATGAATAACTCAACCAAGGAGCTGCCTGCAAAACTCAGTTTCTGCTGGTGATTAGGTATGTCACAGAAATCTGGTTACTGATGATGGAGCAGGTATTCTCAGTCTTGTTCGAGCCAAGACTGACTTTGGCCCATTCATTCCTAACAGTTTTTTTTTTTTTTTTTTTTTTAAATTGGAACCACTACATTACCGTCATCACTTTGTGGATCCATGAAAACAAGTGGCTTTAATCATTCTCAACAGAGCCTGCCCATGATGAATATCAAGAAATATTACATGGATTCCCTAGTAATTGATTATTCACTCAATCAGAAATAAATTGCATTTCTTCACTATGCCTTGACCTGTAGGAGGCCCACTAACGGGGAAAAGATAACATCTAATAAAGAAAAGGCTGGTTGTTTTTCGAGATGTCAAAGTGTCGAGGTCAGGTTCCACCAAGGACAGGGTCATTTGAGAAGATTATGAGCCGTCTCTTTTCTTGGCTCCAGCTATAGCTCATTTGCAAGATTCTTGCAGACCACAGAGACTGATTTGGAGGGGTGGGGCTGCACGGTGGGAGGGTGATATGTACTGACCAAAAGGTGCAGTCCACTAGATGGAGGCAGTTTGCTGGATGAAGAGCTCTGGAGGCAGGGACTGTGGTCTATTGTTTTTGTAATCCTTAGCAGCTGACACACAGAAGGTCTTGACTGTTCATTGAATGGCTGAGTGATTGCCATGGGGCTTTGGGAAATGGGATGTTCTAGCAAAGCTCTAGCATTTCAGTGTTGGAAGCTCTTCTTTCCCCTCTTGTCCTCAAAAGTCCATGAGCTGAAGCATTGGTTTGTAACTATGAATGCATTTTAGAATCACTTGGGAACGGTAAAAAAAAAAAAAAAAAAAAAGTGACACTTGGGCCCATGCTCAGAGATTCTGATTTAATTAATCTGGGGTAGGACCCAGGCATCAGCTTTTTCCAGAAGTTTTCTCATGTGACACTAATGTCCAGCCAGGGATGAGGACTCCTGGACTAACAGAAAGACCAGTGTAATGGTCTGAAGTTGAAAACCCAAGATCCCGTATGTTAGACTCCACAGTTGAGCAGGGTTGGTTGGGGAGCCTGCTAATGAGTAAGAACTCTGTGTCCTCTCTGTAGCTGAAATCTTGGAAATTAAATCTAGAATCATCTTTTAGAGGAAAGATGATTTTCAGGGACAGAATGATAGAGTAATCCAGGAAATGGGCTGTGAGAGACTTAGATTCTGGTCCATCTTCTTATAACTAGCTGTGATCTTGGCCAAAACACCTAACATCTTGGAATCCCAGCTTTCTCATTGGTGAAACAAAGACTTCAAATTTTAGAATCTTTCCAGTTCTAAATATGGTTTGGTAAATGTGCCTTTTTGTGCTGACCCACTCCCTCAGTAGTCAGTCTATGATGTTTGTGGTGCCCAGACCCAAAGAGAGTGTTAGGAAAGTGAGTTACACTGATGTCATAATTATTTACATTCCCTGCTCTAGTCTATGGACAATTCCTGAATGTGGATAAGTCCATCTACAGGTATGTTCCCCCTCAATTTTCTTGAAGAACAAACATTAAAGGATGGCAAAAGGACTAAGTCTAATTATTTTAGTTGTCAAAAATATTTATATTGATCAAACACTGTATGTCTAGGGCTTCCCTGGTGGCGCAGTGGTTGAGAGTCCGCCCGCCGATGCAGGGGACACGGATTCATGCCTGCGGTCTGGGAAGATCCCACATGCCGCGGAGCGGCTGGGCCCGTGAGCCATGGCTGCTGAGTCTGCGCGTCCAGAGCCTGTGCTCCGCAACGGGAGAGGCCACAACAGTGAGAGGCCTGCGTACTGCAAAAAAAAAAACAAAAAACAAACTGTATGTCTAATGGGAAGGAAGGCCAAAGTGGGCAAAGCAAGACATTTTGGGTAGTTGAAAATTATAATTCGTATGTCCTATTTAATCTTAATAGTTATCAATGTTTATTAATTGTTTGCCATGTACTAGATGCTGTTTTAGGAACTCTATGCCTGTCTTCTCATTCAATACTCACAACGACCATACGAGGTAGATTCTATTATTATCCCAAATTTACGGGTGCGGAAATTGAGGCACATCAATGTTAATTAATGTGCCTAAGGTTACTATCCAGGAAGTAGCAGATCAGAGTTTTGAATTCAGGAAGACTAGTTCCTAACCACTAAGTCATATTGCCTGTGGAATAACAGCTTTCATTTCTATGATGCATTCACTTATAAGAGCCTGTCATCTGCCTGAGAGACCTGTGAAGTGTTATTCTTATCTCCGTTTTCAGGATTGGCTCGGAGAGTATGAATAATTTATTCAAGATCATCCAGTTTGTGTGCAACAGTGCTTGGAGCTGAACTTGGTCCTGACTCCAGATCTGGTGTTCTTTTCATTCTCTTTAAACATTTGCACAGCACTTAACAGTTTATAATGCATTTCTACATTTGCTATGTTGTTAAATGTTCACAACCCTATGAGATAAACTGTGAAAAATGTGACTGTTGTACTGCGCAGCTGTAGTTAGGTGGCACGCTAGATGCTATACCAGATATACCCTGAAATTGCTGACTTAACACAATATCAGTTTATTTCTCACTCATACAGAGTCCAGTCAGTAATGAAGGTGATTCACTGCATGAAGTCATCATTCAGGGGCCCAGACTGATGGAGGTGCTGCCCTCCTCATCCCATGATCTCCAAAGTTACTCCATCCAGCAGCATACTGGGGAAAGAGTGGAGGATCCCACAGGAGGCTTTGATGGGCCAGGCCTGGAAGTGGTATCTGTCTCTTCCAACTGCATCCCATTGGCCGAGACAGTCCATGGCCACTCCAGACAGAATGGAGGTCTGCAAAATGTAGTCTAGATGTGTGCTCAGGAATGAAGGAAAATGGGTTTGGTGAACAGCTGGCCAGATTCTGCTGCAGTAGTTAAAAATAATGAAAACATCAAATATTACTAATTCTTGCTATATGCCAGGCACTCCGTAATCTCAATAATTTACAAACATTATGTCAGTAAATTCTCATAACCGTCTTTGAGATAAGTTACTACTTCTTACAGATGCAGAATTTGAGAGACATGAAATCAAGCGACTTGCTCAAGGTCAAAGAGATAGATGATAAGTAGCCAATCTTGAATTCAGGCCCAGGTCTCTCTGACTTTGGAATCAATATTCATAACCACTCTGCAAGTTTTACATCTTCTTAGGGCAAGTCAGGAGAGTGGGGTTCCAGTCCCACTTTTGTCATTAATAGTACAGCATAGACCTTGAGTGATGAGGCAGCTAAGCATGTTGGGGAGCACTGATTAGTTTCCCTCTCTTATCCAAGGCCCAGGCCGTGAAGGGTCTGAGTCTCGTGTGGGAGTTGATAGAACTACTTAATTTACTTCACATTAGCCAGGCTTTTCTAAATCCTGCATCCGTATATATTCAAGCAGATGTAAAGGTCTTTTCCCTTGATTATTCCTGGCACATTCTCCTTGCAGCTCCAGTTAGGTGTGTTAGCGGGGACCCAGGTGCCCGGTTTTTCGTTGACATTTAACACAAAGCTTTTCAAGTTCTTATATGCCCATGCATCACCTGGGATCGTATTAAAATGCAGATTCTGCTTCAGCAGGTCTGGGGTGGGGCCTGAGAGTCTGCATTTCTCACAAGCCCCCAGGTCATGCCCACCTTGCTAGCCCATCAGCCACGTTTTGAATAGTAAGGATCTGGTATCTGTGTAGCAGAATCAGCCCGCTCCCTCCTCCTTTGTTCCTATCTGTCACTTCACTTGTTATATTGTACTACAACTAATGGGGTAGATGGCTCTCTTCTCAACTAGAATCTGAGTTTCTTGAAGACTGAGACCATTTATACCTGAAACTTCTATGGCTGGCTTAGTGCCTGATTCATAATAATTGCTGAATCCATGTGTTTTGAGTGGACAACTAATGACTGCAAGTGCGAGTATGGAGCGAGGCTTCATGGAATCCTGCCCTTGAGGCACTGTCAAGGGCATTGCCTCTCACCCTATAGGGTGCTATGTGAAAACAGTTGGACATCTGCAGGTCCCACAGGGCTTTTGATCCTTTTTGGTTCCTTCACTGTTCGTATGACAATACAAAACAAATGCAAGACCAAAGAGTAGAAGGATACATAGGGAAATTGTCTGGCTAATGTTAATTTGGTGGGTGTGGGAGGAGGGATCTGGAATACACAATCCATAATGTTCCAAGCAGCCAAGGTTGACTAGTTACAGTTCCTATTTGGCTATTTTCTTGTAGGTACTAGGTTTTGAATGTGGGAGTACTTTCCAAACTAAAAAATGAAGATCACCATAAAATATATATCTTTCCCCAACAAATCCCTTTTCACATTTTTCTACAGAAAAATCTGTTTTCTCTAAAGAAACAGAATCTGAGGGCTATAGTTGTCTGAAAATGGGATGGTATCGACCCATTTTGTAAAGACACTCCTTCCCCCCCAAGTAGTGGACCCTTGAGGTTACCTGAGGTGGCTGGTTCCTGCAGTTCTCACCAGTGACAGACCACTGACAAGAAAAAGAGAACATGAATGTCAAGTGTTAGAGGAGAGATCTGGTTTCCGTCCGAGGTTCAGATGGCTTAGAAACAAGATCTGTTTGTAGAAGGTGAGATCCAGGAAGGGAGTCAGAATAGGCAAGGAGAAGAAGAAGGTAAAGTTTCTGAAAGATTGTCAGGCTAAGCCTTTCTGTGGATCACCACAAAAGTCTGCTGGGACTCGTGGTACCTCTGCCCAGGAGGGCACATACATGCACAACGGTGCATATGATTGCAGCGAGTTCAGGGTGCCTTTGGGCCCCAGATTAAGACCAGGGTTACCCCTTGGAGTGACGAGACATGAAGACTAGGGTATGGATACATGGGGCAGGATTTAAAGAGGTTCTGTCTCTCTCTCATCTATTCCCAAATGGAATTTCATGTGGGTACTAGTTATGGACATGGTTCTACCTTGTGTTATTTAGGCTGTTCAGAGACAGTTTAGCTTCTTTTCAGACACTGATACAATCTCAGAGACGATCAGAGATGTCAAGAGCCTTGATAATTGGGCTGCATAGGTCATGGCATTAGTTCTGCTCCTTTAGCAAGATTGGATTTTATTGTCCCAGGCATGGGTACAATGTTCCCTATCAAAAACTATTCCAGGGACTTCCCTGGTGGTGCAGTGGTTAAGAATCCACCTGCCAATGCAGGGGACACGGGGTTCGAGCCCTGGTCCGGCAAGATCCCCCATGCCGCGGAGCAACGAAGCCCGTGCGCCACAACTACTGAGCCTGTGCTCTAGAGCCTGCGAGCCACAGCTACTGAGCCCAAGTGCCACAACTACTGAAGCCGGCGTGCCTAGAGCCCGTGCTTGGCAACAAGAGAAGCTACTGCAATGAGAAGCCCGCGCACCGCAATGAAGAGTAGCCCCCGCTCGACGCAACTAGAGAAAGTCTGCTCGCAGAAACAAAGACCCAATGCAGCCAAAAATAAATAAATAAATATCCTTCAAAAAAACCCAAAAAGCTATTCCACATACTCTGTTCATTATTTTATCTGCCTGCAGTACTGTCATCAGATGAATACCAATCATTCTGGTGGATAGTTCCCAATGCTGTTTGGAGTAACTGTTTTTCAGCTCGGTTAACATTAGCATTTGCAGTAACAAGGCAGGGAGCGGGGGGGCGGGGGGTGGGGAGAGGGAGATGATGCAGTTTATGTTCATCTCCAGGAAAACACAGTGTTTTCTTTTAGCGGGAGTCCATGCAGTTGTCATGATTTCTAATTTAAAGAAAGAACAGGAATCCTCATTGTCTGACTTGCACCTCCGCTTCCTGAAAGTGATGAGAGAAGGTCTTGGTCCCTCTCCTTGGGACTTGGCTCATGGCAGCAATAGTGAAGTTTTCATTTGAGCTGCAGCTGGGATGGTGAACTTAACTGTGCACATTAATGTGATGCTTGGGGCATCATACATCTAGCTCTCTGAGTGCCTGCTGTGTTGAAAAGGGCGATCCTGGTAAAACACAAAATTCCAGAATCGTGGAGACTGTTTCCCATGGGTTTGTGTATCAATTAAATTATGCCTTTATATCTAAATACAAAATGATGGAGAATTGTCATTTTGATCTTTTGGCTGCCCAACCTCCATTTGCTCGCCTAATAGCACCCTAGTCCCCTTTTGGGGAATTACCTTTTCCCCAGTGCTACAGTCTGGCAGGCTAGTAACCACGTGCCCTGTCTTCCCCTAGCTAAGGGGCAGGCTTGTGAATCAAACTAAGCCAGTAGTACCCTCCCTCCCCTGGGATTTCAGTCTTGAATAGCCTGACTGAGGGACTGAAGATGATTGGAGAGCAGTCATTTCTAACAACAGGTCTCCAGTAAGAGCAGTCCTGTACGAGGCCAGTTAAGTCAGAGTCCCAGAGGACGAGGTCAAGACATCAATATTCTTTCTTTCTTTCTTCCTTTTATTTATTCTTTCTTTATTTTTTTGACTGTGTTGGGTCTTCGTTGCTGCGCACAGGCTTTCTCTGGTTGCAGAGAGTGGGGACTACTCTTCGTTGTGGTGTGCAGGCTTCTCATTGTCGTAGCTTCTCTTGTTGTGGAGCATGGGCTCTAGGTGCGTGGCCTTCAGTAGTTGCAGCACGCAGGCCCTAGAGCGCGTGGGCTTCAGTAGTTGTGGCACATGGTCTCTAAAGCACAGGCTCTGTAGTTGTGGTGCACGGGCTTAGTTGTTCCGCGGCAGTGGAATCTTCCCGGATGAGGGATTGAACCCGTGCCCCCTGCATTGGCAGGGAGATTCTTAAGCACTGCGCCACCAGGGAAGTCCGACATCAATATTATTTAAAAGCTTTAAAATCTCCCCCGATGATTCAAGTGTGCAGCCAGGATAAGAACCATTGCCAAAGAGGCTGTTCCGGAGCCTCCAGACCTGTCTGCCTGGTTTCCACACCTAATTCACCTTCTTGTTGAATCTGTGAGTTACTAAAAACCTTCTTTTAAATCCTTGAATTATTTAAATTAATCAGTTTGTTTTGTTTCTTGTAGCAGATGACCCCAATATTAAAATAAAAAACAGTCGTATGTGTATGTTTTACTCTGAACCCAATGCAAGTTAAGCCACCTTGCCAAGAAACCCAAAACTAATGGATTTGACAGCTTAAAGCCAATAATTACTCTTCCTTTCCTAATGGAAAAGCCAAATCCACTCATGAAAGGTAAGCCCATTATTCCACCAACACAAAGACTGGGGATTTGCATGGTATTAGGAAAACTTTTTAAGAATCCCTGGAAGACTTAAGCAAAAGGACACTCTAAGTACCAACATGCCCTCTTTTCCTTCTCTACCTGCTAGAGAGAAATTAACATGTAGCCAAATAGCTACTTACTGGCAGCAAACGTGTAAATCAGGGACTTTGCAGGCACTCTTCAAAGGCAGTTGGCAACAGGAGGGCTTTCTGGACCTTCAAAGAGTTTTTAAGTGCCTTAGATTTTCCAGTTGGCATCACAGAAGAGGAAATTGTAGCTTTGAGAATGAGGGTGATAAGTGGCCAGTGAAAATGGAAAATTTTCCAAAAGCCAGATTTCATTTAGATTGTGTTGCAAATCCGGAAAAGAGCCACTTTGGCTTGCTGCTTCTCCCCTGGGTACACAGCTGAATTTCAGGCTTTGGAACAAAGGTGCAGAGGCATCTCATGCAGCTTTCCTGTGAGAAGAAAGAATTTGTAATTTGTGAATATTTATCTGCATTTATAGTCACATCGCCTTTTTTTTTTCCCCAGCAAAGCATTTTTATTTTTTTTAATAGATCTTCATTGGAGTATTATTGCTTCACAATACTGTGTTAGTTTCTGTTGTCCAACAAAGTGAATCAACCATATGCATACAGATGCCCCATATCCCCTCCCTCTTTTCTTTTTTTAAACATTCACAGAATATATATTTTTAAAATTTATTTATTTATTTTTTTATATTTATTTTTGGCCGTGTTGGGTCTTCGTTTCTGTGCGAGGGCTTTCTCCAGTTACGGCGAGCGGGAGCCACTTTTCATCGCGGTGCGCGGGCCTCTCACTGTTGCGGCCTCTCCCGTTGCGAAGCACAGGCTCCAGACGCGCAGGCTCAGTAGTTGTGGCTCACGGGCCTAGCCGCTCCTCCGCATGTGGGATCTTCCCAGACCGGGGCACGAACCCGCGTCCCCTGCATTGGCAGGCAGATTCCTAACCACTGCGCCACCAGGGAAGCCCCTCCCCTCCCTCTTGAGCCTCCCTCCCACCCTCCCTATCCCACCGCTCCAGGTCATTGCAAAGCACCGAGCTGATCTACCTGTGCTATGCTTCTGCTTCCCACTAGCTAACTAACTATTTTACATTCGGTAGTGTATATATGTCGATGCTACTCTCTCACTTCGCCCCAGCTTCCCCCTCCCACCCTGTGTCCTCAAGTCCATTCTCTATGTCTACATCTTTATTCCTGCCCTGCAACTAGGTTCATCAGTACCGTTTTTTTTTTTAGATTCCATATATGTGCATCAGCATACGGTATTTGTTTTTCTCTTTCTGACTTAACTTCACTCTGTATGACAGACTCTTGGTCCATCCACCTCACTACAAATAACTCAGTTTCGTTTCTTTTTATGGCTAATATTCCATTGAATATATGTGCCACATCTTCTTTATCCATTCATCTGTCGATGGACACTTAGTTTGCTTCCATGTCCTGGCTATTGTAAATAGTGCTGCAATGAACATTGTGGTACATGACTCTTTTTGAATTATGGTTTTCTCAGGGTATATGCCCAGTAGTGGCATTGCTGGGTCGTATGGTAGTTCTATTTTTAGTTTTTTAAGGAACCTCCGTACTGTTCCCCATAGTGGCTGTATCTATTTACATTCCCACCAACAGTGCAGGAGGGTTCCCTTTTCACCACACTCTTTCCAGCATTTATTGTTCCTAGATTTTTTGGTGATGGCCATTCTGACCCGTGTGAGGTGATACCTCATTGTGGTTTTGATTTGCATTTCTCTAATAATTAGTGATGTTGAGCATCTTTTCATGTGCCTCTTGGCCATCTGTATGTCTTCCTTGGTGAAATGTCTGTTTAGGTCTTCCACCCATTTTTTGACTGGATTGTTTGTTTTTTGATATTGAGCTCCATGAGCTGTTTGTATATTTTTGGAGATTAATCCTTTGTTATTTCATTTGCAAATATTTAATCGTAGTCAAACATTGAAGCAAAGTGGTCTTGATAGGAAATAAATACATTCTTTATTCAGTGTGAAGAAAGGAGAACTATGCCTTGTTGTAAACAGATTCACACACTTCTAGTCCTTGGGGATTGTTGTCATGTGTATTAACGGCCTTCTTAGGCCACTTGCAGAGATCAGAAGTTGGAATGCAGTTGTCACTTTAAAACTCTTTGATCTCCTTTCACCCATAGACAAACAACCCCTGAAGTCATTGGACTTCCTTATAATATCTGGGAATAGGGGTTTAGGATCCCAGGACCTCTGGGTTGGGCAGCACTGGAGGGGTGTCAGTGGCAGCCATTGATGTAGTGCTGGCAGCCCTTCTGCAACGCTGTTTTAGTCTAATGCATATCTCAGCTTACTATGCCCAACGTACAGCTTTGGAATTCTACTCCCAGACATGTTCCTCCCATTTCGGTATGGATGGCATCTTCAGTGGGGATGCCTTCTCAGCCTCTCCACTGTCACTCCTTATATTCAATGACCATAAACTTAGCCAGGCCACTGTAATAACTCCCAACAGGTTGTCTTGCTTCTCCTCTTGCCTTCTTCCCTCCGACACTGCAATCATTTCCTCACTATACAGCCAGAGTGATCTTCTAACATGCAACTCAGTTTATATCACTCCCTCATTTAAAAGAGAATAGCTTTTAGAGTAGAGAATTGCTTTCCATCTCAATAAACTAAAACTCAGACTCCTTATGGTGACCATAAAGCCCTATGATCTAATGCCTGCCTTTTTTCTAATCTTACCTTGTATAATTTTTCCCTTTGCATCATGTTCTAGCCACAGTAGCTCTCTTCCCACCCCTTCAACACACCAGCCTTATTCCTACCCCAGACCCTTGCAGTTGGTGTTCTCTTGGCCTAGAATCTCTTCGCCAACTCTTCCCATGCTACTCTTTCTTATGACTCGCATCTTAGTGCCAGTGTCACCTCTTCTGAGAAGCTTTCCCTGACTACCCAGGCTAAGGTAGCCTGGCTCTCTTCAGCACCACATTCTACTTTCTCCATAGAATTTAACACTTTTGTGTCCTATTCAGCTGATTTCCCCCACTAGAACCTAAATGCCATGAAAGCAGTGACTTTAAAAAAAATTCATTGTTGTGTCTCCAGTACTTAGAATATTGCCCAGCACAAAGTGGGTAACAGTAAACCCCAAAGTAAAGCTTAATATGTAGCCCCAACGTTCAAAGAGTAACTTAGATTGCCTCACCTTAATGTGCAACTTTATTAATAAGCAGGTGACATTCTCTTGAGGGGGGGTGAACTTTTTAATTTATTTTTTATTTTGTTAATTTAAAAAAAAATTATTGAAGTATAGTTGATTTACAATGTGTTAATTTCCACTGTACAGCAAAGTGACTCAGTTATTCATATACATATATTCTTTTTCATGTTCTCTTCCGTTATGGTTTATCAAAGAATATTGAATATAGATCCCTGTGCTATACAGTAGGACCTTGTTGTTTATCCATCCTATATACTAGTTTGTATCTGCTAATCCCAAACTCCCAATTCTTCCCTCCTCCGACCCCCTCCCACTTGGCAACCACAAGTTGTTCTCTATGTCTGTGAGTTTGTTTCTGTTTCGTAGCTATGTTCATTTGTGTTGTATTTTAGATTTCACATGTAAGTGATATCATATGGTATTTGTTTTTCTCTTTCTGACTTACTTCTCTTAGTATGATAATCTCTAGGTTCATCCCTGTTGCTGCAAATGGCATTATTTCACTCTTTTTTTATGACTGAGTTACATTCCATTGTACTGTATGAGTAATATCCCATTGTATTGTATCCCATTGTACCACATTTTTATCCATTCATCTGTTGATGGACATTTAGGTCGTTTCCATGTCTTGGCTATTGTAAATAGTGCTGCTATGAACATAGGGGTGCATGTATCTTTTCAAATTATGGTTTTGTCTGGATATATGCCCAGGAGTGGGATTGCTGGATCATATGGCAACTCTATGTTTATTTTTTTGAGGAACCTCCATACTGTTTTCCATAGTGGCTGCACCAATTTACATTCCCACCGACAGTGTAAGAGGGTTCCCTTTTCTCCACACCCTCTCCAACATTTATTATTTGTAGACTTTTGAATGATGGCCATCCTGACTGGTGTGAGGTGGTACCTCATTGTAGTTTTGACTAAGCAAGTGACATTCTTTTTGAGAAAACTAAAAAATCATTATTTCAGCTCATATAAAGCCCAGTTGTCTTGTGGCCACGTTTAGGTATGATGTCACTTTCAGAGAAACATTACTCCGGGACCTCCCTGGTGGTCCAGTGGTAAAGAATCTGTCTTCCAATGCAGGGGACGAGGGTTGGATCCCTGGTGGGGGAACTAAGATCCCACATGCCGTGGGGCAACTAAGCCCACGTGCCACAACTGCTGAGCTCGCATGCCTTAACTAGAGAGCCCACGCGCTCTGGAGCCCGGGTGCCTCAACTAGAGAAGAGAAGACCCGCACGCCACAACTAGAGAGAAGCCCACATGCAGCCACAAAAGATCCTGCGTGCTGCAACTAAGACCTGACGCAGCCATAGAAATAAATTAATTTAATTTAATTTTAAAAAAAAGAAACATTACTCCATCCTCCAAAATAATCAAAAAGGAATTAGAATCTTTACTGCAGTCTAGAGTTAAAACTCCAAAACGCTTCTCAAATATCTTCTTTCTTCCTTTTATTCCTCCTTAGTATCTCTAAGGGTGGAGGATTGCAATCTATTTATTAATACTTTCCTTTTTTTCCAATTTACATTGTAAAAATAAATTTTGAAAATTAAAATATAAAAAGAACACAACATAACAAGGCAGTATTCTGTCACTACAGACGTATTTTATATTTACTTAACCTTTCTTCAAAAGTACTAGTGAAGTTTGTGTTGAATAAATATGTGCACACAAAATAAAAGTCCATTAGAACTCAAATATGCAATTAAAGTACCAGCTGTTGCACTACAGTTGCCAGATCTTGATGTTTATTTGAGCTACGGTACCAGACTGACCTGGATTCAAATCCTAGTTCCACCATTTGCTGTCAGTGTGATCTTGGACAAGTCATGTAAGCTCTCTGAGCCTTGGTCTCCTCACCTATAAAACAGAGATACTAATAATGGTGACCTTATGGCCTCCTTTGTAAGGATTAAATGAGATCATGCATGGAAAGCATTTAGCACAGTTCTGGACTTCTGGTAACCCTCAGTAAGGGTTAATTTTAACAACATAAATTCCTCTTGTTAATGGGACTGGGAGTGATGTCAGAGCATGTTAGTATTATCTAGGGGCTCTCCAGGAAGCTTTGCTACACCTTCTGTCTCCACCCACTCCCACCTCAGACTCACTGTGTCCTCCTTCCTCTTTTCAATCTTATCTGTCATCTGGCAGTCTGAGCCTGATAGCTACATTGAGAGGAGAATTGTCAGTGGTAGCTTGTGCTCTAATTAGAATATGATGTGTGGCTTGCCTCACTCAGGATCCAGCTGGCTGGACCTTTTATACCCTTCTGATGTATCCTATTCCCTGGGTTTTGGTGGAGATGATTAGTACATGCTTCATCATGTCTGGGTTGGCTTAAACAGCTGAGGACCAGCTTGGATAGCTCAACTGGGGTCGTATGTATGGGTTTCTCCGTTCTCTTCTACATGATCTTTCCACATTGCTCGCTTATTAGGCTTCCTCATAGCATGGAGATCTCAGGGTAGCTGGACTTCTTACATGGCAGTTGCCTTCCTCCTAGAGAGAAAGCAGAAGCTGCCAGGACTTTGAAAGCCAGGACTCAGAAGTCCTGGAACATTTCTTTCATCACATGCTATTAGTCAAAGCAATTATAAAGCCAGCCCAGATTCAGGGGGAGGGGAAAGAGACTCCATCCACATCTTGATGGAGTGTGTGCATACAGGGAGGGGAGTAATTGTCGGCAGCTGTCTTTGGAGATAATATGCCACAGTGAGAAAGTGACCATTCCCTTCCTGCAGAGGGGTTGATGGGAGGGGATAGACTCTTCACACACAGTGCACTTGCTACAAGACCACCACTCGTAGCTCCTAGTCCTTTTCTTACATTTACCTGTGAGGGAGGTAGGAAGGGCTGGTTCTTCATCCTGATGACTCTCAAAGAGCCCTGTGACGTAAGGCACGTGTCTGACTCTAAAGCTGGTATCTCTCTGAGCTTACATACGAACACTCAGAGCCTTTTTTTTTTTCTCCTTTTTTTTTCCCCTGAACTATTGCACTGAGCAATTAAAAGACAAACCCCTACTTGACATTCTGCCGTATAGAAAAGATCTTCCTCTTTCCCCCATGTTAGCTTCTTGGTTATTTTCTCTCTCCAGTTGTTTCAACAAGTAGCCTTCTCTATCTAGCCTAATCTACTCAGGAACTGAGTAGATTAAATTACTTGTTAAATAAATCCCTACCATCTGAACTTTGATTACTCTTTTGATGACACTCAGAGAGCAGCTAATGCACTGGATGGCATCCCTCACTCTCCAGACCTGTATCCAAACTCTCCTAGGTTAATACTTATATTTCATATATTTGGGTATTTGGGGGTGGGGGTGGGGAATAGGGAGTCTGTATTCCCACCCTAGAATGTAAGCGTTATTGAAGGCGGAGTCAGCGTCCATCCTAGCCCTATGGTTTATTTAGCACAGCGCCTGGCATGTAACAGGTGCTCAATGAATAGTTGTTGATTGAATGAGTGAAGAGAATGTTACATGCAGAGGCTTAATGCTCCCTGAACCAGAGTGAACATGCTCATCTCTCCATTTTGGTTTTGTGCGGTTAGTTTTTGGACCAACTTGTAGGACCTCAGAGTTATCTCATCTCTATTTCCTCTTGTTAGATCTTGTCAGGATTTAAATCTAGAGCTTTCTGGCTCTAAATATAGTGCTCTTATGGTGCTGATATGAGAATTAAATGAGATAAAGTATGTATAAAGCCCCCAACACAGTGACCGGCATGTAAAGGCACTCAGTTTCCTGATAGAGAAGTCAAATTCATTCCCCATTAATAAAGCAAACAAACAAGGAGCACACATGAATCATTCTCCTTTGAAACTCAATGCAGTTCATAGCAAAATAAAGGAATTTATATGGGGGTCTTACTTAGCTCCAAACATCTGCATTCCTCATATTATGAACCATAAAGTGGAGCATTAGGGAGGGTGGGAGGGAGGGAGACGCAAGAGGGAAGAGATATGGGAACATATGTATATGTATAACTGATTCACTTTGTTATAAAGCAGAAACTAACCCACCATTGTAAAGCAATTATACCGCAATAAAGATGTAAAATAAATAAATAATTGCCTTCAGCGCATTTGGAAGCTGTTGCCGTTGCTGTTCGTGGTGCTGAATCGTTGTTGCCCGATCTCCCTCAGAATAATATTCTAAATATCAGGATAAGGAATGGTAACAAGGAAGAGAAGGGGCAGGAACACAGAGACAAAGCAAACAGACTCTGTTGGAAAGGCCTATTTGCTTACAGAAATTTCCAGGGAGAAAAAAGTGAGCCCTTTGTTTGCTGTTCTTTTCAAATACAGACGTCATTCGTCATTCAAACTTGGGATCAGATAGCTACAAATATATTTTCAGATAAACCCCCTGCTCTCCAAACTCTTGGTACTGGTACTATTATAAAATCAGGAATCAAACAGATTTGTATAACACAGTATCTCTGACAGTTCAAACTTGCTATTTAATCTCAGAAATTTAAATAATTTAGGTAACGAAGGACAGTTGTAATTGCAGTTCATTTATTCTAGTAATGTGTACTGAGCCTTCTGTGTCCCGGGGACTGTACTTGGCAACCAGACATAGAGGAGTGAACAAGAAGGATGAAATCACTGTTGTCATGGAGATAACATTTTTGTGGGCGAAGACTAAAGAAAAACAAATAAATATAAATAATTTGAGATCCTAGTAAGTACTATGAAGAAAATAAGCAGCAGTTATCAAGAAGGAAAATTATCTTTTTTCTTGGCAGTTGTATGTGTATGTGTGGAGGATATTGTATATAATTGATAATACTAACAAGTACTAACACATATTTAGTGTTAGGTGACAGGCACTACTGTGAACATCTTACCTGTATTAACTCATTTAATAATTACAACAACTCTGTGATGTGGCTACTGTTTTTATCACCCCCATTTTATAGATGAGATGGCTGAGGCACAGGAAGGTTAAGTACTTGTCCAAGGTCACATGGTAAATCAGGGATAGAGCTGAAATTTGAGCCTAGATAGTGTGCTGTCAGAGTCCACCCCAGAATCTGAGATGCCCAGAAGCCAGTGGTGAGAATGAAAGGAAAATGGTAAGAGAAGAAAGGATAAGAGCAACCTCCTCAAGCAACCTCTCTCGGGAGAGGTTGGCCTTTCAAAGAAGCTCATGCAGAACTTTGCATCTTGCTTTTGCAGAGCTTAACCTTGCAGTCTTCATGAATCAGTCTTCATTTTCCCGTCTTTTTACATCTGTGATTCTATTGGTGAGACCGGATTCTTAGTGAGATTCTGCTCCACAAGCTTCTGGATAGAGCTCCATTCCATCACTCATGAGAAGTCAGTTTTTTTTTCTTTTATAAATTTTTAATTTTTATTTATTTAGTTTTTGGTTGCGTTTGGTCTTTGTCACTGTGCGCAGGCTTTCTCTAGTTGCGGCGACTGGGGGCTACTCTTCATTGCGGTGCACGGGCTTCTCATTGTGGTGGCTTCTCTTGTTGCGGAGCACGGGCTCTAGGCACGCGGCTCAGTAGTTGTGGCACACGGGCTTAGTTGCTCTGCGGCATGTGAGATCTCCCCGGACCACGGCTCGAACCCATGTCCCCTGCATTGGCAGGTGGCTTCTTAACCACTGTGCCACCAGGGAAGCTCTGAGAAGTCAGTTTTAATTGGGAATTTTTATGTTACTACCTTCGGTCTCTGAGAGGAACTTCAGAGATAGGGAAAAAGGCTTAGGTCAGTTTGGTTTATAAAAAAATTTGTATTGAAAGCTTTAAACACTTCTTTAGAGCATCCATTTTTCCTTTATGTGAAGGCAACTTGGTGATATCTGAATCTGATTCTCTCTAATCTGCCCTCAGGCACACTCACTTTAGGAGTCGTTTTTTAGTTTCTCAAGTTGACCATGTAAACTTAGTTCAGAGTTTGTCCTGGAGTTTTAGTGTTTTATTCACAAAACTATACAAAAAGTGACATCTAATAGGAATATTGGTATCTTCAACTTTAAATGTTCATGAAACCTAACAAGCAGATGCCAAAGACCGATATATCAAAGGAATAGTTATTTTTATTACCAGAACATGCTTCATGGAGTATAATGTGGTCTCATGGAAAGAGCATGAGCTTCTTAGTCTGTGAGACCTGGTCCAAACCTCAGATCTACCACTTGTGAGTTGTGACCTTGAGAAAGTGATAATCTTAGAACCTTGATCATCTTGTGTCTTAAAATGGAGATAACCTCATACAGTTGTCTGTCAAGGTCAATTGGAATCATGCAGATAAAGTTCCTAGCACAATGCCTAGCTAGTAATTGCTAGTTGATTTCTTTTTCTAATGCAAACCTTGTATGAAATATATACAATAGAAAAATGCACAAACCCTAGGTATACAGCTTGATGATTTTTTTTCAGATGAACGCATCTATATAACCACACCTAGATCAAGAAACAGAACATTACTAGCCCACCTGAATACCCCCTTATGCCGCTTCCAATCACAGTCTCACCTTATAGATAAATTTTGAATGTTTTTGAAATTCTTATAAATGGAATTATAGATTAAATTCTCTTTTGCACCTGACTTCTTTTCCTCAGCATTATGTTTGTGAGACTGAACGATGTTGGTATGTGTAATTGCAATTTATCCTCCTTGCTGTATAGCATTACACTGTATGAATGTATCACAATTATTAATCCATCCTGTTGTTAATGGGCGTTTAGGTGGTTTCCTTTTTATCTGTTATGGATTTTGCTGCTAATTATCATTCTAGTATGTGTCTCTTGGTGAACATATGGAGGCATTTCTATTGTATATGTATATTTTTTATTGGGCATATTTCTAGTAGTGGAATTGCTGGGTTATAGGATATGGTAGACACTGTCAGTGTCAGCTTTGGTAGTCACTGTCAGTCAAATGGTTTTACGAAGTGGTTCTACTTCTTCCTTTTCCTTCTACAAAGGAATATATCTCAAGGTTTTTTTAAATAAGTGAGTTAGTAAGTTTACCATATGAATCTATTTGCCAAAATTATATGGATAACCTGCATCTTCAGTAATATTCCCATTATATAAAGTGAAGTACGTCTGGGTGTGTTTGTAACTTTATTTCTGAGAGTTCCTTTTCCTGGGAATTATTGACTCTGCCACCAAAAAGTCATCTGACAGTTTCAAATATGGCAGGGCTTAAACTGGTTGATTTTCAGTAGTAGTTTCAGTGTTTATGCCAAGCTTTTCTCACCTTTCAATTCTCTGAGTGTAACCCTTGAATTATTTACTAGCTCTCACTGAGTCCTGGCTTGAAGCAGGGACAGTTAACAGAATACACCCACTGTCATTATTCAGCTCAAACAACATTCACAAAAATTCTGCCTTCAAAAATGGCCTAAAGAATTGTTATTTTGCAATCTCCCAAGTTATGTAAGTTCTCCCCTTGCAATTTAAGAAGTTTGATGCTGCCTCCCATCTTTACTATCCCCGTCATCTATTGCTTGCCTCTTGTGAACAGAGAGCACAGAGTGAATTACTTTACATGTGTTTCATTTAATTTTCATAGCAAGGCCATCAAAGAGGAATCATCACAGATTACTGAGCTAAGGCACAGAGAGGTGTTAAGTTGCTCCACAACAGCTCCCAGGTGGTGGAGTCAAGGTCCTAACCACAGTGCACAGGACTCCGAAGTCAGACCTCTTTCCTTCTGTCACACATCTTCACATCTCTGTATCCTTGCCTCAGAAGTACTTAAATCACAAAGAACAAAACACCCCATGCACAGAACTGCCTGAAACGAATGTTCTGTTCACTCAAGTTCATTAGTTGGTTGTGAGGAGACTCTCCAGTGAATGCATTATCTGTGCTTTTAGTCAGTAAAGGCTGAAAACTCTGCATCTGTGAACTTTTTGTCTCTCTTCTCTCCTTGCCAACTAGCGCAGTTATTCTGCGGCCAACACAGACTTTCTCTCCTATTCCTGTTACCTGATACCCCATGCTCGTTTCACATTGGGTTCCAAATCAATTGTAAATTTTTAGGAAATTGCAAATCCAGGCCGCCTCCCACTCCTGCTCTGCACGCCCTCCCCATTTCCCTCTGTTTATCTTCTATTCCCACTGCCATCAAATTGAGCCTTCACCTATTATGTCTGCTCATCCTCTATTATTTCAGGTCTGAGCAAAGCAATGGAGACTTCCTTTCTTGTACCATCTGTGCTCTCTAGGAGGTTAATATAGCAATATTTGTGACAATTAGTGAAAAGGAATCTTCTCTTTGATCCTTCCCACCTGTAGCTACAGTTCTGGGTTTTTGGTTTTTTCTTTTTATGGCCAGATTTTTGGCATCTGGGAGTATGATTCCAAGACTACAAAATCTTTCAGTGGCAAAGGGAAAGATTCTAATGTTCGACCTCCACAAAAATAATGGCTTCTATTTATTAAGCTCCTGGACCTGGGATCAAACCCATGTCCCCTGCATTGGCAGGCGGATTCTTAACCACTGTGCCACCAGGGAAATCCCCATATGACATATTAATTTATCAACAGGACAACCCTATGAATTCTGTTATTCCCATTTTACAGATGAGGAAATTGAGGCAGAGAGAGTTAAGAAATGGACTCATGGTTATCAACTTAAAAATGGCAGCATGAGGATTTGAACCCAGAAAGTCTAACTCTAGTAACGTTTACTCATTCTGCTCCCCTGCCCAATGGTGGATGAGTCCTGGAAAGAGCTCTGTATCTGAAGTTAGGAAACTGGGATGGTTCCTGGCCCTGCCATTTATTAGCTGGCCATTTAGAGTGGAGAGGTCGCTCAGTTTCCCTATGTGTAAAATGAGGACAAGCTGGGTTGATGTGATGTCCCACGAGAGTGCTGCATGTAAAAGTTCTCCGTGAGCTACAAAGCAAAGGCTAGAGCGGCGTTATGAGTATTGTCGCCTCGCATTACTCTCCTTGAGATGCAGCCTCAGTTCATTTAGATTTGATTCAAAACACATAATGGGGCTACAAGGAGCTGCCATTAATAACCATTTGCTGTTTTGTCAAGCTGGTGGGTTGCTTCATCACCATTTCTGCTACCTCCAAACTATGAAAACAGCCAGGTTTTGGCCCATTGGAAGAAGATAAAAATATTGGAAGTGTTTCTGAAATTAGGCTTCACTTGACATTGGAGCTCTACTTTAACAGGTCTACCGATACCAAAATCCAGTTTGTTGCAGGAGCCCCACCTCTTCCTAAACCAGGCCTCAGATACATGGAGGGCATGATGCTTGGGAAGAACCTCTGAAGGGTTGAGGTCCTTGGAATAAATAGGGTCCAGCCCTGTTCAGTTTTCTTTGCCAAACTCCTGAGCAGCTTGATTTCTAGGGAAAATACCTAGTTTCTGGTATGACAGTACCTTAAGTGGGAAACAGCAAGGCGTAGTGGAAAGAACACAGGGAGATTTGGGTCCTTTTGAATGATGGCTCCTTGAAACACCACCAAATTACCTGCAGCCAAGACAAGGCTGAATTTATTGTTTGCTTCAGGCAGGCGAAGGCCACCTTGATGGAGTAGCATCTCAGGGGGAGGAAAGTTAAGATATTTATGAGCTTTTGAGGAGGTCTTGATAAGGATTGGGTGAGGATCAAGGTAGAATATTGATAGTTTAGGATTAGGGGACACAGCAAGGCAAGAGTTTCTAAGAGTCTTGGAGTATCAATAGTCATTTGATGCTATCATTGAAAAACCAGGCAGTTTTAAGTAGGTTTTTGGGAAGTCTTTGAAATGAATAATAAAGTTATTTGTAACTTATATCTTCCTGGCCAAGAGTTTCCTGGAAGAGCAAAGTCATGTTGATGAAGACAGTGGAATAGTAGAGTCCTGTCAGTGAAGCCAGTGGAAGAGTCCCATTAGTGTAGACAGTGAGCTGCAGGTGTAGACAGTTTTCACCTCTCAGCCTGACCCCTGGTAGAGCTTACCAGCTGTGTAACCTACATCATTTTGTGTGAGATGGAGTTACTCATGCTTACTTTACAGGATATTTTTGAGGATTGATTCATAGAACATATATAAAATACCTTGAATGAGTAAGTACTCGACTATTAGTAAGTTTCTGAACTTTCAAGAACAACTGCCAAAAACTATCTTGAAGAGCTGTGCTCTGAAAAATCAGGAAGCTGCTATCATAGCTGATGGTTTGAGAATCACGCTGCTGTAGCCACGACCCCTGGCAGCAGAGCGCATGTGCTACACCTTCCTTTCTCTGCATGTGACTTAGCTCCAGATGGAAATCTTGTGCGGTGCCTATTCTTGT
This sequence comes from Tursiops truncatus, assembly GCF_011762595.2. Taxonomy (NCBI): domain Eukaryota; kingdom Metazoa; phylum Chordata; class Mammalia; order Artiodactyla; family Delphinidae; genus Tursiops; species Tursiops truncatus. Next base: position 83,522,031 of record NC_047041.1, read on the forward strand.
TGGAACCTAATTCACACACAAAACCCCAGCTGCAAGGGCATCTGGTAAATATGGTTTTTGGTTTTCCAGCCTCTTCATGCTACAAAGAGGTTGGACTGGGTATTGAGCAAAACGGTCAGTTCACATTATCCACATAGACAGTGTGCTACTGAAACCTTACCCAGACACTCTGCTCTTTCCCCATCCTTATCATTTCACTACCTTTTAGACTCCTAACCTCCAAAGGAAGCAAAGGCAAGGAGTGAAAGAGAAATAAATTGCTCTGCTTTGCTTCTTGCAGATGAAAGAGGTAAGGTTAAAATTAATTAATGGCTGCTGGTATAGTGCACAGAGCTCCAGAGTTGTGGAATTACACCTGAGTGTCTACTCAGTTTCGTTGTCCTCATTCTGCTTCCCCCGGGCTTTGGGCATGGTGATTATCCCCATAACGCAGATGTGGCTCACACCCTTCCCCTCCTACCGCTACCATGCCTGTACTTAGCCTGCTCTTCATTTAGTCATTCATTAATCAGACCACGTCACACACTTGCATGAGAAATGGATGTCTCTGTTGTGCACCCGGACATCTCCCACCACCAACTTGCAAATCCCTTTGAGATCTCTCCTCTGAATGAGGAAGGGAAAGAGCAGTGTTCAAGTAAGTGGAAGCCTGGATTTTTGCCTTAGGGCAGCCCATTTCTCTGCTGTGTGTATTGGTCAGCTCAGGCTGCCATAACAAATACCACAGACTTGGGGGCTCAAATAATAGATACTAATTTTCTCACAGCTCTTGAGGCTGGAAGTCCAAAATCAAGGTGTTGGCAGGTGTGGTTTCTCCTGAGGCTTGTCTCCTTGGCTTTCATGGCTGCCTTCTTGCTTTGTCCTCACATGGCCTTTTCTCTGTGTGTGCTTATCTCAGATGTTTCTCTCTTCTTATAGGGACACCAGTCCTCTTGGATTAGGGACCCATTCTTATCCTCTCATTTAGCCTTAGTTACCTCTGTAAAGGCCTTCTCTCCAAGTACAGTCACACTGAGGGTTAGGGCTTCAACATACAAATGGCGGAGTGGGCACAATTCAGTCCCTAACACTGTGTGGTCTTGGACAAGTCGTTTAACATCTGACCTCCATTTCCCCATGTATAACCTGAGAGGATTGGGGAATATGACTTCCTTTCAGCTCTTTGATGCTACCATCTCTCGGGGAGAAGTTCAGCTCCTAAATGACAACTGAGGGGGTGACTTGTTTTCTGAAGAGAGACCAGTGGCTTATGCCATCTTCTCTTGACCTTGACACCCCATTGCAGACTCCCTTCCTGCTCGGTTTCCATCACTCTTCTAGCATTTTCCATACTCACTGCATTGTACTTGTAATGATTCTTTGGCGTGTCTGTCTTTCCCACCGTCTTTACAGACAGGGACTGCTCTTTATCTTCTTAACTTTAAAAAGAAAGGCCAAACCTACCCTGCGTGATTTGCAAACAGGAAATACCAAAGCACTGTTCTAGGTCCCACTGTAGTTTCTGTATTTTACCTCCAGCAGGAAGACTTGCACCTGCTCCCCCTTTATTCTTGTTCCTTACTCCGTTACCCCAAAAGACCGCGTATTTTATCACCAGTGGTGATGGGATCACATCAGATAACATTTGTGATGTTCAAGAAGTACAAAGTCGGGCTCCCCTGGTGGCGCAGTGGTTGAGAGTCCGCCTGCTGATGCAGGGGACGCGGGTTCAAGCCCTGGTCCGGGAAGATCCCACATGCCGCGGAGCAACTAAGCCTGTGCGCCACAACTACTGAGCCTACGCTCTAGAGCCTGCGAGCCGCAAGTACTGAAGCCCGCGAGCCTAGAGCCCGTGCTTCGCATCAAGAGAAGCCACCGCAGTGAGAAGCCCACACACCACAACGAAGAGTGGCCCCCACTCGCAGCAACTAGAGAAAGCCCATGCGCAGCAACAAAGACCCAACTCAGCCAAAAATAAATTAATTTATTTTTTAAAAAAAAGAAAATAATTATGGTACAGTGGACTCATTTTTCTTATACACACAATTAGACTTTTAATTTGGCCATCATTTTCTTAAAATATTTACCTTTTAATACCGCAGTGGTGGTAACGATTAATGCATAATAGTCACATTTTTTTCAGGCAATCTAGTTTATTTCTGTTTTATAACAATCCCAAGGCAAGGAGGTGGTTCTACCTCATGAAGCCATCCAGGGATTCAGGTGCTTTTCTCTTGCTCCTTAGCCATGTCCTAAGGTGTGTCCCTTGTTCATACAGTACAAGCTGGCTTACCAGTTACATATGTTATGTTCCAACCCAAAGGGAGAGTATGAAAGAATGGTGGAGGGACAGCATTTTCTTTGTAAGAAATAGAATATTACTTTTGTTCACATTCCACGGGTGAGAACTTAAGTCACCTGGTCACGTCATTTGCAAAGGATAACGAAATATTGCTGATGGTTACTATGTATTGTACTAGGCACTATTCTAAACTCTTTTAATGCTGTGTCTCCTTTAGTCCTCACATCAGCTATGTAAGGAAGGTATTTCATAGGTGAGAAAATCGAGGCAGAGAGAAGTAAAGCAACTTGCCCAAAGTCACACAACAAGTGTAGTGCTGGGATTTTTATCTGGGTCTGTCAGGTTCCAAGGCTCATGTTCATATCCACCGAGACGGAAGAGAAAAAAGAAAGCTAAGAGAAAAATTGCACAGGGTTGAGAAATCTGAGCTCAGGGCACCTTTGTCAGTGTCACGTTGGCTCCAGCCCCCTTCCCCCACTGCATGCTTGACGATGTGGTGTGGTTGACGCCAGGACACAGAGACAGAGACGGTCAGCAGCGCTTTCTCCCAGGCCTCCCCTACATGGTGGCCAAAAGTGTCAGCTGGGAAGCTTGCCTCTAAATTTATAGTCAAATTCATCAAGTGTCTTTAAGAAAAAATGAATTTCAGGTGTTATTATGGTGTTTGGGACTGTCCTGAACTGTTCACAGATAGACTCCAAAAATGGGGTAAAATGAAAGTAAATCAAATTTCTTCCAACTCAACAGAAAATCCCCTGGTGACCTAGAGTCTTATCGTGGAGGGATTGACAGTTTTCCTCACGGGTTGGGGTGGAGGTGGGTTGCAAATGTACAGAAGGTTTGGGTGGTCGGAGTCTTTGGGTGCTGGTTACACTCATACTAGCTGAGCCAGAGACGGGAGTTTTATTGGAAGGCTGCAGGGGTACATCAGGGAACCCCAGAAGAGAGAGTACCACCGGGCTTGGTGAGAGAAGAACCAGCAGGTCCAGGGCTGGCCATCTCTGTTTCTATTGTCTGTCTCTGCCTCTCTCTCTCTCTTTCTTGTCCCACCACCCCAATTCCCTCATTTCTGCTTCTCTCTGGTCCTCTCCTTTACCTTTATCTGAAAACTTTCTCTGGGTCCATGGTATTCAATACAAATAGCCAACCTGAAAGGGCAGCATGGAGTCCAGTGCCCACACCCCACCCCCAACACCTTACTGAAGCTCTCCGTGGCCCAGGGACAGCTTCACTGCTGCAAGGTCAGGTACAGTTAACTCTCCCTGGGGCAGGTGTCCACTCTTGGACACCTGAGTGTCGGCAGTAGGGTATGATAGCAAACCAGCTTCGTGTTTTCAGGAGAGGGTGCTTGCTGGCAGAGGGGCTGCGCACTGGACAGAAGCTCCAAATAGTGTCTTCTGCAGCTGGACAGAATAATGACTGTTTATTGGTCATTTACCTTGTACCAGACTCTCTACCGTCTGAAAATGAAAATCAAGACTGCCTTGATCATTCCATAGTATTTTACTCATACCCCAATCTAGGGCATCTGGACAGGTCCAAGGCCCAAGGAGGTAAATGGCAAAGGCAGATTCAGTTACAGCTCTCTTTGCTCCAGGTACAAAGGTTGCTCGCTTGGAGAGTTTGGTTCGTGTTGCAGCGTAAGCTGCACAGCTGCTCCTCGCCATTCCAGGTACCTCTTTTGAGGCATCTGGGTGACTTCAAGGTTGACAACCGGGAAAAGCTCCAGAGGTTTATCTTTTTAGAGGTTAAATGTTACACGTGGTCTTGGAGTCAACTAGAGGAAGAATAAACTCAGCAAATCTAGAGTAGTATTTTATGCAGAATCACTAAAAAATTCAGAGATAATGAAAATTTTAGTCTGGAGTGTTCGTTTCCCAGAATGTGTGGTGGAAACCGCACACTGATCAACGCTTTGCAAATCGCATGCTTTTACAGGTCTACACTGCCTGATGCTGGCCATGGGGACATATCAACAGGATCTTCCCTCCACCTTCTCATTTTCTGTACCAGATTTGGAGGACTTCAGTGAAAACCCAATCCTTGCAAAAGTGAATTGTCTTTTAAAAAGGGTTTATCTCTCCCTACTTTATATCACTTTGCTTTCCTACAAGGAGGCTTCGGAGCAGTCTTTCTACAGGCTTTGCCTAAGCGCTCACCGGCACTTTATTTAATCATAGTTTTATGAACTCTTCCTATGCCACCAGCCAATTTTACAGCCCCAGAACCTTGCTTAGGAGACAGACACTGCATTTTCCCACAGTCGATTTTAAAGGCTTTACGTCTGGGATTTTTAGTAACTTGTGACTAGCAAACGGGTGTCATGTTTTCAGGACTTTGTAGCCTGAAAACTCTAGGGTTGTTGTGCAGAAATGCCTGGTAATAAATAAATGACATATACCTGTTTCACATTCGTTTGAAAAGCTAACCATCAAAATAGATTTTAAGTAGCTGATATCTTGTTTAATTTGATTTATTGCCTTAGTGCCTTACTTGGTGGATAAAAGTCAGTACATTATTGCAGAGGTTACCGTATTATGTCAGATTTTCTGAGAACATTTGACCTGGAAAAGGATACTATTTCTCATCTCCTCCTCTCCACAGCTGTCACTGTGTTCATAGAAAATGGAAACCAACCAGGGTTAGGTTGACTTGGCTGCGGTCATATTTGCTTGCAAAGAACAGAAGCCACCTGAGCTAGTTGAGGCAAAAAAAGTCTTATATTTTGGGAATCATGCAAGGGTATGTCACAGAAAACAGTGGTCTGGAACCCAGCTGAGTCCCCCTAGAATGTGGAACCAGAGCAGCTAATCTAACTGTCTCTTCTTAAGATTACATGGTCTCTTGCCCGTGCAGCTCCTTGCATCTGTTTCATCCTTCTCTCTTTCTTCAAACCAGCATTCTCTGTTTGGGCACGTATGTGTGCCAAACGTGGCTTCCTGTTCTGTATCACTTCCCTAGTCAAGCACCCAACACAGAATGACAATGGTCTCCAGGTCCCAGCTTCAGATTCTGGGGGAACAGTTCAGTTAGCCCAGCTCTGACCAAAGTTATCCACTCCAGGTCCAAGCATCTGTGACCACATGACCAGAGATCTGCTCAGATGGGGCTATAAGAGCTGATGCTCAGGGATGGAGCAGGGGAGATGATACAAGTAGGTTCTCTCAGGTGAGTGGTGAGGAGGAAATTGTCAGTATCTTGGACTCACTAGGTGTGGAAGCAGCTAATTTGCATACCCCCTGTAGCCTGGAAGTCATGTCTATCCTCTGACCCATCCCTATTAATCTTGCTGATCTTTTCCTCTCTTTCATTTGGTCCCGCAATCATTCTTTAACTTCCTCTCTTTGCTTCTCCTCACTTCATTTTCTCTCCCCTGTCTCTTAGTTGATGCTTCAGGAAGGTAACATGATGCATCTGGTGATAGAAAGCACACAGTCATTGGGAATCCAAGACCAGCCTCTAATTCAGACTTGCCCAGAGCTAGACCTTGGCCAAGTCACTTAACCACCCTTGGCCCTGGTTTCATCTTCTGAAAATGAATGGAGCTAGGCTAGATGCTGGAAGAAATCTTAGAGATCACGTTGTCCAGGCTGCTAAATATCTATCTGTCTGCTGATGCTACCATTGTGCAAATATGGCATATGTGGCAGACATTACTAATAGATTCCAGCATGCTTCCCTGCTGATCCAGAACTGTGCTTAGAATCCTTCACAGCAGTCTGGGCAGCCACTACCAATCAGTTGAAGGCAACCCACCTTTGAGATGAGACTGATTAGCCATCTCTAAGGCAAGAAATCAAGGCTCAGATGTCTACCAATTTTTCTTCCTTTTACCTTCCTTAGAGGGATGGGATATGTGAAGTCACTATTCCTAATTTCCTGAAACTTTGAAGAAAAAATAAATGCCTTCTTCTGCCCTTTTCTTCCTAATATTCATTCAATCCAATCCATCCAGTTCAGCCTTTAATTTCTCCTGTGGCTGAAAAATTGACGGTTCTTTTAGCAAAGATGTGGAATCGGCCACATTTGTCTGAGAGCTCAGAATTAGACTGTCTCACTTTGCAACTGTGTGGTGGAAGGCAACAGTGAGCGTTATTTTACTTCTTGAAAATATGTTTTCTGCAGTTATATTTGGACTGAAAAAAGATCCTTGCATTCTCAGCTCAAATTATATTCAATGTTCCTAATTGCTGTTACCCTCAAATACGATATTGAGTGAGGTCACATCTTCAATTCACATTTCTCGTCTATATTTACAAATGAAACAGCTTTGAAACATCTGCTCTGCCTACAGAACACTCATTTTTGCAGATGATGCAGCTGTAATGGCTGGTGGCAGAATTGTTTCCTCGACGACAATGCTGGGAAACATATCTTTCTCCCTTTCTGCCTTTCCTGCTAGATGCTGTTTTTTTAAGTCGCCTTCTGGAGTTCATTTCCCCAGGAGAGACGGGTTTAAACTTCTAAGGTAGCATATTCCAATTATTTCTGCTGAAAGGCTGCCTCCTTAGAATAATTACTGATGGCAGCTTCCATGTGGTTAGAGTTAGGACCACCTTACGTAACGGCCTTGAGGTGGGGGAGCTGTAGGTCTAGAAAGGAGACTGATTGTAAGTAGAGGGATGAAAGGAAACTTTTCCAAAGAAGACCAGACCTGGGAGAAAATGCCTGTCTCCAATGCATTGGAGCTGGGAGAAAATGCCTATCTCGAATGCATAGGAGTCTAGAGCTGGCTTCCTAGTAAAAAAGAATCCTTGCTGTTGGTAGAGAATCTGGCCGTACCACTTTATTCCTCCTTGGAAAGGGGTAGTGCTCTAGGTGAATGAGGAAGAGTGGGGTTACAGTCCATAAAGACGGCATTTAAATGCTTTTCTGTTGTCGTTATGTACTTCCCATTTAAAAATATTATAAGGTAATAGCAGTGAGGACTTAAATGCTTTCATTTCTGGAGCCAACTGTCATTTGCAGGAACTTCAGAGGACAGAGGTATATGTTGAATTGCACCGTGAGTAGGTGCTGACCCAGTTCAGACTGTGGGAACTCTACAGGTTCAAGGTGACACATTGTAACGTCACAAAAGGAATGGAGGGCAGAACCTGGAGATTAAAAGATACCTAAAAGACATAACAAGTTTTTGTTTGTTTTGGGGCAAGATTAATATATATCTAGGATGATAAAACTATTGAAAAATAACTTCCTAGATTAAATCATGCCATAATTAATGGGCTCTTCTAGGCGATCAGTTTTACCCTCTCATGTTACAGAGGAAGAACCTGGGACCCAATCAGACAAAGTAATTTGCTTCACATCTAAGTGGGAGAAGGTAGGAGAACCATGGTCAGAATCCAGATGCCCTGGCCCATGTGTGATGTTTCTACTACTCCCCGAGTATGATCTTTGTCATACATTAATTTTATCTTTGAGTTGATTGAAATAGATAAGATCACAGCAGAACCACGTACATATTGGAGACTACTTTGTGTTAATCTGTTCCGTTACCTGCTTTTCAAGCAAAATTGACTATTTGTCCTTTATATAGTGGCTGTAAGGAAGCCCAGGAGCTGTAGCATTCTCTGACTTTTAGATTCAGAGCATAAAGTTATTCTTTTACTTTCTACTTGTTTTGATATTATAAAGTCACTTTCAATGTTCAGCACTATTAAAATGCTCTAAAGTTGCATTAAAGCTATTAAATAATCTTTACCTTTGTTATTAAATTTCTTTTTTTCCCAATAGTTCTTCCAGCACTGATTTAAATTACATATTTTCACATGTAGCACTTTTTCTTGGGGGATTCATTCTTATATAGACTGGATGTTTTGAAAATGGGAACTACCTGATGTAGGTTGGCATGAAAAATAACTAGTTAAAATTTCAGAATTCTGAATAAAGATGTGTATCACTACCATGAAAACAATTTAGCCAACAAATTCAACCTTCTGAAATAGATTTAGGATTTAAATTATTCAATATTTCAATATAGTTTGAGAGAAAATAGATTTTAATGAAGTCTCTATAATAGAGATGTTGATTTCTATATGACATATATTTGTCATTGATTATTTCTATTTTTTTTTTTAACATCTTTATTGGAGTATAATTGCTTTACAATGGTATGTTAGTTTCAGCTTCACAACAAAATGAATCAGTTATATATATACATATATTCCCATATCTCTTCCCGCTTGCGTCTCCCTCCCTCCCACCCTCCCTATCCCACCCCTCCAGGCGGTCACAAAGCACCGAGCTGATCTCCCTGTGCTATGCGGCTGCTTCCCACTAGCTATCTACCTTACGTTTGGTAGTGTATATATGTCCATGCCTCTTTATCGCTTTGTCACCGTTTACACTTCCCCCTCCCCATAGCCTCAAGTCCATTCTCTAGTAAGTCTGTGTCTTTATTCCTGTTTCACCCCTAGGTTTTTCATGACATTTTTTTTTTAAATTCCATAAATATGTGTTAGCATACGGTATTTGTCTCTCTCTTTCTGACTTACTTCACTCTGTATGACAGACTCTAGGTCTATCCACCTCATTACAAATAGCTCAATTTCGTCTCTTTTTATGGCTGAGTAATATTCCATTGTATATATGTGCCACATCTTCTTTATCCATTCATCCGATGATGGACACTTAGGTTGTTTCCATCTCTGGGCTATTGTAAATAGAGCTGCAATGAACATTTTGGTACATGACTCTTTTTGAATTATGGTTTTCTCAGGGTATATTTCTATTTTTGAAAGGAGCCAGGATTTCAGGATCACTTACATGTAATTAACAACCCAACCAGTGTGCCACAAGAAACATTTAATTTCTCTTGGTATTTGTAAAGAGTGAACAAAACATGCTACTATTTCACTGGTAATGGTTCTAACAGTTATTTACTGTGAAAATAATAGTGTTAACAATTCAGGGTAGAAGAGGGAATTGTATGTTATTTATTTTGCGGATAATAGTGTATGTTTTTAACGTCAAGAAGCTTTGTATTGATACTAGGTGGCAGTTCGGCAGGAACACACAGCATCTCCCCCCTCCTCTCACCAAACGGTGTGTAGTCAGTCATTCCTAGGCTTCTTCTGGACCAGAGTGGGAACCGTGTTGGATAGGCCAGGTGCAGAGAGTACCAGCATTCTGGTTGCCTCTTGTGGGCAACCCTAGTTCTGGCCAGACTCTGTTGCTAGTTGCAGATTGGCCTGGAGGAGACTGGAAAGATAAAGGAAAATCCATTGCCAATACTGAAAAATCATGTCTAATGATTCTGGTTAATACTAGGTAAGCCAAAGTATTGGGAGAGAGAAATGGAAATTCTGTTGAATGGAATAAACTTAATATAGATAGATCTTACTATTTTATACCAAATGAGGGAAAATGTAGTCTCAGGAATGTCTAAATTATAGAATTCTTAAAAAGTAAATGCTATCTTGATAGGACCACATGTGTAAACACTAAAGGCAAATAAACTATAAATGAACTAACACAACGTTGTAAAACAACTATACTCCAATAAAAATTAATAAAAAATAATATAAACTATAAATGGAAATTGCTATGAACATATTGGCTATCTTATTGAATTTTGGTGCTTCTAAAGGGTTTGAAAATTATTTACTTAGAATAAATATTTTCTTTTTTATCTTAGAGGTAATCGGTTTGATCATTATTCAATCCTAATATAGTTGGTCAATAATTTCTTCCTACAAGAATCTGACTTAATAAATCCTGAGATAGTGATATTCATATTAATGAAGTTAGACTTCTGTAGTAAAACATATGCCTACATCAGTCACCAGTGAATATGAATTAAGAGTCAGTAATACTATTTGTATTAATATTGGCTACTTATTCTGCTTCTTTGGTCTCCACATAGATACTTGCAGGTTTTTAGTGTCTAATTGTGAGAAAATCATCAGTATCCATGAAGCACCACACAACCTTTTCCGGTAGAGCACTTTTTTTTTTAGGTCTCCAGTCAGGGGGGAAAACAGTCAAGTTATTGATATTATTATTTTACCTAAATTAAATTAACTTAATGCCCCAAGAAGGCATTAGAGCCAATCAGTATAATAATGGTGGTCCTTACGTTAGTGACAGTGCTTTACAGGTTTCCTAGTGGTTAACCTTGTGTTATCTCAGTGATGTGCATCGTTAGAAGAGTTCATGAATAAGTCTGATAAGGTATACCGGGAAACAAGCAAACAGAAGCAGAATTTGTCAGCTATGTAATGACCAAGGGTATGTTTTCTGATTCTTTAATGGATTCAGTCCACCCATCAGTGCTTCTTTAGTTTTTCTGTGTGTCTGAAATTGCTCGAGGGCAACAACTTTAAATTCTGCAGTGATCTAAGCTAGAATTCCAAAGTGTTCTTCAGTTGGGATATTAAGTGGTATCAAGCAAAAAAAAAAAAAGAAGAAAAAGTCCCACAGTCAACCAGCTTGAGTATTTTCTAGATGAAATAGATCTTTTGTTTATCGTACACTTTTCAGAGTCTTTAGTGTATTTGTTTGCACTGTGAATCTCCCACAAGAAATTTCCTGAACTGTCTTGAATATAGAACTTCTTTTCCCTCAAATCATTGCATGGGACCAGGATTTATTGGAACAGATGTTGGGACCTGGTTGTCTTTCCTTTTTCTCAGGTTTAAGAATGTCAGGTTGTCTGGATGTCCATGGGATTATTTTCTTATCAATCTAAAAAAAAATCGTGTGAGATACAAGATGAATGAGAAGGACTCTGCCTATCATGAACAGCAATGCAAATGGTACAGAGTTGAGGTTGCACACATTGAGTCCAGAGTTGGGCCTAGGGTCATACTATTTGGTCTTTAAAAGCAGTGGAAAGTTTTACATTCCCCTTTTGTGTGTATGGATGTTTTGTGCATGCACTTGTGTGTGTGTTTGTGTTGACTGTCACAAACCTTATAAAATTTTTATTATTTATTAATTGATAATTTATGCATTGCATAATTTATTATTATATACACATACATAATTTTTATATAACTGCACAAATGTATCTTGGAGTGTACATAGATTTCTGTTTTTCACTGCTGTCTTTTCCCACCCCCTACATACACAACATTTTTGCTTGGCTGCCTTGTATTCACTTACATATTTTGATCATTGCTTATTTGTTTAATATATCCATACTGGATTTGGGTGTTAAAGCAGTACTGGTTTCATAAAACAAATTGGGGACATTTTCACATATTTCAAAGGCCTGAATTAGTTTAAGAACATTAGAATTACCTATTTTTTTTTAAGTTAGATAGCTCTCAGCTGAATATATCTCATTCTGGTGCCTTTTTTAGTAGCGGCTCTTCTTTTTGTATATTAATTTGTTTAGGATTTTCATATCTGGTTTAATTTTGGTTATCAAAAATTTTCTCATGTAATAAGTAAATAAATATTAATAAATACATTAAGTTTAAAATTTGAGATACATATGTGAGAAGCTCTTGTTCTGTCTCTGTTTTCTTCTCTCAGAGTCTCAGCGATAGTTGTAGTTAGATTTGTAAAGAATCTTATTGGGAAAGTGTTCACTTGGCAACTATGCTGAATAAATCATCTTCAAAACCACATTCTTGACTGTGGAAATAAGCAGTCTTCAGGGGAGAAATCTAATGCAGAAGCTCTGTGAGCTCTTACTAATGCCTAAGAAAGCCAGACGGATTATTCAGGTACTTATTGGAGAATTACGGCTGGGGAAAAGGGATTCATTGTAAGGAGAGAGAACTATTCCTGAGAAGATAGAAGAAGTTTACCCTCAAAAGTGGGAGTATAAGAATTTATTTTCATCAAAGTTTAGAAAAAAGATATGCCTCTGAAACCGCTCAGTGGGATTTTGTGCCCCTTGATGATAATCATAACATTTTTTTAAACATCTTTATTGGAGTATAATTGCTTTACAATGGTGTGTTAGTATCTGCTTTATAACAAGGGGCAGGACAGGAATAAAGACGCAGACATAGAGAATGGACTTGAGGACACAGGGAGGGCGAAGGGTAAGCTGGGATGAAGTGAGAGAGTGGCATGGACATATATACACTACCAAATGTAAAACAAGTAACTTTTTTTTTTTTTTTTTTTTTTGCGGTACGCGGGCCTCTCACTGTTGTGGCCTCTTCCGTTGCCGAGCACAGGCTCCGGATGCGCGGGCTCAGCAGCCATGGCTCACGGGCCCAGCCGCTCTGTGGCATGTGGGATCTTCCCAGACCGGGGCACGAACCCGTGTCCCCTGCATCAGCAGGCGGACTCTCAACCACTGCGCCACCAGGGAAGCCCCAAGTAACACTTTGACTGCTAACCACATACCAGGTTATGTTTCAAATACCCTACATGGATTAATGCATTTATGCCTCAAAACAGCCTGTGAGACAGCAATTCCTACCATCCTCATCTTAGAAAGGAGGAAACAGGCATAGAGAGATACTAACTTGCCTAAATTTACACAGCTGGAACAAGGCCATCAGCTGCTCTGTCCCCAGGTCCCACACCCTAAACCGTGGCCTTTGCCCACCTTCCCAGTGAGATCACAGTTGTTTTTTTTTAATTTTTAAAAATTTTATTATTATTTTTGGCTGCGTTGGGTATTTGTTGCTGCACGCGGGCTTTCTCTAGTTGTGGTGAGCGGGGGCTACTCTTCATTGCCGTGCGCGGGCTTCTCATTGTGGTGGCTTCACTTGTTGCAGATGGAGCACGGGCTTCAGTAGTTGTGGCTCACGGGCTCTAGAGCGCAGAATCAGTAGTTGTGGTGCACGGGCTTAGTTGCTCCATGGCATGTGGGATCTGCCCAGACCAGGGATCGAACCTGTGTCCCCTGCATTGGCAGGCAGATTCTTATCCACTGCGCCACGAGGGAAGCCCTACAGTTTATCAATCTTTGTAAAACAGCGACAATCAGATAAAGCATTCAATATGTATTTGTGGAATAAATGTTAAGTGATTGAGCAAATAAGGGAGATAACTGGCTGTAATACTAAGCAGAAGGGAAGTACTCTAATAGAGCTAAAAATAAAGAGTTGTGGGAACAGTGCCATCTTAATTATGGGACTATCACTTAGGAGTGGTTTACATTTAAACCTTTCAACGTGGGGGAAGACTAGTAATATGTTGTCTTTTTGCTCAACTCTCTAAGCTCCTGTTACTGCTTTTCTCTAGGTCCAGAATTTCTTAGATCTCCAGTATCTTGCTTAATGGATTTAAATGGTCTCAACTCCCCTTAAGGCCATCAGAATGAAATAGTAAAAATTAATACGCAATTTGGAAAGGTTTGCCAATAGGATTGCCCTAGTTGTGAAGGTCAGTTACTGGTGGTTAATTGTCTTCTGTCATTGAGTTAGGCCATCATGAAGTTTTAAATTTATAAATGACCCTGTCCGAAAGATCAGAAGGATGCCAGGGCATAGGGGGAGGAGAGAAACTCCAAGTCCTATTGGTTTATTTCTCTTGATGCAGATGATCTTCGGAGTGTATGGTGTCCTAGTCCATAAGAGGAGGTCATTGTATCTGTCCCATCTGCCACATATGGATTTTGATGACAGAATTGGAAGGAGATGAGGCCATTATTTATAATACTGAAAATTTATAAGCAACCTGTATCCTAACAGTTAGGGGATGGTTAAACAAATTACGATACCACATCTTAGTGGAAATAATATACAGCCTTATCCAATATGGAAAAATGCCTTAATATAATGTTAAAAGACAAGAAGTAGGTGCAAATTTGTATGTGCAGTGTGATCACCAGTCTGAAAATCAAGCTAACCCAAACTTTCCCAAGAATGAAGTCCGGAAGTACAAGTCGCCACAGTATGAATCCTAGTTTTCTTGGTGTAGCTGGACATGCACATGGAGGGGGCCGAGGGCAGCACGGGGTTATTTTTCTTTTCTTTCTACTTTTCCATCTTTTCTGAATTTTCTGTAATGATCACATATGCCAAGGTTTTAAAAAACTGAAAATGAAATTTATTACTGTTATAAAGGGGGAAGATCAATTTTATTTTTAAACCTGTTTCACAAAGGATTTGAAAGCAATAAACTTTTTTTAAAGAAGAAAACAGGGGCTTCCCTGGTGGTGCAGGGGTTAGGAATCCGCCTGCCAGTGCAGGGGACACGGGTTCGTGCCCCGGTCTGGGAAGATCCCACATGCCACGGAGCGGCTAGGCCTGTGAGCCACAACTACTGAGCCTGCGCGTCTGGAGCACGTACTCTGCAACAAGAGAAGCCGCGACAGTGAGAGGCCTGCACACCGCGATGAAGAGTGGCTCCCGCTCGCCGCAACTGGAGAAAGCCCTCGCACAGAAACGAAGACCCAACACGGCCAAAAATAAATATAAAATAAATAAATAAAGTTTAAAAATTGTAATATGTTAAAAAGAAAACAGCTGTGAAGGAGCTTTGAAAGTTAAAATGCTTCTGTCGAAGCAGTAAACAGAACCTGTTTGCTGGCATCACTTCAAGGAATGGCAATTTGATTCTATTAACTGGTGCATTTCATTTTAAAAAGCCCCAGGAGAAATCATCTTAGGCAAAAACATCCCAGGCGCCAAACTTCAGGACTGTGGGGTCTGGGGTGTGGGGTGGATGCTTCAGCATAGCAGTGATGCTTAATCCATCTCTTCTGACCTTCTGGGAATCGAAGCCTGACAGGTCTTGGTGATTTAGAGCTGTGTTCCAGTAATGTTTACCAAAGCAGCACCAAGGAGAGAGACTCATCATCAAACTCAGGAGAGGAGGGCAGCTACCATGTGGGCTGGAGGATGGAGCCCACCCCAGACCTGGAGATGGAGCAAGACCTACTCCTCATGTGGAACAGAGAGCCTTGGATCTGAGGTCAAAGGGGTTGAGTCATACTTGGCTATAGGGTAACTCTCAGAGTGACCTTGGCCAAGCCAGCACTTGACCTCCCTGAACCCTGGTTTCTTCACCTGTAAAATGGGGATAATAACCTTTATCTTCTACCTCACAGGAACTGTAAGGAACAAGGTGGGTTGAGGGTATGACAATACTGTGCAAACTGGAACGGGTTCCACAGATGTGTGGGATTGTGGCAGTGCATGATCTGCAGGCATTTTTAAGTTCTGACTGGTATCCAGATCCTCTGAGGAGGCTTCTGAGTACTTCCATGTCTACTCTGGGCTCAACAGGTAATAAAATAACAGTAACAATACTAGCTAGCAGTATAGGAGCACTAGTACCAGGCAGTGTTCTAAGGACTTGACATGTATCACCTCATTTTAATCCTTAAAACAATTTCGTGGTACTGTGGGTACCATGAAGTAGGGACTGTAATTGTCTCCTGAGGAAACTGAGGCACAGAGAGGTTAAGTAACTCGTCCAAGATCACACAGCAAATAGAGGAGTGAGTGGGATTTGAATCCAGGCAGTCTGACTATGGGACCTGGTAGAAAGCCTCAGCTATTTTTCTCTGACATACAAGGAAGAAGAGTTTGGGATATTTATTAATTGGTTGCCTTAGTTTCCTACATTTAAGCGTTGTTGGGGATCAGGTTTGCTTTCCTTTAAGTGCTGCAGGGAGCAAACCTGCTGGTGAGCGGGGAGCGGGACAAAGTGGATGGTTTCTCGACCTTGGTTGAAAACGCAGCCATGCCTCATCAGGCATTAGGCCGGCTGTGGAAGGCTGTCTTCCCCTCCATGTCGCCAGCAGTCAAAGAAAGGAGCAGCGCTGATTGGGAAAGGACTGTGGCGGGGTTACAAGAATGGTTTTGAGGAAACCAGCAAGCACCCCAGGGAGGGCAGCATAGAGGCCCTGTGAACCTGAATGAGAATGCTCCTTAAGTTGCAGACTCTGAGGGCTTTGGAAAAGAGGGTCTCTGAAAACAGCCATGGCCAGGGGACTGACACAGCCCTGGGGACTGAGGAAAGAGGCTCAGGTGAGAAGCTGCATCAGCAGAGGAGTCTGCTGTACCTGGGGGCTTCTGTGAGGTTAAAGTGTGCCCGGTGCAGGCAGCAGCATCGCAGCCCAGCTCTGCGTCTTATGTACAGGTACTGAGGATGATAAACGAGGAGCAGCGCCAGGGGCCTCAGGAAGACAGAGGCCTGAACAATCCATCATTACGCATCTCCGTGTTCCCACGTGGATCTCTGAGGTCTGGGGAGACTAGGGAGGTAGTTCTCACCATTTTGACATTAGTCAGTGACAGACTCTGCCTCCAAACCTGGCCAAGCACTTTCTTAACTTTTGATGTTTCATTATGTTAATGATCTGTTTCTGGACTCTTTTCGTTGAAGGCTAAGTTTAGCTGCCCTGGGACTCTGCAAACTTGCTGAGCAACAGAAGCACTTGATGCTTAACCTGTGCGTGCAAGCTTGTGCACTTTATTATTAAGTCTGATGTTTGGACAGGAGTGACTTATCACTTTCCTGAAGCTCTGAGAGTTATGGTTTTATTTAAACCTGACTCAGATAAGCTTGGTTTAAAATGCGTGTGTGTCGGTTGTCTGCTGAGCAGCATTTGTGTGACCACCCATCCTTGTTGCCTGAAGAAGGGAAGAGCTGACTCAAGTTAACTTTTCTTTTCATTATTTTGAGCGTCTTCATCTTGCTTTGCTTTCACTCATTTGCAACATAAGTTGATCTTTGCTCCTTGTCTTTCTTCATCCAGAGCCTCCTTAAATCTCTACCATCTAAACGACTTCCCTTTACAGTTCTTTAGATTACCAGTCCCTTTGTGGGAAACACTGTCCAAACAGAAGGTAATTGTTGGCTTGTCCGTGGAATAGATGATGTTTGTAAATGTTCAGAAAGGGTAGACAGCCTGGGGCTTGTGCGGAAAAACACCACTGTCTTTCATCTCCCTCTGTAATGTGTGGGACTTATCTTTGCTTTCTGTACATGTTTTGAAGACTGTTACCATATTTTCAGCAAAGAATAATCCATTTATTCTAAATAGAAGAAAGTTATGGGGGAGTGGAGATTGGAGAGTCAGCGGGAGTTCATTGAGAAAAATAAGAATTCAGTAATTTGATTAGAATGGTGTGGCTTTTTTTCCCCCTGAAAAATGGGATTTAAACAGAAGAGTACATACACCCTGTTTCATGGCAACATTCCAACGTGTCTGGCGCTTTTTGCTGCTGTGGTTTTGTTTCTGCTCTTGCACAGCCCTGTGTTCTCTTCAAATAACTTCCTCCGAGTCCCAGGTACTGTGTTAGAACTTTTACTTCACAGCTGTTCTCTGTGATAGTCCAAACAAACATATTAATTTGTGCTCCTTTTCTGCTGACTTGAGTACACCTTCTCGCCATCCTTCATGCTGCACTTCAGCCACGGTACCTCGTGCTCCGTCTCTGCCTCCTTCATTCCCTCGGCACCATATACCCTTCCACAGCGTGTTACTGCCTACTTATATCAGCTTTCAACTGTTGTGTAGTCAACTGCCACAAACTGTACAGCTTAAAACAGCACACATTTATGATCTCACAGTTTCCATGGGTCAAGAGGTTGAGGATAGCTTGTCTGGGTCCTTCGTATAGGGTCTAATAAAGCTGCCGTCATGGTGTCAGCTGGGCTGTGTTCTCATCCAGAGGCTTGGCTGGGGAAGAATCCACTTCCAAGTTCACCCAGGTTGTTGGCAGAATTCATTCCCTTGTGGCCGCCAGATTGAAGGCCCTGGCTTTTTGCTGACTGTCAGCCGGAGGCCACCCTCAGCTCTGAGCCGCCACTTGTAGTCCTTAGAGACCACGTGCAGTTCTAGAGGCCACCGACAGCTCTTTGCCACACGGGCTTTCTCAATATGGCCTCTTAATTCATCAAGCCATCAAGAAGAGCGAGTCTGCTAGCAAGGTAGAGCCTTATATAAGATAAGATCATGAGGGTGACAGTCTGTCACCTTTGCCATAGTCTCTTGGTTAGAAACATGTCACAGGTTCTGCTCTTACTCCAGGAGGGCGGTCACACAAAGGCATGACCACCAAGAGACAGGGATCATGGGGCTGCCTTAGTCTGTCCAACATACCACCTCTACCAAGCTTCTACTTCACTTCCTTCGAGTGTGTTTTAAGCCCTCTGTAATTTGGTTTTGTCCTACTTCTTGTAATTTACTTTCCCTTCTTAATCTATACCATCTACCTTTCATTTCTCCTCAAAATTTTTCTTCCCTTCTTCTTTCTGTGATGCATCTTTAATTAATACAAAAATACTTAAAATTTTTATTATTTATTTATTTTTGGCTGCTTGGGTCTTCGTTGCTGCGTGCGGGCTTTCTCTAGTTGTGGCAAGCGGGGGCTACTCTTCGTTGCGGTGCGCGGGCTTCCCATTGCGGTGACTTCTCTCATTGGGGAGCATGGGCTCTAGGTGCGCGGGCTTCAGTAGTTGTGGTGCGCAAGCTCAGTAGTTGTGGCACATGGGTTAGTTGCTCCGCGGCATGTGGGAACTTCCGGGACCAGGGCTCGAACCTGTGTCTCCCGCATTGGCAAGTGGCTTCTTAACCACTGTGCCACCAGGGAAGTCCAGTACAGAAATATTTTTATTAGCAGAGACAAAGTTCTAAAGTCTTATGTGTAAAGCAGAAGTATTTTTCATTGAAATGAAGGCTTCTTAACTGTCTTTTTGGCTTCTGAATCCTTTTGAGAATCTAATCAAGGGTATAGAGACTCACTCCCAGAAGTGAGGGACACAACCCTGTACTGTTTCAGTTATTATTTCTGCACAACATACCACCCCTAGCTAAGTGTTGTAAAACAACAACCATTTTGCTGTGCTCATGGTTTCAGGAATTTAGACAGAGCACAGAGGGGATGGCTTGTCTCTGCTTCTTGATGTCTGGGGGCTCCATAGGGAAGACTCAGACAACCACAGTGATTCAGGTGGTTGGGGGCTAGAATTATCTGGAGGCTTTTTCATTCACCTGTTTGTGCCTGGGCTGGGATGCCTGGGAAACTTGGCTCATCTGGGACTATTGACTGGAGTACTTGCACGTGATCTCTCCACATGGCTTGGGCTGCTCACAGAGCAGTGTCTGGGTTCCAGGAGGAACAATGAGGGAGGGGTATGGAGGAGCATTCCAAAAACCAAGCAAAAACTGCTTTTTATGATGGTAGCCTCAGAAGTCACATGGCATTATTTCTGCCACACTAATTGATTTAACAGTCTCAAGTCCACCCGAAGGATGGGGACCTAGACGCCCACCTCTCAACGAGAGGCATATTGGAGAATTTGCAGTCATTAAAAAAAAAGAAAAACCCACCACATACACAAACACACACATTTTTTTTTGATTTTTAATTCAAGTTTTTATCAAACACCAATACTTCATAGACATGCAGGGCATGACCGTACTATATTTCCATATTTTCCACAAAAGTGTGAGGGATCACATGTTGCCCACGTTTTCCTTTTTGCCTCCCATTAGTGAATCTTTTTTTTTTTAACATCTTTATTGGAGTATAATTGCTTTACAATGTTGTGTTAGTTGCTGCTGTATAACAAAGTGAATCAGTTACATGTATACATATATCCCCATACCTCCTCCCTCTTGTGTCTCCCTCCCACCCTCCCTATCCCACCCCTTTAGGTGGATGCAAAGCACCAAGCTGATCTCCCTGTGCTATGTGGCTGCTGCCCACTAGCTATCTATTTTACATTTGGTAGTGTATGTATGTCCGTGCCAGTCTCTCACTTCGTCCCTGCTTACCCTTCCCTCCCCATGTCCTCAAGTCCATTCTCTACGTCTGGGTCTTTATTCCTGTCCTAGGTTCTTTAGAACCTTTTTTTTTTTTTTTTTTTAGATTCCATGTATATGTGTTAGCATATGGTATTTGTTTTTCTCTTTCTGACTTACTTCACTCCGTATGACAGACTCTAGGTCCGTCCACCTCACTGAAAATAGCTCATTTTCGTTTCTTTTTAGGGCTGAGTAATATTCCATTGTATATATGTGCCACATCTTCTTTATCCATTCATCTGTCAGTGGACACTTAGGTGGCTTCCATGTCCTGGCTATTGTAAATAGAGTCGCAATGAACATTATAAACACACACATATTTAAAGGAATATATTATCTTGAACTCTGAGAACTGAAAGGGACCGAGAAGGATTATCCATTTCAATCTCCCACCCACGGCTCAGCTCCTCTTTACAACTTCCTGTCATCACATACCTGGACCACAGCAGGTGTTTCCTTACTAGTCTTCTGTTGTCCACTCTTGCCCATTACAGTCTGTTCTTCACTCTGTAGCCAGAATGATTGTTCTGAAACACAGATTTGCTCCTGTACATCACCCACCCTCAACTCCATTCCCTCCCACTCCTCTTTGAACTAAAATCTGTGACACTCCAATGGTCCAGTCATCAACTACCTCTTCAGCCTTATGTCATGGCCACTCATGTTCTACTTGATCTTGCTATGGTTACTTTTTTAGTTCTTTGTACTACTTATGCTTCTTCCTGCCACAGGGCCTTTGCATATGCTCTCCTCTCTGCATGGAATGTTTTCCCCTACCCTCTTGGCTTGATTAATTTCTCCTTATTCTTTGGCTCTCAACTTGATAGTAACTTTCTCAGTGATGTGCTTTCTGACCTCCCTGGTCAGGTCACATCCTCTTATTGTATGCTCTTAAGGACGATGCATCTTTCATCTGTAACATGTATCATTTTCACATTTGTGAGAATGTCTGATTTAAGTCCACATCTCCCATAAAACTGTGAGGTCCATGAAGCCAGAGACCATGTATGTTTTTTGTTATTTATTCTTTATGTATTTATTCTTACATACAGATGTTATAAATATTATTTCCTAAGTATGCAATAGTTTTTTATTTTAGGAGTGAAAAAAATTTAATGCAGCCTAAGAATTTATACTTTCCTTGCTAGCCTACATTCCTATTGTAGCTTATAATGAGCTCCAGTCAAACCTACCTATAGTTAACGTAAGCTATCCTTAAAGGGAAGCTCCCCCATTCTGTTCTTGTCTGGGTAATATGTGGATTAAGGGTAAGCCTTTATACTTAATCCTAATTTATGTCTTCCTTCAACAATAATTTCAGTCAGTTGACATGTCTTTGAAGCGTGTTTCTCTGGAATTCTTCATATCAATTATTCTTTTGAATTTGCTATCATTTGCTAATTCAGTGAACATGCTTTCTTCCTTAGCTTTATGTATATCGGTGGGGTTATTTTGTCACCAAGTTCTGAGGTCAAATATGTTTGAGAAATATCCTAAACATATTTCAGAAGTTAAATATACTTGATCAATTTTGGCCAAAGTTTAATTAAACCATCCAACATCAATTCATGGAGTTTTTACTGCATCCCAGGCACTATGTTTTCTTGATTATGGGACTTCTCAGCCTTTATTTAAATGTTGATATACATGGGAGTATGCCCATTTAAGTTCCAAATCCACTCTGATACCAATTTCTGAATAGGTTAGGGTAAGTTAGGTTATGCTTCAGTAGCAAACAACCCCCAAATTGCAGTGATTTAAAAGAGCAAAAGCTTATTTTTTCCTCATGCTACCTGGACACACTTTTACAGCAGAGGGCTTTTGCTTATTTCAGTCCCTAAGGGACTCAGGCTGGTGGACCAACCTACAAACATTTTGAAGATTACTAGGTTCCTCCTCATCCTTCTTCATAACAGCTTACTGAGATATAATATTGCTAGGGTTTTTGTTTTTTTATGTCTTCAGAGGAAGCAAGTTCTGGAGAGTCTTGCTCCAGCATTGATTATGAATGTTCTAGACCAGAAGTGACACTTGTCACTTCTGCTCACAACTCATTGACCAGAACTAGTCACATGGCCCCACCCAACCATAGAGGTATCCAGAAGGTGCAGTCCTATTATATGCTCTGAAGGTGGAGAACCAGAAATATATGGTGAATAACATTAGTGACTGTTAGGTGTGAGTGTAGTGTACAACACTTCTCAAAATTGTTAGCTTGTTGAAACTTTTCCTCATGAGGCATCTTGGGACACTGTGTTTTGTAAGGGATAGCTTGGGAAACACTGGATTCTAGTCTAGAAACAACAAGGTTTAGCAGAGGCAAGTCCACTAGAGACTATTTCTTTACTTCAGCCTCCTTTGGCTGTGCCCATTCAGTCAATTACAATCCCCCTTGTATTAATCATCCAACACCCACTTCCCCTTCCTGTTTGTAAGATTTTTATGAAAGAGTTTGTAAAAACTATTTCTGAAAGCAAAAACTGCTTTGCCTGTCACATCCTTTTTGACTTAGAAGGGTACTTACTTGAAAACAGTTTAATTTGGTATGACTCTTGAATCCATGAGTTGAACCCATGGTTGACTCTATTTCCATGAGAGTCCAAAAGAAGAAATTCTACATAGATTCCATCTGACATGCCAGTAATAAAAATGGATTCTAAAGTGTTCACGGAAAATGCCAAAATGCACAAACTACATTAGATGGATGTTATATTCACTCGTGTAAGTACCGCCTATATACATAACCAGACAAGACTGCATGACAAGTGTGAAGCTGAGTCTATCTAGGAGATAAGCATCGTGAACAAGAAGGACTGAGGCATGACAGTAGTATCAGCCTTCCATATAAAATTGCAATCAAGGGAGCATGGATACTTGCTTAGGCTGAGTTTGGTAACAGAAACACAATTTTCATTGCAAACCATGAGGCAGCTCCCAGGGAGTGCAGATATTTTAATGAAAGGCTGTGTAGACTTTTTTGTCCTATAGCTGTATATACATTTGGCACTTTTCCTGTGAAAGGTGCATTTTTGCTGACAGAGGCAGGAGGAAGCTTTGGGTCCTGCAGGTGAGGGCTGTAGTGATTCTGATTTGGCGACAAGGAGACAAAGAGGCTGAGCCTGGCTTATGAAGATGGCTTGCCCAGGAGAAGGGGTTGGTTCTCACTTGCAAAATTAAATGAACAAGGCCGTCGACTGCCGTAGTATTGGCTTATATCCTGATGTGTTCTAAAAATGACTTACGGCTAATTCCTTGGGTGTCTGTAAATCCCAAGAATGGGAAATTTTTAAAACAAGAAAACAAAGAATCAGAAAGGAAAGTTAATTTTTTCTGTATTAATTCAGAGTAAAAGACATCGTTTGTCCTTGCTTTTTCCATCTTAAAAAATGAAACCGAAAACAATATTTCAGAACATCATCACGGTTAGGCTTTTGTGACTCAAGAGTGTATTTCATATTCTAAGGGCTCAAATACATGAAAGCTTCAGCTTTAGCTGTTGGGTTTTCTGGCGGCGGATACAACGGGGGTGGAGTGAAGGCTAGAACTGGTTTGGGAGAAGCAGTTGGGAAGAAGACGCTGCAATGGGAGTGAGGAAACCTCGCATCTGGACCTGCTTCTGTCCCTGATGGGTTATGTGGCTTCTGGCAATGATGTCTCCACTCTGGACCATAGCGTCCTCTTTTGTGAAACAAATAAACAGAAAACACAGGGACTTAGAGCCTGTAATGACCGCTCACTTGTTTAGTGATTTTTTTTTTTTTAAGCATTTGTTTGGTGCTTTTCTGCTTGGGGAGCCCTTCCTTCCACCTCCTTGATTTCCTCTGTTCCTCCCAGCCAGCCAGTGGGGCAGTTAGAGTGTGCTTGTTGCCCTCACTCCTGCCACAGCAATCCGCAGGTGCACACACAGCCGCGGGTGGCTAGAGGGTGCGTGCGGACCCAGGTCTTCTGACTTCCGCTCTTGGTATGTCTGCTTCTATCAGGTGGTTCTAATGTTTTTTTGGCCAATGACATAGAGAACTCTAGGAGTACCTTTTCTTTGTTATTTTTAATTTAAAATACCATTTAAGGGCACTTAGCCACCTCTGGGGGGTCATCAACACCATCGGGACCACTGTGGAAAGGGGGATCAGAGGATCCTCAAGCAGGATGTCGTTTCTCTTCCCAAGCATGGAATTCCCGGCTTTCTGATCAGTTATTTCCTTGCCTCCTTTCCTGCGGAGCCACCATTTGGCCCCGTCTCCTCGCCTTTCTGCCTGCAGTTTTGCTCATTAGTGCTGACAGTTCTGGTTTCTCTGCAGGTGCTGGGAATGACACCAGGCCTCATGAGAGGTGTCTCTGGTCCTAGATGGGATGTGAATAGTGTTTCTCACAGAAATAGCCTAATTTGAAAGAAATCCCCTTTGCTGTTTGACATGGTGTGAACGATAGCATCAGGAATCCTTTTACATCCAACAAAATAAATATGTCTCCTTGGTGCCATGTTCCCAAACACAGGCAACCTCAGTTATTGTGCTTGAGATGCCCTAGGGTCTGAAATAAAAAAGATTTGCATTCAGATAGACAGTCCTTTCCCTTTGCATTTTGGATTATTGGATGGGATTTATTTTGGTGTCCGTGGCCATGGCAGGGAGCCATGTTCATCTTTGATTTTCCAGGTTGTGAGTTTCACAGTCCAACCCTTGTAGGTGGAACAGAAAAGAGATTTAAAATACACAAGTATCTTCCACATCTTTGCTTAAACGTCACTTCATCAGAGACCAGTTCTCACCAACCCTGCCCTGTAGGTTAGCTGCAGCATCTATGTATTTGTAATTACCTAAGTTATCATTTGAATGTGTTTAATGAGTCTTCTGTGATGCGGTGGAAGCTCTGTGAGGTCCGAGCGGTGCCTGTCTGGCCTACCCTTCTCTCCAGGACCTATGGTGAGCCGATGCCTGACTGCTTGATCCTTTGTTTCACAGGAAGGGACAATCTACAGATCACTGTCACCCCAACCCCGGTGTCATTTCCTCATGGGAAATTGTTACCGATTTCACCAACATGGCCTTTGTCCGAAGTTCAGTCTTCCTCAGCGGTGGACAGAATGAAGCCTGTGCCGGGACGGTCCCCTGACAACACGAGCTGGCCGCAGTCTGCCCAGACGCCTCCACCCAAGACACAGCGCCAAGCTCGGGCCCACAGGGACTTCTCTCCTTCCCCTTACCAAGGCAGTGGACATAGCACCTCCCTCGAGCCTTCCAAGGATTCTACGGAGGCCCTGGTCCAACCAAGACCTCCAGGGGGAAAAGAAGCAGCCGCCGTGTCAGGTTTGCCTCACACCAGCATGCTTCCCACACTGTCCCCTCTCCCACCAGTGGCGTCCTCCCGTGCTGGCCTCCCATCCCGGCCACCGTGGGTAGGGACTCCTTCCATGGCAGAACTACATTCCCTGAGGGCAGACGCTCTCCCCTCATCTTCACCTTCTTCATTGGCTCCTGCCTCACCTCATTCCATCATCTTTTCTAAGCCAGCAGAGCAACCCATCAAAGTGCTTTTATTCCCCCAAACAGCTCCAACTGACTCATCCTCAAGGCAGAGCATAGCTAATCCCCTAAACCCATTTGCTGAGGAAATGAACCACACTCCATCCAGAAATGCGCAGGATTTAATAGGCGTCCCTCGTCTAGGTTTTCCTGGATCCTCAAGCCCAGCAGAGGGTCCTGACTCAGCAGTCTCTCACACACCTGAGTTTCCGAGCTCTGTGGCCGACCTGGCCCATCCGTCTCTCCCTCCCCTAGCTCCCGGAAGTCTTCTTCAGCTTCCAGGTGGAACACCCTCATCATCGGTGTTGGAAGGGGCGCCAAGTCCTGCATCCACCCAGCCAATTGAAGCTGAGGTGGCTGAAAGAGCACGTAATGGGGTGTCTCTGCCAGCCTTTAAGAGCACCGCGACCCATGAGGCTGTGTCTTCAGCTGTCCAGGCTGCAGAATCGGTGGCAGTGGGACTGATCAGCCGAAAGGCAGCCCCTGCTACTGCAAAGGACTCCGCTCACCCCCTGCACTTGTCAGCAGCTCCAGAGAATTCCAGAGGGCCCACCCTTTCAGCAGAACACACATCCTCCCCTTTGGTGCCTTCTCTGCCTCTCACCCCAGCCAGCCGAGGGCAAGAAATCCTTTCTGGGGAGGTTCTCACATCCCCATCAAATGGCGCAGTGGCGGACTTCCCCTCCATGCCTTCTTTCCTCCAGCTGGCAGGGAATCATGCCTTTCCATCCGCCATGCCCCCAGTGCCAACTCCTCAAGAAGCAGGCAATTATGGACCCTCTCCTACTGCAGCTGCAGACCTGCTCCTCTCAAGCACATTTCCTAATCTTCCTTCCACGACTTGGACATTTCCCCTGCAGAAAGAAGGTAGCGGAACAGCTGTTTTAAAGAAAAACAAAAAGGCAAATTTGACAGTTGCTCTCCAGACCGTTTCAAGTAAAGAGAGGCCAAGTCTTCACACTGTAAGTGGAGTCACCTCTGATTTTAGCACTGATCGGGTTTCTTCAGACATTACACCACCAAGAACAAACCTCCTTCCTTCAGAATTATCTCCATCTTCCATCCCCTTCGCACGAGCCACCCAGACTGTTTCCCCATCTCATAGCTCTTCCAACACCAAGCCAGATACTTACACAGTTGTGACGGACCATTCTGAGTTGCCAGTTTCAGCTTCCAAACAGGTGACAGCATTTCCCTCCTCCAGTGAGGTCTATGATTTCTCAACAATGGGAGACATGAAGAAGCCGGCAATCACAGATGTTTTCTGGCATTCTCTTGCAGCAGAAACTGGATCCCGTTCAACAGAACCAATGATATCTGGCTTGCTGCAGCAAACAAATTATGATGTGAACGGGCACACAATTAACTCCACAAGTTGGGAAACTCACTCAGCTTCAACTGCTCCTCCCGGTGGTTTAAATTCTGCTGCCAGTACAATAAAATCTCGGGATTTCAAAGATAATGTTGGGCATTTAGCGACTGCAGAAGGCTTTAGCATTCAGGATCCAGTCTCTGGTACAAGCAGTAACCAGCTCGTCCAACAGTCAGACGTTACCATGGTTGGAAACCATACAGACTTCTTGTCTATAAACACTAACAACTATTCCAGAGACTTTCAAACAGCTGAGGTTGAAGATGACCCATCCATAAGTCAACCTTCTGTGTCTCATCCCCATCTACGGCTGCCTGCCCATCCAACACACTCTCCTGTGCTGACCTCTCCAAGTCTAACTTCCACAGCTAGCTTATGGGAAATGCTTTCAGATGGAACGGATACAAGTTTCCAAATTTCCGGCAACATCTATCCACCTCCAGTGATAAATGCTTCCCCACCGTTCCAGAGTATCCCGAGATATCACTCTACTGCTGAATCTCCTCCTCTATCAACCAGTGCCTTATTCAGGACCCCATCCAAAGCACTGCCGGCTTCTCAGCGCCCCGAGAAGTGGACAGGTGCAGCCACTAATGCAGGTAGTTTGTTTCCTGGTACCCCCTCCCCCAAAATAGGTGTGACTGCTTCTGGGGCCAAAGCATCTTCAAGCTCAACAGAGATACACAGCTTTGCTCAGAAGGAGCAGATATACCTGATTCCAGGATGGTGAATGAGTTAGCAGTCCAGATAGTCAGGCCCCTGATCTTCTGCCGACTTGATTTTTTGGAAAGTATTCAGAATTTAAGTGTCCTTATTTCCAACCATAGCTTTGCTCTAAGTGGCATTCTCATTATGGTTAATCGACTTAACGAACCTAAAGCTGTTTTGCCTAAATTCCAGTGCTCAGAGACTTTTCACCCCAGCAAATCCATAAGTTACATCCATTCATTCCCACAGTGGTGTGTGCATTCCGGACCAATGACAAACTTCGCTTTTCTCTCTTTGCAGTGGACTCCTCGGTGTCGCCCAAGGCAGAACCAACAACAGCAACCATGTTGTTTCTTCGGAAACCAAGTCCACTGGTGCTGTCTGCAGCCCTGGTTGCTAAGGGCGCCGGCAGCAGCCCTTCGGCCGTGGCCTCGGGATTAGTCAAGAGCAGCTGGACCACTGCTGTAGCTAAAAACGTCACAAGCAACGCAGCATCTGGCCCAAAGGTGACACCAGGGGCAGCCCATCCAGCCTTCTCGTTCACGCCGACCTACATGTTTGCAAGAACAGCACACACCGTGAGCACTCCCATGGCCATGCAAGGGAACACGGGCACTGCCTCTGGCCTGTTGTCCACAACACACCTCCCCAGGAAACCACAAGCCATGTACACGGGCTTCCTGAACCCCACCAACCCAGACACGCCCAAGGTGTCCACCGCACGCCCGCTGACAATCACGGCAGCCTTGACGTCCATCACTGCACCAGTAAGGGCCACCCGGATGCCGCCTTTGTCAGCAGAAAACACAGACGTCGCTCTTCCCTCTGTGTCCATGGCCATGGTCACAACTGGCAAAATGGCATCCAACCTGGAGTGTCAGATGTCCAGTAAGCTCCTGGTGAAGACAGGTAAGAGTCCACTGTCCTGATTTGACTTGAAAGCAGCAAGTGCATCGTGGCCTCAGAGGTGTAGCGGAATTATTAGATTTCTTTGAGATCAGTGGTTCTCAACCAGGGAGCGATTTTGCCCCCCTGCCCAGCCACCAGGGGACATTTGGCCATGTCTGGAGATGTTTTTGGGTGTCTACAACTTGGAGGGTAGGGAGGGTGTTACGGGCATCTAGTGAGTTATAGACCGGGGATGCTGCTAAACGTCCTACAGTGCACGGGACAGTCAGGCGACAAAGAACGATCCAACCCAAAACACCGGTAATGCCGAGGTTGAGAAGCCCTGATCTTTATCGGGTGACAGAGCAGAGGAGCATCATGTGACATGGATTCTAGTCCTGGGATCCATCCTGATATCAGAGGCTCCTGGGAAACCAGTTCTGCCAGCGAGTCTGAGACAACAAATGTACACCAAAGTTTGCGTGTAGAGACCTCGGTGATGTCTCACACGCGTGAATGATGTGATCGGTAAAATGCAGAATCTTGGGAAGGGCTTTCTGTCATGTATTTTCTCAACCAGCAGATACTAACAGTACAGCTACCGTACATTATGTTGGCGCCCAAGATTTCTTCTGATGTTAAAAAGGAGACCTTCTTGAAAAAGTCGCGTAGATGCTGTCTTTTTTAGCCCCCGCCTCTGAGTTGCAGCAGACGGGCCAGGAAGGCACAGGATGCTTTTAATAGTGTGGCAATGTCTGCTATAAAAAGCATTAGACACGTTATTTGAAAGAACATGCCAGTGTTGAATGCTCATGTCCCGCCTTCCTCTTCACCCCGCAAAGAATTAAATGAAATTATCTCTTGAGACGTGTCTTATTCTAAAATGGGAAATTGTGAAACTAGGCAGAGCAGAAAGCACAGTATCTTTTTCAGTTTCTCAAGCAGTTATACCATCTGGTTTTCCACATCCCAGCCACCTAGGTGCAGAAATCTGGAACATTCTCCCCTCCCTCTTCTTCACAACCTCCCTTCACCCCAGCCACCCCCAGTCAACGACCGGTTCCTTCCAGTTCTACCTCCTAAATACCTCTTCCCTCCACCCTCACTGCCGCTTCCCTGGTTCACACCGTCACCATCGCTCACCTAAATTTCTGAAACCACAGCCAGATTTCTCTCTCTGCCTGCAGACTTCCCCCACCCTCCAATCTGTTCTCCAGTCTGGAATCCAGAGAGCCTCCTAAAATACATGCCTTTGCTTTAAACCCTTCATTGCCCGCTGCCCCAGGACCGAGCCTGATATTGTAGGCTGAAATATTCACTTCTCTCCCCTGTGCCTTTGCACTTGGTCTTCCCTCTGCTGGGAGTGGCAGGGGGCAGTCCCTCCGGCCTGGGCCTGGTTCACGCCCATCATCCTCCAAGACTCAGTGGAAGCGACAGTTCCTCCCGGAAACTTTCCCTGATCCCCACCCGCTTGCCCAAGTCAGAGCTGGATCCTCCTCCAAGGGCCTCCAACCACATCCTAGGCTTCCATTCACCTAGCACCTGTCATGTTCAATCACAAATGCCTCTTGTCCATGCCAGGTCTGCATTCCTGTCTCTGTCCTGCTTGTGGGGCGAGGACTGCACCTCCCGATGCAGGGTTGATTTAGGCTGTTTTAGGATGCAGGGCCTGCAGTTAAGGAGGTTCTCAGGGATGCTGTTCCAGGAATTTCCTTGCATGCAGACCGGTCAGGGGCAGGCAAGGCTTAGCCTGGCTTTCAGGGTCAGAGGCAGCGTTGGTCAGAAGTGAAGTACCACCAGCATGCTAGCTCTCTCTCCACTAGGGCCACACGAATGGCTGGGGCCTTCTCTCCTTAGGACTTGAGCGGGACCAACGGAGCTGCTGCCCCATTGGTTGGACCTGTGCCCACTAGCTTTGCTCAGAGCCTGTAGGAGGTGGTGGGTAGCTGGGGAGGAGAGGAGGGCTCATTAATTAGGAGGTCTGCTGCCTTATGCTGATTGCATGCTTCTGTTTCGCCCCACAGTTCTCTTTCTGACCCAAAGGAGGGTGCAGATCAGTGAAGCCTTGAAGTTTAATGTAGCCAGAGGGCTCACACAGGCATTGCGGAAGGCATTTCACCAGAATGACGTCTTGGCTCATGTAAGCCCCCTGCTTTTGTAACCAGGCTCATCTATCTCTTCCTCTTGGGTCCAGAGTCTGTTTAGATTGTTTTCCTCCTACCTGGGTACCATAGCCACAACAGAAGTAGGATCTTTCATCATTTGGGCAAATAGCTAATGCATGGTAGCTGGAGAAGGTCAAATTCTGAGATGGAAAATTGAGGATAATTGCCTTATGTCTAGTTTTTTTTTTTTTTTTTTAAGCCTGGAGGTTCTGTTTTAAATTGTCCCATTATCCTGTTGTTTGGGGAAAGTATTTAATTGTGTCAGTGTAATTTTGCAGAAATCATCCATTGTGTTTTTCCTTTATCTTCCTCACCATTGTGAACAATTAGTGATTTATTTCTGGACATTTAAAAATTACTCTGACTTGTCAACTGAGTCCACCTTTGCTTGAATTGCCAGCAGCAGATAGGGTAGTAAACATTTTTTTTCTCTAAACACTTTAATGCCAAGAACTATTTAACAGCCACTAGCTGATTTTGATGGCATATCTAAGTGATGGAAGCCTTGCTTTACACCCTTTTGGTTTGATTCCAAGTTTTCAAGCAGTAAGTGTGATTGGCAGTCAATGGACAACCCTTTACATCACTAAAAAATATTGCTGTCGCTTCCTCCTTTGATGCTTTGTGCCCCAGCTGCATTCAGATTAGGGGTCCTTCCCCACCACCACATGAAGGACTAGGAAGGAGATTGGGTACACAGTTTATTGGTCATGGTTAATCTCTTTTATGTAATTCTGAAAAAAAAAAAAAAAGAAGAAATGCTCTCCACGAGAGGCATCTGTGGTTTCTGCACCAGAAACTTTATTTGAAAATGTGAGTGCTTCCATGTGGTTACCTGAGACAGTTTTCACTAAACTTTGGTTGTTTGCAAATTTTCTCACAGCTTTTGCCTTTTTTGCATATCATCACAGACCGCTGTGACAATTAGTACCTGTTAGTTTTTTTTAAAATCAGCTTTTATTTAAAAAACACTTAAGATTGGGATTGACATACACACACTACTGTATATAAAATAGATAACTAATAAGGACCTGTTGTCTAGCACAGGGAACTCTTCTCAATACTCTGTAGTGACCTATATGGGAAAGAATTTAAAAAGAGTGGATATATGTATATGTATAATTGATTCACTTTGCTGTACACCTGAAACTAACACAACATTTTAAATTGACTATACTCCAAAAAATTTAAAAAAAAAACACTTAAACACGTTTCTGTTGAAAGGATGTTTGATATTACCACCATAAATGGCAATCAGGATCATTTGCCACAAATAAAAGGTAATCATAAAAAGGAGAATAGGGAGTTCCCTGGTGGTCTAGTGGTTAGGATTTGCACCTTCACTTCCATGGCCCAGGTTCAATCCCTGGTCAGGGAACTGAGATATTGCAAGCTGAGCGGTGTGGCCAAAACTTTTAAAAGATAAAAATAAAAATGAAAATAATGGAAACAGTCTGTTAAATTCAAGCTAGACATTGTTGCTTACAGAAGGCATTAAGGCTGGGCCTGGTGTTCCTTTGTTTAAAAATATGGTTAGCAAGGATTAGAGAGGTGTTAAAAGTCAATTATCCTCAAACTGAGACCTGCTCCTTGAGGTAATTGGAAGGGTTGGAATGGGAGTAACTTCCTTGCTGGGTGACTTGGTGGCATTTGGTGCTGAGTCCATGTTCCATCCAGAAAGTCACCTAAAGTCACCTTGAACACTGCCTTTAGGTAACAACGTGCTGGGGAGCACACAGTGTGGAGGAAGCAAAGGCATACCCAGCCTGCTGCAAAATCAATTGTCTTGGTTTCTTTGGCAAATACACATGACACTCCTAATGGAAATGCAAGAATAAGGGGGAGGAAAGCAGGTGTTAAAAACACCCTGAACTGCTGATATAAAACACTAAGAAAACAAAACAAAGTAAGAATAAAATCGAAAGTCTCAGAATCTTCCAGTTGGGTCAGAATGAGCTCAGATCATCAATATCCCTTAGGACTCAGCTGTAAGAGAAACTCTCCATGGCCCATCCCTGCCTTGGTCTTGAACCAGTCACAAGCTAAGAATGGAGTGAAGTCTGAACAGTTCTTCTCTCAGCTTCTAAAGAAAGGAATTCACCTCATTTACTACCTGACCCCTGTCCTGAAGGGCCTCCACTTAATCTATCACTTCTGCCTTTTAATGTTTATAAATGATGAGAAATAGGATACAGCTGTTTTTCCCAGCATTCCATTCCCTGGAAATCTCTTTTGCCTGCCGTCTCCTGCCTGCCTTCTTGGGTGCTAATCAATGCTCACAGGATTATACTGGGCACTTAAAGAATAATAATTTAAAAAACCCCACACATTTAATTCTATTCCAGAATTAAATTAAATATAGATTGAATCCTATATCCGTAGGTTCAATATAAACTATATTTTGTTGTATTCTTGTATTTTGAGACTTGACAATCCCCATAGGCTTATGGGATTGTTAGAATATTTGGCAAATGGGAGTGTCCTATTACTTAGCCATGCTGAGTAACAGTTGTGGTTCTAAGAAACACCAAGAAGAACTTAAAGTACCATGGAAATGAACACTGAGTTCTGTGGGTCCGTTTGTTTTGTAGGTGGACATGCTGGAACATTCTCACAACGTCACTGTTGGTTATTATGCTACCAAAGGGAGGCTGGTCTACTTGCCTGCTGCAGTGATTGAAACGCTGGGCGTTTATGGGATCAGCAATGTCACTGCAGATCTGAAGCAACACATCCCAGCCTTGCAGTCTGTGGCAGTACTTGCCTCCCCGTGGACTCCCCAGCCTGCAGGCTACTTGCAGCTGAAAACAGGCAAGTAACTCAGAAGGAAAGGATTCCTATCCGTTCTGGGATCCGCGGTGGTACCAAGAGGACACCTGTTTGAAAACTCCATCACTGGCTGCTCTGTTATTTCTTAGAGTCATTGTGTACCTTCCTCCAAGGGCCTTGCTAATCAAATGTCCAAGTTCCCTGCACAGCAGCCTAAACTTTTCCAACCTGGACTCATTAGAAATATTCCTTCACAGGAGTCTTTCTTCCCAATTTATATAATTATGAGTATATCATACTTGTGAGCATCATATACTGTATTTTTTTTTCCTGTATTAGCAGTGGTTACTGAGGAGAGTTGAGCGTCCATAAAATCTGTGCTTTGCAGCAACATGTTCCAGATGCCCCTGAATCAGAATCTCTGAGCTTAGGCCTTGGAATCTTTCTTTCAAACTCCCTGGTGACTCTGATCTGTGGTTTGTAAACCACAAGAGTAGAGGAACCATTGAAATTGAAAGACTCAAACAACTTAGTCATGCAGGCCAATTGATTGTTTTTTTCCCCTGCAAAGAAATAGAAGACATGATCACTCTTAAGCCATTCTGTTGTTTTGGAGCAGATGTCTCCGTATGCCAATCAAATGAAATCACAAAATCCTTTGCATTGGAGGGAATCTCAGGTTAGATCCCGCTTTTAATTCTTCTATGTTATAAATCATTTTAGGAGCCACTTCCAAAATTGCAACTGTCCTTATTTGCCTGATTTCTCTGATGTAAAATCATGCCGTTTTATATCATGACTGCTATTAAGTTCAAGGAACTAAGACACAGAGCTTTGGTGAGCACTGATTTATTACTCTCATTCTAGTGCTACAGTTTGTGAGCCAGTCGGACAACATACGGTCCTGCAAGTTTGCTCAGACGATGGAACACAGGCTACAGAGGGCCTTCCAGGACGCCCAGAGGAAAGTTCTGAATACTAAAAGCAACCTGACGATTCAGGTAAGGAGGAGGGTGCTTCAGCTGTGTAGTTGACAGAGGCCAACCGGAACACAAATGTTGGCAAGAAGTGATTTGGTCCCGCATTTCAAAGCTGCCTGGTGTAAATGTAACTTTGTACTTCGGGCATGTGATATCAACAGGAGAAGGTGCCACTTTGGGGCCACCGAGTTGAGTCAGGCCTGGCAATGATGAGGATGTCTGGGGTGTGGTGGTCATGACAAGGGAGATGCTGTGATACTGTGTACCTGCTGTGATTTGGGATTTAATATTTATTTTCCCAAGCCTTTCTTGGGAAGACTTGAAGCTTCCTTAAGCCTTTCTAATACATTTATTATTATTATTATTTATTTTATTTTTTTTTGCGGTACGCAGGCCTCTCACTGTTGTGGCCTCTTCCATTGTGGAGCACAGGCTCCGGACGCGCAGGCTCAGTGGTTTTAAAATTGACATTTAGCATAAGTGAATTATCAGCAAAGCCAATATGATGTGAAAAGCATAATTTTAATTTGAATGAGCAGTTGTCCTTTTCTAGATTCACCCAAAGTATATATGGAAGTATCTCATTATGATCTGGTTCATATTAGACTAAGATCTAAAAACATGTCACAGACATAAGATTTATGTAAGGAGTGTGACTCAGCTCCTTTTTCTTTCTGTTTGCATTTATGATCCTCACAGGTACATGAGTCTTATTGGAGCTTGGCAGTGGAACATATTCTAATTATATTCAAGAAGCACAGACTTATCGACTAGCTTCTCTTTATCAGGCACTGGAAGGGACACCAAGATAAATAAGCTGCCCTTGGCCTTAAGAATCCTCTCTTGTGTTGTCGTATGATAGTCAGGGGCCGTGAGATGAAACTTTATAAAGCAAGTAACAAACATTCCTTGGGAAAGACTACAATGGGCAATTAGATAATTGCATCTAAATAGATTTTAGATGTTCTTGAACCTATCCACAGCTTTGGGTGAATTGTTTTATTAACCCTCTTTCACTTTTTGCCTTGGCTGGCAGGAAGCCCAGAGCCAAAGTTCTTGTGTGGATTTAGTAACCCTCTAGGCCCCTATATCATGCATAGATTGCTACATGTTAATCATCACCCCAGGGTTGTCTTTTTTTTTTTTTTTTTTGCGGTACGCGGGCTTCTCACTGTTGTGGCCTCTCCCGTTGCGGAGCACAGGCTCCAGATGTGTAGGCTCAGCGGCCATGGCTCACGGGCCCAGCCGCTCCACGGCATGTGGGATCTTCCCGGACCGGGGCACGAACCCACGTCCCCTGCATCGGCAGGCAGACTCTCAACCACTGCGCCACCAGGGAAGCCCCAGGGTTGTCTTTAATCTGTTTTTTCAGGACCTGGTTTTATAATTAATAAATTACCATTTTATTGTATTAAATGTAATTTGTGGGGCACCTTGGATCTTTTGTGGAATAAGACCATGCAAATATTTAATTTGTTCAGAGATTCATCAAAAAAGTGACTTAATTATTTTATACTTGTATAGCATTGATATTAGGGGCTAGAGTATAGTAGACTCAGTTAGGACTTTTTGATTATAAGCAACAGAATCCAAGCTCACAGGCTTATGCAAAAAAGAGGAAGTGATTGGGTCATGTAACCGCAAGGTCTACAGCTCCTTACTTCAGGAGCAGTTGGATCCAGGTGCTTACATGATTTCTTCATGAAGTTCTCTCTTCGTCTGTTGGCTTGCCTTGCTCTGGGCGGCATCATCCTCAGGCCCCTGGCACCTCCAGGTTTGCCTCATCCTTATTACTTACAGTCTCATGGATCCAGAGTGCCTTTTTTGTGTCATTCCAGTCAAAATCCTGGATTAGTTTTCATTGAACCCTCTTGGATCACGTGCCCATTTCTGGACCAGTAACTGTGGTCAAGGATATGAAATATCCCAGTCAACTAAGTCTGGCTGAGATGCCCACTCCTGGAACCTGAGTGGGACAACTGCAACCAAAGCACATGAACTGATTGGAGAGGAGGAGGTGTTTCCCCAAGGAGAATTGTGGTGCTGACAAGGAAGAAGGGAGAATGGATACTAAGAATGAAAACAACAGCTTTCCATTCTGTCAGCGTTGTGGGTCTAATTAGCCAAATAAATCATGGCATGAGTGAATGGGAAGTAAGAGATACGGTCAGAACCCATACGAGTCTAAGAGTAGAGGGGTAATGGGAAAGTATCCCCTGCAAGGCACAAGGCATGACTATCAAGGAGCAGTGATATGACCTTGGTTTCAGGCCTGTGGATCTCTTCTTATTTATGAAGTTGTTGTTAAGCAGCCCCCAAGAATGGTCACACTTTTCTTAGCTATAAGAAAAAAAAAAAGAGTACAGTAAAGAAAACACAAATAAATGGAAAGACATTCTGTGCTCATGAATTGGAAGACTTAGTATTGTTATGATGTCAAATACTACCCAGAATGATCCCTATGCAATCCCTATCAAAATTCCAGTGATGTTTTTTGCAGAAATAGAAAAATCCATCCTAAAATTCACCTGAAATATCAAGGGACCCCAAATAGCCGAAACAATCTTGAAAGAGGAAAACAAAGTTGGAGGTCTCACACTTCCTGATTTCAAAACTGAGTGCAAAACTATGGTAATCAAAGCAGTATGGTACTAGCATAAAGACAGACATATGGACCAATGGAACAGAATAGAGAGCCCAGAAATAAACCCTTACATGTATGGTCAAATGATTTTTGATGAGACCATTTGGGGGGGGAAGGGACAGTCTTTTCAACCAATACTACTAGGAAACTGGATCTCCACAAGCAAAAGAATGAAGTTGGATCCTCACCTAACACTGTATACAAAAGTTAACTCAAAACGGATCAAAGACCTAAATGTAGGAGCTAAAACTGTAGGACTCTTAGAAGAAAATGGGGGAAAAAAGCTTCATGACATTGGATTTGGCAGTGATTTGTTGATATGACACCAAAAGCACAGGTAACAAAGGAAAAAATAAATAAGTTAGATGTCATCAAAATTAAAAACTTTTGTGGCTCAAAGGACATAATCAAAAGGCAACCCACAGAATGGGAGAAAATATTTGCCAATCATGTATCTATAGGGGGTTAATATCTAGAATATGTAAAGAACTCCTACAGCTCAGCAAGAAAAAAACCAAACAACCCAAGTAAGAAATGGGCAAAGGACTTGAATAGACATTTCTCCAAAGACGATATACAGGTAGCCAATAAGCACATGAAATGATGCTCGACATGACTAATCATTAGGGAAATGCAAATAAAAACCATGAAATACCACTCACACCTATTGAGGATGGCTATTATATAAAAAAATAGAGAATAATAAGCATTGATAAGGAGAAATTGGGACTCTTGTGCACTGCTGGTGGACGTGTCAAATGGTGCAGCTGCTGTGGAAAACAGTATGGCATTCCCTCAAAAAAACATAGAATTACCATGTGGTCCAGCAATTCAATTTCTGGATATATACCCAATAGAATTTAAACCAGGGACTTGAACAGATATTGGAACACCGGTGTTCATAGCAGCATTATTCACAACAACCAAAAGGTGGAAGCAACCTAAGTGTCCATCCATGGGTGAATGGATAAGTCAATGTGGTATATAC
This sequence comes from Tursiops truncatus, assembly GCF_011762595.2. Classification (NCBI taxonomy): domain Eukaryota; kingdom Metazoa; phylum Chordata; class Mammalia; order Artiodactyla; family Delphinidae; genus Tursiops; species Tursiops truncatus. Next base: position 83,560,028 of record NC_047041.1, read on the forward strand.
ATGCGATGGAATATTATTCATCCTTAAAAAGGAGGGAAATTCTGGCACAGGCTACAACATGAATGTACCTTGAGGACATCATGCTAAGTGAAAGAAGCCAGTCACAAAAGGACAACTACTGTATGATTCCACTTATAAAAAGTATTTAGTTTTGTCAAATTAATAGAGAGAGAAAATAGAATGGTGGTTTCCAGGAGCTAGGAAGAGGAAGAAATGGGGCGTTATTTAGTAGGTACAGAGTTTCAGTTTGGGGTGATGAAAAAGTTTTGGAGATGGATGGTGGTGATAGTTGCACAATAATGCGAATGTACTTAATGCCACTGAACTGTGCACCTTAAATGATTAAAATGTAATGTGTATTTTACCACAAAAAAGTATGAAACTAATATAATGTTGTATGTCAATGATGTCTCCTCAATAAAAAAATTCTATCTGAAAAAATGTATAACTTACCTGGTCGAGTGTAGTATGTACAGAGATACCATATTGCAAGCTCTTTGGGATCCAGTGAGATTTAGTTTTGTTGAAAAGCAAAAAAATAGAGTGTTCAGAATAGAGATAAAGGTTGCAAAGTTATTTTAGTTATTATTTTTATAGGTGACAGTGCAGTGAGGTCTTTTGAATTATTCAGAAAGAAGTGCCTTTTTTCTTGGTACCTTGGGAGAGGCATGAATATCTGTGGCTAAACCACATTCCAGAAATACTGTTGGAAAGGAAGTAATAGTTGACCAGAAAAGTTGACTCCGTATGTCGTTAATCATGGGACTCTCGCTACTGTGTTAGAGAATTTAAAAGGAACTTCCACTTATGGGAACAAGTTCGAAATAACATGAAGAAGCTATTCTTGACGGTCTTCTTCAAAGTAAGGTTTAAAAGGAACGTTGCAGAGATATTTATGTCTGAGCACACAAAGGTCTGGGACAGACTGGGTATCAGTTTCCGGCAGAAAGAGAGGACACATTCAAATGAAGTTAATTTGAGGAAAGTCCAATGAAATGGACTTTGTAGAAGTGTGGGCGGGCTCTAGGGAAACCACAGGGACAGTGCAGCTGCCAAGGCTGTGACAGTTGGGGCTGATGCGGTGAGAGGAGCCAGCAGTTGTGGGAAGCCTGAAGCCAGAGCTGCCCAGCGTGAGCTGTGACCCCACGGGAGGGAGTCCCTGACACCAACTCTGACCTCACTCTCCTCCTTCTCTCCCACATCCTCCTGAGCTCCCTGTAGCTGAAGCCAGGGGGCTAAGGAGCCCATTGATGTGGTCCACAGGGGTCTGCCTCTGGGGGCACTGAGCAGAATGAGGGCAGGGTGGCAAATGGATCTGGAGGGGGAAGGGGCAGACGCCAGCACAGAAGCCCATAAAGAGTGTCTCACCAGGTGGAATGCCTTCCTACTGCATCTGTTTTTCAAAGCTCATCTGTGGGATATTTTTATGTATACATTGACCTATAAAAGTCTCATTTCCTCATAACTAAAAAACTGACTTAGACAAGATTCGAGAAGAAAACCACACCATCTCATAGTAATATTAACATGTTTTACATTGAATTAATAGACCACAAGGAAATGGAATCTCTCTCTAAAGAAGCTGTTTTCTATTTCTGAATTCTTTTTGTCATCAGGTTCGGTCACGCTGTCCATGACTAGGTTGATGATGGACGGTGTGCATTCCCTGTCCTTTCAACTTTAAAACCCCCATAAGTTTGACTCAGGCTTTCTCTGTCTGAGCAGTTGAGTCCTCCTTAAATTTACCATTCCTATGCTCTATTGTGTATTTTCAGAACCATGAAAGTAGCCTGAGACCATTTAGCCCCTGGAAAAGATACACACACCAGTGGTTAAAACCCGAAGTCAGGCTGCCTGGGTTGGAATCCTGTCTCCGTCACTTATTAGCTGTGTGACCTTGGGCAAGTCCCTTGATCATTCTGGGCTTCAGTTTCCTCCTCTGTAAAAGGGAGTCATAACAGGATACACCTCCTAGGGTTGCGGTGAGGATTAAATGAGATCATGTGCCCTTAACATGATGTCTGGCATGTAAGCAAGCAATCCGTAAGTGACAACTACTGTTATTCTTATCTCTTCCTTGCTCTCTTCCCACCTCCCTTTCATTCCTAACCTCAACTTCTCCTTAAACTTCTCCTCCCACGGCCTCCATGAAACAGACCCTCATCTTATTTGGCATGTCTCCCTCCCCTTTCCTCCTGTGTCGATTCAGATGGTGAGCACGTCCAACGCCTCCCAGACAGTCACCTTGGTGTACGTGGTGGGCAACCGAAGCTCCTTCCTCAACGGCACCGTGGCCAGCAGCCTCCTCCGCCAGCTCTCCGCTGAGCTGGTGGGGTTCTACCTCACCTACCCGCCGCTCACCATCGCCGAACGTGAGTATGTCCACGTCCTACAGGGACTCTGCCACCTTCTCCGGGGCCTTGTCTGTTTAGCAAACCTCCATGGTGCCAGGCCACATGCTACCTCTTTTGTCATTATATCACAACTGAAATATGTGATCAATGGGGATTGAATTGATGAAAACTTTATTACACGTTGAAAAAAGCAGTAGGTGCTTTTTACCCTTCACTTATCTCATATCTCATTTAATCCTCACAACTACCCTATAAGGTAGGTGCAGAATTAACCCCATTTTGCAGATGGGAAAACTGAAACTCCAAGAGTTTTAACAAGATGCCTACTCTGACATAGCTAGCGAGACGTGGAACCTGGGGTTTGAACCCAAGCAGTCTGCCTTCTGAGCTTATAACACTGCCTGGTATAGCATCTGTCCTTGTGGCAATCTGGGTTGCTATGGTTTCCTCCACTTCTGCCATCAGCAGATGTTCCTGGGCCTACAGCCCTTGCCCGGGCTATAGATATTATGATGCAACTCATGTGCAGTCAGCATCGTGACTTCACTTAATGAAGTCCCCGTAGGCTTGTGGCCTCATCTTCCTCTAATGCTTCAGTTACATAATCCTCATTACCATTCAGCAGTCATAGACTTTGAAGACGATGCAGCCTACATTTTGTACCCAAACATTTACTTGGTAGCCAAAGGAAGTAAAGATCTATGCTCTTAAATTTAATCATTGGTACATTTCTAAAGGTCACTGGGCAAGTTATTTTTTTAAACATGTATTAGCAAAATTGTTTCTATTTCCTTCTTTTATATATGGTAGCTAAGTGAGATAATGTGTGTGAATGTACTTAATAGCACATAGTAGACACTCAGAGTTTTTTTTAATGTTTGTTTAATGGCAAGCTTTTGTGACTTTCCATATACTAGGGAAAGATGCTTCTGGATTTTGTGGAAAAGATGATGTCATTAAAGATGGCATTACGTCACCTGGCAGCACATGAAGAATTTCTTTTTTCATCATCTTGATATTCTGAGAATAATAACAATAACACAACTATGATTTATTGAGTACTTACTATGTGCCAGGTACTATGCTAAGCCTTTTACATGTATTAACTCTGATGGTCACCACACCTGTAAAGAAATGGTACTGTTACATTTGGCTATAAAACTTAGTCCTTGACACTGCAAAAATCCATTCAAGAAATAATTATTCCTAAAAGTGTTGTGATGGTTGGATAATTTTTAAAGAGAAAGCTATTGTTAAGATAGGTTCTACCTGTAGGTCTTGACAATGGAAGTGTTTCACTTAAGAAGGTTTTGATGGAGAAACCAAAAGCAGACACCCAAAAGCCCTTTACTGAGTATTTTAGTTTTCTGAATAGCAAGTTTCAGTCTGTATGTCCTGGAATTCCCAAGAATGATAAAGCAGGATTTAGCTGCTTGGTATTTTGTCAGCTATGTCTATTTCTCTGAACAATATTTACATATAAAACCTGTGAAAGTAATTTGGTGTGTTTCTTGTTTGTTTTAGCACTGGAATACCCCAACCTTGATATATCAGAAACAACCAGAGACTACTGGGTAATTACAGGTAATCTCTTCTTTCATTTCCCCTTTCACCCTATCCGGTTTCTTCCTCCCTTCCTTCCTTCCTTCCTTCCTTCCTTCTTTCCTTCCTTCCTTCCTTCCCTCCTTCCTTCCTTCCTTCCTTCCTTCCTTCCTTCCTTCCTCTTTCTTTCTTTCTTTCTTTCTTTCTTTCTTTCTTTCTTTCTTTCTTTCTTTCTTTCTCTCTCTCTCTCTCTTTCTTTCTTTCTCTCTCTCTCTCTTTTTTTTTAACATCTTTATTGGAGTATAATTGCTTTACAATGTTGTGTTAGTTTCTGCTGTATAACAAAGTGAATCAGCTATACATATACATATATGCCTATCCCCTCCCTCTTGCGTCTCCCTCCCACCCTCCCTATCCCACCCCTCTAGGTGGTCACAAAGCACCGAGCTGATCTCCCTGTGCTATGTGGCTGCTTCCCACTAGCTATCTATTTTACATTTGGTAGTGTATATATGTCCATGCCGGTCTCTCGCTTCGTCCCAGCTTACCCTTCCCCCTCCCAGTGTCCTCAAGTACATTCTCTACGTCTGCATCTTTATTCCTGTCCTGCCCCTAGGTTCTTCAGAACCATTTTTTTTTTTTTAGATTCCATATATATGTATTAGCATACTGTACTTGTTTTTCTCTTTCTGACTCACTTCACTTTGTATGACAGACTCTAGGCCCATCCACCTCACTACAAATAACTCAATTTTGTTTCTTTTTATGGCTGAGTAATATTCCATTGTATATATGTGCCACATCTTCTTTATCCATTCACCTGTCAATGGACATTTAGGTTGCTTCCATGTCCTGGCTATTGTAAATAGTGCTGCAGTGGACATTGTGGTACATGTCTCTATTTGAATTTTGGTTTTCTTAGGGTATATGCCCAGTAGTGGGATTGCTGGGTCGTATGGTAGTTCTATTTTTAGTTTTTTAAGGAACCTCCATACTGTTCTCCATAGTGGCTGTATCAATTTACGTTCCCACCAACAGTGCAAGAGGGTTCCCTTTTCTCCACACCCTCTCCAGCATTTATTGTTTCTAGATTTTTTGATGATGGCCATTCAGACTGGTGTGAGGTGATACCTCATTGTGGTTTTTTGGGGTTTTTTTTGTTTTATTTTCAGTATGCGGGCCTCTCACTGTTGCGGCCTCTCCCGTTGCGGAGCACAGGCTCTGGATGTGCAGGCTCAGCGGCCATGGCTCACGGGCCCAGCCGCTCCGCGACATGTGGGATCTTTCCAGACCAGGGCAAGAACCCGTGTCCCCTGCATCGGCAGGCGGACTCTCAACCACTGCACCACCAGGGAAGCACCGCTCATTGTGGTTTTGATTTGCATTTCTTTAAAGATTAGTGATGTTGAGCATCCTTTCATGTGACTGTTGGCAATCTGTATATCTTTTTTGGAGAAATGTCTGTTTAGGTCTTCTGCCCATTTTTGGATTGGGTTGTTTGTTTTTTTGATATTAAGCTGCATGAGCTGCTTGTAAATTTTGGAGATTAATCCTTTGTCAGTTGCTTCATTTGTAAATATTTTCTCCCATTCTGAGGGTTGTCTTTTCGTCTTGTTTATGGTTTCCTTTGCTGAGCAAAAGCTTTTAAGTTTCATTAGGTCCCATTTGTTTATTTTTGTTTTTATTTCCATTTCTCTAGGAGGTGGGTCAAACAGGATCTTGCTGTGATTTATGTTATAGAGTGTTCTACCTATGTTTTCCTCTAAGAGTTTGATAGTGTCTGGCTTTACATTTAGGTCTTTAATCCATTTTGAATTTATTTTTGTGTATGGTGTTAGGGAGTGTTCTGATTTCAGTCTTTTACATGTAGCTGTCCAGTTTTCCCAGCACCATTTATTGAAGAGGCTATCTTTTTTCCAGAGTATATTCTTGCCTCCTTTACTAAAAACAAAGTGACCATAGGTGTGTGGGTTTATCTCTGGGCTTTCTATCCTGTTCCATGGATCTATATTTCTGTTTTGGGGGCAGTACCATACTGTCCTGATTACTGTAGCTTTGTACTATAGTCTGAAGTCCAGGAGCCTGATTCCTGCAGCTCCATTTTTCTTTCTCAAGATTGCTTTGGCTCTTTGGGGTCTTTTGTGTTTCCATACAAATTGTGAAAATTTTTGTTCTGTTTCTGTGAAAAATGCCATTGATAGTTTGATAGGGATTGCACTGAATCTGTAGATTGCTTTGGGTAGTAGAGTTATTTTCACAATGTTGATTCTTCCAATCCAGGAACACGGTATATCTCTCCATCTGTTTGTATTCTCTTTAATTTCTTTCATCAGTGTCATAGTTTTCTGTATACAGGTCTTTTGTCTCCTTAGGTAGGTTTATTCCTAGGTATTTTATTCTTTTTGTTGCAATGGTAAATGGGAGTGTTTCCTTAATTTCTCTTTCAGATTTTTCATCATTAGTGTTTAGGAATGCAAGAGATTTCTGTGCATTAATTTTGTATCCTGCTACTTTACCGAATTCATTGATTAGCTTTAGTAGTTTTCTGGTAGCATCTTTAGGATTCTCTATGTATAGTATCATGTCATCTGCAAACAATGACAGCTTTACTTCTTTTCTGATTTGGATTCCTTTTGTTGCTTTTTCTTCTCTGATTGCTGTGGATAAAACTTCCAAAACTATGTTGAATAGTAGTGGTGAGAGTGGGCACCCTTGTCTTGTTCCTGATCTTAAAGAAATGGTTTCAGTTTTTCACCATTGAGGATGATGTTGGCTGTGGGTTTGTCATATATGGCCTTTATTATGTTGAGGTAAGTTCCGTCTATGCCTACTTTCTGGAGAGTTTTTATCATAAATGTGTGTTGAATTTTGTCAAAAGCTTTTTCTGCATCTATTGAGATGATCATATGGTTTTTATCCTTCCATTTGTGAATATGGTTTATCACATTTAATTGATTTCCATATATTGAAGAATCCTTGAATTCCTGGGATAAACCCCACTTGATCATGGTGTATGATCCTTTTAATGTGCTGCTGGATTTTGTTTGCTAGTATTTTGTTGAGGTTTGTGCATCTATGTTCATCAGTGATATTGGCCTGTAGTTTTCTTTCTTTGTGACATCTTTGTCTGGTTTTGGTATCAGGGTGATGGTGGCCTTGTAGAATGAGTTTGGGAGTGTTCCTCCCTCTGCTATATTTTGGAAAGTTTGGTTTATTTTTAAAAACTGCATGCCATTCAGTGATAGAATTGGCATCTTTTCTTGGGTCCTGTCTTATACACCAAGGAATTACTTCCCTAGGACCAGAAGTGGGTGGAGTAAGCCGAGATAGGAAAAGACAGCATGCTGAAGATGAGGGTTAAATAACCAATTCAGAACAGCTACGTTGAAAGTCCCACCCAGGAGCTTCCTCTTCGCAAAATGTGTACCCATCAAAAGGTGCGGCATTAAGCTGTGGACGTCTGGGGCATGTCCATGTGAATGGTTGTCTATTTGTTTAAAGATCATTTAAAGACCGTAGGACTTTCTGCACTGCTTTACAAAACCCAAATGAAAGTCAGAGGAATGCCAGGCATGCATTTTTCTCTCTCCCCAGTACGCCCGCGCTGATCCTGGTGGAGCCCGGGCGTGTCCTGACAGTGAGGGTGGATGGAAGTAAAAGGGTGTTTGGGTGGCAGTTTCCTTTTTTCTTCCTTGACATTTCCCAGCTGAGATTTATGAAACAGCAAAAAATTTTTGCTTGTGTTTTTCAAAAGCCAGACAGTAGCTCTGAAAATTAGAGAAGCAAGGATTGGAAGCGGAGAGAGAGGACAGATGCTTGTAGCAGGAAAAGTGACCAGCCGGGCCATAAAGGGTGATGCCAAAAGCTCAGCTTCTTGGGCTTCCCAGGTGGTGCAGTGGCTGAGAGTCCGCCTGCCGATGCAGGGGACACGGGTTCGTGCCCCGGTCCGGGAAGATCCCACATGCCTCGGAGCGGCTGGGCCCGTGAGCCATGGCCGCTGAGCCTGCGCATCCGGAGCCTGTGCTCCCCAACGGGAGAGGCCACAACAGTCAGAGGCCCGCGTACCGCAAAAAAAAAAAAAAGCTCAGCTTCTCTGTAACTGGTGACACACTGAATCTCAGAGACGGAGTTTTGGGTGAAGTAGAAAAGGATAGCTTCGTTGCTTTGCCAGGCAAAGTGGAACACAGCAAGCTCCTGCCTTGAAAAACTTTGTGTCCCAACCCAGGAGGATTTGATGAAGAGTTTTATAGCAATAGTTCAAGGGTGGGGTTGCTGATAAGATTAGGGTGTGTGTGCAGGGTCTGCATGCCTTTACTCTCATCTCAGGTGGTCGGTCTCCTAATCTTGATGAGCTTCTCTGGTCCCTTCAATCTCAGGTGGTCTCTTGGCTGCTTCTCCCTTGAGTAGCAACTGTTCGAATCCGCCCTTTGGAACCCAGGGAGGGTCATGGAGGCTGGAGTCTTGCCTACAAGAAAGGGGGGACAGAAAGGCTTCCATGCCCAGGAGCCCCACAGGGTCCTCCTCAGTTTCAAGGGGAGGGACGGAAGGGTGTTAGTCTGCTAGAGCTGCCGTAACAACGTACCCCAGGCTGGGGGAGCTTCAACAACAGGAATTTATTTTCTCATAGCTGTAGAGGCTGGAAGTCTAAAATCAAGGTGTCACTTGGGTTGTTTTCTTCTGGGGTCTCTCTCATTGGCTTGTAGATGGCCATCTTCTCTCTGTGTATGTCTGTGTCTTAGTTTTCTCTTCTTTTTTTTTTTTTTGCGGTACGCGGGCCTCTCCCTGTTGTGGCCTCTCCCGCTGCGGAGCACAGGCTCCGGACACGCAGGCTCAGCGGCCATGGCTTACGGGCCCAGCCGCTCCGTGGCATGTGGGATCTTCCCGGACTGGGGCACGAACCCATGTCCCCTGCATCGGCAGGCGGACTCTCAACCACTGCGCCACCAGGGAAACCCAGTTTTCTCTTCTTATAAGGGCACCAGTCGTATAGATTAGGCCGCACCCTGATGACCTCATTTTATCTTAATTGCCTCTTGAAAGGCCCTATCTCCAAATACAATCGCATTCTGAGGTCCTGGGAGTTAAAACGTCAACATGTGAGTGGTGGGAGGACACAATTCAGCCCATTACAAGGAGGGTGGAAGATTTTGCAAGTCCTGGAAGATGTGCTTGAACAAGCAGGCCCTCCCAAACCGCCTTCTTCCCTTGCCTGTCTCCTCCCTCCCTTGCTGTCCTAAACAAGCAGTAGATGGGCTGCTGCCTGGAATACTAACCAAGGAGCTTGGTGAAGCTCGCTCAAGATCTCTCCTAAATTGCAGAAAATTGCATTTCTTTCTCCCCTGCAAAGCCGTGGATTTGTAGAGATTATTTTACCTGCTAAGAAGGCCAACTAAAGAAACGTTTACAGAGGAAACAACAACAGCCCATCAGAGTTTATGCTCGAGAGAGACAATGCACACATTTTGGAAACCAGCAGGTTATGTAACATTTACAAAATCATGTTTCCTGCACACGGAATGCTGTTTTTTAACTTGTAGCCATTTCCTCCCTTCTCGTAACTTTTAAGATTTACATTCAATGATAAAACATCCTGTCCTTCACAGACTCCTGTTTCATGCTTTCCTCATGTACCTGTGTCTTGCCCTGCCTCTGTTTTAGTGACATAACCTTAATAAAAAGCTCCATACATGGTCTTGTTTTCGGGATTCTTCTGGGACTTGACCCCTGCCCACTCACCTACGTATCCAACTTTGTTATCACTGTTGCTGCCTGTTGGTAATCAGCATACACAGTGGCACCCATCACTGTGTTTGGGGCTGATTGGATCAGTTGATTAGTGCTTGCGGGGGAAGAGGGGACAGGTCCAGGTCTCAGGATGACCCTCCTGCCTTCCCTTTGGCCCATAACCACTTTCTAGACCCATGGGCGGCCACCACCAACTTTAACCATCTTTTCCAGAAGGGGTAGGAGATTAGGAACTGAGAGATGAAGACAACACTTGTTCAAACCTACAGTCCCTAGAATAACCTGTCTGCCCAGATATTCATCCTGGGCATCCTGTCTTCTGCTCATTGCTAACAGCCAAGAGGATTTGAAGCAACTTTTCTTCCTGTAATTTGTATTGTAAAAGCCTAACATGTTTTCATCTGTTTTCCGACTAAGCTTATATTAAATATGTTTTGTCACACTGTCCACTTCTCCCCTCCCTGAGTGTGGGTCCCGCTGTGGTGGAAAATCACTGGCTTAGGGTGACTCCTGCAGCCCCTCTTTACAGAGTACCCAGGGGCTACCCTGCTCTCATGGATCCTGCAGTCAGGGGTGTATATATGAAGCGGGGTAGAAATGTACAGACTTAATGTTGCTGCCTGACAGAGGTGAGAGCCCCTCTTAGATTTCTTCATCTGTCTTTATTTCACCTACCAGAGTCAAAATATCCCAGACCCAGCAATTACAGGATTTCTTCTGGTCTCAGCTCTGCTACTGACTAACCTAGTGTGTCCTTGAGCAAGTCAACTTAGACCCACTAGGCAGCACATGCTCACCTTTAGAATCAGGAAAAGATGTGAGCTGAGGATTGAGGTTCTTTTGGCTCTGAGTATGTGAGATTCAACCATGAGTAAAACAACTTAACTTGAGTTCACTTGGCCTGATCGTTGGAATCGTAGAGCCCAGTGCAATTGTAAACAAAGAAGGAATGAGAGACCAGTGATGTTACAGCCACCAAATCCTCTGGACAAAGCTCCTAGGAACACAGCTGGGACTTGCCCGCCTCCTCTGAGCTGAATCAGTGGTGGGTAAGGGTGGGTGGCCAGGGCCCTGGCTGATGTACTGAGGGGCTGCGGTCTTCCTGGGCCCCCGTGCCAGGGTCCAACCCCCGCTACTGCTTCCGTGTCTCTGTGAAAGCTGTGGGCACACACCTCTTTCCACTCCCTTCCAGGCGGGCAGAGAGGGTCAGGAGCCTGAGGTCCACAGTGCTTCTCAGGGAAAAGGAAAGGAGCTACAGTCCTGGAACACAGCTCTGTGCTTTCCAGGCAATTCCTTCCTCTGGTGAGGATGTGTCTAGTGAAGGAGGAGGCGCATTTGAGCAACAACAGCTACTGTTTACGGGCACCCCCCTCTCAAGTGCACTATGCTGGAAGCGTTTTTGTATAAAGTATACTGTTCTTTGCAATGATACAGTCAGGAGGAGCTTATGATAACCGTGTTTTCTGATGAGGAACTGGGGCCCAGAGAAACGAGGCAACTTGCTCAAGACACTCGGTAAGGGGGCATCAGGATTCAAACCCAGGCCCCTGGCTCCAACCCTCTGCTCTTCTCCAGCCGCCTCGAGAAGGACACATCCTCTTTGCAAATAGAGCCACGAGGCATGAGGGAGCTGCCCAGTTGATTCCGTGTAGCTCTGTGGCTGGTTCCCACAGAGCTGTACTTCCTGTACAGCTTCCTGTGCTTCCCTGGAGGTATTTTTTCTCAATTTTTAAAACTGTGGTAAAATAAACATAAAGTGTGATTTACCATTTTAACCTTTTTTTAAAAAAATAGTTATTTATTTATCTTTGTCTGCGTTGGGTCTTTGTCGCTCTGCCCCGGGCTTTCTCTAGTTGGGATGAGCGGGGGCTGCTCTTTGTTGCGGTGCGCAGGCTTCTCCTTGTGGTGACTTCTCTCTTTTTTTAAAATATCTTTATTGGAGTATAATTGCTTTACCATGGTGTGTAAGTTTTTGCTTTATAACAAAGTGAATCAGCTATATGTATACATATATCCCCATATCTCCTCCCTCTTGCGTCTCCCTCCCACCCTCCCTATCCCACCCCTCTAGGTGGACACAAAGCACCGAGCTGATCTCCCTGTGCTATGCAGATAGCCAGTGATTTTCCCACTAGCTACCTGTTTTACATTTGGTAGTGTATATATGTGCATTGGCTTCTCTTGTTGTGGAGCATGGGCTCTAGGTGTGCAGGCTTCAGTAGTTGAAGAACGCGGACTCAGTAGTTGTGGCTCACGGGCTCTAGAGCACAGGCTCAGCAGTTGTGGCGCATGGGCTTAGTTACTCCGCGGCATGTGTGATCTTCCCAGACCAGGGTTCGAACCCGCGTCCCCTGCACTGGCAGGAGGATTCTTAACCACCAGGGAAGCCCTTAACCATTTTTAAAGTGTGCAATTCAGGGGCATTAAGTACATTCACAGTGTTGTGCAACCATCACCACTATCTATTTCCAGAATGTTTTTGTCACCTGAAGGCTTCTACTCTTCTCTTCTTTGATGTCTGCCCTTGCATCATCTCTGGGATTCCTGTAAAGTAACCCATGATGACGTCCCTCGACCATCCTGTGTCCCCTCTCTTGCTCTTGTCCACCAGTTAGGAGAGACCAGTGTAGAAGTAATCCTTCAGCAGTTGGCGCTGTCCTTTTACGGGAGGGGTGTCTTTGAATGCGCAAGAACACGGGCTCTCCTTCTGGAGTCAGGAGGCTGGTCAGCCCTTCCTCAGCCTGACAGCTGTGTCAGGAGGGTTCCAAGGGGCCACAGTGGGAAGTGCAGGAGTGTTTTATCTTTGTTTGCAGGAGTTCTGCTGAGCTGGGAGTCCCTCATAAGGGCCCTGGAAGGAAAGCTGCTTTATGCCCTCTGTGGGGATTATTTAGCATTTGTGGTTTCAAAGAAATGATTTCTAAGACTCAGCTGTGGGTTTTATTTTTCTCTTGATTGGTTTAAGCATCGTTCTCTGTATCTCGTTGTCATCCGTTGCGTGTTCTGGCCCTGTTAGAATGCCATCATAGCAACAATGCCGTCTTTATATCCAAGCTATTGCTAGATCCCAGTAGACGGGTGGTATTAATGGTCCTTGGCTGGACTGTAGTAGAACAAACTCTGCTAAATGAAAAACCTTGTATTACATTCCCAGCCCGTGTAAGTTTTGGTCTAAGAAGATGAGAATTGCTTTTAGCATTTTTGTTTTCAGGGATGACTGTGTTTGGAGGGAGTGTTCGTGTGTTTGGGAAGAAGTGTGCTTCTTCCCAAGGGTCTCGGAGGAAGGGCTGGCTTTGGGGGTAGACAGCAAAAGGCAGTCGTCCCCGTAGTAATTGACCACAGCAGTCTTTGGACGGCTCTGGTGTTCACTAAATTCTCTCCCGTGCACCAGCCATTGCCTGGAATTCCATCACCAACACCTTAACCCATTGATTAAGACACCCTGGATGTGGGTGAAGCCCAGCAGTGAAGGAGGGATGGAAAGAGAGGGTTTCATTTTCCTTCTGCACACCAGGCTCTATGCTAAGCTGCTATATACATCTTATTTCATCTCAACCTTAAAGCCCACTAGAAATATATTTGCTGTGATATAGCCTGTAGCCCTTCTTATTCCGTTTTACAGAAAAGGACTTGGACTCTGAGAGGGCCGGTGGTTTGCCCAAAGTCCCCCAACTGGCAAGGGCCAGCACGGAGAGAACCCAATCTTTCTATCACACGATCCTTCTCTCAAGTGAGAGAGACCCCAGGGGCCCTAGGCAGCTTTAGGGGTGAGCCCTGAAAGGACCCCATTGAGGAGACAAGGAAGAGGACACCGAACAGGGGGGTTTGCCCATGTGGAAGGGGCTGAATTGCAGGGTGGAGCTTAGATTTCTCACCAGAGCTGTTGGGAAGGAAAAGTAAAATCAGGGTAGCGCTGAGCCAGGGCTTCTGAGTGGGAACCACCAAAAATCCAAGTAGTTGTACCCATTAGCGATGCTGTATTCCCATATGGACTCTGACAACACATACTGTCTTAAATAAGGTTGGGACCTAATACAGCAGCGTTACACCTGTCACAGCTTGTGAAGGACAGAGTGCATGCTTTGGGGTTCCACAGGCTCAGGTTTGAGCCCTGGCTTTGCTGATTACTAGCTGTGTGACCTTAGACAAGTCACTTAACCTTTTCAGCATCTCGAACAGGTCAATAGCGATTCCTAACTCCTGGGGCTGATGTGAGGGTAAAGTGAGGGAAGGATGGCCAAACCCTAACGTGGGGTCGGGCCCATGGCCCTTAGTGGCTGGTGGGGGCCAGCGGTGGCGGCTGTGGTTCCGAGTCAGCAGGCAGCCTCTCCTCTGACAGCCCCTCTGTGTCCTGTGTCCACAGTGCTGCAGGGCGTGGACAGTTCCCTGGTGGGCCTGCACAACCAAAGCTTCGCCCGGGTCATGGAGCAGCGCCTGGCCCAGCTGTTCATGATGTCCCAGCAACAAGGCCGGCGGTTTAAACGGGCCACCACCCTGGGAAGCTACACCGTGCAGGTGGGTGTGCGTAAAGTCATGGGGGTCTTATAAGAAGGGTGTGGAAATGTGCTTCCTGAGCCTAAGAAAACCATGCTGCGTGCCGAGGAGTGCTCACATTGCAAGCTGATGAGGCCAGTTCATCCACACTGCTTAGGTTTGGGGGGGGGGGGGCGCGTGACAGTCATAATCATCGAAATCATGAAGGAGGCTGAGAGCTGCTCTCCCGACTACTAGCCTGTAGGGAAAGGAGGTCTCGGAAGAAATGCTGCCCACATGCACATATTTATTAAACAGAAGGCTATTAGTAAGCAAGCGCAACTCCTCTGCATCCTCTTCTGGAGGCTGGATGATGTCCCAGCTTTCAGGCCTCTCAGCGCCATGAGTGTGATCAGCAGAGACACCGATCAGCCTTACAGGTGTGGGATTCTGTTAGCCTTGTCGAATCCGTTTCCACAAATACAGCCCTCTACGTTTATAATGGACACGTGACCACACAGGGATTCAGGGTAGGGAGCTGTAGCAGACACCACTGGTGCCCTGCCCAAACCCCCTTCTAATTTCTGTGATGAACGCTGATGAACTCCCAGCATCTCTTTATTGATGGGCTGCTCTTGAGATGCCAGAACGTACTTTGCCCAGCCACGGCTGGCCGGAAGCACCTGGGAATTCACCAGGGGTGGAGGTATAAATACCACAGCTCTCTTGCTTCTTGGCTGGGAGGATTCTGAAATGTATGCTTTAGGATCATTGCCAGAGCTTTCCCACAGAGAATTACGCTTTAGTTTCCCGCTGTGGTGACTGGCTTCATAATGCATCCCTTGTTAGCTCCCTTCCACCCCCTGTCGGTTCCCTGCATCTCTCCAATAAATTACAAGCATTCAACTCATCTCAGAGTCTGCTTCAGAGGGAACCCAACAGAGACAGTAGCCATCCTGAGGGTAGAGGCTCTAAGCCTCTCTAGATTCTTTATCCAGTTCAAGCAAGAGTGGGAATGTCTATAGCATATTCTGGGCAATCCACGTATCTTGAGTACCACTAATTTCACCAAAAGAGAACCCATTTCTAACATTTGTTATGCTAATTAACAAGCTCTCTTGAGCAAGGCATCAAATTACAGAAGTGCTTCTGGTAGTTGCCTCTAGGAAGTGGGCTTCTTATTTTCTGGGATCTAAAATATCCCAGATTGCCCCTGGGCAATCTAAAATATCCCAGATTGCCCCTGGATTGGTAATTGACCACATCTAGTGTGTAACTTAACCCAAACACACATGCATGGTGTCTAACTAAGAGGAAGCTTTAAAGGAAATTGCAGACATTACCACAGTGTCTGCAGATCATGTCCCCAGGCAATCTTGGAAGTACAAACGACCCATCTTCTGGAACACACTTCCCTATGTTAGTCAACATCACGCCCCTGAGGGAGACTCCAGGTCCCCCGTTCGCAGTTGGTGAATTTGGCTTCTTGTCCTATTGGATGTTGCTTTGGTTCTAAAAATCTTTGTGGTCTGAGACAGCCTTGTCATGAGGTAAAGCGATAGTTAATTTCATGTGCCAGGTTTGTGATTTCCCTTCTGTGGGTCCACGTGGGCCCTATAATTCACACTTTTCCACATGACAGAAAGGAAGTTGCTGGGCTTCAGACAGTTGAAATGGGATTTGCCTCAGCTGAAGGGGAGGAAAGACTCACCCTACACTGCTGGTGTTATTTGTAAACCTAAGAAACCCAGAACATTCTAAGTGTCTAAAAGAGCCCAGTGAGATGCTGTTTCCTCTTTTTTTCTGAGTACTCAGTGTGCTTGGTCCCTTTCGTTGCCTGGAAAACCTGAGTGAAGTAAGTAGGGGTTTATTTCTGCAAATCCCCAATTTACCGAGGCTGTAGACCACCTTCCAACATCATCCTTGGAGAAATTTGGTAAGAAGAATTTGCTATTAAATTGAAATTGAGCGAAGTTATTAGATACTTGAATGTTCATTCACCTTGTACCTGGTTATACTAATGCTCTCCCTACCTCCTCTCCCACTGGGGACAGAAATAACACCCCCAAGTTTCCCAAATAAAATTCACCCTACACAGCTTACATCATCCTTCACCCAGAGAAGTCCTTCATCTTGGCTCAGATCATTTGTAAAGATGAGCCACCTTCATGAATATGGAGATTTTAATGTCTAGAATCTAAAGATATTTCTCTAGTGGATGTATTTGAGAAATTGAGTCCAAAGAAGATATACATATGACCAGTAAGCATTTTTAAACATTTAACTCTTGTCATAAAAGTAATGCAAGTTTTAACTACCACAAGATGCCATTTTCAAGATGAGTAAAATGGTACTATCCCGTGTTGATGAGGTTGCAGTGAAGTGGGCACCCTCAAACACAGTAAATGGATATGACCTTGCTGGAGGGCAGGTGAGCAATTTAGACAAGAATCTTTTAGATGGTCACAACATTACTCCTATAAATTCATTTCGAGGAGATAGAGATGAACACAAAGATGAAAGGGTAAGAGCAGTGTTTCTCAGAGAGGGTCCAGAAAATGATTCTATAAGGTGCCCAGAGGCAAAGGGGCTTTCTGGCCAGGGCAGTTTGGGCAAGGCTGCATCCTGTAGAATGTTCTTGAAGATTCCAAAGGCATATTGGCATACCAAAGACTCTAAGAAAACCTGCAAGTAAAGAAATCTCCTTGACTTTCTTCAATATACTGGTTTCTACATTTAAATGCCAAATAAGACCCTTGTTTATAATAATATCTACATTTCCCCAACATTTTATTATAAGCATTTTCAAACTCACAGAAAAGTTGAAAAAATTATGACGTAAGCACCCATTTACTCACTGTCTAGGTTCTACAATTAACAGTGTATTATGTTACTGTTTTATATTTGATAACATATCATTTCCATACCGTAGATCAGTTTGGACTGTTCTAGAACCTCATATAAGTGGAATCCTACAGTATATTCTCTCTTGTATAAGGCTTTTTTGACTCTGTAGTGTTTTTGAGATTCATCCATGTTGTTCTTTTATTCAGTAGTTTATTCCTTTTTATTGTTGAATAATATTCCCTTGTATGAAATATACTACCGTTTGTTTATCCATGCTTCTGTTGATGGACACCTGCGCTTTTCCCAGTTTTTAGCTATTATAAACAAAGCTTCTATGAACCTCTTCTGCAGATCTTTCCATGGCCATGTGCTTTCATTTCTCTTGGGTATGTAGGAGTGGAATTCCTGGGTCATAGAGTTGGTCTATGTGAGTTCTAGGAGAGACTGCCAGACCTTTTCCCAAAGTGTACAGTTTGACATTCCCACTCCCACCAACCAGATGTGGAGTTACCCCACCTCCTCATCAACACGGTGTTGTCAGCCCTTCTTATTTTAGCCACTCTGGTGGTTGATATTGATGACTTGTGTTCGTTTTTTTTTTTTGTTTGCGGTACGCGGGCCTCTCGCTGTTGTGGCCTCTCCCGTTGCGGAGCACAGGCTCTGGACGCGCAGGCCCCGCAGCCATGGCTCACGGGCCCAGCCGCTCCGCGGCAAGTGGGATCTTCCCGGACTGGGGCATGAACCCGCGCCCCCTGCATCGGCAGGCGGACTCTCAACCACTGCGCCACCAGGGAAGCCCGACTTGTGGTTTTAAATTGAATTTCCTCATTGAGCATTTAAAAAATATGCTTATTGGCCATTCAGATATCTTCCTTTGTGAAGTGTCTGGTCAGACTTTTTTAAAACCCATTTTTTATTGGGTTGTAGTAATATTTATTTTAATTATTATTTATAGCATACATACATAGGAGCATAAAAATATGTAGAGTTTAAAGAACACTAGTAAAAAAGAACCCACAACCCAAAGAGTAAGAACATTACTGTTACCTTATCCCAGAAGCCTTTTCTGTGTCTTTTCTGATTATACATACTCACTTCCTTCCCATCAGAGATGACTGTGCTTCTGAATTTTGTATTAAATCACACCTGTGTTTTCTGTATAGATTTTACCATCCTCATGTGTATCCTTAAGTAGTACATCATTCGGTTTTGCATTTTATATTCTGTTATTTGTTTCTTTTGCTCCATATCAGGCTTTTATATTCACCCATATTGATACAAAGAGTCATAGTTCATTTACATGACTCTATAATATTGCATCGTGTGACTGTACCATAACTCACGTATCCATCCTACTGTTAGTGAATTCTGAATTTTCAGATGTTTTTGCTATGATATGAACAATGCTGCTATAAATATTTTGGTAACATCTTTTAATATCCTGTGAAACTCGTAATCTGTAATGTACACTTTTGAAAATATTATGCCATAATGTTTGTCGATGGTTAATTACACTAGTAAAAAGTTGAAAACAACCTAAATGTTTAAAAAGGAAGGGTTAGTTAGGTTTAAGAGCCATGCATACAGTAGAACATTATGTAGGTTTTAAATTTATGTTTTCTGTATTTATAATGATTATCAATTGTTAGTTACAATGCTGAAAAATGAATAACAATTTAAGTGTTCAACAGTAAAGGATTGGCTAAGTTTATGAGGCATGCCTTGGAATGCCGTGTAGACGTTAACATTTATGCTTTTGTTATATTTAAGCCCATTATGGATGCAAGTAAAAATGGCAATGTATAATACTATATAGAGAGTATGATAAATAATTTTGTAAAATGATAAATAAAAGGCCTGTGTGGAAAAAACAAAGAATAGACAAAATGGTAATAGTAATTAGCTTGTGGTGGAAGGATTCCAGATTGTTTTTATTTTATTTCATTTCTCGATGCTTTTTTGTATTTTCAGATTTTTCTGTAGTGACGATGTATAACTTGTACAGTGAGAAAAAGCAACAAAGGTTATTTTAGAAAAAGAGCTTTGCGTCTCCAAGTACTGCTTTTATCAGAGTTCTTTTGAATTGCAGACATATAAGTTCTTTTTTTTTTTCCTCTCTGGCAATTGCAGGAATTTGAAATTAGAAATCTTGTTTGAGAATAACCTAACATGCCCTGAATTAATGTGGAGGCCTAGTTTCAAATGAGGCCAGAGTTCTCTGGAGGCTGGAAGACATCACCATTTCAACGTTTCCTTCTCCAGCCTGAAACTGTTCTTTCCAGATGTTTATATTTTCAAAACCCTTTTCTCCTCCCTCCTCCAGCCATAGCAGGGTCTCTTGAGACGTTGGTGATAGGGAGGTGTGAGATGGGTGATGTCTAAAATATACGTCATGGGTCCACTTAGCCATGGAAGGCTTCGCAGTCGGGAGACAGCCTGCTGATTGCCCAGGTGATTGCAGAGTTAACGCAAGATGCCCTGTAAACATGGCCTGTCTTTTTCTGAAAGATGGTAAAGATGCAGCGGGTGCCAGGACCCAAGGACCCCGCGGAGCTGACTTACTACACCCTGTACAATGGGAAGCCTTTGCTGGGGACTGCAGCTGCCAAGATCCTGAGCACCATTGACTCCCAAAGGATGGCCTTGACCCTGCATCACGTTGTCCTTCTGCAAGCTGACCGTAAGGGGATAACCTTTCCATTCATTCATTTTTAAATTTTTAATTAATTTATTTATTTATTTTTGGCTGTGTTGGGTCTTCGTTGCTGCGTGCGGGCTTTCTCTAGTTGTGGCGAGTGGGGGCTACTCTTTGTTGCGGTGTGCGGGCTTCTCATGGTGGTGGCTTCTCTTGTTGTGGAGCACGGGCTGTAGGCGCGTGGGCTTCAGTGGTTGTGGCACATGGGCTCAGTAGTTGTGGCTCGCAGGCTCTAGAGTTCAGGCTGTGTTGTGGCACGTGGGCTTAGTTGCTCTGCGGCATGTGGGATCTTCCTGGACCAGGGCTTGAACCTGTGTCCCCTGCACTGGCAGGCAGATTCTTAACCACTGCGCCACCAGGGAAGTGCCGTCATTCGTTATTTTTAATACCAGTAAATGTTTCCTGAATCACTTGGATGTTATTAGACCCAGAGCGAAACATACTTCTGTTCTAGAAGGTTCTCAAATCAACCAGTTGTCTCCTGTGTTGTTTGAAGCAGTAGGTTTTGGGTCAGGGATATGTTTTGGCTACTAGGATGATGATAATACTGCTTTTCCCCAGGTCCTATCCTCTCTTCCTCCTCAGTATAATCTTGTGAACAGTTAGAAAAATCACCACAGCTGAGCTGGTATTTGTCTGCTGGGGAATTAAAGGTAATTTCATTCAATAAGCTTTGTAGAGTCCTGCATCAACTGTGTGTTCAGTGCTGGAGGACATATAGAAGCGGGCAAGTCCCAGTCACTGCCTTTAAGGAGCAGAGAAGGCGTTAATGCAGATATAAAGGCATAGAATGCAGGAATGCTTTGAGGAGACAATGTGATTGATACAGGGCTCAACCGAGGGACAGATTGCTCCGAAGGGGCATCCGGGAAGGATGAACAGAGAAAGGATATGAAACATAACAGCTGCCTCTTTGAGGACCCTCCCCTGGCAGCTACTGTGTTTGTTGCTTTACATAGATTTTCTCAATTTCTCTGGGGCAACTTTATTCCACTCCAAATTACAGATGAGGAAACCTAGGCTCAGAAAAGTTAACTAACTTGCGCAACATCACAGAACTAGGACTCGAGTTGCCAAGGTATGAATCTGGATCTGTTTGACTTCAAAAGTGTGTTCTTAACTGTATTGCGTGCTACAGTTTCAGCAGAGGGAGAGGAGGATGTACTGTCCAGAAAGAGGGAGCAGCAGAAGCAATAGAAGGGAGGTGAAAAGTACCAAGGGTGCTTGAAAAAAAGGAGTTCCAGTTGCCTGGAGTGCAGAAGCATGAGGAGGAGGTGATGGGATTAGAAACGAGCATTGCTTAGGAGACTCAGGCGTTGGATGGCAGGGGAAGGAGATTGTACATGATGTGATTGGCTGTGGGGAGCTGTTGGACATTTCTGAGCAGGGCAGTAGTATCACTGGAAGTACCCATTATCTAGGGAGGTTAATCTGTCGGCAGTGCCCAGGATGAGAGGGGGCAGGACTAATGAGGGTCTCTGGTAGCCCAGGCATTGGGGCCCCAGAAGAGGGCTGTGAAGGCAGCGAGGGGAGAGGGGGTTGATGAAGGTGACAGATTGTGTGGTAGAAATATTAGATTCGACAGCACACCGAGCATACAGGGCCTGGAAGGTCATCTCCCGTTGATCTCCTAGTTGGTGTCCGTGTTCCTTAGGAACCTGACGCCTGGCTCATGGTTTTCCTCTCCTCCTCGTCTCCTGCCTTCGTCCGGGGTAGGTGTGGCTTCCACAGAGATGGTGCAGCCCACATGTGGTTACGGCCCTCACTTCTGCTCGGCCAGCACATCCTCACAGACACACCTTTGCCTGGAAATGATGGTCTCCCTCTACAATCTTGTCTTTGAAATGACTTTTTAACCAAGATTCTCTTCCTTTGCACCTCTCTCCTTCCCTCCCTGTGAGCTCTGTCCCATGTCTGGTCAGGTCAGCTACTAACTTCATCAGTTATACTGCATCTTTTTTTTTTTTTTTTTTTTTCCCTGTACGTGGGCCTCTCACTGTTGTGGCCTCTCCCGTTGCGGAACACAGGCTCCGGACACGCAGGCTCAGTGGCCATGGCTTACGGTCCCAGCCGCTCCGCGGCATGTGGGATCTTCCCGGACCGGGGCACGAACCCTGCATCGGCAGGCGGACTCCCAACCACTGTGCCACCAGGGAAGCACTTACTGCATCTTCTTTATGTGGGTTCCCCAGGGCTCCATTCTCGGCTCTTTCTCCGTCTCTCCAGGTAGAGAATGAACTGTAGAGGACTGGAGTGAAAACCACCGTAGGTGCCCAGGTGAGAGGGGAAGGTGTCTGAGGTGGAGACTCAGAGAAGTGGTTGGATTCGGGATATTTTTGGAGACAGAGCTGTTGGGGCAAGGTAATGGATTGTGTGCGTGGCAGGAGGAGGTGAGGGCTGGAGGACTCAAGGGTGACTCCCAGGTGTTTGCTTGAGCACTGGTTGTGGTGTCATCTGTTGAGATGCAGAGAGGAGAGGAGGAGGTTTAGTGGGGCTGCAGTGGCGGTGGGGGAGATGGAGTTGAGAGTTTGCTTTTTGTGAGCTTCCACATTCAGGGAGAGCTCAGGAGATAGGAACTCAGCAGTCATCCACACAGGTGACATTTAGAGCTAAGGGAGTAGGTAAGATTAACCAGATTTGCCTTGATTTAGAACTAAAGAGAAGAGGGTAAAAATTCAGGCCCAGGGCATCCACATGAGGGAAGAACTGGAGCCAGCAAAGGACCCTGGGAAGGAGCATCTGGGGAAAAGGAGGAGGTGGTATCTAGAAATAAGTGAAGAAAGTCAATGTCCTGGGAGGGAGGGAGCTGCTGCATCATCTTCTGTTCTGGAAGGATGGAGATGAAGTGAATTTGGTAAACTGAAGTTCGGTGGTGACCTTGGCAGGAGGGGTTTCCAGGAAGAGGTGGTGGAGACAGCTTGGCTGGAGTGGACCCAGGAGAGAGTGGAGGTGGGGAAGCAGTTGCTGGAGGGGCATATGGGAGATATTGGGGTACGTTTGAATATCATGGGTGACTAATAGCAAGGGAGAAATTGACGATGCAGAAGAGAGACGAACACTGCAGGGGTGAAGTCCATATGTGCTCGAGGGGGTGGCACAGGTGGAGGGTTCAGACTCAGCGAGGAGCAGGGACGGCTCAATCTTTTGCACCAGGAAGGAAGGCAGAGTACAGGGGTGTGGGTGTCGGTCAGGGGGTGCATTTGGTAATGGAAGCCTGAGGATGTTTCTGCGGTTGTTTCTGCTCTCCTGGGGCATAATGAAGTTGGCAGCTGAGGTTGAGATTGTGTGGGGGGCATTTGAGCAAGGGTGCAGTGGTACACACTGAGCATCAGCAAACTGATGAGAGAAAAACCGTAAGATTGGCAAGGCTCCCCTCCTCCTGGGTCCTCACTGCTATGTTCAGACCATTTCTTCTATTCTTTCAAAATTCTAGATGCTTTGAACTGCCCCTTCCTCACTGTAGTCACCTCTAGAGCCCAAGCTGGCCCCCATCATCCTGGTTCATTGTCTCTTCCTCTCCATCGTTTCTCCTGTCCCAACCCATCCTCTACTTTGAGGTCAGTTCCTTGACCTCCTCACATCTACTCCAGGCCTTGTGGTATTTGGGAAGGGGCAGAAATGGGAGAGCAAGAGGTGAATGGAGTGTCAGGAGGAGAGGTAAGGGGACTTTGCTGATGGAGATGGATGGGAACAGTGGAAGGTCTGAGAGCATGGGCAGGAGAGAGCAATCAATCAAATTAGAAGGTGCATGGAGCCTTGTGGAAATGAGAGTCGAGGGGTCACTCTGGCTCAGAGAGCCAGGATTCAAACTCTGTTCCGCCTGGCTCCGGAGCTGCTAGCCCTCAACCTTACTTCTTTGTTTCCTTGAAATCCACCTGGCTCTCTCGGTTCCCTTCTAGAGTAACTCACAAACTGTTTCCTCTTCTCCATTTCATCATTATCTCCTCTTGGACTTTGCAGGTCCTTCCCAAATGACTCAGCCTCAGCCTCTTTGCCACTAATGTACCATCCACACTGTAATTAGAGTCATTATAATAAACACAGGTTCTGGTCTTACATCTACTCCATTTAAAAAATATTTGGTGGCTCTCTGCTGTTCATAGAATAAAATCCAATCTTCTTAAAGTGGGTCTTTGAAGCCTTTCACAACAGGTGCTCAGCAAATGTTCAGGGCCCTTGACAACCTGGTCTCCAGGCTTCTTACCCAGCCGTACAGCTACTCTTCTCTCCTTCAGACCTAATGCTTCAGCCACACGGGAGGATTCATTCTTCACATTCCCTATGCCTCTGAAGCCTTCCCTGACCCCCGAAGCATGACCCCTCCCCGAAGTTTCCCTAGTTCCAGGGGCCTCCATTGCCCTTATCACACTGGGCAAATGAGTTGTTTTCTCGCTTTTCTCCCTCATGAGCTCTTTAAAAGCAGGTACCACATCTCATTCCTTCTTGAATATCCAGCCCCACCTACTGCCTGGCTCGATCCTTGTGAAGGCAAAGAACCCACTTTCGCTAAATGCCTCTGCCAGGCCCTGAGTGAGGCACGTGGTTGGAAGACACCATAGCAGAGCAGTTGAGAGCAGAGCCTTTGTAATAAGATGGAAGACAAATGAATGACCCTCTGACCTACATTTTCCTCATACGTAAAATGGTGATATCAAAAACACTGACCTGGTAGAGCTACTGGGGGGATTAAATAAGGTAATTATTGCATGTAGAGGGTTTAGTACCATTTACTACGTGTCTATTAGGCTCGTAGTAAATGGTAGCCAAGTGTCTCATTTATCCATAAGGTAGAAGGACTCGAGGAGAGGCAATGAAGAGGGAAGGGAGATTTGAAGGTTAAGAGCCTGTATAATTCAGAGAATAGGGTGCTCTTAATGAAATTAGAGAGGGGGTTAGAGTGGAGAAGCACTTTTAGGAGGGAGAAGGTGATTTACTCAGTTTGGACCATGTGGAGTTTAAGTGATGCGCTATTAAGGGGTACCATGGGGGTGTTGAGGGCTGAGGTTAGGAAAGTTGTTGGAAATCCAAGCCTGGATCCCAGGAGAGAGGCCTAAGTTAACACTATGGATTTTGAGAATGTTGTAGATACAGGGTAGAATTTAAATCCTGGAGAAAATTCGAGTCCTGGAGAGAGTATAGCTAGATGACAGACCCTGGGAAATGCCTCCATCCCAGGATCAGATGAGGAGGACACTAAGGCCAGTGAAGAAGAGGAGAAACAGAGAGGTTTTAAATCTCATTTTCTCCTAATAGCTTTGAAATCAGCCTGAGATGTGAATCTGAGGTCAGCACTTTGAATAGAGAGTCATGGTGTTGAACAGACACCTTGTCCCTCTGAAGGTAGGGTGTAGCGTTCTGTGTGTTCCAGTGTCTTCTAAGTCGCTAGGTCTAGGGCCGATGTGCAGTGCCCTACAGCAGAATATATGATGCCCACTCTACCCATGTCATCTCTGGGTAATGGGGCAGCAATGACTTCTATAGAAGCAACTGCATTCCCGATGGAGGTTTTCATCCACTCCCTTTGCAGGATCTGGAGTGAGAGGCCCCTCAGAGAGGTTATCCAGCTGATGGAGTAGGGAAAATTCTCCCCATGCAGAAGCAGTCCAGGGCGGGAATTGGTTTACCTTACACGGCCATCAGAAATTTATCTCAAAAAAAATATCACTTAAAGAAAGCCATAGACTGACCCTTTGGTTAAGGGAACTCTCATTCATTCCTTCAACAAATATTTTTTGAGCACCTGTTATGTGTCTGGCACTGTTCTAGGCACTGGAGATACAGCCGTGAGTAAAGCAGGCAAAACCTCTGCCCTCATGGACCTTACATTCCTGAGCGGGCAGGTTAAACAGACAAAATAACTGAATAATATGTTAGATGCTAATAAGTGCCATGGAGAAAAATTAAGCACAGAAGGGGCTAGGGGATGCCGAGGAGATAATGGCTGTGATTTTAAATTGTTGGGGTGTCGAGAAGAGGATATTGAGGAAGTAACCTTTGAGTGACCACCTGAGGATACCTGGGACAAGAATCCAGGCAGAGGGGGGAGGGTTTGAGAGCCAGCGAGGAGGTCCCGATGGAGGAGAGCAGCAGCGATGAGGTCAGAGGTGCAGACTAGGGGCCACGATCGGTGGAGCCCCATGGGCTGCACCCAGGTGGGGTGAGAGCCACGGGAGTGTGTGGGCAGGGGCAGGATGGGCCTGGGCTCTCACCAGCTGCTGGACCCTCCCCTGTGTCCACTCACAGCAGTCATGAACTCTGATGTTTTGACAGCCACAGAAACGAGCTGGGAGCTTCTTCGAATGGATTCCTTCTCCTTTCAACATTTGCTCCACATGAGAATAATTATTCTGAGTTTAGGTTATGTGGACCCTTTGACTTCATTCCCTCTGACAGATACTTTGTGTGTGTGTGTGTGTGTGTGTGTGTGTGTGTGTGCATGCACACGCACACATGCACAAACTTCCATTCATGTGTGATAACTCAGAACTGACTTAAATTGTATATTTCAGAGAAATGAATTTTTTGGTAAAAAAAAAAATATCTAACCTCCCCGGGGCTCAGTTTCTTCATCTGAAAAATGGGTATGAGAATCTTGACAAAGAGGGTATCCCAATGCCTAACACACGGTAGAAGCTCAAGAATGTGTTGTCTCATTTTCCTGTCCTTCCTCTGACACTCTTGTAAGTTAAATAACCATTTGTTCCTTTTCACCTCTGTACATGACTTTGTAGTTTTAGATCATTATGCCAATGAATATACTGGGTTTGGATGACTTCAGCTGACCTAACTTTACTATCGCTTTGACTGTTCAATGAATTTATTTATTTATTTTTTTTTAACAGCTTTATTGGAGTATAATTGCTTTACAATGGTATGTTAGTTTCAGCTTCACAACAAAATGAATCAGTTATATATATACATATATTCCCATATCTCCTCCCGCTTGCGTCTCCCTCCCTCCCACCCTCCCCATCCCACCCCTCCAGGCAGTCACAAAGCACCGAGCTGATCTCCCTGTGCTATGCGGCTGCTTCCCACCAGCCATCTACCTTACGTTTGGTAGTGTATATATGTCCATGCCTCTTTATCGCTTTGTCACCGTTTACCATTCCCCCTCCCCATAGTCTCAAGTCCATTCTCTAGTAAGTCTGTGTCTTTATTCCTGTTTCACCCCTAGGTTTTTCATGACATTTTTTTTTTTAAATTCCATATATATGTGTTAGCATACGGTATTTGTCTCTCTCTTTCTGACTTACTTCACTCTGTATGACAGACTCTAGGTCTATCCACCTCATTACAAATAGCTCAATTTCCTCTCTTTTTATGGCTGAGTAATATTCCATTGTATATATGTGCCACATCTTCTTTATCCATTCATCCGATGATGGACACTTAGGTTGTTTCCATCTCTGGGCTATTGTAAATAGAGCTGCAATGAACATTTTGGTACATGACTCTTTTTGAATTATGGTTTTCTCAGGGTATATGCCCAGTAGTGGGATTGCTGGGTCATATGGTAGTTCTATTTGTAGCTTTTTAAGGAACCTCCATACTGTTCTCCACAGTGGCTGTATCAATTTACATTCCCACCAACAGTGTAAGAGGGTTCCCTTTTCTCCACACCCTCTCCAGCATTTATTGTTTGTAGATTTTTTGATGATGGCCATTCTGACTGGTGTGAGATGATACCTCATTGTAGTTTTGATTTGCATTTCTCTAATGATTAGTGATGTTGAGCATTCTTTCATGTGTTTGTTGGCAGTCTGTATATCTTCTTTGGAGAAATGTCTATTTAGGTCTTCTGCCCATTTTTGGATTGGGTTGTTTGTTTTTCTGTTATTAAGCTGCATGAGCTGCTTATAAATTTTGGAGATTAATCCTTTGTCAGTTGCTTCATTTGCAAATATTTTCTCCCATTCTGAGGGTTGTCTTTTGGTCTTCTTTATGGTTTCCTTTGCTGCGCAAAAGCTTTTAAGTTTCATTAGGTCCCATTTGTTTACTTTTGTTTTTATTTCCATTTCTCTAGGAGGTGGGTCAAAAAGGACCTTGCTGTGATTTATGTCATAGAGTGTTCTGCCTATGTTTTCCTCTAAGAGTTTGATAGTTTCTGGCCGTACATTTAGGTCTTTAATCCATTTTGAGCTTATTTTTGTGTATGGTGTTAGGGAGTGATCTAATCTCTCAATGAATTTATTAATGTACATAGCATGAATGTGTTCTCTCCCCATTTAAATAGAGGTGAAAGGATTTTCCACACTGCATCAAGAAGGCACACCTCCATCAAAACAATAGAGCTGAGTAAGAGCAAAACACATGTAAATATTTCATTCTTGCTAATGAAAACACTTATATACATATATAAATATATGTAGGATATCATGTTCTGATCCACTATACATTTTTCTCCATCAGGATAGAACAGCATAGCCGAAAAGAGGCATACTGATATTTTTCACAGAAGCACAGAGCTTTAAAAAATGTTAATGGCCTAAAACTCACATATAAATACTGAATTACTAAAAGCAGCAGCAATTACATGTTTAATGTCAACAGGAGCACATTATCTAATGAGCTGTTTGCAGAAGTTAATAATGTGATTAATCACTGACTGACAAAAACTGTGGAAAAGAAGTTCTTTTGTACTGATAGTACTCCCAAGGCAGTTGCTGCCTGACGAGAGGTAGATCTTGGCTAGTGAGGTGCCAGTTCAAGTCAGGGGCTGGTGGAAGTCAGAGAAAGATCAGCTGGCTCCTCAGGCAGGCCCTCACCATGTGGCACGTACTGGTGGGACCTTTGTATTCCAGAGTCCAGTCCTCAGCTTTGTGGGTCTAGTAGCCCCCAGAATTAAGCAGGATCAGGAGGACCAAGTTACACTAACCAGACTTATAAGAGATTGATATATAAACCAGATTGAAAGTATTTAGTTTAAAATATGGATTAGAAGTACCAAGGAGAGGGGATTTCTTTAACTGGCTGTTACTCTATCCTTTGTGGAAATCTGTATGGGGAGCCAAATTGCAAAAGGAATAATGGTAGTTCAGTTACACATTCATTCAACTTTTAATTGAGCACCTACTATGTGCAAGGCACTGTTCTAGGCCCTGGGGAATGCAGCAAACAAGGGACAAAAAACCTCCCTGCTCTCTTAGGGTGCACATTCTAATGGAGAGGCAGGGGGTGACAGATGGTGAGCAAATGTATATGTATCATGGCAGATGGTGATACGTACTTTAGAGCCTCACCACTCCAAGTGTGGCCTGGGGGCCTGCTGCATGGGTACCCCCGGGGAGCTTATTAGGCATGTTTCCGAGTCCAAGCTTGTACTGCTCACCACACAACAGGCTGATAAATCGAGAGACGAGTTGTTGGGGCCAGGAATAGTGACTTTATTTGGAAAGCCAGTAGACTGAGAAGATGGTGGACTTGTGTCCCAAAGAACGTATTACAGGGGGACCCATCCCAACCCACAGAATCAGAATCCACATTTGAGCAAGATTCCCAGGTGATGGGCATGCACATTAAAGTTTGAGAAGCACTGATTTAGAGAAAAATTAAGTAGGAAGAGGGGGATGGAGAGTGCTAAGGGCAGGGATTGTTATTGATATTTTATAGAGAGTACAGGGAAGGCCTCACAGATATGGTAACACTTGTTCAGAGCCCTGGTGGAGGGAGGGAGGGAGCCACGTGGATATGTAGGTGAAGAGCGTTCTAGGTAGTAGAAGAATAAGCTGGTGCAAAGGCCCTGAGGCAGGAGCATGTCCTGCATGTTTGAGGAACAGTAGGAGGGAGGTAGGCTGGAGCAGAGTGAGTTGAAGGAAGAGTTGTAAGGGCAGAGAAGTAACTAGATGGTTGGTCGGGCAGATCACTTAAGGTCTTATAGAAATTATAAGGACCCTGGCTCTTACTCTTAGTGGGGTTGGAGCCTCTGGAGGGTTTGAGCAGAAGAATGTTGTGATCTGAATTTTTAAAGGATCACTCCAGCTTCTGTCTTGCAAATAGACTATAGGGGACAAGGGAGGAGCTCATTGCAGTAATTCAGGTGAGAGATGTTGGTAGCTTGGACTATAGCAATAGAAAGAAGTCATATATTTTGAAGATGGAGATGACAAGGTTTGTTGCTCAGTAGGATATTGAGTGAGAGTAAAAGAGACAGGTCAACATTGATGGCAAAGTTATTGGTCTGAGCATCTGGAAGGAAGGAGTTGCCATTTGTTGGAGTGGAAAATATCACAAGAAGAACAGGTTTGGTTGGGGGTGGGGGGGTTGAGAGTTGGGCTCTGGATATATTAGAGACATTTCTTAAGTATCCAACTGGAGATTTGAGTTGATGGGTGGATACAGGAACCTGGAGTTCAGAGTAGTGGTCCTGGTTAGAGATATAAATGAGCAGCAACAGCACAGATGGTTTTTAAGCCTTGAGTCCATGAGATCATCTAGGGAGTGGGAGAGAAGAGAGCTTGTGTGGTATTAACAGTATCACCAAGCTCAAACAGCCAGCTGCAGCCATCTTGCCCACCAGATAGACCTGCCATCCGGCCAGGTTACCCATGTCTGCTGGTCGGGGTACCCTCCCCTGGCATGGATAAATCTTTGGTTCTCTTTTTCTAGATTTTCTGCAGACCCCACTCCCTTCCAATAACTCTTTATTCCTATAAACAATTATTTTGGCTACTGTTTTCTTTACTCCAGTCCTTTTGATTGGACTGAGGTGTTGCCAAAGCTTCCCCACCTGGGATCGTGGGGGGAGGACTCATTCATCTCATATCAAAGGCTTTTTCTTTTTTTTCACATTTTCCGAACCCAGCTTACTAAAAAGTTGAAAGAATTGTACAGTGAACACCCATGTTGCTACCACCTCAATTCCACAATTAGCGTTTTACTCTATTTTAATAATCACATCTCTGTTCATCTAGTTTTCCATTCATCTGTTAATCCATCATATTTTTTGATGTATTTCAAAGTAAGTTGCAAACATCAGTAGACTTCAACCCAAAACACTTCAGTATGCATATCATTGCCTAGAGTTCAATATTCATTTGTGATGTTTTAGATAAAATCAACATACAGTGAAATGAACAGCTCTTAACTATACCATTTGATGTTTTGACAAGTGTATACACCTGTGTGACCCAAACCCCTATCATGATGTAGAGCATGACCACAAACCTGTGGCCCTTTGCAACTTAATTAATGCCAGCCCCACCCTCCTTGAGGCACCTACTGTTCTAATAACACATTCTTCCTACGACAGTCACTTTCGTTACTCTATTTCACTCTGGCTCTGAGAATAGCTGGATCGTTTTGATTAGACAAGGCATTTCCATGCCTCCCCAGCCAGCCATCAGGGGGCGGGGCAGATCCGTCCACTCAGGTATGTTTTATTCGTTGCTCACTCAGCGGGTGACTTAACTACAATATTTAGAGTCATCTCTCCGTGGCCTTTGCCGCCTGACTGCCCCACTGTACTAATCCTCAGATTGCTTCTCTCTTCTCTTTTGACTCACGGACATTACCAGTGGGGAAACTTGATACCAATCCATCTTCCTCTTCCTCCTCTTCATCATAGTGAAGGCTCACATTTCTTGAGCACCTACTAGGGGCCACACCAAAGCACCACATGTACCTTGCCTCTCTGATGCCTTGCAACGTGGTAGCCCCATTTTACAGATGAGGACACTGAGGCTCAGAGACTTTGAGTAGCTTGCCAAGGCAAGAGCCTTTCTGAGCCCAGACCCTCTCAACCATCTCACGACCTGGGACTGGAGGGCATTTATCTCCTGCTTGCTTTCCCCTTCCCCGAGCTCCTTGTCATGTGCTTCCCCTACTCTTCCCTGCAGCCGTGGTGAAGAACCCGCCCAACAACCTGTGGATCATCGCCGCGGTGCTGGCGCCCATTGCCGTGGTCACGGTCATCATTATCATCATCACTGCCGTGCTCTGCCGGAAGAACAAGAACGACTTCAAGCCAGACACCATGATGAACCTGCCCCAGAGAGCAAAGGTATGAGACGGACGCTGTGAGGAGAGGGGCAGGAGCCCTGGCCCCTTGGGGCTCCACCTGCCTTTTCTCTCATGGCTCTTGAGGTCTTTGCAAGTACCTTCAGAAGCATCCTCATGAGTCCCCATGTTGAAGGAGACCCTTTATTTACTTATTTGAATGTTTTAAAAATTGTGGTAAAATATACATAGCATAAAATTTACCATCTTAGTCACTTACAAGTGTACAGTTCAGTATTCTTTAGAATATTTGCATTCTCATGCCACCTTTATTTTTATAATGAGGACACGATAGCTAATGCTCATCTAACGCTCACTCTTTGCCTTAAATGCTTCTCAGGGCTTTGCATATACCAGCAACCCCTAATCTTGCCAGCAACCCTTTGAGGAAGAACATTATTTTACAGATGAGGAAACAGAGGCACAGAAAACGAGTTGCTAGCTAGACCTGAAAGGGGCCTCAGAGGTCATCTGATCGGACACCTTCCCTTTTACAGAGAAGTGACTTCTTCACAATGGCACAGTTAGTAAGTAGCAGAACTGATAGTAGAACCAGGTCTCTTGGCTCCTAACTCAGGGCCCTTTGGGGCACATCAGACCCTCAAAATTTTCCTTCTTCCGCTGGCCGGAGTGGCTGATCTTCAAAGGCTGCATGACGGGTGAGCTACAGATGCTTGGCCGGGCAGCCATCAACCCCCAGTTCAGTGGCTCCCCTGAGGGCCGGCCGGGAGCCCCGGCCGCTTTCCACAGCCTCCATAGGGCCGTACCACCCATCTCCAGTGACTGGAAGGGGAATGAACTGAGGAAATTCCAAAGGCTAATTCTCCAGTCATGTAGCTCCCTTCACAATAGTCCCCGAAGGGGCTATAATAACCTGTAATACCCAGTGTTTAAATAATGCCTTACAATATCCTGGGCTATCCTAGGTCTGTCACCTTGTTTGCGCATCACAGTAGCCCTGTGAGGTAGGTTATAGTCAGGGCAGCATTTATGATTTTCATTTTACTGCAGAGAAACCCAAAGGAAAGAGAGACTGTGGGACTTACTCCACAGCAGTGGGGGAGGTACTCAGGCCCATATCCGAGTCTTTGGGCTGTGTCTACTTTATACCCCTTCCTGAGCTCTGAGATTTGGTGGGTAGGATCCTCTTCCAGCCCTGAACATCTGAGCTTTGTCTACCTGTGCAGGAATGAAACAGCGAATGGAATTTCACATCCACTGGGATGCATGACGTAGTGATTGTCCTTGCTGGGAGTCAGGCATGTCTAGTTCTTCCTGGATGATCATACCTTGCTTCAGCAAAAGAAATCAAATGAATTTGATTGTTTGTTAAACCGAGTCACCTGTTGAGAAGCTGCGGCTTGCTGAGACACTGTCTAGTGAGGAGCCCAACCCCAAAGCATGTCGTTCCGTGTCTGTTGACATAAAGCCACCCGCTGCGCGGACGCAGCACGATGTTGGTAATTACCCAAGCAGTGAAAAATGAAACTATTCCAAGAAGGGGTATTTCATTTCCATCTTAGCTTGGTTATAATCTGAGCCTTGCAGACATAACAGTAATTACCAGAATCTAATTGCAGCTGAGTCCAGGAATGCGAAACATGCCATACTGAGGTTGTAAATGCCATCTTTGTGTGCTAGATGAAGCCAAAATTTTACTAATTTGCCGAGATGAGTTGGGCAGCACATGATTTCAGCATATCTTCTGGCTGGAAAGCTGTCTGAGGCTGGAACAGATTCATGTGTGTGGGTTTTCATAGCCCCTTTTATGTCCCTTCCCGGTGCATTGTGCTGCAACAGATACCCGGCTGCTGTGGAAAATCAAGCAAATTTATGTTCCATGAGATGATTGAGTTCACTTGTGTGGGTTGATGGTGGTTGTTTTCTCCCTCAATGAGACTGGGCTACGCACTTGATTTCCAAAGCCCTTTTATCACGGGAAACCAGCGGGGTGGAACTGCCTGTTCTTACCGCAGTCCTGCCCGTTGCAACCCAGGGGCACTGCAGTGTTTGCAAGAGGAGAGAGCCGCCTGCATCACTTCTCAGAACCGTTGTGTGTGAGCAGAATTCATTGAACGCCAAGGGACCAGGCGGGATGAAAAAGTTAGCTTTCGCCACCAATCCAGAGACCGGGAGGGTGGTCTCCTAGTCTCCAGGGACACCACTGTGCCTGTAAGGATGCGGGCTGCAGTGCCAGAGGACATGGCTGGGGATCCTTGCTGAGCCCCACTAATAGACTTAACATCCTAAGAGGAGGTGAGTGTG
Source organism: Tursiops truncatus (assembly GCF_011762595.2). Taxonomy (NCBI): domain Eukaryota; kingdom Metazoa; phylum Chordata; class Mammalia; order Artiodactyla; family Delphinidae; genus Tursiops; species Tursiops truncatus. The sequence continues at coordinate 83,593,943 of NC_047041.1, forward strand.
GCTGTCCCGGGAGCCAAGACCCAGCCGTGCACGCCCACACCCTTCCGCAGAGACAAGGTACCACAGATGTAACCCTATTACCATTGCTGTCATCCGGGCTTCGGCAGGTAGAAGGTTGAGAAAATGATCAGCGCAGGAGGAGGGCCAGGCGTCATGCCTTTATCGCCTCCTTTCTTCCTAGTTCACTTTTCCCTCCTCTTTGTCATTGGATTCATAGCCTTTCCCCAGGTTTTCCCTTCAACTGAAGAGAACATGATCCCCTGGAACAGGCCACCTTAAGAGAAAGTTGTTAGGGCCATATCCAGGTGCAGAGTGAGCTTGGAGGGCCTGCACTGGTTGGCATGACCTTCTGCTTGGGATGGGTCTGCTTTAGTCACCCCCTAAAGATGCCCAGCTGTCTCCTGTTTCTCACATATTATCTATATGACCATACTTAACCTCTTTGTGCCTCAATTTTCCCATCTGTGAAATGGGGGTGATAACAGTATTCACTTACAGGTTGTTGTGAGGATTGAGTTATGTGCATTACTTTGAGTGTACCTGGTACAGAATAAATATTATATATAAGTTGATGTTTATTATTACACATGCTTTCTTCTTAGAAGATCTGGGTAACATGTTTACCTTTGAAATTGTTGGAGATTATTTTGATTTGATAATTTTACAAAACTCTTTAAAGCAACTGTAAATGTTTCATGATGTTGTATTAACGGTGTTAGGGGTCACTAGTGTGTGTCCCGTGGGCAGTTAGTTAACCTCAGGTGATTTTCAAGTTGGAGGCTGAAAGACCACTATCCTGTCAGTCAGAAGAGTAAGGTACTAGTCTTGAGTCTTTCACCACTTAGCTGTGTGATCTTGGCCAAGTCACCGAACCTCTCTGAGCTTTTGTTTTCTTACCTATAAAGTGAAGACTGTGCTGTTTGCCCTGCTTTCCCCATGTGGTTGTTGTGAGAATCAAGTGAGGTGTCTGTGTTTTGCAGGCTGTAAGTACTGAACATGCACAGGGATTGTTCTTATTAACCTAATAACAAGGGCCGCCTTTTAAGCTTGTTATTCCTTAATGTCTCCCTGCTCACCCACCGTCAACCCAGTCTCCTGAAGTATCTAGCGGGCAACTTCAGCCCAGTGTGAAGGGTGAGAGGCCAAGTTCAGAGAGAGTGAGGATGAGGGGGGCAAGCCAGAGCTAGCTCGTCTTCCTCACTAGGTTCTCAGGTCATCTTAGCCGCCAGTGCAGACTCCCAGTACCTCACATACAGGCCAGTAGGCTCAACACAGGAGCCAGGCCAAGTGTGGTAGAAGATGCCCAACCAAGATGGCAGGCTTCAGAAGGAGAGGAGAGGCCGTGGGAAGAACCATCAAGCAGTGGTTGGGTGTTCTGGCTCTGGGCCATATAGTACTGGGTTCAAATCCCGGCTCTACCATAGACCAGCTGTGTGAGCCTGGGGAAGCTGCTGAACCTTTCAACCTCAGTTTCTTCATCTTTAAAATGGGGAACCATAACAATACCTACCTCCTTGAACTACAGTGAGGATGAAATGACATAATTTATGCAACGTATTCGATACTGTACCAGTAATATCAAGTGAAGCTGAAACTGTGAGCTCCTTGAGGGTAGGGGGCCAGTTATTACTCACCTTTATGTTTCCAGCACCAAGCGCGGTCCCTGACACAAGCCAGTGCTCAATAACTAGAGTTGGAGCAAAACTGAATAGGATAATGGGAGGATGGGGGTATGGCATAAAAGGGACCAACAGGAGATGAGGCTGGGCACATGGGTTCAGACAGAATGTGAAGGGTCTTGGGTGCCTTGCCAAAGGGTTTGGGTGCCATGGAGTGTTTTTCATGAGGTAGTGATGATGACCTGACATGGTTCTAAGGGAGGTAACTTTGGAGGCTTGTCAAGGGTGGGCCTGGAAAGGAGCAGAATGGAAGTAACAAGACCAGGGCAGGGTCCGTACAACAGTGGACCTGGAGAGAAAAGGTCAGCTTCCAGAAACATTTCAGTTGAGTTCAATTGGTGATCAGTTGTTTGTAGGAGAAGCAGGTGAGTCAGTATTCTGGGAACATCAGCACATCCTCTGAAGGCTCCTTTGTATTTCATGTACCACCAAGGGAGGGGAGGGAAATGAACAAACACTATTTCAGAAGCACATTCCCAGATCTTAGCATAGAATTTTAGTGGTTACCACGTGGGTCAGAGTGTGAGTGTCTCAGAGAAGAGGGACCAGTGGCCACACCTCCCAGAGTGATTTATCCAGGGAACTGTCCGTGGCTATACTACAGACAGCTTGAAATAAGGAAGCTTTGCTGGATTTAGCAAGAAAACTCCATCCTATTCTGAGACACTATTTGATGGGTTGGGCCAGGGTCTTAGACCATTAAATCTGGCTGGAGCCTTCCTGTTACAATTCTTAGCTAAGTTACCTGCTGAAAGAGGAACTTCTGAGCATATCAAGTGCTGATAGAACCCAAACAATAGAAGTTTCATCCCAAATTTTCTTAAGGAGAATCCACTGATGTCCATTTCACCTGGCCTATGATTTAGTAGGCAGGAAAGCAGTATTAACTAATATTGATTGAGCATTTGCTGTGTGTCAGGTACTTAGCTAAATGCTGGACTTGAATTTACTTATGTAATCTACACAGCCTCCCTTTGAGGGTAGTTAAATATCACGCTCACAGACATACACATTTGATCCTGCTTACGCTGTTATTCTCTCCATTTTACAGGTGAGGAAACATGTGCAGAGAATTTCAGTAACTTGCCCAAGGTCACCCAGCTAATACATGTCAGAGCCAGGATTTGAATCCAGGCTGTCTGCTTTCGGAGCTGCTGACCTTAACCTCCCCATCGTCCTGCCTCAAATCTGTGTTGTGCTGTTTTGGGGTGTCAAGCAGAATAGAGACACTCGCAGGAATTGTTTAAATATGCTTCTTGGTTTTTTCATTACGCCACTAATAAATGTCTGTTGGGTTTTGCTCACAGCTGCCCTATTCACTTGGGATTTCAGACATTATACAACAAAAGCCTTGCTAATTTTTCAGTGATGAATTATAGGAGAGCCAGCCTGCTTAAGGGAGAGGTCTGGATTAAAGAGTGATTCCATAGATTCCATTTTATTATTAATAATTGTGCTGCCTCGCCTATGGTAGCACATTTCCTCCCTCTGTTTTCAGATCTGTGATCCCCTTTCATACTCAAGGGTGGTGGAGGTAAAGCAGATAGGATTATCCTCATTTCTCAGATGAGACAGCTGAGGTTCGGAGTTCAAGTGACTTGGCAAGGCCACACACCTGCTATTAAACAGGCTTTAAGGGATGACAAAATATTCCTAGGTAGGAGAAGATGCGGGACCTGTTTAATGTAGCAATTAAGAGCTTCTAATTAGCAGTATCCTGTGACTTAAAACAAGTGGTCTAAAATCCTTGAAAGTATTTGTCCTCACACACGTATTTGCATCTTGTTTATACTCGTCATTTTTCTGAGTCTTAGCTATAGAGATTCTGGAGCTATAGGTGGAATTAACACGGATTTTGATTTTGCAGAGACAGAAATTATGATGGAGATTTCTGTTAACTCTTGTTCCTCAGAAAGCTAAGTATGGTCCCAGCACGTGCACTTTCCCACCTGTCTTCTCTTAAAGCTGCTGTGAGCGTCTTGCTTTGCCAGAAACGTGACTGCAAATCTGTTTCCTCTTTGCAGCCTGTGCAGGGCTTTGATTATGCCAAGCAGCACCTGGGCCAGCAAGGGGTGGACGAAGAGGTCATCCCCGTGACTCAGGAAACGGTGGTCCTCCCACTGCCCGTTAGAGATGTTCCTGCCTCTCAGGAAAGGGATGCCCCTCAGGATGGAAGTACTATCAAGACGGCCAAATCCATCGAAACCAGAAAGAGGTAGGCACGGGGCCAGCTTCTGCCTCTCTGTGTCAGCAAGAGAAATCATGGATGGGGAGAACAGCTGAAGCCCTCAAGTTAATTCCTCTGTTCTCTTTAAAAATTCCCCTTCGTGCTTGTTTTGAATATTTGAGAAGGAGACTAAGGGAGACGATAAGAATCACAATACCTGCTTCTCATGAGCCACTCGTAAGGTTTTAGATGCCTGATCAACCCCAACGGAAGAGGTTTAGCTCTTAGATTTGTTATAACAACTTTGGCACTGATGTCACACTTATATTTTTAATTTATCTCAAGAGCAGTGCCTTTGGTTCAGGATAGTTGTATTTTATCTGGCAATTTCTCTATAGCTTATGATTTTAGTTCAAAAACCATTTATTGAGCTTTTACAGAGCACTTTGACAGGCATTGGGAGGACTACAAAAAGGTTTAAGATTGATTCCTGACCCCGAGCATCTCCTGATGGAAAGACAGAAATTGCTGAAATACCAAACGTGATGGGCGGGTGCCCACAGTGGAGTCTGAACCAAGTCCTGGGGAAAAGAGAGGAGGAAGAATTTAATTCTGATGAGGGAAAACGTCGTGGAGGAGGTTATGTTGTAGCCAAGCCTTGAAGGGCAAGTGGGATGCCCATAGGTGGGAAGAGATAAAGGGATCCAGGCTGGCAGAGCCAGGAGAGATACGGACATCCATGCTCACTTAATAATGAGTGTCGCTGGGGCTTAGAGCTCACAGTGCTTGGGTTATAGTGAAAGATGAAACCAGAAGATAGATGAAAACTGTGGAGGGTCTTAACTGCCAGCCTAAGGAGTTTGACCTTTATTCTCTAGGCATTGGTAAGGCACTGAAAGTTCTTCAGGGAGACAGTGATGTCCAGCCTGTATCTTAGAAAGACTACTCCAGCGGCAATGTGGATGATAGATGGGAGAGGTTAGGCTGGAGGGCAGGAGCCTGTTAGGACTTTGCAATAGGCTCACAAAGAGGTAATGAACTCTCTGGCCAGCCCTGTTGTCTGGCTGAACCAGCTCCCATTGCCAACCTTACCTGGGGCCACAGTGGCGGCTGGAAAAGCTACATCCTCTCCCCCTCCTTCCCTCCCTTCACCTAACATATTTATCGACTGCTTGCTGTCTACTAGGCACTAGGGATACTGCAGTAAACAAGATAAAGTTCCTACTCCCGTGGTGCTTACAGTTTGGTAGGGAGAGATAGACAATAAACAAATAGAGAAATAGAAATATAGTAGGTTGGGCAGTGATGAGTACAAAGAAGAAAACCAAAGCATGGTAAGGGAATGCAGAGTTGGAGAGGGTAACATGAGGCTATTTTAGCAGGAAGTTGGGGAAGGCCTCTCTGATAAAGTGACATTTGAGGAAGACCTGATTGAAATGATGTGTGAGCGTTGAGGTTATCTTGCAGAAAAACTTTCCAAGCAGATGGAACAGTGTGTACAAAGCCCAGGGGAGGGAACTTCTTGACTTGCTTAAGGAAGAGCACGAAGGCCAAAGAGGCTGATATGAATGAGGAGGGAAGTGGTAGCAGGTGGGCCAGAGGAGCTGCCTGAGGTTGAGCATGGCAGGCTTTATAGACCAAAGTCAGGACTTGAGATTTTGTTGTGAATAAAGATCAGAAGTCATTGGAAGGTTTTGAGAGGAACAGTGATGGGATGTGACTTGCAATTTTAAAGGTTCACTATGGCTGCCATGTGGAAGTAGACTGTAGAGAAGCAGAACAGAAGCAGAGAGACCCATTAGGAAGCTATTGCAAGAGTGGAAGAAGTGATTGGGTTCTAGAGATGTTTAGAAGGAAGGGCTGACAAGATTTGCTGATAGATTGTTGTGGGGTATGGAAATAGGGATGAATTTGCCATTTATTGTGCTGGGGAAGACTGGAGGAGAAGTTCGTAGGGGACAATCAAGAGTATGGATGTGGGTATGTTAAGTTTGAGATGCTCACGAGACATGCAAGTGGAGATGTTGAGAGCTCCGTTAACCATATGAGTCTGGAGTTCAGAGGAGAGGTCCAGAGTAGAAATATAAATGTAGGAGCTGTCAGCGTTTGGTTATAAAAAGCTCTGAGACTAGATGGGGACCTAGGAGAGTGTAGCTAGAGAAGAAATCAAAGAACTGACCCCTGGGACATTGCAACGATTAGAGGTCCAGATAATGAAGACGGATCAGCAAAAGAGTCTGAAAAGCATCAGTAAGAAAGGCACAAGGAGAGCGAAGCAAGAGTGGAATCTGAGAAGCCAAGAGAGGGGAGTCTTTGCAGGAGGAAGGAAGGATTGTTTGTATCAAATATATAAATTTTGCATTGGAGTCAAGCAGCAAGGCTCTGTGCTTTTCTCTAGGAGATCTTGGTACTTAAGAAAGAGGTACAGAGAAACAGGGATGGATTTCAGCTTGTGTGGGAAAGAATGTTGAGGGCATGTGGATTAATTATCTGTTGCCCTCTAACAAACCACTCTAAAGCTTATCAACTTAAAACAACAACCATTTCTTTAGCTCATGATTTTGGGTGGGTCCGCAGTTGAGGCTGAGCTCAGCTGGGTGGTTCTTCTAGTCTGAGCTAGGCTTGGCTGATCTCAGCTGGGCTCACTCATGCATCTTTAGTCAGGTGGAAGGCCTGCTGGGCTGGCTTGTTGATGACAGCCTTGCCTGGGGTGGCCAGGTAACTGGGACCTCTTGACATGTGGTCTTGAACCCTCCAGCAGGCTAGCACTGACTTTCTCACAAGGTGGTTACAGGGTTCCAAGAGCAGTAAGAAAAGAAGCCCCAAACAGGCTTCAAGTCTCTGCTCTTATCATGTTTGCTACTGTCCTGTTGGCCAAAGCAAAACACATAGTCAAGTCCAGAGTCAGTGTGGGAGGGGACTACCCTAAGCTTGGTTACTGGGAGGTGTGAACAAATTGGGACCTTAACTGCAACAGTCCACCCCAGCATGAAGTTGAAACATACAGAGAAGCAATGGATGATTTATCTGAGTTGACTGGCAAGTAGTATTATCTATAGTAATTATTCTCATTATGATCTTTGCCAAGTACTACCATAAAGGCATGCTAACAGTTTATCACCTATTTAGAGGACATTGAAAAAAAATCAATAGAATTACTAAAATTAGAATATTAACATAGCACTGCACTGCCAGGAAGAATAGAAACTTTTCCACCCATTCTAGTTGAGTGGTTTAAATTGTGCAAAGATTTCTTTTAAAAAAATTGTTTTAGGGGGCTTCCCTGGTGGCTCAGTGGTTGAGAGTCCGCCTGCCACTGCAGGGGACATGGGTTCGTGCCCCGGTCTGGGAAGATCCCACATGCTGCAGAGCGGCTGGGCCCGTGAGCCATGGCCGCTGAGCCTGCGCGCCCGGAGCCTGTGCTCCGCAACGGGAGAGGCCACAACAGTGAGAGGCCCGCAGACCGCAAAAAAAAAAAAAAAAAAAAATTGTTATTTTGTTTCTTGAATTTGCAAGGAGTCTATTCTTGCTAATCAACTTTAAATACTTAACCTCAGATTTTTATGAAGAAATATTAGCTTATGAAACAAATACAAATAAAGAAAACAATGCCTACCCTATTGAATGATTTCTCCATCTGCTTCATAATTTTACCATAACAATAGACTTTTATTAAAGACTGGCTATATCCTTGCCATAGCTGTGGGAGAAACATCTCCTCTGTTCAAGTTCCGTTGATCACAGGAATCTCTGATCATTTGGGAAGATTTTAGGATGCCACATCCAAGAGCAAGCCCATCACGCATCTATGTTTCTAGCTTCCCCAACTTGCCACTTCAGTTTCCTCATTCCCGCTAGAGCAGGACCCTTCAGAATGGGGCCGTTAGATGGTCCAAAAAGTTTTGCAGGTGAAAAATAAGGGAAGCCAGTGATCTGGTGGTCATTAAGATATCTTTAAAAAATTTGTTTTAAAACTGAAGGAAAAATGAAGATTCAGCCATTGCAGACAACCAGATGATGTTTCAGGTCCTTTTCCTTGTGTAGGCTTTTGGCGATGGCTATTTTGTTGTTCCATGACTGGGATTAATGAGCAAGGATAGAGAAGCACCAGCCATTCGCAATGGGTATTTCAGTGCAGGGATTGGTCATGATTGTTCAGCAGTTGATTAATCCCCACCCCCAAGATTGTTCTTCCAGGATCCATGTACACCCATACTCAGAACGGGGACTGCTGAGTTCAATAGACTTAAACTGCAACCTCTCAGGTGACACTTGCTTTCAAAGACATTTTTGTTACTGTCGTGAGTGGACACACACACACACGCACATACGTAGATCTCACTCTCTGTTTTTGACCAGAAATTCTGAGTTGACAGGTCCATGTAAACATAAATCTATAAGCTGATGCAAAGAATAAAACCAAGATGGGTTTTTTTTTTTCCCCTACAGAAATGTGTTCATTCATACCTTTCCTCGGAGCCAGAGTAATAGCGAGCAAATTGTTTCAGGATCAAATGAGGGAAAGGGTACGCAAACGCTACAAAAACCATTAAATGTTTTGTGCATGTGAAGTAGGTTGCAAGGAGCCTTTCCTTCGGGACCTCAGTGAAAGCCTCGTTGTGCCAAGGAAGCCGGTTGGAAGAGTAGGGATCATTAAATGTGAGGTTCTGAAAACGATCCAAAGGTGTGTGTGTGTCTGCACACCCAGCACTCAGTGATCAACTAGTTAATGCCTCATTCATATTTTCCTGAACTACGTTCTTTGTATTGCTTTTATGGTGAAAGAGATTGTGGCCAAACAAACGGGGAAGTGCTGAATTAAACACAACAAGATGAGTCTCTTTCTGACAGGACTGATGAGAGCCTTTGATATGCTGATGTGCCGTAGGAATATCCAAAGAGGGAGTATAGTGATTGACATCTCCCAGACTCGTGCTTGTCTGTGCGTCCTTGGCGGGGAGCATCTCCCGTGGCCCCAGCGGTGCTCTGTGGAACGCTCGTGGCTGACTCTGCCTTATCCCACGGTTGTGAGCGGGCACTTTCATTGTGCGTGGTTTTTAGGGTGCTAAAGTGCACAAAAGTGTACAGGACTGAGAATCCCAAATTCCCAGAGGATGAGAGGGGGATGGGAGGAGGAGGTAGAGGAGCATCCACCAGGATACGCAGCTTCCACTTAAGAAGCTGCTTACTTATGGGTCAAGGGCTGCATTTTTTGTTGAATTTTATTTTATCTCTTTATACAGCAGGTCCTTATTAGTTGTCTATTTCATACATATTAGTGTATATATGTCAATCCCAATCTCCCAATTCATCCCATCACCCCCACCCCCCACTTTCCCCCCTTGGTGTCCATACATTTGCTCTCTACATCTGTGTCTCTATTTCTGCCCTGCAAACCGGTTCATCTGTATCATTTTTCTAGATTCCACATATATGCATTAATATACGATATTTGTTTTTCTCTTTCTGACTTAGTTCACTCTGTATGACAGTCTCCATCCACATCTCTACAAATGACCCAATTTCGTTCCTTTTTATGACTGAGTAATACTCCATTGTATATATGTACCACATCTTCTTTATCCATTCGTCTGTCGATGGGCATTTAAGTTGTTTCCATGTCCTGGCTATTGTAAATAGTGCTGCAGTGAACACTGGGGTGCATGTGTCTTTTTGAATTATGGTTTTCTCTAGATATATGCCCAGTAGTGGGATTGCTGGGTCACCTGGTAATTCTATGTTTAGTTTTTTAAGGAACCTTCATACTGTTCTCCATAGTGGCTCTATCAATTTACATTCCCACCAACAGTGCAAGAGGGTTCCCTTTTCTCCACATCCTCTCCAGCATTTATTGTTTGTAGATTTTTTGATGATGCCCATTCTAACTGGTGTCAGGTGATACCTCATTGTAGTTCTGATTTGCATTTCTCTAATAATTAGTGATGTTGAGCAGCTTTTCATGTGCCTCTTGGCCATCTGTGTGTCTTCTCTGGAGAAATGTCTATGTAGGTCTTCTGAAGGGCTGCATTTTATTCCAGTCAGTTTTCCATTGTAGGGGCCAGGTGCCAGTAGGTGCTGAATTTGGACAATTGACATCAGAACAACAAGGGATTTGGTGAACCTCTGCGTAGCTGCTTCCTGATTGTCTCCCACAGCGGGGAAGGCAGTGGGTCTCTAGCTCAGCCCACCCACAGGCTGATGTGATCCAAGGAGCATGAGCCTTAGCAGGGGTTCCCAAGAGCCCATTTTCCCACAGGTTCCAGAACACCAGTGAGTGGCCCCAGTGGAAGGCGAGAAGGCCCTGTGGCTTGCCCTGTGTAAGGCCTGCCTCATCTGGGACATGGTAGGAGACAGAAAGGGAAGGGGCGCTGGCCTGTGGCGAAAGCTCCTACCCGCAGGGGGAGCCCTGGCTTCCAGGGCTGATCCGCCACTCCCAACTCTGTCCTGGACAAAACACCTCGCCTCCTGAAATTCCTCACTTGCTAACAGAGGTGACAGTCACCACGTCAGTGAGTTGTCATAAGGATGCATTAAGAGTTTGGAAGCATTCAGCACGGTCCTTGGCGCATGGTAGGTGCTCGTGGTGGAGAGCTTTTGGAGCGCCTGGGTGGTGTCTTCATATCGCTATATACCTGTATAACCTGACACAAATCCACAGAGGAGGTGCACATAAAGTCTTTCCTGAATGAATGAATAGCTCGAATGGGTAGATTCAAATGTAAGTGGTTGCCAGTTAGCTTGAGTGACTTAATCTTTAGGAGTCAAGCTATATTCTGTAAAGAGACCAGCCGAAGAGAACCATGTTTTATGCATGTCCCTCAAGATGCCATGTGAATCAGACACTCTGCAACACTATCCAAAGTGCCGCGTTTTAAAAAGAGGGCACGCTTCCAAACGCCATCACTGTCTTGTCCCTGGTCACTGGGGGTTCATGAAAAAGAGATGGGAATGGAGCGCTGCACTCACTGAACTTCTCTGAGGAGCCCAGCACTGGGAAACACACTTCACAACAGCCAGGTCCTTAACCCATGCTGTGTGTTGGGTGTGTTTTTTTCCTTTTCCTGTATCGTGTCTTCTTTGTGGATAAAACCAGAATGAAAGGCTGCAGACACAAACTGTGCGAATAAAATAACCTTGAGAGGAGGCTGCTCTAGTTGAAACTTACCGTCTCCCTGTTGCTATGGTTACCTCCAGCAGGTCGCCCAGTGAGAATGGCTCTGTCATCAGCAACGAATCAGGGAAGCCCAGCTCGGGGAGGCGCTCACCCCAGAATGTAATGGCACAGCAGAAAGTGACAAAGGAGGAGGCATGGAAGAGAAATGGTGAGAAGCCTTCCCTGCCAAGCAGCACCCCCAAGCCCAGCGCACACGTGCGCGCACACACGTGCACAGGCTCGCACACCAGTGTGCTTCAGACCACCGCCCACTCTTCTCTCTACTCTGTCCCGGAAAGGTCCTACCTACCTCTTGAGGTAGTGCCTTACGCCCTTGCCTGAATTACTGTGTTTCACTTCGTCTGCCCTCTGTGCTTATGGAATTGTGCAGGGCCTGAGAAAAACCCTATGCAGATTGAGCTGATGTTTGCTTAGAGATTCTTCTCATTTGGGGGTGAATTGCCTTGATTTGTAGCACCAGGTCCACGAGGGTGGCAGGTTTCTGAAACGCTGCTTGTCTTGGAGAGTCCCCTCATTTTCTTGCCCTGACTCGCTTGATAAGTTTCAGGGCTTCAGTCTGTGCCAGTGAGTCCAGATATTACACATCCACCTCTCCCAGGAAAATCAAGACAGTAATAAATCTCTCATCATAAAAATCAGCCTGAGGTTGTCTTTATGCTCCAGGGAAACTCAACTGTTTAGTTTCTCCCTCGTGCAGATCTTTTCAGCACCTATAAAGGGTTGGTGTTGGGGGTTATTTCCAAGCCGTCGGCGCTGCCTTAGTGTGCTGTGACGCCACCTGGAGATCTCACATCTCATACATCAATGTGCAGCCTCCTTCCTCCTCATCCCACTTTTGTTCTGAGCCTCGTCTCCACTTGGTCCTTCTGTGTGTGATGCTGGCTTCCTAAAGTGCTGCCACTCAGATCAGGGAAAATTCCTTTTGGATATCAAAGGGCTGTAGGTGGAGTCCTACAGAAATGCTGGGCGAAAAGGCAAACCATCTGGCGCTCTGGTTAGCTGTGCTTCCCTTGTACAGGAATCTGATGAAGTGTGGTTCAGGACTCTCCCTTGAAACTAGTGCCAGGATATTCTTTTGTTTTCGAACGTCACTTACTTCTTTCTTTTTTCTGACCAAAAAAGAAAGAATGGCACAATGCATTTGTCTTCTGCATGGAAAATGTGGTCCCTGTTCCCATTTCCAACCATTATATAAAGCATTTCTTTAAACTGTCAAACTGATTTGATTCTTACATTTTTTCTTTTCCTGATCCCCCCCATGCCACACAGAGATTGTGCTTTCCACACCGGAATCAGGGTGTGACCTGTGGGGTTTTCCTGGAATATCACCCTACCCGGGACCACCAGAAATTCTGCCTGTCGGAAGTCTGCCAAGGCAGCTCACAGCGGGCCACAGGAGCTGTGGCTTATAAAGGGAGATGTGAACTTAGCCACTTTCTCCTCTTTCCTCCCAGAGTGAGATGCTAAGGAAGGTGGTCAGAGGGAGTGAGGCAACCCAGAGGCAATGCAGTGAAGCCATAGGGGAAGGTTGTTTTAACCAACTGCGGTGACTGCCATTGCCTTTAACCGAGATGCCCCCCGCTACTCCCATCACACCCCTCCTTCCCTCCTTCCTTTATATTCTTCCCGGAAATGTATAAAGTTGAGTCAAAGTCCATCCTCCCCCAGATACCCCATCACCCACTCCAGTCCTCAAATGGCCTTGAATAACTCAGTGTGTGTCTCTCTCAGACTTTTTTACTATGCATATGACAACACACATGTATCTTCACATGTATCAACACATGTTTTTTGTTGTATTGCCTTATTTTATTTTGTGCAATGGGATCAATGTACACACTGTTCTGTGCCCTTTTTCTTGCTTAAAAATATGCAATATACAGACTCCTCTGTCAGTAAATACCCACTGACAAGATGATGCCTTTCCCCGTGCCCTGCATTTAATCTGTAGAAGAGGAGGGGGCGGGGTCAGTTTCAGACCCCATCACTCCCCACCCAGCTGGTGAGGCATTGACTTCCCTAAATGTTCCCACTGACCTTCCTGTTCTTGTTTTCCCACCCTCTCTACCTGCCTTCTCATTCTGTTTAGGTCACTTTGATTATTTAAATATCAGGTTCAGAAATAACAACAGCCGGGTGCATGAATAAAATGCAATTACTGTACCAGGCTGAGGTTTTAACGTGTTTGTTTTATTAGAAAGGCATCCTTTCTCCAAGTTTACAGTGCTTCATTGCATTTTATTTTTGCCAGAGGTTAACCCAGTGAATTTTCAGACTTGGTCACTTCTCTTTGACCAAATGTTCTCGTTCAAGGAAGTTTCACTTTGAACATTTCAAATAGAAATAAGAGGACCAACTCATTTAATGTAAAATTCAACAGACGCTGAAGCACATCAGAATTCTAGACTGGACCTTCAGCGGAACCTACACTTGTCCTTTTTTTTAATCACAGGGCCCCACTTTATCACAAAACTAGGTTAGAGTTCACCAAAAATATCAATAGCATATTTTATTGGATTAGAAGATGAACAGAAGAAGAAGGGAAGGAAGGAGGGAGGGAGAGAAGGAAGAAAGGAAGGAAATAACGTTGAATGGAATTGTGGAAAAACTAAAAGGTGCAGTTCCATCACATTGTCAGCAAAAAGTACTTGATTGTGTGAATGTAGCCTCTGAGAATAGATTATTCTCTTGGTGCGGAATAATCAGAAGTTGTTTTTATGGCTTAGTATCCATTCTAGAGGTTAGGGTTACTGAGGTTAATTAATAAATGTTCATGTACCAGGCTGTCATTCTAAAACTCTTCTTGTTTTCCACCAGGTTTGTTGCATATGTAGCTTCTAATTTTCTAGTTTTTTGTGAAGATAAGAACTTTAAAAGGAAAAGACACTATTCCACTAGCAACATGGCTGGGGGTGGGTGAGGGGGAGGTCCTTATAGCACAATGGCCTCGTTAGTTACCATAACTGCAGGCAGTTTTAGAGTCTGTAGGTCTGTAGGTAATGTTTAAATATAAGTGGGAAAGATAGATGCGAGAGCTAGGATTTTGAAAGCAAAACAATTTGGCATTCTCTCAACTAAATACAGATACTTAAACTTCTGAACCCAAACCAATGTCACCTTAGAAAGAGTGTTTTCCAGGAAAGAGTTAACAATGAGTTCAAGATGAGAATATTATGTATTTGTACCTTCAGTCATTTAGAAGAAAGGACCGCCATAGACCCTTAAGGGTGCACCTTCCTTTAAGACACCAAGATTTCACCGCCAGGTTTCAGAATCTAATCACACCTTGCCTCCTAGTTGTCGTGGGGCAGGTGGGACAGGAGGAGGACAAGCATCAGAGAGCTTGGAGGATGAATCACTACTTTCTTAGTAGGGGCCCTTGAGGATTTGTCAGAAATATTAGCTCAAAAACAGTTTCAGTTTATTCTTTCTTTGCCTTGCCAGTGAGATGAAGACTCACTTATTATTTGATAAGCAACACCAGAGGGCAGTGATTCTAGTTGTAAATTATTTGTCTTTGAGCTTTAATAAAGGTTCCCCCAAAAGAAAATGTTTTAAGAGCATTTTCTGCTTCACATGGGAAGGTTCTCCCCATGCCAGTTCAAGCATAAAGAAATGAAATCTCCCTTTCCAGCCTAATATACTGAAGTTCACACCAGCAATGCAAATAAAACACAAATAGATACAGGGTGGATGCCTGGTGGCATTTACTGTGATGATGTGATGATGTTCTAGGATACTTCCTCAATTTCACTGTGGCCCTTTTCTTTAGCATTGTCCGATGCTTTTTTCTTTAGGGATAAATTATGCTTTAAATATTCCCACGAATCTGCTGTACTCACATAACATTTTAATGTATTAATATTTAATGCAATGCCTTTTAATGTATTTTTTCCATACAGTCCTTTTGCGGGGAGGATAACTATTTTGCTCTTAAACCTAGAGGAATTATTGTGCAAATCTGAATATGACTTTGAGAGATAGTGGAAAGGAACTGCAGTTTATACAGTTTCTAGGGTGTTCTTTTCCTGTCCCATTATAGTTATGCTCCCCCCCTTCCCTCCACGGGGTGAGGAGTAAGGGTGTCACAACCCAGAAGCAATAAGAATGCTAGGTATCATCTCTTCAACCTCGGAATGGTTAACTTTTACATGTTTAATTGTTCTGCAAGTACTAACAGCATCTCTTTTTCCAAGTCAGGAAATTTTAGTCATTCCTTTATTCATTCATTTATTCAGCAAATCCCTATTGAAAGCCAACTGCATGTGAGACATTGCTAATTGCAAAGGCATGAGCCTTTAAAAAGATGGGAAAGAATGGAGCTCTTCTATTCTAGTGGCAGGGGGTGGGAGCTGATTAAATCAATACAACAAATCAATAGTGATAAATGCATTGAAGAAAATACAGCAGAGTGATGAGGTGAGTTTTTTTTAGATTGGTGGATAAGGTAAGTCTTTTTTAAGCTGCAACTTGAAAAATAAGAAGGAACTAGGCATGTAAAGATCTGGGGAAAGAGCAAATGCAAAATCCTGGAGGTGGGAACAAGCCTGCTGTGTTCAAGGCAGCCATTGTGGCTGGAGCAGAGAGGCTCAGGGAAGAAGTGGGAAATGAGCTCAGCAAGGTAGCCAGGGCCACATGGTACAGGACCTTGTAGGTCACAGTAAAGACTCTGGATTTTATTCTGAGAGAGATGAAGCCTTCAGAGGGTTCTGATCAGAGGAGTGCTGTGATCTGGTTATCTTTTGAAAAGATAATCCATCCTGGCTGCTGGTGGAGTGTGTATTTTAGAGGTAGGAGGACAAGAGTGGAAGCAGAGGAGGGGCATTGTTTAGGAAGTGTATTGGTTACTTATCACTGTGTAACAAATTACCCCAACATCTAGCAACCGAAATGACAATCTAAATTTATTATCTCACGTAGTATCTGTGGGTCAGGAATTCAGAAGTGGTTTAATTGGGTGGCTCTGGGTTCAGAGTATCTCATGAGGTTGCAGTCAAGATATTGGCCTGGGCTGTAGCCATTGAAAGGCCTCACCGGGCCTGCAGAACCCACTCATAAGATGGCTCACTCACATTATTGTTGTCAGGAGTCTCAGTTTCTTGCCACATGGACGTCTCCATAGGGCTCCTTGAGTGTTTGCATAACACGACAGCTGACTTTCCCTAGAGGGAAGTGATCCAAGAGAGAGCAAGGTGGAAGCAACAATGCTTTTTTACGACCTAGCCTTGGAAGAGATACATTGCCATTTCTGCAATTTCCTGTTTTGTTACACAGGTTAATCCTATGTGGTTGTGAATATCGGGAGGCAGGAATTACTGGGTGCCGTATTGGAGGCTGGGTTTCATAGGAGTTGTCTGGTGGGAGATACTGGTAGGAAAGCAAGAATTGCCCAGCAAAACTACACTCTAAAAAGATATATGCATCTGGTAACACATCTGAATAGAGATTTTCCTCTGTCATTGGCTTCTTGGTGGCCTGCTGTTCACAAATAAGTCCACAGAACCCAAAAATCCTCCAATTATAACCCATGGTTAGACTCTGAGGTGTTTTAGCCACATTGCAAACTAACAATTTACTTGGCTCAATTTGACAAATCTTCTGTGATTATGATAAGTGACAGAATGGTACAAACTATGTTTCTCGATAATTTAAATGACATCTCAATCTCTCGAGACGGGAGGGAAGATGAATACACTTCTATTACATTCATATTTCATATAACACCTATTTTGCCCCTAAATTGCCGGCTGGCTTGGTCGTTTGAACAGGCTTAATTTATCTCTTGCCGAGCCATGCTCAATAAACTGTCATTCATATGGTTACTTAATGGGAACGTGCTTTAAGAACAAGTAAATCAGCAAGGTAGCCCTGGCCCTCCAACATCCTCCGTCAGCTTAGCTGTGGAAGCGCAGGCAGATGGCTGTCTTGCAGCAATCACAGCAGAATCCTCTGTCAGAGGGGAGAATTAATTTAACAGAGTGTAGGTGGAAATCGCTCTACTTAATTAGGGGAGTCGTCTGTAGCTTTAAATTCGTTTCTCGGGCGGTTATTTCTTAACTTTCTTTTGTTTTAGTCACATGACAGAAACCAAACCCTAGTCATTGAAGAAGCAGTCTTTAGAAAGAAAGAAAAAGTTTCAGGAGCAATTACTGTGGCTGGTTGACCAGGGAAGACTCGTGACCTTCACATGATGCCAAAATGGGTAGCTTTGGTGGCAGAGACTAAACTGAATGCTGTTATTCTCTTGATTGTCGTATTTTAAGAATAGTTGCCAGGTTTGGCCAAATGGCACTTTTCCCATCTCCGACTCAAACATAGAGAACAAATTTACTTTTTTTTTTCAAGTGTGTTCTGTCACAGTTTTGAAGGAATGGTTTTTACTTTTTGAATTCAAACCAATGGAGGGGTGAAGAGTGTAGATCTTAAATTAAAAAAAAAAAAAAAAAGAAAGAAAGCCACGAGCAGGAGTGAGCCATTGGCACAGAACCAGACACTGTCGTTCCTGAGGTCATTTTGAGCAAAGTCATATCCTTCGGCCGTGAGCCTCTCATATATTCCCCCACGGTGGCGCAGCTTCCGCACACCAGAAAATCAATGTGTTTATGTTGTGCTTTAGTGCCGGCGAGCGACGAAGAGGAAGGAGCCGTCCTCTTTGACAGCTCTGGCAAGGCGGCTGCTGATCCCTTTGACACGTCTTCTGGGTCTGTGCAGCTCATTGGAATAAAACCCACAGCCCTCCCCGTGGTGCACCCCACCTCGGACAGGAGCCAGGAGCCGGTCGTACTCAACGGCGAGGTGAGCACCTGAGGACCAGAGCAGGAGAGAGCGGGTACAGCCAGGCCTCCGTGGATGCAGACTAAGGAGTAGCACCTGGGGGTCCTGGGTGCAGGTTGCATCCAGGTGTACGGGGCTCTGGGGGTCATTTTTACCTCTGCATGCGTGGGCCTCAGCAGAACTAATCAGGACACAAGTCACCCCAAACCAGTTTGCTGAGTGATGTTTTCAGAGCATTTTCTACCTTCATTAGAAAGCCCAAAGGGGACTTTTTAAAAACTGTAGTTGTGAAGAGAAACATCAGAAATCCTGCTTCCCCAGCACGTCACCCACACAGCCTGCTGTCTTTCTTGATACTCAACTGGTCAGGATGGCACGTCTGTTGCAGTGGTGGTGAGAGGCACTTGAATTGATAGGGGACCGGAGGAGATCCAGACCGGGATATGGCCCACTATCTAGGCTTTGAAATGACTTTTACTCCTTTGAGCAAGCTTGAGACAACCCTTTGCCTGCTTCCAGGAGGATATCGATGGATATCATGATGTTAACCAATTTTCCTAAGTCTGAAAAAAATGATTAATGTACACGAGAATAATGATTCCACCAAAGAAAAACAGATAGATGGATGGGTGGGTGGGTGGATGGATGGATGGATGGAGATAGATAGATAGATTGATAGAGGCAGTTTAGGGGAGAGCAAGAGAGTAAATTGGGTAAAAATTATCTGCCATTTCTCCATCTCCTGCAGCAGAATGGTCAGTGGGCTGAAGACGTTTATGGTCCTTTAAGGCCATGCATGTGGAACCTGCATGTGAATACATTACACATGTATGCACGCACACACGTACTTTCATATATTTTTCTCTGTTGTTAAGCTGTCAGGTTGGTTTTTCACTTCATTAGTTTATACCCAGCTATGGTTACCTGCATCAGGAGGGAGATTGCCTAAGCTTTGAAGTCTCTTTACCCTCACACCCGGAGGACAATGCGACAGCCCCATGCAGCTGTGTATTGTAAGCGCACTTAGCGGTTTGTCTGCGTCCCCCATCGAGGCCACGTATAAAAGCCTGTTACAGACCTGATTCAGGAAGCTCCTCTGGTTTTCTGGACAGAAAGACCGAACTGCCCGGAGGTGTGATGAGTTGAGGTTCATCAACTTTAAAAATAATTTAACTGGGAATTCCCTGGTGGTCCAGTGGTTAAGACTCAGTGCTTTCACTGACGTGGGCCCAGGTTTGATCCCTGGTCGGGGAACTAAGATCCCACAGGCCGCACGGCATGGCCAAAAATAAATAAATAAAACTAAAAAGAACTTAACTGGTTGTGGACTTATAGAGCACTTCTATTCCAACCTCATTCTTTTTAGACAAAGCAACTGAAGCCAGAGGGCTCAGGTGGCTTGCTCAAAGTTGCACTGCAGGTTATTGCAACAGTATGATGCTCAGGCCCCCTGGCTCCCTGTCCAGTGCTCGCTCCTTCCCTCTCTTTGACTTCCTGTGGCCCATTAGTGAAAAAAAGCATTGTGCTTGAAAGAGTATGGACTCTCCAGCCATGCTGCAAGAATGTGAATCCCACCTCTTCTACTTACTATCTTTGTGACCTTAGGCAGGTTAATTTATCTGTGCCTCAGTATCTCCATCTGTACAATGGGACTGTTGTGAGGATCAAATGAGTTAATACATGTAAAGCACTTAGAACAGTGCCTAGCCTACAAGTACGTTATTATTACTGTCATCATCATCATTAGTCAGCTAATGAGCAAGGATTCACTGATCGTGTACTTTATGCCCTTTGGCCCTATAACGTGGGAACCTGTATATCTTCTTAAAGCCAATCACAGCCAGTGAATCTTTCCTTATACACAGTTCTGCCACTGGACATGCAAGCCCAGTGATTAGAGGCCTCTGAGGTTATCACTAACGCACTGGTAACTGCTCTTCATTAAGACCCTCTGCCCAGTATGGGCCCAGGTGATGGCTGTCATGCCTGGATCTTTTCATTCCCAGCTTAGCCATGTGAATGTCCTGGGGACAGGTTCCAGATCTCGGCTAAATCTAACTTACCACTCCCTTTTTCTGCCAGGCCCATCACCCTGTCACAGGAGAACAGATGAGCATTTTCCCTGTCCAGAGGATGCATGTTACACTTTGGTAGCCAAAGGAATAGACCTTGCTGACGTTTGGATTGGAAAGGAGCCCTGAACTGTTCTCTGTAATTTACTGCCTTGTGGCATTTGAGGCAGATTGTCTTATAATTTTCCTCTTTCTCCTCTTATGGGCAGCTTGTATAAGTGAAGAAAGTACAGCCTCAAAGCCATAAATTTTCCTTTTATGAATTATAGGTAATTCTTTTAAATATTATTTTAAAGAAAACATAATAACAGCAAAGTTCAGAAAGTAAGAAAGATCACTGTAACTTCACTACCCTAATACATCCTCTGTTTTCATTTTTTCCACCTTCACGCTTTTGATCAAGCGCATGATATTTTAGAATCTCATCATAGACAGACAACTTTATATCTTGTATCTTAAGCACTTGCTGTGTTGCTGTTGTCTTTCTGACGATCATTGTGAATGACCTGATTGAGTAGGTGCACCGTTGATTGGGAAACTACTCTCCCATTGTTCAAACCAGGTATTTTTGGTTTTAGTTTTCATGCATGACTTTTAAAAAGTTTTTATTTTGAAAATAATTTTAGATTTACAAAAGAGTTGCTGTAGTAGGACAGAGAATTCCGTTACCCAGCTAGTTTTTTACCTGCTACCCCTACTGTTAACATATTCTGTAACCATAGAATAATGATCCAACCCAAGAACATAACATTGGTACAATACTATTGACTAATGTGCAGATCTCATTTGAATTTCACCGGTTTTCCCGCTTATGTCCTTCTCCTGTTCTGGAATCCAGTCCAGGATCCCACATGGCATTTAGTTGTCTTCTGAGTCTCCTCCAGTTTGGGACAGTTTCCTTCTTTGTGACCATTTTGTCTTTCATGACCGTTACTCTTTTGAAGCCAGTTACCATGTAGAATGTCCCTCAATTTGGATTTGTCTGATGTTTTCTTATGACTGGATTGAGGTTATAAAGTTTTGGCATAACTATGGGAATGTTGTGGCCTTTCGTGGGCATTGCATCAGGAAGTACTTGATACTGATATGTCTGATTACTGGTGATGTTAACTTTCATCTCTGACTTTGAACTTCTCTTGGAACGTTGTTTCAGGAGAGATTCCAGAAATGGATTCCTGGCTCAGAGGATGTCATGCTACCTTCTTCTCTTTACTGGTTTTCTCAGTGGCAGGCAGAATGAGGGAACAATTAAAGATTTGTGAGATGCTACCAACCTAAAGCTATCATCAGGGCCCAGGTTGGGGAGATCTTTGCAAGAGTTAGAAAAAGTATGTCCCTCAGTCTGTTTCTTCAAATGCTGTAAAAATAAAGCATCTAAGATGCAGCCTCGTGTTAGTGAACCTTGGGCTTCGTACGTTGGTTGATACGTATCTTACCACTGGATGAATTCATTGCTAGGATAACCTAGCAGTGTGGAGTGTCAGGACTGGAGTCTCTGCTTGCACATTGAACTACATCCTGGGCATTTGGGAGTTTATCTTAGAGGATGGGCTATAGTTACTCAGGCTCATGACTCCGGAGCTAGCTGCACGGATCCTCGAATGGGCTTTGATAAAACACCACACTCTCACCACAACTTGTTGGCCAGACACAGCTAGTGCTGTATCTAATCCTCAAAGCCCCCAGGTGTTGGTTTACATTGTTATAGGCTGCTTCTTGCAACTGGCTTGCCCCTTCCTCTTTCCCTCCTGAAACAGGAACCAGAAAGGATGCAACCAGAGTAACTCTCATGGGCAAGAGGAAGGAACAGGGACATTCTAAGACTTCAGTGCAGCCTGTGGCCTGTCTGCCTTCCTTTGTTCATCTTGCCCCTGCCCCAGCACACCCACTCCCACAGTGCTGCACCCATGCTGCTCAGCCCAAAGCCCCCTCACTGCCCCACTCCACCCACGTCTGCTCACCTTAGTGCTCTGTGCTCCCAAAGCTACTCATTCCCCTTCCCCTTCTCTCTGTCAAGCTCCCTCTCCCTTACTCTTAGATGTAAAGGAACCCCAAACAACCCACATTAGCGATAATAACATTTTAAAGTCATTCTCAGTGATGGTCACGTTGCAAGCATGCCATGCGTGTGAACTCATGCAAATCCTCAGAACAGCCCTACGAGGGCAGTAGTATTATCTGCCTCTTCACCTAACGAATCTGAGGCACAGAGAAGTTAAGTAATGTGCCCAGGGTCACGTAGCTAGGGAACGACAGAGCTGGGATTTAAACCAGGCAGTTGATCTGGTCCCCAGAACCTACACCCTTAGCCACAGCTTTATGCTGCTCCATCATTAAGATGCAAATGACTGAAAGCAACGGTATTATCCTCCCAAGTGTGTTTGCATATTAACCCACTGAGCTCTGGTGAACATTTCATGAAGAGTTGGGAATGAGTGAGAGACAGAGATTGACTTTAAAAGGAGATTCTTCCCCTGTGTTACTTGCAAGTAAGTTTGGCTCAAGTGGGGACCCTGCTCCTGTGCTTACCTGTGACAGTGGGGGGAACTGGGGGAAAGAGGGGAGCAATTCCCTCAGCAGAAGGGAATACTGCCGACCTTAGTTTTTGGAGTCTTGATGTTCTAGCAGATTTTAAGTTAATTATCCAAATAGAAGAGCCTTAAGAAGAAAAAAAGCTTAATCTAAAGTATCATCAGCAGCATGGGCAGTGAGTCAGGGACTGGCCAGAAGCCCAGCATCCCAGGCTGTGGGTCCTTGCTACCTGGGGGACTTTCAAGTCCAGGAGGGACACAAAGTGGGAAAGACAACTGTACCCCTTCCTCCCTCTGTCCCCCGTTGGCATTGGCTGCAACAGTGAGGAAGCTCCTGTGCCACGTCCCGGGGGCCTCAAATTTCTGACCCCAAGACCATTGGACCTTATGCCTTCTCGAACCCCCTAATTGTTTCTTCAAACACGCTGTTTTGTAGCAGTCTAATATAGAACACGAACAGGAGCATGGAGGGCTGCTCTGTTGGTTGGGGACCAGACCCCACAGCTTAGCTGTCTTTTTTTTTTTTTTTTTTTTTTTGCGGTACGCAGGCCTCTCACTGTTGTGGCCTCTCCCATTGCGGAGTACAGGCTCCGGACGCGCAGCCTCAGCAGCCATGGCTTACGGGCCCAGCTGCTCCACGGCATGTGGGATCTTCCCGGACTGGGGCACGAACCCGTGTCCCCTGCATCGGTAGGCGGACTCTCAACCACTGCGCCACCAGGGAAGCCCATTAGCTGTCTTCTTGCTGCCTCCGTACTTTCCTGGCTCCTGAGGACCCTCCTGGAGCTCTGGGGCAACAGTTCTTAACCCAGGTCCCTGGACTTGCTGAAGCTATTGGCTTTTGGAGGGCAAGACTCCTAATTCTCATAAGATTCTCAGCTGACCTTCCAAAATGACACAAATCCATGGGATATAATTTGAAAACCAATGCTCAGTGCCAGAGGTTTCTCACCCAGGTGCTGGACCAGAGTCAGCTCTGGGACTTTTTTCAAACTACAGATGCCCAGGCCCCACTCTTGAAGATTCGGATTCAGTAGGTCTGGGGTAGAGTCTGGGCCTATGGATTTTTTGCCAGCTCTGTATCCAGCGCCAGTGCACTGCCAGATGACCATTGCCTTGCACATCTTCCCAATGGAAAGACCCAACTCTGGCAAGCCCACACCAACCTCAGCCCTCAGCCATGCTTGGGGTGGAATCTACCAGTCCAGGGGCTTAGACTTTGGACCTTCTGTACTTCCTCGTCTTCTCATCCTGAGAGGCAGTGTACATGGTAGCTAACTGTGCAGACTCAGAGCTCTGACATGGGCTGTCCAAGGTCAAACCCTGACCCCACCACTGATTATCTGTGAGGACTGTGAGAAAGCTCCTTAATCTCATCTGTATAAGGGGGAATGAAATAACCTGCCTATGGGTTGTCATGAAGGTTAAGAAGACTTCACTTCACACACATTAAGTCACTCCAGTGATTGTACATCACAGACTCTATAAGGGGAGCTCTTACTTAGTTTGCTAGGGGTCCCAACTCTGCACTTTACTAAATCAGCCGTTTGGGGGCCTCAGTTTCCTCATCTGTCAGGTGGAAGTCATCCCCACACTTACCAGACTTTCCATGATTGTCCCTTGAAATTACAGCTGTGAACATGCTCTCTACAGTGTACATGATCATACAGATGTAGTCAAGTCCGATTACCAGCAGCACTAACGGTTCTCCATATCATTCAGTGTCAGTCAGATTTCACTATTCAGCTCTGTTTGTGGGAGTAACATCCTCATCATTTGTTACGTATTTAGCAAAGTCATCTGCTTGTATCTTTGACAGGTGAGCAGGAACTGGTTGGCAATAGCGACCATGCAAGGCTTCTTTCAAGAAAGCTATAGGTTGACAAGAATAAGCTCTCAAGTGCAGGTCGATAGAGTGGGGAGACCTTGGGAGCAGGGTGTCTGCTCCCCTTTCCCACCCCATTCATCTCAACTCTACTCCTTCAGGAACTGGCTGTCTTATCCAGACACCAGCCAGACCGCGAGGGGAGGCCACTGGGCTGCTCAGGGCTGGAGCTAGAGTCGGAACCCCAAGTCTAGCTGGGTTGCCAAGTCCGAGTCTTCCACACAGGGGAACCAAAAGGGTTTAGGCGGGACTAAGGCCCACACCACAAAGCTAAAATTGCAGAGTCGGGCCTAGACCCGAGTAGACTCGAACAGATGGGCAAGGGCGCCCTGCGGGAAGGTCTCAGGTGACCTAGGCAAGCGCCAGGCTCCACACTGTTTGTGGTCCACTCTTGAGGGCTGGTCTTGGCATGGGACACAGGTGGGTCTGGCTGGCTCAAAGGACCAGAGGTGAAGCCCAGGATGGCTTTTCCAGGAGTTGTGACTGTCTGATGAAGCTTCCTGTCTGTGGGCTGTGCCTGGTCAGGTGTGGGCCTGAGACTGTCTCTCTCCCCAGGTGAACAAAGCCCTGAAGCAGAAGTCAGACATCGAGCATTATCGGAACAAGCTGCGCCTCAAAGCCAAGAGGAAGGGCTACTACGACTTCCCTCCGGTGGAGGCGGGCAAGGCTCAGATGGAAAGAAAAAAGATGTATGAAAAAGCCCCAAAGGAAATCGAGCACGTTTTGGATCCAGACCCAGAAATGTGTGCCCCATTCACTGAGGCTAAAAACAGGTGCAGTCCCTAAGGGATTCTCTGAAGGTTGCTGTACTGTTAGTGGGATGAGGGCAGGGTGTGCCTCGGGCAATACAGTCTGGGTCTCTGGATCTGTTTGTTACTTTAGGACTATCGTCTTTGCAGGCTGCTGGTCTGGGCCACACTGGTCTGTACGAACGGGAGTTCCACAGTGAGTCTGGAAGAGAATAAAACTGAAGCCGTTAAAAAAAAATACTTGTGCAAACAACCATAATTGTCCTTTAGCTGAATGATGTTTTCAAACCTGTAGCTGTTTCAGAGCTGGGTTCAGATATAGTTATCACCCACCTTGTTATGCAACTTCCAGATCAAGGGACAGTGTATTCGTCAATTATTTTAGTGGCTCTTGCATAAGAAAAACAGAACGCATGCCTCACCTTTTCATTCAGCTTCAGTAAGTATTTACTGCACCGCTACTGCAATCTCCATGCCGAGTTCCTCTTTCATTCATAGACTTGTTCATTCACTTGCCATTTATTGTCACCTGCTCTGTATTGGGCACCACGCATGATCCTGGATACTGTCATGGTCACATGTTCATTCATTCAATTCATTCCAAATTTTATGGTGGACAAGACAGCCCAATCACTGCTCTTGTGGAACTTAAGGTCTGATGGGAGAGAAAGATCACCACCCCAAAAGTTCATTGCTCACAAGTGCAATGGGTGTTTGAGATGTGAGCTGCTGTGACAGTCGAAAAGGTGGGCCTGGCCTAGCAAGAGATGGGTAGGCCTGGTGGTTGGAATTGGCATCTCTCCAAGCTTTGCGGCTAATTCAGCAGGGGGTGGCCTCACCTGCTGGGAAAAGGGGTAGAGGTGAGCAAAGCTAGATAGGCCCGCCTTTCTTCTTTGCCTTCCCTCTGAGGCATTTCCCCAAAAGCATTTTCATGATTTGAGAACCTCTCTTTCAAATACTCCTTGGCAGTGGCCCCTTGACTTTGAGCTGCCAGTGCTCCAACCCATCCTGTAGCCTTGGCAGACGTACCCTCTTCAGAGGTCCCCGGGGAGGACAGGATGGTTCCTGGCCTGAGTGGGTATTTATTCAAAGCCAAAATGACTATGTGGCAGGCTTAGATGGAAGCCATAAAATCAAGCTGCTATATTTTATGCATGGAATCACCATAATTTATTTTTAATAATGAAAGGGGAGAATTCTAAGCCAGTGTTTCATTTACCAGGCTTCTCATTAGGCTTGGTGGGGATACCAAGCTGTTGATCTAAAGTCATACTGTGATGGGATCACAATGTGTGTGCCACCAAGTTGATAACTGTAGGAAAACAAGAGAAGAACATATGTAGATGTTATTGGGAGGCTGGGGCTTCTTTAGCTTCCACTTTATACTTTGGGTCTTTTTACTTCAGGGGTCTTTTATAGACGAGGGCGGGGAGTTTTTTTGCTGGGTTTCCTGCTGATACTTGGGAAATGAATCAAAAGCCCTGTACAAGGAAGAGGAACTGAGTTTGGAAATTTTTGAGAAATGAAACTTTCCGTTAAGGTATTTTATAAGGAGAATGAGCAAAACTTTTTTCTGGAGAGGTGCGTCTCCACTGCCTAACGAAAGGTCAGGCCAGATTCTGAAGGCCCTTTGATGGCCTGCTGATGCTGGAATGATAAAGGTAATTTTTAGGAAATGTCTGTTGAAGAAATGATTTAATTAAAATGTTTGACCAGCTAAGGGAAAAATAGAGATAACAACAAATCAGGTGAGGTGGGGGGTAGGAAAGGAGATGGGGTCAGCAAGAGACTGGGACGAGAAGAGAAAGATTAATAGAGAAAAGGAGAGTAACAGAGGCTCAGTAAGCTCTTGGGTGCTATTCTTTTTTTTTTAAGCTTTTTAAAAAAAATTAATTTTTAATTAATTTTTGGCTGCGTTGGGTCTTCGTTGCTGTGTGTGGGCTTCCTCTACTTGTGGTGAGCGGGGGCTACTCTTCATTGCGGTGCACGGGCTTCTCATTGCGGTGGCTTCTCTTGTTGTGGAGCACGGGCTCTAGGTGCATGGGCTTCAGTAGTTGTGGCCCACGGGCTCAGTAGTTGTGGCTCATGGGCTCTAGAACGCAGCGTCCGTAGTTGTGGCACACGGGCTTAGTTGCTCTGCAGCATGTGGGATCTTCCCGGACCAGGGCTCAGACATGTGTCACCTGTGTTGGCAGGTGGGTTCTTAACCACTGTGCCACCAGGGAAGCCCCTCGGGTGCTATTTTTGTCACACCCCACTGTTGACTCCAGGCACTGTCCACTGCTACCTGCTGTGTGTGTTACCTGTTATCACAGGTTAGACTTGCCCGTTAATTACTGTTCACAGTTCAACTTGTTAGAGGTTCTGCTCTCAGTGACCTAGCCCCTGCAAGGCACAAGTAAGGGACTCATTCTCTAGGCCAGAGGTCGCATCAATAACCAGAATCTTACCCTGAGACCTAAATAAAGCAAAGACAAAGTTTAGATTCCAAATGATGACTCATCCTGATACCCTTTAAAAGAGTTTTCACAGGGCTTCCCTGCTGGCGCAGTGGTTGAGAGTCCACCTGCCAATGTAGGGGACACGGGTTCGTGCCCTGGTCCGGGAAGATCCCACATGCCGCGGAGCGGCTGGGCCCATGAGCCATGGCCGCTGAGCCTGCGCGTCCGGAGACTGTGCTCCGCAACAGGAGAGGACACAACAGTGAGAGGCCCCAACAGTGAGAGGCCCATGTACCGCAAAAAAAAAAAAAAAAAGAGTTTTCACAGCTTTTTTTTAAAAGTCAGAGCACACCCCCCTTTTTATTTTATAAACTCTTACCCAGAGACACAGAGTATGTAATATAACTGAGGCAGGTGCTGTCAGAGGCCCCCTACATGTCCCCTCAGCCCCCCTATAGGCCAGCAGCATCCTTCATCTGTGACTCTGACATGAGCCCCCGACCAGAAGTGTCAGGTACTTAATGTGCTCTGGAGCAGCTGTAGTCACTGACAGATGGGAACTGATGGATAAAGACCCCTGGCAGAAGAACTATACACTGTTGTAATAACCACGTTGTCTGGTTTCTATGTTTGATGATTTGACATCTGGGACCTTGCCCCTGGAGAAACTGCCCCTCCCAGGGCTGGCTAGACTTTTCTTAGGGATAGTAAGTCTCACGTGCAAGTGCACTTGTTAGACACAAACCAAACAAGCTGGAGCCCAGACTCCAGCTGCCTCTTGCACACAGGGCTTTTGCAATCTGAGCCCCCAGCGTCCCTGCCCGAATCACCCTGGCCGGGTACCAGACAAACAGGGACAGCTCCCATGTCCCAGAGTCTGCCAGAATCTTTCAAGTGAGCCAGTCCTAAGCCTGCTTACCCTGCCTTGCCAGTTCTTTCCCATGAAAGCCACAATAAAGGCTCTTGCCCACATTTTCCCCACACTCCCACTGCCTTGTGACTGACCTTTGTGCTTTCCATGTGGCCCTCCATAGTGTGGCATGCCCTTTCCTCTTGAGATCTGTGAATATACGAGCTATCTTTTCAATGGCAGTCATCCCCTGATCTGTTGGTTTTACCATACCTGAATAATAATGAAACCTACATTTTATTTTATTTTATTTTTATTATTATTATTATTTTTTGCGGTACGCGGGCCTCTCACTGTCGTGGCCTCTCCCGTTGCGGAGCACAGGCTCCAGACGCGCAGGCTCAGCGACCATGGCTCACGGGCCTAGCCGCTCTGCGGTATGTGGGATCTTCCCGGAGGGGGGGCACGAACCCGTGTCCCCTGCATCGGCAGGCGGACTCTCAACCACTGCGCCACCAGGGAAGCCCGAAACCTACATTTTAAAACATGTGTCTCTCACACTCCTCTAGTGAGTTTGAGCCCCCGATGCCCAAAACAGTGATCTGCTCTGGATCATATCCTTTATTGGCCTCCTTTCCTTCCCTCTCTCATTTTCCCACTTCCCAACTTGTGCTTCCTGGAACCCTCTCCCAAACAAACCACTTCTACTTCTACTCAGATCATCACAGAGCTTGCTTCTGGGGGAACCCAACCTAAGGCAATAACCTATAAAGACAGAGTTTCTCTGATAGAAGCAGGGCGTCTTCCTCCTTCTCAGTGGCTCTAGTCCATCTTTATGGAACCCTAGGGTTCTGTAGAACACAGTTTGGAAACTACATTCTTAAACTATAGTGGTTAATCCCAGGCTCCAAAAAAATCCAAATCATATTTATCATTATCCTCCCAGCAGTGTTTTCAAAGGTTAAAAAGCTTATATCTCAAGTTTGCAAGTTTCAAAATTTGTTAACTTTTAAAGTATAGCAAAAATACCAATAGGAAATGAATATACCTAAGGGAACTCTTATTTGATTAAAATAAGTAATTTCTCTACCTGAAAGCCTAATTTATCTCGAAGTAGTTGCTTGCACATCAGGCACACATTGGTGATCTGGTCAACTGAGATCCATGTCAAACAGCAGTCTTTAAACTGTATATAAAAGAACATTGTCTTTGACGGAAAAGGAGACTGGGGTGTATGCCAGTGTCTAAGGGCTCACCCCCGTTCATGGTTCTTGAAGGGGCTTACACAATCTCACTATTGTATTTCTAATACTTGAAAATAAACGACTTAAATGACAATTGCTAATCCTAGTATTTACTCCTCCATCACCTTTATTAGTAATTGGCAATCTCAGGACAGTTGTGAAGTCTGCTTCTCCCAAAAATGATTTGTAATTAAGTCAAGGGTAAGAATTCTTTGGGATCTGCCTTAACATGTGAATCACTCAGAACAGATTCTGTTTCACGAGGCTGTGCTTCTTTCCTAAAGGAAGCCTCTAATTGCAGATAACTACAGGGCACGTTTGATAACACTAGGTGGTAAGCTCCTATATTAGTCAGGATTCTTTGGGATGTAAATGATGGAAAACCAACACAAACTGGTTAAATAAAAGGGGAATTTACCATTGAACAGGCCAAAGCTTCAGGAGTGGCTAGATCTAAGAGGTCATAGAATGTCTTCCATGTTTACCTTGCTGTTTCTTCACTCTTTGCTGGCCGGTTTTCAGGCAGGCTTTTACCTCAGAGTGGCAAACTGGTTACCAACAACTCTAGGCTTATATCCTATCTTCTTAGAAACCTCAATGCCCAGAGAATGCCTCTTTGCTGGTTGCTGTAGCAAAAGCCTTGAGACTTGGTCTCATTTGACTAACTCAAGTGCCCACCCTCTGACCAGCTGTTATGGCCATGGGGCTGTGATGCTATGACTGTCCAGCCTGAGTCACATGCCTATCCCTGGAGGAAAGCTGGCCCCCAAAGAACATCCTAGTGCTCTTACCTAAAGAGGGTTGTCCTGGATGCCAGGGAAGCAAAGACCACAGAGGCTCTCTAAACAGGTATAAGCTCCTCATGGTGAGGGAGTCGGTCTAATAGTGTGTTTTATTCCCTAGACTAATTGCAAGGGTAGTGTCTTGCCTTGGGAGTTCTAATGTCTGTTCTAGACTAACAGTATGTGAGTGTCATGCTGTGACAAACTGGGTGTGGGATCATGAAAAGGTATCTATATGTCCCAGGTTTCTTCCATAGTCACTGGGAATAAATAATGCAACCTCTTTTCCTTCAACCAATGAATGGATAGAATCTTAGAACCGAGACACAAAATAGGTGGTGTTTGGGGAGTTCTCTGAAGGCAGATGCTCTGAAATGCAAGTTATTTACAGAGAGAAACTTACTGTTGGATGAGAGGGAAGTAGCCAGTGATTTTATCCCACCTTTGTGTGATGAACCCTGCAGGATCATGTGAAAGTCCCTGCTACTAAGAATTGACTCTTGTGCAAGAAGAAGAGCACAGCCACAGCCCTCACTATGTTACTGTTTCTTTCCCCCTCCTCAAAAAATTCCTCTAATGACAAGTGGAAACAAGACAGTGATGATGCATTTCCTAGTGGGAGCTGAGTGGAGCTTCTGAACATGCTACTCCCTGGGCCTGAAATGCTCTATGCCTAGATTGGCATGTGGCTGGCTCTGTTAAGGTGTCTGTCAAAATGTCACCTCTCCAGAGAGGTCTTCCCTGACCATCCTATCTAAAGTCATCCCTCATCCTATCGCCATCTGTCACATCACCTCATTTTTCTTCCTAGCCCTTATTTCTCTTGGAAATTATCATGCGAATTGTCTGTCTCCCTTATTAGAATGTAAGCTCAGGAGAGTGGGGCCATGTCTGTCCTGCTCACTGTGAATCTTCATCATCTTCCACAGTGCCTGGTACATAGTAGCCACTCAGTAAATACTGAATGATGAATAGATGGATGGATGGGCCCCAAATTGCCTTTTGGTTTATAGCTCCTTAACCCAGAAGGGAATCCACTGTGGTAAAGGTAGAAAAGAAAATCTATCAACACTTGTGTTTGAGAAGCTCATTAGCCACAGCGTTTGTTAACGCATCATGGAACCCTGCATGTGAAATCAGAAAGATGAAAAGGAATGGGAGGCTGCCAAGTCAACAAAGCTAACAAAAGCAAGTTTGTTCTTCCAGCATTAGCTGTCCTAGAGGGTCAAGGGAGAGTCCCTGGCCTTGCCATCAGCAGAATTTTAGATGAGGTTACAGTGTTGCAATTGATTATAGTTACCTAGTTTCCATACAAAAGAGCATTTACAATTCAGCCAAATGGTTATAGCATCTGGAAGAAAATTCTTTATTCTACTCTTTCTACAGCCCCTGATGGCCAGGGAACAAATACCATCAATTCTGAGATTCGTGAAGCAAATCCAAACCCTTCATTGGTTGCCTGTAGTTTGGATCAGTGGAGAATTCCATCTGTCAGGGCATTTGCTGCATCATAACAGTTGTTGAATTTTCTTCAGGCAACAGATGAAGAACTCTGTCTACCGGAGTCGGCAATCTCTGAACAGCCCGAGTCCGGGGGAGACGGAGATGGACCTTCTGGTGACTCGGGAGCGACCTCGGCGTGGAATCCGTAACAGCGGATACGATGTAAGTCTCTGGTGGGCCGAGCTGAATACAGCTTTGCTTTGTCCTGAATGCAGAGGGGAGAGAGCATCCTATAATGTTTCAGTTTACTGCATATTAGTGGAATTTTAAAATGCACTAAAATGGTTTCTTTTTTATTATTTATTACCTGTTTTGCAAAGTAAGACTAATTGGAATGTGTCAGAGTAACAAATTATTGCTCAAAGGAGCTCAGTGTCTAAATTCAACCATTATATGAATAGTACGTTATTGATCTTAAACTCAACAGCAATTCTAAATGCCCTTAATTTTTTTTCCCTTTGTCCTTACAAACTCAGTAGGAACTATGGCTGTGGGTTAGAATTCATTTGAACATAGGCTTCTTTTAATCCATAGCACCGTTGAGAAGTTGGATTTGTTCCTGATTTCATAACTCCTCAATATGCCATGGAAACAATGAGATTTCCAACAGAGCGATTTGGTGATTGCATATGATGAAGCACATGCTTATGTGCAAGGATGCTCCAGGCTGTAAAAATGCTTCTAATCCCATCAAACGTCCCCAGATGATGACTTACCATGTGGTGCCTCCTCTCACGTTGTTTGCATCCCGTCACATGTAGTTGGATTTCTACACCCTCAGGACTGGTCATTGTTTGCCACAAAAACTTAAAGTGGGATTTTTTAATGGTCCAATTAAAAGCAGAGATATTACACCTAATTTGAACTCTAATTACCTTCCTTACATTTAAACTTGATATTTGTGTTGGTGATGATACCCTTATCTTTTATTTCTCTTTCCTTTTTTATAGAAAACAGTTTGATGGTTTAGTTTTGTAAAATTCCAGATGCTTTGGGAAAATCTTTTTTTCTCCTCCAGATTAAATTATTCAATGTTAAATTTTCTCCCCATACAAATATTTCTTATACTAAACTTGATCATCAATTTGATAATCAGCCTGTGGTTAAAAATAGGGCGTTTGAAATTTCCAATTAATCTCTCCCTACTAACAGTGAGTATTCTTCCTGGATGCTTGTAGTTTGGGGAACTTCTTCTTCTGCTCGGGACTATTCTGCTGAGGTATGATAGGATTCTTAATTTATTTCAAGATTTGTATTAATAGATTTCTTGTGAGGTTCTAGACACAGACATTTTTACAGTTTGAGGAAATAGGCCAGAGGTTTCCCTATTAGTCTTGAAAAGAGAACACTGCAGGGTTTTTTTTACCACTTTGCCAGGACTTGCAGTACTCACCCAATACTCCTGGAATGTTGTGTAGAACAGTAGGAGAGGGACGATTTTTTAAAGGCGGTTGCTCACCTCTCACAAACATGTATAAATATTCCAATTACAGATTACTTTAGGGGAAGCACACTTCATTTCAATAGATATTTTAAAATATACAACTCTTTGAAAAGTGTGTGTGATCACAAAAACATAAGCAAATATGTTTCCTTTAGAGAAGATGATCACCTAGGGAACAATTTTAGGAATTTAGACTGTTGATGCTGAGAATGAAATTGTTTCTTGTATCTCCTCCTGAGCCTTTTAATCCCATGAGAAGTATTTGCTATCATGTCCTGACTGCGCACACGAGACCAGGCACTATTCTAGTCTTTTTACGGGTATAATCTCATTGAATTGGCAGTCACCAGTCAGGTAGGTACTCTCATCATGTCCGTTGTACAGATGGGAAACCAAGGCTCCAAGCAGTTACATAATAAGTTTACCCGACTCCAGAGCCCATCCCCTTAACCACCACAATACGACCTGCATGTGCCCTCACAACACTGTATATCTGTCTTCTCATAACGTAATATATGCCCAGTATTTCTGATCTCTATAAGATGTCAGGTCTCAACAAAATTCTTGCATGGATAACCCACACAAGCCAAAACTGGACCAGCAGATAAAGTAAAAAATAAGAGTCTTAGTTTTAAACAATGCATGCATTCGTTTTCTGAATCTTGATGTTCCAAAAGTCCTGAATCACTCCTGGCAAAAGAATCCATTAGCTCAGCAGTGAACAGGTCATTCAGTTGGAAACACGTCATGCTTCCTACTGGGTATGGGGATCTTGAAGCCAGGCCAACATTTGCAAGTCATTTCTGCCAGATTAGGAAACACCAGAGGGACCAGCTCCTTTTTTTTTTTTCTTTTGAATTTTATTTTATTTATTTTTAATACAGCAGGTTCTTATTGGTTATCCATTTTATACATGTTAGTGTATATGTGTCGATCCCAATCTCCCAATTCATCACACGACCACCACCACCCCCTGCCACTTTCCCCCCTTGGTGTCCATACGTTTCTTTTCTACATCTATGTCTCTATTTCTGCCCTGCAAACCGGTTCATCTGTACTATTTTTCTAGGTTCCACATATATGTGTTAATATACGATATTTGTTTTTCTCTTTCTGACTTACTTCACTCTGTATGACAGTCTCTAGATCCATCCACGTCTCTGCAAATGACCCAATTTCGTTCCTTTTTATGGCTGAGTAATATTCCATTGTATATATGTACCACATCTTCTTTATCCATTCGTCTGTCGATGGGCATTTAGGTTGCTTCCATGACCTGGCTATTGTAAATAGTGCTGCAATGAACATTGGGGTGCATGTGTCTTTTTGAATTATGGTTTTCTCAGGGTATATGCCCAGTAGTGGGATTGCTGGGTCACCTGGTAATTCTAGTTTTAGTTTTTTAAGGAACCTCCATACTGTTCTCCATAGTGGCTGTATCAATTTACATTCCCACCAACAGTGCAAGAGGGTTCCCTTTTCTCCACACCCTCTCCAGCATTTGTTGTTTGTAGATTTTCTGATGATGCCCATTCTAACTGGTGTGAGATGATGCCTCATTGTGGTTTTGATTTGCATTTCTCTAATAATTAGTGATGTTGAACAGCTTTTCATGTGTTTCTTGGCCATCTGTATGTCTTCTTTGGAGAAATCTCTGTTTAGGTCTTCTGCCCATTTTTGGATTCGGTTGTTTATTCTTTAATATTGAGCTGCATGAGCTATTTATATATTTGGAGGTTAATCCTTTGTCCATTGATTCATTTGCAAATACTTTCTTCCATTCTGAGGGTTGTCTTTTCATCTTGTTCATAGTTTCCTTTGCTGTGCAAAAGCTTTTAAGTTTCATTAGGTCCCATTTGTTTATTTTTGTTTTTATTTCCATTACTCTAGGAAGTGGATCAAAAAAGATCTTGCTGTGATTTATGTCAAACACTGTTCTTCCTATATTTTCCTCTAAGAGTCTTATAGTGTCTGGCCTTATATTTAGGTCTTTAATCCATTTTGAGTTTATTTTTGTGTATGGTGTTAGGGAGTGTTCTAATTTCATTCTTTTACATGTAGCTGTCCAGTTTTCCCAGCACCAATTATTGAAGAGACTGTCTTTTCTCCATTGTATATCCTTGCCTCTTTTGTCATAGATTAGTTGACCGTAGGTGTGTGGGTTTATCTCTGGGCTTTCTATCTTGTTCCATTGATCTATATTTCTGTTTTTGTGCCAGTACCATATTGTCTTGATTACTGTAGCTTTGTAGTATAGTCTGAAGTCAGGGAGTCTGATTCCTCCAGCTCGGTTTTTTTCCCTCAAGACTGCTTTGGCTATTCAGGGTCTTTTGTGTCTCCATACAAATTTTAAGATTTTTTTTGTTCTAGTTCTGTAAAAAATGCCATTGGTAATTTGTTAGGGATTGCATTGAATCTGTAGATTGCTTTGGGAGTATAGTCATTCTCACAATATTGATGCTTCCAATCCAAGAACATGGTATATCCCCCCATCTGTTTGTATCATCTTTAATTTGTTTCATCAGTGTCTTACAGTTTTCTGCATACAGTTCTTTTGTCTCCCTAGGTGGGTTTATTCCTAGGTATTTTATTCTTTTTGTTGCAGTGGTAAATGGGAGTGTTTGCTTAATTTCTCTTTCAGATTTTTCATTATTAGTGTAAAGGAATGCAGGAGATTTCTGTGCATTCATTTTGTGTCCTGCAACTTTACCAAATTCATTGATTAGCTCTAGTAGTTTTCTGGTGGCATCATTAGGATTCTCTTTGTATAGTATCATGTCATCTGCAAACAGTGACAGCTTTACTTCTTTTCCGATTTGGATTCCTTTTAAATAAATTTATTTGTTTATTTATTTGACTGTGTTGGGTCTTTGTTTCTGTGCGAGGGTTTTCTCTAGTTGCGGCGAGTGGGGACCACTCTTCATCACGGCGCACGGGCCTCTCACTGTCGCGGCCTCTCTCATTGCGGAGCACAGGCTCCAGACGCGCAGGCTCAGTAGGTGTGGCTCACAGGCCCACTTGCTCTGTGGCATGTGGGATCTTCCCAGACCAGGGCTCGAACCCGTGTCCCCTGAATTGGCAGGCAGATTCTCAACCACTGTGCCACCAGGGAAGCCCTGGATTCCTTTTATTTCTTTTTCTTCTCTGATTGCTGTGGCTAGGACTTCCAAAACCATGTTGAATAATAGTGGCAAGAGTGGGCATCTTTGTCTTGTTCCTGATCTTAGAGGAAATGCTTTCAGCTTTTCACCATTGAGAATGATGTTTGCTGTGGGTTTGTCGTATATGGCCTTTATTATGTTGAGGTAGGTTCCCTCTATGCCCAACTTTCTGGAGAGTTTTTATCATAAATGGGTGTTAAATTTTGTCAAAAGCTTTTCTGCATGTATTGAGATGATCATATGGTTTCTATTCTTCAGTTTGTTAATATGGTGTATCACTTTGATTGATTTGCGTATATTGAAGAATCCTTGCATCTCTGGGATAAATCCCACTTGATCATGGTGTATGATCCTTTTAATGTGTTATTGGATTCTGTTTGCTAGTATTTTGTTGAGGATTTTTGCATCTATATTCAGCAGTGATATTGGTCTGTAATTTTCTTTTTTTGTAGTATCTTTGTCTGGTTTTGGTATCAGGGTGATGGTGGCCTCATAGAATGAGTTTGGGAGTGTTCCTTCCTCCACAATTTTTTGAAAGAGTTTGAGAAGGATGGGTGTTAGCTCTTCTCTAAATGTTTGATAGAATTCACCTGTGAAGCCATCTGGTCCTGGGCTTTTGTTTGTTGGAAGATTTTTAATCACAGTTTCAGTTTCATTACTTGTGATGGGGCTGTTCATATTTTCTATTTCTTCCTGGTTCAGTCTTGGAAGGTTATACCTTTCTAACAATTTGTCCATTTTTTCCAGGTTGTCCATTTTGTTGCCATTCAGTTGCTTGTAGTAGTCTCTTAGGATGCTTTGTATTTCTGCGGTGTCTGTTGTAACTTCTCCTTTTTCATTTCTAAGTTTATTGATTTGAGTCCTCTCCCTCCTTTTCTTGATGAGTCTGGCTAATGGTTTATCAATTTTGTTTATCTTCTCACAGAACCAGGTTTTAGTTGTATTGATCTTTGCTATTGTTTTCTTTGTTACTATTTCATTTATTTCTCCTCTGATCTTTATGATTTCTTTCCTTCTACTAACTTTGAGTTTTGTTTGTTGTTCTTTCTCTTGTTCCTTTAAGTGTAAGCTTAGATTGTTTATTTGAGATTTTTGTTGTTTCTTGAGGTAGGCTTGTATTGCTCTAAACTTCCTTCTCAGAACTGCTTTTGCTGCATCCCATAGGTTTTGGATTGTCGTGTTTTCACTGTAATTTTTCTCTAGGTATTTTTTATTTCCTTTTTGATTTCTTCAGTGATCTCTTGGTTATTTGGTAACGTATTGTTTAGCCTCCATGTGTTTGTGTTTTTACGTTTTCTTCCCTGTAATTGATTTCTAATCACATAGCGTCGTGGTCAGAAAAGATGCTTGATATGATTTCAATTTTCTTAAATTTTCTGAGGCTTAATTTGTGACCCAAGATGTGATCTATCCTGTAGAAGGTTCCATGTGCACTTGAGAAGAAAGTGTAATCTGCTGTTTTTGGATGGAATGTCCTATAAATATCAATTAAATCTATCTGGTCTGTTGTGTCATTTAAAGCTTGTGTTTCCTTATTAATTTTCTGTTTGGATGATCTGTCTTTGGTGTAAGTGAGGTGTTAACGTCCCCCACTATTATTGTGTTACTGTCGATTTCCTCTTTTATAGCTGTTAGCAGTTGCCTTATGTATTGAGGTGCTCCTATGTTGTGTGCATATATATTTATAATTGTTATATCTTCTTCTTGGATTGATCCCTTGATCATTATGTAGTGTCCTTCCTTGTCTCTTGTAACATTCTTTATTTTAAAGTCTATTTTATCTGATATGAGTATTGCTACTCCAGCTTTCTTCTGATTTCCATTTGCATGGAATTCTTTTTCCATCCCCTCACTTTCAGTCTGTATGTGTCCGTAGGTCTGAGGTGGGTCTCTTGTAGACAGCATATATATGGGTTTTGTTTTTGTGTGCATTCAGCAAGCCTGTGTCTTTTGGTTGGAACATTTAATCCATTCACATTTAAGGTAATTATCGATATGTATGTTCCTATTACCATTTTCTTAATTGTTATGGGTTTGTTTTTGTAGGTCCTTTTCTTCTCTTGTGTTTCCCACTTAGAGAAGTTCCTTTAGCATTTGTTGTAGAGCTGGTTTGGTGGTGCTGAATTCTCTTAGCTTTTGCTTGTCTGTAAAGCTTTTGATTTCTCTGTCGAATCTGAATGAGATCCTTGCCGGCTAGAGTAATCTTGGTTGTACATTCTTCCCTTTCATCACTTTAAATATACCATGCCACTCCCTTCTGGCTTGTAGAGTTTCTGCTGAGAAATCAACTGTTAACCTTATGGGAGTTCCCTTGTATGTTATTTGCCATTTTTCCTTTGTTGCTTTCAATAATTTTTGTCTTTAATTTTTGTCAATTTGATTACTATGTGTCTTGTCGTGTTTCTCCTTGGGTTTATCCTGCCTGGTTCTCTCTGCACTTCCTGGACTTGGGTGGCTATTTCCTTTCCCATGTTAGGGAAGATTTCGACTATAATCTCTTCAAATATTTTCTCGGGTCCTTTCTCTCTCTCGTCTCCTTCTGGGACCCCTATAATGCAAATGTTGTTGCATTTAATGTTGTCCCAGAGGTCTCTTAGGCTGTCTTCATTTCTTTTCATTCTTTTTTCTTTATTCTGTTCTGTGGCAGTGAATTCCACCATTCTGTCTTCCAGGTCACTTATCCCTTCTTCTGCCTCAGTTATTCTGCTGTTGATTCCTTCTAGTGTATTTTTCATTTGTTATTGTATTTTTCATTTCAGTTATTGTATTGTTCATCTCTGTTTGTTTGTTCTTTAATTTTTCTAGGTCTTTGTTAAACATTTCTTGCATCTTCTCGATCTTTGCCTCCATTCTTTTTCTGAGGTCCTGTATCATCTTCACTATCATTATTGTGAATTCTTTTTCTGAAAGGTTGCCTGTCTCCACTTCATTTAGTTGTTTTTCTGGGGTTTTATCTTGTTCCTTCATCTGATACATAGCCCTCTGCCTTTTCATGTTGTCTCTCTTTCTGTGAATGTGGTTTTTGTTCCACAGGCTGCAGGATTGTAGTTCATCTTGCTTCGGCTGTCTTCCCTCTGATGGATGAGGCTATCTAAGAGGTTTGTCAGGACCAGCTCCTTGACATGGTAGAAACAAAAGCACCAGGAGGTTGATTTAAGTGTGAATTTTTCAAAGGTTGCCTGCTTTAGAGTCCCAAAGGAAACACCTGCATGTAAAAATAAATGAATAAATAAACAAATAAGCCAACAAACACTCTTCATGGGCAAATCTTAGTCCCAGGACTGATGGCAGCCTGGATTGTTTCAGAATTTTTCCACTGAACAGGAAGAGTAAGGGCCTACGGAAGAGAGACTCTTAGCTCCAAGGGGTTTGGGAATCCCTGTGTTTTGCAGCAAGAATTCTCAACCACTTTGCCACCCTAACAGCTAAGGGATGCCACACACTCCTGGCATTTACTGGGGCTCACTTGGATAGTAATTTTCAGAAGGAGGCACCCCTTTTAGAAGAAGGCATGATTTTAGAAGGATGTCCAAAACTGACCCGTCCTAACAAGGACAGATCATAGCTTTAAAGTAACTTTGAAATTAATTCCTCCAAGTGCAGAAAGTGAGTAGAAAAGATAATGTCAGCCTAATATTTCAAAACAAAAATAACTATTTGAAATTTTTTTTAAATGTTATTTTCCAAATGAAAGTCGTACAGAAAATAATGAAGCCGTGGGGAAAGGAAAAGAAAATGCCCCAAATGTGATTTCTCAGGCAGAATAAAGACCCAACTGTTTTTTCCTACATCAGCCAAATTGTTAACCCCTGTATGTGGATGATGAATCAGTCTTTGCTTCCAAAGGGCAAGTAATAATCAAATCATTCCCCAGAAATAGAAACGCACTTCCTCAACCTTGATTTGCATTTGGACTTCAAAAACCTATGACAGGAATAGGGTCAGCTATGTGCCTTGGCCACGAGAGCGTCTCTGAAACAATGGTTTGAATTATAATGTTGAAAATGAGTGCTGACCTCCCAGAAGTAGAGAGCTTTACAAGCATTTCCCTTAGTTTCTCTCCAGCACCGTGTCTGGAATTCCACACCCTGGCGGTGCTCAGACCTTAACAAACATGGGGGCAGTGAGTGAAAATGTTAAGAAGGATGATTGATCCATTGATGCGTCTCAGTAGAGGTGATGTTGAAGGCTCTGATGTAGCCATCACCAGCACTATTACAACCTTGGGGGAAATGTTTTGATATGTTAGCGGAAACCAGATGATTTTACAACTGAAGAGTTTGTAAACCTACAAAAAGGGGCGCTACATCAGGCAAGGTTCAGCTGCAGAAAACAGAAAACATCAAGCCTTTTTTTTTTTTTCTTTGCGGTACACGGGCCTCTCGCTGTCGTGGCCTCTCCCATTGCGGAGCACAGGCTCCGGACGCACAGGCTCCGCGGCCATGGCTCACAGGCCCAGCCGCTCCGTGGCATGTGGGATCTTCCCGGACCGGGCACGACCCCGTGTCCCCTGCATCGGCAGGAGGACTCACATTGAGCCATTTTAAACAGACAAAAAGGGACTGTAAGGAATTAGGTGCTCCCACAATTATCAGAGGGCTGGAGGAGTGTTCCAGGAAAGACTGAGGACAAAACCGCAGGGCTGGCCCTGCAGAGGGGCCACTGCTTGTGCCCCAAGCAAGAAGGTGAGGGAAGTGGGCTGCCCTGGAACTGCTGACCAGCAGAAAGATGGGCCCTGCCTCATTCCCTTGGTCCAAACCACACACTAGTGCATTTAATTGACAGAACCTAAGTCTCAATCACAGCCAGTTCCTCCTGGAGGGCCCCAAGTGCATGTTAGCTGTTAGCCTTCGAGCTACAGCAAAGTGTGTAAAAAAGAGGTTGCCAAGGCCTGGTCCAACATTCCTACCGTGGCACGGGGTAAAAGCAAGATAGAGAATTACCAGGCAGAGCAATATTTGGGAAGCATTTGGGGGAACTGGTGGAGGAAAGCATAGCAAAGAGGAAGATGGAAACACCGCTCAGAGCTCAGTACCCACCCAGGCTGCAGGCTGGGTGCACTGTATTGTGTGTGATGGGCTGTTTATCTTGCTGGCGTCTCTCGGCTGACAATGAAGACAGTTTCCTTTGTTCCAGGTGAACAGTGGTTACTGGAAGGAGGCCAAGGGATTGGAACAGTTGTTTTGACGGTTTCCATTTTCAGGGAGATGAAATATGATCTGGAAGGCCCCTGACTGCCTGAGATAGCATACAGCACGTCTGGGGCCTTCTCAGTAAACTTGTAAATCCTATTATTAATGGGAGTCTCTCCTGCTCACCTCTCCCCTCCCTCCCCCAGCGTCTTATGGCTTTGACATGATAGTTAGAGACCAAGGCAAAGCACAAGGATGCCCTGGCACTGCCTGATGTGCCCAGTTAAGTTACAACCAACTTTTGCTTTCATTGGGAAGCAGATGGTTGGATTTGGGGGTTTTGTCCTTTACCAGAAGCAACCTGCCATTGCCCTCTGAACTAGGTGCCCTGTGTTGGCCCTGACCCCAACACCATCACCTCCTAAGCATCCCATGTAGAACTGCCTTACAGATGTCTCCCATCTCAGCCTTTCATTTCTTTCTCCTGCCTCTGCCAGCTAGTTTAAGCTGCTAATAAGCCTGGCTTGGTATATTATCTCAAGTTAACTTATCGTACATTGTGTTTTAACAGGGGCCTTTAATCCCAGGGAAGTATCTGATAATGGGAGAGCAGGCTCCCTGGTTGAGGCTGAGGCAGAGGTGGAGGTGTTTGGTGGTGCAGTGAGCCTTTTGGTGTCGTCCAGACCCCAGCAGGCTGGTGGCTGCCCACGGAAATGCTTGTTAATCCCACAAAGATGGAGGCCTCTTGGCAGGTGGAGAGCAGGAAGTAGATTCTTGTTTGCAGATTTTGGGGGTGGAAGGCCAGGTTTCAGGACCGCCTAGTGACCCCACTTGGTGCCAGGCCTCCCCTGCTGAACTTTCCCTCCCGTGCCGGCAGGTTCCCACTGGGCAGGAGACAAACCGCTTCCCTTCCTTGGTGAGCACTCAGGTGCCATCTGCCTGCCTGTTCTCGCTGGTTCCCTGTGCTCTGGACGCTGCCTGTTCCTGCTCTTGGTACCCGCCTACTCACCCTGCCTCTTCTGAGCTCTGACACCTCTTAGCCTCTTGACTAGGGCAGCCACTTACTGCAGGCCGGCGTCCCCAGCATGCTCTTGGTATGGACACCTGTAGGGGAAGGGAAGGAAGCAGGATTGGACAGAGTTAAAGGTCGGGCTATGGTACAGGAACTACAAGCCCTCAGCTGACCCCACGGGGAGCTCTGTAGCTCACATGGCCCCGAAGAGCTCTCCCGGGTTTTCGAGACGCATCTGGGCTCTTATCCTCTAGCACTGGCCAGTCCCTAGGTGTCCTTGGGAGAGGCAGCTCTCTTTAGCCAAGGACGATTCCCAGCGAGAGAGTTGCCACTGCCGGTTCCCAATAATGCCCGGGGAGAGCGAGGGCGATTCCCAGTTGACACCTGAGGGCTGGCGGCGTGCCCAGCAGCTCGGGAAGGAGCCCTGGAGTCCTGAGCAGCACAGCACCATCCACCCCACGCTAGTGCCTCCCAACCCTGGTGTTCCTTGGCCCACTGTGGCCCTTGAAGTCCTGCAGGAGCCGAAGGCCAGGGGACAAATGAGAACACCCCTTGGTAGTTGCTACCCCTTCATTTCCTCTAGCAAGCATTTCTCACGTGCAGTGGAACCACTGCATCATATTGCGTTTAACATACGCAAATTCGGGAATATAGACCCTGTAAGACAAAGGAAAGAATTTTAAATATTGCAAAAAAATAGCTTTTGTCTGTATTCTGTTCGTATCATGCATTACAGGTGATCTGTTTCTTCTTACATATTGTTCTGTAAGATGGTACACACAGGCCATGCATGCTGTACCATATGGATGATTTAAGGACTTCTCAAAGGTTTAACTACATGATTTTTCCCTTCTCTGCTGGCATTGGCATCTAAGCCCCACATGTGACTACCTGTACGAGGCTCTATGGAGAAGAGAAAGGTAGATTAACTAGTGCTTGCCCCGAGGCGCTTTTGCAGACTAGTGGAGGAGACAGGTAGAGACATATGCAGCCCGTTGTGCCAGTGAACTTGGATGGGAACAGGAAGTCTTCCTGAAGGTCTCTTCCTGTCTGTCCCACGGCTGCCAGAGGAAACCTTCTGAAACACATACCCTTGTTTAAAATCCTTCAGTACCTCCTCAGGGCTTGGGCATAAGACTCAAACTCTGAGCTTCCAGCTCAGGACTCATCTGCTCTGGCTGGCCTGGGCCTGCCCTTCTGGCCGCGGCGGCTGCTTCTGATCCACCGCTCGGCTGCGGCCCTACACGCCCTTCCCAGACTTGCCCTGTGATTTCACCTCTCTGCGTCTTTGCATGTGCTCATCCCTCTTCTCAGAACATCCCTTCCCTCCGGCTTAGCGCAGGCCGAGGTTTCTCAACTTCAGCACTGTTGATATTTGGGGCTGGATAATTCTTTGTATGGAGGGCTGTCCTGTGCATTGTATGATGGTTAGCGGCATCCCTGGCCTCTACCCACCAGCTGCCAGTAGCACCTCCCAGTTGTGAGAGCCAAAAAATGCCTCCAGACATTGCTGAGTGTACCCTGGGGTACCCCAGTTGAGAACTGCCTATTCAGACAATGCTTTCAGAACTCGGTTAAGCATCATCTCCCCGAGAATCTTTTCCTCGACCCCACGTCTGTGGTCTGACTTAAATGCCGTCCCTCGTGTTCCAGGAGCACCTGGGACTCACCCCAATCAAAGCCCTTACTCCCCATTCTCCCTCTGTGGGTTTATATATATTATTTCCCCCTCTGCCCTCCTCAAGGACAGGAATCATGTCTTCTTCATCCTGGGAACCTCAGCACTCAGAATGAGAACCAGCGCCTATTAGATGCCGTGTCTCTGTTTTTTGAGCAAATGAACAAGCAAGTGTCAATCAGAAGTGACTCCGGAGCTGAGACTTGAAAATATGGGGCAGATTTCGCTCTGAACCATATAAACAGTTGATTTGACGGGCTTATCAACACTGTAGACAAATGCCTGTTAGTGTTTGAAGTTCAGTCTAAATGGTGGTTATCCGTTAGGATGCTTTGGCTAAAATAACAGAAAACTGAACCCAACTCAGACTGTCTCTACGCATTAAGGGCGTGTATTGGGTACAGTAAATCCGGGACTGGTCTGATTGATGCTCCCGTTCCTTTTCTCTGCGTTATGCAGTGCTGTCCCCCTCATGCTTTGGG
Organism: Tursiops truncatus; assembly: GCF_011762595.2. NCBI lineage: Eukaryota > Metazoa > Chordata > Mammalia > Artiodactyla > Delphinidae > Tursiops > Tursiops truncatus. Next base: position 83,638,703 of record NC_047041.1, read on the forward strand.
TTCATCTACAGGTTGATTCTCTCCCGTAGGAAATGGCTGCAGCAGCCTTGGGCCTCGTGTCTACATACTGCGTTGGCCAACGCAAGAGAGAATATCTCTTTTCCCAGCCATGAAACGAAGCTTATGGGTTTTGCTCTAACTGAGCCACCGTAGGTCAAGTGACCACCCCACCCCTGTATCAAGGGATGGGGTGGGGGAGGGGGCTTATACTGATTGATTTAACCCAGTCAGACCTCAGCAGCAGAGCTGGGACAGGCTTATTAGTCCCTGCCGGCCCCCCGCCAGAGCCCCTGTCTGAGACCCAGGGAGAGGAGTGGAGGGATGCTCAGGCCATTACAGTACCTGTGACTTGAGGAACATCAATCTTTGGGCCTTTTAAGGGGCAAAACCAGCACAGTCCTCCATGTCACTTGTCCCTCCAGTCTCAGTTGTGGGACAAACACCTCTTTGGTTGACCGTCCATAAAGGGAAAGATCGGCATGGCGATAAGCCCATGACCATTTCTCCCTGTGGGCATGGGGAGTCCTGGCTAGGTTGTGTTTTAGAGGCGGAGTGACCAAGAGGGATTTTGTGGGTCTGTCTGGCTTTTTCAAGAGGTGGAAGGAGGAAGAGCAGATTTGAGCTGGTGACAGGGAGAGCCTGTTTGGCTGCGGATTCATGTCGGCTCTCAAAATTGAGCCTGAGTCCCCTTGCTGCCTGCAGGGCCAACTCAGCTAAGAAGATGAGAAGAAGCAGGTGATGACTTGTCTCAAGAGCAAAAAGCAAAATAACTTCCCACGAGAGAAAGCCATTCTTGTGTGTTTACTTTCAGGTGGATTTTTTATTTTATTTTTTATTTATTTTATTTTTTATTTTTTTGCGGTACGCGGGCCCCTCACTGTTGTGGCCCCTCCCGTTGCGGAGCACAGGCTCTGGACGCGCAGGCTCAGCGGCCATGGCTCACGGGCCCAGCCGCTCCGCGGCATGTGGGATCTTCCCAGACCGGGGCACGAACCCGTGTCCCCTGCATCGGCAGGTGGACTTTCAACCACTGCGCCACCAGGGAAGCCCTCAGCTTGGTTTTTTAAAACGTATTAGTCATTAGTTGACTCTGGCTCATGTATTGTTCTCCACATTCACAATCAGTACTGTGTAATGGTTATGCTCGTGGCCTCTGGAGCTAAGCTGGGTTCACAGTCCAGCTTGGCTAGACACTGGCAGTGTGAAGCTGGGCTAGTTACTTCACCTACCTGTTTTAGTTTCTCCACCTGGAAAATGGGCACGCAGGTTGAACCTGCCTTATAGGGTTGTTGTGAGGATTCAATGAATTAATGCAGGTAAAGCACCTAGAAGATGCACAGTGAACATTAGCTGTTGTACCTGTGGCTAACAGATTCCATGAGGGAGAGAGGGATACTCTTTTTTCTGTTTCTTTTTCATTCTAGCACTTTAGACATCGCAGGACTGCTGTGAATTGTCTCACCCACTGTGATATTGTGATTTATAATAAGAAATAGATTATTTGGTCTTAGTCCTTGTTGCTGGCCCGGAGCTCCAAAACCCCTTGGGATTTCCTGAGTGATGGGAGCATTAAATGTCCTTTATGTTAATGAGGTGACCTAGGAAGCACCTAAGGATGGGGGCTGGTTGCCAGTGGAGCCCACCGTGTGATTAAGGGTTGGAACTTTCAGTCCCACTCCCACCCCCTGACCTCCAGGAAGGGAAGAGGGGCTAGAGATCAAGTTCAATTTCCAGTGATTAGTCAATCGTGACTATGTAATGAAGCCTCCATTAAAAACCTAAAAGGACTGGGTTCGGAGAGCTTCCGGGTTGGTGAACACGTGGAGATTGGGGAGAGTGGCACCCTCAGAGAGCGTGGAAACTCCTTGCCCTTCCCCATAACTTGCCCTATGCCTCTCTTCCATCTGGCTGTTCCTGATTTATATCTTTTAATAATAAACCAGAAATCTAGTACGTAGAATGTTTCTCTGAGTTCTCTGAGCCATTACAGCTGAACCTGAGGAGGGAGTTGTTGGAACCTCCAGTCTATAGCTGACTGGTCAGAAGCACAGGTGACAACCTGGACTTGCGACTGGCATCTGAAGCGGTTGGTGGGGTGGGGTGGGGGGCAGTCTGGTGGAGCTGAGCTCTTAACCTGCAGAATCTGATGCTTTCTCCAGGTAGAATCAGAATTGAGTTGAACTGTAGGATGCCCAGCTGATGTCCAAGAACTGGATGTGTGGGGAAAAACTCACACATGGTGATCAGAATTGTACACACTAAAGAGAGGATTGTATTCCTCAAAGAGTGCCTTTCTCCAGCCTGATGGGGCTGGAGAAGGGCTTTGTAAAGGGTGCCTGAGACCTTCCCCCCGTTGCCCTGACACAGGCCAGACTTCCAGAGGTGACCTCTAAGAGCACGCTTTGCCAGACCCGGGGTTGCCAGTGGTTATAACTTGGTAAATGTGATTTGCTCAGTAATTGAATTTCCACTGCTCTGTGGAGGGCAGCAGGTCATGGGGAGAAAGACAAGAGGATGGAGCCGGTTCCTGAGGCTCCTTCTTCAGGATGAAGACGTTTTGCTTTGGGAGCAGCGAGTAAAGCTGAGACTTGTCCATTTGCTGAGGACATTGGACACCTTCTTTTACCCTTGATTGTCTATCCCCATAATTTCAGTGTAATTATGGGTCACTCTTTGGAAGATGAGAAAGAAAAAGAATGTCCCTCTTCTTTAGAAATCTATGAGAGACCCTGTAAGGTTTTTTCTACTCATCTGAGACAGAAACAGCATGCTGTTTTCATGTCCCTGTAGCTTGGAAGTGAATGTGGGTCATCCTTTGGAAGGCAATCAGAGTGAAACTTGAAATTTTGCTGAGATTTTTAACAAATTCTTTTTGTACAGCCTGTTGCAGAAGAGAAATCATTCACCATTATTTTGAACCCCCCTGTCTGTTCTGAGGGATACCAATCTCCCTCTATTGTCAGAGAAGGTTTTGAGATGTAGGCTCAGGAGGAAGCTGACCCTGTGTCATGATAGCTCTTCTCCTCACAGGGGAAGTGAAAACTCCTTGAACTTTGGTTTTCACAAGTGGCTTTGTAAATGTCTCTGCTTACTCAGTGACAAGCAGCACTTGCAGTGGGGCTGTAATAGCCAGAGCAGACATTGAACAGAGAGAAGCAGTAGTTTTGTGTTGCCCGAGGGACCCTGTTGGTGGAGAGAAAGATGGTCATGGAGCCAGATCAGTTCATCATGGCCATATGGCCCAGAGACGTATCTTGCTGAAACCCACACTTGATCTTGGGACTCTTGCTGTGAAGATGCAGAATTTGCTCAGAATCTGTTCTCCATGTTAGATAGAGCTGTGATTGGCGCTGAGTTGACAATCAGGGCTTTGGGGCAAATTTTAGAGAGAACCTTCACATTTTTGTGCTTCAGAAATGAAGTGCCTGGGTGGGGCAAAGTGCTGTTGCACACGCTTGTGTGTCCTGGAAAGTATGACCTTGTAAGACATCTGTCCACTTTGGGGCTCATAACTCAAGAAATTCTAGAATAAATGGCTTCCCCAGTCCTTCATCCTTCCTCTTCAATTCCATTCTAGATAAGACTGCCTAATTCATTTTAGACGTTTGCAATTGTCTTTTACTGTTAAAGACTTCTGAGCAGAAATTCTCCAGGCTTCTTTTAAGATTAAGATTAACTTCCATCCATTCATTCATTCAATGAGCATTTATTAAAGTTCTACTATTCGCCATTCTGGGATGCAACAGGACACATGACAAAGTCCCTGCCCTCATGACACTTATATTCCAGCAAGGGGAACAGATAACAAACACGTAAGCCCATAGATACACAGCACAATGTCAGAAACACTATGGAGGGACCTAAAGCAGGGCAAGGCGATGGAATATTGAATATAGAAGAACGTAGAAAATATAGACTATCAGGAGGTGCTCTTCATAGGTTGACCAAAGTAGGGCTCTCTGGGGAAGTGACTTTTGAGCAGGGACCTGAAGTGAGGAAGCCAGCCAGGCTGACCCCCAGGGGAAGAGCATTCTGGGCAGAAGGTATAGCAAGTTGAAGCGCCCAGAGGGAGATGCGTGCTTGAGGAGCTCAGAGAACATCAAGGAGACCGTGTAGCAGGATGCCCTTTCTTGGTAAAGGGTCTCAGCTCTGACTCCTTCCCTATATCCCCACATGTCACTATCTGCAAGTCCTATCAGCCCTCTTCCAAAATGCATCTTGAACTCAGCTGCATTGTCTTTGTCCATGACCACCCTAATCCAAGCCCCTGCCATCTCTCTCCTTGCCTGGATTATTGCAAGAGCCTTCTAACTGACCTCCCATAAATTCCAATCACATTTCAACCTGGCTTAAATTTCTTCAACACTTTCCCATTGCCCTTTGAAGACAGTCCAGCCTTCTTACCATGGCCTTCAAGACCCTACAGGACCTGGCCCCTGCCTGCCTCTCCAGCCACATCTCCTGACAGTTGGAGCTTCAGCCACATGGTCCATGTATTTATTAGTCAACTCGGACTGCCATCGCAAAGTACCACAGACCTGATGACTTAAAACAACTGACATTTATTTTCTCACAGTTCTGGAGGCTGGAAGCCTGAGATCAAGGTCTTGGCAGGGTGGCTTCCTTCTGAGGGCTGTGAGGGAAGGATCTGTTCCAGGTCTCTCTCCTTGGCTTCTAGCTGGTGGTCTTCTCCCTGTCTTCACATTGCCTTCCCTCTTTACATGTCTGTGTCCAAATTTCTTCTTCCTATGAGGATGCCAGTCGTATTGAATTAGGGCCCACTCTAATGACCTCATTTTAACTTATCTCTGTAAAGACCCTATCACCAAATACAGTCATAGTTAGGACTTCAACATAGGAATTTGTGGGGTCAGGGTAGGGATGGGGACACAATTCAGCCCATAACAGTTACTTTTCTCATCCTCAAATACTGTAAGCTTTTCCCATCTCAGGACTTTTCATAAGCTTTCCTATGATCTTCACATGGCCACCCCATTTTCCTTCAGGTCTCCATAAATGTCACCTCTTCAGAGAGGCCTTCCCTACCATTCCCATCAAACCAGCTATGATGCCAACCCATGTTGTTTGTTTCATTAAGCCAAATTTATATATGATAACATGTACGGGTCTTTAGTGTACAATTGGATGGGCTTTGACAAATGTAGATACCCTTGTAACCACCAGTGCAATCAAAATGTAGAACATTTTCATCACCTCTGGAAAGTTGCCTCATTTCTCCTTTCAGCCAGTCTTTACCACCACAACCTCAGATGGCAACCACTTTTCTGATATCTACTATCATAGTTTTACCTGTTCTTGAATTTCATATGAATGGAATTATTCAGTATGTACTCTTGTGTCTGACTTCTCTTGCTCAAAATTTATCGATGTTTTTGCATGTGTCAGTAGTTTATTTTTTTGTTACTGAGTACTAGTCCATTGTATGAATATACCACTATTTATCCATCATCCTATTGTTGGACATTTGGGTTGTTTCCAGTTTGGAGCTACTAGGAAAAAACTGCTGTAAACATTTTCACATATATGTTTTGTGAACATATGTACTGTAGTCTAAATGTGTGTGTCCCCCTAAAATTCAGGCTTTGAAACTCTAACCCCATATGTTGGTATTAGGATGTGGGGCCTTGGGGAGGCGAGCAGGTCGTGAGTGTGGAATCTATGAATGGGATTAGCACCCTTATAAAAGAGATTCCCGCAAAGCAACCTCGCCCCTTCCTCTATGTGAGGATACAGTGAGGAGTGTGCATCCTGGAAGAGGGCCCTCACCCAACCACGCTGGCACCCTTGGACTTCCAACCTCCAGGACTATGAGAAATCAATTTTTGTTGTTTATAACCCACCCAGTTTGTGTTATTTTATTCTAGCCGCCGGATCAGACTAAGACAATATCTTTTTATTTATCTTGGATAAAGATGTAGGAGTGGAATTTCTGGGTCCCAATGTAGGTGTATGTTTAACTTTTTAAGAAACTGCAAACAGGTTTACAAACTATTTCTGCTGTTTCCCTTCCCATCAGCATCCTGACAGTTCTAATTCTACTCCTCAATCTCACCAACATTTGTGATTAATCTTTTGAATTTTAGCCATTCCAGTGAATGTGAAATGATGTAATTTCCCTAATTACTCATAATGTTGAACACTTCTTCGTACATTTATTGAACATTTATGTACCTTACTTAATGAGGTGTCTATTCAAGCCTTTTGCCCAATTTTTAAATGACGTTGTCATTTTGTTATTTATTTATAGGAATTCTTTATATATTTTGGATACAAATCCTAATATTTCTCCTGGTTGGTGGCTTGTCTTTTCATTACTTGTATGATAAAAAAAAAAAAAAAAAAAAGCTGGTTTTTAATTTTGATGACGTCTTAGGGCTACAGAATGTGTTCTAGGACCAGGCAATATGATGGAATATTTTCCAGAAAGAAGATAATTAGGGTTCCTGGCAGGGCTATAATTTCCTTCAAGTTTGTTCCCATGGTGTGTCAAAGAGAAGCTGAAGGCATGTGAATACTTAGCCACTGCGTGGGCCTTCCTAGGTGCGCGAGACAGGTGTGCTCTTTTAGACAATGTTGAAAGGATCGCAGATGTTTACTCTGTCTGGTGGACACCCTAAAGCTCAAGCCCAGAGGCCCGTGTGTTCAGGTATGAAGAAGAAATGACGTTAATTTCTTCTCAATTCCTGCGGCCTTTGCTGCTGAGGATACTTAGATTACCAGCTCAGGTCTTTGGTCTCTTTACTCAATAGAAATTGATAAGAGACCAGACTAGGAATTCAGGCAAGACTTTCTTGGGACTCCTGCTCCAGCAGGAGGGCGTAAGAACAAGAAACATGTGCCCTTGCTCACTCCCTGAGGTGGGGGGCGTGAGCTGGTTCCTTAAGTGGGGTGAGGGTGAGGGCGGATCCAATGGGTCGGGCAGGAGGCGTGGCTTAGGTGGCCTGCCCACCCCGTTGGTGGTCCCGTGTGCGGGGATCGTCCGCAGGACCCTCAGAAATGGTTTGTGTCCTTTTTGTATCTTATTGTTCATCATTTGTCCCAACTGCACTTGTGTGCAGTTATTCTTAGTCCCTTACAGTTTCTTTGTATTCTGTTGCTGGAGATGTTTGTCCAGGTGCAAACACTGCAGCAAAGATTCCCAGGTCTCAGCCTAGCTCACTTAACACCATAAATATCCAAAATCTTAAACATGGGCGTTTCCTCTAACCCAGTAATTCTACTTCTAGGAATTTAACTTAAGGCTAAATTTATGGTTATATGCGAAATTTTAATCACAATATACATATGTCAGCTTTGTTCCTATGGTAAAATATTGGGAAACCACCTAAAATAGTGGATAGTTAAAAATAGGTTGTAGGGACTTCCCTGGTGGCGCAGTGGTTAAGAATCCACCTGCCAATGCAGGGGACAAGGGTTCGAGCCCTAGTCTGGGAAGATCCCACATGCCGTGGAGCAACTAAGCCCATGCGCCACAACTACTGAGCCTGCGCTCTAGAGCCCACGAGCCACAACTACTGAGCCCATGTACCACAACTGCTGAAGACTGCTCGCCTAGACCCCGTGCTCTGCAACAAGAGAAGCCACAACAATGAGAAGCCTGTGCACCGCAACGAAGAGTAGCCCCCGCTTGCCACAGCTAGAGAAAGCCCGCGCACAGCAACGAAGACCCAAGGTAGCCAAAAATAAATTAATTAATTAAAATAAATAAATAAATAAAAATTTTAAAAGTAGGTTGAAAACTCGATATAGCAGAATGCTATGAACTCTTTTAAGGTTATTTCCTATAAATACATATTTTTATTGACAGATATTTATTTGTAATATTGTATAAAAGATTTCCAAATATTATATATAATTCCATTATATATATATATGTAAATCCATATATATTCATATATATAGGAGGATTTTTATATAATGGGACATTCAATTTATATATATTTATAAAATATATATGTGTGTGATTATTCTGTTTATAAAATCATGACCCAGATGGCTCTGAGAAAGTATCTAAACTCAAAAGAATTATGTCGACAAAAGTAGATTTTAAATACTTCTACTTCTTTACTCATATTTTCATATATTGATACAAGAAAACTCTCAGTCATGCCCAGTAATACTTTTTCAACTTCCTTAATTCCTTTCCCATTCACATGCTTTATTGCTGCTTTTGCATCTCTCTCCAAAATCTCACTAAAAAAATCCTGCCGCCTACTCCGCTTCTGCCTCATTGCCCTCCCCCACTTCCTATTCTCCATCACAAAAGCCAGAGAATCTTGTGGCAAGTGGTGAACTCTCCTTGGAAGAGGAGGGAGAAACTGACTTGGGCCAAGTCAGCATTCTTTGTAGCTGCCTGGGGTGGGGTGATGGGTGAGGTGGGGGAGTAGAGAGGAGAGTGTCCGTAATGTGCCACCATTCATAATCTTCATCTTATTTCATATGCATAGAAACATCTGGAAGGGCAAGCACAAAGGTCAAAATGTTAACATTAGTTATCTCTGGTGGTAGGATTAGAATGGATTTTAATTTTCTTCCTTTTGCTTATCTGTGTTTTCTAATTTTCTACCATGAACAGACATTCCCTGATTAATTTTTTAGAATTTTTATTGAAGTATATCTTGATCAATTTATAAAAATCATTTAAAAAAAAAGTTCCCCAGTGCTTCTCTGGAGTATGAGGTTGGAGAGGCTAGTATGATAAACTCCAAGTTAAGGAGGTTTAAAAATATATTCTCTGTGCCAGATACGCCACTGACATTTGTACCCAAGCCAGCCATCAGTCAACACTGGGAGATGTGTCTTTGTGCCTGTCTCCCTCTTTTTGTCAAATAAAAGCAAAAGGTATTTTCAAAATTGTACAAGTTAGGAAGAAGGACTTGGAGCAGGTTAGGCCAGTTGACACATACGCCTTATCTGGAAAACGGGTACAGCCATATGGCCATCAGGGATTGGTGAGGGTGGAAAACCCAGCACAGGGCTAGCATATCACAGGTCCTCAAGTAACTTTGAGCACCTGCTCTGTTCAGTTCTTTTGCTTAACAGGCAATTACTGGTTTCAGCTTTGGGCTAAGCTCTGAATTGGAGGCTGTGGATATAACAAAAAGACACTGACCCAGCCTTAAAGGAACCCTCAGCCTGTGGGGAGGAGGAGATATTATGAGAGTGTCTGCCAGACCCTCTTCTAAGCGCTTGATATTTGCATATTGATGCTTTACATCTTTATAGTAATCAATAAGGTAGATTTTCTCAATTATTATTACTTTTATTTATTTTATTTGGGGGGGGGTACGTGGGCCTCTCACTGTTGTGGCCCCTCCCGTTGCGGAGCACAGGCTCCTCACGCGCAGGCTCAGCGGCCATGGCTCACGGGCCCAGCCGCTCCGCGGCGTGTGGGATCTTCCCGGACCGGGGCACGAACCCGTGTCCCCTGCATCGGCAGGCGGACTCTCAACCACTGCGCCACCAGGGAAGCCCTCAATTATTATTTTATAGTCTGTCCTCCTGGTCACAGATATCTGTTCATCCCTCTGCCAGAGCCAATATCTGTGGTACGGTAATGGACCTGTTTATGTATGTGGTGAGTAAGAGCTTGGGTGCTGGGAATCAGGCTCTCTGGGTTCAAAATGCAGCTCCATCAATTATGGGCAGCATTGATCTTTCAATGCCTCAGTGTCTTCATTTGTAAAATAAGGATAGGCATAGTCGTTGCCTCATAGATTACTGTAAGGAAAAAGCGGATCTATATAAAGCACTTACAACAGTGTCTAGCACATGAGCTATTAGTAAACGTTAGCCGCTGTTGTTATTGTTGTTGTTATTTGTCTCCCTCTATAGACTGGGAGCTCTTTGAGGGCTGGGACACTATCTTATTTATTGTTGTATCTGCAAATCCCAGCCCAGGGCCAAGCACAGGGTTGAAATCAATGATTATTTGTTAAGTAAAAGAACAAACATCACTACTCATATATTGATATTTTGAGATAGGGGAGGAGGTGATACAGAGGGTGGGGAGGGATTCCCCTTATGAGTGGACATCAGATTCCCCCCAGGCACGATGATCGTAGGAGGAATCTGGGCTCCCTTAGAGCAGATAGCATCCAAGAAATCAACCTAAATCACAGTGAATGTGAGAACCAGAAGGGACTTCCCCAGACCATGGTTAACACTCCCATTTTTCGGGTGAGGAGCCTGAGGCGTAGGGAATTTGCCTGGCTCGCCTGTGGCTCTGCAGTGTTGGGGGAAATCTGTTAGGGAATGAGGGCTCTTTATCTTAACCTCAAGTTCTTTCTACTCCATGGGCAATTGACAGAATTTTTTATTTTGGTTCAGTTTCACAAAGCTTTCTTGAATGCCAAGTGTCTTGTGCTAAGTTCATGAGAGACAAGTGAAATGGGCGCAGAGCTTCCAGACTTGCTCAAGATTAAATAAGCAAATCAGGTGTGAAGAGGGGAAATCCCAGGATATAATGAGAGCTCATCTTGTTTCCATCTGTAGATATCAGGAGGCTAAAAAAGCAAGTGAGAACAGTGGGAAAAGTTCTTTAGCACCAACCCGTTGAGGTCATACTTGGGTTATGACTCTGGCCCTCCAGTTAAAGGGAGCCCCCTGCCCACGCAAAATGAAAACGCGGGGCGGGGGGAAGCGCAGGTTGATTTGCGTTGGGGTGTTAACGGGATAGATGCAACGGGATTCTGGAGAATGTCTCCACCTCCCCAGCCAAGATAGTATCTTCGCTGAGCCTTACTCGGAGAACCCCTCCCCGAACTCAGTACAGCCCCACCCCAGGGCTCCTGGGAGAATGGGTGAGTAGGAAGTTGTTGCTAAGAAATATATTTTTGCCCTGCTGAAGTCAGAGCTATAAATTCACATAATAATCGATCCACCAGTATGACTGGAAATGCATAGCCCAGCTCAGGTATGGGAAACAATCATAGCCGTCCTCAGCACCATTAATCTTCCACCTGGGAGTGGCTTAGCACTAGGCATCCATTATTTATCCGGGAGACTGGGGATGTGAGGAGGAAGGGCCGTGTGTGGGTAGCAGCCAGCATTGACAGGGAACTGTGAGAGGTAATGGGGTGCAGCAAGATGTGCAAGGAACAGGAGCTGGGAGAGCAAGGCTCTGCCATTGCCACCTCTGGTGGACATTGGGTAAGTCACTTAACCGCTCTGGCCTTGAGTTTCTCATCCGTAAAATGGGGCTTGAATTAAATGGTCTCCTAAAGTCCCTTCCAGCTCGGAAATTCCATTCAGAATGTTCTAAGCGTTGTAAGAAAATTTTTGCAGAAGTTGCATTCACTACCCTAGAAGGTATCACTGGGAGCACGTTTCCTGGAGAGGGATTTCAAGCCTTTCCCTAAAGAACCCCGATGCATGAGGGCCCCGGGGCGTCCCAAGCCCAGGGTCTGGGGGCATACACCCAGGCATGAAATGTCTTTGAGTTCTTGTTTATTATTATGAAGGTAATTTTGCACTCTACTCCATAATCTGTTCTTGCATGCATTAATATAAAAATAGTATTCTGAATTACTGTTGATGTACGTTGATAAATCTAGACTTGCAGGTCCACAGAAAATCTTGTCTTTTGATCTTGAACTATAGCCAAGCCCTAATTCTGTGTGATAAGATTACAGGAAATGTCTAATTTCTTTTTCATGCTTTCTGTATTTTTTATTCTCTAATGTGTGTGTATTAATACCAAAGAAAAGTACATAAATGTTTAAAACATGAAAAATAATGTAGTTCTGACCTTCCACATCTAGATTATTTTTAATTTAAATTTTTTTGTGTGGTACACGGGCCTCTCACTGTTGTGGCCTCTCCCGTTGCGGGGCACAGGCTCTGGACGCGCAGGCTCCGGACGCGCAGGCTCAGCGGCCATGGCTCACGGGCCCAGCCGCTCTGCGGCATGTGGGATCTTCCCGGACCGGGGCACGAACCCGTGTCCCCTGCATCGGCAGGTGGACACTCAACCACTGCACCACCAGGGAAGCCCCACATCTAGATTTTTAGGAGGGAAGGGGTCCCTTTAATGAATGGGTTCCCTGATGACATTTTCTTGTTGTGCTCATTCCTATATGTCCGAGTGCTTTATCCGTGAGAAATAATGTGTGGTTGAATGAATAAAAGTAATAATAATGACAATTATGATAACAACAAAAGCTACTATTCCTGTGTTTTTACCATGTGCTGCTGTTCTAAACTCTTTACCTCTATCATCTTGTTCAGTCCTTATAAAACCCTTTGAGGCAGTTATTATTATCCTCATTTTACAGATGAGGAAACTGAAACATCAAAAAGTTAAGTAACTGTCCTGGTTGGAACATCTTTTTTGCCCTTTTACCTTTTCGGATCGCCTTTTAGATCTGGTCATTGCAGCAGCATCCGCCCTGCACGGTAGCAGCTTGACTGTGTTACTCTAACAGTTCCCCATCTCTTGGCTTTGCCCTGTGGCTTCTCTGCACTATTCTGTGGGACACCCGTGGGACCCCATTCTGCCCACCTGGCTCCTGCACAGATCTCAGAGTGCAAGGACAGTCTCTGGAGGGTCATTGACTCATTCCTCGGAGGTCCCCAGAGGGATTAAGCCTCTGTGGCCCACAGCAATCATTAACTCAGTACCGCAACTAGCTTTTCTTCCTTCCCCAGTTTACTCATTCTAGGCCCCCAGTCCCCAGGAATTCTTTTCCAAAATGAATTATCTGTATATAAATGTACGTCTCAGGTTCTGCTTTTTGGAACAACCTAAGCTAAGACATTGTTCAAAGTCACACAGCAGTTAAGCTGTGAAACCCAGGTAGGAAAATATTCACTCTATGTAAAATAATTATAAGCACCTAGAACCAGGATATAAATACATAAATCTTTTTAAAGGGGCATGTGTTCACGGAAGAGGACTGTCACACAAAGTCAGATAGGTTTAGGAATGGAATAACTACGCCAAATGTAAATGGACTTCTTTGATTTTTTTTCCCTCTTGCTTATCTGTATTGTCTAACTTTCCTAAAGTGACAGCTCTTTCTTGTGTCATAGATGGAGAGCAGGGCGGCAAACTGATCTATGCCAGTTTATTCACACAGAACCCTCAGGTTCTTTTAGCAGATAGCGGTAGCCATGGACATACTTGAAGTGGACGTGGGTTAATCAGTCTCTGCAACCTCACTATCATTTTATCACAGAAGCAAGTCTCAGACCAAAATGTGCCGCACATGCAGACTTATTAAATAAGCATTCATTAGCAGGCAAACATAAGACAGTCCAGGCAGCCTGCTCTGGAAGCTGATCAAGTCCTAGCTCTCTGCCCATCTGAGTACCGCAACTGCTCCCCGAATGGAAAGTTCACTGGAAGAAGGCAGAAGAACATTCTAGAGCAGTGGGTCTCAAACTTGAGCAGGCATCAGAATCTCCTGGAGGGCTTGTTAAGGCACGGATTGCTGGGCCCTGACCCCAGAGCTCCTGACTCAGGGGGCACTATGCTTTGAGGTGTGGTTTTGTTATTCTCTCTGATAACTGGCACCAGGCCACCAGCCATTCCCTCAATGGCTGGGGCACAGGACCATTTAGGGGGTTAGTCTGTGGTCTAGAACACCAGCCCCTGGGGTGTAGACTACAAGATGCTCTAGATTCTTTTACCTGAAAGGCCTAAGGGTGGAGAATATCTCTGAAAGGTTTTAGAGGATACCACTAATGTCATCAATGAAAAGCCATTTCTCATCCTCATTATGCGAATTAGCAAAGCCTGATGCATTCCTTAAGGTCCAGAAAACTGAAGTTCACAGAGATAGTTGTGTGTGTTCACATAGATAGTGTGGCCTCACTGATATAATGCTAGCTGACTACCCCTGTAGTGTGAATGCCGGGAGAGGGCGCCTAGGGTCTAATATAAATTAGCGCAAATGCCTAATGACACGCGCCTAAACAGAACATTTTAGAGTAAATTACAGACATCGTCAATGGGAAGGAAAGTTCATTAACAAATCGATGGGCATTTGTTTGGTCCCACAGACTGAGCCTGAAATCATAGAGGAAACCAACATTGACAGAGTGAACGAGCCCCGGGGCTACGCCCGGTCGAGGCAGGTGAAAGGCCACTCGGAGACCTCCACGCTGAGCTCGCAGCCCTCCATCGACGAGGTCCGGCAACAGATGCACATGCTGCTGGAGGAGGCCTTCAGCCTGGCATCCGCAGGACACGCAGGCCAGAGCCGGCACCCAGAGGCCTATGGCTCCGCCCAGCACCTGCCCTACTCCGAGGTGGTGACCAGCGCTCCTGGGACCATGACGCGGCCCAGGGCTGGGGTGCAGTGGGTGCCGACCTACCGCCCAGAAATGTACCAGTACAGTCTGCCCCGGCCGGTAAGTCAGACATCCCTCTGCGTGCCTACCCTCATGAGGTCAGCCCCGGCCAGGATGTTCCGACAGGGGTTTCAGAGCGGGGACTTTCCTGATGAGCCACCTTGGGATTTGGAAACGAACTTTGCTGGGCTTTCACACGTCCTCCACCCAGGATCCAAGCCTAAGCCTTTTAGTCCTGTGGACACAGACACACAGGAAGCCCTTATGTCCGACCGTAATATGTTTTAGAATGACTTCCCTTTTTTATCCCTCCTGTGAAGGGCTGACCTCACTCTTCATGCACTGGTTGTTTTCTACAACCCCACGTTTAAAGGCCCTGGTTTAAATGTCAGAACGTGTTGCAGAGCCCCATGTTAGGGGGCCATGTAGCCTGGTGGCTCCCGGCAGAGGCTCTGGAGGCGGGTACCATAACTTTGAATCCCAGCTGACTTTGTAACTTGCGGACTTAAATTTTCTACAGGTAAAGTAAACAGGTAAGAAAAATAACTGATATCCTAGGGTGGTTGTAAACATTAACCAAGTTGATATACATGAGGTACTAGAAAAATACCAGGCACCCAGTAAATGTCATAGAAGTTTCAGCCATGATTATCTCATTAAGTGGTAACTGTACTTCAGTATCCGAGAAAGCATCCAATGACTAAAAGCTTCCATGATTTAAACAACGATTTTAATTAGTTTGCATATAATTAATTCATCGCCATAGCATCTACAGATATCTTTTTAAAAAGACAGACGTAGTTTTATAAGCCACAGACCATAATAGGCAATGCTTTGTATATGTATAGATTCCACCCTTGTAATACTTCATGCCCTATCCTCAAGGGTTACTCATTAATAGAGCTTTATAAATTGTCGTTGTGATATGTAATTACCCAGTAAAAGCTAACATTTATAGAGTGCTTCACTGTTACTAGGTACTGATCTAAGTGTCATGTGTATGTTAACTCATTTATTTAGTCCTTACTACAAGCCTCTGAGACAAGTACTAGTTTACTAGTTTTATCCCTATTTTACAGATGAGGAAACTGAGGTTACACAGCTTGTTCAAGTCACACAGCCAGGAAGGGGCAGAGCCAGGACCCAAAGCCAGGCCATCTGGTGACAGAGCACATGTTCTCAACCTGCCTTGTGCTGTTACATTGTCTCTCCATCATATTCTTTCATTTTCAGTAGACTATTCCGGATACCTATGGGCTTGTGAAGCCTTTTGATAACTCCAGCCACCCCCCCGCAAAGCACACACTACAGTGGCACTTAATAAACTGCTGTTATGCTATGTAACTACCTAATCTACACACTATTGTGAATTTCCTTATTCTTTGCTCCAGATTCCTCCTGACCAGGTCCCTGAGATGTCTCCCCTTCACACTTCTCCTAATCCCCTCAGTCTCTCTTTGTGTCGGTGCCCTCTCTTTGAATGTCAGTCTCTGGCCCAGCCTTTCTCTGTTGATAAAACTCTGTCAGGAGAGACCAAAGTTTATTTCAAACTGAGCCTTTGGGGCAGGGACACTTGTGCTTGCATGCGGTCATCATCACTGCAAGGGTTTGTCCTTAAGTCGGCAGGTGCAGAATTTCTATTTTGTCTGTTCACTCCAGGGTGATCAGATCATGCTGAATAAACTCACAAAAACTACTTTATTATTAAGAATATTAACTTACAAACCTGCAGTGAGATGCTGAATGATCAGGTGGGCCAGAATACTTGTTTCCTGGTCTTTCCTGTTAATGGTCTTTCGTTAAGTAAAAGCCAATTCAGGGGAAGTACGACATTATCAGAAGGAGAACTGGTTGGTATTGGCGTCATCTTCCTCAGTCTGTAATATGCAAACCCAGAGAGCATAGTCAATAAAGGAAATACAGTGAATGTGGGACCTCTTTTTTTGCATCCCATTTTCTGAGATATGGGTAGAATAAAATGCAAAATTCTTAATATAATGTTTAAGTTAAAATAGAAGACTTTGGGGCAATGCCCAGATCTCAGCAATAGGAGTTGGCCTCTGCCATCATGGAACTTTTCTGAATCTGTTCAAGAAGCACTGCCTTCCAGAAGAGTGTCAGCAACTCGGGGGCCACCACTGGCCATGCTCCCATCAGATGAGATTCCAAATATCCTTTTTTTCAGAAAGAGTTAGAAAAATGCTCACTGAGCCTGGCAAATCTGTTACTTTAAAATACTTTCCCATGACAGTCGTATTATAGTTTCCACAATTACAGTTTTCTTAACTAATTGCCCATTAAATTGGTACTCTTCTTTATGGGGAAAGAAGGGATTTTCTCACTGAGATTTAGAAAACACTCTAATCTTACCACATTTATATCTGCCTCTTAAAGTGGCTGTCCCCTGGGGAGAGTCACCTGTATCCACTCTATACTGGTCCACACTGACTTCAGTGTCATTGGCTCATTCTTCCTGATTCCAGACATTAACCATGTCCCCGAATTTTCCCTCAGCCCAGAGTGGAACGGCACTCGCCAGCTGAATGACCTTAGCCAGCGATCGTAACTCTGAGTCTCGGATCCCTCAGCCATAGAATGGTGGCGAGAAGAGGGCTGCAGCGAGGAAGGGATGATAATTCGTGTGAAATGCTCAGCACGGTCCTGGCATTTAGTAAGCACCTAACACGTGTTAGCGGATATTAATCAGAGTGCTTCATATGGCGCCTAGCGCATCAAATTACTGGATAAATGGTAGTCATTGTTATAAAAATATTCTCTTCTTTTCCCTGGGTTCCACTCGTTATCTCCCTTTCTCTGACAGTTCTGAGAGTACATCTTCTTTTCCTTCTACTCTGTTACATTCTTTGAAGAGCATGCTCTGTGCTCAGGGAAGCTTCACTTCTGCTTAAAGATGATTCTCAAGAATGACTGGGCCCCTCTAGCTGGAGGCCAGATTCTGGGAATCTGTGAAGAGATCTGGGTTTCAGAGAGAAAAGCTGAAATAACGGGGTTGAGTCTTCCAATGACAGGCAAGAAGATGCCACAACCCACATCCATATGCCTCCATTTAACAAAACCATCTAAAAATGTCATTGTGGGAATATGAAAACTTGGATGGTTCTGTTTGTTATAATTCAGGGTTGGCAGTTGTGCCAGGAAGGGCAGAAACATTAGCATCGTATACTTAAAAAAATGAAGCCACCAAAAAATGGAAGTGGACTGAGAAATAACACAGCAGAGAGATGGGCCGTCAAACTGAACAACATCAAAGGCAGTTCTTTCGTTATTAAGGTTTCCTTTTGCCAACAAAAAATGAGGTCCTTATTTTAATGAAAAGAGAAATGGCTAACAATACACAGTAGCAGTGATGATTCTTAACCCAAGCTCTTGCCAAGCCCTCTGTGCTATGATAATGTGGAAATCAATGGACAGGGTGGCAATTTAGAATGATAACTGTGATTACTTTTCAGCTTCCAAAAAGGAAGCGCTCTGAGCTCTGCTGTAGGATAGTGGGAAGCCGGTGGTTCTAAATGCACTCGGCCAGGCTGATGGCATGTACATCGTGGAGAAGGTTACTGCTGGCAGCTGGGGATTTCTGCACTGCAGTTCAGAGACCCTTGATCATATTCTACCCCTTGAATCTGGGAGGAAATTGGACTTGACACCTAATGACCAATCCAGTTTTGCCAGCAGCTGTAATGAGTCTGTGCCAAGGGGAATGAAAACATCCTACAACCTTCCTGTTGGTGTCGGGGATTCCGAGAAAGGGATCGGGGTGAAAGCATCTTCCCCACTAGAGGCCTTACAGATGCAACTAATAGTAATAATAATAGCACAATACCAGCTGCCCTCTCTTGCGCTCCCGCCGTATACAGGACATTAAGCTAAGTGCTACTGTCTCTTCTGATCTGACACCCACCCTATGAAGTCAACATTACTATCCCCGTGTACTCCATGGGAAACTGAGGTCTGGAGAAGTGAAGAACCTTGCCCAAGCTGACACAGCTCGAAAGGGCAAAACGGGGTTAGAACTCAGGGCTCTCTAACTTCAAAGCCCATGCTCTTTCCACCCTCTGGCCAGGTGAGCCAGAGGATGTCCTAGTCTCTGATGAGAACTCAAATCTCCTAAACTTCAGAGTGTGATCTTATAAGGAAGCTTATCCAGTTTGATGGGATTTTGTCCATTCCTATCATTGCCCCTTGTAGGAGAGACATCGCCATGAGGATGGAATTGAGAATAATATTACAGCCCGTTTTCCTCCTCTCCCCTCAAAAACAAAGCAAAACCAAACCAAAAATCCCCTTCTGAAACCTTCATTAATGATGAGATATGCAGGCATATCAGGCAGGAGTTTGCATCCACCCCAACACTTGGCTTCAAGAAACGTTGCATTTCTTATGTTTCTCCAAATCAAATTTGAATCTGTTCTGAACTCCCATCTGGCCAAGTTTGGTGGGGCGGGAAAGGAAGGGGGGAGGGGAATGGGAATTCGATGTCAGTTATGCACAGAAGTCATTGGCAGTTTGCTGAAGGTGGAACAGCGGGAGAGGGTCTACCCCAAGCAGTGTTGATGGGTGCTTAAGGATGGAGGAAACCCACCAAACCGAGAAGGTATCTGGAGACTGAAAAATGAGGCAGGTAGCTCCATTTAACCAATGGATCAGTGTGTTATAGGGTAACTTACATGCGGGGTGGAGCATGTAAGGATGGAGCAGATGGCGATCCAGAAGCATTCACAGGCTGCGTTCCACACCACAGAGGGGCTACTGGGACAATTTTATAGTTAACCTGGGGTATGGGGGTATGTGCTTGGAGACAGGGAGTGCATTCCTACATCAAGACTTATGGTGGGTAATTAGTCTTGTGGGTGCGGGGACTACATCATGAAGGTCTTTATCATTGTTTGGAGAGTAACAGAGCATAGAGGCCACCTGGACCTAATGGTCATTAAATAATATCTATTAACTACAAAGCCCTTGACGGCAGAGAAGTGATTTACCACACAGCGCAGTCTTGGGTAGGGTCAGTGGAAGGACAGGAGGAACTGAACGGGTCCAAGATGGCATCATTTAGGCTAGCAGCCAGACAATGGAGCGTTGCCCAGCTCCCAGGAGTCCACGAAGGTGGGTCGCTCTGTATTACCTGGGACAGCCTGGGCTGGGGCTGTTTGCCTTTGGACTGCCCCAAGGAAGCCCTCCTTGAAAACCAACAGAGTACCCAGCATCTGGCAAAGGCATACCCCTCTAAGCTTAATCATTCGAGTGAGTAAAAACCAGTTTGTACAGGAAGGCTGTGTGGAAAGGGAGAGAGGGAGGGAGGAGAGGAGTATGTATCTTAGCTCACAAACTCAGGTGTGCAAGACACGTAAGTTTATTTTCCTGTAATCTTCCAGCGCCAAAAGTTCAGTCTCAGTTCAGGGTTTCCGTCCCCACCTCTGATTAAAGCTTAGTGTGTTGCGGGGGCGGGGGAGGGGAGCTAAATGGTGCAAAGCCTGGTCAGGGTGGGGAGGAGGCTTCAGGACTTGGTTCCAGTTTGCTCTCATCTAACTACTCATCTGGCTGACCTCCCAGAGAGCTGCTTGTTTCCATCTAGTCTGCAGGTGTTAGTCCGGGTAGAGCACAGCTGTGTCCTGGTCCTCCTGCTTAAAGCTCTCTCCAGATCCCTCCTTCCCCTCCTCCCATGCTTGAGCCTTCTCTCTCCCTCTCTCTCTGCCTTCCCCGCTGTCCCTCTCTGTCTCTCTCTTTCACGTGCACGGGCGCGCACGCACACACACACCCTTGCCCCTCTCCCCTCTCTAGCATCTTCCTTATATTTATTCTCTCCTCACCTCCCCGCCCCCCTGTGCTCCCAGATTGAGGCGCTTCTCCAGACCCATCAGCATCGAAGCTCTCCTCTTCTTCCTAACCTAAGGGTGTTTAGAGGGCAGAGTGGTCTAAAAGTACCTCACTTCTTCCAAATCTCTTTTTTGGCATCAGCCTTCAGCCTTCAGTGCTCTAAGGGCTTAGGTTTTTGATATTCAAAATCCTAAATGCTTGCAATTCAGTAGCTTGGACTTTCGAAATGCCAGTAAGAGTTGGCTCTTGGGCCATCTTTAGTGGGGGTGGCCTTTCTTCCCTGGGGCAGGAAGGTGCGATGCCCTCACTGCTTGGGGCAGGGGAAGGGCCCTGGATTCAAGGAACCGCGGTGGCAAAGTCTTGGTTACTACAATTACTATATCAAAATATTATCTTGTCTCAAAAGGAAGAGAATATCATTTATTGAGTACCCACTATGTGCCAAATGTCATATTAACATATGAAATGGGTCTTCTAAACAGTCTTTGAAATGGGGGTGTGATTCTGTTACTTTCATCACTAATGAGAAAACAGACACAGAGAAGGTAAGTTACTCGAGGTCAAGCAGCTGGTAAAGATCAAGCCAGGATTCAACTCCAGTTTTTTGTTTTTGTTTTCTTTTAATTGGAGTATAGTTGTTTACAATGTTGTGTTAGTTTCTGCTGTACAACAAAGTGAATCAGATCCAGTTTTGTCTGACTCCAAACCCCTGCCCTCTGCATCACGCCACCCTTAGCTCAGAATTGCGAGATAGCGCCCTTAACTGGCTATGTGATTTTGAACGAGTCAGTTCACCTCTCTGGGCTTCCATATCTCCCTGTGTTAAGGTAAGAGGTGTGGTCTCCTGCTCTTTCCAACTTGAACCTTCTATGATTCCCAGGGCCTGGAAGCCTCAGCGTTGCTCCATCAGTAACTCCTGGTGACCTGACAGATCAAGATAAGCACTGGGTTTGCACCATGGGGTCAGTCTTCCATTACAGTGCCCTCTGTTTTCAACTAAATAAGAACTGTCCGCTGGAAGATTCTACTTTGTGCACCAGGATGTAAAGTTATTTGTAGCTGCATGCAGACTTAGACACTTGTTGTGCCCGGAGCAGTACTCGCAGGGTCAGCACGGTGCGGTGGAAGGGGCACCTTGCAGTGGAACCCAGCATTGTCAGCAGGCCTGGAAAGATTGGCACGTTCGCTCTGACCTGAGGCTGACTTGCTGTCACAGGACAAGGGCCTCCAATGAGGGTGGGGGGCTTTGGCCTGTTGTTCCTCGTGCTCCCACCAGTGCAGAGCCTGAGACCCCTGACCTGTGCCTCCAGCTGCAGCCTGCCCCTTTGACTTGTCACCCCTCTAGTGCTACCCCTTGAGGTTGATCTTCACCAGATTCCCCCTCTGGATGGATGCATATGCCCAAGGAGGGTCCAGCACACAGTGGGTCTCACCCGGGCTCATTCTCCACTGGGTTTGCCAAAAAGAATGGCCCTGACCCACCCCCTCGCCCCCTGCCCAGGGGCATCAGGACTGGAGCTTTGAGCAAACTGTGGTCACCTTCCCTTCTACTTTTACAACCAAACCTCTGAGCCCAAAGAGTGGCTTATTCTTGTCACATCCAGGCTCCTTCCACCTCAGAGACCTGAGAGCTATTTATAAAGACTGCCTGCAGTTCTGAGTGTGTGATCTCCTTTCTAGCCAGAGGCCAGGGATCCCAAAAGATGGTGTCCTTGGGCGCCAGACTGGGCCCCTCACGGCCACTGTCACAGAACTGGAAACTTGGAACTAGGTAACAGTTTTGAGCAATAGCTTCTAGTGGGATCCTGGTCACAAAGCAGCCCGCAGGGAGCCAGGTTCCAAACACATGGAAAGGGGAGCCAGAATGCGAATCCAGGAGGACTTAGAACTATGGGGAAACCGCACAGGGGGAGGTAGGAAGACACTCCTGGGGGGATTTTCCTCAGCCATTAGCACAGGGCACAGGTAGCCTTTCTGCTTTTTATGTGGTCTCTGTGGCTACAGGGAGCCCCGACGATACAGACCAAAGGAGACCTTGATCTCCTGTGTAGTCTTGCTTTGTACCTGGAAAAATCATCCAAAGAAGGAAACTCCCTTGGTACTTTCTGTCAAAAGTTCAGAACTTTTCATCAATTCCTTGGTGAACTGTTACAAGACAGACATAAAATGCATTTTCTTGGCTGGAAAACTGTGTTGACTACAGAATAAGCCTTCCAAGAACCAGGGATAAAAATAAGTTGTCTGTCTCCTCTACTGATATCATGAGAGGCCAGAAGAGAGAAGAGGGGCTATACACCCCTTTCTCTATTTTGGGAAAGACATATCCTTACTTGTTGGTTTGTTGATAATAATGGAATGCAAAGCTAGAAGGACCTCCGGGACAATGATTTTCAAACTCTGTAAAACCATAGGGTTCAGGGAGGTCCCCAGGGTGTCATCATGCAGGTAAGCAAAGGGCCAAAGTCACCTAGGCATCCCTACCCCCAACTTCAACCAGAGCAGTTCTGCTTTAATCTGGTTATGTATTCGGGTCATGTCAGAATGGTTTCATGGCTAAAGAAATGTTTGTTTGGAAGCTCATGAACTACTCCAATGACGTATTTCACAAGGAAAACCAAAAACAGAAAAATGAGTTGCAGAGAGACTGAATGACATGTCTACAGAATGTGAATGGCTGAATCAAGATGAGAGCCTGGGTCTCCTGACTCCTGGTTCACTCAACATTCATTCAACAAATAGTTATATAGCACTACTAGGTGCAAAGCACTTTGCTTGGTAAGGCGGGAGAGCCAGGATGAGAAAGATGCTCTTGCTGAACCGCAAGGAGCTTAGGATCCAGTGGACCTTAAGATTTGGGTTCCCTGAATACTACCTTAGCATACATACTGGGCTGGCCAAAAAACATCTTATGGAACATCTTATGGAAAAACCCAAACGAACTTTTTGGCCGACCCAATAGCTTACTGATGCTAAAAAGGAAAATGCAGCATGGTGATGTCGCTTTCCATATTGATTCAGCCAGTACCTCTAGATTTGGGCAAATGTTTTTTCATTCTTGTTCTGGAAAATTACTGTTGCTGATACATTTCTAGGTTGACAGTTATTTTCTTTGAGCACTTTGCATACCATGGTCTTCTGGGTGCTGTTGAAAAGTCATCTGTCAGTCTAAGTATCATCCCTTTACAGGTGATATGCCTTTTTTTTCTCTGGCTGCTTTTAAGACCTTCTCTTTGTCTTTGGTATTCTACCATTTCACTACAGTGTATGTAGGTGTGTATTTTGTTTTATTTATCCTTCTTGTTATATATTGTACTTCCTAAAATGATTATTTGTTTCTTCAGTTCTGGAAAATTCTTAGTCATTGCTTCTTCAAATATTGTTTCTTCTTTCTCCAACTTTTCTCCTTTGGGACTTTGATTAACCGCATGTTAGACCTTCTTATTCCATCCTCTATATCTTTTACTTCTCTTTTATATTTTCTATCTTTTTTTATCCATTTAATGAGTTTCTTTTAATTTTTTTTGAATTTTAGTTTATTTTTTTATACAACAGGTTCTTATTAGTCATCGTGGTACATATATGCAGTGGAATATTACTCAGCCATAAAAAGGAGCGAAACTGGGTCATTTGTTGAGACGTATATTTTCTATCTTCTTGTCTCTGTGTTTCATCCTTAGTAATCACAATTCCATTTTCTAGTTTATATTTCTTTCCATCTGTGATAAATCTATTACTTAATTCGCCTATATTGAGTGTTTTATTTCAGTAATGTTTTCACTTCTAAAAGTTCTGTTTGTTCTTCTTCAAATCTGCTGGATCATTTCTGATAATGTTTCTGTCTGGTCAGTTATTTTCTTAAAACATTTCTTACCTTGTTACTTTCTATTTTGTATCTGGAAATTTCAAACTCTAAAGTCCTTTAAGGTCTAAATTTGTTGTTTTTTCTAACTTTCACTTATGTTTTCTGGTGTGTTTTCTGATATTTGAGTATGAGCTCCTTTTTGCTTCATCTCAATCTGTGCCAATCCCGAGAGCCTAGGTTAGGAATATCTCTTCCAAAGAGGACTTACAATTGCTTCTGCCTGAGCCTGGGAGCATTACCAACCTTCCTCCCTGGGAGGAGCCGATGTTAGCCCCTTCCAGGTTGGCTGTAAGGGTCTCAGTTTCACCTGCCTCACCTTGCCCTATCCCAGGCTTGATCTCTTAATTGATTACCAGTATGGCATTTGTTTTCCAGGCAATCCCACCTTTCATATTTGTTTGCTACTCATTGTTTCTACCTCTGATTTCAGCTCACAGTTTTTATTTTAGTTTGCTGAGATGTGAGAGGGATGGGGTGGGTAGTGGGTGGAGTCCTTAAGATTTTCCTTGTATCCTGCAATTCCTACATGCATTAAAAGCCAGGTTTTATCCAGAATCTACTTGTTATTTACTGGGGAGGCCCTTATGAGTAGGTAGCCTGCCATGATGCTGAAGGGAGAAGCCCTCATTCGGTTTAAAGAATCCTGTGTATGGATTCTCTCTGCTGCTACTTTCTGTCTGGATGCCTTTAGGTTTACAGCCCTATGATCTTGTTCCTCAAGAGATCTGGCAGGCCTTGATACCTAAAGAAAAAAATGAATGAGAAGCACAAGCCAATCTTTGTCTTCGCAGAGAGCATTTCTAGATTTTCTCCTGCTCAAAGAGGCTGTGGCCTGGCTGTCTGGTCCTGTCTCTGACCATTTTCCTTTTCTCCCCTCCTGTGTTGATTAAAGTCTTCACTTTTGTGGCATTTCTGATCCCTTATCTTTGAATAGTGCTTTATAGATCACAACATACTTACACATACACTCTCTTGCCTGATCTACTTTGCAGCCACGCCCTCTGGGCAAGGTATCCTTGTCCCCATTTCAGAAGAATACACTGAGGCCCAGAGAGGTCACCTGACTTGCTTAGGGACATAAAGTCTATTCATCAGCAAATTAGGGCCTCCACCCGTACTTCCTGGCTCCAGACCCATTGCTTTCCCCCACTAAACCCACTTTCCGTGAGTGAGAAAGTAAACGCAATCAATGATTCATTCCTTATCTAATATTTATTGCTCATCCATGATATAACAGGCACTGTTCCAGGCGTGAGGATGCAGCTGAGAACAAAGCCCTTGCCCTCATTACAGTCTAGTTTGTGGCACATAATAAGTAAGCAATGATATAACACCAGAGTGACAACTGCTATGCCAAAAAATAAAACAGAGTATGGAGACAGAGTAAATGGGGCTCACAGGGAATATGGGGCTGGATGAATGAAATGAAGGAAGGAGCCACGGGAAGGACTGGGAGAGAAGCATCCCAGGGGGAAGGAGCAGCATGTACAAAGCCCGAGGCAGGAAGGAACTTGGCAGATTCTAAGAACAACTGAAGGACTCTGTGACTGCAGTGGCCCAGCAAAGGGGGGAATGGTGGCAGATGAGACAGAAGAGTGGGCCGGGGAACATGTTAAGGGAGATCGAAGGGGAAAGTTTGAGGAAAGAAGGAAAGTCTAACCCTTGGAAGTTTGCTTCCCCTTTTAAGTAAGAAGAACCTGTGTGTTGATGGGCACCGGGTTTTAACACATCTCCCTCTATTTGCTCGTCTCTTTCACAGGCCTACAGGTTTTCCCAGCTTCCTGAAATGGTCATGGGCTCTCCCCCTCCACCTGTGCCTCCGCGGACTGGCCCAGTGGCTGTCGCTTCTCTCAGGCGGTAACACATTCCTTTCTTTGCCTTATTTGGAATATTTGCAGAGGATTGGGTCCTGTGCGCCCCTCCCTGACAGATTTCCTTCCTGCCCTGCCCCATTCAGGGTGCATCACCTGTAGAGACAACCATGTGCCTGGGACACCCCAAGTACCATGAAGGAAGGGAGTGGGGGCCACAGAGGGTTGACCTACTCTCTTACCATTGAAAACTGAAAGTCCTGTAGAACCCACAATTGAAAAAACCCAAGGTCAACTGCCCCATACCTTGACCTTGAACATCTAAAAATTACTCCAACTTGGGCCGTCACAACAGCCGCCTCAAGTCTGGGCACCTCCTGCCAGGTGTGTGCACCCAGAAGGCCCTTTGTTATTGAGGGGTAGTGTCCGAGAGGCCGGGGAGCAGCATGTCTAGGCTCCCGCCCTAACTCTTGACTTGCAAGATGGAGAGGATGAAAGCCCACGAACTTGGATAGGCCAGCTGTGAAACATATATTCAGCAATCTCTTTGCTCTGTAATACTATAAAAAGCACATGTTTTAAATAAAGATAGACAAGAAACAACAGCCAAGAGCCCTGGGGGAGGTTGGAATAGTCATCATGTCCAAGGCCAGGAGAGACACCCGTGCCCTGGGGCCTGTACGGGCCACTGCCCTGGCCCTCCTACCATAGCTTCCTCCAACATGCTGATCACACACTATTTGTGGGCCACAGGTCTGAACTTTGTCAAAATGGTGAAAAGAAATGAGTTTTCCTCAGAAACGACCTGCCTTCATTTCCAGCAGTTTAGGATGCCGAGCTGTGTGTAGACACCACCCTTTGACCCCAGTCAAGCTTAGGGTGGGATGGGAAGCGGCAGACCAGGGTTCCACCGTAACCTGCCAGTAACGCGCTGTGGAACTCCAGGCACATTGCCTCACCTGTCTGGCTCCTGTTTCCTTATCTGTAAAATGAGGGCACTGACCTAAATGATCTCAAAGGCTCTGGGAGTCCTCAAAGGTGGCCGAGTGTACAGAGCAGAAGCCAGGGATTTTCCTAGGATGGTTTTCTAAAGGAGTAGCAGATGCCTGGAAACAGCCTGTGGGAAGCCAGGGCTGTGGGAGTGAGCAAATGGGAGAAGGAGGGATGGAGAAAGGAGGGGAGACCCTATACTACTGAGCCCCCAGCAACCCACCCTGATGTGTAGTTTAATCCTCACAGCCTGTGTTTGACCCTCCCTGGGGAATAGTTGCTCCTGAGGGTTCTGGATTGGAGGAGCTTTTCAATCAGTCGTTTGAGCTATGTTTGCTAAAGGCCAGCACCTATTTCTTTTTTTTTTTTTTTTGCGGGTTCGTGGGCTTCTCATTGTTGTGGCCTCTCCCGTTGCGGAGAACAGGCTCCGGACGCGCAGGCTCAGCGGCCATGGCTCACGGGCCCAGCCGCTCCGCGGCACGTGGGATCTTCCCGGACTGGGGCACGAACCCGTGTCCCCTGCATCGGCAGGCGGACTCTCAACCACTGCGCCACCAGGGAAGCCCCAGCACCTATTTCTTATTTCTTCTCTCAACCACCAGTCTCCTCTCATGTCCTGCACCGTCTGCCATCCTTGCCAAATACGAGGAGGTCACTGCCCTCCTTATGAACCCAGAGGGTTAGACCAGGGAAGAACCTTTGAGATGGAGTCATCCTCCCCTTTCATTTTACAGATGAGGAGCTGGGGCTCAGAGAGAGGAGGCAGCCGGAACCCAGGCTCCCGATGCGCCTCTATTATGCTCTTACTGTGACAGCCTGCCTCTGCTTAGAGGGTGGCCCTGTGGGCTGGCAGCCTTTGCCTCCCTGCACTCTAATTTTAGGAGAGCCCGAAGTGCCTCTACCAAAGGGAAGGCAGAGCCTGGCTACAGCACCCTTTATACTAGGGGGAGAGGCCCGTGCCCTCACCCCAGCCCCCTCTTCTTACATGGCTTTCTGAGCTATAAGTGGAGAGAGGTGTTAAATGCGCCAGATTCTCTGCTTGCCTGTGGAACTTAAAAAAAAAAAGTGTTCTTTCATTCATAATGCCCAGAAAGTACTAGGCTCCTGCTTCCGGGAGCAGCCCGAGCTTCCCAGAGCCTAGGGCTTCTTGCTTCCTGCCAGTAGCAGCAGGGAACGCAGTCCCCGCAGCCCTCCAGGGTCTCGGTCCTGGTGTCAGGAGGGGGAGTGGCGGCGCACTCCAGACGGAGCCTTCCCATTGGCTGCCGATGATGTCATCACCTGCTAGGTCGACCATCCCCAGCTAAGACCCAGCGCTAATTCTTGGCTCATTTTTATGTAGAAATTAAGTGTTCTACTCCTCAGAGACATGAGAGTCACCCTCAGGGGAGCACTGACCTTGAATATCTAAAAATGACTCCAGCTCGGGCCACCGCGACGGCTGCTCCAGGCCTGGGCGTGTAGGCCCCCTTTGTTATTCGGGGGCAAACCCAGGCCTGAGGACCCCGCGGTCCTGGGGCTTGGAGGCCGAAGCCATCCTCGGCCGTGATCTGCCCCGGGAGCCCCGCCTTGCCCGGCCGGCCGCGGTCCTGGGAGGCGGCTAAGGCGGCCCCTTTCCCCCCCCCCCGCAGGTCCACCTCGGATATTGGGAGCAAGACCAGGATGGCCGAGTCCGCGGGGCCTGAGCCCGCCCAGCTGCACGACAGCGCCTCCTTCGCGCAGGTGTCCCGAGGCCCTGTGTCTGTGGCGCAGTTGGATCAGTCGGCTTTAAATTACTCAGGTGGGCAAGAGGAGAAAGGCCTGGAAGAAGCCCGCGCCCCGCACCAGCCCCCGTGCTGTGCACTTTGTCTTCCCCGCTCTCCACCTTCTACCCGCCACCGTCAGGAATCAAAGCAACTGTATTTCTGGATCCCCTCTGGACTTCAGTAGCCCTGGCTAGAAGAGCTACTGCTTTTATTTCTTAAAAAGATCTGAACTCTGACAAAATATTAAGATAGGTTACGGTCAGGGTGGATGTTCACATTTTGCCAGACTTAAGGCCTTTTAAAAATTTATTATATATATCTTTAAAGCATTCCAGATACAACTATCCACTCCCAACTCATTCCCCTTCTCCCCAGAGGTGATCACAGTCTCTAAGTCATGGGCTTTCACTCCATATGTATCTCTATACAATGGTCTATGTTAATGCTTTGTATAGTTTAAATTTACATAAGTGATGTTAAGCTATACCTTTCCTTTTGCACTTTGTTTTCTTGGTTTAACATTGTTTTCAGGAGTTCTCCAGGCTGTTACACACATGTTGATCTAGTTCACTTGTTCACACTGCCATATGGTATTCCATTATGTGACATGCCACCATTTATCCTATCCCCTAGTGAGAGACATATTGGTTGTTTCCAGTTTTTTGCTATTACAAACAATGTCAATGAACACAGAGGTTTGAACATGCCGTAATGGTTTTTTTCATTTATCCAAACCACACCTTTTAGACTAAAACTGCAAACACCCGGTTGTCAACACTTACTAAAGCATACTGTGTCCAGAAATGCCACCAGTGAAATCTATTCCTTTTGGTTCCTCTTCTTGGCTTTTGAAAAATACCCATCCTCCTGGGAGGAAAACACCTGGCACCCCAGCAGGTCAGGGGTGTTGGGATGGGGTTGGGGGAGTTGGTGAGGGCTCGGCAAGGATTGTGAGCCATCACTTCTCTAGAAAGCTGGGTCTGAGTCCCAGCAGGTGATGCCTCCACTACTGTCTGGACAGGTGAGCAGGGCTGGGGCTGCAGGTGGAGATGTGATGCCTTCCCATCAGCCCTTCCCCCAAGGCCAGAGTCCTCCTATTTCTGAGCTTCCCCCAGCTTGTGCATATGTCAGCCCAGTGGGCGAGGTGCCGGCCTAATCTCGCCCGTACATCTCCTCCATGCCAGGTAATACGGTGCCGGCAGTGTTCGCCATTCCAGCTGCCAGCAGACCCGGCTTCACCGGCTACTTCATCCCGACGCCTCCCTCGTCCTACAGGAACCAGGCCTGGATGTCTTATGCAGGAGAGAATGAGCTCCCGAGCCAGTGGGCTGATTCGGTGAGACCCTCGCTGATTCCCTCACAACTTTACCTGCTTGACACCCTACAGGGAGAAAAGGGATGTGAGGCTGAGAATGAGTGTTTTGTTATCTCAGGCCCCCTTCCACCAACCAGGTGGCTAAAATCAGCTATTAGAGGAGACAGTGCCGGGGAGAGGAGTGTGATGTCCTTTGACACAGGAGCCTTCAGTCAGATTCCACCTCTTTCCAGAGGGCACCCTTAATCAAATACAGTTTTATAATAACTACCATTTTTTAAGTATTTTCTGTGTGCCAGGCACTATATTAGATGTTCTATTTATGTTATCTTATTTCATCTTCACGAGACCTGTCATGTAGGTATTATTTCCCTGATGTGTTCAGCAGTCAAACCTGCATCTTTCTGGCTCCAAAGCCTTTACTAAATTTGTTCCTTTCAGCTTTGAAATCCTGTGAAAAGTTTAGATGCAATACCAGAAAATGAAGTATTAGAAACCCGAGACTGAATTACTTTGCATGTAGATCTAAAGCTTTCTGCCTGTCTTCCAGCTGAAGACTGTCTTTTCACGGTCAGCTGGTTTCTTCCTTCATTATACTAGTAGGAGTTTATGGCACAGTGGACCTGGCCCAGCCTGGACCAAAGAGGGGCAGCAACCAGATGAGCCTGGATATTCACACCCAAACCTGCCTCTGAGCCACCTGTCAAGCACTGCCAAGTGAAAAACAAAAACCAAGCAAACAAAAATAGCACAGTCATGGCCTCTAGAATGAGTTGCTCCACTCCCTGTGTGAGATCATCCATCATGGATAAGAAAGGCAGGCTGTTTCCTAGGGCCCCGTGGTGCTCTATGTCATTTTAGGGTTTGGTCTCAGCATTTGAAATACATCCTAGATTTAGGAAACACACTGACACCTGTGTCATCTTTTCTCTCTGTCCAAACCCCTGGGGTCCATACTTTCTACCCCTACAGGTTCAATTCAACCTCAGTGTTGGTGTCTCTTCTTATTGTAGTGATGCCACATTTAAACAACATCATCAGGGTAAAACTACCCTACGTATATTAATTTTCCTAATAAAGCTATTCCTTTAATTTCCAAAACATTTAAAAAATATATGCCACCCTGAATTTTTAAATTCTGGAATGAATTACATCCTTCTCCCCTCCTTCTTTAAAAGAAAAACATAATTTAATTTGTCTTTAACAAATGATTCAGTGTCATTATTATGGCTCACTGTACTAAAATGACATTTGTCAGATGGGCTCTGACGGTGTGTAGGATTATTGCCCCTATGTCAGACATCTCTAAACTATTATAATTTTTGGAATTATTATAAGGCTTAGTATGTTTTTTCTTTCTCTGACCTTGCTCCCAGCTCACACCTTGCTCAATTTCCCCACTCTCAGATATATACTCACCTTTAAATATGCTTTTCCTAATGCTCTGTTATCTGCAAATGAGGCATGTCTGAGCTCATTAGAGTTGTTTGTAGAGCTGGAGTAAATAGTCTCTGGGAGAGTAACTGGAGGGATTCCCTACTGTTCAGTCTACAAATCTAAGTGCGGGAGTGTATGGCATCTCTGTTGGTTGTTTGTGGGCCTTTTTTGCTTCCTTTGTCATGCTCAGCTCTTCTAAACAGCTGAACTCACTGGGTGTGAGTTGGTCAGTTCAGAGGTTATTCACCTCCATAATGCCACTTGCAATCTAAACATAATGTGTACTTTTCAGAAAGTAGTTGATACTTGTGCTAATTAGGCAGTAGACCTGCAGCTTTGTCAGCTCACCCTCTGCATGCAGGGTGCACTGGGTGCTTTGCAGGAGTCAGCAGAAGTATTTACAAAACTTGTCCCTTGCCTTCAAGATACTTACAGATAATACTTAGCCAGGCTTATGGTGACATCCAGATACCTTTGGGTTCATGTTGCCTTAAAGATGAAGGAAAAGGAGCCCAGCAAATCGAAACTTAATCTTTTGGACATGATGACTTGATCACCTTGCCACCCACCATTGTGAGGGAGTGCTAGTTTCCTATTAGTTGTTTTTAAGAGGAAAGTGATTGCTGCAGCCTAAATGGGTCTTTCCTGGAGCCCCATTACCACCTTCAGTTAAGCAGGGTTGTGTGCCCATGCGTGGAGCACGGAAGCCAGGAACCAAGCTGGGAGGTCAGGTGCTTTATTGCATTTGAAATTCAGCACAGGAGGCTCAGAGGGACCAGATGTGGGCTTGAGAAAGATACTCCAGTGGGGAAAATGTTCACCCTCCACATCCATGTGAGAAGAAAAAAGCCCCCACCATCATTTGGATGTCTGACCCTCCTGATCCCAGGTATCCAGATATAAGGAGCTAGCTTGTATAAAATCACCTGGACCTGGCTTGACAAATAGGTTTCATCCTTGGTGCTGGATGGAGAGGGATTGAGAGGGGGTTCCCAGGCTCATCAGGAAAGCGTGCTGTGATCAATAGGTGATGCCTGCCACAGGCACTGGCTAGAGAAGGAGTGGTGTTTGCCAGCCCCGGATTTTGGTCCGCAAGGTGTGGTGGCTCCCGCCTGCCTCTACTGTAAGGGAGGAAGAGTGTGTCATCTCCTCATCTTCCCTGCTTCTGAGTATTACCCTGAGGCCACTCCAGTGGCATCAGGTGTCCCTGGCCTGTCCCAGCCACAAGCACCAAGTTGCTTAATGCTGCAGAACTGGGAGGTCTCAAGAGTTGGACACTGACCCTCAGCTCCAGCTGAACTTGAAATACAGGGAAAGGGGACATGGCAGCTTCCTTCACAAACATACGGCACCAGCTGGTCATCCTTTGGTGATTTTCAAATTGTGCCGCTCAGAACCCCAGGTCTGAGACACTCCCTACTGTGTACCGTGCACAGTTCTGGGCACTGGTGCACAGTGATAAGTAGGTGAGACACAGTTCTGCCTTCACAGTCGATGCCTGAGACAGGCGATGATATTGTGAGTGATGACTGTTACGCTAGACAAAGTGCATGGAAGGACCTTACAGGGAGCCCTCAGCTAATAGAGGACTGGGGAAGGTCTCCCGGAAGAAAGGGAGTTTGAGCTGAGACCTGACAGGCAAGTCCCGTGTCCTGGCCTTGGCTCTCTGTTAGCCCCCAGTCACCTGTGCGTTCCCAGCTGTGTGGCCCAAGGGCTCGGACAGTCTGGCTCTGATTTTCCTCTGAGATGCAAGTGAAATATATTTGCTACTTTGTCTTCCTTTACCAGGTCTTGTAGGGGAATTAAAGCCCCAAACTTTGGGACATCCATCCCATCACTTCTTCCCTCACTCGGGTCCTTCCCGACTCTTACCTGATCCATTGAGGTAGCCTCAGAACTTATCTCCTCTCCACCTCCAGTGGGTCCACCTCCAGAGTGTCCTTCCTAAAATACAGACCTTTCCCCTGCCTGACACCTGTTGGTGGCTCCCAGGCCAGGCCTTCTCCGGAGGGGTTGTCAGAACCTCTGGCAGGGACTGGGAGAGGCCTGCTTTCCTACTACACATTTGCCCATACAAAATTCTGAATCCTCACCCAACCCCATCCCACTCCATCCTCACCAGCGCCCAGACATCTCTGTAAGGAATGGAAACACGCTCAATTCCTTAGAAGTGTACCATAGAAAACTTTACTCCGTATCCTGACGTTCAGCAGCTGTTTGATCTGGCCCTGACTGCCTGTCTTCCTGAGCTCCCCTCATACCCCACATACCCTCTCTGGTCAGACCAAATCACTGAACCTCCCTGGGTGCCCCTTCTTCTGTGTACCTCCAGGCCTCTGCATTGCTTTTCCCTCTGCCTGGAATGCCCCTCCCACCTTGTCTTCTGAAAAACAGCCTCTTCATCTTCCAGACTCAGCTGAGCTGCTTCTCCCAGAAAGCTGCCTGACTCCTTACATGTGTCCCATTCACGGGAGCACCCCATACCTACGTCATCCATGGGCATTTATCTTGCGGTGTTGCAGTTAACATTATGGGATATAAAGGCCTTTTGTGGATTACCGTGGAACAGCATCCCCTTTTATGGCACTGTTTCTGTGGGAAACTTGATCCTGAATTCCAGATCATTGCCCTGTCCTTATTACTATAAGTGTCCATATATTAAAGCATAGAACTGTGTATCTTCCACTTTTAATGAAAAGAGAAATTTTTTTCAAGAAACCCAGATCATATTCCAGATCCAAGACAGTATAGTGCAGTGACTAACTCCCAGCCTGGAGCTGCGTCTCTCAGTGGCTTGTTAGCTGTGGCATCTTCGACTGAGGCACTGTTTGCTTCAGTTTCCTCTTCTATAAAATAAGGGTAACAATACCTACCTCCTAGGTTGTTGTTTTGAGAATTAAAT
The DNA here is from genome assembly GCF_011762595.2 of Tursiops truncatus. Classification (NCBI taxonomy): domain Eukaryota; kingdom Metazoa; phylum Chordata; class Mammalia; order Artiodactyla; family Delphinidae; genus Tursiops; species Tursiops truncatus. The sequence continues at coordinate 83,672,913 of NC_047041.1, forward strand.
GAGACCACGATTGGAAAGCCCTTAGCACAGGGCTCATTAAGTGTTAGCTATTATCATCAGTGATAAATCCCTGAGTCCTTTTTTTATAAAAATATATACTTAAAGTCTATTTAATTTTTTTAGCATCTTTATTGGAGTATAATTGCTTAACAATGTTGTGTTAGTTTCTGCTGTATAACAAAGTGAATCAGCTATATGGATATATATATATCCCCGTATGCCCATATCCCCTCCCTCTTGCATCTCCCTCCCACCCTCCCTATCTCACTCCTCTAGGTGGTCACAAAGCACCGAGTTGATCTCCCTATGCTATGCAGCTGCTTCCCACTAGCTATCTATTTTACATTTGGTAGTGTATATATATCAATGCTACACTCTTACTTCGTCCCAGCTTACCCTTCCCCCTCCCTGTGTCCTCAAGTCCATTCTCTATGTCTGCATCTTTATTCCTGCCCTACCACTAGGTTCATCAGTACTGTTTTTTTACATTCCATATATATGCATTAGCATACAGTATTTGTTTTTCTCTTTCTGACTTACTTCACTCTGTATGACAGACTCTAGGTCCATCTACCTCACTACAAATAACTCAATTTTGTTTCTTTTTGTGGCTGAGTAATATTCCATTGTATATATGTGCCACATCTTCTTTATCCATTCATCTGATGATGGACACTTAGGTTGCTTCCATGTCCTGGCTATTGTAAATAGTGCTACAGTGAACATTGTGGTACCATGTCTCTTATTGAATTATGGTTTTCTCAGGTTATATGCCCAGTAGTGGGATTGCTGGGTCGTATGGTAGTTCTATTTTTAGTTTTTTAAGGAACCTCCATACTGTTCTTCATAGTGGCTGTATCAATTTACATTCCCACCAGCAGTGCAAGAGGGTTCCCTTTTCTCCACACCCTCTCCAGCATTTATTGTTTGTAGATTTTTTTGATGATGCATTCTGACCAGTGTGAGGTGATACACTGTGGTTTTGATTTGCATTTCTCTAATGATTAATGATGTTGAGCATCCTTTCATGTGTTTGTTGGCAATCTGTATGTCTTCTTTGGCAAAATGCTTATTTAGGTCTTCTGCCCATTTTTGGATTGGGTTGTTTGTTTTTTTGATATTGAGCTGCATGAGCTGCTTGTATATTTTGGAGATTAATCCTTTGTCAGTTGCTTCGTTTGCAAATATTTTCTCCTATTCTGAAGTTTGTCTTTTTGTCTTGTTTATGGTTTCCTTTGCTGTGCAAAAGCTTTTAAGTTTTATTATGTCCCATTTGTTTATTTTTGTTTTTATTTCCATTTCTCTAGGAGGTGGGTCAAAAAGGATCTTGCTGTGATTTATGTCGTGGAGTGCTCTGCCTATGTTTTCCCTCTGAGAGTTTTATACTGTCTGGCCTTACATTTAGGTCTTTAATCCATTTTGAGGTTTTTTTTGTGTATGGTGTTAGGGAGTGTTCTAATTTCATTCATTTACATGTAGCTGTCCAGTTTTCCCAGCACCACTTATTGAAGAGGCTGTCTTTGAACAGGCTATCCTGTTCCATTGAGCTATATTTCTGTTTTTGTGCCAGTACCATACTGTGTTGATTACTGTAACTTTGTAGTATAGTCTGAAGTCAGGGAGCCTGATTCCTCCAGCTCCAATTTTCTCTCTCAAGATTGCTTTGGCTATTCAGGATCTTTTGTGTATCCATACAAATTGTGAAGTTTTTTATTCTAGTTCCATGAAAAATGGCCTTGGTGGTTTGATGGGGATTGCATTGAATCTGTAGATTGCTTGGGGTAGTAGAGTCATTTTCACAATGTTGATTCTTCCAATCCAAGAACATGGTATATCTCTCCATCTGTTTGTATCATCTTTAATTTCTTTCATCAGTATCTTATAGTTTTCTGCATACAGGTCTTTTGTCTCCTTAGGTAGGTTTCTTCCTAGGTATTTTATTCTTTTTGTTGCAGTGCTAAATGGGAGTGTTTCCTTAATTTCTCTTTCAGATTTTTCGTCATTAGTGTATAGGAATGCAAGAGATTTCTATGCATTAATTTTGTATCCTTCTACTTTACCAAATTCATTGACTAGCTCTAGTAGTTTTCTGGTAATGTCTTTAGGATTCTCTATGTATAGTATCATGTCATCTGCAAACAGTGATAGTTTTACTTCTTCTTTTCCGATTTGGATTCCTTTTATTTCTTTTTCTTCTCTGATTGTTGTGGCTAAAACTTCCAAAACTATGTTGAATAGTAGTGGTGAGAGTGGACAACCTTGTCTTGTTCCTGATCTTAGACGAAATGCTTTCAGTTTTTCACCATTGAGAATGATGTTGGCTGTGGGTTTGTCATATATATCCTTTGTTATGTTGAGGTAAGTTCCCTCTATGCCTACTTTCTGGAGAGTTTTTATCATAAATGGGTGTTGAATTTTGTTGAAAGCTTTTTCTGCATCTATTGAGATGATCATATGGTTTTTCTCCTTCAATTTGTTAATATGGTGTATCACATTGATTGATTTGCATATATTGAAGAATCCTTGCACTCCTGGGATAAACCCCACTTGATCATGGTGTATGTCCTTTTAATGTGCTGTTGGATTCTGTTTGCTAGTATTTTGTTTAGGAGTTTTTGCATCTATGTGCATCAGTGATATTGGCCTGTAGTTTTCTTTTTTTGTGACATCTTCATCTGGTTTTGGTATCAGGGTGATGGTGCCTCGTAGAATGAGTTTGGGAGTATTCCGCCCTCTGCTATATTTTGGAAGAGTTTGAGAAGGATAGGTGTTAGCTCTTCTCTAAATGTGTGATAGAATTCATCTATGAAGCCATCTGGTTCTGGGCTTTTGTTTGTTGGAAGATTTTTAATCACAGTTTCAATTTCAGTGCTTGTGATTGGTCTGTTCATATTTTCTATTTCTTCCTGGTTCAGTCTCAGAAGGTTGTACTTTTCTAAGAATTTGTCCATTTCTTCCAGGTTGTCCATTTTATAGGCTTATAGCTGCTTGTAGGAATCTCTCATGATCCTTTGTATTTCTGCAGTGTCAGTTGTTACTTCTCATTTTTCATTTGTAATTCTGTTGATTTTAGCCTTCTCCCTTTTTTCTTGATCAGTCTGGCTAATGGTTTATCAATTTTGTTTATTTTCTCAAAGAACCAGCTTTTTGTTTTATTGATCTTTGCTATCGTTTCCTTCATTTCTTTTTCATTTCTTTCTGATCTGATCTTTATGACTTCTTTCCTTCTGCTAACTTTGGGGTATTTTTGTTCTTTCTCTAATTGCTTTAGGTGTAAGTTTAGGTTATTTATTTGAGATTTTTCTTGTTTCTTGAGGTAGGATTGTATTTCTATAAATTTCGCTCTCAGACCTGCTTTTGCTGCATCCCGTAGGTTTTGGATCATCGTGTTTTCATTGTCATTTGTTTCTAGGTATTTTTTGATTTCCTCTTTGATTTCTTCAGTGATCTCTTGGTTATTTAGTAGCATATTGTTTAGCCTCCATGTGTTTTTACTTTTTACAGTTTTTTTCCTGTAATTGATATCTGGTCTCATAATGTTGTGGTTGGAAAAGATACTTGATACAATATCAATTTACCTAAATTTACCAAGGCTTGATTTGTGACCCAGGATCTGATCTGTCCTGGAGAATGTTCCATGAGCACTTGAGAATAAAGTTTATTCTGTTGTTTTTGGGTGGAATGTCCTATAAATGTCAATTAAGTCCACCCTGTTTAATGTGTCATTTAAAGCTTGTGTTTCCTTATTTACTTTTTGGATGATCTGTCCAGTGGTGAAAGTGGGGTGTTAAAGTCCCCGACTATTATTTTGTTACTGTCAGTTTCCCCTTTTATGGCTGTTAGCATTTGCCTTATGTATTGAGGTGCTCCTATGTTGCGTGCATAAATAAATATTTACAATTGTTATATCTTCTTCTTGGATTGATCCCTTGATCATTATATAGTGTCCTTCTTTGTCTCTTGTAATAGTCTTTATTTTAAAGTCTATTTTGTTTTATATGAGAATTGCTACTCCAGCTTTCTTTTGATTTCCATTTGCATGGAATATCTTTTTCCATCCCCTCACTTTCAGTCTGTTTGTGTCCCTAGGTCTGAAGTGGGTCTCTTGTAGACAGCATATATACAGGTCTTGTTTTTGTATCCACTCAGCCAGTCTGTGTCTTTTGGTTGGAGCATTTAATCCATTTACATTTAAGGTAGTTGTTGATATGTATGTTCCTGTTACCATTTTATGAATTAATTTGGGTTTGTTATTGTAGGTCTTTTCCTTCTCTTGTGTTTCCTGCCTAGAGAAGTTCCTTTAGCATCTGTTGTAAAGCTGGTTTGGTGGTGCTGAATTCTCTTAGCTTTTGCTTGTCTGTAAACCTTTTAATTTCTCTGTCGATTCTGAATGAGATCCTTGCTGGGTAGAGTAGTCTTGGTTGTAGGTTTTTCCCTTTCATCACTTTAAATATGTCCTGCCACTCCCTTCTGGCTTGCAGAGTTTCTGCTGAAAGATCAGCTGTTAACCTTATGGGGATTCCCTTGTATGTTATTTGTTGTTTTTCCCTTGCTGCTTTTAATATTTGTTCTTTGTATTTAATTTTTGATAGTTTGATTAATATGTGTCTTGGCATGTTTCTCCTTGGATTTATCCTATATGGGACTCTCTGTGTTTCCTGGACTTGATTGACTATTTCCTTTCCCATGTTAGGGAAGTTTTCAACTGTAATCTCTTCAAGTATTTTCTCAGTCCCTTTCTTTTTCTCTTCTTCTTCTGGGACCCCTATAATTCAAATGTTGGTGCATTTAATGTTGTCCCACAGGTCTCTGAGACTGTCCTCAATTCTTGTCATTCTTTTTTCTTTATTCTGCTCTATGGTATTTATTTCCACTATTTTATCTTCCAGGTAACTTATCCATTCTTCTGTGTCAGTTATTCTGCTATTGATTCCTTCTAGAGAGTTCTAAATTTCATTTATTGTGTTGTTCATCATTGTTTGTTTGCTCTTTAGTTCTTCTGGGTCCTTGTTAAACGTTTCTTGTATTTTCTCCATTCTATTTCCAAGATTTTGGGTCATCTTTACTATCATTACTCTGAATTGTTTTTCAGGTAGACTGCCTATTTATTTCTTCTTCATTTGTTTGGTCTGGTGGGTTTTTACCTTGCGCCTTCATCCGCTACATATTTCTCTGTCTTCTCATTTTGTTTAACTTACTGTGTTTGGGGTCTCTTTTTCGCAGGCTGCAGGTTCGTACTTCCCATTGTTTTTGGTGTCTGCCCCCAGTGGGTGAGGTTGTTTCAGTGGCTTGTGTAGGCTTCCTGGTGAAGGGACTGGTGCCAGTGTTCTGGTGGGTAGGTCTGTATCTTGTCCCTCTCGTGGGCATGGCTGCGTCCAGTGGTGTTTTTTGGGGTGTCTGTGAACTTAGTATGACTTTAGGCAGCCTCTCTGTTAATGGGTGTGGTTGTGTTCCTGTCTTGCTAGTTGTTTGGCATCGGGTGTCCAGCACTGGAGCTTGCTGGCCGTTGGGTGGAGCTGTGTCTTAGTGTTGAGGTGGAGATCTATGGGAGAGCTCTCGCTGATTGATATTACGTGGAGCTGGGAGGTCTCTGGTGGTCCAAAGTCCTGAACTCGGCTCTCCCACCTCAGAGGCTCAGGCCTGACACCCGGCCAGAGCACCAAGACCCTGCCAGCCTCACGGCTCGGGAGAAAAGGAAGAGGAAAAAAAGGGAAAAAAAAACCCCAAAAACAACAGATAGAACCCCAAACCAAATGGTAAAAGCAAAACTAAACAGACAAAATCACAGAAAGAAACAAAAAACAACAAAATAGAAACAAACAGTCAGAACCCTAGGACAATGGTTAAAGCAAACCTAAACAGACAAATCACACAAAGAAACATCATCTGCACACTCACAAAAAGAGAAAAAAAGGAAAAAAAATTTTAATTAAAAAAATAATAAACTTTAAAAAAAGAGAGCAACCAAACCAATAAAAAATCCACCAATGATAACAAGCACTAAAAACTAAACTAAGATAAACATAAGAATCAGAAACAAGTCAGATGCAGAAAGCAAACCCCAAGTCTACAGTTGCTCCCAAAGTCCACTGCGTCAATTTGGGGACCATTCATTGTCTATTCAGGTATTCCACAGATGGAAGGTTCATCAAGTTGCTTGTGGGGATTTAATCTGCTGCTCCTGAGGCTGCACGGAGAACTTTCCCTTTCTCTTCTTTGTTCGCACAGCTCCCGGGTTTCAGCTTTTGTTTTAGCCCCACCCCTGAACGTAGGCCACCCTCAGGCGTCTGTTCCCGCCCAGACAGGAGGAGTTAAAGCAGGGGCTGATTAGATCTCTCTTGCTCACTCAGGCTGGGGAGTGGAAGGGGTACAGTAGTCATAATTGTAATTCGGGGCGAGCCTGCAGTGGCAGAAGCCAACATGACATTGCAACAGCCTGAGGTGTGCCATGTGTTCTCCTGGGGAAGTTGTCCCTGGATCTCAGGACCCTGGCAGTGGTGGGCTGCACAGGCTCCTGGGGTGGAGGGGGGTGTGTGTGTGGGTAGTGACCTGCGCTTGCACACAGGATTCTTGGTGGCAGTGGTGGCAGTGGTGGCAGCGTTAGCATTTCATGCTTGTCTCTGGGGTGTGAGCTGATAGCTGCGACTTGCACCTGTCTCTGGAGCTTGCTTAGGTGGTTCTCTGAATCCCCTCTCCTTGCGCACCCCGAAACAATGGTCTCTTGCCTTTTCGGCAGGTCCAGACATTTTCCCTGACTCCCTCCCGGCTATCTGTGGCATACTAGCCCCCTTTAGGCTGTGTTCACGCAGCCAACCCCAGTTCTCTCCCTGGGGTCTGACCTCTGAAGCCCAAGCCTCAGCTCCCAGCCCCTGCCCCGCCTGGCGGGTGAGCAGACAAGCCTCTCAGGCTGGTGAGTGCTGGTCAGCACCGATCCTCTGTGCGGAATCTCTCCGCTTTGCCCGCTGCACCCCTGTTGCTGCGCTCTCTTCTGTGGCTCCGAAGTTTCCCTCCCACCCACCCTCAGTCTCCGCCCGCAAAGGGGCTTCCTAGTGTGTGGAAACTTTTCCTCCTTCACAGCTTCCTCCCAGAGGTGCAGGTCCCATCCCTATTCTTTTGTCTCTGTTTTTCCTTTTTTCTTTTGCCCTACCCAGGTACATGGGGAGTTTCTTACCTTTTGGGAGGTCTGAGGTCTTCTGCCAGCGTTCAGTAGGTGTTCTGTAGGAGTTGTTCCACATGTAGATGTATTTCTGATGTATTTGTGGGGAGGAAGGTGATCTCCGCGTCTTTCAGCTCCTCCATCTTGAAGGTCTCTCCCGCAAGTCCTTTGACATCCATAAAGAACAACACCTCTTTTGGCTAGATGGTGCTTATATTAAAAAGGTAGCCAGGTAGATTCAGATGTAGATTCAGGTATGTGCCCACTGTTTGCATACTGTTTAAAACACGTATTTAATTCATCCAACCAGCAGATCCAGTGAGTCCAAATCACCTATTTTCCAAACAGACTCCAGCTTTTGTATCCATACAATGGTGCGTTGCCTTCATTTTCTTCTAAATCTCTTTCCTTGTCCTCAGTTCCCTCCCGCTTTGGTATCGAGTGTGTCCTATGACTTGAGCCGCTTCCTGACCCCAGGTCCTTGTCTTCTCTCCCAACATGCTTTGTAGGTCCCCCTCCCGGGGTACATCGAGGCTTACCCCCGGTCCCGGTATCAGCAGAGCTCACCCTCCAGGCTCCCTCGCCAGTACAGCCAGCCAGCCGGGCTGCACCCCAGCTTGGAGCAGGCCCCGCTGCCCTCCGCAGCAGCCTCACAGCAGAGCCTGGCGGAGAACGACCCGTCCGACACGCCCCTGACCAACATCTCCACAGCGGCCCTGGTGAAGGCCATCCGGGAAGAGGTGGCCAAGCTGGCCAAGAAGCAGACGGACATGTTTGAGTTCCAGGTCTAATGCCTTCGCCCACTTCCAGACTCTGAGGAAACAGTCTTTGGTTTTCTCCAGCCTGGCTTGATGGGTCTGGAGGCACAGACGATGTGGGCGTTTTTCTCACCCTCAGTTTCTAAAAACGTGAACAGTGGGGCTTCTGGGGAACAGGAAACTCTTGAACAACTGGATGCTTGGCTTATTCAACTGATTGTATGTCAACAAGTCCCCATGTGGGACCATATGTTTGATACTCTGTTACATTAACTGTTTGAACTGAGGGTGTATTTCCCTACGGAGCCTTAGTCACGAGAGATGCTCGCAGATCTGCAGATTCCTGTCCAATGCCATATTTTAATAAATCATCACCAGAATGGGGAGAGCACAGCTCTATCTTCGGTGACCTCTGCATGTTAACTCTATTTCTGTGTTAAAGGCAATGCAGGCGTGTGATGAAGTCCCAGACTGTACTCTCTCTCATTCAGCCATGGCTGTAATCATTGCAATCACCTCCCGTCTCCAAGGGAGACACTGACTCCAGCCAAGAGAGCTGAGTCCTTTTCTTTTAAAGGCTCATATTCAAAGTCAAATAAATTGGATGAAAATCAGTACTGTCAGTCAGTGACTGCACCTATGAACAGTCCTGACTCTTTTCCCCCCGCAATTAATTCAACAAAGGCCAAGAAAGAGAGAAGATGAGAGGGAATGGTGGATTCGTGTTGACAGGTTTTTGAAAAGGTGTTGTCATTCTGGAAATGGAGTATTCTGCAAGCTGGGCTCTGGCTGGAAGAGCATCGGTGCTAAGAGCTTTAAAGGTCCTACAAAAGAAAAACAGGTTTTCTTTGCCCTGCAACGAAGGTGGCCTGAGAACGAAGCTTCTCTCTTTTGGGGGACGATAGACACATCGACTTTTACAAGGAAACCTCTGTCTCTTCAGCGATGATGTCCAGCATGTGCTGCCCAGTGATACAAAAGGAAATAGTCATTGATGCCTGTTAGAAGCAGGAACAGTGGACCCAGTCTCCCCAGGCTGCAGCCTCTGTTCATAGAAGCTTCTGAATGCAGAAAACCTGTTGATTTACATTTAAATGTAAATAACATTTTTAAAGGTGTATGGAGTTAGCCAGTCCCCTCCCACACGCCTTCCCATAGTTAGTTAATAGACATAGGAGGACCTTTGCCAAAATGGCAGGCTTCTGACCTCATGACCGTGATGTTGCAAATCAGCCTCCCTGGCGTGGCAGGTGAGCCTCCAGAGCTCTGGGTGGACAATACCTCGCAGCCCTAAGGCACCAGCTGCTGACTGTCAGTGCAAAAGCAAAACAGGTGCTGACTTCAGGTAGCCCAGGGGAGGGGACACCGTGGTGTCCTCACCAACTTTGGGAGCTATGCTCAATGTTGGGGACTTACTTGGTGTCTGTTGGAGAGTGAGGTCCTGTCCTGCCTTCTCACCCGTGATCCATCTAGCTTCAGCTTGTATCCATCCCCTCTGAGTCCATCTTTCCATTCTCCTCATGAGTTTCTTTGGTCTTTATTGAGAGAAGAAGCTGGAAATTTTAACATTCACAGAAGAGTAGGAGTGGAATTGATTAGAGTGGGAGAGTCAAACTGTCAAAGCACAGACTTTTCAAAGAAGCTGTTTTTATTTCCCAATGGCAAATTGCCCTTTCTGGAATGTTCTGGAGATGCTGTGTCATGGAATCCCCAAACGAGTCTCTTGTCCTGATGATATTAGGTAGTGTCCTTTTGGTATGCTGGTTGATCTTTCATAGTGTTAGTTTTTTGTTACTTAAAAAAAATCAGCTATAAATAAAATGTATTTTTGTAATTTCCATGTGTATATATGGTATATTTCTACCAATGGCCGCTTGTTGTAGTCCAAAACCTAAATCAGTTTGCAAAACACTTTGGACAGTGCAAGATTTTACTGACAGATTAACACAATGCCTAAGTCTATCCAAATAGGTATTCTGTGCACTTGAATGAACAAAGAGCCAAAGAAACTCAGCCTTTTCATGCAAACGGTATGAGTCCAATAAAGTCAGCTACATTGTCCCGCCTTATCAATGATATGAATATTTCATCAGTGCAATGACATCAACCTGGTACTTTGTCTACTTGGTAAATGCCTGGAAATACTGTATGTTAAAATGAAGTTCCAAGACCTTAGTGTAATTTAAGTGTAGGCACATGCGTTCAAGACAGTGTCTGTGTTTTGGATGTACCAGTGAGTGACTCGCAGAAGAGGAGCCCACGGTGTGCGGTGGTCTGGCTCCAGCTGGCTAAGAGGATGCAGAAAAATCATGGTGAGCTGTGTAGAACCCCATGAAATACTGAGTCAGTCGATGGAGATGGCTAAAAATACAGCATGCTAAATCAGACACTCTTTTAAACGAGATACTGCAGGTTTAAGAGCAGTATATGGGAGGAACACCTTAAGTTGAGAAGAAGTCAAATCTGTTTGTGTTGTCCCACCAATGCGAAGATGGCTGCCACTGTTTGATATTCTGTGACTAAGATGTGGTCCCTTTTCTGAAGAGTGTCCTGACCTCATGGAGGTTATGGATACCTGGACAGCTGACTCTGAGAAAAGGCAGGTGGTCAAAAGTGCCCTGTGGAAGTGAACACAGAGTTCCACGCAAACCCAGAGGCTCTGTGTTCCTCATCACCCTCCAGACAGTTGAAGAAGCCACAGAGGACATTGGTGACCTCAGAGAAGGAAGCTAAAGTCCGAAGAAGTGGACTGACCTGCCCGAAGCCTCCAGCCCAAGCCCACTGACTCACGATCGGGCTTGCTTTCCATTTCACCATGCTGCCTGCACGCTTGCCTGCGACATGTTTCTTGAACTGCGCTAGGAAGTTCAAAAAGTAGACAAGGGTCATATGAGGGACTATCTACGTTCTTGGGAAGAAAAAAGATAATTGAATATGTAAAGAACTTCAGATAAAGTGTATGAGGACAATGCGTTTGTGGCATAATAAACATTTTTCGGAACTAGTTTCAACGTGAGTTTTCTGCATTCATGAAAAGAAAGGCATTTTGGCTTTTTCCAGAGAGCGCCTTCGAGGAAATGGTGTTCTCTGCCGCTGTTCAAGACTTCAGGGCTGTGTTCTTCTCTCAGTGCCGTGGGTCCAAACAGGCAGGTGGGGAGGCCACAGCAGCTTGTCACCGAGAGGCAGCCGATTCTGCACTTTGCATTAGGGGAGGCGATCCCGTGGTACAGGAACGTAAAAGTCTGTTGCGTGCCCTGGTACCTACCACCCGAGATGCATTGGTACCTGTGGAATAGGAACTTGCCTCTTTCAGGGTGTGCTATGGACTGAATGTGTCCTCCGCAGTTTCTATGCTGAAATCCTAACCCCCAATGTGATGGTATTAGGAGGTGGGGCCTTGGGAGGTGCTTAGCTAGTGAGGGGAGCCCTCGTGAATGGGATTAATGCCCTTATAAAAGGGACCCCAGAAAGCTCTCTTGCCCTCTTTTCTGCCACATGAGGATAAAATAAGAAGTCGACAGTCTGCAACCCAGAAGAGGGCTCTCACCAGGACCTGACCATGCTGGCACCCTGATCTCGGACTTCTGTCCTCCAGAACTGTGAGAAATAAATGTCTGTTGTTTGTGAGCCACCCAGGCTATGGTTCTCTGGTATGGCAGCCTGAGCTGACGAATGACTAAGACAGGGTGGATTGCGTAGGAATCAATTCTCCGGTGCCAGAAGAAGTTATATTGTGCATGTGCTAATTTAAGAATTCAGCAGAAGGGCATGTAATTTCTGAGCATTCTTGATGGAAGAATGGGTAGGATATTGTTAGATTTGTGATATAAAAAAAGAAGACTGCTGAGAGTCCGGATGGAGGAGGAGAAAGATTTAAATACCTGACTAAAATAAGTGCTTCTCTAACAGGCAGAAATTAACAAAATAGATCAAAAGATTTAAATACCGATTACCAATAAATAAGCTTCTTTTTTCTACGTAACACACAGGCACTCATTGTTTAATGAAAAAAAATAACGGGGCTTACCTGGTGGCGCAGTGGTTGAGAGTCCGCCTGCCGATGCCAGGTTCGTGCCCTGGTCCGGGAAGATCCCACATGCCGCGGAGCGGCTGGGCCCGTGAGCCATGGCCTCTGAGCCTGCGCTCCGGAGCCTGTGCTCCGCAATGGGAGAGGCCACAACAGTGAGAGGCCTGCGTACTGCAAAAAAAAAAAAAAAGAACAGATACTATTTTAAAGTTTGAGAACAGAATTTAAATGTCATCCACTCCTATTACACATCAGAAAGTAGTTTGGACTTTTCTAACAAAATACAGCCAAATACGCTTAGGGAAAGATAATCATTTAGCAGTGACTGACTTGGGTCCAAGTATTAGAAATTAAATGCAGCCATTTAGTCCAATCTTGAAGATATTCTAGTCAAGGACCTTTGTGAGGACCAGAAACCCATTCACACTTGCTCAAATGTAGAGACTGACTGAGCAAATACAGGCAGACCTCAGAAATATTGTGGGTTTGGTTCTAGACTGCCACAATAAAGCAAATATCACAATAATGTGAGTCACATTAATTTTGGGGTTCCCAGTGCATATAAAAGTTATATTTACACTATACTGTAGTCTATTAAATGTGAAATAGCATTATGTCTAAAAAAATACATACCTTAATTTAAAAACACTTTATTGGTAAAAAGTGCTAACCATCACCTGAGCCTTCAGCGAGTTGCAATCTTTTTGCTGGTGGAGGGTCTTGCTTCAGTGTTAATGGCTGTTGACTGATCAGGATGGTGGTTGCTAAAGGTTGGCACGGTCGTGGCAATTTCTTAAAATAAGGCAACGATGAAGTTTGCTGCATTGATTGACTCTTCCTTTCATGAACGATTTCTCTATAGCTGCAATGCTGTTTGATAGCATTTTGACCACATTAGAACTTCTTTCAAAATTGAGTCAATCCTCTCAAAACGCTGCTGCTGCTTTATCATCTAAGTCATATTCTAAATCCTTTGTTGCCCTTTCAACAGCCTTCACAGCATCTTCACCAGGAGTAGATTCCATCTCAAGAAACCATTTTCTTTGCTCATCCATAAGAAGCAACTCCTCATCCGTTACAGTTTTATCATGAGATTGCAGCAATTCAGTCACATCTTCAGGCTCCACTTTTAGTTCTCTTGCTGTTCCCACCACATCTGCAGTTACTTCCTCCACTGAAGTCATCCATGAGAATTGGAATCAACTTCTTCTAAACTCCTGTTATGTTGATATTTTGACCTCTTCCCACGAATCACAAGTGTTCTTAATGGTATCTAGAATAGTGAATCCTTTTCAGAACGTTTTCAATTGACCTTGCCCACATCCATCAGAGGAATCACTATCTATGAAGCCTTACAAAATGCATTTCTTAAATAATAAGACAAAGTCAAAAGTACTCCTTGATCCATGGGCTGCAGAATGGATGTGTTAGCAAGCAGGAAAACAGCATGAATCTCATTGTACATCCCCATCAGAGCTCTTGGTTGACCAGATGCATTGTCAATGAGCAGTACTATTTAAAAAAAGAATCTTTTCTGAGCAGTAATCTCAACAGCGGGCTTAAAATATTCATTAAACCATGTTGTCAAACAGATGTGCTGTCATCTGGGCTTTCTTGTTCCATTTATAGAGCACAGGCAGAGTAGATTTAGCATAATTCTTAAGGGCCCTAGGGTTCTTGGAATGGTAAATGAGCATTGGCTTCAACTTTAAGTCACCAGCTGCATTAGCCTCTAACAAGAGAGTGAGCCAGTCCTTTGAAGTTTTGAAGCCAGGCATTGGCTTCTCCTCTCTGGCTATGAAAGTCCTGGATGACATCCCCTTCTAATATAAGACTGTTTTGTTGTATGGCTGTTAGCATAACTGATGGCCATCTTGGACGCTTAGTTTCTCCTGTCCTTTTACTGACCTCACCCAGGACTGTACTGTGCAGTGAATCACTTCTCTGTCATCAAAGGCTTTGTAGTTAATAGATGCTGTTTAATAATCGTTAGGACCCGGTAGCCTTTATGCTCTCTAGTCCCCCCAAATGATGAAAACCTTCCCTAATGTAATCCCGGTGCCCATGAGACTAGTTACCCATCATAAATCTTGACTTAGGAATGCACGTCCTGTTTCCAAGCACATACCTCCATATTCTAGGTTAGCGATAAAATTGTCCCAACGGCCCCTCGGCAGTGCAGAATGCTTCTGGATTGTTGTCCAGCCGATCCCACCCTGTGAGTAAATTACCCTGTAATAAATTGATCCATTGATTACATGGAGCTTCCTGCCTAATTTTTCAGTCTCAAGATGCCTTCTCAGTCTGGTGGGTACTTTTCATTCCCTCTGTCCTTCGACATTCGTCTACATTGACTGTCTGTTGTTTAGCGCAGTCACCTTCATTAATCATCTCAGCTGTATCTGCTGGGTGACTTGCTGCAGCTTCTGCATCAGCACTTACTGCTTCACCTTGTGCTTTTATGTTTTGGAGACGGCTTCTTTCCTTAAAGCTCATGAACCAAACTCTGCTGGCTTCAAGCTTTTCTTCTGCAGCTTCCTCACCTCTCAGCCTTCATGAAACTGAAGAGAGCTGGGGCCTTGCTCTGGATGCGGCTTTGATTAAGGGAATGTTGTGGCTGGCTGGATCTTTAGACTACTAAAACTCTTTCCAGACCAGCAATAGGCTGCTTTACTTTCTTATCATTTGTGTTTTCACTGGAGTAGCACTTTTAATTTCCTTCAAGAACTTTTTCTTTGCGCTCACAACTTGGCTACCTGTTTGGTGCAAGAGGCCTAGCTTTTGGCCTGTCTCAGCTTTCAACATGCCTTCCTCTCACTAAGCCTAATCACTTCCGGCTTTTGATTTAAAATGAGAGACATTAGACTCTTTCTTTCATTTGAACATTTAGAGGGCATTGTAGGGTTATTAATTGTCCTAATTTCAATATTGTTGTATCTCAGGGAATAGGGAGGCCCAAGAAGAGGGAGAGAAGAAATGGGGGAACAGCCGGTCAGTGGAGCAGTCAGAACACACACAACATTGACTAAGTTTGTCCTCTATATGGGCGTGGTTCATGGCGCCCAAAACAATTACAATAGTAACATCAAAGATCAGTGATCCCAGACCAACATAACAAATATAATAATAATGAAAAAATCGAAATATTGCAAGAATTACCAAAATGTGATACAGAGACATGAAGAGAACAAATGCTGTTGGAAAACTGGTGCCAATAGACTTGCTTGACACAAGGTTGCCACGAACCTTCGATTTATAAAAAAATGAAATATCTGCAAAGTGCAATAAAGCAAAGTGCAATAAGACCAGGTGTGCCTACGCAGGGCCATTTCATGGAAACAGAACAGCTCCCGGTGAGGAGGGATGGAGACCGACGTCCTCCCCCCGGCTCACTGTCTCCTGTTCTCTCTCCACACGGGCTTTCACCTGTTTTTCTCTGCATACCTGCTCCATTCTCCTGCTTCGCTCGGCCTACTGTCCTTCTCTGTTTTCTCATTAGTGTGTATGTAGCTGAAAATCCACCCCAGGACCCACTCTGCACAACTTTACCCTTTCATTACCCACCCCTCTCTGGCTGCCATCTCTGTGCCCACAGGGCAAATTCTTGAGACTCGGATTGGTCCAGTTCACCCGCCTACGATGAGCCACCCTTGGGTCAGGTGCCTATACAATCAGCTGTCAGCAAGGAGACAGGGGTCATGTGACATAAGCATGGCGCCCCTGGACTGACCCTTTCATTGAGGGCTTTTGCTGAGGGCTTGTACCCAGAGGAGGAAGCATGAGAGGGTAGGTCCTTCAAAAGCCTGGAATTGGCCACTACCCCCAGGATGGCAGCCAGCAGGTGGGCAGTCCCTGTGGACACTGCCACGGAGAGGCGAGGGCATCCTCGACTCCCATGTCAAGTGAGCATGCACGTGCTTGCAGACCTGCCCACCACTCCCACCCCAACACCTGCCCTGTTGAAAATGCTGCTGGGTCTAGGAAGTGACTTCTGACTGAGGCCCAGTTAGCACAACGTCTTGCTTAGCAGATGATAAATACTTGTAAATTGAAACGAATGATCTTAGCTCAGGTGATGTTAATATGGCTCCTGGCCACACACTTGCATGATGTGAAAACTGATGAGCTTCTCAACAGAGTCTTTTGAAACGAAATTGGTCTCTAGTAAAATTGATATTATTGTGGCTCTTCCCTTCTAAATATTTAATAAGTTAATGTCCCAAGAATTGTAAAGTCTCTTGATTTCTTAAGGTGAACTGTTACAGAATCCTAGCCTGTGATAAGTG
Source organism: Tursiops truncatus (assembly GCF_011762595.2). Taxonomy (NCBI): domain Eukaryota; kingdom Metazoa; phylum Chordata; class Mammalia; order Artiodactyla; family Delphinidae; genus Tursiops; species Tursiops truncatus. The sequence continues at coordinate 83,689,140 of NC_047041.1, forward strand.
CTAAAATGTAGGGTGTTTCTGGGAAGGGATATTTAGGAAGTATCAATAGAATTAGTGCCAGAAACAAAATTCTTTTCGAGGATATTAAGTTGCTTTGATTATGCAGGTTTCAAAAACAGAGAAATTTGTGATGGGGCAGAATTTGTCTTCATAGGACAGATCCGCACTTTAATGAAAGTTGTTATATAATGAAATCTTGAAATTGATTATCTCCATTCTCTGACTTTGGCCAGACTTTTGTGAATTATGGAGGGAGGCCATCAATGTATTTTACATAAATTAACTGTGGCTTCACTTTATTTTCCCCCATCTCTACCTTATGACTAAACTGGCCCCCTCCAAACCCACACACAAACTGAGTTGAGAGATGGTTTGACCGAATAGAATCAGAGGAATATCGTTGGTCTGGAAGTTTTGAGAAAAGCAGAAATAATCAAGGCCTTGACAATTCACGTTAAACCAGTCTCTGGTTCCTCATCTGTGAAATGGGTATAAGAACTTTTGCATTTCCTACCTCCCGTGGTGGTTGTAAGGAGCACGTGGCATAATGTATCCGAAAATGCTTTCAAAAGTATATTTGAGGGGCTTCCCTGGTGGCGCAGTGGTTGAGAGTCTGCCTGCCGATGCAGGGGACACGGATTCGTGCCCCGGTCCGGGAAGATCCCACGTGCCGCGGAGCAGCTGGGCCCGTGAGCCGTGGCCGCTGAGCCTGCACGTCCGGAGCCTGTGCTCCGCAACGGGAGAAGCTGCAACAGTGAGAGGACCGCGTACTGCCAAAAAAAAAGTATATTTGAAGATGTTCTTACTAAAGTATTAGCTTCATAATTCAGTTTCATCCAGTGAAATGTTTTAGCTCCTTCCATCTACTGAACTAATTGGTCACATGTTCTATAAAATTTTTAAAGTAGTTACATTCTGTAAAATAAAAATACAAAGATGATCCTAAGTTTGGAACTGCCCATAAAAGCCAGCCTCACCTGGAGCTGTGTTTTGCTGTTGCTGCCTATGATTTGGAGGACATGTAAGTAATTGTGCCTGCACTTTCGCTCTGGGGGGTAAACCCAGGCCAGGAATTCTCACCAAACATGTTAGACATGCTGGGCAAAGGCAAGTACCGAACAGGAGCTTGACTGTACCTGTTGTAATGTGACGCTTTGCTTCCTAATTAACTTTGTACGTCCTTGGCCTCTGCCAGGAACAGTGTTCATATGCTATTAGAATTTTTTATGGTAAAATAAAATGGCAAAGGTTTTCACGCCCCCAAACCTGCCTGCGCCTCATTTTGCCTACTCCAGATGGTGAGATGGACTCACAAATCAGTTGTACAGCAGTGCCCGCTGGGGGTTGTTAAAGGACAGTTGTGGGTCTGGCAGACCCCCTGTGGTCTCAACCTGGGGCATGAGCTCATCAGCTAAAAAGAGCTCACCCCTGGCCATCCACAGGCCCCTGAGCAGCAGTTCCAGCCCATCCACGACTGTATTCTTCGGGCAGATGGTGTCCAGGGGCAGAATAAGCCAATGTTTGCTTACATGCCCTTCTCAGAACATAAAGAAGTCCCATCCGGTGCTCCCGAGGAGTCCAGGGATGACGTTAGTCTGGGACATAAACTTCCAAGACCACCTATTTCCTCATTGCTAGTCCCAGCAATCATGATGCCAGCCTTATGTTTAGACCTGACCAGAGACTCTGTGTTATACTCCATGCTCTGCCCTTTGATCCAAGCTGGTTGGACAGGAGGCATATCTGACCCAGGAGCCACAGATTCATAGGCTGACCAGCCACCAAAAAAATGTGGCTTAGCACGTGGGGCTAGGCCAACCAGATTCTTTCGCTAGGAAACACCAAGAAACAGAGTCTGTTAGCAGCAGGTGTTGAAACTGAATGGTCAAGGCTCAGAGACCATGATGGGCTGTATTCAAAACAAAGATCTAAGAAATCAGAACATTGACTAAGAAGTAACCTTGAAGCCAAGGAGATTAGAGATAAGAAAGCCTATCTCCTGTAATAAAAATAGACCAAAACCCCAACTCTGAATGTTTCAGAGGAGTCCCTATGCCCTAATGGAGAGACACGACCCTGGGCTTTTGCGGCTCCAGTGAGAATTGGGCGGCAACACAGTGATGTTCCTCACTTCAGCCTAACTGCTGAAGCTTTCTGCAAACACTCAGAAAGTACCTAGAGACTGAGGGAGCGATTCTTCACTCCACTCTGCCCCTCTGTAAAGAAAGGTCAACTATGTACAAAAGACTCCCCCGAAGCTGCTGTCTTGCTTCAGTGACGAGGAATAAACTTAGAGCCTCTGCAAAATGCTGTTGCAGGGCTCGCCATGGGGTGGAGAGCACGGCAGAGGAGAGGACCAGTGGGCCCAGGAACAGAGGGCTTCCCTGCTCCCGCATTTGCTTTTTCTTTCCTCCTGGACCCTGGCTGCTCCTAGCTCTCAGGACCAATGACGTGATCAAATGGAAGGAAGTGGTTGGTGCCTACTTCCATCCCAGGAATGGCTGACATACACAGCCCCAGGGAGCTGGAAAAGGCACATGACAAAGCCAGCCCCTCCTTGCTGGTCTCCATTAGAAATAGGAGAGCAAACTTATTCCAAAGGATGATCTCCAGACATCTTTTAGGAAATGTCATGCATCCAACTCAAGAGCTCTGCTGGCCACTGGAAGCCAGAAAGGATGTGCCTAGGAAGGAGTATGGAACCAAGTAATGAAAACATTAGTGAGAGTGATGGTCAATTAACTGTAAAATGTACACAGATGGTTAGAGGGAAACACAATTGCTGTGAGTCTCTCTATGACCTTTTGGAGGTACAGTTATGACAAACACTGGTTGACACAATTGGGTACTTCATTTTAACAACATTCCAGTGTTCATATTTGCACAAAGAAAAACCCACATTTAGGGAGAGGTCATCTGACTCCTCAGAACTGAAATCAAGTTTTGTTAGCATAACAGTTTCACCACCTACCCCTCCTCCAAGCCAAAGAGCTCTGGCTAACTCTTGAAGGGAAAACACTGCAGGTTACCTGGTCTCTGATATGGGCTTTGTGTGCTTGCTCTGGACTCTGCCAGGCCTTCACAGATCATATAAAAGGGCTTGCTTTTGCCCCCAGTGCCCCCTCTGTCACCCAGCTCCTGGTGGCTGAGGCCTACGGGAGCCCCACGGGGCCTGTGGAAGCCACATCTCTTGAAGCCATATTCCCAGTGATGCCGACATAACCTAATGAAAAGTCAGGCTACCACCCAGATGTCTTACCTACGGGACGTTTAGAAACTATTGGATTGGGGACATAGGGTCGACCGATAAGTCATCTGTTGGACCGGATTTCTCATGCTTCGGCTGGTGGCAAAGCCAGAAACTGTTTGCATGCTCCTGGAGTAGTCCATTTTCTAGATCAAATTTGACAGCATCAAGAGAAAGGGCATAGATAGTCTTAAGACCGTGAAAACAAAGGGTTGCCAAATTGCCCGAGTTGCTTCATGTATTAATGTTCAGGTGCTTTGGGAACTAAAAGTTTGCTTCTCTCTAATTTAAGGTTTTGTCCTGAAAATTGGAAGGTCCCAGACAAGCTTTCTGTGTCCCAGGGGCCAACTCTTTTAATGGTCCAGGTAAAGGAGAACCAAAGGCTGAGACCAGAAGCCGTGACTTGAGCAGATACGAGGCCCGGAGAAGGGCTGCAGGGCTGTCTTTCTGCCAGGGATGTGCATGTCTGTTGACTGTTAATCTTTCATTTAACTGGAACTGTACAGGAAGCACTGATAGAAGCTTCCACATAGCCATCCATTCAGTCCTTCATTGGCTGAGCAAACTTTCCTGAATTCTTACTATGCATCAGACGCCATGCTAGGTGATCGGGATTCAGCGGTGAGCGAGACAGCGCCTCCCCGCACAGAGTTCACGCACAGAGACTGATCCTTGAGACGCAAAGCCCAACATATGAAGGACTCACCATGCATTCAACGATTTTTCTACCTCATAAGAGCCAGCCTAATGAAAACTGAAGTCCCCTTCTTTCTGGAAACATTTAGGTTTAGAAAATAACAGACTCTGCAATTGCATCTTCTGATTAGGCTACACACAGCTTTCCTTCCCAAGGATCTCTAACTGATTAGTAAGGTACCCACAATATACCAGTGGGGATAGAGAACAAGTTGCCAACTGCCAAGAATCAACAAGTATTTGTTGATTTCAGGAACCATATATTCAGTACTTTACGAGTGAAACCACGGTGCACCGAACACTCACTTTGCATTGTTCATATCAGTACACTGCCATTCAGAACATACTGGATTATTAATGAATGGGCTTGGGTTTTTATTCAGCCTCTGAACTATAGTGCTCTGTGGAGCAAATCTAAACAGGTGAACCAGGTAGAGCTCTGCAGTGATACCACTTCTTTTTCTTTCTTTGTGATACCATTTCTCTGCTGCATTAGCCTGTTTTCCTTAGTTGAAATTGTGTTTGTTTACTCCTGGAAATTTTGCACATGAAATAAAGCACATCCTCTTGCTGGTAATTTTCTTTCCAAGGTGTTAGTGGATCTATGTGTTCACATTTTGTCTTTTCTCTTGCGTACTAGTTCTTTCTCCATTCCCCATAAGGAAAAGATTTTAACAAGCGTTTACAAATTCTCATAATATTAGAAATCACCATGTGATGAACTGATGTCTCAACTGTTTTTGAAATTATAGGATCCTAGACTCTTTTAGTTGGAAGAGAATTTACTGGGGAAATGATCCAGGTTTCTACCCTGCAATCCACCCCATGACCTGTGGACACTATAGAGGCCTACCTGGTCAAAGATTAAGCAGAATTAGGACTTCAGCCGGGCAGGTACTCAAAAGGAGGGAGAGGGGAAAGAATGGGGAGGAGATGGAGGGTTTTAAATATAATTTAATATTTAGGGGAAGAAAGCAATGTAGTCACCACTGAGTGGGAGTGGAAGAATTTCCTTGATTTTAAATCATGCATGGAGTGAGAGGACACCAAAATATTTTCAGTTTGGGGTCTGAAAAGTTTTACTCTAGCTCTGAATCTATGTCAACGCCACTGTTATCACACTTTAAAGGGATGCCCATGTTAGGATTTGGGGTCATCCAGGCCTAGATTGGAACCTCACCTTTACCGCATTCTAGCTGTGCTCCTCTGGGCAAGTCATGTCCCCTCTTTGAGCCTTATCTGTGAAATGAAGCTGGGACCTAGTCAGTGAAGTGACTATAGAGCTGGAAGGAGAGAACACAGAGTTTCCAACCGCAGGGCACTCTACGAGCATGATGGACTATTGTTATTGATTAGCCTCTGCTTGAATACTTCTAGCGTTGGGGAACTCACTATCTTGCCAGAGCTGAAGCATTACCCATTGATCCACCAGGAGTGACTCCTGTGCTCAGCCCCTTCCAGCCCCCAACTGTGGACAGCCTCCCTTTTCAACAGCTCAGGACACCAATAAGCCGCCCCCAAAAGAGGGTGAGCTCGGGACACCTAGGGAGAGGTCGCTGGTGCTGTGATAGGAAAGGCTCTTCATCACCTGGCTGAGGTGAGACTAGCTGGAACCGGCTGGAGATCTCCCACAGATTCCACAGTCCCATCACTCCCAGGAGTCATTCTTCTGAGCACCCAAAAGACTCAACTCACCCAGGGCATACCATCCTGGTCCTAGCAAGCAACTTGCAAAACACCTGAGCTTGGTGCATTTAAAGGTCTGGCAGCAAAGACGGTCGGCTCTGTAAGAATGACATGGAACTCATTACCAGAATCATATGGTAAGCCAGAGGAAAATAAGATTCTATTTAGTAAAACTCCATGAGACTGCTCATGTCACTGCTCAGGGACAGCGTTGCTAAAGTGAAGTTCGCCTGTGCTGGATTCAGGAGAAAACTTGCCTGTCCTTATCTTGGAGTCCAGACTCTTGTCAGTTATGACATTTGCCCACACACTCTCCATGGCAGCTGGCTGAGGTGGGCTGGAGGGGAACAGGGAAAATAGAATAAACTGAAGCCAGTCAAGAAACAGTGAGCTAAGGGTTTAAGTGTTTGGGCTTTAGAGCAGCTTGGCCACATCCTAGCTGTACACTTCTCTGTGCCTCTGTAAGTGGGGATGAGGACATATTCCTCATAGGTTCAGGCTATAAACACTAATGAGATGCTATAAGTAGCGTGCTGAGCCCAGGACCTGGCACAGAGAAATCCCTTGATAACTAGTGCTTGATAGTTGGTATCATGTGATATTGTGGCAGGGCTGGGGAGAAACTCCCAGAGTGTCACTAACCCCCAGTGGTCTCTCTTGTACTCAGACCCCAAGACACCTCTTCTGGTTCTAGAACTGGTCTCGTCAGAGCATCTTTGCTCTGTTCCTGAAACAAACTATAAAATGACATCAGTTCTTGAAACGCACCTGTAGTAAACTGTTTCTTTGGGATGGATGGGGAAGGATGCAGTGAGCAATTCAGATTTAGACACCGCCCTCTTTCCCGTGCAGAGGGTCACACAACCTTTTTCTGCAAGAGGCCTGATTGTGTGCATGCCCGCGTGCGCACGTGCACAAACGCTCCACATCTTGGACAAGCGAGCCTTTTCCTGATTGTCCTGTGACTCTTCCCAAATTACTTCCAGGAGGGATAAAAAGGGAGCCTAGCTTCCTGGAGGCTTACACAGAGAGGAGCTGCTACTTGGAGGGAGCGGGTGGGCTCAGCTGACAACCCACTGTGTCCCCATAGGCAGTGGCTTCACTTCACTGGTTTCTAAAGAGATACCACTTTGACCTGCTCCCATATCACTTAATGCTGGAAACCAAGCCTACATTAAACCCCAAACTTCCCTCTTTCCACACTCAACACGATCTAATCAATTAAATAAGGGGGAAGAATATATATATAGACCTGAGCTGTCCAGTATGGTAGCCACTAACCCCATGTGGCTATTTAAACTGAAATTTAAATAATTAAAATGAAATAAAATTTAAAATTCAGTTGCTCAGGTGTACTAGCCACATGTCAAGTCTCAATAGCCATGTGTGGCTAATGACTTCCATATTAAACAGCACAGATACAAAACAGTTCTGTCACTGCAGATAGTTCTATTAGACAACATAGATCTGCTATGGATGGAAACGTGTCCCCCCAGCCCACCCCGCCCTGCCCCACATACATAGGTTGAAGCCTTAATCCCCAGTGTGTTGGCATTTGGAGATGGAGCTTTGGGAGGTAATTAGGTTTAGATGAGGTCATGAAGGTAGGGCCTTCATGGTGGTATTAATGTCCTTATAAGAAGAGGGAGACACACCAGAGCTCTCTCTCTCTCTGCCATGTGAGAACACAGCAAGAAGGTGGCCAACTGCAAGTCAGGAAGAGAGCCCTCACCAGGAACTGAACTGGCCAGCACCTTGATCTTGGACTTCCAAGCCTCCAGAACTGTGAGAAATAAACATCTGTTGTTCAAGCCACCCCGTCTATGGTACTTTGTGATAGCAGCCAGAGCAGACCAGTGCAGATAATAAGTATTAATGAGTTCAGTCCAGCTTCTTTTATTCATGTGAACTGGGTTTTTCACCTTGAAACTGGTTCTGGAAAAATATTTTCCCCGTGCAAGTAAAACGTGGCTCTCAGCAGGTGGCCACCTGCAGCTTCTGAGAAGGGCCTGATGTTGCACCTGTGTTTATTTTTGCAATGAATGCCTGCAATGGCCACAGTGTCTCCTCCTCCCTAAAGATTTCCAAATGGCATTTTCTTCTAGATGATAAAGAACAAGCTTGTAAATATCAGCCCTGGATGTGAGGGGATGGGGGCTGTTTCATCCCAAGTCTAAATCCATGCTGTCACCTAGTGGATCCCCCCCGCCCCACATGAGAGGAACAAGGACTTTGTGTTAATGACCAGAAGCCTTGATGCAAATTTGCCTGGCAAACCCTAGGAAGGTGAGCATTAGCTGTGTGTCAGGTGGTGAGCTGAGCAGTTCACACACATTATCTCAGTTAATTCGCAACACCAATTATCATGCACATTTTCCATGAGGGAAAGGGCTCAGAGGAGTGAAGAACCTGCTTCACTGACAGAGCCATTGGATGAATAAATGAATGAACAAATCAGTAAAGGCATGCAGGCTTAGTTTATGTGCACTGCATTCAGATAAACTCTGCAGAGATTAATAATCCTGGGGGAGTCTGGGAATGGATAGATGGAATAGCTAACATTTATCCCCCCTCTGGAGGAATCCTCCCTCAGGCTCCCATAGAATCATCCGCTGATTATAGGACCTTTCCTGCTCTGTCTCTCCTGGCACCTGACTCGCGACCTAAGCTCAAAGCCACTGGCAAGCCACTGCCATTCTGCTCTTAGGAACTGGAACTAGGAAAGGTTCCTGTGAATGGGGAACCCGAGTGACTCTCTAGGAGGAAACTGATCAGAAAGGCAGGAGGTGCACAGGTGTGTAGAGTGAGAAGGAGTTAGGAGGGCAACTGCCTGGGCTCCTGGTGGCTTCCAAGCCCTGGTGCCAATTGGCGTGAGGCTTGTGATGGGACATGTGGTGTGTCTGCAGATGCTCCCCAGCTCCAAGGGCTTCTGGGGGGGCTGCGATCACAGGACCCTGGCCACCCCGCCCCAACATGGACAGAGATGGACATGCAGCCCAGACGAGCCGATCACATTTGCTCTCCGAGGAATGTGGTTGGAGCTGAGTGTCCAGTGGCAGCACCTCATTCCTTTCCTCCTAAAGGCCTGGATGCCTCCTTTGTTTATTTCTCTTGAGTAAGTTTCTACTGTTTGTAACCAAACAAGCCTACTGGCATCTGCTCTTGTTATTTAAGTAAACTAGTTTGAGTGGCCTCTTTCCTCTCAACCAGAAAAGCCCCTAGAATATGTGCATCTCCAGCTGTGCGTCACTGATGCACCTTCTGATTCCTCTCCAGTCCTTTCCCTCCAGTCGCCACACAGATGGCTTCTTGGATGTGCTGATGCTCTGCTATGGACGGGATAGAAGGCCTGGGCGATGGCCAAAGCTCTCCCTTTGGGGCACCACCTCCAGAGAGGCCAAGCCCTTGAGCTCACCTGATGTGGCAGATGTGACGTTGCCTGGGAGAAATGTGGTTGGCCCTCTCTAGAAAAGAATCACCCTCTTCCCCAAACTGCCTTCCAGCCACGCTCACCCACTTGCTACTTTTTGTGGGTGGAGCTCTAGGGCCCTGCAAATTCAACGTTTCTCCCTCCCTGCTGGTCAGGCCAACCTCCAGCTCAAACCCCGAGGCCACCACCACTCCCTGTACTAGTAGCTTAGCAGTGAGGGCTGAGTCCTAAACTGGGTGGGAAACAGTAATCATGACTCCCAGCTGGGGGCAGTTCCCCATCTATCACCTTGTTTGTTGTCCCCACCCAACCGTCCCATGAGAGCAATATCTCCATTTCCCAGGTGAGGAGACAGGCTCAGAGAGGTTAAGTAACGTCCCAGATATAATGTCCCAACATATCTGGTTGGGGACAGAATCTAGATGCCGTTGAAAGGAAAAGGCCAGTGTGCATGAGGTACCAACACGGCCTTCATCTCCAGTGAGAGGGAAGTCTTTAAAGCGGTGATTACATCTCTTCTATTCCTGCTCCGAGAAGCCAGGCCCCCGCAGGCGCTGGATCCGGCCTGACCCCTTTGGCCATACAGTGGGGCACAGGTTACTTGGCTGAGGGAGTGGCAGGTTTTCCCATCACACCTGAACTCTCTACTTCCCTCAGGACTGACAGATCCTTTGATGAAGCGGTCATGATCTAAACAGTCGGTTTCACACTCTATCAGGTTTCCTGCTCCATCTTGCTCAAACCAGTTACCATTGGAGAGGATGTACTTCAGTCCCTCACCCACAGGCTGTTCCCTCTGCGTGCCCTCTACCCTGATGTCCTGAGAGTACAAGTTGCTAATCTGATTGGCCGGAGTCCAGGACATTCCCTGGGCCCTGCATCACCAGTGGCCAAGCTTACTCCATCTTAAAAGTCAGTGCACCTGTGCTCCCTGAGTGCCTGTTACAAGGTAAAGCCTGCCTTTGTGAGCAGGCATGACCAGGTTCTTCTTTCCTAGCTCTTCCATGTTGGTAACTAAGTGGGCAATCAAGCTGGAGGCAGCAGGGAGCTCCAATCATACCTTCAGCCCAACTTTGAATGCTCCAAAGCAGCTTTCCCTTTAGCTCAGTTATACATTTTTTTTCCTGTTTATCTGGTGGTGTACTGGTAAATGTTTGACAACCAAGTCTTTCTGGAGGTTGGGAAGGGTGAAGAGGACAGGAACAACCCTGATTTGTACATTTGCCAGTTTCCATAGTGTAAATACTCTCACTGTGGCCAGTTTCAAGACGTCAAGTGGCATTATTAGGAAGGAATGTAACATTAGCACATCGTTCTATAGTATTTCTGCTCTACAGACGAAGAGCCATAAATAACTTCGAGTGTAGGTAACTGTAAAATGTAGCAAAATAATTAGGGAGTGCTGAATTTTGAATATTTATTACCTTAGTTTTAAATATAGTTTAATTGTAAGTTGATATAGTTTAATTTTTAACAATGGCTGTATTTAACAACCAGCTTACAAAATTCCTGAAAAGTTAATCACTGGCTCTCATGAGCTGTTCGAGCTGGCTCCAGCACACTACTCTATTATTCCTCTGCATAGGGTGTTCGCTCAACTGGGACCCCATCCTGTTTTCATCTGCCAAGCAACCTTCTCTTTGGGGAACAGCCTCTTCCATTCCATTTCATTCTGGACGGGCTGACAATCACAGGACCTGCCTCCCCCACCATCCTGATAACAGGACCTGTGACCAAAGCCATGGGATGAAGGGATAGGTGACAGGGCTGGGTGTGGGCATTCCTGGGATGTGACACCATAATGCCGTCAACCCCATTCTCACTTGGGAAATTGTGGGAAACAACTCAGCCAACCCCAAAACTATGTCTTGCCAGTATTGAGCCTAATGTTTCCTTCTGATAGCTCACTAGGGCTCCCCCTGTGCCTGTGCCCCATGCCGCGGGACAGCCTGGGTGAACCTTGACGGGCCTGAGTTCCAGTCCTGGCTCTGCCATTCCCTAGCTCTGTGCTCAGGAACAGCAGGGGTGGCGGAGGGGGGTGGGTGTAAGCTACTTCACCTTTCAGAGCCCCTGTTCCCTCATCTGTAAAACATGCCAAGAGCGGTTCCTATTTCACAAGGTGCTAGTGAGAATTAGATTGTTCACATCAACTGCCTCCCTCTGTGCCCAGTATGCACTTAACTGGTGGCCAATTTTCGAGCCTGGAGGGATGGGGGCGGGGGCTACTGGGCCTCTGGAGAGGGAATGGGAAACAGGGTCCCACTGGACAGCCCTGTCTCCACCTGAGCTCTGCGCTGGGTTTCCCTGATGCCTAGTTTATTCTCATTTATTCTCATTAAGAGTCTCTAGCTCCCCTCACTGCACTTGCCAGCCTGCAGTTTTCTAGAACAGTGGAGCCTCTCTTGTAACAACCAGCCTGGGGCAATGGGAATCTGGCTTCTTCCTGGAGAGGGGAGACAGGGCCTGGAATGCCCAGGGTGGGCAGACTCCCATGGGGAGAACAGAGGTTGCAAACTCTGGGGGACTGTCCAGCCTTTATATGTCCCGCATTGGGTTTTGGAAACACTGGAATTCATTGCTAAGATTTACAACCCAAGAGCTTTTGCCTGACACTGGGCCCACACTCCTGGCTGGGCGGCAGTGGCTGGAACTGACCCCGCGGTCAGGAAGGAGCTCTGGGGCTTGCCAGCCTCCCCCTGGCTCCCGGCGCCACACCCGGGGTGTCCAGCTGGGCCTCACAGGTGTGCACATTTGCATCCTCAAGCTAGAGGTCGCTGCACAAACTTAGGGGCAAGTGTATGTAACATCCAGGGCTCTCACCACCCCATCTATCCATCTATCAGCATCTGCACCCTTACACCGCAGATACAACCTCCCGCTATCACAGATAAACCATCTCTGCCTCCATCTAAAGCCAATCCCTCTACTGTAAACTAGACCCAACCCCGCTGGTTTACTCAAGGATACCATTCCAGCAATTCCTCATCTCTCTGAAACCGTGGGTTAAATCCATTTCACCTGCCTTCACTAATCAAGGTCGTTTTAAGACTTGCATGTCCTCCAAGCAGCACAAAGCCTAAACAGTAAGATTTTTGCCTGAGTTTTTGTCCAGAAACTTGGAATCAGCTGTGTCTAATTCGATCTGAGTGGGTTAAGACTGGATAGGACCACTGACCCTCTAACTGGGCCTGTGCCAGTGTCCGCTCAGTGACTTTTTTTTTTTTTTTTTTGCTGTACGCGAGCCTCTCACTGTTGTGGCCTCTCCTGTTGCGGAGCACAGGCTCCGGATGTGCAGGCTCAGCGGCCATGGCTCACAGGCCCAGCCGCTCCGCGGCATGTGGGATCTTCCCGGACCGGGACACGTGTCCCCTGCATCGGCAGGCGGACTCTCAACCACTGCGCCACCAGGGAAGCCCCCGCTCAGTGACTTTTTGACATCAGAGGGCTAAAACCTCCACCCTCAGAACACGCAGAGGCCTGTAGCCGAGTTACACCCAAGCAGAAGGACAATTACCGCACCTTTTTCCAACCACCTCCCCATGCTCCCCACGCCTCCGGCCACCCTGAGTCTTTATTCACTACCCCATAAATACCCCAGGCCCTTGCCTTGGGGGGCGGACCATACCTGACCTGCGGCTTGTTCGCACAGCTTCTCATCTGGCTGCCTCGCAAATCAGTCCTCTCTTCGCTGCAAACCTTGGCGTGTCAGCATTTGGCTTGCTGTGCGTCAAAGGAGCCTCTTCTACCTCGTCAGTTTTTCTCTACTGGGTCATTCTCCATCAGACCACAAACGTCTGGTCATTTATTCCTTCTTAAAAAACCATTCTGTCAACCCCGCTTATCCTGCCGGCTCCTGCTCAGATCTCAGCTTTCCTTGAAGCTAAGCTCCATAAAAAGTCATCTACACCTGCTGTCTCTAGCTCGTCTGCTCCCGTTCTCTCCCCCAAACTACTCCACTCAGGTGTTAACCCCCATCGCTCAACCAAAATTGCTCTGGGCAAGATCACCGGTACTGAATCCAAGTTGCTGAATCCAAAAGCGAATGTTCAGGCTCCTCTCACTTGGCCGAGCAGCAGCATTTGTCAGAGCCGACGGCTTCCCCCCGTTACACCCCTTCTTAACCTGTCTTCTGAAATACCCGGCTCACTGCTTACTCCTATTCATTCTCCAAACTTGATGGATTCTTTGCCTATGTTCTACTGTGCTGCTGGCACAGTAAGGGCACAAGGGAGTCTAGATGCCAAGCACCAAAACGTTACATTTGATGGAAGATTTTTTTCTATCAACTACGTTACCCTTTGCATACTCCTGCGCTGAGCTGTTGCTCCTCCTGGCTGTAGAGGCAGCACCTGGCAGAGGGACGGCGGCCGCAGCGGGTGCCCCATGGGGGACCCAGCAAGGGGGAAAGGGCAGAAATGCTGTACCATCGCTTCTCGCTTAGCTGGATTATTAATTCCCACAGCCTCCTAACTGCTTTCTCTGCGTCCCTCCTTACCCTGTTCTCAACATAGAGCAAGTCAGATCCTGTTACTCGTCAGCTGAAAACACTCTAACTACTTCCCATCCCACTCGGAGTAAAACCCCAAGTCCTTACTATGGTTTGTAAGGTCCCGCTCGAATGGACCCTCTCTGTACTCGTCCCTACCACTCTCCCCCCACTCCTGCTCCAGCCAGCTGGGCTCTCTGCTGACCCTCAAGCATCCCACCTTCAGCCTTCGCACCTGCCCTTCACCCTGAAACATGCCCCCAGGTTGTCACCTGGCTGTCGCCCTTAACCTTTGTCAAACCTTGTTTAGATGTTGCCTCTTCAAGAAACCCTGCTTTCCTCCTACCCTCAGGACCATCCTCACCCCTACTCTTTTTGTTTTCCCCTTAGCCTGTCATCTTCTGATACCCTATTATGGTTTACTTATATTTATTGTCTGCACCCCCCAGCCCCAAGAGCCTAGGAAGGCGCCTAGCACATAACATGCACTCAAATATTTCTTGACTACATGAATTTCTAGGAACGACCGTGTCTTTGATCAGATTATCAAAGAGTTTTGTGCTCCAAAAACCATTTAAAAACTAAAAACATTTCCAAGGACTAAAGCTGTTTGAAACAAACTAAGCCCTTGTCCCAGTCCTCAAAGAGCCTTTCCGAGCAGGGTCACAGCAACAGATCCAAATATATGTTGCCCTTGGCTTTTCCCAGTCCCCCCACCCCGACTTGGCAGTGTTGGGGATCCCCTCCTCCCTTGAATGCCAGCTGGGCAGCAGCTTCCAGCCCCCGTGAGAGTGCTTCCCCAGCAGCAGCACAGACAGGAGAGAGACCATGAGCTTTACCACTCAAGTGGGCACTGTATGTAGAGTATGTGCTGGGATCAACAAGAACAGCAGTAAATACAGAACAAAAAATAACGATCTTTGAAATGACAACAAACGGGGTACATTATCTAAGCACTAACACCTAAGGAGGCCGCTGCTTAGGCTCTGGTGGGCAGCTCCTCAGGAGAGAGAGGCCGACTTCTTTCCAGGCTGCCTCATCTTCAGGCCTTGTAACTTTTCATCTTTCAGCGCTTTCAAGAATTTATCTGCAGGAGAGCAAAACAAACTTAGCTGTAGGAGACATAAGGGCTTTTTCTAACACTTCCAAAGCAAGCTTCTGGGAAGCAATTGTGTGCTCCCTACATGAGCCCCAAACCCATTATGACCCAAGGTGGGTGAGGGGAAAAAAACCCTAACAGCCAAAACACGTCAAAGTGGAGAATAGGTGGTTGAGAAATCCAGGACTCAGAAAAGCCCAAGTATTCCTGGAGTTTTCTTCCCGAGGATGTGAGGAAGGAGACATTACAGGGTGCCTGATGAATTGGGGACCATTCCTACGGCCACATGGACCTAAACGTGTCTGTTATTTCACAATAATGGGGATGGTCTTTCTAGAACCATCTGCCCTTTTCCAGTGGTCAGGGGCTAGCCTTAGCCAGACAAGGTGTTGGGAAGGACAAAATCTGTGGAACAGCCTATGGCTGTTTGGTCCATCTGGGAGCAGAATATTCTACAGTGCAGCTTGGTCCTTCTGGGAGTAGAATTGGGTTTAACAACTTTACTCTCTAACATCAAGGACTCAAGTCTGCGCAGTAGAGGAATCCTGCCCACATCAGTACAGCTGGTCTGCTCTGGTCTGCCCAAGACTTCAGACCTTAGACCAGACGGCAGAGGCAAGGACCCTGGTGAAAGGGCGGCCAGGGGTCACAGGAGGCTACCTTCCAGCAGTGAGAAATTGAGGATGCCCAAACTCCTCAGTGAACATCCTTGGGCCTTCTGGGTCTTACACTTCCCCCTACAGATCAACTGACCCTCACCTACTTCCCCCTCCTCCCATTGAGGACCCCAGTTTAAGATAAACACTAAAAGTCAGGTCTCTAGAGACAGGGGCTGTGTGTCTCGGGAGGGGGTGGGGGAGCGGTGTGCGAAACTCCAGGGTGTTAGTATCACTGTGCAGGAGGCTTAAAGTTCAACTTGGGGGTTGTGATGGACAGAGTTCCAGGTTTAGAGGCTCAGAGTCCAGACTAACAAAAGGGCTCAGGACGGAGGGAGGCTGGAATTTGGGGCAAAGGGGGCCGTGAAGTCCAGATTTATGGTGGGCAAAGGAATCGGTTGAAATCCAGGATGGAGTGTCTGGGTTCTGAGGGGATCGGTTTGGGATCAGGGATTCCTGGAAGCTGGAGTCTGAGCCCAAGGCCACACTGAGGGTGAGGGGCTCAGGGGGCATGGAGCCAAGGAGGGAGCAGAGGCAGGCTAAGGGTGGGCTCGGCCGAGGTTACACACAGCGCTGGGAGTCGAAGCCGTCCCCAGTGATGGTGAGCAGCTCCAGCTCCTTAATCCGGATCTCCAGCTCGCACAACTCCTCGGGATGGGAGGCAGAGGCTAGCCGGGGGGTCGTGGGGCCGGGGGCCAGGGGCGAGACAGCCACCTCGGGCCCCGGCTGTGGCGAGTAGAAGAAGCGCAGAGGCTCGTAGGGGATGGAGGCCAGGCCGGAGGGCCAGGGCGGGGGACAGGGGCGCTCACTGGGGGAACCCAGGCCAGGCGGCGGTGGCGGCAGGGGCGCTGGGGCAGGGAGCGCCTGGGGCAGAGGCTGGCTCCCAGTCGCCCCGCCCGCCGGCGCCCCTCCCGCCTTCAGCGGCACGAAGAGCTTCTTCCAGATGTTGAAGTCGCTGAGCGGGGACGAGGAGATGCCGCGGTCATAGAGGGACGGGAAGTAGAGGGGCGGGGCCGGCCGCTGGCTCCTCGTGGGGCTCTGGCTGCCGCGCCGCCCCTTCGGCATCTTTTGAACTGGAAGGTGAGTGGGAGGAACCCCGTGCCGGGAGACGCGAGCCCTGGCCCCGAGTCACCCTGGTTCTGAGGTTCCACAGGCCACGCCCCGAGGGAGAGCGACCCCCACCCTTTCGCCCGGCCCCGCCCCAAACAATCAAGATTCTAAAGCCCCGCTGGCCACGCCCCAGAATATGACCACGCCCACCGACGCGCCCCTAGAGTGAGAAGCCAGCGGAGTAGCTGGAAAGGGAAATCCCGCACGTACGCCCTGATGTGCGGCCCGTTCCCTCCGGGCGCTCCGCCAACATCCTCGACGACAGGTCCGGGTCCTCCAGATCCCGCCCCACGACTCCTCCTACCACCCCTAGATTCCGCAAGCCTCACAACCGAGCTATTGCACCCCTGGCGCCTGCTCTCGCATCCCGCCATAACTTCATGCAAAAGTAGGAAGCTGGGAGCTGGTCAGAACTCCGAGAGAAAACTTTCTTCAGTCTTCCTCTCCTTCTATAGGGAGAAAAAAATTCCTAGAAACTTGCCCCCTGCCCCAGCAGACTTCCCTTACCACTCCTCATTGCAAAGAAGTTTAGGCACAGGAGTGTCTGACTTTTCCTCCTTTACAACAGAAGAAGAGGGTAGATGGGAATGGCTGTTAGAGCCAACCCATGTTTCTACCAAATTTCCCAGTGTTCTGGACGATTCTGGAAGAAAGGGACCCTGGTATGGATTTGGAATAGATCTGAACTAGGTGTCTTCAATGAAATGTAGTTTAGTTCTCTTCCGAACATTCATTATCAGGAGCTAACAGGGAGTAAACGAACCACCAAAAGGAAATCCTGCAGAATGGCCCTCGAACAGCTCAGCTGTTCTTTAGGGTGTCTTGGACATACTGTCCAAGGGACATGCCCATCTCATATAGATGAGTAGCCTGTACTAATCATAGACTGAGAGTGAGTAAATTTCCTTGAAAACGTCCGCCTAATGATATTGATGTAAATGAACAAAGATGGGTGGGGGCCAGTTTAGACTGTTGGCCAGTCAAGATCTGAGTCAGTACCAGCTCCACTAGCAAATGCTCTGTGTGTGTGTGTGTGTGTGTGTGTGTGTGTGTGTGTGTGTGTTTGGCAGCAAAGCAGAGAGAATCAGATATCCAAGATGGACAAGTTGCTTGACTTCTAAGATGGCTTTCTGTAAAATAAAAATAAGAGAACCAGGCTGCCTCATAGGGTTGTTTGTGATAATCAGATGGAAGACAGAATAGTGTGTGTGAAGCACTTGTAAACTTAGAAACTCTGTCCAAATGTAAGGAGCAGCAACCCCCACTGAGGGGCTTGTCTGAAGCTGAGAAGATTTTCCTCCCCACACTTACCTGTAAGCTCCTTGAGGGCAAGCGTCCAGCTCAAAGATCCTATAATGAGCATATAATAAGATTCAATAAATATTTGGACACTTTTAAAACAGTGTTGTGGGAACTGAAGGGGATCACAATATACCACCCCCAAATATGCCACTTTGGCATCAGAATTATTTTAAGTTGGCAATTGAAAAAAGCAGACACAGGAGGAACTTCCTCCTCTCCTTTTATGGCCTAAAAGCAGGCCATAAATTTCCCTTTGTAAAGGTAACAAAATTTCCTTTGTAAAGAAAATAAATTTCCCTTAGTGAAGGTGTCCCCAACTCCCTCTCCCGTGCCAGGAAGAAGAGATGACCCTTATTACTGGAGATGGCACTAACTTGAGCCTGCATAACAGACCTTACCAAACAACCCTTGTCTTCCATAAGTTTCCCCCATATACTTACCTTCCCACCATTTACCTAGAAATTAAAAGGCCTAGAAATCCAAACCCCTTTCCCTTTGTCTTATCATTTGTTCGCAATTTAACACCCTTTGTTGAAATGGTTTCTGAGCTCTCAAGCCTAAACACTTCTTTGGGTTTTCATTACTTTTCTGTAAGGCCCACATATGCATACATAATAAATCTTTTCTCCTGTTAATCTGTCTTTTGCTACTTTAATTCTCATGACCCAGCTACTGAACCTAAGGGAGTCGAGGAAAAGTTTTTTTTTCCATTCCTACAGTAGTAGGAACCATAGTAGTGGTAAGAACCAGGGTTTGGGACTCAGACCTGGGACTGAGCCCTGGATCCACTATGTATTTGGCTGTGTAGGTTGAACCTTTCTGAACCTGTTTTTCATCTATATAATGGGACTAGTGATGGTACCTAATTGCTTGGATTGGCAAGATTAAATGAGACAATCTAAGTACCTGGCCGTAATACCTACTCAGTAAATGTTAGCACTTGTTATTACCTATTGAAGATCCTTAGAATGGAAAGAGATTTTGCATTATGTTTTTTATAGTTTATTTTTATTAAACTATATTATTTACTACTACTAATATTATTAAATAATAAAATAATATGATTAAATAATATTATTAAACTATTATTTTTAATTAATTAATTTATTTTTGGCTGCGTTGGGTCTCTGTTGCTGCACACGGGCTTTCTAGTTGCAGCGAGCGGGGGCTGCTCTTCATTGCGGTGTGCAGGCTTCTCATTGCGGTGGCTTCTCTTGTTGCGGAGCATGAGCTCTAGAGCACGGGCTCAGTAGTTGTGGCGCACGGGTTGCTCCGCGGCATGTGGGATCTTCCCGGATCAGGGCTCGAACCCGTGTCTCCTGCATTGACACACGGATTCTTAACTACTGCGCCACCAGGGAAGCCCACATTATGTTTTTTAAATGATGTGACATAATCACATGTTTTTACTTGTATTTATCCATTCAAAGAGAAAAACTTTCCAAATGTTTTTTCTTAACCCCAAGATAATCTAAACAGATTTGATACTGGATGTCTTGCTTATAACACAGTTGTATGAGACAATGGGTTAAAAAGGTTGTTTCCTCTAACAACCACACTACAAGAAAACTCAGGCGCCGCAATGAACAAACACTGAGATAAACCCCAGTTTGGAGGTGAAGTCCATCTGGGGTCATAACAAACCATGGTAGTTAAGGCAGAACCCTACCGATTATTTCTGCAAACAAAGGTCCGGGAAATTCAAGTTGCTAATGAAAAGATGAGCAGGCTTGCATGCATTTTAAACAGAACTCTTCTCTCCCTGCGGTCTAAAGCTCTTGTATCACCTGCCTCTTCCCCCAAATCTCCATTAAGTGCCATCCTGTTGGGACTTGAGGGACACAATTCCTAACACCCCTGCCCCCTGCCTGCATTTGGAACCAACTGAGAAAGACACACACGAGTCCTTTTTTGCTGCTAAAGGTCAGCTGGAGGATGCTGCTACTGGTCTGGCAGCCAGGTGGGCTTCCTGATACTGCACCTCTCAGGTGAGCTCACCCACGCTGCGCAAGGCCCTCTGGGAAAACCACAGGCCTCGTGTGCAGGGAAGGGGCCTTTACCGGCACAGTGAAGAGCTGGCCAAGAACCGACCTGGTCCTTTCTCCAAACTCACTAAGCAGGGCAGTCCTTCCTCCACTCTCTGGAGAAGAGGGGCCAGGAGGGTCACTCTTAAGAATCATGACGCTGCGGGATGTAAGTTCCTCTCAACACTCCGATTTAAATTTTCTATTTAACCCAGGCTGCCTCTCTGCAGTTGGGGTTTGTAATTTTCCATTGCCACAGCCCTCTCCAGAAGGTCCTGGGAGTACCTGGGGTGCTATTCACCTGGTTCTCTCCGTCATGGGACTGCTGGAGATGGTACAGAAAGCCTCCCCTGGGAGTCCCCTTCCCCTCCATCACTCTAACTGCATCTAGACACACTGCTGGCCGTCACAACTTCACTAGGGTCTCCGCCTCTTGAGGGGTGTGTCACGATTTGCCATGCCTGCCTTGGCTCCCGGTGGCTTTTAGGGACATGCAGTGTTTGTGGCTTGGAGTACAACAGAGTTTTTTATGAAGAGAATGTTTGTGTCCCACCCAAATTCATATGCTGAAATCCTAACTCCCAGTGGGAGGGTATTAGGAAGTGGTTAGGGCATGAAGAAAGAGCCCTCCTGAATGGGATGAGTGACCTTAGAAAAGAGAGCCCCCTTGTCCCTTCCGCCACATGAGGGCACAGGAGACAGCCACCTATGAACCAGGAAGTGGGGTCTCACCAGACACCAAATACACTGGAGCTGTGATCTTGGACTTCCCAGCCTCCAGAACTATGAGAAATAAATGTTTGTTGTTTAAGCCACCCAGTCTATGGTATTTTTGTTATAGCAGCCTGAACCGAGACAAGAGTCGTGTCTGAATCAGGACCCCTTGTGACTCTGCGAAGGTCATGCCACCTCCCTGATCCTCCATTTTCTGACCTATAAAATGAAGATAATATCTACATCACAAGGTTGGTGTATTTGATGAAAATATGTATAAGCAGTACCTGGGACACATCACGGGTGCTCAATGAGGTGTGACTATGATTAGTATTCAGTTACACATGGATTCCTTAATTCACCATTAGGTCCTGGTAAATTGATGAGAAAAATGGAGCAGGGGATCTCTCCTCGAAAATCAAACCCACTCCAGATTGAAAAGCCCTACACCCTAGAAGCTGATTCCCTGTTGTCCTGCTGAAGACAGTGGTAGTGAAATCGCAGAATGCGTTTCGGGACTTAGTAGAGCATAGGTTCTCCTGTCTTGGCACAGAATTCAGTGAGAGGCAGAGTGACAGGTAAGGAAAGAGTTTATTAGTAAAGGATGCTTGTGAGAAATACAAGCTGGCAGGCAAGGGAGTGACACCCTGAGAACTTAGTGGGCTACAGTTTTATAATCAAAGGAAGAGGGGAGAGGGGGAGAAGAACACCTTCTTCCTCATTCTTGAGTAAACATCAAGCTTCCATCATTAGCTCCTCCTCCACAGCAGGGCGGGGGGGCGGGGTTTCTTGTCCCTAGATAGTCAACCTGGAACTGTCATGGTGCTGTGGAAGTGAGCAAAAAGGTGGTAACATATAGTAAGATATGGTAAATCATCTCAGGTTTCAGTATAATGTCACCTTTCTCCTATATTTCTGCTCTTAGTACAAGCAGATAAATCCCCTTCTCAAGGACGATTAACTTGCTGACTTCAAGGGGCGTGATGTAGGACTCATTCCACAATTGTTTTATTGTTTGGGGGCATGTCTCATGCTTCTGTGTTATGGTTTTTTTGCCAAGCAAGTCTGTGTGGTTTTGTTGCTAGGCAAGCCTGCTTGGTTTTGTTGCTAAGCAAGCCTGCTTTCTTGAGTGATCATGAACTTACAGGGGTCTTCCATACTGTTCTTTCTATTTAAGATCCCCTTTGGGATGAACTATTTAATCACCTACTTTGTCCCTTTACTCTGTCCCTATAGTAGTAAACACATAAAGAGCGGCTACTGCGTGCCAGGTACTTGTCTTCACTAATTTCGTCTTTCTAACAACCCCTAGAAGTAGGTGATGTTATCCCCATTTTCCAGGTGAGGAAACTGAGGCACACAAGGTTAAGTAACTTACCTGAGGTCCTGTGGTTGGTTAGCGTCAGAGCTAGTGTTCCACACAGGCAGGCTGGCTCCAGTGCTCAGTCTCTTCACCACTCCCTGCTACAGCCTCCCAACTGTTCTCTCAGCCCGCAGGCAGGGCCACCTTCCTGCCCTCTGGCTTCCCGTCCTCTTCCTGGCAGGGGGCTGGCTCTAACTGGAAGTTGTTTGTGCCACAGTTCAAGGGCCCAGCTATTCTGGGAAGCATGGAACAGTCTTTTCTTTATTACTCATTTGAAGTAACCATTGTGTTGGTCTGAACCTGGGCGTGGGTAGGGAGCAGGCATTCCCACCTCCCTTCCCAGCATCCACGATTTCAAGAAAGTTTCTAAAAAATGCAGCCCAGCCCTTATTCTTGTTTCTCTTGGTGGATGTGTTCCTCTGCATTTGCAGAGTAAGTACAGTTTTTAATAAACTGAAGCCTGGGAGGCAGATTCCCTGGCATGGAGAGTACAGGGGTTTGGAAGATAAGAGCTGAGTCTAAGTCCCATCAACCAGCATGAACCAGCTATGCAAGCTTGGGTGAAATAATTGTCACTAACACTTATTGTCCACTTACTGTGTTTTCATGTATCCTGACAGTAACACTTACAGGGGTAGGTCTGTCAGAATTTTCTGTTCACAAGCAACAGAGGTTGATACTGAGGATTTACACAGAGGTCTGTGAGACAGCTCATGGAATTAAAAGCTTAAGAATTAGGTTTAGGGCTTCCCTCGTGGTGCAGTGGTTGGGAATCTGCCTGCCAGTGCAGGGTACATGGGTTCAAGCCCTGTTCCGGGAAGATTCCACATGCCCCGGAGCAGCTAAGCCCAGGTGCCTCAACTACTGAGCCTGAGCTCTAGAGCTTGCAAGCCACAACTACTGAGCCCACAAGCCACAACTACTACAGCCCATGCGCCTAGAGCCCGTGCTCCACAACAAGAGAAACCACCGCAATGAGAAGCCCTCGCACCACCACGAAGAGTAGCGCCCGCTCACCTCAACTAGAGAAAGCCCGCGCACAGCAATAAAGACCCAACACAGCCAAATATAAATAAATTTATTTTTAAAAAAAAAGAATTAGGTTTAGAAGGTGCAGAGACCAGGTAGGAGGAAGGAATCAGTAGCCTGTTCAGTGTGGCCAATGGGGTGGTAGATGCTATTGGCTGGCTATTCGCAATGACTGTTTTAAACCCTTTTCCCTCGTTGCCTTCCCCTACAGAGGCTGGAAACTGTGCCAGCCCCCGTGCAGCTAGGAATAGCCATGAGACACAGTTCTAGTCAGAAGACATGAAGAAGGTACCTGGGAGCTTTCTGGGAAAGATTGCACTTTCCTTATAAGAGGGACAGAAACAACTGAAGCTTTCGCCTCATCTCCTTTGCCTGCCTAGAACCCAGATGCAATGCTGACACTTCTGCAGTCACTTTGTGATCAGGAGGGAAAGACCAAAAATAGCACAAATATCCCAGCCCAGACATCACTGAGCAGCTAAAACAACACTAGTGGCTGCCCACCTCCAGATTGTTTATGCAAGGAAACCAGACTCTATCTGATTAAACTACTCTAAATTGGGTTTTCTGTTACTTGTACCTTTCCTCAGACTCACAGCTTCAACCAAAAAATTTTTATCAACCCTTGCATAATTCAAGACTCAAATTCCTGGAGAGAACATGCCTGTCTTTTGGCTAGAGGAGGCGCAGTGGTTGGGACCAGTGGTTAGAACAACTTTATTAACAGTTCCACCAAGACTGCACTTAAAGGGTGAAAGTAATTCCCCAAAAGGTAATTATGGCTCTGTTACAAGAGGGGAGGAGGAGAGATGCCAAGTGGCTAAAAGTCAAATGTCCTTTACTGTAGGTACCACTGTTACAACTGATGACGATACAGAGGCTCAGAGTGGTGAGGTAGTATGCTCAAGACCTCAGAGCTAGCCAGTGATAGAGGCATAAAAAGGACTCTTTTCAACTATGCTGCATATGTACAGCTTTTAAGTAAAGGTCTGTTGCAGTTTAGGCTTTACTGTAAACCTAAACTAAAAAAAAAAATCTCAAAGCTACTTTATTCACATAATATACGTATTATTTCCATTCCAATTTTTAGTGTACTCTTAACTGCTTCCTATAGCTCAGGGAGGAAGGGGTTTAGTTAGCAACTGCCAGTTAACCCTTCTCACTCGTAGTTGTCTTCATCAGGGATGTCTGGTTGCAAAGAACAGAAACTTTCTCAAACTAGTTCAAGCAATCTTACTGAATCCAAGGGCGAGTCACCTGGGCCCCACTGTCCCACTCAGTGAAATGGGCAGGGACTGTAGTTTGTAAACACTCTGATGGGTTTGGGTATAGGCAATACTATTGCATAGTTACTGAAAAAAATTAAATGAACTCATATAAATACAGTGCCTAGACTAGTGCTGGCACACGGTTAAGCCCTCAAGTTGTGACCCACTATGCTCCCCGTTCAAAAATTTGGAGCCGGTCCCATTCTGTCTACCCTAGTAGAGTTTACAAATTACAATGCTAAGCTCCAGTTCTGGTCATAGCACCGTAAGCCAACACTGCTCACATACAGGATCAGCATGCTGGGGTTGGCTAACTTGCACATGGCTGATAATAGCAAGGGTGGGAAAAGCAGCACCCCCAGGGAAGCTGATCACAGGAAGGAAGCTCCCTACTCCACAATCAGAGTCTTGAGTTTCCCAGGTCAGTGCACTCGCCCCCTGTAGGGTTCATGCTGTCCCACCCCCTCTCCCAGAGGCTCTGGACTCCCCAGCTGCCAGGTGGGAAAAGAACATCCTTACCTACAAGGGATCCTTGTAGACACTGACCTGGAAGTTAAGTACTGTGGTCATTTATTTTATTCCAAAACAACATGTGCCTATGAATAGGAAGCTTTACATTTATTTAGATAAATAAACAGTTTATGGTGAATAATCCTCTAAGAAAATGTTAAAGGTCATCTCTGGTCAGCTTCTACTTTGGTCAAAGCCAGAGGTTAGTAAACACACTGTGGTTCCCTGTAGATTCTGAGACCCCTGGAGCGTCAACAACCCTGTGCTCCAGGTAACCTACATTTTTATTATAGTCCACTTCCCACCTGCTGGACACGACAGATGCATGACCTCAAGCCTCACAACAATTCTCTGAGGTAGGTGCAGGAAGCCAGAGCTCAGAGGTGTTTAGAAAACTTGTCCAGGGACTTCCCTGGTGGTCCAGTGATTAAGACTTCACCTTCCAATGCAGGGGGTGTGGGTTCGCTCCCTGGTCCGGGAGCTAAGATCCCACATGCCTCACGGCCAAAAAACCAAAACATAAAACAGAAGCAGTATTGTAACAAATTCAATAAAGACTTTAAAGATGGTCCACATCAAAAAAAGAAAAATCTTAAAAATAAATAAATAAAATAAACAAAAACTTGTCCAGAGACATAGCCAATTAGTGGAAGAGACAGGATCCGAATTGAGGTTCCCAAAGGCAAACTCCATGCACTTAACAGCTACTATCCTGAAACAAAATATTTACAAGAATCAGTGGGCCTTTTGAAACAGACTGGCAAACACAGTGTTTTGAAATTACCTCCTGTTTCTGGAAAGGTCTAACTAGGTATGTAAAGCTCACACCATTGGGTAATCTAACTGTCAGTAAAAGACAACTGTACTTAATATTTTCCTTTCTAAGAAAAGGCAGGAAGCCCTCGCAGAGAGTGGTGAGAGTGGGCAACCTTGTCTTGTTCCTGATCTTAGAGGAAATGGTTTCAGTTTTTCACCATTGAGAATGATGTTGGCTCTGGGTTTGTCATATATAGCCTTTATCATGTTGAGGTAAGTTCCCTCTATGCCTACTTTCTGGAGGGTTTTTATCATAAGTGGGTGTTGAATTTTGTCAAAAGCTTTTTCTGCATCTACTGAGATGATCATATGGTTTCTATTCTTCAATTTGTTAATATGGTTTATAATATTGATTGATTTGTGTATATTGAAGAATCCTTGTGTTCCTGGGATAAACCCCACTTGATCATGATGTATGATCCTTTTAATGTGCTGTTGGATTCTGTTTGCTAGTATTTTGTTGAGGATTTTTACATCTATGTTCATCAGTGATATTGGCCTGTAGTTTTCTTTCTTTGTGACATCTTCGTCTGGTTTTGGTATCTGGGTGATGGTGGCCTCATAGAATGAGTTTGGGAGTGTTCCTCCCTCTGCTATATTTTGGAAGAGTTTGAGAAGGGTAGGTGTTAGCTCTTCTCTAAATGTTTGATAGAATTCACCTGTGAAGCCATCTGGTCCTGAACTTTTGTTTGCTTGAAGATTTTTAATTACCGTTTCTTACTTGTGATAGGTCTGTTTATATCTTCTAATTCTTTGTGGTTCGGTCTTGGAAAATTGTACCTTTCCAAGAATATGTCCATTTCTTCGTCGTTGTCCATTTTATTGGCATATAGTTTTTTGTAGTAGTCTCTTATAAGCCTTTGTACTTCTGCAATGTCAGTTGTGATTTTTCCTTTTTCATTTCTAATTTTATTGATTTGCACCCTCCCTCTCCCTTTTATTCTTGATGAGTATGGCTAAGGGTTTATCAATTTTGTTTATCTTCTCAAAGAATCAGCTTTTAGTTTTATTGATCTTTGTTATTGTTTTCTTCATTTCTATTTCATTTATTTTTGCTCTGATATTCATGATTTCTTTCCTTCTACTGACTTTGGGTTTTCTTTGTTCTTCTTTCTCTAGTTGTTTTAAGTGTAGGGTTAGATTGTTTGAGATTTTTCTTGTTTCTTGAGGTGAGGTTGAATTGTTATAAACTTCCCTCTTAGAACTGTTTTTGCTGCATCCCATAGGTTTTGGTTCGTTGTGTTTTCGTTGTCATTTGTTTCTATGTATTTTTTAATTTCTTCTTTAATTTCTTCAATGATCTCTTGGTTATTTAGTAGTGCACTGTTGAGCCTCCATGTATTTGTGTGTTTTTTTTTTTACAGTTTTTTTCCTGTAACTGATTGCCAATCTTATAGCGTTGTGGTCAGAAAAGATGCTTGATATGATTTCAATTTTCTTAAATTTTCCGAGGCTTGATTTGTGACCCAAGATGTGATCTATCCTGGAGAATGTTCCATGTGCACTTGAGAAGAAAGTGTATTCTGCCACTTTTCAGTGGAATGTTGTATAAATATCTATTAGATCTATCTGCTCTATTGTGTCATTTAAACTTTTGTTTCATTATTTATTTTCACTTTGGATGATCTGTAGATTGTGAAAGTGGGGTGTTAAAGTCTCCTACTCTTATTGTGTTACTGTCAGTTTCCCCTTTTATGGCTGTTAGCATTTGCCTTATGTATTGAGGTGCTCCTATGTTGGGTGCATAAATATTTACAATTGTTATATCTTCTTCTTGGATCGACCCCTTGATCATTATGTAGTGTCCTTCTTTGTCTCTTGTAATACTCTTTATTTTAAATTCTATTTTGTCTTATATGAAAATTGCTACTCCAGCTTTCTTTTGATTTCCTTTTGCATGGAATATCTTTTTCCACCCCCTCACTTTCAGTCTGTTTGTGTCCCTAGGTCTGAAGTGGGTCTCTTGTAGACAGCATATATACAAGTCTTGTTTTTGTATCCATTCAGCCAGTCTGTGTCTTTTGGTTAAGGCATTTAATCCATTTACATTTAAGGTAGTTGTCGATATGTATGTTCCTATTACCATTGTCTTAATTGTTTTGGGTTTGTTTTTGTGGGTCTTTTTCTTCTTTTGTGTTTCCCCGCTTAGAGAAGTTTCTTTAGCATTTGTTGTAAAGCTGGTTTGGTGGTGCTGAATTCTCTTAGCTTTTGCTTGTCTGAAAAGCTTTTGACTTCTCCATCGAATCTGAATGAGGTCCTTGCTGGGTAGAGTAATCTTGGTTGTAGATTTTTCTCTTTCATCACTTTAAGTATATCCTGCCACTCTCTTCTGGCCTGCAGAGTTTCCACTGAAAAATCAGCTGATAACTTTATGGGGATTCCTTTGTATGTTATTTTGTTTTTCCCTTGCTGCTTTTAATATTTTTTCTTTGAATTTAATTTTTGTTAGTTTAATATGTGTCTTGGTGTGTTTTTCCTAGGGTTTATCCTGTATGGGACCTCTGTGCTTCCTGAACCTGGGTGACTATTTCCTTTCCCATGTTAGGGAAGTTTTCCACTGTAATCTCTTCAAACATTTTCTCAGACCCTTTCTTTTTCTCTTCTTCTTCTGGGACCCCTATAATTCAAATGTTAGTGCATTTAGTGTTATCCCAGAGGTCTCTGAGATTGTCTTCAATTCTTTTCATTCTTTTTCTTTATTCTGCTCCTTGGCAGTTATTTCTACCATTTTGTCTTCCAGCTCACTTATTTGTTCTATTGCCTCTGTTATTCTGTTATTGATTTCTTCTAATGTATTTTTCATTTCAATTATTGTGTTGTTCATCTCTGTTTGTTCTTTAGTTCTTCTAGACCTTTGTTAAACATTTCTTGTATTTTCTCAATCTGTGCTTCCATTCTATTTCTGAGATTTTGGATCATCTTTACTATCATTACTCTGAATTCTTTTCCAGGTAGATTGCCTATTTCCTCTTCGTTTATTTGGTCTTGTAGGTTTTTACCTTGCTCCTTCATCTGTGACATATTTTTTTGCTGTCTCTCTCTCTCTCTCTCTTTTTTATGAGTGGGATTGTGTTCCTGTTTTACTGGTTGTTTGGCCTGAGGCTTCCAACACTGGAGTTTGTAGGCTATTGGGTAGAGCTGGATCTTGGTGCTGAGATGAGGAACTCTGTGAGACCTCACTCCGATGACTATTCCCTGGGGTCTGAGGTTCTCTGTTAGTCCAGTGGTTTGGACTCAGAGCTCCCACCACAGGAGCTTCCCCCCGACCCCAGGCTCGCAAATCAAGATCCTGCAAGCCGTGTGGGGTGACAAGAAAAAAAAGAGAGAAAGAACAGAGTAAAAAATAAAATTAGACTAGGAAACTAACAGATATGTTAGAAAGAATATAAAAATAAAAATACAGATGAATCAACAACTGGAAGGTACATCAGTACCAAAATAGTAAAAAAGAGGAGGGAAAGGAAAAAAAGGGGGGGGTAGGCCTTGGCTGTGGAGGGCGGGGCCTAATCAAGGGCAAGTTTTGGGCAGTGGGGAAGGCCTATGCTCAGGACCCACAGGGCTGGAAAAGGCCCTGGGGGCTGTGGGGGGTGGGGCTTAGGCTCAAGGAACAGAAGGGGCCCAGGCGTGCCCCCCCATCCCCGTCTGAGGGCAGCGAACCTCACTGGGAGCTCAGCAGGCTTCCTGGGCTCGAGTGGGCGGGGCAAACACCCTCCTCTCCTCTCCTGCTCCTCCAGCCTGGGGTCTGGGAGCACCCCTCCCGCCTGCATCTCTTGATCTCCCTGGCTTCCTTCCTATGTCCCCAGGTCCAATGCAGTCAGGCGGGGGTGGGGGTGGGGGATGGGAGAGCCTTGGAGGGCAGGGGACCCGCCTGGGAGCTCAGCAGGCTCCCCGTGCCCAAGTGGGCAAGGCGATCGCCCTCTGCTCCTCTCCGGCTCTTCCCAGAGTCCCTCCCACATGCCTCTCCTGATCTCCCTGGCCTCAGGGGTGCTGATCTTGTCTTCTCCACTCCTCCTCCCTCCTCGGTCCCCCTACGTCCTACTGGTTCACTTTGGGGTTCCTCCCGTCTCCTTGGGGGTCAGAGTCCCCACCAGCGGCCGGCAGATGCCCTATTTGTGGGGAGACGCTATCTCCGCATCTTCCCACACCACCATTTTGACTCCTCCTCTCTGGCTTTTTTTTAACGTTTTACATTTTTTGGCTGTACTGCATGGCTTGCGGGATCTCAGTTCCCCGACTCAGGATTGAACTTGGGCCACAACAGTGAAAGCACTGAATCCTAACCACTAGACCACCAGGGAACTCTCCCCGACTACTGGTTTTTTGCAGTCTGGTTGAATGCCCCTTCAAAGTTCCCCCAAATTCATTGTCTGCTTAAGTGAGTCAAAATTGGTTCTTGTTCCTTGGAACTAAAAGGCACTGCATGAAATGAGCCACTTTGCTGTGGGCATGGTCAGTACTTTCTTGGGCAGAAAAAGTTCTATTGAGGAAAGAGTCACACCTAGTATTTTGTCTTTGAACAGAAGATTAAAGATGATGTAAGGAAAAGCTCTGAGCCAATAGGGAACACAGAGCACCAAGGTAATGCTAGGTTTTGATGAGGAAGCCTCTATTGGTCTGTGTTTAAGTAATGGCATCAACAGAAGAAATCTGGTACTGTCCAAGATCTCTTCTTTCAGTTGCTACCATTGGGCGTGTCACCTATGTTGTTACCCTTTGGGCCAATCACCACACTCATGCATTTGATGAGATTTTATTTTCAGAAAGGCAGTATTCATTCTGGTTTGTCCAACAGATCACATAATCAAGGTGTTTTTTTTTTGTTTTTTTTAAATGTTAATCAATAAATTCCACTCGCGTCGGCAGAAGTCAGACTATGCTGTTAAATATAGCCAAGACTGTAAGCATACAAATGTCACTGTCTACTGGATCTTAAATTATTCACCAGTACCCACAAGAAAGAGGCAAAACTTTGTCCTCCTGAAGAGGTGTATCACTTTTTAGGAAACCGGTAGCGCTTCTGAAAGCCTCAGCACTTGTGATTACGCTAACAGCCCTTACAGATGTATTTGACACTATCTGTGCTGACTCAGCTAGGAGCCAACAGGCTGGATGTCGGCAGGTAAAACACATCCCTGCAGACCTGTTACTATTCATGATGACATTTGGAAATCTCAAATCGCAACCCCAAAGGCTCCTCCTTTTCCATTCATGTATTATACACACACATATGAAGAGTTTTCCTACCAGTAACATTTAAAATAAGCACCCTTAATAACTGCAAGTCACAAGTAACATAGAATATTCAAATGTTTAGTTTTTAACTGTGTGTGACAAAGCTAAGACAGCCTACCATTCCAATAAAAAAGACGGGGAGTGGGAGGGATAGTTTTAACACACCATTAATTTATGTTACTGCGTTTTTCTACTGAAAGACAGCAAAGACAATACAAAATTTAGGGACAGAAGAAAACACAGATTTCAGCCTCTGGTACCTCTCTAAAGATAAACCTTGTGCTTCTGTGCCCTGCCATCTGGAAAGCTTACCTCCTTCCCAGCCAGTCACCTTCTAGCTGAGAATACAACAGTCATTAAGAATCTCACTGTCCACAGCCCACACCTGGAACATGCACCATGCCTACCTGGCAATACAGGGACCATGAAAGGCGAGAATAATGCATGCCTTGTGAGAGACTGTTGAAAAGGAGCCCCCTGCCCCAGTCACCCAAAAAAGTACTGATCACATTAACTACATCCAAGGAACCAGAGGGAAATAGCTGAGGACTGCAGAGAATCTACTCAAGCTGTCACTGCAAAGAGCAGAGTAAGAAGCATACAACTTTACTCAAATCACATGCACTTCACTCAAACTTTTTCCCTCAAACAGGTCTTCTCTGCCAACAGAACTGGTCTTCAGAGTCCCTCTGAGTTCCTCTCTCTAATCTAACTTGCTCAAGCTAGTTTTAGTCTTTCCCAACAGGATCCAGCTGGAAAATATAAAGCCTTTGGAACGCAGCAGCACAGGAAATGAGGAGTATACAGAAACAGGAGATTTAGGAGAAGCCCTTCTGGTGTAGATTTAGAGACAAAAGCTCCAGACCACCACCAGCAGCAGGATGACCAGCAGAGCTGTTTTCCCTGATATACTCGTCCCGTCACTTTTGTTACACAGGTTCTTCTGGCAGCAGTCGTACTTAAGCTCCTTCTCCTCTAAGGCTTTCGCAATGGCTGCGAAATTGCAACGGTCAAACATCCAACACTGGTAGTAAGTTTTCATTGGCACTGTGGGGGAAATACACACACGCAAAGATAAGCACTCAAGCAGGTAAAATGCTGCACCTGTCTTTGAACTCGCAGTTCTACTTCTTAGAACTTATCCTGGGGAAATAGAGACATTTGGGTAAAAATATGTATCCCAGTTAGCTTATAAAGGGGAAAAATTAAGTAAATAATGATCCAGCTCTGAATGGAACTTTTCCATAAAAGCAGAGTCTCATCAGAGCCAATACAGTTGTGTGTATATGGAAGGCAACAGGCAATCATACTAATGTTTGAGAGAGTTACAAAGATTTTTAAACACATGCCCTCTTTGATCCAGGAATCCCACTTCTAGAATTTACCCTATGAAGTTACTTGAAAAAAGGTTAAGATATATGCTCAAGAATGGTCACTGCACTACTATCTGTAGCAACAAGAAACGAAAAGACAGTCGGTTAATAAAAAAGCACTTGAATAAATTATGGTAGAGTTCCACACAACGAAGTTCCATGCAGATAAGGAATGCCACAGACCATGTGTATTGACATGGGAGGAGTTTGAGGGTTTTTTTAAAATGCAGAAAAATAGTTAAATTGGACTTCAACAAAATTAAGCGTTTGTGCTTCAAAGAACACTATTTTAAAAAATTAAAAAGACAAAACCCACAAAAAGTGAGAAAATGTTTGCAAATCATATATCCGATAAGAGTATAGTGTACAGAATCTATGAAACACTCTTACAACTCAATAATAAAAAGACACCCCAATTAAAAAATGGGCAAAGGGTATAGATACTTCTCCAAAGATATACAAAGGGCCAATAAGTGCATGAAAAGATGCCCAACGTCATTAGCCATTAAGAAAATACAAATCAAAACCACAGTGAGGATCAATTCACACCTATTAGGATGGCTATAGTCAAGAAATTGGAAAATAACAAGTGGTGTCAAGGAAGCAAAGAAATTGGAATCCTCAAATATTGCTCGTGGGAAGGTAAAGTGGTGCAGGTATCTTGGAAAAGTCTGGCATTTCCTCAAAAGGTTAAAAATAGTTACCATACGACCTAGTAATTCTACTCCTAGGTAAATATATTACCCAAGAGAATTGAAAACTATGTTCACACAAATGCTTATACACGAATGTTCATAGCAGCATTATTCAAAACACCTAAAAAGTGGAAACAACCCATATGTCCATTAAATGGTAAATGATAAGCAAAATGTGGTATATCCATTCAATGGAATATTATTTGGCCATAAAAAGGAATGAGGTACTGATATATCCAATAACATGGGTGAACATTAAAAACATTATGAGCAGGGACTTCCCTGGGGGTGCAGTGGTTAAGAATCTGCTTGCCAATGCAGGGGACACGGGTTTGATCCCTGGTCCAGGAAGATCCCACGTGCTGTGGAGCAACTAAGCCCGTGCACCACAACTACTGAGCCTGTGCTCTAGAGCCTGCGAGCCACAACTACTGAAGCCCGTGTGCCTAGGGCCTGTGCTCTGCAATAAGAGAAGCCACCGCAATGAGAAGCCCGTGCACTGCAACATAGAGTAGCCCCCTCTCGCTGCAACTAGAGAAAGCCCGCGAACAGCAACGAAGACCCAATGCAGCCCAAAATAAATAAATGAATAAAAAAATTTAAAAAAATAATAGATTATATACTTTAAAAAAACAAACAAACAAAAAAACATTATGCTAGTGAAAGGAGCCAGTCACAAAGGACCACAACACTGTATGGTTTGATTTATATCTAAATGCCCAGAATAGGCAAATCCGTGGAGACAGAAAGTAGATAGGGCTCCCTGCCGGGGTATGGGCGAGGGAAGAATACGGAGTGACCGCTAACGGGTATGGGGTTTCCTTTTGGGGTGATAATAATGTTCCGAAGATGAGTGGTGATAGTCGTACAGAGTTGTGGATATACTAAAGGCCACTGAATTGCGCACTTTAAAATGTACTTTGGAACTGAGATATGTGAATTATATCTCAATAGAGAAAAGCCTAGATGCAGAACAACATGTAGAATGTGACCCACCTGTATAAAGTCTATGTGTGGGGGTGAGCGTACTACTTTCCTCTGGAAAGCTTCCCAAGTAATTTAGCAGAGTTGCCCTCACAGAGGCCATCTTTCATTTACACATGTCTCTGTAGATTGAGACTTAAAATAAAAAAGCACTGGATGACGTTATTTTAAACATAGCTTAAACTTCCCTTAAAAATCATTAGATTATTCCGTAAAGCAGGAAAAGTTTCCAAAAGAACGTGCCACTATGGTCCCAATTTTTACACACAAAGGAAGATGCAGGCCAAGATATATGATGCCAATTAGCTTATAGTGACTTAACATTGAGAAAAATTACGTTAAATATTTTAAAAAAGTGAGAGCTGAGAGAGAAGAGAAGTTAGTTGTACTAGATGCTGAGGACACACAGATATAGAAGGTTGGTCCCCGCCCTGGAATCGTTTTCTTTTCTTCTGTGTTGGAAAGAAAAAAAATACAGATGCTTATTTCCTTATTTAAGGCCAATAACTAGTTTATTCTATTTCATTCACAGCTCAGAACAAAACTTCTAAGTTTATAACTGCAGGTATAACTGTTCTGTCCTCCCCCTCAGAGGAGATGAGTGTTTGGCCTGGATTTTAATGAAGTCTGGTCAAGTGGCAGAGGCCAGATAAGAGTGTTCCAGTGACTCTACCTGCTTGGATCATAAATATTTAAGTGGATGCTTCTAATACTGTACTAAAGAATGCTGTTGAATAGGACAAGTTACTGTCTTATGTAGTAGTCATCAGGCTTTGGAACTGCGAAAGCATGAAAGTCACCAAAATGTTAATTAGGGAAACCTAACAGCTTGGGGAGAGCAGATAGTAATTTATTAATAATTGCTACCAATTAATCACTTACTATGTGTCCTGCAGTGAGCCAAGCACTTTCCTTGAATGATCTTATTTGCAGAACAACCTTCAATGGTGAGCTTCTCACCAAAGCCACTGTCAGAATCACCCGAGGAAAAGTGGATCATATCACAGAGTCGCCGGAATGTTAAAGGTTCTCTCTCTGCTAGGCACAGCCTCCCCGCTCTTCGAAGATTTGCCTTGAGTCTGCCTTTACCAAGCAGTAGTCCCCAGTTGCCTTAGGCATCCTTCAGTGTGTCCCTTATTTGAAAGGCCATTACAGAAATGATTGCTTGGCACTGTCATCAAAGGCTCTGCCAGACTCTCCGTACACGGTTTATATTTCCAGGACCTAGCCAGGACGCCAGTAAATTAGTGGCTGAAGTAGCGCCCATCTGTCTCTCTTCTAGACTGAATCCGCACAGCGCTAGCACGCACATTTCTCCACTAACTGCCCCACTGACCCCGGGAGGTAAGTATTCCTATTTCACAGCTGGGGAGACAATGTGGCCAGATTAATTAAATAATTTCTCCAATGTATGCCTGGCCTTTGATTCCTGTTTATGACAGTGTGCCTCGCCTCTCCCAGGCTGACGTCAATCAGAGTCGGAGGGGCATTTAGATGTTCTGTTACTATCTGCCTTACTGTAAGGTTTGAATATCTATATTTCAAGAACTGCTGTTACCACATGTCTAGCTGAAGTTTTGGGACCTATGTTCATGAGAAGAAGAAAATTATTTAAGATTCACATTATCCTTAAAAAAATAGATTTTATACTTGAGAGGAGTTTTAGATTCACAGCGAAATTGAGCAGAAAGTACATAGTTCCCATAGAGCCCCCGATAGCCCCACCTCAACCCCAAACAACCTCCCTCACTATCAACATTTCCCTCCAGTACATTTGTTGCAACTGATGAACCTACATGGACTCATCATCGTCACCCAAAGTCCATTATTTACATTTGGGTGCACTCTGGGTGTTGTACATTCTATAGGGTTTGACAAATGTATGACATGTGTCCATCATTATAGTATCACACAGAGTCCTAGCTTCGTTGCCCGAAAAATCCTGTGCTCCTCCTATTGATCCCTCCCTCCTCCCCCACTTAACCCCTGGCAGCCACTGACCTTTTTATTATCTCCTTGGTTTTGCCCTTTCCAAAACATCACATAGTTGGAATCATAACAATGTAGCTTTCCCAGAGTGGCTTCTTTCATTCAGTAATACATATTTAAGTTTCCTTCATGT
This sequence comes from Tursiops truncatus, assembly GCF_011762595.2. Classification (NCBI taxonomy): domain Eukaryota; kingdom Metazoa; phylum Chordata; class Mammalia; order Artiodactyla; family Delphinidae; genus Tursiops; species Tursiops truncatus. The sequence continues at coordinate 83,724,982 of NC_047041.1, forward strand.
CTCTTCATGGTTTGATACTTCATTTCTTTTTAGTCCATTCTCTGGATGTACCACCGTTTATTTATCCATTCATCTACTGAAGGACATCTTGGTTGCTTCCAAGTTTGGGTAATTATGAATAAAGCTGCTATAAACATCCATGTGTAGGTTTTTGAGTGGACATAATTTTTTGACTCATTTAGGTAAATATCAAGGAATGCAACTGTTGAATCTTATGGTGAGAGTACATACTGTGTACCAATTTATATTCCTTCCAGCAATGAATGAGAGCTCCTGGGGCTCCACATCCTTGCCAGCATTTGGTACTGTCAGTGTTTTAGACTTTGGCCATTCTAATAGACGTGCCTCCTTGTTTACATTAATCATTTTTACAAAGCATAACAGTTCATTATAAGATGAGTAAATTCTGGGGAATCTAATGTACAGCATTATGACTGTGGTTAACAAGACTTATTGTCTATTTGCAATTTGCTAACAGGGTAGATCTTAAGTGTTCTCGTCACACACAGAAAGGTAACAATGATTGATTGCAGTAATCATTTCACAATGTATATGTATATCAAATTGCCATGTTGTACACCTTAAACATATACAGTTTTTATTTGTCAATTATACTTCAATAATGTTGGAAACAACTAAAATGAAAGTTTAACCATTCAGGTAGGAAACAATGGGATTTGTTTCCTAGTCTAGTCTATTTCCCTCTTTCCTTCTCTCCACCTCTACCATCTGACACACCCACTTCATCAATAAAAAAGAGAGGCCGGAAGAACTTACTGGTGGCAAGACAGAGATCAGAGCTCAAAGCTTCTAACTGATAATCTAATACTTATTCTACACATAATATTGCCTTTATTCTCTCATTTGGAAATTATACTTTTTGTAGTGGGGGTCCAAGAGACACAGACAATCAGGGTTAAGAAGTAGGTCTCTGTGCTCATAGATAATTGGTGCTCAAATATTTGTGGAGTGAATGACTGTTCTCTCTGGGGGCCTCACTATGCTTTCTACATTAAAAATGAGTTAATACAGTCCTCCAGGTGAGGCAGAGGAACTGTCGCCTACAGAATCAAGGACCTTACATGTAGACCTTGGAATCTGAGCTGTATTCCAGGAGTTTATATCAAAATTATGAGGTACTCCTGTTCTTTAAACAGGATAATTCTAATTCATCCTTACTTATTGAGGGATTCTTCCTTTCTGGGGAAGTGAAACTCCTCCTCCTTTCAATCAGGTTTCCTAAATTCTATTTTAATAGGATTTATGGAGGAAGCGATTCCATAGTCTAACCAATTTGGAAAATGCAGACTTGACAAAATTTGTCAATGTTGCCAGTTCCCTACCCCAAGCCCACGAGTGCCTTGTTCTCTGAGGCCACCAAGCCTCGGTAGCTACTGTTGCCTTTCTTGGGAACACCCTTCCTCTCTTAGTCCTCTTACTTCCTACCTGTCCTCTGAGCTCAGCTTGAGTCCCCTCAGGACTCTGTATGTATTAAATTCCCCACGGAATGAGACACGGGTATCAATAAAGACATCTGTAATAGCTACACAGTCCTCTTTCACAATTTTCATCGTCTCCTTTCTTCATCTCTGCACCCCGACCTCCTAGCTCAGGCTCTGGCACAGGGCAGGCTCTCAAAAGTTTGCGAGGCAGCCAGTGTTGCTGTTAAGAGCACAAGTGTTGGAATTAGATGGGTTCCCACGTTCAGATCCTGAGCTCGTTCCTTGACCTTAGTCTGTTGCTTAACCTGAGTCTCAGTTTCCTCATTTACCAAACGGGAATAAAATATTACCCCGAGTGGTAGATGGGAAATATTAAATAAAAAAACAAATGGAAAGTGCTTAGTGCCGCACACAACTGGTGCTATTAAATGGTAGCTATTACTTGTTGAATACGAGTCTAACAAGAATGAGAGCGGCACAGATCTCTTCCCAGGCTCTCTTCATCCCATTACACTCAGGAAGAGGGGGAGGGGGAGGCTCTTACCGGCTTTAACGATGAGACAAGCATCTTGATTACGTGAACAATTGACAGTGGTAGTGCAGCCATTAGCTGGGTTAATACAGCTGTAGCACTCCAGGCTGTGGCCTAGGATCAGGAAGAATGCCCGTCAGAACCTGGTAGACCAGCAATGACTCACCCTCCCGGCAGCAGAAGCAAGCCCACCAGCTCCATTAGTGTGGGTCAGAGGTCAGCAACTCAGAGTGGGCTTCCTTCCCACATATATCTGCAGCAGATGTATTTTTCCAAGCTCAAACTACAGTTCCAGCAGCAGTTTTTTGGACCCTGAGGCAAGTGCAAAGGGAATTTCCAGATTTCAGAATCCATTTAACTGTGCAATTGAGAAGCTTTTTCCTACTTTCAACCGGAAGTGATTAATCTGCAATGCAATGACATATTAAAAGGAATCCATTAAGAGGATAAACTAACAGAATTCTATAAACACCTTCCAAGCAATGAATATGCTCTATCACGTAACATTCTCACAGACTGATCGTCAGTATTTGGCAGTACCTATCTGTGTGAAAAGACATGCTCCAAGACGAAATGCATGAAATCTCATTACAGATCAGTATTAACAGATGAACGTTTGCAACCAATTTGATGAATGGGGAACACTAACTTTTGAATCCCAAGTAAGCAAAATGTTATTCTCCCAGAAAGAATTCCATTCTTCTCATTAGTAGATCTGTATTATAAATAATTGTACTCAATTATTAAATTTTTGAATTCTGCCAATTAAAAACTTGGAGAAATTTGTTTTCTCTCTTATTTATATAAAAGCCTACATAATATCCTTGATTTTTGTCTCTTGGCCTGCAAAGCCTGAAATATTTACTATCTGGACCTCTGCAGAACAAGTCTGATGGCCTCTGGGATAAGGCGTCCTCACTGCAGCTGTTCTCTGCTGAGGGACTGACCCATAGCCAGAAGCAAACACAGTCAAGGGGCAGGCAGCAGCCATACACTTTAAACCCATGTGGGTGGGAAGACATGCACAGTGACACTGAACACGAGGGTCGACTTATATCAGAAGCAAATGCCTCTGGTTCCCCAATTTGAAAAATGACTACCGCTCCCACTCATGTTCTTAGGATTCATCTTTGGTGGCTAGACTTCAAGTTTCACTGGATTATTTTCCCTTCTCTGTTTTTACAACAATGGTGATGGAAAAAGATGAGTCATATTCCACATCTGTGATGGGAAGAGTTGGAAGCAAGTTTTCCTGATTCATGTGGACATACTCTTTGCTACAATAAGAGATCACCTTCTTCTGGCCACATGGCTTCTGCCACGTAATCAGTATTTGGAAGTACCTATCGGTGTGAAAAGACATTTTCAAAGATGAAATATGTAAAACCTCATAAAAGAACGGCATGGTTAAACCAAGACGAAATGTGGGTTTTAGAACCCAAGAGCTGACTTTTAGTTCTAAGGCCAAAGTTCATCACCAGGAAGAGGAATTCTCCAAAGGCCAGAAGAAAGTGGCTCCTCACTTCCTGAGCACAGATAGGAGTGAAGCTCTCTATAACATCTTTTTAAAAAAATTAATTAATTTATTTATTTTTTGCTGCATTGGGTCTTCATTGCTGCAGGCAGGCTTTCTCTAGTTGCAGCGAGCAGGAGCTACTCTGTTGTGGCGCGCGGGCTTCTCATTGCAGTGGCTTCTCTTGTTGTGGAGCACAGGCTCTAGGCACGCGGGCTTCAGTAGTTATGGCACACGGGCTCAGTAGTTGTGGTGCACGGGCTTGGTTGCCCTGCGGCATGTGGGAATCTTCCCGGACCAGGGCTCAAACCTGTGTCCCCTGCATTGGCAGGTGGATTCTTAACCACTGCGCCACCAGGGAAGTCCCTATAACATCTTAAATGGCCAGGTCAAACCTTCAGACAGAGGAAAGAGAGCTCACCTTTGGAACTTCTGTGAGGCAGAAATATTCACAGCTAACACAGTGTTCAAATACCTAAACTTTCAATCTTCAGAGAACTGCTATAAGAGGCAGGCTCAAGGATCTCCATCCCCATTTTTCAAGAGAAAATTAAGACCAAGATGTTAACTAACTTGTCAAAAGTCACACGGCTACTAAAAGGAGAGCTGGGACTCACACCCAGGCGATCAGTTCTGAAGCCCACGCTTGGTTTATTTACCGTGATGTTCTTCTAATTGTCCTGAGTGGGAAAGAGAAGAAACCAGGACCAGTTATGGGGGAGACCGGGTCAGGGGCAAAGCAATAAGTCAGTGGCTGTTTGATATTCTAGCTACTTAGCCAGGGTGGAGGGGATCTTCTTCGCACTCCAACTCCCTCAGGAAAAACCTAAGTGCCCCCGAGACCCGTCACAGAACAGCTAACAGCGCCAAACCCAAGCCTGATCCATAAACAAACGTAGACTGCTGGAAAGCAGGTATGACCAGGCTATTCTTCCTACAGAAAATTCACTGGGTAGAAGAATTAAGACAATAACGTATATTGTAACATAGCGGACCACATTACAAACCTCCGTGACTACAATCAACAGACGTGGGGAGGGAGGGGGGTCGTGACTTCTGTCTTTTCTCAGAAAGGGAAAACTTGTGCAAACATGTCCTTGGGCTACTTTGTTCTTTGCTTCCGTTTCCTCAACTGTAAGATGGGCGTAATAGTACGGAGCCCTCACAGGATGGCTGGAAGGATTAAATGAGCCAGGGTCGGGTACAGGCCCTAGTACCTAGTAAGCATTCACCATATGGGAGCTACTAAAGCTACAAGCTCTAAGACATGCTCCAAAATGCAGATGCCTCTGTAGTGCCCACCGCATGGCTACTTCCTTTTCTGCCTCCTGTCCCCACCCCTCAAAAATAACAGTTAGTAGGGCTTCCCTGCTGGCGCAGTGGTTGAGAGTCTGCCTGCCGATGCAGGGGACACGGGTTCATGCCCTGGTCCGGGAAGATCCCACATGCCGCGGAGCGGCTGGGCCCGTGAGCCATGGCCGCTGAGCCTGCGCGTCCGGAGCCTGTGCTCTGTGGCGGGAGAGGCCACAACAGTGAGAGGCCCGCGTACCGCCAAAAAAAAAAAAATAATAACAGTTAGTAGTACCAACGTGACATAGGCAGAAAATGACCTTTGATGTTTACAGTGAAGCAAAGCAAATAACACAGGCGTTCCTACTGTTACAGAGGTAACGAGGATCTCCAGCAGGCAGGGAGGGGTGGCCCCGAGAAGGAGCTGGGGCAGACACTCTGGTGCCAGGCTTATTTGGGTTCAAATTCTGGCTGCACCACTTTGGTGTGATATTTTACAAGTTATTTAATCTCTTTGGGCCTCAGTCTTGTCACCTGTAAAATGGCAAGAAAAATAGTCCCTGCTCCACAGGGTGGACATGAGGATTAAATAAGTAAATACATGTAAAATGCTGAGAATAGTGATTGGCACGTGAATGCTACAAGCAGCAGCAGCATCACACAGGAGAAGCCCAGGGCGGGCGGCTGGGCTCAGCACCCTAAAGATGGCATCCATCGGTAGCCCCAGTGGCGGGTGGTGAACGGGGTGAAACTTAAGCAGCTCAGTGTAATCGCTCCCCACTCAAGCAGCTCTGTCACCCAGGATGAACTGTAACTCAGGAAGCTGCTCCACTCAGGGTAGGGCCGTAACACAGGAAGGAGCAGTCACACCACCCTGGACCTGTAGCACTGATGGCGAAAGAATGGAAGCTCGGCCCGAGGTCTGTGGCATCAGCTTGGTCTTCCTGAGGCCTAAGAAAAAGTTTAGGGCCGAGGCGGCCTACCTGATCCAGATTCACGTCCCTGTGGACCACTCACCTACATGGCAGACGACAGCCAGGCTGAACAGGAGCCCGAGCAAGGCGAACCCTCCTTTGCTTCCCATTGTGACCGGCTACAGATTCTGGAAGAAAGGAGCACAAAGCATGGTCATGAACCAACAGGTGATTGCCGGGTATCTCAGAAACCAAGAGGTGGAAGGCCTGGGGGCTTCAGGAAACATGGGAAGGAGTGAGCAGACCAAGAAAGCAGGGAATGTCCGGGCTGGGTGCGATGACCCTAGGGTGCTCTCAGGTGGGGCCGTGCTTGCTCCCTCCCTGGCTGAGACCTCGGCTTACTGAAGAAATGCTGCCGGGCCTGGTGGGAGGGGCAGCTGCGGGGAGTCAAAGCACACCGGGCCCACCCCAGCTCTCACCTACAGTAGCCGTGCACCCTTGAATAAATTCAGTTCCTCTGAGCCTCAGTGTTCATGACTGAGCAGTGGGACAGCACTATCTTCCCCCTCAGGGTCGCTGACTCAAATGAGAATATTAACAAAGTACATAACGCAGCACCTGCGATTTCAGCTCTGCAGGCCCCACCCCCAGCTGCTGGCTGAATTGAGCCTGAGCCCAGTGAGGGCCACTTCTCCAGGCCACGCCACTAAGTGCATCAGATGGAAGGGGTAACTCTGGAGGGCACCAGTGTGCCTTCAGAACAGGAAGCAAAGGCTTAGCGTGCACAGAAGCTCTGGCTCCCCACCTCCTCCTTAATCACTCTGGAAAAGTAAGGAGGGGTTCCAGGTACCTCTGGTGACAAGTCCCCATTACATTAATGCCTAGATGTGTGGCAGTGAGCATCAGGGGAGAAGAGGGGAGGGCTGAAACACCTTGAACCCTCCTTTTACCTGAGCAGGAGGCCAAGACACAGGGAGGGTTTTTTTTTTTAGACTTTATTATTATTATTATTATTATTATTATTATTTTTGCGGTATGCGGGCCTCTCACTGCTGTGGCCTCTCCCGTTGCGGAGCACAGGCTCCGGACGCACAGGCTCAGCGGCCATGGCTCACGGGCCCAGCCGGTCCGCGGCATGTGGGATCCTCCTGGACCGGGGCACGAACCCGTGTCCCCTGCATCGGCAGGCGGACTCTCAACCACTGCACCACCAGGGAAGCCCTATTATTTGTTTTTTAAAGATTTTTTTTTTTATGTGGACCATTTTTTAAGTCTTTATTGAATTTGTTACAATATTGCTTCTGTTTTGGTTTCTTTTTGGTCCTGAGGCATGCGGGATCTTAGCTCCAGGACCACGGATCGAACCCACACCCCCTGCGCTGGAAGGTGAGGTCTTAACCACTGGACCACCAGGGAAGTCCCCACAGGGAGGTTTCTAACTTGCCTAAGTCCAAATCATGAGCAGTGGATCTAAGGAGTCTCCCGACCCTACCCCGACTTCCCTGAGGCCATCCTCCAACAAGGAGGCAGCAGCTGCCCCAAACCAGGGCAGCTCCACATTCTATTCTCCTGGGCCGCACAGGCCAGGATTTCTGCCTGGTAGACAGACGGGGCTCTTGGTGGGTGGGCCCTGCCCTCCTCTGGGTTGGAAATGGCATCTCCCACACCTCTGAAGGTCATGTGATGCTGAGGAGTTGGCTGAGGAAGGCCGGGCAGAATTGGGAAGCGAACAGGGCAGGGCCTGGCATTGCCCAAAGAAGACGCCATTGAGTAAAGCCATGCCCGGGAGAGAGACAGGTTGTTTGCTGACGTGTGGGAAAGTGGGGAGAAAATCTAACTGGGCCTGGCCTTTCTTTACAGGTTGAATACCCCCCACTTCCCTCTGGTACCTGCAACACCTACCACAGCCTACTAATGCCCCCCGCCACCGGGCTGACCCTCCCGGGGCGTAGCTGCCCACAGCACCCCTGTGCAGTGAGGACCTGAGGCTGCCCGAGGCCAGTGGTCAGAAGCTCAGACTGGGCTGGCGAAGACCTGGACACAAGGTCTGGCTCTGCCACGGCTACCGAGCCTGATTCTCTTCACCTATAACAAGGGGCAGGTACATGGGTGCTTTCCCACACCAGGAGACTGAGGTGAGACAAGTTAACTATGTGCTTGACAGTCACAGAAAAGTGGTGGCTGTCACTGCTTCCTACCTCACCCTGGACTTCCTTCCTGACCACACCCAGATTTCCTGCCCAAAGTCAGGCACGTCCATACCTCCGTGTCAGACTATTGGCCTCTCCAGGCTCTCTTGTTCCCTGAGCCTGAGAGATGGAGGCAGCGAGGTCTCTGCATCCTAATAGCTCAGGGAGAGGCCCCTGCCCCTCCTGCCAGCACCTGACGCCCCTGCAATGCCGTCTGTCGGGAACCAGACGGGTCAAGGGAGAGAATCACAGCGTTCCCGCGCCACCGACCCCCCCAGCCAGTGGCCCAGGCCCAGCACACCCCAGCTCCCTGCCTGGTTCCTCATGCTCGGGGGCATCTGGGTAGAAAGGATGATTCACACACTCAGCTTAGGCAGGCCTGGGGCTGGGAAGAAGTGCTGCAAGAGAACAGGAGAGGAAGGCACCCATCTGAGGTCCCCGAACAGGGACGCGGAGAGCAACAGACTCTTCCTAAAAGTTAAGAACATCTGCTTCCTCAGGTAGCCCTATTGGAGGAGGAGGGAGGGACCTCCTGACGGGGGCGGGTAGGTGCTGGAAGGGCGCCAGGCTGGCAGGAGCTGCAAGCTCCAGGAGACTTCCCTCGGAATGGTCCTTGGCATGAATAACACCATTACAACAAAGAGGGTGCAGTGCAGTGAACTCGCCCTTGATGACACGCATCAGAAAGAAGGGTCTACTAAGAAAGGCTCATCTCTTAACAAAAGCTGCGGAAACGGCACAGTGAACTGGTCTAGGGACAGGCTTTCTCCTCGACAGGTGAACAAAGTCTTGAATATTTCTGGCTCTGCCACTTATTGCCGTGTGTTACTCAACCTCTGGGCCTCCCTTCTTCACCAAGTAAACACAGGGATAATCACAAGTACTGCACAGCATGGTGCCTGGCCAAAGAAGGCCCTCAAAAAGCAGTAGCCACCATGAGTATTACTGGGAAGTCACGAGGTTCCCAGGAAAAGAAATTGGGCAGGCCGGGGGTGTTGGTGGGTGGAGGGTGTGGCAGAGAGAGGAAGTGATCAGTGTACGGATGTTGAGCTGTTCGGATCGGAAGACCAGGTCTTCATTAACCACTACTAAAATATGAATTTCCAAGAGCGATATGTTGTTATGAAATGGCAGGGGTGGGGGACAGAAAATAGCTGATTGTTTTAAAGCTATTTTATAAATGCCCCCCAAATGCTGCTGATAGTAGTAAACACTAAGCAGGATTATTTATAATCTCTTATTTCTCTTCCTGACCTTTTACTTTTTGCCATACCTCCCCAAATATTCTATAATGAGCCAAGCATTATTTTTATAATTAGAAATAGGAAACTCCACACATTACAAAACTTTCCCTTTTAGTAGTCATAGATCACCTGTCTTCTGGCAAGTCTGTTACAGAATTAAAAAGAGAACCGAACCTCATGGCTTGAAACTCTTCCCCCTAGTCTAAAACATCCTCCATTTTAAATTTAAAAATGATGCCCATAAGTTAAGTGTAGATCAGATGGTAGATGAACCGAGAGCTGCCATTACTTTTTCAATCCACCCAACCAAACACTTAGATGCAAGATGTATCCAGAAGACCTCATCACTCTTTTCTAAACATATTGAGACTCATTTAAATGGATTTAATTATTGGAAACAGCCCAAAGTCATTCTGCCTCCTATCCAAGTACTAACCAGGCCCGACCCTACTTAGCTTCTGAGATCAGATGAGATGGGGCGCGTTTAGGGTGGTATGGCCGTAGACCCAAAGTCATTCTGGAAAAGGTCCACAGAATAAGATAGGTGAGCCTATTGGAAAACACCATTTGGGAGTCATAGGACACGTCTGGAGCCAGCCTTAGGAAGTGGACAGATTTTCCTGGGTGGCTCTGAAGTTGACTCTAAAGGGAATTCCTTCAGGGGCACGCCAAATAGGCTTTTCACCAGAGGAATAAGTAACAGTCAAGGATATATAAGCATTGTTTAAAATAGTAAAAATTTGGTAACATACATTTCCAACAAGAAGATGAGTAAATTATGGTACACTTCCATGGTGGGGAACTATACAGCCATGAAGAGTAACAGACATGGAAGACTATTCACAATGTATTAAGAAAAAAAGCCAGTTTAAAAATAGCTATAGGGCTTCCCTGGTGGCGCAGTGGTTGAGAGTCTGCCTGCTGATGCAGGGGACACGGGTTCGTGCCCCGGTCCGGGAAGATCCCACATGCCGCGGAGCGGCTGGGCCCGTGAGCCATGGCCGCTGAGCCTGCGCGTCCAGATCCTGTGCTCCACAACAGGAGAGGCCACAACAGTGAGAGGCCCGCGTACCGCAAAAAAAAAAAAAAAAAAAAAAAAAAAAGCTATAATTTTATTACTTTGTCTTAAAAAAAAAATACATATATATATACACACACACACACACACACATACATACACACTCGTATAAAAAAATGCTTGGAACACCTTCCCACTTTTCCAAAAATTTTGGATCATGGGATTAACAGCATGGTAGAATTATGAGCATCTTATTTATGCTTAAATATATTTTCTTAACAATGAACCTTTTTATAGAAAGAGCTCTCAACATGAGTGAAGAATATTTTAATGTACTTAGGTGTCGTTTCACTTGCAGCTTAAGTTTTTATTTTCCTACTACTCTACCTGATTAAGTATTAAAAATATATACCACCTTTCAAAATTTGCTACATTAAGGTAAAAAATATTTCATGGGTATATATTCTCCTATGTCTAAAAATAGTTATTTTAGTCACACCCTATATTTGTAAAAAAAAAAAAAAAAAATGAGGCTTGTGTGATTTTCTAGTCGTCCTGAAAGACCTATATTCTAATCCCACTCTGCTGTCAATTTATATAACCTTAATGCAGCCAACTACTTTACTTCAGTTCCTAATTTGTGAAGTGGTAATAATGATTTTATAGAATGATAGAATATAAAAATAAGACTTGAGGGTTTTAAAGCTCACTATGGGCTAAAATGTTACGTGGCACTTTAAGGAACAGACAAATGCACACACAATCCTGGGGTTACTCTGTCCTGGGCTTAGACCTGAGCTGGAAATAATATTTTTACTATTAGGTGCCAGATTTCTGAATTTCTTCCAGTTTATCAGGACAGCAAAGTACACAGCTGTAAAAGCCAGGAGAAACGGTTGGGATAAACCAGGGCTGTCCTACTTGGAAAAGTATAGTCAGAGACAGTAACCATCTTCAAATAGGGTAATGGCCACCAAGGAAGAGAGGGAGAGGTTATTCTGTGTAATTTACAAAGACAGCATTAGGATCAATTAGGGAGGCATTCTGAGCTTCCTAAGAGCAACTGCTTGCTATCACTCCACCCCTCCCTCCCTCCCTGCCATGTGCCAGGCACTGTGCAAAGTGTCAGCACATATGGAAATCAATTCCCTGGTGAAATGTGCAAAACTCCCCATCACTTGGAAATGTTCACACAGAGAGCAGAGATCACAGATCAGAGATGATGCAGAAAGATGCCAGCAGAAAGCAGCAAGGGGTTAAAACAAAAGATCTCTGAAGTACTAGAGATTCTCATCCTACAATAAGAACCAACCTGATCATTATTTATTCATTTCCATCCACCTGAGATGTAAGGGGAAGCTACAAGTTGCAAGGTGATTTACAAATACAGGCACCCCTAATCAAGTTCCTGAAAATGTTTTGGGTAGCCAGTTTATGGACAGTGTAAGCCTATATTCCATTATTTTAAATAGGAAAACAAAGACGTGTTGCCGTCCATCCAAAGACCCCAGCCAGTCCCCCCAAATATCTATCTATCTATCTACCTATCTATGTATCTATCTATCTATCCATCTAAACAATCGAAATAAATGTGAACATAAAATATTTAACACACCAATGACCCAACAAACTGAAGGAATCCATCGGTGCATATATTTACTCTACGAAGTAAGTTCAGTCTCGGCACCTACCCCCCAGTCATCTCCACAACGGTCATTTATGAGCCCACTGTGAGCTGAGCAGGTGCCATGCTAGGCACTGGGCTACAGTGACTGCTGAACCAGGCGAAGCCCCACTCTCAAGAACCTTACAATCTAGCGGAGGTGGACACCAACTAACACTAAAGACCAGGAAGAAAATAACATAGGGTAACAGTATTGGTTCTCTAGCTTTAGTGGGCATCAGAATCACCTGGAGGGCTGTTAAACACAGATTGCTGGGCCCTGACCCTCTAAGTTCTGATTCTGCAGGTCTTGGGTGGGGCTCAGTTAGAAATTAGCATTTCTAACTGGGGACCACACTGAGCTGAAGATTCAAAGAGTGAGATGGACTTTGCCCACCCATGGGGATTCTGAAGACAGAGCAAGGGGGTCACAGCTGAGGCATACAGGTGGCCTCTAGGAGTGAAGAATGGTCCTTAACTGACACTCAGCCAGGAAATGGCACCTCAGTCCTCCAACCCCAAAGACTGTACTGTGCCAATAGCTTGAATGGTCAAGGGGACAGATTCTCACACAGAGCCGCCAAAAAGGAACACAGCCCTGCTGACACGTTGATGCGAGCCCAGTGAGGCCCGGGTCAGATTTCTGACAGATGGAACTGTAAGATAAATAAATTTGTGTTGTGTTAAGCCACTAGGTTTGTGGTGATTTGTTTCAATAGTAATAGAAAATGAATACACCAACCTCAGAACTGGTACGAGGCAGAGCAGCATTTAAACCCAGGTCTGAGCTCTTAACCACAGTTAAGCTCTCTGGTGGGGAAACTTCTTGTGAATTCAGCTTCTGAAATAAATTGGTTAACACAGGCCACCAGAGAAGAGATTTTACATTGGCAACGTTGCCACAAGATTCACAGGTGCCCGGGAGTATAGTTTCTGTTCCTGGGAGCCTGGAGCCTCAGAGGCTGATAAACTTTAAGGCTAGAAGTATTCTCAAAAATTAAACCCAACGTTCCTATTTTATAGGACATTAATGGAGGCCCCAGGGGATGAAATTACCCATTCCCAAGGCAACAGGTTAGTTGCAAAGACACACTGGGTGGATCTCCCTTCTATTTACCAGGGGCCAGTAACTCACAAGTAGCTTAACATTACCTGGAGGCCAGTAGTGTTAGTGGCTTGGGGCTTTGCCTCCTTATCACCTTGTACACACACAGCCTGGCAAGCTGAGAAGATCACTGATCTTACACAAAGATCACTCAGCTCAGAGAAGTCATTACTTCAGCAAGTAGAGACAAACAGAAAGCCACCATCATAATGAACAGCCCCTCCCAGTTACTCTGAGGTGCCAGAGACAACCATCTCAGAACTCTCTAAACTACACAAATCGGAAGCTTCCTCAACAAGGAAGGGCCTTCCTCGCAATTTGTTCCAGGAACTCAAGTCTCTAGTTCTCCAAAGAGGGCCCTTTCCAGACAGCTTCGTCACGGCCCTGCCCTTTGAGATTGTACGTGGAGAGCCAACTGTGTAGTGAAGATATTTCACAAGATATAGGGTGTAGTAATAACATGTCCTCTGCTTCGGAAATTCTCAAGCATCTCTGGGCTTGGTTTTGTTTATGGCGTCTTTGCTCGTGAGGTTCTTCTGGAGCTGGCCCAGAATTTTTTATGCATTTCTTTTCAAGAGCTTGTACCTGCAGCTGTCAAAGCTGAATTCCATTAGACACCCGCTCTCCACACTCTAACATCCATTTTTACTTGGACTTTTACCTTACAAGCTACTCAGCATAATGAGGTGTTTTCCTTATAGTTTTCTGTTTGAAAATACAGAAGCCATAGTTTCACACATTTGGTCCACAGTCAGGCACCTCCCTCAATTAACATTCTGAGCTGTATGTGCCTTCCTTAGAGAACTGGGAGTAAGCTGCCCCCAACGGGGAACATGGGTACCGAAACATTAACAGCCACATTTGTTCTCCGCTTACCAGGTGCGCACAGAGTCCTTTCCACGAATTATCTCATAATTGGTGAGATATTCGTGTCCTTATAACACCCTAAGAAGTAAGGCCTGTTATTTTAGCAATAAGAAAATGAGGTTAAATAGCATGCTCAGCATTACGCAGCCAGTAAGAGCAGAGCCAAGGCTCAAACTGGTGCCAAGCCCAGGCCCTTGACCACACATGAACTTCATCACTTCTCTGCAAGCAAACCATGTCAAATTGTACTTATTTTAGGAGCATTCCAGAGCCATCATCACCGATAGATGAAGCTAGACAACGGAGAGCAAGGTGGTAGGAAAGAGCTGTTTCCCTGATCTGTGATTCTCAGAATTGCACACAAAGTAATCTTCGGATTATCTCGCCTGTATTTGAGGTCTCTCCCTCCTTTTCAAGAAATGTCTATCATCACAAGCAACCCTGATATGGTGTGGGCTATGTCTCTAGGTTTGTAAAACGTATGGGCTGATTTGTTTAGAATGAAATAGAATTATTGCAGTTGAGAGTGGTGGGCAGGTCTCAGCTGGAGCCCCCTGATATCCTTAAAAAACTGGCCAAGAACAGGATTTTTAAAAGAATCAGCTGGCCAAGAATCAGGAGGCACTTTCAAAGCGGACATGAGGCATTATAGGAAAGAAGGAAAGCACTGGTCAAAAGGAAAACCGGAGGAAGCCTGGGCCAGAGCCTTCACTAGGTGGCAACCAGGCCAAATCGCTATTTCACAAAGACTCCGAGGGCACGGACGAGATCCGAGTTTCAGAAGTCACACAACTACCGCCAGGGTGAGTCACAAATCCCAGCTCTTCGTGTGAGTTCCGGGATAAGGGGTGAAGCCACCTACGTCAGAGGAGAAATGGAACGTTACCTGGTACATTTCCAGGATCCATGGAGAAAACCACTACTTAACGTTTCCTTAAGTCTGCCGTTAGACTCTATGAAGGGTGCGGCCCAAGCTGGCCCAAGCAAACTAAAATTGGACTCAAAATGTCTAAGTCACGACCCCACCCTGCTGTTTAAAACTCAAAATTTAAACCTCCAGAGGAAGAGAAGAATGTCCATAACTTCCAGGGATGGCATTAACCTCCTTTCAAGGTGCGATGCGATTTCTTTTCCCTAAACTGCAAGAGCTTCCCTTCAGATTCAAATTTCGAAACAAATACTCCCAGGAGAATGGAGGGCAGGGCCCGCGGAATTGGGGGTGTTTTGGAAAGCGCGCCCGCTCCCCCCTTCTCGTTGGTCGTATACAAAGGAATCACCAGTTCTGCGGGCCGCGGGCGGGGGGAAGGGCGCCGGATCTCGCCGTCCCTGGGCGCGGAGGCCGGCGCAGGGTGGGCACGGCCCTCTCGGACCCTCCAAACCCCCCAGTCCCGCGATGGCAGGGGCCCGGGCCCAGCTGCCCGTTGGCGCATGCGCCGGCCCAAATCCCCGAGTGCCGGACTCGGAGCGCGGCTCCGCTCCCCTCCTGGTCCCCAGGCCTTACCTTCCAGCCCCCGTCGTCCGCTTCTGCGCGGGTACGCCTGCTAGGGTCGTCCAGTCCCGTTATATCGCCTCGGCTGGGGCGGGCTCCGCCTCCTCCCGCCGGCCCCACCCCGCCCAGACTCCGGCCTCGCCCTGCGCGCCGCAGTTTGCCAGCGAAGGTCACCCGAGCCGGCGCAATTGCGGGCTCCAGGACCCGGTGCAGAAAAAGCCCTGTGGCCAGGACTAGATTAAGACCTTTATGATAAAACACTGAAACGGAAAGCTTATGATGTTCTTCCTCCGATTTGTTATCGAAAACAAAAACAATATGAAACTCCAACACTTATGAATTTTCCTCCTTTGTTGAAAAAAATATGAAAATGTTTTTCAAAATGTTTGTGTGCCCTTGCCAAGCTCCCAATTGGCCTGGCTGTCGGGTTAGCCAGCCTGGCTGCAGCCTGAGGCTCCTTTCTGCTCCCGGGCTCTGGTAGCCTCCAAGTACCCTTCAGCCATAGTCACCTCTGTGACTTGTTTGGAACCGAGATGAAATTCTGCTGTAGGTTTTTTTTTGGGGGGGGGGAGGGGAGGCGTGCCCTGCAGCTTGTGGGATCTTAGTTCCCTGACCAGGAATGAAACCCACGCCCCCTGCAGTGGAAGCCGGGAGTCTTAACAGCTGGACCGCCATGGAAGTCTCTAGAACGTTATTTTTAGGTGAAGATGTAATCTGAAGTTTCTGGTTATCACTTTGTCACTACCCACTGCAGAACCGGCTTAAAGACGGCCATACAAGGGGGAGTGGGAAAAGCAGGCCAAAAGTACAGGTCTTTCTCCAAGAGATTGACCTCTATTGGGGACTGTGAGACTCCTTGAGGATCAGGGTAAGAAGGTATTGCATCTCAGGACTGCTCATGTTGAATCGGGAGCGGAGGAACCCATGACAAAGTCCAAGCAGGGGAAATCGTATGACAACTGATCATGACACGTGCCTTCTACCATGATCCTCTGATGGCTTTGGGATGTCAGGGAATGAATTTCATTTGGTGGTGCCTTAATCTTGGTTTTTCTCTATACAAACAGTATTCTCAAATCAGAAAGATTTGCTTTGATATTTAAAGTGTGTCTGCTTAAATCAGCTAATACATGTGTTTCCTATGATAGCTTTACAAAGCTCTTCCATATGCATTTTCTATGCATCCTATAAGCTCTTCCCTCCTTTAAACTCTCTTGGGTTCTGAGATGCCACTCTCTCCTGGTTTTGCGTCCAGTTCCTTGACCTTTCGGTCTTGAGATTCTTTTGTGTGTGTGTGTTTTTTTTTTGCGGTCCGCGGGCCTCTCACTGTTGTGGCCTCTCCCGTTGCGGAGCACAGGCTCCGGACGCGCAGGCTCAGCGGCCGTGGCTCACGGGCCCAGCCACTCCGCGGCATGTGGGATCCTCCCGGACCGGGTCACGAACCCGCGTCCCCTGCATCGGCAGGCGGACTCCCAACCACTGCGCCACCAGGGAAGCTCTCGGTCTTGAGATTCTTTTCCATTACCCCCTCATAATGTGGTGTTGCCAGGGTTGGACTGAGAACCATGGCTGTATGTTTTCCCTGGGAGACTATAGTGCACCCACTGTTTTACCTTGGGAATACAGTTGGCCCTCCATATCTGTAGGTTCGGCCAACCAACTGCAGAATATGCAGTTACCAAGGGCTGGCTGTATGACACCATTTTATATAAGGGACTCGAGCATGTTTTGGTATCTGTGGAGGTCCTGGAATAAATCCCCTGCAGATACCGAGGCATGACTGTATGTATGTTTGCAGATGATTAGCAAATCTTTATTCTCTAGTCCCGACCACTCCCTGGATCTTCATATTCATATCCAACTGATTACTGGACAACTCCATTTGTATGTCCCACAGACACCTTGAACTCAAAATGTGTCCAAATGTTCCACTGCTTTTCCTGCAATTTTTTTTCATAAATGAAGCCCCGTACCTAGAATCAACTTCTATTTCTTCCACTCCCACACAGGCAATCACCAACTCCTGCCTATTTTATCATTTAGCTACTTCAATTTCATCCTCTCTTCACTCTACTCCTACTGATACTGCCCTAATTCATGCCTGTAGCATGTCTTACTTGGGCCATTACAATTCCTTCATACCAGGTTTACAGGCTGCCCATGTTAATACCTGCATCTCTTGCCCCTTCTCTACTTTTGCTCCTGCTGGAGACCTGGCTGGTTTACCTCTCTCCAGCCTTATGATTGACTTTTTACTTTCCATTTAATTTTTCCCTTTTCTCGTCATCCTTCCTGGAATACAATATGACTGCAGTTGCTATCTTGCAGTCATGAGGTGACCTTAAAGATTAAAGTCTGCTACGAATGGTAGAACAGGAAGATGGAAGGAACCTAGAATGTTGACACCATTGGGCCACCTTATCAGTCCTGAGCTAGTTACTTTCTACTTTTCACAAGAGAAAAAAAAAACCCTAAGCTATTTAAGCTCCGGTTTATTTACGTATCTGCCTCATCCTGATACATCAAGCTTCAGACAAATGAGTAAAAGATAAGTGGTTTTCTGAATGGACCTAGGAGCCAGAAATGGGCTTCACTCCACCAAAAGCAGTCTGATCAACTGTTAGATCCCTTTTCTGTGTGAATACACATTCTTGCCAATGAAATAAAACACCTGAGGATGTTATCAACTAATCAATCACACCTTAGTAAGAAATAGAGACCATTCATTCAACATACTAAGAGAATGAATTCTGATGGAAGGATAAGCAAGCCTGAAGCATTCTGAGGAGCAAGGATTGGATGGGGTGGCAGGGAGATTTGGGACATCATGAGTACTCTGGGAACTGAGAGAAGAGAGGCCATTCTGAAAAACGAAAGATGCAAAGAATGGCAAGGTATCCTGGCTCCAGCTTTAACTTCCAACGTTAACTAGTTTTAATTAAATCACTACTTTACTGGGGAAGTTTATTTTTCAAAAAACCAGTGGTTTGATTAAAAAAAAAAAAAGGATAGGCATAATAGATTTGGGAGCCTATTTAAAAAGAAATAAGCAGGAAAAACTACTTACTCCACTTCAGAACATTTTGACATGTGCCAGTATGAAAGACTAAGTTTGCCTTCATGGTCCCTGATGGGAGCTGCTTAATCCTGTATATACCTCCCTCTTCCTACAGTTTTCCCTACAAAAGAACTGTTCCTGGGCGAAGTGCGAGGTGGAGTACATGACAGAGTATCGTCAAAGCCAGGAAATGACTTTGAATGGGCCTCTGGCAATAGGCCAATGAGTTTTGATCTCATCTTCCATCTTAAGAGCAAAGGCTTATTAATATTAGTTTATGGGAAATAGGCAATTATACAAAATACAGGATCGGAACCAAAATATGTTTTCAAAATGTGAGTTTTTGACACTTGGAGGATTTCATTCCAAACTCTCAATTACATAATTACAAAAAAATCCATGTTTTAGGGAAACATACTTAATCTTAACTTAAAATTCATGTCACTTATCACAAAGTTAGACAGTCAAGTATATAGAGGGGAAACAAAACAGAAGCAGTATTTTCAAATTTAGACTACATGAGATATTGTGAAGAATCTTTTGTTAATAAGCAACACAATACATACTTTTACACACTACACTTCAAAAATGATGCATCTGTGAACAACATGATAAAGTTCATAGTGTTGAAGACTTTAAGTTCAAGGTTGGCAGAGTTGAAGACTAAATTCAAGGTCAAAGTCATACTGATAGACTTTAAATTCAAGGTTGTTGTGACAAAAACTCTAAATTTAAGGACAGATTGTCTAAGAAAGGACAACTAGCATTCAAGCTATTTAGTCAATCAGTTCCCTGTGAGTACAAAATATACAGGACTCACTAAATGGATTAGCCTAATTACAAATTCTGTTCATTTCTAAATAACTTATGTCTTTTCACAGAATCATTCAGTCACACTTTCTCTCTATCCTTGTGTAGGTATTTCTGCTTCATTTTAAATCCTTATTCTACTCCCTCCCATTTCCATATTTTTATAAGTATAAAATATCTTTAAACAAAAAAAAGTCTGTTCCTTAGCTAGAGAACTATTCTCCCACTGACTTCTAGAAGAGGAAAAAAAGATTCCCATTTCCTCCTCTACCTCAAAAACACTACGCAAACTCAAACAATCCAGCTCCTAAAGTAGTGTCGTATAGAACCCAGGTCCTGGCACAATATTTCATGCTAGTTTTCCTGCTATAAGCTGAGAACAATTTAGTTATTTACATTACTGAGAAATCTATTTAACAGGCTGATTCACCCCGGGGCTTCCATCAGCAGAGGCTTGCTAAAAAAGGCGAGAGCAGCGGCGTCTCCGAATGGGAACGTCAAAGACTCTCCTCCGTCTCTCCTCCTCGTCGTCTTCATCAGATTCATCCATATCTGCCGAATCATCATCATCGTCTTCCTCCTCCTCCTCCTCTTCTTCCTCTTCCATCTCTTCATATTCATCAGGACCCATTTCCTTGAAAGAGAAAACAATCTTTTGATAAGAACTTCCATCAGTTTTTTGACTCTTATTTAATATAAGTTCTCATTTACCTAGAATCTAAACAACTGGGCATGCCAAATATGAATTTTTATAGACTTCTCAGAGAATGTTTATAGATTTTTAAAATAGAATTTTATAGCCTTTTATACATTTTCATGATGCACATGCTGATGCAAATTCTAGAGTATATACTCTATCACGTTTTAAAATGCTCAATGTGGTTTTAATGGTAAATATATTTCATCAGTATAGTACTTATTTTTTACATGGTGGTTGGTAATTCACACAATGTAGCAAACAGACCACTCCTAACAGCCCAAGATAAAATTTTACTGAACTTATTAGTGTACTGAATAACAATTCTTTATTAACCTACATGCTTACAGAAAAGAGGATCTGAAAATATTGCTAAGGTATGACCTCTACTGGTAAGTTTTATGTACTGTCAACAGGAGGTCTGAGATTTCTATTGAGCTCCTAGTATAAAGACAATCAGCATCGGTAGCCTCTGCTTTTAAATTAATTTGTTGAAGGCTCTCAGAATAAGGCAGTAGTGATGTTGAACATCCAATATCTGAACATCTCTTGGGAACTTCAGTTCCTTTTAAGCAGTGTCTCTAATTGAGTCTTGACCCATTCTGCTGTTGGTTTTCTCTCTCACACATTTGAAGACTCAGTGAGAGGACCTCCTGTATTGGACAGAACTCTGAACGGCAAGGAGGACCTAGCTGGTAATGTGGCAAGTATTGGGAAACTGGGGATGTGATGGCAGCAAAAGTCCTTCCACCAAGGCTTTTATGGCATTGCATATGCAGCATCCCACTACCCCGTGATCGAGTCTCTAACCACTCTCCCCTGTTCACGGCCCTCCAGCTACAGTGGCCTCCGTGCAGTTCTTCAGACGTACCAAGCACATGAGTGCTTCAGCACCTCTGTACTTGCTGTTCTTCTGCTTGGAACACCCTTCAACCACACATCCACCCAGCTCCCTCTACTTCTTTCAAGTCTGAACTCAAATGTCACCAAGGCCTTCCCTGACACATCTTTATATCAGAACAACCCAACAGTATACTCCTTAGCTCCCTTACTCTGATTTTTCTCCCAGAGCACGTATTACTACTTGACATAAGTGAGGAGTGTGTATTTGCTACACTTTGTCTCTTCCAACTAGAATGTAAATTCCAAGCCAGAGATTTTTTTTTAATCTCCTCAACTTTCTTCTTTTTTTATTTTTATTGAGGCATAATTGACATACAACATTATATTGGTTTCAGATGTACAACATAATGATTCCATATTTGTATACATTACAAAATGATCCCCACAATAAATCTAGTTAACATCCATCACCTTACATAGTTACAGGGCTTTTTTCTTGTGATGAGAACTTCTAAGATCTACTCTCTTAGCAACTTCCAAATATGCAGTACAGTGTTATTAACCATAGTCGCCATGCTGTACATCACATCCCTGAAGGCAGAGATTTTGATTATATCGTTCACTGCATTTTCCCCAGCACCTAGTAGGTACTCAATAAATATCTGTTGAGCAAGCAAATTAATTAACGTGGGGGAAAGGAAATGTCCTTTAGAATTTGTCAAAGGAACTGTCACTTGGGATTTATTATAACACTAACAACAACAATCAGAGAAAATATACATAACTATATTTCATTACTTTTATCTTTTGATTTTTTTAATCTGGGAAATAAAGACTTTAAAATTCAGTAGAAGGTACAAAAGGGGGAGAGGATTAAGGCTTAGGAAATTCTGAAACATTAAATCCAGGTAGTATGATTATTAATTATCTTAAGGAAGAAACCAGAAAAACTGTTAAAGAAATCAATGTAGCTAAAGAGGGAGATTGCTGATGATCTCAGACAAAAGTGTACATATACAAACAGTAGATGGAAAGAGGAACACACAGACAAGAATGGAAATAAATAAGCAGCAGGAGCCTCTCAAGTGTCCAAAAACAAACCACCTAGACCAAGAAAAGGCTTAAGACCAACCAAAAAATGTTTTATAGCAATTCAAAGTATAAAGCAAAAGGAAGTATTAAGTATGATAATATATGGCTAGTGGACAAATAAGGGGAACAACTCAACTTCCATATCAAAAAAACTAATTTTTAAACAGGAAAGGTACAATACAAATAAACACAATACAAATACAATCCCCACTGCCTCTTTCATGTTGATTAGAAATAAGTCCAGAATTCTCATTTCATTTTACTGAGTTCTCATCCTCGAGAAAGAGAAAACATTTTCCACAAGGCAGATCAAGATTTTATATGCTTCTTTGTGGTTGGGAGGAAACTAAAACTCTTAAGTAAGAACATAGTTAAGAGAGGGTCGAACATGTAATGAGTTTATTATTGTAATTTGAAATTATAAATTTAAAAATTTTAAACTTTAAAAAAGGAATAATATTATAAAACTTCTCAGTTTTAATTTTTAACATGATAAATGTCATATAACCCATATAAGCAAGAGTTCTTTGGAGTCCTCAATAACTTTTAAGAGCTGAAGGGGATCATGAGACGGCAAAGTCTGAGAACTACTGTCCTTAAGTAAAAACTACTCTATCCCCACCCTAACAAACATTGAAAACAAGCCTCAACAGGATCGACTGACCCAACAGTAACTGCGCAAACTACCTGTGCAAACAAATGTCAACACTCTTTACGCTTTAGGTCAGGAATATATAGCAACTTTAGGGCAAGGAATATTGCCATAGATAGAGATTTTATAACAATAAAAGAAGCACTTCATTAAAAACATGTAACAATGCTAAACATATTTGCATATAATTAAAATACATGAAGCAAATTAAAAAGAGAATAAAAATTCAGAATTAAAAAAATAGACAAAACTGTAATTATAGTTGGAGATTACAACAATCATCTCTCAGAGAACACACACACATACAAAAGATCAGTAAATATATAGAAGACTTGAAAAACAGTCAACCAATTTGACTTGCCATTTATAGAATTAATATTCCCCCAAATATCAGAATATACATTCTTTTCAAATACACAAGGATCATTTACCAAGATAGACCATAATGCTGGGCCATAAAACATTTAAAAATATTGAAATTATACACAGCAAGTTCTCTAACCATAACAAAACTAGAAATCAATAACCAAAAGGTAACTGGAAAAGCTCCAAATGTTTGGAAATTCATACATTTCTAGAAAAGACATAGATCAAAATTAAATTACAAGGGAAATCTGAGAATATTTTGAATTAAATGTTAATAAAAATAATGCATCAAAATTTGTGAAATGTAGCTAAAACAGTGCTTAGAGAGAAGGTCTAAAATCAATAATTTAAACTTCTACCTTAAGAAGTAAAAAAAAAAAAAAGCAAATTAAACCCACAGTAAGTGGGAGAGAAATAAAGATAACTCCAGAAATCAATGAAACAGAAAATGAACAAATAGAGAGAAACAGTGAAACCAAAAATTGTTCCTTTAAATAATCAATAAAAATGACAACCCCCTGGCTAAGATGATGAACAAAAGAGAAGATGTACATTACCAATATTAAGAACAAAACACTACATATAACTATAGCTCTTACGGCCATTAAAAGGATATCAAGGGAATACTGCAAATAACTTTTATGGAAATAAATTCAACATTTAGACCAAATGGACAAATTCCTTGAAAGACACAAAATTACCGAAAGTGAAACACGAAACAGAAAATATGAATATTAAAGAAATAAAATTCATATCTCAAAACGTTCCCACAAAGAGAACTCCAGCCCAAGATGACTTCACTGATAAATTGTATCAAGTATTTAAGGACAAGATGATACCAATCTCATACAGAAATGGGGCTAGTCAAAAATGGAAGACTGTTATAGGAAGTAGCAAATTTACAGTATTGGAAATATACCACTGGGAGGGAAGCTAAACTTCACTTCCAAACCCAGGCTGTAGACTCTTTTCACCAGAAATACCACAAGTATAATGGCCTAAAGTCTCATCATCATCCTTCTCTTTCCAAACTGGAGTTGGGAATGTATCCACTCTAAGTCAGATTAATATCATGTCTATCTTCCCAGACTTCCATTAGACCCACCCATCGGGGTCATCCCAGGAGCTAGAGGGCTTTTTTTGAACATTTGACACCTATGACTTGATTATATTCTGGGTATGCAATTCATTATTTATTCCTATTGTATAACTCAAGTGTCATAATTTTCTTTAATCATTTTATAGCCTGTAAGATTGGGGTTACTGCTATACCTGTCACCCTAGAAATGAGATTTCAAAAAAACAGCTAGTTGACTTAGGAAATGATCCCAAAGAGAGACTACTAAAAGTACAAGTCTACCCATTAAATCTTCTTTGTAATGATTTTATAGGATATTTGTGTTATTTTTTTAAAATTGGGAGTTTTAGCAAAATCACTGTAAGAAATTGCTTCCCCAGTCTTAATGAAATAAAATAAAGGCGATTCTAACTGGTCTAGTGTGGTGATTCTCACTAGGCAACAAAACTGTTTTTGGAAACTGGAAAAGACACTGAAACTTTGAAACCAATAACTACCTTATATGATACTGTAATGGTGGATACATGTCATTATACATACACTCAAACCCACAGAATATGCAACACCAAGAGTGAACCCTAATGTAAACTATGGACTTTGGGTGATAATGATGTGTCATGTAGGTTCACCAGCTGTAACAAAGTTACTACTCTGGCGGGAGATATTGATGATGGGGGAGTCTATGCATGAGTTGAAGCAGAGGGTATATGGGAAATCTCTGTACCTTCTGCTCAATTTTGCTGTGAATCTGAAACTGCTCTAAAAAATAAAGTCTATTTAAAACAAACAAACAAATAAAAACAACAACAAAAACATAACAGTAGAGTTACTCTGATTGAAGAATCTGGAGCCTAGTTTACTTATTGTCCACCCCCCCCCAACATATTCACACATCTCCCCCTCCCCCCAAAGATATTTCCCTCAAAATCTCTAGGGTTCTCTGAAATACCATTTACAAACTATCTGCCTGGGTAATCAACAAAGACCCTCTGTGGAGTTCATTCCACAAAGTCATGTAAAATCAGCACCAGAGGAAAATTTAACCTACCAATCGAGCTATAGACACCCTGAATGTCGGACATGCCATATGGAATCGGGGAATGGCAACATTAAAGATCTTGTCTTTAAAGTAAAGGAAATGGAAGGTATAATATCCTTCCATATAGCCTGATGTTGTAGAGAATGTGGTACAACTTGTGTATTCATATACCCGGCCTGGGCTGATGATTGGAAATTCACCTGCAGAGAAAACAGTAACAATAAATTAAAGTATAATATTTAGTTCTTCATTATAGCAAACACGATATGTCCTCTTTAAACTATATTAAAGAAAATGCATAATTAGAAAAAATCTAAAAGGAACTATAACAAAATGTTAATATTTTGGGATGGGATTATGAGTATTTTGACATTTTTTTGTACTCTCCTAATTCCCTATAGTGTGTTGGGGGTGGGGGGGTGATATCCAGTAGAATGAAAATTAAAAAAAGAGAGGGGGGCTTCCCTGGTGGCGCAGTGGTTAAGAATCCAACTGCCAATGCAGGGGACACGGGTTCAAGCCCTGGTCCGGGAAGATCCCACATGCCGCGGAGCAACTAAGCCCATGTGCCACAACTACTGAGCCTGCGCTCTAGAGCCCTCAAGCCACAACTACGGAGCCAGCATGCTGTAACTACTGAAGCCCGTGTGCCTAGAGCCCGTGCTCTGCAACAAGAGAAGCCACTGCAATGAGAAGCCTGCGCACCACAACGAAGAGTAGCCCCCGCTCACCGCAACTAGAGAAAGCCCGTGTGCAGCAAGGAAGACCCAACACAGCCAAAAATAAATAAAATAAAATTAATTTATAAAAAACTAATTTAAAAAAAAAGGAGCGGCATTGAGGACACAATCTTTAAGACACTGGTAATAAAAAGTGTCACATATTCTAGTTCAAACAGAGATAAGGATAATCTAAATGTTTAAATGTAGCAAGAGACTAAAACATAAAACTCTGAAGATGCATCTTAAGCATTTAGCCCAGACAAAATGGCAGTCACAAGGGAAAGGTTTTACACCAATAGACGAAATGACAGAAAAAGAATTACAGCTTTAATAAAATTCTTTAATATCCAGGAAAAATTCCTTAAAAAGACACGTAGAATATGAATCTATTTGTGGCAATTAGTTAAAACAACTTCAATTTAAACTGAATTCTACATATGCTTAGGGCCAATAACAAAAGCACATAGCTTAAATAGTATTATTTTCCTGAAGGACACATATAAAACATGAACAATCTGAGGTCTCAGAAACTTATGATAATCATAATTTTTTAAAAAGCCAAATGTCAATGGTAATCAGAGGCTAGAGATGATTGAAATCAAAAAACAATAAAATCTGTGCTACTAAGTTTAACATTTCTCCTGAAATTTCAAAAAGATGACCAATATGAAATTTATTTTCTCTTTCTGCCATACACCCTGTAACCCTACAGAATATGATAATGAATAATTATCCAGCTAAAAAAATAAAGCAGTTAAGAAGGAAAAGCAAGAAACCCGTGTGATCTACAGAAGGGAAATTCAATCCCTGAATAATTGAGTTTGCTATAATTTTAGAAAAGTTCATGTTTCAGGTACTAAACTGATAAAATAATGACCTTTACACATTATATTTATGAAGCAAAATACTGTAGTTAGGAGAAGAATTCAGAATCTATGATATCTTTCACACTGAAACACAGCTATTAAAAAGATGCAGTCTTATCCACTAACTACATCATGCATTTGCCAAGCTATGTATCACATATATACTCTCCAAAATGTTTTAGAAGCAACTGATGTATAAACCCAAATCTTGGGATACATACCAACTACTCCAGGTCCTTGAACTTCTTCCACGTCACCTTTAGCATTTGTTATTCTCCAGTAGCGACTGTCTAACTGACATGCCTTCTCAGGAAGTGCATCTTTTGACATTTCAATCCTGGAGAAGAGAATGGAGTGGTAGAGACACGTTGGTTTTTTCTGTTTAAGAGCTACAGTATTTTGAGCTAAGCCAGTGAAAGGGATTTCCAAAGGAAATTAAGAAACCCAACCCAAAGTCTGTGTAAATCATCTATTCCTGTAAGTTTGCAAAGATTCTGGCCTAATTAGCTGAACTCCCCCACAGAAATGGTTTCATTCAATTTACACACTTGACTTTCATTTAGGATTTAACGATAGAATGGGCAACATAAAAATTTACAAACATAGTGGTGACAACGATCTTTTGCTGTTCAAATAAAGACCAATGTGGGAAACACTTTCTAGAATATGGTGCCATGAAAAACTTCTGTTCTAAAAAATGGAGTCTTTTCTTTCACTACAAGGCTATACAGCCCTTTTCTCCATTAGCTTCTAGAAAGCTCAGAGCAAAATGTCACTATTTCGTGCATCTACTATTTAGTTACTGGGGTTATACCTTGACTCTGTTTTCCAATACTATTATTTCCCTCCTTTTTCTGAGACTCTGCTGACTCTTATTTTCATTTACAATACCGTATAAGCACGTGTAGGTATTACTATTTTAAGCTTATCTCAATCCTAGGCAGGATTAAATTAAACAATTAAAACAACATTCATCTGAATATGTGTAACTGGACATATCAAAGGCTTCATACAATACCAAAATCCTAGAATGCCTTCTGGTTAAGTATACATTATTATTATTTCTAGTATGTATATATGCATGTATATGTATTTTTTGAAAATATATATCATAAAGTATTTAAAAATACATCTAAAAACAAAGCATTCTTAATCCCTTAGGGCAATGAGTTATCTTTACCTCACAGTACAGAGTACTTCTAATTAAAGTGTATTTAATATTTGTTTTTTATTTAACCAAATCCAGGGCTTGCTCAGCACTATGTCTAATATACAGGCTGTACTCAATAAATATTTATTACACTTTTAATTAAATATAGACAGGCAAGATAAAACTGAAATGCATCGTTTTATCTTGGGCAATTTCATAGCTTTCAGAACGCATTATAACTCTAATACTGACCTTTCATGATGATTACAGCTTAGTGGTCCACCTCTCAAAGTACCTGGCACAAAAGTTGATACAAACTCAAGGTGCTTTACAAACACTATATTGTAGAAAATTTGTTTGTTATCCACCTACCTCCACACTTTAGCAAGAAGCTGCCTTTCAGAATGTGTTTTTATATCATGTCAAATGGGGTGATAACAACACATCCATAAGGTATATTCCCAAAGGCAACCCCATTTAAAATTCTCACCTGATTCGGTATGTGAAGAAATAGTGGGGTGGATGTACAGAGCTAAGTTCTGGCAGAAACGATGTGGAAACTGAAACTGTAATATCCCCAGTCGTTGCTACACACTCTGCATCATGAACATATCTAGGTAATTTTAAAAAATTAAACATTTTTTAATCAATAAACGTCAATTCTGTAAGATAAAAGATTTAAAGATACAATGCAAAATAGTTTATATTTTACTTTACGATAAAAACAAATTTAAATCATATTTGGCACCTTAAAGGTATAGTTATTAAGCTTAAAAGAACAAACAAACTAGAAAACCTTGAAGACTCTGAATCAATAATGATAGCAGTCAAGGTTCAACCAGTGGTTGACCAGTGGTTCAAATAATGGATCAGTAACTAACTTGGAAACTAAAAAGAGCTTATTTCAGTCTTTAGAGCTAAGGAAACTTTTGGAACATCTGAAAACCCAGCTATGCCCTATACACAGTGACTCTGACAATAAAAATGTGTTAGTATTGTTATTCTAGAGGCCTCTAATGTATAATTAACGTATCATTTCTGCCAACTGAGCTACTGTGAACCAACCTCTAGTTCCATCTGTAATACCTGAGTGTTCCATTTAGAGATAATGACTAATATTTCCAGGAGCTAATAGTTACTGACTTGCTATTCACAGTAAATCTGTTATTGGCAACAGCCTCCCACTCCACCGCCAAAAAACCCCACAACTATGTAACTACTATAAAGCCACAGCTTCTAAATCAAAATCAGTTTTTTCTCTTGATTCTTCAAGATGAAAAAAATACTGGCTGTTCAACTGTTTGGATGTGTTGGCTTTAAAGTGAGAATAAAATAGTGAGACTTAAGATGAGAGGTTCTGTTATTAACCTTCATGGGAAACTTCATCTCCTGATCTGTAACTGATGTTTTTTCCTGATTTATAATCATTCCAATCCATAAAGCCCCAAGTGAAATACCTGAAAATTTGGTCTCTGATGATAGGGAAGCCACCTGATACAACATTGTTGACATAAGAAGTAAACCAGTCAGTAAAAGTAGCACCTGTAAAAAAGGAAGGGAAAAAAAAGAGAAAAGGACAAATAGTTTTTTTTAAATTTATACAGGAAACAAGGGGAAAAACGACAATTTCTCTACGCTTAATAGTGATATCTAGTGATGCCAAAACTAGAAATATTTATATATACCATTCTACTAATCCTTTATTAGGTAAATTTCTATCCTCAGTTCTATCAATCTTATTCCAAACTACCTTGCTAGGGAATCCTCCGACTACCTTCAAACTACTTTTTACACTTAAAACTAAATA
This sequence comes from Tursiops truncatus, assembly GCF_011762595.2. Lineage (NCBI taxonomy): Eukaryota > Metazoa > Chordata > Mammalia > Artiodactyla > Delphinidae > Tursiops > Tursiops truncatus. The sequence continues at coordinate 83,754,428 of NC_047041.1, forward strand.
GTTGACTTTTAAACTTTAATTTGTTCTGGTACAAGAATGAAAAGCCTTCTGTCTATAATTTCTGGAACATATAGAACAAAGGAGATATAGCTATGTCTATGAAGAAACTACAGAAAAAGTATCAGCACCTATCCTCACATGATCAGGGTACATCCCTGGTCCAGGCACATCCTGACTCATGCACAAAATTCTGGCAGAAGCCAGGCTCAGTCTGTACACCTAATAGGGGTATAGCACTGTGGAGTTCTGGGCATCAGGCCAATCCCAAAGTAGCCCAGTTGCATTACTACAGATTCAAATGTACAGCGGTCCTCCATATTCTCAGTGACCAGCTCAACGCAGAGAAGAATGACTGGGATAGTCCAGTCCAGACCATATATCCGTGACCTAGTGATTGGATCAATAACAAGTATTTACATGAATTATGTTGCCTCTTGTGGGTAATACAACATAACTTTCTCAGACCCCCATCACTGACTGTTAATACAGCTCAGTGCCTAACACATACTAGTCCCTTAATCAATGTTGTTTAATGAATTTCTTCATAATCTTGTTTCTATTAACCCAGTTCCTGTACTCTGCCACACTGAAAGTCAGATGCTAAATTTATAGTATAATAAATTAATATTTATTTAAAGTATAAATAATTTAAATATTTAAATTAATTTTAATTTAATTTAATTTAAATATTTAAATTAATACTTTAACTATTTAAAGTATAAATAATTTAAAGTATAATAAATATAAAAATATAGTATAATAAATACATACTATAAATTTATAGTATGTATTTACTTATAATTCTAGTTAGGGAATGACTGAAGATACAATTTAAGCTTGAGTCTGAGAGTATACAGCTTTAAAATTTTAAAGGTATCAACTGACAGAAGGTAAACTACAATAGTTTACTCTTTTTTCAATGCCTATTAATGGCCCACTCTGACCCTTTATTTATTAACTGCTACTTTATTCAAATGATCACTGATCATCTTCTATCCACTTTGAGCTAGATATTAAGGGGCCACATGAATGTTTTTAAATTCATAGAAGGTACAATTTTCTGTTTTGAGAACTAGCAGTTTCCCTGCAGGGTTTAAAAAATCATTTTGTAAATTTCATGAACTAAAATATTATATAAGAAAAAAGAAATTTCTTATGATTTACATTAAAAAAGAAATTGGCATGGTGTATTTTAATGTGCCTTAATTTATTATAACACATACCGAAGTGCGTTCTTTCAAATAAGGATAAAATTTTCCATGCAGCCTTCACTACTAAACTTATCTGCACATAGATTCCAGTTTTCTTAAATATGTATTAATAATGCACTGAATATCAGGAGATTCCGTCTTATGTTTTACCAAAAATTCCAAGAAAGTCAAACTTAGTTGAATTAAGATGTAATTTATATGTTCTACAGTAGTTTACCTTTTAAAGTAAGCCCATATCTTGCAGTTCCTTTGAGAGTATTGGGGTTTTATCAAGGTAGTGTAAAGGCAGATCAGATGCTTTCTCATCTTTCCTCCCAGACTAACTTCCCACCTCATTTCTTCCAGTGCATCTCAAATCTTTTGCTTTACTCGCTCATTCTAGGAGAAACCCCAACTCCCAGAAGAGTATTCTCAGACCTTAGTACTCTGCTGTAGTGGTGGGGTCTTCCACACCATGTCAGACCAGCACCAAACTAAGACTAAGAAACTCACAGAGCCTAGCCGGCAGCTTACCTTAGAGCTCAGGCAGCCTTTAGTTTATAGACTGAGCAGCACCACTGGACTAGAGCCAGGACGATCATGTTCTCAGAGTATGTGCCACCCAGAGAAGCCAAAGAGGGCAACGAGCAAGGGCGTAACCCCCAGAGGGTGCTTAACTTAGATACCATAGACCACAGGAATCAGGGTTAGCTGAAGGCTAGGAACCAAGCTTAAAAGTGTTTTATAACTGACTGCGTAGGGGTGAGAACTTCTTGATATTGTGAAGTATGCCACAAACCTAGAATATGCTGTAGTTTGAACACACAGAGACTTATACTCTGTTCAAGGTTCCAATTAGGAGATACAATTAAATACAGGTGCCTTGGCCTGCAAGATCCTTTTACTATTAATATATAAAGATGTTTAATATGTTCCAGAAATGCCTTTAAAAAGCAGCATGGATAGTCAGGAAGCTTCTCTTTTTCCTCTACGTGAGCAAAATCTAAGCAAAACAAGAATGGATGAACAGCACAGGGGTGAGCTGCTCTTGAATACAAATTGAATTGTTCTCAAAATCCTATGAGAAATATGCTTTTAAGGCCAAGAAAAACCAGGTGTGCCAAGCAGTTTATAAGGCCCAGTTTATTCTGGTCTCTGAAGACTGCTGGTCTGAAGTCTCTGGTGTGACATCAGTATTTTACTATAGCACTGGCACCAGAAGAGAAAAAGTATAGTTATTTTATGTATCTATATCTCTAATTATGTATTAATATGATCAATGGAAAATGCATGTGTGTGTAAGGGAACTATACACATTCTTAGCAATTCTATACATTTCACTGTTCTATAGCAGAATCCTAAGAGCACAAGGTTGTATATGGCATAGCTTTTTCCAAATGGAAACCCAAGTCAAATAAAGTACAAGGGCTATTCTAATGAGAACCTAGTTATAGTACTTTATGAACCAGCAAGCTTTAAGAAATACAAATATAAAATTGCCAGTTGATCAAGTAACAGAAAAGTTTTTACCAACTTAATTTTTTTGACCAGAAAGAAGAGACTTTTCTCTTACCTATGATAAACATGTCAATAGCAGCTGGATTCCGAGCCATTTGGTCCTAGGTGAGAAAAAGAATATTGTAATCAAGGAAAATACATTTTACTTAATTCCCCATTGTTCACTACCTGTATCCTTCCCTGGGGACAAGACAAAACAGATAAAAATAACTTAAGTGCTCTAACCAATACTCAGACATTCCTCACACTTTTCAGTTTCTGCTCTTATGATTTCTATATTTAGGCTCTTCCTGTTAGTTACAATGAACTAATAAATGATCCTTCAAGAAAACAATTAGGACATTAAAACCGTGAGAGGACACATGGCCTATGAACCCAGAAGACAGGGCTTTGAATTCAGTCAAGGGACCTGAACAGTTCTAGATTAGTCTCTTCTCTCAGTAAATGGAGAGACCAAGTCATCATCCTACAACCTTACAGAGCTATCAAGTCAAAAATGAGATAAAAGACGTGAAAATGCTTAGGAAAAAAATTAAAAGCTATGCAAGCTCTTTAAATAACTTAAATGTTATATGGAGTCACATGTCTCAGATAACTATGAATTTTTTTAAAAAATAAATTTATTTATTTATTTTTGGCTGCATTGGGTCATCGTTGCTGCACGCGAGCTTTCTCTAGTTGTGGCGAGCAGGGGCTACTCTTCGTTGCGGTGCACAGGCTTCTCATTGCGTTGGCTTCTCTTGTTGCGGAGCACAGGCTCTAGGCGCGCAGGCTTCAATAGTTGTGGCACGCAGGCTCAGTAGTTGTGGCTCACGGGCTCTAGAGCGCAGGCTCAGTAGTTGTGGCGCATGGGCTTAGCTGCTCCACGGCATGTGGGATCTTCCCGGACCAGGGCTCGAACCCGTGTCTCCTGCATTGGCAGGCGGATTCTTAACCACTGTGCCACCAGGGAAGCCCCTGAAAAATATTTTCTATTTAAGTTCACATCTAGGCAAAAATGAAAGCAGAAGGTCTGCAACTGAGGAATGACTGAGAACTGAAGAAATAAGAATGAAACCAAATGCCATATTTTCTGTGCTTACATTAAAATCATAACAAAATCCTCTTTAAAAAGATCTACATTTTTCAACAACTCAAATACCTACTGAAGAAAGAGTTTAGAAAGTTTCTATTGCACTCAGAACTTGAATCCAAAGCGAATGATGATGGATGATGTCCAAAAGCTAAAGTTAGAAATTTATATTACAATTAATCACTTCAACGAAAAGCTCATTCATTTTTCTTTTTTTTATAACAGCTTTATTGGACTATAATTGCTTTACAATGGTGTGTTTCTGCTGTATAACAAAGGGAATCAGCTATACATATACATATATCCCCATATCCCCTCCCTCTTGCGTGTCTCATTGGTTTTTCTTAAACTTAAAATGTCCTAATACAAATCACAGCTTCCCTCTGTACGCATGCTAATTTTAAAAGAAAATGCTAATTTTCTTTTAGCATTCCATGCCATTATATCAGAATATTAGCCCTCTAGTTAGATCCGTCTATAATCAAATTGCATAATGCTCTATACCCATTCTACAACCCTGAAAATTCCTAATGCACATTTTATACATCCATCAGAACACATCTTAAAGGCACATTTAAACATGCTTCCTACTTACTGGACATTGGTAGAAGACTTCATTTTTGTTTCGGCCCTCCGCAGCTTCCACTGCTATGTACTGACTCAAACCAGTATGTATGCAAAAAGTTAAAGGTAGACAGTATTTCAGTCCCTGTCTCTGCTGGAAGCCTCCAGCAGCCGTGTCGACGTCTAGCAAATCCTCAGAACGATAGTGATTAGACAGTGCCATGCTTCCCAACAACCTGAGAATATAGACTCAAAAATTTAGTCAACTGCAATCTTTTTGATGAATAATAATTTCACATTGACAACTTTATAAGAACGATTAACATGTCAATTCTAAACCAGGAATACCCCAAACACTACAATTTCTGCATATATTAAATTCAAACTCTTGAGTGGAAAGATTCTGATTTAAATTAAAAGCCTAAATGTCTAAACTGTCTAAATGCCAACCTTTTAAAAAGAAAAATAGTTTTATTGCTTTCAAAAATCTATCTTGCCATAATTTGCCAGTGTTTTGCTATATATATATGTATGACTAATTTAATGTTTAATGTTCTCTCTGATACCTTCATCTTGATACAACCTTTAGCTTACACTATCCTACCAGGCAGTATAAATGGAAATCAGCTTAATCCTTGTCCAAATTTTCATAAACTTGGGATGTATGGGGTCTAAACTCATACGTATGAGAACAACACAGGTGTCGGTCCTTGATGATAGTCTCATCCTAAGTCTCACTGTTTGGGCTGTGGGTAGATAAAAATCCCTGTGTTGCATGATCTGTTTGTCATGTCAATTCTGAGCAACGCTTAGTATAGTTCTCTCCTGTTGGTTCTTGAAATATGACAATTTTTCCATTTTGTCAAGCTTCAGCTTGACAGGAAAACAGAATAGGAAAAAACCCAGTGATTTAGGCTTATCTAGTCCCAACTGCCCAATATTTGACTTCTGAATACTACCTTGTAACCTCAGTATGATCACCTCCTAGATTCCCTGTACTCACTCAACTCTGATCTGAAATGGTAACAGAGCCTCATATGGTTCTTCACACACAAAGAGATACCAAGTTCTAATAAGAACAATGCAAAGTTCTCCCTAAATTCCTATCAGTATGTCACAAGTGCAATGTCTCTGAAATACCTTAATTTCATGAGGGAACAAAGGGAGTAGAACCATTAGAAGCATGTAGCTTTAAAAACTGTGAGTAAATTTGAGAGCTACTGCATGGTCTGCTTTTACAAAAGGTTCCACAGTGAATACTTCATATCGTTTAGAAGTAAGTTTAAAATAGGCCATTCAATTATAGACTATGCTTGAATAGGACAAAACTAATATTTTCTTTAGTTAAGTGTATGTAGCTCTGAACAAATTACTTTTAACATGTATGATTCATAGAACTTATATCAAGCTTTCTAAAATACTTTACTTGGCCTGTAACAGGATAAACACTTCAAGGATTTGAAACAGGTTTAGTTAAATTATACTCACACACACATCTCCTCTCCTGTCCTGTAGGCCCACCCCAACCATTTAACTGTAAAGATGTGTTGATAGAAACCATGTTTGTGAGACATTATCTATTTTGGTAAAATCAAATTCAAGCTATAGATTTTGTCTTATGGATTGTTATAAGGAACAGGAGGAAGTTCTTATACTTTTTAATCTGTTAAGAGTAACTACAAATACAATTTGTTTACATTCTAGAAAATAACTTGTATCATTAAAAATAACTCAAACAGTGAACATCTCACCCAGGAACCACTAACTTCTGCCCATTGTGGATACGATATGAACATCGATAATCATCAGGAAGCTTGCAGCCAATCTGAGCTTCCACAGCATCTAGGTCTTCCTCTCGAGCCCCCTCTGCAGATGCACAAAAGAGCAAATTATCAAGAAACCATAAGCCTTAAATCTAAGAAGAAATGCAATCTATCTGCTAGCCAATGATACAATCTTAGAGCAAGTGAATTCTGTCCAAAATGTACTTGCTGAAATATAGGGAAATGAATTGAAAATTCACAGAAATATTATATCACTTTAGATTAGCTCTGACGTTTGAAGCACTGAGGAAGCAAATTTCTCAGTTTTCTCTCCATGGGGAAAACACTGGCACTAAGCAAAATATGGAATGGCAGGCACCAGTGAAATCCACAATAGTTTCTTCGCAGTACAATACAAACTTTAGAGCATATCTCATTTTTCTTAATCTAATATACTCAAATTTCTCTATTTAAAAAACTCTCCAGAAGTTCTCTAAATGGATGTTGTTCAAGAGTGTTAACCTAGTCTCTTAATGGGAAATATAGGACATAGGTGTAGGTTCATGCTGTGAGGAGGCCATTACCTTGAATTTGATTTTCACGTTTATAAGCTTGCCATATATTCTAGCTTTAAAAAGCAGTAATTACAAATACTAAGAGAAGAGATTCACTCCCAGCAATGGCCCACCAGGTTGTTGGACCAAACGTTTCGCTGAGAACTAGAAAAACTGAACAACAGAAAATTGGTTTCAAGGCTTTTGGAGAACCTCAAAGACAGTGAGAACTGGCAGGGGTGGGGTGGGGGAAGGTTGGTCCAGAAGAACAGGGAAACTGAGAGTTTAGCCAGGGCTTTGGAGCCACCTTGTCTCTGAGGCAACTGCCACTTCTGAAAGCAAACACGAGGCTGAGAGGCCGAGAAGCTGAGCAAAGCTTTCAGCAGTACCACAGGGTTGAGAGAATTTTCCAAAACTGATGAAAACATCAAACCATAGATTTAAGAAGCACTATAAACCCCATGGAGAATCATTACAAAGAAAATCATTATCTAGACACATTACTGGAAAATTGCTGAAAATCAAAGACAAAGAGAAATCTTAAAAGCAGCCAGAGAAGGGGAAAAGCCACAGTCATCTTCAGAAGAGCAACAATAAGACAGCTTCTTAACAGAACAATAGAAGCTGGAAGAATGGTATCTTCAAGTGCTGACTAGAATTCTATATCCAGTGAATACATACTTCCAAAGTGAAGATGAAATAAATATATTTTTCGACAAAAAAAAAATCTGAAAATATTCAGCAATAGCATTCCCTCGTTCAAAACAAAACAAAACAAAACAAAAAGGAATTCTCCAGGCAGAAGAAAAATTATCCCAGATGGAAGCATGAAGATTCAGGAAGAAATAAAGTGCAACCAGAAAAGGTAAATATTCAGGTAAATCTAAAATAATATTGAACATGTAAAATAATAATAATGTTTTCAAGGATATAAAATATGTTGAAAACTAAAATCACAAAACTATAATACAAAAGACAGGAGGGAGGTAATTGAAATTAAAGTATTCTAAGGTTCTTTCATTGTTCAGGAAGTGGTAAAAATACTAATTTACAATAGACTTTAAGTCAGAGATACATGTTTTAATCTCTAGGCTAATCACTAAAAAAAAGTTAGATAAATAAGAAAGGAAAGGAAGTATGGAATAAAAGATAATTAAGAAGAATGCAAAAAAGGAATACCTGCTCAGGTGCCACCAATATAAAACAGAAACATGGTATATTTACACTCAAATGTATTAGTAATTACATTAAATATAAACAGACTAAATAATCTAATTAAAAGACAAACAGACCAGATGAAAAACAAAACACAATCATATACAAGAGGCACATCTTAAAGATGTAGATACAGAAAAGAAAGCTAAAATAGCTACTAAAATCATACAAAGTAGACTTTAAGGCAAATAGCATTATTCGAGGTAATGGAGGACTTTTTGTAATGGCAAAAAGGTTAAATTCACTACACAGGTATTATAAGTTTAATTTTGTGCATCTAATAACACAGCTTCAAAATACTTTTTTTTTTTTTTTTTTTTTTTTTGCGGTACGCGGGCCTCTCACCGCCGTGGCCTCTCCCGTTGCAGAGCACAGGCTCCGGACGCGCAGGCCCAGCAGCCATGGCTCACAGGCCCAGCCGCTCCGTGGCATGTGGGATCCTCCCGGACCAGGGCACGAACCTGCGTCCCCTGCATCGGCAGGTGGACTCTCAACCACTGCGCCACCAGGGAAGCCCCCAAATACATTTTTTAAATGACAGAATTAAAATGGAAAAAATATATATCTGTAATCATAATGGGTGTATTAGTTTTCTACTGCCACAATATTAGCCGCTTAAAATAACACTCATTTATTATTTCACATTGTCTGTAGGTCAGAATTCTGGACATGACTGAATTGGATCTTCTGCTCAGGTCCCACAAGGCTGAAATCATGGTGTTAACTGGGGCTGCTAGTGCACCTTATGCATCTTTTGCTTGGGGTTCTCTTCCAAACTCACTGGTTGTTGGAAGAACTCAGTTCTTTGTAGTTGCAGGATTGAGGCTCTCTACTCTTAGAAGCCACCTGCCATTCCTTATCACCTGGCCCTCTCCACAACTTGCCAGTTTGCTTATTCATGACCTGTAGGAGACACCCCCAGGCTCTGAATCTCTCTGACTTCTGGAAGGGCCCAGTTCCTGTTAAGGGCTCACCTGATTGGGTCAGGCCTGCTCAGGATAATTTCCTTTTTGATTAATGATTAATTCAAATGCAACTAATTTGGGACCTTCATTACATCTGTAAAACCCTTTTGTCATCTAATATGACCTAATCACAAGACAGAAATCAATTATATCCATTGTACAACTCACACTCAAGGGGAAGCTATCATTATACCAGGCATGTACCACAGTGGGTGAGAATCTTGGGACCTATCTCAGAACTCTGCCTACCACAGTGAGAAATTTTAACATACCTCTCTCAGTAACTAACAGAACAAGGAGACCAAAAACCTCATTAAGAGTACAGAAGATTTGAACAAGATCAACAGTTTTTGCCTAATCATATATATAGTACTAAATGGCAAGAATGGCAGAATATACATTCTTTTCAAGTATACATGGAACATTTGCCAAGATAAATTATATGCCGGACCACATAACAAATCACAATAAATTTCAAATGACTGAACTCATATAGAGTATATCCTCTGATCATAGTGGAATTAAAATATAAATTACATTAAAAAGATTACTAAAAAAGCCCCCAATGTTTAGAAATCAAGCAATACATTTCTATATAATCCATGGGTCAAAGAAGAAATCACAAAATATTCTGAACTGCATGTTAATGAAAATACAGCATATTAAAACTTGTGGGATGAAGTTAAAGCTATGTTTAAAGGGAAATTTATACCCCTAAATGCATTTGAAGAAAACAAGGAAGGCTGAAAAATCTATGATCTAAGTAATCATCTCAAGTCAGGAGAAAAGTGACAGTAAACTTAAAGAGAAGTAATCAGAGAAATTAATGAAATAAGAAATAAGATATTAACATAGAGAGGATTGACAAAGGCAAAAGTCAGTTCTCTGAAAAGACTAATAAAACTGATTAGCCCTTACCTAGCAAAACTGATCCAGAACAACAGAGAGAAAGCACAAATAATATAAGAAATGGAAAGGTGAAATCACTAGAGATCTAACAAGCATTACAAAGAGGATAATTATGAAAAATTTTATGGCAATAAATTAGAAAATGTAGATGAAGTAGACAATTTCCTAGAAAAACACAACTTATCAAAACTGACATAAGACTAAGTAGAAAATCTGAGTAGTCCTAAATCTGATAAAGAAATTGAATCCTTAATTTAAAACCTTCCCACAATGAAAACTCCAGGACTGAATGCCTTCACTGGTATATTCTACTAATCATTTAAACAAGAAATAAGACCAAGCTTACATAAACTCTTCCAGGGAACAGAAAAAGAGGCAACACTTCCCGACTTGTTTACAAGGCCAGCATCATCTTGATACCAAAACCTGACAAGAACATTGCAAGAAAGGAAAATTACAGGCCAAACTCTCTCATGAGCATAGATGTAAAAACCCCAAATACTAGCAAATCAAATCCAACAATACATAAAAAAGATAATACATTCCAAGCAAAGTAGGTTTATTCCAAGAATGCAAAATTGGTTTAACATTCAGAAAAATCAATCAATGTAATTCAGAGCATTAACAAAATGAAGTAGAAAAATCATATGATAATGACAAGGCTGGAAAGGCATTTGATAAAACTCAATTATCTGTTTAAAGCACAAAAACAAAAAACCCTTTTCCCAAACTAGGATCAGAAGGGACTTTCTTCAACATGCTAAAGAGTGTCTACTAAAAATCTACAGCAAACATCAGCTTTAAAGGAGAAGTGTTGAAAGCTTTCCCTCTGCAGTCAGAAAGATAAGGATACTCACTATTATCATTTCTATCCAACACTGCACTGAAGGCTCTAGCCAGTTCAATAAGCAAGAAAAATAAAGAAATGACATATAGGGATTGGAAAGCTAGAAATAAAACTATCATTCTACATCTTTAAAGAAATGCAAATTAAAATCACCACTACACACCCACTAGAAGGGCTAAAATAAAAAGAATGACAACATTATTAAAGTGCTAGTAGGAATGTTAAGTGGTAAAACCACTTTGGAAAATTAACAGTATCTTCTGAAGTTTAATACAAGCACACTATACAACCCAGAAAACGCAACCCTAGATATTTACTTGATAGAAATATGCTCATATGTACATCAAAAATGATTTACAGCATTATTTGTAATAGTCAAAGACTAGAAACAACCCAAATATCCAACAACAGTAGAATGAATGTATAAATTGTGGTCTAATCATATAACGGAGTATTTATACTGTAACAAAAATGAACAAAATACTGTTACACACAACACTGCTGAATCTCACAAATGAAACAGAAATAATTCACGCAAAAAACATACTTAATCATGCCAATTATATAAAGTTCAAAAAGAGAGAAAACTACTCAGTGGCATTAGCAATCAGGATAGTGGTTACCCCTGAGAAAGACAGAGGGTTCTAGGTACACATAATTATTCTACTTCTTGACCTGACGGGTGTTACAATGGGCATGTTCACCTTGTGACAATTCACTGAGTTGTACACTTATGATCTGTGCACATTTCTATAGGTTGGTTAACATCACTAGTGATAGGCTGTGGATATCACATACCCCCAGCTATGTGATGACACACCTCACCTCGCTGGTAACCTGAAAACACATTACTCCAGTCTAATCGTGAGTAATACTTTAGACAAAGTCAGTTTGAGGGACATTCTGCAAAATACCTGACCAGTACTCCTTCAAACTGTCAACGGTGTGAAAGACAAAGAAAGACTGGGAAGTGTCCACAGACCAGAGGACACTAAGGAGACATGACAACTAAATGCAATGTAGTATTCTGGATTGGATGCAGGAATTGAAAAAGGATTCCACTGATGGAAAATCTGGTGAATTCTGAATAAAGTCTAGAATTTAGTTAGTAGTAAGGTGCCAGTGAAGACTTTAGTTTGACAAATGTCCCATGGGTTGGTATGTTAGGGGAAACTGAAACTGTGTGAGGGGTGTACAGAAATTCTCTGTACTATCTTTGCAACTGTCTTGTAATCTAAAATTAGTACAAAATGAAAAGTTTATTTTTTAAAAAGTTCAATACAAAAGAAAACAAGCTGAATAGCTGCCTGAACCAGAAGGTGAATGAGAAAAAAAACACTAATATTTATATAGTTAGTGCTACACGTTGGACATTTAACATGTAACATTAAGAAACCAAGAATTTCTTGAAAAGAGAGAGCAAGGCAGAAAAAAAGTAAAATAACAACAAGCAAACATGGCAAAAGACAAATATAAGGAAATACATTTAGAGGGGCATCCTACTATAATAGAGTTTGGGAGCCAGGCAGACCAGGGTCAAATCTCAGCTCTACCAATTACAGCTGGCTTTCTGTATCCAGATGTGGAACTCAAGGATACAAAGGGTCAACTATGGGACTTGAGCATCTGCATATTTCAATATCCTCAGCAGGTCCTGAAACCAATGCCCGGTGGATACCAAAGGATGACTAGACTGACTGTGATCTCTGGCAAATTATTTCATCTCTTTAATCCAGTTTCCTCATCTGCAAGACAGAAGATAATACCACCTACCCAGGAGAATTACAGTGAGGATTAAATAAGCTTCATGTGCTTAATAAAGTGCTTTCCTGGCATACAATAAGTGTTTATGTACTTCCCTTGCCCCCAGACTATTTGTATGAGGAAGCAGTGAAAAGATTACTAGGAGCCAACAAACCTAGATTAGAGTTCTATCTCTGTTACTCACTAGCTACAGGACCCTGAATAAGTCACCTAAACTCTCTGAGCCTGTTCCTTCACCTGTAAAATGAAAGGGCTGGTATAAATCAGGGATCCACAAACTACAGCCTGCAGGCCAAATCCTGGCCTGCGGCCTATTTCCATAAATAAAGTTTTCTTGGAACACTGCCACACCCATTTGTTGTTATATTGTCTATGGCTGCTTTCCCACAATAGCAGAGTTAAATAGTTGTGACAGAGGCCATCTGTCCCTCAAAGCCTAAAATATTTACTATCTGGTCATTTAAAGAAAAAGTTTGCTAATCCCTGGTCTAAATGATCTCTAAAAGTCCCTTCTGACTTTAAAATTTTAAGCCAATACTTAAGGTTAATATGAAATTTAAAGATATGAGATATATACCATGAGATAGATTGGTAGAATGTACATCAATATACTATAATTTCAAGATACTTAATAAAAATTTTCCCAAACCCAGTGCCTATTTGCTTTCCAAGTTTCCTTCCTATCTGTGATCTCTATACCCTTGAAACTGAGTCAGGGACTATGGCCCCTGAGATGAGCAGCTAGTTTCCTGATTCAGCCCTAAAACTCATAGGTCTACATTAATAGAATCCCCAGCTTTCTAGATATCAGAGCCTTTGTTCTATTCCAATTTATGGCAAAGACCCCAGAGAACTGGCACCTGGGAGTAAAACAGGGGCTGACAAGGAATTCTCTGACAACCTCACCTTCAACCATTAAGTACAAAACAGTGAGCAGGGAGCCTGGGAATACCAATTGAGTGTCCCCTCAAAAAATTAAAAAATAAAAAATATAAAGAAAAAGGAAAAAGGAAGAAGCTGCTATGTATCCTTAGTTTCTTCCTTTCCTGGTAGCTCTGTGTCTCAAAGGAGAACCATGTCTATATTCCCATATTCCAAATATTCTAATATTAGACTAGCTCTCTAAGACTCCTAATACATTCTAAACAAAATAGGATAGGTCTTCTCTCCCTTCAACAGCTGGTAAGACCACATCTCTGGAGTCAGCCCTATATTCAAATCCTGGCTCTGCTCTCCTTTGTGATAGCAAACAACTTACTTAGCCTTTTATGCCTCAGGTAGCTCACCTATAAAATAAGACTAGTAATGACCTACCTCATAGGATTTTGGCAACTTAAACGGAATAATATACAGTACTTGGCTTAGTACCTAGCTTTGTGTTTAATAAATAACAGCTATTGCAAACCCTTACATATTTTACTTATCATTACCAAATACCTATTTTCTGAATTATTTTCCTCTTGAAATTATTAAACCCCATACACCAAGTGGATAATATTTTTCTTTTCTTCCAAGGAAAAAACCTATTAAAAATATTAATCAAGGGTACTTTCTTTCAAAGCTGTACTCTCTCTGCCAAATCATTCTTTCTTCTACCTCCTAGCAATTCAGTTTTAAGTACCTGGTCATTCAATCATGATTTGTATGAAATTCATATTTGCATGGAAACGTACAGCAGAAATATGAAATGTAAAAGGAATGCCATGTCAAAAGAGTCCTTAGTTCAAAAGGTACACATTTGAGAAGAACTGATCCCAATTTCAGCTTAGCAAAACCAAAACACATATAAAATTCCTTTTAGTGGAGAAACTTGAAAAAAACTTGGAGGCTAAAGCAGGTAAGTAGCAATATATCTGCAATCCATTTATGTATTTCTTGGGCATAAATTTAAAAATCAAAGTAATGAGAAATAGCTTGTTAATAATTTCTTGCCAAAATTGGACAATAATAGTATAGTAGAGACAGCATAGATTCTGGGGTCAAATAGACTTCAGTTCAAATCTTAGTTTTCATTATTCTGTAAATGTCAAAATAGGGATGAAAGTTTTCCCTACTCTATTAGGCTGCTCCTACATGCTTAAAGACCCAGTCTGTAATATTTGGTCTTTCAAATATTAGATTGTCAAATAAACATTTACTTGTACTAAAAAGAGGGAAGAGGGTTGATACAGCAGGCAATTTTTCAAATAAAAAAAGAAGTCTTTTAAAAGAAATTACAAGTTATCCTCAAGCAACAATAACATTACTAGTTTCTTTATGTAAAACAAATGTAAGGATAAAAAGAAGCTTTCACTGCTAATAATCATGTGGATGCTGAGGTAGGCAAAAATAGGGCAAGCCCTAGAACCAGGGTCCTTTTAGCAAATTAGGCTTTCTATGTGCTTGACCAAATGCGAATGGTGAATTACAGATAATGTTGGATTAGCACAGATGATAGAAATCCAAAGTTATTTAACCTATTTATACTATGAAACTAAAATGGGGAAGGGAGACCCTGCATTCCCAATACCTTTCAGAGATAAAACCATACGAGGACATCTGGGTTCCAAATATTTCTTGAGATCATCCCAGGCCTTTTTAATAGCAGCATAATGGTCAATATATCTTCCTACATCAGAGTAAGTATCAATGAAGAGGGATTTCCAACACTGGTTCTTCTGTGTTTTCTCTTCCCTAAATAGATTTAAAAAATAAAATTAAAAATCTTTTGAAATGAAATTAGCATATATTTTAGACACTTATACCAACATACTTTATTGGGAATTTGTGGTTATTTTTGTCTTCATTTTCATTTATTGTAGCTACAAGTGAAGACTAGATAACAAAAAGTGACACATACATCAAAAAATTTAACAAGTTACTGCTGGCATGGTGGGATTATGAGTCACTTATTTTCTTACTTTCTACTTATTTTTTTTCTAAATTTCTAATCCTTGATAAGATATAATGTGAATAGTATATGGGATATGAATTTCAACTTACTCCTAAAAACATGCCAGTTACACAATTTTTAAACATATATTTAATTTTTCTATTTTAGAGAATATTTAGAATCTAATGATACAATAATATTAATCTAACTTATCTACATTGGATTAGCTAGAGAATCATATAGCATATCAAAGGAATCACACGATTCAACATTCCTATTTGGTACAATTCCACAAACATTTACTGTCTACTTAGCTACTGAGGATATTAAAAGTAAGGCACATTTTTTGCCTTCAAAAATGTATAATCTAATCAGGGAGAAAGAAGGAAGTATAAATTTAAGAGTCAGAAGTGGTACAAGATAAGGCAGCCAGAAAGGGCCTTAAGGTAACATACTAATGAGGTTGACCTTATCCTGTAGGGAATGGAGAGCCACTGAAGAGTTTTAACAGGAGAGTTAAAAGAGCAGAATTGTGGTTGTGGTTTGGGAAGGGTGTACACTAGAGCCACAGAGATGGACTGGAAGGGTTTTGCAGCAGTCTTGGTAAGAGATGATGAACTGAGCTAAAACTGTGGTGGCTAGATGAAATGAGAAGAAAGATTCAAGAAATATACAGGGGCTAAAATCAGAAAAGCTTGGTAATTGAATGAATGTAGAGACAGAAGGAGAAAAGAGATCTAGAATGATTCCTGTTTCTGGCTTGGAGGGCGGGATGGATGGTACTGCTATGAAGATATGAATGCAGGAGGATCAGGTTTAGGGATGGGGAAAAGAACAATTCAGGGTGTTGTATACATGTGCCTGCGTTTTTCGGGGTGGGGGCAGTGGTGGAAGGGAAGTGTCTTTTTATTAATCTAAGTAATATACATATATATTATTAAAACCAAAAAGTACTGAAGAACTTAAGATGAAAAACTAGGCAGTCTCCTGTTCTAAGTCCAACCTCTCAAAGAAATCTTTAGTTATTTCTGGAAGTTATCTCTATAATTCTAAATGTTTATGCCTCTAGTTCTTGGTTTACCAATTTATATCTATCTACTGATACCCCAAAGTAAAAGACCAGGATACAGCAATACTTAAAATTCCCTCTTCCTCATTCTTCCTCCTCCCAATGTTTGGAGGCTCTGTTACTAATTTTTCATTCTATTGAGTAGCTTGCAGCTTTAAATAGTATATTTAAACCTCTATTTCTTGCTTCACCAACTTCAGTCACTACCTGACTCCCCTCAACCTAAGAAAAAGATACTAGCAATCCTACCCTCTTTCATCTTTCCCAACTCCCACCTTCTGTCATCTACCCTTGTATTCTATCAAATTTATTAAAATTTACTGAATTCAGTGAACCCTGTGGGTCATCCAACAGAAAGATCCAGCAGACAGTTGTGCAAAGAAATCTGGAGCTCAGTGGGAATGTTAGGGGTGGACACTCAGGTTTGGGAGTTAGAAGCATACAAGTAGTCTCTACAAAGTGCAACAGTGCATGCAGGAGACTTCACAGACAGAGAAGAGTAGTGAGCCAAGGGTAGCAGCTTGGAGAACACCTGCATTTACTGGCAGGCACAAGAAAGGCCACCAAAGGGGTTAAAGAGACAAGGGTTAGAGAGGAGAATCAGGATAGACTAGCATTAATGGAAGCCAAGGGCCAAATTTCAAGAATACATTTCCCAAATACTCACTCAGATATCAGCCAGTATTTTTTGCAATGTCTTCTCCACAGCGGATCGTGACTTGATAGCTGGCTAAGTCTTCGACTGACATAGCAACAACTGGCAGTAACCAGATTCACAGTTAGTATAAAAGAAAACAAGAAAACAATTTAAAAGTAAAGATGAAAATATTCAATGTTAGGTTTTATTCCTTTTGCTTTTCTGCCACTATCTACCTTTATAACTGCAAAACAATCTTTTCTAAAACCTGTTTAACATGTTAGCTAGTATAATTACCTTGTGAGTAGTGAAATCTTAACTATTTGAGTTCACAAACCACAAAATGTCTACAATTGTAATTTTCATACGAAAGTCTATAAAACATATAAACCATTGGAGTTAATTTCAAATCAAAGAGCTTTCCTATATTTATTATTGGGGCAGTAATCATTTCTACATATAGAAACGTTATTCAGGTGTAAACAAAGTGCTTTTTCTTTTTAAGATCTGTGAGACATTTGATATTAAATACACAGGGCTTTTGTTTGTTCTAATTTTTTCTTAACAGAAAGAAATATTACAGCCATATTACTTTTTAACTATAGCAACTATTGGAAAGCCCACCTATAAAAGGTGTCAGATTCTCAACAATTCTGTTTCAATATCCATAGCTATTCAAGTTACTATCAGCTGCTCAAAAATTTGGAACGTTAGAAACAAATAATTTTCTTTTTATACAGAGATTTCTAATACAATAGTGCTTGAATCCTGTAAATCCTACCCTACATAATTAATTTTCAAAAAGAATGAACTTAAGATTTAAAAAAATGCATTTCTATCCTTTCAGAAGAGAAATCACAAGTTATAGAAAGTAGGTATAAAAGATTTCACTTGGGCAATAGCTAATCAATTAAGGGAATCTTAAATCACATGGGATTTGTCAAGGCCATAAGTGGGGCATGTTAAAAAACAACCGATGGTAAACAGATTAGCCTTTGTTCATTTTTCAGATTTTATACAAACATAATTCTCATCCTTTTCTGCCAAGCTCAGGAGATGCCCAAACTAACATTTGCAAACATAGGAATCCTTCCAGTTTTGTGAATTCAGAGTCCATCACTGTCCCAAGAGTTAACATAAAAGAATCTCTGGAATATGCACCAAAGGTGATTTCTGATGCAAGGCAAGGATGAAAACTACTATCCTAGAGCTTCTGACTCAGTTGGCATGGGGTGAGATCTGTACCTCAGGCATGTGTATGTTTAAAAAGTGCCACATGTAATTCTGATACACAGTGAGATTCAAACTATGCAGTTTATATTACATAATGATCCCAATGAACTAATTCAATCCAACCCAATCCAGTTCAGCAAATATGTACCATAACCTTCAGAGCTTAGCAATCGGCAGGACACCTGACAAATTTGGGCTATAAACTACAGGAAAGAAGTTGCAGTACACTGGAAACTTTTCTGTGGATAAAATTCTATGGCATTTGTGTCAACATTCCTGGGCTAAGGGATGCCCAGAGAGCTGGTTAAACATTATTTTTTTAAAACATATTTATTTATTAGCTGCGTTGTGTCTTTGTTGCTGTGTGCGGGCTTTCTCTAGTTGTAGGGAGCGGGGGCTACCCTTCGTTGTGGTGCGCGGGCTTCTCATTGCGGTGGCTTCTCTTGCTGCGGAGCATGGGCTCTAGGCGCGTGGGCTTCAGTACTTGTGGCTCGTGGGCTCTAGAGCGCAGGCTCAGTAGTTGTGGCGCACAGGCTTAGTTGCTCCGTGGCATGTGCGATCTTCCGGGACCAGGGATCAAACCTGTGTCCCCTGCATTGGCAGGCGGATTCTTAACCACTGCGCCACCAGTAAAGCCCCTAAACATTATTTCTTGATGTGTCTGTGAGATGTTGCCAGAAAAGATTAGCATTTGAATTGGTGGACTAAGTTAGCCAGATGGCCCTCCCCAATGTGGGTTGGCACCTTCCAATCATCGAGGGCCTGAATAGAACAAAAAGGCAGAGGAAGGTTGAGTCTGCTCTCTGCCTGACCGCTAAGTTGAGACACTGATCTTCTCTTGTCCTTGGCACTCCTGGTTCTCAGGCCTTCAGACCCAGACTGGGATCTACTTCATCAGCTCTCCAGCTCTCAGCCCTTTAAACTATACCACCAGCTTTCTTGGGTCTCCAGCTTGCATTTGGCAGACTGTAGGACTTCTCAGCCTCTATAATTCATGAGCAAATACCTTATAAAAAACCACACACACACACACACACACACACACACTCTCTCTCTCTCTCTCTCTCTCTCTCTCTCTCTCTCTCTCTCTCTCTCTCTATTGGTTCTGCTTCTCTCGAGAACCCTAATACAGTATTCAACTCAGTTCACTTCCACAAACATTTATGGAGGGATCACTTCTGTTTAAAATGTTGATTACTACCAAAATCATTTAAAATAAAATCCGATCTCCTCACCTTGTTTTACAAGGTCCTGCATGATCTCACTAGTCTCTTCCCAAGCCTCTCTGCCTGTGAATCATTCCCTAATTCCTGCAACACCAGTCTTCTAGCTCCTCCAACAGGCTATGCTATTGTCCAATCAGCTTCTGAAAACACCGTTCCTTCTGCCAGGACTGCTCTATGTTATCCGTCATATACAGCAGCTCCTTCCAATTTGAATCAATTCCTTAACAGACCAACTCGTTCACTTCCTTCATAGCACACAGCAGCTCTTGTAATTACGCACTTATTTGTTTTCCATCTTGCCCGCTAGACTGTAAGCTTACGAGAGGGGCCTTGTCTGTCTTGTTCACTATTGTTTCCCCGACATTTAATAGGCTGGCACACAGCAGGCGCCCAAAAAAAGCAAATCTGTTGAATAAATGGTGACTCTGCAAAGATAAACAAGACAGTCGTTACATTTAAGAAATGCATAATCTATCTGGTATGGTAAATACCTCTCCTTCTGCAGAGGAAGGAGAAAGGTAGAGACTGGACTCGGGAGAGGGGGTCCTTAAAGGAATTCCATCTTGCCAGGTTCAGAAGAAGGGGGCATGGCATTCCAGGCAGGGTCAGGAGTTTAAGCCACAGAACAAAGAAACACAAGTGTGCTGGCAGAGGTCTATTTGGCCAGAGTAGACTATGCCAAATAATAAGGGCCTTAAATGCTCCCAGAAGTTTAGGTTATAATCTGTAAATAACAAGGGGCATTATAGGTTTTTAAGGAGGATGACAGCCAGATCTGTCTTAGAAAAATCACTCTGGGAGCAATGTGGCCCACAGATCAAAAAGCGTGTGTGTATGTGTTAGATTTCTAAAAGGCTATAGCAACAGAATATTTCAGATGAAAATAGTTTGGAACTGTAACAGCCTTTTCGAAAGAAAAAGATAAACTTTATTACAAGCCTGAGTAGAGAAAAATTTGTTTTCTAGAAAAATAAAAGTGTTACAGGTACTAATATAGATAGCAGCCAGAAACTGGAATTATCCCTCTGTCACCACTTAGCTAAACCAACCAACAGCTACCAGTAACTTCAAGAAGGCTGTATTTCTAAAAGGATTCCTGACAACACAGGGTACAATCAGCAAATGACTAAAATCCAATGGTTAATCCAAAAAACAAAACAAAACAAAACGAATCTCGCCTACCTATCCTTAAGAGGGCGAGTCTGCCTCCTTTGCAAATATATGTGGTGGCACAAGAAAGACCCATGCCACCAGCTGTCAAGGGTGTAAACAGCGCCATTTCTTCCACCATCCCAGACGGTCCCAAGCGCTGAAGTAACTGGGCATTTAACCACCCCTACCAGCAACCGGTGTTTATTTTTGGAACAGATGCCGGTAACTTGGGAAACCCAAAGCATACAGGAGGGAAAATGGTCACCTGTACCGCACCACCGGAAGTCAGTACCAAAACACAAAATCCAACATGCAACCGTGAGAAGGAACGCTGAAAGCGAAACAATTATCTAGCACAGAAGTCCGAAAGTGAGCCCTGCCAGATATTACGTCGCTGCGTAAGTCGCACCCAGGGGTCAGGGGGTCGCCTGGCTCCTCTCCGGCGTCCCACCTGCCCACTTTGGCGCCTGACTCTACAGGCTCCTGGCCCAGGCAGAGAAAAGCGCTCGGCCCGGACGGGGACTTTTCCAAAGCGGCCAGGGCTGCCCTTAGCGGGCAAAGACCACGGGGGCCGGGAGGTGCGGGGCGCTGGGGTCCGCGCGGCGGCAGCGGGGAGCACTTGGCCCCGCTTCCAACTGGGCCTCGCCACAGCCTGGGAGAAAGAGCTGTTGTCGCTCCTCAGGCCTGGGCCCGGGACGGGAGGAAGACCTCAAGGCGGGGCCCTTTCCGCCCCGGTCTCGCCCCTGCCCCCGGGTGGCTCTGCAGGATCAGGGCGGCCCTGGCGTCACCTCCTGGCTGTCACGGGAGTCCAGGTCCTGTCGGCGAGCCGGGCCTCCGTCCCTCTTGCCTTACGCCTCCTCCCCCACCCGTGACCCCACCCCTGCCGTGCGCATCGTCCCATTACTTGATTAGGTCCCGGTAGTCCAAGAAGGATAAGATAAGGAGCAGGGGATCGGTGGGCAGCGATTCTAGGGTCAGGGGCGCCGACTCGGTCTCCACGGCCGCCATCTTGCCTGGCCCAGTGCAGGCCTGGCCCCGCCCCGGCCCCGCCCCCTCCGCCACCGCCCTCGCAGTTCCCTAGCCGATTGCACAGGTTTGTTGTGTAACCGACAGGATAGCCCCGCCCACGGGGAGGCCGATGGGCGGCTCCCTGGAAGGCTCCGCCCACCGTCCTGCGGGTCAAGGGCCAGCGCGGTGGCGTCCGTCTGCGTCTCGGGTACCTCTTCAGCCAAGCTGCGCGAGCTCTGCCAGGTGCCCACATGCTCACCCTTAGATCTCCCGGTCTCTCTCCTCCCATTCCGGTCCCTAAACTTGCCCAGCCCGGACCCCTATGAGCCTTTATTACTAAATCTGCTTGGGTCACTCCAGCCTCTCATGCGAAATTTTACATCCGGTATCCTCGAAGCGTGCCCCCAAATCTCACAGTAAGTTCTCTCTCTGCCCTTGGCCCCCAAATCCATCGCTTCTCTTCGTTTTCCGACCTAGAAATTCCTCGTTTCTCCCTTCAGCTTCCCTCGCCCGGCGTGTCCCTTGCACAGAGCAGGAACCTTGTCCGCTCTGTAGTGGGCAGAGTTGGGAATCAACTAGAGGCTCTTCTTCCAAACTAGGGAAATGGTCGTCGAGGGCATAATTTTAACGCTCTCCCAAGTAAACGGTGCATGGGGTCTGAATCTAAGGGTCAGCCTCTCTCAATTAGGTTGTCCCGGTTATTTTTCAGCCCATTAGGGCAATGCAAAGCGTATATTAAATGGATTTTTTTTTTGCTAAGATTTAATCTCGGAGGGTTAAGTACTTCCGGTGTGAAGGGATGGGTTGAGACCCGGCTGGGCTTGATTGAGGCACATGATGGCCACTCTTCAGCTTAGACAAGATGGTATTAAAATGGGGGTGGGAGACGTGTCATGGATTGTGAGCTAAGGAATACATCACTTATCGGATTTCTTCTTTTCCGTTTCTTTCCAAAGGCAATATGGTGTAAGCAGCTGTGGGGAGTCTGGTCAGACACGAACTTCACACATCTGTTATTTACTAGAAGTGAGATGGTGGACTAGTTAACTATACCTAAGTTCTATGAGCTTGTTTACTCTAAAAACCAACCATTCCCTAAAGTGGTCTATGGATGCTGATAAAGATTTTTGCAAAGTGCCTGGCTAGATATTCAATAAATGTTAATTTCCCAAGCCTAAGTATACATCCATCACTAAGTTTTCCAAACTCTTCCACATCCTGGAGAAAGTTTTCTCCTAACTATTTGGAAAAGTGGAAATGATTCTACCCCTCCCATCTCACCCACCCCCAACAATAAAACACTCCATTTCTTCTATTCACCATGCCATTAATGCTTTATAATTATGGTTTTGTCTAATTTTATAACCCCTCTTCTCCCCCCCCCACTGTATTAATTACATTTTTTATTTTCTGTGTCTTATGATGTTTTGACATCCTAAAAATCCTGCTGGCTGGGGAGAGACTGCCCCCCTCCCCCCAGGGCTAGCTCGTTCCTAAAGATAGCAAACAACTTACATGGACGCACCTCTCATATGCAAGCCAACCACCCCCTTTATCTAACTGTCACACACCGAGCCACTATTTCCCCTGCCTAAATTGTCTCAGGGCTAGGTACCAGGCAATGAGAGAACACCTCTATAGCCCAAAGCCCACCATTTATTGTTCAAATTAGCCAATCCCAAGCTGTTTACTTGCCCTGCCCAGTGCAAACTCCAATAAAGCTCTGGCCTAAATTTGCCTCTTGCTCCTGCTTCTGCCTCCTGACCCAAACCTGATGCTTCCACTGGGCACCTTCACAGTGTCGTGTGCCCCTTTCTCTAGGGAAATGTAATAAAAATCTTCTTTCAATGGCACTGATCTTGCCATGTCGTCATTCAATCACCTTCATAAACTAAAATCCCACAGGTAAAATGAGAGCCACCCAGCAAAAACCAAAAGCTAAACAAAACAAAACCCTCTGCTTACATCTCTGTATTTCCAAACTATTTATGCACATATTTAGAGCATTAATTGAACCAGATTCAGGTCAGTTGTTCCCTGTTTGTCTCTCTCACCAGGCTGTAAACTCTCAGTCTTTTTCATCCTTGTAACCCCAAGGCCTTTCTACAACAAGTAGAAAGTTTAAGTTCAGGTTGAATGGATGAAGACAGAGCTGTCATTTCTGTTTACAAGGGAACCTTGCCTGTTGATATAGGTAAATGCTTATAAAGGCATTTGATTCTAATTCATTTTGTCTATTTCTCCCTCAGATGGGCTACTTTACTTGTTTTAAATCGAAAAACTGGTAGGAGTTTCAAGTGGACTGCATTTGCTTCTGCTATCCTATTGCATTTTCCTTCCCTTTGGACTTGGTCCAGTTATGACCTAATGAGAAGACCAGAAGTGTGAAGTTAATCTGTCATGGCCAGGATTAAGGTGAGGCAAGATTTGCGCTCACTTGGGGCACAAAATGTAAGGAAGTACCAAAAAACCAGTAATCAAGATGATGTTAATATTTTAATACAATACTTAAAAAAATTAATGCAAAAACCCATGATGAACAAAATCTTAAACAAAAACGGGATCCCACAGTGCTATGCAAGCCAAACTGGAGCCTAAGGCAAAAGGAAAAATATATGTTTTTATGTCTTTTCAAATGGTTATTTTTTTCCTATAAGGCCAGGGGGGGGTGCTCAGGCAGGGGACTTGCTTCTCCCATGTGGCAGGGCTCAGAGCTCTTGCCATCCTTGGGGAGTGACATCAGGTTGCTGGCCCCTGCTGTGACAGCCCACACCTCCCTGGGGAAGTGGTCCCAGCCCAGGCTCCATTTCTGTCCCCAACATGGTAGAAGCAGGTAGAGGAAGCTGGGGGAGCAATGTAGCTGAGCAGGACCCAGGACAGCCCTCTCCTGGGCTGTGGCTTCCTGTTACCAACCGCCATACCCCTAATCATGGCTGGAAAGGGGTAGGAAGAGGAAGCTGGGACTTGGCTATTTGGGTCCCCTGGGCTAAGGTTGAGGGTGAGGGCTCCATAGCCTTTGTGCCTTGGTGGGAGAAACAGTTTCTCCAAGTCTGCTAATTGTTTTGGAAGCTAGTCTCTAAAGGGCATGGAAGGATTTCACCAAAACAGAATTTGCTTGCCATTAATATTCCTATGGTAGGTCAGAAAGCACAAGGTTCTGAAAGAAGAGTTCATGTGTGGCATAAAAAAAAGGATTTCTCTATTCTCTCAGGAATAGAGATAATGCCTGAGAAGTAAATATACTTACATGTTCTCTTGCCTTCACTGGCAAGCAGTTTTTAGTGCACAATGCCTACCTCCTTACACATGATTACACCTTAGCTTCAAGGTTCCCATTGGCTGTTTTGGTAAATCCCTCAGACATCATTCATACCTTATCACATGCGAGGGTCTGGGCTCAGGACTGGAAGGGATCAAGACACAGTGCTGTTCCTGCTTTGATGCAATTACTCATTAGAAGGTGAGAGATACACCTGTTTGCTCGGGGAGAGACAAATCCGCATGGCCCTGCAGTCTGTTTTCTCCCTCGTTTTCATGGTTTAGCAAGTAGCTGCATCAGCAGATCTGAGTTTGCTGGCAAGCAGGACAGACAGCAGACACTGAGCTTTAGAGGCGCTTGCTAAATGGTGTAAATGGTGCCCAGGGGCCCCCCATGTGTAAAACACCATAGTTTAGGGTCCCTCTCTATTGACCACCCTCTGGGATGTGTCCAGTCTTCTTCTGCCCAGCCTAAGTGTGCCTCCCAGTGGGACAATGAAAGCTGTGAATTGGGATGGGGCGGGAGGTGGGGTGGGGTGGGAGTTCACGTGCATTCTCCTCCTTCTCTGCTTGTAGACCCGCCCCAAACATTGTGTGTTGACACTGCATGGCCTTGGTGGCATGCGTCCTGGGCCCGTGAATAGCAGCTGCACGAAGGTCAGACTCCACTTTGTCTCATGCTCAGTGTTTTGGGAAAGGGCCTTGACCAATTGGGCCTCTCAGGGGCAGGATACATTCTCAGGGGTTCCTGGCAGGTTGTAGGGCAGGCCTGGGATTGGACCGTTCAAGCCTTGGTGTCAGCTCTCCTAGTTGTGGTGAGGCAGATGAGGCGGTGGGAGGACCAGGATGGAACTGCCAGACACCAGCTCCCGCAGACAAGTGCGTCATTCAGAAGGAAAACCGGGCTGCAAGGCTGCTGGTGATTGGTCAAAAGGAAGCCTGCCTCCGCAGAGCCCAGGAAAATTCAAGACTATGCTTATGCTTCATGGCTGAAAGCAGGGAGAAGAATAAAATTACAGGGTGGTAGGGAGGTTAGGGGCTGTCAATGTTGCTCAGAAAGGCATCCAGCCTGATGGGTTGATGCAAAAATCTGGAAGGGATTTAGCTGTTTCTGTGGAACAAAAACACAGACAAACCCATGGCTAATGAGAAGCCTAGAATGAAGGTAAGATTTAAACGCATAGTTCCAGCAGTCACACAAACGAGGTTCTGGGACTCCTGCTCTTCCCGTAGGCAAGACTTTAAATATTCCTGAATTTGCTGAGCATATGTCTGTTGTTTTGTTTTGTCTGGAACATGCTTCTTGATTTCTTGCAACCTGTATAATTAATATGAATTTTCTGGACACATGGTGAATGGACCTGCTTATTGGACGCAAAGTGTCCCCTATTGGTGGCTTCTAATATGGTGAATACTGAAGGTGTGGCCAAGAATGGCCTGTAATCCCAAAGCTTACCAAGATTGCATCATGGAAACAACAGCTCCTCGCAGGGACAGAGAAAAATGCAGTCTTCTCATACAAGATGTTATACAGGTCAGGGAGCCAAATAACGCCATCCAATTCAATAGCCTACAGGGCTGGGGAAGCCACTAGTGTCTGGAGTCTTACTGTGTCCTTTTGAGGCTTATGCAGGTCAGTTTGTCCACTGTTGTTGCTATAGTGCCTGACAGACATCATAAGAGTGGCTGAACCAGTGATGCTTGGTATGTGGGCTTGGATGGGCCAGTGTTTTTTTTTGGTGGGGTGGCGGGATACTTTCCAGGAAGAAGGGAAAATTCAGTCTCTGACCTATGCTCATCTCTGTGCCCTGGGAGGCTGATCTCTATGACCTCCTTCACCTGGGTTCTCTTGTCATCTGGCTTCTGGTGGGGTTCAGCCAATGAAAAGCATTGGTCGGCAACTGAGGAGCGGGGGAGAAAAGAGAAATTAGGGTATTTCTCTGTGTAGACCAAACTTTTTGGTGCCCTCTTTGAAGTCTTTGGCTTGTCCCACTATGGTAACACTATTCCTTCCCATTGCTCTTTCAGGCTTGGAGACATCTCCCCCCTGTTTACTAATCCCTGGGCACCTCACCATCCCTTATTTGTTCCCTCATCCTGTTCATACCTCTTACGTGATCTCCTCATTGAATTCTGTTCAGTAATGTCCCTTTGAAAGTTTTGTCTGTTTTGTTGTAAGACCCTGACTGATATCATTTGCCTTCACCCACCCAGGCAAGCAGTACTGTAAGAAACTCCCTAGTACATCATCAGTGGGTTGAACTCAGGCTAAAACAGTGAGAACTGCTGCTTGGGGCCAAACATTCCACTATATTGATGACACAAGCATTGAGTGTACTTCATGGATTCCATCATGTACCATGTTGGAAAAATTGACCAAAGATGGATGGGTTCAAAAACTTTTGGAGGTGATGGATATGTTTATTACCTTGATTATGGTGATGGTATCACAGGGGTATGTATATGTCCAAACTCTTCAAAAGGTATACAGTAAATATGTGAAACTTTTGGTATATATCAACTATACCTCAATAAATCTGTAAAAGAAAAAAAAGAAGAAGAAGAAATGATTCTGCCACTCATGGGACCTTCTTGGGTGCTTCCTGTGTGGCTACTAGCTATGGGACTGGAGGCCCAACCTCTGATTGGCCTATTTTAGAAACAAGACTCTCCGTACCTAGGAATTTCACTACAGCCTTTATATACCAGACAAACAACCACACGTGGGGAGGGGGCACATGTGGCAAGAAGCCTGGAAAGTGATCCAGTCATCAGTAAAGCAAACCTGTGCTGGAGGCCTCCTCTCCTATCTCCTTACCACCCATGGAATCACAGATATCAGTGTTCAATCTCGAAGCAGGTTGTAGACTGTGGAAATGGGACTCTACTTTCTCGTCAGCCAGGTCTACAAGAACTTCCTTCTGTTGCCAAGCCTGAAGCTAGCCCATTCTGGAAAAAGAGACTGTCGGTGAAAAGAAAATGACTCTGCCACCTGACATTCTCAACTTGCATTGAGTCCTATACCATCTGAACTGGAACACCCAGAAAGTTCTGTAGTGATATAGAACTGGTCCCTCCAGTCAAGGCCCAAACCTGTTTCCTGATACCTCAGCCAACTTCAGGAACAGGTGGCTGCCCACCCGTTAGACACAGAGAGACCCACCTACTGTTAAACGTAAGCAGTTGGCTCACTGGGGACCTCTTCAACAAGACTTCCATATGACAAAAAAGCATGGTTCACTGATGAAATAGCTTGCTTCTGAGATGGGCAAACCCCATGGAATGCCACAGCCAAAAATTGTGGAGTTCAGCACTAGACATGCTGAACAATGTGGTAAACTTCAGATGCTATTCTTGGCTGTAGGGCACGCTGCCCCAAGATGGACAGAAACAAACCTTTACGCAGTGTGTCCATTAGGGTCCTCCAAGAAACAAATGCTGGGATAGGATTAGATTCATGAGAGATGCACTGCGGTTGTGAGTAGGGGTTGTGAGGGATAAAAAATAGGGAGTAAGAACAGGCAAAAAGAGCCTCAGACCATGATGCAATTCTGATGCTTGGGAAAAGAGAAGGTGGAGGAAAGAGGATTGGGAAGGAAGAATCTCGGACTGGACTGCAGCTCTAAGAATGTCTCAGCCAGGCCGATGGAGAGTCCTTGAGCCAAAGCTGCCCACTGGAGTAGTCCAGAGACCCACGGGATTGGCCTGCGCTAACACCCCATCATGGTCAGGCCTGGACTGGGAGCACCCCAGAGGAAGTGTGACCTTGGTGCAGAAACGTTGTGGGTATCAAACGGGAGTTGTCAGTTAATGATGCTACCTGCAGCAGGAGATCTGAGCTATTTCCATGGCTGTCACACACAGAACATCCCTAATGGTCTAGCAATTGGTCAGGCCATTGGGACACCCAAAGACTGAATTAATAGAGGCATAACAATATGGGGCATCCCCTGTGGACATAGTTACGAAGTGGCAAAATCTAGAGGAAAACAACCCACTTAAAAAGACTGATGAGGTATATATGGGCTTTGTGTCTATCCATGGCAGCCCATTGAATCTATGCTCTAATCCACTACCCCAATGGAACCACCAAAAGGATGGGGATACCCAACTGGAAATTCTTTTGACACAAATAGAAGCTACTGCTACTGAAAAAGCTTGCGTTCTTGTCCCACTCTGTCCAGTGATGACCTGGTGGTCTCTACAAGCCTGGCCTGTTCAGCTGTCTTGGGCCATTTGTAAGTTGCACACTGTCATAGTACCCTCTGCCTTGACTGAGCAACTGGGCACCTGGGAGTCAAGGAGGAGGCACAGAGGAAAATGTAAGTGGGAAGAGGACACTCTTCTCTCCACCCCACCCCCTTATCATGGAATAACACACAGTTGAGGAATGTATCAGGTTACTTTGGGGAAAAAGAATTCATGCTCCATATTTCAAAAGAGGAAATTTAACACAAAGAATTGTTAGACAATGTGCAAAGGCTGAAAGAGCAGGGAAAGAATACTGAGGGGATCCAGAAATTAGGACTGCCAGAAGCAGCTACCACCCCAGGGCTCTGGAAACAAAACAGAAAAGAGCTTATAGAACAGAGGAGCTGGAAGTATGTGCCTGAGGATCGAATGATCAGATGTCTAAGGGAGGGATCCCGTGCAGCTGGTGTCAAGATCTCTGAGAGGGGTCACCTCACAGCTGGTGCTAATGAAATCGCTAGGTGGTGTTTCGGGGGGCTTCGAGGAGCTCTGGTGTTTTATGCTTTAGCTCAGAAAGAATTTGGTGAGAGGCAAAGTGATAGATAAGAAGTGATTTATTAGGCTAGGATGCTTGTGAGGCTTACAAGCGGGGGGGTGAGAGGGTGCTGTGCCCCAAGAACTTAGTAGGCTACAGTTTCATAATTAAAAGAAAAGTGGGGAGGGGGAAAAGACCACTTTTTTTTTTTTTTTAGTAGACATTAAACTTCCATTTTTAGCTCCTCCTCATCAGGTGGGGGAGTTTTCTTTTCCCTACATGGTTAAGCCGGGACTGTCAGGGCACTCTGGTAAAATTATTTCAGGTTGTAGGACAATGAGGGTCTTTCACTTTGAAATGCCTCCTTTCCATAAATTATTATTTTTATGTGTGCAGAGATCACGTCCTAGGGATTATTAACTCACTGAGCTTACTGGGCAGGATGTGGATTTCATGCCACCATTGTTTTTTTGTTTGGGGGCATGTCTCATGCTTTTGTTGCATGGTTTTGTTGCTAAGCAAGCCTGCTTGGTTTTGCAGTTAAGCAAACCTGCTTTCTTTCTTTCTTTCTTTTTTTTTTTAAAGAAGATGTTGGGGGTAGGAGTTTATTAATTAATTAATTAATTTTTGCTGTGTTGGGTCTTCGTTTCTGTGCGAGGGCTTTCTCTAGCTGTGGCAAGCGGGGGCCACTCTTCATCGCAGTGCACGGGCCTCTCACTATCACGGCCTCTCTTGTTGCGGAGCACAGGCTCCAGACGCGCAGGCTCAGTAGTTGTGGTGCACAGGTTTAGTCGCTCCGCGGCATGTGGGATCCTCCCAGACCAGGGCTCGAACCCGTGTCCCCTGCATTAGCAGGCAGATTCTCAACCACTGCACCATCAGGGAAGCCCCAAACCTGCTTTCTTGAGTGATCATTAACTTACAGGGGGTTTTTTTTGTTTTTTTTTTTTTTTACTTACAATCCCCTAGTGGGATTAACTATTTAATTACCTACTTTGGCCCTTTACTCTGTCCCTATCACGAACATATCAGAGCAGGTAACTCACAGCAGATACTCAGAGTCTTGAAGTCGCCAGATTTAGCACACATACACACATACCACCACCACCACCATCACCACCTTCAACAACAACAAAAAAACAAAGGAAAAACAACGCCACCAGGAAACCTAGTTAAATTTGAATGATTTCTAATTGCTTATGTGCATATACATTGAAATAAAAGAAAAATATCACATGGGACACATTTATACTAAAATATTATTCATTCTCTATCTGAAATAAATTATAACTACATAAGTTACCTACCTGTTTCTTTAATTATATTTCCCTGGTGATTTGGGTCTCCCTAACGTTTCTTTGTGTTGCAGAATTTGCATGTATAAGTCCTTGAATTTACAATCTGTTTCATTTACATTGTAAAATAGTTTCTACAGTGATCACATCCAGCTTATTTTGTTCTTTTGTCTACTGAACGTCCATTAATGAGAAAACACGCTCAACAATTGCATTGTGAGCTGGTGTGCTGAGGTGTACCGGCTGTCACCAACTGGCTCAATTTCAGAAGTTTGGGGGCTATCTGTGATTTGCTAACTTTCCGTAGTGTGCGTTATTGGAGTGAGGCTGTCATTGACTGGTTGATTTTCAGAACACAGGTTATCTCTAATTAGTGGTGGTTTCTTGTTCATGACCTGGGACTTTGACCAAAGAACAATCTTTTTCTTTCTTGATGATAAGAAGAATCAGTACTTTAATTCTCAAACCTCCTTTTTGGCCTATCCTAAGTCAAACCTGCAGGACAGACCATGTGGAATTGTCCATAACTATATTTGTGGAGGTATGATTTTCAGCTATGTTGCATTCAAGTGACTTAAGCTTCAATTACTATAGCAAAAAAATACTCTAACTGCTGATACTTGGTAATTTATTGGAAAAGAAAAGCTGTCTAGAGGGCATTGAAGGCATTGGGGCAAAGTCAGTACAGAATACAGAGCACAATCATTAAACACAAGACATGTCATATAGAGGAGTCCTGGCAACCCTACTCGAAAGGGTACCACTCGATTGGTATTGGACCTTTGAAAAGGACAACTTCACAGCTAGTGATTTGGATCCTGAAAGGGCATCCTGGGGCTGGGGATCAGAGTGCCTAAAGACCTCCGGAGAGAGACATGCAGGGGCTGGAAATCAGCAGGAGACTCCCCCGCCCCTCCTTCCTTCCAGTCTCCTGCCAGTGCTTCCCAATAGGCAGTGCCTAACCGGAATCCAGCTTGCAGAAGCATCAGGGAAGTGTCATTTTCAGTCTTACAGGCCCACCATCACTGAATAGAAAACATAAGGGCAGCCACAAGCTGAAAGACAAGAGGTAAATAATTAACACAAGGAAGAATTAGTCAAGGAAAAAAAAAAGCATCCAAATCAGAAAAGAAGTAAAATTATCTCTGTTTGCTGATGACATGGTATTATATATAGAAAACACTATAGACTCCACCAAAAAACTGTTAGAACTAATAAGTTAGTTCAGTAAAGTTTCAGGATACAAAATCAATATACAAAAATCAGTTGCATTTCTATACACTAACAACAAACTATCAGAAAGAGAAATTCAGAAAACAATCTCATTCACAATAGCATCAAAAAAGATGAGATACTTAAGAATAAATTTAACCAAGGAAGTGAAAGATCTGTACACTGAAAACTATAAAACACTGATGAAAGAAATTGAAGAAGACACAAATAGATGGAAAGATAGTTCATGTACATGGATTGAAAGAATTAATATTGTTAAAATATCCATACTGCCCAAAGTGATCTACAGACTCAACGCAATCCCTATTAAAATTTCAAAGGCATTTTTCACAAAAATAGAACAATTCTAAAATTTGTATGGAACCATAAGAGGCCCTGAATAGCCAAAGCAACCTTGAGAAAGAAGAACAAAACTGGAGGCATCACATTTCCTGATTTCAAATTGTATTACAAAGCTATATTAATCAAAACATTATAGTGTTGGCATAAAAACAGACACATAGATAAGTGGAATAGAGAGTACAGAAATAAACTAGTGCATTAGTTAATTAACTAATGGTCAGTTAATTTTAACAAATGCACTAAGAATATACAACAAGGGATAATAGTCTCTTCAAGAAATGGTTTTGGGAAAAGTAGATATCCACATGCAAAAGAATGAAACTAGACCACTATCTTACACCATACACAAAAGTCAACCAAAAATGGATTAAAGACTTAAAGGTGAAACTGTAAAACTCCTGGAAGAAAACATAGGGGTAAGCTTTTTGACACTGGGCATGGCAATGATTTTTTGGATTTGTTATCAAATCAAAGGCAACAAAAGCAAAAATAAGCCTGTGGTACTACATCAAACTTAAAAGCTTCTGAACAGTAAAGGAAACCAACCAAATAAAATGAAAAGGCAATGTACGGAATAGGAGAAAACATTTGCAAGCCATATATCCAATAAGGGGTTAATATCCAAAATATACAAGGAACTCATACACCTCAATAGCAAAAAACCAGATGATCCAATTAAAAAATGGACAAAGGACCTGAGCAGACATTTTTCCAAAGAAGGCATTACAGATGGCCAACAGGTACATGAAAAAGTGCTCAACATCACTAATCATCAGGGTAATGCATATCAAAACCACAATATAATATTACCTCACACTTGTTAGGGTGGCTATTATCAAAAAGACAAGCAATTACAAATGCTGTCAAGGATGTGGAGAAAGGAGAACCCTTGTTCACAGTTGGTGGGAATGTAAAGTGGTGCAGCCACTATGGAAAACAGTACGGAGGTTCCTCAAGAAATTAATAATAGAACTATCCAGCTATCCCACTTTTGAGTAAAAATTCAAAGGAAATAAAATCATTATCTCAAAGAAATATCTGTACTCCTATAGTCATTGCAGCATTATTCATAATAGTCAAGGTATGGAAACAACCTAAGTGTCTATAGACAGATGAATGGATAAAAAAGTGCAGGGTATGTAATGCAGTGGACTATTATTCAGCCTTAAAAAAAGGAAATCTTACCATTTGCGACAACATTGATTAACCCTGAGGGCATTATGCTAAATAAATATGCCAGACAGAGAAAGACAAATACTGCACCGTATCACTTATATGAGAAATCTAAAAAAAAAAAAGGTTGAATTCATAGAAACAGAGAATAGAATGGCTGTTGCCAGGGGTTGAGGGGTGGGGGAGGTGAGGCGAGGTTGGTAAAAGGGTACAAACTTTCAGTTATAAAATGAATAAGGTCTGAGAATCTAACATATGACATGTTCACTATTGTTGATAACACTGTATTGTATAATTTGCTAAGAGAGTAGAATTTAAGTGTTCTCACCAAAAAAAAAATTTTTAAAGGTGAATTTGTAAGATGTGTTAATTAACTTGATTGTGGGACTCCTTTTGCCATGTATATCAAATCAGCATGCTGTACACTTAACTACAATTTTGTCAATTATACCTCGATGAAGCTGAAAAAAATAAAATGGGAAAGATAAAAAATAAACACAAATATAATAAAAAAGAAATGCATAAATATTTTTAAAGGATTCTCCTTATATTTTTGTACAACTTGTATTTTTGGAACAGATTGTAAACTTTTTTCCTTCTTAGGAAATACTCATCTACATTATCATTATTAATGACTAGATGTATGTTTCTTAATATGAATGCATCATATTTTACTTAATCTCCTATTATGAGACATATAGACAATTTCCAATTTTGTTATAATAAAAGCATTGTGATAAGTATCCTTGTACATTCATTTTTGTGAATTGTTACTGTTACGTTCATAGCATAAATCTTAGGTTTGGAATCGCTGGGTCAAATTTACAAACTTTTAAATAGTTTGTCACCTATTTCTAAAGGACTCTCAAAATAGGCTACAGACAAAGCACTGAGTTCAAGGTATAGAAGTAGTACAGACCCACATACTCTGACCCAAATATAGTAAAATCAGAAACAAATAATAAATGTATATTCTCAAAGCCCCACCAGTTTAGTCTCAAAAAGCAAATAAATGAAAATATCCTCTAAAAACCTCTTTGGTCAAAGAAGAAATTAAAGCAGATATTACAGAATTATTTGACAGTAATGACAACCAGAATGGCATATAATAAAATTTTTTATTTTTCTGCCAAAACTTTACCTAGAAGCAAATTAAAAACCTTAAATATTTTCTGTATTAGACAAGGAAGAAAAAAAATATATATATATATAAATTAAGGAAAAGTATAATGGAAAAAATTAGGAATAGAAAATAGTGGAATTGACATGTAAGTTCCATATCTTGCTCTATGTTTGTGTAAGTGTTGGCGCATTTCTGTGTGTGTGCGTATTCACATGTGCTCAATGGAGCAGGGAGCACCATGGAATCTTCCCACATTTTGCTGACAGTTCAAGAGACAAGAGAAACCTGACCTCACTTGCAGTGAGATTAACTGGGATAATGTCAGTGTCAGCAGAGCGTCATGAAGGCACAAATGTGGAAGTGACTAATTTAGCAGTGGGCGGGTCAGTGAAGGAAAGCGTCCTAAAAAATGTGACAGCTGAGTTGAACATCATGGGATGGTTCGGATTTTGCCAAGTAAAATGCTTGTAGAGAGAAAATGAAGCCTAGATGTGTGACTGTTTTCAAGGAGCTAGAATTTTTTTCCATGCCTAATCAGTCCGAGACATTCATGGGATTATTAAAGATGCAGCCTTATCATTTTTAATTATATGCTTTCTTTTAAAACTGTGATTCTTTTGATTGAGGTCATCTATTTTTAGAGCCTGGTTTATATTATTAGTAATTACGGCAGAAAATGAACTTCATAAAATTAAATGTCTTTTTGTTTCTTATCTGTACTTAGCTGATGAAGTTAGCATGCAAAGATATATTGAAAACCTACTTTATCCTATGAAAAGGACATGTTTCAAGGATCTATATGTGGTCAAGGAATGCAGTCTGTTAAACCATATGGAAAACTTTTCATTAATTTTAAATTTTTTAGGAATTTATCTGTTGGGTATACCATGACTAAGTTACAGTATTTTATATACTAAGTATGTAATGGGAAAAATGAGGTATGTAGAACTTCTTTTTCCAGAAAGATATACTTTTTACTGTCCTTGTTGTTATGAGTGTTTTCAAAGCTCAAACTTATAAATTCAGTTGAGTCCTTTTTTGGGGGAAAGAAACAATGTTATCATGGGTGTGTGTGTGTGTGTGTGTGTGTGTGTGTAAAATCAAGGAGAAAGGTGTAAAAAGATATATTTTTTAAAGTGGCTTCTCTGGGGATGGAGACGGGGATGTTGTAGAAAACGTGAGTAAGGAAAATAAGAGAGCATGAAGGGAGACGATTATTTTATTTCTTTTTATACATTTGTATTGTTTTGTTGTTACAGTGATAACTGGTGTGATGGTTAATTTTATCTAGCTACTCCACTGGACAATGGCATTTGGTCCAACATTATTCTGGATGTGTCTGTGAGGGTGTTTCTGGGTGAGATTAACAACTGAATCAGTAGACTGAGGCATCTATGAAATCCCCACGGCTAATGTCACACTTAACAGGGAAAGACTGAAAGCTTTTACCTGTAGGATCAGGAATAAGACAAAGATGTCTGCTCTCATCACTTCTATTTAATATTATACTGGGGATTCCGGTCAGGGTAATTAAACAAGAAAGGAATAAAAGGCATCTAGATTGGAAAGGAAGAAGTAAAACTGTATTTGCATTTGACATGATCTTGTTTGTAGAAAATCCTAAGGAATCCACACACACACAAAAATACTATAGCTAATGAACAAGTTCAACACAGTGGCAGGATATAGGATCAATATGCAAAAATTAATTGTATTCCTATATATTAGCAATGGGCAATCCAAAATGAAAAATAAGAAAACAAATCCATTTTCAATAGCATCAAAAACAATAAAATACGTAGGAATAAATTTAACAAAAGTGCAAGACTTTTACACCAAAAACTCTAAAACATTATCGAAAGATATTAGAGAAGACCTTAATAAGTGGAAACTTATTGTTAAGATGACAGTTCTTCCCAAATTGATCTATAGAGTCAGTTCAATCTCTATTAAAATCCTAGATGGTTTCTTTGGAGAAATTGATAAGCTGATCCTAAAATTCATATGAAAATGCAAGAGACTCAGAATACCAACACAATCTTGAAAAAGAAGAATTAAAGTTGGAGGACTCACATACCCTGATTTCAAAACTTACTAGAGAGCTACAGCAATCATGAAAGTGTAGTACTGGCATAAAGAGAATTATATAGATCAACAGAATAAAATTGTGAGTCTAGAAACAAACCTGTACATTTAAGTCAATTTTCAACAAGGATATTAAGACAATTCAGTGAAGAGAGAATAATATTTTCAACAAATAGGGCTGGAACAACTGGCTAGTCCCATACAAAAGAATAAGATTGGATCCTTATACAAAAATTAATTCCAAGTGGGTCAATGACCTAAATTAGAGCTAAAACCATAAAACTCTTAGAAGATAGCATATAGGTAAATCTTCATGACCTTGGCAATGTATGTATAAAATAGATAACTAATAAGAACCTGCTGTATAAAAAATAAATAAATAAAACAAAATTAATAAAAAACACAATAAGGCAGCACTTCACATCCACGAGGACGGCTATAATAAAAAAGACAGATAATAACAAATGTTGATGAGGGTGTGGAGAAATTGGAAACCCCACATATTGCTGGTGGGAAGATAAAATTTGTCAGTCACCTTTTTCTGATAAAAAATTATTTAATCCAAACAAGTTTACATGTTGACACATGACGTGACTAGAATAAATCTATCCAAATTAAAATTGTGTTAAGGACCAAACAGATGACTGGTTTATATAATACAGAGTTCGCTCAAAATAGTGGGTCCTAGCTCTAGCGTAAGACCTCTCAGTTTGGCAGTTCCTCAAAATATGAAATACAAATTTATCTTATGGTCTAGCAAACTCACTCCTAAGTATATACCCAAAAGAATTAAAAATATTTGTTCACACAAAAACCTACACATGAATATTCATAGCATCATTATTCATAACGGCCCAAAAGTGGAAACAACCTATATGTCCATCAACTGATGAACAGATAAATGAAATGTGGTACATCCATACAATGGAATCTTATTTGGCAAAAAAAGAGAAATGAAACAAACCGAAGGACAGTGGTACAATGCAGATGAACCTTGAAAATATACTAAATGAAAGTTGCCAATCACAAAAGAACACATATTGTATGATTACATTCACATGAAATGTCCAGTATAGGCAAATCCAAAGAGGCAGAAGGTGGATTAGTGTTTGCCAGGGGATGTGCTGAGGAGGGAGTGGGGAGTGATTGGGAACAGGTACAGGGTTTCTTTGGGGGTGATAAAAACATCTGAACTTAGGCAGTGGATATGATTACATAATTCTGTGACTATACTAAAAACCACTGAACTGTACACTTTAAAAACAAAGTTGATCATTTTTTCATATACTATGTGTTCTCAGGAAAACAGTTGGATAATGCTGCAGAAATGAATATACTCAGTATAATGAACACTGCCCAC
Source organism: Tursiops truncatus (assembly GCF_011762595.2). NCBI lineage: Eukaryota > Metazoa > Chordata > Mammalia > Artiodactyla > Delphinidae > Tursiops > Tursiops truncatus. The sequence continues at coordinate 83,792,581 of NC_047041.1, forward strand.
CTCTACATAATTACACCATATCTATTTCACAGTCCATATTGCCCATTTGGAGAACCCATCAGAAGTGCACATGTGAGTCTCTGTGCTTGTTACTGTCAGAGCCCAGGCAGCCTAAGACCACTAGGGACAAACCTGCAGTTTGACAAAGTCAGGTTTATTGGCTCATTGCAATGAGAAAAACCACACGGTAGAGTTAGTTACTATGGAGCTTCTCAACAAACAAAGGGAAAAGTAGAGTTATTATAGAATTTGGGGGAAGGATGGAACCTGGGTAAAATTCAGATGAAGTAGGTGTTTTAATGCATTTAAAGCAATGCAGGGTGAGTGCAAAAGGGTCACAGCATGGCTAGACTGTGAAATGGATCCAGGGTCATACTTCCTTGGAACCACTAAGTTAAGATAAATGTGGACTCTTGCGTTCCAGACACCTTTATCTGAATGTCTGCACCTGGGTTGTAAATCAAGGTCGCTTCTTTGTGTCAGAGTGTCTTGGTTATTCCAGGCAAAACTGGAGGGGTTTTCATTCTTACCGGAATAACTTCAAACAGCAAAGTTTCTGATAGTCTGATTTTAGAGGACAGGTGAATGGTGAGTAGGACAGCAGTAGTCATCCTAAGAAGGGGTCCTATGGCACTTTTCAGCGTTTCCTTGGGAGAAATACTGTTTACTGTGAACTTGGCAGCCGTCTTTATTTGTGTCTGTTGTCCCAGCCTGATGAATGGCAGGGATGGTTTTTCCTTCCTCAGTATTTGAGGGAGTTACAAAGATTAATGTGATGCTGTTTGTGCTCTTAAGACCCTAGAGGGAAGAAAGGCAATACTTTGATTAAGGAGGGACCCAGGCAGGTTGCCCTTGTGTTTTGGTGGTTTTCAAGGTGCTGGTCAGCAGGACTCAGCTCAGAGGAAGGACAGTCTGGACTCCAGAGGCGTCTCCTTTCTAACAAACCGATTTCCTCAACCAGGAACACCTGCTGTAATGTGGACTCCCCCATGGCCCCCCTTCCCTTTCCCCCCTAGAGAAAGAGCAACACTCGGCGGCCAAGACCTTACTGCAGTGCCCAGGCCAGCCCTGTCCGGCCCTGACACACCCTGTGTGCTGAGCTGAGAGCGCGTAGGAGGTTCTGCCTCCCCTGCCCCTGGATGTCCCATGAACTCTATTTGTACTGCGTGCGACCGCAGTGGGGTGCGTACCCTTGTATTCCCGTATGAGGGTTCCGACCACAGAGGCACACGTCCACTTTGTCTCTAGTTTTTGCAAGTGGTCATTTGAAGCCGGGCCACCATAGAGGTGGCAAACATTTCTTCTCAGAGGTCGTGTCAGGTCTCAGGAAGGGCTGGAGAGTGGGTGAGGGTCTCAGAGTTCGGGAATCCAGATGCTCGGGGTGGGTGGGCTCTGAGATGGGGGAGAGGAGCGGAGGGGTAGCAGCCGCAAAGCGAGTGCGCCATTTTTAAGAGGTAGATTTAAGAGGAAAAACCTGGTAGCGAGGCTGCCAAAGGGAGGCGGGTGGCAGAAGCAGAGGATGGAAAGGCAGCGGCGGGTAGAGAAGACAGGCAGCAGCCGCTGCCTGAGTCGCAGCCAAGCTGGTGGGCGGATAAGAAAACCTGGCGTGGATTTAGCTACTCCTGGAGGCAAAAACCCTGAGAGGCTTAGGGTACAAAGGGAAAACAAGGAATGGCTCCAGGAAAATGACAAACACTGGACCAGCAGGAACCAGGACTAGGTCTGGGATTTAGTCCCTAACCCCTCCCTCTCCCGCAAGAGGATGCTCAAAATTTCCTGAATCTGCTGGAGACCAGAGCTTACTTGCCTGGTTAGTAGTAGTCAGTTCTTTTGTTTGTAGGGACAAAATTATGCACGATCTTGGGCCTTTGAAGGTACTGATTAGAGACGTTCAGAGCGACCCCTGTTGGTGACTTCTAGAAACAGTGGGCCAAGGGCACTGCCAAGAATGACCTGTACTCCTAAAACTTGACTAGAATCAGTTTTGTTCCTCTTACCAAGAAAAGGAAAAACAAAACAAGCAAACAAACAAACAAATCGAACCCCGCGATTTGTAGGAATCCTGCGTTAAGGAGGTTCTGCAGCTCTTGGCGGCTCCGTGTTCTCTTAGCTGCAGTCTAACTTCCTCCTTCCCCAGGGGACATCTGGCTTCCCATCTTGTATTACACCTGTCCTCACCTCAGGCCAGAGTCTGGTCTTGTTCTTGGTAGTCGGGGGATCCCCTTGTCTTCCTCTTCTCTCCTAGGAGACTGAATGTCCACTTTTGTCTCCTTATTTTCAAATGTATGGGGCTAATCCTAGCCAAGGCTTTTAAAATTTTTTATTAAAATTTTTTTTTGATGTGGACCAGTTTTTAAAGTCTTTATTGAATTTGTTACAATATTGCTTTTTCTGTTTTATAGTTTGGTTTTCTGGCCACGTGGCATGTGGGATCTTAGCTCCCTGACCTGGGATGGGACACGTACCCCTTGCATTGGAAGGTGAAGTCTTAACCACTGGACCGCCAGGCAAGTCCCTACGCTTTTTTAAAATGGGCTTCAAGGAATCAAATAAGGTCCAGTTATCATCCTCAAGGGTCAACCAGTAGTATTTGATGAATTCATTGCATAGAACTAGAGAATAATGTGACATGGAAAGAAAGAAAAACCAATAGTGCTGTGAGGTGGGCAGTGATGACCAAGGCTCAGAGAAATGATCTTGCCCAAAGTTGCAGTGAATAATGATAAAGCTCACGCTAAGCACTCACTTCCCAGGCACTTTACAGATATTATTGCATCATCTCAAGTCTCCTACTTGGCTTTGCTGTCTCAGGAGCTCCTCTGAACTTTATCCGTCTGAATTCCCCTCACATCCAGCAGGGAGATCCAGAGGGCTGGTCCTGGGGGCACATTATTTGTTGTAGGGGAAAAATGGGAATGGAAATGTCTGTGAACCCATGGGTCTGGAGAAGCCAGGCCTTCTCTTTTTCCTCCTCTTTTTAATTCTTCCTATTCCTCTTCTCAGTTACATTTTTCCTGACCCAGGTTGAAACCCTTAGAGGTGGAAGTCTTCCTGTAGTGAGCAACCTGACCACCAGAAGGCAGCATGAGACCATGGCTGTGTCTGAGCATTAACCAGGTCCTTCTAATGAGCGCTTCCCCACCAAACATGAGGATCTCGGGTTCCCAATCCTGTCTGCACATTGGAATCATCCGATGAACTTTTATAGAATCACGACTGCCTGGGCTCCATCACAAGCCAACCGCATCTTACATTCCTGGGAATGGGGCACAGGCGTTGCTAGTCTTCAAGTTTCTCAGGTAATTCTAATATCTATAAAGGGTTAAGAATCACTAATGGAGAACACTGAATCCTGAAAACTGTACAGGCTTTTAGGAATCACCCATCTCAGCCCGTCTGCTCCCATTTCACAGCTTCAGGACCTGAGGCCCAGAGATAGAAACAATAGGCTTAGGGATCATTGGAGGACAGAGCTCAGGACCCTCATGCTCAGCTTGTAATCATTCCTCCATAGCACACATTCTTCCATGTTTATACCAGGCCTAGGCATCAGAAAGCAGCAAGGAACAGCTCTTTCCTGCCCTCTGATCCCAGGGCTGTGTGGTCTCTGGCTAAAGAGGCTCCCCATTGATGGAAGAATTCAGGAGAAACAGCTGGAGAGCAACCCCAGCCATGGGAGTGCTGAGGTTCAGAGCTCACGTGCTCTAGGAAACCATAGGAGGGAGAGAGGGTGTGGAGCGGCTACAGCCAAGGAAGGCTTCCTGGAGGTGAGGCGAGAGTAGAGGACAGGCTGGATTTCAGTGGCCACCATGGATGGTGGGAGCCGCATTCCACACCAGAGGACCAGGACAAATGATGGGCATTGGTGGGGCCACATGAGCCAGTAGGAGTGGGCAGAGGTGAGGCCTGGAGAGCAGTGAGGGTTAACACCGCAGACAGAGAAGGGGGCACAGCCCAAGGACAGAGGAACATCCAGAGGAACCAAGGCCTTGTATGGAATGTTCTAGGTTTCAGCCTGGATGCAGTGAAGAAACACGGATGGGAGGGGCACAGGTGAGCTGGGCCTTAGAGAGATGCTGCTGGGGTAGGATGGACTAGAGACCCAGAGACGAGGCAGTGTGTATGGGGGCCCCATCCAGGGAACTCCCTTTGCATCATCCTTTTCCAGGTCCTCAGAATCTAGAAAAGATGTGACTTTTGGAAGGTGTCCTAGAAATAACTGCTGAATAGAATGGAACGTTTAGTAGAAGAAGGAGCTCAGCAGGGAGTTGTGGCCAAGGACAGCATGGTAGAAAGATACGGAGGGAATAGAGGGTCGTTTGGAGAGTAGCAGGGGCTCCGTGTCCAGAGGCCTTCTAAGTCTGACAGTTAATGGGGCTGTCAGAACTGTCATAATCCCAGGGGAGCAGGACAGTGGTGTTCAGAGTGAGGCGACCTCCCTCTTTCCCATCCTCTTTCTCCTCTAGTCAGGATATTCTTGGGGATCCCCAGAAACCCCACTTGAGAAAGCTCCAGAAGTCCAGCATTAACCCCGCACCCCATCCTCATGCATCGTTAGAGTTTTGTTGACATGAGGGCTCCTCTTTCCCATGGTTTTGTCCGTGATGTGTCCAGTCCAGTTTTGCCTAATGTAGCCAGCTCTCTATGGGATAATGGGAGCTCAGGAATCCTGTACACTCTACTTTTTTGCTTGTAGGATCCCCCCACCCCATAAACCCTACCATGTGGCACTGATGGTGTGTGCCCTTGTCTTTCTTCCATGACATCTGGTTACCGCATAGGTACACACTCCATTTCCCCCAATGCCGGGTGTTTTTGGAAGAGTCATTATTCGACTGGGCATCCCCAGGGGCAGATGGGTAATATTTTGCTCCTAAGCACCCTAGCAGGTCACGTGTTTTTTATGGTGGGGGAGGGGCGGCAAGGAGAAGAGCCAGAAAACACTGCCCTCTATTTGCAAGGCAATACAAACTTTTCAGAACATCATGTCTGCTATCTCTTCCATCGTTCACTGGAACCTTCCGAGGTAAAGAGTATCCTTATTAGGAAATGGCTGGCCAGAGATGGCCCCACCTGCACTGCCCAGCCAATCCCACAGGGAAAGGGGGTCTTTTCCCCTAAAGAAGTGCCCAGAGAGTAAGCTGTTTTCCCACATTGGGACGTGGGCATGAGGAGATGGGAACACCAGAATTGTTAAGCGTGAGGGAGTCATTCCAGTAAAGGACCAGTTTTGGTAATAATTACGCGGGTTGAAGGCTGTATTGGCACTAACATCCTTTGTGCACTCTGGGATGCTGTGAACAGTCAGCGGGTGCAGTCACAGATTCCACATAGTTCCCTTTGGTATCCACCCTCCTGCTAATTAGGAAGATTTGGCAAGTCTTGAAAACATCACCTTCTCAAGGTGACACCATTGCTCTCTCCTTCCTTAGGGAAGATCTGGTCCCTGGTCTTTCAGATTTCATCTGTCTTCAACTCAGCTCAGGGTCCCAGCACTGCCATCTTCATATAAATGGGTACAGGCATCCACCCGCCCTAGACTGGTAGTCGGGGGTGTTTGGTCATAACTCTCGGTAGTCCAGAGATTCCCTTTGTTTTCCATTTCTCTCGAAGCAGCTGGAAGCCCACTTTTACCTTCCTCTTATTTCTGTAGGCAGGGCCTGATGTTAGTCAAAGATTTATTAACTTTGGGTCCATACAACCAAATAAGGTACATATACAGCCTCCATGGGGGTCAATCCGCTGAAATTTATATAAAATTTTATGTGTATGTCCATACACATAAGAGAGAAAGTGATTCAGAACTGTTGCCTGAGACTTAGCAGCTGCTGAATAATCCTCAGGAAAGGCTGGCTTTCCTCCTTAATAATGGGAATGAGGTGAGGATGTCTGGTCTCTCCAGTTGTTTGTTTGTTTGTTTTTTAACATTGTGCTGGAGGTCCGAGCTAGCGCAAAAAGGCATACAGATTGGAAAGGAGAGACCAAAACTTTATTTGCAGATGATATGATCATGTACTCGAAAATTCTAACGAATCTTAAAAAAAATCTACTGGACTATTAAGTGAACTTAGCTAAGTCACAAAATACAGGGTCAATATCACAATAATCAATTATACTTCTATACATTAACAATGAACAACTGGAAAAGGAAAATTTTAAGTACCATTTATAAAAGCATCTAAAAAGGTGATATATACTAAAGGAAAATTTAATGAAATATGTGAAAAACATGCATGCTGTAAACTATAAAGCGAAGCTGGGAGAAAATAAATGGAGATATATACCAGCCTTATGGATTAGAGGACTCAATATTGTTAGGTGGCATTTCTCTCTAAGCTGAGTTACATATTCGATGCAATCCCAATCAAGATCCCAGCAGGCTTATTTCTGATTTTTAGAATTTGACAAGCTGATTCTGAGATTTTATACAGAAATCAAAAGGTCATAAAATAGAAAACTTTTGGAAAAGAACAAAGCTTAAGGGTGTAATCTGTCTAAATTTTAAGACAATGTAAATATACAGTAATCAAGTAGGTTACTATAGATTAAGTATAAAAATAGAAATCAATGGAATAACAGTCTAGAAGTAGACCCATATTCATTGATTTTCAATTAAAGTGCCAAGGTAATTCAATGGGGGACATGATGGTGTTTTCAGCAGCTAATGCTGGTAAAATGGTATATCCATTTGGGAAAAGAAGGTGAATGTCAACTCTTATCTCACATGATACACAAAAGTTGACTTAAAATGAGTCACAGAACTAAATGTAAAACTATAAAACTTCTAAAAGAAAACATAGGAGACAATAGTGTAAACTTTAGGTAGGGAAAGATTTCTTGTGGGGAAATATGAGGTGTGAACCATAAAAGAAAAAGCTGACAAATTGGACTTCATCAAAATTAAAAATTTCGGTTCTTCCAAAAAACACCATTAAGAAAATGAAAAGGCAAGTTAGGGGCTGGGAGAAAAATATTTGCAATACATGTATCTGTACAGGACTTGTATTTGGAATTTATAAAGCACTCATATCACACAGTGAGGAGGAGACAAACCAGCCAATTGAAAATGGGTGTGGTAAGAATTCTAAGATGACCCATGCCCATGTATAATAATCTCCCTTACAGTATGTGTGGGACCAGTGAATATTGTGGATGTCACTCCTGTGATTGGATTACATCATATTAAATGAAGGGATTGACAGATGTAATCAAGGTTCCTGATCAGTTGACTTTGAGTCAGTCAAAAGGGAGATTACCAATGGGTGGGCCTGACCTAATCAGGTGAGCCTTTTAAATGAGGCTCTAGAAGCAGCGGCAGAGCTTTCCCTTTGGCCTGAATCACCATGGGTTCTACAGCTGCAAGGAAGTGAATTCTGCCAACAACCATGTGTGACTGGAAAAAGACCTGCAGCCCTGGCCAACACCTTGTGAGACCCTGAGCCGAAGGCCCAGCTCAGCCAGGCCTGCAGGACCCATGGAAACTGTGAGACAATACATGTGCGTGACACTTGAATAGCCAATGAGTACCTGAAAAGATGCTCAACACGATTCGTCATAAAACAAAAATGCAAATTACAACCAAAATGCATACCCCTCTATACACGCGATAGAATGGCTAAAGATAGGGAGAAAAAACTGGCAATGCTAACTGCAGCATCTAGAACTTTCATGGACCACTATGGAAATGTAAAATGGTAGAGCCACTTTGGAGAACAAGTTTGGAAGTTTCTAGTAAAACTAAACATAGATTATCATATGGCCCACCTATTCTGCCTGTAGATATTTACTCAAGAGAAGTAACGTGCATCCACACAGACTTATACATTTTCGCTGCACTTTTTGTTCATAACAGCCAAAAAGTAGAACTAGCCCAATTGTATACCAACAGGCAAAGGCATGAACAAATTGTGTTGCATCCATACAAGGGAACACTCCTCAGCAGTGGGATCCCTCACGGGGTTGAAGGGAATGACCTCTGACCTCACAGCGGTGGTGGCAGTTACGCAGGGGAATACACGTGTCAGAACTCATCTAACTTTGCACTTATAATGGGTGCCTTTTATATCCACATCATAACTCAATAGAGTTGATTTCTAAAAATTCACTCTCCTAGAGTGATTTTATTTGCTTGACAAGGATCCCATACGGAGGGAAAACCTAGTGATGCAGGTAGATAGAGGTCAGTTGCAGGAGGGATGTCCTTGGTTAGGAAGGGGGGTGGGGTCCACAGCCTATTGATAAAATCAGAGGCGGTTTATCTGTTTTCTTGGTTAAACAGGAAGCAGTGTAGCAGCTGAGAGGGAGGAGAGGTAGGGCATGGGAGGTTTTGGGGGGGGTGACAACAAGGTGTGAAAGTCATTTCAGAGAGTGGGAGACAAAAAAATGGACCTCAGATCTGTGCCCTGCCCACACACACTCCTCCCCCAGCCCCCCGCAATTCACCTCGGAGCTCTTTTCCCCCCAGATTCCTCTTCCCTATCACTGTCTCACCTGACCAGCTGCCTTTTCAGTTTAGAATCTTAGACTCCTTACCATCATTATGGAAACTCCAGGCCACGTGGGGGACTCTGCAGGGGTCACATCCCGGAAAAGCCTTCTGCTTTGTTTCCCAGGTCCCTGCAACTTCCAGGGCTCTGGGGTTTTGGGGAAGCAGTAGGCTCTCAGGAAGCACAGTGCTTGGGAAGCTCACAAGAGAGGCACCCACCCATGGAGTCAGGAGAGTGGCAGCGGGGGAGGTGTGAGGGCCTGTTGCAATAAGAACTAAGGGCGGGGAACTGGCCAGACAGACACGGGGACAGGCAGAAGACAAGCTGCCAGGACCCCAAGACCTAACAGAAAAACCTTGGTCTGTGGACTTGGGTTTTCCCAGGGCTGCTAAGCGTCTAGGTAGCCGGGGAATCCGACAGGCCTGCTCCCAGCAAAATACCCAGCCTGGTCTCCCTGTGAGAAGGATGCCAACTCCAACCTCATCCATTTGGACCAAGTCCTCCACTGAGAGGACTTTATGGACATCTGTCACTTCTTCAACTTTGATTTCTGTTGTGTCTTACCTTAAGAGACTCTTACCATGGGCAAGAGACATGTCATCAGCATGTCTACGTGTCCGTGTGGACTCAACCTACCAGAGTCAACTCTGAGACTCGTGGTTTTAAAAAACAACATTGGCCACTAACGAAGGTCACCTGGACTTGGAGCCTAAGGAGGAAGTGCCTACCTGTTTCCAGCAGTCATTGAGATAGGTATGGAGCGAGAACGTTATTAGAAATCGAATGCTTTTAAATAATTTTTGCTAATATCTCTGTAAGCAAAGGACAGTGGCCCTGGAGTCGGGAGAGACTGGGGCCTAGTCCAACTTCTGTGCTCCGTGACCCTTGGCAGGGCTGGCCAGGAGGAGTTATCTGGCTCTAATGACATCGTGACATCATGTTTCTCCTTGGTGCCAGGTGCTCTTTAGGCAAAGGTGGTGCCTGAGGCCAGGGTAGAACAGACGGCAGCTCTGCTGGCCCCAAGGGTTCCAGAAGAAGCTGGTCATGCAGTGATGTGTCCCCCCAAGGAACCTCACCCCTCCCAGGTGATACGCAGCCAGTTTGCAGTTCCAAGGCTCCCCAATGCAGACAGAAAAGACAGGACAGGGCAGAGCACCACTGGTTTCCTCCTGGAGGGCCGTTGTCATGGTTCCCATAACCCTGCACGTCCAGAGAAAAATTTGGTACCAGTGGAACCTCTTTTCAAAATACCTTCGCTCCCAAAGAGCATACAAAATACATGAATTAGTGTCAGAGGAGCTGTTGCCAAAATGTGGACGGTTTCTGCACGTTTAGTTGATCCCTAAGGACGGGGCAGGGGAGTGGTCAGTACAGGTATGAGGCCCAGCCCTCAGTCACGCAGGATGGGGGAGCCACGGTCTGAAGCATAGTTCCGCCATCAGCACCCACCTCCAGACCTCAGTCTCCTTCTGGTCAGAGATGGGTCTTTTCCACCATAAACCACAGAGCGCGCTGGGGCCCTGGATGCTCCCAGGAAGTGGGAGCTCAGAAAAGGAGGAGGTATGAACTGGTTGTCTGGGAGAGTGGGAGAGTGCAAGGACCAGCCAGCGCCAAGGCCCCGTGGACCTGCTTGAGGTTAAAGGTCATGAATTCAGTCATTGTGGTGGAGGTTTTTCTCCAGCCACCTCTAGCTATGCTCCTGGAGGCGGGAGCAGGCCAAGAGCTGATCTTGACCGGGGCTGCCGCTTGCTGGATAAGCCCAAGGAAGGGGGCTGTGGTGTACATGGGATACTGCTTATAACAACCACAGAACGTCAGCTGGAGAGGAAAAGAGATGAGGATGAACTGAGGTTGGATTCCACCACACCTGAGCTGTGTGATCTCAGAAAAAATCACTTAACCTCGCCAATCTGCTCTTTCCTTGTTTACAAAATAGGCATCAAAGCGCCCCTTCCATGGGATTGTGAGCATTAAATGATGTCCTTGGTGGGCAAATGTTCTGGCCTACAAGGAGCCCTGGACACAGTGGGTGTGAGCTTTGCATTAAAGGTGGTCTGTGTGCACAAATGTTGCTGGAGCATCCCCGGGCAGCAGCAGCCAGATGTGAAGCTGAGCCCAGCACCCGCGGTCACTCTGCTTCCCCGAGCTCCTCTCCTCCTGCAAAGCCACCTGCAGACACTCCCTCTTCCCTGGCGGCCCCCATGAGCATGACAGATGTTCCCACAAACAAGTGGTCTCTCACTGAGCTGGGCTGCTGCCCTGTGGGCCCCTCCAGACCCTTGTCTGCTCTTCTAGTGAAAAGGCCTGTGATCAGAATTGGCCTTGATGCCCCTCAGGATGAAGTCTCTCGCCGGAAGCCCCTTACACTCCCCTGAAAGGGCTGCTCAAACAGCTCAGGTGCAGACATCTGTCGGGGGCTGTCCCACAGTCTTTCCCGCGTACCTCAGTTCACTCCTTGGAAACGCAGGGTGGGTGCGAAGGCCCTTCCTGGTCTGTGGTCCACAGGCCTCAGCTTCCTGTCAATTTCCTCCGCTGCACCTGAGCTTCGAGTCCTGTGGACAAAAATAGTCAAAGATCACCCTCTTCTGCCCCTGCGGAGTGACCATCTCCAAGCCCAGCCCAGCCCAGCTCCTGCACTGCTTGGCCAAGTCTCCCCAAGTTTCCCTGCTCTGTTCTCTCCTCCCCTTTAGAGCAGCATGTGAAACTTCAGCCCCTACTCCTTTTTCTCCTCTCCTGCCCGAGGTGGATTCCCGACTCCACTCCACTCCAGATTCCCCTCCCTCTGCTGGGAGTCCACCCCCTGCCTCTCTACCACTGCCTTCCTGTCAGCTTCTCCTCTGCCTTAAAAACCCAAACCAAACCTTGACCTTCTCATCTGTCCCAGGCTGAGCAGTCTTCTATTCCCCGGCAGATGAAGCAGGACCTTCCACACGCTGTCCCCAGACTAGGGACTTCACCTTCATGCTGACAGCTTCCAAGTCACCAACTCCTTCTCGGATCTCTCCCAAACCACCCAGATGTCCCCCAACTCCAGACGCGCGGCCACCCAGAAGGCTTCAAACCTGAGCTTCTCATGGAGGTTCCTTAAAAAACTAAAAGTAGAACTACCATACGACCCAGCAATCCCACTACTGGGCATATACCCTGAGAAAACCAGAATTCAAAAAGAGGCATGTACCACAATGTTCATTGCAGCTCTATTTACAGTAGCTAGGTCATGGAAGCAACCTAAGTGTCCATCGACGGACGAATGGATAAAGAAGATGTGGCACATATATACTATGTAATATTACTTGGCCCTAAAAAGAAACGAAACTGAGTTATTTGTAGTGAGGTGGATGGACCTTGAGTCTGTCATACAGAGTGAAGTAAGTCAGAAAGAGAAGAACAAATATGTGTGGCTTTCACCATAGGTACGATAATAGCACCCATTTAACAGATGGAGGTATTAAGGTACAGAGAAGGTAATAATGGCCCAAGAAGACACAGCCAACAGGGGGCAGGACCAGTGCTCAAATCCAAGCCGTCTGGCTCCAGGCCCCTTGCTTTTAACCACGCGTCCATTCTGCCTGTGGTTCTGAGTGCTCCAGTCTGGGTCTGGGACTCCTTGCTCCACCTTAAGCAACTCTCCCTGCTTCATTTGCTCACAAAGCTTTGTGTACTTCCTTCCCAAGTCTCAGTTCCCAGCCCACCTCCCACCTCTGAGCTTGCCGGCCACCTCCTCCTGATGGTCTCTCAGGATCAGAGAGCCCCAGACTTACTTCAAACCCCTTCCTCTGGCCTCGAACAATGTGATTTTGCAGCTTCATCGGCGAATTTCTTTCATTCAGCCTTGCAGGCTAGTTTCCTGTGAGCTTGCCTGTCTCCTTTACCCAGCCACGAGGTACCCGGAGGCAGAACCCTGTCGTCTTGGTGCCTCTCTCTGCCTCGCGTGCACTGAAGGCAGATTCAGCTCTCTCTCAGATCATATCCCCTCCCAATTTCCCTGTTTCTGCTCAGGGAACTATTACTTATCCTTTCTTCCTGCCTCTGAAATTTTGTCCTGCCTCACCCCTGGCCTCTGTTTCCCACATCCCACTGGCCAGGTCAGGGCTGCCTTCCAACTGTCTCTCAGATTCCTCACGGCTGCCTCATTCCAACTGCACAACTGTCATCCAGCACCAACCCTTCACCATCTGGCCATCCCAATGGCTTGCTGGCCCTTCCCCTTATTTTTAAATGTGGAGTCTAATAACCTAAAACATGGTAATTTTTTTTTAAAAATCAGTTACCCTGAATATAGCTGTGGGTCGAGAGTTTACTACCTGTGCGTTACAAATAGCTGGAGCGGGGAGGAGAAAGGTCTTGATAAAAGAGGGCGTTGTGGGCTTCCCTGGTGGCGCAGCGGTTGAGAATCTGCCTGCTAATGCAGGGAACGCGGGTTCGAGCCCTGGTCTGGGAGGATCCCACATGCCGCGGAGCAACTGGGCCCCTGAGCCACAACTACTGAGCCTGCGCGTCTGGAGCCTGTGCTTCGCAACGGGAGAGGCCGCGATAGTGAGAGGCCCGCGCACTGCGATGAAGAGTGGCCCCCCCTTGCCGCAGCTAGAGAAAGCCCTCGCACAGAAACGAAGACCCGACACAGCAAAAATAAATAAATTAATTAATAAAAACTCCTACCCCCAACATCGTAAAAAAAAAAAAAAAAACCAGAAATGATACTTAAAAAAAAAAAAGAGGGCGTTGTGCTCAGTCTCCAAGATGGCCCCCGCAGCTCAGGATGACTGCCTTCTGGGTTTCGTGCCCTCGTGCAGCCTCCTTCCACACTGTCTCATGGTTGGTGTGTATGACCAGAGAACATGGCAGAAGTGATGGTGTGTCATCTTTGAGGTTAGGTTGTAAACAACATTGGGATATCTGTGTGTGTGTGTGTGTGTGTGTGTGTGTGTGTGTGTGTGTGTGTTAACTTGCTCTGAGGAATGTAAGGACACTCAGACAACCCATGCAGCAAGGCCTTCTGCCAAAAGCCACATCACATGAGTGATCCATCTTGGAAGCAGATCCTCAGCCCCACTCAAGCCTTCAGCTGACTGCAGCCCTGACTGACAGTTGAATGGACCTCATGAGAGACTCTGAGCCAGAAGGACCCACTAGTCTGCTCTCAGATTCTTGAGCTCAGAAACTGTGTGAGATAATAAATGCCTATTATTTCAACCTACTAGATTTTGGGGTAATTTGTTACATAGCAATAGATAACCAATACAGAGGATGGGATCCATTCATTCACTTCGTCATTTAACACAGTTCTTTTTTTTTTTTTGCGGTACGCGGGCCTCTCACTGTTGTGGCCTCTCCCGTTGCAGAGCACAGGCTCTGGACGCGCAGGCTCAGCGGCCATGGCTCACAGGCCCAGCCTCTCCGTGGAATGTGGGATCTTCCCGGACCAGGGCACGAACCCGTGTCCCCTGCATCGGCAGGCGGGCTCTCAAGCACTGCGCCACCAGGGAAGCCCCTAACACAGTTCTTTTGAGCTGCTACTATGGGTCAGCTATCCTGGGTACTGGGGGTATAGCAGTGAACAAAATAGCCAAAGTCTTTACTATCAGAGTTTTTACTCTAGTCAGGGGAGGAAGATAATTAAACTAAAGAAAGAGATATGCTAGATGGTGATAAATGCTATGGCGAAAAATCAGTATGAAAATGAAATGGAGGGTATATATAGGCATGATGTTGCAATTTTATATGGGTTGGTCAAGGGAGGCCTCTCTAATAAAGTGTTATTTGGGCAGAGAACTGAAGAAGATGGGCAAGCAGATATACAAGAAACAGCACGCAAGGCAAAGGGAACAGCAGGTACGATGGCTCAGCATCCACCCACTTCTTACCATTTCATTGCTCATCTCTAGCACAGGCTACCTCATATCAGACATAAATTGCTAAACTAACCTCCTAACTGTCTCTGATACCGAGTCCAAACTCGTTCTGCTCACTGCACGACAGGCCAATAAATCGGGAGATGAGGTGTTGGGGCAAGGAATAACGACTTTATTCAGAAAGCCAGCAGACCGAGAAGGTGGTGGACTAGTGTCTAAGAAACCATCTTCCCCCAGTCCGAATTCAGGCTTCTTTTATACAAGAAGGGGGAGGGGGATAGAGGGTGTGGTTGGTTGTTGCAAACTTGGTGACTGTGGAGACCACTGCGAGGCTGCCCATTGGTGGAGCGGGACAACTAATGGCCGGCCCACGCCTATTACAATTCCCCACTGTCAGTGTCCATTCTACAGTCTTGTGGGAAAAAGGGGTAACAATCATTGTGGCTACTTCCTACTGAACAGGGGTGATGAAGGGGTGATCGTGGAATGGAATTGATCAGCCTTGGGCCGGGAATATTCTTTAAAATTTTTAGTAAGTAATACAATTCTCTTTCTTTAAAAATTTTTGGCTGTGTTGGGTCTTCATTGCTGTGCATGGGCTCTCTCTAGTTGCAGTGAGTGGGGGCTACTCTTTGTTGCTGTGCACGGGCTTCTCATTGCAGTGGCTTCTCTTATTGCAGAGCACGGGCTCTAGGCGCGAGGACTTCAGTAATTGCAGCACGTGGGCTCAGTTGTGGCACACGGGCCTTAGAGCATGTGGGTTTCAGTAGTTGCGGTGCTTGGGCTTCAGTAGTTGTGGCACACAGGCTTAGTAGTTGTGGCTTGTGGGCTTAGTTGCTCTGTGGCATGTGGGATCTTCCTGGACCAGGGATCGAACCTGTGTCCCCTGCATTGGCAGGAGGATTTTTAACCACTGCACCAGCAGGGAAGTTCTCTTTCTTTCTTTATCTACAACTATTTGAACCTGATGAAATCTCTTCTACAATGAAATTTTAATCTCAATACTTATCCTTTTTGAAGAGCAACCTCAAGTCTTCTAAAGGGTTCAGAAACCCATTGCTCTCTAGGCCTCTCAGGAGCTGGGCCATTTTCTGATGACAGTGGGGCTATTTTAAACTGAGTGTGATGAATCCATGGCTTTAGTGCAGCTAACTTGACAGATGAGTGCATGGTAAGTAATACCACGTGTGGTCCTGTCCACTGTGCAGTTAGCTGGTGTTCAGGCCTTTGTTCTCAATACGTTTTAAGGAGGACTTGATCCCCAGGTTGGAAAGGATGTAAGGCTACTTCAGTTGGATAGGCAGACCTGCTGGAGGCAAACTCATGAACAGAGGTTAGTATAGTGCCCAGAGTTTTAACATAATTGGCAACTGCTAGGTCTTTCAGAGCATTTATAGATTCTCCCACCTGGGCAGGCACCTGGAAAGGCTTACCATACAATATGTCAAAGGGGCTTAATTTAAGCCTGCTTCTGGGAGCCACTCTGACCCACAGCAGGGTAACTGGCAAGGCCTTATCCCAAGTTAAATTGACATACGTTAGCAATGTTCCTTTTTAATGTATAATTCACTCTCTCGGTTTTTCCTGTTGATTGTGGTCTCCAGGATGAATGTAGCAGCCAATTAATTTGCAGTGCTTTGGACACTTGTTGGATTATACTAGAGACAAAAGCAGGCCCGTTACCACTTTGAAGGGAGGCAGGGAGTCCAAATCAGGGGATAATTTCCTTAAGGAGGGCTTTCACCACTCTGGAGGCTTTTTCTGTCTGGGTGGTATATGCCTCCACCCATCCTGAAAGTGTCATCAAACACTTACAAGTATCTGAAATTTCCTGCAGCTCACTTGAGTCAAATCTATTTACCAGTCCTTGGTGGGGCAGGTTCCTCTGTGTTGGGTCCCCATCTGGGGAGGTCTGACAGCAGTCTTAGGGTTATTTTTAGCACAAATCATGCAATTTTGAGTGACTTGTCGGATGGTCCTTTGTAGGTTAGGCCCCATTATATATTTTTGAATCCATTGTAAGGTGGCATCGCTCCCGTGATGGGCACTATTATGAACGTGCCACAGCACAGTGTCCAAGAGTGTCTCAGGGATCAAAACAATTCCTTGTGCATGACATTTCCAGCCAGGCGAGGTGTGATCAAGTGAATCCCCACTTTTCAGCCTTCTCCTTGTCCTTTTCTGAATGCACCAGCTGGTATTTTGACAAGTCGATCTGCAGGAGAAGTGACCCTATCATGGCTTGATAATCGCCTTCTTTTGCTGCCTTCTTTGCAGCTCGGTCAGCTAACGAGTTGCCCTTTATTATATGAGTTTCGTCCTTCTGGTGGCCTTGGCAGTGCTTTGTGGCCACTTGTGAGGGCTTATGGACTGCTTCTAATAGTGACAGGATTTCAGAAGCGTGTTTTATGTATTTATTGTTTGAAGTGAGGAGCCCCCTTTCTTTCCAGATTGCCCCGTGAGCATGCACCACAGAGAATGCATAGCGAGAGTCTGTGTAAATATTTACTCACTTCCCTTCAGTGAGAAATAGGGCTCTTGTCAGAGCAATGATTTCTGCCTTCTGAGCTGAGCTCCCTGGGTGCAGGGCTTTGGCTTCAACAGTCATTTTAAGGGTACCGTTGCATACCCAGCGTGTGGCCTACCTTGGTCCATGATGCTGCTTCCATTGGTGAACAGTCCCATATCTAGCTCGACCAAGGGTTGGTCCATTAAGTCCAGTCTGCTAGAGCACACTAGCTCCATGACGTGTAGGTGTCGTGCAGCATCAATTGGAAGCAATGTGGCTGGATTTAGGGCTGAAGTGACCTGAAATCTTATACTGGGATTGTCTAAGAGAATGGCTTGGTACTTTCTCATTTTCCCAGAAGTCAGCCAACATTCCCCCGCTTTGTTCCAGTAAAGAATGGACATGGTGAGGGACAAACAGTGGTGGGCTGCCCCAGGGTAAACTTCTCAGCTTCCTCAGGTCTGTCACAAGTAGTTGCTATAGCTCCAAGGCAAAGGGGCCATCCCTTAACAGGCTGTTTTAGTTGTTTTGTGAAGTAGGCAACGGGGTAGAGGGATATTCCCCAGAGTTTGAATGAACACGCCAAAATTTATGCCTTGTCTCTCATGGACATATAATCTGAAAGGTTCTTTTAAGTCTGGTAGTCCCACAGCTGGGGCTGAGATTAACTTTATTCTTATTGTTTCAAAGGCTGTTTGGCACTCTTTAGTCCAAGTAAGGGGCTCAAAATCATGTCCCTTTAAAGCCTCATAGAGGGGCTTTCCTATGAGCCCAGATGTGGGGATCCAAATCCTACAGAACCCTGCTAGTCCCAGAAACCCCCTCAGTTGTCTGTGAGTCTTGGGTGTTCCAATGCCTGCAATTGCCTGTTTTCTATCAGGCAAAAGACCCCGCTGTCCTTGGGAAAGGACAAAGCTCAGATATATGACTTGTTGCTTACATATTTGGGCCTTTTTTCTGGGAGATCTTATATGCACAACTGGCCAGACAGTTCGGGGTTCTGATGGTATTTTGTAAACACTTATCATATGTATGACTCACTATGAGCAAATCGTCAACATACCGGAATAGGAGTCTTTCATCCAACATGAAGTTTCTAAGGTCCCTAGCCAACACTTCCCCAAATAAGGTAGGGAAATTCTTAAATCCTTGAGGTAGGACTGTCTAACAATACCGTTGGACTACCTGTGTTTCTGGGCCCTGCCATTCAAAAGCATACAGCTGCTATGATTCTTCTGCAATAGGAATGCAGGAAAAAAGCATCTTTCAAGTCCAAAGCTGCGAACCAGCTGTGTTCTCCCTGAATAGTTGTGAGCAGAGCAGGTGGATTAGGTACCACCCATTAGGGGTGCAAATCTTGGACTATTTCATTAACAGCCCTCAAGTCTTGGAAAAGCAACACTCTGCTGAGTTTGGCTTTTTGACCAGGAGATTAAGGCTGTTATATGGGGACCTGCAAGGTTTATTCAGTCCTATTTTCAAACACTTTTTGAGAATTGGCTGCATTCCCTTTTGGGCCTCTTGCCTCAGAGGGTATCGTTTTAGATTAGGTGTCCCAGCATTTCTTTTTAAGGGCATTTGCATTGGCCATGCGTTCTTGGCCTTCCCTGGGGTGCCACCAGCCCACACTTCTGGCCTTACCTTTTCGAAGCCTCGGGGGGACAGAGCTCTGTCTCCTTTTCTGGGGTGTCCATGAGGGCCATCTGTAGGCTTACAGTGTGCTCTGGTGGGACCCCAATGTCAAGCTGTCCTGGCAAAAAAATTACTTGAGCATTTAATTTCCAAAGGAGATCTTGGCCCAAAAGAGAGATTGGATATACTGGCATATATAAGAAACTGTGTTTCCGGGTGAGGTCCCCTAACTGGCATTCTAGAGGTTGTAAGAAAGAATGATTTTGTACTTCTCCAGAAACTCCCTTGACCAGGATGGATTGAGATGTTTTCTGCGCCACCTTGGTATTTACCACAGGGTATGTTGCACCCATATCTATCAGAAAGTCAATCAACTTGTCCCCCACTGTCAAAGTTACCTGGGACTCCTGTGGGGGAATTGGAATTGGACGCCTCAAGTCGAGCCCCCAGGCCTCTTCATTCATTTTCAGAGTGTTCCTCTCTTTCTACCACATGAGAGGCCCCCATCTTTCTTTCATTGTTTTCATTCTTATTTTTTTGTCTAGGGCAATCTGTTTTCCAATACCCTTCCTCCTTACAGTAAGCACACTGTTCCCTCCCCAGCGGTGGCTTACCTCTCTTCGGGTTACTCGCCTTCCGAGAATCTAATGCTGCTGCCAGAAAAGCTGCATTCCATTTTGCATCTTCTTCCTTCTGTCATTGTTCCCTGTTGCTCAACACTTTAAAAGCAGCATCTACCAGTTGCGAAGGGTTCATTCCAAATGTACCATCTAACTTTTGTAATTTTCTTCTTATATCTTGGGCACTTTGCCCTATGAAGGTCATATTTACCATTGCCATATTTTGGGGGGCCTCGGGGTCTGCATCAGTGTAGCACCTATAAGCTTGAAATGGAAAATCCTTGCAATGGAATATTATTTGGTTATTTTTAAGAAAGAGATATCTTTTTATATGTTGACTTGGAAAATGTATAAATATATTAAGTGAAAAGAATCGGTTACATGAATCATATCATGTTCGTTAAAAAGAAAAAAGTCAGGGCTTCCCTGGTGGCGCAGTGGTTGAGAGTCCGCCTGCCGATGCAGGGGACACGGGTTCGTACCCCGTTCCGGGAAGATCCCACATGCCGCGGAGCGGCTGGGCCCGTGAGCCATGGCCGCTGAGCCTGTGCGTCCGGAGCCTGTGCTCTGCAACGGGAGAGGCCACAACAGCGAGAAGCCCGCGTACCGCAAAAAAAAAAAAAAAAAAAAAATCATATGATTGAATAAGCAAAGGGAAAATACAGAAGGACATTTGCCTAAATTATCAAGGCCTCCCAGTATTTTCCTGTTCCTAATTCCAATGTTTAATTCTCAGGCCTTATCTTCCTTGACTTACCAGCTGATCTGACATGGCCGATCACTCTCTTCCTTGAAATACTTTCTTTACTTGGTTTCTCCCCTGTGATGTACCCTTGGTTTCCTCCTCCTCCTCTGGCCTCTCCTCAAGTCCCCCTTGCTGCTTCCTCCTCCTTTCCTTGACTTTCAAACATTGGAGCTCCCCAGAACATAATCCCTGGACCTCTTCCATGCTCAGCTCCTGCCTCAGACTTTAAATTTCAACTATCTGTTGGATGATACTCAGATTGCTATCACCAGCCCTGACCTCTGCCCAGACCATTGGCCTCATATAGCCAACTATCTAACTGACTTCTGCACTTGGAGGTCTAATACACATTTCTAATCCTGCTATGACCCGTCACACCTTATCCTCCTAGTCTTCTCCATCTCAGTCATGGAAAATGACTCTCATCTAGTGGCTCAGGATCAAAACCTGATTGTTATTGACTCCTCTCTTTATTTTACACTGCATATATAAATTCTGTGGATTCTACCTCCAATATTCAATTCGAATCTGACCATATTTCCCCTTTCCACTGCTACCACCCTGATCCAAGTCACTACCAATTCTTGGCCTTGATTACCACAATAGCCTATCTCATTTCATTACTGTGTACAATAACCTAATAGAAAAAAAGACCAAAAGATATGAACAAACTGTTAATAGAAAAGAAAGCCCATAAACATAGGAAAAGGTGATGGGCCTCATACATGATAAGGGAAACTACACTGAGATACCATTTCACATCTATCAGTTTGGCAAAAATCTGATAGTTGACAACATATTCTGTTGACAAGGCTTGGGAAACAGGCCCATACACTGTTAGTGGGAATATAAAATAGTACAGTACCTAGGAAGAGACGTTTACCGCTATCTAGCAAAACTACCTATGCAGCTGCCCTTTGACTCAGGGACCCCATTTCTAGGAATTCTATCCCAAAGACACACATGCACAAATACGAGTGAGCTAAGTACAAGGGGGATCTCTGTCTCCGTTATTTATTTTTTGCTCTATTATTTATGAACAGTGCCTGCAACATATTAGGTACTCAATCAATATTTGTTGAATGACGTTTAGCCAATGTTGGACTTTATTGGTCCTGTTTGCTTTGTTAGCAAGTGCTGAAACAACCATTTTATCCCTACACTCCAAGGGAATCCCAGCTCTCAAAATTAAAAAAACTTTTCACCACGGAGCCCTGATTCATTTTAGTGGAGAAGGGTGTTAAAGAGCACAATTTAACATGCTGTGTCGCTCTCTCTGGATGCTTGCCTGAGGAGAGAGCCAGAGCTCACAGCCCCTCTCCTCCCCATTCCCAGCCTGGTCTGCTCCTCACCTGTATCTTCTGCATTTGCCTTTTGATATTCTCAGCTCAAGTCATCAGACAAACCGGCAGCAACCTCTACAGCAACAATGACAGTATTGCTCTTGGGGTCACCCTGAAATGGTACCTGACTTTACGCTAATCCCACCTGAACCCACAAGACTCCTATTCTGAGACCCTCCCTGCCCCTAATCCTACCAGGGGAGAGCCCACTTCAGGGTACCCCTACTTCCTCACAGAACATCACAGGAAGCCTCAGAAGTTCCCTGTAGCAGATTGGTCTCCACTTCTGCCCAGGGGGATCTGCTGGTCCTATCCCCACTGGGCAGGACGGTCCCAGGCTCTTGCAGCGCTCTGGCTCAGACACTCCTCATCCTAAAGCCAGGTCACTGTCACCATCTGGGGATGAAGTGAAAGATAAGCACCTCAGGGGGAACTTGCCCTCCAGGACCTCCCTGATGGAGCCATGAGGATGAAACAGCATGTGAAACAGCCCAAGCTTAAATTGGTTTTGCCTCCTTAAATAGGTTGTTGAAACAGCACTAGCTTAAACTGGTTTTACCTCCTTAGACAGGTTGATAGATTAATCAAACTTGAATTATTTTAAAGAAACAGCACTGCTCCGTGTGCAAGACGGGAACCCTTGTCTCCAGGATGACCCTGGAACAGAGAATTTTAGTCTACAGAACTCAAAGAATAGAAATGATGCCAGCAGAGCCCTTTAAAAAGCGAGAAGCCCTTCAATAAGGAAAATCTGGCTTCCAGGATCAGTAGTAGCTTATATGGACTAAATCAAGACCGTCAATCAGCATCCAAGTTGGAAATTTCCCTAAACCCTATACATTTCCGCCTGAACCTTGGATCAAGGAGACAGATTTGAGAGCTTTGCCTCCTATCTCCTTGCGGGTGGATTTCCTGATAAAGCTCTGATTGGTAGCGAGCTGCGTAACAAGCAAAATCCAGTAAGTCGGGAGGACTAGGCCTTCTCTTCCCCACCTTGGGGCACAGAGCAGGACATGACTAGGCCAGCAGAGGGCACTGAGCCTCGACACTGAGGCCTGAGGCCGGCGGGGAAGGGTGTGAGCCCACCGCGCAGAGGAGGGAGTGCGCTCCCACTTGATACACTTCAGCGGCTCCTGGGCACCCTGCAGCGCCCAGAGCCCCAGAAGCCTTTCTCCGGATCCTCCGGGGGTTAGGGTCAGGTTGCGCTGCATGGGGTACTCGGTCCTCAAACGCTGCCTCTTGCGGAGAATAAGGCCCTCTCTGCCTTCCACCTGGAAACGCAACTCCCCTGCAGGGCTGCGGGGCTCGCTGGATGCTGCTGTCTCCCCTCCGGGTTGGAGGATCCCGGAGCAGCCACAGGGTGAAACCCAGACCCTGGGACCCAGCGAGGTGCTGGAGAGGCGCCTGAATAGCAAGTCTGGAGCCCCGCGCCCGGGCAGGAGGAGGAGGGAAGGGGGGGGGGGGTCGTGCTCGGCCTTGGGTCCCAGCTCCCCGGCACCATCTAAGATCACCCCTCCTCTCCCCCGGTCCATTCCGGCTATCAAGCCAGGCACCCTTATCGCTGCAACCCCTGGGCCCTCCAGTCCCTCTTTCTTTCCTCACCTCCCCCGGGACAAAGTGACCGGCGACGTCCCGAAGGTGGCTCTGGCCCCTCTCGGAGACACTGCGACGTCTCGGCCCGGCTCTGCCTGCCCAGTGCCGCCAAGGGGCCCGCAGTCCACTGCGGAAGGGCATCGGCGCCGCCCGGGCTCCTCCTCCCGCGCTACGTTCGTGGCGACCCTGCAGCGCAAGGGCTGAAAGTCATCTGACTTTACGCTAGAGCTCTCCCCAGAGCCAGGCGCTGAAAGCCGCGCCTCCTGGTAAACACCGGCGAGGGTATCCTCCGCCTTCTCTCTGAACGGGGGCGGCTCACAGAGCGAAACCCAGAAGCAGGGAGTTTAAAAGGTGGGAAAGGGCGGCCTCGCCTTCTTGGGCCTCGAGGTAGGTCCCCAGCACCTCCCACCTGGGGTGAGCCCGACACCCGGCCCCGCGGACACCTGGGCGGAAGCCCAGCTGCAGTGAGGAAACTGCGCGGTGGAAACAGATTGCCTGATTTTCTCCGCATTCATTTCGCGTAGTTTTCCGGAGGCCTAGCAAAAGGCTGGGACCCTTTCCAGCAGCGCCCCTGGGTTAACTGGTGAGATTCAGGACTGGGGTCCGACAGGAACACTGACAGGGAAGGAGCACCACCTCGCGGTCAGCGCGAAGGTTATCGGAAAGACCTCAAAGGAAAGCGAGGGACCATCCTGCCCCCAACTGGGAACCCCTACGCCTTTCACAGGGACACTCCACCTTCACCCCTAATTCCATCCCGCACCTTGAGGGGCCTCCAAAGGACACCTCAGCTGCCGCGTTAAAGCTCTGTCCATGCTCTTGCAAGTAGCGGCCCCTTGGCCTCCTCTGAACCTATGGGTGTTCTCACCTGGGGGGAGACGGTAGCCTTAGGATGGCGTGACCAGAACAGGGCAGCACCTGGCAGTGGGGTTTTGGGGTTGGGCAGGGAATTCCAGAGTCCTAAGCAGCCAAAAGGGGGTGGCTGAGGAGGCACATCCCTTGGCCCCCAGGATTTCTTACCCAGTGGGAAGGATGGTGAGTCTAGAGGAGAGCCAGAGCCAGGCTCTCTCAAGTGTGGGTCTCTTGCTCCGGTGTAAAGGCGGCAGTGCCTTTTTCCATCTGTCTCACTCACCTGAGTGTCTCCTATGCCCCACCCCTGTCCCACGCTATATGTTATTTTCCTCTCATTCCTCCATCCTTCCTTGTGGCCTCCATTTCCTGGGTGCCATTCCAGTCCATCTCATTCCTGCCTCTTTGCCTATCTCCCAGGTGGCCCCCATCTCTTCTCTTCCTTTAGTCACATTGAGCATGTCGTTAATAATGTTAAAATTCCAAACTTACTTAACATCTATGAGCCAAAGACTGTTGTAAGGGCTTTACATATATTAACTTAATTCCCGTAAGAACCCTATGCTGTAGGCACTAGTATCGCCCTTGTTTTTAGATGGGGAAACTGAGGTCCCCAGAGAAATTTGCCAAAGAACTGAGATGTGAACCCAGGTCATCTGGCTCCTGTGTCTGGTCCCTTAACCATAACACCCCGCTGTTCCTCTGCTGGATTTCTTTTCCACTTTTGGATTTGACTGAGGCCGTGAAAACTTCATATGGATTTCAGCAATCTTGGAGAAGTTTCACCTCCTCTCTGGATCCCATGATCTCTGTAGCTCCATGGCCCTCTTTATAACCCATGTTGCTTTGAGTTTATATTTCACTTCAGCATTTGCTAAGGTCCTGTTTGAACTTTCTAGTCTTGTCTCAGACGCCTTACAAGGAATTAAGGGAGTACGAAGAGTGAGTAGTGTCCCTGTGCAGCCAGAATATTGGTGGCAGGAAAAGCAGTGAGAGGTTTGTCACCCAAAGAAAAGGTGGAAACGTAGACGCCAGGTCTGGCTTCCCCTCTACACGTGTCCTTCAGTTCTCACCTCAGAGTCTGGCTTTGATTTCGTTTCAGAGATGAAAATTTATGTTCACTTCTCTCCATTGCTTTCCCACATCTTGCGGATTGAGCCCCAGATGTGCTCAGCCTCACCTGTGAGTCCGTCCTAGCCACAGAGCTAGGAGAAAAACAGGGGAGGGGGATACAACCAGTATCCCCAGTTCCTTCAGGGAGAGAGTTTCCTTCAGGGAGAGAGGTTCTCAGGCAAGATCAGGGCCGACAGGAGGTAAGAGTTCAGGGAATATTTGGTGAATTCAAAGAGGTTCTTACTCAATCCTTTTGTGGGAAACATGGACCCTGGGAAGGAGAAGTCGGCGTGGGCCTCAGAAAGGTTTGACAACATGTGTTGGCTGGTCCTGTTCTGCTCTGGCTATCTCTCCAAGAGGGGGCGGTTCTGTCCTTGGGCAGCTGAGTTCTGCCATCATCTCCCCCAGTGCCACCCACCAGTGAGTGTAACCAGCAGGGAGGCTCTGGGGGCCGAAGTCCCCCTAAATGCTGGACTTTCCAACTTCAACCCCGGACCCTCAGACTGATTTGGCTTGAAATGTCTTTTGGAATTCCAGAGGCTGGCACAGCACTTCCTGTGACACTCAGGGCTAACCTGAAGTGGGCTGTCTCCTGGCAAGGTTATAGGGCAGGGTTAGGGTCAGGATAGAAGCCTTGTGTACTTAGTTGAGTCCAATTTAAAAGCAGGTCGCATTTCAGGGAGGTCCTAGGGCTTTTGGACTCTGACAGGATTCATTGCTATTTTTGTTGCTGTTGCCTTTGTTATCATGACGATTCAAGTTTAGAAAAGGAGCCAGAGTGACTGTTAACTGTCTATGTAAGTGGCAGAGCTGAGAGAGAACCCAGGACTCTCTGGTCCCAGGGCCACACACCCAGCCACTGCCCCACACTGATCTCTCTGCTTGGGTCCTGCTAGCCCAGGATGAAATTTCCTCTCTATTTTTAATATCAACCACATCCATTACCTTGAGCCTGCTCCTTTCATGTCCATTAGTACTGCTCCATCGGTTGTTCCCTCATCCTCTTACATATCCAATCTCTCCCTCTTAATTGGCTCTGCTTGGCATAAGAACAATGATTCTGTGGCCTGAAAATCCCTTTCCATTGATCCTGCCTCTCAAGCTACCATCCCGTTTCTCTCCTTTTACTTCTTAAAAAACAAAAGCAAACAAATGGTAGCTCTAAAAACTAATCTATGCTTTTAGGAGTCAGGAAAGCAGTTATTTGTTGAGCTTTATACTACGTGCACTTTGCTATATATATATACACACATATGCATATACATACTACACATATGTAAGCACAACTATGCTCTATTATAAATACATATTATATGTATAAAAGAGCATACGTTATATTGAGTATGTGTTTTATATGCTATATATTACTTCAATAAATGTATATTAAAATATGTATATTTTAATAATATATAATAATAAATATATGTAACTTCAATAGAAAATTAACAAAAGAAGAGAGAGAGTAGCCTAATTCTCTTTTCTACTCCCTCCCTCCTTCCTCTCCCACTCAGTCATTATCCTTCCTTGCAATCTGGCTGTCATGTCCACCTTCAAGGGCCACCAGCTGCAGTGGCGCCTGCTAGACGCTCCTCCCTCGCTGGACACTGTCACCATGGTCTCCTGTCCCGAATGCCTGACTGACGCCCCTCCTTCTCCTCCCACTTCGTGGGTCCTGCTGCTACTGTTAACTCCACTTGGGATGCCTTTTCTCTCCATCTCTGCCTGTCTGCCTGTCAACGTTCTGCCTCCTTGTCAAGATCTAACTCAAGTAACACCTTCACCTGGAAGCCCTCCCCAGTTCCCCCAATTCTGCATCCTCTGTGCTCACTTGACACAGAGGGGGTAACTCTGGAGTAGAGCTCTTCTCATTTATTCAACAAACGAATGCCCATCATGGGCCAGGGACTAGGGGTACTTTCTGCCCGGTGTTAGTTATTGGTAATATTAACTTTTGCGATTTGAATTGCAAGAAACATAGACTCACTCAATATTTTCCTTCAAATACATGGGATTGGGTAATGGGAATTTCTTATCACCTTGCCATCTAACAATTTGTCTCCTTCCAAGAATAGAAAATATTATTGGATTTATGACCATTGTTTCCAAGCAAAATATGCCAGAGGGCATCTTTCTAGCAAGATGATTGTGAGTTTGCACTGAAGAATAACTAATATGTGTAAAGCTCCCTCTCCATCCCCACCCCCACTTGAAGTTCTTTTGTTCAGGGATCCTGCTGGCCCATCCCTAACTTTAGGCAGAGTTTTTATTTTTCCTTTGATGGTTTGCCTGGGCCCAACCCCTCCCCCACTCCCACTCCCTGCAGGGTGAATGGCTTTAGCCCAGAGGAGACTACGTACAGCTCAGATCTCTGGCCTGGGGCCAGTGATGAAAGTCCTGAACAGCCAGTCTTCCCTGCTAGAGTGAGGGGCCATTCTGTAGAAGCTGAATTGTAGGTTGTATTCCCCTCCCCTGTTTTTCTACCCAAAAACATGAATGAGCAACACCAGACTGGACCCCAAGAATGTCTTTAAAATGGGAATTTTTCTCCTTTGTCAGAAGATTGAAAACGACAAGAATGAAATCTAGATGCAGTTGAGATTGGGGCTGCCACATATGATTATTTTGGTTGGGCACTGCACATGTGTTCCTCATCTAAGAGGGCACCATTCACATCACAGACACCTTTATTATTCTGCAAATGTTTGTATGTTTGTTATTATTGTTTATCGCAGAGATGGGTGCTTTGTATATTTATTACAACCTCCCTGCAGATGGCAGTAAAGTGTCTTGTTTTAAGAGGTTTAATATATTTTGTTCTGCTTCCATGCACAAAGGAAAAATGAATCAATAATCAAAACCAGCAACAGCTCTAATGTCATCTAAAATATTTCTGCTTCTAAACAAGAAACTGCTTTTCTAATTGATATACTGATAGGTGAGTATTTCAAAAATTAAAAATAAATAATCCCCATTGTTAGTGCACCAACTAATTTAATGTTTCATGTTGCATCACATCACCTCCTGTTTATTTGCTGTTTTCAAAAGGTATTGCTGTGTTCCCAGCATAAATCTGCAAGGATTTTCATTATTCTACGGATCGTCATCAAACTAAATACATATGCTCAGATAATCCATAAAAAAATTATATGCACATAAATTAGAAATCACTATTTAATGATCTGGAAATTACATAATAGCAATCACTTGTTGTTATGGATATTCTGTTAGTAATACTATTAACACGACAATATTTAGCAGCTTGTCGATTAGGTATTTTGTGTGTTACATACATCTAAGTTCTAAAATAAAATACTAATTATTGATTTTGCTCAGATAATATGAAAGAGATTTTAAAATTGATTTCAGAATTAGAAAACAGAGAAGAAAATGAAAAAGAATAATTTAGATCATTAAATACATTTTGGAGAAGATGGAATGGGGGCAGACTGCTGGATTAGGATGTGGAAGAGAAAAAGAAAACATTAAACTGGAGATTGATCTATCTATTTATCTATCATCTATCTATCAATCTAATATACATATACGTTAATGTATATTTTGTCTATCCAGGTACCTGGCTATGTAATTTGAATATTTAATGATTTGAATATTAAAATGATTCTAGCTGAAATTTGTCTATCTTATGTAAGAAATTATGTAACTTTTTATTAAATTTATTTTCATTAAATTTTCATCAAAGTTTATCAAACTTAACTACCATCAGTGCAGGTGGGAAGTTTTCAGAAATTGTTTATTCATAAATTCTTATTAATGATCAAAGCCCCTACATTATTCTACCTCAATGATTTCTGTGTTTTATCTATATTGTAAATTCTTCAGGGATGGAGGAAAAATATCAACTGAAATGGAAACATGAGGAAGGATTGACAGTATACATCACACATTACTAATAGACAGAGGGTAAAATGCACTTCACCGATAGTGTTAAGAATTCAAAGTTAAAGTATGATTTGAAAGCTATGGACTGAGAGAGAGGCAGACAAACAAATATACTATGAAAATGAGAAACAACACTGGGAACACATACTATGCATGATTCAACTTTTGGCAAGGCCACATCCAGGGAGAAGATTATCCAGGCAACTGTGAGAATTGCCTTCCTTTGGCAGAAACTATACAAAATTCGATAGCATAATGGCACATTGATTAACAAATAATGTTACACATTTTTAAAGTCACAAAATATAAAGCCAAATAATTAAAATTATAATAGATGCAATGAATGAATTATTTTTGAAAAAGGAAGAAATGCAAATATTATTGGATCATTTTAGATGTAACCCCTGGTATAAACCCTGTAGAACAGATAATGTTATTAGATTTGTGGATTTTCAACACGTAAACATTTCATACGTGAATGTTTGGACAAAGGGGGTTGCCCAGTAAATGACAAGACAGAAGAAAGCATATGTGTATCTTCAGAAGGCTACTTACAAAAACTGAATCTAAAGAAAAATTGGATTCAGCGATGCCAAAAGTATGCGTACAGAATGTAATGGATTGTTACAGAAGAGCCTCAAAAACTCTAGGGCATTTTATATTTTTTGTTTTGCATCTTCTTTACATTTAGTATTGAATCATGTGGCAAAAATCTATTTTGACAGCACTGAATTTTTTATATCATCCAAGAAATTATAAAACTACTCTTTTTGCTTCAATCAAATGTTGAAGTATCTTGAAAATACATTTGTGGGACATAAAATTTTAAATCATTGTTGAATATGAGATGGGGAAATTGAGTAGATGCCATCTTGCTACTAAAACTTAATTAGAGGGAGTATGCAGTGCATATTGATGTTACAAATAAAAGCACAGATTCTCAAATATAAGTCAGAGTATACTTCTGAAAATATTCTCTTTAAAATGCATTGCTCAGTACTAATTTGAAGTGAAGGTAAAATTGATGTTGTAAGCAAAATTAGATGGGAGCCAAAAGTCAACATCTATTATTCCCTCGAACACAGATAATGAGCTAAGAAAATCTTTCAAGAAAAACGAATTTATGATAATTACAAAAAGATATTATTGCTGCTCAACAAATTGCAACTTCTTGACATTGACTCCAACTTCTTCAATATAAAAACACCAGACAGGGGGAGGAAAATTCATTTCAAATGTTATTTCCACAATCAAACCACCTCTGATCCAAAATAGATTTCTGTTTTTTTCTATAATGGTAACAGTAATATTGATATTATCTTTAAAAGAAAGGTTTATATTGCTGAAAGAATATGATGGCCTTTACAGTGTCCTAGATCAGTACTTCTTAGATTTTCCTGTGCATACAGAGTGCCTGGGGATCTTATGAAAATGCAAATTCTGATTCAGTAATTCTGGAATGGGACCTGAGATTCTACATTTATAACAAGCTCCTGGTGATGCCCTAATGCTGGGTACTTGAAGTAGCCGAGTTCTGGATATCTCATGTGATTTGAAGAATTACTATCAATACCAAGTACCAAAGCTAGGTAAAAATGTATGACTGAAATTGACTGATGAGCATATTAAAGAATTTTATGCATCATTCATCAATGTATAAAGAGCTAAAAATCTAAATTTGTCTTTTTATAATCTCATATTCTCCCACCAAAATATTGTAATGTTTTAGTGACAATAATTTATCCATTTCCAAATAACTTTGAAACTTTCAAGGTAAAACTAATTTTTTAAATATCAATATCAGTGAAGAATGTGGCATCTCAAAATTGAATATGTTAAAACCAAGGTAAAGTCCACAGTGTCATAAGAGAGACTGCCAATCTGGTGATCATTTCTATAAAATATGAACTATATAAAAAAGTAAGCATTAAAACTGTCAGAAAGAATTATTTCTACCAAGGCAAGATGTCTATGAATTTTACAACAAATCATTAGATCCAAGTGACTTAAATTTCTAATATTATCATTAACCATTTGAATTTTCTATCATTTTATGATGAATCATTTACCTGTGCAACTCATATAAAATGACTGTTTTTCTTTAGTAATTGTTATTATTATTTTTTAGTAATTGTTATTATTGAGAAGTAATTAACTTTGTTAATTTGAGGAAGGGGTAGCTTTTTCAAATTTGTATAAAATGCCAAGTGGTTTGGTGGTAGCTCTGGTATGTGTAGTGTACTTAATAAGGAATAAAATGACCTATGAAACCCATTTGCCTGGTCTCAGGGTTTTGGTATCCTGAAATTCCTGTCTCATGTGATTAGAAGAATCACAGTATAATCTGTCCCCAAATAGATTGTTACAAGGATATTCATGGTACTAAGGAGAACAGGATATTTGGCCATGGGTCTGTCTGCAGATACCCAGAAAGACCAACCACCAAGACCTCATGGGAAAAATAGGAATCGTGGTCCTGCATGGCATAGAATCCTGGAATCAGAAGCTAGTCCAGGGTCTAAGGCAGCTCTAGCTATCAAGTTCGTTTATTCTGTCCTCAGCCATCCACACTGCAGCCATTCAAGGGTGACTCATTCTTTCCCTCCCTCTTTCCTCTTTCCCTTCTTCTGCCTTTGCTACTTTCTCTGTGTGGGTCAATTCAAGAGAAAGAATTCGATGGGACTAATATGGTCACTTTTGGTCCTGCTGGACAAAACTCCTTAATTAGAACCCCCTTGCTAAGGGGGTGCTAAGAGGACACCCCTGGGGCAGCTCTTCTAAACAGGGGCCAGTGGGAAGGAACCCCTTGCTTTCAGAATGGCGGAGTGTGGGCTGACTAGGTAGTGAACCTTTTGAAAACAGTCCTTTTGTTTAAAAAACACCCTTGATGGAAATTTTCTTTATAAAGAGGATCTATTTTCCTGAATATAAGAGAAATACCTGTTTATTTTAGAAAATATAGAAAACAATAAAGAAGAAAAATCATCACTGTTAATTTGGATGTGTTTTCTTCTAGTTATATATTTATATATATATATATATATATATATATATATATACACGTATATGTAAATATACCTACATGCATATATAAAACTGCTATAAGATATGGGATTGCACACTTTTTTTTTCATTTATGTTGTGAGATTTTTCCTAGGTCATTAAAAAGAAATCTTCCAAAACACCCTTGCTTATGGTTCCCTCGCACTCCAAGAGACGGGCCATTATCAGCTGCTTCACTATTGCAGGACAGATGTTAATTTTAACTGGACTTCACCTGTATGAAAATGTCAGAGGGATGGCTCTGGGGATGATTCAATTGTGCTTTGGGGCTTTCACCCCTAGGCCAGACTGAGGCAAAATAGCTGGCTTCTGTCTCCAGGTCAGCTCTGGCAGCCTGGACTCCATCTGCACCCACGGAAGCTCAAAGAGGTGCAGGACCTGGCCTGGGGATTTTCTGCACAAATTTATGGGAAGGAGTTGGTGGTAAAGGGTTACAGGATTAGAGAGCTAAGCTGAAGGGCAGCACGTGGAGGCAGTGCTGCGTGCTGAATTTACAACAGGAGCCTGGGAGTCGTATAAATGAGTAATGCTTCGTGATGTTCTCCTCCAAGCGAGCTGCAAAAATTGGCAAGGGTCCTTCAGTGTGTTGTCGATGTGTCTGGAATTCAAATAATTTGATTCTGAGATACCATGACAATGGGAAGCAAGGCATTACCTTGAGAGAATGATGGCAGAGACAGCTGCTGCAACCAATATTCATGGAAGATGTGGCATTAACAACTGTTCTCCATCCACTGTCCTTCCGAAATCGAAATCTCTATCCTGCCTCCTTGCTATTGCCCTTACTCAAGGGCATTAAATTAAAAAGTAATGTCGCTGGTAATTCTTTTTATTTTTTTTCCTAGTCCAGGCGGTGAAGAATGGGGAAAGTGAAATAAAAACCTTGACTGAAACTGATATGTCTCCTTAAAAAAATGATGCTGACATTAGACATAGCTCAGAAGAGCACATTTGAATATCGGGTGGCACTGCAATGTGTAGCATCACTTGCTTCGTCTTTTAAATTTGTCTTTGTTGGCTGAGCACGTGAATATTTTCCCAAGGTGTAATAGCTGGGAGGATTCCGTCAGTAATAACAGGAGATCTGGTGAGCTGGGTCCTGTTATCTTTTGAATCACAAAGCGTTTTGCTCGTGCTGGTTGTCGTTTCCATTAGGGTAGCTGATAAGCAGATTCGGACTTTATTTGTCCAAATATAGTGCTCATGCTCCCTCTTGTTTGTACAGTGTTTAGCTTTTCTGAAGCACTTATTTTAAAAAGCCTTTTTATCCATGGCGTAGCGTTCTGGAGAAGAACTGTGGACGGGGACTATATGAGCTATTGGTCACAGGTTTGCCACTGTGACTTTCTTTCTCTATAACTCCTTTTCTCCATCTAAAAAAGGAAAGTGTTGGTCTTTCCTCCGCATCCTCAATTCCCTGATTCTATTATTTCATTTGACAATTTATTACTAATAGTAGCATTGACCAAGTTCCCAGGTATCTTGACTCCACGTTTCCTAAAAAAGTCATATTCCTTTAATATGAATAGGAAAATTTAACATTTTTACACTTTTTATTAACCTACTAATTAGTTCTAAGAAAGTGAACATGTACATAATAATTGCAACCATTTACAGAGCATTTGCTCTGTGACCAGTACTGTTCGACTGCTTTATTTATTTTCACAACAACCCT
Source organism: Tursiops truncatus (assembly GCF_011762595.2). Classification (NCBI taxonomy): domain Eukaryota; kingdom Metazoa; phylum Chordata; class Mammalia; order Artiodactyla; family Delphinidae; genus Tursiops; species Tursiops truncatus. The sequence continues at coordinate 83,825,961 of NC_047041.1, forward strand.
GTGAAGTAGGTAGGTAGGAATTGTTATTCCAATTTAACAGTTGTAAGAAATAATTTATAATATATCTTGTTTCTGCTACAGAAGTACTTTGGACAGACAGTCAAAAAGAGGTAATGAATGGATGAAAATTCATCGACAACATGTCCCCAGATTCAGCTTTTCTCCTAGATTCATGAATTTAGGATCGAACCTTAAGACATGAAGCCAATGTTGAAGGAGCAAAGATAAATTCAGCAGTGATATCAGTTCACCTTCATGGAAACTGTCCAGGAACGTGGTCATGGGTCTGCACTGAGATGTTCTGATTGACTTATGGGTCTCTTGCTACAGAATTAGTATTGCAGCTGGCCAGCATTTAGATCCATTATTCCTTCCTAGTTAGCAAGCACTTCATTTGCAGCCATAGCTCTAGGAGCAGAGCCATTGGTGTGTTGGGGAACCCTGGGGTGCCTAGAAAGGGTTACAGTTGGGTCTGTGTTATCAGCATACTCAGAAATCTTGTTGGGCAACAAGCAGCCTCCTCCCATTACCACAGCATTCTGCTCTATATGTGCTAGGATATGGGAATATTAGGAAGCATTAGAAGAGAATTTATTCTCTTTTTTACTTGCTCTTACTGGAAATGAGAATTCCACCAAAATGTGCATTTCAATTCAAAGTCAGGAATTCCTTGTGGAACAAGAAAAGAGGATATCATGTGTAAGCCAGAATAGCCATACAAAATGATCCAGACTTATGCCTATTCCAGGAAAATGAAATCATACTTCATCAGTGCCTCCACCTCTCTCTCTCCCCTGAGCAAGGTAAACTATATTTCTTGTATCCAAAAATATTTTTAAAGACTGGAAGTTACTGGAGAGGTCAGCTTCCCTCTGGCATTTATTGCCACCATCTTGAATTACCATTAGAGCCCGATGGCCCAGAAATGGCACCAGGGAAGTCCACCCATTTGGGCCTCCTTCCTTCACACTAGGGAATCAGGCTCTCAGCCTTGCAAGTCTAGAGACAGGATCTAATGCCTCCCAGAGGGTGATGGGAGATAGGAAAGCAACTCACATGAGATTAAACTATAACCAAGAATGCAGTTTTAACATTCTGAAAAAAAATTATCTAGGGAAGTGGACATTCTTTGGGCCAACTCTCCCTGGAGGAAACTCCTAGGGAAGACAAATCTTAACAGAAGTTTGTTGTGAAGGCTGTTGAATGAGTCAAAGACAAGAGGCTTAGAAAGTGTCCCTGAGCTGGTGATTGAATTTTGTGTCAGGTGCTGTGCAAAGTACTTTACACGTATTATGTAATTTGGTCCTCATAACAATCCATAATATTCTGTTATTACCCCCACATTGCACTTGAGGAAACCAAGACCCAGAGAAGTTAATTACATTATCCAATGCCACGCAGATATTGTGTTTGGTCAAAGGGTACAGAAAACTGTTCATATATTTCTAGCCCTGTCTAGTGAGAGACCATGTCTGGTTTTTAAAATAAGCTTTGTTGAGGCATAATTTACATATGATCAAATCCACCAGTTTTAAGTGTTCAATTCAATGAGTTTTAACAAAAGTACAGTCACGTAGCCATGACTACAGTCATGATACAGAACACGTATATCATCCCCAAATGTCTTTCATGCCCCTCTGAAATCCATACTCCCTACCCCCAATCCCAGCTCCTGGCAACCACTGATTTGTTTTACATCACTTATTTTCCTTTTTCTAGAACTTCATGTAAATGGAATTGTATAATATCTAGCCTTTTGTGTCTGGCTTTTCCCAGTGCAATGATTCTGAGATTTATTCACATTGCCTGTATCAGTAGGTTTTAATTTTTCCTTTTTATTGCTGAGTAGTCTTCCATTTGTACATCTCCTTTAGCGAAGTGTCTATTCAAATCTTTTGCCCACTTTAGTTGACTTGTCTTCCAATATTGAGTTATAAGAGTTCATTATACATTCAGGATACAAATCCTTTATTAGATACATGCTTTGTAAGTATTTTCTCCCTGTCTGTATGTTGCTTTTACATTTTCTTAATGGTATCTTTGGAAGAGTAAAAACTTTAAATTTTGATAAAGTCCATTTTATCAATTTTTTGTTTTAGGATTTATGCTGTTTATATTGCATTAAGGGCTCATTGCCTACCCAAAAGTTGCAAGATTTTCTCTTAAGTTTTCTTATGGAAATTTTATAGTTTTATGGGTTACATATAGGTCTATAATTCATTTCATTTTGAGTTAATTTTTTGTATGGCATAAAGGATTGAGATTTACCCTTTTTTCCAGTATAGATATTCAATTATTTCAACACCATTTGAATTACTCTATTGAATTGCCTTGGCATCTTGTCAAAAATCAATTGACCGTATATGTGTGAGTCTATTTCTGGACTATCTGCTTTGTTCCATTGTCTAGTCTTACACCAATATCACTCTATCTTGATCAGGTAGTAGGTGAGTCCTCCAACTTTGTTCTTTTTCAAAATTGTTTTGCTATTTATATCCTTTGCACTTTATGCAAATTTTAGAATTAGTTTATCAATATCTACCGCCTAAAAAGTTTCCTGGGATCATGATTGGGATTATGCTGAATCTACAGAACAATTTGGGGGGAGAATTGACATCTTAACAATACTAACTCTTCAGATCCATGAACATGGTATTGCTCTTCATTTATCTAGGTCTTATTTAATCATTCTCAGCAATGTTTGGCAGTTTTTAGTGTATAGGTTTGGGACATTTTGTTAGATGGATCCCCAAGTATCTAATATTCTTATGCTATTTTAAATGGTATTTAATTTTCTTTCAAAGTCTGATTTTTCATTGCTAGTATATGTAAATGCAACTGATTTTTGTCTGTGACCTTGCTAAACTCTTCAGTTCTAAGTTGTTTTTTATGGGAAACTCCTTCAAGTTTTCTAGACAAGCATTCTGTTTATGAAAAGACAATTTGCAGTCCATATGCTTTCTATTTCTTTTTTCTTGCCTCACTACACGGGTTCGAATCTTTAGTACAATGTTGAAGAGAAGTTATGAGAGTAGGCATCCTTGAATTTTTCCCAAACCAAAATTGAAAGTATTCAGTCTTTCACATTATGTATAATTTTAATTGTGGGTTTTTCTTTATTGTATCTATATAAATACACACAACACATCCTGTTGGTTCTGTTTCTCTGGAGAACACTGGCTAATATGTTGTGACTCTGGCGTGTGAAAATTCATGTGTGTGATTTAATCAATTCTGGGATATTATCAGCCATTATCTCTTCAAATATTTCCTCTTCTCAGGTCTCTCTATTCTTTTGTTTTGGAACTCCTAGTAGGTATAAGTTGAAACTTCTTGTTCTAACCTCCATTTTTCTAAATCTCACCCTGGGTGATTTTCTTAACTCTGTCTATAGGCTCACGAATTCTTTGTTCAGTGGTCTAAACTGTTTAACCCATTCATTGAGCTTTAAATTTCAGTTCTTTTTCTTTCCAGAAGTTTTATCTGATACCTGTTCAAATCTACCTTTTTTAAAAAAAATAGACTTGTTCTTTTAATAGATTTCAATTCTTAATGTATCTAATCATTTAAAAATATATTTATTTTATATTATCCTTTAAACAGTTTTTCTATGAACTGAAGTTCTTGGGGGTCTCTGTGTGTTGTATTTTCTGATACTTGTTCATGGAAGGAGTACATACTTTGCGTTTTACTTATTTACTTAAAGCTCTTCTTGAGTGAGGCTTTAGTTTTCCGTGGAAATTCTGAAGTATCTAAGTTGCAAAAATGTCCCTTCAGAGAAAGTTGATGTTTGCTTCTTCCCAGTGAGACAAGAGGAATCATTGGCCCAGTGTAGATTTTCATTATAATTTTCTGGGCTGTGCATTTATTATAAATTCAGAATCTGTGAGCAGTAGGCCTGAGGTTTTGGGTACCCAGAGGAAACTTTTGTTTGCTCTCATCCAGTATATCCAGGCAGAGATTACAAACTTCCTTGACATCTCTCTGAGACTGTGGATACGTTTTTTTTTTCCGGTCTACCCTTTGTGGATGTGGCCCTTTGCCATCTCTGCTTTTATGTAGGTTTTTGCTTCCAATCTCCTACTTCACAACAATTCTCATCTCTTAATCCCTGCATGGAGCCAGATTGCAGTGGCCAGTAACTCCCCCAGGGCATCTCAGGATCAGCTTTACACAATTCTTTCCACCTCTATTTATTTCTGGACCTAATATTTTCTATGTTTGCTTTTCCTGCAGCTCAGTTTTGTGTTTAAATATCTTTGGATTGGTTTTATTCAGCATTTATAGGTGTGGTAGGTTATCCTAGGTGACCATCTTGCCCAAACTAAACGTTCTCCAGTTTAGATTCTACTACATCTTTGTGTACAGCTGGGTCTGAGGCATCCTACCTTCCCTTTGTTCTGGGTGTATGCTGGGTATACTCATCACTGGGCACCTTGGTTTTGTTATAAGCCGTGGCCGGCAGGATCAGAAGATTCACATTCTAGTGGTTACCAGAGGGAGAAGGGGTGGGGAGGAAGGCAAAATGGGTAAAGGGGATCGACTGTATGGTGACGGTTGGAAACCAAATTTTTGGTGGTGAGCACACTCTAGTGTATACAGAAATACATGTGAAACATATAATGTTTTAAACCAGTTACCTCAATTTAAAAAAGAAGATTCACATTCTTTTCTAACAATACCAATTACCCAGAACCTAAGACCAACTATCTTTTTTTTCTTCAAGCACCGGGTAAGGAAGGAAATATTTGTCTATATTCAAATGAAAATTTTCTTTTTTTAAAAATAAATTTATTTATTTTATTTATTTTTATTTTTGGCTGAGTTGGGTCTTTGTTGCTGTGCACAGTCTTTCTCTAGTTGTGGCATGCAGGTTTCTCATTGCGGTGGCTTCTTTTGTTGTGGAGCACAGGCTCTAGGCGCACAGGCTTCAGTAGTTGCAGCACGCGGGCTCAGTAGTTGTGGCTCGTGGGCTCTAGAGCACAGGCTCAGTAATTGTGGCACACGGGCTTAGTTGCTCTGCACCATGTGGGGTCTTCCCGGACCAGGGCTCAAACCCATGACCCCTGCATTGGAAGGCAGATTCTTAACCACTGTGCAACCAGAAAAGCCTGACAAATTTTCTTTTCTTAGTAGCTCATTTCCTCTGATCACACGAAGCAAGTAAAACCTTAGAGAACGTGGCAAATTGTGTTGCAACAAACACCATGAAGACAATGTTTCATCAGCAAAAACTGACACCCAAGATGTTTAAGAAGTCCCTATTAATAATAATAACAAGAAAACAACCATTTTTTTAGTGTCACTAAGTAATTTCAGCTACCTCTGAAATACATCTTGATCCTGTCGCCTTTTCTCCATCCTCACTGCAAACACCCTCGTCCAAGCCACTGTTATTTCTCGGGCTTCCCTGGTGGCACAGTGGTTGAGAGTCTGCCTGCCGATGCAGGGGACATGGGTTCGTGCCCCGGTCCGGGAAGATCCCACATGCCATGGAGTGGCTGGGCCCGTGAGCCTGCGCGTCCGGAGCCTGTGCTCCACAACGGGAGAGGCCACAACAGTGAGAGGCCCGTGTACTGCAAAAAAATAAAAGTTTCTAAATGTGTTTTAATTATGTCTTGCCGCATAATAAAATACCTCAGAACTCAGTGACTTAAAACAATTATTTATCTTACATAATTTCTGTGGGTCAGAAATTCAGAAGCAGCTTAATTGACTAATTCTGGCTTAGGAGTCTCTCGTGAGGTTACATTCAAGGTGTGCCAGGGTTGCAGTCACCTGAAAACCTGACTGGGGCTTGAGGATCTGCTTTCAAGATGGCTTCTTCATAGGACAGGCAAGTGCTGGCTGATGGCAAGAGGCCTCAGTTCCTTTTACTGCATGGACCTCCCCATAGAGCTGATGGAGCACCTTTAAGCCATGGTAGCTGGTTTTCTCCAGAGCAAGTCATCCAAGAGAGAGCTCAGTAGAAGCCACAGAGTCCTTTATGACCTAACATCAGACATCATACTCTATCATCTCTGCAATATCTTGTTGGTTAGACAGGTTAGCCCTATTTGATGTGGGCAGAGACCACATAAGCCTGAAGCCAGGAGGCGAGAATCTCTGGAGGCATCTTGGAGACCAGCTACTACAAATGCTTATTCCCAATTCCCACACTGCCCTGTCTGTAAACCAAAATTTGAGTAGCAAATTCCTAGAGATAACCTGTAATACATTCTTCATTTCGCAGATGAGGAAACTGAGGTCTGCCTGAAGACATAACCCTAATTGGAGGCAAAATCACATTTCCAATTTCCATTTCAGGGTTCTTTCTACCACATTAGATTGCCTTTATATCTATTTTACCTACTATTTATCTAAGGGGTGGGGTGGGGGGCATTTGCCCTGAGCTGCTCATTAAGTAATGAGACTGAATCAGGTGGGGTGGAAAGGCCGTGACACACAGAAGCTGCGGCTGCAGGTTTTCTTAGGATCACCACAAAGCCGTCTTCAAGGTGGCCATCAAGTAGGGTAATTCCGTGAGCCCAGTTCAAAAGCTTCACAATGTTACAATGGAAATAGACTTGATTTAGCTTCAAAGATTCTATTAACTCAGAGAAATGATGGTTTTCTGGGTGAATTAACACACAGCCACTGGTAGAGGACGAAAGTCACTTTAGTGCTTTGAAACTTCTTTCAACTCAATTCTTAGATCTACGTACAAAACATTATAGCTTAGATTCCTGGTCCTAAAATACACACATTTCAGAGCCAGATGATCACATCTTGATCCTAATTTCAAAGGAAATGAAGAATTTGTATCAAGCTCATTTTATAAGGTTGAGAAATAACCTGCTTCAGAAACTGGCACTAAGTGAATCCTCCTAAACACATCATTTACATTACATGTGTGTGTTTGCAAGGAACTGCTGGCTTGAGACACATGAACTTTACTTCTAAGGCTAGAAGTACATTAAAATTGTGATAAACGAATAGTAGAGTATCACTGACTTCCAAACGATATTTTCCCTCACTTTATCATCTCTCCTATTCTTCTCCTAATTAAATCAAAACCTCCCAAAAAGAAAAGGTCAAGATTTCTAAAGTTTAAAAAAACTTTTTATTTGTAAACGTGTCAAACTGATAGAAAAGATGCACGAACAAAAATAGTGTACCTGTGTATCCCGTACCTAGATTTACCTGTTAACATTTTTACCCATTTGCTTTGCCATTTATTCCTCCCACCCTGCCCTCTCTCTGTCTCTGTCTCTCTCTTTCTACACACACACAGCAGACACACACACACCCCACACATGTAAATTTTTCTTAATTATTTGAGACTAAGTTCCATATGTCATGACCATTTTGTCCTAAATATTTCACTGTGTATTTCCTAAAAATAGGGATAGTCTCTTATGTAACCACAGTACAGTTGTCAACCTCAATAAATTTAGCATTTGTGCAATAATTTGAACTAATCTACCCTCTCATATTTCAATGTTATCAATTGCCCCAATGATATCCTCTATAGCATTTTCCCCCTCCAGTACTGGAGGGAAAGTAAAGGGCCAGGTATTGGACTTAGTTGTCAGGTCTCCTTAGCCTTCTTGAATCTGGAACATTCCCACAGCTTTTCTTTATTCTTTATGACACTGACATTTTTGAAAATAGAGCCCCATCTCCTCCCTTTTTAAAAATACAATGTTCATCGTTTTGAGTTTGCCTGGTAATTTGTCTCGTACTTAGATTCAGGCTATGCATTCTCAGGAGGAATCCTAAAACAGTGATGGTATGTCCCTCACAGAGAATCACATCTGGAGGCACACATGGTCCATCCGCTCCTCACTGATCACCTGGTCAGCGTGCTGTCCAATGTCTCCACTGTGTAATTACGGGTTTCCCCCTTGCAACGAATAACAATACATGGAAAGGTACTTTAAGACCGTCCAAGTATCCCGCTCTCTCTTTGTTGAAATTTAGCAACTCTTGATGATTCTTGCTTGATTCTATCATTTCACTATGATAGTTGCAGAATGATGACTTGCCAACTCCCACACTCTTTTCACATTTACCTGTTGGCATTCAAGATTCTGCTGTAAACAAGAGCCCTTTATTCTCTCCATTTATTTATTATTGGTATGAACTCACGAATTCTTATTTTCCCCCCAACACTTTGTAACTCATTACTATCCTTAATTATTTTGGTAGTCAAATTGCTCCAGATTGGCCAGCCCCTTCAAGTTGGCTTCTTTGTCCTTGTGGCGTACCTACATCACTTTTTTAAAAGCAGTTCCTTATTTTCTAGCATAATAAGATGTTCCAGGCCCCTGTTATACCTTCCTTGCACCCTCCCTCCACCTCTCAGAGATTCCTGGGTTTGGATTTTGATTTGCCATTCAGTCTCAAAACTGTGGAAGACCTCATCTCCCCTGTTAGTTACTCACTGGCCCAGCCCCCCTCCAGCCAAAGCTCACCACCTCCACCACCACCACCATGAAAACTCTGGGCTCACTTGACTACCTGCTCCACTAGGTCAAGGTCTCTGAGTCTTTGCTCTTGCCTGTGTCACCCCCTTGCTGGTCCAGGGGCATTTGAAATGTCACTTCTGCTTTACTCCAGATAGCCGCCCAGGGGCCAATAGAATTGTTCCCTCATCTGTGTTTCCACAGCACTTTCGACATATCTTTATTATGGTGCTAATCTCATATCATTGTACTTTGGTTACATTTCTGGCTAGACTGTACTCAAATGGTTTCAAATAACCTGGGGAGAAAGGTATTCATTTTCCCTATTTTGCAGATGAGAAACCTGAGGTTCAGGGAGGTGAGCCTAAGAGAGGCAGCAGAGCACAGGGTGAGGCCTCAATTACAGACTACTTCTGCCCTTTATTAGCCGTAGGACCTTAGGCAGGTGACTAAGCCTGTCTGTGCTGCAGTTTCCCCGGGAGTCCATGTGGATGATAATAAATAGAAACTGCCACGTGGCGCTGTTCTGTCACTTAAAGGAGTTGCTATTTGTACAGCCCCTAGAAGAGTGTCTGGCACGTGGTAACTGCTGTGTAAATGTTCGTTAAATAATTAAGTCACATCATTGCCATTCATATCCCAGTCTTATGATGATAGAGCTCCTAGCCACTGCTCTGCTGTAACTTTGTAGGATTCCAAGATTCCCTGAGAAGCAGTGATTCTATTAGAGACAGCAATAAAAGGAAGCTGGTTCAGGTTACAAGACATTAATAAGGTAAGAGGAAGTGAAATGTTCCACCAAATTGCTGAAGTAAGTCATGGACCGGGGAAGGGTGCAGGTGCCTGGTTCTCTGCCTCTGGGTCTTGGGCACACAGCCTGCATGCTCAGGCAAGGACCACCAGGGTAGATTCTGGGAGCTGGTCCCTCTCTTTACATGTCCTTCCTCTCAAGTCAGTTGTGGGTTAGACATTTGGGCCCCTGGGGTGATTTACCACAAAGACTCTGCTTGCGCATTCACAATTCTGCAAAATGGCGCCGTGGACAAATGGAAAACGTTAATTATCGCTTTGTTGAGGATGGCAAAGGTATGGGTTGAGCTCCTGAATCTTATGTGTATTATACTATCATGGGGATTAAGAATAAAGTTTACATTTCAAAAGCAAGAACCATTTTTATTTTGACCTAATACTGCACATAGGTCATTCACATAACTAAAATCTATTATTATTATTATTAATGTCGATATGGTTAAAAATGGTGGATTGAATTGTGATTGATCTGGTAGATGACAACTGCTAGCTGAGTGACAGAATTATGTAAAGGTTTTCAGCTTAGGGACCAGGGGTAGACAGTGTTGGTCTACATGTGGAAAAGTTACTCAGTGATTAACCATTGTGTCAAATACTAACTATTAACAACTTAGAGCAGATGATCTACCAAACTGGGGGATGTTTCAGAACATTCTTAAGCTTCAGCATGAGTCAGAATCATCTTTAGGGCTTGTTAAAACACAGATTGCTGAACCCCATCCCCAGCATTTCTGACTCACTCTGTCTGGGATGGAGCCCATGAATCTTCATTTTTAATAAGTTCTCAAGTGATGCTGATATTGCTGGTTCATGGACCACAATCGGAGAACCACTTCCCTTTGTTGATTTAGAACAAATATCCCCTCACTGGAAGTCCCTTACCAACACCTAGTTAAAATTCAGTATAACTAGATTTGTTTTAAATAGGCCACCCTAAGCAGTCAAACTTCCCAACCACTTTTAGTATTTTACAGACCAAGAGAGCCATCACTTAATTATTTCTCCAGAAGAAGAAAAAACCAAGCAAACCCTAGTGATGAACTTTTTAAAGGAATATCACAGTTAATTAATTGTAGCACTAGATGCATGTTTCTGATGTCTTGATAATTAAACACATTAAGACTTCTTGGTACTTGCCAATATTTTTATGTAACAATTGAAATACATCTCCCGTTCGTCTTTCATTGGGACGTTCTTGAACTAGTGAGCTGAGAGGTGATGACCAGCAGGTGGCGCTCTGAGTCAGTTCATGGCTGCCTGGATGCGGTGAAAGGCAACCGCACAGACAAGGTGCCTGCTTTAAATCCTCAAGGTAAGGTTCTCTTAACCACTTGTCATAAAATACCCTGAGACACACGTCTTGGAAAATCGAAGTGTCAAGCTCAGCATCTTTGCCACATTTCAAACTAGGTAATTACCTTCTCTCCCAAGGGAATCTGTTTTATGTATTTGTGTCCTTCCTAGGTTACAGGTTTCCCAAAGGCAAAGATCTTGCCTTCTGTTCACTCTATACAATGCTGAAGTGAAATGCAGGTTTTACAATAGCAATCTCATTATTCTACATCCCTCTGAGCTACATGATGACCCGTTAGATACTAATTGCTAGTAATATAGAAACGTGCCTGACTCATATAAACCCTAGCCATAAACTTGTTTTTATTTGACCGAAAAGTAAATTGCTTATTTACTTCTCCTTTACAATATAAAAAGCCGTTTTTTTCCTGCCATCCCAAATTGTAAGTCATTACCAGGTAAACACCACTGCGTATTTTAGTCAGTCATTTTTATTGTCCTCGGAGTTTTTTTAAACTACACACAACAAATACTTTGATATAATCTAAGATAATAAAATAGGTGAACAACTTTTTTTTTTTTTAGATTTACATTTGTATAGAAACAATCTGTGGAACTCCTCACTTCAAAACTAAGGTGTCTAAAAACAGTGGTTCATCAGCATTGCTTTAAAGAATTGTTTGGTTAAAAGTTGCAGTTTTCATTCTCAACTGAAATGTTGTCTCCATGCAGTGTCCCTTGGGTCCAAAGCTTAAAGCCTTGGGAAGGTGGCCAAGAATAAAAGGATGGCCACTCTTCTCTCTGTCCTTCCCTTGTGTGGAGGACAGTGGTTGGAACAGGGTTCTCATAAAAGCCAGGAAGGAAAGAAATCAATTGCACATCTCTAGTTTTCAAGGGTTAAAGACATAACAAGTCTGGGCAGAACAAGTCCCCATCTGTAGATGGGAAGTTCCATCATGACGGCACAGAAGCCCCAACACTCTCTCCCTCGCTAATCATGTCAGTTACTACCCATAGGCTGTGGCCATTGTCCATAAGTTCTCCCTCAAGGCCAGTCATTTTGTCACGTTTAAGTTTTGCCCCCTTGCATTATGTCACTTGGATGCTGTGTATTGGTTCTTGGTGTCCAATTAGGGTCTTTCATCCCCTAAGAAATGTCTCAGCCCACCCTCAAATCCCCCAAATGCCTAAGAGTGAAGACCCCACGGAGACAGTGACTTCAGTGAAACACCTCTCCAGAGATGCTGGGGCATCTGGCCTATATCATCCCATTGACCTTAGTCCACTCATAGATGTCCTGTTCACACACTATATCGGAGTTGATGAGGAGGTATCTGTCACCCACACAGAAATGCTTCTGACAGGCGGCACATTTGAAACATTCCAGGTGATACACTTTGTCCCTCACCCGCATCGTCATCTCGTAGGCACGGATCCGCCTGTCACAGGATGCGCAGAGGCCGTCCTGGCCAAAGAGCCTAGGGAGAAAACAGAGAGAAGAGCTAAAGAGACAGTGGCACAGATAATACTGGAAGAAAGGGCCTGAGGATGGGTTCCATGCTGTAGGCTGGATTCCCAAGACGTCCCAGCAAGGAAGAGCTGGGTCCAGACTGATGGCTGACTCGTTCGCAGTGCTTCCTAGAAGGAAGTGGGTCCTCTGGGATGAGACCGTATCTGTGGCATTTGTGTTTGGCATAACTCGTCCCTTTTCTGAGCTCTCTCCCTGCCTGCAGCCACCACCCTCCACGCCTCCAGGTTGCCCCGGGCCCCACCTCTGTGGAAAAGACTCTCAGCTGAAGTGATTTCAGAGGTTAGGCCTGGATTGTGTGTCTCTTCCCAGGGGAACTTTCATTTTAGAAGAGGGGCCAGGAGTGAACCCCAGGGGCCCCTTTGAGAGGAAACTGACCAGGAATGCAGTGAAATGGGCATCTTTCTGAGGCTCCCGAATTCTATCACATCAACAGCCACTAGTTCCACCCATAGGGAGGGTTGGTCTTGAATTCCTTCAAAGGTACCAAGGCCATCTCCGCATGGTTGTTTGCTGGGTCCCCAGCCTCTGGGAGACAGAGGGAGCTCAACCGAAAACACGCGGTATAGTTAATCGTGCCTCGGACATCGGGAGGATGGGCAGCATTTCTCCACATAGAATGGAAGATCTTAATTCGAGATCCTTGCTGCCCCAATGGCATGAGTCTCTGGAGAAACTCCTCTTCTGACATTGAAATCAAGACTCTCCTAAGTCTCAGCTGACAGGTTACTTATATTAAGCAACATGTAGTGCCAAAGTGGGAGATGCGATATGGTGGAGCCTAGTGCAGTGGTTCTCAAAGTGTGGTCCTGGGACCAGCCGTATTTGCATCACCCGGGAACTTGTTAGAAATGTTCGCTCAGGCCCTCCTGATTGAGATGCTCTGCGGGTGAGGCCCAGCCATCTGTGTGGTCCTGAGCACGGCCAGGTGATTCTGATGCAGGCTGAAGTTTGAGAATCAGCCCGCAAGAGTGGGATAACACAAGCACTGGAATCAGAAGACTTGGGTTCAGCCAGGACTAGCCCTGAGTGCCTGAGTGACGCTGGTGAGACCTCTGATTCCTCTGAGCTTGGCAGTGATCATAGCGTGCCCCTCACCCGGCTGTTAAAGGATGGACGCAGCATGTCAAAGCACCAGCGTTCAAGGGCAAAGCCAGTGCTGGCTGGGTTTTAACACATCTTGGGGGTATTCCAACAGGGCCAGTCTTGTTGCCAGAAGTCATTTTCCCACATGCCTGATTACATGGCATGTCAGCAGGTCCTTTCCACGGAAAACCTTCAGGGCGGTTTTAGGTGAATGCCTGTTCTTCTCGGAAGTTCTTATTAACTTCAGAAGAGCAGAGAATCAACTGGTACGTTCTGAGAGGTTCTAGGGGAGATGAGGGCAGTTGACAAATTTTGAAACACATGAACAAAATTAATGGAACCAGGAAGACGTGGTCTGTGGGCAGGGAACTCATGGTTACAGCCAGGCCAGCTAATTTCCCTCCGAATCCCGCTTTCCATTTGAAGAACTCTGAGTGTTTTCAAGGCACCACCTGGGAGCAAGCTCATTACTGGGGGAGAACATTTTATCCCAAGGCAGCAGATGGTGGAGCTGTAGGGAACTGCCACCCTGGAGGTCACAGAGTGGAAAGACAGTTCTGATTTCCTGATTGTTCAGTAAGTTGAGTTTGGGCCCAAGTGACTTACAAAACAGTGTGTGTGGAACGAAGCCAACCACCTGGGGTGTGTGACCCTTACGGAAGGAGAGCGTTTATTAAAGGGAAGTTGGGGGTAAATTACAACACACGTCAGGCAGCTAACGAAGGGAAGGATGAAGGACTTGTATTTGGGAGACAAGTTCAGGTCCCAGCATCACCTCTAACTAGCCGGGTGCCCCAGAGCCAATGACATTCTCTGCCCTGGCTTCTGTGTCTTAAGCTATAATGCAGGAGAACTGGAAGAGAAGGCCTCTGCAGGCCCTTACAAGCTCTGGTTTGCTGGGACTTCACTAATAGTGAAAATAGCCAGGACTTGACATCTAACTCGGGCGTTCACCTCTGGCACCAAGAACTGGTGCCTTAGGCTGGATATCCCGGAAATAGACCCTGAGACCAGGATTTGTTAAGGATGTGTCATCAGGGGAAACAGGTAAGGTGGCAAGGGAAGCCGGACAGGAGGGGTGCAAGGCAAGCAAAGTTGCACACTCGGGCCAAGTCCGAGGGGAGCTTCAGCCTGACTGCACGGGGACTCTGGGGTGTAAGTTATGTCTCCAAGAGGCCCTGGCTCCCGGCAAGATTGCAGGACTTTGGTCTCCGGCAGTGCCAGCCACTGGGCCAGGTCTGTTGGGCATGGGGGGGTGGGCAGTGGGCACACTTCTGGCTTTAACAGACACAGGTGCTGGCTGTTGAAAGTAAAACACTTAGGGGTGGGGAGGCACTGCACACAAAAACTGGTAAAAAAGCGATCCGAGGGGATCTGGGCTGGGCACTGATACTAACAGCTACTCTTCGGTTCCCAAGAAAACAACATAATAGCACAGGGTTTATTTAGGTTCTGCATGGGGGTCTCATGAATATTTGAGGCTAAATGTCTGAAACGGACAGTAACAGGCAAGTCAAACATTGGAAACCCTCAGGGGGAGAAGTTCTCCTGGGGCAGGGGTGGGTGGGCAGGGGGAGAAGGACTGAACCCCATCATAGAACCCATTTCCTCACTCCTCCAACTTGCCTTTTGCAAAGACACTGCCAGATATGTCAAGAATGCAGGCAAACAAGTCCATGGCTAAAGGGCCATGCCTGCAGCAAGAAATGATTTTTCTCCTCTGTCAAGAGATGTCATGTCTGAAGCTCCCTCCTGCCCATTTTAATAACAATAATATAAATATGAAAGGATGGCTGGAAACGCTTGCACTAACACAGAGTTAATTAACATGTTGCCTAGGAATGTAACAGGGAGAAGAATTATTTCATGTCACCAAGACACAGGTTAATTAACACTGGGTTCTCCCAGACTGTTTTTTTCCTCTCCTTTTTAAAAATGCAAGAGATTAACAAGCCCAGGCAGCACGGGGTTTATTCTTGAATGTTATATAAAAACCGCAGAAATAGGGAGAAGCCCGGGCTCTTTTGACCTTACTCTATCTGTACTTCATTTAATAAGATTCAAATGATTTGACAGGGATGTAGTCAGGGGGCCCAATGGGAATCATTTACCCGTCTGCTTTCTGCACTGTCTTGGCAAACTGATAGCGAGCAGAACCAGGTCTCTATTTATCCCAGTTCTGTTTTCTTGTTACTTAATAAAAAATTGACCAAAATTAAAATCATGATCCTTGGAAACCTGACTTCTTTTCTCTGAACCACCAAATTTGCAAGGACTTTATCAGGAAATTTGGGGGTGGGAAGCTTACTCTGTCAGTCTCTGGGTGAACAGATAAGCTTCCTTCACCATGGAATTGCCTGCATTTTTTTTTTTTTTTTTAATGTAAAATGCTCTGAGGGCAGGTTTGGGAGGAAGAGCTGGCCTGGCAGCCAAGGGCGCTGGAGTCTAAACAAGCTTCCCTGGTTTGGGTGGTCCTAATGTATTAGGGCTCCATGCTCCACAGACCCTCTGCCACAGGAAGGTGGCAAAAATCTGACAGCTACACAGTTAAGCAGATTTGACAGCAGAGGGCACAGAGTTACCTCTGCAGCAGCTAATATGAAACTGGAGATGCTAGAACATTCCGGGCAAAGGCACTCATCTGAGTGCTGGAAAATTCACATAGCCAAACTTATGACCCAGAGCACCCAAGATGGCCTCAGTGCCTGTCTCACTGGGTGTTCCAGAGTTCCTATTTTGCCTTTCCATTCTTCCCTTTCTTTGTTCATTAGATCGGAAAAGACTCTAATGATCAATGTCATGAGCAGCTAACATCTATTTGATCCTCATACTCATGCAGCAAGCCAAGCCCTTCACATGTATCACCCCATCTAATTCCCACCCCTTCTTGGAAGTAGGTATCGCTGTTATCCCCATTTTACAGATGAGGAAGTCGAGGCTTAGGAAGGTTACGTAACTTGTCCAAGGTCACAGAGCTAGAAAGCAGTGGTGCCGGGGCTCAAACCTACAGCTGACTTCAGGGCCTTCCTGCTGTGACCGTCAAATCCTTGGAATGCAATGGCGAGATCATGCTTTCTATTTTTAATTTTCTCATCACATAATATTGGAATCTTACAAAGGACTATTTAGAACCTATAGGTATATTTCGAAGCATTAAATGAGCTCCTAGGAGCCCCCACTCAAACTTAGAAACTACAAAGCTCGCAGTTCCTTTGGCACATCCTGTGCCTTCTCCCCAACCTTCTCCCCTTTTCTGCCCCACAGAGGGAACCGCTATTCTGAATTTTGTGTTCATCACTATCTCGCCTTTAAAATATTAGAATTTGACCATGTAGGAACGTATCCCTGAGAACATGCTTCTCGAACAGGAAGAAAGGCCGACTGCTTCCCTGCATCGGGCAGCTGAGACCCAGCCTGACCTCGCTGGGGCAAGAGGCAGGCACTGGGGGAGACAGACCCACAGCCCCAGGAGGGCAGCGATGACAGTACCTGAGATAGTCTCTGCGGCAGAGCTTCCTGCCCAGCTTGTAGTAGAGGCGCCGGCCCACCTCGCCCAGCCGGCACCCGCAGAGGTCACAGCTGAGGCAGTCCTCGTGCCAGTACTGGTCGATGGCCTTCAGGAAGTAGCGGTCCCCGATATTCTGCTGGCAGCCTCCACATGTCAGCAGGGATGGGGGGATCTGCAGCACCTCATCCACTGGCTCCCTGGAAAGAAGGCCAAGCATTAGGGATGACCTCATCTTGGGGAGACAAGCACGGGAGAGGGGTCAGGAGTCATGCTGTGCCCAAAAGGAAACCTCATTCAATTGCCTGTAGGTGACATAGGAGAAAGGAGGGGATAGCATATACCTAGGGCAGCCTGCAGAGAGACCCTGCCAGCCTTGGGTTAGGACAGGAGAGAGCTAGACCCTACATCCTAGATCCCGGAAGAAGCAAGTGTGGGGCACCAAGAGGCACCAAGGCAACTGCAGGTGGTACTGCACCCCTACCCACAGTCCAGCCCCACTTTCTTGGCACCTGTGGTCTCTCTTCTTTATCTCCCTCCTACTCCATCTCCACACCTCTCCTCTTTCCTCCTCACATACCCAGGACCCAAGGGCACTGCCCAAACCCAGAGGAGGCACCCAGGACTATAAGAGTTGCTTGCTGCCAGGACAGTGACTTCCTAGAGGGCTAAGAATCTGCAAATTCCCTTTTGAATCTCCGTGCCATCCTGCCTCAAACCCTTCCCAAGTGCACAAAAGCAGAGGTGAGGAAGGAAGAAAGAAGAAAGGGACCCCAAGTTATTTTAGGTTGCTTTCTCTTTCCAAGATAAAAATTCCTTCAGGATATAATAGAAATTCTCATTATTATTATCTTTTAATAGAAATTCCTCATCCCATCCTTCTTACTGAATGAATCCTTGGAGAAAAATCTCAGGTGTTAATTAAGGCCACTGTTAAACTTAGAAAGGACGTCAAACAGAACTTTCTGCACGTGAACATTTTTACAGCAGCAAAACTGATTCAGATGAAGTTGATTTAGGAAAGAAAATGGGGAGAGGGGCAATAATTATTTTCGAGAGAGTGGAAGGCAATTAAACAGACTCTGAAATCTCCATCCAGGCAATTGTTAGGAGCGAGCCTGTGATGTGTGTTCTTTCACTACAATGTCATACAGTGTCTCCAGTTCACTTTGCTTCACTGGAATCTGAATACTTCCGTTTTACATTTTAAAAGAAATAACGTTATTTGCCAAAAGAAAATAAAGGGAGTGGGAGAAATGATTCTCTCACCAGATGGGACACAGGAAAAACAGTATACCTGTTGATGTGTGACAATTAACAAGTGCTTTCTTGACCCTCACTCAAACACAAATCTATTTTTCAAAATTCTATTATGTTTTGAAAAATGGAACTGCCTCCAACTGTGAAATTCCCAAAGGGAGTTTCCCCCTCGGTACTTTGAGGGTATAAATCTGTGTCTCCTATTTCCAGCTGACGCTAACTTACCAGGTGACCTTGTGTCCTGATTGGCCTGTGCCCACAGCACTCAGCGTCCTTTACACCTAGGGATGACAAGGCTCAGGGAACCAGTGTTGATAACACACTCTGACAGCTTCGGGTGACTCTGTCTGTAATGTGCATACCTCCCTGTGAATATTTAGGGCTACTGAAACCGAGCCCACACTTTGTAGATCAAGTATGAGGGTCCTTTTTGAGATGATCTCCTTTTAGAACAGGGAAAGGTAAAACCCAAACCAGTTTCCTCCTAAAAACTCAAGACTTTGAATAGTTTTAAGAATTCACTGAAGCCTGGCTTGCTTTTCTTTGTTTCCATGGGTTATACATAAAGACTTCCACTCTCCCTCCTGAAAAATAAAACACCAGCATTTTCACATGCATCACCTCAGAATCGCATCTCTTCCCTTTCCACAGCCCATGGTCTTACTTTAGGCTTTCAGAAACACTCATGGAACCTCAACACCGCTGGATGCCCTGATGCTGAGGCTGCCAACCAACTGTGAAAGAAGAGAATTTGCACTTAGCTGGTGCAAAACTGCCTGGAATTAAAATGAACTGCTCTTGTTACTCACAGGGAGGCGGTTGGGGCCACTGGTGGTCCAGTAGAGGAAATCTCTGTGTGAATTCTGGCTGTCTTTCTGTCTAAATGTTTCATTTGCATATGCCTTGGCAAATTTCTGTGTGTGATTTGGAGATGCTGATCAGACTGACCTCAGCTGCACTGACCCAAGTATGTACACAATGAAGCTTCTGGTAGAATAGTGGTTCGCAGTAGAAATGGTAAGCAAAAGAGCTACTGTGATGGCCTGAGATGAGATAGGAAAGGATAGGATAAGATATTGGCTCTATCTTTCTATAATTAATGATAATATCACATTATCTTTGGTGGATGTTCCAAGCCAATAACTGAGTGGGATTTACTCCCTAATATTTTATATTCTCCTAGAGCCTATCTGAATATTATACCTAAACACACTTCGGCCTGGATTTCTGGGATAATTTCTCAACAATTTCCAAGAGCGATAGGGAAGAAATGTGCTGCAGTAATTTCTCAGTGAGCTGGTCCACCTCCAATGAGAGCTTGTCTGCATTGGGCAAATAGTGAAGCAAAGGATGGAGAAGAGCACCCTTCAGTAGGTGCTTTGCTGTGTTATGAGGTAAAGATGTTTCAATTTTCCAATCTCAGTGAAAAAGCACAAACTTTGAAAAGAGAAACACTTCCTTCAGGGAACTGAAACCTCCAGATTTATCTTCTAATAAAAGGCTTAGTGATTGAGTTCTACTGATCGAAAAGGCATTAGGAGCCTTTCAAAGGTAATTCATCCAATTCACTCTCTTATTGTATTACTATGGTCTTGCCCAGGCTCTGAAAACTCAGAGCTAAGTTGTAATTCTTGGTTTGTTAAAAAAAAAAAAAAAAAAAAAAAGAGCAAACCACCCCTTTAAACCCAGTGTTTTCGTAGATATATACTTTTAAAAAGGAATGTTATCTTTCTCCTGAGAATTTAAGGAAGCTGGGTTTTTGTTAGAACAAACCAGACTCCTTATAGAACTGGCATCTGAACCTTCAAGATTGAATAGGGCTGTTTATATTCTCACTAGATCATGGTACTTCCTGTGTTTTATGAGAACACGCTGAGCTTTTATGCTCGTAACTGAGGGTAAAACCCAGGTATATAAACACCATAGGAGACTGAAATTGGGAGAAGGAGGTACTTCAATCAGGAAAGCACAATTCTTTTAAAGCAGAAAAAGAAAAGAAAACAAAACAAAACAAATGCCTCTTAAAAGCACAAATGGACAAGTCATTAACCAGCTCCTTTGGTCTGTGTAACAAATCCCTTCAAAGGATTAGATGGGGACTTCAAAGGAATAAATGTTCTCAAAACCAGACAGCTAATGAATCTTAAAAGGGCATTTGCGCTGACGGCTAAATGATATCTTAAAACAACCCTTTCTCCGCGTCTTAACACCAAGGAATGGGCTGGAGGTAAACATTGGGAAGAGGGGTTACTTCAAACCAGTCAGAGCCTCAGAAAACAAATGCAGTTCATTAGAGCTCCGGTTCCCAGACTCCAAACCCTTTGAGACTGTGATAAAAGCCGTGAGACTCCGCTCCCCAGAAAAAATTCACCTATACGCAAAATGGTGCACTAACTTTCAAGGTTCAAAGGTCCCCATCGGTGGACCCCGAGGGGAGAGGCGGGGACGTGTATCCAGATTAACTCCGTGTTTAGCTGCTCTACAGTCTCTGGAGGCCTGAGTGAGCTCCGAGGTGAATTCTCGCACCTCCTCACCCGCCGGTCCCTGGCGCTGCGGGCAGCCGCTCCACCTGCGGACCGGGAAGGGGGCCGTCGGGGACTCGAGAGGCCTCCACTTGTAATGTCCCCCTTTCCAGGACCAAATGGACAAAGAGAAAGGGGACCGAGAAGGAACGAGAGGGGAGAAAGGAGCAGAATCGAGTCCTGAGGGCTCTCGGGACTGCACCTGCGCGCCTCCGACCTCCCCCTCTGCCTGCTCCGGTGTAAACTTTCTGGCCCGCAGTGGCTTTGGGGAGAGTCCCAGGTAGCCGGGAGGGGCCCGCAGCGGCGCCGGGTCGATCCCCTCTTCCTGCCGCCCGCCGCCCAGCCCCTCTCCCAGTGTCCCCGGAGTCACCCGATAGGATGCGGGAGCCCCGCGCAAGGCAGAGGGAACCAAGGGCACGCTGCGGGCGCGCACCTGGAGCCTTCTCGCCGGCCGCCCGCGCCACCCTGCCGCCCCGGGGCGCGAGGCCGTGGACATCGTGGGTGGTAGGGGCACCACACTTACTCAGACGGGTCCAGGCTCTTCCTCTCGATGGCCGAGGACATTGGGGAGGGAGGTGGTGTGCCAGGCGGCGGGGGCGCTCCCTTTGTGGCGCGGGGCTGGCCGGCTGCCGGGGCTCGGACCCCCTCGGATGCTCGGGCGCCGCCGCCTCCGCTCCTGCGCCTCCTCTTGCTCCGGCGCTCTGGCGGCGAGCTCGCCCCTCCGCGCTCAAGGACAGTCACCGCGCTCCCTTCAAACGCCAAAGAGAGAGAGCGAATCACCGGGCTGCCGCGCGCCGCGGCCGAGGCGGGGACAGGGGCGCGCAGCCTGCCCCGGGCGGCTGCAGCTGCCGCTGCTGCTCAGGACTTAACCTTCCATCCCGGTCCCGCCGCCGCCGCCGCCGCCGCCGCCGCCCGGTCCGGCTCGGCTCGCGCGCTGTCGCCGGCTCCGCGCCGCCCGCGGGAATGGGGCGCGACCGTCCGGCCGCCCCTCGCCCCTCGCCCCTTCGGCCCGGGTCGCGGCGCGCAGCTAGCCGCCGAGGGCAGGGAGGGGGCGGCGGCCTGGGGGCCGCGAGGGGACTGCGCCTCTCTCCCCCGGCTCCCTCCTCTCTCGGGAAGGTCTATTTTCGCTCAGCTTCCCTCTGTCTCTGGTTTCATTTCCTTTTTCCTGATCACGATTCAAATACAATAGAAGGAAATCACATTTAAAGAGACAGCTGCCCGGTACCCACCCCCCCTTCTTCTTTTTTTTTTTTTTTTAACGGGGCTCCTGGGGATTAGCGATACAAACAGCAGCCGCCGCCGCCGCAGCAGCCGCCGCCGCAGCAACCTCCGCAGCAGGACTGAGTTGGCGTCTTAAAGGGGCCAGCGTCGGGGACAGGAAGAGTCTCTCAGTGAACACCTCTCCTTGGAGAGGCGGCTGGGTTGCCTCTAAATCATTCTTTAGGGATTCCCCTCTTCGGCGTTGCCCTTTTGGTAAACTAAGATTGAAAGTAACCAGCGGGCCGCTCGAGGAAGAAAGAAAAGACAAGAATGCGAAATAAGCACATACAGAGATGCACGCGTTCCGAGTGGCGTTCGCGCCCGTTCGAGGTTCCAGGTCCGCGGACACGGAGCGCGGAGATGCCCCAGACAGCGTGGCTCTGCTGGCTGCGGACTTGTGACTGCGTCCGCGCTCCAGGCAGGCGACGGGAACTGTGCGAGCAGAGGCCGCACGGGCTGGGTACGCCTGAGCAGTGCCAGGGGCTGCTAATCCCAGAGGGAGCGTGGTTGGGAGGGACCAAGCTGATCTCAGTCTCCTCTCCATCTGCTGGTGGCAGAATTCCCTCCCTCAGCATCTTTCAAAAATCGGACTCCTGCGGTTAAACTGGCCCCTGTAAAGTGCCAATAGTACTCTGCACAGAGAAGAGTGCCTCTCCAATGAGGGAGAGACTATTTTGCCCTGGGTCAGGGAAAGCGAGAGAAGCCAGACTTGATTTTCGAGTTCAGGTTTCCCCTCCAACCTCAAGGGCAAATTCTAGGAAGAGGGAGGAATGCAGAAGGGGAGAGGAGGAGGCAATAATCTGCCCTTGTGTAGAGCAAAACTTTAGGTCCCTTGGGCCTCATCAGAATTCCTTGAAAATAACTGCATTCAGAAATGATTACTAAAGGCCTACTTGTGCATGACACCAGTCACAAGTCTTGTAGAGAAGAAACTACCAAGTACTTTCAGGATCCATAGTTTTATATGAGCAGTCTGGATCATGGTCATGGGTATTGTATTCCCATTTTAAAGATGGCACTGAAGGACCTGGATGAGTTCACCCTCAAGGGTGGTGGCTGAAATCAGAAGTGCATCCCTGTAGGCATCGTTTTCCCTGTTCAGAGCTTATCCTCACTAACTTCTCACACGTAAAACCAGAATTTACTATTGCTTGCATGCTCTTGTCCTTTCCTTACCTCCATGTCCAAAGCTTGGGTCCCTATGGGTATAATTAAAATCTCTCCCAATCTCCACCCCTCCGATGTGTGTGTGTGTGTGTGTGTGTGTGTGTGTGTGTGTGTGTGAAAGGAAGCCTTAAGAGCAGCTTTGGGTCCAACTCAAGGCCTTCTTGAGTCTCTAAAAAGGCCTTCTCTGCTCCTTGTTTTTAATTTAAAAAGGGAAAATGCCTAGAATTTTTAGGTCAGCCTAAATTATGTGATAACCATGTAACCTACTACTCTGCAATTGGAAATGAAAATAAACATATATATAGGCTGTGAGGAGCAGTTCACCTATTTACAACCAGTCAACATGGTGATTAAATGCTAGGACTTGGGCATCCGACTGCCTGGGTTTGATTTAAGCTCTTAGTTATAAGCTAGCGGGGCCTATCTAGGAAAGTTACTTAACCTCAGGAGGCAGTATTGGTAGTGGCTCTGGAGTCAGACAGCCTGCACCGCAACCCACCATTTCCCACCTGTGAACCTGGGCGAACAGCAGGAATTTAAATGCCCAAGATCCTCATCTGTCAATGGGGGTGCCAGAATCTATTGATCAGTTGTTGTGAGGATGAGTGATTGCATGCAGTGTGGCCCTTAGACGTGTAATGAGCTGGGGGAGATACAGACATGAGATTACATACATGGATAGCATTTGGTGTGTGTTAAGCTCTCATAAATTGTAGCTTCTGTGTTACAGCAGACTATCGTTGGGAGAATTTAAAAAGAGTTTGAAATTAAATTTAAAGGTGAGCTGGGGGTTAAAAATAAGAATTTCCCGCCCAAATTAAAAAAACTGTCCCATTTTTTAAAAGCAAACAGAGGAGGGTCACTTCACTTCACCTCCTTGTGCTCGTATAGAAAACATATATGGATTTTCCACTTTAATGTTCACTGCCTTGGTGATTACATGATATGTTTGCATCTGCTTGCTTTTATTAAATCTGATAAGTTGCTTCCTACCTTGCTATATAGTTTTGCATGGGGCTTAAGTTAGTTGTTATATTAAATATATCCTTGGGTTCCGGAGGTAACCTCTAAATGGCCGACTTTGGGACATGAAGTTTCCTTTTAATAATATGCTTCTGTTTTGACCCGAATGTGTAAAGAAAGAGCGATTACTGCCGATGACTTTGGGTCAGTTTCTTATCTCTCACCACTCTTTGGGGAGAACTTCCTTAGAGAAAGTGAATATTTGAAATGGTATCTTAAGATTTCAATTTCACACACAGTAGTTGTAAGAAATAACTGCCTACCGGTGGGATTTCATTTCTATTCAACGGGCAATTAAATTGCTCAAATTTAAGTTTAACATTTAGAATCGAGTCTCAAAATGTGTTTTCATTATGACTAATTTTAAAGCAATCATGACCTTATTGTATCCTTCCATAGCAACCTTATGCCTTATGCAGAAGAGGGACTCAGTACCTATGAGGCAATTTGAACATGTAAAATGGTTCTTGAGAGTTGGGGAAATCTATACTTGATCCCTATCCAGTGGGATTGTCATTTAATTCCTTTTGCCCTCCCCCAACTCCTTGCAGATCTTAAATACCCTAAAATTTAGAAAATTTCCAAGTTTTCCATCCTGAATGTGAATGTCAGAGGAAGACTGAATGAGTTGGCATGATGAATCTGACCCTAGGTGGATTACTTTCTTCCTGTTGGCATTTTCTATTCTTTTTTTGCTTATTACATCTACAATTGTTTTCTCCGGAAGAGCAGTTTAAGTGACTAAGGCTACATATCTTTGTTAAAATGGACTTCCAATAGAAAGGAAAATGCAAATGTCATTGGGAAAATGTCAAGAATGACAATTTACCTCTTTTATTTTTTTCCAACCATTAGAAGCCAACTTGCGTCATATACCTGTTAGTTGTGACATTCACATACAGGAACAAAAATAAAGGTTTATTTTATTATGGCTTCAGCTCCCATGCAAACTTCTTTAAACTACTCAATTGTCACAAGTATCTGGCTCCCAAACACATTTCAGAATATTTCAGGGCATGTTGATGGGTATGTTTTCAGAACGTTAGACCTATTAGTGACCTTAGTGATAAATAAACCAGATTTCCTATATAGTAGAAAAGAGCTCCAAAAATCTAAAAAAAAAATCTTTATCAACTGAGTTTAGGAGATGAGCATAGGTGTCAGAAGGCATAGCTCAGCTGTTTACTAGCTGTGTGACTTGGGGGGAAGTTACTTTACCTCTCTGAACCTCAGTTTCTATATTTGTAAAATGGAGGCAATAGTAACACTCAGCAGGGCTGGGACTAGGGTGAGGCCATAGGGATGCCTGCTTACTTCACAGGAATTTTAAGAGGATTTAATAGGATAAAGTGTGTAAAAATACTTTGTACAGTGATGGTGCATAATATATGCTCAGAAATGATACCTGCTGTTCTTACCCTATCTTTCAGAAGTCATCACCACCGTATTAGGTAGCAACAATCTCCCAGCTAGTCAGGACATCTGGCAAAGAATGCTGCGACTGGGGTGCTGTAGAAAGAGCTGAAGTGTGCCTAAGACATCAGCAGGCTTCAGGCTTGGGGAGCCCCCATATTTTAACCGAAATGCAGGATTGTGCCCATTTAGGTCTTGGGTAGGCTGCTGACAGCTTCACTGCTTCCCTACCACATTGCCTGTTTCAGCCACATCCCTGATTTTATTCATCTGCTTTTCCTCTTGCCAACAACTTCTAAATCACCTTTTACAACTAAGACAAGAGGCAAAATCAAGTGCTAAAGTAACTGCCCCCAAATGTCACAGCTCCACAGCTAGGTCTTAGCAGAGTTAACCTCACAGCATGTCCTAGTAGAAGGAGCCTCTGGAATGTGATTTCCCAGCTTGCTCCTTGGAGCAGTAGGGGTTCTGAAGTGCTTCCCTAGTGGACTCCACCGCCCCTGCTCCAACTGTAGCAGCTCTGCACTTATTGACATGTTGCTCAGCCTCTCTGGACTTTAGCTTCTGCATCTGTAAAGTGGGCATATTCAGAGTACCTATCTCATGGAGGTGCTATAACAATTCTGTGAAATGAAACATATAAGGTGCTTGGAAAGGAGAGTGGCACATAGTAAGCTTCTGTGGAAGATTTTGCTTATACAGAGAGATTCCAACTTTAAAATATTTGAACAACCATTGGTGATTCAGACACCCTTTGATGGACAAGGCAAATGAGACATGGAGTCAACAGCTCCTTCTTCCACCTCTGCCCCCATCAAATCCTCCCCCACGTTCTCTCTTTGGGTACCAGACCTGAACTTATCTGCTGCTCTGTGTTCAAGGGGGAATCAGAGCTGGGTGAGCTAGCTGACTCACGGAGCTGTCCCAGGGCCCTTTGCTCACATGCTCCATTTCCTCTCTTTAGCTGCTCAGAGGCAGCCCCACCCGGCTGACACACCACAGTGCCTGGGACCCTGCAACAGCGCATTTGAGATCCAAGCTCCTTTATGTGGCTTAGAAAGCTTTATACTATCTGGCCCCTACTACTCTTTTCCATCACAACCCCCTCACTCTCTCTGCTTGAACCACACTGACCTTTTCTCTATTCCTTAAAACAAACGAAGCCAACTCCTATTGGAGGGCTTTTGCACCTGCTCCTCCCTCTGTCTGAGATGCTCTTCCTCTAGATCATCCCATGGCTCCCATGTACTTCACTCAGGTTCAAATGTTTACCCTCATAAGAGCCTTTTAAAACCCCATTTCTCATCATTCTCCATCTCCTCATCCTGCTTTATTTTTCTTCCTAGTGTCATCATTACTTATACTTTACATATGTATTTGTAGTTTTTTATGGGTTTGGTTTTGGCTTTTCTTCCCAGCTAGAATGTAAACTCCATGAGAATAGAAATTCTTTATGATTTGTTTCCAGTTGTGTCCTCAGGACCTAGAATGTGCCTAGCACACAGTAGGCCCTCAATAACTATTCAGTGAATGAATGTACAAATGGTAGCCTTCCCCTTTGGCCAAAGCATGCCTGCATTATGCTTTCTGGGTAAAAGTTAAGAGGGAACTTGAAGATCCCTTGTCTTCCTTGAGCATCGCTTTTGGGAGATGATAAGGGCCCAGATACCATTCAGATGCAGACCCAAGAGTTTGGTTTGGGAACGAGATCAAGCTCTTGGCTGCTAGGAACACGCAGATACAGGTGTTTTCAGGAAGCCACAAGGCCCCACTTTGAAGCTTGATTCTCCACTGCAAGGCCCCCATACCCACAAGGAGATGTGGCTACAGTGGACCAATGTGTAGGATGCAGTCAATTACATGGGTAAAGGCACAGGCTTTGGAGATAGACAGGCTTATGTTTGAGTCCTGGCTCTTTCAGCTACGTGATTTTAGGCAAATTATTTGACAGTCTGAGCCTCAGTTCCGTCACGTGTAGAATAGGGATAATTATATCTTCATCACAGGGCTGGAGGAATAAAATGAGACCATGCATGTCAAATGCTTAGTACAGTGCTCAATGGACGGCAGCTATTATTAGAATTAATTAAGCAAAGAGAACCTCAGAGGAGGATAGTCAACCAGGGCGGGCCTTTCTCGACACAGAGGTGGATAACTGGAGTTCTGCCACAGTGAGGGCTCAGCCCAAGCAGGTGGGGTCAGCCTCCTTGCCTGGGGGACTCTTGCCTAATCTTACCTTCTCTGGCAACCCCCAACCCCCACGGGGCAGATGGGTTAGGCTTGCAGACACCTGGTCTAGCTTCATGGTCAGGAAGGCGACATAAAGAGATGGTGTCAGGAGCCTGTCCTGGTCACTGGCTCTTCAGGGTTGGGGGTCTCTGGTCTGAGACACTGCACTCCAAACACACCTTCCATTGGAGGAGAGGCCAGGCTGCTTCCGGGGAAGTGGTGTTTTCTGGCACTCGTGTCTAGCTGAGGGCACTGAGCCTGGCAGGGGAAGAAGATTCTGGCCTTCCTGATGACACTTGACTTCCTAAGCTTAAACCTCAGTGGAAAGGAGTCTTGTGTGTGACGCTCCTAGAAATACCAATTGCTGAGGGAGGTAGCTTTCAGCCAAAACGAGGGAAAGAGCTGTTTGCTTCTTCCTGCCAGTTTTCTCTGCTTCCCTTCAGCTGCCCGTCATGTATCTGACTGCCAGACTAACCCATCTGGAATACTGTTTTCTCCACTGTTACCACCCTGCTCAAGAATTTGCAATGGCTCCCTGTTTCCTCTGATTATTGGTGAGTAGCTTAACCTCTTGGGACCTCGATGTTCTCATTTTATAGAGGAAAGAGGTTGACTGGAAGGTTAGAGCTGCAGCTCTATGTGTGATTCTGTCCTTCTAGCAAATCAAGACCAAATTCCCCATGATTCCATTAAAGGTGCCTGTGATCCTGCCCACGCCATCAAATGAACTTCATACCCCAAAGCCCTAGAGCCTGAACCTTCCCACCAGGCAGGCTGCTCCTCTTTGACCTCAAACATCCTGCTCATGACCATTTCTGCGCACTGCCTTATTCTGTTCTTCCTATCTGGAATGTCTGCTTTGTCTGTGCTTCAAAACTTTGGTGCTAGAAGAGCAGAAGGGTTAAGAATAGAGATAAACCTGGTTTCTAGGCTCCACTTTACAACTTACTATCTGGATAATTAATCTTAGGCAAATCTCTGTGCTTCAGTGCTTGCAATGATAAACTAGAGGCAATGATAAACATAGGGTGAGGAGGCATGGCTGAGATAATGTGTGTAGCAGGCAGAGCACAGAGCCTGGCACAGGGCGAGCGCTCGGTAAATGGCAGTCGTTACTGCAGTTAGTCCAAAAGCCTCCGACTCCTCTCTGCCTCTCCAAATCGTGTCCATCAGCCTGGACCCCACTCAAGCCACATCTTTGCACTGAAGGTTTTTCTGTCCCCTGACCTCAACTCCTTCCAGCTCTTGGCTCTAGGGCCTGGTTAGGTGCTCATTAGACTGCCTTGCAGTGCCATAATGTTATGTGTGCATACCATCTTGCCACCTTGTAAGTGACTTACGTTCTAAGAGAAGAGAGGCCATGATTTTCATTTTTACTAGCTCCCAGGGTATTGATATAAATTTGGAGATCCTCAATAATTCCTTTTGAATTAAAGGTTTCAGATACCACATCCATGTTATCAATTTCCCAATTCCTAGCTTCACATTCGTCAAGACCTGAGGGTCTCCCCAGAATCGGTATTGAGGATGGCCCCATGCATTGTCAGTCATAGACTTCTTAAAAACCTGGCAACTCGAAACTATAAAACTCTTAGAAGAAAACGTAGGGTAAGAACTATATGACATTGGATTTGGCAATGATTTCTTGACTATGACACTAAAAACACAGGCTACAAAATTAAAAACAGATAAATTGGACTGCAATCAAAGTTAAAAACTTGTGTGCGTCAAAGGACAGTATCAAGAGACTAAAAAGGCAACCTATGGAATGGGAGAAAATATTTGCAAATTATATATCTGCTAAAAGGTTAATATCCAGAATATTTAAAGAACTCCTGCAATTCAACAGCAAAACCCCCCCAAAACCCAATTAAAAAGTAGACAAGGACTTCCCTGGTGGCGCAGTGGTTAAGAATCCACCTGCCAATGCAGAGGACATGGGTTCGAGCCCTGGTCCTGGAAGTTCCCACATGCTGCAGAGCAACTAAGCCCGTGCGCCACAACTACTGAGACTGCTCTCTAGAGCCCGCGAGCCACCACTACTGAGATCATGTGCCACAACTACTGAAGCCCGCACGCCTACAGCCCATGCTCTGTAACAAGAGAAGCCACTTCAGTGAGAAGTCTGCGCACCACAACGAAGAGTAGCTCCCACTCACCGCAACTAGAGAAAGCCCGCGTGCAGCAACAAAGACCCAACGCAGCCAAAATTAAATAAATTTTAAAAAAATATAAGGAAGAGAACTAAAAAATTGTTTTTTTAAAAAAAAGTAGGCAAAAGACTTGGAGTGATATTTCTCTAAAGAAGATATACAGGGGCTTCCCTGGTGGCACAGTGGTTAAGAATCCACCTGCCAATGCAGGGTACACGGGTTTGAGCCCTGGTCCTGGAAGTTCCCACATGCTGCAGAGCAACTAAGCCCATGCGCCACAACTACTGAGACTGCACTCTAGAGCTCATGAGACACAACTACTGAAGCCTGCATGCGTAGACCCTGTGCTCCACAACAAGAGAAGCCACTGCAATGAGAGGCCCGTGCACCACAACAAAGAGTAGCCCCCGCTCGCCGCAACTAGAGAAAACCCGCACACAGCAACGAAGACCCAATGCAGCAAAAAATAAATTAAATTAAATTAAATTTAAAAAAAGAAGATATACAGATGGCCAATAAGCATATAGAAAGATGTTCAACATCACTAATCACTAGAGAAATGCAAAACAAAACCACAATAAAGCACCACTTCACACCCATTAGGATGGCTATTATCCCCTAAACAGAAAATAACAAGTGTTGGCGAAGATGTGGGCAAATTGGAAATTCTGTGCTCTGCTGGTGGGAATATAAAATGGTGCATGCAGGTTCCACAAAAAATTAAAAATAGAATTACTATATGAGTCATCAGTTCTACTTCTGGGTATATACCCAATAAATAAATATGCATACGATGGAATATTATTCTGCCTTAAAAAAGAAGTCCTGTCACGTGCTACAATATGGATGAGACTTGAGGACATTATGCTAAGCGAAACAAGCCAGTCACAAAAGGACAAAGACTGTATGATTCCACTCATAGGAAGTACCTAGAGTAGTCAAATTCACAGAGACAGAGTAGAATGGGGGTTGCCAGGGGCTGGGGGGAGGGGAGAGTTATTTTTCAATGGATATAGTGTTTCAGTTTGGGAAGAATAAAAAAAGTCCTGGGCTTCCCTGGTGGCGCAGTGGTTGGGAGTCCACCTGCCGATGCGGGGGACGCGGGTTTGTGCCTCGGTCCGGGAGGGTCCCGCGTGCCACGGAGCGGCTGGGCCCGTGGGCTGTGGCCGCTGGGCCTGCGCGTCCGGAGCCTGTGCTCCGCAACGGGAGAGGCCACGACAGTGAGAGGCCCGCGTACCACAAAAAAAAAAAAAAAAAAAAAAGTCTTGGAGATGGATGGTGGGTGATAGTTGCACAAAAATGTAAATATGCTTAATGCCACTCAACTATATACGGAGGAGTGGTTAAAATGGTCAGTGTTATGCCCATGTATATTTTTACCACACACACACACACACACACACATACAAAATCTAAAAGTTTTTAGATAAAATTTAAAGACGTTTCCCTAGGTGCAGAGCTGTCCAAGGTGCAGAATTTTACCTTTCATTTCAGGGAGCTCACAACATTCTCAGGTTCATCGATGGACCAATTTAACAACCCCAATGTATGGTGAAGCCAGTCCCGTGAGCTCTGAGACATTCTTCAGGTCCCCAATGGCAATTCCTGCTCACTTATGCCCCCATCAGCAGCACTGGTCCCTGACTTCTAGATGACCTTCTTTGCAGGAGCCCACTAGGCCCCAAGGACAGGGGAAAAGGGGGCAGCTTGTTATTAATAAGTACAGCCACATCCTTAAAGGGACTCATGCTCTTATAGATTCCTATCTGCCCTCTCCTCTGAGAAGCCGAGGGTTAGAGTATAGCAGGCACAGGTTCCATTTGGGGTGGGGATGGCTGGAGTAGGGGGTCTCATGTAAGTAGAGCATCTTTAATGCTCCCTTCAGGCCACAGCCCCTCTCCAAAGGCCCCCAGGATGCTCGTGGGCCAGTTCAGCTCCTCCTATGGTATCAGGCTACAGTGCCTCCCATCGCATTGCAAAAAGCTGCCTTGGGTCGTAGCTTGCAAAGGAAGAGCTATTAAAACCTTTTCCATTTGTATTTCCTGCGTGGCCCTCCATCTGGAAATATCTTTTATCTGGCAACTTTTACAAAGCTGAATCTTGAAGGGGGTCCTGGCAGGTTTATGCTGGCCTCTCTATCACTCCAATAAGATATTTCCATCCTAACCTTCACCAGGGTCAAGGAATCATGACTTGGTCTTTAAAACAGGACTGGCATGGCATGGCAGCAATTCTTTCTGGCCCTGAGGCATCTTTTTAACCCTGAAAACACCCACTTGGGGGGCAAGAGCGAAATCTAGAAGATTACTATACGCACTCTCTCTCAGCTCAAATGTTACTTCTGCAGGGAAGCCTCCAGCCTCTCATGACTAGATTAGGACCCATCATTATATGATCTCACTCCCAGGTTTTTTTCCCTTTTTACTTATTTATTTAAGTATAGTTGATTTACAATGCCGTGTTAGTTTCTGGTATATAGCAAAGTGATTCAGTTATTTTTTTTTCAGATTCTTTTCCATTATAGGTTATTACAAGATATTGAATATAGTTCCCTGTGCTATACAGTAGGACCTTGCTGTTTATCTACTCACTCCCAG
Organism: Tursiops truncatus; assembly: GCF_011762595.2. Lineage (NCBI taxonomy): Eukaryota > Metazoa > Chordata > Mammalia > Artiodactyla > Delphinidae > Tursiops > Tursiops truncatus. The sequence goes on from NC_047041.1 coordinate 83,858,254, forward strand.
TTTGGATCACAATTGGTAATTCTATGTTTTGTGGTTGTGAAGTTCTGTTGAGCTCCCCCAAAGACTGCAAGCTCCTTCTGCTTGGAATTGAATCCAAGAGCCCTAGCACATAGTAAGTACCCAATAATTATTTATTGAAGGAATGAATGAATAAAACTCATCTTACCTGCCTCTCCACCAGTTACTTCAAGTCCAGGTTGAAAAATATCTTCTTTTCAGAACTGGTGTTACTGAAAGAAAAAGAGAAACTCTCTGGTAGGTAGCTAGAAGTAGAATGGGGGTGGGGAGGAAGAGTCCTTTATCTTCAGTTAGAGAAATGTTTCCACAGGTCCCTGATAAACTAGGGACAAATACCTCCAGGGCTCTGCGATAGCCTGAGTGTCCTCGATAGTGTAGCTGGGTGGTGCAGGCCGAGCTTTGGCATCAGGGCAAAGGGATGGATTCTAACGGTTTCTTCACTGGTTGAAAAGGCTGCTTCCTGCCCAACCTTTTTTTTCTTCCTTATGTACCAGCTCAGCTTATAACGTGAGGGAGCAGCCCCCTTCTCCAAATGAGTGGAGGCCAGTAGAGCAGGAGCGTGCTTATAGCTGCTGTTGGGCCCTTCAGTTGGATGGACCGGCTGCTCTGAGAAGGCGAGCGTCCTGTTTGTGCCTTACACTTTGCAAATCTCACATCCCTTTAGGTCTCAGAAATATGTCCCCCCCACTGCCCACTGAATTAGAAAGGGCAAGTAGCCAGGCTCCCTTTTGATAGGAAGGAAATTAGGCCAAAGCCCTTCCAAACCTGAAACCTGCCTAAACTAGAGTGCCGTAGGACATACATTCATTGGACTCTGGCATTCCTGCTCACAAGAAGGTCTTTTGAGAATTTATTTTTCAAGAGGAAGAGTTTTATTGGGCAAAAATCAACTTAGAGGCTATATTAACTGCCTACTAAGTGGTACTTGTTGGGTCTGTCTTTCGAGTAATTCAAACAGAAGATTATAGTTAGGAGTAGATGGGCCTATTGTTGTAAGTAATTGCTGCCTTTTATTGAGCACGTACTATGTGCCAGGAATCTTAAATCTTGTTTTCTGTCTTATTTTAATCCTAATATAACCTCCTGATATGAGTAGTAGTATTATTCCAATTTTACAGATAAGGCAACTGAGGGTCACAGAAGTTCAATAACTTGCTCCGGTCACACAACTACATAAGTGTAGGAAACGGGATGTGAACCTAGGTCTTCTGACCCTGTACCCTCACTCTTACTCACCGTGTCAGCCTTTCCCAAATTTCCTGCATTTGCTTGTTAACAACACATATTCGAGCCCACACAAAATCTACCAGATCAAAATTTCCAGGGGCTTCAGAAAGTCCCTGGACACCCAATCTAAAGTAGCCTTCTCCCCAGGCACTAACACAGCACTATTTTATTTTCATCACTGTACTGATCACTATCTGATATTTTCTCATTTATGAATTTACATATTGTTTTTCTTCCTCACTAAGTGACAAGTTCCATAAGTGCAGCGACAGGACGCCCAAAGTTTTATCTCCAGAATACTAAATGGGAAGTAGTACCTACTAAGTACTCAATACATATTTATTGAATACATTACTAGACATCGTCCAAAGCACTGTGTTAAGAAGGATTCTGAGTCTGGACCAAGGTTCGGGGGAAGAGAATTATTATTGGGTACTAGTGTCTCCCAAGGCCATGGGGTAGGGAGGTGTTGGCACACACGCCATGTAATTGCGATTCCAGGGAAAGAAACTCAATCCTAAGAAAATTATGTGCAAGATGACACAGCAAGTTAGTAGGAGAGCCAGGTATAATGTTGTCCCTTCCTTCATGGACCTTTATCTCTTACTTGGGAAGGTCAAAGTGAACGCATAAGTAATGGAGAACAGATACACGGTCAACAGCAAGGTGCTGAACAGAAATGCAATCAGACTGGTCGGATTAAGGATAAGCTGAAGTGGGAATAGGTATGGAAGTTTTTCTGGAGGAAGTAGAAATTGAGTTGCCTCTAAATGAGTAAATACCTGGGTATTTCCTTTGTGTCAGACTTGTACTGTGAGCTTTACCTAGAGTGGGGTTTCTCACACCCCTTACAACACCCTAATGGAGTAAGTACTGTGTTCATAACTTTATGGATAGGGAAAGTGAGTCACAGAAAGGCTAAGGAACTTGTTCCAGGTCACAGAGCTTAGAAGTGAGTAGGGATTAACAGCCAGTGGTTTCAAAGCCACTTCTCCTAAACACCTGGTGAGTGAAGCAGGTGTGGCTGGTAGGAAAAAGCCTGAGCAAGGGTCTGGGTGTGGGATCAGGAGTCTGAGGTGCTGTTCTGGGGCAGTGATGGAATAAAGACATGTTCAAGTTGCCTTTTCCTGGAATATTGTTGTAATGCAACTCAACGACCAGTCTGCCATTCCCTCCTGTTTAAAGGCAATGCATGTCCAAACACACCACCCCTGCCATGATCACAAGTGACTCAAAGGTTTATTACCGACTCAGACATTGGCAAAGTGAGGGAAATCCCAGGCGAGGGGCCCACTGAAAAGAGGGCTCCCCATCATCTTCAGAGGGAGAACGTATGGTCCTGGGGACACAGATACAGGACAGGAACCCACCTGTTGCAGAATGCCGGGAGGTGGTAGAGGGGAGAGATTAATTATCACTTATTAACATACTTGGCTGTGGGCTGTACTGGCTTTTCGTGGCCACTTCAGCACGTAAAGTCCACTTTCTGGCAGAAGGGTCCCTGTAACAAGGTCACCCCAGGATGCAGGGGATATCCAGGAACTAGGGACTTCAGGGTGCTTTGTATAAAATTTGGTTTTCGTTTGGCGGTGCATCTGTTGGGCTATTTAGATTACTTTTCCTGCATTGTTTATCCACACAAAATGTGAAATTCCCTGGAGGGCACATACTCCTCTTGGGCAGTCAGGACATCATTTGGAGCTAGTCTGTTATCTGCCACCCTGGCCCCTGGCAGTTAGGCTTTTTGGCCTTCAGTGAAAGCCTCAAGTGCTGCCACTGTTTACGTTACACTGTGAATGTCACAAGGTTCTGATAGAATCTTGGACATTTCCTCTGCTGCATCTGCTATTTTCCTTGTGTAACCGAGCCTTTAGTCCCACTCCTCCAGCCCAAATGTCACTCTTATGCCTAGGGCGATGGGTAGGGAAATGCTTATCACCTTTGCCTGGGGACTGTGAACAGCAGGACCCCATCATGGGGTGGCTGGAAAATGTTAAGAAGGTCCGTGGAGTTAGCAGAGTGTGCGTGTGAGTTTAAGGAGTTGGGACATCTGGAGGGCGTCGTCTAGGGTAGGGCACCGGTGAACCAGGTTCCTTCTGGGTCTTCTGATCACTCATGTTCCTTTACTCTCTGGGCCAGCGGAGGGTTATGCCTCCCGTCATGCTGTGAGGGCCTAGGAAGGTATCAACATAGGCCTGTGGATTTGGATAGATGCATGATCTGGACTCATGGGCCAGGGACCAGACACGACAACCTCAGTCAATGTCCTGTCCATCAGGTCCTGGATAAGACAGGGCAAGACCCAGGAGCCTAGACCAGTAGCATTAGTGTTGGTGGTTTTGTGGGCCTTCTTCATGAGCCTTGGGTCCTCTGGCATGAGGTGAATAAGGAAGTGGCTTGCTCATGGGGGCTGAGTGCACCCAGTGGCTGGGCCTCTGGGATGCAGTCTTGACCATACGTACATACAGACTAGCCTGGAGATGGCCTTAAGCAGGAGGTTTGCTTTAGGAAGTCCAGGAGGGGAAGTTTTCGCCACAGCGGTAATGGGCTTCATTGTGCGCAGCGGGGAAGGTGGGGAGGAGAGAGGTATGAGTCTGGAGGTCTGTGGTGTTCACTCTTTTGGGTATGTGGTACATGCTGAGTGGGGGAATCCCCTGAGGGGAAGATGCCTGTGTTCCGGCAGGGGGCACCTTGGTAGATGATGTGGGTAGCTGGGTAGTCATCTTCTGAGATGGAGTGGTTGTCTGGGCCGCGGTCATCACCTGTAATGAGGTGGTAGGCTCCCTGAGCCAGGCCTCAGAGGCATAGATTGACATTGGCAAGGCTGTCACAAAGGTGTACAAGGTGGAAGGAGTGGTCGAAGTCACGTGTAGCTATGTGCTGGGCAGCCAGCTGGGCATCATAACTATGGTGGAGGTAGCCTTTGGGGGGCACTAGAATGCAGGACCACATTCCTGTTTGTTTTTCCTGATGGCTGCTCAGGATGATGTAATATGTTTGGCCTATGGTATTGTGGAAGAAGAGTGGTACACTCCAAACATAGGGATGACAGTGTGGGTGCAATATTGCCCAGGTGTCCTGGCATTGAGTAGGAAAACTCTGTCCCAGACCACGGCTATATCAACCATAACAAGCATAGCCAGCTAATGATAACCTAAAGGTTCAACAGTAACAATTTTTTTTTTTTTCCGGTACGCGGGCCCCTCACCGCTGTGGCCTCTCCCGCCGCGGAGCACAAGCTCCGGACGCGCAGGCTCAGCGGCCATGGCTCACGGGCCCAGCCGCTCCGCGGCATGTGGGATCTTCCCGGACCGGGGCACGAACCCGTGTCCCCTGCATCGGCAGGCGGACTCTCAACCACTGCGCCACCAGGGAAGCCCAACAATAACATTTTCAGGTTTGTAGGCGCTACAGTGGTATTTAAGGTTGCCCATTTATAATGCTAGGGGGCATCTGTATCCCACAGCTACGAGTGCCTGTCCTTGCTTCAGCATCAGGTGGTGGGAACAGAAAGCCTCAGGAATACTATTTTAGAATATCGGTGTTGGGGCCCAGGATCTCTTTTGCTTTTCTCCAAGATCCACATGGTGGTAGGTGTCAGTCCAAGGGCCTTCCCTGGGAGAAGGACCTGAAATTAGCCAGCCTATAAATTCATCATAAATTCCACCATGGGGGATGTTTTAGGGGATGGTGGTGCCTGTTCGCCAGGCTGGAAGAAGCACAGTATCAGGGATTTTGCTGTTCCGTGTAGCGCCAGCGGGTCCCAGTTTATGATCTGCCCTCAGACCAGGCACCAGTCCTTTGTGGACTGAGCGCAGATTGAAAGGGGATAGAAGAATGGGGGATGGAGAGATCTTGGGACAGAGAGTTGGATGTAGGAATTCATGACTTGAGCCTGGATCTCCCATTAGAACCAGCAAAGTCAAAATAAGGACATTTTGTTATGGGTGAGGGGCCTATAGGGGCAGGTATCAGGGGAGATAAGAGCAGTGAAAGAAAAGTGATTTGGGAAACCATATGCCATTTTGTAGCTTTAAGAGAAGACCCATTATCACGGAATTCATGATATTGCAGCATGGTGGGAAGGGTGAGCCAGTAATAGACAGGTGTCATGTCCGCCGTGGCTGGAGCATACAATGGCTCAGGGAATCTGGGGTAAGGTTCCTCTGCAGTCAGTTTGTCTTTGGGAGTGTGGTTAGGCTTCTCAGTCATTCTGCTGGGAGTGACAGAGTGCACCTGACTCTCTCCCTTAGTATTTAATATTTCTGGGAGAGCAGTAGAATATGGGTGGGAAAGGTAAATGTGGCATCATACTGGAGATGGTCTTGAATATCAGCGTCTAAGAACGTGAACTTAATGAGCCGTTAGTCCTTTGCAGACTTTTGAGCAGGGAAGGGGTGTGACTGGATTGTACTGGGGCTGGATTGGTGTGGGAGAGGCAGGAGGTGCCTTTGCTCTTTCCCTCGCCCTGGAATCTTATTCTCCAGATGCAGGTTCTCCTTATTAGAAAAGCCTTCCTTCATCCCCTGAATAAGACACTGACACCCTGACTGCCCACTTCCTTCCACACAGCTAATACACCATCCAACACCCTGTTTACTGGCTTATTTGTTTAGTGTCTATCTCTCCCTCTCTAGTTTGCAGGTGCCATTCAGACAAGAGCAATGTCTGTTTTGTTCACATCTACGTATCTCTAGGGCCTAGAACAGTTCCCACCATGTCTTAGGGGCCCAATAAACACTTACTGAAAGGATGAATAGAGTGTATTGTCGTCCTCCTTCGATGAAAGGGGAAACTAACGCTCAAGAGGGGTAAGCAACTCATCCAGACAGGGCAGCCAGTGGTTGCCAAAGCCAGGATTCGAGCCCAGAAAAGCCTGACTACAATGACTGCTCTTTCCATTAGGGTACAATACTCCCAAGGAGACTTAGACCTTTGTAACTGAGAAGAAGGGTCTTTAATAAACAGAAATGGGAACCTGTCTGGAAGAAGAGGGTTAGGTGGTGATGGAAGAGAGATGACAAATCCATTTTGGACTCTGTGCTCCTTGGAGTCCAAGAGGACATGAGAGTCCCCGTATAGCCATCTGAGCATGTCCTGTGTGCCAGGTGCGGTGCTGGACACCAAGGATTTAAAGGTAAACAAGGCATGGTCTCCACCTCGAGGAGCTCACCCTGTAGAGGTGGTGTGTCAAGGGCCTTACTGAATTCAGGCAGGAGGAGGGGCCCCCGCCCCCTGGAGCATGAGACAGGCATGCAGCTGCACTCCCTCGGCCGGGCACTGGCTGAGCAGCAGCTCATGGTCCTGTTCATCTGTTCAACAGAGTCACCGAACACGTGGGTTGTGCGAGATGAAGTGGTGACGTTAGAAATACAGAAGCGGGTCAGACAAGGGCCCATCCTCAGGGGCACACAGAAGTGAGAGCGCACAAATCCTTCACTGTTATTCATTCATTCACCAGCTAGAAAAGGAGTGCTTCCCATGTGCCAAATACTCCTAGACTCTGGGTATAAAACAATGAACCGAGTAAGCATCATCCCTATATTCAAGGAACTTACATCAAGTGGTAAGTAATTATATGGGGTATTATTGTTACTGTTATTAATAACAACAACGATGGCTGACAAGGGCTAAGTGCCAGCCACTTCCATGATTTATTTCATTTCTTCCTCACAATGACCCTATGGTCACCCCAATATGACAGATGAGGAAACTGAGGCTGCCATCTCCCTAAAGTCTATGGTTTTCTGGGAGCACGAAGGAGAGCATAACTAATTTTACTGATAAAGTCAGAAAAGGCTTTACAGAATTTTTCAGTGGGCACCTAAGGAAGTATGGGTTTCCCCTAAGCAAAACAGTGGGGCAAGAATCCGGAACAATGAAAGCATAATACCTGCTTCAAAGGGTAGTTGGAAGAAGCCAACAAGATACATAAAACCCTGGCAAGAAGTACATACTCTCAAACGTTTGCCCCCTTTCCCCATCCCCTGTGGTGGTAGGAACACGTGACAACTTCCTCCATGCACCTGGGTTTTTAGAAGAATACAGGTCATCATCCCCGTGGAGGCCACTCCGTGCCGATCCCTGCTCTCAGTTCAGAGTTGAAATGTGTTTGTAAATGCTGGACAGGGCAGTGGCCCCACCTCTTCATTGTGTAAGGTCGTTATGCAAATACGTATATGTATGTGTGTGTGCGCTCGCGTGCGCGCGCACACACACACATACACACACACACACACACACACACACGGGGTTGCTGGGGAGTTCATGGTAAACACCAGCCTCTCTTTGGGATCAAAATAACTGAGCAGTCTTCTTTGTGGCTGGTGTAGAGGAACACATTACATGAGTGAATTAGCAGTTCCTCACGACATTGTAATCACGGGGCACACACACAGAGCGCCTGACTCACCGTGGGACCCTTCCAAGTCACAGCCCATGAGCAGACGCTCTTCCTTCCTCGCGGAGAGAAGCCAGAGTGCCAAGTACACCCGGGGAAGCTTGAGGGCTCGTGCTCCCTTCAGAATAGTTTTATTTTAAAAGCCAAATCTAATGATCACTTCATCTGGCTCCTCGAAGAAGAGAAAAGTTCCCTTGCAACACTCCATTCATCGGAGAGTTAATCAGGCCTACTCACCCGCAGAGGATGTAACCCTGGTGGCTCCCCCAGTCAGGTCTAGGCCGCCTGCCCCCCGGACGCCTTCTCAGCTAATTGCCCTGCTTCGCACCTGTTCCTTCTTGGGAGGCCCTGGCAACCTAGGGCCTGGTGCCTGTGCCACCTCCTCTCTCTGCCAGGACATCGGCAGGCCCTGTGGACAGCCAGGCCCCCCTCCACGGCCTGGGGCTGAGGGGGGGTTTCCTTTGCCCTTCTGCTCGAGGCCAGTTGCTGTTCTTTGGGGGTGTTGCAAGCCCATGGCTTGGAGGCTGGGCCTGTGAGCCGCCTGGGTGTCTGTCTGACAGGGTGGAGCATGGTTCCTGCAGTGAGCTCTCACACCACATGTGCTCTATGTGCATCTCCCCTGCATCTTCAGGGCAGGGCCACTCTGCTGCGCAGACAGCAACTGCTGGATGGCCCAAGTCCTAACTCAGACCCTCCTTCTCTGGCTCAGAAAGTGGAAAAGACTTATGATCTACAGCTCTGACCCAGCTCCAACAGACCCTCCGATTCCAAGAAGCCATCCTTGACCCTGTGCACGCATAGCGCCCTCTCCTCTACTAGGGCTCCTCCCTTTGAACTTCTCCCTGCACTTTCGGCCCGTAAGTAGCTACTTTTCCCTCTTGCTCAATGCGGCACCATATTATTCCAGTACAGGGATGCTGCAGGCTATACTAGAAAGTTCAGAGGCTCACACAGACTTGGATCTGAATCCTGGCTCAGCCACTTACTAGCTGGCTCAGAACCTCAGCACCCTCATTTCTAAAACCGGGACAAGAGTACCCACCTTGCAGGGTTGTTGGGTGGATTCAATGAGATAAGGCAAGGAAACCGCTTGTGTCAATTGAGGCGAGTGCCAATGCTTCATGACCCATTGCAGTATTGTCTTCCCAGCAGTAATTTCAGGGTATGGATTTGATCATCTCTTAATTGGATGTGTAATTCTAACTTGGTTCTTGCTTTGAACCCCTCAGGGCCTGGAACAGCTATAGGCATAGAGAAGTCACTCATAAGTAGTTGTTTCTGTATTGGCTGAATAAAAGAGACTCCTGACTCCTGTCTCTCCATCCTTTATCTTCACCACAAGGCTGCCATTAGCAGCTCTCCTGGCCCGGCCTCTTTGATCCTGGGCTTTGGGGTCACACTAGGCTCTCCCTTCTTTGTGCCCCAACCCATAGTGAGCTCACCAGCTCCTGAGGTCCTGGCTTCCATGCTATTGTTGCTGTCCCCTGAAATGGCTGCTTCCCCACAAGGGCCTTGTCTGTCACCTGCTTCCCCCGTCTGCGTTGTCTATCTGCTGGGCCAGGCCCCACCCCAGGGTGACAGCTCACTAGGCCTCACCCCCAAGTCTTTTCCAAGCATTAGCAGCCCACCCTGGTCCAGAGATATCTTTCCTAGCTGATCTCTCACAGTACCTCCTACCTTACAATTGGGAGCTTGTCAACACCCCGGCCATCATTCTTGCTGCAGCAGCTGACAACACAGGTGCCTGCCGAGGCTGCTCTGGGAGAGGGAAGCAAAATTATTTTAGTGGTGCAGGTGGTGTTGGGCACAGGAGTTGGAATCTAGGTGAATCTGAATCTAGTCCAGCTTCCTGGTTCTGTAAGCAGGTGCCTCATCCTCTTTGGATCTGCAGCAACAAGCACAGCGCTGGGCATACAGTAGGTACTTAATAAATGAACACATGTGAATTGAAAAGGCCAAGGACACGTTTTTTTAAGCTATAGCAGATTCCCTTTCTCAATGCCTGTTGATGTCCAATTCATTTCTTTCTCTTGCAAATAAGAAATTTCTCTTGCAAACAAAGTTAGTTCATGACTAATCTCTCATAATATTTTCTTTCCTTTACTTCTGTGGTTAAAAATAAATTTATATCAGAAAAGAGAGAGATCTGATACCTTGTTCTTCCCTCTTCCATCTTCTCTAAATCTTAGGATCATGACGAGGCTCTCTGAAATTCAGGGACAGTTTCAGAAACTGGCGCTGATGAAGGAAATATGACACAATCGAACATTTTTCTTATCTGGCAGTGTGGTCTGGTGGTTTGCAGGGGGGTTCTGCAAGTCGGAAGTCTGGCTTTCTATTTCTGGGGCTTAAGGGAAACCATGTAACAACAGTCATTACAGCCCCCCTCACTCTTGCTTTCTCTTTCTCTTGTTCCCTGTAATGAGCCCTAAAGGGAATGGCTTAGCCACGGCAGTCAGTATTTCAACCAGGAAAGGAAGCGTACCACCCTTCTGGCCCCAGCTTCAGCCTTGCTTGAGGCTGTGAGGGTTAGTGGTGAAAAGATGAAAGATAATCCAGAGAAATGGAAAGTGAGGGTGATGTACCGGAGAGTGGTTTGGGGCTGAGAATCTGAAGACGCAGTGATGACTGGCTTAACCACATCAGACTAAACCTTTTCTCCTACTACAACCTGAGAGCCTGAAATCGCCAGGGCTCTGGGCAAGGGTGTGTTGGGGGTGGGGGAGTGGGGGAAGAGGAGATTTTATTTGGCTAAGGAGCGCCCTGTGTGCCTGGAAAAGGAGATGGGAAATTAACGTGCTTTGCCTTCTAGGGAGCAAATTCAGAAGTGGGGAATTGGGAAACTCCTTTTATCTGAAGTAGAAAAGTGGGAAGAGAGAGGGAGAAAGAAACAAAGTGACAATGAACTGATGAAACCAGAAAGGGACAAAAAGAAGAGGAGGGAATTAAGATGAGATCCTTGGAGGGCAGAGGACTACGAGAACACACTCTCTTTACTGCTGGCCTAGGAGAGTTTATGTAGTGGCTTGGGAAGGGCCTCCTAATGGGGTTTTTGTGTCAAACCAGCCTAACAGAGATAGAAGCACAAATCTCCTAAGAATTCTACTGTACTCCAGACTTCAAAGTACATCAAGATTTGAACAGCCTCGAATTTGGTAGAAAACTTTCAGCACTTGATTGATCAAATTCTCCCACTGTAACTATGCAAGTTCTGGGACTATATCTAGAAAGAACAGGGCCAGTTGGGGAAAAATAGTCATTTTAACATGCCATTTCCTTCCCCATTTCTACCCCGCTGATCTTTAGGTCTCAATTCCTGCTACTGTAGTTGTTGTTTTACCAACCAGGAAGCTATGAGACCTTTTGGGTTATCTTTAGACTGACACCCTGCAGCAAGTTTTAGGCTGAGCCTTGGGCTGGGCGATCAGAAGGCATTTGTCATGGGCTGACTATTGCTTTGAGGTTCTCTCTACAGGATGATTCAAATATATTTTCCCAGTTAGCTGTACGTGCATTTTGCAGAGTCTCAGATTATGGTGGGAATATGGTGTTTTATGAGCTCCCAGTGGTGACACACAGAGAAGGAGGTTCTATTGTGTGATTTGAAGAAAAAAATGCCTCTGGAGGGCCAACACTAAGAAAGGGCACTAGCTTTGTAGTTAGAAAAACCTGAATTTGAATTCTGGCTCAGCCCTTTACACAGGCAAGCCACCTCCTCTCTCCACCTCCACTTCTCCCTCTCAGTGGAGATTATAAGGTCCTCTCCAGGCTGTTGTAAGGATTTAATAAGATATAGAATTGGTATGATTCCTGGCACATGGTAAGTTGTAATTTATTGCCCCTCTGTCCCAAAGTGCCACCTGAGACTTAAATTTTAAAAATTAAAAAGAGGTTTTCACTGTGGAGATTTCTCTCCAGTCTATTGATGTTTACGGAGGAAAAAGCTTTCAATTGCCAAAGGCTATGGAAGTGGTAGAACCTGTTTTCGGACAGTGATCAAGACCAGGGATATCCTCCTGTTAAGTGGAGGCCACCAAATGCTAAGCAAGGACCCCACGCTGCTCTACTAGACAGCAGCAAAGAAAGAGCAAAGCACTTGTGTCATTTTCTTTCCAATGTGTTACCATCTTTATGTAATAGACAAAGTAGCTTAAGCTGGGTCCAGACTGGTTGGAAGCAGTCTGGAGGACCAGTGGGGCACCCTCCCCGCCCCAGGATTTAATTACCTGCAGGACCAAACTACTTCTCAGAAGACGACTTGTCCCAGGGAGAGGCGAAGTTGAGGGACATTTGTCTCATTCAAGGACAGTGGGTAACAGTGGAGAGAGGGCAGAATTATTTCTGAGGACAACTGTGGCACCCACAGTGGAGTCCTAGAACAAGAGAGCTATAATTAGAGAGCAACTGAAAGTAGAATCAAGGGTTTTTCACTGAAATATCTAGGGGATAACAACACACAAGACTTTGGGGTCAGCTCCTCGGCTATGAGCAAAGATGGCACTGGTAGCTTCAAAACATGGTTGCCTTAGCTTGGGCAGCAGCATGGTTTTGTTTTGTTTTGTTCACTGATTTCCTTCCTAGTGAAGTTAAGATTTATTTAAGTTTTATTTTGGGGCAATTAAAATATTCATATTTTATGAGACGGCAAAATACATCCTGAAAACTGTAACCCCAGTGCTCTGATTCGCTACTTCTCCAAATCAGAGCGATGTTGCATCTATTTATAAAAAGCAGATTATAATTGCCGTAGATACCAGTATTTTGCCAAGATTCATTAATATTAATCTGAAAAGATTATGTACTGAAAATGGCAACATGTGTAAGGAAGCTACACCCAATTTTGATGTCATCTGATACACATTTGTTCACTTGTTCAACACATTAATTGAATGAATGCCTATTACGTGCTGAGTTGGACATCAGTGTGTTTGTTGCAGACATCAGTCCCGTTAATACATGTGAGTCCACAAGAAATATCCCTAGGAATTTTTTCCCGAAACTATTTTAGGGGGACATGTGATGGACCTGGAACCCCTACAGAGCTGGAGCCAAGGGAGCCAATCAAATCCTAACTGGTTACAACACCCTGTGACCCTGTTTTATCAGCAGGCTTAGACACGTGATGGTTTAGATCCATGATACTCATCTGTAACAAGAATTGGCTCAACCAGGTGATTTCTAAGATCTATATTTTGTTTAAACCTCTACAAACTGAAACTCTAAGTCCTTAAAGTAAGCAGTAACAAATTACTAACCAGGCATTTTAAAAGCAGCTTATATTCATTTGGGATCCAGTTAGATGGCTTTGGAGGATCAGTTTCTAAAATGCTCCACACGTCTCCTTTCTCCCGTTTACCTCTCTTTGTGGCAGGGTCAGGCACTACTTCGCTACAGGCCTTTGTTGCCATGTGGAATTACAGGCCTAAAAATGATAGTTAATCTGGATTTCAAAGCGAATTCATCTGATTTTTAAGTATAGGCAAATGATTCAGAAATATTTTTTAAACCCTGCATGGGCCAACACTGTGTACATTAAAACAACAACAACAAAAACAGCAAGCTAACTTTAACCCTTGGCCACCAGTTTGCAATCTGAGTTTTATAATTAGGACCTGTCTGAGTCAGAAGAACTGGGATCCAGTCCTATCTGCCTCTGATCTCTGCATGGCCTTGAGCAGTTCATCAAACTTCTCTGGGACCAAATTTTCCTCATCATATGATGAGGTTTTAGAATTCAATATTCCTTCCAACTCAGAAAGTCTGTGCCTATGTTCTAGAGCAGGACATCATGAATGGACATGTCAGCTCATGAATATGTTACTGTTTTGTATTCCAGACTAGAAAGCGTGTCCATGTCCTATTGGTTGGGAGGCGAGCAGGTTCTGAAGGAACATAATGGCTTACCTTTCCTCCTCCTCCCTTTTATATTAGAAACAACTGAGAACTAGACCAGGAAGCAAAGTGGGAACTAAACTATGATATATGCTTTATTGCTGGTAAAGCTGAATAATGACCTCCCTTTTAACCTTGACCAGAGTCGGAGCCTCCCATTACTTCTTCCCAAGTTCAGGCCAAGGAATCTGCTTGCAGACAGTTAGGGCTGCAGAACAGAAGCTGATACTGACAGCCTTAATGAGAATGCCTCATCACCTTGTGGGAGGATTGCTGTGCTCACCTGGCCCGGCAGCTCCAGGAACTAGCAGCAGAGAGGAAACCTGACTTTGCCTGCAGACAGGCCATTGCGGACAGAAAAAGGGCTGCTGCCAGCCCGCCTAACACTTTTGTAAGAAAGGTGCCCCTTCCTCCAAGCAGACACAGCCACAGCGGGGGGCACAGCTTGGCAAGCAGGAAACAAGCTATGTTTCGGCCCATCTCATCCACTTGGCTGCACAACTGTAGCAACGGCCGGTGTGGGAGCCCCCGTTTTATGGGCTGAGGACAGGACTGCAAGGTGGGGACCCTGAGGGCTCCCTCTACACGCTTGAATTTATTGTCGTAAGTTTGATGGCTGCGCTGTCCAATATGGTAGCCACCAGCCACATGTAGCAACTTCAATTTACATTGCAATTAAATAAAACAAAAATGTCATCTCTCAGTCATACTAGCTTCATGTTAGGTGCTCGATAGGTACATGTGACCAAGCGGCCACCATATTGGACAGGGCTAATACAGAACATTTCCATCACAGAAAGTCCTCTGGGATAGCATTCACTGTTTTATGGGGTCACTTTCAGCTGTATTAACCACTTCTAAATGTTGACCAGCTTGCCTTTCTCACCTCCCTCTTGCCACTGCCCATTACGGACCATGTTCGCCAGCCCTTTGGACCATTCACTGTGTTCCCAATATTCTGGGTCATATTCAATCACTGTACTTTCCGTTCATGTGGTTCCTTCTTCCTAAAATGTCCTCCCTCTATTTTAGGGGGAAATGGATATTTCCTATCCCACAGGAATAGGGATATTATTCCCTATTCCCTATTATTCCCTATAGGATATTACCTAGCCCATAATATCCTGCCCACCCTTCAAGGCTCAGATCCTACACCGACTCCCTAGAGTCTGCGGCTCATGCATCTCAGCTCTTTTAGCGCTGATTCTAATCAGGTGTCTGCCTGTCTCATCTCCCGGGCTTGCTGTGAGCCCTGGAGGGCGGGCCCCTGCCTTATTCATCTCTGTCTCCATCTCTTTCTCTGTGTGAGAAAGACCCTCAAAGCTGTATCTCTGGAAGGAAACGTACCATTAAGGCTCTGGATGGGACAATTGTGTAATTATATTTTTAGATACAATGCTTTGAGCTTCACCAGCGGTGCTTTGCACTCTGTGGCTCTGAGCCTCAGAGCACTGTGAGATGGGTACTGTTTTCCCCAACTCCCAGATGAGGGAACAGAGGCTCAGAGATGGGCAGTCATCCAGGATGACTCAGCTAGAAATGGCAGAGTGACATTTGGACAGAGGTCTTCCTGCCTCCAGAGTTCAGATGCTGCGATGCCTCTCGTTTGAGGGAGAGGTCTGTGGACACGGCCTGGCAGACCTACGTTTGCTTACCTTAGGCAGGAGCTAGGACGAGGTGCTCCAGTTAAGCAGAGAGTTCAGGGCAGCTGTCCGCGGGCACCTGCCCCCACCCAACCACACCTGCCCCCGGGGAGAAGACTGATCCCTGAGAGGCTTTCACAGACTTCATTCCTCTGGACAGGGCTGGACCTAGGCCAGGGACCCCCACTTGTCCTTTCATTTCCCTCCCTGACTGCTGCGTGTTGCTTCCTGCTGACTTGGGCGCAGTAGAAAAGCCAGTTTGACTCTTGGCTGGGAGGGGACCTGGGTCCCTGACTTTCCCTTCTGCCTCAGCTTCAGGTCAGATGCTCTTATCTCCACTCTGTCCTCAGAGCCACCATTTCCACAGCAGGTTTAGGTGAGCTGGGCAGTTTTACGATGACATAAAAAAATATTTCCTTCCTACGAGAGGCTTGAGTGTCGTAACTAACTCTGGGCATCTTATTACTGGAGCTCTTCCTACTTAGGGAGAGATATTTTGTACTCAAAACTCATTCAAAAGAGTGGACAAACTGGGGGAAGGAAGCCCAGATTGTCCAGTACAGCCTACCCTCCCACCCCAACCCCTGCACAGGTTTCTGGGGGCAGCACTGTGGGGCAAGGCAGTAATTGTCAAAGTGCGAGTCTCTGGCCTGCCATCACAATCGCCTCAGTTTTCTCCTTTTTTGCCCTTCAAATTCTCACTTTCTTGTTTCCCATTTCTCTCTTCTGCACACACCTTAAATATCCCAGTGAGTTCCCCTGGCATTGTTTGGCCCCCTCGGGACACTCAGCCCACAAAATACTTTGATGTGGTCTCTGAGCTCTGGCTGACCACTTCTGCCCCCTTCCAACCCACCGTGAACTATGCTTTGAGGTCCAGATTCAGTACAAAGGGGTTGAACTGTGAGCCAAGATACACACAGGAGGAAGGAAACACCCACATGTCTGGAGCCAGGTCAGTTGGCTCCTGGCAGATCACCTTTCTCTCTGGCCCCGCCTGCCCAGCCCCGGGCCTCCTGCCCTTGTTATTCAGACCTTGGCAACCTGATTCTGAGCACTGGTGTCTCTGGTCTGTCTTTCTCCCTGTATGTGACATTGGCTGAGCCTAGGCTCTGGGTGAGGACCAGCCTGACAACCTGTTGTCTATCCTAGTGATGTGTCTGCTTTGCTTTGACATTTTCTACCTGGGACTGTCCCCGAGTTCATCTAAGCCCTTTGTGTAGTCTGAGCCTTTTCTAAAACTAAGCACTTTGATGTAGCCCCTAGTGTCAGACTAGCTGTGTTTGAACCCTAGTCCTTGTCACTCACTAGTTGTGTAACTGTGGATACATGATTTTGCCTTCCCATGCTTCCATCCTCTTACCTGTAAAAGGTAGGGATTATAATACCATCTCATCAAAGTGTTGTAAGGATTCAGGGCAATGAGATATGTAAAGGGCTCCTAACAGTGCCTGGAACATGTTAGAAAAGGCCCAATAAATACCATTATCATTATCTTTATAAGTGTCTCCATTAGTTTCCAAATAAAGAACATTTATTCCCTTTTCCCTGAAACCTGAAAGTTTCTTCAAGATGGTTTTCATGGAAAACCAACCCCTGAAATGTCCTGAATTCCCCCAAGATTGATGATGGAGGCCCTGCCCATGTGGGATGGCTCCTACCCTGCCTCTGGGGAATCCATAATCCTTCTGTCATTCCAGCAGCTCAGGGCCAGGATGTTTTCTGTGCAGGAGCCGTCTCCAGGCCTGTACACTGACAAGCTATAGACACATCTGCATTAAAAGTGATTTTATTTTCAGATCTACAAACAGCACCAGTCTTCCCACTTTACAAGGCCAGAGAAGAGTCACAAGGTCAGAGCTCTAGCACAATTCTAGAGAATATCCCCCTGGCTCAAGGTAGTCCAGGGGACACTTGGCTGTCCTTCTCAGGGCTGCTGAATGTCCAGGCCTCACATCCTATGAGCCTATAGGGCCGATGGGGTCTAGAGGTGGCTTGAGTATAGAGCAGGGCTGGTTGTGGGAGCAGGTGGGACTGGGGTTGGGAGAAAGGGGAAGGCAGGATCCAGAACCACCACGAGACCAACCAGATGGAAGTTCATCTCTTGAGAACTTGCCAGTTAAGTCCAAAAGAGTGTGAGCAAAACCCAAGTGCAATTTAGGCAGATGATAATGACCAAGGAGCCCAACCTGATGGAGTGGGCAGAATGGTGTATGGGGACAGGATGACAGCAGAGATCAGAGAGCAGAGCAGTGAGAGAAGCCAGAAACAAGATCCACCGGCAGGAATTCTACTATAGAGCCCAGAGCTGCCCATCCCTGCCCCTGGTCTCCTGCAGGATGGGGGAAACCTAGAAAACAGACCTGGGTGAGGGAGGGTTCAGTAAGTGGGACAGGATCTGTAGCTCGCTGCTGGGGTTCAGAACTAGGGCTCCAGTCTCTCTTCCTAGGTTCTAGAAGGGCCAGGGAGGTGGGTTAGCACCACAGGGAGCAAGGAGGCATAAACGAACAGCACAGGGCTGTGACTTGAACCTCTCGGTACCCAGTGTGGTTTGCCTCTTTGGCACCCATCCCCCCTTTCTTGGAAATAGCCCTTGATATCCCCCTGGGAAGCCATCTCTTCCCTACTCTCAGTCCCTGCACTTTGTGTAGAGTTCCCACATCCAGCTGCCAGAGTAGACCATATGAGCACACCTGGCCAATCAAAGCACTGTACCTCCCTGGCCACTGGGATTGGTTCAGAGAAGAGCAGTCACCTTAGGTAGCTGATGTTGCTGCAGCCATTTGCGACCAGGCAAAGCCAAGACTGGAGGATGATAAACAGCAGAATAAAGAGGAGACAGTTTCTAACCACGTTGTTGGAGTCCTTGAATCCAGCTATGCCTGGAGCTAGCCCCTGCCCCTGGGCTTTCAGTTGCATATACCAGTAAATTCCCTATTAGCAGAAATCAGCTTGGTTTGAGTGTTCTATCACTTTCAACCAAAGCATCCTAACCCAAGGCTGAAGCAGCTGAAGAGAGCCTATTTCCAGACCCCATTTGCTCACTGATAGATAGCAGGTTCCCGGTATAGTATGAGGCCAGGCTCCCACTGACCAGGGCCTGGGTAAGTCTCAGGCTACAGATGCCTGACATTATTGTGGGTACCCTGGCAGGGTTGGGTTGGCAGAGCAATGATCAGAGATATAGAAAACCAGGTTCTTCCTGATACCTTATATCCTGCTTTCATATCTCCATCCATTTGCTCTTGAAAGAGTTTAATAGATTGCTACCATTTTGGACATAATGTTTATACTTTACCTTCAAAAATATCTTTATATCTATATAACTATATCTATCTATGTATCTATGTGTCTATCTATACGCTCTCTTGCCATGGAAGTACCAAGGCAAAGAAAAGTGTAGATGATTCTACTAGGAGGCAAGCCCCTGGGACAATCAGACTGAGAACCCCAAAGCCTTTGAACTTTTTAATGACAGTTAGCAAAAGCACCCATTGCTGATAAATCTCTGATACTGTTCCTGATTTCTTCCTTCTTACAGGCCCATAATGTGAAGACTCAGTTGCCGTAGGTATTAGTTAAATTAGGATAACTGCTGAACCAATAGACCCCAAATGCCTAATGACCCAAAATAATCGAGATTGACTTCATGTTCTCATAATGGCACTGGCTTGGTGAACAGCTCACAGGGCAGGCTTCTTCTGTGCAGTCGTTCAGGGATCCAGACGGATGGAGGCTCTGCCATCTTCAACATGTGAGGTCCTCTGGGTTCCAGCCAGCTGGACAAGGAAAGAGCATCGTGTGGGAGGATTTTATGGGCCAGGCTTGAAAGTGATGCACAGCTTCTCATTCCACTGACTAGAATACAGTCCTGTGGCTGTAGCCATAGGCAAGGGGGACTGGGAAATGTAGTCTATCTGCGTGTCCAGGAAGGAGAGGAAAACATGTAGCCATCAGTCCCTGCTATTACACTTGATGTTTCTTTTCTGAATTCTGAATGGTACTTTGATCTTGCAATTTCTTTTTTAGTTTCATCTTGTGGATCTTTGCAATGCCCAGTAGATTTGGGGCTTTAAGACCTGCCCTTGAGAAGTTAATTATTTACCCCGTGGACATTCAGCTGGATGCAATACATATTTGTTGAATGGATAAGTGAATTCAATAAGCCTGTTTGGGGCTTCCCTGGTGGCGCAGTGGTTGAGAGTCTGCCTGCCGATGCAGGGGACACGGGTTCATGCCCCGGTCCGGGAAGATCCCACATGCCGCAGAGCGGCTAAGCCTGTGAGCCATGGCCGCTGAGCCTGCGCGTCCGGAGCCTGTGCTCCGCAACCAGAGAGGCCACAGCAGTGAGAGGCCCGCGTACCAAAAAAAAATAAATAAATAAGCCTGTTTGAAGGGAATATACTGTTTATCACTGGGAAAAATGAGATAAAACTTACTATTTAACCCTAGAAATCTAATTTTCTTAGAATTTTTGCATAAATGCTCATCTTCTTTTCCCATCTTTGTTTTACAACTACATCAGTGTCACAGAAAGGAAAAAATTAAAGAAGTAGAAACAAATACGGATGCTTTTTCCCACTTAACTCAACTGTTATCAAGTACTCAGGCAATCCTTTGACTGCTTGAGAAAACTACACTGTCTTCATCTCTCAGTGCCTCCAGTGCGCAAAAGTCCCAAGCTCTCAGCTTGTTCTCAGCTTGTCTCCTATACGGCTGCTGCAGCTCAGATGTCGAAGTTCCTCACCCAGGCTTTTCAATAGCATGGCTTCCTCCTGCAATGTTGAGCCTTACCGCCCATTTTAAAAACATTTGACTACATGTTCTCAAAGGGCTTCTACAGCCAGGGTTTTATTTGATCCCCCCGACAACTCTGTGAAGGTGGTATGAAGTCTTCGTCATCCCTAGCCCCCAGAAAGGTGACTGGGTTCACACACTACGGTGGCCACAGAGCTAGAACCAGCACCCAGTTCCTCTGCCTTTCCACTAAACCATCACCTGAAGGAGTGCTGTTTTATTAATCTCAAATAAATCCCCTCTCTCCACCCTTTACTCCTGTTTTCTATTGCAAATAAGGAACAGGTAAAAAAGACAAAAGATAAAGATTAAGATCAACCTTTTTCCTCCCAGTCAAGACAGAGTCTGTATCCAAGCCCCAAAGTAGTCCCCCAGCAATAGATGAGTAATTTGTTCACTCAACTTCCTGCCTACCTTATTTATCAATAAGTAATTCACATGAATTTTTCTCATTGTAAACTAACAGGTTTTCTGCTATTACAGGCTTCCCCTTACAGGGAGTAGACCCTTTTCCCTCTAAAAGTTTAGAAAGGTATTTTGAATATAACGGAACAGGGTGTTGTTTTGTTTTGTTTTTTAAAGTATACAGTGGTTTCCTCACTTCTATAAATACAGTCAAAGTCACTTGTTGGCACTGTATCACTAGGGGCTTAAAGATAGAAACTGGGTTGATTTCCACATAATGATCCAAATAAAAAAGCCTGAGAAATGAGCCCTGAGCTGCTAAGCCCACTGCGGTGTTTATAACCAGTTTATGTTTAGTAACGGCCATGGCAAGTTTCCCCGATTTGTAAGCATAAAAATAAAGCATTTTCCTGTGGATTATTTCTAACCTGCAAATTTTTTCTGTAGCCAGATTTGCCTTGACCTCAGGGGTAAACCTTTAGTGAGCAATGCTTCTCGCTAGCTGTTCCCGTGATGCTATCAATCTCAATGTAGGACCAACAATTAATTATAAAAATAAGAAAGACATTATTCATCCAGGCCTCTGTTCCTGCTCTTAAATTCATAAAAATCTCTGCCACCTGGACAGTTGTTAGTGTGTGTGGGGGGGGTGTGTGTGTGTGGATGTGTGTGTGTGTGGGTGCACACAAGTGCACTTAAAACTACCTGATTAAAATTATGTATAAAACACACAAGTGAAAAACTCTGAAAGGAAAAACATCAAAATAATTAAAGTAGCTGTTTAAGAGTGGTGGGAGATGTGTCTTTTACTTTACTTTCTTTTTCTAAAATAACTGTATTACCATTTTATTACATGAATAAAATTACTACCATTAATTCAATGTAAAAATTTTTAAGTACTTTATTATTCCTTCAGTGTTTATTGAGCGCCTCCTATGTGCCAGGTTCTGTTCTAGGTCCTCAGAATACACGGTGAATGAGATAGACACGGTTCCTTCTTCCATGGGGGCTCTAGTCATAAATAGGGGAGACAGGTCATAAGCTAGTAATTATATAGATTTATTAGTTAATATATTTAACAAATACTTATTGAGTACCTACTGCCTGCCAAAAATGTTTCCAAGCACTGCGGTTCAGCAGTGAACAAAGCAGGCAGACACCTTTGCCTTCAGGAAGCTTACATTCTAATTGATGTAAATATTGATTTATTTCTAGTTAGAATAATTATCATGAAGAAAAAGTACAGGGGACCTGCCTCATCGGAAAGGTCAGAGATGACATCCCTGAGGAAGTGACATCATTTTAAGTGCCTCAAATAAAATAGGGCTTTGTTTTGCCTTCCAGGACCGAGAGAGCTTTCCTGCACAGGGCAGGAGTTTCCCTGGGTGATTAACTTCTGGCGGGGGCTGCCTCAGTTCCATCTGCTGTAGAGGGTAGCCTGGTGTGAGAGATGCTCCTGGCCCTTGGCGGGCAGTGGGCAGGGACTTTGAACCAAGTGTTCATCAGCAGTCATCACCCATTTTTGCTCCGGTGCATTGTCTGGGAAGTCCTGGTACAGAAAAAAGCAAGGCCATCCTTCCCCTGTAGCACAGACAGTAACTAATGGACCTTCCTTTCCCAGATGGGAAAGACAGAGCAGAAAAGACAAACCCAGCCTCAGCCAGAGGGGCCTCTGCTTCGCTGGTCAGGAGAAAGCCACTGTTCAATTTCTGGTCTGCCCCTCAGACTGCAGAGTCGCGGGTCATCTGCCTTAACTGCTTTAATGCACATCCCGCCTGGGTCTATGTAGAAATGGAGGAACGCACTTAAAGGGAACACCCAACCTTTGTCCTCAGCCCCGAAACCACAGGTAAGTATTTAGGTCTGTGTTGTATCGATCATGCATCCCACCGGCACCAGGAAAAACGCTGTGAAGCAAGTCAACTTTCCAGTGACAAGGAAGTCATTCTCTTAATCCGCTCTCACTGGACAATCAGGTTGACAAAAACCATTAAGTTTTCTAAGATTAGAAATTCACTGTCAGAGGGAGACATGTATAGAGTTTTCCACTCCATTACACCCAGGACAATAACCAGAGGCCAAGTGACAGGAAAAGGCTGGGACTTTTTAAACTTTCCTGTGTTCTTGGGTGGAGGGAAATAAATTAACAAGTGCCTCTCTTTTGGAGGACATGGGATATATATTATCTCATTAATCAATACAACAACCTCTGAGGTGGTCTGTGTTTATTGCACTTGACAGAAGAATAAGCTGGGGCACAGCAGGATTGGGGCACCATCTAAGATCACCCGGCTTGTTCACACGAGATGGGGTTGAGAATCAGAGGCACCGGGCCCGAGAGGTCTAAAGGCTAACGACCTACTTTCTTCTGAGCAGAACTACATTTTAACCATCTTTAAACCCGTTTCCCTGTGAAAGATGCCGTGGTTCTCTAGCAGGTGGAAGCAGGCTGGTGCAGAGGTGAAGACCACAGACTGTGGCAGATCTGAGTCCGTGCATCAGCTCTGCCTCTCATTTTGTGACTTGGGGGAAGTTCCTCTACCTCTAAGCCCCCTTCTCCTCTTCTCATTCATGAGGAGACAATAATCTAAGAACACTCATTCCACAAGGGCTCTGGGAATTAAATGAGATCACACATGTAAGGCATTTAGCATCTTGCTGGACACAGGCCGGACACACGGCAGGTACTGAAAACAGGAGTCAGTTGCTAACAGGAAGTGGCTCTTTAACTCATATTTTTACTATAAATTTATATAACCATATTACCAAAGGTTTAGAAAATAGAAAAAAACACCCATATTCATAACTGCTATTATTGTTACTGTAATATTCCTTCCAGGATTTTTCTAACGCATCTATTTTTTTCTCACAGAGATAATTATTTTGTCTTTGTAATTTCAGTGTCCATAAATAAACTTTTATTGGCACACAATTGTGCTAATTTCTTTATGTACTGTCCATGTACTTTATGTACTGCATTAGCGCTTAGCAGAGTTGAGTAGTTGTGAGAGACCATTTGGCCCTGAAAGCCTAAAATAGTTACTGTTTGGTTTTTGACAGAAAATGTTTGCTGATACTTGACCCAGAATGCATGCTTTTGAGTGGAATTTCTGTGTTTTAGGGTTTGCAATTGTAACAACTTTACCAGATAATGTCAGTTTCTAAGGTGGTTGTACCACTTTTACATTCCCATCAGCAGCAGTTGAAAGTTCCTATTGCTCCACCTTCTCACCAACACTTGACTTTGTCCAAATTAAATGTTAACCCGTCTACTGGGTGTGCAGTGGTATTCCTTTGTGGCGTTTTGTTTTGTTTAATTTATTTATTTTATTTTATTTTTGGCTGCGTTGGGTCTTTGTAGCTGCCCGCCGGTTTTTCTCTAGTTACGGCGAGCGGGGGCTACTCTTCGTTGCAGTACGTGGGCTTCTCATTGCGGTGGCTTCTCTTGTTGCAGATCATGGGCTCTAGGTGCGCGGGCTCAGTAGTTGTGGTTCGCGGGCTCTAGAGCGCAGGCTCAGTAGTTGTGGTGCACTGGCTTACTTGCTCTGCGGCATGGGGGATCTTCCTGGACCAGGGCTCGAACCCGTGTCCCCTGAATTAGCAGGTGGATTCTTAACCACTGCGCCACCAGGGAAGCCCTTCTTCGTGGTTTTAATTTGCATTTTCCTGATTATCCATAGATGTTAAATACATTTTCAAATATTTATTGGCTATTTGGATTTCTACTTTAGGAAATGCCTGTTCAAATCTTTTGCCCCTTTTTCTATTGCGTTATCTGTCCTTTACCTATTCTGAATACAGCTCCTTTGTCACTGATATGTGTGGAAATATCTTCTCTTCACTGGGACTTGTCTTTTCACTGTATCATGGTGTCTTCTAAACGAACAGAAGTTCATTGTGTTCTGTTTTTTTTTTCACTTAGCATTACACTAATTCATTAATTCATCATATCAATTCATTTATTCATGTTGCTACTGTCTTTATTTGAATAATTGTACAATATTCCATGATTTACTTATCCATTCCTCCTTTACCTGACATTTAAGTTGTTTTCAACTTCCTCCTATTATCACCTAACAATTTGTTGGAAATGAAATTGTATGGGCACTACCCTAGACTTAACTGAATGAGAATCTTTAGGGAGAAGGACCAGGAATCTGCATTTTAACAGGCTTTTGACTATTTTCATGCACACTGAAGTTTGAGAATCACAGCTGTGGAGAAACTCACGCATATGTGCACAAGGATATATGTACAAGAGTGTTCACAGCAGCATTGTCTGTAATAGCCCCAAACTAAAAGCCACCCAAATGTCCAGGATCAGTAAAAAGTTCCAAAGCAATAAAATAGGTAAGTGGAATGAAGATGATTCAGGAATGAAAATGAACAAACCAGAGTCTTATGCCACATGGATTAGCATTAAAACGATAATGTTGAGCGCACGCACACACACACACGCACACACACACACACACATACACACACAACAAATCCAGACACAAAAGAATATGAACTCTATGATTCTGTACAACAACAGAAGTTTCAAAAATAGGCAAACTGGGACTTCCCTGGTGGTGCAGTGGTTAAGAATCCGCCTGCCAATGCAGGGGACACGGTCGAGCCCTGGTCTGGGAAGATCCCACATGCCGCAGAGCAACTAAGCCCGTGCGCCACAACTACTGAGCCTGTGCTCTAGAGCCCGCGAGCCACAACTACTGAGCCCACATGCCACAACTACTGAAGCCTGTGCAACTAGAGCCCGTGCTCTGCAACGAGAGAAGCCACCACAATGAGAAACCTGCGCACCACAACGAAGAGTAGCCCCCGCTCGCCACAACTAGAGAAAGCCTGCGCACAGCAACGAAGACCCAACGCAGCCAAAAATAAATAAATAAAATAAATAAAGTTTTAAAAATAGGCAAACTGAATTATACCATTTTGGGGTGAATACTTAAGTGACAAAACAGTAAAGTGAGGCAAGGAAGGTATACTCATTAAAGTCAAGGTTATTATCTTTGAGGGGAAAGAGCGCTGTGTTTAGGAAATAGCACATGGGAGTCTTGGGGGGCTGGCAATGTCCTATTTCTTGACTGGGGTGGTGGTTACAGATGTATTCACTTTATGATAATTTGTTAAAGTGTACATTTATGTTTTATTCACTTTTCTGTGTGTGCTATATTTCACAGTAAAAAATTTTAAAGAAAAGTAGCTTCCAGGAATGGTGACTCTCTGAGCTAGGCCTGTGTGTGCCACCCGCCAGATCCACTTCACACCTTGCCTTCCCACTTGGCCAAGTCCCCGTAGCCCACCCAACTGCAAGTTGCAAATTTATAGGCCAACCGAGCCCAGATGGTTTCCTGTGATAGCTGCTAGGGGCATAATAATGAATACACGTCTCCCCACATGTTCCTGAATGCATTTTGGCAGGATTTTTACTGCAGGCAGTAAAACCTTGTTACAAAGTCCCTCACCGTCTCAGGGGCTTGGCCGCCTTGTGGCTGAGCCACACCGCCTCTTGTTACAGGCAGCCCGTCATCCTTGTCCCACATAGCATCCTTGAGAGCTGGCATTCTCTCCGTTGTCCTCAGAGGCCGTTTGATTGATTGTTACTAATAATCATTGCATTTCAGGACAGAACCCTATTCCTGTCCTCACAGCTGGAACTTCCTCTTTGCACTAATTGGAGAAACATCCTCTGGGAAATGGGGCATCTTTATTGAGTCAATCTTTGGCGATGGCTATGTCAACTGGCAAGGTGAAGTTTGCAGCAGGGGGTTGAAAACTCTAAAACCCTCCCGGTGCACTGGCCCCAGGCCTGAGTCCAAGAAGCCATGGCGACCTGATCGATATCCAGATCCCCATTTGGAAACATTAAGGGTCACATTCGGGAAAGGCTAGCCTGAGAGGCTGGGGTCAATCCAGCAGTCCAAGAGCCATCCCGGTTAATGGTCCCCCAATTTCCTTCCCCTTCTTTCTCATTAACAGTAGCCCTGAATATTAGCTGCATAATTAAGACCACATTTCCCAGACTCCCTTGTAGTTAGACATGCTCATGTGATCAAATTCTGACTAATGAGAATGCAAGCAGAAGCCGTATATGGAACTTCCAGGAAGGGTCCTTCAAGAAAGAGTACATGTCCTTCTCTTCCCTTCCTTTCCTTGCTTTTGGCTAGAATGTGGTTGGCCGTGGTTCAAGCCATCTTGAACAATGAGGTGACTTTGGAAATGGAGTCCATGCCAGTGGATAGCAAAGCTCTGGACCAGCCCTGGACTCACTTCCTGCACTTTTGCAAAAGAGAAGTAAACTTCTATCTTGTTTAAGTCACTGCTTTGGGGGATTTTCTGTCACTTGTAGTTGAACCCAATCTTAACTGATACAATAACATTTTTATAATGGAAAAGAAGTGACAGCAACCTCAGTGGCCCATAAAAAGGGAATGGTTAGATTTGTTCACCCATTTGCTGACTCATTCATCACTTTTTTTTTTTTTTTTTTTGTGGTACGCGGGCCTACTCACTGTTGTGGTCTCTCCCATTGCGGAGCACAGGCTCCGGACGCACAGGCTCGGTGACCATGGCTCATGGGCCCAGCTGCTCCGCGGCATGTGGGATCTTCCCGGACCGGGGCACGAACCTGTGTCTGCTGCATCGGCAGGTGGACTCTCAACCACTGTGCCACCAGGGAAGCCCATTCATCACATTTTTAATGAGTACCTACCC
This sequence comes from Tursiops truncatus, assembly GCF_011762595.2. Classification (NCBI taxonomy): domain Eukaryota; kingdom Metazoa; phylum Chordata; class Mammalia; order Artiodactyla; family Delphinidae; genus Tursiops; species Tursiops truncatus. Next base: position 83,885,356 of record NC_047041.1, read on the forward strand.
CATGCCTGGCTCTCATCTAGGCCTTAGGGATGTAGTGGTTAAAAAAAAAAAAAAAGATATTGTCTCTGACCCCAAGAACTTTGTTAGAAGATGTAGCAGAGGCACAAATAAGTGGACAGCTAAAATGTAGCTTAATTAGTAGAACCATAAAGGCTGAGTAGTTTAAAAAGATACTTTAACAAGATGGGGAAAATGTTGATGACATATTGCTAAAAACAGTAGGTTATTAAAGATCATGCATAGTGAGTCCAGTTTGTAAAACAGCATATATATTCGCATGGAGAAAAAACAAAACTGATGTATACTTTGTCTGAACACCTTGACTAGCACTGGCATTTAGCAGGTGAACAATAAATGGTTAATGAATGAAAGAATCTATTTCAGGGTGGAGGGACTATTTCTTTCCTCTGTACTTTTATATACTTTCCAAATGTTCCCCCCAGAATATGTATTACTTTTGGAATAAAGAAAAAAAATATCACCGTTAGGAAACAATGTGAATTATAAAGTTGAGGATCAAGACAAAATGTGTGCGGTAGCGGTTTTAGTTAGAAGGCAAACTAAGTGGTGCTAAACTGGCTCAGAAAGAAACTCAAGTCTGAGGTCTGAGTTTGGCCTCTCCCTGGGGGGAGGACCCTCAAAGGGGCTGGTTCTCTGGCCCAGGCACTGTCTGGAAGCAGGCAGGGAATTTACCCAGGGCTTTGTTCTACATTGTTAGTGGGGCGGGGCTCACTGCAGCCAAGTTATGAAGCACCAGCCCTATCACTTCTCTTCCCATGGCTCCTCTGCTGGGCCTCCTGCCCCACCATTAAAGCAGCTGTTGTTGTTTTGTAGAGGCTAATTAACTCCACGCTGCATGAAGCCAGACGCTAATTGGCCCCTCACTTAATCAACTTTAATGTCTCTCTTCTGGTGGACCCGGCTGCTGCTTTCTGTTCTCCCGATCCCCAACAAACCCAGATCCAAGGAACTGGCAATAACAGCCTCCAGTGGGCACACGCAGCCCTTACCTGTCACCTACCACGGGGGTGCGGAGGCTCATTTTGACCCTCAGTTAGCTCAGTGGACAGACTCTTAAGTTCATGATTGCTGGAGCATCTTCGGACCTGGGCTTATTACTTGTCTTCCAAACATTGCACCATGATATGAGTCATCAGATGGTTGGTTTCTAGGAGAATTGGCCTCATCTCCACTTGTGGCTGACACGTATTTAAGGCTCTACAACCTAACTAACTTATACAACTACTGCAAACTACTTTTTACCAAGTGTTTTTTTCTGTGGCAGATGCTGTGTCAGGTCCTTTCCAATGCAACGTGACCACCATGTGGTTCAGAGAAAATAAGCATTACATATTTTTTAACTGAAGGAAAAAGAAATACCATTCTTATTCCCATTTGCCAGACGAGGAAACTGAGGCAGTAATAATATTTACATCTGTGATTGAAATGACATACCCACTCATTACAATCATAGTCCTATAGAATTAGGACTAAGAATTAATTATAGTCCCCATTTTTGGAGAGAACTGGAGGCTTTCAGAAAGAAAAATGCCTTCCCTAAGGTCACATAGTGAGATAAACAGAATAATGCCTCTGCAAAGATGTTCACATCCTAATTCCTAGAACCTGTGAATATGTTACCTTACATGGCAAAAGGACTTTGTTGATATGCTTAAGTTAGGATATGAAGATGAGAAGATTATCCTGGATTATCCAGGTGGGCCTAATATAATCAAACTGTCCTTACAAGAGGGACAAAGAAGACTCAAGTCAGAGTGAGATGTAAGAATGGCAGCAGAGGTCAGATAGGAGAGAAGATGGAGGAGGGGGCCAAAAGCCAAGGGATATAAGCAGCCTCCAGAAGCTGGAAAAGTAGGGAAATGGATTTACCCCTGAAGCCTCTGGAAGGCCCTGCCAACACCTTGATTTTAGACCTCTGCCAACACCTTGATTTTAGACCTCTGATCTCCAGAACTGTGAGAGAATAAATTTGTGTTGTCTTTAAGCCACTAAATTTGTGGTAATTTGTTACAGCAGCAACATGAAACTAATACTGACTTTGTTACAGCAGCAATAGGAAACCAATACACACTATCAGTGGAAGAGTTAAAGGGCTTGGATTTAGGCGTCATAACACAAAGTCTCTTTTTGGGACTTCCCTGGAGGTGCAGTGGTTAAGAATCCACCTGCCAATGCAGGGGACACGGGTTCAAGCCCTGGTCCGGGAAGATCCCACATGCCGCGGAGCAAGTAAGCCTGTGCGCCACAACTACTGAGACCGTGTGTCACAACTATTGAAACCCTCTCACCTAGAGCCCCTGCTCTGCAACAAGAGAAACCACCGCAATTAGGAGGCCACACACCACAACGAGGAGTAGCCCCTGCTTGCTGCAACTAGAGAAAGCCCACATGCAGCAACGAAGACCCAACACAGCCAAAAATAAATTAAACAAACAAACATGAAGTCTCTTTTTGACTGAATTGACAAGATTTCCCCACACTCAATCAGTATATGGTGATTTTGAATTCTAGCCTCCCATGAGACGGGCCTAACTGTGCATGTGGGACTGCTGGCTGGCTTCTCCTTGGGACCCATCATGCCCTCCGCCTCCTCCCAGTGCATTTCACACTTTTTACCCTTCTTTTACTTCCTCGAGTATCTAAAACCCAACTCTACAATATAACTCATCTGGAGGAAACCAGGGATCTGTCTCGATCTGGAATCAGCTTTGACCAGGGCAGAATGAGTCACAGAGCTTGTGGGAGTTTGGTGTTGGGGAAACAGTAAGGCGGGGTGGTTAATTCTTGCATTTGAATTCTATTGACCCCACTTAATTCCAGTGTGTCTCCATTTCATCCTTTAATAAGCAGGTTGTTTTGAGGATGAAATGTAACCCGTGCCATACTTAGCACAAAACCTGGCAATGATAAATACACAACAGATGTTGGCAATAAAAACACCAACACAAACTGAGCTCAGGGTTGGCAGAACCCTGAGGCCGACTCCTCAGAGGCCTAAGGGTCTAGAGCAGGGGTCCTCAAGCCTTAGCCTGCATCAGATTCACCTGGAAGGGACTGGGTCCCACATCCATAGTTTCTGATTTCAGTAGGTTTGAGGTGGGACTTGAGAATTTGCAGGCCTAACACATTCTCAGGCAATGGGGATGTTGCCCCACCAGCGACCACACTTTCAGAAACACTGATTTTAAGCACAGAGGCAAGGATCATACCTTCCACACTATTTGTCCCTAGTGCCCAGCACAATGCCTGGCATATAACAGGCACGAATGCAACAAATATTTGTGGAATGAATACACTTCTCCCACTGTCTCCCTGAGGCTTTAAAGGAAGCTACCCTTCTCCATAAAAGAATTCCATTCTCTATCTTTTTTATTGCCATCATATTTACTACAACTTGGTGCTGACAATCTCCTCTTCATAGACTCCCTGTTTTCCCCTTGAATACCCTCCATTTCCCCAGCGAGTGTCTCTCCCCTGGATCTCAACCTTTTCCATTAACTCCATATACTGCACAGCCTGTTCCAGGACATCAAACTTTAATTTAAACAGAAAATAATCAATAAGCTTAGCAAATTGCCCATGGCAACCTCTGCTGAGTGAATCAAGGGGTTTTATAGGTAATTTAAAGGGTGTCCTCACTCATCCCTCAAGGTAAAGCGTAGCACATTGACAGGAGCCCTTTTTCTACCCTGACCAGAGAAGCTCTGGAAGGAAATGGAAGAGAAAAGATCTAGGTTCTGGGGGTAGGGGAGGTTGAACCAAGAAGGAAGGGTCTGTTCTTCAGGATTAAAAACTTCTAAGTAACGGGCTTCCCTGGTGGCGCAGTGGTTGAGAGTCCGCCTGCCAATTCAGGGGACACGGGTTCGTGTCCTGGTCTGGGAAGATCCCACATGGGGTCCGTGTGCCATGGCCACTGAGCCTGCGTGTCCGGAGCCTGTGTTCCGCAACGGGAGAGGCCTGCATACAGCAAAACAAACAAACAAACAAAAAAAACCTTCTAAGTAAAAGCACTAACTTTTGTTTGATATTGAACACTGTGCGAGTAAGGGGTTTGGGTTTTTGGGTTACAGGCATCAGAAACAGACTCCGGATAACTTCAGAAAATAAAACTATTGAAGAAAAAGGCGAAATAGCTGGGTCTCAGAAATATTGGCAACCAGAGTGGCTCTCTTGAAGGTGCTGTTTGCGGCGCACCTGTGCTGTTTTCCGTCACTGTGTCTTGATTCGGGATTCATATTCCAAGTGAGCATCTGAGCAGCCTCACTGGGTCACGTGGTCCTCCCTTGGCCTGGGAGGATAGGGCAACCTGATGGACAGTTCCACCAAGAAAGTAAGTAGGGAGGGAGAGCTAGTTCCCCAAAGGAAAACCAAGATAGAGTAACTGAACCAGGGAATGGCAAAACTGGGTTGGCAAAAACATGTTTCTACTATAAAACACTTCTGGTGGTTTTGACTTATCACTTTCTCCAAATGAGCGACCAACCTACCAGTACTTATGAGTATGTATGAGATCCTGGGGCCTTCGCGGGACTTTGAAGGGCCATCCAGCACATTGCTTGGTTATCTACCCAAGCCAGAGGGCTGTCTATCATTTTCTGAGAATCTCTCCAGACTCCTTAGAGAAGACCATCTGACTTCTAAATACTTGCAAACAACACATTCTTCTCTCTAATCCAGGGTGATAGTAAATAATTGGCAACTGGTATGCCCCGGGCATAGACTAATCAAAACTATCACAACTAGAAAGAGTCCATAAGGCCACACTGGTCCGTGCCAGCTGACCATCAGTCTGATGTCTCCTAAATGGGGCATTGAAAGCCTGTTCCTTTTGATCTACACAACTGAGGCCTAGAACACCTCCTCATTCCTTGGGAGAAGTACTGAGTTCTTCTTTCCTGAGTTTCACAGACCCAGGGCTTTGTCAGGGACTCCAGAATTTAGTGTGTACAATGGATGCAGCCTTCTTAACAGAGCTAAAAGCACATGGCATGCAATCTGCTGCTTTCTCCCTCCTATTGAACCCGGACCAGGCTGCCTGAGTTCAAAACCCAGCTCTGCTACTTACCAGCTCTGTGACCTTGTGATTTACCCTCTCTGAACCTACTTTTTCATTTATAAAAAGGAGCTAATAATAGACCCTGTGTTGGGACTTCCCTGGTGGCACAGTGGTTAAGGATCCGCCTGCCAATGCAGGGGACGCGGGTTCAAGCCCTGGTCCGGGAAGATCCCATACGCCGTGGAGCAACTAAGCTCATGCACTGCAGCTACTGAGCCTGCGCTCTAGAGCCCGCGAGCCACAACTACTGAGCCTGTGTGCCACAACTACTGAAGCTCGCGCGCCTAGAGCCCGTGCTCCGCAACAAGAGAAGCCACCACAATAAGCCTGCACACCTCAACCAAGAGTAACCCCCACTCGCTGCAACTAGAGGAAGCCCGTGCGCAACAACGAAGACCCAACGCAGCCAAAAAAGAAAAAAAAAATAGACCCTGTGTCCCTGTGTTGTAAAGATTGTTGTAAGAATCACATGAATTAAAGCTTATAAGGTGCTTAGCATTATGCCTGGTTCATACTTGGCACTCAAATGCTGGCTGTTGTTGTTATATTATTAACACTTATCTTCTGAAAACATCAAGGGCAGAGAATCCTTGGAAACAAATGTGTTCAACTCCTTCCTTGGACAGAGGGGACTCTGAGGCCTTGGGAGGGGAGTCATTCACCCAATGCCACAAAGCCAGTTGGTGGAGCACCTTGACTGTGACCCAGCCTGTGGCAGTTAAATGGGTGATAGTGGTCGTGTTGACCCCATGTTTAGATCAAGAATGTGGGTACCTACAGGGGTAGCGTTGGGGGCCTGGGGCACCTTATAATCGAACCTGCCTTACCCTTGGCTTGAACTGAGCCCCGCTGTGCCAGCACCTCCCGCCATCCCCTGGGGCACTTAGCGGGAAGGCAAAGTGAGGGGTGAAAGACGCCAGAGATGAAAAGTTTGAGAACCTGGCTTTTGTCTCTAACTTGGCTTTATGCCAGCCCCATCCTGATGGGAGTAACTGGCATTTCTGACCGCTTTTATTCATCTCCAAGTATTTTTACATCCTTTCATTTCAGTTAACCTCTACTCCACCCTGTGAGCTAATTATTATTATTATTAATCCAATTGAGAAATGAGACAAAGGTTAAATGGTTTATACTTTATGCTTAAAACTGTATTATGGAAAATTTCAAACATGCATAAAAGAAAAAAAATAGGATCACAAACCTCCATTTATCTCTTCACAGCTTCAACAGTTATCAACATATGGCCATTCTTGTTTTATCTACATTCCCCCACCAACCTTTCAATCTCCTCCACTATAAAGCAAATTCCAGACATCATATCATTTCATCCATAAATATATCACTAAATGATAGGGACTCTTTTAAAAGACAAGCACAGTACCAGAATTCTTTTATATCATCAAGTAGCTTTTCCTCTTTGATGGTTCTTACATACTATCTTAATTGTTTTCTTAGAACAACAGTAATGTTTTTTCACTCAGTGTAGTATCATAAAATTTTACCATGCCATTAAATATTCTTCAAGAATGTAACATGTAAGCACAAATGGTATTAATGAATCAGTTGATTTATTGAGCCCATCATGTTTTTAGATATTTATATTATTCCCAAATTTTTACTATTAAAAAGTGCTTCCAATAAACAACTGTGGTAGACTCCATTCTCCCCTTATTCTTTAGAATAGAATCTCAATTTTATTTTGGTGTGACAAAAAAGGTAAACTAAAAAATGTCACTTCCCAGCTTCCCTGGCAATTAACTTAGGTCAAGAGAACATGCGTTAGTGAGATAAATAGAAATGGTAAGTGGGACCTCGGGAAGGCTGCTTGGAGGAAATTGACTCAGCTGGGAAGTGCTGTATTTTTTCCCTCCTCCTTTTCCTCCTCTACTGCTTGGAACTCAGGTAGAGTGGCTGGTGGTCCAGCGCCATCTCAAACTTACAGTATTAACATGGAAGTCACACTCAAAGGTGGTAGGGCAGGATAGGAGGAGCCTGGATCTCTGACGACTCCAGAGTCAGAGGTCTGCTTACCCCCAGACCTCCTTTATGTGACAAAGCAATAAATGTCTGTTTTATTTAAGCCACTGTTATTCTGGGATTTGGCTTTGTATGCAGATGAACCTACTTCTAATGAAATCTTTGCACGCGGGTGTTATTATGTATAGCAGTTCGAATTCTTACCTTGTATTATAGATGTTTGTGTTTCTATCTCACCGGTCCTACGAATCTGTAAGCTCCATGAGAGCAAGGATTTTTTTCTCTTTTGCCTCTTTAATACCATAACATACCTCTCCCAGTGCCTGGCACAAAACAGAGTTTCTAAAACATTTTTTTTTTAAGTAAACGAACATATGAATGTGGAAATGTGTGTGACCTTGAACAACTGATTTTAGTTAATCCAGACTTAGTTTCCTTAATTTTAAAGGAGGTGTCAGTGCCTACTACAGGAGTTTTTGAGAAAACCCAATGATCTGTTATTGAAAGGTCTACAAAACTATATATAATGTAAGAGTTTATCATTAAGGAGGACAAGAGAGGAGGGTGGAGGAAGCCTTGAGGTCAGAACATACAGGCCTTCACATGGAACAGCAGGAACGTGGCTGGAGCAGAGCTATGGAGGGGAAGAGGTGCAGGTATGAGGTTGGAGAGGGATCTCACAGGCCATGGTGAAGACTTTTACTCTAAGTGTGACATATGCTTCATGACGGTGTGAACCACATAGAGTTATTAAGAGAGGGTCACACGACAGTGCTTACCACAGCGCCTGCCACGTGGTAAGCATTTAATATGTGGTGATTATCATTATTATTGTTATTAGTGACACGTGGTATAGATGAAAGAGAATGGGCCCAGGAGTCAGAAAAATAGGGCTCCGCTATTGGTTTTGGAAGTTACCAGTCTCAAGACACTAGCCAAGTATCTTTTGCTTCTTGTGATCTCAATTTCAGCACATGTAAAATGGAGTTGTGGAAAATGTAGAACTGGGTAAGTGACTGCTAAACTTATCCAAGCATCAGAACCCTTTGCTCAGATGAAACATTCAATGCAAAGTCAAACGTGTCAAATAGACACAAGTGGGGTGATTGTGGTAGAAGAAGGCATGAGGGGTCTTGAATACTCTTGCTACCTGCCTGGCCTTCTCTTCCTCACCATGGTGGCCCTTCAGGGGTCTCCTCAAGGCACTGCTTAAAAAACCACTAGACAAGTGCTGAACGTCATTAGGGAAATGCAAATTGAAACCACAATGAGGTGGAACACAGAGGAGCTGTAGGGCAGTAGAACTATTTTGTATGAGACTACAGTGGTAGATACACCTCATTGTACATTTGTGAAATTCCATAGAATGTACAACATGAAGAGTGAACCCTAATGCAAACTCTGGACTTTGGTGATAATGATGTGTCAATGCAGCTTCACTAATTGTCACCAATGTGCCCCTGTGGTGTGGGCTGTCCACAGTGGGGAAGGTTGTGTATGTGTGGGGACAGGGGGTAAATGGGAACTCTGGATTTTCTGCTCAATTTTGCTGTTTCCTTTGAAGTGATGGAAATGTTTTATAACTAGATAGAAGTGGTGGTTATACAACATAGTGAATATACTAAATGCACTGAATCATACACTTTGTTTTCTTTTTTAAAATTTTATTGAAGTATAGTTGATTAACAGTGTTGTGTTAATTTCTTCTGTGCAGTAAAGTGACTCAGTTATACATATATATATTCTTTCTCATATTCTTTTCCATTATAGTTTGTCACACAGGATACGGTTCTCTGTGCTATACTATAGGACCTTGTTGTTTATCTGAATCATACGCTTTCAATGATTAGTTTTATATTACACAAATTTTACCTCAATTTAAAAATAAAATACTGGACTAGAAGCTCTCTAAATTCTTTCCACTTCCAGTGCTCTGCCATCCTGTCCCATTGCCACTCACCATCTGCAGGAGGATTGTAATTTTGAAGTGCACGCTGATACCCAGGAAGTATTATACCACAGTCTATTTTGACCATTAGCCCTTATTATCATTATCCTCAAACCCTGAGTAGGACCCTGAAGGAAAAGGGACCCAGGAAAGGTAAGTTTTGAAAGGATAAAGGAAGTATGAAAAGTGCCAGAGCATGAAACACAGACAAGGTATGAATGTAGCACAAATAGGGGTGGCAGTGATGGGTACCATAATGGAAGGCCCCTGAAACTTACCAGACTCCAGCTCTGGGAGCAACGGAGACAATTATACAGTTGGAGGGCCAAGTAGTGAGCTATTCCTAGTCAAGGCAAAAAAAGGTTGGGCTCTTTATTGCCTACAAAGGTTAAAATAAAAGACCCTCCAGGGCTTCAAGGAGTCTGTGAGAGAACTCTGGACCAGTGCTGTCCAATATAGTCGTCACTAGCCACATGCAGCTATTGAGCACTTGCAATGTGGCTGGTCTGGATTGAGATGTGCTAAAGTATAAAACACACAGCAAGCTTTGAAGACTTAGTATGAAAGAAAAGGATGTAAAATATCTCATTAATCATTTTCATATTGATTATTGTGTTGAAATCGTAATATTTTAGATATATTGGATTAAATAACTATATTACTAAAATTAAACTCACCTATTTCTTTTTATAGGTTTTTTTTTGTGTGTGTGGCTACTAGAAAATTTTAAATTACATACATGGCTCTCACTGTATTTCCCTTGGACAGCACTGCTCTGTGGTCCATTGTGTTACTCCCCCAGCGCAGAAGTGGCGCTGCCCAGGGTCTCTGTCCAGGGCAGACACAACTCAGGCTAAGCCACCTTCTGGAAATACAAGCTTCCTAAATAGTTGCCTGGAAATGTGGGTGTGTCTTATTCCAAGACAGTACGACAAACAGAATCCATTAAGCAAAGCAAATTTTGCTTGCAGCCTGGATACAAATGCAGGTGCATCCAAAGCTTAAAGTCTTTTAAAGTGAACCCATCTTCTCAAAAATACTGGACGGCCATAAGCATAGTGTCAGTGGAGGTGGGAGGCCACACCCTGCCCTTCCCCAGCATCCCAGCATGTCTCCCAGAGTCCCAGGGGTCAATGGAATAGAATTTCCAACATCACTTGAAATCGGCCAAGAAAATCGTGAAATGTTTCTTCTGTGGCAGAGTAAAAATGACATATTTCCTATCAAGGTAGAAAATAAGAACAAATAGCTAGTCCCTCGCACCACCGTTTTAGTCACAGTCTGCCTGTGCTTTTGGCTGTGTTACAAAATGAAATAAATCCCTTTATAATCCTTCACACTGGCTCCAAAAAAGTATTTCCACAAGCACCAGAGCAGACACTCCGGGCATTATTTCTTCCTATAAAAATGCTCATCTCCACTCAAAACCTTTTTCTTTTCTAATCACATCCTTTTACAAAATGGTAAACTGAAAGGATTTTGGTGCAGGTTTTGTCAGATGGGGCTGAGGAGGAGGGAAATGTGGGCAGTGGTGCAAACAGAAATCTCCCTCACAAGCTCAGGATCCTCCCCAAACTCTCCATAATCCTCCCCAGATCACTCACCTTTGCTAGTTTCCTCTTCCACCCAACACAGCAAATTTCCCATTTTCTGCCTGGAAACATTCTCTTGCATTGTTGTTACTTAACACTTCATAATTTGTAGAGTCTTTGAGCAGCATGACACTGCTTGACACCCACCCCTATACCTAGTTCAGTAGGACTTCACAAAGCACTCAGTAAACAGTTGTTGAATGAAGTTGAATCTGATATTTGCCAGCTCTGATAAAATAGAAGAAATCAATGTCAGCTTTTCCATCTAGAGAGGGAAACAGGACAGCTATATAAAATGATCTGAAGGAAAAATTGCATCCAACACTTTACTTTCAGGTCTCTGAAGGAGGCTGTTATAACAACGGACTATAAATACAGGATGAATGCTATATCTGTAAAGAAGCAATTCCAACAGTGGTCTGGAAGAGCCAAGAAAATCCAGCTTCTTCTCCCCGAGTATATACACAGGTGCGCTCTGTGGAATGAAATCCACTTAACTTGATTTTATGGACAGTGATTCATGCAAACTCAGTTCCAAACTGCTCGGCACATCTCAGTTAAATAAATTACAGCAAGAGTAAGCCAGCCGGCAGTAAAGGCAAAAGACAGAAAATAAACTTGAGGTTGAGGATTGAAACTTTAGGAGTGCCTGGTGTGCCAGAATCATCTTTCTTTTGGGAGTTCTGAAGGGGTCTTAGCAGTCTTCAAGGTCAAGGCGTTGATATGACTGATGGGGAAACTGAGGCCCAGGGAGGACTGAGTACCTGTCCAAAGTCACTTAGAGAGTAACTGGCAGAATCAGGGCTCCTGGGTCCCAGGTCAGAGCGGCTTCCATCTTATCAGGCTTCTGAATGTCGTGTTCACTGCCACAAGGCCAGGCATATCCAAGAGAATCAGTAAATATTTGTGGAATTAATGGTTGACCGAATCTGCTGGGCTAGCGATAGCCTGAGTCAGTCTGAGGGATCGAGAGGGGGAGAAAGATCTAAAAAGCTGACCCTCAAGAATATATACCTGTGTGTTTAGGGATAGAAGAGACTGCTCCAAGCGTCTCCTCCACCCAGATCCTCAGTGTTCCAGCTCCCACCTTGGGAGACACAACCATCTCCATACTTTGGCTTCCTCTTTGTTGTGTGTGATAAATCTGCCACAGGGCTCCACTCTCCTTCCACTGGCCCTCCCTGAGGGCCTTCAGGTATAAGGCCTCAATGCCCAGGTACGGAGACACATCAGAGGGGATGTTTGCCTCATTAACCCCTTAGCACCTGCAGGCACTGAGCATACAATAGGACAATAGTGACATCCTTGGGGGTGTTCTGTGAGATAATATTGCCTCCTTATAATAAATTAACTATCGCCAGCTTGGATAATCTTTGTTCCTTGCAACCAAAAGATTCTTACATTAAATAAAGGATCTTCGCAATTGGCACAATGGATAAATAAATTTAAGGTATGATAGTTTTAAAACATGGTTGCAAATTCTTTGTACAGGATGATTGTCTCATCGAGAAATGAGGTTTATGTCCCCTTCCCTTGAATCTGGGCAGGCTTGTGACTGTCTTAACCAATAGAGTATGAGAGATGTGAAGGGATGTACACGCTTCAAGAATAAGTCATAAAGGCCATGGAGAGTTCACTTCTTGCTTGGAGCACTGCGCCACCCTATTAAAAGTCTGACTACCATGAAGCCGTCATACTGTGGACAGGTTACATGTTGGTGTCAACAGTTCCAGCTGAACCAAAGCCAGCCCAGGCAACGGGCATATGTGAACCAAGAAGCTTCCAGATGACTCCAGCCCCGGCAATTCAAGTCTTCCTAGTTGAAGGCCAGACATCCAGGAGCAATGACAAGCCATCCCACCACACCTTCTGTAAATTCATGATCTGCAGAACACATGAAAAGGAAAAACAAAATGGTAGCTGTTTTATGTCATTAAGTTTGGGATAGTTTGTTACGTGACAGTATGTAACTGAAAGAGAAGTTATCTAAGAAAAAGGCCAAGAGTATGGAGCGTTGTTTAGCTGGTGTATACAGAGGGGGGACCATGGAATGGCAGTATCAGCCTGAAGATACCAGACGCTGGGAGCCTTAGGGCAGGGACAGGTGTTGGCAAAGGAAGTTTGTTGCAGGCAAGCATTGCCTACTTTGGCTTATACCGGCTTAGCCCTGGAAGGAGGCCCTCTCTGTAAGACAAAGAGGCTGACATAGGGAACAACCTTTGAATGTGCTTTGGAAGTTACAGCTTGCTTTCTCAGCCACATGTCAATTGCAGAAGGACCATGAGCATCAGATGGGAGGGGAGGAACTGCAGTCTTTCAAATGTTCCCATTGCCGGAACCTGGACTTTTTGGGTTGCCAGGGACAGAAATTCAACTCAACTAAGGTAACCAGCACATGAAGAATATGACATGTAGCTTGTGATCAAAATGCAACTTGACTTCTCTCAGTCCCTTTAAACTTTATTCAGTAGAGGCATCACACTATCCCTGAGTGGTCCAGTGGTGCAAGGCTGCTGTTGGAATGAAACTGTGAGCTATCCCATCTTCTCATGTGCTCCTGGAACATGGTTCTCACATGCTTCAGTAAATATACACCTTTCTCAGGTGGCAGCTTGACATTTGGCTGTGCGGAGGCCAAGTTGTGCCTGAGTCTATCCAGCATTTCATGACCCACTAGCTAGTATTCCATCTGTTAGACAGCCACCATAGTATGTATTATCTATCACCACAATCATGCTACAAAACAAATCACATACAACTTCAGGGACATACAGCAATTAATACTCTGCCTTTGAGTCTGTCAGTCAATTAGTTGGTCTCACTGGGCTTAGTAGGAATCACTCATGCATCTACACTCAACTGTAGGTTGGCTTAGGAGGCTTGGCTGATCTTGGCTGGGCTGGGCTTTCCCATATATCTAGGGCCTTGATCTGGCTCATCCCCCATCAAGCAGGACCAGGCTTTTTTCCTGTGAGGAAGGGCAGAGGAGCAGGAGGTAGAGCAAAGCAAGCAAGGTCTCTTGAGGCCTAGGCTTGCAACTAGCCCATCATCACTTCCAACACATTCTATTGGCCAAGGCGGGTCATGAGATCAGCTCATGCCCAAGGGGTGGGGAAATAGTCTTCACTTTTCAATGGGAGGGGCTGCAAAGGTAAATTACAAAAGAGATGGATACAGGGAAAGGTGAAGAATTAGAGCCATTTCTGAAATCAATTTACCACATAGCATTTGCCACTCAGCAGCAAATACATTTTATACATAAAATTTAGCAACATGTCTAGGAAAGGATTGCAGTAGACTGGAACGTCAAAGTATACAGGTTGAGAATTACTGGCACAACGGTTAAGAATTGGGATTATGGGTCAGACAGCTGGATTCTAAGTCCTATTCTACCACTTACTACATGACCTTTGACAAGGTTCTTAACCTTTCTGAGCCTCAATTTCCTCACCTCAAAAATGGGCACAATAATAGCATTCATATCATAAAGTTTTAAATAGTAACTCCTATTATAAAGGACCTAACACAGTGCTTGCCGTATAATAAGTGCTCAATTAATAATAATAATAAGGAGCCAACACAGGAGATGGAGTGCCTGGATCCACTTGGCACCATTGTCCTTTTCATTCCATTTAGCTCACCCTCAGGAAGACCCTGAGTTTTGGTAAAGGCAGAGGGCAGACACATAAAATGAAAAAAGAAATATGAAGAATCGGTGCTCATATTAACTCATTCATTACACATCCCTATGTGCTATCTAATTTGCCTCCCAAATACTGAAGTTTTGAAGTATGCTGGCATTAGTAAATAAACTCAGACGTGCCCAAAAATTTAGTCACAAGGATTTTCAGTGCATTATTGCCAATGATAGTAAAAACAAAAGCCACAGAAATTGACTATATTAATTATGATACCTTTAAATAAGGAAATACAACATAGCCATTTAAAATGATCTTGTAGGATATTTAGTGACACAGAAAGATGCTGATTATATATTGTTTACAGAGAAACGCAAGGCACTAATGGTGGGTATAGGGTGATGAGCTTTCTTTGATTCTCCCACATTACCTAGTACAGCTGTAGGTCCACCATGGGGGCTCAATAAGTCCTTGTTGATCAATATCAGAACTTCAAGAGGTAGAGGTTTTATCAGCCTCCTCTCCCATTAAAGTATCATTTTCCAGATTTTGGCCATCTGGTTCTTCAACCTCTAGCTTATTCTAAATCCAAACATGAATAAACATATGAAAAAGTGCTCAAACTCATTAACAGTGAAGGACTAGCCAATCAAAAATACACTGAGGGGCTTCCCTGGTGGCGCAGTGGTTGAGAGTCCACCTGCCGATGCAGGGGACATGGGTTCGTGCCCCGGTCCAGGAGGATCCCACATGCCACGGAGCGGCTGGGCCCATGAGCCATGGCCACTGATCCTGCGCGTCTGGAGCCTGTGCTCCGCAACGGGAGAGGACACAGCAGTGAGAGGCCCACGTACTGCAAAAAAAAACTACACTGAGATACCACTACACATCTGCCTAAGTGGCTAAAATGAAAAGACTGACAATTCCAAGTGTTGATGAGGAAGTGGTGCAGTGGCAACTTACATACACTATTTTGAAAACAGTTTTCATGAAGCCAAAAAAAACATGCACACCGACTATATGTATGACCCAGCAGCGCACTCCTAGTTGACGCTCAACAGAAACATTGTGCATATGCACTAAAAGACACACATAGGAGGGTTCACGGTGGCATTTTTCACAGTAGCCACAGATCAGAAACAACCTAAATCTCCACTTATAGTAAAATGACAACTTGTGATATATTCATACAGTGGAATACTCTATAGTAATGAAAACAAATGAGGCACAGCTACAAGGAATAAAACCAGGTAGAACAAAAGAAGCCAGATATAAAAACATACACACATGGCCCCACTCATATACACAAACACACATAGTTCCAGTTATATAAAGTTTAAATACCTAAGACTAAAGTGTTATCTTAGAAGTCAGGATAGTGGTTACCCTTGAGGAGGACGCAGGGAGCAGTGGTTGGGAGAGAGCATGAGGGGGGCTTCTGGGGTGCTGGTAATAATCTATTCACATGGTATTTGCTTTATGATAACTCACCGACCTGTATATTTAACAATTTTTGTACTTTTTATGCATGCATGCCATACTTTGCAATAATTTTTTTGAAATAAAATACATTTAAAATGGCCCATACAACAAAACATGGCCTTATAGCACTTTCTAGGAGTTACTGCCTAGCAGACCGAGGTTGCCTATCTTTTGTGATTCCTCAAGGGATAAGAGGGCATCCCTCTGAGAGTGGCCCTCTCACAGGTGCCTTGGGGTGATGCATAAAGAGGCACTGCCCAGCCCCTGATAGGAGAGCACAATCTAGCAGCAAACTTAAACTAGCAGAAAGCACAGTGAGGAAAGTCTGCAAGGAGCCAAAACGAGCTGGAAGCCCCACCCCCTGGGCAGGGATAGGCAGACATTGCCAGCTTTGGAGATAGGCAAGCATTTAAAGAGAACAAAGCCCCTCCTGGGCCCTGCTGAAGGAGCTGCTTGTTTCCAAAGGTCCGATGGAACAGCTAACTGTAAGCTAGGGAGAGGAAATTACACAATGGATGTTGAAATGTGGGCTTGTTGAAAAGTTGTCACTCGAGTAATGAATGTCCTATTTCCTGTTTTTTTGCCGCAAGTTAAATGCTGGGCATAATTAGCTGGTAAAAAAGCAAGGCTGGCAGCAGAACAAAAATAGCACATTTTGGGAGGCCAGGCCAATTAAAATTGTTTATGCAGCCTTTTAGCAATATTTTTCTCCAAATTATTATGACCAGGAAGTATGCAGCGTGAGACTATAAGGCAAAGTTCCTCAGAAGAAAAATGCCCCCCACACTGATCCTTTGAACAGCCTGCTGTTCTCAGGGGATTTTATAATAAGAATGAGCACTTCCATCTTCCTGAACTCCCTGGGCCTCCTTGGGATCTTGAGAACAGCATCACTCACCCTGTGTAGCAAGCAGCTGTGGATGGGGCGCTGCAACCTGCTAATGTTAAGATTAGCCAAGCTCCCCTCTGTGTCAGCAGCCAGCGACTACGGATTTAGCTGCCTAATGCAGCCATTTACATGATCTGGCTGGTGCTGTAGTCAGACAGAGTGTAGGAAACATTTTTGTTCATAACTGGACGGTCTGCTGCTGTTAGGATTAGTTGCTAGAACTCAGCAAAATTTTGCTGGGCAAAGTCAGTCACAACGCCAGCTCCTCCCTGCACTCTCTCTAGCACTATGTCTCTCATATTCCACCTCAAATACTCAGGTTACATCTTCCTTTTCCTCTCCAGCCTCCCTGTCAAAATGTGCTTTCAGATCCTACCTTCACAGTGAGGTATAACGGACTGATAACAGCTTTAGCAGTTAGCGATCACAGCTTCTAGCTAAGAGGTCAAGTTTGATTATGGAATTTTAGGCAGCATCCCGCTGAATTAAGGGATCGGGTGGGCAGTTGGGAGGCAGGGAGCCTTCTCAGCATCCCTTAAATTTCATCCAAGGGAAATATCCTAGTTTACTTACCAGGTTAACCCGCTTTGCTGAACCCCTCTATTGCCTGGCGGGAGAGAGGAGACCTTTGGGGATGCTCACTCCGCTGTAGGCATTGCCCCAGAACTCCAGCACAGTTTATCTTAGCCTGCCCATCTCTTCTGCCAGCCCACACCAAGGCCCTGTCGTATAGTAATTAAGTCCTGGACGTCAGCCTGAGCTCTCGCTGTGAAATGGGTGGTGGAGGGGGTGAGGGCTGCAGAAGCAAAGGAGACCCGGAGTCGCCTCTTTACGAGCTCATAAGTAACTGGGGACACAGAAACATCTGGGGGAATGGAAACTACATAGAATCCAGGCTGTTTCACTTATTAACTATTCCTTATTATGAACTGAAACACTTTAGTTGCCAATACTGTGTGAAGCCGTAACCGTTAGGTGAAGGAGGGGGACGGTAGCTTCCCGGCCCTGAGGTGTGGAGGTGAGCACGCTCACCTGTAAGGCTGACTGTTTAAAGCCTTTTGTCATCACTGGATTGGGCAGAGGTGTTTCAACCGCAGAAGAGCCGGTTCCTTCCCTCCTGTTTATGTCCTGTGCATTTTCACATTCATTCATTCACATGTGGATAGTACTTATAAAATATATATACCTATGGATCAAAATTACTTTAGCTTGATTTAAAAAAATTTTTTTTTATAGCTTGATATGAAGAGCTCTCCTTGATTTGACCCCAGCCTCTTGTCTCACCTTTTCTCTGACTTGTCATTGTCCTGAGCTTGCCAGGACCTTCGTGCCTCAGAAAGACACTCTGCTATTCTACATTTGTGTTTTGTTCAGACTCTGTCCCCTGCCTGTGCTCCTTTTTCTCCATGTAACCAAATCTCTCCCATTGTATGAGGCCAACCCGAACCCCTCTTCTTACCCACGAAGACACCTTGGACCACCTCTGGCCATGATGGTCTCCTACACGTCTGCACTCCTATAGCATCTATTCTCAAAACCCATACGTGGCCTTCAGTCAAGAACTGCCTTTGACATGTCCTGTATTGCTACTGAACACTTCTCTTTTGGGGGAGCACGTACAGTATAGCCTTGGCCTCCCGCCCTCCAGCCCATGGGCATTTGGGTCAGGAGGGGACCTCTGGTCAGCAGTGTCCAGGTCAGAAGTAAATGAAGTTCCTGACAATGGAGCCACCCCTGGGTCCCCACAGGAATTTCCTGTCAATCCCCTCCCCCGCCCCTCTGCGATCCATTTCCTCTCCTCCCAGCCTCACCTCTGAATCATGAATTTCCCTGCTGGTCCTCCCACCCTCTCTCTCCCCTTCATTCAATAAGCATTACAAGGTTTCAGATAAGAACACTTTATGAGATCAGCTCTGCAGCCACCCAAATGGCTCCTGGAGACTTTATTCTGATGCTACAAGCAGATGTGGTACAGCGGCTGTAACACCTTGCAGTTAGCCAACTAGTGACCTTGAAAGGTCATCAACACCCTGCCATTCACGCATTCATTCAGTCGACAAATATTTTCTGAGTATATACTGTGTGCCATGTCCTGTGTTGGACTCCAGGGATACAGCAGTGAACTGATCCCAGCCCCTGCCCTCCTTCTTCAAGGAGCTGGCAATCCAGAAAGGGATTCAGGCAAGCAAATAAGCAGTTACAGTGCAAATTCTGTCTGATGGTGCTGGTAAGGTATCCCATGTGGATGAAATTCTGCTGTTTAACAATACATGTTACGAAGCAGGGTCCACAATGCTCTTCCACAGCTCTTCCCAGAGACTGCAAGTTTCTTTTTTTACAGTTCACCCAGGCCTTCAAATATCTCAGATTGTTTCCATTACCTGTTAAACTTAGCAACAATCTTTTTTTCTTTGAATTTTTTTTTAATTGGAGTATAGTTGTTTTACAATGTTGTGTTAGTTTCTGCTGTACAAGGAAGTGAATCAGCTATATGTGTCCATGTATCCCCTCCCTCTTGGACCTCCCTCCCGAAAGGAGCTGGTCACAGCACTTGGCAGGATTCTTCATGTAAATCAAAATGATAATTAGGGGACTTTCCTGGCGGTCCAATGGTTAGGACTCCGTGCTTCCACTGCAGGGGGCACGGGTTGAATCCCTGGTCAGAGAACTAAGATCCCCCGAGCCGTGCAGCTGGGCCAAATAAATAAATACACAGCATGATAATTAGGCCGTGCCTGCAGCATTCCACCAGGTGCTTTCACTTTGCCTAATGTTTAAAATTATGCTACAAAGGCAAGAATTCAAGCACTAATGGCATCAGCTGTCACTTATTGAACACATGTCCAGTGCCAGGCACTTTTCACAGGCCTAGTGGAGATATCTAGGCCGGTGGGGGGGAGGGGTCTGAATTACCGTACACCAGGTCATTAGAACCTCCTTTGGTCCTACATCCCCAGATGTCTGTCCACCTAGTGGAGTTCCATTATTTGCCTGACCCACATCCATTCTCTCCTCTTCTGGTATCATCACTCACCTTTGTTAGATTCAGACCATCTAGTTGACCCACCCTCCTTTGACCAAAGGGTATGCAAGTGGCCCAGACTACACCAAAATGACACTCTCTCCCGTGAACTTGGATTTGAAGAAGCTTGGCTGGTGCTGATCTAGCCTCACTGCTGTGTTCTGAAGTAACTTCCCATCAGGCCCTACTTTGCTTACAGTCACCACAGTAGATTTCTGTTGCTTGCAGCCAAAGAACTGTAACCAAGACAGTCGTTCGCCAATTACAATGAAAGTTGTAATTCTTTTGTTCCGAAGAGAGCAAGCTGATAATGCCTGGAACTTGCAAACTCTGCTCCGCACTGTATAGAAGGAGGAGAGACTCAGGCACCAGGGCCGTGGACCGTGGGACGTTAGAGAAAAGGACTGCCTGACAAACAGCAAGCGTTCCAAATGCACGCTTTCAGGGAAACAAGGGTTGCCTGAACGATATTGATTCTAGGTCCACTAATGGTTCAGGCTGTGAGGCTGGGGGTGACAGCTCTGCCTCACTCAGTGCAGTAAGACATCGCCAAGTCAGGCCTATTTTCTAGTGTCAGCAGGGAAATGGGAGACTATTAAGGAAGCCCCTTATCAGGAACTGAGCTCAGTGTCACTGGGGAGACAGTGGCAATCAGCATGATGGAAGCCATGAAGCAGCCCCAGCTCCTGGGCAGGTGCGGAAGAAATTAGCAGGAAGCCTCTTAACTGACAGGTCAGCTTAGGCCCCAACAGAGAGAGGCCCCTGAGCAAATGCTGATGCTCTCTTTTCTCTGGTTGGGAAGGTCCCCAGATCTTCCAGTTCTCTTCCCATCTGCTCTCTCCACACACATTTGCTAGTGGACGTCTATGCACTTTTCTGGCTCCGTTTGCAAAAGCAATAATGACCTCTCTTATTTGAATGGTACACTCACATGTATTACATCAGGCAGGCAGTGTAGTTAAGGGCTCAAGCTTTGGAGACTGGAGTATTTGGGACAAGTGGGTGAATAAGACAGACACTGTTTTTCCCTCTGGGTCTCAAGCTAGAGAGAGATACTAGTGAGTGTGTGAGGGGGCTTATTTTGAAGAAACTCTTACACAAGTCTCATCACTTCCCTCCCACTCCAAACACACATGAGGCAAAGGAAACAGATATGACCTGTGAGCTGGGAGAACCATTTCGTGCTCTGCAAGAGTTTACTGTGTGACCTCAGAAAAATCCCTTTGCCTCTCTGAGCTTCGAATTTCTCAACTATAAAATGAGGCGATTACTAGATGATCTCTGAGTTAGTTCAGGTCCTCTGAGAAGCAGATGCCAAGAGGAGGGTGAACACGCAAGGACATTAGGAAAGAAATTCCCATGAGAGAAAAATGAGGAGGAAGCTGAGAAAAGCTGGGAGAGCCCTCAGACCACGATGCAAGCCTGACGTTGCGTCAAGGAGACAGGAGGAAGGAATAAGTGGAAGCATCTTAGGTGGTTCTAAATCTGAGGCAAGTTTAACAAGACCATCAAGGAGTCCTCAAACCAAAGACAGCTGTCAGAGGAGTCTGGTGTCTCCCAGGAATGGGTCTGCCTCAGCATCTGTGCTGTTCTCTGTCATCTGGGAAGTGTGGCCTTGGAGCAAACACCCCAGGGAGCTCATTCAGAGCAAGCAGCTAGGGCCTCCTGAGCTCGGAGGTCTGCGAAGTGCATTCTTCAGGCCATAATAATCTCTAAGCACCCTGGGCGCTCTTATGTCCAATGTTCTAAGAACCCTGGAGAAATGCCAGCAGACCCAGATCCACGTCAATCTGAGTGCGTCTGGCTGGGCACTGCCCCACAGGCTGGCCTCCTGACTGGCCTGCATGTAGCAGCTGCTCTTGGGCACTCCCTGATGGCAAAGCTGGCAGGATGTCTGTGCTCATTTAACACGTTGGGATCAAATGCTTCCTGTCGCTCCTATTTTTGCCATGCTTTGGTCTTCAGAGAAGGGAAGTAGGGGCTTCAGTTTCCCTGCTGTCGTCTTTGTTTGAAGTGAAGCCAAACAAAAGAGGCCCTACCCTGATTACATCTGTCCTGCCTTTCCTGGGCCCCCCTCCCCAAGCCCTGGACACTCCATGCACAAGTCCACACATTAGGAAGCTGTATGCCTTTGAATTCTGGATGGTTGGCTCAGGAAAACCTAGGTTTGAGTTTCTGTTCTACTACTTCCTGGATGTATAACCCTGGGTAAATGACTGTCTTGGTGAACCTTGACATTCTCATCCATAAAAGTGGGCTAATAATACTTACCTCTTACAGTCATTGTGAGAATTTAATAAGACAAGGCACACAAAGTCTTTAGCACAGCTTGGAGCATAGTATGTGCTCAGTAAATGATACCTAGTGATAGTAGGTTACTAAACACCTACTATCAGTATCATCATTCTTGCCTTCCATACTGTCTTCTGGTTAGAAGAACTAAGGTCTCGGAAATTTCTCCTGTTCTCAAGAAGCATACAGACTAGTACAAAAACACACAGAAAACTGCTAGGCTGTGGGGCTTGCTTGGGAAATTTTGTCACAGTCAGGGCTGTCTCATTCATTTCGTGATTTTTACTGGACTTCCCTCTTATGTCTGTATATTCAGTCTCCTGAGCTCACAGGCAATATCTTAGACCCAACACAACATAATGTGTCGAGATGGTGCTCCTGGCATGATGAGTGTACTTTCCATGTACTAAGAAAACTAGAAAAAAAGAGTACTGATTGGGAGTGATGATAGATAAAGCAGGCGCAAGAGAAGGGCCACGAAGGCCAGGTGATGAAGGGCCTTGTAAACCATATCAAGGAATTGGACTTGATCTTGAGGGTAACAGGGGTGCCCTTGATGGGTTTCAAGTAGGAGAGTGATGTAACCAGATTTGTCTGATGGCTTCAGAACAATTTATCCAGATTAGCTCCGTTCCCTGGGGAAAGCCTGTCCCCTGGGGAAAGCCTGTCCCCTGGAGAGGAAAGTTTGAAGAGAAAGGATTGGAATTGCACCCGCCCCTTCAAAGCACTGTCTGCTCAAACTTTCCCTGACCTGTCCGCCATCTGAACAAAAGCCCCATGGCCAGCTGGAGAGGAGCCTTGTTGATTACTCACAATTCCCTTCCCAAGAGGACAGGCGCTGATGTGTTTTCTCTTGATAACACTGGCTCCTTTCAAGCAATAGGACTTCCTGCCTGATCAGAGAGCAATTACTGCACCTCCAAAGAGAAAACGCTTTAAATAAATCCACTTTTAGCCCTCCATGATAACGGAGACATTTGCTCACTAATCAAACATTGGCTCTGAGTTTAAGGGAGAGTGGGCACTTAGGACGTTCAGTAAACCAGAATGATGTTTCCAGATCTGTTTGGTCAAAGATTCCAGTGGCCAAAGAAGATCTTTCCCCAGAGAATCTGGGCCCCCCTCCACCAGCCTGGGCCTGGAGCTTCTGACTTTCCTGCTCCCCACTCTTTCAGCATCTAGGGCCAGGGCCTGAAAAGACCAAGGCCAAGGTTTGGTCCATTCGGGGCAAGTCCAAACTACTCCGGTCAAACTCCATGCCCTTTGGTCTGTTTATATTAGGGGGTCACAAGGAAAGCTGCATGAAGACAAATTTTCACCCAAAAGCCATCAGTAAAAACTGCATTGTTTTCCACCTTGGGAGAATTTAAAAACTGGAAATTCCACCCCTAAAGGAGCATTCCTACCAGAGACCGTTTGTTGTCTTAACTGTCTCCTTTCCAGTATCTGCTGGACTCTCCCTCACTCCTTGCTTGCTATTTCAAGACTGCCAGAAGGATAAGAAGTGGACAATAATATTAGTTAACACTTACATAGCACTTGCAGTGTGCCAGATACTATGCTAAGCACTTTACATATACTTAGTCATGTCGTTCTCCCAATGACCTCTATGACATACGTACGATTATTACTCCCATTTTTAAATGAGATAACTGAGGCACAGTTATCTGTAAGGAGTTAAGAAACTTTCTTTTTTTTTTTTTTTTCTGGCCTTGCCACTCGGCTTGCAGGATCTTAGTTCCCTGATCAGGGATTGAACCCGGGGCCCTCAGCAGTGAAAGCCTGGAGTCCTAACCACTGAACCACCAGGGAACTCCCAAGAAACTTTCTAAAGGTCACACAGCTGGTACATGGCAGGGCCAGACTCTGAGGCCAGGTAGTCCTGGCTACAGATTCTGTGCTTGTAACCTATGCAAACTACCTCTGCAAACCATCACCCTCTCCCCAAATTCTTGGTTTTCTCGTCTCTAACCCTGGCTTCACCCTTACCTCTTCCAGAAGATTTTCCTGAGCTCTTAGGTTCCTGAAGGGCAGGAATAGTAATCTTATTCATCATAACCTGCTTGGCACTTAGAACCTAATTGACACTCAAAATATTTGCTGAATAAATACTATGATTCATTGAGCACCGGCCAGAGGCTCTTCATTTCCTAAGGGCTTTTGTACCCTGTTACCTCCCTCTAGGTTGTAATCACTTGTAATGTGCTCATGACTGTTCTCACAAGTGAACATCTTGTGTCCTGGGGTGGACTGTAAGATCCTCTGTCCTTGGGAAGCTCAGCCCAAAATAGAAGGCCAGTGAGTGTTACTATCTGACTTTTGTTCATTTTCCTTCATACTAGGTGTGGTAGGCAAAGTAATGGCTCCCTCAAAGTGTGCATATTCTAATCCTTAGAACCTGTGGATATGTTATTGATATATAACAAAGGGAGGATTAAGTTCACACATGGAATTCATCAGCTGCCCTTGAGCTGGGGAGACTAGCCTGGATTATCCAGGTGAGCCCAATGTAATCACAAGTCCTTATAAATGGGAATCAGACTTGAGTTTGAAGATGCTCGGCTGCTGGTTTTGAAGACGGAGGAAGGGGCCATGACTCAACCCCAGGGATTCAGACAGCCTCTAGACCCCCCTCCCAGAGGCTCCAGAAGGAATGCAGCCCTCTAACACCTTGATTTTCACCCCATGAGACCGATGGCAGGCTGCTGACCTCCAGAATGGTAAGATAATAAATTGGTGGTGTTTTAAGCCATTAAGTTTGTGGTAATTTGCTACAGCAGCCATGGGAAACAAATACACTGGTAATGGGCTTCCCTGGTGGCGCAGTGGTTGAGAGTCCGTCTGCCGATGCAGGGGACATGGGTTCGTGCCCCAGTCCGGGAAGATCCCACATGCCGTGGAGCGGCTGGGCCCGTGAGCCATGGCCACTGAGCCTGCGCGTCCGGAGCCTGTGCTCCGCAACGGGAGAGGTCACAACAGTGAGAGGCCCACGTACCGAAAAAAAAAAAACCAAAAACACTGGTACTGAGGGTACAGTGGTGGACAAAACAAACGTAGTGTCTGCCCCTGAAAGCTTGCTGGATATTGCCACTGTCTGGGGACTCTGGGTCTGGCTGGCACATTGGGTCCCAGAAGCACCTCTGGGGCAGCGGGAGCTCTGCCCTTTCTGGATCCCGGAGCCTGTCGGAGGTGTTTAGTGCTCTCCTTGGCCCATCTGGTTCACCTCTTTGGCTACCATATAGTAAGTATTCTCTGTTTTTGGTACTATACTAAGTGTTTTGCATACGTACCTAATTTCATCCTGACCACAGCACTCTGAGAGAGGTATTTTTATCCACATTTACCAGATGAAGAAACTGAGGCTCTGAGAGGAAAAGTGACTTTCCTAAGAGCACACAACCCCCATGCATATCTGAGGGCAGTTGCAGGGCCCACTCTGGGTTCTAGTAATAGGGCGGACTCCCTTTTTTGGGCAAATGCTGTTCCCACCCATGTGCACAGAAGGGTGCTTTTCTCCTGGGAGCCCGATGAAGTCTGAGATAAGCAGGATTCAGGACAGCTCATGAGAAGCTGTTCTGGGTATAAGCCAGAGTGAGTGAGTGAGTGGACCAGGGCAGCACCCGGTGGTAGAGAAGACCGCAAACCAAGTGCAGGGTGAAAGCGATGGGCTGTGTTTCTGGGGGAGCTCTGGGCCCAGAAATGGCCCCTGCGGAAGCTGAGACTCAGATCCACCCCACTCCAGGCCTTCACATCTAGACAGCCACATCCTTCTCCAGCCTTCACCTCGGAGGTGGCTGCATTTCTCCCGAGTGAAGGCGACTGGATCTGCCTTCAATAGACTTTGGGAGAAGGGAGAGTGGATGTGGGGGGGAGGGAGGGGAGGCATTCTTAACAGCAACAACAATAATAATAACACCTACAATTTATTAAACATTAAAGTAATCCGTTTAATCCTCACAACATCAGTTGGGGTAGATTCTCTTATCACCACCACTTTGCAGATGGGGAAACTGAGGCTCAAAGAGAGGCCTTCCCCAGGTCACACAGCCTGTAAGCGTAGAACCTGGTCTCCCCAGTTCCAAAGTCCGTGCTGTCGCAGGAGTTGGGGACACACAATTGATATCACTAACGAGGTTGCCTGTCACCATTACCTAAAAAGAACTGGGGGGAGGGTTGGTCTCCAGCCTGCTCCCATTTCTCCCACAATCCTGGCTCTGATGAGGCTCCCGGCTGCCCTGCTTGGGAACCTTGTCGTGGGGCGTGGGACCTGCCGGCCAGCAAAGGGTGTGTGTCTGTGGGGCGAGCTACCCTATCGCACTGGAGGGAGTGGGGAGGAAGTGACTCAATCATCAAAGGCCTGGTCTTCCTCCGGGAACTGTCCCTAATCACAATTATCCCGCTACAATAATACCATTTCAGAGAGACTGTGAGCCAGGGCACTGTGTAGCCATGTAAACTGCTTCCTGTATCTGCCAAACCCAACAGCATTCAGCAATTAATAGAATCCAGTGAGGCCTCCCGCCCCGATAAGGCCGGGCAGCGCGCTGGCCTTGTTGCTCTAATGACGAATCGCCCTCGTGCTAAGTCATTTTCTCTCCTCCCAGGCAGCATGGGGCCGTAGCGGCCTGGGGTCCCTGGGAGGCCGGAAAGAGTCACACACACTCTGCTTGGTTTCGGCATTTCATGGAGATTAAAATTATTTTTATTCTCCTGCTCAACAAAAGACAATCCAGGCCACCCCAGGGCGCTGGTGGAGAATGGGATGATTTGGGATTGGACAGGACCCAGGCAGCCTAGATCTGGGACCCGCCGATAAACAGGCACTTCATGAGGTGGTGCGAGGGAAGAAGAAGTTAGAAAAATTTAATATGGCATGACCTCTAGATCACACAAGGGCCCTGGGATTTTAAGAGCCTCAGATCCTTGTAATAAACTGCCCAGTAGGACATAGAGAAACGCTTTAGAAAACGACCCAGCCCCACATAAATTCTCTGTGGTTCTCCAGATGCGGCTGGGAGGTGACATGTCACAGCCCCAGGGCCTCCCTGAATCTTGGGGTAAATGTGATTTGATAGGTGATGGCAGCTTAGAGGCCCCACCTGACTTTGCAGCCCAGAACTGCGGTCCAATGGGGAGGGAGCACATTAAAATCCCAGGAATGTAAATCGTGCAGCCACAGTGGAAAGATATGGAGGTTTCTCAAAAAATTAAAAAGGAAACTACCATATGATCCAGCAATCCTACTCTTGGGTATATGTCTCCCCCCCAAAAACCCACTAATTCGAAAAGATACATGTACCCCAATATTCATAGCAGCACTATTTACAATAGCCAGGGCATGGAAGCAACCTAAATGTCCATCGACAGAGGAATGGATAAAGATGTGGTATATATATATATACACACACATATACATACAATGGAATATTACTCAGTCATAAAAAAGAAGGACATCTTGCCATTTGCAACAGCATGGATGGACCTAGAGGGCATTATGCTAAGTGAAATAAGTCAGAGAGAGAAAGACAAATTCTGTACGATCTCACTTACATGTGCAATCTTTAAAAAAAAAAAAAGCAAAAAACCCCCAAAAACCCCAAACTCAGAGATCCAGAGAGCAGATTGGTGGTACTTGCCAGAGGTTAGCGGGGGGTGGGGTGGTGTGGAGTGGGTGAAATGGGTGAAAGGAGTCAAAAGGTACAAACTTCCAGTTAAAAAATAAATTTAAGTCCTAGGGATGGTGTACAGTACAACATGGTGACTATAGTTAACAATACCAGGTTGTATATTTGAAAGTTGCTAAGAGAGTGAATCTTAAAAGTTCTTATCACAAGAAAAAAAAACGTTAACTATGTGTGGTGATGGACTTATTGTGATGATCTCTTCACCATACATACAAATATCAAATCATTATGTTGTATACCTGAAACTAATGTTGCATGTCAATTATTCCTCAATTTAAAAAAAAAAAGAAAAGGAAAAAAACACCATTCTTCCAGGTTTTCTATTTTCTTTTTGGTGCTCTGCGCCCTCCTTTCTTGTAAGCATCTGGGGTGCACTCATGTTCTTGCTAAGGATCAAGTGTTACAGTCTTTGGGGGAAACAGTGATTAATGGGGAAACAGTGATTAATTAGTTTGACTTGTTTGGGACCTTTAAATCAGATTCCTGAGAAGTCAGGAATGGCTGGTCAAGTTGAAGGTGTGATTCTGACTCTTCTGTGGGGAGTGACTTCACAGCTTGCTCACTTTCCTCCTCCCGAGAACGATGCAAATGAAGGCAAAGGGATTTTTTTCCCCCAGCCAGGCCAGAAGAACCTTTGGGGAGGAGAGAGTGAGTGAGGCCAGAGGATGTGGGTGTTTTAAAATTGGCTCTCACTTTGTAGGAAGACTCTCTCTCTCTCGGTGATTTGCAAAGTGTACTCAAGTGTAGTAATTTCCCCCGATTTGGGCGTTTTGTGTTGTTAGCATTGCTGTTCTGGGTTGGGGCCCATTCCGATGAACTTTCTTGGGGACATCTCCTTATTATGCTCTTATAGGTATTATGCTCTAGTAGGAGGGATTGGGGAGGTAGCAGGGGGAGGGTGACAGAGGTGACGATGGGACCATAGCAGAATGGGTAATAGTTTAGGATTTGAGTTCCAGATCTTCACTCTAGCTGTGCAAACTTGGGCGAGTTACTTCACATCTCTGTCTCTGTCTTCTTGTCTCTAATAGGGTGGTAATTAAAGGATTCCATACCTAAGATTGCTGTGAGGACTAAATGACATCATGCGTACAAAATAGTCAGCACAGTGTGGTGGATGTAGGTACTCAATACCCACATATTGAGCTACTAATGGCTTTTAATTGTGTTGTCATATTAGATTATCCCTGTTCCCCTACTCCAGCATCCAGACCTTTCTCAAGAACAGCAAGCCTATGAAACATCCCTTGTTACACATACGGTAGCATGGAATATAGGACCCATACCTTGGCCAGTCTTGAACACCTCCAGGGACAGAGGACTCACTACCTGACTAGGTGGCCCATTTCATTTTCAGAAAGGTCTGGCTGATGGACATTTCTTCCTTTCATTGAATCAAAGGCTGTCGCTCTGAGGTCATAGCTTGGTTCTTGCTGTGCTCTCCAGGATCACAGGAAATTTAAATCTGATCTTTGTTCTATGTGGAAAGTTCATATATTTGGAGACAGTTGGCATACCCCTTTTGAGATATTTCCATCCAAAAGGCTTAAGAGTCCTTTATGAGGGTGGCCACTCTTTTTGGAAACTGTTTCCCACTCATCACTTTCCCTCCAGTGAGAGGGCAAGATCAAAAAAAAAAAAAAAAAACAAAAACAACCCAGAAGGCTTGTTCACTTAGCAGGAAATACACTGCAAGTTTCACATCTTTTGTTATGGAAGTGAATCTCCACGTCTATGGCCCCAGGATAGTTGGAGGTGGCTGATTGATGGGATTGGTTCTGGGTACCAAGTACACTCCAATGTCCTGTGGCTGGTGGAGCATTTTCTTCACCAGAAGGATTGGAGGTAGCTTAACTGGAATGGTAGGAGGGCCCTCTGCAGTAGGACTGTGGCTCGGCCTCCCCAGGGCGAGGCAGCAGGTTGGGCTAGATAACAACTGGCCTCTGGGAGCCACAGCAAGGACAGCAATAATCTCTCAGGCCATATTGTGTGCATTTAGGATCTGGGGAAGGGACACTACAGTCTTTGGTGTACTTGATTTGGGCCCAGGAGCCCTTCTTGGAAGATAACACTCAGTCTCAACTCTGTCACACCTACTTCAAAGGGATTGGCTCAGTTTAACTTTTAGTTGCTACATAATAAGGATTTCAGTCCAAATCCCTTGGTCCAATGTCATGTTGAAAAATCATTAATATCACACACATTTGAGCCCTAAGTTGCTTTGCCCATTGTCTTTTTAAAATTTTTTAATTGAAATATAGTTGCTTTACAGTATTGTGTTACTTTCAGGTGTACAGCAAAGTGATTCAGTTATACATATATGTAAAATATGATCCGAAAAAGAATATGTATGTATATATGTATAAGAATGTATACATATATGTTCTTTTTCAGATTCTTTTTCATTTAGGTTATTACAATATATTGAATATAGTTCCCTGTGCTATACAGTCAGCCCTTGTTGTTTATCTATTTTATATATAGTAGTGTGTGTATGTTAATCCCAAACTCCTAATTTATCCCTCTTCCCTTCTTTCCCCTTTGATAACCATAAGATTGTTTTCTATGTCTGTGAATCTATTTCTGTTTTGTAAATAAGTTCATTTGTATCATTTTTTTAGATTTCACAAATAAGTGATATGATATTTGTCTTCCTCTGTCTGACTTCACTTAGTATGATAATCTCTAGGTCCATCCATGTGGCTGCAAATGGCAATATTTCTTTTTTAGGGCTGAGTAATATTCCATTGTGTACATGTACCACATATTATTTATCCATTCATCTGTTGATGGACATTTAGGTTGCTTCCATGTCTTGGCTACTGTAAATAGTGCTGTAATGAACATTGACGTTCATGTATCTTTTCGAACTAAAGTTTTCCTCTTTTCCAGATATATGCTCAGTAGTGGGATTGCTGAATCATATGGTAACTCTATTTTTAGATTTTTAAGGAACCTCCATACTGTTCTCCATAGTGGCTGCACCACTACATTCCCACCAACAGTGTAAAAGGGTTCTGTTTTCTCTACACCCTCTCCGCCATGTATTATTTGTAGACTTTTTTTAATATAAATTTATTTATTTTATTTTTGGCTGCGTTGGGTCTTTGTTGCTGCGTGTGCGTTTTCTCTAGTTGCGGCAAGCAGGGGCTACTCTTCATTGTGGTGCATGTGATTCTCTTTGCATTGGCTTCTCTTCTTGCAGAGCATGGGCTCCAGGTGCTTCAGTAGTTGTGGCACACGGGCTCAGTAGTTGTGGCTCACGGACTCTAGAGCACAGGCTCAGTAGTTGTGGTGCACAGGCTTAGTTGCTCCATGGCATGTGGGATCTTCCTGGACCAGGGATTGAACCCATGTCCCCTGCATTGGCAGGCGGATTCTTAACCACTGTGTCACCAGGGAAGTCCCTATTTGTAGACTTCTTGATGATGGCCATTCTGACCAGTGTGAGCTGATACCTCCTTGTACTTTTGATTTGCCTTTCTCTAAAAATTAGCAATGTTGAGCATTTTTTTCATGTGCCTGTTTGCCATCTGTATGTCTTTGGTGAAATATCTATTTAGGTCTTCTGCCCATTTTTTGATTGGGTTGTTTGGGGGGTTTTTGATATTGAGTTGTATGAACTGTTTGTGTATTTTGGAAAGTAAGCCTTTGTCAACCACATCATTTGCAAATATTTTCTCCCAGTCCACAGGTTGTCTTTTCATTTTGTTGATGGTTTCCTTTGCTGTGCAAAAGCTTATAAGTTTGATTAAGTACCATTTGTTTATTTTTGCTTTTATTTCTTTTGACTTGGGAGACTTAACTAAGAAAACATTGCTACAATTTATGTCAGAGAATGTTTTGCCTATGTTCTCTTCTAGGAGTTTTATGGTGTCGTGTCTTATATTTTAAGCCTTTAAGCCATTTTGAATTTATTTTTGTGTATGGTGTGAGGGTGTATTCTAACTTCACTGATTTACATGTGGCTGTCCAGCTTTCCCAGCACCACTTGCTGAAGAGACTGTCTTTTCTCCATCATGTATTCTTACCTCCTTTGTCAAAGATTAATTGACCAGAAGCGTGTGGGTTTACTTCTGGATTCTTTTTTCTGTTCCACCGATCCATATGTCTATTTTTGTGCCAATACCATGCTGTTTTGATTACTGTAGCTTTGCAGTATTGTCCAAAGTCTGGGAGGGTTATGTCTCCAGCTTTGTTCTTTTTCCTCAGGATTGCTTTGGCAATTCTTGGTCTTTTGTGGTTTCATATAAATTTTAGGATTATTTGTTCTAGTTCTGTGAAAAACATCATGGGTAATTTGATAGGGACCACATTAAATCAGTAGATTGCTTTGGGTAGTATGGCCTTTTTGGGTTTTTTTAAACATCTTTATTGGAGTATAATTGCTTTACAATGGTGTGTTAGTTTCTGCTTTATAACAAAGTGAATTAGCTATACATATACATATATCCCCATATCTCCTCCCTCTTGTGTCTCCCTCCCACCCTCCGTATCCCACTGCTCTAGGTAGTCACAAAGCACTGAGCTGATCACCCTGTGCTATGCGGCTGCTTCCCACTATCTGTTTTACATTTGGTAGTATATATAAGTCGATGCCACTCTCTCACTTTGTCACAGCTTACCTCTCCCCATCCCTGTGTCCTCAAGTCCATTCTCTACATCTGCATCTTTATTCCTGTCCTGTCCCTAGGTTCTTCAGAACCACTTTTTTTTTTTTAGATTCCATATATATGTGTTAGCATACAGTATTTATTTTTCTCTTTCTGACTTACTTCACTCTGTATGACAGTCTCTAGGTCCATCCACCTCGCTACAAATAACTCAATTTCGTTTCTTTTCAGGGCTGAGTAATATTCCATTGTATATATGTGCCACACCTTCTTTATCCATTCATCTGTCAATGACACTTAGGTTGCTGCCATGTCCTGGCTATTGTAAATAGAGCTGCAATGAACATTTTGGTACATGACTTTTTTTGAATTATGGTTTTCTTAGGGTATATGCCCAGTAGTGGGATTGCTGGGTCATATGGTAGTTCTCTTTGTAGTTTTTTAAGGAACCTCCATACTGTTCTCCATAGTGGCTGTATCAGTTTACATTCCCACCAACAGTGCAAGAGGGTTCCCTTTTCTCCATTCCTTCTCCAGTATTTATTGTTTGTAGATTTTTTGATGCTGGCCATTCTGACCAGTGTGAGGTGATACCTCATTGTACTTTTGATTTGCATTTCTCTAATGATTAGTGATGTTGAGCATCTTTTTATGTGTTTGTTGGCAATCTGTATATCTTCTTTGGAAGAAATGTCAATTTAGGTCTTCTGCCCATTTTTGGATTGGGTTGTTTGTTTTTTTGATATTGAGCTCCATGAGCTGCTTGTAAATTTTGGAGATTAATCCTTTGTCAGTTGCTTCATTTGCAAATATTTTCTCCCATTCTGAGAGTTGTCTTTTGGTCTTGTTTTATGGTTTCCTTTGCTGTGCAAAAGCTTTTAAGTTTCATTAGGTCCCATTTGTTTATTTTTGTTTTTATTTCCATTTCTCTAGGAGGTGGGTCAAAAGGATCTTGCTGTGATTTATGTCATAGAGTGTTCTGCCTATGTTTTCCTCTAAGAGTTTTATAGTGTCTGGCCTTACATTTAAGTCCTTGACCCATTTTGAGGTTTTTTTTGTGTGTATTGTGTTAGGGAGTGTTCTAATTTCATTCTTTACATGTAGCTATCCAGTTTTCCCAGCACCACTTATTGAAGAAGCTGTCTTTTCTCCATTGTATATTCTTGCCTCCTTTATCAAAAATAAGGTGACCATATGTGCATGGGTTTATCTCTGGGTTTTCAATCCTGTTCCATTGACTTATATTTCTGTTTTTGTGCCAGTACCATACTGTCTTGATTAGTGTAGCTTTGTAGTATAGTCTGAAGTCAGGGAGCCTGATACCTCCACCTCCGTTTTTCTTCCTCAAGATTGCTTTGGCTATTCGGGGTCTTTTGTGTTTCCATACAAATTGTGAAATTTTTTGTTCTAGTTCTGTGAAAAATGCCAGTGGTAGCTTGATAGGGATTTCACTGAATCTGTAGATTGCTTTGGGTAGTATAGCCATTTTCACAGTGTTGACTCTTCCAATCCAAGAACATGGTATATCTCTCCGTCTGTTTGTATCATCTTTAATTTCTTTCATCAGTGTCTTACAGTGTTCTGCATACAGGTCTTTTGTCTCCTTAGGTAGGTTTATGCCTAGGTATTTTATTCTTTTTGTTGCAGTGATAAATGGGAATGTTTCCTTAATTTCTGTTTCAGATTTTTCATCATTAGTGTATAGGAATGCCAGAGATTCCTGTGCATTAATTTTGTATCCTGCTACTTTACCAAATTCATTGATTAGCTCTAGTAGTTTTCTGGTAGCATCTTTAGGATTCTCTATGTATAGTATCATGTCATCTGCAAACAGTGACAGATTTACTTCTTCTTTTCCAGTTTGGATTCCTTTTATTTCTTTTTCTTCTCTGATTGCTGTGACTAAAACTTCCAAAACTATGTTGAATAATAGTGGTGAGAATGGACAACCTTGTCTTGTTCCTGATCTTAGTGGAAATGCTTTCAGTTTTTCACCATTGAGGACGATGTTTGATGTGGGTTTGTCATATATGGCCTTTATTATGTTGAGGTAAGTTCCCTCTATGCCTACTTTCTGGAGGGTTTTTATCATAAATGGGTGTTGAATTTTGTCAAAAGCTTTTTCTGCATCTGTTGAGATGATCATATGGTTTTTCTCCTTCAATTTGTTAATATGGTGTATCACATTGATTGATTTGCTAATATTAAAGAATCCTTGCATTCCTGGGACAAACCCCACTTGATCATGATGTATGATCCTTTTAATGTGCTGTTGGATTCTGTTTTCTAGTATTTTGTTGAGGATGTTTTCATCTATGTTCATCAGTGATATTGGCCTGTACTTTTCTTTCTTTGTGACATCTTTGTCTGGTTTTGGTGATGGTGGCCTCGTTGAATGAGTTTGGGAGTGTTCCTCCCTCTGCTATATTTTGGAAGAGTTTGAGAAGGATAGGTGTTATCTCTTCTCTAAATGTTTGATAGAATTCATCTGTGAAGCCATCTGGTCCTGGGCTTTTGTGTGTTGGAAGATTTTAAATCACAGTCTCAATTTCAGTGCTTGTGATTGGTCTGTTTATATTTTCTATTTCTTCCGGATTCAGTTTTGGAAGGTTGTGCTTTTCTAAGAATTTGTCCATTTCTTCCAGGTTGTCCATTTTATTGGCATATAGTTGCTTGTAGGAATCTCTCATGATCTTTTGTATTTCTGCAGTGTCAGTTGTTACTTCTCCTTTTTCATTTCTAATTCTATTGATTTGAGTCTTCTCCCTTTTTTTCTTGATGAGTCTGGCTAATGGTTTATCAATTTTGTTTATCTTCTCAAAGAACCAGCTTTTACTTTTATTGATCTTTGCTATCGTTTCCTCCATTTCTTTTTCATTTCTTTCTGATCTGATCTTTATGCCTTCTTTCCTTCTGCTAACTTTGGGGATTTTTTGTTCTTCTTTCTCTAATTGCTTTAGGTGTAAGGTTAGGTTTTTTATTTGAGATGTTTCTTGTTTCTTGAGGTAGGATTGTACTGCTCTAAGCTTTCCTCTTAGAACTGCTTTTTCTGCATCCCATAGGTTTTGGGTTGTAGTGTTTTCATTATCATTTGTTTCTAGGTAGTTTTTGATTTCCTCTTTGATTTCTTCAGTGATCTCTTGGTTATTAAGTAGTGTATTGTTTAGCCTCCATGTGTTTGTATTTTTTACAGATTTTTTCCTATAATTGATGTCCAGTCTCATAGCACTGTGGATGAAAAGATACTTGATATGATTTCAATTTTCTTAAATTTACCAAGGCTTGATTTGTGACCCAAGATATGGTCTATCCTGGAGAATGTTCCATGAGCACTTGAGAAGAAAGTGTATTCTGTTGTTTTTGGATGGAATGTCCTATAAATATCAATTAGTCCGTCTTGTTCAATATATCATTTAAAGCTTGTGTTTCCTTACTTATTTTCATTTTGGATGATCTGTCCATTGGTGAAAGTGGGGTGTTAAACTCCCCTACTATGTTTTTGTTACTGTTGATTTCCCCTTTTATGGCTGTTAGCATTTGTCTTATGTGTTGAGGTGCTCCTATGTTGGGTGCATAAATAATTGCAATTGTTATATCTTCTTGGATCAATCCCTTGATCATTATGTAGTGTCCTTCTTTGTCTGTTTTAATAGTCTTTATTTTAAAGTCTATTTTGTCTGATATGAGAATTGGCACCCCAGCTTTCTTTCGATTTCCATTTGCATGGAATATCGTTTTCCCATCCCTCACTTTCAGTCTGTATGTGTCCCTAGGTCTGAAGTGGGTCTCTTGTAGACAGCATATATACAAGTCTTATTTTTGTATCCACTCAGCTAGTCTGTGTCTTTTGGTTGGAGCATTTAATCCATTTACATTTAAGGTAATTATCGATATGTATGTTCCTATTACCATTTTCTTAATTGTTTTGGGTTTGCTATTTTAGGTCTTTTCCTTCTCTTGTGTTTCCTGCCTAGAGAAGTTCCTTTAGCATTTGTTGTGAAGCTGGTTTGGTGGTGCTGAATTCTCTTAGCGTTTGCTTGTCTGTAAAAGTTTTAATTTCTCCATGGAATCTGAATGAGATCCTTGCTGGGTAGAGTAGTCTTGGCTGTAGGTTTTTCTCTTTCATCACTTTAAATATGTCTTGCCCCTCCCTCTGGCTTGCAGAGTTTCTGCTGTTAAGAACAGCTGTTAACCTGACAGGAATTCCCTTGTATGGTATTTGTTGTTTTTCCCTTGCTGATGTTAATATTTTTTCTTTGTATTTAATTTTTGACAGTTTGATTTATATGTGTCTTGGTGTGTTTCTCCTTGGATTTACCCTGTATGGGACTCTCTGAGCTTCCTGGACTTGACTATTTCCTTTCCCATATTAGGGAATTTTTCAACTATAATCTCAAATATTTTCTCAGTCCCTTTCTTTTTCTCTTCTTCTTCTGGGACCCTTATAATTCAAATGTTGGTGTGTTTAATGTTGTCCCAGGGGTCTCTGAGACTGTCCTCAATTCTTTTCATTCTTTTTTCTTTATTCTGCTCTGTGGTAGTTATTTCCAGTATTTTATCTTCCAGGTCACTTATCCATTCTTCTGCGTTAGTTATTGTGCTATTGATTCCTTCTAGAGAATTTTTAATTTCAGTTATTGTGTTGTTCACCATTGTTTATTTGCTCTTTTGTTCTTCTAGGTCCTTGTTGAATGTTTCTTTATTTTCTCCATTCTATTCCCAAGATTTTAGATCATCTTTAGTATCATTACTCTGAATTCTTTTTCAGGTAGACTGCGTATTTCCTCTTCATTTGTTTGGTCTGGTGGGTTTTTACCTTGCTCCTTCATCTGCTGTGTGTCTCTCTGTCTTCTCATTTTGCTTAACCTACTGTGTTTGGGGTTTTGCAGTTCGCAGGTTCATAGTTCCCATTGTTTTTGGTGTCTGCTCCCAGTGGCTAAACTTGGTTCAGTGGGTTGTGTAGCCTTCCTGGTGTAGGGGACTCTAGTGCCTGTGTTTTGGTGGATAAGGCTGGATCTTGTTTTTCTGGTGGGCAGGACCACGTCCGGTGGTATGTTTTGGGGTGTCTGTGACCTTATTATGATTTTAGGCAGCCTCTCTGCTAATGGATGAGGTTGTGTTCCTGTCTTGCTAGTTGTTTGGCATAGGGTGTCCAGCACTGTAGCTTGCTGGTTGTTGAATGGAGCTGGGTCTTAGCGTTGAGATGGAGATCTCTGCAAGAGCTTTTGCTGTTTGACATTATGTGGAGCCAGGAGGTCTCTGATGGACCAATGTCCTGAACTTGGCTCTCCCACCTCAGAGGCACAGGCCTGACACCCGGCTGGAGCACCAAGACCCTGTCAGCCACACAGCTCAGAAGAAAAGGGAGAAAAAAAGAAATCAAGAAAGAAAGAAGGAAGGAAGGAAAGAAAGGAGGAAGGAAGGAAAGAAAGAAAGAAGGAAGGAAAGAAAGGAGGAAGGAAGGAAAGAAAGAAAGAAGGAAGGAAAGAAAGAAGGAAGGAAAGAAAGAAGGAAAGAAGGAAGGAAGGAAAGAAGGAAAGAAGGAAGGAAGGAAAGAAGGAAAGAAAGAAAGAGAAATGGTTATTAAAATTAAAAAATTATTAAAAATTAAAAAGTAATTTAAAAAAAGAAAGAAGAGAGCAACCAGACCAAAACACAAACCTACCAATGATAACAAGCACGAAAAACTATACTAAAAAAAAAAAAAAGGACAGACAGAACCCTAGGACAAATGGTAAAAGCAAAGCTATACAGACAAAATCACACAAAGAAGCGTACACATACATCGAAAAAGAGAAAAAGGAAAAAAATATATATATATATATTAAAAAAAGGAAGAGAGCAACCAAATCAATAAACAAATCTACCAATGATAATAAACTCTAAATGCTAAACTAAGATAAACATAAAACCAGAAACCAGTCAGTTGCATACAGCAAACCCCAAGTCTACAGTTGCTCCCGAAGTCCAAAGCTTCAATCTGGGGATGATTTGTTGTCTATGCAGGTATTCCAGAGATGCAGGGTACATCAAGTTGATTGTGGAGATTTAATCTGCTGCTCCTGAGGCTGCTGGTAGAGATTTCCCTTTTCTTTGTTTGCACAACTCCTGGGGTTCAGCTTTGATTTGGCCCCGCCTCTGTGTGTAGGCCACCTGAGGGCATCTGTTCCTCCCCAGACAGGACAGGGTTAAAGGAGCAGCTGATAAGGGGGCTCTGGCTCACTCAGGCTGGGGGAAGGGAGGGGTACAGACTGCAGGGTGAGCCTGTGGTGGCAGAGGCCAGCATGACGTTGCACTAGCATGAGGCATGCTGTGTGTTCTCCTAGGGAAGTTGTCCCTGGATTACGGGACCCTGACAGTGGCGGGCTGCACAGGTTCCCAGGAGGGGAGGTGTGGGTAGTGACCTGTGCTTACACACAGGCTTCTTGTTGGCTGCAGCAGCAGCCTCAGAGTCTCATGCTCATCTCTGGTGTCCACACTAATAGCCACAGCTCATGCCCGTCTCTGGAGCTCGTTTAGGCAGTGCTCTGAATCCCCTCTCCTTGTGCACCCCGAAACAATGGTCTCTTGCCTCTTAGGCAGTTCCATACTTTTTCCTGGACTCCCTCCCGGCTAGCTGTGGTGCACTAGCTCCCTTCAGGCTGTGTTCATGAAGCCAACCCCAGTCCTCTCCCTGGGATCTGACCTCCTAAGTCCGAGCCTCAGCTCCCAGCCCCCACCCGCTCTGGCGGGTGAGCAGACAAGCCTCTCAGGCTGGTGAGGGCTGGTCGGCACTGATCCTCTGTGTGGGAATCTCTCCACTTTGCCCTCTGCACCCCTGTTGCTGCGCTCTCCTCCATGGCTCCGAAGCTTACCCCCCTGCCCCGCCAACCCCTGTCCCCACCAGTGAAGGTGCTTCCTAGTGTGTGGAAACCTTTCCTCCTTCACAGCTCCCTCCAAGAGGTGCAGATCCTGTCCCTATTCTTTTGTCTCTGTTTTTTTTTTTTTTTTTCTTTTGCCCTACCCAGGTATGTGGAGAGTTTCTTGTTCTGATGTATTTGTGGCGAGGAAGGTGATCTCCACGTCTTGCTCCTCTGCTACCTTGAACATCTCCCCAGTATGGCCATTTTAACAATATTAATTCTTCCAATCCAAGAGCATGGGATATCTTTCCATTTCTTTGAATCATCTTCAGTTTCCTTTATTAATGTTTTATAGTTCTCAGACCATAAGTCTTTCACCTCCTTGATCAGGTTTATTTTTAGTTTTGGGGGTTTTTTTAACGTGATTTTAAAAGAGATTGGGTTTTCTTTTTGTTTGTTTGTTTTACTTTCTCTTTCTGATGTTTCATTATTAGTGTAAAGAAATGCAACATATTTCTGTATATCAATCTTGTATTCTGCTACCTTGCTGAATTTGTTTATCAGTTCTAATAGTTTTTGTGTGGAGTCTTCAGGGTTTTCTATATAGAGTACCATGTCATCTGCATATAATGACTGTTTTATCTCTTCCCTTCTAATTTGGATACCTTTTATTTCTTTTTCTTGTCTGATTGCTGTGGCTAGGACTTCCAGTACTATGTTGAATAGAAGTGGTGATAGTGCTTTGCCCAGTGTTTTGCATTGCCTAGGAAAAACACTGATTTCCTTTACTTTCACACTAATGCCACACTCAACACTTCTGACACAAGATGTGTGAGTTTATTCCCACACCAACCAATTATCTGACCAGCTGGATGTCCAACAATTCAATTCAGTTCTGACACTATCTACCTGGAGTTAGCATCAAATCCCATAAGTTAAGGGTTCAGTCCCACAGACTGGCCCCACTTCAGACACCAACTGCAAGTCCCAGTTTGTCTCTGATACTTCTGACCGCCTTGCTATAAAATGGGGTCCCCATAACCCATTCCTCAGGTTCGATAATTTGCTAGAACAGTTCACAGAACTCAGGGAAACACTTATGTTTACCAGCTTACTATATAGTAAAGAATACAATAGAAGACACAGATGAACAGCCAGATGAAGAACTACATAGGGTAAGGTCTGGAAGGGTCCCAAGCACTGGAACTTCTGTCCCTGTGGAGTTGAGGTGCTCCACCCTCCCTGCACAGAATGTGTTCACCACCCTGAAAGCTCTTCAGACCCTGAACTTTGGGGATTTTTATGGAGGCTTCATCAAAGAGGCATGGTGGATAATTAGCTCAGTCTCCAGCCCTTCCCCCACTTCCTGGAGGACGGGAGATAGGGCTGAAAATTTCGAGCTTCTAATCATGACTTGGCCTTTCTGGTGACCAGCCCCCAACTAGGAAACCATCAAGAGTTCCCTTATTAAAACAAAAGATACTCCTATCACCCCAGAAACTCCTAGGGATTTAGGAGCTCTTTGTCAGGAACCAGAATGAAAGGACAAATGCTACAACAAAACATTCTCCTAGTACTCTTATTACTGAGGAAATTACAAGGGTTTTAGGAGCTCTGTGTCAGAAACCAGAGGCAGACACCAATATATATTTTCTATTATTTCACACACATCCTGGGCACTTAGAAAGCATCCATCCATCCATCCATCCAACAACTAGTTTCTGAGTTCCAGTTTTGTGCCAGGCACTGTGGTAGGCCTGGGGCTATAATGATGAGCAAAACCAGACTTCTCCCTGACAGAGCTTAAGATCTAAGTAGCAGAGACGGTTATTAATAATTATTCAAATGCACACAGAACAAAAAATTGAAATATTATAAAGAAAAGAAGCAAAGTTCTATAGAAGCCATTCATTCACCAGGGATCTCAATCTGAAATCAGAGAAGGCCTTGCTGAGAAAATCCCTTAGGAGACAGAGTGTGTCTGGTTTACACCACCCATGCTTCCCAGAGGCCTAGCACAGTCCTCAGCACA
Organism: Tursiops truncatus; assembly: GCF_011762595.2. Lineage (NCBI taxonomy): Eukaryota > Metazoa > Chordata > Mammalia > Artiodactyla > Delphinidae > Tursiops > Tursiops truncatus. The sequence continues at coordinate 83,926,444 of NC_047041.1, forward strand.
GAGTAGGTGCTTAATAAATAGTTGTGATGCAGGAATGTATAGATGAGCTGACCATGTTGCCCTTTTATACCTGTGTCGTTCTCTAAAGTCTGTATAATGCTTTCACATGCATAACTTTTTGTTCCCCAAACATCCTTGAGCAGTGGAAAAGATGGGTATTATTCTCCATGTTTGATGGGTGAGAGAACTGACATCATAGGGAGGATGTATGGTGGGTTAGTATGCTCTTGAGTCCTACAGTCCTGGGCTAAACTCTGCCTCTTATCAGCTATGAGAAGCCTGGCATCAAACATGGAGTACATTTCTGCAATATTTTTCCCTAGGCCTGGTGCACTCCTGAATAAAGGTTCACACTGGAGGATTCCAAAGTGATGATTATTTGGGGCTTCCTTAGGACCTTGTGAGAACAGGGCTTGCTTGCGGTCCACATGAATCAATTTTGGACCAATGTCAGCTTCCCAGGCAGAGAGATGGAGGGTCTTCAACTCTTGGCAAAAATCTCCCTGAGCTCAACAGTTCAACAAATAGTGTTTCCTACCATGTGTCAAATAGATAGCTAGTGGGAACCTGTGGTATAGCACAGGGAGCTCAGCTCCGTGCTCTGTGATGACCTGTGAGGGGTGGGATGGGGGGAGGAGGGGAGGGAGGCTCAAGAGGGAGGGGCTATATGTATACATATAGCTGATTCACTTTGTCCTACAGCAGAAACTAACACAACATTGTAAAGCAAATATACTCCAAAAAATATATAGAGGGCTTCCCTGGTGGCGCAGTGGTTGAGAGTCCGCCTGCCAGTGCAGGGGACACGGGTTCGTGCCCCGATCCGGGAGGATCCCGCGTGCCGCGGAGTGGCTGGGCCCGTGAGCCGTGGCCGCTGAGCCTGCGTGTCCGGAGCCTGTGCTCCGCAACGGGAGAGGCCACACACACACACACAAAATATATATATATATAGAGAGAGAGAGAGAGAGAGAGAGAGAGAGAGAGAGAGAGAGTTTCCTAATTAAAGGCATTGCCCCGGTGTACATAGGCTTTCCTATCTTAGTAAGAGGAATCACCTTCCAGAAATGTCTGTTTTGACAAAATTAATAACCACAGCTACCAATTATTGAGCCCTAATTATGTGCCAGTCTCTGTGCTTAGTACTTGTATTTAATTCCCACAACCCCAAGTGATGAGTAGTATTACTCCTCTACACCCAACCCCCATGATGGTTAATTTTACATGTCAACTCGACTAGGCCATGGGGTGCCCAGATATTTGGTCAAACATTATTCTGGTGTGTCTGTGACAGTGTTTTGGATGAGAATGACACTTGGATCAGTAGACTGAGGAAAGCAGATTGCCTTGGGCAATCATCCAAGCAGTCAAAAGCTTGAATAGAACAAGAAGGCTGACACACCCTCGGGTAGCGGGGAGCTCCTTCTGCCTGAACGCCTTCAAGCTGGGACATTGGTTTTTCCAGCCTTTGGATTGGAACCCCACCTTCAGCTCACCTGAGTCTCCAGCTTGCTGAATGCAGATCTTGGGACTTGTCAGCCTCTGTATGCAAGTGACCCAATTCAGGTGACCCTGTAATAAAGCTCTTTTATATATATATATATACAATTAGTTTTTATTTATTTATTTGTTTACGTATTTTTGGCTGCATTGGGTCTTTGTTGCTGCATGCAGGCTTTCTCTAGTTGTGGCGAGCAGGGGCTACTCTTCGTTGCGATGCACGTGCTTCTCATGGCAGTGGCTTCTCTTGTTGCGGAGCACAGGCTTTAGGTGCTCAGGCTTCAATAGTTGTGGCATGCGGGTTCTAGAGCGTAGGCTCAGTAGTTGTGGCGCACAGGCTTAGTTGCTCCGTGGAATGTGGGATCTTCCTGGACCAGAGCTCGAACCCGTGTCCCCTGCATTGGCAGGCAGATTCTTAACCACTGCGCCACCAAGGAAGTCCTTGTAGTAAAGCTCTTTTATTTGTATATATATAAAGTGGTTAAGAGTGCTCCCCTTGCTAAGGGCAAGACTTCTATAGAGAAGACATGGAACAAAGGAAGGAAATTATTTGATTGGCTCTAGCTTAAGCAATTGCCTTATTTGGGAAATCCTAGTTGGCTATTTATGATCGGTGGTCCTTCGGTTTTGATTTCTTAACCATGAGGCATTTGCAGGCTTAGGTTTTGGTTTGCTTATGATGGCTGCTAAGGTGTTAGAACCACCCTAGTCAAATGGCCTCCTTGTTTAATTAATTTAATGAGTGTATCGATATTTGTCACCAAATAATTTCAGAAGTGATAATTATCAAAATCCTGTTTGCTTCTTCTACAGTAAAAAAATATATATATATATGTTTAGTGTGGGATGAATGTGCCTGGACCAGATAAAGCCCTTAACATGTATCTCTTCATCTACAGACTTTCCTGCTTCATTACATACAGTCGTCACTATCACTACCCTGGACGCCCTGCCCTTTTGTACCCACCTCTAGTATTCAGTGCCCTTCATAACCCAGTCCATCCTGAACCTGAAACTTATTTCATTCATCCATTCATCCACCCATTCATTCATTCACTCATTCAACAAATTCAATTGAATCATGTTTATTCAGTTGAATCAACTGTTATCATTGATATACTAAGTTAGGCATGGTTCTAAGGGGGATACAGCTCTAAGCAAGACAAACATGGTCCCTCTCCAGAAATTTAAACTAGACCGGTAGGGATAGGAGGGTAACCTGTGGATTGGAGACAGCAAGTAAGCAGATAAACAAATAGATAATAATAAACTGTTGGCTTTATTGGAAGAAAAATAAGTGAGGGTGAGGAACTTGAGTGCGGCTGGAGGGCAGGTGCTCTTTTTAGATAGAGTGGCTAGAGAAGGGCTCTCTGAAGAGGCTACATTAAAGCAGAGACATAAACTATATCAAGGAGTCAGCCAGTGCATGGAAGGAGAGCTCCAGGCAGAGGGACCAGCCAGTGCAAAGGCCCTGAGGTAGGCGTGGGTTGGGTGGGTTGGAGGAAAGGCAAGGAGGCCAGTGCAGCTGCAGCAAAGTGAACAAGGAGAGCATTTAGAAGTTAAGATCAAAGACATGGGGTGGAGAGGACAGGATATGGAAGACTTGGTCAAGACTCAACTCCTCTGCTTTCCAGTATGTTCCTTCAGCTGCTCATTTGCAAATGCTGCCTTTGTGTAGGAGGCACTTAATGGCTGACCGGCTCATTAAGCAGCAACAGCAGTTTGCAGAACAACATGGGGCATCACGGATCTGCCAACACCTCCCTCGGACACACATCTCCGTGGGCAGGGCCAGGGCCAACCAGGCACAAATTACCTCACTAACCAGCCACCGCCTGCCAATTCCGGCAAAGGCCTTCTTGGCACCCCCTGGCTTTGCCGCTCTAGGAGTCCACTTGCCGCCCACCAGTTTCTTCTTAAATGCCATTGCCCCTGTCTTTGTCTGACCACACAGCTGTGAGCTTAATGTATTTTGCCTTGATTGGTGTTGCAGGGAACAGACCAAACTTGTTGTTTTTCCTTCTTGGTGTTATGCTATTCTGACTCAGTATTCATGACTCTCAAATCGTGGAGTCGGCAGGTGTTCAGTGAACACAACACGATTCAGAACACTCCTAGTTTAGAAGTCTGGGTGAACTATAAATATTTTTCCCATGAATGGAACTTCTTTGGCTTTTGTTGAAAAGTGTTAGGGGTTTGTGGGACCATAGTTAAATGTGACTGATAATTTTTTATTGAGCACCTCTCAATATCAGGCATTCTTTGAGGCTCTGGAAGAACTGTGAAAAGACATACCAAATTCCCTAGGGAGGAACTTATATGGGGGAGAAAAACAGCCAACAAACAAGTAAAGAATAAATGATCAAGGTACATTTGGATCGTGATAAATAACACTGGGGAAGTGAAACAAGGTGAGAGAGAGTGGCTGGAGAGTGGGGGTGGGCAGACAATACCTTAAACTGGGTGGTCTTGGGTGGCCTCTGCAAAGATGGCTTCTGAGACAAGACCTGAATAAAAATAGGGAGCCAGCCATGAGTTTCCAGCAGACATAACAGAAAGTACAAAGGCAGTACGGTAGGAATGGCTTAGCCTTTGGAGAAGCAAAGGAGAGTGGATGCCCAGGGCCAGGCAGTATAAAGTCCTGTGAACCATGGTAAGAGGCTTGGATTTTAAGTACAATAAGGAAGCATTGAAGAAATTTTCAGCAAGGGAATGATTTGCTTAGTGTTTTAAATGGTCCACTGTGGCTGCCAGGTGAAAAAGCCATCAACAATCAGCCCCTACATTTGTACAATGCTTTCGCATTTACAAAGACCTTCCTTATTGGCAATTTCAAAAGCATCAAAATACCAAATAGGATTCACAGAATGCTTCCTGTCTTATAGATGAAAAGCTGAGGCTCAGAATGGTGTGGCTAAGGCCAGGAAAAATAACCAGCAAGTGACAGGACTCAGTTGAAAGTATAGTCAGTCCTCTGTAGCCACTGGTTCTGCATCTGCAGAGTCAACCAACCCCGGATTGAAAGTAGTCAGAAAAAGAATTCTAGAAAGTTCCAAAAAGCAAAAGTTGAATTTGCCTCATGCCAGCAACTATTTACACAGTATTTACTTGTATTTACAACTATTTACATAGCATTTATAATGTATTAGGTATTATGTGTAACTTAGAGATGATTTAAAATGTAAGGGAGGATGTGCGTAGTTTATATACAAATACTATGCCATTTTTTTTTTTTTTTTTTTTTTTTACTATGCCATTTTTTGTAAGAGACTTGAGCATCCTTGGATTTTGGTATCTGAGGGGGGTCCTGGAACCAATTCCCCATGGATACCAAGGGACAACTGTACTTAGTGCAGAATCTGCTTCTTAGGAGAAGTTCCCTGGATCTGGGTTAAAAGGAAATTGACCAGCAGCTACCGTTCTATCCATCTCCTTTCTTACTATGGCCTTTTTGAGTGGGACTTCCCTTACTGGGAATTCCTCCCCAACTCCTTTTTCCTTCCACCTACTCATCCCCTTGTCAACAGGAGCGTTCTCTCCTTCCAACCGCCCATCAGAATGTATATGAGGATGTTCAATTACAGTTATATCAGTATGTCCTTGTACTTTATCTTATAACCATACTCTGCAGTTGTAACCCCAAGTTTTGTTAGCGCCCACAAATGTACACCTAATTCCTGTGATAGAGCTAAACATGTAATAAGTGCTCAATATAAAACAGAATTCTCGGGCTTCCCTGCTGGCGCAGCTGTTGAGAGTCCGCCTGCCGATGCAGGGGACACGGGTTCGTGCCCTGGTCAGGGAAGATCCCACATGCCACGGAGCGGCTGGGCCCGTGAGCCATGGCCGCTGAGCCTGCGCGTCCGGAGGCTGTGCTCCGCAGCGGGAGAGGCCACAGCAGTGAGAGGCCCGCGTACCACAAATAATAATAATAATAAAAATATAATAAAACAGAATTCTCTCAGTTGAATTAGGGTCATCATATCCCAAGTGCTTCCCATCTGCCAGGCAATGAATTATTGGTATTTTCCAAAAATTGTTTAATTCTAAAAGCAACCACCTTTGAGATTGGTACTGTTATTATCATCTTATACGTGAGGAAACTAAGGCTCAGAGATGTTAATAAGGAGTGAATGACTCCAACACCCTTGCTCTTAATCTCCACTGTACTTCCTTCTTTTGGAAGACAGAGTATCTTTGCTTTTTCAGCCTTGATATTTGACCCTTAGGTGTGAAATCAAAATGTTTTCTGATGCAAACACACAGAAGAGCCTAACAAAAACTCCCTGAAAGGAATCATCGATCCATTGGTCCACCCATCCATCCAGCCATCCATCCATCCATCCATCCATCCATCCATCCATCCATCCATCTGTCATAGCAACCATCTTTCCCTCTGGTTTATGCTAAGTTCTTAAGAAAGCATAGGTGGGCGGGGTAAGAGGGGGAATGTGTGAATGAGGCCTGGCTTGCTTCATACTGCCCTGCTCTTCCCTGAATTAACCCCTTTGCACCTCAAGATGAGACAGAAGAGTTTCAGGAAGGCTATGAAAACAGACTCTTGACTACCTTCTCTCCTCTTCACCCATTGCTGGCCCTGGAAAAGCAGCTGTGAATCCAGTTGGGCTGGAGCTTCTGCCTAACTGGTCATCCTAGGGAGGCAAAACATATTTCAGAAACGCACACTCAGATGTGCAATTTGTTGCTCATCTGGATCAGTGGTGCCCACTGGAGCAGCAAAGCAGAAATGACCGTAGCTGTAGTACAGTGGAGTAGGTGTCAAAGGACCACATGGGTGTCTTCCTTCTGCCACACACCTTGACAAGTTCCTTAACCTCCTGGCCTTGTTTCTTCCCTTGTTTAATAGGGCAGAATTTTCCTTTTTCCTCACCTCCTTTATCTTCTCCAATGCAAAGCCTCTGGTACGAAAGAGGTCTTTAGTAAGACAGAATAGAAGGATTGAGACTTTGTTAAGCTAATAACAAAATCAAAATGAAACTGATCAGTAGAGCTGGGCGACATTGGCAAGAGCCAGGTCTGTTGGTCCTGTTTATACTCCACTCTAGACTTAGGCAGGTAAAGCAGAGGCAACAAACTAAAATGCCCCGAAGGACCAGGCGGGAAATACAAATGGGTAAATTGGAGAGAGCAGTATCTACACCATAGGGAATGGGGGTTCTTGATGAGCTAAAACACATAGACCTGCCTAAAGGGGGAGGCACAACTCAGCTCTGAGCCGTTGTTGCCACGTGGAAACACAGGTTCATTGCTGATAAATCATTCCACTTTTCAAAGAAAGCCAGAAATTCTGATTTTTAGTGCAAAATCTCCTTATTTTAAACATTACCTACTATGTCAACTTTTTGAAAACAGTGTGGGTCAATAGAACATGCTGTGTTAAAGGGAAACAATTCCCTTCTTGATGATTCCTCATGAGAAGAGACATCTATAAAAAACAAACTTATGGTTACCAAAGGGGATGTGGGGCGAGGGATAAATTAGGAGTTTGGGATTAACAGATACACACGACTAAATAGAAACTAGGTAAACAACAGGGTCTTACTGTAAAGCACAAGGAACTATATTCAATATCCTGGAATAAACAATAATGGAAAAGAATATGAAGTGGGGGAGTGGCCCCTCCCGCACTCTTCACTCGTTCCTCCCCAGGTGGGGCAAAATAACTTACCTGGTTGAGGGGTTTGGAAGAAGGCACTAGGTTATAAGAAGGAACAGGGCATTCATAACCCAGTGCCTTCCCCTCCCTTGGGAACTACCCACCCACCCACCCACGGGTTCTGCCCTGATGAAAGCCAGCCTACCCCAGTCCAGAATCTGGGATTCTGTAGTAGGAACCCTATTTGCCTACCACTATAAGCCATATTCTCCAACATCCACTTTCTCATTAAGCTGATACACTACTTCCATCAGCTTACTCTTTGGTCTTACTTCTCAGTGGGTTCATAGTTCAAGCAGAAAAAGAAGCCCTAATTATTGGGTCTACCTCAAGACTCCAAGAGTCATCTCTGCTCCCAGGTCATACGTTTGCTCCCTCTAACAACAAACCAAATCTTTGGATGTAGAATTAGGGACTGTTATATCCCACGAGGGTGAAGGCAGGGGCCATGCTTAGAAGCTTGAGGTCTTCTGGTGATTCTCCAGGGTGGAGCTTAGAGAGATGGGGTGGGGAAGATTGAGGGGATTATGGAAGGTATGAGAAGAGGGAAGGGAGATCCAAAAAGAGGGTCACTGGGGACTTCTCTGGTGGTCCAGTGAGTAAGACTCTGCATTCCCAATGCAGGGAGCCCAGGTCTGATCCCTGGTCAGGAAACTAGATCCTGCATGCATGCTGCAACTAAGAGTTTGTGTGCCACAACTAAAAAAGATCCTGCGTGCCGCAACTAAGACCAAGAGCGGCCTAAATAAACAAGTAAATATTTAAAAAAGAAACAAAGAAAAAACAAAACAAAAAGATGGGTCACTGGAAACCCATCAGAGGAGGGCACTGTATGGACCAGAAAGTGAGTCAGTGAGGAAATACAAGCATGTTTTTCACCATCTTCTGAACATCATTCCTCTTCAGGATCACCTAATGACAAAGTTATTTTCTTTCAGGTAATGGTCTGTACTTAACACACCCTTCCTAGGGGTAACACGAAACTAGTAACATCTCTCATGCCTCCTTCACAAGGTTGAAAGGGTCAAATGAGTTATCTTTGGAGAATCTGACCATAAGACCCTGTTATCTGTATCATCAATAATGTAATTCAAGATGCCCAAAAAAGTCAAACTTAATTATTCTGAAACTTACTTTCCAAAACCCTAGAGGACTAAAAATCAGATGTTTTTTTTCTTGAGGATGATTTAACAGCCATTGGGAACAAGATAAAACTAATACCTAGAAAAAAGGTTAAGTAGCAAAGTAAACCATTTGGAGACTCATTCATTGAACACGTATTGAGCATTTACTACGCGCCTGTCACTGATATGGGAACTGGGCCTGCAAAATTGAATAAGTACTCTGAACAAAGAAAGTTTATAGTGGTGGCAATTTCCAGCAATTCAATGCACCGTATTTTTGTTTTGTCTTACTTTAACTGAAAGTACATTTTTAAAGAAGGCTTGGGAATTATAGCCCTACCATAAAATATGTTTTGTTTCACTTCCTTTAGCTGTTATTTTATGACAGCACTGATCTTCTGACCAGAAGCAAAATTCTGGCCTTTCTAAATATCCCATATTGGCTGGGCTTAATGGGTTTTCAAAATAAATGGATTGGATTTCTCAACCTGTCAAAACATAGAGCGCAAGGGCTTTTTCGAACTTGGGAGGACTGCTCTGAGCATGGATTCAGAGTCCACCATCTGAGCCAGGGAGCTGAGAGCCAGCTTATCAGCAACCTGTTATTTTTGATGGAAGCAGAGGTGACCGGGACAATGAAATGAGCTCAGGGAGGTCAGACTAACTTAAACATGATGTCACCCAGGGCGATCAAGGCATCAGAGGCCTCGGATTCTCTCAGAAGGGAATTTCAGAGGATTTTAACCAAGGCATAAACCTAAGCCCCACCTGACAGCTCCTGTAGGACCATCTTTGGGAGGGGTCCAGAGAAGGAACGGCCCCATTACACAAAAGATGATCCCAGGTGCCCATGGCTGCTGAGTAAGTCCAGAGTCAGCTCTAAATGATGGGCTGTGTTATCATTAATCATGGAAGTATGGAAAGATGCTTCGATGTTAGACAAGCCCAGCTCCACTGCTTTCTACCTGCGTGACCTTGAACAAGGCCTCAGTTTCCCCATTTATGAAATGACAACAGTACTGACTTCACAGGGCTGTCATGATGGTCAAATATAACAACCAGGTAGAAAAATCCCTCCAGTAAATGGAAGCCCAAAGTAGCTCTTCCTGACAATCAGTCTGGTTGCTGCATCGTCATACCCAGGGTCTCTCTGAGGTCAGGAGAGGCTCCTTACATATTAAGAAATGCCCAAACTGGGTCAGACAAATTACAATGTTCTAATTGGCTGGACCTTGTCAGTGCATTTTTGTGACTATATACTAAATCTCACTCAGAGATGAAATTTGACCATTGCAAAGCCACCCACTCCCACTTTACCCCACCCTGAAGCTCGGCTCTCTCTCTGTAATCGAGAGGCCTTCAGGAGTGTTCAGCCTTGGCCACTTAGATCTCCTCCCCCCTATCTTACAGGCTGTGTAACTTTTAAGTATATGATCCCAGAGCATGAGGAAAAGGGGAAGAGAGGCTCCCAGAAGCCATCACTCTGTGAAGGGACGGCAAAGCCCTCACCAAGAGCGGGGGAGGGGGGGGCCTCCTCTGCAGGAAGTGTTTTATTTCACAATTAACAAAGGCAAAGGGAAACCTTTCTAAAGTATGTCTTTCCCTCAAGGCCACAGGGTTTAAACCTCTCTGTCCCCCAGCTATTGCTCTGAATGAATTATAGGAGCCAATTATTCTGCCAGCATGTGCTGGCTCTGTTGGAATAGACTCTGTGGAGCTCTTCTGCACCTTTCTCCAAGGGCAAGGTGGAGGCTCTTGTCAAGGTCAGCCAGAAGCATCTTATAGGATTCAGCACAGACCCAGAAACTTCCTAAGTGTGTGCGGGGGAGGGGCAAGGAGAGGAAAGGAAGGAGGGAAGGACGGAGGGAGCCAATTACTAACTCTACCTGGTCACAACCAACAGCTCATCCAAGACACTTGCAGAGTGGGTTTGGGGATCACAGGATGTGCATCAGAAGGAAGCACATGAGAATCCAGCCCAGACCATGCTGTGTTGGGGGTGCAGGACCCCACTGGGGTAACTCCACATTTCCATCTTGCTGGCTCCAGGTCCTAGCAGATCACTAAATGCATTAAGAGCTGTCCCTGGTGTTGGGCATTACAAGATAGAAGGGTTTCCCAGCCAGGATATGAAATAAACCATGATCGAATGCCCACAGACAAAGGGAAGTGCCTCTCAGCACTGGCCAGTGAACAACCAGGGAGCTACAATGGCATAAACCAGAGGAGGTGGATGTGGCCGGTTTATATGCTTCTAACTCTTATGTATGGTGAATTGTGAGCCAGGGAACAATGTAGCACATTGAACTAGAAAAGGATAGTCTACGGTGTTCCAGATTTTGTCTTCTTCCTATTCGTTATTATCACCATCACCTTGACCTTCACCACCACCACTGTTATGGCCATTACTGGTCATTTTTTGTCATCATTCCTTGCCTGTGCACAGTCTCTCACAATTGGCAGAGAACTTCTGCATCCACTCTGACAGTTTGATCATCACAGTAGCTCTCTGAAGTGGACAGGGCAGTCTTAGCATCCCCATTCTCCCAATGTGTAAGCCAAGGCTTACAGAGGGTAAATTGCCGGCCCTTAGTCATACTCAACTCCGGTCTCCTGTAAGTACTGTCAACTTATAACAGTAACTTGAAAACTTTACTTTGAAAATGACATTGAAATATTTAACAACTGATAAGACATAGTTACTTACCAGTCAGGACAGACATGAGCCATGAACAATGTATGGACATGGCCATTCTTGTTCATACAGCTGAATATCTCCAAGATGTTGCACATTACTCTAAACACAACATTGCATCTTTTGGTCCAGCCTTCTCTGCCATTTCACAGAAGTCCTTCTGTTCCCAAATAAGACTGCAAAATGAGGCACTGAGAGGTGAGATGATGAGGTTATTATAGTAAAGAGAGGGCTTTCAATCTTGTCTTCCTTGACCATCTTGAGACAAGGTAGTGGAAAAAGGAGGTGAGGTGGGATGTGAGAGCATGGCAGGTACTACATGGGTTTGTGGGCTGAATGGAAGAGACCATTCTCCAGAGCTGGAAAGTTGAGTTCAGACCAAGTCTTTAAGGTGTCCTGAGGGAATCACATGGCTTTAGAAAGAAGAAAAAGCCAGGAATCCGGAGCCAGATGGAAAGAAGATTGGAGAGGGAGCCAGTTGGGAATCAAACAAGAAGCCTATTTTCCTACTGAGAAATAGGAGGGTCTGCTGCTTGCTTTTTCCTGGCATGGGGCATGTAGGCATAGTGACCTGGCTTCGATACAAGGGTGGGGCTGGGCAGCAGGTAACCAGTGTTTTCATCAAAGCTAAAGAAAGTGTGCACAATAGGAACTCAGAAATTAATAGAAGATAAATCAGATTGTCACTTTCTCAGAAGCTACTCTCCCTATTTTCCATGAAAGAATGATACTCATTCTATTTTTATACTTCGTTTTATCAACTCTTCCTATGTACTATTCCTTGAAAAGAATCTCTTTTATTTCAAAAGTAATATACATTCACAGAAAAAAATTAATATAGATAAGCCAAAAAAAGAGAAAAAGAAAATTAAAGTCACCTCTGATTTCTCTACCCAGAAATAACATGGCTTAATATGTTGATATAGATCCTTCTAGACATTGTCCCATGCATAAAGCTATCATTGTTATTATGATGATTTACAAATATTTAGTTGTTATATGCCTGATGTTTTCTCTACCTACGGTTCTTGAAGTTTAGGAACATTATCTTTGTTTGACAATGTAGACTTAATACCAGGAATCTGAACATATTTTATTGCATGAGTATCTTGTTGATAACATAAAATTGGAGGAAGAATAATATTTATTAGAAATATCCAAGCACAGGGCTCAGAAACAAATCTCTTGTGCCTGAGCAGCATTCTGGGTTTTCAAAGTGGCCATGTAAAACACAGAGCCCAGTGGAATCATATATCACTACTATATAAACGATAATAACAATTCTTGATTTATATCTTCATATTTTCTGCCTTGTTCTTGCAGAAAAGTTGGTAAAGGCTGGTTAGACTGTTACACCTACTCTTTTTTAGAAGATGGAAGATAGGAGAAAATATTACCACCATGAAAGGAGGGGGAAAACCCAAAGGAAAATCTGTTTTTTTAAAAGTCTGAGACTTGTCAGCATGATACACAGCTCTAAAGATGAGAGCAAAGCAAAACAAATGTGCGAGTTATTTCTTGGATCAAAAGTTTCAATCATCTTTTGGGCTCACTTCTTAGGTATTTAGGTATCTGTAAATGATAAGCAAGATGGCAAACTCAAAAAGAAATCTGGAATGTGAGGCTTTCAGGTGAAATGGTCTTTAACCATGTTTCTGGCTGCAGTCTTCATCAAAAGAATTTTTATCAGTGGGGGGAGCAGAGGTTAACATTAAGATGAAGATGTGTTCCTTTTTTACAAGTATAGTCCTGCTGAATTGATACGAAGCAGAAGGGTGTGCAGAGATATGTCACAAACAAAGGACCCCAGTTCCTCCATTTCAACAGGGAGTTGTCTGTAAGAAATTATTCTGCAGGATTTTTGACGATACATATTATTATTATTATGTGATTACTTCTAATAGAATTTCTACATGAAAGGTGCTTGGTTAATTAAATTTTGTATGCTGTCAGGTGGTAACAGTTTCAGAATCCACTGATTTGGATTTTTTTTTCACATTTTGAGCACAGTACACCCAATTTTTTTTTTTTTTAAAGTACTGCTGATCAATGCCCTAGTGTTTATTGAGACTTGCTTGCCCAGAACTCAGCCAACCACTCTCTGAGTTAGGAAAAAAAAAAAAAAATTCTCTTCTTAGCCTTCATTTTCACTGAGGGGAAAAGTCTTATTCATATGAAAACAGAAGAGAAGACCCAGTGAGCTCAATGCTGAGTTTCTATTGAGAAAGTTTCAGAAAAGAAAAAAAAAATTTGTTGTGGACTAGAAAGCTGAATTCCAACATGTGTTTATATGCTAAAAGCGGTAAGAAGAGAAAAACAAAACAAAACAAAAAAAACCCAAAAAGCAAAAATGGGTGTTCTACTCCATAATATATTCCATGAAAACAGGAAATAGAAGAAAATGCAGGCAAAAGGTGATGAAAGATAAAAGTAGTAGAATTGGCAAAAGTGGGAAAGGATGCTGGGAATGGAGGAAACATTAACAATACTCATTCTTTCTCTTTCTTTCCTAAAACAAGTATTTATGGAGCACCTGTTATGTGCCAAGCATTGTACTAGGTGCTGGGTAAACGTGAATCAGACACAGGTGGTCCTGGCCCTCATGGGGCTTAAATAAGGGGAGGAGCAATAAATAAGTAAGCAAATTTTACTTAATTACTTTGTTAATTACTGTCGAAAACAAGACTACAGGCCCAATAGGGTGTCACTTATGCTGAAAGTCACACATCACCAAAACAAGAGCCTTAACTAAGTACACTTTCAGTTCTCCCAGAAATGGAATCTTAAACCAGTCAGTCAGGAATCTCTTCATCATCACTAGCTAGGAAATCTGCCTCATAAACTCCTGTCATCCCCTAAAGGAAAGTCACTTGCAATAACCACCATGCTTTTTGCCCAGTACAACTTCCTAATTTCCACTCCCTTCTGCCGATAAAAGTCTTCCATTTTGTACAGCTTCTTGGAGCTCCTTTCTGTCTGAGATTGGATGCTGCCTGATTCATGAAGGGTTGAATAAAGCCAGTAAGATTTTAAATTTTGCTCAGGTTTTTAACATCACTGTGAAGGAAACTAAGGAATAAAGAGCGGTGTGGGGAACCTACTTTTTACACAGAGTGGTCAGCAAAGATTTTCCTGAAGAAGGCACTTTTAAGCTGAGACCTGAGGAACAAGAGAGAAGCCACCAGATATTCTGCATTTAAGTGTAGGGAACAGCAGTGCAGAAACACTGAGGCAGGAAGCATATAAGAACTGTTAGGGGACTTCCCTGTTGGTGCAGTGGTTAAGAATGCATCTGCCAATGCAGGGGACATGGGTTCGAGCGCTGGTCCAGGAAGATCCCACATGCCGTGGAGCAGCTAAGCCTGTGTGCCACAACTACTGAGCTCACGCACCACAACTACTGAGCCCACGTGCCTCAACTACTGAGGCCCGAGCGCATAGAGCCCATGCTCCGCAACAAGAAAAACCACCGCAAGGAGAAGCCTGCGCACCACAATGAAGAGTAGCCCTTGTTCGCTGCAACTAGGGAAAGCCCGCGTGCAGCAATGAAGACCCAACGCAGCCAAAGATAAATAAATAAAATAATTTTAAAAAAAAGAACTATTAGAAGGTGGCTATGGCCGCAGCAAACTAGAGGGGCTGGTGGGAGGTGGGGGAAATGAGAGGACAATGAAGACCTTGTGGGGAGGAACGTGGAATATGTCCTAAGAGCAGTGGGAAGCCAGTGCTGAATTTTAAGCAGGGGGAGTCACAGAGTCTGGTTTGTGCTTTTAAAAGATCACCCTGGCTCTACCTCATACCATACACAGTAAGGAACCCAAAACAGGTCAGACACCTAAATGTAAGAGCTAAAATCTACAAAACACTTAGAAGAAAACATAGGACTAAATCTTTCTAACTTTGGATTTGGTGGTGGTTTCTTAGCGGTGACACCAAAGTATAAGCAACAAAAGAAGAAATAGATAAATTGGAGTTCTCAAATTACAAACTTTTGTGTTTCAAAGTACGTCACAAGAAAGTAAAACTACAACCCACAGAATGGGAGATAATAATTGCAAATCGTATATTTGATAAGGAACTTGTATCTAAAATATATAAAGAACACAACTCAATAATATAAAGGCAAATAATCCAGTTTTAAAATGGGCGAAGAACATGAATAGACATTTCTCCAGAGAAGACATACAGATGGCCAATAGGCACATGAAAAATGCTCTACATCACTAAGCATTGGTGAAATGCAAATCAAAACCACAATTACATACCACTTCACATCCATTAGTATGGCTAGAGTTAAAAACAGAAAGAATTAAAATTAAAAATTAAAAAACAGAAAGGAGAATTGTTGTTACTAGGGCTGGGGAGGAGGAGGTAATGAGGATAGAGTCTCAGTTTGGGTTGATAAAAAATTTCTGGTGATGGACAGTGGTGATGGTTGCACAATAATGTGAATGTACTTGATGCCACTGAACTGTAATAGTTAAAATGGTAACTTTTATGTATAGTTTACCACAATAAAGAAAAGTTTTTAAAAGGTGGGAGGGGGGCAGGAGGTGGGAGAGCAAACTATTTGAATAGACATTTTTCCAAAGAGATATATAAATGGCCAAAAAATACATAAAAACATGTTCAACATCACTGGTCCTTAGGGAAATGCAAACCAAAGCCACAATGAGATACCAGTTCCTACCCACCAGGATGACTATATTCAAAAAAACAGACAATGACAAGTGTTGCAATAACATGGAGAAATTGGCACTCTCATACATTGCCAGTGGGATTATAAAATGGGGCAGCCACTTTGGAAAACAGTCTGGCAGCCCCTCAAAAATGTTGAACGTAAGACTTATGACCCAGCAATTCCAGTCCTAGGTATACACCCAAGAGAAGTGAAAACATGTCCGTGCAAAAGCCTGTACGCAAATGTTCATAGCAGCAGCATTATTCATGACAGCCCAAAAGTAGAAAGAACTCAAATGTCTATCAGCTGATGAATGGATAGACAAAAGGTGGTATATCCATACGATGTAAGATTCTGCCATGTAAAGGAATATAATACTGATATATGCTGCAATGTGGGTAAACCTTGAAAACTATGCTAAGTGAAAGAGGCCAGAAGCAAAAATCACATATTATTTGATTCCATTAATACAAAATATCCAGAATAGACAAATCCATAGAGACAAAAATTAGATTAGTGATTGCCAGGGGCTGGGGGAGGAGGAAATAGGGAATGCCTGCTAATGGTTATGGGGTTTCTTTTGGGGGTGATTAAAAGGCTCTAAAATTAGAGAGTGGTGATGGCTGCACAACTCTGTGAATATACTGAAACCACTTTTTCTTTTTTTTTTAACATCTTTATCGGGGTATAATTGCTTTACAATGGTGTGTTAGTTTCTGCTTTATAACAAAGTGAATCAGTTATACATATGTTCCCATATCTCTTCCCTCTTGCGTCTCCCTCCCTCCCACCCTCCCTATCCCACCCCTCCAGGTGGTCACAAAGCACCGAGCTGATCTCCCTATGCTATGCGGCTGCTTCCCACTAGCTATCTATTTTACGTTTGGTAGTGTATATATGTCCATGCCACTCTCTCACTTTGTCACAGCTTACCCTTCCCCCTCTCCATATCCTCAAGTCCATTCTCTAGTAGGTCTGTGTCTTTATTCCTGTCTTACCCCTAGGTTCTTCATGACATTTTTTTTTCCTTAAATTCCATATATATATGTTAGCATATGGTATTTGTCTTTTTCTTTCTGACTTACTTCACTCTGTATGACAGATTCTAGGTCTATCCACCTCATTACAAATAGCTCAATTTCGTTTCTTTTTATGGCTGAGTGATATTCCATTGTATATATATGTGCCACACCTTCTTATCCATTCATCCGATGATGGGCAGTTAGGTTGTTTCCATCTCCGGGCTATTGTAAATAGAGCTGCAGTGAACATTTTGGTACATGACTCTTTTTGAATTATGTTTTTCTCAGGGTATATGTCCAGTAGTGGGATTGCTG
Organism: Tursiops truncatus; assembly: GCF_011762595.2. NCBI lineage: Eukaryota > Metazoa > Chordata > Mammalia > Artiodactyla > Delphinidae > Tursiops > Tursiops truncatus. The sequence goes on from NC_047041.1 coordinate 83,943,455, forward strand.
GGTCATATGGTAGTTCTATTTGTAGTTTTTTAAGGAACCTCCATACTGTTCTCCATAGTGGCTGTATCAGTTTACATTCCCACCAACAATGTAAGAGGGTTCCCTTTTCTCAATTCTCTCTCCAGTATTTATTGTTTGTAGATTTTTTGATGTTGGCCATTCTGACCAGTGTGAGGTGATACCTCATTGTACTTTTGATTTGCATTTCTCTAATGATTAGTGATGTTGAGCATCCTTTTATGTGTTTGTTGGTAATCTGTATATCTTCTTTGGAGAAATGTCAATTTAGGTCTTCTGCCCATTTTTGGATTGGGTTGTTTGTTTTTTTGTTATTGAGCTGCATGAGCTGCTTGTAAATTTTGGAAATTAATCCTTTGTCAGTTGCTTCATTTGCAAATATTTTCTCCCATTCTGAGGGTTGTCTCTTGGTCTTGTTTATTGTTTCCTTTGCTGTGCAAAAGCTTTTAAGTTTCATTAGGTCCCATTTGTTTATTTTTGTTTTTATTTCCATTTCTCTAGGAGGTGGGTCAAAAAGGATCTTGCTGTGATTTATGTCATAGAGTGTTCTGCCTATGTTTTCCTCTAAGAGTTTGACAGTTTCTGGTCTTACATTTAGGTCTTTAATCCATTTTGAGCTTATTTTTGTGTATGGTGTTAGGGAGTGATCTAAACTCATACTTTTACATGTACCTGTCCAGTTTTCCCAGCACCACTTATTGAAGAGGCTGTCCTTTCTCCACTGTACATTCCTGCCTCCTTTATCAAAGATAAGGTGACCATATGTGTGTGGGTTTATCTCTGGGCTTTCTATCCTGTTCCATTGATCTATATTTCTGTTTTTGTGCCAGTACCATACTGTCTTGATTAGTGTAGCTTTGTATTATAGTCTGAAGTCAGGGAGCCTGATTCCTCCAGCTCCGTTTTTCATTCTCAAGATTGCTTTGGCTATTTGGGGTCTTTTGTGTTTCCATACAAATTGTGAAATTTTTTGTTCTAGTTCTGTGAAAAATGCCAGTGGTAGTTTGTTAGGGATTGCATTGAATCTGTAGATTGCTTTGGGTAGTAGAGTCATTTTCACAATGTTGATTCTTCCAATCCAAGAACATGGTATATCTCTCCATCTATTTGTATCATCTTTAATTTCTTTCATCAGTGTCATAATTTTCTGCATACAGGTCTTTTGTCTCCTTAGGTAGGTTTATTTCAAGATATTTTATTCTTTATGTTGCAATGGTAAATGGGGGTGTTTTCTTGATTTCACTTTCAGATTTTTCATTAGTGTATAGGAATGGAAGAGATTTCTGTGCATTAATTTTGTATCCTGCAACTTTACCAAATTCATTGATTAGCTCTAGTAGTTTTCTGGTGGCATATTTAGGATTCTCTATGTATAGGATCATGTCATCTGCAAACAGTGACAGCTTTACTTCTTCTTTTCCGATTTGTATTCCTTTTATTTCCTTTTCTTCTCTGATTGCTGTGGCTAAAACTTCCAAAACTATGTTGAATAAGAGTGGTGAGAGTGGGCAACCTTGTCTTGTTCCTGATCTTAGTGGAAATGCTTTCAGTTTTTCACCATTGAGGATGATGTTGGTTGTGGGTTTGTCATATATGGCCTTTATTATGTTGAGGAAAGTTCCCTCCCTCTATGCCTACTTTCTGTAGAGTGAAACCCACTCTAAATGAGTGAATCTTATGGTATGTGACTTATATCTCAATAAAGTTGTTATAAGAAACAAAAAACCAACAGCAACAAAGAGATCACCCTGGCTGCTCTACAGAGAAAACAAGAGAAAGGATCCTTGAAGGAGGGAAGTGGAAGCAGGTGATCAACTAAGAAGCAACTGCAGCCATCAGGGCAACAGGCAGACAGTGATGCACACGGGGGCAGAGTTGGGAGAGGCAGTGCTAAGGAAAGGGGGAACCATGGGTTTCAGTTTGGGGGTGAATGGGTTGTAGGGTGGTGCCATTCACATCCTCCAGCAGAGAACTGAGTTCGTGTCCAAACGGGGAAAATCTGCACGGGATCATGATCCCAACCCTATGAGGTAGGTACGATTATCCCCATTTATAATTAAATGAATGAGGCTCAAAGAAGTTCGAATAAATACCTTAAATAAATAAAATCCCTAATTTGTTCTGTGTTTAACGTCAGCCTGACTCTGACACCCATGCTTTCTACTGTGTACTATATGAAGAGAGATTTTTAAAAGAGGAAAAAAAGAGGAAGAGAGAAATTATGGGGGCAATACGAGTAGAAAGGTAAAGACGGTAGGGTCAGGCACCCTGTGTGGAGCATTTTTGCCACCTGATTTTGGCTTAATACCTTGTGTGCGCTGTCACGAAGAACCAGAGAAGCCAAATAAATATCACTCTCAGCTCCCAGTCAGTAGCAAGAGGCCGTTAATTCCCCTCCAATTTGCTCACCACTCTCTCCAGTCACAATGCTGGAGTTTCCTTAGTCCATTGCCCCCTGTCTCTTGCAGGAGGTTTTGCAACACCTTCCTGGCTCTTCTCCCTGCTTCTGGTGCCACCTACCACGCCATCCCTGCCCCAGCAATTCGTGTTGGAGAGTGCACACACATGCACACACACCCGTCCCTTCTAATCCCTTTTCCACAGCTAGGGTGCTCTTTCTAAAACGCAAACCTGTTCATTGCACCACCTTCCTTCAAACCCTTCAAAGATTTTCAGTCGTGCTCAGGATCCAGCGTAAGCTCTTGAACACAACTTACAGGGCCCTTCACAATCACTACCCTTCATACCTCTCTAGCCTCTTCCTCACTCTCCCTCCCCACATCACACACCCTGTACCCTGTGAGCCAGCCACACTAAACCGTTTTCAGTCCCCTAAATGCACCATGTTCTCGCTGACCTCTGGTCTTTGCATGCTCTGTTCCCTCTGTCCAGAACAGCTGACCCTGCCACTTTTTGCATAACTAACTCCTACACATTCTGCAGTCCTCCCTCACCCTCCAAGTCAGGGATCGTTTCCCTTGGAGGTGTCCTCGTGGCACTCTGCACAGCCCCCATCAGCAGAGTGGGATTAAGGGGTGGTCCGCTGATCAATCACCTGAGGCAGCAATCTACATGGGGGAATAAAAATCATAGGAAATGTAATGAAGTAAGAAAATTTCTCTCTCCTACAATTTCCTCAGATAGTATGCTATGTGGCTGGAAAGGATACCCCTTGGGGCAGGGGTAACACCCCCAATGGGACATACTTGAGAAATGCTAGATGAGCTTTTAAAGGGGAACTTGTCTAACTTCGAAGTGTTTGTTTGGTTTCGTGGGGACTGCAGGTTTGGGGCAGAATGGAATTGCTCAGGACTTTGTGTGTAAGGATCAGTGTTGGCACCAGCAGGCCTCCTTTCTCTGCACTTCCTTCCTGACTGGGTCCCAATATACCTTCCTAGTTGCACTGGACAACTCCAAGGGGAGTAGGGAAATGCCATCACAAAGACCCTGATGGGTGAGCTGTAATCCCACCTCACAAAGTGCTCAGCCTCTCCTCTAATGAAAGCTGAATAAAGATTTAGAGCACACTGACTTGATGAACGTCTAATTATTAGCCTGTCCACGTGCTCACGTATTTCAGTCCAGGCATACCCATCAGAGCATCATTCACATAACAGTAACTTCTCTATAGCCCTTGCTGGAAGATATGTACTGTAATAATCAGTAATATTTGAATCGTTAATATGTGCCAAGTATTAATCCACTTTATTGTCAAAATAATCCTTTATGGTGCTTTGCTATTTTACTCCCATTTACAGCTGAGGAAACTGAGGCACACAGAAATAAAGTAACTGGCAGAGCTGGGTTTTGAACCCAGGCAGTGTGGCTCCATCCTGTGCTCCCAACCTGTACGGTACATTCCCCCTTGATGATGGGGGCTGAATCATCCTTTTCACTGATGCATCCTCTTCAACTGAGTACAGACCTAACACATAGAATTTAATAAATATATACAGAACGAGTCTTCAATTAGTAGAAGACTGTTATTCATTTGTTCAGCAAATATTAAGTCCCTTCTACGTGCCCGCCAGACAGCCGCATACCTCAGTAACCCCCTCATGCTGCCTCAGACTAATGAAGGAACCCCTTCTCCTACATTTGCACTGGATGGCCATCCTGCCTCTGGCTGAGGAAATGGGAGGGTGGTTGTCCTTAAAAGTAGCTCCTTTTATGTTTAGACAGCTCTGAGATTCTTTTTTGCTGAAGAAACTGGCCTCCTGAGCCTTCCACCTGAAGAGGCACAATCTTGTTCTACGATCTCACCTGCATGACAGCCTGTCACACGTGTAAAGATAGTTCTCACATCTCCCCCAGGTCCTCTTTCTGCTCTTCTAGACTAAGCTCCCTGAGTTCCTTCCTTTTTTCAGGCTCTGATATCATTTCCGCAGGAGAGGCCCTTCATTCATTTGCTCATTCATTTATTTAAACTTTACTCACTGTGTACTAAGTACTTCGCTAGGCCCTAGGAATACAGAGATGAAGGCATAGTTCCCCCCTTGAAGAAGTACAGGATCCACTGGGGGAGGGAGGCAGTTAAAGAAACAGTTGCAATCTGCCCTAGGTGCCAAGTGCTGTAACAGGGGTATGGTGGGACACAAGGACCATTCAGTCTGACAATGGAATTTTAAACTGTCCACCCTAGAGCATTCAGTTTGGTCATGCTCCTCTTGCATAATGACCACCAGAACTAAAAACAGTAGAAGAATTCTAAAAAGAATACTTCTACCACTCTGATCTAAATGTGGTAATTCCAAGAATGTAGCCCAGAACTGTGATTAATTTATTAGCAGTTGGCTAACTTAAAAAAAAAATAATAATGAACTCTGGTATTAATTTCACTAAGTGCTATTAGGCCCATCCTGTGCAAATGAAAAAAACAGATAGATGGATGGATACGTAGAGAGATAGTAGATAGATACAGAAAACATATTATATTTATTAATCCTCGGTAAATAAATTTCTTGTTTCAGTCTAGCAATACAGCACCAGGCCTAGGAACCAGGGTTGAATTTCCAGTTCTTCTTCCTCTAGCTACCTCCCAGGTCTGTTCAGGGTATTGAAAAGAAAGGAATAGTGAATGAAATTATCTGGCATATTGCCAGCCCCATAGTTGGTGCTCCATTAATGCTAGCGATATTTATTCTTGGTTCACTGGTTCATCAAGACTTTTCTAAACCTTGTGTCTGACACCCAATGTATAAGGCTGCCCCTCAGCTTCATGCCAACAGCAAACCTGACGGTGTGTCTTCTGGTTTTCAATAATCCCTCCACTCGCAACTCCGTTCCTCACGCAGCTTCCTCCCCTCAATTTCAAGCTTTTCTTGGCCCAAGCTTCAGGCTCTTAGAAAGTTGACAAACCAGCATCGCCATCTGGAGGACAGAATGAGAATCTGCGTAAGAAAACAATTTCATGGCGCCAGATAAACTAACTCAGCTGTTTTTCGTGCTGGCGCTAACGAGGCCAAGTTCACAGGTTCATCCCCAAAGGGGCCAATTAGCTTTACACCGAGAGACACTTCAGAGCACAGCCTCAGCCTCTAACCTTGGCCCCCAGTTCACACGCTTGCGCCTGTCGGTTAGAAAGCAGATTCATCAATCCAAGCGTGCGGAAACAACGAAGATGAACAAGACCTGCTCCCTGTTCTGAAGGAATCTTGAACCTGCAGCCGTGTTTCCCCCAGTAATTCCTGAGACATTAATAGGACTTATGAGAATAAATGACTCCACAGCGTTAAATTAGTTTAGGAAACAGTAATCAAAGTCAAGCAGGTTCTCTATGGAAGGGCTTCTCAGAGACTTTAACATGCTAATATGCACTATTAATTTTCCAAGAAGTAAATATAAGGGGCAGGGTCTCCCAGATTTGGATGGCCATGAGGCATCCCCACTCTATTCTTAAAAAAGAATAGCAATGAAACTGCTGTCCCAGAGTATGACTGCTTCCACTGAAATATCTATTTTAAGAAACAACTCATCCATGGGGAAGAGTTCACAGTCTATTGCTAGGTTAAAAAAAAAAAAGCAGACTATAGAACAGTATCCCATTTTGAAAAGATAGAACAGAGATGTACATACACATGGGAGGAAAAAAAAAACAGAAAGACATAAACCAAAATGTTAACACTGGTGATTTTTTGTTGGCGAGATTGTTGTTTTTCTGTGTTCTTTATATATTTTTCAAGTTTTCTGCGTTGAATATAAATATCAATTTAAAAAAAAAACCGCGAAGCACACGTTCTAAAATGGTATACCATCGTCATAAGACTATAATTGTAGAATACTAATAAGAGCTAACATTTACTGAAGGCTAAGGGCCTGGCTCCTGGATTATCTAGATTATCTCATTTAAACTTTACATATAAATCATATGAGATGAGGTAACTGTTTTTAGGTTTTATTTATTTTTTTGTCTATATCTGTTGTAATTTATTTATTTATTTTATTTTATTTGGTTGCGGCACACAGGCTCTTCATTGTGGCGCACGGGCTTCTCTTTAGTTGTGGCACGCAGGCTCCAGAGCACGCAGGCTCAGTAGTTACGGCGCACAGGCTTGGTTGCCCTGCGGCACGTGGGATCTTAGTTTCCTAACCAGGGATCAAACCCACATCCCCTGCATTGGAAGGCGGATTCTTAACCACCGGACTACCAGGGAAGTCCCTTATATGTTTTTTCTATTGGAGTATAGTTGATTTACAGTGTTGTGTCAGTTTCAGGTATACAGAACAGTGATTCAGTTTCATATATATATTTTTTTTTTCAGATTCTTTTCCCTTATAGGTTATTACAAAATATTGAGTATAGTTCCCTGTGTTATACAGTGGGTCCTTGTTGGTTATCTATGTTATATATAGTAGTGTGTATAGGTTAATCCCAAACTCCTAATTTATCCCTCCCCCGCTCCTTTCCGCTTTGGTAACCATAAGTTTGTTTTCTATGTCTGTGAGTCTGATTTGTAAATAAGTTCATTTGTATCATTTTTTTTACAGTCCACATATGATATTTGACTTTCTCTGTCTGACTTAGTATGAGAATCTCTAAATCTATCCATGTTGCTGCAAATGACATTATTTCATTCTTTTTAATGGCTGAGTAATATTCCATTATATATATTATATATAATGAATATATATATATATATATTGCATCTTCTTTATCCATTCATCTGTCAATGGACATTTAGGTTGATTCCATGTCTTGGCTATTGTAAATAGTGCTGCTATGAACACTGGGGTGCATGTATCTTTTCGAACTATGGTTTCTGCCAGATATATGCCCAGGAGTGGGCTTGCCGGATCTTATGGTAGCTCTATTTTTAGTTTTTTAAGGAAGCTCCATACTGTTTTCCATAGTAGTTATACCAGTTTACATTCTCACCAACAGTGTAGGAGGGTTCCTTTTTCACCACACCCTCACCAGCATTTATTATTTGTAGTGAGGTACCATTTTTTGGTCCCAATTTAAAGATGGAATATTAAAGAAATAAACCCTGTGGAATCAGAATTTGAACGCATTACATCCCTCATTTGCTGTCTACCCCACTTTCCCTGAGACACACACACACACACACCACATACACCATAAAAGAGGGAGAAGATGCTATTCCTCTGGAGAGAGAGACTGTTAGAGGGCAACAATGAGATAGCTTTGCTACATGGCTCCTGGCTGCCATTTATCAAATGCTCACTGGTGCCAAGAATTATTCGACATACTTTGGCATATATAAACATCTAAACTGAACAACAGCTGGGCTCTACTAGCCCTTTAAGATGTGCCTTCTGGGGATTTCCCTGGTGGTGCAGTGGTTAAGAATCTGCCTGCCAATGCAAGGTACATGGGTTCGATCCCTGGTCTGGGAAGATCCCACGTGCCACGGAGCAACTAAGCCCATGCTCCACAACTATTGAGCCCATGCTCCGCAACTACTAAAGCCCACATTCTCTAGGGCCTGCGTGCCGCAACTACTGAAGCCCATGCTCCTAGAGCCCGTGCTCCGCAACAAGAGAAGCCACCGCAATGAGAAGACCGCTCACTGCAACGAAGAGTAGCCCCGCTCGCTGCAACTAGAGAAAGCCCGCGTGCAGCAACGAAGACCCAACGCAGCCAAAAAAAAATTTTTTTTAATTTTTAATAAATAAATAAAGAAAAAGATCTGCTTTCTGTGGTATTGTTTGGGCCATTTCTCTCCCACTGGCCACTGGAAACCCCAAAAACTATTAACCCCCCCAAAACTATTGGGTAGAACAACTCAGCCCTCTTCAGTTTCTATGGCCAAATTCAGCTCCAGTTTTACTGTGATTATCCAAACACCATTAACGTGCTCTGTGAAACAGCAGACCTACTACCCAATCACATACTAGTTCTCTCTCTCTCTCTCTCTCTCTCTCTCTCTCTCTCTCTCTCTCTCTCTCTCTCTCTCTCTCTCTCTCTCTCTCCCCCTCCCTCCCTCCCTCTCTCTCTCTCTCTCTCCCTTTCTGAGGAAAAACTGATATAAAGCATGCCTACCTCCCTTAAAAAGGAGAAGTGTTTATGGTTAGTTTGGGTTTACAATGCTATTTTTATTTTCTATTACATATGTATTACTGAAGTAAGTTCTTTTGTTAATTCCATTTTACAGATGAGGAAACTAAGGTCAGGCGACTTGCCCGAGGCACCAAAGCAGGTACGTGGCTGCACCACTCTTTGACCCAGGCCTGTCCAACTCCAACCAAGATTTAAAGGAGAGCGGGGACACTTGGGGATGCAAGACACAGACACTCGCCTCAAGGTGGGGCTCTTATACCCTGTCAGGCTGCCTCCGTTTCTTCAATGTAAATGAGAACAGACTGGTTAGAAGAGACCCCGACTGAAGAAAGCACACAGTTCTTCCCCTTCAGGCTGAGAAATCTGGCCCCCAAAACCAGTTAGAAATAATTGATTTAGCAGCTTACCTCACTGACAATGGTAGTCCTCTGAGAGAAAAATCCCTCCTTTTTCTCTGCTCCCCCCGCTACTCCAGCAACTCTCTAGGAGATGGGCAACCATCCCCATTCAAAAATGACTGCATTATGTTTATTTTTTTTTAATTATGGGAGATCTTCTCCTTTGCCCTCCTTGGACCTGGGGGGAGACCCTTTTCCTTACCAGGGGGCATATTCTACCCCACGCTGAGGTCCCAGGCTCCTGCAAAGGGAAGCAAATCAGTTTTTTGTCCTTCCACTGCCTTCCAGCTGAGCTTGTAGCTGAATTTTCCCACCAACTGGGCCTTAAACGGCAAACAGGGCTCAGGGCAGAAGGCATCACAAAGCAATTTTGGACAATATGGGCTCTTCATTCCATCTGTGAAATGCTGCTATTACCTTTGACCAAACATTAATACCGCACAATTTCGACATCTTATGATAGAGCTGGAGTTTAAGAAATGGGGCTGAGGGTTGATTGGGGTCCAAAAAATAAATCTTTTCTATTGCCATGAAGCAGTTACAGTTGCACAACTGAAAAACCAACCCTTTGGAAAAGCTGTCAAACCCACTCGTGCAGTTGGGTAATACCATCATCCAAAGCACTTCTTAGATGTCTGGTGTTCAAAGCAGAGTGCAAAGTGACTTAAGCAGACACAATCTATTATGTGGGATGTTTCCAAGGTTGGGTATATGTTTCTGATGCTGGCAGTGAAACTGGCTCAGACAGATGCCAAAGAACACCTCTCAGAGGCCAGCATGGTATATGATAATCAAAACTAACATTTGGGCTTCTCTGGTGGCGCAGTGGTTGAGAATCCACCTGCCAATGCAGGGGACACAGGTTCAAGCCCTGGTCTGGTAAGATCCCACTTGCCACGGAGCAACTAAGTCCGTAAGCCACAACTACTGAGCCCGCGTGCTGCAACTACTGAAGCCCGCGCGCCTAGAGCCCGTGCTCCGCAGCCAGAGAAGCCATGGCAAAAAGAAGCCCGTGCACCGCAACAAAGAGTAGCCCCCGCTCTCCACAACTAGAGAAAGCCTGCATGCAGCAACAAAGACCCAACACAGCCAAAAATAAATAAATTAAATAATTTTTAAAAAAATGAACAATTTATCGGGCCCCTTCTATTTGCCAGGTCCATGCAACACGTCTCACATGATCTTTAGAGCAACCTTTGAAGGAGGGGCTATCGTTACCCCCAATTTACAAACGACGAAACACAGGCTCCTAGATGTTAAATAACCAGACCAAGATGATACAGCTAGCAAATGATGGAGCAGAATTCACATCCAAGATCCCTTGACGCCATGATTCACACGCTCAATCACTGCAACATACCTGTGTGATTCACGTAGTGTGGCTCCAACGTGAGTCCTGGAGTTGGATGGCCCTGGATTCAAATTCTGCCTTTATTACTCAATTGGACCAGGTATACAACCTCTATAAATCTTAGTCATCTCACCTGCAAAACGTGGGGATGCTAATGTCTAGCTTGCCAGGAAGTAAATAAAGAAATACTTTTATAACCAATAGCATCTGAAGACCCACGTGGATCAGTCCCAGAACCAGAATCCTCTTCAAAGGCACAGCAGGAGGGAGAAGACTCCTATGTCAATAATTATTGTTTTGTTTCATTTGTGAAGCCTTTAGCCATGGTAGGCACTCAGTAAGTTGCAACTATTATAGTCCTTTTTGATATGCTTTTAAGTTATTATTTTTAAATAACCCAGTCTCTCTATTTGAAATGCTACTTAAATGGACCACTTCTCTACATACCCTCTTACTTTTTAAAAAACTATAAACTTTAGTTTCTCCTCATTCATATTAAAACAGAATGAGGTGTGTAGCAGAAGCCCCATTTTAGCCCCTTCAAGCTATGTTTCTCAAAATTTTAGATTGATCTGCACAGGTTTGGAAATCTGAATAAACAAATCCCAGGACCAAGGCGCTCCTGGCAAAGAAATTAAGAGGTGAGGCCCACCTACCAGCCTGGTGTAAGTACAAGGACAACCTCAGGGTAGGAGAGGAAACATAGATATTTGACACAGATTTTCCACTGGACTAGCTCATGGGCGTATTTGTCTGATCTGACCCAGCAGTTCCTACTGGGGACCGGAGAATTCTCCTGTGTAAGACTCTTGTCTTACTATAATTTATCCATCATACAGTAGCCAGAGTGGTCTTTCTGAAGTGTAAATTAGATTGTGCCAACTCGCCTGCCCTGTTTAAAACTTCAAATATCTTCCCATTGCACTGATACAATCCAAACTCTGTATTATGGCTCACAAGCCGCCGCATGTTATTGCCCCTGCCTCCCCCTCTAAACTCATTTCCTTCCCCCTCTCCCTTCATTCACTACACTCCAGCTACAATGGCCCTCTTCTGTCATTCCTGCCTCAGAGACTGGCCCTCGCTGTTCCTCCTGCCAGAATACCACCTTAGCTAAGACCAACACCCCAGGAACTCTCTCTCTTTATAGCCCTTACCAGCATGGGAACTTGGCTTATTGGAATATAAGTTCCCAGTATCAGGAACGGTAGTTAGAGAATAGTATGTACTCGCTGTCCTCTGCACTCACTCACCCTCGTTTCCGATTCCTGGTCTACACCCTGGATTTCAGCACAGCTTCCATCTGCCTTTGGCCACCCTTTTGGATCTCGTTGTCTGGCTTTCTGCCCTCAGCTCATATGACTCTTTTGACCTCATTTGACTCTTGGTTCAGCAGATTCCTTGGATTTCAGCATCGCTCACAGCTTTGCTTGAGAAATATTCAAAACATCCTCTGCCATCCTGCACCCCAAGCCCATCTCCCAGTGAAGCCCACCTCCTAGCCCATGTGGGGGCAGCAGTCTACACAGGCTCTTGGGACTGCAGGAAGGCTTCACCTGAAGAAGCCCACTTTGGCCACTGGACCTTGAAGCAGCTAAAGCAAAACAGAAATGCAGACTACTCCAAGGGAGGTGAGATCCCTTCTTAGTGAATTTCTCCATGCCAGACAACCAAAACCATGGGGCTATGCAGAAATTTGGACTGTTAAGATGTGACTGAAGCTTCCCTGACAAGAGCAATTGTCTGGCCCTGGACCAGTGCTTCCATCTCATGCTGGGGGTGGCCAGCTGAGAAAGTCCATTACACACGGTATCACACAATGATGCACTGCTACCAGCAGAAAGCAACAGTGATAAAAAACCACAACTACTAGTATCATTTACTGGACTCCTTAGTTAATACTAGGTGCCAGGTACTTTATGTTCATGATCTCACTTAATTTTCACAATGAAATTAAGGTAGGTGACTATCCCCCTATAAGTGATGAGAAAATCAAGGCTCAGAGACAGATAAAATTATTTGCTCGAGGTCATATAACAAACAAGTGGGAGATCCTGAATTTCTGACTCCAAAGCTCATGTTCCCAATCCCTACCCTCTAAGCATTCAATTATGGGTCCCTTCACACCTACACACACACACACCTCCCACACCAAATTATGGACTCCTCCAGAGCTAGGACTTATTTCTTGTTCATCATCCACATAGCACAGGGACTAATCCTTACTGGATGGTCAGCACATTTTTGTAAATGCATTTCTAATGCTACTGAATTGGTCTTATAATTTATATACACTGTAATTAATAGATTAATATAGATAGTCATTGCCATAACATACCACTGTTGGCTTTCCTATTCCCTACTATTGGCCATTTGAACTATTTCCAATTTTTAGGTTTAATGTGCAGTACAGTAATTTGCTCTTACTGAAACATGGAATGGGACTGAGAAGCAGAAGATGAATCTAATAAAGGAAAAATAACATTCTGCATCTTTCGTGAGACCATTCAGGGTGAATCCAATTAAGGAATACACTAATTACGTAAAACAGAGAAACAATTCTGGGGTTATGATAATAAAATTACCAGCCTTTTATAGCAAACTTAAATATCACAATTTTCACTAGAGAAGCAAAGTGTCTAATATATTGCAAAATACACAGTACCCTCTTATCTAGGCAAGATCCAAAAATTCTTTCAAAAGTGAGTGTTGGTCTACAGATAGAAGTGTCAAAATCCTATAATTAAGAAAACGTATAGCTATCTTTTAGCAAACTGACTTTATTTAATAATGTGCCAGAAGTGTTAAAATATATATAGCACTTTAGGTCTGTGTTTCTAGTTCAGATTTTTAACTTTAGTTTCCTGAGTGCTTTTGTTGAACGACTCTCAGGTGCTCTCTAGTGGATGAGCTGGAGAACAGCTTGGTCATCTTTTTATGTATTACATGCCTAAAAGTAATCACAATTCACACTTTTAGGTTTACATGAAGGATATAGGATTAATGATTATTTTTAAAGAAATATTTTACGGACTTACAGTCATTCCTAATGACAGAGTTTAAGGTTTATTAATATTAATAGGGTTTTGGCCTCAGTTTATTTTAAATAACTGCTACTGGAACTTTAATTTTTTCCCACTCTATTTTGAAACATGAGTTTAAAATTAATATGATGGCACTAGAGAGCCCGCGTACTGCAACAAAGATCCTGTGAGCCGCAACTAAGACCCCGACGCAGCCAAATAAATAAATATTTAAAAAAATCCAATCTCTGGAAGATTCAGGACATAAAGTTAAAAAAACAAACTAATATAATGGCTTTAATCATCATAAATAAATCATTAAATATATTTTTTCAAAGGACCCATAGGTAGATTAAAGAAAATTATTAATTTTCTCCCAAATGCAAAGAATTTACAAAGGAACAGTATGACCCAGCCATAATTTGTTGCTTTAAGGAGACATTGAAATGACATAGGCAGAGAGGTCAACATTTTCCAAAATGTGCTCTGTGAGATACTAGTTCCCTGATGTGTTGGTGGGGGGAAAGGGAGAGCTCCTAGCTGAGAGACATTTCAGAAGATTAACTCACTCCCCTTGTTTTGTTTCCACACTCAGTTCATAAATTTCTTTAATTTGTTTTTCTGTGCTACTTGCTAATGGGAAGAGAATGCAGTGGGTAACATGACACAAGCTTTTCAGTCAGCTTTACAGCTCAGGTTTTCATTGTGAATTTAATTGTCAGCATTCATATTTATGTAGAAATACATATGCATGTGTTCCTGTGTGTGTGTGTGTGTGTGTGTGTGTGTGTGTGTGTATATATATAGTTAGTTAGTTAGTTAGTTAGTTAGCTAGCTATTTAATGAATATGGGCATAGCAAACATACCAAACTCTTAATAGTGCTTTATTTCTTGGCAGTGGGGTGTGGAAGGGAATAGCAAAGGTTTTTGCTTTCAAAGCTATACTTTCTCTAATATTTGAAATTTTTACAATAGACATTTTTAGCCTTTATAATCATAAATATATATAAATATATATTTATGTATACACACATTAATTATCATATTCTATTGTAGAATTTGAAAGATAAAAAACATTTCCCAAGCAATGTCCCCAAACGCACCTCTCAAGCTCCCACGTGCCCAGACTAATCCAATCTCTTCTAAGGACAGCCCACACACCTACCCACCTTGTTGTCTCCAAAAATCCCCTGCATTTGCTTATATCCAAAAGACAACCCCTGGCTGGACTCCTGCCTGATTCCTAGAGCTGAAGCTTAGAGCGCCCCCTTGAGGCTCAAGGACTCCACGGTGCTACCCGGGGTTGGTTGGTTCATAAGATGCACGCCGCAAAGGTGACTTGGTGTCAGAGCTGAAAGCTATCAGCCCCTTGACACTGTCTTGTCACTGCTGGTGGTGGTGTTCCCCCCAGCAACCTTCAAACTCTTTGTAGAAATAGTTTCTCTCACTGAAAGGTCATCCTCACCAGACTCTAAACTTTTATTTGCTCTATTTAGTAACTTCTAGAGCCTGCGCACATGCACACAAACACACGCACACACCCCCCTCACCACCACCACCAGTGTCCAATAGTGTAAGTACGCCACCCCCAATTATACCCACATTCTCGGGTGCTTACAAAATCAGGTCTCTCAGACTCACAGACGTGGAGAACGAACGTATTGTTACCAGGGGGGAAGGGTTGGGGGGAGGGATAGTTAGGGAGTTATGGATTGACCTATACACACTGCTATATTTAAAGTAGATAACCAGGGTTTCCCTGGTGGCGCAGTGGTTAAGAACCCACCTGCCAATGCAGGGGACATGGGTTCGAGCCCTGGTCTGGGAAGATCCCACACGCCACGGAGCAACTAAGTCCGTGTGCCACAACTACTGAGCCCGCGTGCGGCAACTACTGAAGCCAACGCGCCTAGAGCCTGTGCTCTGCAACAAGAGAGGCCACCACAATGAGACGCCTGCACACGGCAACAAATAGTAGCCCCCTCTCGCTGCAACTAGAGGAAAGCCCAAATGCAGCAACTAAGACTCAACGCAGCCAAAAATAAATAAATAAAATAATAAATAAATAAAATAGATAACAACAAGGACCTATTTTATAACACAGAGAACTCTGCTCAATGTTATGTAAAAACTTAAAAGGGAAAAGAATTTGGAAAAGAATAGATACATGTATATGTATAACTGGTTCACTTTGCTGTACGCCTGAAACTAACACAACATTGTTAGTCACCTATACTCCAATATAAAATAAAAAGTTAAAAAAAAATCAGGTTTCTGCATCAGTAGAATGAAGACCAGACCCCAGGTCAAGATGAACTCATTAGAATAAGTGCCATTCCATGTCTGGGAGCTGGGCAAATTCCCCTTGTGACACCCTCTCTGTTTCTCTCGCTCATTGCCTGCCTACTCAGAGTTAAACAAGAACCTAGTCTCCAAGATGAAATAGTAAGTTAACATTTACTGAGCACTTAACACACACACAGAGGAGGGGACTTCCCTGGCACCCCGGTGGTTAGGACGTGGCGCTTTCCCCGCCAAGGGCCCAGGTTCAATCCCTGGTCGGGGAACTGAGGTCCTGCAAGCTGCACCACGGGACAACAACAACACATACACACACAGAACCCCACAGGAAACCATCTGTGTTTCATTTTTATGTATTGTCTCATTTCAGCCTCACAACAACCCTCTGAAGTAGGCACTATTCTTCTCCCCCACTCTATAGAAGACTGAGGTTCAGAGAACTTAAATAACTGGTTCAGAGGGGTAGCTCCTGAATGCTCAGCTTCTTGCAAGCGGGGGACATGAACTTGTGTGGGGTGATTCTGTTGAAAACATTTAATCAAGCGCTCTGCAGTCCACACCTAGGATGGGCTAGCCCCGGGCTTTTCCCACAAAGCACGTACTTCCTGGAATGGGCGTGATGCCACAGGCTGTCAACACTACAAAAACAAGATGCATCACCCAGGAGTGTCAAGTTTCCTTCCAGGTTTTTTGGGGGCGGGAATATCATTTTATAGGAAGATGAATAGATGCATTAAGGAGCATAATGCAAAAATTTTGTATGTTTAGAATAAAAATACAAAAAAGATAAAATCACACTAAAACCATCCCTCTGGTAAAGGCTGCATCACTGAATCCCCCAGGGCGATGTTTCTCCAGCGTTGGAGTGCATGCCTATCACCTGCGGGCAGGGCCCACACAGATGTGAGACCTGTTAGTACTATCAATACATACACTTGGCTTAATGCCCTGCTGCTAAGGTCTTGAAATTCTTACCGATTTTTTAACTAGGTCTTTGCGTTTTCAATTTGCACTGGACCCTACAAATGATCCAGCTGGTCCTGCCTGAGGATTTTGTTAAGATGCAGATCCTGGTTCAGTGTATCTGGGGTTCTGCAGTTCTAAGAAACCGTCAGATAATGCTTGCTATTGGTCTAAGACCACACTTTGAGTGGCAAGACCCAGTCTTCCACAGTTTCTAATACTTCCTCTTCTTAGAAGGACACCAGTCATATTGGATTATGACCACCCATAGGACCTCCTTTTACCTTAATCACCTCTTGAAAGGCTCTACCTCCAAATACAGTCACATTCTGAGCTTAGGACTTCAACATATGAATCTGGGGGGTGGGGGAACACAGTTCAGCCCATAACAGATACAGAGGACAAAGCCAAACAGAAATAACATGTGTCAGTGGGTCCACATGCAGCCCATTTTTGATTTCAGCATTCACTGCAACACATCCTTTATTCTCAGGTGAATATTATTCACTGAGGACGAGGAGTTCTTGCACGGCTGGCAGGCAGTGTGTGCAAGGACTTCTGAATCTCTCCTCTGTTACTGACCATGGAGAACTTGGTCAAGGTCCTTCACGTCGCCGGGCCTTAGCGTTTTTCCTGTGAAAGGAGGATGACAATAACGCCTGCCTCAAAGGACTATCGTGAAGATCAAATGAGGTAACCTCAGATCTCTTCTTTCCTGTTGGACGAAAGGAACTGCCAGCAGTTTGGTATAGATTACCCTTGAAGAGGTCTTTCGAGTCGTCCTTACCTAAGGAAAGTTCTAGTGGGACTGATGTTTAACTGAGTGAAGGGGCGCCTCCTTGCATGTAGGGCTCCAGGGATGGGGAGGAGCCAGTTTGCAGAGGGAACCCAGGGATCTTCTGGGAGGGCAAAGTCTCGCTCCTTTCTCTATTCCCAAACTTTCTCCCTGAGAGTTGAAGTTAGGGAGATACATGGGGTGCTTGTGGGCAACTCGGAAAAGGATTCAGAAGCAGGAAAAGCAACAGGTCCAACTTGTTACTGAGCCCAAGTTCATACTGCTCGCCGTGCGCCAGGCCAATAAATCCAGAGACAAGTTGTTGGGGCAAGAAATAACAACTTGATTGGGAAGCCAGCAGACCGAGAAGCTGGTGGACTACTGTCCCAAAGAACCATCTTGCCCGGTTTGGATGCTAGTTTCATTTATGGATCAAAGAGGGGGAGGCGAGGAGATAAAGTAAAAAAGACGATAAGTTGTTACAGATATTTCCTGGTTCCAGCCACACTCTGGAGGGGATGTGTTAATTCCTTCTCTCCTGGAGGCATTCACAGGTGGGCCTGGTCAGGAGGTTTCCTGTGAGCTAAACAAAAGTATTTTAGCTGAACACTCAGGCATAGGAGGCAGGGTTCTTGGAGATGTGCCTTTACTTAATGTATACTTTAAGCTATAAACAACATCACTTTAGTGATTAACTTGTAGCAAAAGCATTAGAATACAAAGGTTAAAGTAAAAGAAACAGATAATATGGAGTCAGATTTGTTCTTCCCTATTACAAACTGAGTCCAGAGATGCGGGACTTGTGGCCAGGCTTGGCAATAAACCCAGAAAAGAGAGTGCAAGATGGGGATTCTGGGTCCTTTAAGTGCTTGATGCTGTCATTAGTTCTGCCTATCCCTCGAGACCAGTGTGTTTTAAGAACAATAACCCCAGAGGCTCAGCTCTATTAGGAATGACAAGGAGTCTCTCCAATGAGCATAATCTAGAGGCATCTTCTTCCCTTGAAAAACTGCTAGTGAAGAACGGGGTTGGTGAGCTGAGGTCCCACCTCTGCAGCATCTCAAGCAAGGATTGGGCTGCACGTCAGCTCTGCAGCTGCCATCTTGCAAAGTTATCGAGAAGCTGGGCCCCACCCCCACCCTCCTGGAGTAGTTTGGCTTCCAGTGGATGTGGCTACCCACTGGGGAATAAAAGAGAGCTGTGGATGATTTGGCTGTGAGCCCCCTCAGGGAGTGTAGCCTTGGGGGACATACAGTTCATCCTCAAAGAATTCTCCCTTTCCCCCCATAAGACATTCCGCTCTAGCAACTGGGGTTATAGCAGGAGCAGAGAACTGGGGCTTAATCCCTGGCCAGCTTAATCCACCGCCCACCATGACCAGCTTCCACCACACTCAGTACCCTTCACTGCAGTCCATCCACTGAAATGGGATCAAACCTGTGTGAACTTCTTGCCACAAGACACATGTCATGGCTCCTGGGTTCCAGATGCCTAAAGGCAAGGGGGATGGAACCCTGGGGACAGGTTGACGAGACTTCTGAACTTCCAGCTCTTACCAGCAGGTGGAGCCTCAAATAATGTAATCTGGGAAGTGACCGAGAATATTGTACCCAGCAAGAGGGAACGCTCTAGAATGTAGTACAGTCTCTAACACACAGTAACTACCTGTGGAAAAAAATGATAGTTATTATTATAGGAAAAGTAATTACTCACATAATCCCCACCACCACCACCATTTTGTTTTTACAAAATGGAAAGAAGAGAAGGAATTTCTCTCTACGAGCAGAAGAATGAAACTCTAGTTGGGAATATAATTTCCCCTCTACCTTGAAGGATTAGTAGAGGATATGGAAAGTCCTGAAGTTCCCTCCTCACCTCTCTCACCTTTCCTTCTACCCTTACTCCTCCAGTTTCCACCGCCTGTTACAGCTATAACCATAGCAACCCAGCTGGTGGGAAAGTATGGAAACTCCTACTCATTCTCTAGATTCAGGTAAGTCTTCGCCTTGTCTGTGAAGGCTCTTTGCATCCTCCTGCAGCCTCGGAGGAGACAACCTTGCTGTTACCCAGCGTGGGCATCCTGTGCACACCTGTTTTACACACTCGTTGCATTGCTTCAGAACTCTGTTTACTTGTTTGTCTCTGTCCCAACCCCATGATCTCCTTGGGCATATCTGCACCCCCTGTGTTTGGTTTGGTGCCTGGTACAAAGGAGCTGCTTAGGGAATTTCCATTCATGAGTGTCAGAAACTTAAAGGAGGAAGGGAGGAGACTGCACTGAATTGGCGTGAGAGGGGGTGGCAGGCAGGTTGTCCTGGGAATGGAGTTGAGCCAGAGCGGCCTCAGAGGACAGAAATCATGTCCTCAGCCAGGAGAGTTGTGCCTGGCGTGCAGGCTGTTCCAGGCGGGGAAGGGAGGAAAGAAATTGCAGAAAAGCAATGGGGCTAGAAATAGAGGTGGACAGATGGAACGGGGAGGGAGAAGCTGACATTCAGATCAGTGTGCAGCCCTAGAGGGTCAGGGCTAGAGGTTCAAGGCTGAGACTTGGTGAGAGGGGACTCAAAGCCTATTTTTAAATGGTGAAGTCTGACTGTAGGGGCGTGGCTTGCAGGACTGCGTAGTTTAGACAGAGAAAAAAAACGTCTGTGCAGAATTCTTCGTTGGCTCAGGGAGATGGGAAAGGAATCAATGCAGAACGGATACCTTATAATCACACTTTTACCCTTTTAAACTGCTAAATTACAGACATCATCGCACTCTGAAAAGCAATATGGAGCGATAGCCAAGCAGGCCTGCTTTCAAACCCCACTTATTAGCTCTGTGAATTTAGAGAAGTCACTTCAGATCTCCGACCTTCATTAGATTCTGTCAGTGAAGGATATTAAAACCTTCCTCAAAGGACTAATAGGGAAAATTTTAAATAATGTATGTAAAGTGTTGAGCACAGGGCCTGACACAGGTAGACATTTCATACTAATTCCATACTTTTCAGTGCCAGTGAGCAATGTGTTTCTCAAATCTTTCTTTCTGAATCCATCGAAACTGCCCCAAATCTTATCAAGATTTGTTTTTTAAATGGGGCGTGAGTGCTCAATACGACTGCACAATCCAAAATTGGTCCAGACGGCCTCTTTCAGGTTCTGCAGAGGACCGCGTGGGTGCTTGCCAGCTTTTGAACTATATTCTTCTTCTGTCTCTCATCTGTTACCTGGGGGATGCAATCTGTGCCATTTTATTTTCCTGTCCTTTCACCTTTGAGTGATGAGGCAATAATCGTTGCTGCAGGAGCATTTACTCAGGGAAGCGATTTCACCAGCCTTTCACCCTCAAATATACTCTTTGTTCACCAACTGAAAATTGGGCTGTCTTTCATGAACAGAGATGACACCATGGCACTCTTTACCTTCAATGGGCTTTGTTTGTTTTCTTACAATAACAATAGGTGGTGGTGAGCTATCCACAAACGTGTTTCATTGGGATCTCAGACTTGTTAGTAAGAAACATGATCGGAGGCCTGAAGCAGGAGGCTGGAAATTTGTGCAATTACAATTCCAACCTTAGCCATAAAACTGTCCCGTATCAAAGGATGGATGGGTGGACGTATAGACTGAAATTTCAAGTAAGGAGTCTCTAGGATGGCTCTCTTTGTATGATAACCAGCTCCCACAGGGAAGGAGGGAGTGGTCTCCTCTATGTTGTATCATTAATCCACTCTCAGCACATCACCTGTCATTTGTCACTCCTTTATAATAATAATGAGATTCTGTAAACACAAAGGAAAAGACATAAGGAGTCCGTTTTCAATTTAAGGTAAAACCAAGGGCAAAACACCCATTTTATCTGGTTTACTAATGAGAGATATTTGGAGATAGCCAATAGCACTCGTTGTGCCTTAAAGCTGGCCACAGAAAAATTACTCTTTGCTCACCAACTGAAATGACCAGCATATCCCAAAGAATTCAAGTCTGTAGATGTTTCATTCCCAAATGAAGGTGGGTTCTAGATGGATTTTGCCACTCGTTAGATGTATGGCCTTTGGTAATTACCTGATCTTCCTGAACCTGTTTTCTTGTCTATAGATTAGGAAAAATAATAATAATTAAAAAGAGATAGTAGCTTACAAAAAAGGTAGAACTATAATGCTAAACAACAAATACTTGGAAGATTGACAGGTGATTGCAGTCAAAATGTTTTAAGTTCCTTACAGTGTATTGAAGGGAGGTAAAGCTATTGACTAACTTTAAACTTTGTTAAAATAGTCACACCTTTTATTGAGTAATCAATTTAAGAATGAAAATAGAATATATAACTTTCAAATGAGTAGAAGAGAAAAGTGGGAGAATCCAGAAAACTCGGTCAATTAAGTGGAACTGAGTTAAAAGAAATAAGCAAAGTATGGTAGGAAAAGTCAGAATAAGATGGTAGAAATAACCCAATATGCATCAATAAAAATAAATGGAAAGGGATTGAATTCACCAGTTGGAAAGTAGAGAATCTCAGATAGATTTTAAAGAAGAAAATACTCTTTGCTGTTTACAAGAGATACCATTTTAGAAGGATGAAAACCATCTAACTAAATAAACTAAAATTACCTAACTCTCAGACAAAAGCTAACTAAAAGAAATATGATATAGCTACGTTATTATCACACAAAACAGACTTAAGGGGAAAAAATAAAAGCATCACTAGAAAGAGAGAGGGTCATTATAGAATGATGAAAAGAGTAATTTCCAGACAGTCAAAAACATCTCTCGACTTGTGTGTACCTACTAACGTGTCCTTAAAATATTTACAGCAAAAATGGACAGAATTACAAAAAGAAATTAACAGTTCCCAATCATAGTTGCAAAATTTTAATATACCACTTTCAGAATAGATAGATAAAGCAGATAAAGGAAAAGTAGGCAAAAGAAAATAAATGTGAACATAGTTGCTTTACAATATTGTGTTAGTTTATACTGTACAGCAAAGTGAATCAGCTATACATATACATATATCCCCTTTTTTGGTATACTCCAATAAAAATTTTTTAAAAAAGAAATGTGAACAAATTTAATCAAATGACATATAGAACTCTGTGCTCAATAATTCAACATTATATTGATACATGCTTTTCAAGCACACATGGAACATTTATAAAAACTGACCCCAGGGGCTTCCCTGGTGGCGCAGTGGTTGGGAGTCCGCCTGCCGATGCAGGGGACACAGGTTTGTGCCCCGGTCCGGGATGATCCCACATGCCGCGGAGCGGCTGGGCCCGTGAGCCATGGCCGCTGAGCCTGCGCGTCCGGAGCCTGTGCTCCGCAACAGGGAGAGGCCACAGCAGTGAGAGGACCGCGTACCGCAAAAAAAAAAAAAACTGACCCCAAACTGGGTCACAGAGGCGTCTCTACAAACACAGAATAATTTATATCATTTAAATTACATTATCTGTCTAAAATACAATGAAATTAAAAATACTTTAGAAAAAACATAACCAATCACCCCATCATACTGTACATAGTTAGAAAAATACTTTTCTAAAAAATACATTGATCAATTAAGAAATTATTATAAAAATTATTAGATATTTACTACAAAGTAACAACCAAAGAACTATATATCAAACAGCTGAAGCAGTTTTTGAAAGGAAATTTATAACCTTAAATGTATGTATTAGAGAAAAAGAAAGATAAATAATTTATCATGCAATGAAAGCAATTAGAAAAGAGCCACAGAGTGTATACCAAAGAAAGGTGGGGGGAACTAAAGATAGGCACAGAAATTAATGAATAGAAAATAAGGAAATAAGAAAGAATATCAACAACACCAAAAGCTTGTTTTTTGAAAAGATTAATATACTAGACAACCCTCTAGTGAGATCTATTAAAAGGAGAGAGGAGACATAAACTATACCAGAAATGAAAATAGGTACATAATTACAGTAAATTTTAAAATAATAAGAAAATATCATAATCAACTTTATGCCAAGATATTTAAAATGTAGATGAAATGAGCCGGGTTTTTTGACAGCTATAAATCATTAAGATTGAGTTACGAAGAAACAGAAAACTTCAGTGGGCTTTATAATAAAGAATTTGAATCATTAATTCAAAATCTATCCATGATAAAACAATGAAAAATTGTTTTTAGTGAACAGATTGATAAAAATCAAAACATCTGATAATGCCAAGAATTGTCAAGGATGAAGAGAAATGTGAATTCTTAAACACAGGTGATGGGAATGTAGATTGGTATAACCACTTGGGAAAGCCAGTGGCAGTGTCTTCTAAAATTGTAGATCTGCACATACCCTATGACCCCCACCCCCACCCCAGGAATTTTACTTCCAGGAATTTGCTCTAGAAAAAGTCTGGCACGTGTCTACAGGAACAGATGTACGACACTGGTCATTGCAGTATCTTTTGAAATAGTGCAAAACAGAAAGTTATATAAATTTCTATCAGTGGGAGGTTAGATAAGTAATGTATGTTATGTACTTGCATATTGAAAGCGAGGGAGACACTACCTATTAGGTGAAATGAATGAACTTAGATACATGTTTCAATAAAGATAAATCTTAAAAACAAAACTTTGAAAAGGCAAGTGGCAAAAGGATACATATAGTATGATATTATGTAAAAGTTTTAAGAACACAAAGTAATAATATCCATTATGGATTCAGCTAGATAATAGACACATATAATTTTAAAACCTAGTTGTGACAATTCAAATCAATTTAAAGACAGTGGGTTCTTTGGGGAAGAAGGGAGGGAAACGGGATGGAAAAGTACTTAATCATATCTGCAATGTGTTATTCCTTTAAGGAAAAATTAAATGTGTCAAATCTGGGCAGTGTTTATGGATGTCCCTGGTATTTGGTGTATTTCTTTTGTACACTTGAAATGTTTGTGACATTTTAAAAAATAGAGAAAACAGTACCAGCTCTGTCTTCTTTTATAAACATTAAAGGATACTTTTCAAATGTTCTGTGAACCACAAAGCTCTACACGGAGGTGAACGGGTGTCCTCTTCCACTGTTCTGATGGTGGATGTCTCATTTCCTGCATGGCAGAGCCTGCGGCGGAGGGGGGGCGGGGCAAGCTGAGCCTCTCTCACCTGTTCCTACAAGGTCAATGTTAAGATCAGATCCGAGAGGCATGCTGGCTCCAGCTCAAGTGGCATGTGGAAATGGGTAGAGTCAGAAGTGTGGAGAACCAGAATTGGGAGCTAAGAAAGGCAACCAAAAGGAGGGGAAGTGTTCTACGAGGATGAAAACCAGGGCCCAGAGATCTCACCAGGCCGAAATGGAAATGGGGTGAACAAATTCTGCAGATGAGGGCTGAGGTCCACAGCAGGTCTTCAAGTGGCTTCGTAAGTTAGCTCTTGGTGAAGAATGGAACAGACAGCGGGTAGAGCTGTTATTACTTCTGTTAGATGCGGTACCTTGCAGTTCTGTGGAGTTGGTTCTCCTTGTTCAGGCTGCTGATATGGTGATGCTTCTTGCTCTTGAAACTCAGGCTGCGTTTCTCATATGCTGGCCTCCTACTGTGGAGTGAAATGGTTGTATTCACCGTGAGCTAAGTGCGTGGGCTCTAGGGTCAAAGAGACTAGAGTTGAATCTACAATTTACTCGATGTGTGCTCTTGGAAGAGTTGTTTGATTTCTCTGAGGCTTCATTTTCACATCTGTAAGATGGGGCTAATAAAGGGGCCACCTCCACAGAGATATTAAGGAATCCATTAGTAGCATGATGCCTGGCACATGAAACACTTCATGAGGTTGACCATTTTCTGTAAATAATAATAATGTTCCATGAATACCGTCAGACATCTAAAAACAATATATTTCACCAAGTGTAGACCTTTGTCTTATTCCAGGAAACTGTCAGGAGAGACAATACTAATTACACAATTAACAAAAGGCAGTTGATCCTTTCTGGGACCAGTCCCTTTGCAAACAGCACACAAGGTTTCCAGGCAGCAGTGCCTATGTCCTCGGCTGACAGTCACTGCAAATTCCTCAGCCTTGTTAAACCAGTCTGATCAGGACACATGGCTTCTAGTAATTCCTTTAGTTCCTGTTTTGGCCAAGTCTGTAAACTGAGGTAACCAAAGAAGCTTGTTCTAATATTTGGTTAAGAGAGAGACAGAGAATTAACAGAAAATGTATTCCGGAACTAGATAGGACGGTTGCACAACATTATGAATGTACTAAATGTCACTGATGACAAATTTATGTTATGTGTATTTTATCACAAAAGAGAGAGAGATGCAAGGGTAACTTCTGAGATCCACAGACTAATTCATCAGATGCAAAATTAGACTACAATTCCAGTAACGACCAGAGGAGACAAGAAGTCACTTTATGAATTGACGGGGATGCAGAAAAGATGTAAATATATTGGACTTCCCTGGTGATGCAGTGGTTAAGAATCTGCCTGCCAATGCAGGGGAAACGGGTTCGATCCCTGGTCTGGGAAGATCCCACATGCCACGGAGCAACTAGGCCCATGTGCCACAACTCCTGAGCCTGTGCTCTAGAGCCCACGAGCCACAACTACTGAGCCTGCGTGCCACAACTACCAAAGCCCACGCACCTGGAGCCCGTGCTCCGCAACAAAGGAAGCCACCTCAATGAGGAGCCCATGCACCACAATGGAGAGTAGCCCCCGCTCGCCGCAACTAGAGAAAGCCCATGAGCAGCAATGAAGACGGAAGGAAAGAAGGAAGGAAGGAAGGAAGGAAGGGAGGAAGGAAGGAAGGGAGTAAATATATTGTGCATAACAGATAAAAGTATTCGGTGTCATACAAGTGAGCTTTAGCTTGTCAAGGTGAACTGAAAGCCAGATCAGTCCAGCCTCTAAGAAGCAACTGCATACGATTTGAATTCAGCTTTGTGGGAATAAACGCAACGTGACAGGTTCCACTGGTGCCCCTCTCTTGGCGTGGTGATGGTAGTATGGTTCTGCATCTCTCTAAGTTGTCTGTCATAGGACTTACATTTCCTAAGAATGACATAAAACTTACAGACTGTTCTTTCTTTTCCCAAAATTAAAGTCAGGCATTTGTTATTTTTGGCTTCATATGCTTAAAGAGGAAATAAGAATGTGTTGCTTAGAAGACTTCTGCCATAAAGGATCTTTTGCTATATGTGAAAGGGTTTCCAACTCATGTGAAGGTTGGAACCTCACTTTCGACCTTCACGGTCCTTTCGACCTTCACGGAGGTAGCATCTCTGTGGCAGAGAGGTTCCAAGTGCATCTCAGTGTACACAGCAGCCATCACTGAGGGCTTATGCTGGGCCCAGCACTTTGCTAAACTCATCACAAATGTCATCACGGTTAATTGTCACAACATTCCTATGAAGGCAGAGACTATTATCGTCCACATTTTATAGATGACGAATCGGATGCTTATAGATATTCACTTTCCCAAATTTACGTGGCTAATAGGTGGCAGAGCTAGATTAGAACTCAGGGCAGTATGACTCCAAGTACTGAGCCATTTAGCCACTTAGCTCTACAACCTCTCTGCTCCACCTCAGTGGAGAACTGAATTTCACCAGTTTTTTCTCCACCTCTTGCTCTGCTTTCCTCTGGGCTCACTTTGTCCTCAAGTGAGGTTTTTCTTTTTTCTTAATTTTATTGTAGTATAGTAGATTTACAATGTTGCACTAGTTTCAGGTGTACAGCAAAGTGGTTCAGTTATAATATGCATCTATTCACTCTTAGAAAAAATGGGCTTTTTCTACATGGCAGCAAAGATGGCCCCAGCAGCTCTGGGTTTGCATGATTCTTGGCCTCTGTGCTTTCCCGAAGGAGACTAAGTGTGATAATCGTCCTGGAGAGGGCTCTGTGGTAAGTTCCCTGAAAATGCTCACCCCAGCAATTCTCCCCTTTCCTCCGAGAGCAGACCACTCCTCCATTAAGATGTGGAGTCTGTTTCCTTTCCTCTTGAATCTGAGATGGTTTTCCTCCACCAATACAATGCGATGAAAGTGACGTTCAGGAACTTCAGAGTCCAGGCCTTTAAAAGACCAGCAGCCTCTGTTTTCATACTCATGCCATAAAGAAGCCCAGGCTGCAGTACTGGAGAAAGGCCACATGGGGCAGCCCTGCAGGATGAGAGATGTGTGGAAGGAGGCCAGTGGAGGAAAATCAAGGCCCCACAGCTGAAGTCATCAATCACCGTGGCCTGGACCTTCCAGCTCAGCCCAGCTGCCAGCTAAACCAGCTGCGTGAGTCAATCCAGCCAACATCACATGTGGCAGAAGAGCGCCCCGTCAACCCACAGAATCATGAGAAATAATAAATCGTTGTTGTTTAAAGTTGCCAGGTTTGGGGATGAATGATTATGCAGTGATTGGCTTGGCGTGGGTAACATCACATGTCCAGGAGCACATAGGCCTCTGATTGGAAAGATGTGCTTTTCCTCCATCGTCCCTTGAAACCTCAGTGGCTGCCCATAGAAATACTAGGCAGGTGAGAAAAAAAAAACCTATGTCCACCTGCTTTGTGTGTGTGGGTTTATATTAATGTAATCTTCAGAAAGAGCAAGGACTTTGGGGTCCAAATATCTGGATTTGAATACTTGGCTCTCTCTCTTTCCAATGAGTCACCATGAATAAGACATATTGCCTCTCTGTGTCTTTCTAAAAACTAGAAAAAAAAATCTTAATTTTGCATACAAGGTTCCTTTGTGGATCTGAAGTGAGAGTTATTCCACAACATTTACTGAGCTCTTCCAATAGACTTGACAGTACCCATTACATTGTCAGCTCGTTGAGAACAAGCTCTTTGTACTATCACATTTTCTAAAGTTCCAAAATTATTTATTGAATGAATAAATGGTGACAGATCCTAGTGACACAAAGACGAATAGAGAACTGATTTCTGAAAAGCTCAAAGTTAATGGTAAAGAATGTGTACAAAACTACAAGGTGGTATACAAGATTTTTTTTTTTACTATTTTACCTTTTAAATACAGTGATTCACTAATTCATTAATTACATTTGCTAACTCTTCCCACCTCATTCCCAAGGGGATGTGCAGACGCTTTAAAAAATCATCAAATATAAAAGGATAAAATATAGATGAGAAAATTAGGGCAAAGTGAGAATAAAGGTCAGAGCAATGATTTATTAAACTATAACTTAATTGCAGCATACCTTGGCTTTTTAAAGCTGGTATCTTCACTTAAGGTAATTAATCTATCACTGCCAAGATTTCTAGAAGCAATAAAATCTGTTAACTGTCACCTGTAGTTTTGCCATAAATAAGTTGACTCAGATTTCACTCTATGTGTCAGTTGGTAAGAAAGGTCCTGGAAAACGCACCTCCTCCAATTAAGTTAAGTTGGCCAGTTCAGTCTAGGAATGTAGCTACTGTGTAAATGTTGATCAGGTGGGAAGCAGTGGAGACCAGCAGGTAAAAACTGGAAAGCGGCTAGTAGCTAAAAAACAAACTTCAGGCTCATGACTCTATCACTTACTAGATATATGACCTTGAGCAGGTCACCTTTCTTAGCCTCAGTTTCCTTATCAGTAAAATGGGTGAATAATAATACTGGCAACACATGTAAAAATGCTCATCATCACTAATTATTAGAGAAATGCATTTCAAAACTACAATGAGATAATACCTCATACAGGTCAGAATGGCCATCATTAAAAAGTCTACAAATAATAAATGCTGGAGAGGGTGTGGAGAAAAGGGAACCCACCTACACCGTTGGTAGAAATGTAAATTGGTGCAGCCACTATGGAAAACAGCATGGAGATTCCTCAAAAAACTAAAAATAGACTTGCCATATGATCCAGCAATCCCACTCCTGGTCATATACCCAGACAAAACTCTAATTCAAAAAGATACAGGACATCCCTTGTGGTGCAGTAGTTAAGAATCTGCCTGCCAGTGCAGGGGACACGGGTTCGATCCCTGGTCCGGGAAGATCCCACATGCCACAGAACAACTAAGCCCATGCATCACAACTCCTGAGCCTGTGCTCTAGAGCCCGCGAGCCACAACTACTGAGCCCACATGCTACAACTACTGAAGACTGCGTGCCTAGAACCTGTGCTCTGCAACAAGAGAAGCCACCGTAGTGAGAAGCCCGTGCGCTGCAACGAAGAGCAACCCCTGCTCGCCGCAACTAGAGAAAACCCGCGCACAGCAATGAAGACCCAACGCAGCCATAAATAAATAAATAAATTTATTTAAAAAAACAAAACAAAAAGAAAAGATACACACATCCCTATGTTCACAGCAGCACTATTTACAATAGCCAAGACATGGAAACAAGCTAAAAGTCAGAAAGAGACAAATACCATATGATATCATTTATGTGTGGAATCTAAAATACAACACAAATGAACCTATCTATGAAACAGAAACAGACTCACAGACATAGAGAACAGACTTGTGGTTGCCAGGGGTAGGGGTGGGAGGATTGGAAGTTTGGGATTAGCAGATGCAAACTATTATACATAAGATGGATAAACAACAAGGTACTACTGTATAGCACAGGGAACTATATTCAATATCCTGTGATAAACCATAATGGAAAAGAATATGAAAAAGCATATATATATGTATAACTGAGTCATTTTGGTGTACAGAAGAAATTAACACAACATTGTAAATCAACTATACTTTAATAAAATTTTTAAAAAGATAGTATTGGCCACATAGGGCTGTTGGGAGAATTAAATGAGATAATCTGCATAGCACAGAGTACATTTTCCTAAGTGTTAGCTATTATCATCATTGTAGTGAAGAGAAGATAGATTGTGGGAGGGAGAGGATCTCTGGATCTTAGGCAGGTGTAATTTTATTGTAAGTCTGAGTAAGTGGGTATTAATTAGGACACTTTAGTGGCAAGTGGAATGTAGGTAATACTGATAGTTTGAAAATTATTAATGTGCTTTTATATTTAGTTTGTCAGAGTACATGATCTTCACCTTAGTCTTCCTGAGGCATCCTTCTGCCTGGGGAGATTAAAAGTGTTACAGAGGAATGCAGAGACGAAAACCAGCTCTGACACTCGAAAAAAGGATTTTTCTGCACTACTCTAGCTTTGCAAGTCAGGCTATTAAGAGAGGATTGCACATCTTCCTTTACCTCCATTTTATTTATCAAGGTCTCAGCTTGTTGAGTTCCAAGGAAGACGAAGAAGGGAAAGCCTGCCCTTTCTTGGCCCCAGAAGTGTTATTAGAGGGAGGATAAAGAATAGGAAGCAAACCAAGTGTTTAAACGTGGGGTCCAGTTTTCCCTCTCTGGGCTTCAGCAAGAGTGTTTCGCCCTGCTGTCCGTTTGGGTCTCTGGGAAGGAGGCACCTTGACAGCTGTTCTAAAGCAACTAGGAGAGTGGTCACATCACATCCACTACATTTGGTAGCTCAGCTGTGTCAGACAGAGGCAGTCTTGAAGTATAGGTTTTCTGAGTTGCTCTCAAGCATCAAGGGGCTGTGGTAAGCCTGCTCTGCTGGAGCAAGGCCATTCCCCCCATCCCAGAAGCTGGTGGGACACCAGAGGGGGTGGACCACTGACTGGGGGCCAAATAGAGGCTGAGACAGAAGCTCATGGGTCTGCAGCCAGGAATGATGAGAGGAGGCCACGATAGCAAAGAGGAGGACTGACTGTATCCTCCACTACAACCCCCCTCACCTCCCTCCAATAATGTTGAAAGAAGTTTGTTCAGTATGACCTTGGACAGACCCCTTAACCACTCTGGGCATCCAGCTCCTCATATATAAAATGAAGAGGCAGTTGGTATAATCTCCAAAGCTCCCTCTAAAGCATGAAATTCCATGATTCTACCATTTAAATCAATGTCAAACCTTCTCCTAATGCATACAGTTTGTAATATTAAGACAACCTAATCAAAGTCACAGACTAAACCTGCTATCCCATGAAAAGGAGTTATAAGGCCTCATACTTAATACATTTCAGACATACTATTAATACCTTGATAAAAACATCCTCTGTTATTATATTCAAGTAAAAGATTAAACAGAATTAACGAGCTTCTACTTTATGAATTTCAAGGTCAGATGTTAAAACTCTATATTCCTTACTACTCAGCAATAAAATGCAGCAAAGTGTTGATACATAGAACAACATGGATGAATCTCAAAATAATTATTGAGTGAAGGAAGCCAAACACAAAAGAGTATGTACTGTCTGATTCCATTTGTATTAAACTTTCTGTCCATAATGACATAAGGCAGATCAGTGGTTGTTTGGGAGGGGGGTTCACAGAGGGGATTACAAAAAAGGCTTGAGGAAACTTCTGGCGGTGGTAGATGTGTTCACTATCTTGATTATTGGTGACGGTTTCATGAGCGTATGTATATGTTAACTTAGGAAATTGTATGCTTCAAATATGTGCAGCTCATTGTATGTCGTTTATACTTCAGTAAGTCTGTTTTTAAAAAGATTACACTTTACAAAGCAAAAGAAACTTTATATTATTCCCTCATTTGTCAACTTCAGTAAGAAATATGTGCTGAAATGAAAATGTTAACTCAACTATTATACATGAGGAGAAAAAAGAAAACAGTAAAAGAGAGTATATGAATATAATACAATATATATACACAATACATAATGTGTATGATTACATGGATTCCAGATAAGTTCTCGCCCTTTAATGGGTCGCAACACTGAAATCAGATTAGCTAGACTTGACTAGAAAGTGGTCATCCCACAAAGTAATAAAATATTAAATCATAAGATGCCATGCATTTCTGAAGTATATATGGTCCGAGATACTTAAACGTCAAGGATTTAGATAATCATGTTGTCATTTGCTTAGGTTATGCTTAATCAGTACTGAGATGGTGTTCACTTCCTTTTGGATGCTTTGCCTGCAACTATAGTAGGTTTTCACCAGTGAGCAGTTATGTATCAGGTATAGTCACCAGGTGTAAATGGCAGGTCTTCCACCTCAGAGGTGGGTAACTGAGAGAGCAGCAGAAACGAGCACTCACCTCTAAAAGACTAAATGAAAACTCTTTAAAATGACATTTATTGGGCTTCCCTGGTGGCGCAGTGGTTGAGAGCCCGCCTACCGATGCAGGGGACACGGGTTCGTGCCCCGGTCTGGGAGAATTCCACATGCCGCGGAGCGGCTGGGCCCGTGAGCCATGGCCGCTGAGCCTGCGCGTCCGGAGCCTGTGCTCCTCAACGGGAGAGGCCACAACAGTGAGAGGCCCGCGTACCGCAAAAAAAAAAACCCAAAATGACATTTATCAATATTGGTCATGTTCATTTGTTTTAACTTTAAAAGCAATTTTAGAAATCAATATTGAAGTATAATTTGATTATTTTCTTGCAAATTCCTAATTGTTACGACTTTTGGTCCTCTTCTTTGGAAAGAAAATCTTCTAAGAAGCAAGCACTGCAACTCACAGAGAGAGCATGAGAAAAGTGTGTCAGAGTCACGAGAAACAAAAGTCCCTTGTTCTGAAGAAATGTGTGGATTTGAAAAGATTAGCAGAAGACCAGCTCAATTCATGTAATAGCATACACATTCTTAGTAAAAAATTCAAAATGCTTTTTTTAACATCTTTATTGGAGTATAATTGCTTTACAATAGTGTGTTAGTTTCTGCTGTATAACAAAGTGAATCAGCTATACATATACATATATCACCATATCCCCTCCCTCTTGCGTCTCCCTCCCACCCTCCCTATCCCACCCCTCTAGGTGGTCACAAAGCACCAAGCTGATCTCCCTGTGCTATGCGGCTGCTTCCCACTAGCTATCTGCTTTACATTTGGTAGTGTATACATGTCCATGCCACTCTCTCACTTCGTCCCAGCTTACCCTTGCCCCTCCCCGTGTCCTCAAGTCCATTCTCTACATCTGCATCTTTATTCCTGTCCTGCTTTGTGTTTTCAGGGTGCTAAGCTAGTGCACAACAAGATTAAGGCCATATCCATTAGACTTTGCAGGTCTGGAGTCTAAAGTTGATTTTAGATTCTAAAGTTTTCTTCTTTTATAGGCAGTGAGATTTTCAAAGCTGAGTTTCAGGGCACATGGTAACTCAATTTTTGTTGGGTTGGGTCGACAATTCCAGCTATATTTCGATTCATTGAAGGAAACCTTCCTTCTGAAGTAGTTGATAACTTAAAACTTGGCAAGGTCAGGACTATCCATATCTCATCATCCTGTCATTAGATGAACAGCAATGGAGAATGAGGCCAGACTACCAGCGAGGGAGAAGAGTTTGCTGGAATATGGATGAGAGAGAAAAAACATATGAAGTTACCCTATTTGGGAAGGTGGGCGGGAACTCTTGGGAGGCTAGGACAAAGTGTTTAGTGGCCATTTCCTCTGCTGGTAATAGCCCTCAGGTTTTACTTGTAGGGAAGTACCCCTCCCCCATTATCAGTTGTGTGGTTTGGGTGGGACTGACCCCAGCTCCAATTCTAGGATGGATTCTAATTGGCTTAAGCCACCCTATGTGCCTTGGTCACCATGGTCTTTCCAAAATAGGCACACAATGCAATCTTTTTATTTTTTAATTTAAAAATGTCAGCTTTTAATTGTTCATGCTAATACATAGGAATATAATTGATTTTTCTGATTGAACTTATATCCTGTGACCTTGATAAACATGCTTATTGTTAGTTCCAGTAGTTTTTTTTTTTTTATATATACAACAGGTTCTTATTAGTCATCAATTTTATACACATCAGTGTATACACGTCAATCCCAGTCACACAATTCATCACACCACCATCACCACCACCCCCGCCGCTTTCCCCCCTTGGTATCCATACGTTTGTTCTCTACATCTGTGTCTCAATTTCTGCCCTGCAAACTGGTTCATCTGTACCATTTTTCTAGGTTCCACATATATGCGTTAATATACGATATTTGTTTTTCTCTTTCTGACTTACTTCACTCTGTATGACAGTCTCTAGATCCATTCACGTCTCAACAGATGACCCAATTTCGTTCCTTTGTATGGCTGAGTAATATTCCATTGTATATATTTACCACATCTTCTTTAGCCATTCACCTGTTGATGGGCATTTAGGTTGCTCCATGACCTGGCTATTGTAAATAGTGCTGCAATGAACATTGGAGTGCATGTGTCTTTTCTTTTTCTTTCTTTTTTTTTTTTTTTTTTTGCATGTGTCGTTTTGAATTATGGTTTTCTCTGGATATGTGCCCAGTAGTGGGATTGCTGGGTCATATGGTAATTCTATTTTTACTTTTTTAAGGAATCTCCATACTGTTCTCCATAGTGGCTGTATCAATTTACATTCCCACCAACAGTTCAAGAGGGTTCCCTTTTCTCCACACCCTCTACAGCATTTGTTGTTTGTGGATTTTCTGATTATGCCCATTCTAACTGGTGTGAGGTGATACCTCATTGCAGTTTTGATTTGCATTTCTCTAATAATTAGTGATGTTGAGCAGCTTTTCATGTGTTTATTGGCCATCTGTATGTCTTCTTTGGAGAAATGTCTATTTAAGTTTTCTGACCATTTTTGGATTGGGTTGTTTGTTTTTTTAATATTGAACTGCATGAGCTGTTTATATATTTTGGAGATTAATCCTTTGTCCGTTGATTCGTTTGTAAATATTTTCTCCCATTCTGAGGGGTGTCTTTTGGTCTTGTTTATGGTTTCCTTTGCTGTGCAAAAGCTTTGAAGTTTCATTAAGTCCCATTTGTTTACTTTTGTTTTTATTTCCATTACTCTAGGAGGTGGATCAAAAAAGATCTTGCTGTGGTTTATGTCAAAGAGTGTTCTTCCTATGTTTTCCTCTAAGAGTTTTATAGTGTCCGGTCCTACATTTAGGTCTCTAATCCATTTTGAGTTTATTTTTGTGTATGGTATTAGGGAGTGTTCTAATTTCATTCTTTTACATGTAGCTGTCCAGTTTTCCCAGCACCACTTATTGAAGAGACTGTCTTTTCTCCATTGTATATCTTTGCCTCCTTTGTCATAGATTAGTTGACCATAGGTGTGTGGGTTTATCTCTGGGCTTTCTATCTTGTTCCATTGATCTATATTTCTGGACTTTCTATCTTGTTCCATTGATCTATGTTTCTGTTTTTGTGCCAGTACCATGTTGTCTTGATTACTGTAGCTTTGTAGTAAAGTATGAAGTCAGGAAGTCTGATTTCTCCAGCTCTGCTTTTTTCCCTCAAGACTGTTTTGGCTATTTGGGGTCTTTTGTGTCTCCATACAAATTTTAAGATTTTTTGTTCTAGTTCCGTAAAAAATGCCATTGGTAATTTGATAGGGATTGCATTGAACATGTAGATTGCTTTGGGTAGTATAGTCATTTTCATAATATTGACTCTTCCAGTCCAAGAACATGGTATATCTCTCCATCTGTTGGTATCATCTTTAATTTCTTTCATCAGTGTCTTATAGTTTTCTGCATACAGGTCTTTTGTCTCCCTAGGTAGGTTTATTCCTAGGTATTTTATTCTTTTTGTTGCAGTGGTAAATGGGAGTGTTTCCTTAATTTCTCTTTCAGATTTTTCATCATTAGTATATAAGAATGTAAGAGATTTCTGTGCATTAATTTTGTGTCCTGCAACTTTACCAAATTCATTGATTATCTCTAGTAGTTTTCTGGTGGCATCTTTAGGATTCTCTATGTATAGTATCATGTCATCTGCAAACAGTGACAGTTTTACTTCTTCTTTTCCAATTTGTATTCCTTTTATTTCTTTTTCTTCTCTGATTGCCATAGCTAGGACTTCCAAAACTATGTTGAATAATAGTGGTGCGAGTGGACATCCTTGTCTTGTTCCTGATCTTAGAGGAAATGCTTTCAGCTTTTCACCATTGAGAATGATGTTTGCTGTGGGTTTGTCATATATGGCCTTTATTATGTTGAGGTAGGTTCCCTCTATGCCCACTTTCTGGAGAGATTTTATCATAAATCAGTCAAAAGCTTTTTCTGCATCTATTGAGATGATCATAAAGTTTTTATTCTTCAACTTGTTAATATGGTGTATCACATTGATTTGTATATATTAAAGAATCCTTGCATCCCTGGGATAAATCCCACTTGATCATGGTGTATGATCCTTTTAATGTGTTGTTGGATTCTGTTTGCTAGTATTTTGTTGAGGATTTTTGCATCTACGTTCATCAGTGATATTGGTCTATAATTTTCTTTTTTTGTAGTATCTTTGTCTGGTTTTGGTATCAGGTTGATGGTGGCTTCATAGAATGAGTTTGGGAGTGTTCCTTCCTCTGCAATTTTTTGGAAGAGTTTGAGAAGGATGGGTGTTAGCTCTTCTCTAAATGTTTGATATAATTCACCTGTGAAGCCATCTGGTCCTGGACTTTTGTTTGTTGGAAGATTTTGAATCACAGTTTCAATTTCATTACTTGTGATTGGTCTGTTCATATTTTCTGTTTCTTCCTGGTTCAGTCTTGGAAGGTTATAACTTTCTAAGAATTTGTCCATTTCTTCCAGGTTCTCCATTTTATTGGCATAGAGTTGCTTGTAGTAGTCTCTTAGGATGCTTTGTATTTCTTCAGTGTCTGTTGTAACTTCTCCTTTTTCATTTCTAATTTTATTGATTTGAGTCCTCTCCTTCTTTTTCTTAATGAGTCTGGCTAATGGTTTATCAATTTTGTTTATCTTCTCCAAGAACCAGCTTTTAGTTTTATTGATCTTTGCTATTGTTTTCTTTGTTTCTATTTCATTTATTTCTGCTCTGATCTTTATGATTTCTTTCCTTCTGCTAAATTTGGGTTTTGTTTGTTCTCCTTTCTCTAGTTCCTTTAGATGTAAGGTTAGATTGTTTATTTGAGATTTTTCTTGTTTCTTGAGGTAAGCTTGTATAGCTATAAACTTCCCTCTTAGAACTGCTTTTGCTGCATCCCATAGGTTTTGGATCGTCGTGTTTTCATTGTCATTTGTCTCTAGATATTTTTTGATTTCCTCTTTGATTTCTTCAGTGATCTCTTGGTTATTTAGTAATGTACTATTTAGCCTCCATGTGTGTGTGTTTTTTATGTGTTTTTCCCTGTAACTGATTTCTAATCTCATAGCATTATGGTCAGAAAAGGTGCTTGATATGATTTCAGTTTTCTTAAATTTACTGAGGCTTGATTTGTGAACCAAGCTGTGATCTATCCTGGAAAATGTTCTGTGCGCACTTGAGAAGAAAGTGTAATCTGCTGTTTTTGGATGGAATGTCCTATAAATATCAGTTAAATCTATCTGGTCTATTGTGTCACTTAAAGCTTCTGTTTCCTTATTTATTTTCATTTTGGATGATCTGTCCATTGGTGTAAGTGAGGTGTTAAAGTCCCCCACTATTATTGTGTATTATTGTCGATTTCCTCTTTTATACCTGTTAGCAGTTGCCTTATGTATTGAGGTGCTCCTATGTTGGGTGCATATATTTGTATAATTGTTATGTCTTCTTCTTGGATTGATCCCTTGATCATTATGTAGTGTCCTTCCTTGTCTCTTGTAACATTCTTTATTTTAAAGTCTATTGTATCTGATATGAGACTTGGTACTGCAGCCTTCTTTTGATTTCCATTTGCATGGAATATCTTTTTCCATCCCCTCACTTTCAGTCTGTATGTGTACCTAGGTCTGAAGTGGGTCTCTTGTAGACAGCATATATAAGGGTCTTGTTTTTGCATGCATTCAGCAAGCCAGTGTCTTTTGGTTGGAACATTTAATCCATTCATGTTTAAGGTAATTATTGATATGTATGTTCCTATTACCATTTTCTTAATTGTTTTGGGTTTGTTTTTGTAGGTCCTTTTCTTCTCTTGTGTTTCCCACTTAGAGAAGTTCCTTTAGCATTTGTTGTACAGCTGGTTTGGTGGTAGTGAATTCTCTTAGCTTTTGCTTGTCTGTAAAGGT
The DNA here is from genome assembly GCF_011762595.2 of Tursiops truncatus. NCBI lineage: Eukaryota > Metazoa > Chordata > Mammalia > Artiodactyla > Delphinidae > Tursiops > Tursiops truncatus. Next base: position 83,981,656 of record NC_047041.1, read on the forward strand.
TTTGATTTCTCCATCGAATCTGAATGAGATCCTTGCCGGGTAGAGTAATCTTGGTTGTAGGTTCTTCCCTTTCATCACTTTAAGTATATCATGCCTCTCCCTTCTGGCTTGTAGAGTTTCTGATGAGAAATCAGCTGTTAACCTTATGGGAGTTCCCTTGTATATTATTTGTTGTTTTTCCCTTGCTGCTTTCAGTAATTTTTCATTGTCTTTAATTTTTGCCAATTTGATTACTATGTGTCTTGGCATGCTTCTCCTTGGGTTTATCCTGTATGGGACTCTCTGCACTTCCTGGACTTGGGTGGCTATTTCCTTTCCCATGTTAGGGAAGTTTTCAACTATAATCTCTTCAAATATTTTCTCGGGTCCTTTCTCTGTCTCTTCTCCTTCTGGGACCCCTATAATGTGAATGTTGTTGCATTTAATGTTGTCCCAGAGGTCTCTTAAGTTGTCTTCATTTCTTTTCATTCTTTTTTCTTTATTCTGTTCTGCAGCAGTGAATTCCACCATTCTGTCTTCCAGGTCACTTATCTGTTCTTCTGCCTCAGTTATTCTACTATTGATTCCTTCTAGTGTAGTTTTCATTTCAGTTATTGTATTGTTCATCTCTGTTTGTTCTTTAATTCTTCTAGGTCTTTCTTAAACATTTCTTGCATCTTCTCGATCTTTGCCTCCATTCTTTTTCCGAGGTCCTGGATCATCTTCACTATCATTATTCTGAATTCTTTTTCTGGAAGGTTGCCTATCTCCACTTCATTTAGTTGTTTTTCTGGGGTTTTATCTTGTTCCTTCATCTGGTACATAGCCCTCTGCCTTTTCATCTTGTCTATCTTTCTGTGAATGTGGGTTTTGTTCCACAGGCTGCAGGATTGTAGTTCTTCTTGCTTCTGCTGTCTGCCCTCAAGTTCAGATTTTGTTGCCGCTTGATCTTTCACTCAGTCTTGAATTGTATCTGCTAGTTTAGGAGGGTCTCCTGTGGAGGCAGGGGCGGCTGTGGCTCACTGCGGAGGCAAGGACACAGGCAGTAGAAGTTCTGAGAAATATTCCTTCGTGTGAGCCCTCCCAGAGTCTGCTGTTAGTCCCACCAAAGAGCCTGTAGGCTCACACAATGCAATCTTAGACTAGATGCAAGGAGACCTTGTGATGGGGGGAGGGGAAAGGGGGGAAGTAGGGGATGGAGGGGAGGGGAGTTTCCCTTTCATCATTGGGAACTCTCTTTCCATGAAGAGTGATTATAAAAACTAGAGGTCTGGCCTTCTTGGTAATCAGTAACAAAATGTTACTGAGTGCTGGGGGCCCAGAGCTGCCAGGAATCCACTTTGTGGAGGATAAAGCCAGCCTAGCAGAGGGCAGAGGAAAAGCGTGGAGTGAAACAAGTCCTTAGTTGAAGTCACTTGAGCTACTGGATCAAAATATACCTCAAATCAGGGAATTCCCTGGCAGTCCAGTGGTTAGGACTCTGTGCTTTCACTGCTGAGGGCCCGATCCCTGGTCTGATAACAAAGATCCTGCAAGCTGCATAGCATGGCCAAAAAAGGAAATTTTATATATATATATATATATATATATATATATATATGCCCAAAATCAGATACCACTGTACTTTCAGTTAAATAAACCAATAAATTCCCTTTATTACTTAAATGAATTTTCTATGACTTGAAGTATAAGGAGTCCTAACTAGTCACTGATCATTTTGCATGGTTTGTGGATAGCCCTAAAATATGCCTAAGATTAAAATGGTTAAACTGGTAAATTTTATGTTATGTATATTTTATCATAATTTTTAAAATGCTGCAACATCTGGAAAAAAATGCCCAAGCGTATGAGTCTAGAGCTTCTGAGTATCCCTAAAATCCCTGGAAAGATCACCCAGTTGTTCAAAATTTACCTTTGCCAAAGTCCTCTATGAAGGCTTTTTTTTTTTTTTCTGCAGGTCTGTGTAGGCATCCCCTCGATGGTAGCAGCATTTTTTTAACCATTTTTTAAAATTGAAGTATAGTTAATTTACAATGTTGTGTTAGTTTCAAATATACAGCAAAGTGATTGTTATACATATATATTTTTTTTCAGATTCTTTTCCATTATAGGTTATTACAAGATACTGTATTGAATATAGTTCCCTGTGCTATACAGTAGGTCATTGTTGTTTATCTATTTCATATATAGTAATGTGTATATTTTAATCCCAAACTCCTAATTTATCCCTCCCCCTCCCCACTATCCCCTTTGGTAACCATAAGTTTGTTTTCTATGTCTGTGAGTCTATTTCTGTTTTGTAAATAAGTTCATTTGTATCATTTTTTTAGATTCCACATATAAGTGATATTATATGATATTTGTCTTTCTCTGGCTTACTTAATATGATAATCTCTAAGTCCATCCATGTTGCTGCAAATGGCATTATTTCATTCTTTTTTATGGCTGAGTAATATTCTATCATATATATATATATATATATATATATATATATATATATATATATATATATATATATATCTCACATCTTCTTTATCCATTCCTCTTTCAATGGACATTTAGGTTGTTTCCATGTCTTGACTACTGTAAATAATACTGCTATGAACATTGAGGTGCATGTATCTTTTCAAATTACAGTTTTCTCCAGATAGATGCCCAGGAATGGGACTGCAGAATCATATGGTAACTCTATTTTTAGTTTTTTGAGGAACCTCCATACTGTTCTCCACAGTGGTACAGCTGTTATTCTTTTATCATTTCCAGACCATCTGGGCCCTAGTAAAACAACAACAACAAACCTAGAACTAGCTCTCAGTTGGGTGCTTGTTCTGTACAAGTACTGTGCTGAGTAATTTATGTGTATCATCTAATTTTCTTTTAGTAGCTATTATTCTTATTATCATACCTATTTTATAGATGGAAAAACTGAGGTTTGGAGGGGTTAAGAAACTTGCCCATGCTTACACAGGAAGCAAGTGACAAGGCCAGGACTTGAACTCTTTCAGGGCCACGTTGAAGGGTAAAGGCTCCCCATAATAATGTTAGTTACCAGTGGAAGAAGCCAAAGAGGCTGGTCCAAAGCCTCTGAGGCATAGAAAAGCTCTAGCCAATGTTTCCTCCTCTCCAGGCAACAAAAGCAGAAAAACAAACATTGGTTAGCAGCACACATACTTCTGCATCAATTATATGAAACCCCAGGATCATTTATTTCTGATCAGAAGTTTCCCAACAAGCTCTACTTTGAGGAGGAAAAGAACTGAAATGTCTTCTGCCTTTGCTACTTTTGTACAGTCAGTGTATATGCTAGATTTGTAGTCAGCTGTGGGGTAAAGAGTAGGGAGTGGGGCAGGACAAGAGCTAGAAAGGGAGACTGAAGAGAAACTTGAAGGGTCCTGAATGACTTGCCAAGGTTGTGGATTTCGAGCAAGGTAGTGACTTAGACAATTGCCCGAGGACAAAGGTGAATCTGAGATGTTGCATGAGTTGGGCTCTTAGGAGATGAACTGGGGATGCCCCAAATTCTAAAATGGTTAGATTCTACAGCAGAGACTGGGAAGACTGGTATCCAGATCTCCAAGTAGGAATGCACTCCAATAGGAGTGCACTATTGGAATGTCCAGGCTGGGATCGATATCCAAATGTCCAGTCCAGGAAGAAGAACATGGAGGAGCTGTTGTTTGAATGTGGCTAAACCTGGGCACAAAGGAATGTTAATAACACCTAACATTTGAGTGATCATTTGGTGTCCGGCGCCTTGCAGGCTTTACTTACACTATCTCATTTAATCCTCATCTATGAGGTAGGTGTAGATGAGGAAAGTGAAATTTAGAAAGCCATTTAACTCACCAAGTTAACTCAGTTAACTCACCGAGATGCCCCATCTGTCTAGCTACAGACACCTGGTCCTTGACATAGCCTTCCTTGGTAAGGAACTGAGGAAAGGCCTTGGCCCTGGGAAGAGCATCTTGACTATTGGTCTAGGGATAAAAGCTTGAGACCATGTTCTGGTTTCCAGCTAATTAGAGGAAGTCAGACTCTGGAGGTCCTGATAATTGCAAAAGCAGAATTGATTCTCTGAGTAGACATAACTTTTATAATTTGATCAAAAAGGAATTGTTGAGCTGTATCATAGCCCATTGTCATTGATGATAGTGCTTTGAAATTTTCCATCTCTTGCATCATATGCTGACATATTGATTCATTCGACAAACATGTACTGATGTCCTACTATGAGCTGGGCACTGTCCTGGGAGCTGGGGTTATAAAGATTAACAAGACTCAGCCCCTGTCTTCAAGTTTATAGTCTATTGAAGATAATAAATATTGGAGAAAATAAAATACTACGTGCTAAAAGCTACAATAGAGGTATTTGAATAACTCTACCAAAGAAGCTTCAAAAAGATAATATTACAGCTGGGTCTTAAAGAAAAAGTAGGAATTCTTCAAGGACATTACAGGAAGGAAAGATTCTAGGCAGAGAGGAATTGGGGTCTGCAAGGGTGTGGAAGAACACAGTCTGTCTATAGATCAGCATCATAATTTGTGAGACTAGAGTATAGGTTATATCAAGAAGGATTTGGTGGGGGAGGGGTAGTATGGAGGAAGTAAAACTCCAGGACAATTCAGTTGTCAAACGGGTATTAAAGTGCACCTCACACCAGTCAGAATGGCCGTCGTCAAAAAAATCTACAAATGGGCTTCCCTGGTGGCGCAGTGGTTGAGAGTCCGCCTGCCGATGCAGGGGACACAGGGTCGTGCCCCGGTCCGGGAAGATCCCACATGCCGCGGAGCGGCTGGGCCCTTGAGCCATGGCCGCTGAGCCTGCGCGTCCGGAGCCTGTGCTCCGCAACGGGAGAGGCCACAGCAGTGAGAGGCCCGCGTACCGCAAAAAAAAAAAAAAAAAAAAAAAATCTACAAACAATAAATGCTGAAGAGGGCGTGGAGAAAAGGGAACCCTCATACACTGTTGGTGGGAATGTAAATTGATACAGCCACTAAGGAAAACAGTATGGAGGTTCCTTAAAAAACTAAAAATAGAACTACCATATGACCCAATAATCCCACTACTGGGCATATACCCAGAGAAAACCATAATTCAAAAAAACACATGCACCCCAATGTTCATAGCAGGACTATTTACAATAGCCAGGACACGGAAGCAACCTAAATGTCCATCGACAGATGATTGGATAAAGAAGATATCACATACATACAATGGAATATTACTCAGCCTCACAAAGGAATGAAATTGGGTCATTTGTAGAGATGTGGGTGGACCTCGAGAGTATCATACAGAATGAAGTATGTTAGAAAGAGAAAAGCAAATATCGTATAATAACTCATATATGTGGAATCTAGAAAAATGGTATAGATGATCTTATTTGCAAAGCAGAAATAGAGACACAGACCTGGAGAACAAATGTATGGATACCAAGGGGGAAAGGGGTGGGTTGGGAGGAATTGGGAGACTGGGATTGATACATATACATTATTGATACTATATATAAAATAGACAACTGATGGGAACATACCGTATAGCACAGGGTACTCTACCTAACGCACTATGGTAACCTAAATGGGAGGGAGGTCCAAAAGGCAGGGTATGGCTGATTAATTTTGCTGTGCAGTGGAGGCTAACACAACATTGTAAAGCAACCATACTCCATAAAAATGAATTTTAAAAAATGCAATGTATGTGTTTATACTTTTTGAGTTGGTTGAGAGGTAAGATAGCAGGGTATAAGTTATGATTTGTACCAAGGTATATCAGTCTGGGTGTAATCAGGGGAGATAAACCTTAGAGTAATTGTAGCAGGGAAAGTTTAATATAAAGAATTATTAACTATAACAAGGGTTTGGAGTGATGAGGATTGGATAGTAAGAATTAAGGGGAACTCTAAGGAATATAAAGATAGCAGATATAATATTTAACAGCAGGTCTATTGTGTAATATCTAATAGCCCTCACCCCTAGGATTGAGTTAGAACACTGAAGGCCGAGCCCCCAGGGCCACTAAAGTTGAGATCCAGACTGTGCTGGAGAGGGCATGGCCATGGCTCCCTGGCTGGCACAGGAGGTGCCGTGGTGCTGCACCAGTAGAACTTACCAGCTATGTCAAATCATTATGCTGGACACCTTAAACCTATACAGTGCTGTACGTTGATTATATCTCAATAAGGCTGGAAGAAAGAAATGAAATGGAAAAAAAACGTGTCTTGAAGTAAAAAATAAATAGATTGATAGATAGATGGATAGAGAGATAGATAAAAGCCTCTTCGAGGACACTAATTATTTGTTGGCTAGGCCAGAAATAAAATTCTGGTCTCAAGTTTTAGTTGAATATTCTTTCTAATAAATCCTGAAGTGTGAAGAATGGTCATAAACTCACATTAAGTGTGAGGTGTTTTTTTTTTTGTTTTTTTTTTTTGCGGTACGCGGGCCTCTCACCGTTGTGGCCTCTCCCTCTGCGGAGCACAGGCTCCAGACGTGCAGGCTCAGTGGCCATGGCTCACGGGCCCAGCCGCTCAGCGGCACGTGGGATCCTCCCAGACTGGGGCACGAACCCGTGTCCTCTGCATCAGCAGGCGGACTCCCAACCACTGCGCCACCAGGGAAGCCCCAAGTGTGAGTTTTTTTAATGATCAAGGAGGGTAGCTTTGCTTGAAAAGGACAGTTCACAGTTACTTGGGCTTTAAATTAATAGTCAGTTTATTAAAATTGTATATTTACTACTGAGCCTGCACTCTAGAGCCCGCAAGCCACAACTACTGAGCCCGCGTGCCACAACTACTGAAGCCCACGTGCCTTAGAGGCTGTGCACTGCAACTACTGAGCCCGCGTGCTGCAACTACAGAATCCTGTGCGCCTAGAGCCTGTGCTCCTCAACAAGAGAAGCCACTGCAATGAAAAGGCCGCACACCCCAACAAAGAGTAGCCCCTGCTCGCTGCAACTAGAGAAAGCCCGTGTGTAGCAACAAAGACCCAACACAGCCAAAAAGAATAAATAAAATTTTTTTAAAAATTGTATATTTAAAACATGTTTTCTTAGGTTTTTAAAGTTTACCTTATAAGTGTTGATTTAGTTACAAATCTAGTAATGTTTTTTGACATTCAATTACTTAAGGTTTAACAGGTTAAATTCTCCCAAATAACTAGTCTCAAATTTACAAATGTAATAAATACATTTAAAGATTTTAAACAGAATTTGCATAATACCTCCCAAGCACTTCAAATAATTTATAGGAAAGATAACCTTATTTGCAAAATCTTTTTAAGCACTTAAGCATTTCTTACAAATGTAATAAATCAAATGCATTAATGTAGTAAATCAGTTGCTCTTGCAGAGAGTCTAATTCTGTTAGTAATTATCTTATATCCTTCAGGTTAAAATTACAAGTCTAAAATAAATTATATATTTCAGATAAAATAAGCTGTCTGTTTATCTGATAAGCCAGATTCTCTCAAATATTAGGCACTGTATCAGTCAGGATATCCTGTAGGTTATTCCACAGTAACAAACAATTCTAAAAATCTTAGTGGCTTAAAACAACAATTTGATTTCTCACTCATACTACATGTTCACTTTGTGTTAACTGAGAGTCTGGTCCAGGCCCTACTCACTCTGGGACACAGGCTGATGGAGAAGGCATTAAATGGAGTGTTGCTGGTGGCAGAAAGAAAGAGAGGAAGTGGCAAATCTTGTACTACTTCTTAAAACATTCGCACCAAAGTGACACGTGTTATTTCTGCTCACATTTGCTTGGATAAACAAGTTACTTGGCCACCCCTAACTCCAAGGAGGCAAGAAAGTACAATCTTCACCATATTTTTCTGCTCATAAAGTGAAGAGCTGGAAATACTTCATAAGAATAGCACCAATGGTCATCAAAGCTGCTCTAAATAGGAAATGTACATGTGATCCCAATGACTAAAAGCCATAATACTAAACTTAACTTGCTGTTATTGGTTTGACTAGTCTGTTGGAGAAGCCAGCTTGTACCCACTTATTAGCGCTGATTGTTAAATTTGTAGGAAATGTGCAAACCAGTAGTTAAACAATCATTATTAAAAATTAAATTATATAAACTTACCATTAAATAAATTATATTTAAAACAAGTAATAAATACTCAAAATGCATTATTTTCAGGGCTTCCCTGGTGGCGCAGTGGTTGAGAGTCCGCCTGCTGACGCAGGGGACACGGGTTCGTGCCCCGGTCCGGGAAGATCCCACATGCCGCGGAGCGGCTGGGCCCGTGAGCCATGGTCGCTGAGCCTGCGCGGCCAGAGCCCGCGCGGCCGGAGCCTGTGCTCCGCAACAGGAGAGGCCACAACAGTGAGAGGCCCGCGTACAGCAAAAAAAAAAGCATTATTTTCTAATTATTTTACACATTTTAATATTATCTATTTTCTTGAGGTTATTTACATCTACTGTACTTGTAATGGTAGAAATCATTTATAATGGTATTTTATGGTGCATCCCTTTCCAACTCTGCATTCAGTAACATCTCATTGTTAGATTACAATTGGCCATGTTGGGAGTATATACACCACAGAAATCAACAAACACTGTAAATCAGGGTTTGATTTATTATTTTGTCAATTATCTAGACTTAAGATAATGATGGAACTAATATTAGTAACACAGTTTAAACTTAAAAGTTTGTGGTGTCTGTAACGATTACACTGTAAATAGCACAAAAAAAATTGAAGAAATATTCTTCCAGTGTTTTAAAACCATTATCTCATTTGGTAAAGAAGTCAATCACGTTATTGATAAATAAGTGAAGTACTGATACACATCTTCGTTGTTTGATTTTCATCTTACCAGTTAACATGAAGGAAAATATTTACCAACATTTATGTTGAAACTACACTTGTTTGTCAGTTGCAACCATTGGTTGGCTATGGATGTAAGATTTAGGTAAAAATCAACCAAAGCATTTTACGACAATTGTTACATAGGATTTAAAATAAGTATTATATATCTTATTTGTATGTTGTCTTCTAGTCTTTATGTATATAACATACACACATGTATGCACACGCAGGTGCACACTTTCCCACCAGAGAGCTGGTTGTTGATAATTCGGCAGCACCATTGGGCTTACCTCATCTCAATATCCCTTCCTGAACTTGCAATCTTCTGGAAAAGGTCAAGTCCTCAATCCTTTGACCCTGAAATTGGAAGTCACTCAAATCTACCAGGGTGGATTTAGGTGATCTTTGGGTTCTTGTGATAGGAAACACACACACACACACACACACACACACACACACACACACACACAAAGTCACTGTGATAAAACTCCCCATGAGGAAAGAAACAGCCTGGATCAGCGGGCTCACTTCTGCGTCATGCAGAGGAAAATGAAAGTCCTGAGTCTATGAGAAGGCCCTGACTCAACCTCCTAAAAAGGCAGACTTTAAGAGAACAATGGTGTGGATGACGCTGAGTTGCTGTGGCACAGGGAATTCGGGGTGATCTTGGCTTAGAGCACCTTGGGAGTAAAGACCAGCAGCCCTAGCCCTGACTCTGACCTGCCAAGGTTTCAGAGAGCAGTGAGACCTAACCCCGTGGCGACAGTATTGAGCAGAAACTTCTCTACACACAGCATGGGTTTTGATGCTGAAATCTCGGCCTCTGTGCATTGGTGCTGAATCAAAGCTCAGAAACAGAGTTTGGGGTGAAGTAGAAAAGCATAGCTTTATTGCTTTGCCAGGCAAAGCAGGACACAGCAGGCTCGTACCCCTCAAAAACTATGTGTCCCAACCCGGGAGTATTTGATGAGCAGTTTTATAGTAACGGTTCAAGGGTAGGGTTGCTGATAAGATGAGGGTGTGTGCAGGGCCTGCACGCCTTTAATCTTGTCCCAGGTGGTCTCCTAAACTTGAGGAGCTTCTCTGGTTCCTTTAATTTGGCCTCAGGTGGTTTCTTGGCTGCTCGTCCCTTGTCTTCACATCCCCTCCCTTCCCTGACTAGCAACTGTTCGAATCTGCCCTTTGGAACACAGGGAAGGTCATGGAGGCCGGGGTCCGCTCCCTACAAACAAGAAATAGGGGATAGAATTGCCTCTGTGCCCAGGAGCCCCACAGGATCCTATCTGGTTTCAATTTCAACTGCGTGAGCAGACAGCATCCAGGAGCAAACGTAGAAAACTTCAGGCTCAAGCAGGTCAGTCTGACTTTCAGCTCCGAAGCTTCGGAAGCCAAGCTATGCTAATGCCCCGCGTCTTGAAGGTTTTTGGCTCTGAGTAGAGTTTTAGTGTCAGATGACATTTTTTTTTTTCTAGAGAAGCAGCAGAAGATTGATTTTGAAAAGGAAGAGGGGAGGAGAAAAGAGGAAGAAGAGAAGGAGAAGGATGAAAAAGACTGGTTGCCTGGTCTTTAAGACCAACATGAAGTTGGGATTCAAATCTAGCACCATGGCAAATGTCAGGACATTCACCCTTAAAGCGGAAGTGGAATGGGAGTGAGGGTTCGCACATAGACAAATCTTGGCAGGTTGCCAAAGGGTAATGTCCCAGCCTACAGGAGAGCTTGCCACCAAAGCCAGAAGTACAGGGATAAAGGCAGAGAATGTTTCCTAAAGAAAGAGGTACTTTAAAATAGACAGTCTTTTTAAAGAACTGTTTTCTTGCCCTCTAAATTTTAGGCCCAACATCAGACAAAGCCTCAGTTACTCTGACTTAAATTATAGCTCTCGATCTTAGCTAAATCATTTAAACTCTCTGATTCTCCATTCTCTCCTATTGGTAGAAGCACACCCACCTCACTGGATTATTGTGCAGATTAAGTGAGAACACATATGAAGGGCTTGGCACATAAGTGGCCAGGAAACGGTAGCCATGATTATTTCTACTTAGGCCTTTCAATTAGAATTAGACTAGCGATACTTCATACTAGATTTTTTTTTAAGTCTGAGAAAGTACTTTACTTAGGACTTATTTTTAAATTATTTTCTTAAAATTAGTAATTGTTTCATTAATGATTTCTAAAAAAATGTGGACTTCCCTGGTGGCGCGCTGGTTAAGAATCCACCTGCCAATGCCGGGGACATGGGTTCAATCCCTGGTCCGGGAAGATCCCACATGCTGCGGAGCACGTAAGCCACAACTACTAAGCCTGTGCTCTAGAGCCTGTGAGCCACAACTACCGAGCTCTCGTGCCACAACTACTGAAGCCCGCATACCTAGAGCCCTTGCTCCACAACAAGAGAAGCCACCACAATGAGAAGCACGCGCACCGCAACAAAGAATAGCCCTCGCTCGCCGCAACTAGAGAAAGCCTGATTGCCACAACCAGAGAAAGCCCGTGTGCAGCAACGAAGACCCAAAGCAGCCAAAAATAAAATAAATTTAAAAAAAATGAATTTATAAAACACACAAAAAATAAAGTTATTAAGAATGTTTGATTAGAGAAGGTTACCTGGGACTTGGGAAAAACAATCCAATTTGACATGTAATCCTATACAGGTACCATCACTCATCTTTTTTATGTTACCTAAATTTCAGGTATAGGGTATAAAAAGCAAGAAGTAGCCTCTAGAGGACTATGCAAAGCAAACTCATAAAGACGTGTGTATTTTGGGAAAAAAAGTACCCCTGGTTATTCTGATGTGTACTCATAAATATTAATTTGAACGAATGGATTTCCAGTCCCCTAAACTCCACAGTGGAGAACCTCTGGGAGCAAATTCACATTCTGTTGCCAAGTTGTGCTTACTTGCCCTCGTTTCCAGTTAACTTTAGCTTGCCCAGAGGGTACGTGGCACAGCAGTTCAGAACCTTTAAAGACTTACCAGACAGATATTTCACTTCCTGGTAGATCCCTGGCTCTGTAAGTGTTTGCCCTGCCCTTGCCCAGAGCCAGAGTACACAAAGGTACTTAGGAGTAGCTCCCTTCTTTCCCACAGTCAGTTAAAGGGAAGGGCCCATTATGAATCCAGTCTCGGAACTTCCCTGGTGGTCCAGTGATTACGACTCCGTGCTTCCACTGCAGGGGGCTCGGGTTCGATCCCTGGTCAGGGAACTAGGATCCCACATGCCGCGAGGTGCAGCCAAAAAACTAAATAAGGAACATAAAGAAAACAAAAAAATCCAGTCTCATCTTGAGAAGTTACAGAAGTGGGGTTAGTTTTTCTCTTTTCATGGGGACTAACAGGCTAAGTTAGCGTAACTTTGGGTCATCAGCCTCCTCTAAAGACCCTATAGAGTTCTTTGTACCCCTCTAGGGCACTGGTGCCTGAGGGGGGGAATTCTATCTGCAATCCCCAGAGAGTCAGCTGGGCTCTTACTCAAAATGCCACTCCTTTCTCTACTATACTTCCTGCATTGTGTTCAGGCTAAACTTCCAGCATTATTTTGACTCACATTCTAGTGTTTCTGCTTGAAAGAACTCACATGACTTCTCCCTCTACCAGCAGGCTAGGAGCAAATGATGGCCAGGAGTGATTCATGGACATGTGTAATTTTCCCTGGGAACTTCACAAATGTTAGGAGGGAGGGAAACCTGAGAGATACCATTACCACCTTCATATCAACTAAGTCAGGGTTTGGAGCTTTGAGATTCTGGAGTTTACGTTCAGAAATGTTGCCAGAACTCAAGCCAAGCGTCAATGAGGTTACTCTTATATGAATATCCCAAATTTCAGTTCTCCAATCCCCCCCAGATATTTTCAGGAAAAGCCTTAGAAACTATTTGAATCCCTGCTAGTCAATTAGGTAAGGCCTAGGAACATCAAGATTAGGGTTATTGGTGTAATCGTGACTCCATTTACATAATCCAGCTTGTGAAGTCTGAGACCTAAGAGTTATCAGCAGTCCCTGGTTGCTGGCAGTACTTGGTTGCTTTGGGCACAATCACTGTTTCTCAGTGGAGCCAGACGCCTGATTAGATCACTGCTGAGACTTCACGATACCAGCCCCAACAGTTGCACTGGGATGCAGCTTTAGGCCAGCCTCTAATTCTAATGGATTTAGTATAAATCTCCTTCAATTTGTTAGGTAGCACTGCTCTGTGCTAAGCTCCTGAGGGGGATGCTCCCTACTAAAGATTTCATAATGAAGATTCACCACCCCCATGCTGAATGTGCTAAGGCCACTTGTGTCAAAACGATACTGTCTAGAGTGAATGGCACCAAGCCCTCTGTCCATTAGCTCAGAAACTGACATCCTCCAGGAAACGGTTGGGACTAATCTACTCTGCACTCTCATCCCTGTTTTCATTGCCACGTTAATCACTGGTCTTCCATTATATCCATGGTCTGAAAATGTGGTCCTTGGACCAGTGAGTCCACATTACTTGGGAACTTGTAGTGCAAATTCTCAGGCCCACCCCAGAATCTACTCAATCAGAAGCTCTGGGAGTGGGGCCTAGCGATCTGTATTTTAACAAGCCCTCCCCATGATTCTTATGCATTGGAAAGTCTGAGAATGACTGCACTATACCATCACCCCCATAATCCTCCCTATTTCCTCTTCCTGTTTTGGTTCCCCACTGTTCTGATACACACCTCCCCACCCCAGCTCTCCAGTGTGCCCTCTGGAGCACTTGCTCTGTGACCAGCAAATTCCCCTGTATCTACTACACCTTCCAGGAATGTTCTCCATATCTCCTTGCATTAATTGAAACCCACTCCCTTCGACAGCAGCCCTCTGGGATGGTGGATCTGTACTCACATCTATTTACTGCGGGACAGGCCCTCATCCATCACTATTTCTAGACAATTACTTCTACCCCACCCTCTTGTAAAAACTCCTCTTCCTTTGAGGCTCATGCCCTGTAGTTATACCACCATTCCCGCATCTCATCATTCAAGTCTTTTGTACCAGGCTCATCCTGGGTCACTTCAAAGTCCAGAGTGATGGCTAACAACCAAGCCTCTCAATTTCTTGACCATCTTATCTCCACCGACCTTCTCCTTTGTCCTCTACTTTGCCTTTTGAAATTGCTTTTCCTCCCATATCACAAATATAAGCCTCCCTTTCCCCAACCACAGATTCTTGCATTACAGTTTGCTTGGTCAGCTGTTTCCATTATGATCATTCTCCAACCTCTTTGGGATACCTAGACCCAAAAGTTACCCCTTAACTCTCTTTACATTGTCACCTCCTTGGTTTCTTACCCAATTTTGATTGGATGGTCAGTCATTTCAATCAGTCTTTTGCAAATATCTTCATTTACTTTGTCCTTCTGGTCTTTTGTCACTACTCTGGCCAAACCCAACATGGCTGACATCAGCCATCAATAACTCACGTATTGAATAAGCATCAACATTGTGACGGGTGCCTTTATAGGTACTGAAGATACAAAATGAACAAGACAGATCATGGCCCTGACCTTGTGGAGTTTATATCCTGCAGGGGCGGGAGGGGGTGCTCGTGGTGGCAGAAAATAGACATATAGAGATTTAATACGTGTTAGCTCAGGATAAGTGCTTTGAGGAAAAATAAGTGCTGGGAAAGGGGACAGAAAGTAACAAGGGTGGGAGGGCAGTGCTATTTTAGATGCAATAGTCTGGAAAAGAATCACCAAAGAGGTGGCTTCTGAGCAGAGATCTGAAATGAGGTAAGAACCATGGCATGGGAGGACATTCCCAAGAAGAGCAGATGCAAAGACCTTGGAGTGGGAGTGTGCTTTGCCTGTCCGAAGAAGAGCAAGCTGACAGCGTGCCTGGAATGCAGAGAATGGTAGAAGATGAGGCTGGAAAGATAACCAGAGGCCACATCATGAAGGCGTTATCGACCCAGATGAGGACTTGGGACTTGGTTTGTCCAAAGAAGCCATTGAAGAGTTTTGAGCAGCTGATTGAAATAGTTTGACTTTCCTTTGAAAACAATACTATGTAGAAAATATACCATGGGGGAGGCACAGCTGGAGCTGGAACATAGTGATGGAAATGCCACTGTGGTCCAACTGGGAGATGAAGATGTTCAACTGGGGAGGTAACCATACGCTTTCTCTGTGCTTTTCTCTGAAAGTGCAGTCCCTGAATCAGCATCATCCATATCCCCTAGAAACTTCTAATGCAAATTCCCACAGGCCCCCGCCCGCCCCCCTGCCACTCATCTACCTACGTTTATTAAACTTCTGATCCCTTACATCTCCCCTCATTCTCAGGAAATAACCCTCATTTTCTGCTTCATGGGGGAAAAAAAAAAAAGAATCCATCATGCAAGAATTCCTTCAGTTTTGGGCTACCATATCTATAAAATTATTTCCTTCCAGTCTATCCATACTAAATATGTATCCCTCCTTCTAACTGTAGCCTTTTCTTCTATCTGTGAATGGCATTCATGCAGGCTCATCTCTGCCAACATGTTAAAAGTAAATAATTATCCCCACTTCCACCTCCAGCCATCAGTCTGTCTATCCCAAAGCCAAACATCTTGGGGACTTCCCTGGTGGTACAGTGGTTGAGAATCCACCTGCCAATGCAGGGGACACAGGTTCAATCCCTGGCCTGGGAAGATCCCACATGCCGTGGAGCAACTAAGCCGGTGTGCCACCCCCTCATATTGAATCAATTACCACATTCTACTTATCCTCCCTCTGACATACATGGAATATATATTAAATCCATTCCCTCCATATCCCCCTGACAGTCTCTGGTTCAAGCCACGATCACCTGTCGCCTCACTGATTAAAATGTCCTCTTGTATTCCTGCATCCATATTTGCCTCCCTCCAATCCATTTTCTATAACACAGCCAGAGTGATCTTTTAAAAATGCAAATCTGATTAAACCAATATATCTTGTTTCACTCCCCTGGGGTTCAAAATCAGGTCACATTCCTCTTAAATGTTCAAATCAGGTGACTTGGAACCTTCAACTTGTCTCCCTTGTGTGATAACTTCACATTCCAAAGGTTCAGATTGTCTTAATAAATGGAACTGGAAAACCTGCTCATATTCTTTTTGACTGCTGTGACTGTCAGTAAAACACCAGACTTCACTGGTCCTCTGTCCTTGGGTAGTCCCTAACCATTGCTGTATGATCTGCAGTGACCAGGCACAAATGTCCACCAAATAGCCCTGGGTAATCCTTATTCAGGGAAAGAAAGTGTTTCGATGATCTAGGATCCACAGTATTTCAGTTCTGGAAGTAGGGGGAAAAATCTTTCTTTCCAAGGGTTATATTCATCTATGATGGCTCCATGCCACAGTGAGCCTGTGACACAAATGTTCAAGCTCTTCCCTTGCACAGCACATTTAGTTCACTCACATGGATAAGGAGTGCTGGTGTCAGGATCTGCTTACATTTCCCAAGGCAAAGGCTTAATGTCTTTGTGAATTAGTGTAGGCAAATTGATTTGTTCCTGTCCAGGTTTGTTCCTGCAGCATTTAAGCCTCAAATGCAAGGGGTGTCACCAGAGGCCAGCAGCATGGGGCCCAACACTAATCAGGATGCACTTGAAGCCTAAGGAGTTAGTTAATGGTCTACTTCTTTCTGAGAAAGTTCATTTTTTTCCTTCCAGTTTTATTGAGATATAACTGACGTACAGCACTGTATAAGTTTAAAGTGTACAGCTTAATGATTTGGCTTACATACATCATGAGGTGATCACCACAATAATTTTAGTGAATATCATCTCATGTAGATACAAAATTAAAGAAATAGAAAAAAATTTTTTTTTCCTTGTGATGAGGACTCAGGATTTCCTCTCTTAGCTTTCATGTGTAACATACAGCGGTGTTACGTTTATCATGTTGTACCTTACATCCCCAGTACTTATAACTGGAAGTTTATACCTTTTGACTGCCTTCATCTAATTCCCCCTCCCCCCAACCCTCTGCCTCTGGTAACCATAAATTTGATGACTCTTTCTACAAGTTTGTTTTTGAAGTGTAATTGAGCTACAACACCATATTAATTCCTGTACACAACATAGTGATTCAATATTTCTATACCTTTCAAAATGATCACCAAGAAATTCATTTTTAACCAAAATCTTCCTGACACCCTCTAGCTCCTGTCTTTGGTAGGCTGTCTAATGACTAACTCAAGCTGGAAACACAGGAGAATTCCAGAAGCTACCACTCCCTCAACCCTCATATCTAATCAGCCAGCAATCCTTGATGACCCTACCTATGAATATCCTTAGAATTCAGCTCTGGCACTGTTTTAGTTCAAGCCCTATCTGTTCTCTTGCTGTTCTAAGCAGTTCCTACAGGTCACCCTGGCTCAACTTCCAATCCAACCTCCATGTTGCATTCACTGAGCTTTCTAAAATATAAATCTGATCCTGCCTCTGTTCTGAGATGCATGAAGCAGGAGTCCAAATTGACAGGCATCAGAGGAATTGTGGATTACATGCAGATTTTATATGTGCATTTTTCCAATGAGATGGCCCATTTTATTCAGAACTTCAGCGGAATATATTTCCATAGAAAAGCTGAGATCTATAGTTTGAGCTCAAGTAGTTTATCTGGGATGAAAGGGATTTTTCACGACCTGGCTACTGCTTATCTGGCCAGTCTTATCGTCTGCATCTCTCTCCCTGCCATCCCTCCCCAATTAACACTCCAACAATACAGAACTGCTTATGATTCCTAAAATACGCCATATAATTGTATGCCTCCACGTGCTTTTGAGCATGTTGCTCCCTTTGCAATGCCTTTCCTCTTTCCTTTACCCACTTTTGTCTGCTTGTAAAATTTATCTTTCAAAATCCAGCTCTGGCAACATCTCCAGAAAGCCTTCCCTGGTTCCCTCCCATAAAGAGTTAACCAATCCCATTTATGAGCCACCTCTTTTTCTTATATAGGCTTCTGGTTTGCTCGTATTTTTGCTCATAAAAAACTGAAATATTTTAAGGAGACATTTTTATTGAAGTATAACATACCTGCAGAAGCGAGAAAACCATAAACGTGCAGCAGCTCAATGATTTTTACAAAGTGAATTATACCTGTGTAACTACCCCTATGATCAAGAAATAGAACATTGCCAGGACCCCAAAAGCCTCTCTTGTGCTTCATCCCAGTCATTACATAACCCCAAATGTAACCATTGTTCTGATTTCTTTTATCATAAATTAGTTTGCCCATTTAAAAAAGTCTCATAGTCTTGTATCTAGCTTCTTTGATTCAACATTCTGGGTGTTAGACTCGTCCATGTTGTTTCTAGTAATGGTGGTTTGTTGATTTGTAGGGCTGTATAGTATTCCTTTGTATGAATACACCACTTATGTATCCTTTTTCACTACTGATGGACATTTGAATTGTTTCCATTTTTAGTTACTAAGAACAAAGTTATTTTGAACATTCTTGGCTGTGTCTTTCAGTTACCATGTATATGCACTTCTATGAGGTATTATATGTCCCAAAGTGAAATTTCTCCATTATAGGGTATGTGAATATTCACATGTTAGGAGACACTGCCAAATACTGTTCTAAAGCAGTTGGGTCACTTTATACTCCCATTAATAGTGTATGAGAGTTCCAGTTGCTCTATATTTTCACCATTACTCACCCATTTCGGTTTCCAAATTTTAGCTACTTTGGTGACAGTGTAGTAGTACCTCCCTGAGGTATATTACACCGGATTTTATTTCTGTCTACTCTTCTCAATACTGCTTTCCTTGAGGCCACGAGACTATGTCTCATTCAGCATCGTGTGTCAACATGGACAGTACCTGGCACACACAGGGTGCTAAGGAAATGTTTTTTCAGTGAACACACTGTTGGAGAAGTAATAAGGGGCTAAGAAGTCTTCCTAATGCCCAAATCAAGCTTTTTAGGTAAGTGACCATCTATATTGCCTAAGTTTAAGTCCTAATCATCAGACATGTTTGAGTGTCCACCTACTGCCAGTATTATTCTTCTGGTATTTTCTCAAGGACTCACTAGCTAGATACTTCATAGCATTGACCAGGAATGTATACACCAGAGCTGTGACAGTTCTGATCACAGAGTTAAAAGAGAGCTTGAAATACAGTTGTATACCTCCTGCTTTCTGACAAAATCTAAGCCATCCAAAGCAGGGAAGAAGCTAACCCTTATTTAAAGATACCCAGTGATACAAATCAAACCCACAATGAGATACCATTTCTCACTGAGAAACATTTACTAGGATGGCTATAATCAAAAAGATGGATAAAAACAAGTGTTGGTGAGGATGTGGAGAAAATGGAAATTTCATATATTGCTGGTAGGAATATAAAATAGTGTAGCTGCTTCGGAAATCAGCTTGGCAGTTGCTCAAAAAGTTAAAGGTTGCCTTACTGGGGCTTCCCTGGTGGCGCAGTGGTTAAGAATCCGCCTGCCAGTTCAGGGGACGCGGGTTCGAGCCCTGGTCCGGGAAGATCCCACATGCCGTGAAGCAACTAGGCCCGTGCAACACAACTACTGAGCCTGTGCTCTAGAGCCCGCATGCCACAACTACTGAGCCCGCATGCCACAACTACTGAAGTCCACGTGACTGGAGCCCGTGCTCCGCAACAAGAGAAGCCAGTGCCATGAGAAGCCCATGCACCACAATGAAGAGTAGCCCCGACTTGCACAACTAGAGAAAAGCCCAAGCACAGCAACAAAGATCCAGTGCAGCGAAAGATAAAATTTTTAAAAAATAAGGTAGAGTTACCAAAAGACCCAGAAATTCTACTCTAGGTATATACCTAGAGAATTGAAAATTTGTTCACCTAAAAACTTGTACATGAATGTTCACAGCAGCATTGTTCATGATAACCAAAAAGTAGAAATAAGCCAAATGTCCATCAGCTGATGAGTGGATAAACTGTTATATATATATACATACAATGGAATATTATTCAGCCATAAAAAGGAGTGCTACAACATGGGTGAATCTTGAAAATATTATGCTAAGTGAAATAAGTGAGACAGACACAAAGTGAGACACATTCCATCTATATAGAATGTCCAGAATAGACAAATCCATAGAAACAGAAATTAGATTAGTAGCAGTCAGGGGCTGGAAGAAGGGATAAATGGGGAGTGATGGATGATGGGTGCATGTTATCTTTGGGATGATAAAAATATACTAAGGGGCTTCCCTGGTGGCGCAGTGGTTGGGAGTCCGCCTGCCGATGCGGGGGACACGGGTTCGTGCCCCGGTCCGGGAGGATCCCACACGCCGTGGAGCGGCTGGGCCCATGAGCCATGGCCGCTGAGCCTGCGCGTCCGGAGCCTGTGCTCCACAACGGGAGAGGCCACACAGTGAGAGGCCCGCGTACTGAAAAAAAAACAAAAACAAAAACAAAAGAAAACCTAAAATTAGATAATGGCGATGATTGCATTACTCTGTGACTACTCTAAAAACCACTGAACTATACACTTTTAAAGTGTGAATTTTATGGTATGTAAATTATCTCAGTAAAACTGTTATACAACACTTTAAAGTGTTAAATTTTACTTTTTTGCATACTTCTTATTTGAATTATTTGCAGTAAGCATATATTACTCCTGCAATTTCAAAAAAAACTGAATTTTTTTTTTTAGCCATGTGGCATGTGGGATCTTAGTTCCCCTGACCAGGGATTGAACAGGCACCCCCTCCAGTGGAAAAGTGAAGTCTTAACCACTGGACCACCATGGAAGTCCCCAAAAAACAAAGTTTTTATTTTTTTTTAAATAAATTTGTTTATTTTTGACTGCGTTGGGTCTTCGTTGCACGGCACGGGCTTCTCATTGTGGTGGCTTCTCTTGTTGCGGAGCACAGGCTCTAGGTGCGCGGGCTTCAGTACTTGTGGCTTGTGGGCTCTAGAGCGCAGGCTCAGTAGTTGTAGCCCACGAGCTTAGTTGCTCCGCGGCATGTGGGATCTTCCCGGACAAGGGCTCGAACCCGTGTCCCCTGCATTGGCAGGCAGATTTTTAATCACTGCGTCACCAGGGAAGCCCAAAACCAAAGTTTTTAAAACTACGTTTATGATTTGTATTTTTTTTTCCTTGTGAAGATGTTGCAAAAACATATTTCTTGTCACATTAACACCTCTTCTTTTTCTCATCAACCCAGCCTGGTGTCCTAAAGAACTGGTGTCTTTCTTCTTTAGGTGGATGTTAGCCCAGCGTTCATGAAGGGAAGCGTAACCAGCTCTAACCAGAAGAATGCCAAGGAATATGATCTTGCAGTAGGACAGGGTTTTGAGGGGCATTTGGTTTATATAAGAAGAGCCTAGAGGAAAGGTGGCTGGTTCCTTCCCTCACTGTCATCTGGAACAACCTCTTAATGAAGTTTGACTAGCCTCTCCAATATCCTTATCTGTTTTTTCTCTTCTGGCCTCTTGAAGAGGAAAATACAAAACAACAAGTAGCAGCATAAACCATGATATTCTAGTATACTACTGTCATCATTACTTTTAAACGTTTCTTCTCCCCTTAGTTTTTTTCCTTGCTCCAATCGTTAAAAATAAATAAATCCCTCTAATCCTGTGCTTCTCAAAACGTGGTTTCCAGACCAGCAGCATCAACATCACTTGAGGACTTGCTGGAAATGTAAAATATCGTCCCGTCCCGCATCTGCACGAGGCGTCTGACACTCTGGGAGTGGGGACCCGCGAGCAGGGCGTTAACAAGCCCTCCAGGTGATTCTGAGGCACAGCCTCCGTTTTAGCATCGCTAAATAGTGCTTTTTCTTAGCCAGCAGCTTTTCAGTATAGTATACAGTAGTAGGCGCTACAGATTTGCTGAGTCACCTTCCTTTTCCTTAACCCTAACCGTCCATTCACCACTCTGGATTCTTTCCCCAGCCTGTAGCCTCAACATTTTCTCTCCCATCTTGGAATCCGATTGCTCCTTTCTGAATAGCAACTCAAGTGTGTGGCCCTTTTCAATGTGTCTGGCGATTGCCAACAATACCCTTGTAAGAGATCCTCACAGCACTTCCTGGGAAGAAAGATAAGAGGACATCATGAAAAGAGCTACTTTTATTTAAACATTTATGACACTTATTTTTGTGAAAATAAATGCCCCATTTCTATTCACAAACTTGAATGTGCAAAGAGGAATTTGATTTTTAAAACACATATTCCTAGGCCTCAGATTCTGGTTTGTAGATGCGATATCTGGAGTGGAGTCTGGTCATGCTCATTCTCACAAGTGCCCCAGGTGATTCTGAAAGTGGGGGCTTGCTTCCTTCGAGAAACACTGCACAAAGCCGGAGAATTAGGGTGGGGCTTGCAGACCTCTCCCCTTTGCAGTCGACATTCGCTGGAAAATCTATACAATTAAAAAAAAAAAAAAGTAACACGGGATCTACACCTTTCTGGAACATTTTTCATGTCTTTAATTTAGTGGCTTAGTGCTTAGGAAATCTTTAAATCAAGTTCTTAGACTCTTAAGATTAAAAAAAAAAATGTTATTAACACCTGAAGGGTAAACCATTAATGCAGGGGGAGTTGTTCTTTTAGATGTGAAAGTTATTCTTGAACGATACATAGACTAATTGTAGAAACAGTCCTGAAGAAAGTACCTTTATAATATACTTATATTATCCTAGTATGTAACTTTGAGATATATAAAGTTTTATTCCTTCTAAAGTTTGTGAGGCAGTTGTCACTTTGAAGGAAATTCTTTTTCGATTATTGTTTGAAGTGGACTGTACGTATTAGTGGATGAAATGAATATATATACTATATATTGCCTGAAAGAGACCATGACTATGCATCAGTTGCTAGGATGCAAGATGATTATCTGTTCCCAGTTGAGTGTTACGTCCTGTCACTTTCTAAGGATTATTTTTTCTGCCAGTGTCATCTCAGTATTTTTACTTGTGAAGTGCTGGAACAAATGACTATATTTTTGGTCTCATAAAACAGAGTTGCCCAACCTCAGCATTATTGGCATTTTGGCCTTAATAATTCTGTGTTGTCCTGTGCATTGCAGGATGTTTAGAAGCATCCTTGGCCTCCACCCACTAGATGTCAGTAGCACCTCCCCCTCAAGTTGTGACAATTTATAAATACCTCCAAACAAGTGAATGTCAACTTGGGAGATTGGTGTTATTAAAATATCAATATATTGGGTATAACTTTAATACCAAGGTTTTTGGAGAAAGTGTTTTCCACTTACATATTCTGCTCTCCCACTGGTTTGCTGGGAAAACCCTTTAATTTTCCTATTTCTTCAGTGATACAGTGACCCCAAGTACCACATGGCTTTGTAGTGGGAAAAAAAGGCCAAAAGAGAAAGTATTAAAAATTCACATAAACATAGCTTTAGTCGCCTTTTTGTCAGATGGGAAATAGACAAATTTGGTTTGCTGGGACCATGGCATAGGGCTGGGCAGAAGTTAAAGACACTGCTTTGCCTTAAATTTGTTGTTTTCCTGGACCTGTTGACCTGAATAAACAACTACAAGAATGTCAGAAAACCAAGGACATGGGATTGGGATAACATATTGTAGGAAGTGAGAGCACAACAGCTATGTATGTCCACCAAGTATTTCTGGTTCACCTGGTTCCCTTCCAGGCATCTGATAGGATAGTATCTCTTGGTTGGATGGGGTCATGTGACTCTTCCTGGCTAATAAGGTGCGAGCACACAAGACACGAGTCTACCTGTCTGGAGTATTTAATTGACTACTTGAGAAACCCTCGAGTTCTTTTTTCTCGTGGCATAGTAATCAGCAACACTTGAGATATGGTTTTTCCATCAGCCCGAATCTGAGTGAGTGCTGTGAGCAGAGCCCTCTGCTGAAACATGATGGATGTGTATCACTTGTTTTAAGCCAGGGATTGGCAAACTTCTTCTGTAAAGGGTGAGATAGTATTTTAGGTTTTGCCCATCATAATGTCTCTATCACTACTACTCAACTTTGCTGTCCTGTGGCATGAAATCGGCCATGAAAAAATATGTACCTGAATGGATGTAGCTGTATCTCCCCCATCCCCAAACTATTTACAAAAGCAGACAGAGGGCCACTTGGCCCAGGGACTATATTTTGCAGATCCCTATTTTAAGTCACAGAGGTTTCAGGATTGTTACTGCAGCATAACCTAGCCTATCTTGATATACTGTCAGCTGTGACATGAACCCCCAAATGAGTCTTCATCATCTGTGTTGTCATCTATCCTGCTCCCTCTCAACAATGCACTTTCTCTTTTCTTCAAGCCTAATTTAACTGGCCAGAATCTTTGTTTCAGTAACTACTATTTTATAATGTGCGAAAGAAAGGCAGAAAAGGCCTTTCCTTCTTAACACCTAATCACAAGGCCTCTTCAGCTCAAACCTGAATCACCAAAGGTCGGCAAGTCATTGGTTCTCATATGTTAGCAGGCATCAGAATCACCCAGAGGGCACAGATTGCTGGGTTTTACCCTCAGAATTTTTGATTCTGTAGGTTTGGGAAGAATTTGTCTGGTAGTGTAGTTCGTGTCTGATCTTAAAGACAGTGATCAAGTTCTAAAAAAGCAGTAACTTTTTTTTCCCCCAAACTTCACCAGGCATACAAATTGGCTGAGGAGCTTGTTAAAATGCAGATTTACCTCAGTAGATTTGAGGTGGGGCCTGAGATTTTTTTAAATTTAATTAATTAATTATTTATTTTTGGCTACTTGGGTCTTCATCGCTGTCCTCAGGCTTTTTCTAGTTGCGGCAGCAGGGGCTACCCTTGGTTGTGGTGCGTGAGCTTCTCATTGCGGTGGCTTCTCTTGTTGCAGAGCACGGCCTCTAGGCGCGCACGGGCTTCAGTAGTTGTGGCACGTAGGCTCAGTAGTTGTGGTTCGCGGGCTCTAGAGCGCAGGCTCAGTAGTTGTGGCACGTGAGCCTTGTTGTTCCGCGGCATGTGGGATCTTCCCGGACCAGGGATCAAACCCGTGTTCCCTGCATTGGCAGGCGGATTCTTAACCACTGCGCCACCCCACCGGGTAAGCCCCGAGGCCTGAGATTTTGATAGTGATTAGTGGTCAGGCTGAGTACACTAATTGCTGCTCTGAGCTGAAGGATTCTAATCTCCCTTTTTAGCCCTAGGCTTAGCATAGTGTTTAGCTTAGTGCCAAGCACAGTTCATGTGCTTAAGTCTTGAATAACCTCAGGTCCACTTTGACTTCACTCACACCTAACTGGTTAGCAAATCCTTTTGGTTCTACTATCATAACTATAAAGCATCCAACCACTTGTCACCACCTTTACTGTAACACTTTGACCTTGTCCACCACCATCTCTGGGCTGGATTATTTCACCAGCCTCCTAATTGGGCTCCCAGCTTCTGCGCTTGCTCCACCCTCCCTCTCACTTCTAATACACACTTACTGTAAATTCTTTATTATAGCAGCAAGAGGGTTTAAGACACAGGTTGATCATGTTACTCCTCTGCTTAAGACTATGCACGCAGTGACTCCCCATTTCACTCAGTAAAAGCCAAAGTCCTTACAATGGCCTATCAGGTTTTACCTGACTGGCCCTCTTTTGTCTTTGACCTCATCTCCTACTCTGCTCTAGCCACTGTGGCCTCCTTGCTGTCCTTTGAACCCACCAAGCACACTCCCATCTCAGATCCTGGGCACTTGGTTTTCCCTCTACCTGGAAAATTCTTCCTCCAAGATAAGTGCGTGACCTTCTTCCTCACTTCCTTCAGTGTTGGCTCAAATGTCACTCAGTAAGGCTCTTCCTGACCACCCTATTTTTTTTCTCTACCTCTCCACTATTTACTTTTCTCTCCACTTACAATGTAAGCTCCATGAATATAGAATTTTTTGTTTTGTTCACAGTCCCTAGCATTACAGAGTTCCTAAGACATAGGTACTCTATGAATATTTGAATGAATAGATAACAGACTGCAGTTAACTGGAATATCTTGAGGCTGCAGGCTGCTGCTATTTCTCTAGGCTCCCTCAGGATACACTGTGCTAACAAGTATTACTCATTTTATTCCCAGGGAACAGTGGTTTGGTAGAATCCTTTTCTAAATCCCCTTTTCAGGAAATTTAAATTATAAATTGGTCATTTACTGTTGTCATACAACATTATGTTGCTGACTTTCCCACTGATTATATTCCTTTTAATACATTTTCTTCCAGCACTTGGCCTCTTTTTTGTTCACCGTTCACAGCCTTATTACAAGGCTGTAATAATTCTCTTGGAGAAAAATAAAAAAAGATGTCTCGGTTTCATTTAACATTCTCTTAAGTTTTAGGTAAATCTAAAACAAAAGGAAAAAAGTCTGATTCGTAATACTCAGGCCTGTTGAGTACATGTCATCTTGAAGGGAGCTGAATATTATTTTTCACATGAGTCCAGAGTTTTAAGACTTAAAAAAAAAAAATCCATCTTGCTCATTTCAAACGCGTTCTACAGAGACCTCCTAGGTTACCAGGTGATTGTTTTGTGGGGGAAGTGGCAACTTGTCTTCAGACCTTTCGGGGTGTGGGAGTTTGCATGCTCTGCATACAGAAGGAATTCTAGAAGGTGGGACTGCACCACCCACCCTCACGCACCCCTCACTTGCGGAAACCTTTGCCCCCCCCGCCGCCCCGACCCCTCCAACCCCCACCCAATAAGGGCTCTTCGCAGGGAAGTCGCCAGCTCCAGATCCAGCGGCTTGACACCTATTGTCCCCGTTTGGACGTCAAGCGACTTCGCCTGAAGGACCCTAGCTTCGATTTCGCCCAAAACTGCAGGCACCGCTCTGGCAGCCTCCCGGGGGCCGTGCCGAGCTGCACCGGGCGGCCGCGCCCCAGGCCAGGGGCTTGGGCAGGCCGGGCGGGAGGCCGGGAGGGCCCTTCCCCGCAGGCGTTCGCGCCGGGCAGCCCGAGCGGCCGCGAAGGCCCCCGCCCGCCGCTTCTCCCGCCCCCTCCGCCCCAGAGGGCTGGCTGCCTAAGTCCCTCCCGCTGCCGGTTCTCCGCCTCACTAGCAGCGGCTCTCGGTGCAGCGGGGACCGGGCGCAGCGGCCTGTGCCCAAGGAGCGCACGACACTGCTCGGAACGCACCGCCACCTTTGCCCCCTCAGCCGCCCACTCGGGATCTCCAGCGGCCTCCGCGCGTGCACGGTGAGCGCCACCCCGGACCAAGGCGCTGAAGGGGAAGCGGGCCGCTGCCCGGAGTGTCCTTTACCTCCGGATCGGCTGGATCTTCGCGAGGGGCTCGCTCCTCAAGTCTCCCCCTCCCCCACCCCCCGGTCATTTCCAGTGCCCTTCTTCACCCTTCTCCGCCCCGACCTCTCTCTTCCCTCCCTTCTTCGCAGGGCGGCGAGAGCCGGCCCTCCCCGGTGGGGACCGTTGCTTTGGCCGTTGGCGGCTGGCCCTGCGAGGCCCCGCCCCCGGCGCGAGCCTCGGTGCCCCAGGGCGGGTAGGCCGAGCCGGCAGCCCGCGCGGGGGAGGGGCGGGGGGCGGGGCGAGGCCCGTCCGGGCGCCCCGCTGGCGGGTCGCGCGCGCGCCCGCGGCCCCTTCCTGCCCCGGCGGCGCGCGCCGGCCCCGGCCCCATCCCCGTCCCCGCCCCCACCCGCTCGCGCAAGCTCCCGCCCGCTACGCGTTTTGTCCCGCGTCTCGCCCCGTCCGCCGCCTGACTCGCCGCTCTTGTCCTTCCTCCCGTTTTTTCTTCTCTCTCCTTACGGTCTCAAGATGCCCTCGGCCACCAGCCACAGCGGAAGCGGCAGCAAGTCGTCCGGACCGCCACCTCCTTCGGGTTCCACCGGGAGTGAGGCGGGGGCCGGGGCCGCCGCGCCGGCTTCTCAACACCCCACGACCGGCACCGGCGCTGTCCAGACCGAGGCCATGAAGCAGATTCTCGGGGTGATCGACAAGAAACTTCGGAACCTGGAGAAGAAAAAGGTGCCACGAGTTGGCGGGGAAGGGGGGGTTTGATGCTCCGACCCCGACTACCGCAGCCTTCACTCTCCCCGTCTCGGACGCTTCCCCTCCACCCGGCCCCCAGCCCCCAAGCCCGGCCTCCCCAGTAAACCGGAGCTCCGTGCGCAGAGAGCGGGCTCCGCGGGGAGGTGCTTGTCACCTGACCCTGACCCGGACGCGGCGCTGGCCCCCAGGTCTCTTTATGACTCTCCTCGTGCTGGGGGCCGGGCCCTTGGTCTTTGGGACTGGGTTGTGTGAGGGTGGGGGCCTGTGCCGTCGCCGGGCGTAACTGTGCGATGGATGCCCCTCTCTCCGTGGCCGAGGCCCCATTTCTTCGAGGGGTCAGCGGGGGAAAATGAAGAGGTCCCGGGGTGGGGGGCGTTCAGGGTCCACCCGACCGCCTCGTGGAGTTGGGGTGGCCTGCGTCCTGTATCCTTGGGGCTTGTCCGCTCCGTTACCAGGTACTTGAGGCCTGCGCCGTGGCCCCTCTTATCCGTTGGGAGGAAAGTGGACGGAGGATGGCTTCTCCATCCGGCCCTTCTAGAGGAGGTCTTCGATTTGCTACTCCCGCCCCCATCTGACGGGCGCCCTTAACGTTGCCTTCTTTGTTTCAATTGTCTGGGTGCCCCCGCGAGCCTCACGCTCCACTCGATCCCGGGAAGATTTTTTGCAGCGGCTTTTTGTCCCTCTGGGACACTATAAAGAGAGATGGGAGGGAGGCTGTACCGATCGGGACTCGGGGGAGGGGGGGTGGGTCCGGGTTAGACGGAGGGGCTCGCTGGGTCTCTGGGCACATGGAGAGCGCGTCTAACATGGCGGCGGCTGCGGGGAGAGGGAAGAGCTTTACAGGAGCTGCATTGTGAGCACAAAGCGAAAGCAGAGGGGGAGGGCAGAGACCAGGCAGCGGCCCCAACTGGCCTCCCTCAATCCCCCACCAAAAAGAAAAATCGAGCCACACCCACAATTTTTTGGATTCAGTGTTCAGCCAGTCTAGGTCACACAGTGAGGTTTGTCTTCAAGTTGGCCTTTTGTTTTATGCTTTCAGCGCAGGACTGTGCCAGCTCAGTTTAGAGGGACACGTGTGTGTGTGTGTGTGTGTGTGTGTGTGTGTGTGTGTGTGTGTGTCCTTCACTAAGGTTGGAGGTGGAAAGGGAAAACGAATCAGTAGTACAAAAATGGGGTAATTACATCTGTGACTATTAGGCAAACTTTTGCATTTTACCTTAAGAAAATAACTTTCATTTAATAGGTTCTGCTTGTCTGCCTCTAGTAAAACATTTATTACAGCATCTTGAATTTTGAAGAAGTCATTTTAAAATGTTTAATTAGCCAGACACCTAATAGTGTTACTTAAGATGTTGAGATCGTAACTACTTGGCTAAAATTTGGGCTCTGGGAAATAACTTGAAGAACACTGGTGATATTTAGGCCTTAATTATTTTAATTGCGTGTTTAATGATTCATTTTACATTTTGGGGGGAGTTTTAAAACATTTTTAGAGTTTTAAAATTCTGTCTTTTGTGTGGTTTATTGTAAATGATTTAAATAGTAGATTTATCAGTATTAACAAAGCAACAAAAGCATTTTAATTGTTAAGGAGCTGCATTCAAATGTGTAATAGGAAAAGCACGCCCAAGACCAGTGTCTTCTGAGTCTGCCATCTGATTTAGTTTTTGTAATCTGTATTTGAAATTGAGACTTAGGTACCTTTTAAAAATATCTTAATGCAGCAAATAATCCTCTCAATCTGGTTGTTGCTTGAATGGTTTTTGTTTTCAGAATTCCTAAGAAATCTGTTTTCTTCTAGGGTGGGAATCAGAAGATAAATATTAATGATGTAATATTTTAAGTGTGGACATCTTAATATAGATATTTACATTTTAATGGCTGAAAAACGATTCTTGTAAGGTGTTTATAATAAAAATCAAGCACTGATTAGCAGGTACCTTAGTTGTGAGGTGGCTGTTAGATTCTAGTATGCATCTGAAAAAATTAGAAATCTAGTTTCATAAGCCCTGTGAGGCCCTGAACCATGACTGGTCATTCACATGTATAGGTTTGTATTACTGTATATTGCCTACCCCCTCCCCCCAATTATAGAGGAGAAAGTAATGTAATTATTATTGCAGAGATTATAGACTAGGCTAGTAAATACTGAAAAATTCCCTTGTAGTGATGGAGATTTAACGTACTACACAAAGTAAGAAATGAATTTCATATCTTCTGTCTTCTCAGTGTTTGGTTGCTAGATAGCGGAAATGTCAAATGACAGTTAAGTGAGGCGTTTTGATAATAGACTGAGCCACATGTTAACTAGTTGAGTTGACAGTACTGATGTTGTGACTTAATTACTATTAAAACTATAGGTTTTACTTTTTGAGAAACTCAAGGCATTTGGGTTTTCCTCTCAGCACATCTAGTTACTAGTTTAAATGGAATTTTTTCTATATCTAGATGAGTTACTGTATGAAAGGATTTAACTGTGCTTCATTTTTTAACAGTGAGCATTTCTAACACATCTAAAGTAGGATTTACTTTACAAAGTAGTTTTGAACCTTTTTAGAAATGCTTGTGGAGTAAAGGAAGAGACTATTTATAACTGGATTCCTTTTTACTTCAGTTCCTTAAGCAAGTTATATTTGAGTAGTATTTTAGTTTTGACCTTTTCATAGGAACCTTCTGGACAAAATGCCTTTTTCCAGGGATTCTAAAATCAAGTATTCTGATAAAAATTATTGCTTGATAAGTAACATCACAACGAGACATAGAGAGTTGGAATAATTTTATTGCACTTCATTGAAAAAACAAAGTTATTTGTTAATTTTTTAGTAAGTTGAGCCATTAGAGGAAAGCTAAGCATCTGTCCAGTGAGAATGCATGCTTAGCTTTGATGAAATATGATCCTATTATGTAATGCAACTAAATGGCCTGGTGGTTTTTTGAAATTTGGGCTTATAAAGACTTCATGAGTGTTTAGCATAGAGAAGAAATGCAGCTGTAATAAAAAGTCAAGTGTAAAACTCCATTCACCAATCTTTCACCTGATTAAAGGACAAGTAATAATGAATTGAGTGATTGCCTGGTTTTCTTCATCAGTTTCTTGGCATAGAACTGGGCCCTAGGCTATGCAAGATGATATTTTGAAACCAGGTCTTAATTTTAACTCAAGAGAGAGCTCATTTATATGGTAAGATGTAATCAGTTTTGATGTAGAATAGAGGACGTTTTAATAGATGACATTTAAAATTGTTGTACTCTTTTCAGATACATTAAGTTCAGACAGTGGTGACTTTGGGAGGTGAAAGATTAATCAGTGTTGTCTAACACAATGGCCTGGCAGTTTTGTAACCAATAGGTGACCAGAAGTGATAGCCAAAGTATACTGTTTTTCATACTTCCTAACGTCTTTTTGCTCTTTATATCTTTGCAGTTAACATTATTCTGAAAAAGGATGCTATCAGTGTTAGAAAGGATAACATTTCTTTCCAGAGCAATGCAGTATGCCTCTATTTAGAATTTTCAGTGCAGCTGTTGTACAGAATTCTTTTAAGTATTTTGAACAAAAGCATTCATAATTGTTTTATAAGCAAAATCTTTTCTTGGGGATAACGTCTGAAGTTTTTGTTGACAGTTAAAATCTCTGATGTGTTGGTTTCTCCATTGGTTGCATGAACTATTCCTCTGCAATGCAGAGGGCAAGATTACTATGTTTTGCCTTCACCTTGTCACAGAGAAAAAAAGTATAATGCTTAATTTGTTTCTCTCTGCCTGTCTGGGTGTGCTCTGTGAGTGTGTGACATAGAGAAGTGTTTAAAATTTGGATTTGGAAAGGAAAAGGTGTGAATTCCATCATGTGATAACATCACTACCTTTTCCTAGAATGAGAGTAGAGTCCTAAGCATGATAATGAGAATGTATTGTCTTAACCTGGCCATATTACTTTACTCTAGGATCATTCCCATGTGGCAGATATTTCTATCAGAATACATTTTGTGTGACTTAGAGATTAAGCATACAATTTGTCATAATTTTACGTAATTAATTTCTTAGTTTACATTTAGACTAGATGAGGATTAGCCTAGTACTACTTCATCTTTAAAAAAAATTAATAAATACTTACAAAAGTTTAAACTTAAACAATATGGCCTTAATTTTATTTTCATACTATTACAGAATCTAAGATATTTTAAGAGCTTAAAGCCATCTGAGAATTTATTCCAATTTATTTTACAGAAGAGGAAATTGAGATGCTCATGTAAAATGACCCAGGTTGAAATGGGTGAATTCCAAGGTCTCTTGTAATGTTTTAGAGGGATAATTAGAATTTGTAATGCTCTGCAACGTAAGTGTAATTTTTCATGTTTAAGCTGATCCTGTAGAACCAAGTAAAGCCTTTTACTTCAAATACTTTAATGTTAAGAGCTCCTCTGTTTAAAAACGCTGAAAGCAAAAGAAAAAACCTTTCAGTTTTTTCTTTGATAGACCTTTATTAACGTCTCATTGTTAAATTTGTGTTTGTAGGCTGTCTAGGTAATGGGCTCCAGCAACTAGCAGTACAGCTGAAGTCCCATTGTACCAGGTATCACTGAGACATCCCTATTGTTGTAATGAAATGAACTCTTAAAGTTTAAACTCTGAAGTTTCTCTTTGTGCTTAGGTAAGCCCCAAATGCACATTTGCCAGTCTCCTCAAATTTGGTATGTTATAGACCAGAAGATTTGGGGATAGCGTCACCAGTAGAGAAATCAGAGGTGTGTCAACCTTTACATCTTAATTCTTGTCTTGCAAGCTTCTGGATATTTTTTAATAATTGGTTTCTTTTGGGGGAGGAAATGAATAGTATGTATGCAGTAGAGACGAATGAGAGGAGTAGCAGAAGAGAATGTCAGCCAAAGTTGGAATTATAAGGTGCTTGACTTCTCATCTTTTTATTTCTCCCACTAGCTATATACCAGTGCTTTTGTTGGATAGAGCATGAGTGTAAAAACATAGATGAAAGAGACCTTATTGAGCAGAGTTCAGAATTGGTATTTCCTGGGGAAAGGGGAAGGTATGCTTCTTGACCATGCAGTCTGCTTCCTTTAACTTCTGGGCTACCCATTGTCTGTACACTTCCTTTACATTTTTATATTGCCTTATGTTCTTACCTTATGTATTTTTCTAAATAGGTGGTAAGCTCCTGGAGGGCAGAGACTATTACTAACATCACACCGTGCCTTGCATAGGGCATATGCTAAATCAGTATTTGCTAGTTTGGGTAAATCATTACATAGAAGTATTTGTAGCTTCATCAGTAAAACCGTGTTAAAATGGATTAATCCATGAGGGGGAAAATGCTTTTTGTACATTTTGTACTGTTTACTTGCACTGTTTTTTATTGAAATGGGATTTTTCCTGAAGGATTTTTTTAAGTGAGTAAAGTTGATGAGTAGGCAAATAGGTTGGTATTTGAACCATTGTAAATTATTAGAAATTTCATTGCATTCCCCTTAATACTCTTATCCACACATAGAAATAGCTGAAATATACTTTAATCATTGGGAAAAAAATCTTTGGTCTCCATTTTAAATGAATTACAGTTCACATCTTTCTACATTTATATACTCCCACCAGAGTATATAAACCAGTTGTACCAACTCATCCTAATGCGTAGTTTGGTTAAAGCAACTAATAATTCAAAAGACACTTGTTAAGATTATCTATGATCATTTGTTTTTCTCTTCTTTTTTTTTTTTTTGATCATTTGTTTTTCAAATGCACAAGCTTTATTTAGACTTTATAAGAATATAATTCAAAGTAGGTGATGCTGAAACTCTTTAAACTTTTTCATTTTCCTGCTAGGGTGCTTCCATTCATTCAGATTTAACTACATATTTACTGCCATGGACAAGGAATGAAGGTTTTTACAGAAACTTTTTTTTTTCTCTTCTCAGTTGGACAAAAATCTTGTCAAATTAAACTCCTGGTTAGTTATCTGCCTGAAAAATTATCTTACAGTGGGACCTTAGATAATATCTAGTTTAGCATCCTTTTTCTGTTCTTCAGTGTTCAGGAATCCTGCAGTCTTGACAGGTATTCATTGAGCTTCTGCATTAATCATTCTTCTAGGGCCTGGTAGAATGCTCATTTTTCAGTGAAAGTATTTCATTTTTGGACAACTTTTTAAGTTCATGATGTTAGAGTTACGTCCCTGCCACCACTGTTTAATACTTTGTTTTCTGTAACAACTCAGACTTCTGCATGTGAAGGTTTCCAGCATTTGAAGAGAGCTGTTATGAATCATCAATGGATTGTACTGTATGTTCTCTCTACCTCCCTTTATAAATTGAAGAAACTTGATTCTTACTACCTTTCCTGTCTTCTATGAATTTTACTAACAACTAAGTCTCAGTTGAATTGGTGGAAGGTGAATTGGAGGCAGGGTCAGCTGCCTACCACTGTGTGGGCAAAGTCAGAACTGATGTTTCTAGGTGAAGAACAGGAATGCAGGGATTGGGGAGTTGAAATAATGTGTAGAAGGGCCACTGAAGATTATGGGAAGATGAGAGGAAGAGAAATCTTTCTCTTTCTGTGTTTCCATTCGTCATTCTACAGGTTCTTTCAATACTACAGAAGTGATTTATTTGGCCTGGAGACGTAAAATAATTTAAGATATAGCTAGGCGTTCTTACCACTTTTGTTATTTTAGACTTCATTTTTAAGTATTCTGCCTCAGTTTGGAGATCCCCTTAATTGAGAACAAAAGTTACATAGTTTCCCAGATAGTGGAGCTAAAGATGTTGTCTCTCCTAATCTTCCTTGTTGTGACTGTTTACAGTTGTCTAGTTGAAGAATTTTTGGTTTTTTGGAGTCTGTCATCTCTTTTGCCATTTCTTTTGAACTGTTCAATTTAAAAATATTTTAAAAATTATCCATCTGTGTAATTTCTTGGTTATCACAGGCAGGAAGTCTCTGGAGAACAGCTATTTTGGATATTTATCTTATGGCACCCTCATGGCACTGTAGTGAATTTTTTT
This sequence comes from Tursiops truncatus, assembly GCF_011762595.2. Classification (NCBI taxonomy): domain Eukaryota; kingdom Metazoa; phylum Chordata; class Mammalia; order Artiodactyla; family Delphinidae; genus Tursiops; species Tursiops truncatus. The sequence goes on from NC_047041.1 coordinate 84,016,388, forward strand.
TTTTTTTTTTTTTTTTTTCCGGTACGCGGGCCTCTCAACTGTTGTGGCCTCTCCCGTTGCAGAGCACAGGCTCCGGATGCCCAGGCTCAGCGGCCGTGGCTCACAGGCCCAGCCGTTCCGCGGCATGTGGGATCTTCCCGGACCGGGGCACGAACCCGTGTCCCCTGCGTCGGCAGGCGGACTCTCAACCGCTGCGCCACCAGGGAAGCCCTGTAGTGAATTTTTAAAAAACATTTCAATAAAGTAACTTTGGTGGTGATGAAAAAACCTTTGGGAAGAATGGAGGATCTGGGTGTACTGTGATTCTGGAGAAGGAAAAGGAGGAAAACAGCAGCAGGAGGGCAGAAATGAAATGTAGCGGTGGCTGGAATACAGAGTGGGCACACATAATTTTTCTGGGATATATGACCTTAGGCAAGTTATTTAATTGCCCATTCTTTCAGTTTCCATTTAGATGAAATATGATTGATAATAGTGCCTCCCTGATACTTTAAATTTGAATGTGGTCTGTCACATAACAAACACTGTCAACTATTATAGGCAACAAAGAAACAGGAGAGTAGGACTGGACAGCACTTGTTGGGACAATTATTTCTTAGTACTACATGACTATATAGTCTTTTGACATTTACTGGGTAATGTCTGTCCCACTGCTATCCCATGGTTCTGCTTTAGAGACTCTGAATAGTCTGGAAAATGGCCTGATTTTTTATCTTGCTCATATGTGGTGCTATAAATGAATTTTTAATACATTCAGGCTGCTCAGTAGTTGAAAAAGGAACCCTAAATTGAATTTTCAGTATAGATATTTCAAGATAGAATCTAAGAGGGCAGGTTTCAGTTATATCAATATTGTGGTAGGCTTTCTGATTAAGATATCTGATGCTAGAAAAACGACTACATTCTCCTGGAAAAAAAAAACCTTAATATTCATTTTATGTGGATGATATGAGTAGAGAAAGAATTTGTCTTTACCACTTTATAAGTTAGGAACCACAAATTTGTCTTTACCACTTTATAAGTTAGGAACCATGTTCTAGCTTAGGGAAGAAAAAAAGCTGTGTTTGTCTGGAGTCCTTCACTCCTGTCTTTGCCTCTCTGTTTTTGTTGTGGTTAATGCTGGATCTGTCAGTTTGACAACCAAGTCCTTATTTATGTAGTGACTAAGTTCATACTACCAATTTTAACCCCAAATGAACAATTTTTCTACTTGTATTTAATGCATAGATCTTTATTTTGGCTGCACAGAGGTCTTTTTGCATCCTTTTTTTTTTTTTTTTTTTTTTTTTGCATCCTTTTTTGATGACAGTATTCCATGAAGATGTGTACTATGAAGCTGAGTTTCACAGAGTAGCTGCTTTCTCTGTTTATTTACCTCTTAACCTTCCAGTTATTGCTGTGTGACAGATTACTCCAACACTTACCTCATCGCATCATGAGCACAGAAGATGCCTGTCAGGGATTCAGACAGGGCATGCAGCGGGGTTGACCTGCTCTATGATGCCTGGGGCCTCAGCTGGGAAGACTCAGCCTTGTTTACTCACATGTCTGATGCCTGGGCTAGGATGACTTAACACTAGGATTGCTGACCAGAATTCTTACATGAGACCTGTCTTCATGGCTTAGCTTCCTCATAGCATGGCAGCCTCGGGGTTATTGAACTTCTTATATGTTAGCTCAGGATTCCAAACATGATTGGTTTTAGTGACCAGCAAACAGGGCAGAGATGCAGTGCTGTTAATGACTCAACCCTGGAAGTCATACGGGATTACTTCCACTGTACACTGTTGGTTGGCATCCACTCAATAAAATGGCAGAGGAATTGGATTAGTTCTTAATGGGGAAGTGCCAAGGTCACATTGTAGAACAGTACGTGGGAGCCATCTTTAGAAAATGTAATCTGCCATAGATCTCTGGGTTAGATGAATAGTAAATTTCCTATTGTGTAGAAAATTGGAGCTTTTCTGCTATAGGATATCTTGTCCTAGGATAATATAGATTCATACTCAAGGATTATTATAGGTGAAGGTCCTGACAATATCCTGAAATCTAACAATCTTAACATCTTTTATATAGCACAAGGTTTTAATTTTTTATTATATGTCTATTGCAGAATATCTAAGTGTACAAAAAAGGGAAAAAGATTCCACCTATAATTGTACCACTCAGGTACCATTCTTAACATTTAAAAAAATCTTTGTTTTTCATACGTATATGTGTGTGTGTGTATATATATATATATAGGCATTTTTCAGGAGTTTTAAGTTCTCGAGACATTAAATGACAAAGTTAAAGCTAGGTATAGGGCTTCCCTGGTGGCGCAGTGGTTAAGAATCCTCCTGCCAATGCAGGGGAGGGACATGGGTTTGAGCCCTGGTCCGGAAAGATCCCGCATGCCACAGAGTAACTAAGCCTGGGCACCACAACTACTGAGCCTGCGCTCTAGAGCCGGCGAGCCACAGCTACTGAAGCCCGTGCGCCTAGAGCCCGTGCTCTGCAACAAGAGAAGCCACCACAATGAGAAGCCCGCGCACCTCAACGAAAAGTAGCCCCCGCTTGCCACAGCTAGAGAAAGCCTGCGTGCGGCGATGAAGAAGACCCAACGCAGCCAAAAATAAATAAATAAAATATTTTGTTTGTTTGTTTTGTTTTTTTGCGGTACGCGGGCCTCTCACTGCTGTGGCCCCTCCCGTTGCGGAGCACAGGCTCCGGACGCGCAGGCCCCACGGCAGTGGCTCACGTGGGATCCTCCCGGACCGGGGCACGAACCCGCGTCCCCTGCATCGGCAGGCGGACTCCCAACCACTGCGCCACCAGGGAAGCCCAAATTTATTTTTTTAAAAAAAAATCTAGGTATATAAAACTATCCTTTGGGCTTCCCTGGTGGCGCAGTGGTTGGGAGTCCGCCTGCCGATGCAGGGGACGCGGGTTCGTGCCCCGGCGGAGCGGCGGGGCCCGTGAGCCATGGCCGCTGAGCCTGTGTGTCCCGAGCCTGTGCTCCGCAACGGGAGAGACCACAACAGTGAGAGGCCCGCGTACTGCAAAAAAAAAAAAAACCCCAAAAAAACCAAAAACAAAAAACTATCCCTTGTGGGATATGTAGGACATTCACTGTGTATTAATGTCCTGATCTAGCAACAGTTTCCTTGAAAAATGTATAATACCATAAAAAGGGAAGATAATAAATGCAAGGTATAAGCTAATAGTAGTTTTTCTTTTGCCTGGTTGCTAGAATTTAACTGTGTACTGACACTAAATTTCAGGCCCCCCTTCTGTCTGCATATCTTCTATTTGTATATTTCTAAATAGTGAAATGCAGATTATAACGCTGTTATTACATCCTAAATCATAATTAAAAGCAAATCTTAACTTGTTTTTTATTTCTTAAAGAAAAATAAGCCTACCCTTTTAAAAAAATGAATGAACCGTCTTTGTTCCATCCTCAGAGTGTTTGAGGCAGTTGAGCTTATCTTTTGCACATGGGGTTAGGCCTGTCATATCAGTGTAAAAATCTTGATTTTCATCTGGTAGACTTGAATTTTATATGTGTTTAGTTGGAAGCTTGTTGATTGTGTAAATAGTTCACCTAAATAAAATTGGATAGTTTCATCATCCTTTAATGTTTTAATGATTGTATTGATTTTATTTACCTTCCGTATAACTAAGGAATTGTGATAGGCTGTTTCATTTAGGGTAGAATGGCTATGAAAGTTGACTACTGTCTTTTCTGCCATAAAGAAAATGGATCATTTGACCTAAAACACCTTTCTAGCGTTGCTTTTAAACTTGTTTCTGTGCCTCTGAATTTTATCAGACCCTTACTTTGTATTTGGTTTCTTCATTATTTTATTATTGCTAAGGGTAAAGTATTATATATGTTTGTAATTTATTGTGATTATTTAAAATTTTATTTTATTTTATTTTTTAAAAAAATATTTATTTGGCTGCGCTGGCTCTTAGTTGTGGCATGTGAGATCTTTGTTGTTGTGTGCAGGATCTAGGTCCCTTACCAAGGATGGCACCCCGGGCCCCTGCATTGGGAGCATGGAGTCTTAACCACTGGACCACCAGGGAATTCCGCCCGTGCCCCCCCCCCCCCCGCCCCTCAATTTAGATTTCAACTTATTAAAACAATATCTGAATTTTTAACTGTGCTTCAGTACCTGAGTATCTCCGCGGGGGGTGGGCAGGGGGTGCTTATCTAATAGTAGTAGCCTAGGAAACCTCCAAAGTTTTCAACTTAGGGGTGGCGGGGAGGGAGATGACCTTGAACCAGAGGCTTAACTTCTTCCCCCACCCCCCCCGCACGTTAATGACATCTGTGAGAAAATAATAAAAGAAAAGCTGTTGACTAGTGTACTGTGCCTGTAGGTGATATGATAGCTTGAAATTATTTCAGTTCAAGGGAAATGAATGAGACATATCAAAGACAATATGCATGTGTGTTTATTCAGGAAAAATAAACTCTTTTATGTCACTTACATGAATTCTTTGGCAGGGGGAGGGAGGGACAAAAATTTAACACTTAATAAAATGTCTGATATGCTCACTTGGGTGTACCTGGGATTTTCACCAAATTGTGGCCCTCACTTATGTGGATGAGTATTATATGCCTGGGCCATCTGATGCATATCTTTTTTGAGAAACCTAAAAAATAAGCAGCGTTTTTTTCATTGGCTTATAATAACAGTATTTGGTATCATTCAGCATGGCTGGGGTATTTAAATTCATTTTTTAACTCACAATTAAAGCTATTTTATATACTAACTTAAACTGTAGTATATCTAAAAAGTATATTTATAGCAAGATTTGAGACAAACTTAGAGAATTATGTGGGTTTGTTATTTTAGCATGGTTAAGCTGGTATATACTTTCAGTATGGAATATAATTTTTTTTTCTTTTAATATAGGGCAAGCTTGATGATTATCAGGAACGAATGAACAAAGGGGAAAGGCTTAATCAAGATCAGCTGGTAAAGATGTTATATTTTTATTAAGATTTTATGCTCATTAATTTTAATAGGAAAATTAATTTTGTGTTTCTTTGTGTTTCCAGTAAAGTCGGGTTCTTTCTTTGTTATTTTAGGATGCTGTATCTAAGTACCAGGAAGTCACAAATAACTTGGAGTTTGCAAAAGAACTACAGAGGAGTTTCATGGCATTAAGCCAAGATGTAAGTAAAAAATAGCATATGTTTATGAAATATTAAAAATGAGGAGGGCAGAAAATTTTGTCTCTTCGAGTTTTAATTCTTGCATTACTGTTGATAAGCTTTCTGCAAGGGGGAGAGGATTGGATCCAGTTATATCTAAGATGCTTTCCAATTCTGTAAAGTTTAGTGTAACACCTGAAAGATGCCTTTTAAAAGGACTGAGTTTCATATATGACAGACATGTATCGTTGGTTTAAAAAATTATTTATGCAGATATAACAGCCTTCTGTATATACGGGATCTTCATCCAAGGATCAAAATCCTAGGTTGGTTGAATCTGCAGATACAGAGTGTGGACTGTAAGGGACTTGGAACATCCATGGATTTTGGTATCCACGGGGGGTGGGGCGGGGGGTGGTCCTGGAATCGATTCCCCTTGGCTACGGAGAGATAACTGTATAAACGTGATAGACATTTATCTTCCATGTATTCCTTATGCCTCATGACTATGTTACAATCCCGTTAACTATCAGAAAATAAAGAAACCTGTTGATATAATAGGTAACTACTTTCTCCATAGAGATCTTAAGGGATGCGGCCGACTAATATATTGCACTTGTATCAACTCTTGATCCAACAAAGTGGTGTGTTTTTCCCCAAACATCTTTTGATGTGACAGAAGCCTTTGGGAACAGGATAAAATTAAATATGAACAAAGTCAAATAAGTTGTTGAAAGTTGAGACCAGAAAATTGATATCCTTGTGAATTAGTGTTAGCTTATTTGGAGAAAGGCTTATAACAACGTTGAAATTTAAAGTTGTCTCTGATTTGGTGAAATGAATAAACAAAACAGTTTATTATGTGATGAGAGACAATGCAGTACAGAGATGAAGAGTTCTGATTGGAACCAAACTGCCTGATTTGAATCCTGATTCTGCCACTTTCACTTAATAGCTGTATGACTTTGAAAGAGTCTATACCTGTATAAGTCAGGGTTTTCCAGAGAAACAGAGCCAGTAGGATAGAAAGGAAAGGATGGGAGAAAAAGGGAGAGGGGAGAGGCAGTAATAGTGCCTCATTATAGGGTTGTGCTTATAACAGTAAAAAGGGCAATAATAATAGTGCCTACCTCATTATAGGGTTATGCTTATAACAGTATTTGACGTATAACTATTTCATGCACTTAATATTATTGTTATTAAATTTGATTAAAGGTGGAAAATATTGATACCCCTCAAAACAGAGTAAGGGAAATTTAATTTACACCCAAGTAGGGATTTGTTCCACTTGGCTTAGATCAGAGCCTCAGGCTTGATGAACCCTGTCCAATTTCTTGTTTCTGATTTAAAAAAAAAAATATGGGTCACAGAAGTAGAATGGCTATATACAATTTAATATAGAATCTATTTTTGAAGCTACTGTCACTATGTAAATGAAAATACTTGTATCCTCCTTTGCTTCTTTTTTTAACGCTGGTGTTTTCAGGAACTTTTCACTGGGCCTTTAACTTCATTGGCAGTCCTTTTATTTAACTCTGATCCTTTGTTGCACTTTCCACAGTTATTAAACGCTTTTTTTGTTTTGGTTCAAGAGCTTCTTTAACCTAGTTCCAGCCTACCTTTTCAAGTCTTCATAGTCTTCCCTACTTGAACTCCTCATTTCATCCAAAGTGGCTTTCTTTATTATCTTACTTTTGCTTTCTTGACTTATTTTCTCATTCCTGCCTTTCTTCCTAGAATGGAAGTGGTGGATTGTTGGGATGAGTAGTGGGTTTGACATCATCTTGTGAGTCAATAGTAGGCAATTGAAATTAGTATTTTGAACCATTTTTTCATAGAGATAGACATAGATAAGATTTTTTTTTATTGTGGCTGTTGGTTGGGTTTCTTTTCTAATTGTCTCAGAACCTTAATTAAAATTTTTAGTTTTTATACTTTTTATTATGGAAAATTTAAAAACTAAAGAAAAGACTATAATGAGCTCACATTTACCTATACCTAGCTTTTACAGTTACCATGATTTCATGGGCAATTATATTTCATCTATACACCTACTCCCTTGCTCCCTGCCTGCTAGATTATTTTGAAGCAAATCCCCAATATATTGTTTCATTGATACCATTTCCATAGTGTAATACCTTCTAGGAAAAGATGTATTTTGAATTTCCAGCAGCTACTTAAAACATTACTTATTAAATTGTTTTTAAGTTGGGAGTCATTCTTTTGTATATCAGGGTCTCATTTAACTCAGTGAATAAAATATGTCTTATTTACATTGGACCTGAAATTGATGTAAAGGAGTTTTGTAAAACTTATTTCTACGTCTATGTTTATATTCTTATGCAGATTCAGAAAACAATAAAGAAGACAGCACGTCGGGAGCAGCTTATGAGAGAAGAAGCTGAACAGAAACGTTTAAAAACTGTGCTTGAGCTGCAGTATGTTTTGGACAAATTGGGAGATGACGAAGTGAGAACTGACCTCAAGCAAGGTTTGAATGGAGTGCCAATATTGTCAGAAGAGGAACTGTCGTTGCTGGATGAGTTCTACAAGTTAGCAGACCCTGAACGGGACATGAGCTTGAGGTATAGTGGTATTTGATAATAGAAATTTCTAAATGTTGTGTTGAGTAGACAACCGAAAGGTAATTAACTAGCTGTTTTATTATTATTACAAGGTTGAATGAGCAGTATGAACATGCCTCCATTCACCTGTGGGACTTGCTGGAAGGGAAGGAAAAACCTGTATGTGGAACAACCTGTGAGTATCACTGACAACTTTTGATTTTGTGACTAAGAATCTTTAAAATTTAATGTAAGATAGATACCTAGTGGGAAGCAGCTGCATAGCACAGGGAGATCAGCTCCATGCTTTGTGACCACCTAGAGGGGTGGGATAAGGGAGGGTGGGAGAAAGAGGCAAGAGGGAGGGGATATGGGGATATATAGCTGATACACTTTGTTATACAGCAGAAACTAACACAACATTGTAAAGCAATTATACTCCAATAAAGATGTTTAAAAAAAAAAGTCAAATTCATAGAATCAAAGAAGGAAATGCTATTTTCCAGGGGCTGGGGGGAGGGGGAATGGGGACTTACTAATCACTGGGCATAAAGTTTCATTCAAGCAAGATGAATAAATTCTAGAGGTCTACTGTACAACATTGCACCTGTAGTCAACAATAATATATGGTACACTTAAATTTTGTTGAAAAAAAAATTTGTTAAAAGGTAGATCTCATGCTAAGGGTTCTTTCCACAATAAAATAAAATAAAAATAAATATTAAAGAAATTTTAGAACTGTGTAAATAACATTAATCCACTGTTTACTTTTTGGTTTATTTCCTTTTTGTATCTTTTTATTTATTTATTTTTTGCAATTTTTTTGTGTGTAAGTCAAAACACCAGCATCAACCAATCAAAAATCTATAAAGATGGGAGTCCTAAATTAACATGGTTTTGTTCATAACTTATTTTGCTTGAGGTGGACAGATTAATACCAAATTGACTTTCATTGTTTTTGGTACTAGATGGGGACTGGTTTTTCCTTACAGATGAAATTTTGTGAAAAACATTTACTGCACCCTGTACATTCTACTCATGGTCATAGCCTTAGTCTATCTTTAGTTTTTCTTAAACTTCTGCCAATTTGGGACATTCATTTTTTCCTATGTTTTTTAAAAAGCTAATATCTAGGCCAGTATTCTATATGTGAACTCCTTAACTGTAAATATGCAGTTGTATGATTTTTTTTTTTTTTTCGGTACGCGGGCCTCTCACTGCTGTGGCCTCTCCCGTTGCGGAGCACAGACTTCAGACGCGCAGGCCCAGCGGCCATGGCTCATGGGCCCAGCCGCTCCGCGGCATGTGGGATCCTCCCAGACCGGGGCACGAATCCGTGTCCCCTGCATTGGCAGGTGGACTCTCACCAGTGCGCCACCAGGGAAGCCCTGTTGATTTTTTTTTGTTTTTAAAGGATATTTTTAAGTTACACTACCTCAGTAAATTAGGAATTTTAGATTTTAACCCCTTAGTCAGGGAATAGATTCTTAGCTATTTTTAATGTCGATTTAGGGAAGTAGATTTTTGAACATATTAAGGCAAAAATATCTGTTTATACCCTGTTTTTAGCTATTTGGTTGAAAAGAGCTTATACTTTTTCTGGCAAAATTGTATGATGTAATTTGGAGTGTATTTGCTTTAAGGAGATGGGTAAATCAAATATGAGGAACCAATGCTTTTGTGTCTTTTCACGTAAGAAATCATTTTCTTGGTTTGTTAACTTGTGTTGTCTGTATTTCTTCGTTAAAAAAAAACTTTTTGGCTTCTTGATTTTAGTTCTGCTACAAATATGTACTGAATTCCCCACTTGAAGTTTGATTAGAAAGCAGTTGACGTGTATAAACTTGTTAGCTTCAAAAAGTAGCTTTAGGTCAACCCTGATAAAATTTTCATGAGCACTGTTGAGGAGTAACAAGGGTTAAAGTCTAAGCCGTAGCTTGTTTTGGTGTTATTTTCTACCTGGCCTCATTCCTGCATCTGAGGAATGTAACATCTTTATAGTTAATGGAAAGATATAATTTACTCATATTAGTGTTTTTATGTGCATTCAGTTTTCATAAGTTTTTTTAAAATAGTTCTGAGGCAGGAGATTCTGAAGCAGGGGAAGGAAAACATGTGAAGTGTTCAGCATTCAAAAGTTAATAGTTATTGGGACTTCCCTGGTGGTCCAGTGGTTAAGAATCCGCCTTCCAATGCAGGGGACACGGGTTTGGTCCCTGGTCGGGGAACTGAGATCCCACATGCTGCTGGGCAACTGATCCCACGTGCCACAACTAGAGAAGAGTGAAAGATCCCGCATGCCGCAACGAAGATCCTGTGTGCTGCAACTAAGACCCGACACAGCCAAATAAATAAACATATATATTATATGTGTGTGTGTGTGTGTGTGAATATATATATATGTGTGTGTGTGTGTGTGTGTATATATATATATATATATATATAAAAGTTAATATTTATTTAGTTATTTATTTGGCTGTGCTGTGTGGCTTGCGGGGTTTTAGTTCCCTGACCAGGGCTTGAACCGGGCCCTCAGCAGTGAGAGCGCAGTCCTAACTACTGGACTGCCAGGGAATTCCCAATAGCTTTACTTTTTTAAAAAAAAAATTTTATTTATTTATTTGGTTGCATCGGGTCTTAGTTGCAGCTCTCGGGCTCCTTAGTTGTGGCTTGTGAACTCTTAGTTGCGGCATGCGTGTGGGATCTAGTTCCCGGACCAGGGATCGAATCTGGGACCCCTGCACTGGGAGCGTGGAGTCTTAACCACTGTAACACTAGGGAAGTCCCCCTATAGTTTTACTTTTAATAGCATTAATTTTATAATACTTTGATATAATGTCCCTGAAGTTTCATTTTTCTGTATAGTGACCTATTTAATAGTCTTGCTCTACATCTACTATACAAGGCCAGGAAATGGAGATTAACTCCTGACACAAACCTTCCCCCACTGCCCTGTCCCCTTTACGTACCAAATTCTGACAATTTTATTTTCCTTTTAAATATCTTTTGAATCTACTTCTTTTTCTCTACTTTTCTGCCTTTCTGTTGTCTAATGCAGTCTCTTAACTGAATTCACCATCCATTCCTCTTTAAAATCTTTTAATGGTTTTATTTTAATCACATTTTATATACATTTGCCCTTAGTTTGTAAGACCTTGCTTATTCTGGCTCTTACCAGTCTCTCCAGACTCATCTTTCCTTATGCATTTTCTCACTCCCTATGCTCCCGCCACAATGCATACTTTAATTTTCTTGTATTTGGCACCCTGTGTACAGGGCTTTGTAGATGCTGTTGCCTCTGCCTTGAAACACTTGTTTCCTCTCTACTACTCACCTTTCAGATCCCAGCTCTTGCAGCCCTTATACCAGAAAAGCCTCTCATGGTCTCTCCCTGATTAGGTCCAGTCCATTGTACTTCTGTGTAGTACTTTTCACAGATGTAATTTTACTGTTTTTGTGAGTATTTGATAACTCTTCTTTATTGGACTGTTCACTTAGTGAGGGCAGATACTGTATCTTTACATACCTCTCTGTAGCCCCAGTGCCTAGTTCATTGCTTAACATACAGTTAGGTGCTAAGTAAATGTTTATTGAATGAATAAATGATAATTGTCAGGGTTTTTTTGGACTAACTTATTTAAAATACTTAAAAATTTAATACAAATAATTTCTTGTTCCCTATTCTGTAATAAATTTCTGTTGGAATTTAATGGTTTTATGTTTTTAAGTAACGGTTGATGGGTTTTTTTTTCTTACCACTATATTTTGTAGAATGTTGAATCTTTTAAGTCAGGCATCCTCAGATAGTCCAAGACTATAATTAATATTCTGTTTTTAGATAAAGCTCTAAAGGAAATTGTTGAGCGTGTTTTCCAGTCAAACTACTTTGACAGCACTCACAACCACCAGAATGGGCTGTGTGAGGAAGAAGAGGCAGCCTCAGCACCTGCAGTTGAAGACCAGGTAGCTGAAGCTGGTGAGTACTCAGGTGGATATGAGCTTTAGTTTAGGGTCCTGGTTTTACTTTCCTTTGCCACAAGTTCAAGCTATACATTTATTTAGTTATATTTGTACACTTAGATCTTTAAAGAAACTTTAAGCATGACCAAATATTAAGACAAAGCATGTTAAGAGTAATTCCCAGAGGCATTAAATATCAGTTGTTTATCTTTTTTTTAGTTTTATTTTTAAAATTATTTTATTTTTGGCTGTGTTGGGTCTTTGTTGCTGCGCGCGGGCTCTTCTCTAGTTGCGGCGAGCGGGGGCTACTCTTTGTTGCGGTGTGCTGGATTCTCATTGTGGTGGCTTCTCTTGTTGCGGAGCACGGGCTCTAGGCGTGTGGGCTTCGTTAGTTCTGGCACGTGGGCTCAGTAGTTGTGGCTCGCGGGCTCTGGAGCACAGGCTCAGTAGTTGTGGCGCACAGGCTTAGTTGCTCCACAGCATGTGTGATCTTCCTGGACCAGGGCTCGAACCTATGTCCCCTGCATCAGCAGGTGGATTCTTAACCAGTGTGCCACCAGGGAAGCCCCTATCTTGTTTATGTTGATCATTGTTACAGACTGGTATTTCTCTTGCTGCAGTATTGCTAGGCTGGAGTATGGATGAGGGAGCAACTGTTGTAAGGTTTTTCAAATAGGTTTTTGGCTGATGTACACAAATTTATTGCTGCTTGCAATGCCAGTATATGAGGTGAATGGTATGAGGTTTTCTGGTTTTTTTTATGATGGAGTGATTATAACTCCATGATCTTGAACTATAAATTCCTCAGTCACCAGAGATCTATTCTGGCACCTAGCACATCACTAATAGGTAGGTAAGCACTTACTGTGAGGACTTTTATGATAATGTAAGATGATGAATAAAATTTTGAGTACTGTAGGGAGTGTTGTTGGAGCATAAACTTTATAATGGGTAAAAGCATGGATTCCAGAATCAGACTGCCTGGATAGAATCTTGGCTACAACACGTATTAGCTGTGTAACTTTGGGCAACCTACTGAACTTCTCTGTACCTCAGGTTCTTCATTTAGGAAGTAATTTGTAAAGTATATATACAGTGCCTGGCACATGGTAAGCATTAGGTTGAAACTAGAAGGGAACATTGCACATCAATGGAATTTATGGTTGCAGATCAATATAAGGCAGTAAGGCAGTCTTTTTTTTTTTTTTTTTTTTGGCTGTGCTGTGAGGCTTGTGGGATCTAAGTTCCCCAACTAGGGATAGAACCCAGGCCCAGGCAGTGAAAGTGCCGAGTCCTAATCACTGGACTGCCAGGGAATTCCCAAGACATTTTTTCCCCCCTTACCACTTTTACCAAGTAGATTAAAATAGAGACTAGGATGCTGCTTTATTGGCATTATACTTGATCCAGAATAATTACTATTGAAACTAAAATAATTGTGGAATAAATGGTAAAGAAAACACTTTCTGAATATATTGTAAGAATAATAAAATACAGAAACGTACTGTTAACTATAACTTTGTAAATAAATTCAGACTATGTGATGGTGAACTGTTTACTTATTTGGATTTAAATGAATTGTTAACTTAAAAAAAGTTTTCTTACACTCTTTGGTGTCATTTTTTAACCTCTTAGAACCTGAGCCTGCAGAAGAATACACTGAACAAAGTGAAGTTGAATCAACAGAGGTATGATTTTTATTTAATGCTAGCTTTCCCTTTCTGCCTTTCAAACAGAGGTCTCAAACATTTACTTTGCTTTGCAGTATGTAAATAGACAATTTATGGCAGAAACACAGTTCAGCAGTGGTGAAAAGGAGCAGGTAGATGAGTGGACAGTTGAAACAGTTGAGGTAAGAGCTCTCTGTTACAAGGTTGATGTCTTTTGTCTTTAGTTAGTAATTCTTATCTCTCCTAAGAACAATTTTAGATTGTTAAGTCTTTTGCATTCTTAGTACATTTATTAGAATAACAAACTCATCATGTAAGACTGTTCTGTTTAAAAGGTGATTTGTTTGTCATTGAGGATATTTAATATAATCACTGCTTTGCTGATACAATTACAAAAAAATATACAAATATCCATTTATAATTTATGGGGTTAATCTGTCTTTTAAAGTACATGATTTGTCTGTTATCAGGTTGCTCTATAAAAATCTGGCCTCCCACATGGATAGCCTTCAGATAAGACTACCTTACAGGGGTACGTTGGAGTGTCATCTTAGACTTCTCCTTCACCCTAGTGCTGTTTGGTTACCAGGCTCTGTTAGCTCAGTATTGCTTACAAAGGAAATAAGGTTGTGACTTGCCCAGGCTTAACAGATATGACTTGCCCAGACTTAAAAGCCAGACAGAGGAATATAAATTTGATGTAATAAAAATTAGTGATATTTTTCAGTAGCAGGGAATTACTAAAAACAATAATCAGAAATTATTAGAGCTAGAAAAATGACAGAGTGAGCTTTGGCTTTTGTAACAGTTTTGATGAGGTGATAGAGCTTGATCCTATGGTATTGCCAGAGAGAATGAAATGATGGGAACTCAAAGCTTGATGATAATAATAGCTAACATTTCTTGAATGCTCATTATAGATCATGTACTGAGATAGATATATATTTGGTGTAGATATATAGGTTTGCTTAATATAGAAGGCTTAACAGTTTAAGCAAAACACATAATTTTAGGAAGTTATAACAGGTAGTCTTTCTTGAAAGCAGTTTACAAGGTAAATCTGAAATGCAACATGGTGACCCTGTGGAATTGGGAACACTATAGAAGTGATAGCATTGATCAGAGTGTTAAATTTGGCATAATTTGGTCAGGTTGAATACATTCCAGTCTGCTATTCTGTTTACAGTGTAGGTGGTGTATGTAATTTGGGGACCAGTCATGATGATAATGAGTGGAGCTCTGTCATTCTACCAACCCAGTCCCCTCTCCTTCTCTCCCATTTTAGGTGGTAAATTCACTCCAGCAGCAACCTCAGGCTGCATCTCCTTCAGTACCAGAGCCCCACTCTTTGACCCCAGTGGCTCAGGCAGATCCCCTCGTGAGAAGACAGCGAGTACAGGACCTTATGGCGCAAATGCAGGGGCCCTATAATTTCATACAGGTAGGTGCTATTTAGTCAAACACTATGACAGAAGGGTTAAGTGTTTACATTATTTAACTTAATTCCATTACATTCTACCTAAACTTGTAGGATTCAATGCTGGATTTTGAAAACCAGACCCTTGATCCTGCCATTGTATCTGCGCAGCCTATGAATCCAGCACAGAACATGGACATACCCCAGCTGGTTTGCCCTCCAGGTTAGTAATGATACATGTTTATGTGAGAAAGAAAGTATAGAGCCAATGCTTTCAGATTTTGTAAAGTTTATGAAAATTAATTTTTTTCTTTTTAATGCTTAACTTTTAGATCTTGTATCTTTTATTTTTATTTATTTATTTTATAATATTTATTTATTTGTTTGTTTACTTTGGCTGCGCCAGGTCTTAGTTGTGGCATGCGGGATCTTCGCTGTGGCATGCGGGATCCTTTTTTTTTTTTTAGTTGTGGCATGCGGGCTTCTTAGTTGCGGCATGCGGACTCCCAGTTGCGGCATGTGTGCGGGATCCAGCTCCCCGACCAGGGACCGAACCTGGGCCCCCTGCATTGGGAGCGTGGAGTCCTACCCACTGGAGCACCAGGGAAGTCTCTGTATCTTTTAATTCGATGAGAAATGTTACTGTTTTTTCCTGTAATATGAATAATATCTGTAGTTCCATCATTGGTGGTGGTGGTGGATTTTTTTTTTTGTAACTTTATTGGCATACAGACATACAGAAAAGTACAAGCAAATTTATAGCACAGTGAGTTTTCACAAACTTGAACACGCTAGCACCCAAAAGTGGAACTTTACCAGTACCCCAGAAGGCTACTTGTGTTCCCTTTTAGTCAGTAGTTACCTCTCTCCTTGCCCCATTAGTAACCACTTCCTGACTTGTAAAACTGTAAACCTGTTTTGCTTGTTTTTGTGTATAAATGAAATTTTGCTTGGCTATTTAAATTTCAAAATTAATCTAAGAATAAATCTAGTATTAACAGGTATCTTTCTCTGAAGGATGATTGCAGCTTTTTAGGAGAATTTCTGAACATTTTATTACTTAAATAAAAAATGAGATGGAGTCGGTAAAAAATAGTGGAGTGGGTAAGGGAATGCTCAAGAGGAAAGTGGAAGAGATAGTAAGTTTCAAACTCTTACTAGTCTTACACCATTATTTGAAACAGCAGCATACTAAATATGGTTGGTGCCTTTGTATCAGCTTAAGTGCTTAAGCTTAAGTAATTTTGAGTCTTGTTTTTTTCCTACAGCATGTCAGCATTAAGGGCATAAAAGTGGAACCATGTAAAGTAACACATTTAATGTTGTTAATCTTTTTTTTTTTTTTTTTTTGCGGTACGCGGGCCTCTCACTGTTGTGGCCTCTCCTGTTGCGGAGCACAGGCTCCGACACGCAGGCCCAGTGGCCATGGCTCACGGGCCCAGCCGCTCCGCGGCATGTGGGATCTTCCCGGACCGGGGCACGAACCCGTGTCCTCTACATCGGCAGGCGGACTCTCAACCACTGCGCCACCATGGAAGCCCTAATGTTGTTAATCTTAAGTGTCATAAAAGGAGTTGCTGGTAATAGCATGTTTAATGAACACAGTTAATATGGTTAAGGTAGTTAGGATTTCTCTAAAGTAAAGGGAGCTCATATCTCTCTACCAAGAGTAGAAAACAGATCAGTGTTCATTTTTTGAGCTCTACCAGAGGAAGAAAATACATAGTTTTCTTAGCTGCGCTAGTCAACACATGCAGCACTGATGTAACCTGTAAAGCTGTTTAGATGTTCAGGTAAGGCTGAGTTCACTAGACTCTCCAGTGAAAACGGATGATTTCTAAATGGCTAACGAAAGATACTGTATTTTTTATTATCTAACGGTGATTTGGGAGTGTAGTGGAAGGATGGTGAGAGTTGGCAATAATATGCACATTGAGTTGAATATAGGCTTTTTAAAGGTATGTTTTTATTTTTTCCAGTGGCAACATTTGAAATTGTATTGAAAGTTGATAATGTTAAAATGTTACTGAATATTATCTAAAAGTTTTGAGTAAGAGTAATGCTGCTTTATGGTTACTGCTTTAAAAGGCTCTTTGTGGGTAACATTAGCATTGATTCTTACCATTCTGCTCTACACCTCTTCATTAATACTGTCTCACTAACACTTTGCAAAACAAAGTGGAGGCCATTGTGACAGTTGACTTACAGTGACTATCAATTAATTGAAAATGCTCACTTGAAAGCTAAAATCCTGCCTATACTTCCCCATTTATTTTCATGATTGTTGAAAAGTTTATATAGGATTTGGCTATAGAAACTTGACTTTAAAGAGCAAGTAAATGTATTTAGACATTTCTGAAGAAATTTGATTTTGTATGATAGTATCGTTTGATCAATTTTGCAGTTCATTCTGAATCTAGACTTGCTCAACCTAATCAAGTTTCTGTACAACCAGAAGCTACACAGGTAAGAGTGATATAAATATTTTTACAGCTTTTTGTTTTTAATCACTTCTTGGGTCTCTTTCTTAGTTAGTTTATGAAAACCAGGTAGGAATTTGATAAGTGTCCAAGTCTGGCATGGGTAGCTAGCTATCGGCCTTTATTTCCATCTTTACATTTATTTTTCTTTTGATGAACTAAAAAAATTTTTTTGTTAATCCTTGTGTTTTATAATTATAATGAAGGAAGAAGGTTTTTAATTTTGAACTGAGATTTTAGATTTCATAATTTTAAAACTTAGTGTAGATGTTATCTACATTTGTGGGGAGCTTCATAACTGGACTAGGGTTTATTTAACTTTGAGTTTTAATAATATATATATTCTTGCAGTTGTTAGGTTTTATAGTCTCTTTATCATATCTGTTTCTTAACCCTGTATGTATTAAAGGTGGTTTATAACAGAATGAAGCTTTGATTTCTTTACTTCTTTGTAGGTTCCTTTGGTTTCATCTACAAGTGAGGGATATACAGCATCTCAACCCTTGTACCAGCCTTCTCATGCTACCGAGCAACGACCACAAAAGGAACCAATTGACCAGATTCAGGCAAGTTCTGTTACCAGGTCATGTAAACTTGATGAGGCAATTATACATGAATTGGGTGGAGGTAAATAACTGTTAATACAGTGTCTCTTCGTTTTGGACCCAATGCATGCACTGTAGTATTTTTGTTTCATAAAATAGTTGAGCTTGTTAACATACGTATGGGTAGTAGACTTGGCTTAGTTTACCACTAAAGTGTGATTATTCACTTTGTGTTTAGGCAACAATCTCTTTAAATACAGACCAGACTACAGCATCATCATCCCTTCCTGCTGCTTCTCAGCCTCAGGTGTTCCAGGCTGGGACAAGCAAACCTTTACATAGCAGTGGAATCAATGTAAATGCAGCTCCATTCCAATCCATGCAAACGGTAAGCAAATTAATCCGACTAACATTAAGTGCCTGGTGTGTACTACCTTCATGCTAGAGTCTCAACAGAAAGTCTTTATTTAACTTTGCGCTTGAGTCTGCATCTACCCTAACTGTAGGGTATATTTAATTGAAGACAGACTCTCATTTTTTTCTGTTCCCAGAGATAAATTTGAGTCTTAGGAGTTATGTGCCCATGTCTTCTTGTTTTGTAGTTTCACCGTTTTGATTTGATTAACAAAACTGTAAACATGAAAAAAGTAGACTAGTATAACATCTATTATATATATAGATCATTACCTAGATTTAACAACTGTTTACACTTTGCCATATTTGCTTAATCTTTTATTTTACTGAAGTATATCTCAAAGTAAAGTAATGGACATTTTGATACTTCACCCTGGTTCTTCAGTAAGCATCTCTAAATTGCAGAATTTCTAGAAAATAATGATAATGAAAATACTGTGATTGATGGGATACAGCCAAAACAGTGCTCACAGGAAAATTCAGAGTTAAATGCTTAATTTTTGATGAAAGTATCAATAAAAATAAAATAACTATTTAAATTAAAGTTCTTAGATTTTTAATTTCTGTAAGTGATATTTTGTCAGGGGTTTGCATCTTTTAAAAAGATTTCTCATTTATAATAGCATTTCCAAGGCTTCTGATTATATGTCTTTTTAGATTTTTAATCCCCATTTATACTCTGCTTTAAGTGCTATATGGTATATATGTATTTTCGACATTGAAGTGCATGAACTGAGGGGGGTGTGTGTGTGTGTGTGTGTGTTTGTTTGTGTGTGTATGTGTGTGTATGAGAGAGAGAGAGAGAGAGATGTCTGAGACTTCTGTAATGGTCTTTCTTACGTTTCAGGTAAAACCAGAATTGAGATCTGCCATGGCCATGTTAAAAGTAGGGAAATGATTAGCATAAAGGGAAGAACTAATCATTTACTTTATTTACTTATAGGTGTTCAATATGAATGCCCCAGTTCCTCCTGTTAATGAACCAGAAACTTTAAAACAGCAAAATCAGTACCAAACCAGTTATAACCAGAGCTTTTCCAGTCAGCCTCACCAAGTAGAACAAACAGAGCTTCAGCAAGAACAGCTTCAAACAGGTAGGAAAACCAGTGTCACCTCCTTGACTACTTGCTTTGCAGTGCAGTTATTGACAGTGTTAGGAGAGTTTGGACTTTTGAGTGGCAGTGTCCAGGAGTTTTTGTTTTGGTAGTAGACCATATGAATTTTTCATTGCTGATCCTGAGTAAAATCAAGCCCATATTTGCTCTATGTGAATTATTGCAGTTTTTGGAGGCTTTATGCCCATTTTCCCTTGGTTAGTGAGTTTTCATAATATCCTATCTTATTTCATTATGTGATTTTAGAGGAATTAAACTTGTTATTCAAATTGTGATCAACTTTGCTCTTAATTGCTAATTATTTGAAGCCTGCTGGCATGATACCTGGCAGCAAGTTGGTTATACAAAATTAAGCAGTAAAGGAGTTGGTGTGGCTGCATTTGGTGGACTAGGTTGAAACAAGGTCCTTGTTGGCAAGTAAGGTCATAATTTGGCCAGTTGTCATACCTATCACAATAATAATGTGGATATAGATATTTTAGATTTCTTACATTTGTAAGACATAAATAGCTTTTTTAGGTCTTTGGTTATTTAATTCTTAAGAGATTTAATTGGAATCCCACAACAAGCTAGCAAACCCTATTAAGAACCATAGGCGTTAATACTTTAATTTTACTGGACTGACTGATGTGAGTAACTGGACTGACTGACGTGAGTAACTATCTCTGATTGTCTAATTTCTTGACAGACCTGGGTCAACATTGATTTTTCTTACATATCACTGTAGTATTCAGCATCACTAATCAGGGAGGTTGAATCAACCACAGTCTGACAGAAATTTGGCAGTTATGCTATCTGTGTTTTTGAATGATAAAACTGGACTTCTTGTTCTCAGGCTCCTTTAATTATTCATTGCCATGTACAGGCGTACCTTGAGGATATTGCAGGTTCGGTTCCAGACCACTGCAATAAAGCAAATATCTCAAAGTGAGTCATGTGAAATTTTTGGTTTCCTAGTGCATATAAAAATTCTGTTCACACTATACTATAGCGTATTAAGTGTGCAATAATAGCATTATGTCTGAAAAAACAGTGTACATGACTTAATTTAAAAATACTTTATTGTCAAAAAATGCTAACCATCCTCTGAGACCTCACTGAGTCATAGTAGTAACATCAAAGATCGCTGATTACAGATCACCATAACAAATATAATAATGAAACAGTTTGAAATATTGCAAGAAATACCAAAATGTGACCCAGAGATATGAAATGAGCAAGTGCTGTTGGAAAAATGGTACTAATAGACTTGATCTACACAAGGTTGCCACAAACCTTCAATTTGTAAAAACAAAACAAAACAAAATGCAGTATCTGTGAAGAGCAATAAAGAGAAACACAATAAAATGAGGCATGCTTGTGTTCATAAGTTGGTTGTAGAGCGGATATATTTGGTGCCTTTAGACATTATGCTAACATGCTTGCTGTTTTACCTTTTTTTCAGATGGTGTAATGAAATTAAAAATTACTGTATATCATTTGATTTGGTTAGTTTGGCCCTTTGTGCCAGTTGATTTCAAGCTATCTTGTTCTTATATTCTACTTGACATTACTAATTGACTGTGAAGCACTGGACTAGATAACTTTTGTTACCATTTCAAAATACACATTATTTATGAAACTTAACTTCATAACATTTACAGATATTTTCAGTAAAAAATCAAATCGGCCCATCTGCTTTGCTCAGACACCTCCACCCTACCACTCTGATCTAGGCAGCCATCAGCTCTTATCTGGAATATTGCAGTTGTCTCCCTTGACTCTTATTTTAGTCCAGTCTGTTCTCCACACAGTAGCCAGAGTGATTATTTTAAAATGTAAATCAGATGCCTCTCTCCTGTTCAGAACCTCCTAGTGACTGCCAATTACATTTAGAAAAGAAATCCAAAGTCTTTACCTTGGTTTACAAGATCCATGATCTGGCCCCTGCCTTGATTCTGGTTGTATATCCTATTTTCTTCCTTATGTGCCCATACCAGCCACAAACACAAATTCTTTCCTTTCTCACGGCCTTTACACTTCCTTTTCTTTTTGCCTGAAACTTTCTTCCACTGATGTTTCCATGGCTTGCTTCTTGACTTTTAGGTCTATGCTCAGATATCACCTCACAGAGACCTTCCTTCATTGCCTTGTCCAAATGTAATGTGCTCACTTGGTCACTCATTTATTCTCCTTAATCACTTATTACCTGATACAGTATAGATGTTTTTACTTGTATGTATATTTTATTTACTTATTATTTCCCATTATTAAAACTTCCTTATGGGCAAAGATTATGTGTTGGCAGCTAACTCATCCCTTGTTTCTAGGACCAGGCCTGGCAGGTTGAGGGCATTCTGATATTTGTTGAACAAGGCAGTGTATCCCATCATTCCAGAAGTTTTGTTTTAATCTGAATTAGTATCTAGTCAGGAACAACATAAAAAAAGGATCTGGCAAGGATCTTTGGCTATTTTTTATGCTAGTGTTTATGCTTTACATGCACTCAAATAGGAATTCTGGTATTTTTAAATAAAGATCACCCTTTAATTGTTCTACTTTGAGTTTCTTGCAGTGAGATTTGACCAAAAGGCATAATAGAATTCTTATTGATAAAAAGTGAGTCGAAAATTCAGTTCTTCTACTTTTTACTTGCATATGAATGAATCTTTTTATTTTTAAAAAATTTTTATTATGTTTTGGCCAAGGCGCATGGCATGTGGGATCTTAGTTCCCCCACCAGGGATTGAATCCATGCCCCCTGCAGTGAAAGTGCGGAGTCCTAACCACTGGACCACCAGGGAATTCCCTGAATGAATCTTTTTAGATAGAAAATGTTACTGGTACTTGTGATATTTGCTTATAAGTTAAAATTTTGGGAATGTAGTAAAAGGTAATTTATGTAGAAAGAGCACACTGTGAATAGTGTATCTGGTCCATTACATAGTTCAAAAAGGAGCCATGACCCCTTCTGTTCCTAGGCATTCTCTAGCTTTTTCATTGCAAAATATCATTTGAAGAACTAATAAATGTGGGTTTCTTGAGGTTATAAAATAGCTCAGCTAAATATTTTCAAGACCCACCTGTTCTCTCTGCCCAGACACGGGAGAATTGGGCTGACTAAAGGCTGCTGACTGTTTTTGTTCCTGGGGTGTGGGCCTTCTTTTGGTCTATGCCTTCCTCACCTCCCGAAGATACTGTTAGCACTGTTTTTTCTCCCCTGTAAATTATGAACATTGGGGTAATACCTGAAATGTACCTGGGTATTTCATTTTTGAAGGTTTCTAGATTTTAGACTTCTCCCCATTGTGGAAGGAGGAGGGGGTATAAGATAGTGTGGACCTTCTAGAACCTTCCCTTCACTCCAGGGGGTTGAGTGCCCGTGTGAGTACCATTTAACTCTCTTCTAAATTGACTGTGCTTTAAAAGTACTTGAAATGTACTCAAGTATTAGGGTGGGGTGTAAGTTGAAGGCCTCTCTCTGCTGATTTATCTTTGTAATTGAGTATTCTAGCATATAGCTGCTTAGCTATGGGAGAGTATGTTTTTGTATGTTTTAATAAGTATCAAGGAAAATTTAAAAGAATAAGAAAACTACCAGTAGGAGCTTTATAATGAAATAATTAAATGGTACAAGATGGTAGGTGTTTCAGTATGTAAGATCTTTTGACTGTTGCGGGTCTCTTGTGCTATAAGCAGATGCCTCTCAGAAGATGTTTAATAATATAGCCTTTCAAGTCATTTGGAAGGATAGAATTGTGTGCTCTCACACAATGTGCGCTTTCAAAGGTTTGGAATTTGTTGCAGAATTTTATTCCCTTTAGCTTAATACAGGAGAAAGACAGGGACTTCATTAATGTGTAGTTTTCCCTATTGTTAATATGAAAATTTAAAGACAGAATTAAACTTTGAGGAAACGGTGTAAGACATTTCTTAAACCAGAAAGCATGTAGGAAATCAGACAAATTATAATGAGCTGTGTGTGTGTGTGTATATACATATGTATATACATATATATATATATATGTATATACATATACATATGTATATGTATTTTTTTCTTTTATAGTGGTTGGCACTTACCATGGTTCCCAGGACCAGACCCATCAAGTGACTGGTAACCACCAGCAGCCTCCCCAGCAGAACACTGGATTTCCACGTAGCAGTCAGCCCTATTACAACAGTCGTGGTGTGTCTCGTGGAGGCTCCCGTGGTGCTAGAGGCTTGATGAATGGATACAGGGGACCTGCTAATGGATTCAGAGGTAAAAACAAAAACAGAAAAACCCCAGAAAGCAAGTTCATGTTCTTTTCTGACTTGTACAATATATAGAAATATGTCATATGGTTTTTAGGAAAAATATGTATCTCTCTGCATTAGCTTCTTATGTACAACATAAACATTTTTAGTATGTGTTGATACCGTCATTTAAATTGGCAAAATTGGAACTGAGTTTTTTTGTATGTATTAAACCCATGTCTACCACTGTCCTGTAGGGGATATTGCTTTCTATAAATTGTCAGACCTTATGGAGATTTTCTGTTATTTTTTTTTTGTGTGTATGTGCATGGATGGGTGAAAATTTTATCCTGTAAGGCAGTTAATGTATAAACAGATTGGATCAGGATAGTAGATTAGTTTGAATAACTAGCATAGCTTACAATTTTTCAGTTTTTCCCTTGGTCAGTAATGAGAAAGTAAAAATTCCCTTTGAAGATAAGAAAGTTGTTTTTTTTCTTGTCCTAAATTTTAGGAGGATATGATGGTTACCGCTCTTCATTCTCTAACACTCCAAACAGTGGATATACACAGTCTCAGTTCAGTGCTCCCCGGGACTACTCTGGCTATCAGCGGGTAGGTAAAATTGTTATAAAATATAAACCTGACCTAAATACCCCAAATGAAAGGGACTAATGTAGTTGCTTGATGCACTTGAGCAACTAAGTAATTTGGGGCTAATTTTGTACCTTGTACAAGATACTTCCTTATGGAGAATGATTTTTGCTTTTCTTAGCACTCAATATAGGTATTCATTTAATAGAGGCTGGTAAAAACAGTGACTTTTAAGAGCTGAGAAATATATCTTATTGATCTTGAGAATAGAAGTACGATTAAAGAATAACTTGTAGTAATGCTATATTTAAATGTCTAAAAGAATAAAGAATTCTGTATTCTACAAGTGTTAGACTGTAAGAATAGAGATAGATGGGTAAGCATTAAAAAATTGCCTTTTCTTCAGTACTAACTAGCTTGTCTTTTAGGATGGATATCAGCAGAATTTCAAGCGAGGCTCTGGGCAGAGTGGACCACGGGGAGCCCCACGAGGTAATATTTTGTGGTGGTGATCCTAGCTCCTAAGTGGAGCTTCTGTTCTGGCCTTGGAAGAGCTGTTCATAGTCTGCATGTAGGTTACATGTTAGGAATACATTTATCATTTCCAGACTTGTTGCTAGGGATTAAATGAAATGCTTTGTTTCTAAAACTTATCTTGAACCCAAATTTAATTTTTTGAATGACTTTCCCTGTTACTATATAAACTGTCTTGAAAACTAGAACATCTCTCCTCCTCAGAAAAAGTGTTTTTCCAACTGCAAATTATTTTTCAGGTCCTAAAACCTGCTAAATGTTTTTAGGAAGTACTTACCAAAACATTTTTGTAAGACATTTTTGGAATGAGATTAAACATTTATATAAATTTATTATTCCTCTTTCATTTTTCAAACATGCATATTATATTTTAGGGCCAGAAACCCTTTAATGGCCGGATAAGCCATAGTTAAATTAAGAGAACCATTTAGAAGTAATAGAACTAATTGAAATTTCAATGCCTTTTGGACCATTATTAGTGATATAAATGTCAAATTATTTCTGACTTTGAAACAAAACCTCCAAATTCCTAACTAACTTACAGAACTATACTTAAAAATTACAGGTTTTAAGAGTTTTTGGCTTTTGTCTATTACCATAGGAAAACTACTTACTATTTGGGTAGGAAGTCAATCTGTGTAACAATTAGAGGTATCGTTTCATATGGTCTGAAGTTCTAAATGGTTCTCTGATTGGAGGGAAGTAAAATTGAATAGATTTCCTCTAGATATTGGCCATAACATGTATAAAATGTATGTTAAGGAGGAATTACAAAGTACTTTGATTTCAATGCTAGTAGAAACTGGCCAGCAAAAAGGGTGCATTTTTAAAAAAATTTATGGATCACTTGAGAATTACTGACTTGAAGTATCAAAGGATATTTGCATGTGAATGTGGGTTATGTTCTTTCTCACCTTGTAGCATATTCTATGAAAGTTGAGTTGACTGGTAGCTAAAAATCTGTTTTAACAGCATGTAAAAAGTTACTTTATCTGTTACAAGTCATTATACAATTTTGAATGTTATGTAGTTTCTTTTTAACAGTTTAGGTAATAAGGTCTGTTTTTCATTCTGGTGCTTTTATTAATTTTGATAGTATGATGTTACTTACTTACCGAAATGTAAGCTAGAGTGTACACTAGAATGTAAGCTCCATGAGAGCAGGTACCTTGTCTGTCTTCACTGCTGTATCTATTTCCAACACCTGATGACAGTGCCTGGCACATAGTAGGCACTCAATAAATACTTGTTGAATGAATGAATGAATGAGTACTGGTGGAATACTCCATTAGCTCTACTCTTCTTTTAGCTAGAGAACATGAGCAAATTTGCGCATGACAACTTCCAGGACAGGTGAAACTTGAACACTGAAGAATTGACCTCTTAAACCTAATAATGTGGTGACAAGCTGCCCACATGCTTCTTGACTTCAGATGAAAATCTGCTTGAAGGCAAAATAAATAATATTTGAAAGAAAAACCAAATGCCATTTTTGTCTTCTAGGTCGTGGAGGGCCCCCAAGACCCAACAGAGGGATGCCGCAAATGAACACTCAGCAAGTGAATTAATCTGATTCACAGGATTATGTTTAATCGCCAAAAACACACTGGCCAGTGTACCATAATATGTTACCAGAAGAGTTATTATCTATTTGTTCTCCCTTTCAGCAAACTTATTGTAAAGGGACTGTTTTCATCCCATAAAGACAGGACTACAGTTGTCAGCTTTATATTACCTGGATATGGAAGGAAACTATTTTTACTCTGCATGTTCTGTCCTAAACGTCATCTTGAGTCTTGCACATGATACTCAGATTCCTCACCCTTGCTTAGGAGTAAAACATCATATACTTTAACGGGGTGGTATCTCCATAGTTATTTTAAGTGGCTTGGAAAAAGCAAGATTGACTTGACTTTGGATAAAATCTACAAATCAGCCCTATTATTCAGTGGTAATTGACAAAACTATTTCCCTTGAAAGGAAGATGGAAGGAATGGAGTGTGGTTTGGCATAACAACTGCATTTCACAGCTTTTCCAGTTAAATTGGAGCACTGAACATTTAGATGCATACCAAATTATGCATGGGTCCTTAATCACACATATAAGGCTGGCTACCAGCCTTAGGGTTTGACACAGCACTGTTCATTCTCTGGCCAGACGACTGTGGTTGAAAACACATGCAAATTGCTTTTTAACAGCTGATACTGTATAAGACAAAGCCAAAATGCAAAATTAGGCTTTGATTGGCACTTTTTGAAAAATATGCAACAAATAAGGGATCTAATCTGGATGGCCGCTTCTGTACTTAATGTGAAATATTTAGATACCTTTTTGGACACTTAACAGTTTCTTTGACAATGACTTTTGTAAGGATTGGTACTATATATCATTCCTTATGATGTACATTGTCTGTCACTAATCCTTGGATCTTGCTGTATTGTCACCTAAATTGGTACAGGTACTGATGAAAATCTCTAATGGATAATCGTAACAACCTTGGTCACATGTTTTTCCTGAAGCCTGAAAGTTTTTAAAAGAAAAAGATATCAAATGCCTGCTGCTACCACCCTTTTAAATTGCTATCTTTTGAAAAGCACCAGTATGTGTTTTAGATTGATTTCCCTATTTTAGGGAAACGACAGTCAGTAGTTTCAGTTCTGATGGTATAAGCAAACAAATAAAACATGTTTATAAAAATTGTATCTTGAAACACTGGTGTTCAACAGCTAGCAGCTTATGTGGTTCACCCCATGCAGTTAGTGTTCCAAATTTTATGGTTATCTCCAGCAGCTATTTCTATAGTACTTGCACTTATCTTTTGTCTAACCCTAATTGAATTATCCATTTCTCATGGAGGTATTTATATTCAAAGTGGTGATTCCTTCCCATAGATGTATAGGGAGAGTCCCAAGTTTGATGAAGAGGACAGTTTAGTAATTTATGTACTATGTTGAAATTTGTGCTAGCAGTTGGAGCACTAGTTTTGTGTGCCTATGAACTTAATGCTGCTTGTTGTATCCCACTTGGACTTCATGGAGAATTAATCCCACCTATTAAGCAAAGGCTACTAAGTTAATGGTATTTTCTGTGCAGAAATTGAATTTAGTCTTCAGCCTTTAGCTAAGGAATTTTTCCAGTAGGTGCTCAGCTACTTTAAAAAAAGAAAAACAAAAAACCCCACAAAACCATTCTCAAACGTTCATCGTTAGACAACTGGAGTATTTGCTGGTTTTGTAACCTACTAAAATGGTTAGGCTATTGAACATTCCACATTCAGAAGTTTTGTAGGGTGGTGGGGAAGGGGGGGAATCTTCAATGTTTATTTTAAAATAAAAGAAGTTCTTTTCTCATGTGTGGTTGTGGTACATCATATTGGAAGGGTTATCTGTTTACTTTTGCAAATAAGTATTTCTTCTGCTAGCACCTCCCCTTGTGTGCTTTAAATGACATCTGCCTGGGATGTACCACAACCATATGTTTGCTGTATTTTAGGGGGATAGATAAAATATTCGTGATTTACTGGGTAATCCCTATAGATGATGTATGCTTACAATCCTATATATAAAACTAAATTTGCTATCTGTGTAGAAAATTTCATGAGATTTAAAATCAAAATTGAAGCAAGTTATTTATACAGTGATCTCTATGAATCAGTTCAGAGATGGGATGGAGGAGAAATGCTTTCTAGGTTTCAGACTTCTATGCATTAGTGCAGATGCTGTGAATATGTAAAGGTGTTAGTAGTTTGATTATTTCTATGTATGTTTTTAAAAGAATCGTTTGTTCCTTTTGAGATACTATGCTTTTTTTTTTTGGCATTCTACCATTGTAGTCTAAATCTAAAGCTTTTATGCCTCAATTTTATGCCTCAATTCAGACTATATTTTTTAAAGCAGTGCCTCATTATGGGGCAGATAACTTTTTAAAAAGTCCCATTAAGATCTGAGTCTTGGTACTAGGTGTTCTGTATAAAATGTGAATACTTGTCCTACCTGCAGAAGGCCTTGTTTGGGCAAATGCATATTCTAGCAGAGTTGAAAGAAAATGATTATCACACGTGGCCCTGTAGCTTCTTGGTATAGCAAGACTCCATATATAAAGTACTTTCAAGTAAATGCACAGTATCAGTCATCTCATGTGGACAATGAGACTTCTATTTTAAAGCTTTAAGGTAGAGTGTCATTGATTACCTTGGTTAAGGCTTTTTTTTTTCAGATCCTAATATCCCTAAAGAATATGAAAGTTTTTCTGATCATCATATCTTGATATTAAAATGAAATCCGTTAAATATTTTTAATCAGTTAGCTTCTGCAGTTTTTTTGTCTCCTATGTATATGACTCTGTTATGTGGGAGACTTCACTTAGAGACATGAGAATGTGTGTTTATTCTCAGAAGGCTCATGCACTGAGATGTTCTGTCGACAAGCAGTTCATAAAATGTAGAAGGTAGTTGAGTAGTCAGCCTAAGTGTCTTAGGAAATTTGTATTGTTCATTATATTTTCAGTAATATATCTTATTAGGGGAAATGGGATACAGGTAAGCACAGAGTTAAAACCCTTCAGTTCATCTTTAAGCTTCTGAATCCCCATCCCAGTTGAGTTCTTATTAAGAACTCTGAAGTTTTATTGACTATAAGTTATATCAAAAGAATCAGTATTGCCCTTGAGCTTATCCCTTCTAAAAGAGTTAATGGGGAGGGAGACCCCTCAGGAATATTAAAGTAATTTGTTAAGCCTCATCTCTATACCCTTTCCCATTTTGAATTCTACAAAACTACTGGTAAAGACTAGTGAATGTTTTAAATTACATTAGATTAAATTATATTAAAACCTGATACCTTATTGTCCTTGAGTGAAGTTTGCTTTAGTTGTTTATACCATCAAGCAAAGCTCTAAGTGAAGAAGTGCTACTTGTGAGAGGAGAGGAAAAAATTTAAATCTCTGGTAGCCTTGCCTTACTTACTTGTTAGACTACTACATTCTTCTCAATTGGGATTTCAGTACCTTACTTTAACAGCTGTTCTGAAGCCTAATCCAGTCCCATGCAGAAGACTGGCTCCTTAAGTTTGTAGGTAGTGAAAGACCACCTGATTTAGTAAAGACAATTTTTAGTGTTCTTAACTTCTAATATTGGTTTTCTTTAAGTACGGTGTGTTTATTAGGGAGCCACTGTATTAAGTCAGTAAACTAACGCTTCATTCAGTAAATATGGGTACTCTTTGCCAGGCCACCATTCCAAGCACTAAGTATTCAGTGGTGACAGAATCACTGTGGTTCCTGCTTTCATTGAACAGTTTGATCAAAGATATTGACGTGATGACACTGAGGTATGGCAAAAGCCATTATGGAGCAATATGGTTGATGATAGATATTAAGGCCATGATAGGATAGGACCCAGTTAAAATGATCAGGAAAGACTTTTTTGAGAGGAGTAATTAAGACTTGAAGGATGAGGAGGAGTAAACTAGTAAAGAAGGGGAGAGAACCACATGTCCCAAGTCCAGTCTCCAGTGACTGAGAAAGGCTCTCTCGCTCAAGTGAAAAGAGTACAGATTTAGTAGAGCTAGAAGGAAGCTGAAGCAACAGTAAGGGCTACTAAGAATAGCTTTGTAAGTTCTATTCCATGTTAAGTTTTGTCTCTAACAGTTGGAAACAAGATTTCTAAGCTGTATGTATAGGGGGTGGGGTTGGGGGGGAGAGGATGGTGGGTCACCTAATAAAATTGCCATTTAAGAACATTCAGTGCATGGAATTCCACTGTGGTCCAGTGGTTAGGACTCTGTGCTTTCACTGCTGTGGGCCCGGGTTCAGTCCCTGGTTGGGGAACTAAGATCTTGCAAGCCTCGTGGAGCAGCAAAAACAACGCAACAACAAAACCCCCCCCCCCCAAAACAGTGCAGTGTTGAGAACAAAATAATATGGTGCAAGAGATGGCTATTGGAGTAGCCCATGTAAGAAACGGTTACAACATAAAGTGGAGGGTGGTAGTAAATGGGATTCTACATATTTCCTAACTGGCCACTGCTCAGTATCCTTTGCTGAGTTCTCCAGGCCTTGGTTGCAGACTTCATCCCTAGCTAACATTCTTCCCTAGCTGATCTTATCCAATCCCAGGACTTTGACTACAATCAGCATTTTAGTCACCCAAGTAGTTCTAGGTCCCAAACTCCCCCAAACAAACTCCTACTTTAATATCTTGCTTTGAATGTCGAGTATTCGAAATTGATTTCTTGATGAACCTACATCCAGTTGCTCGTATCTTTGATTCCCTTTCATACCTTGTATCTATAGTCCTTAAGCAAATCTACATGTGGTTCTACCTTGAAAATATATCCTGAGTCTACTAGCACTTTGTGACCACCACATCAGAACAGGTAGCTACAGTAGCTTATAACGGTTGTCTGTGTTTCTACTCTTGCTCTCCTGTAGTATAGTTTTTTGCATAGCAGCCAGATTGAGCCTTTTAAAAGGGCAAATCAGATTTTGTCACTTCCCTGTTACTCAGACCCCAGTGGTTTCCCATCACACGTAGAATTCAAATCTGTGGTCCATGTGCCCTTCAATTATCTGGTCTAGTTTCCTACCAGTTTTCCCTTTGCTCACTGTACTCTGGTCACACTGGCTGCTTTGCTGAGACTTTTTCCATCTTGGAGTCTTCATGTGTTACACTTAATGCATGGGAAAGCTTTTCACTCCATTGTTCTTAAGGCTCATTCTTTCTAAATTCAGGTCTTACTCCAAGTCACCACTTCAGAGTCCTTCCAAGTCCACCTCTAAAGCAGTGCCTTATTTTTTACTCACTGGATACTTTTTTCTTAACACTTTTTTCTTACCTAGACTGTAAGTTTCACAGGAGATAGGACTGTTTTGGTCACTATCTCTTGTGTCTAGCATATTGACATTTTGTTGAGGGAATTACAAAAAAATACGATGGGCGGTGCTGCTGATTACATTAGATTTGGAGGTAGAGAATTACATTCTGCTTTGAGGAAGGAGTTTAAGGAAGAAAGGCAAATGAATTCGGCTTCAACTTTCTGACTGAGGCATCGAGAAATGTTGAGCAAGCAGTTGGATTTGTTAAATTCAACGATCTGGCCAAAAAAACCATAACTACATAGGTGGCCCTTCAAGTCAACCGCTTGACCGAGTTCGTCCGAGAGTGGGGGGGGGGGAGGGGAAGTAACGAAAGCAGAGCCTCTGAGCTGGTTTTCAGAACAACAGCATTTGACAGCCAGATACAGGCCTAAAGGCAGCCTGCCAAAGTACAGGAGCAGCAATGGTGGGTAGAAAATCTACGGAATGCCAGAGAGGTCTACAAGGTCATTACTGAGGATGGGGAGGGTCAAGTGAGCTGAATGACAGCTCTGCTGATCGAGTTTCCCCATCTTATCACATTAAAATAGTTAAAGTAAGAGGACTGTCAAAATTACGCACAGATCCCCGGAGCCAGTCATCTCGCATAACCAGGCTAACACTGAAAACCCCAGACCACTTACCGTGTGCTGTCCCGGACCTGTCTGGGCACCCGAGCTGGCCCCAGCGCACTGACAGGCCCTGCGGGTGCGGGCATCTGCTTACTCTGCCCTCCGTAGTCACGGTCTCTTAATTTTGATACGAAGAGGCAACTTACAACGCGCACCACAGCTACGGCGGGCAGAGACTAAACCGCGCAGCCGCAGTTGCTGCAGCCCCGCCTCCCGGGTCCATGACGTCATTACGCAGGGACAGGGGTGGAGAAGGTCCCCTCTCGCTCGCCGTCTCCGCTCCGTTAGTTCGCCAGCGCACGCACCGCCTACGGGCGCCTGAGCTGGACGCGCGTTGCCGAGGGAGGCAAACTGTGAGAGTCGGCGACCAGGCATCCGCTAGGGGCAGCCCGTTGCGCCCGCTTCTCCCGCAGAAGTTCGGTGACCCCCCACGTGCTTCCTCTTCGCTCCTGGCTGGAGTCCGCCCGGCTCTGGGCGCAGGTACCCATCACGGGATGGCTGGGGATGGGTGCCGAGGTCGGTGTCCGTGTCCTTCTTGGGCCCGGAGGAGACTGGCTCCAGGACGAAGGCTCTGCATCCGTGCTGATGCCCGGCCCATGCCGACTGCCGCCCCACCCGGGCGCTCCTAGATAACAGGACCCTCTTCCCCAGTAGGCGGCCACTCTCGGGAGTGCTTCTCGAGAGCTCTGGCGGGTTGCGTGGCTTGATCTCCATCCTCTAGGGGCTCTGGGGGTGGGGTGGGGTGAGTGGGTGGGTGACAACACGTTTGCTTTCTGCGGAGCTTGCCCACAGTTCCTGATTGCAGCACCTGGCACTGAACTGAGGCAGTCTGATTTCATCTAGATCCTCCCACGCTCTTAGCTACTTCACTCTGCTCATTCGTTTATACTCCGTATTCTGCAGGCACATTCAGGACTTTGTTTTGTTTGCCAGTGCACCTGGAGTGGTGCCTGGCACATAGATGCTATGTATATTTCTTAGACTAATAGATGAATGAAAAATAATCCTCTTTCTCTTCTTTCAAGGCCCTCCTCATCCATTAAGCCTTCCATGGCAACTCCAGCCCACAGTAATCTTAGACTTTCATCAGACCACTGTAGCAATTAGTTTTACATCTAATTTGTCTGTCTTTAGACAGATTATCCCTCATTTCTTTCTCTTAAATATTTTCTTTAAGGAAAATGAAAGCTCCTCGAAGTCAAGGCTTTATCTGGTACTACTTCTGGGGCTCCCACAGTAACTAGAACAAAAAGCAATAATTAGTTGTTGATTGGTTGTGGGGTCTTTGTGTGGCCCGCAACTCAGCTGACAAGCTGGTCAGGTTGGTGAACTGGAAAGGGTTCAGGCTTTGGAATCAGGGGAGGCCTGCATGTGAATCCTGTCTCCGTCACTTTTCTTCCTTGGGGTACTTGAGTATTTATACTTGGTCTTTTCTTTATAAAATAGGAGCTATTGATTATGACGTAGTGTTTTACAGTAAGATCGAACTGCTAAAATCTATGTTTGGATTGAGAGGTTAGAAAGACAATTAAGGCAGGGTTAAGTTTCAGTTAATGAGCTTTAGGTGTAGAATTAGAATGCAGCAAGCACTGGAGTTTCTACGTAACATGTTATTTTTACTTTTACATTGTAGAAGCATAATTGATATTTTTGATGTTTCTTTGGTGTATTTATTATAATGATGCAATGTTCTATCATACGTAATCACAATAACTTTTGAAATCTCTCTGTACAGGCTTCAGTATAGTTTTCCCTCCTTTGAGGAAACAGATGGCCACGTTCCATCATAGTAATAGTCAATTGATTTCTTTTCCTGACTTTGTTAGTGATATATGTGAATTAAAAAAAAACCCACAAAACTCCAAAAAAACAAAAGAACAAAATAAGAATCATCTGTTATCTCACCATCCATAAATAACTACTTTACATTTTGGTGTTTTCTTCCAGTCTTTTTTTCTATATATATATTATGTACACGCATATCCTGCCATGTTATCCTCTAATAAGTATCTGTATCCATATCCTTAGATAACATATGAAAATGATTTTGAACAAATTTTTTTGAAAACCACTTTATTTTCCCATAGATATATCATACATTTTAATCATTCTTTTTTTGAACATTGTTTCCGATTTTTGAAAAACTCCTCCATAGGGGGGTGAATTAAAGCTTCCCTGTTGACTTCCCATGCCAAGGGAACATTTTCTTCACCTTTCAAGCCTAAGTTTTGTAATTTAAAAAATGAGGCCGATGTCTTCCCTAGGGAGCTGTTTGAGGGTTCAATAAGATGATACTTATAAATGTGCCTTAGCTCAGCCTCCCAGCCCCACAGGAGGCGGCCAGCTAATGTTCCTCACGCAGAACCTGGATGTTCATGTCCAGTTGTGTCTTTTCCTTCTGTTTTAGTGATAGTTTTTCACCATGCATCGGAAGAAAGTGGATAACCGAATCCGGATTCTCATTGAGAATGGGATAGCTGAGCGGCAGAGGTCTCTCTTTGTTGTGGTCGGAGATCGAGGAAAGGATCAGGTAAGACCTGGTAAATGCTCCCTGACTTACTTTGTATCCTGTCCCAAAGAGTCAGCATGTTACAGATACTCTGGGGTTTCACACATAATGACTGGTTTTCTTTAAGTGAAATGCCTAGTGGGAACATTCTTTTACTTATTGGAAGTGATAAATACTCAGTATTTAGAATTATTAACAGACAGGTTAACAGCTTTTGATTTGTGGTGTGGTGGACTGAGTGCAAGGGTAAGTGTATGTGCGCTGGCTTCTAGTCCCCACCTGGGCACTGCTTGCCTTGTGGTCTCGGGCCTGGCTGTCCCGGAGGTCTCTTTTGGTCCTGAGATGCTATGGCTTTTTTCTTTGGCAGGTGGTCATACTCCATCACATGTTGTCCAGAGCAACTGTGAAGGCTCGGCCTTCTGTGCTGTGGTGTTATAAGAAAGAGCTGGGGTTTAGCAGGTAAGCCGTGCCCTCTGAGCGTCCCATCCCACTTCCCATCCCTGCTTGTTAGTTAAATGCTAGGAAATGATTCTTTGACGTGGTTTTTCAGGGATTCTTAATGAAGGTGCTATCTCTGAGGACACTTCTAGTAGAGAAAAATAATAGAGCTGATGCCCTTTCTTCATTCCTGACAATAAATTTCAGATCCTTTTCATGCTCTTTTCAGTCCCCAGCCCAATTCCTTGCTTTCTGCACACGAGTTTTCTTCTTAGTTTTCTCAGCTGATCAAGCCCCTCTAATAATGCAGGTTCCTTCAGTTGCTCTTGGAAGTTACCAACGACCTGATGCCTAATGCAACAACGTTTCCCCCTTTCTCCTTTTTTTCAGAGCTCTTCCTCTAGTAGTTCACTGCTGTTTTTGACAATTTGCTGTTCTTATTTTTTGAAGTTGTGGACTTAAGACTTCTTATATAGTAAAGAGCAGACCTCCAACACAAACACACTTAGGCACAAGGGGAATTTGTTGAAGTACAGTTGACCCTTGAACAATGTGGATTAGAACTGCAGGGCTCCACTTACACACGGATGTTTTTCAGTAGTAAATACTACAGTACCGCGTGGTCCGTGGTTGGTTGACTCCTGTGATGTGGAGGAGCTGCGGTTGCGGAGGGGCCGACTCTTAAGTTAGATGCAAGTTAACCCCCAGGTTTCTCAAGGGTCGGCAGTATACGGGCTAGCTCCTGAAGCCTACGGGGATGAGATTTCAGCTCTTCCGCGGGGGTGGTGTAGAGCCGCAGTGCTGACGCTCTGGTCCTTGCTCAGTCTCTCATCTCTGCGTGTCTGCTCTGTTCTTTTCCCACTTCAGGGCAGCTTTCTGCCTTCTATGGTGCCCATCGCAGAAACACCACTTGAGTTTTACATGGTTTGGGTCCAACGACACAGAAATCAGTCTTTCTCCCAAATTCTTTTGGAAAGACATCCAGCCCTGGGCCAGAGGAGGTGGGGTGGGTCACCTACTAGAAACCTGGCAGTTCTGCCTATGACTGTGTGTGTGGAGGAGTTTGGGGTGTGGGGGTGCTGTTCCTTGGCAGATAAACCATTATAAAGTCACCTCGGAAATGCTCTCCTTTCTTTGCTTCTGTGACACTCAGACTACCTTCCTGAGCTCTTCTCTCTCCCCGAGCTCATCTCCTTCCCTAAATCCAGCTCACCTGTGTGGTTCTGTCCTTGGACCTCTTCTCCCTCCTTTATCCCCCAGTATATGTGTCTCTGGGGCGGACTCTGCTGTGGGGAAACCCCCTGCGAAATTGGGCAGTTTACAGTGTTTTGGGCAGATTTGCCTTTCAAACTTAACCCACCTGCTTTCACTTTTAAAAATCTCTTCTGTGCCTCTTATAGCTCTCCTGCCCCTGTCTTGAGCATTAGATTAAGGCTGATGCTAAGTCATGGGCTGAGGAAGTGGAGCCCCAGGGGGAAGGCCTTGGCTCTACTATTCAGTTAGAGAACTATGATAAAATTTTGGTTTGCTGTAACCCTTGATTCTGGAGTTTTCTTGTTCTCTCTTTTCTCTAAAAGAAACAGTTAATTGACAGTTAGGTATTCAGAGTTTTTTAAGACAAAAGAAAAGTTCAGGGATTTCTGGGAGATGTCCAGATTCCGTTCCAACCCTTATATCCTCTATCAGTATTGTCTTAGATTAGAGCTGCCCTTGAGGACTTGATCCCACCATCTGGGAAGGAAGTGGATGAATTCATTTAGGAAAAATGAATAAAGTAACCCGCCATCACAGTGCCCCTCCCAGGTTCTCTGGGAAGCAGTGCTGTGTGGTTGAAGCATTGGCTTGAGACTGAGGTAATGAGGCCACTAAGGTTTGCTTTCAAGCTTTGGCTGAATGTGAGGTTTAGGGACTCCCATTACCCTTTTTGTAAAGTGAAGTATCAAAATGGCAGGGTTCTCACACAGACTTACACTGTCTCCCTCTGAAGCCCATCTGCTCTAATGCCTCTTTCATTTCCTTCAGCTTTAGAGTGAGGGGATGAGCATTATGATTTCCAAGTTCCCTTCTAGCTCTGAAGGTCTAAGTGGGTGATCGTTGAGCCTATCCCCTGCTCCCAACTCTAGCCTCTCTGGTTAACTGGCTTTCATGGGATGGGGGGTGATTGCAGTCATCGGAAGAAAAGAATGCGACAGCTGCAGAAAAAAATAAAGAGCGGGACGCTGAACATAAAGCAAGATGACCCCTTTGAACTCTTCGTAGCTGCCACAAACATTCGCTACTGCTACTACAATGAGACCCACAAGATCCTGGGCAATACGTTTGGCATGTGTGTTCTCCAGGTAGGTGACTTGCCCCAGCCCGTGACTGGAGTCAGAGTGCTAGGGAGTGCCTGGGCTGCTTGGTCACCCACAAGGACAAGTGTACAGAGCGGAGAGGAGTCACGTGTACTCCTTGCCCCAAAGCTTCATCTGTGGAGGACTTGGCCACTTTCCACAGGAACTGGATAACTCACCAACATTAAAAGAGCATTTTCTACCAAAAGCAGCACTTGTCTAGAGATAACCAAACTGGCAGTGACGCTCCATCACAACTGGGTCTAACCAGCTTGGTAAAGCACTGAACTTTGAGTGACCCTAGCACCCCAGATCCCTATTAGAACTAACTGAAGACTTTTGTGACCAGAGAGCAGTGGGACTTGTTTTAGCTAACTAGGGACGGACCCGAGTACTCGGACGTCCTATCCAGAGTGCTTGACCGAATAACCACCCCTATCATTGCCCTTCTCGTCCTTAAAGTCTCCTCGCTTTCTCCCCTCAGAGAAGCAGCTGGTGAGTTTCTTCACTGGTATATATTTTCTCTTGCCTGGCAAGTTGATAGATTAAGTTTCACATTTGTCTTTGTTTTGAGCTCTGGTGGTCTTTGTTTTGTTCTTTGATTCTTTGGCACCTGTGACTCCATCCGCCGCCCGCCCCCTCCCCCTGCCCCAGCCCCACCCACCAAAGAAAACATTTAAGCACAAATCCTCACATTTAAGCACAGGTCCCCACAGTTTGATATGTATTTATTATATGCATGCACTACTATGATTACGTGCATCGTAAAACATACGTTTTAAAATATAAATTAAGAAATGAGGTGGGAAATTTTGAATAGGAGTTCTAGTTTTTCCTTTCCGCATTCCAGTGGGCTGTCCATACACTGCTGGCTTACAACCCACCTTGGAGGCTGAAAAGAGCGTTTTGCCTGTTCTCACCCCATCGCTGACTGGTAGGGAGCTGCTTCTGCTCACTAGTTACCAGGTGAAGTGATGGTGGCAGCGGCTCCCCCATGTGGTGCAGTTGAGTTTTGTCAGACAGTTTCCATCTATGAACAGAGCAGAAAATGAGTGTGAGGTATTTCTGAAATTCAAGTGTGAATCAGTGTGGATTGGAGGACTTCTTTCCGAATAAGATTTTATGAGGGATTACGGGAAACACTTTGACATGTAAAACCGGGTATACTTCTTCTCCAGGGCTGGGCTCTCTTCTGTGGTCCCCTGAGTAAGGGACTGTGTGTGTGTGCCTGTGTGTGTGTGTGTGTCCTGGTGAGTCAGGTACGGGGTATGGTGTTGAGTTTGTACTCTGAAGCCCTCCTTGTACCTTATCGCCTGGCCCCTCGTTAAGCTTCCCAGTGGGTGCTCTTTGCAGCCAGTTCTAAGGTTTCCTTTTTCCAGGATTTTGAAGCTTTGACTCCAAACTTGCTGGCCAGGACTGTAGAGACAGTGGAAGGTGGTGGGCTGGTGGTTATCCTCCTACGGACCATGAACTCACTCAAGCAGTTGTACACGATGACCATGGTAAGTGTCTGTTTTTTTCTTTAACTTGATTGTGGTGGTTCAAATCAATCTGTGTTTTTGCTGCTTTCTTTTAAGAACTCCTACTGAGCAACTCCAGTGAGCGGTCAGTATAATTTCTAGGCTGGGAGCTCTTTGGAGCTAATGAGGAATTTTCTGCAGAGAAGCCTCAGTGGCCCTGGGTGTGCTTAGGAATCTGTGAATTTTGCTTTTGCTCTCAGGCATTTGCAGATTCTACACCAGTGAGATTCAGACATGATGCAGCTGTTGTGTAGTTCAATTTCTAAAACAGTATCCCACAGAGAGCCACGCCAGTGCTTACATTTGTGTACTACAAAAAGGGGACCACGCACAGACGTCCTCACCTGCCCTCACCCTAATGGGTAGTGGAGGAGAATTGCTGTCCCGCTCCCGGACTGGCAGAAACTTTGACTCCAGGGGGTGGGGGGGGTATTTTTTTTTTGCCCCAGCTGAGGGAGTGGCTGGAAGGGTTTCCCTGGATGAGGGCTGGTTCTGCCACATGGGTGCGTTGAGCCGCAGGTTTGGAGTCAATGTACATTGCCAGCTGCTCAGGAACTGTTAGGCTTGGCCTCAGGGTTTCATGAGCTGCATCCGCCCGGTGAAGTGGACTTCCTTCAGATCTCAGTGCCTGCTTCCTGTCGCCCCATCGGCCCCAGCCCCTCCGGCCTCCTCGGAGGTCTTCAGGTGCGCCCTCTCCCCTCAGCAGACTCTCACCTGAGGGCCTTCACGCCGTTTCCACGGAGTGTCTGCTGGCTCACTTCCTCGCTGCGTTCCAGTCCCTGCCAAGATACCACTTCCTCAGTGCGGCCTCTCTCACACCCTGTGTAGCATATGTGGTTGGCCTGTCACTCCTCAACCTGTTTTATTTTGCTTCAAAGCATGGTACAGCCACCTAAAGTTAGACATTTATTTGTTTATTGTCTGGCTTCCCGTGCCAGTCTCCAAACTTTATGGGAGCAGGGACTTTGTTTTCCTCCCTGGTATATTCCCTGATCCTGGAAGGGTGCCTGGCCTTTAGTAAGCCCTCCTGAAATATCTGTGAGTGAGCGAATGTCTGTGCCCACGTCACTTTGTTTGTTCCTCCTCCCTCTCTTACTTGGCTGCCTGCTTACCAACTCAGAGGGCCTTCCCTCTCTACCCTATATAAGTATTCCCCCTCCCCACCCCCCCATTGGCTGCCCCTGCACCCTGTTTCTCATTCATAGCATTTGCCAAAATTTGTATCTATTTACTTGTTTGTCTCCGTCCAACCATTTGACTGTAAGCTTCAGGAGAATAGGTTTCATGCTTTACTAAACACCGGTGTGTGCCCAGCTTGTCTGGCGTTGGCATGTGCATTTTATTGAACGAGTGAATATGTTTTGTGCTGCTGGATAAAATGTGGGAACAGTCAAAGGTGAGGTGAGGGGACATTTGTTGTGGTAAGAAACATTGCATTTAGTGTCTGAGTCTTGCTGCAGCAGATCGCATCCGGCCAGTTTCGCATGGCAGGTTAGGTAGGAGTAGATGTTGTTTCTAGTAGCATCACTGGTGCCTCTTTTATCCCAGGGCTGTTTGCTGGAACTTCTTCACACTTGGACGCTGAACCTCAGTGGGATTTGGGTGCCTCTGTTAATGGATGTTGTCTCTTTTAGGACGTGCATTCAAGATACAGGACGGAGGCCCATCAGGATGTGGTGGGAAGATTTAATGAGAGGTGGGTCTGGAGCACGTTTCTCACTTCCTCAGCTGTGGGGAGCCACAGTGGGAGGAACATTTTCACCTTGGACCCAACTGAAAGCTGTGCTCTGTCTCAGGGAAGATAGTGCAGGAGCCCCAAATGGTGAGATTCCCGATAGCAGCGGTAGTTGTGCAGCTAACTGGAAGCAATAAAAGTGAGTGGAAGGCTGGGGCCTGGATTCTATCTTGCTTCTGGCCCTTACCAAGTCTCTCTCCCGCTCTGGCTTTTAGCCTACGCATCTGTCAGAGGGGTGATTTGTCTGGACCACTCTTTTCCCAAATGTGTTTCACAGAACACTGATGTTTAAGAGGGACCTTATGACAAAGGGGTTCTCTGGTCCAGTACGTCTGGGAAATGCTGATATGGTTTTTCCTTTCTGAGGATTCACGTGAGCCTGTTTTAGCCTCTGAAAAGTCTCACAGCACCAGGGACCCCAATTTATTTGACCACAGACCCCTTTTTAGGGAACGCCAGTTAGCAACACGTGAAACACCTTAAGAAGAAAGAAGCCATGTCCTAAGTCAGTGGATCTCAACTGGAGCAGTTTTGCCCCTGGGGAGACTTGGCAGTGTCTGGAGACGCTTTGATGGTCGTGACCTGCGGTGAGGGCGGGAGGCTGGTGGCGGTAGAGGCCAAGGGTGCCGCTGAACAGCTTAAAAGGCACCGAAAAGCCCCTCCAACAAAGAATTATCTGGTCCAGAATCTCAGTAGTGCTGAGGTTTAGGAATCCTGGCCTGGGTGAACTGTGCGACCTAATTTCAGTCGCCTCTGAAGCTGCTCAGTAGGAGTGGGCCTGGAGGTCGCCCAGCGCTACTGGCTGGAAGGGAAGCCTGTGAAAGTAGTGCGGGAGGCCCTTTTCTTGCAGTTGTGGGAGAAGCTTGGATTTTATAGCCAAACACATGTTTTGCTACATGCAAAAATGTTTGTATTATAGTGCTAGAGGGAGCTTTCCCCTCCACCCTTTCCTTTATTTTCTCCTCCTTGTGGCAGAAGGTCAGTCCATTTGTGTATGCGTTTGTTTCCCTGTGTGGCTGGTGAGCACATGTGGGGTGGCTTTGGCGTTCCCCATTCAAGGAGACACGTAGTGCTAAAGGGTGAACCTGGCAGGATGGGGGAAGGGCCGGGGCACCCTGGAGCAGCGGGCTTCTGCACAGTAGGGGCCCTTGTAATCAGTCGCTTAAGGGAGTTCCCCGTTTGCTTGTTTGCTCTATAAAGCATGTTCGGGCCTCGTAAAGGAGGCTGGGAATCATCCAGCACTGCCCTCCAGATGACGGTGTTGGCTTTCTCCAGCTTTCTTAGAGACGTGGGGCTAGATGATTTTCCCGGAGAAAAGCCCTTCCCTTGTTGTGCAGACACTGCCCTCAGCACCTCACGACTGCGGTTTCTTCCTCAGGTTTATTCTTTCTCTGGCCTCGTGTAAGAGGTGTCTCGCCATCGATGACCAGCTCAACATCCTGCCCATCTCCTCCCATGCCGCCAGCGTTGAGGCCCTCCCTCCCCAGACCCCGGTGAGCTGCCGGGGGCCGGGAACGTGGGGCAGGCTGCGTTTTCTGTGCTGGCCCTCCCGGGGTGGCGGCAAAGCTTCTCCTCCTCTCCTGTCTGGTAGGAGGAGAGTCTTGGGCCTTCTGGTCTGGAGCTGAAGGAGCTGAAGGAGAGCTTGCAGGACACCCAGCCTGTGGGCGTGTTGGTGGAGTGCTGCAAGACCCTAGACCAGGTGAGCGTGCGTTCGGAACGTCCCCAGCCCAGTCTGCACGGCACGGAGGGGAGAGACAGCAGGCGGAGAGTGACAGACGCCAAGCTAGAACAAGGCTTGGCTCCTCCAAGGGCGAGGTCCCTTTTCTGTTGCTCACTCTCAGGCGTGCAGCAGCAGCATGTGTTCACAACAGTGGTC
Organism: Tursiops truncatus; assembly: GCF_011762595.2. NCBI lineage: Eukaryota > Metazoa > Chordata > Mammalia > Artiodactyla > Delphinidae > Tursiops > Tursiops truncatus. Next base: position 84,058,947 of record NC_047041.1, read on the forward strand.
CAGGATTAGCTCCCCCTTCCCCACGTTATCAGGGAGCTGGGGGTCGGGGGGAGGTGGGTTACATTTATGGAGGAACGCCACAGGCACGGGGTGCTAGACCTGTGTCCTTTCATTTTCATTATTTTTTTTTAATTTATTAAATTTATTTATTTTTGGCTGCATTGGGTCTTCGCTGTTGCGCTTGGGCTTTCTCTAGTTGCGGCGAACTGGGGCTACTCTTCGTTGCGGTGCGTGGGCTTCTCACTGCGGTGGCTTCTCTTGCTGCGGAGCAAGGGCTCTAGGCTCGCGGGCTTCAGTACTTGTAGCTCGTGGGCTCTAGAGCGCAGGCTCAGGAGTTGTGGCACATGGGCTTAATTGCTCCGCGGCATGAGGGGTCTTCCCGGACCAGGGCTCGAACCCGTGTCCCCTGCATTGGCAGGTGGATTCTTAACCACTGCGCCACCAGGGAAGCCCCCATTTTCATTAAGTTTTGATGATGTAAAGGTTTTCGCTTATGCCTTGTTCCTAAGTGAGGAGAGCTGGAGGCTTCAGTGTGGGGGCTGATGAGGGCCGTGTGGTGAGGATCCTCTGTGTACCTGATCTCTAGGTACAGACAGCAGGCTGGGTGGGAGCTGCCAGGATGCATTTCTGTGCTCCCTGAAGTGGCCAGGGCTGGTAAACTTGGCTTCTCCGGTGGTTCCTGGGCGGTGATGGGAGCTGAATGGATGTGGCCCAGAGGCCTGCAAGCTGTCGGGTGTGTTCAGGGTTCTGGTCCAGCCTGAGCCAGCCAAGCAGCACAGGCCTCTCTCAGCGCTGGGCTTTTCCCTCATGATGGAAAACAGCTGCAATGATGCCGCCCACTTGGGGCTGAGACCCAATAGGGTGGATTCCCTTTCCATGCTGGAAGTAGAATCACCAACCACGCAGCTCTCTCTGCAGCCCCGGCTGCAGGCTCTGGGTTGCTTTCAACCACTTCCTGGTAACTTTATCACCAGAGACAGGGAGTGAGAGAGAGGATAGGGAAAGGGCAGAAGAGGGAGAAACTATAATACAGTAGTATTGTTATAAGAAAATAAATGACCCATGGCAAAAAAATTTAAAAAATCAGTAAGTAGGAAAGTGTGCATTAAAAATAGAAAGTGGTGTTTCTCCTTGGCTGTCCTGCTCTGCAGAGACAGCTACTGTTAACGGTTTATTGTGTGTCCTTTTGGATCTTTTTCTGTGCATATAAATGGGTATTTTTAAAGTGTGCAAAGGGAAGGTGGTCCCCATTAGACATTTGCCTTGATTCCAGCTTTTTTGCTATTATAAGTAATGCTATTAGGACATTCTTACAGATACATTTGTGGGCACTGTCTCTAGGATAATTTAACAGGAGAATTGCTGGGGTAGAGTATGTGTGCATTAAAACAGGTGTCATGCCAGGTTATGGAACCCGCACCATGTATGAAAAGGCCTTTTTCTCTGCAGTTTTGCCAACACTGGGTACTGTTAAACTCGTATATCTTTACGAATCTGATATGGGAACATAGGATCGTTGTTTCAATTTGTTGTTACTTTAGTTATGAGAGAAGCAGGCACTGTTTTCATATAATTACTGGTTATTTTGTTTGTTTTTATAAACCACTCTGCTTTTTTGTATTGGTTTTTCATTTTAGAATATTACTTTAGAGTGCATTTTTAGTCCAGATTTCATACCCTTTTATTATGTTTGTAGATTTTGCCACTTATGTTTTATCAGAGTTCTTCACTTTTCTACTCTAAAGCAAACAACAAGAGGATAAAATACAGTGTTCGGCCAAGGCCGAGTTAAGGCGAGTAGGACCTGGATCCCCTCTGAGTGTTTCCATCTGGAGAGACTCTGGCTTCCTGAAGCCCCTCCCCTTCCTTCCCTTCCTTCTGCCTGGGACTGCGTCTTATCGGTATCTTCTGAGTGTCCATGCCCAGTCATGTAAGGCAGCTTCTTCAGGACCAGACAGGCCAGGCTGGACAATCTGGCCTTCTTCCCAGTCTCAGTGGCCTGTTCCCAGGGCAGATTCCCCATGGGGAGCAGAGTCTGGCCCCTGAGTAGTGTTATGGTCCCTCTTCTCATTAAGTGCCACTGACACTCCTCTAGGCAGGGGCTCAGCAGTAAACAAGAGGGACGCACCTGCTTTATGGGGCTTACATTCTGGTGGGATGAGGAAGACAGGGAATCAAGGAAATAAGCAAACCACATATTGTAGTAGAAGGTGCTGTGTAGGTGGGGAAACATGAAGAGCAGCGAGGAGGGATGGGGAGTGCCGGGAGGAGGGAGGGGTGCTGCGGGTCTCTGTCTCGTGGTCAGAGAGGGCCTGGTGAGCAGCTGCTCTTTGAGTGGGCTTGAAGGAGTTGAGAAAACGAGCCACGTGGCTCTCTGCAGGGAGAGTGCTCCCGGCGGAGGGGTCACCAGATACACAGGCCTCAGGTCGGTTCTCCTGGTGCGCTCAGGGACTCACAAGGAGGCCGACTGGGCTGAAGCAGAGCGAGTGGGTGAGGGTAGGAGGAAACGATGGAGGTCAGACCGTGCAGGCCATGCAGGCCCCTGGGAGGGCTTGGCATTTACTCTGGGAGCGATGGGGGCCAGCAGAGAGCTTTATGCTTATGGTCTCTGCACAGCTGTCAGAGGGATCCCCAGGCTGGCTTTATTTATTTAATCCCCGTTATCATGCTTTTTCTTTTTAAACAAATACACAAATTATTTATCCAATTGAAGGAATTCTTATGCTTCTGGAAGCCAGCCTTAATTTTAACAGGATTGCCTTGTGCTGTGTTGAGTCTAGGTTGTAGGGGAACGAAGGTGGGAGCAGGACTGATTAGGAGGCTCCTGTAATAATGGCGGCAGTACAGGGTGGTGGCTTTGACCAGAGTGGTGGAGGAGGAGGATGGTGAGGAATGTAGAATTTTTATGTTTTGAAGGAAGTATGGACAGGATTTGCTGATGAATCAGGTATGGGAGAAAATGGAGAAGACTTTTGGCCTAAACAATTGGACAGTTAGCTGAGCTGGGGAAGATCGTAGGTGGGGGAGGATTGGAGGGGATGTTAGGTGTTCAATGTGAGATGTCTATTAGATGTACAGGTGGAGGGCAGAGCAGGGGCAGTTGCGTGTATAGAAGAGTCTGGTGTGCGGGGAAGAGGTCTGGATGGAGGTATGAACTTGGGGGTTATCAGCACCTAGTTGGTGTTTAAAGCCTTGAGACTCAGAGGGGACGATTAAGGGAGTGAGAGTCCAGGTGTTGGGCCTTGCTTTCTGGCCAGTAAGAACTGCCCTGCAGCCCCTCCGCCCCCGAGTTAGCCTAGGCATCAGCCTGAATTCTCCGCAGCGATGGTGGTAGATGGCTGGACCTTGGCCTTTCTCAAAGCTCACCTAATATGTTTCTCTTTCCACAGGCCAAAGCTGTCTTGAAATTCATTGAGGGGATCTCGGAAAAGACCCTGAGGAGTACTGTTGTGCTCACAGCTGCCCGAGGAAGGGGAAAATCTGCAGCCCTGGGATTGGCTATTGCTGGGGCGGTGGCTTTTGGGTAAGGGGGTCCCCATCTTTAGGCACTCTGAGCTCTGAGGGAGCAGTGTGCAGGAGTAGGGGGTCAGGGGACAGGGAAGCTGCTCCTGGGTCTGAGCGGGCTCCTGTGTGATTTCTCTAGGTCTTGGGTTCCTGTCTAGAAAGAGCAATGCTGTTTCCCCCAAACCCCCAAAGGTGCACATATATGTGTGCATGCACACACAGACACACACCAGGGCCAACTCACTATTTAGAGTTGAACAAACACACAGGAGCAAAGAAATGGGGGTAAGAAACTTAAAAACTCTCAGGAGATGAGCATGAATATGACCCGCTTTGCTGACTTAGAAAAGTACAAGTTTGACATTTTAATGATTTTGATCAGTAGAAGATCTTGTTTGCTCCTGAGGAACTGCATTTGAGTGTGATGTTCCTTTCCATTCTTTTGTCCTGGGCGGAAGACTTCTGCAACTGCCAGGAGATCATGTACTTCCAGCTTCCCAGACATAAATAACGGACCTAGAATTTGCCACGTCCCGTATGCATTCTCTTCCTTGGTGCTCCTAATTAACAATGTTAGCGTTTCATAGATGGATAAACCCAGGCTTAGGGAGTTTCAGTGACTCACCCAAGACCCCCCCAAGTCAGTGCTGGTAGTGCTGGGGCTGAACTCGGCTCCTGACTCCTAGTCCTTTGTTTCTCTCGCTGCTCTGGCAGTACCACTCAGCCCCGCCACCATCAGCATCCTTTACACTGAACAAGGATTCCTCAGAGGTTAACTGTGGCCTTAGCCTGAGCACAGTTGAGCACTTTGGCTTCACGGTTTGAAACCCTCACAGCACAGCTAGTGATGAGAGTGAAGCCCTCTCCCGTCCCAGGGTGCAGGACTGGGGAGCCGCGTGCCAGCCCTGGCACTGAGGGAGCAGTCCCCACAGTGCCCTCAGCAGGGTGCTTTCACAGATGCTGGTAGCTGATTGCTGGGATGTGCTACCTTCAAACTGGTAATGCGTTTTCATTAGGTTGGGAGGAAGAATACCCTCAGGTCTGGAGTTGCTTTACTTTTCCTCCCCAAAACGTGTGTCCTGATTTTTTTTCTGCCACTGTCTCTGGTTATCCCCTGTGTAACAGGGGCAAACAAAAATGTTTTCTTTTTTTAAGTTCTCTAAACATTTCTTAGATTTCCTAATTACTTAAAAAAAAAAAAATCCTCCTTTTGTTCAACAGCTACTCCAATATCTTTGTTACCTCTCCGAGCCCGGATAACCTCCACACTCTGTTTGAATTTGTATTTAAAGGATTTGATGCTCTGCAGTATCAGGTAGGAAATTAGGATAAGAGCTTATTTTGATTCCATGCTGAGTATAAATCCAGGTGAAGTCTTTAGAATGCAAACTTTCGTAATATTTAGTTTCTAAAGCCTGTTTCTGACGTTTGGCATTGGTTTGGCTCTTTCCCTATTAGGAGCATCTGGATTATGAGATCATTCAGTCTCTAAATCCTGAATTTAACAAAGCCGTGATCAGAGTGAACATTTTCCGGGAACACAGGCAGACCATTCAGGTGAGGCTTGTTCTAGAACCCTACCACGTGGGGCCAGTGTCCTGCTGTGTATAAACGCTCTAAGACGTCTCTTTTTATAGTTGTTTTATGTGCTGTGTAATTGCATATCTTTTAGACAGCGTTGTTGTTTTACGGTAAACGTGTTCCAGATTTTCAGCCTCTTCTAAAGAAAAACATTCGAGCAGACTACCAAATGTATGTAGCCAGATGGGAAAGTTGTAGTTTTGTCCCTTGAAAATTGAGTGAGTAGGATTGTAAGTATGCTAATCAGCTAAGAGAAATAAAATCATTTTTTCGGACATTTCTAATTTTGCATAGTTACAGCAGGTTTTGAAATGATGCATCTGTAGCAAGGACAATAAATAACCTCACCATTTAAAAGAAGAAAAGTTCTTTGTAAAATGTACTCTGAATCTTTGTGGTTTAGCCGGTGGCCTATTTTCCTTTTGAAACAGTGTTTCCCCGAAAGCTCTGTGAATCTCCAGTGCTCTGTAAGCCTGAATGGTCTGTACGTGTCCAAAGGCTACAATTTTGTTAAATCGTGACAGGCTTGCAGAAGGGATGGAGGCCCGTGGGCTCCTAGTGGAGCAGGTTATTGATCACTTTTGGAGTTGGGTTGGGGTGGGAAGTGGGCCAGGCCAACTTGGCACTTTACGCCCTTGAGCTTTATGCCTGTGAGGCATTTGTATATGTCTGTCAAGGAGGTATACCTTTTATCAAGGATCCAGGTTATAAATGAGGTTCAGTGTTTGTGCCTTTTTCCCTCAAGGACCTTAATTTTTTTCTTGCTGGGTCTCTTTCTAGACTCTCTTCTCTCTGTGCGTTTCTTCCTACTTTGGCCTGGTTCTCTCAGCTGAGGGGAAGAGAGTCCAGTGTTGGGGTAGGGCGGGGTGAGGGGCAGGCTGCAGGCCCTGAGAATACAGAGATCTGTTAAAACTCAAGAGAAACACACAAACCAAAGAGGGAGAAGCTTTCCGTGAAATGCCTGGCTCAGCCCTCGCTGCGCCTTGGATCTGTCATCAGAGACCTTCTCGTATTACCAGAGTCCTTTTGTCTCCAGGCTGGAGTTGAAGCGCAGAAGAGGTGACCTGACTTTATGAGGCTACATTTGTGTCCCTTTGAGACCTCTTCTTTCTTGCTGGAAATTGCGATACAGCAGAATATTAAAGTCGGCGGTGCCTCTCCAGGGGCCTGCTTCCTGCTGCTTTTATGAGGTGCTTGTTTAGTTTTTCTCTGTAAGGATCCAAGATGTGGGGCCTTCCTGAGGACATGTATCTGCTGTCGGAAATGAGTGGGGTCTCTGCTCCCTCGACCCATCAGCTTCCAGCAAAGCAGTTAAAAAATCTCACCTGTAATGGAATACTTGAAAACTACAGGAAAGCACAGAGACCAATATAAGATAACACTCAGGTGCCCAGCACTCAGGCTTAAGAAATGCTGATGTTTTGCTGTTTGCTGTGTTGGTTTCACGTTTAAAAAGCCACTCCTGGGCTTCCCTGGTGGCGCAGTGGTTGAGAGTCCGCCTGTCGATGCAGGGGACACGGGTTCGTGCCCCGGTCCGGGAAGATCCCGCATGTCGTGGAGTGGCTGGGCCCGTGAGCCATGGCCGCTGAGCCTGCACGTCCGGAGTCTGTGCTCCGCAACGGGAGAGGCCACAACAGTGAGAGGCCTGCGTACCGCAAAAAAAAAAAAAAAAAAAAGCCACTCATATTTTTGTTTTAAAGATCTGAATCCTCACAGACACGGTTGAAGTCCCTCCTGTACCCTTCCCCATTCATTCCCTTCCGCCGCTCCCCATACTGTGCTCTGAGATTGGTGTGTTTCCTTTCTTTTTCTTCTCTTTTTTAATAAATTTATTTATTTATTTTTGGTTGGGCTGGGTCTTCATCACTGCACGCAGGTTTTCTCTGGTTGCGGTGAGCGGGCTTCCTATTGCGGTGCACGAGCTTCTCATTGCGGTGGCTTCTCTTGTGGCGGAGCACGGACTCTAGGCTCGCGAGCTTCAGTAGTTGTGGCTCGCGGGCTCTAGGGCGCAGGCTCAGTAGTTGTGGCACACAGGCTTAGTTGCTCTGCAGCATGTGGGATCTTCCCGGACCAGGGCTCGAACCCGTGTCCCCTGCATTGGCAGGCGGATTCTTAACCACTGCGCCACCAGGGAAGTCCCTGGTGTGTTTCCTTTCAATTCATTTGTTTATATTTCACTACATAATTATGTATCCGTAAATGGTAACGTACTATACTTGTCTTTCTTTAGCTTGCCTTTTTTTCACTCAACATTTGTTTTCAAGTTGGTCCAGATTGAAGCTTGTAGATCTGGTTGATTCATTTTTAAGCACTATATGAGCACATTACAGTTTATTTATATGTTTCTAGAATTGGAATTGTTGGGTCTTAGGGTATACGTAGATTTCCATCTTTCTCGGATTTTGCCAAATTCTTCCTTAAAGTGTTTGTACATATTGACATTCACCGCAGCACTCTCGAGTTTTTGTTTCCCCACGTCCTCACGAACACTGGGTGTTTTACTGCTATTTAAGTTTTGCCCGTCTGCGTGTGAAGTGGGGTCTCCTTGTTGTCTTGAGCATTGCTGTGATGACTAGTGAGGTTGAGTACCTTTGTTTATGTTAGTTGGCTATTCAGGTTTCCTCTCCTGTAAAAATACCTCTTCATAGACTTTTGCAAACTTTAAAAAGAGCAGGAACCCCTGTAGGAACTGAAAGGGTTGTTTATACGCATAAGGGTGCCAAGCTCATGGCAAGTTTGTGACATTAGATGGCCCAGCTAATAATATAAATAAGGATGTGTGAGCACTAAGAAGGTTATAAGTCTTAGAAGTGTCCCCACCAGTGCAGGGGGACCTGGGCTTTATATTGATGGTGTCAAAGCAGGACACAGTACCCAGAGTGTAGGAGATGCTTGAGAAACTCCTCGCCTTTAGCCATTGCTGGGGCCAAGCTTGCCTCTGGCCCACTGGCCAGAGTGAGGCTGGGGAGAAGCCTGAGAAGGGAGAGAGGAGAGAAGGGGAGGCACCACCTATCACTCAGCCAGGTCCCAGGTAGGGCATTTTTACAAATTTACCTATTTTTTTTCTCAAGCAGCCATCAGGTATTTCCTCCATTTTCTGGAGAGGAATCTGAGGTGCTGAGATGAAGTGACCTGCCCAGGGCCACACAGCCAGTGGTCGACCTGTTTGGACCCAGGCATCTGACTCTAAGCCCATCCCAGCTTTGCCCTGCCAGGGAAAAGCGAGGAGGAGGAATGAGAGAAGAAGAAATGGGACTGGGGAGAGAGAGTAAAGAGAGGCCTTTATGGTGACTCACCAGAGATCACAGCCATGGTATCAGGTGGCCAAGCTAATAATACAAATTTTTCTTTCTGGCAGTATATACATCCTGCAGATGCTGTGAAACTGGGCCAGGCTGAACTTGTTGTGATCGATGAAGCTGCTGCCATCCCCCTCCCACTGGTGAAGAGCCTTCTGGGGCCCTACCTTGTGTTCATGGCATCCACCATCAACGGGTGAGGCACCTCGGGCAGGAGCCGTTGCTCCCATTGTAGGTTGTTGCCAGTTACATAGCATTTAACGAATGTGACCTGGGCCTGGGTGGGTAGGGCTGATTCCTGAAGTTTGAGTCTTTGGGGCTCTGCTGCACTCTCTCCTCAGCCTTCTCCTTGGCAGCTGGCCCCTTCATAGTAAACTACAGCTCACTTCTGGTCCGAGCTATGGCCCACCAGAACAGGCAGCACCAGACTGAAGAACTTCATAACCCAGCTGATGAGTGTCTCCTTCTGTCTGTAGGCCTGATGAAGTTCTAAAGGGCACATGGATGGCAATACCAGTGTCTTATCTCTGAGGCTTATGTGAAAATATAGTATTAAAGTAACTGTATAGTTATCATAAGAAAGCAGGCTCAAGAGCTTTTTTAAAATTTTGAAATATTTAGTTCTTGTTTGCTTTAGAAAAGCTAGAAAGGTAAGGTAAGCAAAAAGAAAAATCACTGGTGATCTGACCATATAGAGACAACTTTTTCATTTTGAATAAGAACATAAACATAGTTTTCATAGTGTTTTGAATTTGTTTTTTTATATAAAGAATATACTGGGAATTCCTTGGTGGTCCAGGGGTTAGGACGCCGAGCTTCCACTTCTGGGGGCCTGGATTTGATCCTTGGTTGGGGAACTAAGATCCCACAAGCTGTGCAGCATGGCCAAAAAAAAAAAAAAAAAAAAGAATATACTGGGAAATCTTTCCTGTTCAGTGTATACATATCTTCAATATAGAAAAGGTTTCTATATGGAAGTCACATCTTGAAGAGATAATTCTATATTATAGATTTATTATTTGACTGCTTTGCTTATACTGAAAACAGTTAAGTAAAATGGGTTTTACTCTTTTTTGATAACTGCTTTATTGAGATATATTTAAAGTGTATAATTCAGTGATTTTTAGTATATTCATAGAGTTGTGAAACCATCACCACAGTCAATTTTAAAACATTTTCATTACCCCAGAAAGAAACCCCATATCCTTGCATTATCATCCTCCAGTTCCTTCCTGCCCCCCAGTTCTAGGCAACCACTAATCAACTTTCTGTATCTATGGATTTGCCTATTCTGGACACTTTATATAAGTGGAATCTTAGAATATGTGGTCTTTTGTGACTGGCTTCTTTCACTAACCATAATGTTTTCAAGGTTCATCCGTGTAGCTTGTATCAGTACTTCATTCCTTTTTATGGCTGAATACTATTCCATTGTATGTTTATGCACATTTTGTTTTTCCATTCATCTTTTTGATGGTCATTTGGGTTGTTTCTCTCTTTTGGCTAGTAGCAGGAATGCTGCTGTCAACATTCATGTACAGGTTTTTGTGCAGACATGTTTTCTGTTCTGTTGGGTGTATACCTAGAAGTGGAATTAGTGGGTCAAATGATAACTTTCTGTTTAACTGTTAGCGAACTGCCAGATTGCTTTCCTAAGCAGCTGAACCATTTTACATTCCTCTCGCAGTGTCTGAGGGTTCCAGTTTTTCCATGTCCTTGCTAGCATTTATATGTCTTTTTGATTGTAGCCATCCTAATGAGTATGAAATGGTATCTCATGTGGTCTTCATTTGCATTTCCCTGATGGCTGATGATGTGGGGCATCTCACATGCTTATTGGCCATTATTTATCTTCTTTGGAGAAGTATCTATTCAGATCCTCTGCTCATTTTTCTAATTGAGTTGTCTTACTTATTATTGAGTTGTATGGAAGGGTGCCTTATATGGTCTAGATACAAGTCTCATATACGTGATTTACAGAAATTTTCTCCCACTCAAGAAATTCCACTTTCTTGTTAATGTTCTTTGAAACACACAATTTTTTTAGCTTTGCTGCTTGTGCTTACTCTTTGTTTTTGTTTTTTTTAAATAAGTAAATGGAATTCCTTTGAGAATGCTTTGTTATATGGGGCAGGCAGGAGTAATAAAAGCACTTCAAAATTTAATTTTTTGATCATTCTTTAAAAGTAGTATTTGAGTTAGAGGAAGTATTTATGCAGTATCCTCATTTATGATAATGAATACTATGAAACAGTGTAAAACTAAAAATTAAAAAAACCCACTGAGCAGTCTGCACCCTGTGGTCACGTGTGCTTGTGACCAAAGACAAGGAGGAAATAACAATTGAAAAGAGCTGGTTCAGTGATCAGATTATAGATGATTTCTTTTCCCCAAATTTTTTACTACTTCTTTACGTCATCTTTTAAATGAAAGTAGTAATGAGAAAAGTTACTTGGGTGGTGGATTTGTTTAATCTTAATTTTTTCAAACTGGAAATGCTCTCTGTTCATTTTTTCAAGCATAGAACTTCTAATAGCAGCTCTTATTAATTGGCCATTTACCTGTGTTCCAGTTCCATTATGCTAAATGCTTTATTCACGTCATCTTCTCAGTCTTTATTTATTATTATTTTTTTTTTTGCGGTACGCGGGCCTCTCACTGCCGTGGCCTCTCCCGTTGCGGAGCACAGGCTCCGGACGTGCAGGCTCAGCGGCCATGGCTCACGGGCCCAGCCGCTCCGCGGCATGTGGGATCTTCCTGGACCGGGGCACAAACCCGTGTCCCCTGCATCGGCAGGCGGACTCTCAACCACTGTGCCACCAGGGAAGCCCTCAGTCCTTATTTTTTAGTTCACAGTACAGTCCGGTGAGATGTGTGGAATAGTCCCCTTTTGAGGAAGAAGCTAAAAGGGGTTGAGTTCTTTGTCCAGAGGTACTAAATGGACATGCCAGGACTTGAGCCCAGGCCCAGATGGCTCCGAGGTGAGCCACCATGCAGCCCTGCCTCCTTTGGGCATGGAAGTTCAGAGGTGACAGGGTTGTCCTCGGCGAACAGAAGTCTGATGTTTCATTAGGACGAGGAAAGTAGTTCTCTGTCCCCTCCTAGAGAGTTGATTTGGGACCTCATGCCTGATTGCCTTTGCTTTTGCTCCTAGCTACGAGGGCACTGGCCGGTCTCTGTCCCTCAAGCTAATTCAGCAGCTCCGTCAACAGAGTGCCCAGAGCCAGGTCAGCACCACCGCTGAGAACAAGACCACGACGACCGCCAGACTGGCATCAGGTACCCCTGGAGCTCTGAATGTGCCTGCAGTGCACAGCAAGTCACTTCACACTCTCCTGCGGGATCCTTCCCCTCATGACCGCATGGGCGGTAACAGACCGTCTGACCATCAGGCAGAGAGGTTGAGTTCCCAAGAGGTGAAGTTGCTTTTCTCTGAGGAACAGCAAACCAGTGACCAGATGGGTGGCTGACCTGGGCCTTCTGGTGGCTAGATTCCTGTTTGTCACCATCTCAGGGCATTGGTTGCATTGACTTAGAGAGATCCCCTTGGGATTGGTGTCAAGGCAAGTTGAACATCCACCAGAACAATTTAAAACCACTCGCTTTAAATTCTTGAGCCATATTTTGTGAGCGCCATGTGACAGAGATAAAGTAGAACATTTGCCTTGCTCTTGTGGAAAACAGTATTTACTAGTTGTTCCTCACTGTGTGTGTGTGTGTGTTGTGGGGAACAGTGCGAACACTGCATGAGGTTTCCCTGCACGAGTCGATCCGATACGCCCCTGGGGATGCAGTAGAGAAGTGGCTGAACGACCTGCTGTGCCTGGATTGCCTCAACATCACTCGGATCATCTCTGGCTGCCCCTTGCCTGAAGCCTGTGAGCTGTATCCTCCTGGGTTCCATTTGTCCTGTGAAAGGGAGAGGGGGCAATGGAAGAGTTGAACAAAGAGTTTTGGCCCTTTGCTTCATAGGCTGCTGCTCTAGGGAGAGGGGAAAGTTGAATGTTGTTGATTTCCCTTCTTTTCCTCCCTAATATGTTTCTGCTCAGAACCAGGGGCTCCTCTTCCCAGGTTGAGGGAAACCCACATATCCAGGTGACCCTTGGAAGTAGTGTGTCCTGTTCTGGGTTCTCTTCGATTTGCTTTGGTTGCTTAACTCCAGATCCAGCTACTATGTTAATAGAGATACCCTCTTTTGCTACCACAAAGCCTCTGAGATTTTCCTCCAACGGCTTATGGCCCTCTACGTGGCTTCTCATTACAAGGTAACTGCAGCTAGCCCTCGGGTGAACTTTAGCAGTGAATTCCAGCACTGGGCAGTGCCTTTTGACTCGGCTTTTTGCATGTTTTGTTACCCAGTGGCTCAGGTGACCATTCCACTGGGACTTGAACGTCCTGATGTTGGCAAGGTCCAGGGATCCTGCTGGAGGGGTTGCATTTCCCATTGTTGTTCAGGCTTGTCGTGGGCTCCAGCTTTGCATACAGAGTGTGAGATTTCTGCACGTAGCTCCATGTGTGGTAGCTGGAGAGGGTGGAAAGTTTTGCCCATTTTAAAAGGGGTACTTATATTTCTTGCCTGTTGGCTAAATGGATGGGCTGAGATGACATAGCAGTTGTAATCCGGGGGCTGCTGTTTGACCTGAGACCAGCCTTATACCCCTGGGCTGTTTTTAAGGAGCAGTGAATGAGAATTTGGAATATTTGAAAGTCTTAAAAAGGCACATTGGAAAGGACACTTTTTGAGTGTCTAGGTAGCTTTTTTATGAACACCCTTTAAACGGAAAGCCGAAGGGTTGATGTTAGAAGTGGTGAGAGGTTGTCTTGAAATAGCAGCCTCTTATCAGGAAGAAGTTCGCTTCCCAGCTGTGAAGTATATAGCACTAACTAAGCAGGTCTCTGCTCCGGCTCTGCAGCCTCAGCACTCGTGGTGAGGTGACAGCAAACGTTGGAGGCTTAAGTCCCGCTTAAGCCCTTACAGAGGGTCTCAGGCTGGCCGGCTATGATGCTGGAAAGGCGCTTTGACGGGTTTCAGCACATCACCTGGCTCTGGGGAAGGCAGTTCTCCAGTCATGACTGTGGAGTAGCCTCTCGAGTGAGGACAGGATGAGGAGTGCTTCTCACTGACCTGTTTGTGCCCCACAGAACTCTCCCAGCGATCTCCAGATGCTTTCTGATGCGCCTGCTCACCATCTCTTCTGCCTCCTGCCTCCCGTGCCCCCCACCCAGAATGCCCTTCCTGAAGTGCTTGCTGTCATCCAGGTACAGAAGCTGAGGTGTCCTTGTGGCATTGATTTTGGGACCCACTTAGGCATCAAGGATTAGTGGCTCGGTAACCACAGCGCAGAAGGGGAAGCTGCTGATTCTTGGTCTCAAGCCTAGTGACTGGACGTATCCAGGCAGGTGATTAGGGTGCATCAAAGGAAACTACCACCCAGACAGAGACCCAAAGCCCCACTGTTCATGGATGGGTGAAAATCAGAGCTGGCCACTCGTATTTTGACTTGCAGCTCCTAAAACAGAACTTTGTTTTCCTCCTTTATTACTAAAGCAATACATGCTACTTGTAAAATTAGAAGACACAGATTGGGAAGATGTTTTTAATGCCTAGCCTGTATTTATGCATTTCTTTATCATTTTTCCTGTTCATAAACATACGATCATAGTATTTGGTAATCTGGGTTTTTTTTTTCAATGTGTCAGATATTCATAATCTGCATAATTTTTAAGGCTGCATTGTATTTCATGACATGCACGTACGGTACTATGTTTAACCATATTCCTGTTAGACCCTGGAGTCACTGACGTTGCCCAGTTCTGTAGAGAGCCACGTGAGCGTCCTGAGCCTTAATTGATGAGCTCACATGTACACCATGTGTGGAGACCCTCTTCTAGTGTGGTTTTGCTCTCTGGGTCAGTATTCTGCCTTCTTAGTGACGGTGTCAGGATGCCCAGGGGACACAGTAATGAAACTTCTCTTGGAAACGGATGAGTTGATTACAGGGTTAAGCGTGCGCTGGAGTGGAAACAGCCGGCCTAGTCAGAGCAAGGGCGGAGTGCTGGTGAGGTTCTGGGGGTGGGCTCTGAACCTGGAGGCGGCCTTTCTGTCTGCAGTGTCCTGCTTCCCCAACAGGTGTGCCTCGAGGGGGAGATTTCTCGCCAGTCCATCTTGAACAGCCTGTCTCGAGGCAAGAAGGCTTCGGGGGACCTGATTCCATGGACAGTGTCGGAACAGGTGATGTGCTTTCCCTGGTGTGTCTGAGCGAGTGAAGCTGGCAGTGCTGGAGGCTGTCTTTTGTTGCTTAGTCACCGGCTTGTGTCTCCCCCACAGTTCCAAGACCCAGACTTTGGCGGCCTTTCGGGTGGAAGAGTGGTTCGCATTGCTGTTCACCCGGATTATCAAGCGGTAACGTGTCCTCGTGTGTGCTGTTATTTAAACCTGGTGTGCTGTAATTAGCTGCTGCCATGTTGCTGGCCTCTCCTTAGGGCAGGTGTATGCGGTTGTTTAAATAGGAAGCTGGTCAAGGAGTAGCAGATCCAGGTCCCCCTCTGCTGTGGACGGTTTGCCGGAGGCTGGGGGTGGGTGGGCAGGATGATTGTATGTGCTCACTCTTTGTGAGGACAGGGGACTCATGACCCAGATCTGCTTCCTGTAGTTACCTCCTGTCTTAGAAGTCCTCACCGAGGAGTTAGCCGTAGAGTCATCAGTTCCGAGCTCGCTGATCTGTGGACCAGAAAGCATGCTCAGCCATCCTCACGTTCTTGACGGGCTGGACAGTGCGAGAGTGAGGGTCGTGCCACGCTAGGTCTTAAGGGTCTCTGCTTTGACCTTGTTGAGAGGTTTCATTGGTTCCCTTTGCGAAGTGCACTTTGACCTGGAGTGAAGGCTTTCTAGAAGCAGTACAGGGGCGTACGAGTGGCGTAGACACTGAGGACATCTCTCTTGCCTTTGCCTGTTTCCCTCCGTGTCTGCTCACAGATGGGCTATGGCAGCCGAGCCCTGCAGCTGCTGCAGATGTACTATGAGGGCAGATTCCCTTGTCTCGAGGAAAAGGTCCTGGCGCCCTCGCAGGAAATGCACACCGTCAGCAGTGAGGTAGGCGTCTTCTGGCCGAGCTCCTGGTTTCGGGGAGGGCCATCCTCTGGGTCTTCAGGAGTATCATCAAGAGCTGTCCTGTGGTCTGGGCTCTGAGCAGTAGCGGCAGAGTTCCTCTCTGGCTTTGGAGAAGCTTCTCTTTCCCCAGCTGACACCGAGACTGAGGCCCTCGGGTCACCATCATCCGCCTCACCTGGAGACTCGTTAAGAGTGTCAGCTCTTGACCCCTGCCCTGGACCTCCTGAATCCGAGGCTCTGGGTGGGGCCCAGTAATCTGCCTGAAGCTCCCAGGTGACGCTGATCCACATGCCGGCTTAAAGCCACAGCTGTGCAGTGCAGTCTCCTCCTCTCAGTACTGACCTCAGACTCAGGGAGCTCTGTCTTTCTGGGTAAGAGTGCTCAATGCTAGGAGCTGGGACAGCTTTTCACACGGGTTCATTTGATGTTTCACGGTGTGCCTGCTCGGGAGGTGGGAAGGGGCTTATACTTAAGGTCGGGCTCAGAGGTTTGTCAGTTCCCAAGACACAGAGGCATCCGGTGACAGACCTGCGTCTTCAGCACCTTAGCTCTGTCTCTTTGTAAATGCGTTTGGCGTTTCTAAACCGTGTGGCTGTTTCCCACATTCTGGGTTTTGAGCAGTGTGGGTCCGTGCTCGTCTAGGGCTTTGGTGTCCTCAGGAATGATGACTGGACTTAGTGGTGATTTTACATTTTAAGAACCAGGACACCTGTCCCGGTTTTTGCTGTGCTCGTCCAGAGCTTGGTGTGGCCAGGGGTGCTTGGGAATGTCACTAACCTTCCTCTCTCTCCGCTGGGTGGATGTGCTCTCCCCTCGGGCATCCTCCAGGCGGTCAGCTTGCTGGAAGAGGTCGTCACTCCCCGGAAGGACCTGCCTCCCTTACTTCTCAAACTGAACGAGAGGCCTGCCGAGCACCTGGACTACCTGGGGGTGTGCTACGGCTTGACCCCCAGGCTCCTCAGGTAAGCGTTCGCCTGCCCTTCCTCCCGCAGCATCCCTTTGGCCTCGGTGTCCTGAGAATGAGAGTCCTGTGGGCTGCGTGTCTGCCTTTGCAGTGGTGTCAGCTGTCCTGACGCCCCCGCCCCGCTGCCCTCACCCCCCGCCCTTCCCAGCTCTGTGTGTCAGCCGCTCCCAGAAGGCACACGTGGTGACCTGCTCTCTGTATCCTTTGCAGGTTCTGGAAACGAGCTGGCTTTGTCCCTGTTTATCTGAGACAGACCCCGGTGAGTGAGGCGTCTGGCAGGGGAGGGTGGTGACAGGTGTGTCCTTGCAGAGCCCTGGTGCCTCCCGCTGTGCCCTGAGCGGTGTGCCTGTGCTGCCAGGAGGCTTCTCTGAATGCCTCCGGAGCAGCCGCCCTTACCGAGGGCCACACGGTCACTCTCCCCACTGCACACTCTAGCGGCTTTGTGCTCCACGCTGAGATGGCGGAAGTGCACGTGGGCTTGTTCACCACGTTCTGGAATCCTGTCACTGGGGGCCTCCTCGAATTTGTATTTTTTAAAAACAGGAAGAAAAGTGGTTTTAGGGGAGGAGTGCATACTATAAGCTGGTATCTGAAGGAGGGATGCGCTTGTGTGGACAACAGAGCCATAGAGGATAAAATGGAAGATGAGAGAGTTAGTGGCTGTCAGTTCATTAAAAAAAAAAATTATTTAGTGCATGCACTGAATCAAGCAGTGAGCAAGACAAGCCGTGAAGCTTATTTTCTAATGAGGAGAAATAGGCAGCAAAAAAGTGAGCAGACGAGAAGTATTCAGATAGTGACAGTGTAATGAGTGGTCAGGCTTCTGAGGGGTGACCTTTCAAACTGCAACCTGAATGATCAGGGTGGACCAGCCACGTGACAGTCCTGCCTGCAGAAAAGTGAGCGTATTCAAGCAGGGGGCACAGCAAATGTGAGGACCTGAGGCAGGAAGGAAGTTGGTGATTTGAAGGAAACAAAGGGCCAGTGTGGCTGGAAGGACCTTGAAAGGAAAGGGTGGTGATTCACAGCAGGGCAGGTGGGTCTGGGCAGGGACTCTGCGCTCCCTCCCTGTTCAGGTGGAGGGAGGGGTTAGAGGGAAGGTGCTGGCGCTGCCGTGTAGACGATGGACGGTGGCCCGTGAGTAGAGGCGGGGAGATGAGCAGCTTGGCTGGGGAGGACATGGTGAGGGGAGAGAAGGGCCAGATGCCAGGGGTGTTTGGGA
This sequence comes from Tursiops truncatus, assembly GCF_011762595.2. Taxonomy (NCBI): domain Eukaryota; kingdom Metazoa; phylum Chordata; class Mammalia; order Artiodactyla; family Delphinidae; genus Tursiops; species Tursiops truncatus. The sequence continues at coordinate 84,076,628 of NC_047041.1, forward strand.
GGTGAACTGAGAAGAGTTGAAGGATGGGGGTGTGGAAGGTAAGTGAACAGAAGTATCAAGGGTAGTTCTTTGGTTTTTGGCTGGAGAGACTGGCTGAGAAACTGGGTGTTGGAGGTGCTGTTTCCTGAGATAAGACTCAATGGGAGGCTTCCTTGGTGGTGCAGCGGTTAAGAACCCAGCTGCCAGTGCAGGGGACATGAGTTCAAGCCCTGGTCCAGGAATATCCCACATGCCGTGGTGCAGCTAAGCCCGTGCGCCACAACGGCTGAGCCTGCGCTCTAGAGCCCACAAGCCACAACTACTGAGCCTGCGCTCTAGAGCCCACGAGCCACAACTACTGAAGCCCGCGCGCCTAGAGCCCGTGCTCCGCAGCAAGAGACGCCACCGCAATGAGAAGCCCGCGCACCACAACAGAGTGTCCCCCGCTCACCGCAACTAGAGAAAGCCTGCGCGCAGCAACGAAGACCCAAAGCAGCCAAAAAAATAAATAAAATAATAAATACATTAAAAAAGAAACTGAATGGGGTAGGACCAGATTTGGAGGTGGAAGTGGGAATTGTTTTTGGCATAGTAAGTGTGTGATGCCTATTAGACAGCCAAGTGTGGAAGTATGGAATAGGCAGTTGACTACAGGAGTCTGGAGATCAAGGAAGAGGTCGGGGCTGGAGACAGAGATTTGAGAGTCATCAGCATACTCTTAATAGAATATACTCTCGGGGTCAAGGATTTTTTTGGTGCGGGGTGGGGTGGCCTGTTTTCTTCGCAGCTGTAACCCCAGCACCTAATAGCATCTGCTATGTACAGTACATGTTCAGTAAATACTTTTGTTCAGTGAATAAGTATTTAAAGCTGTTGGAAGAAGGGGCTGAGAATAAAGAGGGTGAGTCCTTACACTCTGCAGCATTTACAGGAATGAGTCAGGAAACACAGCAAGGGAGGCTGAGGAGTAGCCATGATCTGTAGGAGAAGGGCAGGGGCTGTGGTGTCAGAATCCAAGAATAACGAGTGTTTCAGGAAGGGGAGTCATTGCTGTCAGAGAACAAGTAAGGTTAGGACAGTTGACCATTGGATTTGTCGGTGTTGGTGATCGGAATAAAGGCAGCTTCAGTGGAGTGGCGGGATCAACCTGACCGGAGAGAATGGGAGGTGAGGAAACAGACTGAATACACGATTCCTACACGAGGCAAAGGCAGCAGAGGAATAAGGTAGCTGGGGGGAGATTGGAGTCAGGGTGGGTTTGTCAGCCGGGAGATTCCAGAACATGTTTGTTTGCTGCAGGGTATGATCCTGTAGAGATCATGCAGATGCAGGTGAGGGGGGCTGATTGCAGGACTACAGGCCTGGAAGAGGCAGGAGGGTAGGACCTGGAGTGCAGGGGGAGAGGTGGCCACCGCATCCCTCACAGCAGGAGGGAAGCAAAGAGTGGGCACAGAAGGTATTGGTCAGCTGGTGGAGTTGGTGCTGGGAGGATGAAGAAGTTCTCCAGGTCAATATCCAAGGGTGGCACCCATCTGAGAGTTCAAAGCTGGACTGATGAGGACCACTGGGTGTGTGGCTGCTTCCACGTGGGCAGGAGCAGCTGTAGAGGGGCTGGGTCCTTGTCAGTGACCCTGGTCGAGGCTGGAGTGTAAGTTTGGTGGTCGACTGCAAGGACCACACAACCAGTGAGTTCAGCGTGGACCATGGTACGTCCCTGTGGTCTTGTGCTGTGCAGTGCTTGTTTGTGACGTGGTGGTGGCGTTTTGTTACTTGAATGCTCTTCAGTTGAAATCCATTAGGTATTTTTATGGTTTTGGGCTTTGTGGTTGTTGTGTAGTAGAAATTAAAAAACCTGTGGTCGCTGCCTTAGTACCTAAAGGAGCCTGCACTTGCAAACCTGTTGCCAGCAGGGGAACTCTTGCCGTGCTTGTTTTTGGCCATGAAGTTTTTGCTGCGAGCGCCCAAAACACGTTGATTGGATCATGTGGAGTTTAAGCTGTAATGCCTCCCGGTTCAGAATCTGACCTGATGTGAGCAAGGGGTTCACAGCAGAAGACATGCTCCGAAGGTCTGAGTAGCTTTGCGCCATCGCTGGGGCACCTGCTCGGAAGTTGCAGGACAAAGTGGTCTCTGGAAGCTGTCGTGTAGGCAGTGGGCCCTGCAAGAATGAAGGCGAGGCCGCCTCTCCTGCTGGGGAGGAAGCAAGGGCCCGCGTAAGCGTGCTTGCCCTTCAGCAGTGACAGGTCCTTCATAAAAGGGGGTCTTGGTGCCAGTTAGGGATTTGTGTTTCCCAGAATGACCTGACCGGAGAACACTCGTGCATCATGCTAAAGACGTTGATGGACGAGGATGAGGCCGACCAGGGTGCCTGGCTCTCTGCCTTTTGGAAAGGTGAGTGGGAGTGGAGGTGGTGGGTGGCCAGGTGCAGGCACAGGGGCCTACAGACCTCTGACACTGTGTGGTTGAACCCCGCAGATTTCCGAAGGCGATTCCTAGCCCTGCTGTCCTACCAGTTCAGCACCTTCTCTCCTTCCCTGGCCCTGAACATCCTTCAGAACAGGAACATTGGGAAACCCGTGCAGCTGGGTGAGCTGGTGGGGCGGCCGGAGGGCTGGTGGGGCTTGGTTGTGTGGAACAGGCGGTGGGCATGTGGTCCAGGAAGAGGGCTGGACTAGGAATGGAGGGACTGGTTCCAGGCCTGTGTCTCCCCCACCCGCCTCTGCTCAGCAGGCCCTGTGCCGCCTCAGGGCCGCTATCACACACTGTGCCCTCATGACAGGACTTGGGGGGAAGGACTTGGCTTTAGAGGTGTAAGTAAGGCCTGCAGCTGGTCAGTTGTGGAACCTGATCTAAATCCTGTGAGCTAGGGTAACTAGCTCAATTCTGAGGCTCCGTTTCCTCATTCATGAAATTGTAATAAGAATATGCTGTCAACCTTCTGTGGGCAACACGTAGAAGTGCTTTGGGCATGTAGATTCTGTTTGAATATTTAAAACACAAAAAAGGGTGTACGGGATCGTTAGTGTTAACAGCCGTGGGGTATTTTTTCCCTCTTGCTAGTTACGTGTACGTATACCCTTTTTTTGGGCCAATTATATTTTGGTGTAAAAATCTGTTTGTCGAGCTGGGTGGAGCATGCCTGTTTTCTGTTAAGCTGCGTCCTGAGGAGAAGTGACGAAGTGGGGAAAGTGTTGCATTCCTCTAACCCCAGGGCACGGGAGCCTTTCTTGGTCTGATGTGTTGGCGTGGAACTCTGAGCAAGGGTCACACACCATCCGTCCCCCTCCCTGCGTGGACCAAGCTGCCTCCCCTTTGCAGGAGGAGGGTCAGGGCGGCCCAGGGTGGGCAGGCACTTTTAGGTGGCTCCTGCCCGGCTCCTGCTGAAGGCCCCGTGGAGGAGCAGCTGTTGGGTGCCACCTGGGGACTGTTGTTGTGAGCGCCATCTGGGAATCTCGTCAGACCCTGCAAGGGCGTTGGGCTCACCTGCCTCGTCTGGCTCTGTCGCATGTCCAGCCCTGTGCCGGGAGGAGCTGGAAGCACTCTTCCTCCCCTATGACCTGAAGAGGCTGGAGATGTATTCACGGAACATGGTTGACTATCACCTCATCATGGACATGATCCCGGCCATCTCCCGGCTGTATTTCCTGAACCAGCTGGGGGACCTGGCCCTGTCTGCTGCCCAGTCGGTAGGTCACCTGCTGCTCGTGTGCTGGTTTTGTGGAGCAGTTTATATGCTGAGTGTTGGTCGGATGCTTTGACATAACTTTGTGCTGATGGCGGGGGTAGTGGTCTCACCTTTTACACGTGGGGACTCTTGGGCTTTGCAGTTGAGCTGTGTGCCCAGCAGTACAGTAAGTAAGTAGAAGTGCTGCAGTCTGGACCCACGTTCCTCCACCCCACCACGTTGCCTTGGTTCCTACTCTGCTTCATCAGAGTCCAGGAGCACCTTGTGCTTGTAATGTAGCCGTAAAGCAGCTATTTGCCGGGATAAGAAGTTAGTTTGGAGATTTCAGGAGGAGGGAGTTTTCCTAGTGGTTTCAGTAACAGGATGAATGGGAAGATTCCACAATAGTGTCAGTCAGTGTTTTGGTCAAGAGAGTGTAACTCTGGTTCTTGGTGTGGTTTTAATGGGCAAAAGCCTGCCCTGGCAGCCACTCCAACAGATTCTCCGTCCCCCAGGCTCTTCTCTTGGGGATTGGCCTGCAGCACAAGTCTGTGGACCAGCTGGAAAAGGAGATCGAGCTGCCCTCAGGCCAGTTGATGGGACTTTTCAACCGGATCATCCGCAAGGTTGTGAAGGTAACCTCAGCTGAGGGCAGGGCTTTGGCCTGTGTTGAAAAATGTGTCAAGCCCACTCCCTGCCCCAGGATGCAGAAAGGTTAACATTTGGCTGTGTTTGCTACAGATTTTCACACACACACACACACACACACAAACAGATATGGGGAACTTCAGCTGGATCTGTAACGTTCCGCGTTGTCTCCCAGAGGCACCCCTGATGGGAGTGTGACATCTCCAGTCGGGGATCTCCTGCTCCTCCCGTGAGCGTGTGTACTCCTAAACCGTGCAGGGCGCGTGCTGAATGACTTGCTAACGAGTGACTGGGCCTCTGCTGCTCCTTCATCTTCTGCTTCTTGGCCTTGGTCTTTTGTAGCTGTTTAATGAAGTGCAGGAGAAGGCCATCGAGGAGCAAATGGTGGCAGTGAAGGCCGTGGTTATGGAGCCCACGATGAAGACGCTGAGTGACGACCTGGTACGAACACCGAACGTCCGTCTCTCCCCTGTAGGAGAGTCCCTGGCGCTAGTGTTCTGGGGGTGTGAGGGGCGTGCTCCCCGAGTCTCCCTGCCCCTCCCGTGCCCACCCGGCCCTTGACGAGGCCCCCCACTGAGCGCGTGTGCGAGCTGGCAGTCCAGCAGCTGCTGTTGTGAACTACTTGTTTGATCGTTTAGGTTTTCAGAAGGCGTGTTTTATGTTCATACACACTGAGTAAGAGCTGCCTTTAATGCTGTGGGAGGGAAATGTGCAGAAGGATAGGCCTGCTGGTCGTCGCGGTCACGTTCTGCCCCCGGCCTTTCCCTGCCATTTGTCCCCTGCCTGACTCTGACCTACTCTCTGTATGGGACTTCGACCACAGGACGAAGCAGCAAAGGAGTTCCAGGAGAAACACAAGAAAGAAGTGGGGAAGCTGAAGAACCTGGACCTCGCTCAGTAAGGCCCCTCGTGGGAAGCACGGAACCTCTGCTGGTTGCTTCTAATTTGCTTCCTGGGTGCCCTGGAAGCTGTGTTTCATGGGATCATTTTTAGAAGCACTAGCAGCTAAAAACCTCCTAATTGACTAATTGCATAATTTTGAAGGATTTGTTTTCCCCAGATCAGCTCTGCCACTTTGTAAGTCATGACTTGCAGGTCGTGTTCCTGAGATCCCTTGGGTCCCGTGTCGTGCCCCGGGCTCCTTAGGGAAGGGGGATGCTGATCCATGAGCATCCACTGTCAGTGGCCACTTTTTAATATTTGGCTTTTGATGTGAATTTGTTTGAAGAAAAGATCCTACTGCCAATGAACCAACAAAACCCCTTGTTCTGGAACCCTCCATGCCCTGGAGATTGCAGTCCTCTTTGAGCTGCAGCTATAATGGCGGTACCCGCCCGGTAGATTGATGTGAATAACCGCTCCAGACTTGGTGGCCTCTGAGCCTCTTTGACCTGTAGTCCCGTTGCCGGGTCATTAGTGATGGTGGTTGTTGGATGTGAGATGGAGGTGGCCAGGAGGTCCGTGGGCAAAGTATTGAGCTCTGCACACAGCTTTGCTGCATCAAAGCCTTGACTTGTCAGGACTGCCAGATCCCAGAGAGGTGGGGTGAGGTGGGGCAGACATGGCCCAGTCCAAGGGCGTGTGGGCTGTGGAGGTGGTGGTGAGCAAGGAGATGCTGGGGGTGACAGGAGGCTCCTCTGGTGGGCGGGTGGGCGGTTGCTGAGAGTCAGGTGGCAGAAGTCGGGCAGCTGCCTTCTGTGCGGATCGACCCCTGCTAGCAGGCCTGACTGTGCTTGTTCCGGTGAAGTTCCTGTCCCCTGGAGCTCAGCTGCACGCCTGTCCTGTGCTCTCTGCTGTTCAAATGCTGGTGCAGCTCGGCCTGGCTTTCGTGGTGGGATGTGTGTGATGAAAACGTTGTCACTCTCTTACTTTCTTTTAAGCGGCCTTCTCTTCTTTTGAGCAGGCTTTGATATTTCCCTTTATTTTTTAGATACATAATCCGTGGGGACGATGAAGAATGGAATGAAGTTTTGAACAAAGCCGGGCAGAATGCCTCGGTTGTCAGCCTGAAAAGGTGAGGGGCTGGCATACATCAGGCAGGGGAGGCATTCTGGCCTCTCTGCTTCGCTGGTAACTTTCTCTAGGAAGTAGGAGGTTGGAGCAAAAGCCTTGAGGAGAGTCACTATTCTTTCCTTTGAGGGATGCTATTTTTGTATCATAGCTCCCACTGATCAGGCAGGGCCATTGCTTAGGCCTGGATCTCTGCATCCCCCGTATTCTCAGACATGCCAGGGAGACAGGCTTGAGAACAACAGCCTTGGAGTTGCCGCTACCTGAGCACCTCCTGGGAGCTTTAATGCAGCATCCCCTTCGTGCTCTAAACAGAGGTGGCTTTTTTCTTACATCACTGCTTTATTTATTTATTTTTATTGAAGTATGATTGATTTATAATGTGTTAATTACTGCTGTACAGCAAAGTGACTCAGTTATACATATGTATACATTCTTTTTCATATTCTTTCCTATTATGGTTTATCACAGGATCTTGTTGTTTATCCATTCTGTATATACCGGTTTGCATCTGCTGATCGCAAACTCCCAATCCATCCCTTTCTCACTCCCCTCCCCCTTGGCAACCCACAGTCTGTTCTCTGTCTCTGAGATTCTGTTTCTGTTGTTTTGGGTTTTTTTCAGGCTTATTAAGCTTGACCTCTCTAAACTCACCCTTTCACTCTACCCCCTCAAACCTGGTTATTATTTTGCTTTTTTAATAGGGTTTTATGTGTGTTATACACATATATAGTTCAATTTGTGTATGTCTTTTTTGAAACTTTACTTGATAAAACACAGCTTCTTCGTTATTTGTGCTTTTTTAAATTGCTGTGGCCCTGTCTTTTCCCCAGATTTGCTCTATTGATCTCTTTTTTTTCCCCCTTAATATTTATTTATTTAGGCTGTGCTGGGTCTTATTTGTGGCGTGCGGGATCTTCCTTGCAGCATGCAGGATCTTTTAGTTGTGGCATGCGGACCTCTTAGTTGTGGCAGGACTCTTAGTGCGGCACGCACGCTGGATCTAGTTCCCCGACCAGGGATCGAACCTGGGCCCCCTACATTGGGAGTGTGGAGCCTTACCCACTGGACCACCGGGGAAGTCCCTGTTTCTGTTTCATAGATAGGTTCAATTTGTGTCATTTTTAGATTCCACACATAAGTGGTATCATACAGTATTTGTCTTTCTGACTTATTTCACTTAGTATGATAAACTCTAGTTGCATCCATGTTGCTACAAATGGCATTATTTCGTTCTTTTTTACAGCTGAGTAGTATCCGATTGTATATCTGTACTACATCTTCTTTATCCATTATTCCTCTGTTGATGGACATGTAGGTTGTTTCCATGTCTTGGCTATTGTGAATAGTGCTGCTGTGAACATAGGGGTGCATGTATCTTTTTGAATTATAGCTTTGTCCGGATATATGCCCAGGAGTGGGATTGCTGGATCATATGGTAATTCTATTTTTAGTTTTCTGAGGAACCTCCATACTGTTTTTCACAGTGGCTGCACCAACTTTACATTCCCACCAGCAGTGTAGGAAGGTTCCCTTTTCTCCACACCCTCTCCAGCATTTGTTATTTGTAGACTTTTTAATGATGGCCATTCTGACCAGCGTGAGATGGTACCTCATTGTAGTTTTGATTTGCATTTCTCTGATAATTAGCAATGATGAGCATCTTTTCATGTGCCTATTGGCCATCTGTATGTCTTTGGAGAAATGTCTCTTCAGGTCTTCTACCCATTTTTCGATTGGGTTGTTTTTTTTGTTTTTAAATTGTATGAGCTGTTCGTATATTTTGGAAATTAAGCCCTTGTCCATCGCATCATTTGCAGATGTTTTCTCCCATTCTGTAGGTTGTCTTTTCATTTTGTTTATGGTTTCCTTTGCTGTGCAAAAGCTTGTAAGTTTGATTAGGTTCCATTTGTTATTTTTATTTCTTTCTATTGGCTTGGGAGCCTGACCTAAGAAAACATTGGTATGATTTATGTCAGAGAATGTTTTGCCTATGTTCTCTTCTAGGAGTTTTATGGGTATATCACTACTTTAAAGATGAAGTAACCGAGGCTCTCAGGTGTTAAGTGACTTCCCAAGAAGCATATAGCTAGTAAGAGGCAGAGCCAGAATCAGGACCAGGTTTGTCCACTGCAAAGCCCAGAGTTCTACCTGTTATACTCTCCTTCCTCTAAGCCAATGGTTCTCAAAGTTTTGGATCTCAGAGTTCCTTTATATCATAAAAATTATTGAGGACCCCAAAGGGCTTTTGTGCGTGTGGGTTTTATCTATCACTATGTCCCACTTTTTAGAGGCACAGATGTAGAGAACAAACGTATGGACACCGAGGGGGGAAAGCGGGGATGGGGGTGAGGTGGTGGTGGTGGTGGGATGAACTGGGAGATCAGGACTGACATGTATACACTAATATGTATGAAATAGATAACTAATAAGAACCTGCTGTATAAGAAAAAAAATTAAATTAAAAAAATTTCCCATTTTATAAATGAAAAACTGAGAAATTAAAAAAAAAATGTTGGGCTTCCCTGGTGGTGCAGTGGTTGGGAGTCCGCCTGCCGATGCAGGGGACACGGGTTCGTGCCCTGGTCTGGGGGGATCTCACGTGCCGCAGAGCGGCTGGGCCCGTGAGCCATGGCCGCTGAGCCTGTGCGTCTGGAGCCTGTGCTCCGCAACGGGAGAGGCCATAGCAGTGAGAGGCCCGCATATCGCCAAAAAAAAAAAAAAAAAAAAAAAAAATGTTTATTCATTTAGAATTAACAGTCATGGACTCATTATGGGTTTTTTGTTTTTAAAAATACCTTTTTCATAAAAATTTTAGTGAGAAGAGTGGCATTGTTTTACATTTACATTTTTGTGAATCTTTTTAATAGCTGGCATACTAGAAAGCAGCTGAATTCTCCTGTCTGCTTCTGCATTCAGTCTGTTGTGCTGTCACACATCTTGTAGCCTCTGGAAAACAAACCAGTTGGGAGAGAATGAAAGTGGAAGAGGCAAATAATGTATTAGAATTATTATGAAAATAGTTTTGACTTTGGGGCCCACCAGGAGGGGTCTTGGGGGACTCCAGGACTCCCTGGACTACTCTTCAAAAACCTTCGCCCTCAGCTGCTTCTCTGCAGAGTGGCGTGTGGGTAGATGACGGTGGTTCCGTGGGGCGGCACTTTCACTGGAGTTTCCCTTGGGAAGACAGTGAGGCCTCCCCTGCCCTGGGCCTCTGGAGATGAGGCTTCCACAGCTGGTTTGTGGGTTTGTGGGAGGGTGAGTTCTTGGCATTGCCATAAACAGGGTCCCCTGAAGAGTTTATTTGGAAAGAGGAAATCTTGTGACTCTACGAACCATAGTTCCCAGAAATCAGATGTTCTCTTCTGTCTCCATAAATCACTGTGCTACCTGGAAGATTCCAGCATCGGTGCTAGCCTCATTTTCCTGATGGTCTCTGATGTGGCACAAAAGCCCGCTGTCAGTGTGTCCTAATTTCTGGTTTGCACAAGATGGCAGATGCGGCCCAGGGCGCGAGATGGCTGCGTATTGAGTGCAGGGGCTTTGAATATGGCCGGCTCTGGGCCTGGTGTGGAGACGGCCTGGTTGTGTGCTCCGCAGAGCTCAGTCCCTCCCACTGTTGGTTTGGCTGTCGCTGCCCCTGAGGAGCCATCTGCATTACCCAGTCTGTGTGGCCATTCATGCGCTTGAGGGGTCTGGGGAAAGCTTGCGCCTTTGGAAGTAAAAATACTGATAACTGTCATTCCGAATTCTTTGAGGCCTTCTGTTTTCTGAGCAGTCACTTCATTCAGGTGATGTTAGGTCTCAGGACAGAATTGCACACCGTCCCCTTACAGGGAGGTGTTTGTTTCCAGGGCAAAGTGACACTGGAGAGAATCTTTAACCTATAAGGGGAAAGGAAGGTGGCCATTTGCCGAGCTATTCTCACGTTAATCTATCTGTGAGGAACCTACTGGCCAGCTGAAATGTGTACCCGAGTTACTATTCCTTTGGGTTTTCTTCTCATTTAGGAAAAATAAAATAACACATCAAAAAGTATTGTATGGTTTTCCTGGGAGTTTTCATGCTGTGTATTATGGACTATCCTCAGTCATTGGGATAATATGTCTGGTTTCCAGGGTAATCCTTAGTGGTAAGTGGTGGGAAGGAATTTTCCTTGTAATGCCATAGGTTTTTCTTAAAGTCATGGGAGGGGGAATGTACAGATTTCAGGAGTTAAGACGTAGATTTGTTCCTCCACAGACTGAGAGCTTGGTCAGGGCAGGAGCTGGGTTGGTGTGGTGTACCCCCAGACCCCAGCACAATGCCCTGTAGGCCTGCAGAGGACATTGCTGTGTGACTGCACGTTCTTACATCACGTTTCAGATGGCGGAAACCCTTTTTCAGACAAAGCAAAGCAAGCTTAAAGCAAAGCAGTCTGAAAGGTTACAGATCCAGGCATGCTTCATTCTTTCTCTCTCTACTACTGTTTTTTCTTCTCCAGTGACAAGAAAAGGAAGTTGGAAGCCAAACAAGAACCCAAACAGAACAAAAAGTTGAAGAAAAACAGAGATGTGAAGCACAAAAAAGACACAAAACTGAAGTGGAAGAAATAGTGGAGAGTAACTTGGGTGTCGGTGGCTGACTCGTAAGGAGATACCCTGACTTTCTGAACTGTCTCTGGCTGCACTGAGTGGCAGCTGACTAGACTATTAAAAGCAGTCACTTCTGAGTGGGTCGGCTTAGAACTCGATGCTTGGTGATCCTCCGGCACTGTCTTTCCTCCCCCCAGTCCAGGCCTGTCTCCCCATTCGTTCATAGCTTGCTTTGGGCCCAGGTTTTTTGGTTCCTTCTCGCACGCGTAGAAGCCACGCTGGCTCTTGTTCCTTCTCGGGCGTCAAGTACACAGTCTTCTGGGGATGTTCAGGAGGCTGCTGGGGGAGCACCGGGGCCTCTTGTTATGAACTCGTCCAAACTCCCTGGGGCCTGGAGCTGCAGAGGCTCTAGTCCAGCCAGGACTGGTGTCCTGGGACCCACACTGCCGTGTGCTGTTCCTCTCCTAGCCCTGGCAGTGGCCCAGAAAAGCCTGAGTTCTTAGGAGAGGGAGGATATGACATCTGAGTCCCCAATACCTGGTATTTCATCCATTTGGGAAAAAATGTTGGGAAAGACCCTTTTGCTAGCAGGGATTGAGGGGGTTAGAGACTCTATTTTTAATAAATTATATCCTAGAAAGATCAGCTGGCTGTGTGCTCGTCAACTGAACGTAGGCGGAAGTTGCACTTTGCTCCTTTCTTTCGGTGGCTCCTGGCTGTGGTACACTTGGGACGGTGCTGGCATCAAGGCCGAGGGTGGGCAGCGTGGCCAGGGCTTACAGACCCAGGAGCCCATGGGAGAAGTGGCCGTGCTGACCGATGCTCACTGTGGTGGTTCCGAGGGACTTGGGACGGCACCTGGAAGCCAGCTAGCTGGCCTCTCCTGCCTAGCTCCTGTCAGGTCGTTTGGTCCTCTCCACGGCAATTATGTGGTGTATTTTGGAACGTTTGATGGTGTCTGCTTTCCAGTCCTGAATCTGATACCATTGTTATTGAAACCTTGACCCTGCATCCCCAACCAGGAATCGAACCAGGGCCCCCTGCAGTGGAAGCGTAGAGTCCTAGCCACTGGACGGCCAGGGAATTTCCTCTCTGCTGGTCCTGTAGGATTGTTCCTCATCCACGTCACCAGGTGCAAGGAAAGCTCAGAGTGGAAGTCAGTTCCGTTGCGTTCTGGTTCTGATCCGCCTTTCTCCCCGCTTCCGCATGTGGGTTAATGGCGATCCTTCGGAGCTCGCTGACTGTGTCGGATTTCAGCTTCTGTATTTTTCCTTATTTAAAAAAAATTCATGTGGTGGCCTTGGTTACTGATCTTCCTTGGTTTTTCATAGACTTTAAAAGGACTGGTCCTCTGTGAGTCCAAATAGGTCCTTTCCTCAGCCCTGATAGGTAATCTGGTTCCTAGAAGTCTAGCGTGTGGACGGGGAAGGAAAGGGCGCTTCTGGACCAAAGAGGATTAAACGTGCAACTCCCAGGACAGATGGCCATGGGGAGACAAGCAGATTCTGACTGCGTACCTGGGACCACCGCGCCTTGTCCCCGTAGGCGTAGGGCCTTTTGTCTCCTGGAGCTGCAGACCCCCTATTAAGTCTGAAGGAAAGTTTAGAGATGAAAAAAAAAATTTGATCCGTTTTTCTCAGGTGAGTGCCTGAGCCTGCCTTTCAAAGAGGGTTTTCTTAAGGAGAGTGGCTGAAAAGCAAAGTCACAGCCCCAGATGGTCTGAGCCGAGTGGCATCTTAAAGCTCTCCAGACGCATCGTCCCACAGCTGCAGGACCCAGATCGGCCGGGCCCTTGCTCGGCCCCTCTAGCCCCAAAGCCCGTCCCTCTGATCTGCTCCAGGGAGCCTTCCTGGCCTTGACACTGGCTCTGCCTGGCCCTTGCTGTGACCTGGGGTACACCTCGTAACCCAGGTCCACATCTTTGTAAACCGCAGGTGGTAATGACAGCACCTCCCTCACGCGGCCGGCCTGAGGAGCTGAGAACGGTGCCTGGCCTGCAGCAGGCGCTCACCAAGCCTCTCTGGGTTCTGTGGCATGTGCCAGTATAACCCGGGGAGCTGCTCTGTTACCCACGAGCGCCAAGATGGGCTGAATGAGGCCTGTCTGGCTTTGTTCTAAACCACAGCCTGTGCTGGAAGAGGCCCGCCGGGGCAGCTAGGAGCGCGCGCTTTGTAGTCAGACCAGGCCAGCTCTGTTCTCTGACAAGCCTCTTGACTGACAGCCTTTCCCTCTGCGCATGAAAAGGAAGTGAGCATTTCACCTACTATGTACAGTCTTGGCCTTTTTATTTGCAAAGCGTGTGTTCCTAAACAGGTCTCTGCACTTGGTGGTTGTGATCTTGGGTTCTCCTCCAAACCTGAAAAGGCACGCCTCCCCCAGACCTCACCATCTGGCCTCCAGACAGAGTGACATCTGTAAAGCTCGCTGTCTCAGGAAATCTCACTTGCAAAATGAATTCAGATAGGCTGCCTATGAATGCTGTCACCAGCCTGGGGAAGGGGCTGAAGAAGCCTGAACAAAGAAGAGTCCTCAATGGTCTCCACCCCCCCACCCCGCCCCCCCCCAGCTGGGAGGGGGCCAGTACTGGCCGGCTTCAGCGCTTCCAGTGCTCATCTGTCCCCCACAGTCCCGGAGGACTCCGGGGTGACCAGGAGATGACACAAAGGGGGCTGTGAGGCTGGGGGAGGGGAGGAAATCAGTGACCGTCACCTTGGACAAATGTAGACTCATTATCAGAGGCCATTACACCAGCCGGTCCGAAGGCCTGGAGGGGGCGGGGTTGGCATCCCCAGGGCCTGAATAGGCAGTTCAGACTCCAGACGGCTGCCCTCCACTCTGTAAACAACTGGTGAAAGTTGAAAGGTGGTGTGGATTCTGCAGAAGGGTGGGGCAGCAGGAAAGGGGGATGCTGAAGCTTTTCTTGTGTCGCTTCTGCTGAGGAGAAAGCTGTGATAATCCGGCATCTGGATGCTATCGGGCAACCAACCGGCAGGAGCAGAAAGGAAAGGGAAGTATGGGGAGGAGGAGAGCAGGGGGCCGGACGCTGCTGAGGAGGGCAGGCTCGGTGTGGGCCTTGGTGGCTGGACTCGGGCTCCCTCTGCTCCGGATGGCTTTCCTGTGGAGATTCCGGCTGAGTTAGCCCAGCTTTCACTGCCTGCGGGGCAGCTAGAGTAGAGCCAAGTCCCCCTTGCTTTTCAGGGACCCCTGCTAAGGAGAAGTTCACTGTCTTCTTTGGCTGCCGACAGCCTGGAGCAGGCAGCGGACGAGAGGCGCCCCATGCTCCGGAGCAGCGGCCCGACGAGGAGGCCCGGCCGCCGGGGCAAGTGAGGTGACCAGACACACCCCCATTTCTGTTCTAGTCCTCCTGGCCCCTTGGAGAATGTCTGATGTTTTTCTATTTATTTAAGTGCCTGCTTTAGAGCGTGTTTCTGCTACACGCAGGCTCAAAAGGGTCCCACCCCTCCCTTATCTCACCTTCCCTTCAACCGTCTGCCCCCCAAAGAGAGAAAATATGGCTGAACTCCCGTCTGGAGCCAGGTGCTGACTAGATCTTGCCTCTTAGGCTGCGTGCTTGACTGAGGCACGTCCTGCAGGGCTGGGGGACTTGTGGGGAGGGTGGACACGGACCTCTGCGGGGGATCCCCTGCAGGTGGCGAGTGCTGGGGAGGGACCACCCCGCAAGCTCCCTCAGGGGCCTCGGACCAGGAGGATGGTGCTGAGGGGCGCGTCTCCTCCCCAAGGCCCCCAGAGGGCGCCATGGTCCGTGCTGAGCCCTCTCCCCACAGAGGCCGGGGCCCCAGGCTGCCCTGCCTGGGCTCCACCAAGCAAAGCCCACAGCAGGCCTTTCCCGGGACTGACCCCGTGCGGTCTTCACGTTGTCCCCCAGCTCCTGAGTCCTGGCCTGTCGGTCACCGAACCACAGCCACTCCAGTCAGTGTTCCCAGCGGCCTTAGGAATTTCTCTGCCTGCTGCAGGCAGGAAACATTTTTCAAAGCCTTTATTTCTGCCTGGACTTCACACCTAAGACAAACTACAGCCGACCCCAGAAAACCCTTGGGCTTGAGTCACTGGCTTCCGGTCCTCCCTGCATTAACAGGTAACACAGCCAGCTTGGGCTCAGCAGGGTCCCTCCTCAGGCCCCCCTCTTCCTGTGCTGAGCCACACAGATTTTGACTGTGTGAGGGAGGGTTTGCAAACAACTATCCCAGCAGCCCCCTGCATCAGGGGTGTGGGGAACCTGGCCTCGGGGCAGATCAGCAAAGCCCTCTGGCAGCTGTCTTTCTAAACAGTTTTAAGTATAGTTGATTTACAATGTTAATTTCTGCTCTACAGCAAAGTGATTCAGTTATATATATATATATATATATATATATATGTGTGTGTGTGTGTGTGTGTGTATATATATATATATATATATATATATATATCCTTTTTTGTATTTTCCATTATGGTTTATCATAGGATATTGAATCTAGTTCCTGTGCTGTTCAGTAGGACCTAGTTGTTGATGCCTTCTGTATATAATGCTTTGCGTCTGCTAATCCCAAACTCCCAGTTTACCCCTCCCCAACAGCCCTCCCCCGTGGCAATCACAGGTCTGTGCTCTGAGTCCATTTCATAGATACGCTCATTTGTGTCGTATTTTAGATTCCACATATAAGTGATATCATATGGTATTTGTCCTTCTGTGTCTGACTTCACTTAGTACGATAATCTCTAGGTCCATCTGTGTTGCTGAGTTCTTTTTCATGGCTGAGTAATATTCCATTGTATGTATGTTCCACATGTTCTTTATCCATCTGTCCATGGACGTTTAGGTTGTTTCCATGTCTTGGCTATTGTAAATAGTGCTGCTGTGAACATAGGGGTGCATGTATCTTTTTGAATTATAGATTTTTTTGGATATATACCCAGGAATGGGATTGCTGGGTCATATGGCAACTCTGCGTTTAGTTTTTGAGGAACCTCCATACTGTTCTCCATAGTGACTGTACCAATTTACATTCCCACCAACAGTGTAGGAGGGTTCCCTTTTCTCCACACCCTCTGCAGCATTTATTGTTTGTAGACTTTTTGATGATGGCCATTCTGACGGGGTGAGGTGGTACCTCATTGTAGTTTTGACTTGCATTTCTCTAATAATTAGCATCTTTTCATGTGCCTACTGGCCATTTGTATGTCTTTGGAGAAATGTCTCTTTATGTCTTGTGCCCATTTTTCGATTGGGTTGTTTGTTTTTTGATATTGAGCTGTATGAGCTGTTTGTATATTTTGGAAATTAAGCCCTTGTTGGTCACATCATCTGTGAATATTTTCTCCCAGTCTGTAGGTTGTTTGTTTCATCGATGGTTTCCTTTGCTTTGCAAAAGCTTATTAAGTTTGATTAGGTCCCATTTGTTTATTTTTGCTTTTATTTCTGTTGCCTTGGGAGACTGACCTAAGAAAACATTGGTATAATTTATGTCAGAGAATGTTTTGCCCATGTTCTCTTTTAGGAGTTGTATGGTGTCATGTCTTATATTTAAGTAAGTCTTTAAGCCATTTTGAGTTTATTTTTGGGTATGGTGTGAGGGTATGTTCTAACTTCATTGATTTGCATGCAGCTGTCCAGCTTTCCCAACACCACTTGCTGAAGAGATTGTCTTTTTTCCACTGTATATTCTTGCCTCCTTTGTTGAAGATTAATTGACCATAGGTGAGTGGGTTTATTTCTGGGCTGTCTGTTCTGTTCCACTGATCCATATGTCTGTTTCTGTGCCAACACCATGTTGTTTTAATTACTGTAGCTTTGTAGTATTGTCTGAAGTCTGGGAGGGTTAGGCCTCCTGCTTTCTTTTTCCTCAGGATTGCTTTGGCTATTCTCGGTCTTTTGTGGTTCCATATAAATTTTAGGATTATTTGTTCCAGTTCTGTGAAAAATCTGACAGCTGTCTTATTCCTGGCATTGTGTTCCCGTCCTTCCAGTCCAGCTCAGTGGCACTTAAGTGCTTAACGAATGGGAACACACCTACCCCATTTGACAGAACAGGAAAACTAAGGCCCAGTGAGGGCTGGACCCAGGCTCGGGTACTAAATAGGGTAGGACAGGGGTTGGCAGGTGGCCACAGCACAGCTTCCAGCAGGGGTTCTTTCCCTCTGAGACATGAGTGCCCCAAGTAACCAGGGAATCAGCTCTGGGTTCTCTTCCTGGTCCTAAATGGGCTCCTCCCCAGCTCTGAACTTTGGGTAACCCTCTATCAGGAGCCATGAGGCCAAGGTCATTGTTAACAAGTGTTTATTGTTAATAAAACCATAGTACATTTACAATAAGTGACAACATTAATATATAGTTACAGTATCGTACAATATTACAGCAATAAAATAAGGCCTATTCCTTTGTACATCCAGCTCAAGCAGCTAGTTGAAAATATTTTCCACGGTTGCAAGCCCCCAGGGGTTTTTCAAGGTGACCGAAGTGACACCTCCTAAAGTGCCTGGGGCTTCTGGTGAATAAATAGTTTCTAAGGTACGGCCAGACAGCTGAAGGCGACATCCAGCACAAGCTGTCCAGAAGGTGCCCCCAGTGTCTGGCCCATAAATACGACAAGGGTCTAGGCCCAACGATGTGTCTCCACCCCAGGGGAGCCTGGAGCCTGCAGAATGTCAGGGGCAGGTAGCAGGGAAGAAGTAGAAGGGCCTCCTCTCCCAGTCCTTCCCTTCCACCCCTGCCCCGTCCTTTAAATCCCTAAGACCCGCAGTTCCCAGTGGGAAGTGTGGGCCCTGCTCTCCAATCCAATTAAAGTACTTTTTCACTGGAGAAACTGGACCAGGGGGGCCGTTTGGGGCTCTGCCTCCGGAGCCCACAGAGGCAGCCTAATTCTAGGCTTGGGATTTCAGCATCGACCCTGAAAACAGCAGCAACAAAAGCTGAGGCCACCAGGCTCCTCCACTGTACCCCACGCCACTCTTGGCTCAGACCAAAAGCGTTAAAGGCGTTCAGGGGAACGAACTGCCTTCTGCCAACCACTCTCTGAGCAGGACGGCGACTCCCCCCGCACTGGCCCGACCCCGACTCCAAAGGAGGCCAGACACCAAGAGAACGGACTCCAAGTGACCCTCTGTGCACGATCCCCGGCCCCCTGGAGGCCCACGTCGTCTTTCAAAGGCACAGCCCTGAATAAGTAAGTTCAGGGTTTGGGCAGCCTTTCGGACGTGACATTGAGGGAAAATACCAAGTTTTGACTGAAATGGCCCGGGGCCCAGACAGAACATACGTTCTGTACACTCATAAGGATGCCCACACCCCCGAAGAGCCCCAGTTTGGACAGTCTGAGCTGCCTGAGGCCCCAGGGGGAGGGCACGATCTGAAGCTGTGTCGAGCAGAGCTGAATCAGGATCACATGAGGGTGAGTGCATGGCGGCCCTCAAGGTGCGAGCCGTAGGTGTCGGGGAGGGGTTGGGGGAAGAGCCACCTTTTGGCCACACCTGCCCTTGGCCCATCACTGGTTGAGCCAGTGGTTAGTTCTGGGCCTGCCCAGGTCTGGCTCCAAGAGGGCCTGTAACCAGCCTCCACCCAGCAGCGCCCCAGCGTGTCCACAGGCCCCGGCTACGTGCTGGCCCAGGCACCCCGGGAAGCACTTGCTCCCGGCCCTTCCCACCCGCTAGGATGCCTGGCGACAGAGCCTGGCCCAGAGCCAGCCATCCCCCAACCTCACACACGTGAGGTGACGTAGAGAGAGTGCACGCGCTCCGCCAGGGTGCTCTGCAGGTCCTGCAGGGGGTCCAGGCCCTGCACTTTGCTGCTGCGGCCGTAGATGAGCTGCCGGAAGGAGTCCTGCTCGAGCAGGGCCTTCATGTGCTTGAGGAAGAAGCCCTCACAGAACAGGGCCAGTTCGGGGGCGCTGTGGATCTGTGGGGCAGGGAGAGGGAGGGGGTGAGACCCACTATGTCAGCACAGCCCTGCCTGAAACCTCCCCCTACCCTCACCTCCAAATAGTACCCATGGGCTAAGGCCCAGCTTCAAGCCTCAACCTGGGGGAGGCATGTCCTATCTCTTGGGGTGACTGGCCCCTTATCTGAATTCCTTCCATAAGCCTCTCCTTGGGGTTAGACTGATCGGGGTTCAAATCCCAGCCGTGCCACCAGGAACATCCCTGAAATCTTGTTCTTGGCCTAGGTCCCACTGGTGATGGCTTGTTGAATGCCAGTCATCCCTATTGGATTGGCAGCTCCCTCACTAAGGGCAGGGACTGCCCACTGTGGTATGTCCAGCACAAGGCCCAGCACACGAGTGTTCACCTGGTAAACGCTCAGTAACTATTTCAGGTCAACAAATATGGAGTGCCCGCTCTGGGCCAGGTGCTGGGCACAGGCCTCGAGGCCCAGGTCTGCGATGCTGTCTCAGAGCTGATGTTCCAGTTCAGGAAGACAGGGAAGCCAAGGAACCAACCAGGCCAGGAAACCACAGACTGTGGTCAGTGCTGTGAGGACGTGAGAGTGGGTGAAGGGGCAGAGAGGTGTGTGACTTGGGGGAGGCCTGGGGAAATCAACAGGGCTTGGGAAGAGCTTTACCGGAGGGGAGGGGACAGTGATCGCAGGAGTTCTGTGGTGGGAATGAGTTGAGAGACGTGGGCCGCGTGGCTGGGTGAAGGCAGAGGGGCGGCATCAGAAGGGGAGATGTGGACAGGGTCCTGGGGCCCACGTAATGGGCGACAGATAAGGGCTGGATTATTTAGTTTGCAGTGGAAAACCTTTGGAGGGTTTACGTAGGGGAGTGACACGGTCTTTACACTTTTCCAAGAGTCTTGTGGATTGCAGGGTGAAAGCCAGGAAGTGTGGAGGCCAGGACAGCAGTTGTCCACGAGAGGGGACAATGGAGATGGAGGGAAGGGGAGGGACTGCTGATGTGTTTCAGGAGCGTTTCTAGATGTGGCAGATGACCATGGCGTTTGCTGAGAGGAGGAAGAATAAGGAGGGCCGTGCCGGGAAGAAAATCAAGTAGTGCCTGGGGAGCTGATTTGACTCAGAGAGGCTCAGCTCCTTGGCCCAGGTCTCACAGCCTGGCGCAGCACGGCTGGGATGGGAACTGAGATCCACCCGGCTCACAGCTCAGCTCCCAGGCTGCGATGCTGCCCCACTGGGCAGCAGTGACGCCAGGCCACAGAGGGACTTACAGTGCCCTTCAAAGCTGCCTGGCCACCTGCATTTTCTAGCCAGGCAACAGTGGAGCAGAGTGTGTGTTGGGAGGCAGCTGGCGGGCATCAGGGCTCCTCACCTTGGCATACTTGTAGGTGTTCACGGCGCTCTCCACGCTCAGGGTCTGGGAGCACAGGATCTCGCAGTGCCGCTGCAGGGCGTCCAGCTGGAACAAGCTGGCAGCTGACAGCAGCTGGCAGGAGGCAAAGGAGGCCGTGGGTATGCATGGCCAGGTCTGCGGCCCAGGCATCACGGAACAGACCGCTGCTTTGTGCTGTGTGCTCCGCTTCCTCCCGACCTCCAGGGCCCTCCCCCGCTGCCAGTCAAGTCTGGCGGCCTAGATTTATTTCTACTCTAGGCTCTCTACGTACTGGCTGCGACACCTCGGGTGGCACCGGATGGGTGACAGACGCTGCTTGGGATTTCTGACGTCAGGAGGCCTTCAACTACAAGCTGCCTGCTCATCTACTTCTAGCCAGGTGCACGGCCAGCAGCGGGTCCGTTCTCTGAGCAGTGACCTGGTGAGGGGAAGGCCTCGCTGCCTTCTGATCCTCCTGGGCCTTCCGTCCTCAGGGGTGGCCCTCTCTAACCCCGAGGTGTGGCCCGGGAGGCCGGGCTCCGTGGGTGCACAATTTCCCACTCTCTTGGGATGGTGCTTCCCGTCGCCAGAAGAGCAAGGACCAGCAGGGAACCAGGAGGTCCTTACAGAGGCCACCTTCCTTCCCTCCTCATCTCTCCAAGTGCTGTGTTTCTGAGAGCGGGGTTGAGACCTGGAAGATGTCGCAGGCCGGGGACACAGGCATGGCGGGACTGGGGGCCAGGCTCATGGCCTCCCTGCTCCTCCCCCTGGGGCCGGGCAGACCGGCCAGGTCCTCACCTCCAGGATATCGCCGGTGGGGATGTCCATGGATTCTGTTCCCCCGTAGTACAGATACTGCATCATCATCTGTAGGGAGGAGAGGCCCGGTGTGAGCGCCAGATGGACCCACAGCACCGAAGTCCTCACCCGGCACCCCTGGAGTGCCACTCCAGCCGCTGCCGGCCTCCTGGTGCCCCCTGACCTCTGTGTGCTGACATCTGCACCTCCCCCGACTCTCGTCAGACATTTTTGTGTTTTCCCTGGAATGCGTGTGGCAAGCTTCCTTCCACAGAGTGGTTTCACTTCAATCCTCACGACAGACCTGTGAGCCCAGGAGGGCAGATACTACTCACAGCTGGGGAAACTGAGGCCAGGGAGGGGGGCTGACCCCCCTCCCCAGAACCCTTCCAGCTCACCACCAGGCACCATGCCGCTCATTTCTCCTTTTACCGAAATTCTAAGTCTGGGGCTGGGAGAGGGGGAGGTGGGGCTCTGAGGGGGTGACTGTCTGACGGGCCACCCTCAGGATCCCAACTCCTGATCTCCCTGTCGGCGCTAGGCCTCCATGTGGAGGTGACAGCCAGATCCCGACTCCCTCCTGGAAAGTAAGTTGCAGAGCTGGGACAGGGATCTGGTCCAGAGGTCACCTTGCTGACCAGCCCAGGACCTTCGGGATTCTTGGGAGCAGAGGGCCCTGGGACGCCACATGAGGTGGCCTGTGGGGAGGGAGGCTATATTTTAGTTCCACTGAGGTCTGAGTTACAAGCTCTGCCATCATGCTGGACACTGGGGAGTTTCCCAGTTGGAAAAAGAAAAATGATTCTCCCTGGTTGGCTGAAGAAACGGCCCCAGCAAGGAGCTGGCAAGTGTGTAAGTAAACATGGCTCCAGCCAGCACAGTCAGGCTCTGTTAGGACTGGCCCCCAGGCTGGAAGCGGCACCAGAGGGAAGGAGCCCAACCTGGGGGAGGTGGGGAGTGGGGAGGGCCCACCAGCCTCATCCAGGCCCAAGGCCCGTCCAGGAGACATCAGTCTCTCCGCCTCAGAGGAGCGGGGGCCCCCGAAGGCCTTCCCCAGCCCCTGCTGGAGCTCACGTGGCGATCCTACAGTTACACGTATGTGTCCATGTGTCCCACGGCTCCAGGTGGTACCGGGCCCACACCTGGCTTCCTCTGCCATCCCCATGCAGCTGAGTGGGTGCTGACCACAGCACCAGCAGGACAGCCCTGAACGCCCAGGGCTGAGAGTGGGGTAGGTCACATTTGCAGGGATTCTTTGCTAAGGGATGGCCTCAGGGCAGCCCCTAGGTGAGAAGGGGCCCGGGGATAGAGGCTCGGAGACAGGTGACAGCCTGCAGCTCCCCTTCCTGGCCTGGAAGGCAGCCTCCTGCTGCATTTGGTAGCTGGTTTTGGCCAGGCCCAGGCATCTCCCTGAGGTCACCTGAATGCACACGAGTCCACAGGAGTCAGAGCAGAACTGCCCTTTTGGAGGCTGGCTGAGGGAGCTGGGCTGCTGGCGGGCAGCCTGTGGGGCTGGACTGGCCGCCCTGTGAGCAGCTGTCAGGACCGGCTGCAGGGGCTGCCAGGCTTCCTCCTGCCCAGAGTGGGCCACCAGGAATGTGACCACAGGGAGGCCACTGATGCTGCAGGGACAGGCCTGGGGTCAAGAGCCACGTCTCAATGGCAGGGCTCTCCCCCAAAGGACTGGGTTTAGTCGGCAGTGACCTTGGCAAGTGTCTAGACCGGTGCTAATGCAATAGCCACTGGCCATGTGTGGCTTTTGAGCATTTGAAACGTGGCTGCTCTGAGTTAACACGTGTTGTGTCAGAGCTGGATTTTGAACAGTGTGAAAAAAAGAATGTAAAACATTTCATTAATTTTTTATATGTTGAAATGACACTATTTTGGCTATATTAAGTTAAATAATATTAAAATTCATTTCACCTGTTCCTTTTTGTTTCTGTGGCTACTAAGCGATTTTAAATTACCTGTGTCCTGCATTATCTTTCTATTGGATGATAGCACTGCTTAGCTCTCCTTGGGCCTCTGTTTCCTGTTCTAGAAAACAAATAATGACCGCCATTTCTCTTTGTGCTGTGAGAGCCAATGAGATGTTTGGGGGCTGCTCTGAAACTTTTAGGCTTTTTTAGGGAGCACCGGCCCTGGATTGATGGCTTCGGGCTCCCCACCAGTGATGGCAGAGCTCTGTCCCCAGAGGACCCATGGGGCGAGGCCAGAGGCTAATATGCCCAGGCTCACGTGTGCCCCGACGTTAGACCTGTTGTCCCCGTCTACCCTCGTGACAACCCCGAGAAGTCATCAAGGGCTGCCCAGCCTGTCCCGGAACAGGCACCCTCCCCTGCTGAGTGAATGCAGCCTTGATGGCAGCGGTCACCCGAGCCACACGTGTGCCCTTGCCCCCCCCCCCGCGACTCCCGCCCAATCCCTTCTGCCCTTCTCAGACCCACCTCCTGTGTCAGAGCCTGACCCCACCTCATGCTCCAACTCACCTGGACTTTGGGCTTCTTAGCCAAGTAAGTTTCTAGAGCTGCTCCTCTCCCCAGTGAATTTGGCTCAAGGGACGGGAAAAGGGGGGAGGGGAGACACCCCATGCCAGACCCTGGGTCTTCCACCCCGATGAGTCACCGAGTTCCATCCACTCTCCCCTCGCCCACTTCCCTCCATCCTGCTGCCACTACCTGGTCACCATCATCACTTAGCTGGATTTCTCAACAGCCTCCTATCTGGTCCCCTGGCTGCAGTCACGCCCCCTCCGGTCCCTTCCTCACCCTCCAGAGTGAGTGAGGTAATGCAAACTGGACCATTCCACACATCCTAAGATTGAATCCTGGCTCTGTCACTTCTCAGCTCTGTGACCTTAGACAAGTTACCAAACTTCTCCGTGCCTGTGACCCCTCATCTACCAAGAGGGGATAACACACCTGTACCTCCTAGGACTGTGCTGGGAAGCTTAACTGAAGAACAGGGCAAAGCACTTGGAACCACGCCTGGCTAAGTGTCTGTGATGACGGTGGCCTCCTAGTAGCGTCCATCTGTCCTTGGGTTAAAGCTCAGGCCCTTCATGCTGTGGCTCTTGGGGGCAGCTTCAGCCTCATTCTGGATGTTCTTCTGAATCGCTGCCGGGACTGGGCCAGAGGGCATTTCCTGAACAGGTTGTGGTCTCTGGCTTTCAGACCCTGCGTGCACTTCTTCCTCTACCTGGAGCTCCCGATACCTGGCTGGCTGCCCTCGTCCTCCAAGAAACTTCCTCCTCCGCAGCTTTGGGTTAGATGCCCCGTCCTGCTCTCCCAGTGCCTTCCCCACCACACCTATACCATTAATTCATGACCCTGTCTCGTGGAGGGCAGGGTCCCTGTCCCGTTTACCACTGTCTCCACGGTGCCTGTAAGTGACTAAATGCTAAATGAATGACTATAGGGAACATGAGGGGGACCAAACCCTTGTGGATGGTGGCTCCTAATGCTTCTGTGAGGCTGTGATCTCTCCCGTTAAGTCACAAGCCTGTCCTGTGCAAGGCCAGGTCCTGGACCCACCCACCAGCTGCCTCTTGGCCTCAGTCTCAGCCCCTGAGGGTCATGCCTGCAGCCTGGAGATCACTGGAGAAAGGAGCTCCCCACCAGGGCTCAGCGTAGACCCCAGCCAGCCTCCTCCTGCAGACCCCGCCTGCTGGTGGCCAGCCTGTGGCGTTTCCATTATGCAGCCTCTGAGGTTCTCGGCAGCTTAGAGATCGAAAGCCCTGACCTTGATCTTCCACACCCAGGATGGGCTCACCATAGCCATTTCTGCTTGGCCGGCATGGCTGGGGTCCGATGCTCGGGAGGAGTGACTGACCTACACCAGCACACGCGCACGTCACCCTCCACCCACCGGGGTCTTGTTAAAATGTGGGGTGTCTGGGGTGGGGCCTGAGGTTCTGCATTCCCAACAAGCACGCAGGCAACGCCTGTACTCTAGGAGCTCACTCCGGGGAGCAAGGACTCACATGCTGCACGTGTGCTGTGCGCCTGTCCTTACACGTCCGTCAGTCTGCCCAGACCCCTCACCCGGTGGTTAGAGCTCAGGGCCCACGAGACAGGCTCTGAAGCTACAAAGTCACAATGGAACGGCTACCTTTGCCTGGGAAAAACCTAGATGCTCCAACCTGACCACTGAGATTCAGCAAAACACAGAAGGCACTGGGGACGGAGGGGAAGATTATGACCGACTCACGGCTGCTCCCGCCAAGACGGACAAGCCAGGGTGGGGCTCCTGGGGGGAGGGGGCATCCCTTGAGAAGCGTGCAGCACTGAGGTCCACATACCTGAAAAATGTGGTACTTCATGTCACCAATCTCAATGGTTTTGCTGCTGTCGCCATCTTGCTCTGATTTATTGGTCATCAGTGTCTTGAACCTGGAGCCAAGGAGATGAGACAGGACGGGGCTTGAACGTGACTTTCACTCCATGGCCATGTGGCAACGGCACCGTCCACCACCTGACTGGCCACCAGGGCACAGGAGCATTTTAGAAATTACTGCCGTGCTCTCAAAATAATTCTTGGCGAGTGACGTTTTACATCGTCCAGACGGCTGGGCTGGGCCCCTTCTGTCCCTGCTGCCCCCTAGATGAGTGACTGTGACGCCTGTGGCTGGAAAACTGACTTTCGTGCCAGAACATTTATGTTTTCTAATAATCAAAGGCAGCAAGTTGGCCAGAAAGAATACAGCCTCAGAGCTCCTCCTGGAGAACTCTGGGTCCCATCTCGACTGTCCCTCTGTCAACTTGTCCCATGCCCGCCGTGGGGCGGATGGGGCCTCCGCGCTCTGTGACCTCCCTGTGGGGGGCAGAGGCTCTTCTCCATCCTGTCCATCACCTTGTATCCACATGAAGCTGCCCAGCCTCCTGGCAGCTGAGACTTCATTATCCGGGTTGCCTACCTGTTAGAAGCTGTCACCAGCAGGACTTTATGTGCATAAAACAGCTTTCCTTCCACAAGGAAGGTCACATCCGACATCTCCTTGTTGTTCAAAAAGTGAGGATCTGCCAGTAGGGAAGGAGAGGGGGTGACTGAGGAGCCTGCCCCCAGGGGTTTCTTACATGTGTGCCGGGGGCAGATGGGGTGGGGAATGTGGAGAGCAGAGAAACTGAGGCCAGGCCAAAGAGGAGAGGGAGAGGGAGAGGGAGAGGAAAAGTGGAGAGGAGAAGGGGAGGGGGGAGGGGGGGAGGGGAGAGGAAAAGGGGAGGGAGGGGAGGGCAGGGGAGGGCAGGGGAGGGGAGGGAGGCCTGGCAAGCGCGGGTGGCCGGTGGGGAAGGCCTCACCTAGCCTGGCCGGCAGGGTCTTGCGCAGCTCAGGGATGCTGGGAATAGGGCTGCTGCCGTAGCAGTGCATGAAGATGGCAGCCAGCTGCTGGATGACAGAGTCGTTCTGTGGGGGGAGAGGCAGGGAGGGGCCATGAGCTCAATCCCCCATCCTGTGGCCGTCTGTTTATAGCTCCTGCTACATCGGGCCAACTTCAGAAGTCCAGGCCAGGATCAGAGCAGCCGCTGCCTTTTGCTCCTCCTGGAGGTGGCCTGGTGAGGGAGGCCTGTCCCTTCAACACTGATTCCCCAAATCGCTCTTCTGGCCGGGCTCCAGCCCAGACAGATCCACGGCCTCTGCAGCCAGGCGGTGCGCGTTTGCGTGTGGGGTGGGCAACCACCCGCGTGCGTGAAGGTCCCTGTGTCCATCTGTCCGTGGGAGGGGTTGTCCCTGTGTCTGTCTTCCTATGCGTCCGTCTCTGTGTCCGTCCCATGGTCTGCTGGGGCCGTGGGCTCTGGAGCCTGGGTTCTCTGAGCTTGGGGCAGGGACCTGCCCGGAGACACTCACCTTGCTGGTCTTGAGGATGTCGAACATGAGCTGCAAGCCCTCGGTCACCAGCTCCTCGTTGTATTCCTCCTCCTTGATGGAGCCGAAATCCCGCAGGAGGCTCTGCACCACCGAGTACCGAGACTGGGAGAAGGACGTCCTCAGAGACTCGATCCAGACGTGCAGCTTCCAGGGGACGCCTGGGCCCGGGCAGGGGAAGGGCAGCAGTCACCCCTGGGCAGAGCGCTCCCTGCGGGGGCCACCGAGCCCGCCTCCCAATGAACCCCTTCCTGGCAGGCTCTCTTGCGATGCGCCCAGTGTCTGCAGAGCAGGGGGCAGCCCCCAGCCCCCTCGGTGTAGCCAGTAAGCAAAGCTTCCGTTCACACTGACGGGCCTCCCTGAGAGATCAGAGGGCACCCGGGCTCGTGTCAGATGAGGTGGAGGAATGCCTCCGGACCAAGTGCAGGGAGCCCGAGCTCTGAAAATCCACAGCTCAGCCTGGGGACCTTCAAGTGCAATCCCAGCACCCACACTGGCCCGACGCCTTGTTGGGCCCTGGACTGACTTATGGAGGAGGACCCATTATAATTACGAGGGGTAGCCCGGGAGACTCGGATACCCGGAGGATATGCAGGGTGCTTGGGGACGCAGGGGCTCCCTGCCTGTCTAGAAGCCTGAGATCAACCCCGTCCTATCGCCCAGCTCACTGGTCTGTTTATGCACATCCAGTGCCACGTAATTACTGTTTACCAGCTCCCTGGAGTGTGTCAGCGGGGCCGCAGAGCAACTTACAACTACTTTGTAAACATCACGACAGTAACTAGTGATGTTTCTGATAATTAGAGGGATTGCTTCTTACTCCCCCACCTCACCATGGGTTAAAAAAGGACCGATGGCATTCCCTACCCCCCACGACGACGTGCGTAACGTTAGCATCCCTGGTTGACCGACTGTATGTAGGAGCCCATTTCACAGAGAAGAACACTGAGGCTGGCTTGCCACAGCAGGGCCACGCGGCCTCCCGCTGCCTTGGCCCAGCGCCGGGCGTTCGTGTGTCATGGCCCCCGGGAGAGTCATCGTGCACTGAGTGCTGACGGTGAGCTGGCACTGGGCTCTGGGCTGCACGTGATGACACCACATTCACAGAGGAGAGTCATCAGCACCAGCGAACGTGGCAGGGCTAGGCTCTCACCCAAGTCTGTCTGTCTGACCAGCCTCCCGGGAGGGAAGGAGAGGTCGGCAGGCTTGCAGACCCAAGGAGGTGGGGAGGTTGGCTGAGGGACTGGAGAGCATCTAGTTGACCAGAAATGTAGACCCCTAGTGCTACAGATGCTCCCAGAGCTACACATCCCAGGACTTGACCAGGGAGGTTGGGGGACCTGAGGGCACAGGGCTGGGGTGAGGCTCTGAGACACATCCCCACGGAGGACTGTCTGAGGCTCAGGGCAGCCCCTGTCCTGGCTGTCAGTCACCAGGCCTGGGGGAATTGAGGCCCGCCCTACACTCAGCTACCTGGCCCTCTCCTGGCCTGAGGAGCAGCAGAGCCTGTGTGTGAGTGAGTGTGTGTGTGCGTGCATGTGCGTGTGTACCGGTACGCTGCAAGGTCTCACCTAGTGCCCGCAGCTCCATGGTGATGTCCACGTAGCCGTGCTCCGCGCTGTAGTACATGGCCTCCTGGAGGGCCTTGGTGCGCGTCCGGCTCAGCCTCACGGTCCCCTCGCTGCCACTGCCCTGGCTCGACGCATCGCTTTCCTCCACGCCCTCAGCCAGGATCTCCTCCAGGGACAGCACGTCTGCTTTGGCCTGCTGCGGCTGCGTCAGGAGCTTCCTCAGGACGTTCCTGTGGGTAAAGGGACGGAGGGTGATGCCTGAGGCTCCTGCCACGGACGGCGCCTGCTGAGCTGCCTTCTGGCGGCCCGTGGTCCAGATGGGCAGCTACGGGGCATCTGTGGGCACAAAGGCTCACGGTCTTCCCCTCCCAGGCAGGCTGGGCCAGGGCTCCCAGCGACCCCCATCCCTGGCCACCTGGGGAGTAAGGGGAAGGTGCAGGAGACCTCTCCCTTCTGCCATCCATGTAGTGACGAGAAGTCGTGGGCTTTGAGACCAAGCAGGTTCTGCCATCCTGTGTGATCTCGGATAGGTTGTTCTACCTCTCTGAGCCCTGACGGCTTTGTCATCTGTAGGACAGGGCGTCAGCATCATGCTGTCCCAGTTAACGTGAGGCCAATGTGATGACCTCAGATGCAGAGCCTGATACCTAGCAGTCCTCCTAAGAGCAGCCAACTTGACACATGTAAACGTGTCCGAAACATAGGACATGCTTGTACTCACTTTCCCTCCATTAGTAAGAATGCAGTGGAGCCGCATTTTATACTGAATTCATTAACATACACAGACGTGTGGAACACGGGATGCTCGACGGAGCATATTCCCGTGTACCGCTGCATTTAACCTGAGCAATCCCATGAACCTCGCCATTCGTGGGCGATGACCACGTCTTGCTCACGGTCACTCTGAGCAGGATGAAGACTCAGACCCAGAGCTTCAAGCCCCAGGCTCGTTCTGTCACAGCCTGTAGGCTGGGGCGCTGGGCAGGCTGCAGCAGGGCCAGGCCCACAGGTCACCTGGGGCTGAGCCTCCTCCCAGCGGCCCTGGCCACCCCTCCCCCACCCCTTCCCCTACTGTGTGATGGAGGCCCGGCAGGGACCCCCTCGAGGGACCTGGGTCATCCTGCTGTAGCTCTGCCAGTTCAGCAATTTAACAGAGCACCCGGTCTGGCGTGAGCTGGCACATGACGGTGAGCGCCCACCACACCCACCCAAGGGAGCCCGTGTTCCAGAGAGAGAGTGGGAAGCCGATGAGCAGGGGGCAACTCCACGCGGGGTGAAGAGGCCACAGCGGTGGGGAGGGGTGGGAAACGCAGGCACTGGGCGGGGTAGAGAGGCCTGGAGGCCGTGCCCTGCGAGGTGGTACCTGAGGGCAGGGCTGGTGGAGATGGGTGAGAGCGGGGGCTGGGCGCAGAAGGCGGGGGGCGGGGGGGAGAAGCACGCTAGGGAGTGGGCCACAGCAAGGGCACAGTCTGGGCTTGAGGACGGGAAGCAGGTGTCCCGCCTGCCCTCTCTACCTTCTACTCACCTCTTCCCTGTCTCCCTCTGCCCCCTCAGCTGCCTAACGGCTCTGCTCTCAGCCCTGCCCTCTCGCAGCCCCGGCCCCCGCAAAGCAAGGTCCACCATCCGCTCCCGGAGCGAGACGCGATCTCCTGCAGAGCCACCAGTGGCATCTTCGTGGTGGAGCTGCCTGCTGTGTGGAAGCCTCTAGCGCCCCAGGCCACTGCAGGCACCGCAGAAGCACCCCAGGCATGGGAAGAGATGGGGTCCTGGGTGGCTGCAGGGTGGAGAGCCTCACGGGGAATGGGAGGGCCTGCTCCAGTCCCACGTCTGCCGGGAACTGGCTGTAGGACCTCTAAGCAGCCCAGTGTCTCCGGGCCTCCAACATCTGGGGCCCCCGAGCTGCCTGAAGCCCCGTCTTTCCGGCTGGTGTGCGTGCAGCCACCCCAGCCCCCACCTCTGGAAGGCCCTCCAGGCCTAGTTCTTCTGCTGAGAGCCTGCTTCACGCCCCCCAGCACACGGGACAGGAAGCCCGGGCGGGTACCTGTGGCCGTGGGCGGCTGAGTGGCTGAAGCAGTTCATATCCTCGTGGAGGGAGGAGGCCATGCCGTTGGTCTCGAGCATGCTGAGGAGGGGGTCGGCGCCCCGGCTGAGCAGCAAGCTGACCAGTTCGTAGTTCCCTGGAAGACAAGGTGGACCGAGGATGCTTCCACCGCCCGTGCCACTGCCCCTCTGCTGGGCCTGCCTGGGCAGCGAGTGTGGCAGAAACACTGACGATGGGGTGAAGGGGAGCCCCTGGGACCCAGAAGGAGGGGCTTCAAGGCTCGCCACAGTGATCTGCGTGTGCAGCTCAGCCAGGCTGGGTGACACCGTGGGGAGGAGCAGGTGGACCCGTGGGGCAGTAGGGGACCCTCACTGGGCAGGGCAGCGGTGTACCTACCGGCTGCAGAAGCCAGCTGCAGGGGTGTCTCTGCATAGCTGTCCTCGCCACCGGTCACTGCCGAGCCCTCCACGTGGGCACCAGCATCCAGCAGCAACTGCCAGGGCACAGGGAAGACACTTCAGGTGGTAGGGAGTGTCTGGGGCACGTGCAGGGAGGCTTTGGGGAGGGGCCTGTAGTTCCCTCCTGTGGCACATGGTAGGGAGTGTCTGGGGCACGTGCAGGGAGGCTTTGGGGAGGGGCCTGTAGTTCCCTCCTGTGGCACATGGTAGGGAGTGTCTGGGCACGTGCAGGGAAGCTTTGGGGAGTGGCCTGTAGTTCCCTCCTGTGGCACGTGGTAGGGAGTGTCTGGGGCACGTGCAGGGAGGCTTTGGGGAGGGGCCTGTAGTTCCCTCCTGTGGCACGTGACCAAGGACCGGCTCACCCGGGCGTCCAGGCAACCAGAATTTTAGAACTCCTGGTTACCTTCAGGGCTCTAAGTGTCTAGAATCTTCACCTCCACTCCTGTGGCCTTGGACCAAGCCCCTAAGCTATAGGGACCTCTGAGCTATTTCTCCCTTTCAAACAGTTTCCTACAAACTGGCTGCAGTGATCTTTGTAAGAACTCACACAGATGAGCAGAAAAGAAGGCACCACCCCCCAATCAACCGGGGGAAACTGGGGCTCTGGAGGCAGCAGAGGTAGTGGGAACGGCAGAGGTGTTAGAGCTGAGTGCCAGTGCTAGCCACAGACCAGTGGGTGACCTGGGGCAGGTACCTCAACTCCCCAAACCTCAGTCTTCCTCATCTGGAAAATGCAAAAGAGGCCCCGCCTTGCGGCCTTGCTGGGGATGAAGTGAAACGGTGCTCACCTCTCCATAGGGGCTCAATAACTAGTGGCTTTTAGGGTTCTCATCAGAGAGGTTCGGTGAGCTACCCAAGGCTGGGAAGTGTGGGGCTGGGGCAGAACCTCACTGTCTGGGACACCAGGTGGCCTCTCCCCATTCTAGCAAGGGCCAGTCTTGCAGGGGACAGATGGGGCAGGGCTAACAGATACCAAGCAGCTCCAGCTGAGCCGGCCGGCTTTGCCTTGGGGCAGGGGTGGGTCTGCTTCACCGAGAGGTGACTTCAGCTCCATCTCACCTTTCCTGACCGGCTGCTCTGGAGGGAGCCGCCTTCCAACCCTCCCAGGTTTCCGGAGACCAAAGGCCCCTCAGAGCCCGTGCTTGGCCAGCTAAGGCAACACCACGGCCCCGCCACCTGGAGACCAGGTCCGAGGGGCCCAGGCTGACCTCTCAGCCTCCCCACAGCGTGGAGCATGGGGGCGGCTGTCGGTAGGAGGCCCCGTCAGGCAGAAAGGGCATCGCTGCCTGAGCCAGTGTGCCAAGGTGGAAGAGGAAGAGGCCTGCCCGTCAGGGTGAAAATGGGCACCAGTCCAGGTGAGTCCAGGGCACAGCCCTGCAGGCCAGTCTGGGCTAGCGTGGAACTCTACTCAGGGCCTTAGGAGGACGCGCACCAAAAAGCAGGCAGAATGTGGCAGTCAGCCCACTGACCACCATTTACTGCATCCCTCCTATAGGCCAGGCGTGGGTGCACAGCGATGAATAGGCCGGACACGACTCCTGCTCTCAAAGGTCCCACAATCTAGCAGACAGCAAGGGTGGAATACGAACTCCCAGGAAGGAGTCTGGAATCCTGTGGGCCTGTGGCCTGAGGAGTGAAGGAGTCTGGGAGCCGAGTGGCAGTGTCACCATGCCCCATCCACGGCTTCCACTTCTAGGCCTGAACCCCCTCCTCACGCCAGCCACAGCTACTGGGACCAAGGTGGGCACAGTGTGGCTTGGCTTGACAGGCGAGCTGTGCCAATCTGAGTCCTCTTTCAGGAACTGGGGAGCTGAGAGACTACGCCTGCTACCAGGGAGGGGCAGAACCGGAAGGACAGCATGCTGTATAGAGCCGTCAGAACTCATGAGGCAGTAAAAACAGCTAAGGGTTGGAAAGATTACTGGAGGAGAGAAACGGAGCACACCTGCACAGATCCCAGATTCCAGCACGCCCCAGGACTCACCCACAGATGCAGAGACGCCAGGCAGGCCTGGTACTACTTGGGCCTGTGTCTTGCTCCCTAAAATTCTCACATGTATCCTCACACTGAAGCCTGCTCCTGGAGGCAGACCAGGTGGGTCTTTGCTGACCAAGTGAGCTAGCGTTAACTAGCGCCTCTGGTGTCTGACTCCAGGCTGCTGCTCACACAGGTAAGGCTGGGGATACGCCTGGGGCTCAACCCACCCAGCAAGATGAGGGCATGCTGCATACCTGGCAGGAGCTCACCTGGACCACAGAGATGTGTCCATGTAGGACAGCAAATGTCAGTGAGGTCCAGTGCCGGCTGTCAGGGTGGATGGAGGGGTGCCTGGGAGAGTTGCTTGGAACCTGGAAAAATAGCACAAATGATCAGTGTTTCCTAGGTCAGTGACATTCCTGGGCAGGTGACACAGCCACCTGAGCTAAGGGGAGCCCTGCAGGGATGGTGACTAGGAGTCAACTCAAGAGCTTTCTACATTCGATTGGCAATGTCTGCCTGGAGTACCCTGTGCAAAAGGCTCAAAAGGATGTTCAATTAGTGATGTCTGCCCTGGGCAGAGAGACAGCAGAGAGGGAACACTTTATGCCTCAGAGGGAGGTAGAGCCAGAAGTATCTGGGGATGGTGGGGATGGCTGGGGATTAGGTTGATAAAATGGGAAAGGTGCTACAGTAACAGAATTACGGCCATTCTCTCTGCTCGACTCCCCTCTGAGCTTACTTCCTCTCTGACAGAAAGTTCAAATCTTGAGGAAAAACCCTCTTTGCTAACTGTGATCTCTGTGCATCTTGCATCTTCAGTCCTCTGAGACATGTCTAGTTGTCCATAGCATCACAGCCAGCATGGATGACGAAGACCTTGGGGTGTTCTCTTGCTGGGTTAGGAGCCCGGTGCAGCCCTTGGGGGCTTTCTCACCTGGATGTCCAAGTTTGCTCCAGCATCAATTAACATCTGGACCATCGCTTCATCCCCAGCAGCACAGGCATACATCAGCGGCGTCATACCCTACATGAACCAAAGGCAGATGCTAAACTGTCTGCAAACAGAACATGAGGACACGTGTTCCATAGGTGTCTGCCCCAGAAACCAGATCCAGGTCTTCCTGCTTGACCAGCTGCTCATCCTGAACAATCCTGTGTCTCGTGCTGAACAAGACAACCTGCCCCTCCTAGGCCCACTGGACGTATGACACCTGAAGGATGAGGAGGGGACATTTCCATGAGCACTACAGGTCGCCAGAAGGGCAAAGGGCACAGGCCCCATGGCCAGACTCTGGTGCAAAGGCTACTTCTGCTGTAAACTTTGTACAACTTACTTGTACTCCTCTGTGCCTCAGTTTCTTTATCTTTAAAATGGGAATAACAACAGTATCTACCTCATTAGGTTGTTGTAAAGAGTATGAGTTACTATGTATAAAGTGCTTAGTACAGCTAACTAAGGATAAGCTAACTAATTAACATAACACAACACTACCACTGCTACTATGTTACACTGCCACATCCAAACCCACCCCAGGCCCTGTGCTGGTAAATCACCGTGTGAAGTGACTTACATGCCTCGTCTCATTTAATGACCATACCATCCTTATTAGGGAGGTTCTGTTATTGTCCCCACTTCACAGACAGAAGCAGAGAAGGGGATTAACTTGCCCAACAGTCACACGGTAAGTAAGAGGATGAACTCAGCTGGAACCCAGGTCTGCCTCAGCTGCGAAGCTCTCCCCTGAGGCATCTCACGGAGGGTGGAGAGGTTGACTTTAACATCTCGTGCTGTGAGCAGTTCTGAGCTTTTCTGAAAGCTGAGCCCCAATCCCTCCCTGAGTTTAGGTGGGCGATTAACAGAGCTGCCTCCCTGGCGGGGAATCTCCTCGGTGGCCAGTAATAGCAAAGGCAACGGTGGAAAGTGTTATTCCACAGCTGGATGCTGGCAAGCGTTTGTCTGGAGCCCCACGATGTTACTTATTAGGTTATCTGTGTGTAGACAAGATCTCCTTACCTCATAAATCCTTGCCTAGTGCCCAGAGATAAAGAAATGGCCCGAGATTAATCACGGGTGAGAGGCCTTTTTACCCACAGATCGTTCTGCAGACACTGAGGCTGAGGGAACAAACAGGACCGAACATTTAGAGAAAAGCCCGCTGCCACCGAGTGAGAATCTGGCTTTGCTTTATTCCCCTTGGCACATGCTTGACTTCTTTTTTCTCCACACATCTGAACATGATTCGGAGTGTAAACCAGGCTACAAGCCTTCTAAGGAGAAACTGCTTTTTTTGTGTTGGCCCCTCCCCACTGCAGGCACCTAAAGAGGCCAAATCAAAAGAGGCTGATTAACAGATTTCAGGGATGATCATCACCGTATCAACAACACAAAACTGGACGGACCTTTATTGAGCATCTACTATGTGCCTGATGTGAAAGCCTCACGATAACCCTATGGGGCGGGTACTTTATTCCCACATCTTAGAGGTGAGGGGACAGGCTCAGAGGGGTGCTTGTCCAAACTGCCACAGCTATGACAGGAGGGCTAAACTCCAGGTCCGTCTGAGGCTAGTGTCCATGGTCTTCCCCACTGCACTGCTGGAGGAAGATGATGACCCCCCAGGATGAAAGCCCCATAGCCTGCATTGACAGAGGCACCTCGGGGAGATGCCAGGACCCAGCCTGTCGCCTCCCTGAGCTCGGCTGCAGCATACCTGTCCTAGCACGCGCCCGACTGTCCCGCCCCGACGCTCCTGCCCCCAGCATCTCCTTTCCCTGGAATGCCTTCCCCACTCCTCTCCATTGCATCCCACCACCCCTCACTCCAGCTTGGCCCAGATCCCCCAGGAGAAAGCCTTCCCTGGCTGCTCAAGCCCGACCTGTCAAAGTCCACTCTGGCTTGGGTTTGCCAGGCACCTCATCATGCTCTCCACCATGCTGTCATCTCATCCGAGAGGGCTATGTGACCCTTCAGCTGTCATTTAACTTCCCTCATGCTTCTGTGTGGGTTTCTAAACCCACATAGGAAATCCATTACCTATATATTGCAGAGCTCACAAAACTACATCGAATACACAAACTGCATCTTCCACAGTGGTGAAGAGCCTGGGGTTGGACCACTTGGGTTCTTCTAATCCCAGCTCTGCTCCTTACTAGTTGTGTGACCTCTGTACCTCAGTTTCCTTATCTATAAAATGGGGATGATACCTACATCGTAGGGCTGTGGTCAAGATTAAATGAGTTCCTCTGTGCAAAGTGCTTAGAGCAATGCCTGGAACACAGTGAGTGCTATATAAACGTTAGCTATTCACAGCAAAAACAAAAAACAAAGCAAGCCCAAAAAGTCAAGTTAAATTCTACCTAAAGTTGTTAATTGCCTCCAACACTTCCTCTCCCCTTTTCTGGCTTCATTTAACGCCTTAGCACTTTTCACTAACATACTCGTGTGTTTGTGTGTGTGTGTGTGTGTTTCTCAGTATCTGTCTCCTCTAATGTTAACTCATGAAGGCAAGGATTTCTACAGGCCTGGAACGTGGCAGGCACACAGGATGCTCCCAATACAAGTCTCAGTGATTATGATCTAGAGCTCGCTATCAAGCTGACTCCTCTGGACTCTTTCCCAGCCCTGCACCCTACGGGGCAACCTCCAGCCTTCCAGTGAGGGGAAGCAGAATCACTGTTACAAAGGATTTCCAAGGGGTGTTAGGGAAGTCTCTGAGTTGACATTGTACCTGGATGGCAGGGCACGATTCAGGAAGCAGCCCACCTCTTAGAGCACAGAGCTGAGTGGGCGGGTCTCAGGTTTGGGACAGAAGGGACTGTGCCACCGGCTCCAGAGGTCACGAACCCCTGTGGACTCTGGTCCTGAGCCTGGCTGGCGGAGCGCTCAGAACGCACCTGGTCATCCATGGTGTTCACCCCGTCGGGACCCAGGGCCTCGATCGCCTGGCTGATGAGGTCTGTCCTCCCGCAGTTGAGCATGCGGAAACCCAGGTCCTGGTTGAATTTTTCTGTAGCCGCTGGGGCATCCAGCCTCCGGAAGGAACTGAAACAGCATTCGGGTCTGCGCAGAAGAGACCGGGGTGTGTGAGCATGGCTCTTCCTGCTAGGACATGGCCTCCCTATGAGAGGTGACACAACTGTTCTGGGCTGATGTGTGGTGTGAGGATGAGGTTAGGGGGGGAGGACTGGGAATTACTATCTAATCGGCAGTGACTGGCCTTGTCACGCTCGGTGACAGGAAGAGCACATAAGTCGGCTGTTCTACAAACACGTTAAAGACATGCTCCGAGCTCTTGGGAGCTGTCAGTTGTCAGAGACAAGGTTCCCATCTAACATAATCTCTCAGGGGACTGCTCTGAGGAGGAAGAAGCTCCAGCTTTTGGGCCTTGGGCCACAGCTCTTGGCTGTATAGTTTCTGCACAGAGAAGGGCGCACTCTCACTCTCTCAGTCATAGAGGCCAAGCTCCAGTTCTTGCCTCTCCATCCTCTCCCCTCAGTGCTTCCTGGTGAGGCCCCGAAGCAACAAAGAGACAGCAGAGAGTGGCCCAGACTCCCATTGCAGCCAAGCCATCCTACCAAGGAGAGTCACAGATAAAACCTGCGTCTGCAGAGGGCCCACAGGCTTCCAACAGGTGGCTTCAGCCTGGAGTCGTGATTATGCCAAAGAGTAAAAAGTACATGCCACAGAACGAGGTCCTGGCATTTGCAATGGAGACAGAAGACAAAAAAAAAAAAAGCAAGGCTCTTCCAGGTCAAGCATGGCCAGGGGAACGCTTCTCTGAAACAACTTCAGGAGGCCAGTCCAATACAAGAGAGGCACATTGGGAAGGTAACTAAGAGCCCAGGCTTGGGGCCATACGGGCCTGGGTTCAAATTCGGGCATGGCCACGTTGCTAGCTGAGTATCTCTGGGCAAGTTACTGTTCCTCCTGACCATCAGCTTCTCCATCTGAAACATGAGCATTAAAGCCCCTTCTTCTCTGAGGTTGTCACGAGGACTGAGAAAGTGCACGTAAAAAGGAAGGGCTCAGAGCCGGTCTGCACCTAGAAAGTGCTCCAGAAAATGGTGGTAACCGCAGGAAGGAGGCCCACTTCTGCTGCATACCCCCAAATGGCCCGAAGAGTCAGACTGCGAAAGCTCTCCCACCCAAATCCAAATGGGAGTCTGCCCTGCGGGCCCGACCCGTGGCTGCAGAGGATGCACCCGAGAGCAGCCAAGGTCCAGAACACATCAGTTCCGACAGGTGCGCTTGTGCAGAGAGCACCTTAGCGCAGCTCGAGCGGACCGCCTGCAGCCCCTGCCTGCTGCCCGCTCCCGACCCAGGAGGAGGAGGGAGCAGAGGGCTGACCGGGGGCTGGGCATGGAGACGCCCCCCCGCACCCCCCGCCTCCCTGGTTCCGTACTTGAGCTGCCGGGGCTCACAGTCCAGGCCGGGCAGCAGCAGCCGCGCCGCCTGCCGGATGTCGCCGCTGTCCACGGTGAGGCTGCGGCGGTGCTCCGCGTAGGTGATGGCCACACGCATCCACTCCATCAGCGGCGGCAGCAGCATGAAGGGCCTGGGAGGCAGCAGAGAGAGGGGGTCAGGCCTGGGCGGTCTGCTCCCTGAAGCACAGAAGGGGACCCCCTTCGGCACCCACTCTCAGGACAGCTGCGGAGGCTGGGTCCCCTGCAGCCTTCCGGCTGTGGGAGGTGGAGGGGGCCTGACTCTTCTCATGGAGAGCGCGATCTGCCCCATTCTACAGGAACTCAGTCAGGACTCGGAAGGAACCCCTGTCGTGGGCCACGAGCAGAGCCTGAGGGCCTTAGGTGGCCCATCAAGGAAGGGGCTTGCCAGCATGTGGAACTGGGGACTCCTGTCCCCTCCACAGAATTCAGACGGGGTCTCCCTCTCTGCAGAGGGGAGAGGATGCCTGCCTTCTGGGTGCTGGGGTGCAGAGGAAGGAGTCGAACAGACCCAGGCTCCAAACCCAGCTGTGCCCTTCATCACCACAGACCACACCCCGAGGCTGTTTTCTTCTTCACTTGTGAGATGGGGCAGTCCCCACTTCTCAGGATCATCGTGAGGCCACGTGAGACGACACATGGCACACTACCTGTGTGTGGTTGACAGCCACTCCCTCCTCAACTGAGCCCCGGGCTGAGGTGGGCCTACGTCACTTCCTGTGGCAGGCAGGGTGGCCCCAGGCTGGCGCCCGAGGTCCTCCAGGGAGGACCTGTCCCAGGACCTATGTCACACCCAGAACCCATGGCCACGGCGTGGGGCAGCTAGGAGGAGGCAGGGAGAGGCGGTTGGTCCAGCAAGGCCTCTGAGCTACAAACTCAGGGGGTACCGGTCACAGGCGTTCTGGGTGCCAGCAGGGGGCACCATTCACAGGACAGCGACTAGTGCCCCCTGGTGCTGAGCAATACCATGGTCCTGCCGCTCAGGGCCGGTCCCTCCCCGCCCCAGGCCCTGCCGTCCCTACCCCACCAAGCTTGACTCTGGTCCTCCGCCCATTCCGGCCCATCCCCCACGGTGAAGACCTCGGAAGACCACTCCACAGCCCAGCAGACCCCATGCTGTGGAGGGGCCCCGACTGCCCGTCTTGGCTTCATGCCTACCGCCCCCCATGCCCCCTCCACACCCCACTTCATCTGATACCCTGGGATCCTTGTGCGTTAGGCCTTGTGCTGTTGCCATCTTTCCCCTAGACACGCAAAGAGGTACTCTGTCCAGGAAGACGACCTCCACCCTCTCCCCTCAGCTCCTGAGTAAATCAACTGCGGGGAGTCACCTCAAGATGCCCTCACATGGCTGATCTCAGATCTCAAAAGCTTGGGTCACTTCAAAGTTTGCAAAGCTTCTCTTCTTGAGGGCAAAGGATGCTTTCACTTCTTTCTTTATTTATTTATAAAGAGAATCGGATGGGATTCTTGAACATGGTTCATTTGGAAATTATTTTGATGTCCTGGTTCTGTCATTTCTGAAAATATTTCTAGGTTAGAGTCATTTCACTGGTGCACTGAGTGTACCAATCGCTATGGTGACAAGGCGGCCACAGGCTGGGAAAGCCTTGTAGCCTTGGCCTTCAAGGATGCCCAGAACCTCACTCAACTTACTTTCCAAGCCTGGCTCACACCTTTCATCAGGACACACCTGACCGTCAGGCATTCGTGGTTCTCAAGCCCACCCTGCCCGTTCCCACCACCACAAGAACGAACCAGCTCTCACCTCTGCCCATCCAGATCCTATTGATCCTCAAGGCTTAGTTCCAATGCCACTTCTTTCTAGAAGCCTTCCCACATCCCTTTTCCAAAGAAAATAATCTCTTCCTTCTCCAAGATCCCTTACAATTCTATTCCAGAATGAATGCGTCTCATCTTCCTGACTAGATTATTCCTCTTCAGGACAAGAACGATGCCTTCCTCATCTCTGGTTCTCTAAAATGTACCCAGCGCAGGTCCTAGACACAACAGATCCTCAATAAACCGAATGACTGCAAGGATGGCCAAGCATCAGGAACGTGGCATAATGCATCCAAGTTATCAGTTCTGGACCGAGTCCTGTTTCTGCCCAGAAGAGAATGGCATATACTTTTCAGAGTCACAACGTGGACCCGTTAGAGTGGGAAGCCAGGACCCTATGGGGGGGGGGGGAGCTTGTAGAATCCAGGAAGGAACAACAATCCCTTTGTGAATTACTCCCGTTTCCAAGATCTTCTTTAATTGTGAATGCCCATTTGAATTCCCCCCAAATGTTAGTTTGGAATTTTATAATTCTTACACTCCAATGCTACAAGGCAAGCTCAGAGACATACTTCTACATGTCAGTCCTTCCGACCCAAGGGGAAGGTTTTATCTAAACCACCAGCACTGGAGACTGAAGGGTGAACAAAAAGACGGTTCGTGGATTTGCCAGCCATTCTTCCCTATTGTGGCCAACGGCCAAGACAAAGAGCCGCATGTGGCCGCGAACGCTCTAAGCAGCATCTCCCAGCTGCACTACGGGAAATCCAAGAGGGAACTCAGGAAACCATGAAGTCTAATCAGATGGTGTCATGATTCATTCTCCCGCCTTGTGCCTCTTATAACTCGGCACAAGAAAAGACGCAGTGTTGATAACAGGTGGGCAGATACTGGGGATGGGTTCATTCAGCCTCCATTCTACCATCTTAGCTGAAGACGTGGAAAACTGAAAACTACATTTCCCAGACTTCTTTGCAAATTAGGCTTCACCATTAAGACGAAGCTGCACGAGATCTGGTAAATGGATGTGAGGCGGAGGCCGCCTTTGTGTCCCCTTTGCTTGTTTCTGCTAGCAAGCCAACTCATAAAACAGGAGGGATTTTTTTTCCCCCTACAGAGCATTCCGGTGTCCATTTCCCAGCTTCCTGAGTGCTCCAGAGGCAGCAGTACTGCTACTGAAGGCAATGGCAGAAGCTTCTTGGCTCCAGCTTCAATCCTGAATTGCAGTTCCCAGGGTTATCTCCGAGGGAGTAGCCACCCTGATAGCAAGTTCTGTATTGTCCTTGGAGTCATTCCTGGAGGTTCAGCCTTGAACCTACTCCTTGAGTCCTTCCAATGATTCTTTTGGCACCAAATTCCCTGCATTAAATCCCTTCCTGTTTAAAACACCTGATGTGTTTTCTGTTTCCTGAATTGCACACTGATTAATATTCTTCAACATACAAAAATCCTTCAGGGTTAACATTGTCACTCTGCCTCTGGGGTGGTGGCTGGTGCCCACCTGTCCACAAACAAGGCCATTGCAGCCCCCCAAATGACCCCTTCAGGCCTTTCTCCTTGGTCTACCCACCTCCCTGACCTGCGGCCCATGGGAAGGTAAAATGATAAGCAATTCATGGACTTTCTCAGTAACATCCTTCCCTTGGCCTGTGGGTTCCAGGCTACTATTTCCTTTCTGGTAATTTCATCTAGCCCACTGGGTATGCTGAGAAACTGGCCTGCATTACTGGACATTCTGGAAAATCCCTATAAAAACTCCCATCTGTACCGGCCATGGCTGCATCCTGACTGTGGAGTGAAAAGGCTCTAGAGGAGCAAAGCTGGGAATGACTGAGTATGCGTCATCCCCAGGGTCTCTCTGCTTGGTTCCCTCGCAGAGAAAAAAGCCTGTTTCCCTCTTCTTGCCCTTTCCCTAGGCTGAGTGTGGCTGCAAGCCACTGACCTCCCCCTTTGCTGGGTCTGGCACCACGGAACAGCGGTTCTCAAGCACTTTGGCCTCAGGATGCCCTTTGTACTCTTACAAATTACTGAGGCCCCCAAAGAGCTTTTATTTATGTGTATTGTTCTAGCGCTAATTATTGTATCAGAAATTAAAACAGAGACTTCAGACATCTGAATACACAAACTCATATCCCGTCAGCCATCAGAGTGACACTATGCTCACCTGTCACACAGCTTCTGGAAGACTCCCTGGAAACTTGTGAGAAAATGAGTGAGAAGGCAAATAACACCTTATTATTGTGAATATAATTTTGACCCTGTGGACTCTGAGAAGTCTCATTGAGAACCACTGCCTTAGACAAATGCAGTCGATCCCTGAGGCAAGGCTGCTCTCAGGCGTGGGGCTGGGATTCTGTCCCAGTCCAGCCAGTTCTAGAATGGTGTGTGTTTTATGTGCGTGCTCCCGGCCTAAGGACCTGAGGATCCCACACTGAATCCTCCCTGGGAGACAGCCCTAGTTTTAGGAAGCAGCCGAACTGGCTCTGTAACCTTGGGCAGATCACTACCTTCTTTGGGTCTGTTTTTCTTTTAAAGATGGCGTTAAGTCAGTGGTTTCTAGACATTTTCCATCATGAGAAACCCTTTTGCTGTCATTTCACAGCCTCCACATGACAACAGCTGTACCTACTATACCGAGGTCAAGAGCATAGACTCTGGTGGGAGACAGCCCTAGGCTGCAATCCATTGCACTCCCAACGAATTAAACTGTGATCCTGTGCAAGTTATTTTATCTCCCTTAGCCTCAGCTGCCCCATCAGCAAAATGGGTATAAATAACAGGACCACCTCACAAGATGGTCAGAAGTTATGTACATAAAGGGCTTAGCACAGCATCTGGCACATGGTAAGTTCTTGGTAAAGGTTAACTATTACTACCATTTTAGTGTCTGTTGATAGAGAAAATACATAATAGCAGAAAAGGCTATAGGAATCTGGTCCTATTAAATGCCTCAGCTCCAGCCTTCTTCAAGTCCAGCCAATTCCCTCTCCACACACCCCAACCCTCCAGCAAGTATAAACATGTAAAGCTTGCAAAAGCCTGCCAGCGAGCTGCCCACCACCCACTCATAAAACAGAGCAACAAACACAACCGCTAAGTGGAGTGTGCTCTGGAGACCGTTTCTGGCCGTGCAGACACTCGGCCTCGGCTGTCAAGAACCTTGAAGAGGGGAAGGGACAACGACAACACAGACCCAGGGGCCATGGGGTCAGAAACATGCAAGGTGGTGACCGGGTGCGCACGGGATGACTGTGAGGGACCTGCCGCCCCTAAATGCCGTTGGCGGCCTAACCAACCTCAGAAACACTACACACACACACACACACACACACACACACGCACGCACGCATGCATGCACGCAAGCACATCCGCATCCGGTCAGGCTGCTACCGTGACAAACAAAGCCACTTAAAAGGGTCACTGACTGGAGCATTTGTCTTTGTGTGCATAAAATAGCAACTAATGTCACGTGGGGGGAGGTGTAAAATACACCAAAGAAAACGGGTCTTTAACAGGAAGCGGGGTGAAGAGGAGGAAATAGAGACCCGGGGAGGCCGAGCATCTCACCCAAGGTCACAGAGCCCTTTAGCAGCAACAGGGGGCCCAGCCCCATGTGTCATGACTCAGTTTCTCTTCCTCTCTCTTTAAATTAATCATACAGATGAGCCTGAGAATATCAAGCCAATGGGTTCACAAGGTCCTTCAATAGGACCAGGCCTGCAAAAGCCATTTTTGCCTGTTAAAAAAGTGAAAGAGAATAAACTTCTTAAGGCCTTGGTTTTAAGAGGTCCCTACAGCCTGGGAAAAA
Source organism: Tursiops truncatus (assembly GCF_011762595.2). Lineage (NCBI taxonomy): Eukaryota > Metazoa > Chordata > Mammalia > Artiodactyla > Delphinidae > Tursiops > Tursiops truncatus. The sequence continues at coordinate 84,120,499 of NC_047041.1, forward strand.
ACAAAAACCTCTGCCCCACTCAGCATGCGTATGATTGATTGGGATTACAGTCCTATAAGCAGTGTCTTAACAACATGAAACAGGAAACGCCTCCAATTTCCAGCTCAAAGCAGGCTCTGTTCTTCCTTGAGGTGGGCAGGGCCTTAGGGAGAGAGTCAGGTTGGTAGATGGGGCACAAGCCTGGAACTGGAGGCCCAGGCGTGAGAAGGCCTTGTGCCTCTGTCCCCAACTGGCAGGACAAGTCTGGGGCCAGCAGGTATGTCCTCTCTGCGCCCACCCACGAGGACTGGGTTCAAATACTCAGGCAGGCAGATCTGGGAGGTGCCCACTGGCTGGGCAGGGCCTCGAGACCCGGCCTGAGCTCAGCCCTGGGAAACCGGGCAGTGGTTTCTTAACTTCCACTGTTGGCTGGGAGGACACAGGACTCTGGGGCGCGGGCCTGGCTGGGAGGGTCTGGGGAGGCCCATGTTGCCTTAGAGTCCACCCTGCCTGTTAGCATCCTTAGTCTAGGAGAGGATTCTCACAGGGACCAGCTACACAGCTGCAGGTGATGGTCAAGGGAGGGGGTGGCCAGAATGTCTCCCACCCTCAGCCCTCAATTCTTGCACCGACTCTGCCCCACCTTCAGTGGGAATCACTGCTGAGCACTGGCGTTGAATGGGGTGACCTTCCCCCCGAATCCATCGTTCTCAGGGACCTTGCTGGGAAGCACGCTGCTTCCACGCCCTACCCTGCTGTGCCGCCTGGGCTGGGAGCTGGCAAGTGGCACTGTCAGGAACCTGAGAAGATGCCAAGCTTTTCCCAATCAAGCGACAGCTCTTCAAGCAGAGACTGCTCTAGGAAGGTCAAGGTCGGCTCTGCTCTGCCAGCTCTGAGGCCCTCACCACAGGTCCCCCAAGACTTCTGGAGGGCCACGGTGGCCGAACACCAAGCCAAAACATCCATGGAGAATGAAACCAACATTGTCCCAAATGAAGTCAGATTCCACTCCCAGTACAAAGGAAGCGATTCTAGTCTGGTTCACATCTTGGACTAATTCTTTTTCTAGAATTGCTTGGTAAACCAGAATGGTTTGGCTCAGCTTGGAGTCAGAGCCAGGCAGGCATCTCTCTTCTGACCCCGGGGCCTATCTCCTCTGGCAGCCCCGCTGCCTCAGACCCTGCAGCTGACCCCTGGCAGAATCTCCACGTGGGGTCAGGTGACTTCTGTTAGAGGCAGGGCTTAGGACTTTCTTCTGGGAAATACACTTTTCTTATTAAAACCCATCTGGTACAGATTAGAGGCACTAGAAAAACCTCCAGTTGCTCAGATATGCATATGGATATAAATTTAGATTACAACCAAGTCATGATTAGCTGTGAACCATTTCCCTGCCTCTTCCCATTGGCTGCCCGTCAGGGAACCGAAACGTGAGCTGTGGGATGGGAGGCCAATTGGGTAACAATCGGGGCATCCTGGCCTGGCTCCGAGGCATCCAGGAATAACTGGGAAACACAAACAACTAACATGTACAGAGCATTTGCTAAACACGTGGCATTGTTTTAAGCCCCTTATATCTATTGACTTATTTCATCCTCGTATCTACTTTATGAAACAGGTACTATTATTATCCCCATTGTACGCATGGAGAAACTGAGGGCTGGAGAGGTTAAGTAACGTGCTCCAGGTCACGCACCTAGTAAGTGGCAGAGCTGGGATGCGGTCCCAGGCGGGGTACCCCCCATGTCCAAGCTCCCAAATAGTGTACTCCACTGCCACTTAGCTTAGTAAGCTGGCCCTGGCTTTCCATTTTTCTGGACCTGGACATCCTGGGGACTAGACCACTTCTAAAAGGGAAAAGGAGTGCTACTGCCAACAACACCGGGACAGCAGGCATACATGAGAAGTGTCTCAGGCAAACACAAACACCTGGTCACCCTGGCATTAGGCACTGGGGTAAGGCACCTTGCCTGGCTCATGGGTCTCCTCCAGGCAGTGGGAGGCCCTCCCTCTCTGCCCACCCGCCCTGAGCCTGGTCCCCATTCTGCCCTCAGCACCGCACCCTCACAGCACTTTGCCCATTTGGTATCATTTTGTTTGTTCGCATTCTTTGTGTCTGCTTTCCCCTCGGGCTATAATTTCTCTGAAGGCAGAGACTGTTTTACTTACTGATGCTGCCCATCCCCCAGCACAGAAGCCCATGTTAGAAACTCAACCTTTGAATTCAGAAATGCATAGCCCAGGGAATTCCCTGGCGGTCCAGTGGTTAGGGCTCTGCGCTCTCACTGCCGAGGGCCTGGGTTCAATCCCTGGTTGGGGAACTAAGATCCTGCAAGCTGCGCGGTATGGCCAAAAAAAAAAGAACAGAAATGCATAGAACGTTTCTCACTCCTAGAGGCAAAGCCTTCTGGCTGCTAACATGTTCTCAGGGGTCCGCTCTTACTCCAGGACTCTCTGCAGGGCTCCCGAGCTCTAAGTCAGGCAGGTGAGCTCCTGAAATGGGGAAGTGCTTCGTCTTCCATTCTTGGAGGCTTGGGCTGGCTTGGGTATTAACAAATGGTTCTCTTCAGAAAAAAAGAAAATATTTCCCTGATAAAAAGATAAGCGTGCCGCAGGAGAATCTTCTACCCAGGAACAGCTTCCTGGGGGAGCTCGGCTGACGGGGGCTAAGGTGGTTTCTGGGAGGGCAGCTAGGATGGCACGTGGAGCCGTCTCAGGGAGGGGACGGCAGGTGTGGTTCGGCAGACGTCCATGTGGCCTTGAGCCGCGATGGAGGGGACACGGCCATCTGTCTTTGGTAACTGGGCCTGACTCCAGGGTGGCCTCTTACGTGGGTGGGATGGTACAGATTTCACTGGAGGCTGCATGCGGGCACCGCCCCTCCACCTTCCCCCCTACAGCAGGGAGGGCTCTGAGTGCTGCAAGGGCCAGGGCATCTATCTGGCCCATTTCTCAGGCCAAGGCTCCCCTGTGTGGCGGCCTGGCCGGCAGGCGGCCTAGCTGGCAGGCGGCTGGCAAAGCAGGCCAGAGCATCGCTGCTACCCACACAAGTGGAATGGAGCCCAGTGAAAGCAGGCCTCCCTCTCTCCGCGTGGCTGGGGTGTGGCTCCCTTGGCCTCGCGGCTGCACCTTACCTTCGGGGCTCACTGCTGCACGAAGATGCAAGAGACTCAGAATCACCCAGGCTCGGCGTCTGTGATGGCTGACAAGAGACCACAGCTCTTTCACCCTGTGGAAGCCAGACAGTCAAGGGCCTCCAACCTGTTCAAACACACACCCCTTCTTTTGAACACACACTTTCAGAATCATGGTGAGGGCACTGCCACCAGCGATTGGCCTCTGCCAGCAAGTCAGCTTGGGAGGGCCCAACGGCTTAGCTCTCCTGCTCCATTGACCCAACAGGCAGCTGCTGGGCAGTGGGCCAGGGGTGGGGTCATTTATTTACAGTCTCTGAATAGGTGTTCCTGTCCGGATTCAGCTGAGTATTGTCACACAGCACCCGCCTTCCCCACCCCCCCACAGTCTAAGGCAGAAAGGTGACCCATTCACACTGTCAGGTAAAGAGTTTCCAGAAACTTCCAGGAGGAGGTAGAGGCATGGGGCTCTTGAGGCCTGGCAGGAGATTCCCGACTGGCAGCTAGTGGCTTTGACCTGAGCTGGAGACGGCGGTACACTCTGACCCAGCCAGAGGAAAAGGCTCCCAGCACTTGACCCTGCTTTCTGCACCCACGGCCCAACTGCAGCCTCAGGGGAGACGCTGGCACTGGCTTCTGAGCAGCAAAACCACATTGCTAAGACTTGCTGAGGGCCTACTACGTGCCAGGTAAGAGGCCATTCTGAAAACGTCACCCTCTAACACAGCCACCCTGCAAGGGTGTTTTACAAATGTGGAAACCAAGGCTTTGAGAGGTTTGGACACACGTCTGAGGTCACATAGCTAGCCAACGGCGATCTGTCTGACTCTAAAAAGAGAGATTCCGAGGTCCTTCCCGAGACCAAACTGCTATACGCCAAGTGCTCTGAGCCTGCTGGCTGGTGGAGAACTGGGAGGCAGAGCGTGAAGGAGAAAAGAGTCGCCCCAGTGCGCCCACTGCCCCACTCTGCCCAACTCCAGCCTCCGCGCCCATAGCCTCAACAGTCCTGAAGGCAGCAGGGAACGGGGTGCTGGGCTGGGCCCCAAAGGGACACTCTGGACCCCTTAAGAGCTTTCTTCCCCCAAATCTCAAATATTAAAGCAGCAAAGGAAGCGGCTGTCAGAGGCAGTTGGTCTTGAGGGAGGAGGGAAACCTGGGGAGCCGGCTGGCAGGCAAGTAGGAGCAGGCCAGAAACCAGCCCAGCTGGACTCCAGACATCGCCCGAGCTCCTATCCTGGCCCATCCTCGGCGTCTGCAAAGTCCACAGCTCAGCCTAAGAAGGCGCCTTCTGTAAGAAAGCAAACTCCATTCCCTTCAGTTGGGACTTCCCAGCACCCGGGCGCCCTCTGGGAGACAAAGGGCATTGTGGCGGGCCCCGCGACAAAAACACCCCTGGGGCTGGCAGTTCCCAGTCTTCTTCTTTTCTGTGGGGACCCGTGGGCGCAACAATGGGACAGGAAATCACACGCAACAGGCAGCCCCGGGGGCATTTGTCAACAGCTGGGTCGGGATCCTGTTCTTTCTCCAGCCCCTGTTATCTGGCACTGCCACTTCGTCTGTCCCCCATCCCTGGCTCACTCCTTCTTGGATGCTGGACAGATGCCCACCCTCTCTGACCACCCAGAGCCAGCTAACTCAAGCCTGGGGGGGAAGAGGCCCTGAGTGGTTGAGAGCGAGCAGCCCAAGTCACGCTGGGCAGGAGGTGCTTGATGGAGACCGGTTCCCAGGGTCTTTCTCTCTCCCCCGGGGTGTGGGGGGGGGGGCGGGAGGGAGGTCTCACCCGCCTGTCTGACACTGTGAATTCACTGCGTTCTTATCCTTGGACCTCCCTGCCTGAGCTCAGATTTGTCTCTTCCTAGCTGTGATCTTGGGTGCCCCTCTTACCCTCTCAAGCCCTCAGTCTGCTCTTCTGTAAATGGGAGTGGAAACGGCTTCCTCTGAGAGCTTGTGAAGATCTGCCAGAGAGTTGTGCTAGAGACTTATAAACTGTAAAGACTTGTCCAGATGCTTCTAACCCATGTAAATATAAATCAGGTCATATCACTCCCACGCTGAACACTCAGCGACGGCAGCCCGTCTTGTGCAGGCACTGTGGGCAAACCAGCAAGTGAGGGGCCAGGGGCACGACTACACCACTAACTTTAGAGTGCTTCACTTGCTGCTCAGTCTTTGAACCAATGGGTGGATGAAATCCAGTTTTTAGAGTTCTTCGAGATTCTCGGGTGGTGGGTTGCGATAAATCCAAAGTCTGTACATATCTCCATTCAAAATTGTCTTCACTGAATTAAACCTTAGGACCATCTGGTCTACCTCATCTTCTCTGTCATTTGCCTGGTTCTCTGGCTACAGTCAGGGGTGGGTTACGAGGGAATTAAGGGCAGCGACTGAAGGAGGTATATATGAGAGGGAAAGAAAACGTGCACTTTGAGTAGATGTGATTTTTAAATTCACCATTGTTTTGGGTTATTTATGCATTAAACATGATTTAGTTATTTGAGTCCCTCCACAGGTTTATGAAAACAGTAATTATACTGATAATCGCAGCCATCACATACGAAGAGCTTACTCTGTGCTAAGTCCTTTCAATGGATTATCTCATTTGATCCCTACAAAAACCTATGTAAGTAGATCAAGCCATTTTCCCTTATAAGCTGGGGAAACTGAGGCCTGAGAAATTAACTTGCCCATAGTTACACAGCTAGTAAACGAGAGAGCAGAGACCCCACAGATGGTCTTTCTGACTCCAAAAGTCCAACCTTTAGGCTCTATAGCCTATTTCACTAACCAAACGAAATATTTAACTGCCTACTCTGTGCCAGGGAATGTTCTATGTGCTGGAGTCACAGTGGTAACACTGGACCCACAGTGCCTACCTTCTAGAGGGGTGAGGAGGGGGCAGAAAAGGAAGTAAACAAATTCACAGACAAGGTAACTTCAGACAGAGGAGGGTGTTCGGAAGAAAATAAAAAGCAGCTAAGAGGATGGAGAATGACTGCGGGTGGGAGGGACAGCTCTCTGTGTGAACTGCAGACCACAGACGGGTCACTTCAGAGGTCACTGGATGCACCAGCCTGGGAAACACATGCAAACAAGTACTTAATTCACCCGATAGCTATTTTTACTTCTTTTGCTTCCATTTTGGGTAAGCAGATGGAAATTCAATGCACAAAAGGGGGGAGTGGAAAGAGAAAAAAGAGCTTAACATTGCAAATCTTCTTGAAATGGTATTTAAGGGAACCACAAGTCAGGAGCATAAAGCCACCAGTGCCATCATCTCTATTATTTGATAAGAAAACACTTTCGCAAGCCGAGCAGAAGATTAACGAGCCCACTTCTTCAGACTGAACGCGCAGCCTATCTGCGGGCGCCTCCCACTTATGTGAAGTGCTCATCTGAGGGGAAACATCCCCCTCCTGCATCTGGACTGGAACAAAGAGAGGCCTCTCTTTGCTGTGTACTTCATGTGTGTTGGGGGCCCTGCCCCAGAACTTGGGGGGCCCCCAGGAAGTAGGCGCTGCTTAGATCTTCCCTCTACACAGGAGGAAACTGTGGCTTGGAAGGTAAGGAGACCTGTTCGGATCACACAGCTGGAGGAGGCGGCGCTGGTTTGACCCTCACGCATGGGCGCCTCTAAGGATGCAGGTCTCCACGGGAAAACCACTCAAGCGCCACCTAGGAGCATTTGCCTAGATAAACAACAACCACTGATGATTTAAAAAAAAAACAACACAACCTATTCTGTGTTTTAAAAATGTACATGAAATGTAGATTTCATGTAGTATGTCATGAAATATGCCCTTTGAAGCAACAAAATCCCTCTGTGACTTCTGCTGCCAATGTCACCCCACCTGTCCCAGTATCCTGTGGCTGTTCTTTAAGGCCCAGTTAAAACCCCCGTCTGTTCTGACACCACCTCCCCAAAGACTCCAGTCTTCTCCAAGATCCTCTGGGCGATGAGGATGAAGAAGAAGAGGACTGACACACACTGTGTGCCAGGCACTGTGCTTTGCATATATTAACTCAATCCCCATGACACCCCTACGAGGTTGGCACTGTTAGTCCTGTGTTAAGAAGAAACTGAGGCATAGAGGCTAAACGAACGAGGCCACCAGCTTGTACGTGGCAGAGCTGGGATTGGATCCCGGCCGGTGTCAGGGCCTGAGGGCTGACGTAATGCATATCATACAACCAAGCTGCTTCTTACATTGTCTGGTGGTTTGTGCTCATTTTCTCCCTGTCTTGTTTTTGCCTCTCTTATTAGGCAGGAGGTTCAATCACATAAGGCCTCCATAATTCCTTATATCCCTTCCCTGCTGATCAACAGAAGTACAGTGAGAAACGTGAGGTAATTAGTGAAGCACTTAAGATGGTATCTGTCACTTAATATGTGCTCTATAATGCCAGCTATAATTAGCAGGAGTGTTTGTAAGTAGGACTAATAAGAGGAGTTGCATTATTAACTATTATTATTGGTAGTGGCACTGGTTACATTGGTAATATCAATAGTAGTAGTGGTAATTGTATTAGCTGTAGTTGTATTACTAACCCAGATGCTGCTTGAGAACCCAGTCAGAATGGCCATCATCAAAAAATCTAGAAACAATAAATGCTGGAGGGCTTCCCTGGTGGCGCAGTGGTTGAGAGTCCGCCTGCCGATGCAGGGACGCGGGTTCGTGCCCTGGTCTGGGAAGATCCCACATGCCGCGGAGCGGCTGCGCCCGTGAGCCATGGCCGCTGAGCCTGCGCGTCCAGGGCCTGTGCTCCGCAACGGGGAGGCCACAACAGTGAGAGGCCCGCGTACCGCCAAAAAAAAAAAAATGCTGGAGAGGGTGTGGAGAAAAGGGAACACTCTTGCACTGCTGGTGGGAATGTGAATTGGTACGGCCACTATCTGGAGAACAGTATGGTGGTTCCTTAAAAAACTACAAATAGAATCACCATATGACCCAGCAATCCCACTACTGGGCATATACCCTGAGAAAACCATAATTCAAAAAGAGTCATGTACCAAAACGTTCATTGCAGCTCTATTTACAATAGACAGGAGATGGAAACAACCTAAGTGTCCATCATCGGATGAATGGATAAAGAAGATGTGGCACATATATACGATGGAATATTACTCAGCCATAAAAAGAAACGAAATTGAGCTATTTGTAATGAGGTGGATGGACCTAGAGTCTGTCATACAGAGTGAAGTAAGTCAGAAAGAGAAAGACAAATACCGTATGCTAACACATATATATGGAATTTAAGAAAAAAAAATGTCATGAAGAACCTAGGGGTAAGACAGGAATAAAGACACAGACCTACTAGAGAATGGACTTGAGGATATGGGGAGGGGGAAGGGTAAGCTGTGACAAAGCGAGAGAGTGGCATGGACATATATACACTACCAAACGTAAAATAGATATAGCTAGTGGGAAGCAGCCGCACAGCACAGGGAGATCAGCTAAGTGGTTTGTGACCACCTAGAGGGGTGGGATAGGGAGGGTGGGAGGGAGGGAGACGCAAGAGGGAAGAGATATGGGAACATATGTATATGTATAACTGATTCACTTTGTTATACAGCAGAAACTAACACACCATTGTAAAGCAATTATACTCCAATAAAGATGTGAAAAAAAAAAAAGAAACATCAGCCTACGTCAATGAAGAAAGACTATTCTCGGCGCCAACCGTCACCTAAGCATGTTTATGACCATTTTAGTAACGGGGGGGAGCAGGGGGCGGGTCTGGGGCATGACAGCCACCATTTATGAGTACTTTTAGGTGCCAGGCACTGAGCTGAGTGTTTTACCGCATTATCTCATTTAACCCGAGTAGCATCTTATTATCTTCACTGTTTTACCGCTGAGGAAACTGAGGCCTAGAAAGATGGGCTGATGTGTCCCACTGCTAGAAGGTAGCAGAGAGGGCACCTCCGGGATGACCCAAGAGGCTGCTGGAACCCTCTGACCCTTGGGCAGTACCTGAGGTCGTGGTATGGACTTCAGGTGGAGTGGGTAGGACCCCTACGGGCTGGCACCTTTGCCAACTCCAGTTTTTCTGAGTTCTGTCCACGTCCTTACAGGAACCCTCTCAGCCAGCATGACATGGATCAGGGCAGCCAACAGATGGACTAGACACCCAGCACCTTCTTCCGGGACCTCACCTGGAAAAGGGCTTTGATCTCAGAGCAAAAACAGCTCCATGGGAACTGGGGACTGATAGGTATCAAAGCAGCACTCTGGGCCACTCGTCTCTCCTGAACCTGCCCAGGGTGCAGGACCACGTACCAGACTGCTCCAGGGTGGATCCTGGTAGAAGTGCCTCTCCTCGCAGCAGCACGGGAAGGGCTTCCTAGCGCCTTCATTCTCAGAGTGGTCCAGGTGCTGAGAGGGGATGTGTGGGGAAAGGGCAAGTGAAAATCAGCCAGTCACAGAAACACTGAGCAGGCCAGCGGTCCCCAACCTGTTTGGCATCAGGGACCGGTTTCATGGAAGACAATTTTTCCACAGATGGAGGTGGGGGGCGTGGGGCGGGGGATGGTTCAGGTGGTAATGCGAGCGATGGGAAGCGACAGGGAACGGCAGATGAAGCTTTGCTCACTTGCCCGCCACTCACCTCCTGCTGTGCGGCCAGGTTCCTAACAGGTCGCGGAGCGGTACCAGTCCGCGGCCTGGGGGTTGGGGACCCCTGTCCTAGGCCGCAAGCTCAGCCCTCCCCTCGTCTTGGCCCTGGAGGCCCCAGCTCCCCCGGGCATCGTTCTGGACCGTGTTTCCTTATTCTCACACTGCTCCTTTCTCTCTCCCCCAGGTCCCACACTCTCTCTTGCCACGTGGTCTCGGCATATGCTATTCCTTCTGCCTGATACAAATCATCGCAGTAGCTAATACTGAGCACTTACTGTGCCCAGGTACCATTCTAAAAGTGCTACCTGCGTTAACTCATCAGCGCTCGCCTTACGGGTGGTTGTGAAGACTAAATGTTAGTTGTCCAGAGAACCTGGGCTCTGGAGAGACTAAGTGACAGCTTGAAGGATCTAAAATAAGAGAGCGATAAGTCTGATCTCAAATGCGCGTCCTTGGATCACAGTTTTCCCCTCAGATCATGCTCTGCTGGCTGAGAAACAGAACACCAGATGTTTCCAGGTTCCATCCCAAGTCAGACGCTCTTCCTGGCTTAGTGTTCTGAACACCAGCAGGCCCCCAGCCCTCGGACCGAGCTTCCCTCCATGACGGGGCGCTGTGCAGGGCTGGGGAGAGGGAAGCAAGGGGGCCCGGGCTTGAAGTTAAGCAGCTGGGCTGGTTTGTGGAAAAGGAGCCCACCTTCGTTTCCAGTATTCCCAGATATTCCTCAAGGATCTGGCTTCTCTGCTGCTGCTGGCAGCACCGTTCGGTGAGTCTGAGCACCCCAGCTCCCGAGGTTCTGAGGCAGAAAATCAGATCACCCTCTATCTATCTCAGCCCCCTCTGCGTCTCTAGCTGCATCTGTCTCCCTCCGTGTGCTCTGCGGGATGATGTTCTCCTCCAGCAATTTGCTGGCAAGCCGGCAGACCTCCCTCTGCTCCGGCATGTCTACACGGCCTTCCTCCCCACTTCCCCAAACCCCTCATTCCCAGGAGGACGATGTCCTCTGCCCAGATGCTATTTCAGCTACCCATCCCTCTGCCTCCAGGCATGACGAGCAAGGACCACATTTAGCCAGATGTGGCTGTCCATTCTCCTCCAGACCATGGGGGAAGAGGCTCCCCCCATCTCCCTGGGTAACCCTGGATCTCTGACAGCAAGTTCTTTCACTTTCTGAGCTCAGTCCTGGGTGATGACATGCCCTGCAGGGGGGCAGCTGTGACTAATCCTGTGTTTGAGATCCTGCTGGTGCCTGTGATGCAAAGCTGCCAGCAAGAAAGGGATCCTGGGAGGGTGCAGGGAGGCTCCAGCTGCGGGGCTCTCCCAGGACAGAGGAGAGGCAGGTGGGGCTGGAATGGCCCCAGAGAAAGTGGCCCCAAGGGCCATCACCCACCCAGATTATCTCAGAGCTTTAGGACTGGGCCTCAGCAGCTGGGTGGGAAAGCTGTAGCCTGGCATGGCGAAGGGCGAGGGCTTTCAGGTCAGAGAGACCTGATTCGAATCCTTGCCCAGATACTCAGCAGCTAGGTACCCCCTGGCCCCGCGCCCTCGTCTGTAAAAGGCAGGTAATGCTAACACGCACCTTGCTGATTCGCTGTGGAGCACAAAAGAAACAGAAGTCAGAGAGCTGCCCTTTAAAAGGAAAAGCTGGGTCTTTTCACATGTGGCATCTCACTCGCCCTCCCTGATGGGTCACTCAGCCCTGTTTAGCATATGAGGAGCCTGAGGCGTGGAGGGGCCTGTACGGGAGGCTGGATCGGAGCCCAGGTCCCTGCTTGAAGCTGTGCTGCTGCCCGGCTCGCTGCAGAAGCACGTTCGACTGCCTTCTCGTGCCTCGCAAAGCTCCCGCTGCTTCTACAACTCCCTTCTCCCTCCAAACCCAGAGCAGGAGGCCCTGGGGAGAACGGTCCTCACGGAGAGATACTGAGGCCCCACTGACCAGCGCAGACGCAGCTCACGGCGTAGCAGAATGAGCTTCACACAGAGGGTTGAAGGCATGTCCCGCCTGCCCTGTCAGCACACTTGTGGTCACACACAACCCCCGTGGGAGGGAAGAAGGGTACTTTCTTCAAAGCGGAAATCTATAAGCACAGACTGGAGAGGCACCGTCAGTGGTGCCACGGGCCAAACCCAAGCCGCCAAACTGAGCTCCGGAGCCCAGGTAGGAGAGGCGGTGGAAGAGGTCCCTTAATCCCCACGGGCCCAGACATCCCCGAACCATCGAATCCCCAAGCGGAAAGCCTCCAGGCTACAAACCCACCATCATACCTGAAATCAGAGGTTCTGTCCAATTCTGCTTGGGGGACCTGACCCCCATGTCCCAGACATGGGACAGAGGGAGGAACTTCAAGGGAATGAAGTGGGGGAGGGGAGAGAAAGAGACAGACAGACATCCCCAGACTCACAAAAGCAAAGCTTTGTCACCCTGGAGCCCTAGCAAACGCCGGCTCCTTGGTGCACAGGAGAGAAGGGCTCTGCTGAGGGTATTGGAGTGGCAGTGCCTCGTGGGGACATGCGTCCCAGCTTGCAAAGGAAAGGCCAGCCAGGCTCTCGAAGTCCTGCAGGGCCTGCCCTGTCAGAGTGCATCCAAGCACGGCAGGCCCCACCCTGCAGCCAGGAACCGGGCCACCAGAGAGCTGCCGGGCTGTCTGTCCCCCTGGGTATTTTTAAGGTGTCCTTTTAGTGCCCAAATCTGAATTTTTGGGATTCTTTTTTCCTGATGGTGATTCCAATTTTCCACATGTCTGACACTCACTTGAAACGATTCACGGAAAAATGCTTTTGCAACCGACTTCTTCGTGCCACAGACAGTGTGGTTTGTAAATAAGGAGACACCTAAACACGTCCTCATGTGTATGTTGTCACTCAAGCTCAGCCATCGCAGTCACACACAGACAAGCAGCTCGTGTAGCACAGAAACCCTGATGTCACGTTTTAGAGCGTCAGGGGCTGGGAATCCCCCCAGGAGGAAAGCCAGAGGGTGGCCACAAAGACATCCAAGGGGTTCTGGGCACAGCGTCCACAGAAGAGCAGCTCCTTGGCCAGCACCACAGCCAGTAGCCACGGTCGCAGCCGGAGGGCCAAGCAGCCCAGCCTGGGGCAGCAGGTCCCAGGAAGGTTCCTTGTCCTCCTTTCCCAGCCACCTTTGCTTGGGTGACCCAGACTCAGGCTCAGTCTAGCACCCTTGGGGACCTCACCACTAACGAGCAAACCTCCCCTCCCCATCCCCACCCCCTCCAGATGTTTTCTTGGCCCTCTCTCCCTCCCAGCCAGCTCTGGCAACCACAACAATTTCTCCACAAAGCAGAAACAGCTGGGGCGTAGAGCCTGTGCTCTGGCCCCATCTCCCTGCTGGATGCTTCCTTCAGGAAACCCGGGGCCTCCACCTGCTGCCTTCTTGCTCCGTGTCAGGCCCCACCTGCATTCACTGTCCAGCTCCCCAAGAAATGAGACAACGATGGTCTAATAATGACACCGGTGATAATAACAGCAGTGGTAGCATTTACGGGGAATCTACTGTGTGTGTGGACTGGGCCACTATTGCTTCATGTCTCTCGTAATGACAGACGGTATGGTACAGAGGTTACGAGCAGAGTCTATGTGGCCTTGGCAAGTTACTGACTCTCTCTGTGCCTCCACTTACCCATCTGTAAAATGGGGCTGTGAAGAGCACCTATTTCCTGGAAGTGTGTGCCCACATGTAAAGTGCTCAGCACGGTGCCTGGCACGTGGCAAAGGCCCTATAAACATCGCTGATCATCATCGAATCCTTAAAACTGCTTCATTACTGCCCCATGTTTATAGCGGAGAAAGCTGAGGCTCAGGGAGATTTGGAACCTTGCACAAAGGTCTCAAGGTTCTTGAATGTCAGAGTTGCTGTGCGTGCCCAGGCCACCTGACTCCTGAGCCTCTGCATCCTCTGCTCCCAGCATTTGCCGTATGCCCACAGGATTGCCAGTGTTTTCACTACGGCTGTTTTTAAATGAGCTGGTGTGGGATCTACCCTCGCATCTTGATCTTTTGTGACTGTGGAGGCCCTGGAGAGGTGGGCCTGGCTGTGAGGACCACACCACTGAGACCCAATGCCTCCCGAAGACAATGGGCGGCGGGGGCGCTGGGAAAGCAGTGGCACTCTCTGGATCAAGGTCTCAGATCTCCCTCCTCTGTGACGGGGCACAGAGACCCTGGGCTGCTCTCCCCCTCTCCTGGGCCCTGCTGTGAGGTGGAATGTATGCACCCAGGGCTGCCTAAACTGGAGGCGAGTCTCTCCCACTCCCTGGACCTTCAATTACACAACCCTCGACCCCTGTCCATGAGTCGAGCCCGTGGACAGACCCTGCCTTGGGCGGCCATGTGGTGGCCTCCAGGTAAAGCTCCTGTTAGCATATATACTGGACAAATTATAAAAAAACATCTCTTCTGGGCAGAAAATTGAAAAAAAGGTGGCCCTCTGAGTAGACCAATTAGAATGGGCACCCTGTCCTCAGGCTGACATGGCTCCATGTGTGTCCCCCACTCATGCCCCTCACTGCGTCCCCTCGTGCAGTGTACAACCTGTATACCTGTCCTTAGCAGCTCTTTCCCCAGTTGGGAAAGGGCTGGGACCCTGTGGACAGCACTAGACTGGGGGCCAGCAGGCCTGGACCCTGGGGCTATTTATCCACTAACCTGCTGGAGATCAAATAACCTGCCAGAGCCATGACGTTCCCATCTATAAAACGAGAGAACAGGGCAAAATGTGCCTAAGAATGATGATAACGGTGATATCATCATCATCAAAAGAGGTGACAGCCACCACTGATGGAGGGCCAGTTACCACCCAGACATTGTCCTAAGTGCTTTTTCTGAGAGCACTAGCTCACTCGATTCTTACTGCCACCTTTCTAGGTAGGTGCGAATACCTCATTTTATAAAAGAGGCAACTGAATTTCCAAGAGCCCAGGTAGCAAATGCTAGAGCTGTGAGACAGAGGCCAAGGCCCACCTTCTGAGACTCAACGACCCCACCCTACAACAGCCCGGGGTGAACAAATCCTGCTGCACCCCAGGGACAGGCCTTCATCCGTCTGAATTCGCAGCCGTCGCCCGTGTCAGGCCGCCTCCTCACAGGCACACAGGCCGGGGCCAGGGCTCTTTTTCCACCTCATCGGTCACTCGGTCAGTCAACACACATTGGGTCGCACGGTCCACCAGGCGTGCAGCCCAAGGCAGATCCCTACCGTTCGTTGTTCAGGGCCATCCTCGGGGGGTCCAGGTTGGGGTTCTCCATGGACTCCATCTGTGGACACCGCAGGAAGTAGTAGAGCGTGTGGAGGGCGTCAGGGGACCAGGTGATGGGCTGGGGTGGCTGACGGGCCTGGCGGGCGGGGCTGGAGCCAGGACCCAGCGGGCGGCGCCCCTGCATGTGGTGCATGGCGCGGGAGACCAGGTCGCCTGGTGACGAGGGCAGGCGAGAGGGAGAGAAAAAGGAAAAGTCTGAGTTCACAGCCCACATTCTCCCAAGGATCCTGCCAGCTAGAGGAGCAGCTAAGCCGGCATGCCTAATTACTGTTTACCCAGAAGCGGCAGGTGGAGGTGGAAACTGTCACCCAGACACATGATAGCAATTTAGATTCCCTTTCACTTCCAGTCCTGCCTTAACAGTTGAACGAAACGCTTGGTAGGGGCCCGGCCCCACCAGAACTTACGCTAATATGGTTTCTTTTCCAACAGCCCCACTCCCTCCATCACCCCATGGCCCTTCCCCCAGCTCTCACCACAGGAATCTCCCTGGGCTTCTTTTCCCAACCTCCAATTCCTGTGCTAGGCTGCGTGCGGATTCTTCCCCGTGCTGTCTGGTGCAAAGTCCAGGTACTTCTGCAGAAAAGGGACCTCCCTCTCCACGGCCTCAAGGAAAACTCCCACCACCATCCATTAAGCTTATTATGTGCTGAGTGTTCAATTTTCTAGAAATAGAATTTAATCTGATCCTTACAAGGCTGGGGCCCGAGTAGGATCCCCATTTTGCAGACGAAGAAACTGAGGCTTACCCAGTAAGCAAACATTTACTGACACCATGCATTTCCCTGGTCACCGGGATGCCGCGGTGCCCAGTAAACGGTAGAGTTTAGATTTGAATCCAGGCCTGTGTGACTCCAAAGTCCATGAACTGAACTGGGACCCAGGCCGTGGCCTGCGCTGATGAAGTCTGCAGGGTCCTCAGGTCCCCATATCCTGTGCTGTGTTTCTTCCCCAGTTGAGTCTTTTCAATTCCCCACCAGCCCAGGACAGGAAACGTCCCATCATTGTGTGAGGCCACAATGCTGAGAAAGGACGGGTGAAATGGCCCCAGGCACCTGCGGGCCCCTCTTGCTAGGAAAAGTGGCGCCTTCCATTCTTCTCAGGCCTGAGAACTCAGGGGGGCGTCCCTTGTGGGTCAGCTTGCCCCTTACAGATAACCCCTTGGAGCGAAAGCCTCTGAATGAGGCTGAGCTCAAGGAGGGAGAAACATATGGCAGGTGAAGTGTTGTTCAACGTTCCACAGGACCAATTCATTCACTTATTCCGTGAACCTCCCCTACAGAGCCTCTGGGTCTGGGACTCTATACCATGTGTCCCCGGAGCCCTGCACAGCTTCTACGGCACATCGGGTGCTCGGCAAACACTTGGAGGATGAAAAAGTAGCCTTACACATTCATTTCATTTAAGATACAACTTCTGGTGGGGCCTGACTTGAGCTCGTTAGCTGCCAGGTTCTCCCATGACAGCCACAGCGGCAACGCTTGTTTCCAAGCAGGGACAATGACAGCCCTGGAATTGGAGATCTCCACTGGGAAAGAGCCCTCCATGCCACCCCCAGGTCCTCACTCCTCTCTACAAAGCGGACTCTGCTCATCCCGCAGTTGTAGCTCAGCTGCCTGGGTGCCTGCTGCCAGACCCCGGGGCCAGGAGGGCTGAGGGCACTGAGTTCCTGATGCCTGGTTCCCATCCCCCAAACTCTAATTTAATTGGCCTGGGGCAGGACCCAGGCGTCTGTATTTTGTAACAGTTCCCTCAGTGAATCTGACCTCCAGTCAGGTTTGAGAATCACCAGGTAAGTGGATGAGCGCATAGATTCTGGATTAAGACTTGCCTGGCTTCCAATCAGGGCTCTGCTATTTCTATCCTGTGTGCTTTACGTAGTAAGTTACTTAACAAAGCCTTGGTTTCCTTATCTGTAAAATGGAAATAATCGTTTCTAACCTAAAAATCCTGAGGATTCAAATAAATAACAAACATAAAGCACTTAACATCATGCTTGGCACAGAGTAAGTGCCTGGTAAAGTTAAATATATCACCATTATTGTTACTGTCTTTTGTTATTAATCCTCTATCCTACAGGCCACCTCGTGGTACTCTTCCTTCCGGGACCTCTGCCTGCAGTCAAGCACTGCCTCGCATTTCCCAGGACAGGAGGAGTCCAGCCCTGCCCTCGGGCTCCTGGGTAGTAGAAACTGGCATCAACAAGCCCAGGCCAAGCCGTCTCCCAGCAGCTAGTTGTAGAGCTAAGTTGGCTGCAATAAGTTGAAATCTGGCTCCCGTTTCTCCAGGTCTAAATGTCATAACTGTTGGCATGACCACAGGACCACAAGGAGGAGAGTTCAAAGAGTCCCCGATAGCATCGAAGAATCTTGTTGAAATATCATTTCAAAGACTCGACAAGGTAGAAGTCATTACCATTAATTACGTTTAAGATGGTTTCGTTGTTCCTGGTGTAGAACCCTTGGCAGCACATTTAGAGCCAGGATGCAGGCAAAAAAATCGAGGAAGGAATAGGAATACCTCCTAACAGCTCCCGAAAAGGGAAGCCGGGAACAGAGAGGCCTTCCGAAGGTTCGGGAAGCCATGAAGGCAGCAGAATGGTGACTGGAGATGGAGTCCCCGGACCCTTTGCTCCAGGCCCAGCTTCGGGCTTTGGTGTCTCTCAAAGACCAAAGAGACAGATGCCTGCAGACAACTCTGATCGGGCGTCTAAAAAACTTAAGCTGCGCTGCAAGTCCAGGTTACGGGCAAAGACAGCCACTTGTTTTGGATGTTCTCCCAGAGGGATTTTCCTCCCTGCCTCCTTCTATTTTCTAGGCTTCAAGATAGACATGAAAAGATAAGACAAAATCTCTAAAAAAAATCTCTTTACAGCCACCCCATAAGGGAGGCATTTCCATTTTACAGATGAGGACACAGGCTACACAAGTTAAGTGATTTGTCCAGGGGCGCAAGCAGGACTTGAATTGGGGTCCCTGTGTCCCAAACGCATGTTCTCGACCATTGCTACACTGCTGCTTGAAGTGTGGTCTGCAAACTGCGACAGGTCTGTGAACTGGGACAGGTGTGCAAACTGGTTACTGGTTCGGAAGTTCATTTCAGAAACTGAGAGTGAGCTTAAAAAAACTTCCAGAGCAATCCGACAGAGTGATTTTATGCCTACTTAATTGAATTAATAAAATAAAATGGCTTGCATCTTACCTGTGCTTTATTTCATATTTCTAAACGTTCCTTTTTATTGTATTTTATAAAAGTTTCAGTTTGCAACAAAGCTGGGGGGATACCATCCCTGACCTGCTACCACAGTGAGTTTCAGAAGCTGTGGCCCAACGGGGCTGTGCTCTTGGTTTGGTACAGCTGGGCACTCCTCAGAGCTGCTTCTGAGACATCCTTGTACCTGAGAATCAATTGACCCTAAGCTTGATGAGACCTCAGTCTGAAGTCCAGAAACACCCACAATTATGGAGAAACAAGCCCTCCCTGCTTGTTAATCATGAGAGCCCTGAGCAGAGGTGCTACGGCTTCCCTCTGGTCTGTCCAACCTGCATCAGGAGCCATCGAATAAAAAGAGAGTGGGAGGACCTGGGATTCAGCACTGTCTCCAAAATGAGGCCCATACCATCTGGCTCCCTTTGAAAAGAAGTGTTTTGTTTATTTCTTATTCCCTTCCATTTACCTTCTCACAGGTAGAGAGGGACACAGGAAAATACAAGTGCCCGAGCTCCCTATGCAGATGGACCTGATACAAGAATGAGACTTCCTGACCTACCTGGCAGGCTGGTCCTGGCCAGGTGCAGGGAGAGAGCGGATGTTAAAGCCGGGCTAAACTCTAAGGTACGAGGTGCTCAGCGCCAAGTATCACTAGCTTCATTAAGCTCTTTAGTCTTGAAGAGAAAAACTGCAGTATCTGCTTCCACTTCACCTCCTCCCTCCTTCACAACGATTAGCAGAAACCCTGGTTTCAGAGCGAGGGAGCTCGGGCATCTCGGCGCATGACACAGCCTGCTTGGTTGTCGGTGAAAGATGCTCTGGGGATCCTTCTTCCCTTTGGTCTGAGGAGTGGCTGAGGCAGGATGGGGACCAATCCTAGGTGGGTTTTAGGAGGCAAAAACTGGACGATAGAGAACTTATTCTCTCTCACACACACACACACACACACACACACACACACACCAATACACAGCTCAGGTTCTGTTCTCATCACTAGCGATACGTACACCAGGGGATACAACAGAGAAAGTCTCCATTCTCATGAAGCGGAAGTTCTAATCACATGAGAAAGATGACCAACTATTCACAAGTAAATATATAATCAATGCCAAGTGTCCATTAGTGCCTTGAATAAACCAAAGCCATAAGATGGGAGACAGAGAACGAGGGTGGGACCCTTAACCTCTGCGGGGTGCTCAGGGAAGGCCTGTCTAGTAAGTGTTATTGGGCAGAGATTAAGAACGTGCCATATTTGGATAACTGGAGGAAAAGGTCATAGGCAGAGGAACAGCTAGTTCAAAGGCCCTGGGGTGGGAGGATCTTAGCCAGGAAGCCAGGAGGCCAGGAGGCCAGGGTGGCTGGAGCACAGTCAACAAGAGAAGAACAGAAGATGAGGAAGGCAGATCATATGTCCAACCCTGGACTTCACTGAGTGTGCTGGGAAGCCGTGGGGGTAACTGAGAGGATATTGAACAGATGAGTGACATAATACAATTTGGGTTTTAAATATCCCTGGTTTGGCCCAAGTTGGTAGCCCTGGAAGTGGTGACAGGGGCAAACTTAAACTTGGGATAGTTTTAGAAGGTAGAACTGATTGGACTTGGTCCCTGGGCTGAATGGTAAGGACAAGCCCTTCCCCTGAGGGAAGTTTCTGAATGCTCGCCTTGTGCCTGACTGTGGATTGTAATGGGCACAGAGACCACTACAACAAAAGGCTCTATGATAAAAGTCAAGATCAGATTCTGATCTTATGTATGTATGTATGTATGGCTACAATGGGTCTTCGTTGCTGCACACGGGCTTTCTCTAGCTGCAGCGAGCGAGGGCTACTCTTCGTTGCAGTGCGCGGGCTTCTCATTGTGGTGGCTTCTCTTGTTGCGGAGCACAGGCTCTAGGCGCACGGGCTTCAGTAGTTGTGGTGCACGGGCTCAATAGTTGTGGCTCACGGGCTCTAGAGCACATGCTCAGTAGTTGTGGCACATGGGCTTAGTTGCTCTGCGGCATGTGGGATCTTCCTGGACCAGGGCTCGAACCCGTGTACCCTGTATTGGTAAGCGGATTCTTTTTTTTTTTAAATTTTACTTATTTATTTTTTTATTTTTGGCTGTGTTGGGTCTTCATTTCTCTGCGAGGGCTTTCTCTAGTTGTGGCGAGCGGGGGCCACTCTTCATCGCGGTGCGCAGGCCTCTGTTACGGCCTCTCTTGTTGCAGAGCACAAGCTCCAGACGCGCAGGCTCAGTAGTTGTGGCTCATGTGCCCAGCTGCTCCGCAGCATGTGGGATCTTCCCAGACCAGGGCTCGAACCCGTGTCCCCTGCATTGGCAGGCAGATTCTCAACCACTGCACCACCAGGGAAGCCCCTGGTAGGCGGATTCTTAACCACTGTGTCAGCAGTGAAGTCCCCAGATTCCGATCTTGACCTCAGCTGCCCTGAGATGATGGTGGCTGGGCTGCTAGGCATGTCTACGAAGCCCATAGCCCTAAGTAATTTAGAGCTTTGCTAAAGTCAGACACAGCAGGAGTCAAGCCCCCTTTCTGATTCTTATTTGCAACCTGACTGGGGGAAAATGACTTTTCTTCTCTAAGCTTTGTTCCCTCATCAGGACTACCTTGCTGAGTCGTTCTGCACAGTAAATGAGATCATGTGATGAAGGCACTTCATACAGTGTCTTGCACATAGTAAGTGCTCACTTAATGTTCAAAATGCAAAACAAAATCAAGGTATTCTCCAGTGGACTGAGGCCTAAGTGTGTCCCTCACTGTTCTCAGGCCAAGAGAGTTCACCAAACAGACTGCGCATAGCCCCAAAGACAGCCCACCGTCCAGGAGACATTCCTCAGGGTGGGGATCAAGCCATACACCCAAGCCCACTTCCTGCAGGGTCCTCAAGAGGCAGGGGACCCAGGTGGCCATGCTGGAATGCCCTGAGGAGACAGAGAGCTCAAAGTCCTGCTTTCTGTCCCAGCCTTATTACCAATCTGCTCTGTGACCTTGAATCAGGCACCTTCACTTCCTGTCCTGGGAAGGGAAGGAAAGGGGTTGGGGGGGGGAAGGGAGGAAGTTGTGTCCTAAAGAAACAGAACGGCCTGCCATTCTCTATTCAGGGGCCAGAAACCTCAAAGAAATCACAAGTGGAAAAGGCTGGAGCAGAGTGAAACTCCATCTGTTTCCACACTGTGTGCTATAGGACCCTTGGCATGTGTCCCCGCCCTCCGCTGGGTGGTCTCATGACCCCGGGAGGAGCATGCAGTTTGATTTCTCAAATAGTTGGGATAATGAGAGGGAGAGATCGGGAGACACGGGGATCTTGTGCCTCCTAACACGATCTTCTGAAAGAGCTGCCGACTGTAATGACCTAGACCCAGGGGTTTCCCGCTGTGTCCCAGAGAGCCCTGAGGTCCTGGGGGATGCCCAGGGCACCGCAGGGCTGAGACCACTGGTCAGCTCCTCCTCCAGCCAGAGAAGCTCAGCTTTTTTCTTTCTTTTTCTGTGACCAGGTTTCGGGAGGTGCTTTCTTTCAAATACTGGTTATAAATTCAGAGCCCTTGGGGCCAGGCAGGTAAAATAAATAAATGAGACAGGCCAGCTACGAGAGACCGAGGCACGTGGCAATGTAGGGAATGCCTTCTGTCGCCTTAGCTGCCACTCAGCTCCCCCTGATCGCTGCCATGCAGGAATGGGGCCCAGCAGTGCCAGATCGTCTGATTTCTCTAGAGAAACGAGAGATCCAAATTTGGATGTGATTAAATGCACCTGCCAACTAAAGCGCACATGTCTGTGGGCCACCAGTTTACAACCTCTGGCTTTCAGAGAAGGCAAGAAGCGTGAAGGAGAAGGAGGAAGCCAGGACCCAGGAGGTGGGCTCTTCCCCGCCTCTCCCTTGGAGCCAGCAGACCATGGGTGCCCCACTTACTCAGCTCCGAGATGCTCCCCACACAGGTGGCCAAGAGGGACTGCTCCAGGGTCCGGAGCTCCAGCTGCGCGTAGGCATCGGCGCGCTCGTCGTGGCCCAGGGACCCGCCGTTGTAGGGACTGAAGTACGCAGGGAGGGAGAGGACACCTGTGGGGAAACATGGTGGACAGTGTCAATGAAAATAATCAATAAACAATCAATAGTAAGAATAGCAAAGAGTTTCATTTGAGCCAAACTGAGGACTAGCCCAGAAGCCCACTGTCTAGGTTACTCCGAGAAGCCTCTCTGGAGAAGCAGCGTTTTCAGCACAGTTTTATATCTTGTCAGAACAAAGAATATTAAACAAGTCTGGGTTACATTTCTTCAAGGTTAGAAAAAAAAAAAAAGAACAGACCAGCACGTACATAGCAAGTCGGTATGCCTTAGCACCTGGGAAGGGAGTCTTTTTTTTTTTTTTTTTAACATCTTTATTGGAGTATAATTGCTTTACAATGGTGTGTTAGTTTCTGCTTTACAACAAAGTGTGGGAAGGGAGTCTTATCATCCAAAGAGGACCAGCATTGGCATCCCAGGAAGAGGGGCATTTAATCTTTATTTTTAACCTAGACGTTATTTACTTCTGGTCAATGTGCCCTTTTCTTTAATAATTAAAGCCGACGTACAATGTATGTTTGATAGGCCACAAACAGGCTATTTTAGTTAGCATAAAACTCAAGTTAACTCATGTATAAGCTAGAATGACTTCCCTATATGTCAATATGTGAAAATGTCTTTTATCAACAAGTCACCTGAGGGTGGAAGCAAAGCTCAAAGGCCACAGCTCTGCTCCCTGTCTGGTCGAGTGCGGGTGGTGGGCAAATTGCAAGGCTCCACTTAGGACAGCTGACTTTTCACTGTGGACGGTGCTGCAAGAGCGAGGATGAGGGCGGCCCACCTGTAGACGTGGTTTAAAGCAAGTGGAGACCATCCTTTCTTGGAGCTGCACGAGGAACTGGCCTCCAGAGGCTGGTGGGCCATATACGCATTCATTCATTCCTTCCCTGCTTCACTTGCGGAATATCCAAAGTGCCTCACTCGGCCCAGGGATTCTGCTGCCTTTAGGATTCCGGGGTGACAAAGAGACCTGGCTTTGTCTTCACGGAGCTCAGTGGATGGGACGTCAGATGTAAACTGTTCACCCTGCCCACCCAAAGGGCGGCATCGCCCTTGGAGTCCTCCCACTTCTTCATGCTGCACCCCCTTCCTTCTTCAAGCCAAGAATAGGACCAGGAGAAATCACAGAGAAAAGGATGCTGCTTTCCCCACTCCAGGAAGGGGACTCATCCAGCCACTGGCCAAGGCCAATTAGCGTTTTTCATTAGCACTTCAACAATAGAGGAGCAGAGCTGTCAGAATCAATCCCAGGGGGTGACAGCCTGTAAATTTCTCCAACTCACTGTGTGGCTTCTTAGAAAGCACCAGAAAAGCAAAATCAGACTGGCTTAAAATTACATGTTGGTTCTTAAGAGCATGTGGCCACAAAGATTCCCAATTTTTGGTAACTGCCTCTTCTTCGATCAAGGCTTCTTTGTCCAACCCCCTTGAACTTTTTTTTTTTGAAAGCAAAATACCCACAGGAATTTATTTTAGTCACTTTTGGGAAAATCTCTTAAAATTCCTTGAGATAACAGAAGAGCCCCTGGGATGTGGCCAAATCCAGGCTAGACTTCCCTATCCTGTACCCAGAAACGTCACAAGGATGACAACAGCCATAGGTCCTGCAGCAGAGGTTAACACAGGGCCTTGGAGCTGGAACATTTGGGCTCATGATTCTAGCTCTGTCACTTAAACCAGCGGTGTTACCTTGGGCAAGTTACTTCACTTCTCTGTGCCTCAGATTCCTCATGTGTTAACTAGAGGTAACAAAAGTTACCTAGCTCACGGTGTGGCCGTGAGTTGCCAGATGTCCACGTGTGGACTGCTGCGTGGCTCAGAGTAAGTGCTCTTGCTATTATTTTTCCTATGTGCTGGGAACGCAGGCTTTAGGTACACTATCTCATTTATTCTTTCAACAAGGTGGGCACTGCTGTCTCCATTTTAGATAATGTGCAGAGAGTTTGAATAACTTGCTCTACCAAGTGGCAGAGCTAGGATTCAAATCCAGGTCTGACTGGCTCTAGAATGTACACGCTTCCCCTCTCTGTAAGCCCAGATTCAATGAACACACCACCAAGCTCACCTACGGCTGTCCCGATTCAGTGTTATTCCTGCTTGGTTCACCCATGGAAGCCCCAGTGCTGGGCCTCGTGTGCTCTTTTATGGGGCAAACGCACATGGCAGCCTTCCTCCTGCCCAGATCCCGGCAGCGTTCTTTGGCCACGCTCTATGTTCGGCTGCCGGTCAGCCCTGCCCTCCTAGCCTGCCCCTCCCCTGACCCAGCCTCCCTGCCTTCCCCAGCACTGCCTCACTGCCCTGCTGCGTGGCTGGGACCTGCCGCTCTGAATCACCCTCCGACCCCTCCAGGATGGCAGCGGCAACGGACTCCCGATCTGGGCGCTGGTTCGGCAAAGCAGGGCAACAAAGCACTTCCTCAAAGCTCTGTTTCCAGTGGAAGGAGGAGGGCATGACTAGGTTCCCCCTGCCCCCAGCCCTGTCCCCAAAGCAGAACCTCTCCCTGACAGCTGAGGACCCAAATGCATGAGGAAGACTTGGCTCTGAGCATTAAAACAAGTAGTGAAACAAAAGACCACCCTCCCATCCCCACCCGGAACTACAAGCTCAAACCCACGGGCAGCCCAAATGTTTGGGAGGGGCTTCTACGCATCCACGGGTCTAACTCAGGCCCTGCTCTTCCTCTTCTCTTCATTATTAATCCACAGAAACAACACTGGGGATGTGCGGACCAAATTTACAGAGCTTAGGGCAAGGGAATAGGAAATTCAGCTGATTTGTCAAAGGATTCCCAGAGAGAAATATTATGTCAATGGATCTAGTAACAAGAGCTTGCAACTCCATTAATAATAGTCCCCCTTTTCCCAGTCATCGCCCACCCAAAGGGGTTTTCATTTAATACCGTGGCAAAAGTAATTCTGAGCCTATTATTACTAATAGTAATTGATAGCATCACAGCTTTTGCATAGTACCTTTTGCTTTTAAGGGACTTCGAACACCGAGGAGTACATAATTTATTCTTCCAGCAAGGGAGGTAGGGAGGTCATTATCAGTAATAGCCACTGATGACATTTTTTTTTTTTTTTTTTTTTTTTTTTGCGGTACGCGGGCCTCTCACTGTTGTGGCCTCTCCCATTGCGGAGCACAGGCTCCGGACGCGCAGGCTCAGCGGCCATGGCTCACGGCCCCAGCCGCTCCGTGGCATGTGGGATCTTCCCGGATCGGGGCACGAACCCGTGTCCCCTGCATCGGCAGGTGGACTCCCAACCACTGCGCCACCAGGGAAGCCCCCTGCTGACTTTTAAAGAGTGCTCACTATGTGCCAAGACTGTGATAACTTTATATGCATGGTCACGTGCAATTCCCAAGGCTTCATGAAGTACTGTTTGCACCCATCTTATAGATGAGAAAACCAAGGGTCCCGCCCCCAAAGTTAAGTGACTTGCCCAAGGTTACTGAGGGTCTGAAACTGAACTGGGGCTAGAATCTCAACCTCTTGATTCTCAAGCTGTTGAAATGAAATGACGTCCTAACTTTGGCCCCCTTGTCTTTAGTTAAAGAGCACAAGGATATTTGAGAGAAAAGGGGTTCTGTTCTGTTTGCGCCTGGGGTCTGATAGGAGGAAATATAAAGAAAGACCCAGAAATACAACTTTCTTTTAATGTGCCTGCAGGCACTGCCTGCTAAGGAACCCTGGGGGCCTCACGTAAAGCTCTTGCAGACTGAAGGCCATCTCTCTTATTCCCTCTGATCTTTCCAGAATGCAGTTCCACAGGTTGCCTTCTGAATCTGCCCCCTTAAGAAAGCCTTTTTTGGGGCTTCCCTGGTGGTGCAGTGGTTGGAAGTCCGCCTGCCGATGCAGGGGACACAGGTTCGTGCCCCGGTCCGGGAAGATCCCACATGCTGCGGAGCGGCTGGGCCCGTGAGCCATGGCCGCTGAGCCTGCGCGTCCGGAGCCTGTGCTCCGCAATGGGAGAGGCCACAACAGTGAGAGGCCCGCGTACAGCACAAAAAAAAAAAAAAAAAAGAAAGAAAGCCTTTTTTGGACTTCCCTGGTGGCGCAGTGGTTAAGAATCCACCAGCCAATGCAGGGGACATGGGTTTGAGCCCTGGTCCGGGAAGATCCCACAGGCCGCGAAGCAACTAAGCCCGTGCGCCACAACTACTGAGCCTGTGCTCTAGAGCCCGCGAGCCACAACTACTGAGCCCGTGCGCCACAACTACCGAAGCCCACGTGCCTAGAGCCTGTGCTCCAGAACAAGAGAAGCCACTGCAATGAGAAGCCCGCACACTGCAACGGAGACCCAACGTAGCTAAAAATAAATAAATAAATTTATTTTTTTTAAAAAAAGAAAGCCTTTTTAAAATGTCAATGTGAAATTCTTCTCTCTCCCACATAAGCCTGCTCCTCAGCCATTCTCACTGGAGATGGAAAACACTTGCCTTAAGTTCTCTCAACACTTTAGTGCCTTCTTTGCCCCACAGAAATTCCCGGCTTTAGGGGATGGGCCCAGCGCAAGGTCATTCTGGAAAAAGGGACTTCCAAAAAAAAAAGAAAAGCAACCCCCCCCCGCCCTCTGTTTATTAAAATCCTTAGAAAAAAATCTGTTTATTTCAGTCATGATGGAGAAAAAGGCATGCTGGAATGAAACCTGTATCCCTTTATTAATTAATAAGGACACCTCAAATCGATCCCTGCTGAACTCTGTAAAAGTTACAAAAAAAACCCACGTGCGTCACTCAGATCGTTGCTGTGAAATGAACTCCCGAGTGTGAGGCAGGGAAGCAGTAGGCATGACCCAGGTACCCTGTGTCTCCCTTGTCTACAAAATCAGCATTTCTGTGGAAACAAGGTTCCGCCCCAGTGTGCTCTGACTGTAGGTGAAGCCTCCACATTTCTCAGTCTGAACACAGAACCACAATCTTCGGTCGCTCAGTTTTTTTCAAGCAGGTTGCCCAACCTTGAATCTCGGAACTCATTACCTCATTCCCCAAAGCTTCCAGTCCCTTCTCTGAGCACAGCACCACATCCACCCAGTTGCCCAAGAACACATCCGGTGA
This sequence comes from Tursiops truncatus, assembly GCF_011762595.2. Taxonomy (NCBI): domain Eukaryota; kingdom Metazoa; phylum Chordata; class Mammalia; order Artiodactyla; family Delphinidae; genus Tursiops; species Tursiops truncatus. Next base: position 84,147,836 of record NC_047041.1, read on the forward strand.
GTCATCCTTATCAACTCTCTTCCTCCTCCCCCCACACATCCAATCAACCACCAAACCTTGCTGCTCTCATCACCTTCGTATCTCAAAAATCCAGTCACTGCCGGTTCAGGCTACCATCTTCCCTCACTGGATACTGCAATAGCCCCTCCCCGTCTCCTCCCTCCGTCTCACCCCATCCCTGACAATCCCTTACTCTGGTCACGCACTCTTATTTACTCTGGCTTTAAACTCTTCAATGACTGCCCACTGCCCTCACAAAGAGGTTCAAACACCTTTCTACAGATAAGAATAGATAATATTCTTCTTTCTTTCTATGATACTTAGAGATGAAAATAATCCTGCCAGTAAATAGGGAAATTCCCAGCACCTCTCAAGAAATCAGCAGTTAAGAAGCCTACGCACTGAAGAAAAGGGAACACTCCTGCACTGTTGGTGGGAGTATAAATTGATACAGCCACTATGGAGAACAGTATGGAGGTTCCTTAAAAACTGAAAATAGAACTACCATATGACCCAGCAATCCCACTACTGGGCATATACCCTGAGAAAACCATATTTCAAAAAAAGTCATGTACCACAATGTTCATTGCAGCACTATTTACAATAGCCAGGACATAGAAGCAATCTAAGTGTCCATCAACAGATGAATGGATAAAGAAGATGTGGCACCTACATATAATGGAATATTACTCAGCCATAAAAAGAAACGAAATTGAGTTATTTGTAGTGAGGTGGATGGACCTAGAATCTGTCATACAGAGTGAAGTCAGAAAGAGAAAAACAAATGCCGTATGCTAACACATATATACGGCATCTAAAAAAAAAAAAAAAGGTTCTAAGGAACCTAGGGGCAGGACAGGAATAAAGATGCAGACATAGAGAGTGGACTTAAGGACACGGGGAGGGGGAAGGGTAAGCTGGGAGTAAGTGAGAGAGTGGCATTGACGTATATACACTACCAAATGTAAAATAGATAGCTAGTGGGAAGCAGCTGCATGGCACAGGGAGATCAGCTCGGTGCTTTGTGACCACCTAGAGGGGTGGGATAGGGAGGATGGGAGGGAATATGGGGATATATGTATATATATAGCTGATCCACTTTGTTATACAGCAGAAACTAACACAACAATGTAAAGCACTTATACTCCAAAAGATGTTTTTTTAAAAAAAATAAATAAATAGGAAACAAAACAAAACAAAACAAAAAAAGAAGCCTATGCACACCTGATCCTGGTTTCTGCGGGCTGTCTTCCGAGTTTGGTCACTTGGCTCTGCTCCAGCCCCGGGCTCCTTCCCAGGTGATTCTCCACCAGTGCCCAGAGAGGGCGCCATTGAGTCAGCTGGGAAACCCAGTGCACAGAAGACTGGGAGTCCCGCCTTCTTGCTGGCTGCCAAGCAGGAATCCGACCTGGGTTTCAGCTGGCAGAGGTTGCCAGCTCCTCCAAGCAAGCAAGTAACCAGCCAGAAGCCAATGGACTGCACACTGGGTCGACAAACCAGATTTTCAGTGCTAAGGTTTTCCAGAAGCAGGGCTCAGCCCAAAGGCCAAGTCGATGGGGATTTCATTCTCTTCTCTGTAAGACACAGGGGTCAACTGGGTGGCCGCTCAAGTCTGCTCCAGCACTGGGATCTTGCACTCCAACTGGCCCTTCTGTGGACTCTAGCACTAAAGTGCACCCCTTAAAACCTTTCCCCCCACTTTCATTCCACTATTTAATTTCTGAATTGTGGAAACAAATAGGCCCTGTTAGCATTATTTCCTGTGATTTAATTTCCCCCAAGTTATAACAACAGCCCCCCAACAGACACAATACACACAAAATTGTAAACGTAAAGATGTCCTTTTTTTGTGAAAACTGGGTAGATTCACAGTTCAGTTTTTCTAACCAGTCATCGAAAGGCCATCAAGACTGTAACGTAACTGTACCCCCAACCTGACAACCCATTCCCATTCCCAGGGCTCTCCACAGATTTGCAAATGTTCTTTTCAGGGCGCTGTGACTACAGTGGGCCCAGCGACCTGTGCAATGCTGCGTGCCTAGCATCTTCTCCCGCCCCTGCCCCCCGACACGCCCCACCAGACTCACTAGCCCCCCAGCTCAGGGAAGCTCATTTGTGAAGATAGCAAAGGCCACTGCCTGTCGCCTGTTTCTTTAAAATGAAACCCGGCATGCAGAGGATTACTCTTTTACTGCCCTTGAGAGGAAACTTGGCAGGGCGGCTTCTGCCACTTTTCTTAGGAGCTGGAAGCTTGGGTGGGGTTCAATCCATAAGCTTCTGAAAATAAAAATTATATTGCCCCACTGAACAGTTTCCAAAGAGCCCACATAATCCAATCCTTTTTATTTTTTTTAAAGTGTTTCCATTCTCTGATCTGGAATTTTATATATAGTACGTTTCATGCTCGGTTGTTGCGTATTAGTCATACTGAAACAAAGTGCTGAAGAGTTAAAGCTGGAATATTTTCCAGAGAGACCCAAATGGAGTATAAGGACAGTTGGTTCTTAAAAAAACCCACTTCACTGAATGGTATTTCTCCTGATATTCGAAGTCCAACGAGATTGGGGGATGGGTGTTGAAGCAAGGGGAAGATGAAGGAAATAAGGAGGAAGACCTAGAAGTGGAATGAAATCTGCTTGACTTGATGAATCGTCAATCATCCCTGTAAAAATGATTCATCAAGAGTAATTGAAAGCTCATGTAATTCTCAGCCAGAACCCACCTAAAGATGAGACCGCCATACTGTGAGGCCCAAGAATTCAAGTGAGGGGCAAAGGTTGGGAGACAGGAAGAGAGAAGAGTTGGGGTCTAAACTGAGTTTGGGAAGCAGGTTTTAACCACGGGTTAGTAATGAACGGAGATGGGCGACCCCATACCGAGTAGTACTCTATGCCGTGAGTGGGATGAACCAGTATTTGAACCCACATGAAGACCCCACCAGTGGTCTCATTACAATTAGCTAGTACTGTTACTAACCCCACTTACCAATGAGGGACGCTGAGGTTTAAATGGGCTGGGTCACCTGGTGAAGGTCACAGAGCTAGAAAATGGCCGAGGTGGGATTCAGACCCAGCCCGTCCATCCCGGGAGTCCACACTGCCTCTCACATGGGGCTCTGCCCATTCAAGCCCAGGGACAGAAGACTTCCGTCACCACTCACCAGTCCAATTAGCACTGCCCGTTCCCCTTCTTCTTCAGGGTCAGGAAATTAAAAGCAGGCATAATCATGCTCTGGTTGACACCTCACTCTAAGTTATCAGAACTCTACCGGCTGAGGGTGGTCTTCCCGTTAAGAGAGGCCCAGAGGGCCAGGAGCTTACCATTAAACTGTGAAATAAAAATGCACATTTATGACTGCCCAGGGAGCCAGGGGCCAGAGAACCCAGGGCCAGCGAGATCAAAGGCTGTTGGAGTACAACACGCCTGTTGCCAGCGTCCCCAGTTCTCTTAAAAAAAATATACGGTAAAAATATAAGGTCAACACTGGGCTGCATTCATCTCTCTCTGGAGTCCTTGACAGTCTTGGGCCTTCTGGCGGCGGGGCGGGGGGATCCTGCTTGGGGAGCTGGCCTTGGGCTGCCTCTTTTCCCTCCAGTTGGTAGCAGCATCTCTGACCTCAGGGCTGGCTCAGTCAGTTCTCAGAGGGGCTCTAAGCAGGGTGAGGGTTTAAGATGGGGAGAGGGGCCACCATAAAATAATAGCCCAACAAAGCAGTGCGGGTGAGCCCAGAAAGTCCGCTAGGAATGTTGGCTCACTGGCATTTTGGTGATTTGTTTAATTAAGGTTCATATCATGTTTAATTAAGGTTCATATCAGAGACCCGGAGGATGAATATGCCCATAAAAGAACTAGTAGAGATCATGGACTGCTGCTTAATTCTTTTGAAGTGAGAAAAGCCCTAGCGAAATGCAGCCTGTTCATTGCCATTTCCCCACCTTGCAAGAGAATAAAATAAAGCCACAGTAACTAAGCAGATCAATTTCAGGAAATTAAACCTAAAGGTGAACTCTGGAAAACCCAGCAACCGTCACAACATCGGGGGGTATGGAGCGGAGAACTCACACGCGGACCACTGAGATTTTTCCTGTGGAAAAAGATCTCTGTTGTGTTTGGAATACTTTTTAAGAGATTCTGGGTGGCCTCGCTCCAAAGTATTGATGTAACACATCAAGAACTTGAGCGACCCAGGAAGCATGAGTCTTGGAACTGCCACCTCTTAAAAAAAAAAAAATCCATCCCATGACCATGGTCCTTTGTCAAATGCTGTCCTTGACCCATGGTGGCTGAGCATGCCAATTCCTGTGAGCCAAGGACAACATCCAGCCACTTTTGTACAAAGGCAACAACACATTTAAAACATAAACATACACAGTCATCACCCTAAAACATCAGCCCTTCCCCCAACCCATGCACACAACCACCAAGTGGTTGAGAGTGGTTCTCTCTGTGCTAGGGCTATAAGAATGTTTTGAACTACTATGCTTTTTAAACTTTTTACAAATATGATTTATTGGTGGTGTAAAAAGTGATTGTTATAAAAGAAACAGGGGACGTGGTGGGGGAGATGTACTCAGAGAGAGAAGAAGGTGATAGAATGTTTCTTCTGAGCATAGGAATAGCCATAATTTCAAATATGTTAGAAAGTTAGTTAACTGAAATTAAATTTTTATATAGGAAAACAAGAGAACGTTTAAAAAAATTACTATGATCTAATTACCTATAAAGAGCCCAGAATGGAGGTCATCTAACATAAAAGATAGTTATTTCTGCACGGGAGAACTTTAGATGATTTTTTTCTCCATTATTCTTCATGCTTTTTTTCTACTGATTAACTAATGAACATATATATTTTAATAAAAACAAAACCATTGTTACAACTGTTGTGAGCTCATGGAGGAAAAAAAGTAAATAGAAGGAAAACTTGGTTGTTTTATATAAAAATTTGAAAAAAAAAGGTAAGGGAAAGAAACTCAGACAGAAACTGTTCTATATTCCTAAGCAGGAGGTGAGATTTTGTCTGCAACTCTCATTCCAAGAATCGGCCTGAGAGCCAGCCCCTTCACCTGGCCAGATGGTAGGGACTCTGGGCCACTCAGAGGCCACTCAGGGGCACTTCCTCTGGTCCAGCCATGTACCCACTGGGCTGAGCCTGTGTGATCATGATGCAGCCACGTGGCAGTCTGGACCGCCAGTACTCTCTGTCGGTACGGGCTGCCACTTGCTGGGACTGAGGACAGGGAGAGCTGGGGGACATCCTCATGCTGTACCAAGTGTGAAAAGAGAGGCTTGCCACTACCAGTGCTGCTGGGGGTGGGGTGGGAGGTACCGGCGGGCCCGGGAATGGGAGAGAAGGCAAAGCACGTCCCGGGAGTGATCCCGGAGCTACTTCTCCAGTGAGAGCAGTGCTGCCTGCAAGTAAAAGAGGGGAGTGGGAGAAGCCTCCAAGTGTCAACTCAGAGGAAGGAGAGGGATAAATGAGCCCGAGCACCTGTAATACACACAAGTCATTCCTTAGGGGTTAAAAAAAAAAGAGGCAAATGTCACAAGGTCTAGGGCAGATGGCCAAGATATTTATTAATAGAACATGAATGCATCATTAGTCAGAAATGTACTGTGCTAGAGTCCTTCTAACAAATATAACCTGCTTCAGTCGGCTTTGGTTCCCATTCCAAATGACGCTATTAGACCCTCCAGATGATTTAAGAGCATGAATCAGAGGGAAGAAGGTTCAAAACTCAGCTATGAATCTTATTAGCTGTGTGACTTTGGACTAGTTAATTAACCTCTCTGAGCCTCAATTTGTTCATCTGTCTAATATGCCTAATAATAGCTCCGAATTCACTGATTATTTGAGAATTAAAAGAAGTTAAGTAAGCATTTAGTAAAATGCCTGACACATAGTAAGCATGTAATAAATGGTAATATCTTATAAATGGCCTCACGGATTCCCAGGGCCAATAGCTTTGGGATAAAGCCATCAGACACCATATAAAAGTATTTCTATTCGACAGAAGTGATGGACCCTAGGCCAACCAATCCCATTATTTTCCTAAAGGCCTCTGCTGATACAGAATCATGCTTATATTCACCACGGATGGATCATTTCTTCTGCATTCCTCCACTAATTTCTTCAACAACTGTTTACTGATGACCTAATAATCTGCTAAAAGTGGCTATGCTCTGGGGGTAGAAAAGTGAACAGGCCACAGTCTCTACCCTCTTGATGCTTGCCGTCTAGTGAAGGAGGGCAGACAGTATACCAGCCAAGTCCATAATGAAAAGGGCTACATGGAGTCGGATCAAAGAGCCCAGAGGAGGGTCCCTAAGCAGACTACGTAGGCCTAGTAGTCAAGGAAGGCTTCCTGGAGGAAGAGACATAGAGTAGATATCAGTCTAGTAAAGGGGTTGGATGGGTCTTCCAAGCAGAGGGAGGGCCTGTATAGGGAGGTTCTGGGGCAGCGATAGGTGGGGAGGGGCCCCCTGAGACTTGTCATGAAGCTGTGTTTGTAGAGCCAGCACATTATTCATACTTAGACTATGTGTTTATTTGGGGCAGCCTGGGAGGTGGCTAATGGAGATCACTGCCCTCTCTCCACCCACCCTTGGAGCCACTACGAAGCCGGGATCGGTGAACTTTTTCCGCGAAGGGTCAGAGTAAACATTTTTGGCTTTGCGGGTCTGTCACAACTACTCAACTCTGCCGGCGTAATGTGCGTATACATAAGCAAATGGGCACAGATTCGTATTTTATATCACCTTCACATGTCACAAACTAGTCTTCTTTTAGTGCTTTTTCAACCATTTAAAAATGTAAAACTAATTTTTAGCTTGTAGGCCATACGAAAACAGGTGTCAGGTGGGATTTGGCCCCAGGGCCATGCTTGCTGACCCCTGTACTAATCCAGAGCCCCTCAGAGGGATGGAGAGGGGTAGCTCGGAGTGATGGGTGAGTGTGACAGGCCTCCGCGGGACAGATCAGGGTGGATGGCACGAGTCACAGGAGTCTAAGGGGCTGAGACTCTGTCCTGAGAGCAATGAGGACTCACTGAAGGGGTTTAAGCAATTGAATGACAGGGTCATACGCACATTCAGACAGATAAATCCGGTAGCTGTATGGGAAAGGGATGGGAGAGGAGATTAGAGAGCCCCACTGCTGGCTGTAGACATCTTCTTTGCCAAGGAATTCATAGTCTAAAAACCCACCTGGGCCACTGCTTGGGCTCTTATTTCAATAAAGCTGCTCATTCCTTTTAGCTTTTGCATTAAGCACTTAAACATCAAAGTCGGAGGTAGCAGATTACATTTTTCGGAACTAAAATTCATTAAGGGATCATTTTTAAGACCAAATAAATGAAAACCATGTTTGACTACTTTTAAAATTGGTGATGTTCCCGGATCAACTTACAGCAGTTAGCAAATTTCAATCTCAATCTTCACGGCTCCAGCAATTTCAATCTCAATCTTTATGGCTCCAAAAGGCAATTCACAGAGAATGGGAGAATTCAACATGTGCCTTGAAATCTGGGCTGAAAAAACCCCCCAATGCTAAGTGTGTTGGGGACACCAGAGCCCAGAGTTTAAGTCACTCCCTTCATAACTCATATATGGCAAATATGGACATACCCATGTACCACCCCGTCCCCATTCCCCTGCACAGAAAGGGTTGTTTGCAGACAGTTAAATCCTATGGACAGAGAACACATTCTCTAAGGCCATGGGACCTTCTGTCCCAAGGTTGACTGATGGCTTCCAATATGGAAGAAGTATCCAAGTAGGCTCGGGGAATTTTAGCACTGTGCTATTCTTGTCACTCATTCACTTACTCAAATATTCATCACAGGCCTATTAATCACACTGAGCTTGGTGCTAGGAATACAGAGGTAAGATCCAGTTTCCTGGCTCTAGAGGACAGGAAAAATATGTAGACAGATAATTAAAAGGTACCATAATATGGGCTTCCCTGGTGGCGCAGTGGTTGAGAGTCTGCCTGCTAATGCAGGGGACACGGGTTTGAGCCCTGGTCTGGGAGGATACCACATGCCGCGGAGCAACTAGGCCCGTGAGCCACAATTACTGAGCCTGCGCGTCTGGAGCCTGTGCTCCGCAACAAGAGAGGCCGCGACAGTGAGAGGCCCACGCACCGCGATGAAGAGTGGCCCCTGCTTGCCACAACTAGAGAAAGCCCTCGCGCAGAAACGAAGACCCAACACAGCAAAAATAAATTAATTAATAAACTCCTACCCGCAACATCTAAAAAAAAAAGGTACCGTAATAAATGCTAGAGGAGGGGTCTGCAGTAGGTACTAGAAGCTTGGAAGGAGTCTGAAGAGGGGGCTTTTGCTGTGTGCTGTCATCCAGCAAGGGAGGAAAAATAACAGGATGTTTCACAAAGCCACCCCTCCTCACTCCAAGAAGCCCAAAGGGACCGTACAGACCTTATGAGTAGCAAACACTCCCCGGTCATCTCACGGCTGAGCAACGTCACGCAACCTGGGAGTAGGTTGAGAAGGTGCAGCGAAAGAAGCTCATTCATAGGAAGGAGGTCCCTGTAGAACGTTCATTCCCAGGAGGGGGCATCTCAAACCTCACTGTGTCACTTCCAGGACACCATGATCTTTCCCTGCAAAGGTGTATGAAAACATCCAGCCGCTGGATGCTTGAAACTGTGCCGCTGTTCCCAGCGACCTATCCAGTGCCGTCCTTCTCCTCCCTGGCTAACAGAACCCTGCTTCTGCCTGGAATGACTTGCAGTACGAGCCCTGGGGGGCCCCTTCCCAGACTCCCTTACAGCTGTACAACATGGTTTTGGACATGAGACGTAAATTCAAGACTTCAGGGGTTTTGGAAAATGTTGCTTTTCCTGATCTAAAGGGACAGGCTGTCCAGCTGGCAGGGCCTTTGAGCTTCTTCCTGCCTCGAATGTGACACACTGTCTGAAGAGGTACAGCAGCAGCCATTATGCCAGCAGGAGCCAGGCCGCCTGCTGCCAAAGCTGGAGCAGCACCCTGGGGCTGCCGTGCGGGGGGAGGCGCTGCAGGAGGGGACGAGGGCAAGATCAGAGCCAACATGCTGAGGATGGCAGAAATGAGCAAGAGCCTGGGTCTCTGACCGTCTCGCCGGCAGCTACCCACCACCAGGAACTGCCAATCCCCGAACTTCTTGTTATAGGAAAAAATATCACAGGGAGGGCAGCTTAAACAACATAAATTTGTTTTCTCGCAATTCTGGAGGCTAGAAGTCTGAGATCAAGGTGTGGGCTGGGTTGCTTTCTTCTTCTGAGGCCTCTCTCCTAGGCTTGTAGACAGCTGTCTTCTCCCTGGGTCTTCACATGGTCTTCCCTTATGTGTCTGTGTCCTGATCACTTCTTCTTACAAGAACACCAGTCAGACTGGATTCGGGCCCACTCGTGGGACTTCATTTTACCTTAGTTAGCTCTTAAAAGACTCTATTTCCAAATACAGTCACATTCTGATGTGCTGGGGGTTAGGACTTCAGCCTATGAATTTTGGAGGGTCACAGTTCAGACCACCACAGGCAGGTTTTTTTGACTTGCAGATAGAGTGATTTCTCTAATACAAGATGGTTTCTGTAAATCATTAGTTTGCAAAAAAACTTTTAAACCATGGAAAGCTTTGTTCAAATGAAATCATGTGGAGAGTCTGATGATAAAGCCATCTCCCCGCTCCTGGGGCCCTGCGTCTCTGTGGATGCTAAAAATGCGTGCTCACAGGCTCCTCTGTGTGGCGCTGGCTGTGGACATGCTGGACTCAGACTCTGCTGAGAACAGGGCGGTTCTGGCCCACAAGGCCAAGTTCCCCAAGGGCCTGGGGTGGCTGCAGCAACTCCAGCCCTCACTTTGCTCAACATAAGGCTGGAAGCTCCCTTCATGGGGGAAATCTTCCGGGCAGACCATTGGGCTTCTGCTGGGTGAGTGTCTGCAGAACGCCACTCACAGTTTATGTGCATTTACAAAATGCAGATAGGGGCTTCCCTGGTGGCGCAGTGGTTGAGAGTCCGCCTGCCCATGCTGGGGACACGGGTTCCTGCCCCGGTCCAGGAGGGTCCCACATGCCGCGGAGCAGCTGGGCCCGTGAGCCATGGCCACTGAGCCTGCGCGTCCAGAGCCTGCGCTCCGCAACGGGAGAGGCCACAACAGTGAGAGGCCTGCGTACCGCAAAAAAAAAAAAAAAAAAAATGCAGATAGGCGAAAAGAAGAGAATAAAAACAGTAATTTTACTGCCCTGAGATAATCATCATTGACATTACAGTTTAATATCCTTTCAGACTTTTGAATATGCACCTCTGCTTTGGAGCGTGCATGTGTACTTTCTTTTTTCTCACATGCATACTTTTAATTTTAAGAAATTAATACTTTAATGACCTTTTTCACTTAATATTTCACAGATAGCTTTCCACGGTCCCAAATATTGTTTCTCATCCTCACTTTCAATGGCTGCAGCACACTCCATTCTAAAGGTTCACAGTACCTAGCACTGTTATTTTGGGTGACTCAGGAGCGTCCCCCAATATGACTTCACAGTGGGCAGTGGCCTCTGAGTCACATCAAACCCCAGCGCTCTAGCACCGAAGGGACCCCTGCTTGTTGTCCTAGCTCTGGAAGTGAGCCCTGAGGAGGTGAGGCCCCTCCTCTCCCAACCAGGACCTGCTAGAGAGTTGACCCTAACAGGGCCTCATGACAGATGCCAGCACCTCTATCTCATTCTGATTTTGAAAACCAGGTCTCAAAAAAATGAACTAAAGCCACAGGAAGATGGGGCATTTCCTCACAGGCGTCTTCGGGTTACAGATTCTCGCGCCCGGAGGCCTCAGAGGGCTGGCTGTGGGGCTGTCATCCAGCGAGGGAGCACCCAGGCCGTCTGATCCCCTGACAACCAGCCCTGGATTTGCACACAGGCCCGCTCCTTTCCTCCAACCAGGAAAGCCAGGACCCTCCTGTGCTTTCCACGCAGAACCAAAATGGGAAGGGCTCTTGCCAAGGCTCCAGGGGTTTCTGCAGCACCTGCCTGGGAAGAGAGGCCTGTCATTGGGGAGCAGCTTCTCCCGCTGCCCTGGGCACGCAGAGTCCTGGCCCGTCTGCAGAACTGGATGTGACCCTGTGTGCTTCAACGGCGACTTTGGGCTTTGGCCGGAGTCCCTCCCTGTTTGTTTTACAGACTCCTACTTAGAGCCTCAAATTAGGCTCATTAAAAAGCCAGCTCCCCGTGGGACTATAAACGTCACATAGACAAGTGGAGAGTGAGTTTACGAGGCTGGCGTGTGATCTGCCCACCAAGATGGCGCGGACCCGGTGGAAATAGTGAATCAGCCTGTTTGGGCAGGACCCCCTCCCTCCAGCCCCCCCTCGATTAAGGCTGTGTCAGCCACAGGCCAGAAAAGGGGCAGACCGTGGACGTCCTCTAAAGCCAGCTGGGCTGGATCCCTGTTGGATGTGAGCAGCATGACTAACAGGGGGAATGAACTGCCTCTCTGACACTCTGACACCCTCTGCTGCTCTCAGCTTTTCCCCACTTCGTTTGCAGCACCCCTGCTCTGTGCGCGTCCCCCACCATCATCCTTGCAGGCAGAGGCTGCTGCCCACAACATAACCCCAACATTCTCACGCCTACCTTCCGCAGATTAACTTTATCTTTCTGTGGGGTGTTTCTCCTGCCTGGGGGGCCCCCGGCGGCCCCAAGTTTAGCTCTGTCAGTTCTGCTTTGCAGCTCATGCATGTGTGAGGGGTCGTGCCTTGCAGGTGGGAGGCCGGGGTGAGTGGAGTGCAGAGAAAAGTGGTCTCCTGCCCCCCAGCATCAACCTCATTTATTCGAGTCACTGACCAGTCGGCACGCCCCAGATTACTCCAAGGCTGAAGCAACGCCACCTCGGAGATCTTACCGTCCACCCTGAGGCTACCAGCCAGATGGTGAAGGCAAGAAAGCATCAGAATCTTTTAACCTCCTAGACTAAGTTTCAGGAGATCACTTCTGTGTCCCAGGGCTTTACTAAAACACATACAAACAGCATCTCCTCCTTCCAAATCCAGAAGAGCATGACTTGTATTTATACAACCAAGGCTGGAAAGGACTACAGAAACCACACAGACTCAAACCCTTTTTGCATTTCCCCAGGACCCATCTTTATTTAATACGCTGCCACTGTGTTGTCAATGTTCACCACACCCCCCCCAGTACATATATCAGCACTGTCTGATCAGTCCCTGATGTTTGACACTCCTGCACAATACCCTGAGTAGCTGCCTGAGGGCTCAGTCCCAGTGGTCAGGAACTCACTCTCCCTAAGTGAGCTCATGTGCAGCTCCAACTGCTAGAAAATTCTTATTTAATCCAATCTGTCTTGTTGCAGCTTCCAGCCCTGGTCCTGTGTCCACATCAGTAAACCTAGCTCCCTTCCCATGGTGGGGCCCCTATATCCATCACACGTCCTCACGTGTCGTGGCTCCACACCACTGAAATCTGGGGATCTCAGGACTCATGTGCATTCCCGAGCTGTGTTGTGCGTGTGTGTGTCTATCCTGACTGGTTCAGAAGAGAGGAGGATGGTCCACACCCCTCTTCCCAGATTCTGAAATGCTTATGATTGCAGCCTCTGCATTGGTGGCGTCCCCCATCCTTGTCCATCCTCTTTCTACCCAGTGACTGGCCACCACCTTCTTCCCAGAGCCTCGCCTTGGTTGCGAGCACAAGCTCACAAGTTAGGCAGAGCCGGCCTCAAATCTTGACTCTACCACTTACTCGCCATGTGGCCTTGGACATGTGATACCTTCTCTAAGCCTCAGTTTCCCCATCTGTAGAATGGGGATAACACCTACTCTCAGAGAGCAAGAGTGAGGGTCAACTGAGGTGACAGGAAGGCACAGTGTCGGGCACAGAGCAGGCACACAATAGAGGGACCGTGTCTTTGTGCCATCACCCCCATCAGGTGGGGATCTAATCACCACTGCACTTGGCCCTCTCCCAGGGTTCTCAGGCTCCAGGTAGGAGTTACCTGTGATATCAATAACCCTTTTACTAGAAGCTTATGAAGGGCAGGGGCTATGCTTTTCACCTTACTCCTTCCCTCTCTCTGCCATCTCTGCAGTTCCAAAAACATGGTAGATGCTTAATAAGCATGGAAAACCCATGTTCAGAGAACACGAATTTACTTTAGCTTTAAGCCTTAGTAAAAACACTGGACACTCTCAATAGTAAAGCAAACCACGAGAATGGCTTTGGCTTCAGATGGTGTGACAAGTTAAAGAAGAAAACTGTCTCTGTGACAGCGTCTCCTCCAATCATCTGGCCTGTTAGGAGACAGCCGTCGGGGGCAGATGTCAGAGGGAAGGGGCCTGCCGGGCGCTGACTGCTTGGGCCCAGGCACTCCAGCAGAATGGAAGGAGGGCAGGCACGTCAGTCTGGCCTCCACTCTCAGCCCTCCCAGCCCTGGTTCTGGTTCACAGATGGGCTTGAGCGGAGCACAGAGGTCCGGGCTGCAAGGCCCTGCCTGGTCATGGGGACGTTGCAGCTCTGAACAGCAGCTCTGACTCTATGCTCTGTGTGCAGACTGCAGAGCCCACCCTCAGCCCCTAGCTCTCCCACTCCCTTCCCTTAAAGAGAAAGAGAAGGAGAGAGAAAAGGAGGGAAGAGAGGGAAGAAAGCGTGTCTGAAAAATAAACAGGTGCCTCAGGAGTGCTTTGAGCTCGGAAGCCCCATGACGCTTGCATTAACGACATGTTTCAGAAGAAGCCACTGCCTAGTTGACTGTTACTTCTTCAAACAAACACTGGAAATGCCTTGGCAGGACGAGCCATCACTCTGCCCCCCAACGCAGAAGCCCGGTCTCTTGGAAGGGGTGGTTTTAATGCAGGGGCTCTCCCGTGGGAATGGAAAGCAAAAAGCAAGATCCCCTTACATGAGTGACAACCCCCCCTCTTCAGGGAGCAGCTAACAGGGGCAGACGAGAGGATGACCTGGAGGAGGGGTGTGGGGTCTGAACAAATGCCCAGGGACCCTTGGTGATGTAATGGCGTCTCCGTTTTACCCTAAGAAAACCGACACTGTAAGAGGTTAAGCAACTTGCCCAAGATCACGCAGCCAGGAAGCAGCAGAGTCCATGCTCTACACTGTTCCATTGTAGGGAGTCTGGGCCCAGCACTTATAAATCAAAACTGGAGACTTAAAAAAATTGAGATATAATTCACATGTCATTAAATCTACGCTTTTTTTTTTTTTTTTTTTTGCGGTACGTGGGCCTCTTACTGCTGTGGCCTCTCCCGTTGCGGAGCACAGGCTCCGGACGCGCAGGCTCAGTGGCCATGGCTCACGAGCCCAGCCGCTCCGCGGCATGCAGGATCCTCCCGGACCTGGGCACGAACCCGCGTCCCCTGCACCGGCAGGCGGACTCTCAACCACTGTGCCACCAGGGAAGCCCAAATCTACGCTTTTAATATGTAAATTCGGTGGTTTTTAGTACATTCACGGAACTGTAAAACCATAACCGCTATTTAATTCCAGAACAGTTTCAACAGCCCCCAAAGAAACCCCCATTCTCTGACTTCCCCACCGCTGCCCAGGCCCGGCAACCAGTAATTTACCTTCTGTCTCTATGATCTGCCTACTCTGGACATTTTATATGAATGGAATCATACAATGTACAGTACAGTCTTTTGTGTCTGGCTTCTTTTACATATGCAGCACAATATTTTTAAGGGTCATCCACGTTGTACTATATGAATACTTTACTCCTTTTTGTGGCTGAATGATCTTGCACCACAGTTTCTTTATCTCTTCATCAGCTGATGGACATTTGGATTCTTTCCACTTTCTGGCTATTACAGATAATGCTACTGTGAATATTTACGTACAAGTTTTATGAGCACATACAGTTTCATTTCTCTTAGGCATACACCTAGCAGTGGAATTGCTGAGTCATGTGGTAATTCTATGTTTGACTTTCTGAGGAACTACCAGAATATTTTTCACAGTGCCTGCATCATTACGTTTCCACCAACAAACAGTACACGGAGGTTTCGATTTCTGTACATCCTGGCCAGCAACTGTTATTGTCTGTTTGGTTAAAACCATCCTAGTGTGTGTAAAGCAGTATCTCATTATGTGATAATCTTTTAAAAATTTATTTATTCTTTGGCAACGATTCTATGCTAGAACGGGTTTCCTTAGGAGTGCCATCACAGAATACACGAAAGAAGCACATAGAAAAATAGATAACATAGAAAAATAAGATAACACAGCTAACAACAAACCAGTCACAGGAGACTAGGATGACCCTAAGAATGAAACTCCCTCACTGGCTTCACTTTAAATTACTTTTATCATTGCCAGAACAATTAATGCATGTTCACTGCAGGGCAGAGAAAATATAGTCAAGTCCAAGGTAGAAAATAAAAATCACCCATAATCCCATCACTTAGAGAGAGGTACTGATATACTTTTTACACATACAGTGTTGTATCATTTTACTTATTACATACCATTTTCTTATGATATTAAATATCTTTGAAACATATTTAATATGTCTTTAAATGTCTATGTAGTCATTGCCAACTGCTTCAGGTTCTACTAGCTTGCTTGACATTTGCTTTTTTTTTTTGGCTACAACGCGTGGTTTGCAGGATTTGCAGGATCTTAGTTCCCCGACCAGGGATTGAACCCGGGCCCCCGGCAGTGAAAGCACCGAGTCCTAACCACTGGACCGCCAGGGAATTCCCTGGCCTTTGCTCTTCTACCTGTGTCCACCTTCCTTTCTTCTAAAACTCCCCATCATTCAGTTCATGAAGCAGAGCCTCTGGCTGGGTACACCTACCTGCCAGGGAAGGGGTGGGAATATGTGAAGCCCCTGGAGAGCCCTTGGGATGGACAGATACACACCTGTGCACGCCTACACACACACAGCCTTCCCATTTCCCTGTGATAACCATTCTGATCAGAGAAAGCAGAGAGTGTGGACCCATGGACTTGGGGACACCACAGTCCACTCCTGCATTTGAAGCTAACAGTTCACAAACTACACTAACGGACAGTACAGCTCAGTGAAGGAGAAGCTGAGGGCCACACGGAGGTTTGGCTGCCAGGTTTGTCACTTACCCAGGGACGCTGGGCAAGTCCTCAGTCTTTCAGCAGTAAAATGGGGCTGAATGGTATCCACCTAAAGCTGTTGATTTGGCAAAAGGCTTAGGGACCACCTCTTCCAGCCCTTTCCCTCTTATTTTTATAATTAATTAATTAATTAATGGCTGCATTGGGTCTTTGTTGCTGTGCACATGCTTTCTCTAGTTGTGGCGAGCAGGGGCTACCCTTTGTTGTGGAGCACAGGCTCTAGGTGCACAGGCTTCAGTAGTTGTGGCATGCGGGCTCATTAGTTGTGGCTCATGGCTTAGTTGCTCCGTAGCACGTGGGATCTTCCCAGACCAGGGATCGAACCCGTGTCCCCTGCACTGGCAGGCGGATTCTTAACCACTGTGCCAACGGGGATGTCCTCTTCCCTCTTATTTTCATCACAAATCTTTTGTACAGCTTTGGCTCTTATTTCCCCAGTCTGAAAACCTTCTTCAAAAATGAATGTCCCCGAGCTTCCCTGGTGGCGCAGTGGTTGAGAGTCCGCCTGCCGATGCAGGGGACGCAGGTTCGTGCCCCGGTCTGGGAAGATCCCACACGCTGCGGAGCGGCTAGGCCTGTGAGCCATGGCCGCTGAGCCTGTGCATCCGGAGCCTGTGCTCCGCAATGGGAGAGGCCACAACAGTGAGAGGCCCACGTACCGCAAAAAAAAAAAAAAAAAAAAGAACGTCCCAAGCTCCCCAGTAGCAACCAGCACATCCCACAGGCAGATTCTGGTTCCTAATACCGTTCTCCAGTGACAAGACCCAGAGCTTCCTGGAGAAATGGCAGATTCTAGGAATGGGGCAGGAAATACACAAGATGAGCTTGGAGCATCTTGTAATGCCAGAAAGTAAGACAGTGTCCAAAAAACCAAAATGATGGGGCATGTGAAAGGGACGAAGGGGCCAAACCAAAGAGCTCTCAATGACCCAGGATGGAGCAATTTGAGCAATAAAGAATTAGAATCCAAAGTGTAAACTAAATATCCCTGTATCCGTATGATTAACAATGATGGAATGTTTGAACAACTGATTGAATAAATAATTGAGGAGAAAACAGACAAATCTTTCACACAAAATAATTCCAAGTAATGTATGTAGATTCATCCCCTTCAAGGTGCTGGAGCATAACTTCCTTTCCCTTAAGTGTGGAATGCACGTAGTGACTTCATTCTAAGGAGTACAATATGGAAAGGTCCAGAAGGGAGGGGGAGTGGGGGAGGTACCTTCATAGTAGAGAAACCTGACAAACATCCCAGGGGGTCAAGATGAACCTCATCATGGTAAGTCATGTTGATAGCATGTACCCCTTGACACGATGTGATGAGAAGAGCACTTTACCTCTGTGGTCTTCCTCCCCCATAACCCACAATCCCAACCTAATCATGAGAAAAACCTCAGACAAACCCAAATTGAAGGACATTCTACAAAACACCTAACAAGTCTTCTGATTAACTGTCAAGCTTACCAACAGCAAGGAAAGGCTTAGATGAGAAACTGTTACAGCTGACAGGAATCTAAGATGTCTGGATGACTAAATGTAGTAACATGGGATCCTGGGACAGAAAAAGGGCATTAGATAAAAACTAAGGAACTCCTAATGAAGTATGTACTTTAGTTAATAACATTGTGTTGGGACTTCCCTGGTGGCGCAGTGGTTAAGAATCCGCCTACCGATGCAGGGGACACGGGTTCGATCCCAGGTCCTGGAAGATCCCACATGCCGCGGAGCAACTAAGCCCGTGAACCACAACTACTGAGCCTGCGCTCTAGAGCCCACGAGCCACAACTACTGAGCCTGCGTGCCACAACTACTGAAGCCCGCACACCCTAGAGCCCGTGTTCCTCAGCAAGAGAAGCCACTGCAATGAGAAGGCTGCACGCTGCAACAAAGAGTAGCCCCAGCCCACCACAACTAGAGAAAGCCTGCGCACAGCAACAGTAGCCCCAGCTCACCACAACTAGAGAAAGCCTGCGCACAGCAATGAAGACCCAACACGGCCAAAACAAACAAACAAAAACAAAAACACCCATTGTATCAAAGTGAGTGATTCATTGTGACAAATGTAAAATGTAGGGGAAACTGGGTTTCAGGCATCTGGGGACTTATTGTAATATTCTTGCAACTTTTCTCTAAATCTAAAATTATTCTCAAAAATTTACTGAATGTTAATAAAAAAGTATATCCTAAAAAAAATAATAAAAAAAAAGAATGTCCCAGAAAGAGCATCATATGGACTTCCCTTCCCTAATTCCTAGTGAGGGGATCTTTCCCTTAAGGCCCCCACCAAAACCTGAAGACACATATCTCAGACAGCACTTATACTACTTGAAAGCATTATATCTATTGCTGAAATAACTTTCTAAGCTCCAGATTGAGCCACTCCAGCCTGGGGTGCCACGTCAGCACACTGAAACTTTGATAACTTTTGTGTCCCTGTAAATGCTCTGCTTCACCAGAAAAGCAATGTATCCAATCAGCCGATTCCCAAACTCCAAGCCAACTATGGGTCTTTTCACCCCAAACAGGGCTGACCGTGTGGCCCTGACCAATCAGATATTTTCTATTATTCTCCTCCTTGTTCTTTATTCTTTATTCCATAAAAGCTTCCTGCCTTCTATCCTATTTTGCAGTTCTCCAAAAGGAGACTGTCTGCTTCATGAAGTGTTAAATAAAGTGTGTTTGTATCACCTAAATTGTCTTCTTTAATCATTTTTAAACACTATGCAAACTATCAGGATTTTTTCCTCCAAATCTTTTTTTTTCTGATTATAATGGTAAATATGATTATTATTTAAAAATCAGAAAGGCAAATGACAAAGAAAAAGAAAGCTTCCTGTACTCTTACATTCCAAAGATAACTACTGTTTTTTTTATATATATATATATATATATATATATATATATATATATATATATACACTAGTACAGTATATATCATTTCTTCAAATAGCCTTTTTTGTGCATAAATTAACCTTATCAGTATTTTTTCCCTCACAGATAGGATTCTAATGACATTATTTTTCACCTAACACTGAATCCTATATTTTGGGGACATTTTTCAGATCACTACATTTTAAGATCTGCACAGTTTTCTGCTGTAACTGCCTCCCCAAATTTGAATTGTGCCCACAGCTGGCCCCCGTCTCTCAGTACCTAGCGAAGCTGCCAGCTCCAGGGCACCTTAAGCAGAGCCAAGGTGGGACTGCAGGTATTTTCCATGGCAGGTGCCTCAGTGAGGGATTTTCCCCTTTTCCTGGCTCTTCCCCTGTGGGGGTGGGAGCAGAGGCAGGAGTCACTCCCCAAGGAGATGCCCAAAGCAGGCCAGGAGTCAGGCAGATGAGCTTCCTTAGTGAAATCACACTGGGGAGCTACGTGCGGACACCCAGCAGGCCAGCTGAGTGGTTACTCAGTGAGGCAGGAGCAAAGGGAGGGGGCTCCCATCTCAGGAGGGAACAGGTATCGGCTGAGAATGAGGACTGTTGGGTTCTCCCCTCCCTGGACTTCCTAGAGCAGAGGCTGTAATCAGAGCATCGGAACCGCAGTAAATTCCCCAGGGCTTCCCCATCTGGGGGATTCCTGGGTTACTTTCACTGATCACAAGATGACTACCTACATCCAAGGTGAGGCTGGGCAAGGGTGGGACTGGGGCTGGTTCCGCTTCGCAGAGGAGAGATGCAGTTCAGAGTGCCAGCATCGTGGGGACACTTTCAATGCCAGCTCTGGCTCTGCCTCTCATAAGACACGGCACATAATGGTTTCCTAACGCAAACACACGGCTACCAGGCAGTGCTGAGCACTGACTCTGCCTGCTGAGGCCCCCAGGTTCCGAGGTGATGCTGCCTGCTCTTGCCAGCCTCAGAGCTCTGGGAATCCTGGCTCTGCCATGGAAGAGAGCCCTTTTAGTGACCCTGAAGCATTTATACAGATATCGCTGTGTCTGTTTATTTGCTTAGCTGTTCAGAGTCTGGCATTCCCCTCCAAAATGCAAACTCGTTCTGGCAGAGGTTGCCTGAACAATGTCAGGCACATAGTAGATGTTCAATAAATACCTTTTGGGGAAAAAAAAATGACTGCCATCAAGTAGCTGTTTGACCATAACCCTGGGTAAGTTACTTGACCTCTAGATCTCAGTTTCTTCATCTGTAAAATGAATGTCGTTTCTTCTCTCTAGTGGTTACGGTGAGAATTAAAAAGGGCAAATGCACACGAAGCCCTAATGCCTGACACATGGCAAGAGTTCACCAATAAATGAATAAATGGGCTCTCTTTGTTATCACCATCAGAGGTGAGGATAAGTGATATAAAAACGGGGACGAATCTGAGCCCCTTCAGTTAATGGCCACATTTCCAGTATTTAATGAATTGGCCTT
This sequence comes from Tursiops truncatus, assembly GCF_011762595.2. Classification (NCBI taxonomy): domain Eukaryota; kingdom Metazoa; phylum Chordata; class Mammalia; order Artiodactyla; family Delphinidae; genus Tursiops; species Tursiops truncatus. Next base: position 84,168,321 of record NC_047041.1, read on the forward strand.
TGTTCGACCAGCCCCACAGGAAGGGGATGGCAGAGGGGAAGATCAAAAGGACCTGGTGCCTATGATCCCACCTTCCTAAATGGATTTGCCAGGTCATCCAGGACACTGTCTGAGGGGGGATCCCGCAGTTTGGCTGGTAAGCCACAAGCCACGGGTCCTGCTGACAGACTCCCAGGAAGCAGCAACAAGCAATCCATCACTAATTGTTGTTTTGCAAAGCTTGTCCTGATCCAGGCTGCTCAGGCCAGATAGAGGCAGTAATTAGCTGCAGGAGGCCAGCTGTTAGCTAAGGGAACAGTCTTTGCATCCCAGGTAACAGACAAAGCCAGGAAGGCAGAGTGGAATCCGTCTCCCCTTGATACAAACTTTCCAGGTAGCAAAGCCCTAAATGGAGAGAGAGAGCTGTTTGGTGGAGGCAGGAGCAGCACCTGGCTTCTCCACTGCCCAGGCCCAGGGTAGGTCCATCTCCAGGAGGGGAAAGAAGAGCTGCCAGGAGAGGTGAGGGCTCGTGGGGACAGCTCTGCTGTGGAGAGAAGAGGTTCTGGTGGTAAATCCCTGGAGACTCTTGCCGGGAGAGAGAGATTAAAAATGGAAAAAGAGAGGCTGGAGAAAAAGGAGGAGGAAAAATAATCAAAATAGAAGAAGAGGTCCTTTGGAACAGTCTCTTCACCTAAATTCTTAAAAAATGCATTTTGAGGGGACTTCCCTGGTGGCGCAGTGGTTAAGAATCTGCCTGCCAATGCAGGGGATAAGGGTTTGATCCCTGGTCCAGGAAGATCCCACATGCCGCGGAGCGGCTAAGCCCGTGCACCACAACTACTGAGCCTGCACTCTAGAGCCCGCAAGCCACAACTACTGAGCCTGTGTGCCACAACTACTGAAGCCTGTGTGCCTAGAGCCTGTGCTCCGCAACAAGAGAAGCCACCGCAATGAGAAGCCCGAACGCCGCAATGGAGAGTAGACCCCGCTCGCCGCAACTAGAAAGCATTTTGAAATAGCTGAGAAAATACAGAAATTGTCTCCTTCCTTTACTCTTGCAGTTGAAGTTTAGAGAATTCACACTTGCCTTTCACCTCTGGCCTTGTGTGAAGGGCGGAAAACACAGGATTCAGTTGAATATGCTTTTTAAGAATAAAATTCTTCCTGATTTGGGCTGGTTCATCTGATGGGTTTCAGAGACCTTATTTCTAGGGCTGAAGAAGGACCTTCTCCCTCCAGATTTCCCTGAGGGCAGCTCCTTGCAAGTGGGGAAGGGGAGATCCTTTTCCCTCATCTTCAGGGTAAGCGGCAGATGATAGGTAGCTGGAAGCAGAGAGGACCCCATTCTCTTTTGATCCCTTCTCTGCACCCCTCCCCACAATTCACTGATTTACTCTGGGAGGCCTCAGGGCCCAAGGCCAGGCCTATGTGCAGGGCCAGGAGTGGGGAGGAAGGACAAAGAGACAAAGAGGAGGAGGGGGGGTAAACGAATTCTCATCAGTGGCAGAGCGCTTCTCCTTGTTGGATTAGCCCCTTCCTCTGCCCTAATCACTCTGGACAGCCTCTGCATCTTGGGCCCGCCAGAGCCATCTGGGAACCCTCAGGGATACAGACTCTGGGTTCCCTGGAAATGTTTGGACAGTTACGATCTGAGATCCTCAAGTTTATGAGAAAGTTGAATGTAAACATGAAGACAAAATAAAACCATTTAAATTGTAAGAAGGAATCAAGCTGTTTAGAGGTATCTTAAGGAGTTGTGGCCAAGAGCAGGGACTTTGGGGACAGATCATCTACCTCAGAATTATTCTGGGCAAGTTACCGAATCCCTGTGTGTGTGTGTGTGTGTGTGTGTGTGCGTCTGTGTGTGTGTCTGTGTGCGTGTCTGTGTGGTTTTCCCCATCTGTAAAACAGAGTCCACAACACCACCTCTATAGGGTTGTTATGACGATTAAATGTGCTAATGGATACAGAGTAAACACTCAGTGTTGGCCGTTTTTATATCACTTATCCCAGATATGCCCTGCTGGTATTTCTGCACGTTCTGATTTCAAATTGTTTTCCTGTTATCTCTAAAATCCTTCTGCCAGATTATTTATAATTGTTATTTTGATCAGAATATGCTCTTTGTAAAGGATACTCTCACCTTCTGAACTATCATTTGTGTAAATGTGAACTTGCCTAGTTATGGCTGGCTGAAATGGGGACCCAACTCAAGAAGAGCCTGAGGCCACACAGGAAAGAAGCCAGGGGTCCTCTCAGAGGTAATTCAGGATCTGCCATCTCCTTCCCTAAATTACAGCTACTTGTGGGGAAAGGATGTGACCGCAGGCATAAACAACTGTGAAGGCTCAAAGAAGCCCAAGAGAAAACAAAGCCCCAGTCAAAGGAATGAAATCCTGGAAACACCCACTTTCCGAGGCCAGATCAGGTCCAACCCACCTGTATTTCTGTAGCTCTTTTCTTATTTGGGGAGAAAATGTCTGGTCTTGACTTTCTGAGCTACTCTGGCTTCCTCAAGGCGAACTGGCAGGGAGCCAGGTCACCCCAGGGTCAGGGCGCTGTGGTTACCATCAACTTCCTCTGGCATCTGAGAAGGAAGGTCAAGATGGGACAGGGCAGACCACTTCTACCCAGAAATGTACTCTTCTCCCCCATGAGGTCAATTTCCATCTTCCAACTTTCCCTGATACCACCTTGTCCAGGAGACCATCCTTGCTCACCTGGCTTCCTGTAACAGCCTAGCTGATCTCCCTGCTTCTCTCTTTGTCCTCCATTTCCAACAGAACAAAGAGAGGGATCCTGTTCAAACCAAGAAGCCAAGTCTCATCATGGCACTCTTCTTTCCAAAGCCCTACTGTGCCCCACCCCCTGCATGCCCACCCTTCACCCAGCAGAGCACTCTAAGTCTTTAAGTTGGCCTCAAAGCCCTTCGTCATCCCCCCACACCTCCACCTCTCTAGCCACACCACACTGGTGTCCTTGCTGTTCTCAGACATACCAGGCATGCTGTGGTCACAGGGTATTTGAACTTGCTGTTCCTTTTCCTGAAATGCTTCCCAGGTATCTGCACTGGTTATCTCCCTCACCTCTTTCAGGGCTTTTCACAAATGTTGCCTTTTCAGTGAGGTCTTCCCTGACCTTTATCTGCCCACCTCCATCTCTCCTTATTCACATTCCCTGCATTATCTGTCTCCATGATAACACTCACCAAATATACTATGCTTTCTACTTAATTATTATATTATCTGTCTTCCCCAAATATGGTATAATCTCCAAGAGGCAGGGCTTTTGTTTGTTTAATTCATATTCTTAATGTCTAGAACAATGCCTGGGATATAGTAGGAGCTTATAAGTATTTGTTGAATGGAGATTTGCTATAACCATATTCATATTCATCCATGCATTTGTATAAATATTAATCCAGTACCTACCACACACCAACTACTTAACATCTACAATCCCAGTAAGCCTTGCCACAGCCCGTGAGGGGAGATCTGACCCCCTACTTCATAAATGATGAAACTGAGACGTGGAAGCTAAGTGATGTGCCTGAGCTGGGCTGCTCTCTGCCATTGTGCCTGATCTCATTAGTCACGTCCTGTTGTGAACATAGGCCTTGATTTTCCCTGCTGGATTCCAAACTCCGCGAAGGGCAGGGCTACGTTTGGCCTGTTCATCACTATGTCCCTGGTGCTTAGGATAGTGCCCTGTACCCGGGAGGTGCTCAGGTGAAATGAATCCATCTGATAAGGAGTGGGGGGATTCCTTGCCTGGCCCTTTAGCCAGCTCCCGGGTTTGCCTTCCCACCTACAGAGTTTTTCAGAAGCATGTAAAGCAGTTTACCCTGGGGCTAGGCCAAGCCTAGAATTCACTCTCAGGCCTCTACCTCTTTCCTATCCCACCCACCCCAATCCCGGGCTTTCTGCCAGCAAAGAACTACCCAAACAGACTGTAAGACAGGCTGTAACTGACTTTGCAGTAGTACAAGGTAAGTCTCTTTGACAAGAGTCTAGGGGGAGAACTGACCTTTGGGAGGCTAACTGCAGCTGTCACTCTCCTCTGGTCCTGGCTCCCCTCCCCTGGCAAGGATGCACCAGAGACCCACAGCCATGCAAAGGGCAGGAAGACATTCTACTCTGAATTGACCATTTTCTCAGAGAAGCAAGCTGTCTCCCTCTATGGACACCCCACACCCCCAGTACTCGATAAAGAGCTGGGGGACCGAGCTATCACTTAATAGTCAGGAGGAGTTTCTTATTCCAGTTACACAATTTCCTCACCACAAAAGATGGTTAATGGACACAGAAGACTTGACAATTCGTATGAAAATCCACATAACCTCAACTGCTACTCATTACAGACCTTTTTTTTTTGGTGGTGGGGCTTCTGAGAACAAATGAAAAAGGTTGTGTGTGTGACCCCTATCCCCCAACCTTAAAGCCAAGAGAGCTCTTAAAGAATGTCCTCCTTCCCACAGTTTCCAAAACTTTTCCATTTGATGAATTGACTCCATTAGCTGGCAGTAAAGCCAAGCTGCTGACAGCAACGGCTCAAAGCTGGAGGCCACGATTCTAGGGACTCTCTGATGATCCAACCTGGCCGAAGAATAAGGGATGACCTCACCACTGAGAGGGGTCACGAGAACAGGGCTTTGCTTCCTTCATTGCCAACCGCCCCCCAAAGAGGGTCCCCCCATCAGCACTGGATAATCAGAGACAGGGGAGATTTTCTCATAATGAACCAAGAATGCACCCACAGACGTTCTAGTCACGCACCTCCCATGCCCAGTCCCGTGGGAGGAGCCTGCCCTTAACTGCCTGGGCTGAAATCTTCAGAGAGGCCAAGTTCTCAAGGTTTTGGGGGCAAGAGAGAGAGGGACTTGGAGGCTTTTCAGTCAGAGTTGCCTTTTTTCTAGAAGAGGTGCATTATGGCATGGTGGTTAAAAGGATTTGAGAGCCAGCTGGTTAGAGCTCCAGTCTCAGCTCTACCAGTTACTGTGTGACTTTGGGCAAATTACTTAATCCCTCTATGTCTCAGTTTCCTCATCTGTACAGTGGGGACAACTGTTAGTAACCTCCTTCATCGGGCGTTATGAGGACTGAGTGAGTTAATACTTCTGCTTCTAAAGCCTAACAGGTAGAACAGAGAATGTAATTAAGCATTTCTGGGATAAGGTAGGAGGGTGGAGAGAGGAGGCAGTGTTCACCCAGGGACAGTTTGAGGGTGCCTACCTCATCCTCTGGATTTCCAGCCAGATGACATCCCTGCTGCCCAAGAACCATGGAAGGGGTGAAGAAATGGGAGGGTGGAAGGTACTGGAAGGACACCATGAACCACAGAGGCGTGTCTCTGGGAGTCTAGGATTCAGACGGGAAAAGAACCACTGAAAGATGGCAAGCTTTTAGGATCCAGGGCTGAATTTCAATACAAAACAGGCCATGGTCCCCAGAAGGCTGCTGTGGGAGCTAAACCCTTCTGAGGGGTCTGGTGAAGGTTCCACAGGTTGATCTTACCTCCAGGCCCTTCATTCTCTTGAATAAGTGAGAGAATTAAAAATCGGAGTGTACTTCCCCGGGCTGGCATCTGAAATCTCTCTGCAGAGTCGCTATTCACCTTAACCGTGCTCCTGGGGCCCCCTGCCACCCCCCTCCCTACCCAACTTCCAAGACTGCACCACGACTCTGCACGGAAAGAGTGGACTTTGCCTTTTCTAAATGAAACCAGGATCCATTTGGGCTTGTGATGCTGCCTTCTTGTTAGGACTGCACATCTGTGACATGCCTCCGAGTCACTCATGAGTCAGACCTTGCCACACCCTCCTGGTCTAAGGCGTGATTACTGAACCAAGGGGGCCAAGAGGACACCATTTCCCATCGATAGGAACTCCCAGGCTTATGACTCTTGGAATTGTGTGGTCTGGTCTTTAAATGAGACAATGACTATCAGGTTCTTGGTACACAGTATCTGACACACGGTGGTGATGGTGGTGAGACAGACACCTGCATGGTGCAAACACCTCTGCACACGGTGCTCAGTGAGTGAGAGCTACTGTTGGACTGTGGGGTTCCTTTCCGGGGGTAGAGGCGGCAGGAGGGGTAGGGATGCTGTAAGAGGGCTCTCTTGCAGGTGTACCTGTATTAACTCTGAGGAAGGAGAGGGACTGGTGTCCTGGGGGAGGAGAGGTGTGGACTCGTGGGAAAAAATGACCAGCTGGGGTCTTCTGTCCTCAGGCGTGTGACGGAGCTAGCTAATCACTGCAGCCTTCTGAGCACTTCTGCACTGAGCTGAGCCATTCACATTGCATCATCTCCTCGAAGTCTCCACAGGAAGGGTACCACTGTGTCTCCACTTTCCAGAGGAGAGAACTGGAGCTTAGAGGTCAAACAACCTTCCCATTTCACAGCCCCTACGTGGAGGACTCCAGGTGCTTACCGAGAACTTTACCTCGGGGCGTGGGCCCAGGTGAACCAAGGCCTCTTCCCACCTCTCCTCATCTCCCCCTGCCCCACCCAGTTCACAGGTGACCTTTGTCAGGGAGGCTGATGAGGAAGCAGAGGCCTAAGGAGGAGATGTGCCAGCTGGTGGAACTTTCCACCTTTTCTATCACACCCAACATAACCTCGGCCTCTCAAGGACGCTCTGCAGCTATAGGCGGGGAGGCTGTTATCACCCCACTGAAGGGGGAAGAGAGGTGTGAGAGGCAGCCCCTGTCAGATCCTGCCTCTGCTAAGGACCAATCACTTAACCCTTCCAAACCCCACTTGCCTCATCCACAACCGCCGCCCTCTCCCTCTGCCTCCAAAAGCAGAAATCACTAACTTCGACGAGCACTTAGTTCGTTCTAGAACACTTGCTAAATACTTCCCATTCAGTATCTCATTTAATCCTCAAAAATAATCCCAGGAGATAGGTCCTAGCCTTAAACCTATTTCACAGGTTGTTGTTATTTGTAAAAATGAGAACAACATTGACTCTCTTAGGAGGCATCTATGAAGGCAAGATCTTGCATGGAATGTGCTTAGCACAGATTCAGTGTTTAAAAGGGGAAAACCTGAAGCCCAGGGGCAGCCCTAAGGTCAAGCATCAGGTTGGACGGGAATGGGGCCCTGAGGTGTCCAAAGCAAGGCTCTTTCTTCAAGGACCCGCCCCATCCCCAGGTACAGCAACTCAGCAGAGGGCATTCCACTGGCTTATATGAACTGTCCGGAAAACCCCACCTGCCTGCGGCCAAGACCCTTCTGCACCCTAGGAGTGGAGTGGACGTGTCTGGAGAAACGGAGGGAACTGGAAGCTTTGGATCCTGAGTCTAACGCTGCTATATGGGGCCATAATTCACAAACTACCTCTGTTTCTTTCCACGCCTGTCCCATGCCAGGCCTTGCACTAGCCCTGGAGATACAAAGAGAAACCAGATTGGCTACCCTCTGGGCAGCCAGCCCAGGTACCGGCAGGCCACAGCAGGCCTGCCCTGGGGACCCAGATGCTGACCTCTGGAGATGTCACTGTTGGCCAAAAGAGGTGCTTTCTCTCTTTTTAAAAATCACTTCCAGTCGTTAAATGAATAAACAGCTCTAAAACATTTAGGAGATAAGACACTCTATCAGGACTCCCGCGATCTTTCAAAGCTCAAAGTGAAAATGCCAGCAGGCCTCGGCCGACTGGCTGTGGGAAAAGCAGATAGCCACCAGTTTCACCGGCAACAAAGAGACTGAAAACCCTGCACATTTTTAGGATGTGACTAGAATAATCCACAGCTGGGCCCCCAGCACAAAATGCAGGGTAATAAAGCATGCAGGGAACAGGGGCAGCCGGGCCTTCGTTAGCACTGAGGGAGGCTCGCTTGGCGCCTGTATTATTAAGCCTTTCATGCAGATCACCTCGTTTAATTTCATCGAGTCCTCACCGCAGTGGCCAAGAGCTGGCTTTGGAGTCCGTCTGCCTGGGTTACTCTCAATATTCACTCCCACTCACCCTCTCACCCCTTCCCTCCTGGCTGGGTGACCTTGGGCACCTTGTTTAACCTCTTCAGGCCTCAATTTCCCTGTCCGTAACACTGGGATACTAGAACCCACCTTATAAGATTGTTTTAAACATTAAGTAAGTAAATCCACAGGAAGAACTTAACTTAGGATCTGGGACACAGTCCTCAACAAGTGGTAGCTTTTGCTGTTGTTACGCTGATCGCAGACAGCCCCGTGCCTGGCTGTGTGTCATCTCTTTATTTTACGCTTGATACACCTGAAACCTCCCAAGGTCAGAGCCAACCCACACTTGTGCAGTTCCCTCTCGGTACTGATGCTCGTGCCCAGCTCACCACACCACCTCCCCACGAAGCCTGCCTCCAAGCCAGAGGCCTGCTGATTCTTTGGGTCTTGCCATTAGGAAATCACCTCCTCAGTGGGAACCCACCTGGGGGTCTTTCTGTGGAAGCAGACTGCAAGCCAACCACTGGAAATGCGTGCAGGGCAGACCCAAGGCCCGTGAGGTGCCGAGACACCTGAGGAACCAGCGGTGTCTCAGAGCAATTTGTCTCCAGCTGTCCTGGTTTCTGTTTCCTCCTCTGATCCAAAGGGGCCTGGGGGAGGGCAGGATGAGCAGGGGCTGACATCCGGGTTACTCACACGGAGGCCGTCTTCTGGCCACAGGCCGCCCCCTCCCTGTGGCTTCTCGTGCACCTCTACACACCCGGGGCTCCCTTCCGACGCACGGTCTCATCACGAAGACAAACGGGAACTTTGCGGTGGGCTGCTTCCTCTACCCGGAGCCCTGGGCCCCGGCTTGTCTGCCAAAGGTGGAACCCAGAGCCTCACCCTTAAGGGTGAAAGCTGCCCACGCCTCCCTCTGTTCCTGTCACACCTGCGACCACAGGCCCCAGCACAGGTTTCCGTGAGTCGTTCATGGAAAACAAATGACGGGCTGCCGGCGTTAGAGCAGCAGAACGAGACCACAGCCCGTGCCCACAGGGGGTCTACGATCTAAGAGGAAAGAGATACGGATCAAGAAATGCCACCGAGGTCATCCCACGTCTAGACTCAACACAGCACTCAGAATTATCCTTCCAATAAATACCTGAGATCACGTCCCCCAATCTCTCTCAGAGTCCAAGGCGAGACCTGAAGATGTCCTCTCAGTCCCTACAAGGCTGCCCCAGAACTCCTCAGATCTTACTGCCGTGTGTCCTCACTGGAACTCATCAGGCCTGAGGGCTGCCATGCAGGCTGTCCCCTCTGCCTGGAATATTCTTCTCCCATTTTTCCACAGGGCAAAATCTCTCCCCTCCCTCCAGCCTGCATTTAACAGCCATAAGACCCACTCTGATTACCCTATTTCAAACTCTAGCTTCACTCCCCACACCCCTGTGCCTCCAATCCACCTTACCCTGCTCATTCCCCCTTTCCACCTTCTGGTGTATACTTCCTGTGTTTACTGTGGACCATCTTCCCCTCTCCCCCCAGCCCCACTAGGATGCAAAGGAAAGACATCTGTATGTGTTTTATTTCCTGACATGTCCTGAGCACCCAAAACAGTGTCTGGTACGTCACAGGCACTTGGTAAATATTTGTTTTGTTTTGTTTTTTTAATAGATCTTCATTGGAGTATAATTGCTTTACAATACTGTGCTAGTTTCCTACCACAGGGAGATCAGCTCTGTGCTTTGCCATGACCTAGAGGGGTAAATATTTGTTGAATAAGTGAATAAATGAATGAGTGAGTGAGTGAATGAACAAATGAGTACCATGAGAGGGGAAGCAGAGGGTGCTGTGAGCACTCATAGCAGAAGAACTAATTCCATCTGCCGGTCAGGGAAAGCCTTCCCCCCCCACCCCCCAGAGCCTCACGGGGTACAGGGGAAGGGGAAAAGAGAGGCACGGGGAGGCTTCCTGACGGCCAGTCCTACCTGAGGGAGGGTGAATGCATTGCTGCTGACCCTTCCCCAGAGAGATAATTCCACCTGCAGGGGGGCAACACCCAGGCCCGACACTGGCCATCCAAGGTACTTCTGGCTGCCTTGGGCATCTCCGCTTCAGAGCCTGAAGATTCCATCGGAGAGAGCTGCTCTCTGAAGCCTGGATCTCTAAAAGCTCTTATCACCCAAATCCCCACTGAGGTTTCTCAAGTCGAGGAATAAACCAAGTCTAACCCTGGCTGTGAGGTGGAAGGGCAGAATGGAAGCATGCAACAGAAAATAAAAATAAGTGACATTTATTGAGAGCACATTGTGACTGAAGCACTATTATAAATTGTTAACCTGCTTAATTACTGATGAATTGTGCGCCTCCAGTATGGTGATAGGTAGGTACTAACAGGACCCACCTCATAGGGTGGGTTGTGAGGGAGGCAGGAATTAACGGTATGAGGTACACAGAACACACACAGAGGGCTCTTTACTTGTTTGCTACTACGTCACCATCCTCAACTTACAGGTGAGAAAACTGAGGCACAAAGAGGTGACAGAACTTGGACCATCTTCCCCCACTAACCAGAGACCAAGCAGGATGCAAACGCACGCCGCCTGGGCTCAGGGCTGATTTTCTCTACCCTATATTACACCTTTCCCAGAAATCAAGCTCCTCACAAAACACTTCTTCTTAAGGGACAGAGAGGCTCCTCCGAGCAGAGTTCTTTCTGAAAATTCAGTTGTCTTGGCCTTATTTGTAGAAAGGTGGCTAAAAGATCCAGCGGCCAGGTATGGCTGAAAAGCCCAGGACCCACCAGTTCCTCCCAAGACTGTCCCCACCAAGTGTCTGGGGGAGAACCCTAGCCCTCGATGCTGCAGACACAGAAACACACAAACCCCAGGAGAGGAGAGAGGTCTTCCTCATCCTGGGACCACAAATGTCAGTCATTTATGGATTGGTCTTTGCTGTCGGTTCCCGGCAATGTGTGTCCACCAGCAGCCAGCCACCCGCCACCGCATACAAATGGCAGTGGAGGGGCTGAGGGGCCGGCTGGGAGCCCAGGCTTCTGGCTCCCCCAGCCCCAGCACGCTGAGTCGGATGCCCTCACTACCTCCTACCTAAGGCTGCTGCCTCGGTCATACCCACACCCTCGGGATCAGCCTTGGTGTGGCAGACTCCTCACCGACACACTGGAAGCCAGAAGCATGGAAGCCTTACTCACGGCCCAGTACCCCAAGCAGGACTGGCACAAGCCCCGGGGAGGACTTGAGGGGTGCGGGCAGGGTGTGCTGGACCAGTCGGGACTTCGAGGGCCCAAGCACAGGAGCCACCACCTGGTTCTCCATCCTTATCTCCCTTCCTAAAAGGAGAGGATTCTGTCCAAATGAAGACTCTTCAGCCAAACAAAAAAAAGGAAGAAACCAGTCAGGGCATCAGGTGGGCTTCTTAAACACGTTCAACAAGAGTGGCCGAGGTTAGGCAACATCTTGTCCAATCTGCGACAAAGGGGCCTTTGGTTTGTTTTTTGGAAGAAGAATCTGGTCTCCCTCCACCTTCTTCTCAGTATTTGCATAGTGAGCCATCCCAACTTGCTTTGTACCCTCTTACAACAGAAAACCCCACTTATTTCTTTAGGTTGTGTGTTTTTTTTTTTTAATAAAGCTCCTATTGATATTACACAAATGATATTTCTTTGTATTCACACTCGGAAAGCTCAACAGATCACTTTTTTGCCAGAAGTTCGGTTTCTTAAAAAGTTGGGCCAGGGGCTTCCCTGGTGGCGCAGTGGTTGAGAGTCCGCCTGCCGATGCAGGGGACACGGGTTCGTGCCCCGGTCCGGGAAGATCCCACATGCCGCGGAGCAGCTAGGCCCGTGAGCCATGGCCGCTGAGCCTGCGCGTCCGGAGCCTGTGCTCCGCAACGGGAGAGGCCACAACAGTGAGAGGCCCACGTACCGCAAAAAAAAAAAAAAAAACCCAAAAAAAAAAAGTTGGGCCAGTGTCTCCTGTGTAAATCTGCCTTGGCCCGTTGACCAGTTGGTGCTGTGGCCGCTGACATCACAAGCTTCCGAGTGGGCTTCTCCCACCACCACTGCCTCTGCTGCCCTCAACAGCTCCGAAGAGAAGCGCTACAGATCCATCCACTGAGGAGCTAAGGCCCACCCGGGGCCGCAGAGCAGCAGAAATCTTAGCAAAGCAGCGACTCTCACCACCGATGTCAGCAAAGGCTGGCAGCGACTGTGCATTACTGCAAACCAGATGCCCTGCTAAGCACTTCACAGGCGTCATTTCATTTAACCTCCTAACGACTCTGTGAGAAAGGCTATTTTTGGTACTATTTTGTACATGAAGAAGTAGGTTCAGAGGTGTAGGGGAGAAAGAAACTTAAATTGGAGCATCTCAGTGCTTCACGCTGGGCCAAACGCACGTATGTGCTGATTGCATACCCAAGCACGGGGGGAAAAGAGCCACACCTGGGGCTGGGGTCCTGCACAGCTAGGAACCCGCTGTGGAAAAACCCACATTTATACAAAGGGAATGCCAAGGAGTAATGGTTCATTCTTTCAAAGGGTTAACTGCAAGTTTCCTCTAAAAAAGAGACTTCCTCACTACCTTCAATTACAACTCCATTTTCATTCCACTTTCCACTCCAGGACACGGTGACCCAAAGCAGGAATGATTAAAAAGCAGAATGTGAAGCGGAATTGCAGCCCAGTCCACTTCAGAGGTGGCTCTACCTTCAGAGAAGAACCTGAAGGACCACTCAGGCCCCTGATGTGATCACAACACCCTCTCCTCAGCTCACGTAAGAATGTAAAACAAGTGAATTAATTCACAAGTGTGGTTTTCATAAATGAACACAAATGTACAACTTCTAAAAAGACAGACATGTTGAGTTTGGGGGGTATTTTAACTGCAAAAGTCACTGATGGAGTCATGATATGATGTTTACTTAAAACCCTAAAAACTCTGATGTATCACGGAGATACAAGATGCTTGCAACATGAATTCACTGCAAAGGTGGCCGTGACTTGCACGTAAGCAGATGTTGGCCGTGGGCTGGAGTTGGGACCCACAGACCAGTGCCGACTCAGTGATGGTAGCTCAGCCGTCCACGCCTGGCGCCTGTGCGGACTGTGCCTTTAGGGACGAGTCTGAGTCTGGCCCCTGAGCTACAGCAGTTGTAGTATCGCATAGGTATCAGTGAGCACCAGAAAACGTTGCAAAGAAGTGGTGAAATACTAGTTTTACACCGAACTAGCCAGAGGTGGGTGGAAATTTAAATCAGATTCTATAAAAGCAACCAGCTTAAACTGTCTTTGACCAGAATAACCCCTGAGGCACCTCAGGGAGTTAGAAGCACTTTGGGAATGTCCTCTAAGACGACAGGGCCTTACCGCTGAGGCTCAGAACATTGGCGAGAGGGCAGGCCACCTGGGTAGGTCACTCCAAGACCTTCTGAGAAAGGCAAGGCCGTTTGAGCCTGACCCCACCTGAACACCTAACTCAGAGCTTTGTCCCGGTCAGGGAACTAGTTCTTCAGCACCGTCTCTGCACACCATCAGCAGAGCTGAAGAGGCCCAACTCACAGGTCTGTTCTCACAAAGCCAGCGGTGTGGCCGGTAAAACCTTGTCAGTGTCAAAGCATGTGGGTGGCCCCAGCAGAATAACCTCAATGGCGCTCAGCGGCTGGGACGGCTTCACGCGGGACTTAGTGACGACTCGAGCTGGCCCTGGAAGAGGAGCTGGGGAGCTCAGGCAGACAGACGAGTAAAGGCAGAAAAGTGTCAGCTGCCCTGGAACAGAAAGAAGGGGGGGGTCTCAGGGGAGCAGAACGCTCAAGCGAGAGGCAAGCAGGAAATGCGTACAAGGGAAGTGGAGGCGGAGGGTACCCAGGCGGCAAGGAGCCTGTATCTCACCCACAGGCAACAGGGAGACAATGAAGGTTCCAGTGCAAGAGAAGCCTCTGCAGATCTCCTGAGAGGGCCTTTCCAGGCTTTCGGCACTACCGGATGTGAGTTCCATAGGGGCGGGGGATTCAGTCCCAGCACCCACAAAAATGCCTGGCACGTGGCGCACATACAGTAAATACTTGCTGAATAAAGTAATGATAAATGCGAATCCAGAATCCCTTCCCTCCTGGCACAAGGAGGGAAAAAGGGGGCTTTATAGACACCAAATGACAAGGTTTTGGGCAACTGAAACAATTCTTCAAATGACCCCTAGGGGCAGCTCCCTGCTACATGAAGATGAGACTCAGTTCTGGGAGAGGAGGAATGGATGTGGAAAGTGAACAGTCGTGGCACAAAGACACTTCATCCTTCCAGTCTCCACACCAGCTCCTCCCAAACCCCAGTAGCCTTGACTGAGATTCCCCCTCAAGAGGAATGGCTCCAACCCCCAGCTTCTTTCTGCAGCACGCAGATCAGGTGCCTCCCTTAATAAAACTGCAGCTACTGTTATTGCGATCCTACCATGTGTCAGGCACTGTGCAAATCACCCCCTGCTCGTTCAATACTCAGAATGATGCGGAGAGGTAGAAATCATCACCCCCATTTTACAGATGAGAAAAGTGAGGTTCAGAGAGATTAAGTAACTCATAAGGTCACACAGCTGACTGGGGCAGAACAGGGCTCGTATTGCTCTGACATCAAAGTACATATCCTCAATCTCTATAGTCACCCCTCCTGAATCTCTGACGTTACACCGCGGAGGAAGGGAAGGAGGGCAGATGCCTGTGCACTGGTAAAGAGAAGCTGGAAGCTAAGAGGTGAACATTCCCCCCGGCGTAGGAGCAGAGGCCAGCCTGGCCGTGGGAAGGTAGCAGGTGCTTCTCAAAGGCAAGGAGGGTGGCTCTCCCCTTCTTCTATGACAACCACACCAAAATAGACAGGGTGAGGCTGCCGGGGGGCGTGGGAGCGCATCACTCCCAGTGAATCAGGCCCTGTGAAGGGCGAGGTACTGTTCAGACAACCCGACACTATTTCTGCTCTGCCAGCGTGAGGGCTGCAGGGTGAGGCGGGGCTCTTTGTCAAAGGAGGTAGATATGCTGAGAAGTACAGCAACTCTCCAAAACACACCCCCTCCCCCAAGCACCAAGGGGATGTTGGGGTGACTGGCTTTGTGGAGGACACTGTCCGCCTCCTTCCCCTCTTACTGGGGGTTTGATTCCAGGCTCTGTCAGTCACCAGCCATAGGTCATGGGCGGTTACCTCGCTTTTCTGAGCCTCAGCTTCCTCATCAGTAACACGGAAAACATAATAGTCCCTTCCTCCCAAGGTGCTTGTGAGAGTTTAATGAAACCGTGTCTGCCCAGCAGTCAGCTCAGTACCTGGCATTTCATAAGCGCTCAGATGATTTCTCAAGTTACTTAAATCGTGACTTGTTATGCTGTCGGTGCTGCTATCACTCTGCTACTACAACATATGGGAAAATACGAGTCGGCGCGGTCACCGCCCTTATACCTTGCCCTGGGGAGGACGGCAGACTTCAGCACAGGAGAGCGAAGGAGGGGGCGTGGTAGTTTTAAGCCCAAGCAGGTGACGGGCAGACAAGGCAGTTTTGTCTCAAGTGCCCTGAACCAGAGAAGGAGCCCATCCTTCGGGCATAGAAGAAGGCATTGAACTCCCTTCCAGTGGTGGAGGAGGGAGGAGGGCCCTGTTCCCAGACAGGAAGAACCTGAGATAACCAGGGCGTTTGGCTTCCTCTGTGGCTCTCGTGGAGTGAGCGGTGGCAGCCGCAGGAGGGGGTGGTGCGAGGGGAGGGTTGTGTCATGAGCGGTGTCCCCAGTCTTTCTGAAGGAAGGAAGTGAAGGATCCCAGGCATCTGTGTCTCATGACCCAGGTGAGGCCTCCAGGTACACAAGTGACCTGGGTGCAGGTGCTGAGAGGGGAGACGGTGGCAGTCATGCTCCCAGCCTGGAAGGGGCCAGGGCATTCTGACTTAGCAGCGGGCAAGCCCTGCTGTCATCTGGGAAGAATGCTGTGGAGCTAACGGAGTTGGGTCTTCCCCAGGATGGCCATGGGGATTAGCTGGGGTTGGGGGGGGGTGCAGTGCTCAGGGTCAGCACTGATAGGAGGTATTTCCACTCACGGCAGCTATGGAAGTGGCTCTTCCTCCCGTGGAAGGAGGGATGGAGTCAGGCCCTGAGCTGTGCCAGGGCCAGGTGACGGCCACCTGGGGCAAGGCAGGAGATGGCCAGATGTCCAGGTCCAGTCACCTTAGGGCTCCCTGGAGACCACCCAACCTCCTCTGGCCCAGCTGGTAGTTTCACTGGCCCTGGTACTAGATTAGGGAGGACTCTTGCAGTCACAATTTATAGAAGACATATTGGAGCATAAGGAGGAAATTAAAAAAAAAAAAAGCAGGTGGAGCCCAAAGGCAGGAGAGCTAAGCCTCGGGACAGTACTGGGACCGAGCATTGGGAGGATGACGCACACCCCCTTTGTCCCCCCTCCCCCTTTCTGCTCTCCTCTCTTCCAGAGCTTCTTTGTAAACAAGAGCACACTGGGGATTGGCTCTTAGGAACTCAGTCACTCTCTCTAGGTCCCCATTCCATATTCTCCGGGAAGGGGCCAGTGGCCCCCCTGCAGTCCAGTGGGGCTGGGTTCCTGCCCTCCAGATGGCGCCTTCCCCTTGTGACTGAGGAGGACCAGTTAAGCAGTGGTCACTGTGAGCTGCCCACACAGCCCTAAAGATGCTACTCCTAAGGGGAGTCAGCCCAGCAAGGGCTCAGATGTGGCCACTTCAGGGAACAGACCAAAAGAAGTGGGGAAACGTGAAGATTCAGGACAGGGCCTGTGTGCCTGGCCTCTCACTGTGGCCCTGTCATCATCCTCCCAGGTGTGGCATCGTGGGGCTCCGGTGCAGGACCGGGCTGTGTCAGGTGGCTTACCTCCCTTGCCGAACCCTGGAGCCTGAACTCGGAACCGCCATCTGAGACTGACCATCAGTGTGCTTTTCTCAGGAAAGTCTCCTCTTCCCCAGCTGGGCTGCGAGCCCCCTGGGGGAGGGACCTGTTGGGGGGAGCGGGGACTCTGACCCCAGAATGAAGGGATGCTTCTACTACCACCCACTTCCTTATATTCTTATACGATGGTGCTAGTGAATGTGGTAGCCACTAGGCTACCAAATAAGGCCAGTGAGTATCAGGAACCACATTTTGACTTTAATTTTAAATAAATTTTAATAGCCACATGTGGCTAGTGGCTACCACACTAGACAACACAGGTAAAAAATCATATCTTGTACAAAGTACTTCCATGTATACCATAACATTCAATTTTCAGGTGAGCAGAACAAGCAATATTTACCCCATTTACAGATAACAAACCTGAAGCTCAGAGATTTGCTCAAGCTGAATTGGGCTGAATACTCAAAGCTCCCAAACCATTTCCATTACATGACTTTTACACCCAAACTTGACTTCTGACCTGAGGGCCAGGGGAGGTGGCCCCGATGGAGCCCATTCTGGCTCTACCATTAACTGGACACGTCGCTTTCTCACCTTTCCCTACTCTAAACTGAGAAGGAACATGGTGGAGGGTTCCAGAGAGCCTGGGGCATGGTCTCCTCAGACCAGAGTGACTAGGTGGTCAGGATTCAAGATCCTTCTAAGCTGCTGTGTGGTTTCAAGACAATTTTCTAAAAATGAGGAGAGGGAGGGAGAAATGAGATAAATTCTTTCCCTCCTCCACCAGTCTTGTCCCAGGAGACATAATTAAAGGGGGTTAAAAATAGTGTGATCCCATGCTGGCCTCAAGGACATTCCAATGCCTCCTTAAATGAAACTGAATTCCTGATCATTTCCTTTAGGATCAATCCAATCCTCAGCATATTGCCATTCCATCAAAAATGGTATAATGCGGGACTTCCCTGGTGGTGCAGTAGTTAAGACTCCACACTCCCAATGCAGGGGGCCCGGGTTCCATCCCTGGTCAGGGAACTAGATCCCACACGCATGCTGCAACTAAGAGTGCGCATGCCACAACTAAGAAGCCGGTGAGCCACAGCTAAGTAGCCCACCAGCCGCAACCAAGGAGCACACGTGCCACAGCTAAGGAGCAGGCGAGCCGCAACTAAGGAGCCCGCCTGCCGCAACTAAGATGTGGCGCAACCAAATTAATTAATTTTAAAAAAATGGTGGGCTTCCCTGGTGGCGCAGTGGTTGAGAGTCCGCCTGCCAATGCAGGGGACACGGGTTCGTGCCCACGTCCGGGAAGATCCCACATGCCGCAGAGCGGCTAGGCCCATGAGCCATGGCCGCTGAGCCTGCGCGTCCGGAGCCTGTGCTCCGCAACGGGAGAGGCCACAACAGTGAGAGGCCCGTGTACTGCAAAAAAAAAAAAAAAAAAAAAAAGGTAGAATGCACTGGGTGGGCATTCGGTCCTTACCAAACACCCTGGCACTAACCCAACACTCATTCCCATTCCTGTTCCTTCGTGAAATCCAACTGATGAGTCTCAGCTAACTGTGATGCCCACACTACTGTCAGTTTATAATCTCCTGGGTGGGGGATGGGCTGGCGGACATCTAGAGGCAGAAATAAATCATACAAGGAAAAGTCAAATGGAAAATGCAAATTTAATATGACACAGACAGAAAATAAACCACCAGCCCAGCCGCTAGTGACCAGCACAATGTTATTTTTCTCCCTCTGGTCCCTGCTGAATGCCCCCTAATTCTGGGAAAGGCTCCCTTTCGTCTTCTGAGTCAGGCTTGAAGGAATACTGCAGTATTTCAGCCTTGGGTTTCTAGCAGAGAAACAAACCCGGTTTTGTCATATAATTTTCGGCACCTCTACTATAATAACACATCATTCGTGGATCTATGCTAAAGCAAACACCATCTGGTGGCTGCATAAAAAGCTGTCCGGGGTTCTGACCTTCGAGATGTAAGGGGTTTGTTTGGGGAAAGGAGGCCGGGTGCAGGGAGAATCAAGTTGGTAATGAGAAACGGTGTCGGCAACCTGCACAGTGTGACATTTGAAGGCTCAGTGGAGGAAAAGGAGGCTGGTGTCAGGTTCCAAACACTCAAGGCAGAATCGCCAACGCTTCTTTTTTTTTTCTTTCCCAAGTGAAAAATGTTTCAAGAAGTCTCTTTTCCCAGTCTCTGGCCACAAAACACACACACACACACACACACACACACACACACACACACTCACACTCACTCACTGGAGAGGGGATGGTCTGGGGGAGCCCCAGGCTACCCCAAAGGAAAATTACCTCCTGAAAAATCTAGCTGGTGAGTTCTCCATTTTGTGGACTGTATTAGCTATGCAGCTGCAAGAATGAGACAGAATTTGCCCTTTCCGCAGCCCAGCGTTTCTTGGGTTGCTCTGAATCACTAGCACACCGTGGTTCACCCAGATACAGGGCACTCATAGGACTCAAATACCTTCTCTGGAGCTTATTCCCTGCTTAAACACAAACTTGTTTAAAAATTCTAATTATACAATAAAACTCCATTATTCCTCACATATGAAATGATCCCCAAGAGTTAGTATGAAGGGCGGCAAGTCCTGGTCCTGTAAGTTGGGTTTTCATGAAGATGGGTCTTGACACTGACCTCTGCGTTCTGACTTGTCCATTCGGACTTGAATAAGTCTGTTCCGAGCACACATGGAGAACTGTTCCAGAATAAACAGATATGCCTTGAACATGGGAGGGAGAAATTAAAAGAAAAAGAACCCAAGAGCCATGTGTGGCTCAGGAAGACCTGGTTCTATGGTGTCAAAGAAGAAAACACATGACGGAAACATTTAGAACTGGTCAAAAGCAACTCAGAGCAACTAAGTCTCCAGGAGACCTCTGGGACCATAAGATATGAAGAAGAGTTTTTAGTCTAGAAGGGGCCACAGAACTCAGCCTAAGAAAGAGCAAACTTGCTATCATATACCCAGAAGGATCAGGTAACCGCTAGAACTTTCTATAATGATGAAAATGTTCTACATCTGTGCTGCCCTACACAGTGGTCACTAGTCACACTTGGTTATGGGCACTTGAAATATGACTCATACGACTGAAGAACTGAAATATTAATTTTATTTCCTATTAATTAAAATACAAATTTAAATAGTCACACTAGTTGATTGGCTACCACTTTGAGCAGTACAATAAGATCAAATGGCAAAGCACTATTTATGGAAAAGCCCAGGACTTCCATGGTGGCTCAGTGGTTAAGAATCCGCCTGCCAATGCAGGGGGCACGGGTTTGGGCCCTGGTCCGGAAAGATCGCACATGCTGCAGGGCAGCTAAGCCCATGCGCCACAACTACTGAGCCTGTGCTCTAAAGCCGGCAACCCACAGCTACTGAAGCCCGCAGGCCACAACTACTGAAGCCCACGCACCTAGAGCCCGTGCTCCGCAGCAAGAGAAGCCACCGTGGTGAGAAGCCCGCACGCCGCAACGAAGAGTAGCCCCCACTCGCCACAACTAGAGAAAGCCCGCGCGCAGCAACAAAGACCCAGCGCGGCCAAAAATAAATAAATAAATTTATAAAAAAAATAAAAATAGAAGAAAGAAAAGCCCAAGAACAGCCTCCAGCAAAGCTATCTGACAGTTACTCTTTTTCTTTCCTTTTTAGCCCCGGGCCTTCAGGTCCTCTCAGTCGAAGTCACATCTTCCAGTCCTGGAGGAGACCTTCTCCACCTGAGGGTTGTATTCAATCACTTGACGCCAGCAAATCTCTCCAAAGCATATCCCAACCATGGGCCATGGTGCCTTGCTCTTCCCCGACCCCCTGCCCCAGAGTCCCTGGGAGACAAGGAGGGAACAGAGGTAGCACCCGGGCTCCCTTTTGGGGCCTGCAGGCAGAGTGCTCTAATGACACCAGAAACTCCACTGTCCCTCAGAACCCCCAACCTGTTTTGTCCTATAAAAATCTCAAGTTTAAAGATGAAGACCCATGGCCTACCTTACGGATTGTCACATTGGCCTGTAAGCTCCATGCCACTCATTCCAGAGAATACCCCTCACATTACAGTATACCCCTCACATGCTTTCTCCACAGCTCATTTGAATAAGGGATAACTTACACATTTGGCTCACTTTATTATTTTTTTCCCTATTTAATCCTGACAACGAGAGAGAGGCAGAGGGAGGTAAGATCACACCTGTTTTAAACACACTTGTCAAGGGTTCACAGAGGTGGAGTTAATGACCCGGCAAAAGACTGAGCAACTTGGGTTGCTCTGGGCAAGTGCTTCAGGGTCATCTGTAAAATGGGAGGAACAACGGTGCCTGCCCCTTAGGGTCGTTGTGAGGTAGAGTATATACCATGCTCGGCACTGCGCCCAGCACAGGGAAAGCCCTACAGAAGCGTCTGCTCTTGGTGAGAAGGGTGTAGTGTGTGTATGTATGGGGGGAACATAACTATATGTTTATACACCTGGTTGTAGACAGCCTCTGAAGCTTCCCCAGAGACCCTGGGAGGTGAGAAGGGGGACCTGGTCCAGTGGACAGGGAGAAGCAAGCCGAATACAAAATGAGGATTTTCTGGACTCAATAACCCATCTGATCCCAACCGATAAAGTACCTGCCCTCGAAGGATGGTGTGCTGTCTCCTGAATAATACATGCACAAGGTCCCCACTGCGGATCGCAGTGTAATTCAATGAGGGGTCTCCGGAGAGGACACATCAGTGTGCACTGAGGTTCTGGGGCCTTGAGAAGGCAGAATTCCCAGATCAAGTTTCTCCCCAGACCTCTGTCCAGAAACATGCCTGTATCCTACCAGGGAGAAACCTGTACTGATAACCAGGGAGTAACACTTTTTCTAAAGGGACATTTGGCCCAGCATTGCCTCTTTGGAAGAATTCCATAATAATTACTTATTTCATGGGTTTTCTTAAATATTCAAATCCCTCATATTAGGTATATAAAAGCTGATGCCCATGGAGACCAAGAGTTCTGCCCAAGGTCATGCCAAAGGTAAGGGCAGAGTTGACGGGACACCAAGGCTCACGATTTCTACTCCAGGCTTCCTACCACCCTGCTTCACAGCCACACTTCCTCCAAATGCCCTTTTCTGTCCTGTCTGGGTTCACAGCATCCTTACAGTTAAATGATAATTCAAAAGGCACATTCATACCTTCTGTCTCAGTTACCCTCACCTAGGTTTAATAACCCGAAAGACTTTTTTAGAGAAAAGATGTAAGTTGATATGAAAACAGAAATACTGCTGGGGGGCTTCCCTGGTGGCGCAGTGGTTGAGAGTCCGCCGGCCGATGCAGGGGACACGGGTTCGTGCCCCGGTCCGGGAAGATCCCACATGCCGCGGAGCAGCTGGGCCCGTAAGCCATGGCCGCTGAGACTGCGCGTCCGGAGCCTGTGCTCCGCAACGGGAGAGGCCACAACAGTGAGAGGCCCACGTACCGCAAAGAAAAAGAAAAAAGAAATACTGCTGGAATGGATGACCTGTCCGCTTGAGTACACACTGTAGTAACTGGGGATGTGAAAAATCCAGATTTACCTAAAAGATAAACACACATATGCTTTTTTGCTTGACAAAACTATTGACCACAGGATTCTAACAAGTGGCCTGTTTTTCTCATATATTTGAAAGAGGATTTAACTTACAAAACCCGCCCCCCTCCAACATTTTTGGGTTTATACTAATTGTATTATACGGAAAATGTACTTTTTTCTCCTTCCTGATTTTTATTTCTGAGAAACCAAGGTGGTGATAAAAGGACTAAGGAGGAGGAGGATTAGTGACAACAGTGATTAGATTCCCATCTTCCAGATTAACAGAGAAGTCAGAAGAGAATTATAAACCTCGGAAGAGAGAGGCCCCAGGGAAAGCTGTTGCCTGCTTAGCTGTAATGAGTTAGTCCACAAAGACCTCAGGCATAATGGGCATTATGATACATTTATAATTATCAGCATTTTCACTCTTTTAAAATGCTATCACCCATTCTCGTCTGGCTTCCTCCAACCCAAGGCACAGCCATTTTCATAGACTGGTGAATAAGCTGCATTCTTCTGGTTTTTAACAAACGCCACACAGTGCTGTCTGTACCACCCCCCAAATTAAATCAGACTTGTTGCCACACAGCTGCAGCGACCGGCTGCCAGCGTCTCTGGAGGACAGCGGGACTTCCGACTTGGCAGGGCGGGCTGCTGGTTTTCACAGAGCCCGTCCAGCCCTGAAGTGCCACCACACCCCTGGTACGGTGAGCCCGGCACCCAACAAGAAAACAACACAGCCTCACAGCCTCGTGTGAACAGCGTGAAGGCCATCATTCACAGAGAGGTAAACGAGGTCCAGAAATGCCAACAGGCTCGGTGCTTGGCACCCGGCTCTCAATAAACGGTGGCGTTAGTTAGCACCCAGCATTGCACCTGGATCCTCCCTCTGAGGGGTGCAAGGCACTTCCAGCAAGTCCTTTCTCATCACACTCTTGCCCCCTGGTTTGGGCAGCTATTATTCCCTGAGCAACGCGAGGGGCTTATCCTCCCATGATCTCCGATCTGGATGCTCCCCAGCAGGTGGGGAATCAGACTCAGACATAAAGGAACCTGCCCAAGGTCACAGTGCTGTGTCAGAGGCAAGATTTAGACCCGGGTCGGCCCAACCTTATCCTCTCTCTGTTCAGAGCCTTGGAGGGGCTCAGATCTGGTGAAAGAAACACAAAGGAGGAGCTGGAGACACTCTTGTGACAAAGTGACCGCGGATGCATAGTGAGGCTGGGGGCATCTTCCGATTATCCCCCCAGCAGCTATAGACTCTCTCCACAAGCTCCCCCAGTGGACTTGCCTTCCTCCACCAGCCTTGATAAATTACAAGGCCCCACGACAGGGACTGCTTCTTCCTCTCAGCTTTGTTTGGAGCATTGTCCTAGCAAGGCTCAAATAAAAGGCCATTATTAATAGTGACAATAAAGCAATACTGTTTTCTCAAGGGCCTCTGCGAAGGCCTGCCAGACCAATGCCAGGCTGCTCCCCGCTGCCTCTCGCTGGCAGTTCTCACCTGTGAACCCTCAGCCGCCAGGGGCCTTGGTACCCAGCTCCGCCCTCCATGTTGTGTTGCCTGAAATACACCTTTTCTGCTTCTCCAGGGCCCTGAACAGGGGAGAAGGGCCCAGCGCAACGCATCCGAGGCCTAGCAGAGGACGGACGAGGCAGTCACGGGGGACAAAACCAGGCCAAGGAGATAATGGGCCCCAGGTTTGTTTTGAACTGAGCTCGCTTGCAGCCCCAGGCCTAGAGCTAAAGAGCTCCGGGACAGAGCTCTGGGATGGGGTGAGCGTCAGAAATGCTCGGGGCAGGGGGGGCTCTGGTTTTCATTATGCACTTGGGCCTGCGGCAGCTGTGAAAAGTTAAGGGTTCATCTCGTGAGAAACGCTGCCTGTGATGATGGAGAGGACACAGAGGGGAGCCACTGTGCAATGGGACTCATGCGTGGCGGTCCCCGTGTGCATGCGTGTGCATGAGGGCCAGGCTCATCCCTGGGGTTCGGGCTAGAAATTCATTAATAAAGGCTTGGGGGGGAAAATAAGAGGCTTTTACGGCCACAAAAGCAAGCCGCAGGATGAGGCAGAGTGAATGTGGAGAGGGGGTGGGGTTTAAATGAAAGTTCCTCTGCAGGTTCTCAGCTTTTAATTAGTACACCTCTGGGGCCAGAGTACTCCCCCCACCGACCCCCCCCCCCCCCCCCGCCAATGCATACAAACATAAAGTCTCCTCAGGCGTTACTTTTACTGTCAGCTGGGACAGACACAGGTAACCAAAGTTTATCTGGGTCAGAAGAGCTTGGCTCCTCCCTGAAGGTCTCATAGGGAGGGTTGGCATGTTCTCTGAGCGGCTGGAAATGCAGGCAGGTGCGGCACACACGTGCACGGGACCAACGCGCTCCCACTCGTTCCTCAGTAGGCCATGAGCACCCGCAGTGGACAGAGTTCAACTCCAGGCCCAGAGGGGAAACAAAGACACGTGAGCCCACATCTGAGCCCAGGAGTCCTCTCCTCCAAGTCCAAAGGGCAAGCCCACGCTCGGAAATTAGAGGCGCATCTGACGTGCACAACAGGGCCACCACCCTGCTCCACCCCAGCCCTCCTGGGGACATCTGTGAGGGAAGCTGTGATCTGGGGGCCTGGGAGGGAGACCTCAAAACCACCTGCCAGTAAGGCTGGTGCAGGGGAGTGGTGCAGGTCCAGGCAGCTCTCCTTTCCACACTGATGTCTTTATGGAGACTGGTGGTAGATTGGCTTTGCTCTGTGAGATCAATGGTCTGTTAGAGAAAGTGTCCCAGCATCTTCTCTGAGGGAAGTGACCCAGGCCTCCCCTGGCTTCTCCAGCAGGACAAACAGGGAGGTAGTCCCAGCTCCATCAGGTGGGTCTCCAAGCCCAACTGATCTTTGAAGAGCAGCTCCTTGGAGGGGAGCAGTGGATGGGGAGCCCAGTGGGCAGGGCCCAAGGTGGGGAGCCCAAGGCTGGGATTCTAATCTCGACTCTCCCTTGGTACCACTCTGCCCAGCTCTCCCAGTCCTGATTTCTCCCTCTGTGAAATGAAAGCTTCAATTTCTGCTGCCCGTACAAGTAAACAGCAGCCCATCAAGAGCACACGGTGACACATGGACATGGCTCCTTCCCTGGAACTGTGGACAGGAAGAGGCACGATCATTTCTACAATATGCAGGGGAAGCAAGAGCAGGCTGGCGTCCTTGGAAATTATGCTTAGTGGCCCGAATCTATGGGAATTTGCCCGGCTACTCCAAGATCTTTCAGACTGGTTCAGAAGACCTGATTTTGTTTGACTTTCTGCCACCAACATTTATCTGAGTTGGCTGGTTGCTCTATTTCTTTTTTTTCGGTTTTACCCCCCAAAGCTGCTGACTCAGTTATACATACATACACACATATATATATATATATATTCTTTTCCATTGTGGTTTATCCCAGGACGCTGAATATAGTTCCCTGTGCTATACAGTAGGACCTTGTTGTCCATCCATTCTATACGTAATAATTTGCACCTACTAACCCCAAACTCCCAATCCATCCCTCCACCATCCCCACCCTCCCCTCAGCAACCACAGGTGTGTTCTCTATGTCTTTAACTCTATTTCTGTTTTGTTAATAAGTTCATTTGTATCATTGTTTTAAGATTCCACATATAAGTGATATCATATGATACTTGTCTTTCTCTGACTTACTTCACTTAGTATGATAATCTCTAGGTCCATCCATGTTGCTGCAAATGGCATTATTTCATTTTTTTATGGCTAATATTCCATTGTGTATATTGTACATATGTACCACATCTTCTTTATCCATTCCTCTGTCAGTGGACATTTAGGCTGCTTCCATGTCTTGGCTGTTGTAAATAGTGCTGATATGAACATTGGGGTGCATGTATCTTTTTGAACTACAGTTTTGTCAGGATATAGGCCCAGGAGTGGGATTGTTGGATCATACGGCAACTCTATTTTTAGTTTTTTGAGGAACCTTCATACTGTTCTCCATAGTGGCTGCACCAATTTACAATCCTACAAACAGTGTAGGAGGGTTCCCTTTTCTCCACACCCTCTCCAGCAGTTGTTAGGAAAATACCCTTTTTGAATTGGGGTGGGGCACACTGACCACGAGGTGCCCAGACCTGGGATCTAGTCCCACTCCCACCTCTGCCGCTAATTCAACCTAGGACTGTGCAGAAGTCACATCCCCTGCTCAGGCCTCAGTTTCCCCATCTGGGAGCCGAGCTACTTGATCGGAACAATCCCTTCTCACTGACACTGCGTGCTCCTCCTGTGGAGCAGGAAAACAGTAGTGTGTCTTGTTGGTTCTGAGCAAAGGCCCTAATTGTTCTCTATAGCATGAGCTCCTCTATCTAAAAACCACAACGTCTCCCCTTCCTCCCTCCCCACGGCCACCCCCTTCCTCTGAGATCCACAAGACTGTTACAGAACATTTATTTTTCTTCGGTGCTTGGGCTGAAAACTCTGATGACTAAGCCATTGAATTTTAATATGCTACTGTGCTCCTTGGAGGATTCCTTCATTTCCCAGCTCCCCATTCCCGCCCCCTGCACCCTCAGTGGACATGTGGTAGTCGTTAGGAACAGTTTGATGAAGTTTAGGTTTGCACAGTAAAGGAGGGACGGACGGGGGAGGGCTGGGCGTAAGGCATGATAAATGGACACAACAGTCCAGAGAGCCACTCAAAAAATAAACAGAAAGCTCCTTTTGAGTGAGCCCACTACAAACAAATTCCAAAAAAGCTTTCCCCCCGCTTTTTTTTGGTGGGGGGTTGGTGGTGAAGGTAGGAGAAGGAAGTTCTCTTGATGTAAAAAACCCCGTTCAGAGAAAGAAACAATTCTCTTTCTGGGCAGCCACCAGAAGTGTACAGGGGTTGCGGCCAGACACAGGTCTTAAACGCTGGGGTCGCGGCCAGCCACAGGTCTTGAATGCTATAAGTCCTCCATAGATGAAGCTGGCATCTAACTCTCAGGTGTCCGAGACGCAGTGGCCCTCAGGGGAGCCCTCCAGTGCTGGCAGAATTCCATGGAGAAACCTGGGTCACCACGGCAGAGGGGGAAACACCCAGTGGCCAGGAACGCCCCGCCTGGCCTCAGCCTTGCTGACTTTCTGAAAGTGCCTCGCGTTCTGAGAGGACTTGCTCAAATTCTCTTTTCCTGGACCCCAACCTCAGCCTCTTGCCCATCCCGCACTGGCATCGCTCCCTGCCCCTCAGTCCACATTTTCATCCATGTAGTTTAAAAACTATAGACCTGAACTCTGAACATGAACTGGGTAGCAGTGGCACCAAAGAGTCCCTGTTAACGTGCTTAGGCACGATAATGACATTGTGGTTATAAAAACGATGACTTTTTTTTTAAGAGACGCACACTCCAGTAGTAGGGCGTAAGATGACATGAATAAGGGACATACTTTCAAACACTTCAGCAACAACAAGGACAAAGCAATAGGTGAAGTGGGGCAAAAACAGGTGAAGTGGGAATTCTGGGCAGTAGGAACGTGGGACTTCTCCATACAACTCTTTACACTTGTCTGTATATTTGGAAACAGTCATAATAGAGACAAAGACCATCTTAAACAAAACCCTGGACTTTTAATGGTAAGATTTCTTTGCAAGCTGAGTTTCTTCACCAGTGTGTGAGCTGGGAGTTTTCAAGGAATTGCCATTGTGGAGAGAAGTACAGTATCTCAGGAGCTCTGAGGGCTGATTTCATTTGTTTGCCACACAAATGAGCTTAGCCAACCAGAGGCTACCTAAGAAGGAAGTATCAGTGTTATGCTTTCCAGGAAGCCACTGGAGACTTCCCTTATTAAATCGTCTTCCACGTTGGAGTTTTATGTGGGGTATCTCCCCAAAGATCTCTTAAGTGCATTCTTCAGATGCACTGTAACCTGGCTCAGAAAATGACAGTTCACTCCTCTTCCAATTTTACAACTGTGAAAAGCACACAGATGTATGCAAAACATATCCCCACCTCCACTGTTTTTCTTAAAGTTAGTGACTAATTTTTCCTCCTACCCATTTGAGAGCCCAAGTGAGCAAGCTCAGATGACCACAGTAAAGAAATACTCTCTGCAGAGCTCCAGGAATGAGAAATGCAAGGCAGGAGGCGCCGTCACTCAGACGACCCGCCCTTCCCTCCACTAGGGTGCGATGGACCAGCCAGAGGAAGGCCGTTCCCAGAAGCGTGGAATCAGAAGGCCTGGGTTTGTATCCTGCTCTGCCACTAGCCAAAACCTCCGGCAGGTCATTGAAACTTGCGGCACCTCTACGGCCTCGTCTGTAGAATGGGGTAGCGCCAAGTGCTTTGAACGGCATTAGAAGGTGGCACCGAGGGTGGGTGAGTTTCCTAGGGCTGCTGTAACAAACTACCACACACTGGGTGGCTTTAAACAATAGAATGGTATTCTCTTACACTTTTGGAGACTAGAAGTTGGAGGTCACGCTGTCAGCTGGGCCATGCTTCCTCTGAGACTCTGGGGAGAATCCTTTCTTTCTTCCTAGCTTCTGGTGGTGGCCAGAAGCCACCCTGGCATTCCTGGGCATACAGATGCGTCCCTCCGGTCTCTGCCTTCACTGTTACTCAGCCTTCCTCCCTGTGCGTCTCTGATTCCGTGTTCAAATTTCCCTCTTCCCTCAACAAGATGCCGGTCATGTTGGATCCAGAGCCCTCCCTACTTTAGCAGAACCTTGTCTTACTTAATCACTTCTGCCACTACCCTATTTCTAAATAAGGTCACATTCTGAGGTGTCAGGGGTTAGGATTTCAACCTGTCTTCTGGGGGACACAATTCGGCCCTAACACTGCCCTCATAAGCTTATCACAGCCGTGGCCGCCCTGTGTGTGTCCTGTCAGTCCGAGGCTGAGGGAAGCTCTGCTGACCAGGCCCGCTGGATGGGTGACATGCTGGAGACATGCCCACTGTGACAGGAACAGCCTCGTCTCCTTTTGCGGTTGTTGCTAAGAGGTGGATTGGTTTAAGAAAAATGCTGTGGTTTTCATCACAGCACTGGATGAAGTGCCCCTGGCTGAAGCCAGAGGAAGGAAGCGTTGCTCCGTGAGAGTTAAATTGAGAGAAATTCTTGATTTTACATCTGAAACTATTTCTTGGGCTGCCTATTTGCAACAGCACCTGAGTCTGGATGGTAGAAGTAGTGAGGGAACGAGGTGGAGGGGCTGAGTCACCGGCACTCCACGCCCTACCCTAGAGGTTGGACGACTTTTTCTGTAAAGGGTCAGAGGGTAAATATTTTATGCTTTTAGGGCCATCTGGTATGTGTCACAACTTCCCAACTCTGCCACTGCATCCAGAAAGCAACCACAGACAACACCTGAACCCATGGGCATGGCTGTGTTCCAATGAAACTTTATATGGACACAGAAGTTGGAACTGCATAGAAACTCTACGCGCCATGAATCGCTATTTGTCTTTTGATTGTTTTTCAACCTTTCCAAAATGTGAAAGAGGGCAGGATATGTCCTGTGGGCCACAGCTTGCTGATCCCTGATCTACAAATAACACAGAGGCTGTGTGTTATGTGTTCATCCACAGCACGACATTCTGTCGTATCACCCGACGTTTCAATACAGCTTTACACTTCATAACATTTTCATTGGATCATGTAACCGGATCCTCTTATCTACCCTGTCGGGAGGCACACTTTACATTATCCCCATTTTACCAATGAGAAAACAGACTCCAAGAAGTCAAGTGCTCATTTAGCAAGTGGTAAAGCTAGACTGAAACTTACGTCTTCCGACTCCTTGTTTGATACCCCAGTGAATATTTCACATCACGTAACTATGCTCCAAGTCAACTACTTCCCCACAGATGGACGCACATAACCGTGACTCCCCAAGTCAGCATGTGTCATTCTCCAGATCCATTTTCCAGGAATTCTGCCACAACTGGGGTGTTGCTACAGAGCTGAGAATTCCCCTTGAGGATCTCAGCTTCCTACATAAGATGGCCAGGCATAACACTGACCTAATGGAAGGATGAAGAATGAGCGGCTGCCCGCTACTTCTGCTGCATATACACACACAGTCTCAGGGTCCACTGTGGACCAATTCGCTCCCGAAGCATTAACAGGCTGCACCTTGGGAGACAGAGTTCCTTCTTCATCTAGGTCAGGAGTTGACAACTAGATGCTTGTGAACACCAGGCATGCAAGGTAAATGAGTGACCTTGGGGGATGGAGGCTTACAGCAAATTGGAGAGCACTTGCTCCATCTAAAGGGGGCAGATGTCACTCAGCTTTAGCCAACTGTTGCTAGATCTGGAAATCTCCTAATTTTATAATGATAGCATAAGAATTTTTTTAAGAGTATTAGGTCAAAAGATATCCAGAGGCCACCGTGTGCAGCCTCTGCTCTGAGGCCTGTCTCTCGACTTTGGGCAGCCGATACCACCTTGTAGTACATATAAGAAGTTGATTCTCCTTCCTGACAACACTCATTACTGGCAGCCAGAGGTGGGTATGTGTGTTTTTGGAGAAACAAGCAACCGTGGGACCCTGAATAAAGCAGTACGGGAGCTAGGGGGCGTGGAAGCTTGGTCTTTGGAAGTAGATAGACACTGAATTATTCAAGACAGGTTCAGCCCAGGGCAGAAATAGAAAATATATCCTTGCTGTGTCCTGATTCAGACTAAATTGAACTGGACGCTACCCTGTCACAAGACACCTTTCATGGAAATGAAGATGATAATCACCGATGCCATCCAACATGGTGATTGATAATGCTCCCTCTTCCAAACTGTAGCAATGTCCTTGAATCCCAGGAAGGTGCCTGGCTTGGGTCCAAGACCCAGACTCTGTCTGGATCCAGAGGAAGGTGCCTTAGGCTGGGTGGGTATCCTTTTCCCAGCTCACACTCTGTCAATACTTATAACTTGTGTTTTGCACCATGACCCATTACATGCTCCTGGATGGTAGAAACACATCGTAGTTGTCCTTGTATCCCTGGCATCCTCTGTGCCAAACCTCAGCAGAGGCTGTGACTGGCTCATGCAATACTGTGCGCAGCACCTGGCAGGGCTCAATGTTTGCTGAGCAAACATGTGGAAATAAACACTATGGAACATCCATGCACCAAGTGCTTTATCTCTGTAATAAAACAAGGAGGTAGGTACTGCTATTATTCCTGTTTTACAGGTTAAAAAAAAAGTTCTAGGAGTTTAAGTAACTTTCTCAAGGTAAAAAAAAACTAGTGAGAAGTCAAGCTAGAATTTGAACCTAGGTCTGAGCCTAAAGTCTGCTCTTTCACTGAGATGTGAGGAACACTTGTGATTCAGCCGCCAAGACATACCTCTAGGGCCTCTGAGCTTGTACGGCAAGCACGTCCTTCATGGAAAGGAAGGGATGATGGGGAAAGAGAAAAGATGATGGCAACTGACGGGTTTGATTCCTTTCAGGTCTGCCACAGACCAAACAAGGTCCTAGGGCTGCTGTCACCTGGGGAGCTTGACCCACTCTCAGCTGAGCCTGACACAGAGCTAGGTCCCAACATCACACACCTTCTAAGTATTCTTACATCCAAAAAAGCATTATGAGTTTATGCTCTGAAGTCAGAAAGACCCAGGGGACTCACCACTTTCTACTGAATTTATACAACTTATTTAACCTTGCCGACCTTCAGCTTCCTTATCTGTACCTGAAGATAATAAAGCACCCACACCTCACTGGGCTGCTGGGAGGATTAAATAAAATAATGAGTGTAAAGTGCTTGCCATAAAATCACAATTCAATACAGTGTTGGCCATGGTTTGTTTGTTGGAACCTCTTATTTTGCAATAATTATAGATTCAAGGGAAGCTGCAAAAATCGTATAGAAAGGTCCTGTGTACCCTCACCTAGACGGTGCATTTTCCTAGATGGTTAAGTCTTACAGTACAATAGCGAAACTAGGAAACTGACATTGGAAAATTGTGTATAATTCTATGCTAGTTTATCACATGTGTATATGGTTTATTTTTATAATTATAACTTTTATAATTGATAAGTATCATGAGAGGCAGTACAGGGATGTGGTTACGTGTGCAGCATCTAATTCC
Source organism: Tursiops truncatus (assembly GCF_011762595.2). NCBI lineage: Eukaryota > Metazoa > Chordata > Mammalia > Artiodactyla > Delphinidae > Tursiops > Tursiops truncatus. Next base: position 84,200,735 of record NC_047041.1, read on the forward strand.
AGGCTGGGTTCCAAAACTGATTTGGCCTTTACTAGTTGTGTGACCTTCAGCAAGTTACTTCACTGCTCTGTGCCCTGGTCCCCTTATCTGTAAGACGGGAACAACAATAATAGCACTTCTCTGACAGCGTTATTAGGAGAATTACATAATAATATATGTAACGTGCTTAAACACTAGGCAGGCAGGCACTTAAGTAAAACTCCATGATTTTTTAGCTACTATTATGTTTACTATTTTCACCATTCCTGGGACCAGGAAGGGAGAGGGAAGAATAATTTTGGTCTAACTTCTGTGTGTCACAAGGCTCAGATCTTTTTTTCCTTTGGTTAATGGTCACGATGCTTTACAGAAGTGAGTCAAAGAAACACCAGGGGTCTGCTTTTGTTGTTTTGCTTTGGAAGAAACCCATGTTGCAACTCGAAGAGAAAACTCAGGCAGTCTAGGCCCGAGGAGCCTGCCTTTGGAAGGCCTGAGGTCTCTGTTGGGGAGCCTCAGCTGGCTCCAGGTTCACTGCTTTGGAGAGTAAGCTGGCAGGGGACGTGGGAGGGGCAGAGCTGGCAAAGACCAGCACTTGACCCCAGATACCACCACCCCAGAATGCTCACGCTTTCTCTGAAAGACTCCTCCATCCATCTGAATGGTGGTCCACTAGATGGACTTCATGGCTGAGCAATACTCAGACCTCGGAAGAGAAGGATGAAACAGGACCCAATCCTGACAATGGGTCCATAGGAGAAGAACTGATGCTGGCCAGAAGGTCAGGTTTCAAGGTTGAAGTTCCTAAGAACTTACATCCCCTTATGTGCTCGTATTGGAGCAATGAGGTAGAAAAGAGGAAGGAAATCAGACACACTGAGCTGCATAGAGGGCATCATCCCAAAACAGGCTGTTGCTATGGGAAAAAGGAGGGCAACCATTACGCTAACAGCTCCCGTTTAGTAAAAGCACTTGTTTCCTGTTAGGTGCACTCAGTTCTCAGGCCAATTTATGGCATGGTACCATCTCCCCATCTTTTTTTTACTAAAAAAAATTTTTTTTCAATGGAAGTATAGTTGCAATACAATGTTACAAAAGTTATAGATGTACAATATAGTGCATTCACAATTTTTAAAGGTTATACTCCATTTATAGTTATTACAAAATATTGGCTATACTCCACATGCTGTACAATACATCCTTGTAGCTTATTTTTCTGCCTAATGGTCTGTACCTCTTACTTACCCCTACCTCTATATTGCCCCTCACCACCTCCCCATCTTATAGTAAGAGGACAGAAGGCTGGAGAGGCCAAGGTCACAGCTAATAGGCCACAGGGCCAGGATCCAAATCCAGGCTCACGGACTCCCAGGTTACAGCTCTTAGCCACCAGGCTACGCTCCACCCCTCACAACCACAGCTCCTCTTGGCTGGGCTCTCATTTTGCCCTTTATTAATGCTATGGTTCAGTTCTGGTTATAGCCCTTCTAGTATGATCTCATGTATCCATCCTTGTATTAACTAGTACATTGGAATGGTTATACTACATATTTAAAACAAACACACAACCACAAAGCAATGCACACCTCTGTTGGATAACCAGGAAGGGAAGGGAAGGGAAGGGAAAGGGGGGGGAGGGGAGGGGAGGGGAGAAAGGAAGGGATTTCCCTGGTGGTCCAGTGCCTAGGACTCTCCGTTTCCACTGCAGGGAGCATGGGTTTGATCCCCGATTGAGGAATTAAGATCCTGCATGCTGTGTGGTATGGCCAAAAAAGAAAAAGAAAAAATTTAAAAATTAAAACAAACAAAATAAAAGCATTAAGAAAAGAAAAGAAAAAAGGTCATTTCCTTTTCTGGCCAAGCAGGTCTCACTCTGTGCTAGTTGGGAGGTACAAAGTCAGACCAGTGGCTTTGCAGAACCCCATTTCAGTCTTGGGATCCTGTTAGACACACGGGTCAGTCCACACCAGCTCAGCGTGGCTCAATACCGTGCAAATGTGCCTTAAAACCTGCCTTGAAACATTCCTGTCCCGGAAAGTTCCTGCTTCCCCACTCCCAGCCTGCTCTCGTCCTCCATCCTTCTACACTACATGAGGTGACGACGTCAGCAGAGAGAACTGGACCAGCAGCCTTGACCATCTGCCTTCTGTCTGGACCCAGGCTGCTGAGCCTTGCAGAATAGATGGTGATGACTCACCTGCGCTCTGTGCCGGCCCCGCCCCATCCAGAGCCCCACGGAGGCCTGATCACATCATATCACACACTGACTCCCTTACCTCAAAACCCAACAGGAAAAATCAGATTCCATCATTTGGAATCTATTTGGCTTGGAGCCATGACAGCATTCCTTACTCAAGATCTGAGTCGAAACAGGGCTGTAGCCCACAGGCTGAGGCTCTGTTCAGGGGAGCCTGAGATGCAGGCATCGACCTCCTCACCCTCTTGGAATTAGGGCTATAAGTTATGACAAAAGAAAAGCTGGTACACCCAGTGGAGAACGTTCCACCCCTGCCGTGGAAACAGAACACCCTGGACTTTCTCCAGAGCCGTTTAGTTAAGCGGGAATGCCAGCATGCCACAGGCTCCCCCTGAATCCTGGACATTATTTTCCCTTTATTCTACCCGCAGACGGGGCTAAAATATCAACCTGATCTTGGATCTCTTGCTTAGAAATAAGCACCAACTGCAGCCATGGGTTTCGCTAACAGCCAGGTCCGCCAAAAGTCGCCGCCACTCATGTGGATCCCAGCTCTCTGCTTCCTTTTCTGTATCATCGTCACCTGCTTTTACTAGCTGGCATGACCAGTTTTCCCTGGGCTTCCAGGTCTATTTAAGGGTAGATGCTAATTACGCACAACAAGCTTAGGACTAACAATACTTTCTGCCACCCTTTCAGGTCAAGGACACCAAAACTTCCGACCCAGAACTCCCTGTCAGGTGAGCTACGCGAACTATTCCTGTCAGGTCAGCTGGATAAAATCCCGTGGTCATCTTCACAGGTGGGCAAGGCCATGAGCAGAGAAGGGGGCTGTCCTGCTGGAGTCGGTACAGGGGGCCACTGCTTGGGGGTGGAGGAGGGAGATGCCAGACAAGCGCTCCAAGGAAGGCCACCATCGGATACCTGAACGGAGACCTTTCCACAGTTAATTCAGCTACTCAATGAGCTTCTGGAAAATAGAAAGGGCGCTTGGGCATTACCAATGTGGGGGGCTCGGAACTGACAACTCAGGGGTCAAACCCTTCTTTTTAAGCGGGGGCCTCCGAATGACACCAAAGGCCCTCCAGCGAGAAAAACAACATGTTGAAATAGAAAACGTTCGACACTAAAGAGAACCACGTCAAACATCCTGACTCAGTGTGACTAATAATTCTCAAGACCGCACTGCTGAAGGGACCTGACCGATTTAAGAGTTTTAAAAAGAACTTAAAATGGATCGCCTTTCTGCTCCCCAAAACTTAATCAGTTATTCTTGGCTGCAAATAAAACCGATGCTGGTACTTACTTAAAGCTATACTTCATAATCCAGTTATTATTCTTAAGGGAAAATATTAACACGTAAAATCCTTCTTGGCTATATACCATGTGGAAAAAATATAGGGCAACAGGATTCTTCCACACACACACTCCCTCATCCCTCCCCCCGTCCCCCAGCCCAAGCCTGCCATTTCATCTCTCTGCTTTATTGCCATGCACATCTGGATCACATAAATTTCAAGTACAGTTTTCAATATTAGTACCGCTTAGGGTTACAATACTTGACAAATCTCGAATGCCAGGACGTCAGATCAAATTAGCTTGACCAGCCACAGGAGCTGGGGGGTGAGAGGGATGTACAATTAGAGGACTGTAATAAATAAACAAGAGCTCGCAGCGGCCCTTTCTCTCTTGTTGAGCTGGCGCAGAGGTTTTGGAGGTGACCTAATGAACTCTCAGATCCAGGATAATGATGACCCGCAGATCCACACTTCCATTCCTTACCAGAACAGTCTGAGCAAGTGAGCAATGAGGCTCGGGGAGGCGGGTGGGGGAGTGGGGTCTGGTCATCCGTCCCGATTTCCACGGTCCAGCATTTTGAGGACACAAGATATATGAAAAGTATTCTTCAGGATAAATCGATGACTCTGGATCTTTCATTCTGCTCCAGTTTCATACTGCTTGATGGGGCTGGAACAGCTAGATCGGGGCAGGCTCAGGAGGTGCTCACTTGGCTGAGAATGTGTGTTTAAAGGTCCAAATGAAACGACTTGAATGAACAGCCCTAGTTAATCCAGTGTCTCATAAAGAGCATCTTTGAAATGCTCTTTAAATAAATACCTTTATTACTCAAGTTCAAGCCTTACCCCCATTGGGAGCATCTCCTAGCATATCATGACTCTGGTATTTCAAGAGGGCCATGGGTTGGTAAGACATTGAGTATTTTAAGATCAAATCTAAAAGTGACTGGCCACCAAAACAAAATACTTTTTTGCCAAGTACTTTTAATTCTACCATTTTCTAAATGTCTTATTAAAAATGAACAGATTCTCCTTTCTTAATGTTCACATAATCACTTGTTATAAACTCTTTTAGGATAATTAGATATCTTCAGTGTTTTTATTTAGCCTCTAGGGCTGAAAAAAAAAGTGTTCCTGTTCATGGTAAATTTGATTTGGGCACTTCTGGGTTAAACAATGTAAAGTTTGTTTCTTTGCTGCAGGACTTCTCAGAGCCTTGAATATGCAAATGTGTATTATAAAATGCCAAGAAGGAAAGACAGAGTAATGCATTTTCCAAACATATTTGGCCATGGAACCTTTTCCCGTGGTGCATTCACATGAGCAGTGTTCTGAGAATTACTCTGGGGATTAGTTGATACTGGGGTAAGTCCTCTACTCAGTAATCATCACCCCAAACTCACAGATAAGGAAACTAAAGCTGCCCAGTGTGCTGGCTTCCGTTTTCATGTATTGAGGGAATGGCTGAGTGTCACCAGCCCCTGTGGGCACGTGATGGACAAAATCATATCCTCTCTCTGACTCCCCACAGCACCCTGTAGAGTCTGAGCTTGTCAGGAACACAGCTTACTGCCTGCTAGGTCTCCCAAATGTCTGACACCCTGGTGGCCCGGGCGCCTTCATGAGAAAACTAAATCACTGTACACACAAAGGTGTGTGTTGGCATTTCCAAGCAGGAGAGTCAGCACCAACTTGGAGACAAGCGATGTGCTCCAAGCCAGACCACCACCACAGTGAGGTTGGGAAGATGCCCAATGATCTTGGCCGCTACGGACACACAGTGGACTCCAAAGGTCACAGTGAACCTCTGGGGCGGTCTAATGTCTGACACTGGCTTGTGTGTGAAAAGTACTTACAGAAGAGCAGTTCTAAGGGTACAGCTGTGGGAAGTGGGAAAGGATGGCTTGTGCATAGGTGTCCTGTTTTCCTTCCTGTGTTCTGACAGTCACCGGCGAAAACTAAACAGAAACCAGAACTCATCCTCATACTTCAAAATGAAACCTGAAAAAATGCAGGAATCACCTACTTAATGTGGTAGAATGAGGCCATATTTATTTACTGAGGCAATATTTCACTCACCAGCATCAGCACCGCCATTTCCTGAAAGCTCACTACTGTCATGGGCTTCGCATGGGTTCTTTAATTTAATCCTTGCTACAATCCTAGGAGGAGTCTATTCTACTCCATTTTACAAAGAGGTAATGAGGCCAGCGAAGTCAAGGGTCCACAGACAGGGGCAAAGTCAGAATTTGAACCCAGTTCTATCTGGTATCATAGGCTGAGCCTCCCCATCCATCCATCCAACCAATATTTAGGAATCCTTACTAAGTGGAGGTTAAATGGATCAGACAGGGATTCTGCTCTCAAGAAGAAACAAGAGGTTAAGATGAAAGGCCTGAGGCAGACAGAAGGCACTGGCAAACACTGATAAAGAAAATGCCTTCTATATCCAGTCACTATTCCAAATGCTTTTTTATAAATAAACTCATTTGACCCTCATGAAGAACCTATGGGGTAGGTACTATTATCCCCATTGTACAGATGAGAACACTGAGTCACAAAATGGTTAAGAACCTGCCCAAGGTCACACAAACAGAAAGGATGGAGCCGGGATGGGACCCTGGCACATGGAGGCTTGATCACTGTACTACTCAGCATGGCAAAGGAAGGCCATGGGTGAGCCTGGAGCTGAGACGGTGAGGCCAGGCCAAGCTCCTGGGTAGTGGCTCTGCTGCCTGCCTGCTGGGCTGTGGCATCCAGGTCAGAGAGAAGACCATCACAGGGCCCTCCCTGTGCCAGGTCAGAACGCCCTCCTCAAGCCTTCAGCAAGCCGGCGCCTTCCTAGCTCCAACAGCTGCCCCAGGGTCCGTGGGTCAGTCGGTCGGTCTGTCTGTCTGTCGGTCTGTCTCTCTCTCCCCGCCTGGTCAGAAAGGCACAGCTCAATAATCTGTTGGCAGTGAATGTTTTCCTAGCTGAGGTCTGGGAGGCGGGATGGCTGTCCCAAGCCTTCTGACCTCAGGGCCCCTATTACTAACCTAACAGTCATGTCTAGTGGGATCTGCCCACAGACAATGATCCACAAACCCTTAAGGACTACACTAAGCCCTCAATAAAAATGGGCGATTTAAGCACTTACTATCCAGCCGGCTACTAAGGGAACACTTTCTATGTCATTACTTCTAATCCTTACAACCGCCCTATTTTATAAATGAGGACCCTTAGGCTCAGAGAAGTTAAGTAACTTACCCAAGGGTGACCCAGTAATTGGAGGAGGCAGAATGCTAACTGAAGAGCTTGGTGGACTCGTAATTCCTGGGTGCTCTCCCCACACCGTACTGCTTTTCCTGAGACACACATATAACTAACTATAGCATAACAAAGAAAATGGGAAAGGCCCTAGCTGGGACACAGATAAAGCAACACTGGAGAGGTTGTTCCTAGCCAGGAGGAGGTGGTGGCATTTAAGTGGCTGTAGCTGCCTTTCATGGGGGAACATACTGGGCTGAGCAGCTACGTTTCCCAGGAATGAGAACCTCCACCCAAAACCACAGTCGTGGCAACAGCGTGACACCCAGCAGACTCTCTCCCAGACCAGGAGTATGCACCGAGCTTCCGACATCCTTTCCGTGTACATCTGGCAGGAGCTCTCCAATACCTGCTCCCCGAGACAGCTGATCCTGGCTCTGCCCTGGCTGCCTCGCAAATCCTTACCTGCCCCTTGCTGTTGAGGCCACTCCCCTCTTGGATGCTGGCTCCCAGCTCCGCCCTGGCTAGAAACCACCTCTAGTTCCCCTTTTAGCGCAGCTGCCCACACCCAAGCCTCGGATCTCTTCTGACTCCTGCCGAAATCCAGGGTGTGGCCCCTATACATACATACAGCGTCATGCTTCCCACTCACAAGAGTCTCTGTACCTCCCCTGGGCCCTTCTGTAGAGATGATCCTGTAACTATCACCGAAGCTTTGCCAGCCAGGCTTTGGAATTCTAGCACAGCCTTCTGTGGCTGCCTACCAGGCGGGCCACTGAGCTGCAGAACCCAAATAATTTGTTTTCTTCAGAAAGCCCAGATGATTCCTAAGGGCCATTTGCCACAATGAAGCTGCATCACCTCGTTCCAGCATATTGATGGCTTATCACCTGAAGTTGCCATTAGCAGACACAAAGCTACATCCCAGGACGGAGTCAAAACTCAGAGTCAACCTTCTTGTTTTTGGAAGGTTGTCTTTTTATATGTATTTGAAAAGTTATTCTAAATAAATCATTAGGACCATGTGCAAAAGTGTTGCTACAGATTAAGTTCATGGCCATGCCAATATAACAGAAAGCACTGTAAACCAAAATGCCCCAAAACAGGTGACAAATTACATAAATTCGTTATATAGAACAGCTCATATAATGCAATGCTTTGTAAGGCATTAAAAATGAATATGTAGAAGAGCTCTATTTACTGACTTGGAAAGATATTGATAGTATATTGAATGGAAAGGAGGTTATGAAACAGTGTGGAAAGTAACAAAAATCTCTGTATGTGAAACGAAACCAAAATCTCTATATATGAATCAACAACTTGAAGATATAATCTCCAAACAGTGACATTATAGATGATTTTAGCTCCTTTTTTGAGGACACACATTTTAAACTTGTGTCTACATTAAACATATTAGTTGTACAATAAAAGTTATAAAAAAGTTTTCTTTTGATTCAAGAAGCAAGCAGTGTATGTCCATTTAGCAACTGTAAAAATATACGCTGAGAAAAAAAATACCGTCCTATAAATCCAAGCTTCAAATTTTCAAATTTAACAAAAGACAGGTAGCAGTAATTTAGGGCATGGATCAAGACAGAAAAATCATCACTAAGTACCAGTCAACCTAGAGGGTACCATCCAAGGTGGCCCTAGAGGACACTGTTCTTTAGGTGGTCTTGCAACACCAAAACATTTCCTCCAGAATAAGGAGAAGCTGCTGCTAAGAAACTTAGCCCCAGGGGCCTAAGACCCACACTGGGTTCCTTAGCCTCAGCAAACATGCTTCCAACCGGTTTTCTTGTCTCCTTAACAAGGTCCTCCCTGGGCCAGAAGGGAGAACTCTTCACCAGCCCATTTGATGGAAGTTGCTGAGTTCTCTTACTTCTTGGCAAATCCAAAGGAGGGTTTCCCTACCAGATTTAGGTCCTGGTACAGAGCTTCTCAAACTGCACTGTACACATGATCTCTGGGATCTTATCACAACGCAGACTCTGATTCAGGAGGTCTGGGGTGGGGCCTGAGATTCTGCATTTCTAACAAGCTCCCAGGTGATGCTGCAGCTGGTCCAGAGACCACACTTGGAGCAGTAAAGCCCTCCCCATGATTCTCAGATAGGAGAGCCTGGCTCAGCCCAGGGATGCCGAGGTTAAATGAGACAATGGGCCGAACCCCATCACCCAAGAGGGCAGAAACGTCCTGGCTTTTGTTACACTCTTACCTTCTCAGGCTACCAGTGATCCATTAGCAAACAGAACCCTGAAGGACCTTGATGATTTAATGTTCCTATCAAAATGGGCCATTTAACCACAGTTACCAGAGGGAGCAGCCCCGATGCCTGGGGTGCCTTCCAGGAACTCTGTGTATAACCAGAAACACCCTTGGGTGCCTGGAAAAGATTGGCAACACCAAGGATTCCATTCAGGAACAGAACATTACGACCCCAATAAATCAACCCCCAAACAGGAATTCCGACTGGCTGCTCTGAAAGCTGACACTGGAAGCAAGGTATGAGGGTGGAAGACAAAGGTGAGAGGCCACAGTTAGGATGGATTAGAGAAGGATGAACAGGAGCGGAGAATCGGTGACTGGAACAGGAAAGGTGGAGAAAGCAGAGGACAAAAAAAACGGTAAAAGATGGACCCAAGTAACACTGCTGCAGCTGGATACCTGTCTCCGTGGGCCCTGAACAATGGCAGCAGGTGCTGTGCTTGCACACGCCCCGCTTGATGCTGTCTGGACCCCGAGGGGCGTTAATGAGGCTGGGTGGCGAGGCCGACTCCATTTTTCATCACTGACACTCAGACGGGCGGTCCTCAGCACAGGACCCTGGCCAGTCTATCAGCCCCCAGCTCGGCTGTGTATAAACACCTTCCATCCTCAATCAGCAAGGGAGGCAGGTGCTGGAGATCTGGTCACGGTCAGTTGGACAATCTGATAAAGCCTTCCTGGGGTCGCTGTGGCCCGAGAATAGACTCGGCATAATTAGACCAGGCAGAGAGGCTGTCAGGCAGCCCAGGCGGAAATAACAGGGTCTCTGCCAATCAAAGGGAAACCCGACCACGGAGGCGGGTGGAGAGGGACATTTGTTGTAGAAGTGGACAGTGGGGGAGGGGAGGTTTCCCCGATGCTGGCTGGTGACTCTGGTGGGGCTGCACAGCTCATTATGTGAGCCCCGGAGCTAGGCGGGCACCATCGATCACTATCGGGGGTGTCTGGGGACTCGTCATCACGCAGCAGGACCCGGTGCGCTTTGCTCTGGCGGTAACCAGAGAAACACAGCAATGCACCCTTGCTAATGGAAAAACAGGTTGGCCTTTTTTCCATTCCCCTACTTTAATTATCTGGCAGGCCTCTTAACCATGAAGGTGCAGAAATGGACAGTAACAATGAAAAGACCGCAATCGGTTTGTGGCATACAAAGTCCTTCTACACATGTGATCTCAGAGAGGCCGGAGGAGGGCAGACGCTTGAGCAGCACAGCTGAGAAGGCAGGGGCTCTCCACCCCGCCCTTCGGTCTTGTTACATTCACTCTGCCACACATGTGCACAAACTGCTCAGTTTACTCAGGGATTCTGCCTTTGTCGAGAACCGGCCAGAGTGCACCAGCCCCTCTCCCAGCCTGAGACTAAAGCAGCCGGGCAGCCAGCCTCTCACCGCTTTGCAGGAACGTGGACCCAGGGCACAGTGAGGCACCCACTCCCCTATCCTTTTATTCCACTGTTTCCTGTTTAAGCCAAAAGTTGCCCCCCTGCAGCTTGTATTTTGGATGGACTGGAACCAGATGGGCAGCCTCTGTCCTCGACTCATGTGTACCCGGCAGGAGGCGGCCAAAAGGCCCTAAATAAATTCAACTCCATAACCCAACCTCCAGTACTGAAGGTTTATTGGGGAAAAAAATCAAAGGAGATTTACACCGCACACTTACAGAAGACAGCTTGATACGATCTCCCTTTACAGACCAGGTTCATTCCCCAACCATCCTTGCCCAGTGCCCGCCTCTGTGTCCCCCACTCCTGTTTTTGGTTCTCGCCATCCATTGCCATTTTTGTGCTGCTTCTTCTCCCTTCCCTCACTCCCAGAAAAACAAAAGCCACTTGATTATTATTCTCAACATGTCCCCTTGGAAGCTTAAAAACATATTCATGGGCATTATGCTACATGAAAGAAGCCCGTCTCAAAAAGTTATGTACTGCAAGATTCCATGTGTACGATGCCCTCAAAAGACAGAACTATACTGATAGAGAACAGATCGGTGGTTGTCAGGGGGTGGGGCACTGGGGATGCTGTGACTCAAGTATAGCAGGGGGGAGCTTTTTGGGGTAGTGGAACTGTTCTGTATCTTGATTGTGGCAGTGGTTACCCAAGTGTATACAAGAGAACTGCGTCAACATCCCCCAAAGCCGATTTTACCCTACGATAATTACAAATATATATATTTGGTGTGTGTGTGTGTGTGTGTGTATATATATATATATATATACCAACAGAACTGAGCTCCTGGGTTGGGGGTGGGAAAATTCTGCAATTATGAATAGTCAACTGATCCTAGTCACCAAATAGTTCCACTTCTTCAAAACTCTTTCAATTTGTGAAGACAGCTTTTACACAACACACAGAGCCTCTCTGCCCAAGCCAGGGCCTCTACACGCGTGACTTGACTTCGGGGACCCCAGTTCATCACATGCAATGGACAGTTCGATACCCAGAGGTCTGCCCCACAGGATGCTCTCCCTCCAACCTTGACTGCTTCCTTCAATCAGAGGAACATTCTAGGCCTACCATGTACGCCTTTGCCTACCCCACCCCCCACCCCCCAGCCCACCTGTCTCTCAGCCACTCCCTGATCACACGCACTGGATTTCTTTCCTTTCCTCCAATCCACCAAGTATGTGTCCATCGCCAGGCCTCTGCAGCAGCTTCTCCACCTGTATTGCTCCTCCCTTCATCCTTGCATGGCTAGTGCCTTCTGATCACTCAGGTCTCGGCTCAGATGGTTCCTTCCTGGAGAGGCCTTCCCTAGGCCCTCAATATACAGCAGCTCAGCTCCCTCCTCACTATGTGTTTCCATGGTTGTTTTTTAAAAATTTTTTCTTTTTATAGAACTTTCCACTATTGCTTGTCTGACCTCCCCCCAAAAGAATGAAAGGGTGTGTGTTCTGCAATCAGGGGACCACCTTGCTCACTGTTGTATCCACATCACCTAGAACAAGCCCCCAAGTGCCCCAAACGGAGTGAATAGGCCATGAAGACAGAGCTTGAAAAAAAAATGGGGAAACAATTGCAGGGGGTGGGGGGAGAGGTGGGATCCCAAATCCATGAATTGTCTTTTGCCATTTTCCAAAGGTTTTATACTCAGATACTTCATCTCATTTCCTACAACATTTGATTATTAAAATCTTCAGACAGACAGCAAAATTGAAAGCATTTTACAGTGAACACCTGTACAGCCACCATCTAGACTAGAGTCTATCACTAACATTTTGCTATTCTTGTTTATCACCTATCTACCCAACTGTTTGTCCCACTGTCCATGCTTTAACCCATCTGACTTTTTCTCCACCAATTTCTATTCAATCATCTAAAAATGCCCATTGCATAAACAAAGCCAACGAACCAGAGATGAAGACATTCTTTGGGGTTTTCCTAAGTGCAAGAATCAAAGATTTCCAATAGCTGGTCCCCTAGAGGCCATGCACCCCTCCAAGTTTTGAGTTCCCTGAATCAGGCCTGGAAAAAGGAAACAGAAGGACAGAGCACTAGATGAGTTATTTTGCCACTGCCTCATTAGTCTTCCGAGTCGTGTTTTCACCCCGGGGATGAGGGTGGGATGGGAGGGTGTGGTTCGGGACTCACAGGTCCACAGGAGGATGACAGTGAAGGATGACCCCCAGCCACGTGGCCAAGGCCACTGCCCTAGAAGCCGGGCTTCCGCGCTGCTGCAGAAATCCCTCCACGGCTGCACGAGGAAGGTGGAGGGAGGGGTCGCAGCAGAATATACTGGGAAACACTCCACCTTATTGCCCTGACATGAAGTACAGCCTTCCTTCCCTGGACACTCCTGCAACTGGTCATAACATCAGCAGCGACCTTCACAGTCCCTCTGGGGTTATTCATCATGTACCCTTGCCCCTACCCCTGCCTTCACACGGAAACCCAGCAACACGGCCATTTTTACTGAGGTCACATTGGCTGACCGAGAATCTGCTTTTCCAATTCTGATGTCGGCACTGCCTGGAAAACTGGCTCTGTCCTTGGAGAAAGTGGGTCAATGGAATAAATCTCTGATCAGTCAGGTTCTGACGGGGATGGAAAGAGTGAACGAAACTCGACCTTGTGTTTCCAGGTCCAAGAAGACCTGCGTGCCAATGCTCCAACATCTGAGTCCTGTGACAACTTCCTCAGCATCCCTGAACATCGGGGTCCCTTCTTTATCATGGCTGATGCTTAGAATCTGATGAAAGGTAATGGATCTTCTCCCCAGGAAAAATAAAGTGCCCATCAACACAACATTTTACAATTAATTTTCGGGATTCACCACGGCACATCCACAAGGCCTCTACACCCCAATAGCCATGGTTAATGCTAATGCAGGGCTGACCATGTGCTGGGCACTTTCCCTATATTGTCTTATTCAATCTCACAAAAACCCTTTATCATGCTACCACTCTCAGAGGTAGAACGTGAGGCGTAGACAGGCAAAGCCATTTGCCTCCTAGAAACACACAACTGGTGAGCAGCAGAGTTGGAATCTACCCAAGCCTGACTCCAGGACCACCAGAACACACGTGGCATTCTTGAGAACCCCACAAACCAACTTTGCTCAGGCCATAACTTAAAGTTACCCCTGACCCCAAATCTTCATTCCCATCTAAATGGTTTATTAAAGTCAATTGATGAGATGGTCCTTCCTGGCAGGAGCCAGCACAGGGCCCTGGGCATGAGCCAGGAGCACAATAATCTAGAGCCTAAACAAGGGAGATCTGGGGGCAGGTCACTAAAACCTGAGAGATGGTGAACCAACCCCCAAGGCAAAGAATATCCCATAAAGAACCACAGCTCCACAGCAGATGTCAAATTGCACCCTTGAGCCCGATTCAAACCAGATGTGTGTTGTTTGGCCCACACAGCTTTGCTTTTGTTAAAGTTTAAGTTTGAATAGCCTTTAGGCAGGGCCAGCAGCTTACTGTAGTCCCCACTATTCCCAACTGCCTCACCTCCAACATCTTCATTAAAACAAATGAACAAAGATGAATGGCCTAGCCCCTAAAGACATTTGAATGGAACTCCTAAATCACAGCAAATCAGTTGTATTGACCCTACCATGGAAGTTTGATGCAGGCCCCTAAATGCTCCTCCTACTGCCTTGGATTTTACATGCCCCAAAGCCCCTGCCCTGGATTTTCTCAGAACACCAATTTCCATGTTTGCTCACAAGCTAACACTTCTCTAAGTAAACCAGTAAGAGTCAGCAAACAAGCAGATATTAGCTCACTCCAATTTTTGTTCTCCTAAAGTCAGACAAAGAATGTGAATTAATAAAAACACTGCGGTATTAAAATTTTTTATTATAAAAATTTTCATAGACAGAAATAGAGTTAAAAGATGATTCCAAATGGATTCATTGTAACAGTCGTTAAAAAAATACCTGGTCTAACACAACAAAACAAAACCCAACCCAGTCTTCTGCTTTAGCTCGTTTTATTCCCTTGGCACTAAGAGTTAAAATATTTATGGAAGTTAATAGCTTTTTACACAAACATAGCAGGAGAGAGAGGCCATTTTCCACAAAGAAAGCACATATAATATGATCACACTTATGTTTTAAAGGTGTGTCTCCACAGACACATAAAGACAGGAAGGATACACAATGACATACCACCTCATACCCGTTAAGATGGCTATGATCCAAAAATCAGAAAATAACAAGTGTTGGAGAGGATATAGGGAAACCGCAACCCTTGTACACTGTTGATGTGGTTGTATAATGATACAACCACGGTGAAAAACAGTATGAAGGTGCCTCAAAATATTAAAAACAGAACTACCATGTGATCTAGCAATCCCTCTTCTGGGTATGTAACCAAAAGAATTGAAAGCAGTGTCTGGAAGAGACTATTTGCATATCCATACTCTTAGCAGCATTATTCTCAACAGCCAAGAGACGATGCAACCCAAATGTCCATTGATGGATGAATGGATAAATAAGCTCTGGTCCATACATACAATGGAATATTACTCAGCCTTAAAAAGGAAGGAGATCCTGTCACAAGCCACAACATGGACAAACCTTGAGGACATCATGCTAAGTGAAATAAACCAGTCACAAAAAGACAAATACTGTATGACTCTACTTATATGAGCTATCTAAAGTAGTAAAATTCATAGAAACAGAAAGTAGAGTGACTACCAGGGGCTGGAGGGAGGGAGGGAGGGAGGAAGGGGTTGGGGGGTGTTTAATGGGTAGAGAGTTTCAGATTTGCAAGATGAAAATTTTTGGAGATCTGTTTTACGACAACGTGAATATATTTAACACTACTGAACTGCACACTAAAAAATGGTTAAGAAGGTAAATTTTGTGAGGTTTTTTTTTTTTTTTTACCACAGTTCAAAAAGATATTAAAAAATGAAAAAAAATGTGGAAGATATAAGGATGAATACTGCTAATGTTTGGGTGTATCTCTGGGGATAGGATCATGGAATCCATCTGCACCCTCTGGGATGCTTTATGTTTTTTTACGATTGGATGTTATCAGACAAAAATAAGTAGAGATACCGCTTTTCAAAAAAAAAAAAATGTCACGTTTAACAGGGTTCTAAGGATAGGATACGGGATTCTACATTAATAAGGATTACCAGGGTGAGGTACTACTCTGTTTAGGGTAGCTGGCAAAAGAGGCTCCATCTGAGACATCTGGGCCAGAGTGCTGGCCACTGAAGTTATGCTTATTTGAAACAGAGGGAGAGCAAGAGAGATCCAAAAACACTCATATACACGTGCATACATGTTAAGTAGCCAGGGCACATGACAGATTGTTGGACTGAATGAAGCATTTTCTTAGCCTCTTTTTTCTTTCTTTTCTGTTTTCAATTAAACATCTTAAATGGTGTGGGGACCCTAATGATTCTATTCTAATCTTTATTTTGGTTCTGTCCTGAACCATGCTTCTAAAGGCTGTTTTTTATACTCAGAGAGGGCCCTGCAAATTCCTGACTTTTGCATAGAACCATAATGTGTTTATGCATAGCTCCTTGTCTTGAGTTTTTGCATCTGTGAAATCAGAATGGGGCTTATCATCTATGTATACTCTAAATACAGACCTTCTCATTTCCCCAAAATAATATCTAAATCATTATTTCAGATAAGCAGCACTTATACTAAAGAAATATTACTCTAAGTGCTGTGCTGGGAAACTTATTGGTACTTGGATAAACATTTCAAAATATTTAATAGTAACGTGTATAATGTGTTAGGAAAAAAACAATAAGCCCATCCAAAACTCAGTGTTGTGGATAGTATTACTCAGAACAAGGCTGAATTTTAAAAAACTGATTTCAAGAGAAATATTGAGTACAATGTAGTCAAATCAATGGACAAAATCATGAAATGATTTTCAAATCATTAGCGGATTAAAGTATAGGAACAACTGGACGAGGGCACGTGTCTCTGCAGAGTGGAATTGGATTTGGGTGGAAGTAGCTACCCTCCCTTGCTCAGTCACACTTGAGGTCAGAAATCTGTGTTTTCAAGATGGCAGCTGGAGTTAGGGGTTACACTGCAGACTGGGAGCAGAGAAGGCCCAACTTTCTCTTGTCAAGATTATATCCAATTCCTCCCTGACCTCAGCAGTCCATGCCAACACAAGTGACCCCAGGAAAACAATTTCTAAACTTTACAAGTGTGGTTCTTCTCTGTAATAGTGGCAGCAGTCAAAGAAAGATATTTTAAGCAGCTCATTAGCCACATATGGCAGATATGAAAATCATCTATACATCATCATGGACAGGTGGCCTTCAGAAAAGCTTCAGAGGGGGAAATAAAAGTGGAACAAAAGAAAAGTGTGTGCCAGAGAGGACAGAATAATTGCGACTTGAACACAGATGGGTAAGTGTCTCCGGGAATTCCACAGTTAGGACTAATGGCTAAAATTACCAGCTTAAACTATTTCCCATGTTCATTCTCTGAAGTGCTATAAATGGAAACAGTTATAAATTTTTTTCCCAATAAAGTGTTCATATTCTTCTTTCTAAGACACAAGAGACTAACACTCACTTAAGACCAACTGAGGAAAAACAGCATTTTACAGCCACTGTACACACCCTGAAAACCTTCATCTGCTGAGTGGAAAGGCAGCAAGTGGTGCCCGAGTTTCCCAGGCTCCCTGCACGTAGGAGAGACTGGGGTCTGTCAAGATATGTGCATATCAATGAGCTTCAGATCTAAGTCAATGCCACAGCGATCCCCAAGGAAACTGGTTAAGTGTTCATAACAGCCGGCTAACTTTGGGAATTCAGAGGACAATAGTATCTTTTTCTAATTGGATCAGAATCCTCTTTGATGTCTTTATCCCAAGTGGACCAGTTGCGGCTTCCCCACCAGCCTCTCCCACGCGGGTGAGGGGTCTGTAAGCACATTCCCAGCCTGGAAGGTGCAAGAGCTGGAGACCCCTTTGTCAGCTGCCTGGCGGGTCTGCTCAGCCAGAGCGCAGGCTGGGACAGAGACGGCTCCACGCTCTCCAGGGGTGGCACACAGGAAAGAAAACTGTGCCTGTAGCTGATCTTGATTACATTTGCTTTGAAAATTTGTTTTTAATATTATTATGCAATGCAAATGGGCTTTTAGTTGGGCAAAATGATCTGCACAGAACCATCCCCACTAGTAACTAATTTGAGTCTGGGTTTTTTTTTTTCTTTTGAAAGGTTTTGAGTGGCTTACACAAATAATACAAAGGTACATTGAAAGGAATGCACTAGGAATCTGAGCTCGACTGATTTACACGTCTAAAACACAGGCCATAAATACTAATTTGCTGAGTCCCAAACCCAGCCCATATTCTAATGAACCGGGGAAGGCGGGAGGCACATCTAAGTAGACCTTAAAGCAAACCAATATTTCATTTTGCGTGAAGCCTGGTCTAAAGTCCACTGGATCAGCACCAAGGCTGAATTCCTTCTGTTCATCCAATAACCCCGCTCCCTTCCCAGTAATGAAGGAAGGAAAAGCCACAGTGTTCTAAGAGAGGACTGGGAACAATTTAGCAAAGACTTACTTGGAAACTTTTAAAACAGCTGCAAGAAGCTACATGCCTTGTGGCACAAAGATGATCTTTCCTACTTTGCAAATTGGTAAAACGTTGGCCTTGACCTGAAACCAGCCAGTTTCCTTGAGGATTCTTTTAGTCATGGTCTGTGAAGATGGCAGCCCAGCCAGAGTCGCTGGTCTCTACTCTTCTCAGAGACCAGCCAGTCATTTTGCCTTTGCCCTGCTGGAATATGGAATCCTGTATGGAATACTTCCTATGTGCCAGGGCATCTGCTAGTAAGCAGACCCAAGTCCTGCCTCAAGGGTCCGATAGACAATAAGCAAATATAAACGACAGACAGCAGTTGCCGATATGAAGAAAAATTAAGCAAAGAAAGAATGGAGAGGGGTGGGAGAGTGGAGCTCTCTCCGAGGGAGGTCAGGGAAGGCCTCCTGGAGGAGGTGGCAGGGGAGCCAAGACTTGCACCAAGTGAGGGAGCCTGGGACGGGGCCACCTGGGCGAAGGTAAGAGCATGTACCAAGCCCTGAGGTGTGGTAACAAAGGGGTCACCCAGGAAGGCAAGGGCCAGACCACAAAGGGCATGTAGGCCGCTGGAGGACTTTGGATTTTATTCCAAGTGTGATGAGCGGCCTTTGGGCAGGGGAGGGCCGTAGTACGCCCTGGTTTTCAGGGAGCAGGAGCGGGGGCAGGGAGACAGGTTAGGAGGATGCAGGGGAGGAGGGAGAAGACATGGCTTAAATTAGAGAGAGATCAGTGGAAAGAGAGGATGCTTTGAAGGCAGAGCCAACAGGCTGGCTAATGGACTGGGTGTGGGATGTGAGAGAGAAGAATGGGGGATGGCTGCTGGGTTTTTGGCAGCGCGACCAGACTGTGCCATTTGCTGATGCTGGGAGGCCCTGGGCAAGAAGCAGAGTCTGGGAAGGTGAATCAGGACCCCAGTTTCGGGCATGGGGCGTTTGATGCACACTGAGAAGCACGAGGAGTGTGGGTGGGCGGGGGCTAGTCCAGGCTGGAGGTATAAAGTGAGGTCTCAGAACCAAATGAGACTACCCAGAGGATTAGCACAGATGAAGAGGCCTCAGGGCTGGGCGCCAGGAAGCTCCCTCAGCCCTCAGGAGGAGGAAGAACTCACAAAAGGGACTGCGAGGCAGGAGCACTGGGCCCCAGAGGCCAAGTGAAGGAACTGTTCCAGGAAGGAACGAGCGACCAGCTGTGTCAAATGCTGCTGAGACCCCCTCAAAAGGTGGGGGAAGGAATCTGCGCGTGTGCGTGCAAACACACGCACAGCGAGGGATGGGTGGAAGTAAGGATACGGCAAACGTGGTAAAACGTTAATTAACAGTTGGAGATCTCGATGAAGGATATATGGGGATATTTTTGTTCTATTCTTGCAACTTTCTCTACATGTGAAGTTTTGTCAAAATAAAAGCTAAAAGAGGGAATTCCCTGGCGGTCCAGTGGCGCTTCCACTGCAGGGGACCTGGGTGGGGAACTAAGATCCCACAAGCTGCGTGGCACAGTCAAAACAAAGAAACAAACAAACGAAGAAAAAAAATTAGAAGCTTTAAAAAAAAAAAAAGTTAAAAGAAAAAAAATGATGTTTCTGAGAGATCCAGTAAGATGAGGACCAAGAATGGACCAGTGTCTGACAAGGCAGAAGTTGCTGTACCTTAATAAGAGCAACTTCATTGGGGTGCTACAGATGAAACCTCGATCGCTGATGGGTCGAGAAGTGAGAAACTGACAACACTAACTATAGACAATGCTTTCTGGAGGTTTCACTATACACTGGAACACAGAAATGGGAGGGGACACTGAGCTCGGGATCAGTGAAAAAAAATTTAAGACGGTACTTCTCTAAGATGGTATATTTTTCTGCTGATAGAATGATCCAGCAGAGATGGGAGAACTACAGAAGCAAAGCTCTTCTGTAGGCTAGAGGGGGTGGCATGCCTATGCACAAGAAGAAGGTTGGCCCTAGACAGGAGGAGAGACAGGTCAACCACTGGAGGGGTGGCAGAGTGTGGGAATTCAGATGCAGGGAGATCATTCAATTTGGCCAAGGAAATATAAGGAGGTTCCCTTCTGATGGCCTCTATTTTCTCAGTGATGTATATAACAAAGTCAGCAGTTGAATGTGAAGGAGAGAGTAGGTGTTTAAGGTTTCAGAGAGAAGAAGTGTGGGGAAGAAAAGAGTGAACTGACTATGGAATGTAGAAGGTGTGCCACGCGAAGCAGAAGGCTCAGTTGAGGTATGTGGCCATAAATTTAATGTGAATCCAATCAGCGTGGTTGTGAGCATGTCCTTCTCAGCCACACTGAGCTGCTTGGGTGATGGCATGGAGAAGGCAGACTTGGGTTCAACCAAGGTCAGAATTTTCCAGAGAGTGTAAGATAGAGTGAAAGGCAAGGCAGTGATTACAATGATGGGCCATGAAATCTAAGGTGAGTAAGGAGGGAAGAAAAGGATGAAGGGTATTCAGGGACAGTGGAGTCAATGGGTTGGAGGTCCCCCTGGAATGGAGGAACTACTTGAGTGTTAGGACCAAGAGAATTAAGCTGGAAAGACAGGAGGCGGTGGTCAGAGAGAAGGAAGCTTAAAAAGATGATTTCAGAGATGATGCAGTTATTATTAGTCATAACAAGGCCCAGAGTCTGACCCTGGGAGGAGGTGGCTGAAGTTAGATAAAGGACAAGACCATTGGAAGTGAGACCAGTGTCCTCTGCGGATGTTGATGCTGCCCAGAATGAGGCAGGGGTTATGCGGGAGAGAGGGGCGGTGAGGCAGGGGCCAACACCACCCAGGAAGCAGGTGCGGATGGGGCTCTGAAGATGTGCAGAGGACTGCAATAGGGAGGGACAGCAGGCGACACAACCTGAAATTCTGTATGCTTCAAAGGAACTGGGTATTTTTTTTTTCTTTTCTAGAAGAAAATAGGGGGAAATGGTCTGCAAATGACAGTAAGGAGGAAGGGAGAGTTCGGACCTGTATCAAAATCCTGTGTACATAGGGTGTGGGAGAAGTAAACAGCCATGGCTTCAGAAGGCTGTAGGGACGGTAATGTCCTCCAGATTCAGGCAGATTTCAATTATAGCAAGATGGAGAAGGAAATGTTGGGGGAAAAGGAAAAAAAAAAAAAAAAGCCCTGGACTTCTGGATAACTTGCTCAAAGACCTTGAAAAATTTACCATTCATAATGAGTGAAGAAGACTTTCAGTGTTAGGTTTTTATTCATATATACAATTTAGCTATGTGTATACAGCTTACCATGCCAAAAAGACAAAACAAAAAACCCACCTTTTAAAAGTATTTCACTAAGGAAGATAGATTTAGCTTTGGCCGTTTATGTACATGTTCATTTTATATCCTCACTTGTTAGCCTAGTACCTCGCACACAGTAGATGCTCTGTGAATTTAGGAATGAATTTGCTTTTCCTTAAAGGTCCCTGCCTCTCTGAGGCCTTTGAGTCTTGTGTTTATTCTCTCTCTCCAGTCTTTTGTTTGTTTGTTTGTTTTTGTGTTTGTTTTTATGGTACGCGGACCTCTCACTGTTGTGGTCTCTCCCATTGCGGAGCACAGGCTCCGGACGCGCAGGCTCAGCGGTCATGGCTCACGGGCCCAGCCGCTCCGCGGCATGTGGGATCTTCCTGGACCGGGGCACGAACCTGTGTCCCCTGCATCGGCAGGCAGACTCTCAACCACTGCACCACCAGGGAAGCCATTCTCTCCAGTCTTTTCAACTACATATTTTTTAAGTAGTGCAAGAAATGCCAGCCAAATTCTGGTTAACTTTTTCTAATGTGCTGTAGAGTAGAAGATCTTAATATGAAAAAACAAAAGCACACTGGAGAATTTTCAAGCTGAGTGTAAACAGACAATTTATCCTATTTTTATTATCTCACTCAGCCTCAGAGAGGCTAAGTGACTTACCCAAGATCACACATGGTGTGTAAAAAACGGAACCAGAACCCAGGACTCTTGGCTACCAACCACTCCGACCTACATCACAAAACATATGCCCACATTTCACTGCAACATGATTGACCAGACTCAATCACTCATGGCATACCCTTGGCATAAAACTCACGTCTTAATTTCTACCTTTAAAATACAGAAGATTACAGGGGAAAAAAAAAAAATAACAACAACAAAAAAAAAAAACTTGGGAGGAAAATCTCATTTCTTTTCTCTTTCAAACCAATTACTTTAAAAAGCCATTTTACTTTCTCGTCTTCCCATAAAAAACAGCATTCGGCTTGGGTACAACAAAGCAAAAGAGTTTAGAGTTTCTTACATACAGCTGGGCCTGCATAAATGTTTAAGTTAATAAAGATCCCTGTTCTAATTATATTCTTGGTGCTTCTTCACCCTCTTTCAAATTCTGGTCCTTGAATGGTCTGAGTGATTGAAGACGCAGCTTAAGGTTTCATAGGAGCTTCTCAGGGACATTTGCATTAATCCTCTGCTCCATGCAATGTAAAAAACATTAAGTAAAATTGTCTGAAGTTAAAATATGTACTTAATTCCCACGACAGGGGATGGATCTTTTTAGCAGATGTTTCTCTGGAACGGCTGGTGATTGTAAAATAGGAAGAATTAGAAGAATCTAAATCAAAGCAGGTAAGGAGAATGGCTTGGGCAAGGGTTTGGACTGGGAGGCAGGAACGGCACATCAATTAACTTTCCAGACTATTGCTTATGAAAAAGAAGTTGTCTTCGGATTGTTTCTAGGACATGGCTATACACGGTGGCCGTGGACCAGAGAAAATGAACCCAAACTGATGTTAAAAAAAAAAATTTAAGCAAGACGGTCCTGTGATGTTTAAACCAAAACCTCTGAGGGTATTGGGCTCCCTGGTTGAGAAGGATTGCGTGTTTGTTTGGGAAGTCGTGACAGCGTAGTCCTCGCGGAAAACAATGAAGGCGGTTGTCGGCAAAGCCCAACGAGGCTTCGGCTCCACCAGGGCCCTGCCAGCCCGCCACTCCTGATGGGAGTTTTCGGCCAGCAAAGGAACCCTGCCTGAGCCCAAGGAAGGTGGGCCGTTCCACGTGCAACCGGCATTTTTCCCAGGCTCAAACTGACAGCAGCTACTTTGGGCCCTCATGCCGAGAGACTGCTCATCTGGGGCTCCCACTGCATTGCTCTTACATGCAGAGGAAGAGAGAAGCGGGCCATCTGGCTGGGGCAGCAGAGTGTGGCCAAGGTTGGCATCCCGGCTCCACCACTGACCAGCTCTAAGAGCTGGGGTCAGCTAATTAACTCCTCCGTGTTCCAGCTCTGTCTCTGTAAAATGGGAATAATATTACTACCTACTTCATAGAACCACTGGGAAGATTAAATGAGACAAGGACAGAGTAGGTGGTACAGTGTCTGGCACCCAGTCAGCGCTCTCTGCCTCCTAGTCACAAGGGGCGGGCAGGGAGGGGCGGAGGTTGAAGGTGAGGGATGCAAGCACCTCCAAGGTAAGGAAGGGGCTTCCTGTATGGCTCTCAAACATATATTGTTTTCTTTTAGAGGAGCTATTATAGAGCCCGCTGAATCTAACTGCCATGCTAGCTCAGCATGAATACCCCTACATTAAGAATCATGTCACACTCTTGTTTCTCAAGTCGCGGAAACCCAAATCAGACTGCATTCAGCTTTGGGTGGTGGGAGACACACTGAAGGCCTTTCAATTTCCCAAGCCATGATCAGAATGAAATGTTCTCACATCAGGCGTTTCACATTTTAGAATTCAATTACAAAACCCTACCATTTAGCTTGTTAGGCTGACTGCCCCACCCCAGAAAGAGTGACAAAAGACGATCTTTATAGCCACGCTCCAAGTTCCAGTGCTATAAATCACTGGTTATCGGATGCAGTGGAACTCATTAATATAAACGAGAAGGCCGAAAGGCACCCATTAGCATGCTATTAATTTGTTTGACGATCTACGGCAGGGCAAGAGCTAAAATCGTTAGGCTGGGCAATACGGCATCTCACGCAGAAGAATGATCTGGTCCCATTAATTTTTGTCTTGGGCTTGCCAAATGTAATTGGGCATAATCAGAGCTCATACATCTCCTCATAGCGTTTTCATCCTTTCTTTCAAAAGAAGATTGGGGGTGGGGATGGGCTCAAACTCTGGGTACTCAACAAAGGTAAGCAACGAGAAGAGGTTTTAAGTTGCAACAAACCAGCTTAAGGACTGTAAGTGCTTCTACCCTTCTGTTTCCCTTCCTTTGCTCTGCCTTTCTGTGTGTTCCTTTCTCACGAAATGAATGTGAATCATAAACTCTTTTCCAGTTGGGTTAACTTTACTTAAACATCCAGCCATCCCAGTTGGGAAGGGAGGAGGGGAGAATCCATTCTATCCCAGCGGTAGAGATGATTGTGTCCAGTCTTTGTCAATAATGAGGGGGTAGGAGGGAAGGAGAGAGGGTGAAGAAACTTTATCTACATCTCTGTGGTCTCATGTCTGTGTGTCCAATTGCAGTGTATTTCTATAGCTGGTTAGCCTTCCAGCCCCCAGAGCTATTACAGAAAAGCAACTCACAGACTTGAAGGCCTCTGACAGCATCTTGGCTCACCTGGGTCACTTGTGGGCAAAAAGAACATCAGAGTTAGAGGGAGCTGCCCACATGCTCCTAAACACACCTCCTTTCCCGTGGTTACTGCTGTTCAAAGGACATCCCCAACCCTACCCCATCATGCCATCAAATAAACTGAAGACAAAAATTGTGTTTTCAGAGTTCTTCAGATAATGGGATTACAAATAAAGGGTCTGTGGATCGGAACTGAATCTTCCAACGATCATCTTGACCACATCAATTATTTTTTTAAATCTAAGTCAATGAATGTGTACTTTTCCTGCTCATCAAAAAGCTAGAATAAAATAAGCTATGAGGATATATTTTACAACGCAGGGAATATAACCAATATTTTATAATAACTATAAATGGAGTATAATATATAAAAATTGTGAATCATTACGTTGTACACCTGTAACTTATATAATATTGTGCATCAACTACCCTTCAAAAAAATCCAAACCCCCCCCCACCCCCCAAAAAAACCTAGCATAAACAACAAGCTTGAGTAAATTGGTACATCACAACCACCAGCAGAGCATGAAGGCCTAGCCTCAAAGCTGAAAGGGAGAGAAGCAAGGAAGGCCTGTGAGCTTTGCTATGTGTTAAACGCATCTGTTTCAGCATCACCCTCTTCTAACAATCCAAAGAGGGAGCCACTTCTGAGGATGCAGAACTCTTCCGTTTCTCCTCACTATAGAACACTTAACATTGGAAAACATTTCAACATGTTTTTATGCTCAGGGCATAAAATTTGGCAAAAAGTAGAAAGTATAGGGAAGAAATGAAAATCATGTGTGTTTCCACCGCCCTGAGATAATCACTAGTAAGACTCTGGCCTATTTTCACACGTATGACATTTATGTATGTTATTCTAGAACTAGACCATGGCATATATATAGTGTCCTGTCTCTGTCCTCTTGCCACCCATGCCTGGACATTTGAGGAGCATTTTTCTATGCCATTACATTTCCTTCAAAAATGTATTCGTTTTCTCTCCCTCCCAGCACCTCGAGGCTTGCAGGATCTTAGTTCCCCAACCAGGGATCGAACCCGGGCCCCAGCAGTGAAAGCACAGAGTCCTAACCACTGGACCACCAGGGAATTCACCAAAAATGTATTCTTTAATGGAGGGTGGTAATGGCTATACATCATTGTGAGTGTACTAATGCCACCAAACTGCACACCCGAAAAAGTTTAGAATGGTAAATTTTATGTTATGTACATTTTACCACAATAACCAAAATACAAAAAAAGCAGTGTTTCTTGTGTGATGCCTGTGCATTCCAAGTTATATAAATAAACACATGCAATTTTGTTTAAAAAAAAAGTATTCTTTGATGGCTGGATAAATTTTACCATATCCAAGTGCTATGATTAATTTAACCATTCTCAGATGATAGATAGGATTTTAATCTCTCCCTGGCTTCTTTACTAAAATTAAACTCTTACCTTCCTATCTGATACCCATGACCAGATAGATTCAAACCTATCAAGGGACATTCTACTGGGGAAACTTGACAGCAGGCATTCCTGCATAAAAGTCTCTGGCAAGAGAAGGTCTGCTTGTTCCCCAGGCCCCAGAGGGGCTCAAGCAACAGCCAGAAGTGTTACCAAGGCCTGAAATCAACTATTGGTCTGCCCGCTATTTCTGTCACCAACTTGTGCCGGTGTTTGTGTCCTTGTGAAAACCTGGGGGCAGCAAGCAAAGCAAGATGCTCTCTGTGACCAGCTAATGCTAAGGAGCCTCCAGCCCGCAGAAACAGGACCTCTTGAACTCTGGTACCCAAAGCCCCCATCAGAAGGAGAGCTGGGATATTCCTGGCAGTTTGGTTTATTACCCAGAGGCGTTATAGATTCACCAGGGGGTTCTAAGCTACCCAGTGGTCTGGAGCTGTCAAGTCTCCAGTTGTAAAAGGAACTTTATCTGTAGATCTGTATCTTGGGTTGGTGCTTCTCCGGGAGGGTTAAGATCGGCACCTGATAAGACACCTCCAATTCAATTTCCTGCCTCTGGCGGATTTATTCCTGATGGGTTTCATTCCCAACATTCCCGTCCCTTGATTTAAGACAGAGGCCTCAGGATACTTTCTCAGGTGGGACCCGATAGAGAGACCACATAGTTAGCATCACCCCCTCCCCACAATCCTCTTGGATGTGTGGTATTTAGGAAGATGACAGCGGTCAACTCACTTCACTGGTCAAGAGCGAGAGCCACAGGAAGAGGTGCAGAGGTCACTTCCTGTGCTGAGCACTTCCTCGGAGTGGCATCCAACCACAGTCAGCCAACCATCAACCGCTAATTGCTTACAAAGGTTTCCTTTCTAACTCCATCTACCATTTTTATCAACCAGTCAAGCACGTGTTACTTTACACCATGATAAGAGGATCAGAAACAGCCTCCTCACATCTAAGGCCATCAGAATCAGCTGCAAGGAAGACACGGGTGGCACAGCGTGGAAGCTTCCTGTCTAGAGGAGGAAGAGATCAAATGTTTTCTTCTTAAAAAAAAAAAAAAGTTTTCTTCTTAAACTGCCAACACTAATGCACACTCTATCTTGACAGTGGAGTTGTACTTTACATGCATTTAACATACATGAACAACGCAAATATACACACGTGAAAGAAAAAACACTAGTAATAAATAGTTGCATGAAACTACTTATGTGCCAGCACTGTTGCGAGCACTTCTTATAAATGAATTCAGTTAATCTTCCTAATAACCTATGAGGTAGGCATGATTCCCATTTCACAGATTTAAAAAAACAGACATAGAGGTCAAGTAACTTGTCCATGGACACACAGCTAGGATATGGTAGGGCCAGGATTCGAACCCAGGCAATCCAACTGCAGAGGGTTCTTAACCAACCACATGGCCGCAGTGCCCCTGACAACTGGCGTTTGCGCTGCCCTCCCCTCAAAGGGTGAAGGCCCCAGAGTGAACGTGGACAGGACCGTGAACCTGTGCTCCCTGCTGGCTCAGTTCCCGGGTGCCTCTCATGGTGTACATTACGGGCCATTGAAGAGATTTTCGGCAGAAATGTTGGCCACGTGCAGTTTCTGCTGTGTGCACCGACATCAGAGGCTCACCCCTGAGTAAGGTTAGGACTCCTCGGAGCAGAGTCTGGGATGACACATAAGTGCAGAGCAGCCACGTCAGAGCACACATCTCAGGCTCAAGAAAACGTGCACTCTAAATGAAGACCCCACACAGGTGCAGGTGATCTGGGAGAGGTCCTGCATCTGCAGGTTGAAAATCAAAATGTTAAGCTGAACCTCCACACTAAACTCAGCGACACAGCCTCGAGGCCTCTGGGGCCCATCCGTTAATTTTTGGCGGCGTTTTCCCGAGATTTGTGAGTGGGGAAGCCCTTACTGGACAAGCTGCTGGCTCGTGTACACGTTCTCTCTCACACATGGCTGTTTTCTCTCTAAAAAATAAAACCTTGCAGTTTGAAACATTTGATACTCACGAAGGCATCACCACGAAGGGAATAACACCGCATGCACCTCTTTTCCTGCAAACTGAAAAACTGAGTGACCAGAGCAGCTGAGATTTTTTTTTTTTTTTGCCTTCCTGGCCAAAAATAATCTTGCACGTCATATAAATGAATATTCTACTGGTGGCTTTGAGGCTTGACTGGAAATAAGTGAAGTAAAGGAATAGGAGGTTTATAATAAAGACCTGCTATCTCAGTACATTTCATTCATGATGATTTCTGACTTCAGAGACAGTTAAAGGACAGGACCAGAGGACTGGAATTGTACTTTTTTCCCCTTCCAACTTTTCACTTTGAAAATGTTCAAACTTACAAAGAAATGGAAAGGATAGTACAATGAAAAGCACATACCCTTCACCTAGATTCACCAGTTGCTAACATGTTGCCACATTTATTTTTTCTTTTTTGCTGAAACATTTGAAAGGTGCAGATACTGCAGCTTCCTCTAGTGATAATTCAGCATGTATCACCTAAGATGAGAGACATTCTTCTATCTAAGACTGCCATTCTCAAGAAAATGCATATTGACACAATAATGTTATCTAATATTTATTTTTACATTATATTTACTTCTGATACAATTATAATTAATAATATATTAATGTTATAAGGTAAATATATGTACTTGGAATATAACTATATAATTACATTGACTTCTAAGAGTCAGTAAAACCTCATTTAAATAAAATGACACAACTTGGATTCAATTAAATTGTTAGAGGGAAAAATAACTCTAAAATGTACCAGAGCTCACTAAGTACAACAATGCCGTGAGTAAAATAACTTTCATACGATGATTAAATATTTGCATGATTCTAAACTAATTTTCTCATTATTCAACACTGTAGACCCCACAGGGGGATAAGCTCAAAGTGCCTGGATCCCATTACACATGTGGGAGGTTGTTTTTAAAAATACATTCCATTATTTGCTTGTGTTCATGCCTTTTGCCATGCAGCTAAAAAGTACTTCTGCCTGGGGGAAAGAAAGACCGGAAGGTGAGCTGTTTTCTTTAGTTGTCGTCTTTTCCTTTTTATAAACAAATATTACTTTATAATATTTAGAAACTTCTGCTACATGAGAATTTGGATGAGCTCAACACATAGGAAGCACTCAGAAGTGCCTGATGGCTGAATGAAAGCTTGCTTGCTTAGATTTCCAGCCACAGCAAGGAAGAACAGCTAACAAGCTAACAGCATGAGAGGATGAGAAGGGACCTAAAAAAGGAAAAAGCAGAACAAAACTTCAAGCAAGACTCGAGGCTGACTTTCCTGCAGGCGCCCCTGAATGATTCACTTACTCAGAGCTTGGTACCCCAAGAACCCTTACAGTGACATCCCGAATCATCCAGACTTCCTCCTGGTGCTGCCAGAATTGCTCAACAGCATCCAATGCTTGCCTGGGCTTCAAAAGTGTAACTGTCACTGGGTCACCAACAGGAGAAGTCCAGAACAACTAGGTCACTTCTCTAAAACACTCATGAGGTCAGGACCAAGAAATGACTAACCCTTAGGTCTCCCCTGGTCTCCTTGTGTGCATAACCTGCATCACCACTACATCCCGAAACTCTTGGATAACTCAACACCCCACGTGCCCAAAACCTAGCCCTTCAGCAATCTCCACCATCCGGCACTCAGGTATGATCAGGAAATGATGTAAGAGGCTATGCCATCAACAGAAATGCCATGAACCCCATTCATGGCTCTCACAGGAAAGCTCTTCAGACTCACGCCACAATTCTTTCCTTTCCCATACGTTGGAGAGTGCAATTTCCTTGGGGACACAGATCATGCTCTCTGGGTCTGATTTTTACATTATCAATGGTTATGAGTCTGGCCCCATAGTCGACAAATCTCTAAGAGTTACGACGTGGTGGAATAAAAAAGGTGGGTGTTGTGGAATCGGTGTCTTTGGGCAAGTTACTTTACTTCTCTGGGTTTTGATTTCCTTATGCTTAAAATACAGTCTAAAACATATACTTTGAGGGTGTTGTGAGACAAGAGGTTACACACTGAGAAGCCCTGGGGCACAGTGGTTAAGACTGTGGCTCTGGAGCCAGACTACCGGGGACTGAATCCGAGCCCTTCACCTCTTGCTCTGTAACCTTGGACCGTAACTGCTTTACTTCTCTGTGCCTCAGCCTCCTCTCCTGCAAGATGGGGATAAGGACAGCACCTACCTCGTAGATGATTGTGAGGATTACCTGAGTGGACACGTGTGATGAGATTAGAACACCTGACGTAGGGCAGGCACTCAACCAATGCTCGTTATACTAACCATTATTAGTAATGTACACTTCCCAGACCCTCACCACCTGACACATAACAGATACTCAGAAGAGTCTATTAATTGAAAGGAAGCTGGCTGGTTTTGTTTCTCAGACCACAGCTTGTTCAAAGCAGCAAGAAATGATAGCTAACAGCTTTAGAAGGGCTGAAAAATGTACAAAAAGAGAAAGCAGGTGTAAAAATGTAAAACAAGACCAAGTGTGGGGCTATTCAGTATTGGGATCAACTCCCGGTCACATCTTGGGGTTCCTGGTGAATCACTCCCTTACAGCAAGCACAGTGCTGTACAAATACTCATACGACAACCTTGAGTCATCAAGAACACATTCACATCTGCTCTGCTCACTGTTTAAGAAAATAAAACTACGTGATATGCTTCAAAAATACTCCAGCACTGGGACTTCCCTGGTGGTCCAGTGGTTAAGACTACGCTTCCAATGCAGGGGGTGTGGGTTCAATCCTTAGTCAGGGAACTAGGATCCCACATGCAGCGCAGGCAAAAAATTAAAAAATAAAATAAAATAAAATGAGCCTTAAAACAATACTCCAGCCCTAAACAGTTAAGAAGTTTTACTGTAATGACAAAGCGTGGGCACCTACAGGACACGAATGTGCAGCTATCCTGGATGACTTGCGCCCCTATGGTCTGATGGGTGGAGATTTCAAGCTGAGGCAGAGTTATCACAAAGCTAAGGAAGCTTCACCTTCTGGCAGCCCCCATTAGTAGAGGTCCCTTCCAGAACCTTGGGGGGGGAGGGGCCAACCATGTGTTCAGGTGAACATGAGTTTTCATAAAATTTGACCAACATAAGATTAACCACATCAGTTAGGACCGCTGTCTCTCCCCACTCCAACGGACACTCCTTTACATGTCCCCAGGCATCAGGAGGGCACTTCTGGGAGTCGGTTGAAGGGAAGCTGAGTTGGAGATACCAACCACTAACCCCAGCTGACTGTAAGCAGTCATTCCTGAGTACAGTTACTATATCACTAACCATCCCAGTGCACCCATGACACCCAGAAGTGCTCCTACTGTCAAACGTGTCCTGACACGAGGGTACAGGTCATATCAAGACATGAATGTGTGCTACAGTGCTTGCACCAGAGGTGCATGGGGAATGGAAGAAATTTAGCTCAGGAGGCAGGGAACCAAGCTAGCCCATAAAAAACCCTTCCAAATCTCACTGCTCTTTAAACGACAGAAATGTGATTGCCATGTCCCCAAATCTGACAACAACCCTATGAAATACTGGACATCACCAATAATGAGTTACAAGGTCAAAATAAAGTTTTCTCAACTCTCAGTGATAAAAGAAAAACAAAAACTTTTGATTATCTCTTCTAATGAAAAGACTGAATTATTTCCACAGAAAATAGTATAGAATCATTGTCATCGGAAAAGGTGAACAAAGCTAAAAAATGCGGGGAAAAAGTATTGTCGAGGTATGCCAGACAGTTAATAAAATGATTTTTCTGGATTTTGTGACATGCATCAGCTTTTGAAAATGTGTTGGACTCTTTTTCTCATTCTAAATAAATATTTCCTTTTATGCCTCCCTTTGCTTTTGTAAGTTTGGATTTTTTTTCTTAACTGGATACACTTTAGATCTCACAAAATCTGAACTGCCCCTGACCGTGGAAGAGTGTGAGTCTGACCCTGAGACTAATTAACCATGTGGTTTGAGAGGCACCTCCCTCCACTGCACTGTGCCTCAACTCTCCTTCCTAAAAGAAGGATAAGCACAGTGTGTGTCCCATGCTTGTCACTGAAATGAGATAAGGCACAGAGAGGGCTGAGAGCCAGGACGCACTCCAGAATTAGTACCTTTAAATGTGGCTCATCTAAATGCTGATGACTTTCAAGGCTTTATCTTCAGATCCAACTTGTTATTTACAACTAGATTTGGATATCTCACAGATACCCCATTCTGGGCATGTCCCAAAGCTGGTCCTGTGTGCCACCCTCAACCCCAATCTCTCCCCTCTGACTTGTGAGAAGTACTGCTTCCTATGTCTCTGCCTGTCCAGCTTGCACTGGACCTCATTCCAGGGGATCCTGGCAGGCCTCACGCACACCCTGGTTTGTCAGGCCCCGGAAGGGCTGCCTCGGGCCTCTGAGAGCTGCGACCGGTGAGGTGAGGCTAGACAGGAACACAGCACTTCCAGGCTACAGACCCAGACAGGCACACTGCAAGTGCTTCTAAATTTATCTGCCGCCAGGAGGTCTAAAATTACCAAAGGTGATGTTTAATCATGCAAGTCCCAGAGTGGTCTGGACAAGGCCTCAGTCCTCATGGTTCCCCTTAGCTCCAAACCAACCCAAACTGATTTACCGTAAAAGAAAACCTTAGACCCCCATGCACCCAAACTTCACACCAATCCCGCAATCACGCCCTAAAACCAAATTAAGGCTGAGAACATCACCTAAGAAGAAATTCTGGAGCTGCTACTGATATTTTAATTGAGAAAGCAAGAGAACATTTCTCTCAGGGACAGTAGCTGAGGTTGCTCTCCAGGACTATTTTTAAAATTTTTAAAAAAAAATTTTTTTTTTAAAATAAGTGTCCATTTTCAATGAGAGGCAATTATTTAAACATAACCCTAGTTACTAGCGTTCTGCCTCAGGGTAATTATGCCATTTCCCATTTGAGAGGAAGCGTAAAGAAGGGAGGAATCAACTCCTACCTTCTGCTGAGGCAGGATTTCTGTCAGTTCATTCAGAGAAAGTGACTCCAAAGGTGGTTCTGCCTGCAAAGGCATCTTCAAATGGACTGAACACATCCAGATGGGCCCCAAACGCACCCATTTGGTTCAACACTGGAATCCCAGGAGAACCCATACTGTCCACCCATTACCAGAGGGTCTCTGAGGTGAGAAACACTAGCCCTGGGGTCAGAAGCTTCTGGGTCAAATCTGCAAAATGGGGTAAAGCGTTCTCAACTCTAACTGGGGGTGGTAACTACCCTTAGCGGTTTGCCTTGAGGAAGACAGGCTGTGAGCTACAGACACTGTACAGGGCTGGGCAAACATCTGCTGCATCAGAACCTAGTCTCTGGCTTTTGTTCCCAGTAGAGTGTTCAGTACTTTATTATTTCTAGATCAAAAAGACCACTCTAGGCTTCCCTGGTGGCGCAGTGGTTGAGAGTCCGCCTGCCGATGCAGGGGACGCGGGTTTGTGCCCCGGTCCGGGAAGATCCCACATGCCGCAGAGCGGCTGGGCCCGTGAGCCATGGCCGCTGAGCCTGCGCGTCCGGAACCTGTGCTCCGCAACGGGAGAGGCCACAGCAGTGAGAGGCCCGTGTACCGCAAGAAAAAAAAAAAAAAAAAGACCACTCTAAGACGTTCCCTGTTCCCAGATGGTACGCAGTCCTCGGAGTTCTCAGTTTTGAAAATTTTCTCTCTCAACTGATCTAGAAAAATAAGCCTCAAGAATATTCCCCTTCATCTCAGACCATGCTCTGCAGCAGCAGCAACTAATGTTCACTGAGCACTTACCAATCGCCATGTACTATGGAGGTGTGTTTCATGCATTATAACACTCAGTCCCCTCAACAGTCCTGTCTCATAGCTTCTATTATTTCCAGTTTATGGGAGGAAACAGCCTCAGAGAGAGAAGTTGTGTTAGATTACAGAGCTAGTAAGGGGCAGAGTTCGGCTTCAAACACAAGCCTAAGTGATTCTAAACCCACGTTCTTGGGACTTTCCTGGTGGTGCAGTGGTTAAGAATCCGCCTGCCAGTGCAGGGGACACGGGTTCGATCCCTGGTCCAGGAAGAGCCCACATGCCGCGGAGCAACTAAGCCCGTGTACCCTAGAGCCTGTGCACTGCAACTATTGAAGCCCACGTGCTGCAACCACTGAAGCCTACGCTCCTAGAGCCCCTGCTTTGCAACAAGAGAAGCCACCGTAATGAGAAGCCCACACACCGCAACGAAGACCCAACGCAGCCAAAAACTAAATTTAAAAAATTAAAAAAAATATAAAGCCCATGTTCTTTATTTTATAAACTTATTTATTTATTTTTGGCTGTGTTGGGTCTTTGTTGAGGTGCGTGGGCTTTCCCTAGTTGCGGCGAGCGGGGGCTACTCTTCGTCGTGGCACACGGACTTCTCATTGCGGTGGCTTCTCTTGTTGCGGAGCACAGTCTCTAGGCGCATGGGCTTCAGTAGTTGTGGCATGCGGGCTCAGTAGTTGTGGCTCGTGGGCTCTAGAGCGCAGGCTCAGTAGTTGTGGCACACAGGCTTAGTTACTCTGCGGCATGTGGGACCTTCCCGGACCAGGGCTCGAACCCGTGTCCCCAGTATTGGCAGGCAGATTCTTAACCACTGCACTACCAGGGACTCCCAAAGCCCATGTTCTTAAAAAAACAAATCTTTCTTAGTGAGATACACACATTAAAATTAAATCTATATCCTTGATTTGGAAATGGGCCAGGGACTGAAAGCATTAATATTAGCTCCTTGTCACTGGGGCAATGTATACAGGAGCCCATGGGCAATTTCTTGCTCAGGAGGTTCTGAAGCCTTCTGTGGAGTGAGGTCAGCATCTGGACAGCAAGCGGCTGGCAGGGAAGGGGAGTGAGAAGATGACCGGACACTTGCTCTTCACAGGCACTCTGGCGGAGGTCTGGCTCAAAGACAGACTATCCTACTGGATGGCTCCTGTGCACTCCAGCTGTCTCCTGGGTAGGATGTGGTCTGACCACATTCTTTCAAGTGTCTGGTAGCTCCTTGCAAGCCACCTGGCTCAGAAGGCAAGCCAGCACCTGAGCGGCAGCCTGCGTCACTGTCAGACTCATCTCCTGCCCCAATGGGGCCAGCGCTTCCTGGTTAAGTCAAGGCCCTTCCATCCGCCTTAAACAAGCTTGTCAATGTAACCAGAAGCATCTGACTTGTGGATGTGTGGGGAAGTCCTCTCAAACACCCAGAGAGATAGGAGGAGCTGGTACCCCCCCACACACACACACATGTGCACACGCACACACACGCACACACACACACACACGATGATATCAGCCATCCCATATAAGTGGGAGTGATGCCAGTGTGAGGACTCACCTGCCTCAGTTTCTTCCTCTGTGAAATAGGGTTAACAGTAGGACTTCGCAACGCTACGGCAAAAGGAGTTAATACGTGTAAAAGCCCTCAGAACAGTGCCTGTGCTTTTTTAACATTCATTAAGTACTGCTAGCTATCATTACTACTATTACTACCCCTGGGACAAGCAGCAAGAATTCATAGATTCACGATGTAGAAACCTCGACCCCTGCCGCCTTTGGAGAGGGGCTTCCCCCAGCACCACCTACGGAAGTTCTCCTCCAAGCTGGGGGTGGATCAGGGGGGCATGACCAGTTGCGACACAGTGATGGGGTAAGGGGCACGGCCTGCAGTGTGGGGAATGACTAAACACACTTGGAAACAGAGACAGGACCCCAAATTTACAACAGCAAAGGGGAGGGGCTGATGCAGTGACAGACTGATGACGGAAAATACTGCCTGGGATATTCCCATGCATGTGGCTTTGCTTAATTCTTTGATATCTAGCATCCCAAAGGCAGCAAGGGCACCCTAGAGGGCCAGTGAAGGCTGGATTAACAGCTGTTCCACATGCCCTGAGGTCCCATGGACCAGCTGGTCCCACCAGACTTCAAAGCTGTTCTTGGATAAATTGAGACAGAACAGAGACTTATGCAATCTGTTCAGGGAAGGAGATGTGGGTATGAGCTTATACTTCAACCTCGATGAAGGCAGGGACCATGCATGTTTTCTTTAATGAAGCATCCATACTCCCAATTCTGATCCAGTATACCTGGCACACAGTGTGTTGTATTAGTTAGCTGGGGTTGCTATAACAGAATACCACAGACCAAGTGGCTTAAACAACAGAAACTTATTTCCTCTCAGTTCTGGAGGCTGGAAAGTCCAACAGGGTTTGGTTTCTGACGAGGGCTCTCTTCCTGGCTTGCAGATAACTGCCTTCTTGCTGTGTCCTTACATGGCAGATCTCTCATCCTCTGTCTCATTCTCTCTCTGTATCTGTCTCTCATTATCTCTCTCTCTCTCTGTCTCTCATATTCTCTCTCTCTCCCTCTTATAAGGCCACCAATCCTATTGGATGAGGGCCCTAATTTCAGGACCTCATTTTAACCTTAATGACCTCCTCAAGACCGTATCTCCAGATACAGTCACATAGAGGGTTAGGGCTTCGACATATGAATTGGGGCTGAGAGGCTCACCATTTAGGCCACAGCATGTATATTCAATAGTATTTGTTGCATGAAGAATGGAATGACTAGAAAGGTAAGCCAGATATGTGTTTTCAAGAACCTACTAAGTGCCACACACCCTGCTAAGTGCTACAGGGCATAATCTTTTCTTCTCTGCCCAGCAGCTCTAGGGGAGAGATGCCAGGTGTTTCTCATTTGAAAGGAGGGCACTGAGGCCAAGAGGTCAGTGTCTCCTTCGCCCCAAGACTCCTGGCTGGTGAGTGGCAGAGCCCAGCCTTCAGCCCAGATATTCACTCTCAATGTGTGAACCTCATTCAAAAATTATTATGAATTCAGACAGCAACGACAGGTCACTGAGCTAAGCATGGGGCCCCTCGGAATGCAGGCCGCATGAGACCCCAAAGGCTGTATGCCCCTGTGGCTGGCCCTGCCTCTCGGGGCTGGCACTGAGAAGCTGAGGGCAACACCGAGTTTACAAGGCCTAAGCAGCCCTGTAATGGTCCCAAAGTTCATTCTGCCAAGTTCCAGCCCATCTCTCCAAACTACTTCTCCAGAAAGGCCGCCACGTATTATCTTACCCTCCTTTCAAAAAGCAAAGACTGGAAAATTCCCTGCCAGAAGGCTTCAAAATTCCACATTAAAAGGAGGCCTGCACTTGGACAGTCTGCGTTTGCAGGAGGCCACGTGAGTGGCAGACACTCTATCTGTAGAAACAAGCTTGCCTGGCATTTAGAAACCTAACTGGGACCAGATCCTTGGTTGAGGAGCCCCAGCTACCACAGAGCGAGCGTCTTGATTAAAACCAGTGGCCTGAGGTTCCTGGATTTCGCTGAATAAACACACCCAGCTCAGGCTGACTGGTGTCTGCTGATGGAGAGAAGCGAGCATCTAAAATCACCTGTGTCCAGGGCCTTCCTGACCCCAGGCTCCAAGAGGTCTGGGATTTGGCTCACTGAGGTTCAAAAACCCATCTCCGGGAGGAAATTCTGAAATAAACTCCAAAACGCTTTGGGGAATACAGCTCCAGTTTATTCACGAGGAGGAATGGAAACAATTAGGTTGATTCCAGAGATGAGTTCTGGGTTCCCATTCACCCCTTTCTCCCCCATCCAGCTCCCTCTGCTCTGTCCTCCTCCCTTTCCCTATAGACAGCTCTCCCACAGCCTCTGCAGATGCAGCAGAGGCGAGGGCTCCCTAGCTGGCCGTGGCCCTGAGGCTTTTTTTCACCATGAATTCAGTTCTTAAGGGCACAGGTGTCCTCAAATTCAATTTCCCTTTTCAAATTAGAAACGACAAGAGCAGCTATCCTTCATGGTTCAGGCCATCTTTCATGGCAGGATCTCAGTGCTTCTGACACACAGACAGAATCCCAGGCACCCATGCGGGTCAGTCTCTTTACAGAGAAGGGACCTGCAGTGGCATAGGATAATTTGTCCCAGACCAGCTTACACAGTAATTTCTAACCAACATCCAGCTGCTAATTAAAGATGTGGAATTCAAGTTTAAAGGGAAGAAAAAAAAATCTTACTTTGTCCTACACTTGAAGTGACCAGAACCAACTTTGGGACCAAGCAGCCATATTTGTTAGAACAGGGCTACAGATGTTGATGCCACTCTGCTTTACCGACCCGGCAGGATGGAAACGACTGTTCCAGCCTCCGAAGGATGTTCCCTGGGGCAGGGCGTGAAGTCAGCTCTCAGCCAAGGGCATCGAACACGAGGCTGTGTTCTGTGGTCAGGCCCAGACTCTGCCCATCACAGGAGCAACTTGGCACCTGAGTATTGGAAAAGCTGCAAACTGCTCCCTTTTATCCTTTTTGGGAAGCAAAGAGACTCTTTGGATTAACTCCTACAGTCTGCTCATTTGCTCCCCTAAAACCCACAGGCTTAAGTCAGTGACCAAGGGCAAACGTGTGTTTGCCACAAATATTTCACCAACTACAAACACACCAGGTCAAGGGGTGAAAATAGCAAGGCCGAGTTCCTATTTCTACTGGTGCTGCTAAAACCCAACTTTACAGATAATCTGTGAGCTTCAGAATATAGATATTCTGTATAGATACAGATACATATATATATAGTTTTTAAATACAGTGTGTACTCGAATGTGACAAAACTATAACAATAAAAACCATACACAAAAAGTTTCCAAGAATAGAGGTGTGCTGGGCTTGCCTACTTGACTGCATGACAGGTACACTAAGGACCTCTGCGTACCTATGGCAGCAGTGGGCCCAGCAATAGGTGAGCAGTTTGTGACACAGTTCCCACTCTCTACACACTAATGACCTCCTTGGAGGAAGCCCAGAAAGACACAAGGGATAGAAAGATCTGGGCAGAACACTTGGGCCCGAACAGCATTAACTCCAGAATTCCTGTGAAGGAGGTGCTTAGGGCAGGAGAGGCGTAAAGAGCTGTTTGATTCTCCGCCACTAGCAGGCAATTGCAGAATCAACCGAGCTAGAGCAATTCCAATCAGAAATGTATGGAAGAACCCTCGGTACTGCAGAGTGGATTTTCAGGTGTTTCACGAAAGCACAACCTTTCTTGGGCAGGTTAAACATGTCACCCATGAGCTTTGTTCCTACTCTAGATCAGCTTGACGCACCCTAGCTTTGGCGACCCTCTGTTTCTGCTGCCCTTGGTCATCACAGTCACTAGTGCGTTGCTTACAGGTCCATCTACCCTGGAGACTACAATCTTCCTGTGGGCAAGGGAGCTGGGACGTGTGTCCTCTCCTGCCTACTGTGTTCTTACTTCCCAGGACAGCACATGGCCCACAGGCGGCTTGATGAGGAGAGGTTGACTGGGAGAACAAATGCAGCCAGG
This sequence comes from Tursiops truncatus, assembly GCF_011762595.2. NCBI lineage: Eukaryota > Metazoa > Chordata > Mammalia > Artiodactyla > Delphinidae > Tursiops > Tursiops truncatus. The sequence goes on from NC_047041.1 coordinate 84,240,127, forward strand.
AACAGTAAGAAGAACTGCTCATCGACAAGATTTAAAATAGAATCACTGGGGCTTCCCTGGTGGCGCAGTGGTTGAGAGTCCGCCTGCCGATGCAGGGAACGCGGGTTCGTGCCCTGGTCCGGGAAGATCCCACATGCCACGGAGCGGCTGGACCCGTGAGCCGTGGCTGCTGAGCCTGCGCGTCCGGAGCCTGTGCTCCGCAACGGGAGAGGCCACAACAGTGAGAGGCCCGCGTACCATAAAAAAAAAAAAAAAAAGCATCACTGATTTTAAAGGCAACCAGAGACCACCTAGAGAGGTCACACCCTAACACGTCTCCGAGAAGGAAACACAGGCTCTGAGGGGTCAAAGGACTGGCGGAGGTCACTCAGCCAGCTGGTGGCAGAGCCAGGACGTGATGCTGAGTCTCAGCCAGTAACAACACAACAGAGCAGTCATCAAAACCTAACTGAGATCTCTGGGCAGTCTGAAGGGAGGTGGTTTTACCAGATTGTGAGTCACCAAGTAAATACAGGGTCTAAGAGCCCAGGGGGCTATTTTCCATTTGGTGCCAGCCGAGGATTCAGAACTCAGTGTTCTGAGTTGAGAGGTGACCCATAATGTGATAAGGATACAACATGTTGCTCTCAGGTCTTCCCAAGTAATCCGTAAAACCCACTGTTTAGAGAAACAAGATGCTCTGATGAAGGAATACCAAGAAGTATCATCTCATGGCTAAGGAAAGAAGCTGGCACGTGTCTCAAAGAACTGCCCCAGTTACTAGCCTGCGTCAGCTCTACTGGCAAAGGCACCTCTTTCCCAGGCTCACATTCCAGAGCCAGACATCAGCAGTGCCTTAGCAAGAGTGACAGCAAAGCCTCCTGCAGCTGGGGACATCTTGTCAGCCTTGCAGAATAACAGATCAGCACTGGAGTAGAGACCACCCCAAACTCCAGGAGCACATGGCAGGGGAAAAGGCAGCGCAGTGAAGCCTTGGTTCGAGCCTTCTTTCCCACAGTCCCGCTGACTTCAGGTTCTCATCCCACAGCCAAGTGGAGAAGGTCACAGAGTCCTCAGCAAGGCTCATTTGAGATTTCTTCCCACTTTGTTATCGAGGAGCAGGTCCAATGAGGACCAGCTGATGCCTGGGCTGGTCAGTGTCTAGGAGGCGGGGCAGGGAAAACCTAAATTCGAGACAGCTCCAAGCCAAAGATGAGCTGTGGGCAGGAAAGGAACAGCTAACTCACAGCAAGTAATTGCCATGCTGCCATCTTTGGGAAGTGGTTAACAAGGTGGGCTCTGGAGTTAGCCAGACCTGGGCGTGAATCCCCTCACTATCACTCATCACCTTGTGATAAGTTATTTAACCTCTCTGAGCCTCAGTTCTGTCATCTGGAAAATGAGACACCATCCCTTCTTAGAGAGCAAGTATATTACAATGAGTTAATAGGTATAACGCATTTAGCCCAGTACTTGGAACATAGTAATCCTTTAACACGTTATTTGATTTTATTTTTATCCTTAACACACAGCTTATCCCCTGAGATCTTTACCAGCAGAGCTGGACCTGATTCTATGTCAATCTCCCCTATGTATGTGCATAGGTGACCCAAACAGGAATTAGCTCTAGCTTTGGAAGGCACTGATGGTTTCATTTGAAGGAGCAGATTTTCTTCCTTTCTTCCTTCTTTTTTCTTTCTTTCCTTCCTTCCTTTCCTTCTTTCTTTCTTTTTTCTTTCCTTCCTTCCTTCCTTTCAACAAATTTATTTATTTATTTTTGGCTGCGTTGGGTCTTCGTTGCTGCGTGCGGGCTTTGTTTAGTTGTGGTGAGCGGGGGCTACTCTTCGTTGCGGTGCATGGACTTTTCATTGCGGTGGCTTCTCTCATTGTGCAGCATGGGCTCTAGGCACGTGGGCTCAGTCGCTGCGGCTCGTCGGCTCTAGAGCGCAGGCTCAGCAGTTGTGGCACACAGGCTTAGTTGCTCCACGGCATGTGGGATCTTCCCAGACCAAGGCCTGAACCTGTGTCCCCTGCATTGGCAGGTGGATTCTTAACCACTGCGTCACCAGGGAAGCCCAGATTTTCTTTCTTAAGGATGTTAAACTTGGGCTAACATTTAGATATTTTACATTTCCTGGACAAGCTGTGTCAGAAGACAGGGTCCTAGAAATGTACTCAGTGACTGAAGCAGTTCTAGCAGATGATGAGAAACTATCCCTTGATGATTCCCCAACTGGAAAGGCCATGGGCCATTTCAACTCCCCATGGGTGTAGAGACTTAGGACAACAGGTCACCTGAATGGACATGTCTCATTACAGCAGAATCTTTTCTCCAAAGCAGAGTACAACTTAAAAACCCAAGGGGTCATTTTTGGTAGACTGAGTTGACAGCCTTTCCCATTCACACACCTTACCTTCACCAAGTACTTATTCCACAAGCACCATGTGTCCACATTAGAGGGTTGCCAAATTCTAACTTTATTTCCTCTGGGCAAGCCCTGCTCACTGCCTGCCCTCTCCTGAGGACACCTCACTCCATCAGCAAGCAGCACACGCAAGCTTAACCAATCTCCAGCACAGTTTTGTTTTTTGTTTTTGTTTTTTTGTGGTACGCAGGCCTCTCACTGCTGTGGCCTCTCCCGTTGCGGAGCACAGGCTCCGGACGCGCAGGCTCAGTGGCCATGGCTCACGGGCCCAGCCGCTTCGCGGCATGTGGGATCTTCCCAGACCAGGGCACGAACCCACGTGCCCTGTATCGGCAGGCAGACTCTCAACCGCTGCGCCACCAGGGAAGCCCTCCAACACAGTTTTTATCTTTCTTGCAGCCATGTGTGCTAAAACCTTCCATAAAGTTTTACTTTGCACTGTTTAAAGATGTTTTACCTTGGGTTAAGTCTTTGCAAGGAGAGAAGGTACATACTTCCCATCCCACAGAAGTCAAACCTTCATAAATGTTTCTGGACAAATCAGAGAGGGCAGTGTGCCAGGAGTTGAAAGGAAAAGGAGAAACACTAACCAATTTGGAAAAAAAACACAAAAATAAAGAGGTTTAAGCAGGAGGATAAGGATAGAGTGTGAAGGTCAGTTCCCCTATTCTGATCCAAAGAAAATTCAAACTTATTAGGGATGATATTTCTTTTTCTAGAAAGACGCCTGTGAATGGGATGCTTCTGATCTCAAAAAGTGGCATTTTTATCTCATAAAAAGACATCTCTGGTCGAGTGGCTTCAGGACAGTTAGTTCTGTGACTCAACCTTGTCATCAAGGACTCATGCTATTTCCTTTTTACCCTCGGTCTGCATCAGGATGGTGGGTTCTACCCAATGTTCCCTGCACAGTCATTAGATGGCTGCTGCCACAGCTCCAGACACCCCCATGCAACATCCAAAGGTCTGAAAAGATGACCCCAAATTTGGGTCATCCCTGTAAGAGAGGAAAGCCCTCCCAGAATCCCCACCAAGCAAACTTCCCTCGATGGCCTGAGCTGGGACACAGGCCCATTCCTCAATCAGTCACTGTCAAGGGTACCAGAACCACATCTGTCAAAATAGTCAGGACCGGACTTCCCTGGTGGCACACTGGTTAAGAGTCTGGCTTCCAATGCAGGGAACATGGGTTCGATCCCTGGTCCGGGAAGATCCCACATGCCGCAGAGCAACTAAGCCTGTGCACCACAACTACTGAAGCCCGCGCACCCTAGAGCCCGCGAGCCGCAACTACTGAGCCCATGCATTGCAACTACTGAAGCCCGCGCACCTAGAGCCCGTGCTCCGCAACAAGAGAAGCCACTGCAATGAGAAGCCCGCGCACCGCAACCAAGAGCAGCCCCCGGCTCACCGCACTAGAGGAAGCCTGCCTGCAGCAACGAAGACCCAACGCAGCCAAAAAAAGAAAAAGAAAAAAAAATTCAGGACTCACATCTGGGCCAGAGGAAAAGCCCAGACTCATAACGCACATGTCTTCTGATGCCTAAGCAGAGCCACAGCTCTGTTAGCAAGAACAGAGGATGGAGCACGGGGTTCTGATGTCAGTTTGGGAGATAATCCAACAACATCTACAGTAGTTCACTGTCCTCTGGGGCTCCTTACAATTTAAACCACATATTGAGCCAGTAAGACATGCAAAAACCATTCCACTAGTGCAGGTCTGATGTTAAATACCTTTCTCCCAGTGCTCATGATGAAAACACATCTGGGTTAACAACAATTTACAACGTGTAAACCGTCTTCGGAATCTGATTCAAACTAACTAACTCATAAAAGATATTTCTGAGGCAAGCAGGTAAATATGAATTAGGTCCTAGGTTATATGAAAGAATTACTATTATTAAGACAATGGCACTGTGACAATTAAATGTGAGAAATTACATTAGCATATAAACAAATCTTGATTTTTTAAAGGATGCATACTGAAGTATTTAGGGATAAAATATCACGATGTCTGGGATTTGCTTTAACCTATTTCAGACAAATAAAGAGAAGCATCAATGAAGAAAGCATCAAAATGGTGATAACTGTTGAATCTGAGGGATGGGTATACAGTTGTTCATTACCCAAGTCTCTACTCTTTTTAATGTTCGAAAATTATTCATAATAAAAAATTTTAAAGTATTTCAGGGCTTCCCTGATGGCGCAGTGGTTGAGAGTCCACCTGCCGATGCAGGGGATACGGGTTCGTGCCCCGGTCTGGGAAGATCCCACATGCCGCGGAGCGGCTGGGCCCGTGAGCCATGGCCGCTGAGCCTGCGCGTCCGGAGCCTGTGCTCCGCAACAGGAGAGGCCACAACAGTGAGAGGCTCGCATACAGCAAAAAAAAAAAAAAAAAAAAAGTATTTCAAAAGTAATGACCTCGCCTGCTGAAAGCTTACCAAGCCTTCAAGCTGTTCCACGTCAAGACCCTTTCCACCTTTTCTTCCATCTTCCTGGAATGTTTGCCCAGATCTTTGCATTAGTCAGCCCTCAGTATCCATGGATCAAAAATATTTAAAAAAAAAAAAAATTAAAATTCCAGAAAGTTCCCAAAGCAAAACTTGAATTTGCCACACTGGCAACTATTTACATAGCATTTACATTGTATTCACAACTATTTACACAGCATTTACACTGTATTAGGTATTACAGTCACTTAGAGAAGATTTAACGTACACTGGAAGATGTGCATAGGTTATATGCAAATACTGCACCACTATATATAAAGGACTTGAGCATCTCGGATTCTGGTATCAATGGGGTGACTGTACTGGCTCCTTCTCACATTCAGGCCTCTGTCCACATGCCACCTTCTGACTTCACCTGTCCTGCAGTCCTTCTCTACCTTAGTCTGATTTTGTTGTTGTGGTGGTTCAACACTCTTACCACTACTTGAAGTTACCCCACTGGTCTATTTATCAGTTATTGTCTATTTCTTCCATGTAGAACAATCTTCATGAGAAGAGTGACCTAATATATCTTGTATAATCTTTCTCCGGTGCCAAATCAGCACCAGGCATACAGAAGGTACTCAAATATTTGAAAGAATAAACTGAATTTTCTTTTAAGCCCTTCCCAATGCTAAGCAGAATGATTACCATTTAATGAGCAATTTATGTATACTCTTATTTAATCCTCACAATAATCCTATAAGGGCAGGTAATATTGTGCTACAATCAAAATCCAAGGCTTATGTAAGCCCTACACCCAAGGTGACACACACCTGACAGACGTGCTTCCAGCCCGTTCCTGGGCCCATGACAGGCATCACCAATAGATCCCCAGATTCTTTCCACCGAGCCTGTATTCATCACAGGGCTCCAGGCAGTGTTCATCATTTGATTAGGTTTGGTCCATGATGTGACATCTACTTGCCACTCGCACACTAGGTCTTGCTATTAAAAAGCAGGTGAGGGCTTCCCTGGTGGCGCAGTGGTTGAGAGTCCGCCTGCCGATGCAGGGGACACGGGTTCGTGCCCTGGTCCGGGGGGATCCCACATGCCGCAGAGCGGCTAGGCCCATAAGCCATGGCCGCTGAGCCAGCATGTCCGGAGCCTGTGCTCCGCAACGAGAGAGGCCACGACAGTGAGAGGCCCACATAACGCAAAAAAAAAAAAAAAAAAAAAAAGCAGGTGACAGTGTGACAGAGTTGCCCCTCCAGTAGTTCTTTCTGGGGTCCATTGCTGCCTCTTCAGGAAATGCAAAACCTAAGCCTCCAAATAAACCTTGGCCTTGGTGAGCAATACTGCCACACCACCGGATCAGCCTCCAGAAGGTTATTAAATAGCACAGCCCGGCTGCCAAAGTCTTCTGAGGCTTGGCATACAAGGAAGGGCTCCCCGTGGGGACTGCTGGCTGTCCCTGTCAGTTACACATCAGAATTTCCAGCTCTGCTGCTCTTCAGCTTCCCACACCCTCCTGCCAAGAAAGTACACGGAGGCATAAAAACCAAAAGCAGGAGTCAGGAGGCCCACGTCCAGCCCAGGCTCTGCCTCTACTGGCGCGCCCGCGGGCAGCCTGCTTCACCACCTCGGATCCCTTATCTGAAAAGTGCACTGGTTAGGCCACATTTAGAGTCCCTTTCAGTTCTAACCTCAGATTCAAGGTCCATTCCCAGAGCTTTGGTATTATGTGCATAACCCCTGGCATAGTTTACAGAAAGACGGGGAAGAGAATCAGTTTGGAAACAAAGGAGCCTCTGAGGTGGACCATCAGTGGGCTCTAGCAGAAGATCTGAAGATGGTGGGGAGTATAAGATCCTCAGGAAAGACCAGGCGCTTGTATACCTTCCAGTGTGTTCTTCCCCCATCGAGGCCTTCTGATAACAGGATAAAATCAATGGTCCAAAGTCTGCTGTTTACTGGATAGTCTGCTGGAACTGGGCAACTCTCGATGCCCTAGCTCCCTCGTTTATAAGATGCAAATAATTATAGTACCTACAGTATACGGTTGTTAGGACAGTGACGTAATGCCTGTAAAGAACTTATTTAGAACAGTGGGTGACTCACAGTAAGTGCTCAAAGCTAGCTATTACTATTGATGAAATAAAATTCGTATTTTATGGCAAGACAAGAAAAACTTAAAATTTTTCTCTGCCCATTTGGGCCTCCATCGTCTCCTTTAGCGTGTATTGTACGTCTGCATTAACCAGACCTCCTCAGAAGATAACCTTCCCTCTTAATCTCATCCAGGATCACCACTCCTTAGGAGATAAACTTCCTGCTTAATCTTGTAAGGGGCCATGACCCACTACTCTTTGTAGTGTAGATCTGGACTGTGTAAACTGTCAATAATATGTCATTTAATGTACAGTCCCCTGTCTCAAAAACTTATATAACTGCTTTGACCTCTAATGGGCAGAACAGTTCTCGGAGCTTTCTGAAAGGCTGCTCCAGGGTTATAATCCTCATTTTGGCTCGAATAAAATTTTCCATTTCTGGGCTTCCCTGGTGGCGCAGTGGTTGAGAATCTGCCTGCCAATCCAGGGGACACGGGTTCGAGCCCTGGTCCAGGAAGATCCCACATGCCGCGGAGCAACTACTCCGTGCCTGTGCACCACAACTACTGAGCCTGTGCTCTAGAGCCCGTGAGCCACAACTACTGAGCCCGCATGCCGCAACTACTGAAGCCCACACTCCTAGAGCCCTTGTTCCACAACGAGAGCAGCCACCGCAGTGAGAAGCCCACGCACTGCAACGAAGAGTAGCCCCCTCTCACCGCAACTAGAAAAAGCCCGCACACAGCAACGAAGACCCAGCACAGCCAAAAATAAATAAATTACAAAAAAACAAATTTCCATTTCTTTCTTAGATCGACTGAGTAATTTTTTCATCAATGCTATTATTAATACTAAATACTAGGCCAGCTAGACACTAGGTTACCTAACCCAGAAGGGAGAAGATTCTACTGCCAGCTGGATAAATGTTACTAAGTGAATGAATGAATGGAGATAAAAACAAACTTCATTTCTTCCAGGTCTGCCTCCTCTCTCTACACTGGGTTAGGATGGGTTTCCTCCAAAACTAGATTTTATATGGAACGACCCATATGGTGATGAGCATTCCACATTGCACTTGAAGTAGGAAAATATTAATTCCAAGTTGATTATGAAAACATACGTGTTAAACCTAAGAGCACCTACTTAAAAAAAAACCTACACAGTAAGATATAGTCAAAAGAGGAAAAACAGAACAAAAAATGGTAGAAACTAGATCCAAATATATCAATAGTTACATTAAATACAGAGTCTAAGTGCACCAATTAAGAAAGAGATTGAGAGTAGATAAAAAACCAAAATGCAGCTCTGTGCTGTTTACCACAAACTCACTTGGTGTACTACATAAACCAGTAAAATTAAGTGTATGGAAAAATACATTAGGTGAACATGTATCAGGAGAAAACCGGAGTAGCTATAATTAGTATCAGATGAAGTTGACTACAGAGCAAAGACAATTATTAGAGACAAAGAGGGACATTACCAACACTAGCTTTTATATAAAGCATCAGAGAAGATGAAGTTTCTAGTAGAATGAGATGGGAGCCCTGCAGAAGGCCCTCTTCTCCCCATCGGAGACTCTACCCTCCTGTCCACTCCCAGCTCCCTAAGGGCCCAGGAGCAGAAAAGACATTGGCTCTCCCTCCCGGGCTTCAGGCACATTTGCTTATCTTCACTCACCCCCAATTCCCTTCCAACCTCAATTAGCTTTAGAGGGAAAGCAACCCCCAAAGTGACAGGAGTCAGTGACCTTGTTGAAAAAGCCATCCCATCCCGAGGATTATACCCTCATTCCTAGCGGTAAATTCTCAACTCTGAAGCACCACACTATTCAGGGGTCTCTACATCCGTATGGATAACCATCGGGGGCAAAAAAACTCCCTTGCTTCTACTCCTGCTCCCTCCCAGATATATTTCTCCCAAGAGAAATTTGATGGGGGGGGGGGGGAAATCCTTCAAAATCCAACTTATCCTGCCCAGGAGAAAGGGTTTCTGGATTACGTTTTCTGCCTCCATGACCTTGGCAGGGTTGGTTTAAACAAGCCCCCGGCGGCGTGTGGCATGGATAGGATGCGTTCGGTCTGCCGTCTGGCCTGCCAGACCCGACTCCTCGCAGCCTGTTTAACACCTCCAATCCCCATGCTGCCTGCGATCTCAAATGTGTCATCCAGTCCAATGTGTGAAAACAGAGAGATTACGGGGAACTCCAAAGCTCTGGACAGCTCTGATTCCGCCCAATTCCAGAAAAAAAGATTTGGTTCACGCTCAGACTGGTCCTACTGTCCAGGATGCAGACAGGCTGGACCAGCAGCTCAGAGTCAGAAGTCAGACAGATGGAAGAATCACGTGGGTCAGACAGGCTGGCAGAAGGCCCGCCCAGTCTCCGCCCACCCAGTCTCCTCTTTCTGGAAAGGCACTGGTCTCAGCCGTGAGGCAATCTTCTTTCTTCCCAGGCCTGCAGTCTCACGAGTGATGAAACCTGCTATCAAGGGAGAACTCATTCTTTTGGCTGTGAGAAATCCTGCAATGACAGTCTCCATCCACAGCACTGGGGTGAGGGACTTGAGTTTTGCAGCTGGAGAGAGCTGGGTGTGAGCCTGGCTTTGCCGCTCACTTGCTGTGTGACTTGGGGCTGGTTGCTTAACCTCTCCAAGCCTATGTTGCTTCCTCTGCAAACCAAGGACTTAGCATCTGCCCTCCTATTGGTGTTGTGAGGATTGAAAGAAATGACGTATGCAAAATCCTTAGCGCTGTGCCTGCCCAGAGTAACTGCTGAATACACAGTTCCTGTTATAACTGCAATAGGATCATTCATTCCTCCAGGACAGAAACCACTCCTTCTGTGTCCTTCATGATGCCTACAAGATGCCGGCCACAGGGCAGGCATTCAAGGAACCCTCGTTGGCTAAACATTCCCACTATCTGGACCTAGTTAGCTGCAGGTACTTCAAAAGGAATATTTAATAACACCCCCTCCTTGTCTGGTTTAGTTCTGAAATGGAAAGCAAATTAGCCACCAAGCCACCCAGGATTCTGAAAACATGTGGTCTCTAATATTACCACACCTTCCATTTGCACCTGCAGCCAATTAAAAACAAGGATCTGTGAGATGAAATTGTCTATAATACTTGACAACATGCAGCTCAGACCAAACGTTCTCACTAAAACTTGAAGCACATCAAGGTGGCATCGAATTGGAGACAGACTGAAGAAGAGAAGTGGCACTCCAATTCGTCTGGCATGACTTAAGATAGCGTTAAGACAGAAGGAAGCCCGGCCACCAGCTATTCAAGACTTAAATGGCTCTCTCCCTCAAACCTATAATCTGAATATTTAAGAAGTGCTTTTCGGGGGCTCCCCTGGTGGCGCAGTGGTTGAGAGTCCGCCTGCTGATGCAGGGGACGCGGGTTCGTGCCCCGGTCCGGGAGGATCCCACATGTCGCGGAGCGGCTGGGCTCGTGAGCCATGGCCGCTGAGCCTGCGCGTCCGGAGCCCGTGCTCCGCAATGGGAGAGGCCACAATGGTGAAAGGCCCGCGTACCGCAAAAAAAAAAAAAAAAAAAGAGGAAAAAAAAAAGAAGTGCTTTTCTTCCAGAGAGGAAAGGTTACACTAGAACAAATATACACTGAAGTCAGTGGATATAATAAATAATAATTTCTCTAATATCTGCAACAAAAAGATACTTGTGAGCTTCCTGTTCTCATTAATGGTCTGTTGAAACTCACTTCAAATAAAAAATTTACCCTTCCCAGCCTAATGTGGCAGATGTCTTTCTCTACAAGACTGGTTTTTCCATTCTACTTTTCCCTCCGGATCTCCCAGCCCATCTCCCCGCTACTTCACCCCCAGGTCTCCCAGTGTCTCATTTCCACAACATCCACTCTTCCCTCCTCTATAGCCCACTTATGGTTCTCAGACCAGGAGGGCTCCCAGCATGGGAGCAGCATATGGCCACAGGACTACAGTGATTGGTTCAACGGTGGGCACATGACCTAAGTCAGGCCAATTAGAGCCAATGAGACTCATGCAGGAGTTTTGTTTGAGCGGTCAGGGAAGCTGCCTAGTCCCCTTTGCTATTAGGCCTTAAAGCTGAAGCTGCTGCAGGCAGTTTATAATCACAAGAGAAAAGCTGCTGGATAATGGAGCCAACCCAGGGGCAGAATCCAGAGGAGCCAGCAAGCAAGAGGAGACAGGGTCCCAAAGACACCACTGAACCCCTGCATCAACACACCCCTGTAGCCAACCTTACCACTAGGACTTTTAAAAAAGCCAATAGGGGCTTCGTTGGTGGCACAGTGGTTAAGAATCCGGCTGCCAATGCAGGGGACACAGGTTCGAGCCCTGGTCCAGGAAGATCCCACATGCCATGGAGCAACTAAGCCCGTGCACCACAACTACTGAGCCTGTGCTCTAGAGCTCACGTGCCACAACTACTGAGCCTGCGCTCTAGAGCCTACGAGCCACAACTACTGAAGCCCGCACGCCTAGAGCCTGTGCTCCGCAACAAGAGAAGCCACCGCAATGAGAAGCCCACTCACCTCAACGAGGAGTAGCCCTGCTCGCCACAACCAGAGAAAGCCCGCGCACAGCAACAAAGACCCAACGCAGCCAAAAATAAAAATAAAAAATAAATAAATTTACTTAAAAGAAAAGCCAATAAATGTCCTTTTGCTTTAATTGGTTTGAAACGTGTCTGCAACATGCAGAGTCCTGACGTAGAAATTTAGATGGAAGCGTACTTATAAGTAGCAAATTTATGGCTTCCTAGCATCGGTTAAATTACTTCGAATGTGAGAAGCATGCACTGGATTACCCCAGAATTATTAATATTAATATTATATTATTAATGCACTGGATTATCTCAGAATTCCTTCCCATCTGCCTGCCCTGAAGAATGATCACAGGACTGGCGGTTTCTGACCGAGTGGGAGCTGACTTGGACATGCTGACGACCTCACTTGGGTAACACTGTTCAGGGTAACAGGTCTTGGGTAATGACAAAGCACTGGTCCCTCGGGAAACCTCACTTCTGGTCCTTGCTGTGTTGCTTTTGGCTCTGTGACCTCAAACAAACCCTTAGCCTTTTCCATAGGAGAATGAAGCCACCTGCCTCTAACACCAGGAGAACGGGAGCCAGTGCACCACGGTACTTAACAACATGGGCTTTGAGTCAGGAAGACTGGGGTTCAAATCCCTAGTCCACCCTCAACTAACTAGGTGATCTCAGGTAAGATGCTTCCTTATCTGTAAAAGGGAAATAGTATTATCACATAGGGTCATTCTAAGGATTAAATAAGATAAAGTTTGTGAAGTGTTTAGCAATGTACCTGGTATATAGTAAAGACTCAATAAATGTTAATAGCGGTGAGACCAAATGTGAAAGAACGTGAAAGTACTTTGTAAAAACCATAAAAACCATATTAGGGATTATCATCATCACCTCTCCTCCCTCCTAAACTGCTCGTGGGTTATAATGTCACAGTGTGGGATAAAGGCAATAAACTCCATGAACTGAACTCAACTGATAAATTATACGCGACCCGGCAAAGAGGGGGAGAGAGGGAGAGAGAGAGTTGTCAGCGCGGCATGAGGCTGCAAACTCCATACTATAACTGTCATTTTGTCAACAGTGTAGCACACTCCCCAAGAAATACATCGGGGCAGTTCACGGAAAATGCGATCAATAGCGACCTGTTAATTGTTCCTCTGGAGGCCTGGAACTGTGCCCAAGCTACGAACACTCTGGCCCATTCTGAACTTTTCCAGAGCTACATCTGCAAAAGTACAAGATCCCCTTCCTGATTTTTCAATTGCTTTGAACGACTTCATGGGCAGGATGAAAATGTGCTTCTTTATGAATGAGAAACTTCAGTTGCTGGACTTGGCAGCACTGATTGCCAAGAAGCCCAGCCGCGGGGAGTGCTGCCTCACGGCGGACCCCTCCTATTTTCCACTGGCACATCCCATAAAATGAGTGAGGGCTGGGTTTCCAGTGGGCTGCTTGCAGAAAAGAGACAGCCGTAGTAAAACCAAAAAGATATTCCTTCCAGGTGTTGGAGAAAAAGCCCCCCCACCCCCAGACCAAAAGGACACTGGTTCTTTTTCAGTTTGGGAGCTTTAAAAACCACACAAAACAAGCCTAAGAAGTGCTCACCACGAGCAGACAGAAGGGTCACTTCAAAGAACCCAAGTATTGCTTAATGTGGAAAAAATTAAAGCTTGAAAATCAGGTCCATAAAACGTAAGGAGTCTTGGAAAAACAGCCCCATTTGATTTTGCAGTACTCGTTCAGGAAAATAGATTGATTGTTCCCTGGCTCTCTTTTCTAACTGCAGCCTGTATACCCGCCGTGTGTATTTTGGACTCTTTCCCATCCTGCCATGATTTCCTGTCTAAGTCTGGGTCCCATGGTAACTGGAGAAATTTGGCGTGCTGGCCCCATCTGCAAGGACTGGCCACTTGAGGGATGCCAAGTGGGTATCTTCTTCCATAACAAACACATCTCTCTTCTGGTTCTGTGGCAGGGTTACTCTCTTACTCATAAAATCTTACTAATAAAGTCTTCAGTTTATAAATGGATCTCCCCACCCAGCCTCTCTCACCCACCTCGCAGGAAAATGAAAATCTTTTGCAGAATCAGAAGACCCATGGATTCAAAATTCCATTGCACAGGACAGAGGGGCTACAAGGTTGCTGGGGGGAAAAAAAATCAACAGTCTTGCTACTAGCAAAAGAGCCAAACAGTTTAGTAAAAATAAAATCAAATTTATCAGGTGGGCAGAAGTTATCCTTGAAAATGTATTTCCTGAGAGTCCCAAGGATACACTGATGTGGGTCATGAGTTTTAGATGTCTGAGGGCTGACTTCTATTTATCGTTCAGATCTCAACCCAAATGACACCATCTCTAGCACTGCAGCAACCCTGTGCCCCCAGTCTGGTTTAGGGGCTGGGGTCTTCCAAGTACAGCACATAACAGACTGCGTTACAAATGCCTCTTTAATTTTTGCTCCCCAACTAGAAGCTGCTCCCTCAAGGGCAGGGACTGTAACTTTTCACCCGTCTTCTGACACAACGCTTGACGTGGCTTAGGTGTTCTGTAAATGTGTGTAGAGGGTCCTGTGGGCAGACTGACCTAGACCACGCCACAAATACAGGGAATTAGCCTTTGTAACCTCTCTTTGCCTCTTGTGTCGTCACTGCCCACCACCGATGGCATAGTTTTAACCCTCCTCCTTCATAAAGACCTCCCCCCAGGAAATGACACAATAAAACCATTCAGGTTAAGATCAAATGGAATCATACCTCGTTAAAGCATGCCCCCCACCCCCCAGACCAGGACACCTGTGCTTCCCTCCATGCCCCCCAGCCTTGACCTAAGGAATTAAATTTTACTTGTAGAATTTCAGGCAATCACAGGGGTAGATTGTTTGGGGGGTTTTGTTTTTGTTTTTTTAAGGACGAGGGGGAAGAGGTAGCTCCCCCTCTTGTTCCTGAAACCTCACCGATGACCGACTCCGGGCACTTGGGCAAGCCAGCATCCGGGGACCCAGGGAAGTCCGTCCAGCTCAGCCCTCACCAGCAACGCCTCTGTTGATTTTGCTAATAGAGCAAACAGACCCTCTTTGAAAGAGGCAGAAGCAGCAGAACTCCGCTTTCCTGCCCATTTCCTCTGCCTTATTAAGCGAGAAGAACTGGTTTCAGTATGAAACTCTGAAAGCCACAGAGGGCACAATCTCAGAAGTGTGTTCGGGGAGTCCCAGGGCGTGGATGGGTGCAGAGGGCACCAGAAGCATGGGAATTGCAGTGAGCACCGAGGGAAGGGCCTGCGTCCCGGGTAAGGAACAGATGAACACTTAAGTCAACCACGCAATAACCAACAATCACCAGCTCTACCTGACTTTTTTTTTTTAATATTTATTTGGCTGCGTTTGGTCTTAGTTGCAGCATGCGGAATCTTTAGTTGAGGCATGAGAACTCTTAGTTGCGGCACGTGGGATCTAGTTCCCTGACCAGGGATTGAACCCAGGCCGCCTGTGTCAGGAGTGTGGAGTCTTAGCCACTGGACTACCAGGGAAGTCCCTCCACCTGACTACTGACTGTTTTACAAATGTTCTACTATTGGCTCTACACGTGTTGCTTCATTTGATTCTCTCAATTCAAAGCTATAACACAAGAACTACAATTTCACTTTTAAAAATAAAGAAACTGAGCTGGGGCTCAGAAAGGTTTGATAAGGTACCCACCCCCCAGAAGTTCAACAACAGGTAAAACTCATGGATGGTGACAAAAGTCAGAATAATGGTTACTTGGGGAAGGGAATGGAAACTGACAGGGAAGGGCCATGAGGCATCCCCTGGGGCGGGAGTGTTTTAAATCTTGGTCTCGACCTGGATGGGTCACACAGGTATATGCCTGGCGAAGATTTCATCAAGTTGTACACTTCAGATTCTGCCCTTCACGCACCTTAATTTAAAATTAGGAAAACAAATAATGCTTCTACCTCAAATCACACAGTGAAGATCCCAAAATTGAAACCAGGTCTCCTTACCTCCAAAACCTATGCTCTTATCTCCTCTACTTTCTCAGATTCAGAGGAGAGGGGTAAGACATGAGGATCATTTATGCCCAGAGGCCAGGGACCTACAAGCACACCTCTGGGGTGTCTCATGAGCCGCCCCCCCCTCCTTCCCCTTTCCCTTAAGGGTAGGAGCATCAGGTACAGAAAAGCCACCGGCAAAGGTCATGATGCTTGGTGGTGGCAATGGAAGCAGAGAGGTCTCAGATCATACCAAGGCAAATACCATCAGGTCCAGCCCAAACATCTCCTCCCCTCGGAAAGCAAAAATCCTGGCTAACGTGAGTGCTCAAGTGATTCCAGTGAAAGCCTCTATATCTAGCACAGCAAGGGCAGAAACAACCCTGCCTTTGTCCAGCTACTCTAGACACACACAGGAGCTCATGCCCAAGACCTGCATCAAACCTAAGAAATAAGGCAGCTTAAATATCCCCACTGTTCTGTGTTCTCATGTGGAAGCCGCTGTGGCTGGAGGTGGAAAAGCGTGGTTTTCAGGGTATTTTGACAGATGACAGGCAATCTCAGGAGGTATTAATGGTGGCCTATGGCCCCCTATTGAGAATCCACTAATTTTGTAGCCTCAGGCACACAAATTGAGTGTATCATAATCCTTGGTTCATGACCATTTTTGGTTAGGTATAATAATGTGAACTCACCTCCAAAACAAAAGCTAGAGCCTCGCAAACCATCTCCGCCCCGCACACCGCAGTTCATCCCTTTCCTTCTTCCGACACCACGTGACCATCATCCCATCCACCCGCGTTTACCAACCTTCACTTTCGCCTTTACACGGTATTTACTGTGGCTGTGATGAAGTGTTTCAGTACATTTTAAAATTTTAACTTTGTAAAAATTGTACCATGTTGTATCTAATCTTCTGAGACTGATTTTTATTTTCGCGTATTATGTTGCTAAGGTTCATTCAGCTCCTATTTTTCCTCCTATCCATTCACTGCCAGCTGAAGTTTCGTTTACATTTTTGCATTTCACCTTTACAACAGCACAAGGCAGCTACTGTCGTCCCTACTTTATACGTTAAAAAAAAATAGAACAAACAGGGAGAGGGGCTTCACATTAAAAAAAAAAAAAATCAGCTTATCTGGGATTAAACCCAGGTTTGTCTCCAAAGCCCTTGATCTTTCCACTATAACACTCAAGACGTGTTCACGTACGAGTGGGCTCCCCCATCACACTATGGGAAGGGTCACCAAAGACCTCCCACCCCAAATAGTCATCATCATCATCATAATGGCTAACATAGTGAACACTTATATGCCAGGCACTGTTTCAGGCATTTTAGAAGGTAAATTCCTTTAATCGCTACAACTACCACATGAGGTAGGTGGTATTATTTCCATTTTACAGACAAGTAAACTGAGGCACGGAGATGTGAAGCAATTTGTCAAGGGAGCCGTGGCTCCAGGATTTGAATCCAGACAGTCCGGCTGCACATCCAAACCCTCAATCACAAAGCTGTACGCCTCTCAGTCTACAGAGGAGGACAACCATCTGAGTACGAGTGACTAGGACGGGTGCTGGCTCAGAGGAGGCCTGCGCTGAGTTTGCATCTGGGTGGTGAGTATGGCACTCCCACAACCTGATCTATTTATTTATTGAGGAAGGCCCTGACCCGAGCCCTCTGTCCCAGAAGAGCTACGTGCAAGGGCTGAGTAGAGAAGAAGGAAGCGAGTGAGAAGGAGGAACAGCAGAGGAAAATACAGCCGTCCTTGGGCTTCCCTGGTGGCGCAGCGGTTGGGAGTCTGCCTGCCGATGCAGGGGACACGGGTTCGTGCCCCGGTCTGGGAAGATCCCACATGCCGCGGAGCAGCTGGGCCCGTGAGCCATGGCCGCTGAGCCTGCGTGTCCGGAGCCTGTGCTCCACAACGGGAGACGCCACAGCAGTGAGAGGCCCGCGTACGGCAAAAAAAAAAAAAAAGAAAAAGAAAAAGAAAATACAGCCATCCTCAACGAAGAGCAGCAAAACTGGCTGGCTGCTGGTCTCGGTCAGGGGCCTGGGCCTTGTGGGGAAATGACCAGGCTCTGAAAACCACGGCTGGAAATGCCAAAGGACAGTGTCTTAAAGAAAGGGCACAGAGGATCCTTCTGGAAAAACTCTGACATTCTACTAACAAGATTCTTATTTGGTGCACTCGCAATAACCTAAGGATTGTGATTAAAACTCTAGCCAGCTTCCAGAAATGTAAGTAAGTCATAGGCTTTGAAGTCTGATCACACTAACCTCAAATCCCAGTTCTGTCCCATGCTGTGTGTGACCTTGGACAAGTCATTTAAACTGTCTCCAGGCCTCAGTTTCCTTATCTGTAAAGTGGGAATAAATAATAGTACATACACCTCCTAGGCTGTCGTGGGGATGCCATAAGATAATCCATGCAAATCACTTAGAATCTTGTCCTACCTCGTAGTCTGCACTCAATAAGCATCAGCCTGTGTTCTCATCTCCACCACGTCACAGTTTGGTTGAGAGGATTAAAGAAGATAGTATCCAGCAGAGGCTGGCTACCTTTATCTTCTCCAAGGCAACACTCATCCTCACCTCCTCCTGCAGTGACCCTAGGCAGTCCCACCGCTCACAGAGGAGAACTTCACAGACCAGCCTCACATGCCACCTCTAAGGGGACCTTTGCCCAGTGCCCACCCTCAAAGGAGCCCCGAAGGCAAAACCCAAATCCAAGTGATAGAGGATGGGATTCACAAATGTGAATCACCTGAGGAGCACTTTAAAAACAGACATTCTGGCCCCCCTTTTAGAGGTGTTTACTTAATACATCCAAGGTAGATCCCGGAGTATGATTTTTTAAAGTGTTTCGGCAATGAGCCAGGCCTGGAAATGACTGATTTAAGGGGTTCCTGTATTTTAGGAAGGAGGGGGAGACGTGTGGACTCGTGCTACACGTACACACATGCACGCACACACACGCACACACACACACAAGCCTCTTTAGAGGTTTGAGGGGCCCCAGTGCTAATGGAAGAGACCACAGCACAGTAACTAACAAGGCAACTATTTGCCCAGAGGAGTCCAAGTTACCCTTTAACCACGGGTGATCTGTCAGTGCCAGGGAAGCCTCACAAGGGACAGGCGCTTGGTCAGCCTGGGAGGGCCCATGGCGGGGCCCACGCTACACAAATGTCAACACGATGATGTAATATCCTGGCCCTTGTCCTTCTTTTCTTGGAAGCATCTCATTGAGGGTCGTGCGTCCTTCAGTAGAACCATGAACAGAAGGAAAGCAGGGACATCACCATTGCTAAGTAGCATTTGGACTCCCCGGATTTAAACCCATCTCTTGTAACAACTGTGATGAAAATTACTCAAAACTCCCTACACGTGCTTCCAAGCCGTTTGGATTTCATTACAAGTGGCAGATTTAGCACATTCTGGATGCGGGCAAATGAGTGGCAACTGCATAACTGCCTGGGCATTTCATACCACAAATTAATCCTGGAGAAATAATCCGGCTCTGTCTGATTATACTGTTTGACTGGTGGTGCTGGTTGCACAGCCCAAGCCAGCAGGAGGGAAGCAGGCTGGTGGTTACCAGGTGAGGTACTGAAATAACAACTGCACAGTCATGCTTTTCACCCCCACCATCGTCAAGAGAGAAAGAAGGAAGGAAGGAAAGGAAAAAAGAAAAATAAGACCAAGTGGAGGCCCACGATATACAAATGTAACTTAGACATTCATTTAAAGAGTTAACATTCACTTAAAGACCACTTCTGACTAGACAGCTAACATTGTACATCCTCAAGTAGAAAATGCAAACAGCACCTAAAAGTGAAAGTGCACCAAATGCCGTTGCCTGGAAGCAACTGGCATGCTCCTGGTGGTTGCCATGTGCCAGGCACTAGGCTAGGGGCTTTATTTTGCACTTAATCCTCACAACCACCACACCCGGTAAGCTCTCATATTGTCCCCATTTTACAGATGGGAAAATTGAGACACAGAAAGGTTAAATAACTAGCTGTATGATCTGGGCAAGTGAGTAGTGGAGTCAGGGTTTGAACCCAAGCCCCAGGTGTAAGCAAACATCCTCTCAGGCCCCTCTACCCATCACATCAGCGAGGCCTCTTTGGTCCTACTCTTCGCAAGGGATACTCCTTTTAAAGCCATCCTCTGCCAGGATTCCACTGAGAGTTCTCTTAGGCTCAGTCCTCACAGCAAAGGATGCAAAAGGACCACAGGGCATGTGAAGCACTAAAAACCTTAATCTCTTGGGTAAATTTCAAGTTCCAAGGAGCCACAGATTCTGGCAGGAGCTCTCCTGGTGGCCGCTCTCCAAGTGGACGTGGCAGCCTGGCTTTAGGCAAAACACCTCTGAAAAGAGTTCCCCTCAAATGGTGGGAGGAATAGGCAGTTCCTGAATGAAAGTGAGCTCAGAAGAGCTTCTAGTTCAAACAAACATCCTCTGACTTTATGACAAGGGGTCATCCAACCAGCCCAGGAGGAAAGAAGAGCCTTGGTGGAAAAAAGCAGAACTCAAGTTCAAGTCTTACTACCCTTAGTAGGAGCAGTAGCAGAGACAGTAGCAATAGCTTTTCCCCAAGCCTGTTTCATTGTCTTGAAAATGGCAACAATATCTACCTCCGGAGGATTACTGCCTGGCTCAGATGAGAAAACCCATGAAAAACTCTGTAACACATGTAAGTTGTTACTATGTGTCAAGCATTCTGCTAAGTGTTTTGTTTGTTTGTTTGTTTGTTTTGCAGTACGCGGGCCTCTCACTGTTGTGGCCTCTCCCGTTGCGGAGCACACGTGCAGGCTCAGTGGCCATGGCTCACCGGCCCAGCCGCTCCGCGGCATGTGGGATCTTCCCAGACCGGGGCACGAATCCACGTCCCCTGCATCGGCAGGCGGACTCTCAACCACTGCGCCACCAGGGGAGCCCTGCTAAGTGTTCTATACATATTTTGACATTTTGTTTAACCCTCACAAAATCCCTGTGAGGGATTTTAGATCACCATCTCACTGATAAGGGACAACTTCAGAGGCTGATTTGCTCCAGGCCATGCAGCTTGGAAATCATAAAACCTGACCTCGTGTCAAGGGTCCAGAGGTTAGAGCCACACAAATCAATGGCCTTAATCTCCACATCCATGAATCTTCTCGTTTCTGCAGAGAGGGCTTCAGAGAGGCTAGAGAATGGTTAAAATTTTGAGACCTCTGAAAACCCAGAAAGCTGGCCCCAAGTGACCAACCGATGACTTGCTCTAGTGGCCAAGTGTCCCATGGAACTGTCTGCAATGACGGAGATGGTCCATATCTGCCTTGTCCAATCTGGTAGCCACCAGCCTCCCATGATGAGTGAGCACTAGAAACGTCACATGTGCAACCCAGGAACTGATGTTTTAACCTTATTGAATTTTTATTAAATTTCAATAGCCTCACAAGGCTAGTGTCTGCCGTGTTGAATAGAGCAGTTTCTCTCACTCACAGTATGTCACGTGTCTTGGGCTCCCACTCCAGGAAGGCTGCAAGAAAACGCTGCTTCCCAGGGCAGGCCTTAGTGTGAAGGAATAAAATAAATTATTCCTGCCCCAGAGCAAACACCATCGCTATGATTTTGGAACCTCTGCAGCTGGAAGAGAGAAATGACAGATTCCAAAACAAATGGCCTCACCTCATTTTTTTTTCCTTTTAAAAGAAAAAAAATGAAATGCGTAGAAAGTCCTTGATTAAATTACTTAGGAAAGGCTGTCACTTTTTCAGGTGACAAATTCCTTCGGCTTATGATGACACAAGGGCTAAAATATAGTGGAAAGAAAAAACCAGAAGGTAAACAAGAAGAAGCCCGGCATTCTCTAAGGTGTCATAAATCAGGAGGGAATAGACTCACGAAGCTAACAGCTTCCAAACGCTCTTTCTCTGAAACTATTTTAAGCAACCCACACAATCTCTCAGAGGTTATTTCATTCACAGCAATAGAAGAGAAGCAACGTGCTTCGCAGCGTATAGCTTTAAACTCGCAAAGAAACAAATACCTACACCACAGCCCTCAGGCCTGTCAGGTTGGCCACCCCTCTGAGAAATGTTACTATTTTAAGGCACCTAAATGGCTCGGTTGTTCAGAAGCTGCGAGGGATGCTTTTCCTCTCACCCTCTTGGACCAACCCATTCATTTCTTTGCTCAGGAAATCACTGCATGTGTTTCATCCCCACCCAGGCGACTGCTGAGGACAGAAGTAGGGGAGGACAGAGGCAGCATGGCAAGTGAGGAATGGTGCCCAACAGACCGTGGTTTGAATCAGCTGTGTCATTTACCAGCTAGGCTACCTTGACCTCTCTGAGCCTCAGTCTCTTCAGTTGTCAAATGAGATTAAGAGGAATACATACCTCATTGGGTAATTATAGAGATTACTCGATATTATACACATGAAGCACATAGCATAGGGCTGGAACTTTGTAAAGGCTCAACACATGGCAGGTATGTACTGGGGATCACAGCTGGCTTCTCTGGGTAGGAAGGGAACAGGATGTGGTTGAGTGGAGAATCCAGAGTAAGGCTGCCTGGGTTTAATTATAATCTCCACCTCTCATTAGCTGTATGACCTTGAGCAAGTGACTGAACCTCTCTGAGCCTTGGTTTCCTCCTCTTTAAGATGCAATTAATATCCCTCATTTAGCAGCGGGATAAGTAACATTATTACATGGTGCCACTGCCATTCTAGATCTAACTTTGCTCTTTTCATGCAAATCTAACAGTTCAAGCTTCTCTTGGTTGTTCTTTGGTAATCCCACCAGAGGAGCAAGCATGGCTATGAAGTGAAGGAAAGTCGCCATCCTGGGTGGGGCAGACATGAATGCTCCAGAGCAATGATTCTTTTACCACGAATAACAGCTAATGTCTCAGTGCTCAGTGAGCACCAGACTCTCCCAAGAACTCTACCCACATGGTCTGCGCCCTACTCCAGATAATTTATATCAGAATTCCTGGAGGTGGGGACTTAAGACACACACACACTTTTTTTTTAAATTTTTTTAAGCTCTCCAGGTGATTCTAATGTGAATCCAGGGTTCAGAGCCCCTGAAACAACTCTAAGTTCGGAACCATGGTATACCCATTAAACAGAAGAGGAAAACTGAGGTTCAGAGACCTCAGTCAGGAGGGCCGACTCTCAAATTCCATCTCTTAGCCACCTGTGCTACCTGAGGAGCAGAGGTCAAACTATTTCACAGGCACTTGGAGCCTCCCAATGCCTTTCTGCGACTCCTCCAGGCCTCTGTGCCCTCTCAAAGCACCCAAGACGGTTCTCTTTCTGGCTAAATTTCTGACCCAGCCTTGACTTCCAGGAATCCAAAGCTGCCCGGAAATGGAGACTCGCTTTCCCAGACCTGAAGGACACATGCACGAAGTCACAGCAATCCACAGAACTGGAACTAATTAAACAGACCCCACGCTAATGACGGGAAACTGTGGATTTGATGATCTTCATTAAAGGCTGCTGGTTGTCTATGAAGAAGCTAGAAGGCAAAATTTAGGGGGGCTCTTAAGGCCATCAACCAAAGAATTATAAGACTGAAAATTAAATCCCCACTGCCTGAGGCCCTATCCAGCCCTGCTGTGCGGCACCTACCATTGGGAAAGGCAAAGGAGGGCAATGTTTCAATCCATCATGTGATTAAGGAGGGAGGCCTTTCCTCCCGGTTACGAAGATCTGGAGGCCACCCTCCTGCTCAATCTCTAATAAAGTTTGAGACAAGCAACCAAAACCACACTCAGATCGCTGGCTCAGCCCTCCTTCTTCTTCCATACATAGCTGTTCCCCTTTCAATCAATGGCCAATCCCTCCTTTCAGTTGCTCAGACCATAAACCTCGTTGTCACATGGATTCCTCTATCATCCCTCACATCTAAGCTGCTGGCAAGTCCCGTTGGCTTGAACTTCAAAATACATCCATAACCTCTTCAGCTGACACCCAAGCCACCATCCTCTCTCACCTGGATTACTGCAAAGGCATCCTGAGCAGTCGTGCTGCTTCCTTCCATGCTTGAGACTACTGTTCATTTCCAACAGGGCAGAGAGGGTGATCTTGTTAAAATGCAAATCCGATCACATCATTCCTGGGCCTAGGCCCCTCCAATGACTCCCAGCAGACTCAGAATTGAAAGCCGAGGTGCCACACAGTGGCCTACAAGGCCCTACTTGACTACCCACCCCTCCCTTCCCTCTCCAACTGCATCTCCTACTACGCGCCCTGCTCCCCCTCACTTGCCCCGCCAGCCTCCTTGGACCCAATGTGCACTTGCTCCCTCTGTCCGGAGCTGTCTTCCCCAGCCTGGCTGGCCTCACTGTGACTCCTCCAGCAGGTCTTACCCTTCCTCATGATCCACTGGGCCTACACCCTCCCCTCCTTTGTGTCTCTCATATTCATCTATTCTATCACCATGCACAGTAAGTCCTCGACAAATATATGCTGAATAAAAAAGCAGAGGTAGCCAAAACTTTTAGCCTCTCCCTGGATCCTAATCCCAGACCCTCCCACCGTAACCACCGTCTGTCTCCTCCAAGACCAACATGGTAGAAAACCCAGGATACTATACAAGCATCCGCTGGACAGGTGGGGGTCCCTGTAATGCCTTTGCAGAGGCAGCTCTACCCCAGAGGCCCTCTCACCTGCTACTGAATTGGGTCTCAGCGTAGTCCTGGCCTGCCCCGCTCCTCCTGGAAAGATTACATCCAGAAGAACAGCTGCAAGCAACTGGCTTCCAAATGGTGTCCCCACATACAACGTGATTTACCCAGCTGCTGAGATGAGTTAAAGAAGCAGCACCAGGCCTCTGGTTTCCACAGAAGCCACTCTTTTTTGGCCACGTGTTCTGCTTTCTCCTGAACATTTTATAATCTTCAACTTGGGGGTTTGTAGAGTGGACGGGCTGGTGGGGAAGAGGGACAAGCTGCCCCACTCACCCAGCTCTGGCGGGGACCGCCCCAAGCCCTGCTCAGACTCTGTGACTGAAATAAATCGGGGTTCAGAACCCGTACCCCTCGGGGCGCTGAGCTCCCCGTCTCAGCCTTGGAATTCCTGGCAGCCTGTCATTTTCACTTACTCTCACTTTCCCTGCCTTTGAAGAATCGGCCCTGCCAACTGCAACAAAGAGCATTTAAAAATATCTTGCTGGATTATACTGCCCTGCCTTCTAAATTCCTCACAATGTCTGTCTGTCCCACACAGTATAAAGAAGGGTGTAGCATATTTAATTTTTTTTTTTTTTCTAGCTGCTCCCTGCTATAAATATCCGAGGTCAGATAGGCGGGCTGCAAACACCGGCTGCATGAAGTCACCTCGGGGCCAATCTCACCACCAAGCAGGCCTGCCAGGACCTGGACACGGCTGCTGAGTGCTGGTGGGGTGGGCTGGCCAAGAGTAGACAGAACTCATCCTTATGAGGCAAGTGGGGGAAGAGAAAACTCTAAATAGAGTAATCATAGTGAAGCCCAATATAAAAAGGATGGCATTTAGTCCCACTACCTGGACCATCTTCCAAGAGCGCGGCCAGCTCCATCCTGGGCTGCTTCTTTCCCAAGGATAATAATTACAGGGCTCGACCTTAGGAAAGTGATTTCACAGTGTCCATGTGGGGTCTGGAAACATTATCGGAGACAGAAGGGCCATTGGAGAATCTAGTCCAACCTCTTCACACCACAGATAAAGTAACAAACAGCCAAGAAGAGGGAGTGATTCAGTCCAGGTCACGGAGAGGCCAAGCTCCAGCCCAGCATCTTCTGGATCCACATCCTTCACTCTCTGGACTGGACTGTCCCAGGCACTTGTGCACATAGACTTGCTTGGTCCGTGAACCTCGGCTTGTGTTTATGAACAGCTCTCCTCACAGCAAATATTGCTTTTCATATCTTAAAAGGTACAGACTAAAAAAAAAAAAGTTTTAAAATTTCAACAAAACTTGGCCTCAATTTTAGGGATGATTTTCATGCACTGAAAGACCTGTTTCACCCTCTTTGTGGTCCCCTTTAATCTCTCCCCACCCCTAACCTTTTATCTCTGGTACTTCCAAGTTCAGCTTTCCTGTGTGATTTTTCCATCATGGGCCTGACCACCCCCCTCCCAAACCCCCACCCAGCTCACTTTTAGAAAGCGAATGATGGGTCCCAAACCATTAACCATAAATAACTATATATGTACTTTCGTAAAATGTTCATGAGATTTCTCTTTTCCAAGCGACAAATTCCTTTATAACACTGGGGTCAGGAAAAGGTCTAATACCTGAGTTATCGGCTAAGCCATTGATGACCTATCACATTTTATTACTGTCAGCGGAATTCAGCTGGACCCTAGGGAGTCCATTCCAGATGGCACTGAGCTATAAGGTGGTTCCACGATATCAAACATTTAACGTGGTGATTGACATCTTTATTATCAATGCTCTGGAAACAACTTTAGCAAGAATTAGAAGGTGACTAAACCTCTTTGAGAACTGAGCTGTTATTTTCCAAAATGATGAACTGTAAACTGAAGATATCAAGCCAGACTCATAACCAAAGTTCTGGGACCCTCTTATCCTGTTTTCTGTCCCTCTCTGCCTCTGTGTTTGGGAATCCTGCCTTGGCAAGAGTCAGTCCAACAGCCTCATTTAACGGGTGTACCAGCCTCGACCTTCATTCCATACTGGGATTGCTTTGGCCTGAAATGCTACGTGCGGAGCCCTGCAAGAAACACCGAGTCAGGAGCCAAATTGCATGGGAGAAGCAGGGGTGATGGCAGTCTTGCTCTTCAGGCCCTCTCGGCCCAGGTTTGCTCGGGTAAAGTCTTCTTTCATTACTTGTACTGCTAGGACAGAGGCCAGGGGCATTTTTGAGGTCAATCTTTCAATCAACAAGAGGGGTAATGGGAGGTCTGGGGCTGTGGTTAAGATGCGCTGGGGAGCAGACACACTCCATTTCTGAATTATAAAAATGAGTTTTGGAAAACTCTCTTCCTGCACTCTGGCAGGCTTCTTAACATCTGGATAAAAGATGTGGGAAAGTTTTCTTCTTTACTGTGTTATCTGCCCTTCTCCTCATCATGCATCTGAACCTTTCCAGCCAAACAGGGTCACTTGCCATTTTCCAACACACACACTCTGGCTTCCATGTCTTTGCTCACACCACTCCCTCTGCCTGAAAGCCTGCATGCTCTCTGCACCACCTTCCCTTCTCTGTCCCAGCTCCACCTGCCCAAATGCCCCTGGCTCACATGCCACACCCTCCACAAAGCAGCCCCAACTCCCTCCCTCACACCCAGCCAGGGCTCACCTCTCCCCTTTGAGCTCTCCAGTCACCAGAACTTCAAGGTCCCCATCTAAGGGGTAGACAGTATATCTGCCTTACAGAGGGCCTTGGGAGGATTAAGTGAAATCGCTCATGAAAAGCACCCCTAAGTGGGCAGTGAGAAAGATGAGGCTTCAGCATCACCCCTCTCATTTGAATGCAGGGACCCCACACTTCCTTGGAAGAATCCACGGACATGCTTTGCTTTCCCTACTAGATTCTAAACTTCTTGACAGGCAAGATAATTCCCGTCCTCCTCCACGGCCCTGGATGTAGCTGGCGCTCGGCAAGCAGTCGATTAACGAGGCCGGCATGGCATTCCTCAGGCTTACTCGGGCTGTTTTTCTGAAGCTTCTCCTCCCAATTCAGCAAGCTGCTCAAGCCTACTGCCAAAGCTGCAAAACCATTTAGGCCTTTTTTTAAACAAGCAAGAAGATCACAAAGTATGTTTACATGACAGGCCGGCAAAACACAAAACACCTGCTGTCCTGTGGCTCAGAACTTGGCAGCGGCAATGGGCAGGGCCCCATAGCAGAATGACTTTGCAGGGCCTGGAGCGTTGAGTTTGCACCACCACTGTCATCCTGGCAGGGTCAGCCTTGAGCTTGGAGGGAGGGTCAGATGTCAATGCCCAATGCTAGCCTGCTTCATCTTGAGGGCAACAGAGCCATAACTGAGCAAGGTGCAAAGGTGCTTTTTCCAGATCCCGTAACTTCCTCCTACCTATTAGTCACCAAGGAAAGCCTTGTGACTAACACTCATCACTCCGGGATTTGGGTCCCGATCCTCCCCTACACGAGAAATGCCCACTTCGGCAAAAGTGAACACGGCTGGCCGCAAACCAACACAAGTTTGCAAAAATACAGCAGTGATTAGAATTAATATTTTATGTGCCAGGCTCAGTGCAAAGTCCCTTACAGAGACTTTTAGTAAATCCCACAAACATCCTACGAGTTGGGTACTCTTTTCAGTTCTGTTACAGAGCAGTGTTTCTCAACCAGGGGTGATTTTGCCCCTCAAGGGACATCTGTCAATGTCTGGAGACATTTTTGATGGTCACCACTGGCAGCTGGAGGTGGGGGAGGGAGGGTGTTACTGGCATTTAGCGAGTGGAGGCTGGGATGCTGCTAAGCGTCCTACAGGGCATAGGACGGCCCTGCAACAAAAGTTATCCAGTCCAAAGTGCCACAGTGACAGGCTGGGAAATCCTGTTAGAGAGGAAGAAGCTAAGGCACAGCACTGACCTTGCCCAGGATCACACAACTCAAAAGGGAGGGCGCCAGGAATGACACCCGGGCAGCCCTACCCTGTGCTATGTTCTCAGCGCTCAACCCAGAGGCAGCTCTGACATCCTGGGAGCAATGAGTATGCCTGCAGGCACAACCACCCGTGTATAAGAGCCGGCCCCTCACTTTATAGTTGGAGACTTGAAGCAACTTGCTCCAGGCCTTTGTAAGAAGTAAGGCAACTTGGGGCCCGACTCAGACTTCAAAGCCAGGGCATCTCAGTGCTCGCTATGCGGATTCCTTCTCTCCCTGTGCTCCTGGCACTGAGATTTCAGCCGAAACCGTAGTGGACTCTGAGGAAATCAAAGGCCCCTTCATAAAGGCTATTCTGCCAACTCCAGAGCAAGTGAGTTGAGTGCCCTGAGGCCAGTGGCCTAAACACGGGCTCCCTTTGGGTTCTTTCCTCCTGCGTGTCCTACTTCTCCGGGCCAGCTCTCCCCGCCGTTAGAAGACAATCACAGTGCAGGTGGCAGCTTTGCCGTTCAGCTGAGCTTATTGATCACCCAGCAGCTGACACTTGTAAGGCCCTCCCTGGGCGGCAGAGTTCCCCGCCCCTCAGGAGCAGCAATAAAGGCTCCTTAAAATCGATGGCACCTGCAGGACACACTCTGGGACCGTCAGCAAGCAGCATTTAAACAGCCTATCACAGCATCCTTCGGAGGAAGACCCACACCTGGGCCTTGACGCCTGGTCTTCAGCTTGGTTGTGAAGATTCTCTGGCCTAATGGATGTAAAGAGCCCGGATGCAGCAGACATTAACAAGCAAGATCTACAGCAGGTGCTGCTGTGAGTCTGACCCTTGCCTCCACTGGCAGGGGAAAAATACTGCCCTGGTCCTCATTACCTTTGTTTCCCTGATTCTTCACAGAAAAAGCACAGGCCTAGGGCTTGAGCGATATGGGGCTTGGCCCCGGCCCGGCCATTACCAAGCTGTGAATCCTGGGCTCCCAGAGACCCTTCTGTGAAAGAGCATCCCATGGATGGATTTTTATGGGCACCAGGCGAGATCCCAGATAAAAAGGTTTAAGGACCTGTGCAAAGGTTACGCCTATTATTACAGCTGTAGAAGTGTGGAAACAGATGCCAAAGCATTCACCCACTACACTACTTGGGGAAGGACAGGTAGTGATGGGGAAATGGGATAAGGACCAACCTGAGGATTCGCAGCCCGGGGTCTCTGGCTTATTTTATTATTTTATCTTTATTGGAGTATAATTGCTTTACAATCTGGCTTATTTTAGAACCTTAGGTGTTGTCCGTGCGACCCAGGAATGTCTCGGTAGTTGATTGCCTTAGTGCCTTCCTCAGATTGGAGGCAGATGGGGTGCAACACAGATGCACCCTCTTCTGAGCAATAGTCATCAACAAATTGTCCTCTAGGGCAGCTCTGCAGGCAAGGCGGGATTGGTATTGCTATTCTTAGGGGAACTGAGTGCCTCTGTCTTTCAACTCAATCTTCCTGTGGATCTATCTGTTGCCCATCAGACTTCTGCTGTGAAACACCCACTATGGGCACTGCACACTGAAGGAAGCCCCCGCCAACCTGAAATCCCTCCCATTTACCTTTACTTATCACAGGTGACCTTGGGAACCCTGCTCAAAATTAGGGGATCAAAAGTTTGAATGATGTCCCTGTGGTTTGGGTACACTCCAAAATGCTGCCTCTATTCATCAAGAACTTGAAATTCTCTGCCATGGTAGAAACAGGGGAAGGTTCTTCTGAGGGGGTTGAAGGATTTCGAATGAAGTTTCTGGAATTGAACATTTTGTATTGTGGGATCAATCATTTGCCTGACTGCCATTCATGGAGCCCCTACTGTGTGCCAGACCCCATGCGAGGCACAGTGATGCCTGTGAGTCCACAGTGTGATGGGAGAGACACAAACAGGAAACAGTTCAAGAATCTGCCCTGAGTGCTGTGGAAATTCACAGAGAGGTGGCCCTTCAGCCCGCACGGAGGCAGGTAAAACCTCCTGGAGGAAACAGAACATCCCCGCCTTGTTCTTCTAACTACTTAAGGCTGGCTTGCATTTCTCAGGCATTCAAGGAAAAAAAAAAGTTTGCATTTCCAAAGCTTGCTTTGTTTCACTTTTACCAGCTCTCTGGGCTTCAATAAAACAGTCAAAGAGGAGGGAAGCTGCCACCTCAGCCCAGACTACCCAGGTGTGGAAACTGATTAAACAGCAACTAGCGGCTCAATTAACCCTTGCTCCTGGAGTTGATTATCTCAATGGAAATCCATCCTATAATCTCCCTGTTAAATGAATCCTACAACTAGAAGAGTTTTCAGCCCTGCTGTAGATGCAGCCCTTTCATTTCTCGGCTGCAAATGAGATTGTTGGGACTCTGCCTCAGCTGATAAATAACTGAATAATTCAGAAAGGTCCTCAGTCACTTTTTTTTTTCTTTGCTGAGTGATCCTTAGACATCAGCAGTATTGATATATTACCTACTACTTATGAAATTTCAGAGAGGCCCCCCTTGGCTGTCACTTAAATTAGCCCCAGTCACACTATCTTATTACTGTTTTCTGTTGTTGTTAGTAACATTTACTGCTAAAAGTAAATCCCTATTTGTTCATTTTCTCCTTGTCTCCTCCATTTGCTTGTAAACTTCATGAGAGGAGGAACCTCTCCCTCCCCCAACTTCATCCACAGCACTTTTAACTGTGGTGCAGGCAGGGTCAGTGCTCAATAAATATTTGTTGAATGAACTGCAACTATTTATTAAGCATTTACTATGTGCTACAATCTTTAAATCTATGCTTTCACCTAATCCTCATCAACCTTAAGAATTAGGTGCTGTTATTAATCCCCATTTTACAGATAACAAAATTGAGGCTTAGAATGGTTAAGAAATATGCCCCACAGGACTTCCCTGGTGGCACAGTGATTGGGAGTCCACCTGCTAATACAGGGGACATGGGTTTGAGCCCCGGTCCGGGCAGATCCCACATGCTGCGGAGCAACTAAGCCCGTGTGCCAGAACTACTGAGCCTGTGCTCTAGGACCCGTGAGCCACAACTACCGAGTCCACATGCCTAGAGCTGGTGCTCAGCCACAAGAGAAGCCACCACAATGAGAAGCATGCACACCCCAACGAAGAGTAGCCCCCACTCGCCGCAACTGGAGAGGGCCCGCACGCAGCAACGAAGACCCAATGCAGCCAAAATAAATTAATTAAAAAGAAAAAGAAATATGCCCCAGGTCACTCATATAAACAGCAGAGGTGCGCTTCAAATCCTCACTGTGATTCCAAAGTTTTTGCTCCTTACCATTATTATAGAGCTACCTTCATGTACATCCTGGTTACTGCTTTGGAGCAGGAATATTCTCACCAAAATCCTATCATTTAACCTAGAGTCTCCAAATGGAAGGGGATTTTCTCTAATGCCATGGACATTCAGGAAAGCTTAGTAAGAAAAATGGCCAAGAAGAAACCCCGAAGTGATGCTCAGTATCAAACTGATGTACAACGATGAGAAACAGAGAGAGAGAGAGAGAGAAAGTAGATGAGAAAAGTTTCTATTTTGTACCAAATCCATGTTTATAAATATTGCCCTATTAAAGTGGTTTCTCTACCTCCCACAAGATATCATCACTTAATGACATTACCCTGGAAACAGGGACACAGATACCAAATGAGCAAGCAATATATAACTCCTGCTGCTCTACGAAGCTGAGATCATGTTTTATAAACACCATAGAAATTTTATCATCCATCTTGGGCTGAGCGAAACCATATTTGCCCAGCACTCTGAGTAATGGATGGGATTAGGGGTCTTAAATTCCTGGTTGGAAGACATTAAAAGTTTAAGAGCCCTATATAGCTGACTCAAATGCATGTGCCCATGCTGTATAATTAGCAGGCATAACAACAATAAATATATAGTATAAAGGGAAGACCAGCAGGACAAGACTTCGAACCAGCACACTCCCTCCCGTGCGTAGCCATTTCCCACTTAGACTTCAGCTGTATAGATGGTAGCCTTGCTGGCCTTGGCTTATTTTAGTACAACGAAGGTTTAGGATCTCTCCATTTCTTTCCTAAGCAGTTTATGCTTCCTTCTGAAGTCAGCTTTGAGGCATAAGTAATTCATTGTGCCTCTACTAAACATTCATTGCACTTTGTCTAAAGAGAATAAATCAGCCTGGTTACTGTTTACTGGGGCCACCCTCAGGTTTTCATGTATAAAAAATGAGCATCCATGTAACTCAGGGGAAGCGATGGTCACCTGTCTTGCGGGAGAGCTCCCTGGAGACCAAGGAATGTATGGAGGGACACGTTTGCTCGGAACATCCCGGAGATGTGCTGCCTGTCACATAGAGTCCTGCTGTCTTGCATGGCTTAAGAAGAATTGTTTGGGGTGGAGGATGGGAGGGAAGAGGTAAAATTATAGGGTCAAAACCCCATCCGGTGAAGAAAATCCCAAGGAGTGATGACCTTAGATAAGAAATCTAGGGCCCTTTGGGATAGCCCTTTAGTGGAAGACACCTGTGTTCTAGCAATTTCTCATGACTCTACATTTTCAGAGGACCCTGGAGAGGCAGCTGCTCTTAATTGCCTCAGTTTACAGTTAGAAAAACTGAGAAATTCCTCCACCTGAGGGGCACCAGTTCTGCATGAAGGGCATGTTTTGGTTTTGCTTTGTTTCTCTGTCACCCATTATCCTCCTTCATTCTAGTCTCGTTTGTAGGGTCATAGGCCTTTGTTTTTTCCCTCAGGAGTCTTCACTTCTCTGAGTTCAGTCTGGGCCTCCCCTCAGCCAAAAGTTCAGAACGCTTCCCCCCTGGACTATGACAGCCACATGGAAATCCCCCTACCCTCCACTTCCTCTCCTGGGGCTGTGTGCCTCATGCTGATGCCACAAACCTGGAGGGTAAACACAATTATCAGCTGTGACATTATCAGCTGAGATCCTGGACTGACCTCAACTCTGACCTAAGAGGAGGAAAATTAAAAGGCGTATGCTCTTCCTTCCATTCCAGGCCTCTCCTTTTGTCAGTGCTAGAATTAAAAACAAAACCCTTGAAAGTCAAAGTCAGCCACACTGGTAGATACAGACTGTCTTCAAAATGAGGCCTTAGGATGTCAGGTACTCTCCTTGAAAATTGGACCAGTGAAAACAAAGCTGCTTCTTCTCCTCTAGTGGCTAAAAGCTTGAACTCTGGAGCCTGCCTGGGTTCAAATTCCACCTTGTCACTTAATATCTGTGTAATCTTGGGTTAATTATTTAACTGACGGGTACCTCGGTTTCCCCATCTGTATAATGGGGATAATACTATAGGTACCTACAGATTACTCAAGTTGACATATAAAGTGCTAAGAACAGTGACTGACACATTATTAAGTGCTAATTTAAAATTTTAGCTATTATGATTATGTTAAACCACATTTAAATATGACTCCCTTTATGGCATTCCAACACCCACACGGCCTCTTCCACTGACAACTTACTTGCCACTGAATGTTGCCCCCAAAATGGCCTTCCAATCAGATTGCAAGGATGTCTAGCCAAAGTACCATTCCAAATAACTGATGGTTTGCCGACTCCTGAAGTTGGAGTCTGGTAGGCAGTTTACTGCTGAATGTATGTCACACCGTAACCTTTCAAGGGAAAAGGTCAAGCGCTTCCCCACCACCTTCTGCACTGAAGCTATGTCATCCTTCAGAGAAATGCAACTACCTAATGGTTTCTTTCCCGGACTTGACACCATGCCATTGCCCATCCCCCCACTCCTCTTCCCAATAGTGTGGTTTACTGACTGGGTCTTGGTTTCGTTCGGGAAAGTCCATAAGGTTGTGCATTTAATATAATACAACACAGGGGTTTTAATCAACTGCTCACTTGGTTGGTGACAGCTTTGAAAGTCAGGCCCCGGGAGCTAGGATGTGGTTCCCTTTCCGGGAATGGGATTCAGGAGTCACCAGGTTCCATCGCTCTGGGCACACAGAGTTAAGAACCCACCAGTACCACTCCACCTTCCAGGAGAGGGCCTGAAAGGCATGCTTCAATCCAGCAAAGCCCAAGGTGGCACCACCAAGGTCCTGGGCTTCCTGCTCCCTTCCTCCCATCCCACTTACCCAAGGCTCAAGTCTTAAGAGTTTGGGCCCTCTGGCTACTGCTACTGGACTGGAGAGAACCGGGACAGAACCACAGTCGATCTGCCCAGCTCTGGGGAGAGATGCCAACTATAGATCCGTCAAGCAAGGCAGAGAGCGACGGGGCAGTAAGCTTCGCGCCAAGAGAGGTTCAGGGATGGCTTGGTCAAGAGATTCAATCAGTGAACAGCCCCCAGTAGCGACAACACGACGCAGAACAGAAAGTAGAAGATCAACCACGACTTTGCCCTCCAAAAGTCAGTCGCTGAAAGAACAATCTCGGGAAAGACCCTTTAATGAACTCCTCCACCCGTAGACCGAAAGCTTTCTCTCAGGTCTTGAATTTCCTTCGTCCCAGGAAATTCACCCACTGGGTAACCCATGTCCGACTTCTCCCCCACCCCGTCCATGGGTCGGGGGCCCGCGTGCTTACCATTGGCGTTCTTGCCGCAGATGAGATGCTCATAGGGCTGCAGGACGCCCCAGAGTTCGGCGTCATTGTTGATGACCATCTCCAGGGCCTCAGCGGACACCTCCCCGCCTCCGGCCCCTCCGCCGTCGGGGCTCTGGCTGGCCAGCACCCTGGCCCGGATCTCCTCCACCAGATTCTCCATGCAGGCGGTGAGCGAGATGGCCGCGTACTCGTGGATGCGCACGGAGATGCGGGTGTCCACCATCCAGCGGAAAAAGCGGCCAACCGAAAAGGTGAGGCCGCAGCGCGCCGACTTGCCCCGGCGCAGCCCGTCGCCCGCGCTCATGCTGTACAGGGACAGCGCCTTGACGGCGGCCAGTGAGCAGCTCTCGGCCAGCGCCCAGCTGTGCACAAGGCGCACGGCGCTCTGCACCTCGAAGCGGGTGCACTTGGAGTGCAGCACGCTCAGGCGCTGCGCCTCGCGGGCCACACGGATGAGCGCTCGGCGGAGCAGCCCCGCCAGGCGCCTAACCGCCTCGGCGGAGAACAGGGGCTGCCGCCGGCCGCCAGCACCTTTGCGAAGCACCCGGCCCACGTCTCCCTCGGTCCAGGGGAACTCCTCCAGCTCGGGGAGGCGCGGGCAGCGCGAGAAGAGGTCGGCCACTTCGGGGTCCTCGGGCAGCACCGTGTTCACCGTGTCCCAGCTGTTGTGGCGGCTGTTTATGGAGCCGGAGTAGCACCACCAGGCCGCCCCGCGGTGTTGCTGCGCCGAAGAGTTGATCGCCTGCGAGTTGGACTTGGAGGACGAGAGGCTGAGCGAGCGGCACGAGTCCCCGGCCCCATACCCGGAGTCCAAGGTCAAGTCCTCCAGAGTCTTCAAGGTGGAGCTGTACGTCCCGGCCATGGGGAGCCTGCCCGGGGCGGCCTCGCCGAGCGAGAGGTGCTCACAACTCCATGCGTCCTTCCCCCAGTGGGCAGAAACAAGCTCTAGGCTCTCCGGGGCGCCCTCTTTCCTCTCGGCGCCGCGGGCCTCGGCGGCCGCATTGCCCGCCCGCCCGCCCGGCGGCCGCGGGAAGGTGGGCGAGATTCGCGGCGGCCGGAGCCCCACGCTCCCGGCGTCTGGACTCGAAGCCGTCACTGGAAAGGCCCCCCGCCGCTCCTCCTCGGCACTCCCCCTAGCCCACTTCAACTTCCCTCAAGCAAAGCGTCTATCTTCCGCGGAGAAGGAATCCCGAGAGAACAGGGCGGCGGCAGCAGAAGGAGGCGGCTCCGAGAGCTGTGCGAGTACAGAACCGACCGGCGAGGAAGCACTCGGCAAACTTCTGCGCGGCGCCTGCCGCCCGCACCGGCTAGGTACTCTGCCGCCACCGGCATGCAAATAACGCGGGGCAGCCCACCAATCATCGGCCGCGATGGGCAGGGGCTGCACCAATGATCTCCCACAGAGGCGGTCACTATGCAGATTTCACTCCGCCGCGGGTAAACCCCTCGGCGGCGGAGGCGGGGCTGGAGGCCGAGGGTCTGGTAGAGCTGACGGGAGGACGGCGGAGGAGGGGGAAGAGAAGGCGAGTGAGTGAGCTGGGAGGTGGGGAGCAGAGGCTGGGAAAGGAGGGATCGAAACGTTAGGCTCGGGAGCTGACGACTTAAAGAAAAATGTGAAGGAAAAGCCACTGTGCGTTGCCCCTTCCCGTCGTCCAGGCTTTGGGCGTTCGCAGCTCCCTTTCGAGCCCTCTGCTACCGAACACCGACGCCAGCGAGTCGAGGGTGGGTAGGGAGCAAGGGAGGTGGGGCTGGGGGAGGGCACAGCGGCATGGGGGAGGGGACCCAAGCCAGTCGCTCCACCTCTCTACTAAGACTTTCTGCCAAGGCCCTCCCTTCTTCCAGGCGAAACTCCAGTGAAGTTGGGGAGGGAGGAGGGACGCCCCTGTTTGCTTCTCTTCCCCGATCCGTCTGGTTTTCTTTACGGTGCTCTCTAAGCTCCAATCAGAACAATCTCTCCCTAATCTGGCATCTGATAAATGGACGGGCTCCAGGAGGCCTGCGATTCCGCCCCCGTCCCCCCCACCCCGCCACTTGCAATATTACACATGCAGTAGTCTGAGTATTACTCGGGGAGAGGGCTCTAACTGATCAGATTCTCAAGTGTCCGTGTCTTCGCTGTTACAACTGTACAATACCTCTTGCTGTGTTGGATCCTTCCTGTCCGAGGAGCCAGTGTCCGATTGTGTGTATGTGTACGGGGGGGGGGGTTGTTACACACGTGTGTAATGGGTGTGCAAAGGTGAGAAACGTCCCTAGCACTGGCCTGCGCTCGGAACACCTGGCTGAATGCACCTCTTCCTAACGGTGTGCCCTTGGGCGCGTTATCTGCCCCCCTCAGGACTCGCTTTCCTTGCCGGGTAAAATGAGAGCTGACCTCCAAGCAGCACCCTTGTAAACCTGTCTCAGGCGCGTGTTCAGAGGCGGTCAAAGTTCGATTGGTTCCAGCAGATCCATGCGCGGTCCCATTCCGTCCCGCTGCTGTCCTGTAACTATTCACACACACGTGCACGAATGTGCATATGCCTCCTCCAGTGGAACCGCAAAATCAAGGAGGAGATTGTGTACGCGTTTCCCTCAAGTCAGCCTCCTCCCGCGCTCTTGAATAGCTCCTTTGTGCTGTATCTCACACGGTGCTGACCTTGAGCCGTGAGTTGGATACGAACTAGAAATGTCTGGTTTGTCTCTTTCCTTCTTAAATTAATGGCCCTTTCCCTGTGAAACTCCTTTTTCTTTGGCAGTTTGGCTTAATTTTGCCTTCCTGCGCATCTTTATTTATGCAATACCGCCGCCTCATGGTGAGGGCTGGGAACGGCGTCAAGGACGGACGTACTCATACGAACGACACAAGTCCGCAGGGACCAAATCAAGAGAGGACACAAGGTGTGATTACATATTATAGAACAAGAGATGAGAAGTCGAAGTAGGTAAGGAGGTTCAACTTGTCAAAAATGCGAAAATCGATGCAATTTAATATTTATTAGGGGAAATATAATACTAAGGCAAATGTCGCCCTCTAATGGATGTTTACAGGAAAAAAATTCGGCAAAGTTTTTTTGTTTGGGTTTCTTTCTTTTCTTTTTCTTTTCATTTTGTTGTGTGCATCCTTAAAAAGTAACGAAAATGACAACTGGAAATTTAGGACAGGGGACTTACTGAATGGAAAGGTTATCTAGGAAACTATCTAGAATATTTCTTGGGGGAAAAGAGCAGATGGGATTTATCTTAATATATTCAAGTTACTTGATGATTTGAAGTGTAAAAATAATCAAACATGCCTACAGCCAAATTTCAGAATGCTGTGAATGTTAAATTGCACCAAAAGGATTTGTTCAGCAAAATTCAGCGGCTGGAAACACTACTGCACAAACAACTGAGTTCCGTTAGTAAATTACATGGAAAGAAAGAGATGGAGAGGAAACCTATACACTGAAAAAGACTTAGAAGACATATCAGCCAGTCACAATGTGTGGAATTTATTTGGAATTTGTAGGGTTTTTTTAATCAATAAATATTTGACCTTATGAAACTATTGGAATATTTGCTATTATGAAATCATTGTTAGTTTTTTGATGTGGTAATGGTAGTGTGGTTATGTTTATTAAATGTTCTTATCTTTTAGAGACATACTGAAATGTGTCTTTTAATTTTCACCATTAAAAAAAAGAAAGAAAGGGCTTCCCTGGTGGCGCAGTGGTTGAGAGTCCGCTTACTGATGCAGGGGACACGGGTTCGTGCCCCGGTCCGGGAAGATCCCTGCCACGGAGCGGCTGGGCCCGTGAGCCATGGCTGCTGAGCCTGCGCGTCCGGAGCCTCTGCTCTACAATGGGAGAGGCCACAACAGTGAGAGGCCCGTGTACCAAAAAAAAAAAAGAAAGAAAAATCTTTATGGAAACATCTGGTAAAGGGGCTAGAAAGTTATGAAAGACAATTAAGACTGTAGATCTCTTGCCTTTGATATATTCCCCAAAGAGTTCTATAGTCTGCTTGAGGACTGGAGGTACAAAATAAACCCAGAGTGTGCTTGTGTTTGTGTTTTGTGTGATGGGGGAGAAAGAAAGAGAGGAAGAGAGAGAGTGACAGAGGACAAGATACGCTGAACCGTTTTAAACATGAACCAACTGATTTCAGTTAATCTTTTGGGAAGTTGGCAAGCCGGATGAAGTACAAAACTTTGGATCAAGGAAAGAATGGACATGGCTTCTTCTGTTTCTTTTTTTATGAATTTATTTATTTATTTTTGGCCGCGTTGGGTTTTTTTTCTGCGTGTGGGCTTTCTCTAGTTGCGGCAAGCGGGGGCTACTCTTCGTGTGATGCACAGGCTTCTCACTGTGGTGGCTTCTCTTGTTGCAGAGCACAGGCTCTAGGCATGTGGGCTTCAGTAGTTGTGGCATGGGGGCTCAGTAGCTGTGGCTTGCGGGCTCTAGAGAGCAGGCTCAGTAGTTGTGGCACACGGGCTTAGTTGCTCCGCAGCATGTGGGATCTTCCCAGACCAGGGCTGGAACCCGTGTCCCCTGCATTGGCAGGCAGATTCCCAACCACTGTGCAACCAGGGAAGTCCTGACATGGCTTCTTACATATACGTATGTGGTTAATTAAGGCAATCTGGTAGTAATGTGTTTAACCTTAGGAATGCAAATTAGATTAGAAGAAGAGAAAGCAGACCCACTTTCTCAACTCAGGCCTGGCCCAAACATAATCTTTGAAGAAAAACAACTGTCATGTGGCTGGACAAGTTAATAAGAACATGATGAAACCATAGCAAATATTGGGAGAATTCCCAGTGGAGTGAGAAATTAAAAACCAGATCTGGAATTGCCTATGCAAAAGTTATGTAAGGCAGGAGCTTGAAATAAAATGTAAAAACTATCTTGGGCAAGGTCTCATATTTGTTATACAGTTTTTTACAAAATCAAAAACAATGTGAAGGTTAGAGAAGAAATTACTGTAGAATTTATCTTGAAAGAGAAGGGGTTAATAATCCCAACTATTTAAGTACAGACAGAACTCTCTTATGAGAAAGGTAGATTATGACCTTGACTTTGGAGAGTGACCAAGTTTCAATTTAGTTTATGGATCATGTTTGGTACATCCTTTCAGCAACATTTATTGAACACCTACTGGGTCTAGAACTGGGCTAGGTACAGTAGAGGTGCATTAGACAAGTTCCCTGCCATAAATAAAAGGATGGTCAATGTGTAGAAATGGGCATATGAGACTAACTCTTCTGCAAAACATGCTTTGTGGAGCTTTTCAAAAACCACTGACCAAGGGCCATTGCCAGGTCATTGACTCACCACACAGATTGATGCATCTAGAGGAGGAATGGTACGATTGCAAGGAAGGGAATGCTGTGTGGAATGCCAGGAGAGCTGACAAAGGTGCTGGTAGAGAGACGAGTGTGCCGTGGTTAGCAGAACAGCTTTGTAGCTGAATTTCAAGCAGAACACTCAGCTATTGAAAAAGCACCAATGGTGTGGAAACTGTGAGGTAATCCTTCTGTTCCACGTAACCTAAGGTAGCCCATTCCTGACACAGGTATTGTTTTCTGGACCTCAAAACTAAAGAGACATACAGACAAAACAGAAATAGACCCACAGACATAGAAAACAAACTTATGATTACCAAAGGAGAAAGTGGGGGAGGGATAAATTAGGCATTTGGAATTAGCATATCCACACTACTATATATAAAATAGGTAACCAACAAAGACCTACTGTATAGCACAGGGAACTATACTCAGTATTTTGTAATAAACTATAAAGGAAAGGAATCTGAAAAAGAGTACATCTGTCTATCTATATACCTATATATATATCTATATATATATATATATATATATCTGAATTACTTTGCTGTACACCCGAAACTAACAGAACCCTGTAAGTCAATGATACTTCAATTAAAAATTTTTTGCATTCCTGTACATGATAGTGCCAAAACTTTCCAAATAAAAAGTTCCACTTGTAAAAAATAAAATTAAACAAATAAAAAATAAAGGATTCAATAGTTAAATTTGGGAAATTTTGCACTGTTTCTTCCTCTACTATATTCATGATGCAATATTTTTATTTAACACTCTGTTTATATTTTTTTGACCTAGTATATCTCAGACTTAGCTGGGCAGAGAACTCTCCCCATCCCCGGCAGACCAATTGTAAAGTGATTGGGATTTTTAATTTAACCTGAAGCAGAAAAGACAACTCTATTGTTTTATGTGTCTCCTCAGGCAGCGGTGGTAGGGCAGGACCCTTGGAAGGAATTCAGATAAATCCCAGAACAGGGCAAGGTTCACCATCTGACCCCTGCCCAAAGCTGGATTTTGGTGATTCTGTTGGACACAAATATGATTCCAAAGGTAAACATAAACTTAGGGCATTGGTCCACAGGAGAAAAGGAGGTGGAGTGCATAGGGGTGCAGGCACGAGTAAAAAGTTTCACAAAGCAAACAAGATGGGGAGGAAGGAGTCTCTCCAAGAGGGACTTCTGCCTGTTAGGCAGTTAGTGTCATAGATTTGATAGCTATTATTAGAGATGAAGCCTTCAAGAGCCTGGGGTAGGAATTTTAAGGGATATGGGCTGGAACTTAAAGCTGCAGAGCTGAATTAAAACTACAAGACAGAAAACCCAGGGACTATTGCCAAATCCCCACATCTGGATGTCCTATACACCGGTTATCAATTAACTGCAATTGTGCTCTTCTATCTTGGCATGGAAAATACCTAGAGTTAAATATGACATTTAACTCTGCAATATTTACTAAACATTCAACTTCTAAGATTCATCTGGCATTCTTATTACAAATTTAAAGTCCCAGTCCCCTTTCCTGGAGGTCTTGATTCAGTAAGCCTGGAATGTGATTCAGGTAAAAGTATTTTTAACAAGTATTCCCAGATGATTCCCACTCCCCGTTATGTAGGTATGTATGTATGTATGCATGTATTTGAATTGAAGTATAATTGACCTACAACAACACAACATTAGTCCTGAGTGCACAACCTAGTGATTCAATATTTCTATACATTACAAAATGATCACCACGATAAGTCTAGTTGCCATCTGTTACCATACAAAATATTACAATATTGACTGTATTCCCCATGCTGTATATTTCGTCTCTGTGACTCATTTATTTTTATTTATTTATTTTTAAAAATGTATTTATTTTATTTATTCAGGTTTGGCTGCATTGGGTCTTTGCCACTGCATGTGGGCTTTCTCTAGTTGCAGTGAGCAGGGACCACTCTTCACTGCTGTGTGCGGTCTTCCCATTCTGGTGGCTTTTCTTGTTGCGGACCACAGGCTCTAAGCACGTGCGCTCAGTAGTTTTGGCTCGTGGGCTCTAGAGCGCAGGCTCAGTAGTTGTGGCGTACGGGCTTTGTTGCTCCGCGGCATGTGGGATCTTCCCGGACCGGGGCACGAACCTGTGTCCCCTGCATCGGCAGGTGGACTCTCAACCACTGTGCCACCAGGGAAGCCCCCGACTCATTTATTTTTAATTGGATGTTTGTACCTCTTAATCTCCCTCACCCATTGCGCTCATTCCCCCCCACCCCAGATGATTCTTATCAAGACCTTTCGTGGATGTCCTGATTCCATGAGCCTGGAGTGTGATCCAGGTAAAAGTATTTTAAACAAGTCTTCCCAGATGATTCTTATCAGGCAATTTTGGGAACTAAGGCATTCGTCTCTTAAACTTCAAAGTTCATGAAGACTTGTATAAAATATAAATCTTTGAACCCCACCTGCATGGATTCTAATACAGCAGGCCTAGAGCCTATAAACCTTCCATTTTAACCAGTGGCTCTCAGGTGATTCAAATGGGTGAGGCTGAGGAAACCAGCTCTTCAGTATTCACGCTCAGAAGTTCACATGTTCCCAGCAGGTGGCGCTCTTGTTCATTTTGCTAAAAACTTGCACCTAAGAAGTCTAATTCTTTAATCATGAGCTGGGGGACTTCCCTGGTTGTCCAGTAGGTAACCCTCCACTCTCCCAATGCAGGGGGCCCAGGTTTGATCCTGGTCAGGGAACTAGATCCTGCATGCATGCACAACTAAAGATCCCACATGCTGCAACTAAGACCCGGCACAGCCAAAAAAAAAAAAAAAAAAAATCATGAGCTGGATTTTTATTTATTTTTTTTTTTAAGTTTTAAATCTCCCTAGTGGATCGATCTGGGACCAAACAGCTATTTCTACTGATGAATTCCTTCCAAAGTTTGAAGATGTCTCTGTCTGCCCTGAAAAAAGGATGTTCAATATTAGGAAAGATTGTAGACACCCCCAAGCATAGGGATGGCTGATTTGCAGGTGAGACTGGTGTAAGTAATTTTCAGAGTTCAGACTGTGGTCTCCTTAGACTTCTTCTTTTTTTCTTTTTTTTTTGCGGTACGCGGGCAGAGCTCTCACTGTTGTGGCCTCTCCCGTTGCAGAGCACAGGCTCCGGACGCGCAGGCTCAGCGGCCATGGCTCACGGGCCCAGCCGCTCTGCGGTATGTGGGATTCTCCCGGACGGGGGCACGAACCCGCGTCCCCTGTATCGGCAGGCGGACTCTCAACCACTGCGCCACCAGGGAAGCCCTCCTTAGACTTTTTAATACTGAATTCATTTGAAGACAATTAAGGCTACAAATATTATAGGAATATGTGTTAATTTAATACCAAAGAGTTAAAAATTGAACCCTATTTTAGTCTATTTTATTTTATTTTTTAATAAATAAAATTTATTTATTAAATTTTATTTTATTAAATAAAATAAATTTTGTTTAATAAATAAAGCTGAGCAGCTGCGCTTCTCAGCTTGCAGGATCTTAGCTCCCCAACCAGGGACTGAACCCAGGCCACAGCAGTGAAAGCACTGAGTCTTAACCACAGCCAGGGAATTCCCTATTTTAGGCCTTTTTAAAAGCACTCCAAATCAAAGTAAGACATCAACTTGGAATTGAAGAGATTACTGGGTGTTAGGGATGACCCCTGTATTACAGATAAACACTGGAGCACATAAAGTTTTCTTGCCTCAATTTGGTCGGCAAACCAGGATCAAACACAGGATGAATAATCAAGATTAATAACCAAGATTTGTGACTTCTAGTTGAATGATCTTATTTAAACACTTTTAAAAACCTTTTTTATTATTGAAAATTCCAAATACATACAAAAAAGAGACAGAATTTTGTAATGAACCCTCATGTACCCATTACCCAACTTTAATAATTATCAATTTGTGGTCAACCTTGTTTATACTGTCACCTACTTCCCCATCTCCAGTATTTTTAAAGCAAACCTCAAATATTATGACACTGAGTAATGCTCATCTAAGTCTTTGCTGGGTTGACTCAGTGGCTTGGGACAGGGCTAACGGGACCATCTTAAGAATCCTGCTAGTTTCACATTAAGAAATATCCCCCAGGGACTTCCCTGGTGGCGCGGTGGGTTAAGAATCCACCTGCCAATGCAGGGGACATGGATTCGATCCCTGGTCCAGGAAGATCTCACATGCCGCGGAGCAACAAAGCCCGTGCGCCACAACTACTGAGCCTGCGCTCTAGAGCCTGCAAGCCACACCTACTGAAGCCCGTGTACCTAGAGCCCATGCTCTGCAACAAGAGAAGCCACCGCAATGAGAAGCTCATGCACCGCAACAAAGAGTAACCCCTGTTCGCCGCAACTAGAGAAAGCCCGCACACAGCAACGAAGACCCAATGCAGCCAAAAATAAATGAATAAATAATTTTTTTTAAAAGAAATATCCCTCAGGGTCACAAAATACAGCCCCTGATACCAAGAAGACACTTGTAAATGTGGGCTCTACTTAAGTTATGGGGTTCAGGTTACACTTCACTAGGTATTAGTTTCCCCTCTGATTTGAAAATCACCGTGGTATAGGTATGAACAATTACTGTTACTCTGTTTTCTTAATTTCTGAATTGAAGCCAGTACACCCAAACTTTTATCAAGGGGCTGTCTATAGGATATTGAAGGTAGTAACTAATAATTATTTTTCCTGTGTATGGGTTTTGGTTTTTAAATCATCACCATCCCCAAGAAAAGCTAGAAGAAAGATGCTTTTAAGGGACTTCCCTGGTTGAGCAGTGGATAAGACTCCACTCTCCCAGTGC
This sequence comes from Tursiops truncatus, assembly GCF_011762595.2. Lineage (NCBI taxonomy): Eukaryota > Metazoa > Chordata > Mammalia > Artiodactyla > Delphinidae > Tursiops > Tursiops truncatus. Next base: position 84,284,885 of record NC_047041.1, read on the forward strand.
AGGGTGTCCAGGTTTGACCCCTGGTCACGGAACTAGATCCCACCTGCATGACACAACTAAGGACCCCGCCTGCCACAACTAAGGAGCCCAAGTGCTGCAATTAAGGAGTTGGCGAGCCACAATTAAGAAGCCCTGGAGCCACAACTAAGGAGCCCACCTGCCACAACTAAGACCCAGTGCAACCAAATCAATCAATAAATATATTTTTTAAAAAGTTTATATTAGGAATCTAGAATAGCAACTTTTTAATATTAACATATTTTCTATATTTAAAATTTGTATTTGGAAAAATAAAATGAAAATAAGTAACAACCATAAAACCACCACTTAAAGTATACAAAGTAGGAAATGAAAGTCCTTTGTTTATTCCTTCAAGCTCATGCCTCTTAACTGTTGGGTGTTCTGAATTTTTCCTTAAGCTTAACAGACAAACATCTCTTTCTACACACATGCGTGCGTGCATGCGCACACACACACACACACACACACACACACACTACTTTTTTTCTTTTCACAGAAATGGGTTTATGTAATATGTAAGGTCTATAAGATATCATGTGGAAAGATATCATGGACATCTTTCCAAATTAGTAATATATTTTACTGCAGTCTTTTTTTTTTTTTAAGAGTTAGAGATTTTTTTTTTTTAACATCTTCATTGGGGTACAATTGCTTTACATTGGTGTGTTAGTTTCTGCTTTACTACAAAGTGAATCAGTTATACATATACATATGTTCCCATATGTCTTCCCTCTTGCATCTCCCTCCCTCCCACCCTCCCCATCCCACCCCTCCAGGCTGTCACAAAGCACCGAGCCAATATCCCTGTGCCATGCAGCTGCTTCCCACTAGCTATCCACCTTACTACGTTTGTTAGTGTGTATATGTCCATGCCTCTCTCTCGCCCTGCCACAGCTCACCCCTCCCCCTCCCCATAACCTCAAGTCCGTTCTCCAGTAGGTCTGCGTCTCCGTTCCTGTCCTACCCCTAGGCTCTTCATGACACTCTTTCTTTTCTTAAATTCCATATATATGTGTTAGCATACGGTATTTGTCTTTTTCTTTCTGACTTACTTCACTCTGTATGACAGACTTTAGGTCTATCCACCTCATTACAAATAGCTAAATTTCGTTTCTTTTTATGGCTGAGTAATATTCCATTGTATATATGTGCCACATCTTTATCCATTCATCCGATGATGGGCACTTAGGTTGTTTCCATCTCCTGGCTATTGTAAATAGAGCTGCAATAAACATTTTGGTACATGACTCTTTTTGAATTTTGATTTTCTCAGGGTATATGCCCAGTAGTGGGATTGCTGGGTCATATGGTAGTTCTATTTGTAGTTTTTTAAGGAACCTCCATACAGTTCTCCATAGTGGTTGAACCAATTCACATTCCCACCAGCAGTGCAAGAGTGTTCCCTTTTCTCCACACCCTCTCCAGCATTTATTGTTTCTAGGTTTTTTGATGATGGCCATTCTGAGTGGTGTGAGATGATACCTCATTGTAGTTTTGATTTGCATTTCTCTAATGATTAATGATGTTGAGCATTCTTTCATGTGTTTGTTGGCAGTCTGTATATCTTCTTTGGAGAAATGTCTATTTAGGTCTTCTGTCCATTTTTGGATTGGATTGTTTGGTTTTTTGTTATTGAGCTGCATGAGCTGCTTGTAAATTCTGGAGATTAATCCTTTGTCAGTTGCTTCATTTGCAAATATTTTCTCCCATTCTGAGGGTTGTCTTTTGGTCTTGTTTATGGTTTCCTTTGCTGTGCAAAAGCTTTGAAGTTTCATTAGGTCCCATTTGTTTATTTTTGTTTTTATTTCCATTACTCTAGGAGGTGGGTCAGAAAGGATCTTGCTGTGATTTATGTCATAGAGTGTTCTGCCTATGTTTTCCTCTAAGAGTTTGATAGTTTCTGGCCTTACATTTAGGTCTTTAATCCATTTTGAGCTTATTTTTATGTATGGTGTTAGGGAGTGATCTAATCTCATACTTTGACATGTACCTGTCCAGTTTTCCCAGCACCACTTATTGAAGAGGCTGTCCTTTCTCCACTGTAGATTCCTGCCACCTTTATCAAAGATAAGGTGTCCATATGTGCGTGGGTTTATCTCTGGGCTTTCTATCCTGTTCCATTGATCTATCTTTCTGTTTTTGTGCCAGTACCATACTGTCTTGATTACTGTAGCTTTGTAGTATAGTCTGAAGTCAGGGAGCCTGATTCCTCCAGCTCCTTTTTTCGTTCTCAAGATTGCTTTGGCTATTCGGGGTCTTTTGTGTTTCCATACAAATTGTGAAATTTTTTCTTCTAGTTCTGTGAAAAATGCCAGTGGTAGTTTGATAGGGATTGCATTGAATCTATAGATTGCTTTGGGTAGTAGAGTCATTTTCACAATGTTTATTCTTCCAATCCAAGAACATGGTATATCTCTCCATCTATTTGTATCATCTTTAATTTCTTTCATCAGTTCTTATAATTTTCTGCATACAGGTCGTCTCCTTAGGTAGGTTTATTCCTAGATATTTTATTCTTTTTGTTGCAATGGTAAATGGGAGTGTTTTCTTGATTTCACTTTCAGATTTTTCATCATTAGTATATAGGAATGCCAGAGATTTCTGTGCATTAATTTTGTATCCTGCTACTTTACCAAATTCATTGATTAGCTCTAGTAGTTTTCTGGTAGCATCTTTAGGATTCTCTATGTATAGTATCATGTCATCTGCAAACAGTGACAGCTTTACTTCTTCTTTTCCGATTTGGATTCCTTTTATTTCCTTTTCTTCTCTGATTGCTGTGGCTAAAACTTCCAAAACTATGTTGAATAAGAGTGGTGAGAGTGGGCAACCTTGTCTTGTTCCTGATCTTAGTGGAAATGCTTTCAGTTTTTCACCATTGAGGATGATGTTTGCTGTGGGCTTGTCATATATGGCCTTTATTATGTTGAGGAAAGTTCCCTCTATGCCTACTTTCTGCAGGGTTTTTATCATAAATGGGTGTGGTGTTACTTTCCAAATTAGTAATATATTTTACCGCAGTTTTTTAAAATGACTGAATAACATTCCATTGCATGGTGTACCTTACTTTCTTCAGCTAGCCTTTATTGAAGAACTTGTTCTTTCTTCCTTTCTCTTCCTTCCTCCATTCCTTCCGCTTCTTTCTTTCTGTCTTTCTTTCTTCCCTCCCTCCCTCCTGTCTTTCTTTCTTCCCATCCTTCCTTCTGTCTTTCTTTCTTTCCTTCTTTTCTGTGTTTCTGTCTCTCTGTATTTCTTCTCTTGCTATACAAACAATGATGTGATGCACTTTCTTGTACTTAAATCTTTCTAGCTATTCAATTGTTTCCATATGATAAATTTCCTAGAACTTGGATTACAGGTCACGGGATATGCTTTTACTTTTTTTTTTTTTTAATTTTATTTATTTATTTATTTATGGCTGTGTTGGGTCTTCGTTTCTGCGAGAGGGCTTCCTCTAGTTGCAGTGAGCGGGGGCCACTCTTCATTGCAGTGCGCGGGTCTCTCATTGTCGCAGCCTCTCTTGTTGCGGAGCACAAGCTCGAGATGTGCAGGCTCAGTACTTGTGGCTCACGGGCCTAGTTGCTCCGCGGCATGTGGAATCTTCCCAGACCAGGGCTCGAACCCGTGTCCCCTGCATTGGCAGGCAGATTCTCAACCACTGCGCCACCAGGGAAGCCCACTTTTACTTTTTTTTTTTAAAAAAAACATTTATCACTAAAATTTCCCCCAAATGTTATACCAGTTTACATGCTACTTTCTCAATTCCTAGGTATCTTCCAAGGCTGACCAGAGTTCCTACTCCCAGCTTCTCCATGAAACTGTCCCTAGTAGTCTAGCCCATTTTACCACTTAGTACTCTTATCTGTTTCATACATGGCTGTTCTTAAAACAATGTACTTTGTTAGAGATATCTAATGAACAATCTTTAGGTCCTCACCCCCAAGCTCACCTAGTACTTTCCCTGCTGCAGACCTGGCTCGGCCATTTCTCCAGAGATCTCCAGTTCCTTTTAGTGGGGCCTCTTGAACCATCTCCTCCATGAAGCTTTCCATAACCTTCCAGACCCCACCCACGCCTTGATCCCATTTCTGCTGTAATCATCCCTCATCATAGCAGTGTAACTCTTGTTTACTCGTCTGGTTTTTCCATTTTACTGTCAGCACCTTGAAGGCAGAGATTATTTTGTTTAACTGTGTATCCTCAGTTCATACTTAGCACATGGAAAGCATTCAACATTTTTGCTGAACAGATGAATGAGTGACATTTATCATGTATGTCCAATAATGTGATTGAATTGTTTCATGGGTGCCTTTTTGTTAAAAATAAATTTATTTATGTATTTATTTTTGGCTGCTTTGGGTCTTCGTTGCTGCGTGCACACTTTCTCTAGTTGCAGCGAGCGGGGGCTACTCTTCGTTGCAGCGTGGGCTTCTCATTGCAGTGGCTTCTCTTGTTGCAGAGCACGGGCTCTACTCACATAGGCTTCAGTAGTTGTGGCACACAGGCTTAGTTGCTCCATGGCATGTGGGATCTTCCCGGACCAGGAATCGAACCCATATCCCTTGCATTGGCAGACGGATTCTCAACCACTGCACCACCAGGGAAGTCTGAGTGTGTGTCTTTTCCTTCCAACTACATTGCCTGTTTCTTGAAGATAAGTACTCTGATTTATATATTTCTCCATACCCTTCCCCCCACACCCCAGAGCACAGTTTAAACGCAGAATAGGCACTCAATAAATATTTGTTGCATTAAACTCAGTTGAGTTACTCTGAATTATGCAACACACATTGCTCGAAACCAGAACGTTCTATCTGCTTGTAACACATTTTGCTTGTTAAGATGGTATGCCAAAGGATTTGTAAATACTTCAATGTAGGACAGGGGTCCCCAACACCCAGGCCATAGATGGGTACTGGTCCGTGGCCTGTTAGGAACTGGGCTGCACAGCAGGTGGTGAGTGGCAGGAGAGTGAGCGAGGCTTCATCTGTACTTACAGCCGCTCCCCATCGCTCGCATTACCACCTGAGCTCCGCCTCCTGTCAGATCAGCAGTGGCATTAGACTCTCATAGGAGTGCGAACCCTACTGTGAACTGCACACGCGAGGGATCTAGGTTGTGCGCTCCTTATGAGAATCTAATGCCTGATGATCTGGGGTGGAGCCGAGGCAGTGATGCCAGCGCTGGGGAGCAGCTGCAAATACAGATTATCATTAGCAGAGAGGCTTGACTGCACAGAGGCCATAATAAATCAATGGCTTGCAGACTCATATTAAAGCCCTATCAAGTGAGCGGAAGTGAAAATGAGCTCAGGGCTCCCACTGATTCTGCATTATGGTGAGTTGTATAATTACTTCATTATATATTACAGTGTAATAATAGCAGAAATAAAGTGCACAATAAATGTGATGCACGCGGGCTTCCCTGGTGGCGCAGTGGTTGAGAGTCCACCTGCCAATGCAAGGGACACAGGTTCATGCCTCGGTCCAGGAGGATCCTACTTGCCACGGAGCAGCTGGGCCTGTGAGCCATGGCCCTGAGCCTGCGCGTCTGGAGCCTGTGCTCCGCAACGGGAGAGGCCACAACAGTGAGAGGCCCGTGTACCGCAAAAAAAAAAAAAAAAAAGGGGTAAGCTTGAATCATCCCGAAACCATCTCCGCCCTGGTCCGTGGAAAAATTGTCTTCCATGAAACCGGTCCCTGGTGCCGAGAAAGGTTGGGGACCACTGATGTAGGACATTTAGAACACGCTTTCTCTCTCAAGCAAAGAAGATTCAAGATCAGATAGATTAGCTAGAAAGAAATGAGGATTTGCAGCAAGAAATGTCATTTAGGCCAGTGACTGGGAAGAGTTACCCCAAACACTTAGTCAACAATTGAAAAATAATTTAGTGAAGTAGCTCTTCCAATTACCTTACAACCTCACACAAAATTTGTACATATAGGGAGCAGATGAAATAGAATCAATATTCTTTATTCTTGCTTATTGTTAAAGTGAAAATTGTGCAAAGCAATGACTCAGATCGTGACCGTCTTAACATCCATTTTAATAGCAAGAATCAACATCATTTGACTCATTCACTCATAGAGGAGTCTGTTACAACCTGTCTGAAATTCTTCAGGAATGATTGATGTAATAATGCTGATTAGGGACTCTGTTTTTGCTGTCATCTCCTTTTTTTTCTTTTTAGACATTTTTTTAGAGCTGTTTTAGGTTCACAGCAAAACTGAGAGGAAGGTACAGAGACTTCCTGTAGACTCTCTGCCCCTCTGTATACATAGCCTCCCCCATTATCAATGTCTCTCACCACAGTGGTACATTTGCTACAATTGATGGACTTACACTGACACATCATCATCACCCAGAGTCCATAGTTAACATTAAAGTTCACTCTTGGTGTTGTACATTCTATAGGTTTAGACAAATGTATAATGCCAGGTATCCACCATTACAGTATCATACAGAATAGTGTCACTGCCCTGAAAATTCTCTGTTCTCCACCTATTCATTCTTTATCCCCCTCCCTGAGCCCCTGGCAACCACTGATCTTTTTATCGTCTCCATAGGTTTGCCTTTTCCAGATGCTGTGCAGTTGAAATTCATCTGCCTTTTCAGAGTGTTGAAGATGGAATAAAACTGGATCTTGTTCATACTTAGTCTGGAAACTGGTGGCCTAAGGGGACCCAGTGGAACTCTTGGGGTATAATCTTGGGGACTGTGTCTTTTGTTCTCTGTAATCTGACTCCTCGGTTGCTTCTAATAGTTCATAACTGGGGTCTTGTGTTCCATCTAGTAATGCCCCAGGCACCCTGGAAACCAGAAGAGCCAGCAAGCTGTGTGGAATCATTGTACCCTTATGCCCACATAGCACCTGCCACAGAGTCCCTGGCTCATTGCTTCTCAGTGAAGGAATCTCCCACCTCATTATCCTGCTTCTCACTTTTTTTGAATAAAAATATAAGCCCCAGAGAGCAAGCTGCTCTTTTTTTATATAAATATATATATAATTTTTTTTACATCTTTATTGGAGTATAATTACTTTACAATGGTGTGTTAGTTTCTGCTTTATAACAAAGTGAATCAGTTATACATATACATGTGTTCCCATATCTCTTCCCTCTTGCGTCTCCCTCCCTCCCACCCTCCCTATCCCACCCCTCTAGGTGGTCACAAAGCACCGAGCTGATCTCCCTGTGCTATGCGGTTGCTTCCCACTAGCTACCTATTTTACGTTTGGTAGTGTATATATGTCCATGCCACTCTCTCACTTTGTCACAGTTTACCCTTCCCCTTCCCCATATCCTCAAGTCCATTCTCTAGTAGGTCTGTGTCTTTATTCCCGTCTTACCCCTAGGTTCTTTATGACATGGTTTTTTTTTTTTAGATTCCGTATATATATGCTAGCATACGGTATTTGTTTTTCTCTGACTTAGTTCACTCTGTATGACAGACTCTAAGTCCATCCACCTCACTACAAATAACTCAATTTCGTTTCTTTTTATGGCTGAGTAATATTCTCTTGTATATATGTGCCACATCTTCTTTATCCATTCATCTGATGATGGACACTTAGGTTGCTTCCATCCCCTGGCTATTGTAAATAGAGCTGCAATGAAAATTTTGGTACATGACTCTTTTTGAATTATGGTTTTCTCAGGGTATATGCCCAGTAGTGGGATTGTTGGGTCATATGGTAGTTAATCTCCAAAATTTACAAGCAGCTCAATAACAAAAAAACAAACAACCCAATCCAAAAATGGGCAGAAGACCTAAATAGACATTTCTCCAAAGAAGATATACAGATTGCCAACAAGCTGCTCTTTATTTGAGCAGAGTTAACATGCTGACAGTCAGCTTGGAGTGGACCAAGATCATGTACAAGTTTGCAGCAGGAAATATACCCATGATTTTGGCAAGCCACAGCCACACGTGGCCCAAGCAGAACCTTGCCAAGAGTGCATTTAGATAGTTTGAGATACAAACATGGATATCAGAAAAAAATATCTTGGGAAAAAAAACAAACAAAAACCAAACAATCTGGGAAGTAGTCCGCCAGTTATCCTAGGCAACCTGCCAATCAGGCTTCAAGAAAACATTACATTCAGAACTAATCATCATCCTATGTTTTATAGGAAGGTGATAGCCTCCAGCCTGCTGCAGGGGTAAAAGCCACTGAACCCTGGTCCATGGTACATGCCCCTTTGGTCACATTTAATCTACAGCAGCTAGGACTGAAACTCAAGAGGGCAAAAAGCAACTGAGCTGGGAGATATCTAATGTAGTCATTTGTCTCTAAATCTGATTACAAGTGAAGCATTTCAAATGTTACATGATTTCACTTCTTAAATTTTGTGGTAAGGAAATAAGAATGAGCATAGATATTTAGCAACAAAATAATTCATTGTGGTATTGTTAGTGATTGTAAAAAGATAGAAACACTATAAATGTCTGTAGCAGATTGCTAAAATAATAGAATACCTATATAGTAGAATAATATGGAACCATTTAAAATAATGTAGAAATATATCTTTTACCTTGCAATATGTTCACCATATATTAAAAGAAAAAAATAGATTATAAAACACGATCCTACTTTTGTTAAAAAAGAATAGAAAACAACTTAGAATACTAAAGCAATGGGAATTCCCTGGCAGTACAGTGGTTACGACTTGGCACTTTCCCTGCTGGGGCCTGGGTTCCATCCCTGGTCGGGGAGCTAAGATCCTGCAAGCTGCGGGGTGCCGCAAAAAAAAAAAAAAAAAAAGATAGATGAAATTACAGTTTAAAAGTATCTTTTTGGGGAGGGGGACCTCGTCTATATTCTTTGATCTTTCTGAAATTAGTAGGTATTACTTTGTTACAATAAAAACAATACATTTGGAAAATAAAAGTACAGTCAGGGCCTGGCTCTAGGAAGTATGATGGAAGTAAATAGATGAACTAAAGATCATATAATGTTCAGTTTTCCCCACATAGCAATTTGTGCTCTCCTGACATGTAACAAAAATGTTTCAACAGCATATTTCACATTACATTGTGATTTACCTGTTTTCCCGTCTGCCTCTCCTTCAGCCCAAGCTCCTTTAGAGCTGGGATTATTATTATTTATCATTATACACCAAGCACGTAGGTCAGGAATCTGATAGGTGATGAATAAATGTTGAATAATTGAGTAAACAGCACACTGAAGAGTGCTGAAAGATTTCAATTTTAGTTTCAAGGTATGTTGATGACAATCACACCATCTGTCTTGCTCTAACCTAGGAATGTAGTCAATGAATTTATTTATATTAAAACAAACTTTGATTAGAAAAAAAGCAGTGGTTCTCACACCTAGATGATGATCAAAAATATCTGGGAGTTCTACTCCCAAATAACCAAACCAGAATTTGACATAAAGAACTGTAAATATATCATGGCAAAAATCAAATTCACCACAGAAGTCCTTGACGCAAAGTTAAGATAAAAGGTGAGGGGACAAAGGCTAAAGGTAAAAAATTCATAGAAATCACATCAAAGAGTGCTACATCAAAGAGCATCAAGTTTGGGGATCTTAGAAAGTACTGCAGGAAAACTGCAAACCAAACAAACAGTAATAATAGTACTTCCAAGGGTAAGGAAATGAGGGACTTCCCTGGAGGTCCAGTGTTTAAGACTCCACGCTTCCACTGCAGGGGGCACTGGTTCGATCCCCTTGCAGTGCAGCCAGAAAAAAGGGTAAGGAGATGAATATATACTTGAATGGGCATTTTTTTCTGGAGATAATTGAAGCATACTCATCAAAAGCCTTAGAAATAAACATAACTTTTGACCTAGCAATTTCACTTCTGAGGATTTATCCAAAAGAAATTATTGTGGATGTGCTCAAGAAAGTAGCTCTAAGGATGTTCAACACGGTGCTGTCTGTAATAGCAAAAATCAACCAAATAAACAATATCGATGCCCAACAGCAGAGATTTGTTAAGGATAATAATAATGGAATACTCATTTAACAGAATATCTCATGACAACTAAAAAGATGCTGGATACTGTACAAATATATTTCTAGGTATGGGAAAATGTTCCTAATATATCATTACATTTTTTTAAAAAGTCACATTACAGAGCAGTATGCAAAGTAGACCTAATTTTTGTAAGTGAAAATATACAGATGGCTCAAATATAATTAGTAGTGGTTTCTCTGGAGGAAGGAAATTATTGATTTCAAAAGTTCCTTTTTTTGTCTGTCTTTTCTGAGTTCTCTGGAGTAAACTTATGTTGCTCTTCTAATAAGAAAAAAGACTTTAGAAAAAACATGCACATATTAAAGCATCATACCAATAGGATCAGAGGAGAAAGGCTTTATTTTTTTTGAAGCCAGCTCATATACAGCACTTACTATACACCATGTATGATTTCAAGTAAGTTGCATGTATTAACTGTTTAATCCTCATGGCCACCCTATGATTTTTTAAAATTTATTTAGTTTATTTATTTTTGACTGTATTGGGTCCTCACTGCTGCATGCGGGCTTTCTCTAGTTGCAGCAAGTGGGGGCTACTCTTCGTTGCGGTGCGCAGCTTCTTACTGTGGTGGCTTCTCTTTTTGTGGAGCATGGACTCTAGGCACACGGGCTTCAGTAGTTGCAGCATGCAGGCTCAGTAGTTGTGGCTCACGGGCTCTAGAGCACAGGCTCAGTAGTTGTGGCGCACAGGTTTAGTTGCTCTGTGGCATGTGGGATCTTCCCGGACCAGGGATCGAACCTGTGTCCCCTGCATTGGCAGGCGGATTCTTAACCACTGTGCCACCAGGGAAGTCCCACCCTATGATTAAGTCACAGAGCTAATAGAGCCAGATTTGGTCCCTGGGAGCCCAGCTCTACAGTCTGCCCTCCTCATGCACACCCTACCATTAAGAAACAAATCTAGGTCTGTGTCTCCCTGTCAACACATATTCATGATGTCCATTTTTCATGACTCATTGATTCTCAGCAGCCTGAAGGGAGCAGTGGGTCAGCTTTAATGGCACATACTAGAGAGGAATCTGCCTTGCTCTGCGGGAGTTGGCTTTGAGAGTGACCCTGGGCAAAGAGCAGCGGGTGAATTTTCTCTCTCAGTGCCTCCTGCCCTACTTGCCCCACTTGCTAGATTTAGTGCCTTCACCTGATTATTGACACTAACAGTCCATTCTCAGTGTCTAGAGTTTTCCCGATAGATTTCTCCTATGTTAAAGACTACTTTTCTGCGTCTTACCACTTGGTGGCATACTCAGCAACTCCTAGCAAATCTTCAGAAACAAAGTAATGCTAATAGGATAAAGGGCACAAGTATGTTGATGATATGTCACCCTTCCAGGCAACGTGTACGTACAAATAGAAGTCATCTAGAAATTATTCCTACAGCCAAAGAAGTCTCATTCTCATGGTAGGCATTTTGGACATTGCAGGGGACATATTTCAGGTATTAAGAGCTCAGCTGGCTGAGCTAACAGCTGTTTCCAATTCCCTTATCCCCTGTCAACTTCCCTATAAAGGTTGCAAAAGCTAAATACTCCTGTTCCCAGCCTCCTTCCATCCAGGGGTGGCCAAGTGGCACAGCGTTAGCCAATAAGATGTAGGTGGTAGTCTGTTGGGGGTTTGGAAAGAAAGCTTTTGCCTTTCTGATAAAAGCAAAAGGTTAATGCTTGTGCCCTCCAACACCTCCTCTTTCCCCTCACCAAGTGCCTTCAACATGATACCTGGAGCTGTTTCAGTCATTTGTGACGGGAAGAAAAAGGCCAGAAGAACTGCAGAGATGCCAGTCCAGAAATTACTGAGCCACTGAACCATCACCAGCAGCTGCTTATGTCCAGATTTTTGTCTAAATGTGTGAAATACAATCTCTGTTTGTTAAACCACTGTTAACCAGTTGTCTCTCACCGTCAGCCAAAGCATTCCTAACTGATCCACACATCTTTAAAAACAAACCACAGTTGCATTTCATGGCTCTGGTTTTACTCCTAATGTGAGGTCATCTCAGGCTGGCTGGGTCTTTCCACTCCTCTTAACTTGGCAGAATCTACTTGATTTTCTGTCCTTCCATTTCCAGAGACCACGCCCTCCCCTTGTCCCTTCAGGCTCAGGGGTGGTAACAGCCTGGATGCCACTAGCTCTGGGTTGCAAAACAGTCTCCTGTGCTTCCCCTACACCTGCACCTTTGTAATTATTGTCTTTTAAATGACCCCTCCTCAAATTACCTTGTTTTGAGTAAGCCCTCTGTTTCCCATTGGAACTTAGATGCAAATGTGATACCTCACTGTCCAAAAGAGTAACTACTGGCTGCTTGTGTCTATTTAAATTTTAAATGAAATAAATTTAAATTCTAAAATGAAATAAAATTAAAATTCAGCTCTTGGTCACACTAGCCACATTTCAAATGCTGAATAGCAACACGTGACTAATAGCTAGGGTATTGGACAGCTGAGATATAGAGAATCACCCTCAACCCCGGAAGTCTTGCTGGACAGAACCAATAGAATACTGACAATCCCCAGACCCCACTTTCTCCATCATGCTTCTTCTGACTTTTATAGTAATCCCTTCCTTGCTTTTCTTTATAATTTTACCACCTTTGTAAACCTGCTAAACAATATGCTTTGTTTTGCCTCTTTTCAACTTTAAAATCTAATTTTACAGCATACATTTTTGTTGTCTTGCTTCTTGACTGTTTTGAACACCACTCGTGTGGTAGGTAGGTAATGTTTGTTCATTGTCATTGATACATCATATTCCATTATAGGAATATGTCGCACTTTAAAAAAACCCCATCTATTCTCCTGTTGCTGGATGCTTGTGAACATAGACACATTCCTGGAGTGGAATTGAATGGTTTGGTCATAGGGTGTGCATTTCTTCCCCTTTAATGGATCATGCTAATCTGTTTTGCAATGTAATTAAACCAATTCACACTCCCATCAAAGTGCAGGAAAATACCTGTTACTTCACTCCCTCACAAGCACTTGGTATTTATAATAGATGTTTACATGTCAGACATTCTGATGAGTATGTAGTAGTATCTCCTTGTGATTTTTTAAAATTTGTTTATTTATCTTTGGCTGTGTTGGGTCTTCGTTGCTGCTTGTGGGTTTTGTTTTTAGTTGTGATAAGTAGGGTCCACCCCTTGTCATGGCGCACAGATGTCTCAATGCTGTGGCCTCTCCCGTTGCAGAGCATGGGCTCTAGGTGCGTGGGCTCCAGTAGTTGTGGTGTGTGGGCTTCACTAGTTGTGGCTCGAGGGCTCCAGAGTTCAGGCTCAGTAGTTGTGGTGCATGGGCTCAGTTGCTCCCCGGCATGTGGGATCCTCCTGGACCAGGGCTCGAACCCATGTCCCCGGAACTGGCAGGCAGACTCCCAACCACTGCACCACCAGGGAAGCCCTCCTTGTGATTTTTAAATTGCATTTTTCTGCATACCAGTGAGGTCAGCATCTTTCAGGTCAATTTCATTTTTTTCCCACATATATAGGTAGGTGTCTCAGCATCATTATTAAACACACTGTCCTTTTTCCATGCCCTGTACTGCCACTTCTGTCAAAATCAAGGTCCACGTATATGTGGGTCCATTTTTTAGGATATCCTTTTCTTATCTATTGGTTTCTTTGTCTATTACTGTATCAGTTCCACACTGTTTTAATTATCATAGCTTTGATATCAAAATATCTTGGTATCTGTTGAAGCAAATCCCCTGTCATTTTTAAGATTTAAGATTGTCTTGGAGATTTTTGGCCCTTTGCATCATCACATATGTTTTAAAATTAGCTTGTCAAGGCTTCCCTGGTGGCGCAGTGGTTAAGAATCCACCTGCCAATGTAGGGGACATCGGTTCGAGCCCTGGTCCCGGAAGATACCACATGCCATGGAGCAACTAAGCCCATGTGCCACAACTACTGAGCCTGAGTTCTAGAGCCCGCGAACCACAGCTACTGAAGCTTGCATGCCTAGAGCCCATGCTCTGCAACAGGAGAAGCCACCGCAATGACAAGCCCATGCACCGCAGTGAAAAGTAGCCCCCGCTCGCGACAACTAGAGGAAGCCTGCACGTAGCAACAAAGACCCAACGCAGACAAAAATAAATAAATTAATTTTTTAAAAAATTAGCTTGTCAAGTTCTAAAAACAAAACAACACAAACCGCCCAAATTCTGTGGAAAGTTTCAGTCAATGAATATGGTATAACTTCCCATTTCATCAGGTCTTCTTCAATGTACCTCAGTATAACTTTATCATTTTTCCTGTAGAAGTCTTACACTTTTTAAAAACAACTTATTTCGGGGGCTTCCCTGGTGGTGCAGTGGTTGGGAGTCCGCCTGCCGGTGCAGGGGATGCAGGTTCGTGCCCCGGTCCGGGAGGATCCCACGTGCCGTGGAGCGGCTGGGCTCGTGGGCCATGGCCGCTGGGCCTGCGCGTCCTGAGCCTGTGCTCCGCAGCGGGAGAGGCCGCAGCAGTGAGAGACCCGCGTACCGCAAAAAAAAAAAAAAAAAAAAAAAACCACAACAACTTATTTCTAGGTACTCAATATTATTGTCTATAGCATCACTTTTCAAATTTCATTTTCTAATTTTTTGAGGGGTATAGAAATGCTGTTGATTTTTCTGTATGTACTTTGTATCCTAGCAACCTTGCTAAAATCTCTTACTGCCCTAATAATGTATAAGTAGATTATTTTGGATTGTTTTCCCATTATTGTATAATCTGAAAATGACATTTTCTTTCTTTTTTTTCTGTATCTTGTATTTCTTTTCTTCCTTTATTGCACCATCTAGGGCCTCCAGCATACCCAACAATGTTAAGTAGAGTTTATGATAGGAACTGTCTTTGTCTTGTTTCCAACCTCCAGGGGAAAGATGTCACTGATTCACTCAGTTGATTATTTGCCTTTTTCCCCCCTGCTACCTTTTATCAGAATAAGGAAGATTTCTTCTATTCCTAGTTTTTTAAGAGTTCTTTATTATTTTTTAAAAAATCATTAATGGATATTGAATTTTATCAAGTCCCTTTTTTTGCATCCATTGGAATGATCCTATGCTTTTCCCCCTTCTAATTTATTTATACGCTAGCCTCAGAAAATGAGTTGTCTGTCTATTTCCCAACACAAATATCTTAAAATATGCATTTCTGGGTATTTGAGTTTAGGCTCTTTTGACTGCAAAAATAATGTAAGCCAATAAGGGAACTTATTGTCTCATTTAATCATAATTTTAGCACAGGTGAATTAGGCATCCAATTATGTCGTCAAGACTGTTTCTTAAAAAAAAAAAAAAAGACTGTTTCTTGCCATCACTGTGTCTGCTTTCCTCTGTATTGGCTTCCCTGCCCCCTAACCACTATCCACCCCCCCACCCCCACCTCACCCCCACATCTGGGGCAAGATGATGGCCAGAAGCTGCAGGGCACCTTCTTCAAGCTTCAAGTGCAACAGAATAAGGTTAGGCTTCTTTCTTTCAACTTTCCCAGCAAAACTGTCATTGTGTCGCATTGGCTATGACTGGGTCATGTTCCCATCCCTAAAGCCATCACTATGCCAGTGGAATACAATGACCTGATTGCTTAGGCTTTAGTCTTGTGTCATCCTGGAGCTGGGGATGGCTTCAACTCATCCTACAGCATGTATGGGGGGAAGGGCAGGATGTAGGTGATTCCTCTGAGAAAAACTGGAATACGGTTACCAGAGTTAGCATAAAAGTATGTCTCCTACACTAACCTCGATCTTTACTGCTACCAGTACCCTGCTACATCTTAATTTGCTGATTTTATTTGGTTTATGTAATTTAATTTAATTTATTAAGTGCTAGGCATTGTGCTACGTGCTTTAGATGAATTACTCCTATAGTTCTCACAATAACCCTAGGAAGTGGGTACAAATATTACTCACATTTATAAAAAAAAAAAAAAGTTGAAGGGACAGGGCTGGGACTGGAACTCAAATATATTTATCTGAAGGGTCTGGGATTTTTATATTCCTTATACTGCTTCTCTAATATAAAAAATATGTATGTTTAATCTAAAATATAAGGATATTGAAATTGGTGAATCTAATTTTCTAGACGTAAGACCCTTTACCTCATTTCAACAGAACTTTTGAAATATTACCCCTGAATAATGTTTTGTAATTTAACGTGCCCCAGAGGAATATACAAGTGGAAGGATACACAATTTGTCACATAGGATGTGTGCCAACAAGAAAGCTAAATAAAACAAGGATTAGTACGACCTTGACCTGTTGCATATCATGGGGCCACTTCTGAATTTAGGTTCCTTGTGAATCAGCTGCTTAATCCCAGAGCTTCACATTAAGGAAGCTGAAACATTGTCTGTTTGGTAACAGTGGCATAATGAGGATGAAAGGTCCCTGAGGCCATGTAAAATGTTCCTGCACTCATGCTTTCCCTGCTGCTGCTTGAAGTGCTATACTTTGCAGCATCTAATACCTTGTGGACACCCATGGATTGGATCCCTATATGTCCCAGTGTGATATACCTTCTCTATTCCCTGGTTGTCAGCTTCTATAGAGATGCTTTGGTATCCATTATAATTGGAGAATGAAATTCTACTGCTGTCCAGTTATCAGTGAACTGCTTCTTTCCTCAAGAAAGTCTTAACATTAAAAAAAAAAAAAGCTGTACTCCAACTAAAATAGACTCCACATCATTCTGCTATATTTCCTGCCTCCAACTCATTGTTTGTTATTCTCTGTACCTATAATGCTGGGAAACTGGGTTAGTTTAGGTTTACTAGAACAAACTTTGCAAGAGCATAGTTTTTTGTTTTTGTTGTGGGGTGTTTGTTTCTTTTACTTTTTTTATTTTTATTTTTTTACTGATGCACCATAAGTACCAGGAATTGTTATGGCACATAATAGGTACTCAAAAAAAAAAAAAAAGAATATAGCTGAATTAGAGTGCTGAGTGTCACAGCTGAGTTCAGTTGATTTGTCTTCTGGGGCAATCTTCTTATCTCATCCCAGAGCAGTCATAGCTCATGAACTGGCACACGTCCTTGGCCCTCACTTTGAGTAGCCTTGATTTCATCTGGTGTCTCTCTATGTGAGGTCTGGGGACCACCCACATCAGTCATCTACAGTGCTTATTAAAAATTGTGAACTGCCTAGCATGGGATTTTTGAATTAACAGTTTTTCATGAGTAACTTGGGCTATTTTTATGCATATTAACATTTGAGATCACTGATCAAATCCAACACCTTATTTTATAAGAGAAAGTGGGTAGTTCCCTGGCAGTACAGTGGTTAGGACTCCGAGGTTTCACTGCAGAGAGCTCGGGTTCCATCCCTGATTGGGAAACTAAGATTCCACAATTCTCGCAGCATGGCCCAAAAAAGGAAAAGAAAAAAAAAAAAAAAGAGAGAGAGAGAAGGGAAGTAACTTAGAGTCACGCAGTTAAAGGCACTTTGTTGCTTGCCTATCGAGCACCTGTTTCCTATTCCTCTCTTCCTAATGGTATCCATGTCTTTTTTTTTTTTTGGTCAAACCATTTATTTTTCTTTTTAAAAAAAATTTATTTATTTTTGGCTGCACTGGGTCTTTGTTGCTGCGCACGGGCTTTCTCTAGTTGCAGTGAGAGAGAGCTACTCTTTGCTGTGGTGCATGGGCTTCTCGTTACGGTGACTTCTCTTGTTTCAGAGCATGGGCTCTAGGTGCACAGGCTTCAGTAGTTGTGACACACGAGCTCAGCAGCTGTGGTGCACAGGCTTAGCTGCTCTGCAGCATGTGGGATCTTCCCGGACCAGGGATCGAAACTGTGTCCCCTGCATTGGCAGGCAGATTCTTAACCACTGCACCACCAGGGAAGTCTTGGTATCCAGCTTTTTGTTTGAGCATATATCCCACCTTTGGAGAGCCCCATCTTTGGAGAAAGGTGAACAGCATTCCAGTCAACTTCAAGAGTGCACCTTGAATGGTATGTTCAATCCCCCAGGACATAGTGATTGGTTCAGAGGTAGTCACATGACCCCAACTAGTCCAATGAGTGTGAAAGATCAGAGTTCCCACTTGGAATGCAAACATTCTTTCTGTTTCTGAATGGCCTGGGTGGTCTTCACATGTGGAACAGTTGAAGCCATTTTGCGTCCATGAGGGAAGCCAGGTGCAAGATAAAGCCAACAAGCAAAAGCAAGTAAGACAAGCAGACAGTGGTGATACCACTTGAGCTGTGGAATCAAATCAACCCTGAAATAGGCCCTACTTATTTGATGGGCCTTCCTGTTAGTTATGTGACTGATTGTTTCCCTTTATTACTTAGACTGCTTAACATGGATTTTCTGTTACATATTTGCAACCGGGTACATCCTAACAGATGTATTAAGATGTTCAAAGATGAGAATTTAAGAATTTCAGCTCTCTGTGCTTCAGTTTTATCATCAGTAAAATTAATGGCTTGGAATACGTCAGAGGTTTTTGAATCTATTTTTAGCAGTGAAACACATTTTTCAAGCAAAGTCTTACATGGAACATACAAATATATAAAATACGTTTTAAAAAATCAAGAAATGAGCTCCTCACTTAGTAATCCTCATTATTGGTGCCAAATATTTCGTTGTTAGTGAAATTTTTTATTTCCTTAGAGCACAATTTAAAACCCTCTAGTGTAGATAATAAAATATATGTAATCCATTATGTATAGTAAAATACGAAATAAGTAAATATATATGAAATCACTGGCATTTCTTGTTCTTACTCTGTGCCAGGGATTGTGCAGAGGACTTTTTTTATGCATGGTTTTCTTTTAAATTCACAGCTCCATGAAATAGATACTTTCATTTAATAAGGAAAATAATAATACTTACCTCAAGGGATTCTTGGGAAATTAAAACAAGATCCTAGAATGCAGATTGAGTGACTGAGTAGTCCTCCAATTTCCTTTCATTGAATTTGAACCTGGGAAGATGTCCACCTGAAAACCTTGCCTAGCCACAGACTTCATAATTGCAAGTCAGGAAATTCCCTGTTTCTGCTTAAGTAACCCTTAACTGATACAGATTCTTTTTGAACTTTAGCCTCAGTATTCTCACCAGTAAAAATGAGATTTGATGTATGTCTCCTCTTTCGTTCTTTGTGATATGTTGGTTCTTCCAGTGGTAGAAAAGAATACCATCAACAGCAGTACTTTAAGAGGGAAAATAGATACTATATCCATCAATACCCTAGAATGTGTGTGCTGAAGCCCTCGTAGTTATGTTAAAGACGAATCACAGAGAGGTCTAACGGCTTCCCCAGGTCACACAGCTTGTTAGAGGCTAGAGTTGAGACTAAAATCCAGGGGTCTGTGATTCCTGGGCCAACACTCTTTACACTTCATGCTGCCCCTAACCAACCTGGCCGATCTTGGTCTCTAATAGCCACAGAATTTAGGCAGTGAGAAAGAAAATCTGAAGGGTATTAAAAGCAAGTGCGTTCTATATATGAATATGTATGAAAATGTATAACTAAATAACTTTGTTGTACACCTGAAACTTACACAACATTGTGAATCAACTACACTCCAATATAAAATTAAAAAATTTTTTTTAAAAAGTTAAAAAAAAAAAGCAAGTTTTCTGAATTGACTAGTCAGGACTTCCTATGGCCTCGTGAAGAAAAGAATATTAGCACTCTGGTCTTCTGTGTACACAGAAGTGTGAGTGTTGTTTTATAATCTTATTGTAACCCTTCACATTGAAAGTTCATGTATGGAACCACTGAAATATATTTGGTAATTCTCTCTAGCTTTTGCCATTTCTCTATTAGCTGGAAAACTAAAAAAGATACAATACCTTCAATGTTTTAGAGATTAATTTGCTTGATTGTTCACTGTCTCCTCTCATGCTTCAACATGTGAAATAAACTGGCTAATGTATTACTTGCCTTTGTTTACAAGTTCTCGAAGGTCATTGTAAGTTTTCTGGGGATGAGGCCAACTTTTTATCGAGGATAGCCTTATCATATTTTGATAACTTCCAAACACTTAAATGTAACCCAGATGTTAGCTCAAGCCTCCCAAGGCACATCCTTGCAGGATTTCTGCACATTTCTGGTGAAGTTTCACTCTGGCTGGATCCAGCTCCCACACAACTCTTGTTCTGGCTTGAGGCATGTACCTTTGTAGGGACCTGCCCCTAATATTTACAAAGCCCAGGGCAGGGCAGAAATAAGAAGGGAAGCTCACCTAACAGTTGTCTAGATATTTAACAAACTATTAAATAAAATTTGTTCTGTCCTCTGGGGCTTCCCTGGTGGTGCAGTGGTTGAGAATCGCCTGCCCATGCAGGGGACACGGGTTCGAGCCCTGGTCCGGAAGATCCCACATGCCGCGGAGCAGCTAAGCCCGTGAGCCACAACTACTGAGCCTGCATTCTAGAGCCCATGAGCCACAAATACTGAAGCCCGCGTGCCTAGAGCCCGTGCTCCGCAACAAGAGAAGCCACTGCAATGAGAAGCCCGTGCACCACAACGAAGAGTAGCCCCTGCTCACTGCAACTAGAGAAACCTGGCGCGCAGCAACGAAGACCCAACACAGCCAAAAATAAATAAATAAAATAAATAAATTTATTAAAAATAAAATTTTGTACTGTCCTCCTACCTTGATAAATATGCCTTCAGCAACGTAGAAGACCAGGTTGAAATTTAGAATTCTTGGACTTCTGGTCTACCCCTGGAAATTGGCAGTATGGGGAGAACTGGACCCTGCCAATCAACAACCCCCTCCACTCCCATTCCACCCTCCTATTTTCTTCCGTGCGCCCTCCTCCACCATCTCACACCACGAGAGGTCTCATGTGCAGCCGTGGACATCCCAGCATGTTTAAGTTCTGTCCACTTGCCCTCAAATAGCCACTCCTTGGGGCAAACCTTAGTCCTAGTGGCAGGCACACCAGCAACATGGGCTGTCATTAGGAGGATGGATCCAGGGATAAAGCTAGTGCAAGTCCTGTACATGGGCTGGGGTCCTTTGGGCAGGGTATCAGAGCATGGTCTGGGAAGGGGGTGGCGTGGTCCTCAGACCAGCAGCATCAATATTACCTAGAAGCTTGTTGGAACTGTAGAATCTCAGCCCTCCCTGAACACCTAACAAGCCCCACTGGGGACTCCATTCCCACTGCAGTGTGAATAGCACTGCTTTAGACTGGGGCTTGGAGTCTGGGGCCGGGTCCATCTGGCCCAAGTTTAGGGGGAATACTGCCGTTTGCTGTTACTTTTCTGCCTCAATAATGACCTCAACATGTGACTCAATCATGTTTTTCTTGATTCCTATTACCCTCCACGAGAAAAAAAAAGTCATTTGTAGAATCAGACGTATAAAGTTTTGGAGAAAGGGGCAAGGAGGATTATGCTGCAGTTCTATCCAGCCCATAACAAAACGGAATCAGATTCTCTTGTTCTTCAAAATTCCCTTGGTGGTTTCTAGGACTCCTCCCTTCTGACCCCCATACCACTGTACCTCAACAACTTAAAATCCCTTTTGCTTTACTATGCAGCTCACTCCACTGCCCCCAAACTCAGCTGCAGGATGCTAATACTTAGCTAAGGACTCAATGATGTCTTTCCTAAACCCTAGGCTGGGTTTTCTCTTCCTGTTTCCCTTCCTGTTACTGTCCGAAGTGCATGGGTGTGGTATAGAGATAGAATCACTCATATTATAATTCATGGATATAAATTGTGCCTCCCCACAACAATCTTAGCAGACAAAAGAGAGGACAGTTAGTTAAGGTTTTGAATACTAATTGTTTTCCCCTCCACTAGGTAAGGCTGAGTAGAGACTTCTTCAAATTAACCATGTCTTCATAGCTTGCAATATTTTTTTCTTACAATCATTCATCACTAAACATACATCTAATTGCTAAAACCTCCTCTTTGTACTGGTGATATGCTCAACTTTTGAATCTCATATATGTACATGGTTTTCTGCTATAGTCCTTAATTTTAATTGCATTTCTAGATACACTATTTTTAAATGCCATTGGTATAGATGTCTTCTTTTCTCACTTCAGAGCCAAATGATTCTTTGTTTTCAAGACATGTTAAAGAGGCACAAAAAGATCCTGTGGAGGAAATGTTGATCTCTGTTTTCTTATGGAATGAATAACATCAGTCAGTATTGTTTCTTGGTTCCTTGGGTGAGATTTCTAAGGACAAAGAACTTTGGGGGTCATGTTTTATTCGTTATAAAATTATTCCTTGTGATCCAAATGAATTCAGTTCCTGTGTTCAGAGAGTTTGGAGAGTGAATTTGGATAACAAGAGGAACTTGTGTGTTAAAGTGCTGAAATCAAAAGGTCTACATAGCTGACTGTGACTAGCCATTAAAATCTGTACTATTCCTAATCCATTTGGCAGTCCAGACTCAGTGCTGATTTAACTACTGAGAGCAAAGCTCTGATCAGCGCTATATCCATGTCCCATGGTTAAGAATTTTTAGAGTTTCTTACATTTAAATTAAGCAATCAGGAAAGGTACAAAGTTACTAGCAAAGGAATTACATAAGGCTCTGGAGGAAAGGCACTTTATTTTAAACAAGTGCAAGAGCGAAAAACATGTAGTAATTGAATAATGATCATTTTATGAAAATGTTAGAAGAGTTTCTTGGAGAGAACTATGCTCTGTAGAGGGCTCAATTTATTTGTAGAAAATCACTCCCAAAGCGGAGTCAAGATGGCAGTGTAGGAAGAGTGGAGTTAGCGTCACCCCAAAACTAGGGCACCTGCTGGCCGCTGGTGGGGGACTTTGATGCCCAAGGAGACGGGAGGAACCCCAAAGTGAACCGGTAGGACGTAGGCGGACTGAGGGGGGAGGAGAAGTGGAGGCCAGACAGGATCGGCACCCCTGAGGCCAGGGAGATCAGGAGACGCAGGTGGGAGGGACTCTCCGGGAAGTGTGGGAGAGGCGCAGAGGGCGATCCACTGGCCCACTCGGGCAGGGGAGCTTGCTGAGCTCTCAAGCCGTTTCCCCTCTATCCTAAGCCCCATCCAGGCCGCGTGGGTCCTTGGAGGCATCGGAGGGAGGCCGGGGAGATCAGGAGAGGCAGGCGGGAGGGGCCGTCCCAGGCCAGAGGAGCAGGAGAGGAGAGGAGGGCGTTTGCCCCGCCCACTTGAGCCCAGGAAGCCTGCTGAGCTCCCAGGTGAGGTCCCCTGCCCTCTGAGACCAGGGGTGGGGGGCACACCTGGGCCCCTTCTGTTCCTTAAGCCTAAGCCCCACCCCCCACACCCCCACAGCCCTGTGGATTCTGAGCATTGGCCCCACTCACTGCCCAAACCTCACCCTTGCTTAGGCTCCGCCCTCCACAGCCAAGGACCGCCCCCCCGCCCTTTTTTTGGTTTTTTTTCTTTTCCCTTCTCCTCTTTTTTACTATTGTGGTACTAATGTACCTTCCAGTTGTTGATTCATCTATATTTTTATTTTTATATTTTTCCTAACATATCTGTTAGTTTCCTAGTCTAATTTTATTTTTTATTTTGCTATTTATTTATTTTCCCTCCCTAGGTGGCTTGTGGGATCTTGGTTCACAAACACGGGGGCGGGCTGAAGCTCCTGCCATGGGAGCTCCGAGTCTGAATCACTGAACTAACAGAGAACCTTAGACCCCAGGGAATATTCACTGGAGTGAGGTTTCATGGAGTTCCTCATCTCAGCATCAAGACCCAGCTCTACCCAATAGCTTGCAAACTCCAGTGTTGGAAGCCTCAGGCCAAACAGCCAGTAAGACAGGAACACAATCCCACTCATTAAAAAAAAAATGAGATGGCAAAAACATATATCGCAGATGAAGGAGCAAGGTGAAAACCTACAAGACCAAATAAATGAAGAGGAAGTAGGCAATCTACCTGAAAAAGAATTCAGAGTAATGAGAGTAAAGATGATCTAGAATCTCAGAAACAGAATGGAGGCTTGGATTGAGAAAATACAAGAAATATTTAAAAAAGATCTAGAAGAACTAAAGAACAAACAAACAGAGATGAACAACACAATAACTGAAATGAAAAATAGGCTAGAAGGCATCAATAACAGAATAACTGAGGCAAAAGAATGGATAAGTGAGCTGCAAGACAAAATGGTGGAAATAACTGTTGAGAGCAGAATAAAAAACAAAGAATGAAGAGAATTGAAGACAATCTCAGAGACCTCTGGGACAACATTAAACGTACCAACATTCGAATTATAGGGGTCACAGAAGAAGAACAGAAAAAGAAAGGGTCTGAGAAAATATTTGAAGAAATTATAGTTGAAAACTTCCCTAACACGGGAAAGGAAATAGTCAATCAAGTCCAGGAAGCACAGAGAGTCCTATACAGGATAAACCCTAGGAAAAACACACCAAGACACATATTAATCAAAGTAACAAAAATTAAATTCAAAGAAAAAGTATTAAAAGCAGCAAGGGAAAAACAGAAAAATAACATACAAAGGAATCCCCATAAGGTTATCAGTGGAAACTCTGCAGGACAGAAGGGAGTGGTAGGATATACTTAAAGTGATGAAAGGGAAAAACCTACAACCAAGATTACTCTACCCAGCAAGGATCTCATTCAGATTCGATGGAGAAGTCAAAAGCTTTTCAAACAAGCAAAAGCTAAGAGAATTCAGCACCACAAAACCAGCTTTACAACAAATGCTAAAGGAACGTCTCTAGGCAGGAAACACAAGAGAAGGAAAAGACCTACAATAACAAACTCAAAAACAATTAAGAAAATGGCAATAGGAACATACATATTGATAATAACCTTGAATGTAAATGGATTAAATGTCCCAATCAAAAGACACAGACTGGCTGAATGGATACAAAAACAAGACCAATATATATGCTGTCTATGAGAGACCAACTTCAGACCTAGGGACACATACAGACTGAAAGTGAGGGGATAGAAAAAGATATTCCATGCAAATGGAAATCCAAAGAAAGCTGGAGTAGCAATACTCGTATCAGATAAAATAGACTTTCAAATAAAGACTGTTACAAGAGATAAGGAGGGACACTACATAATGATCAAAGGATCAATCCAAGAAGAAGATATAACAATTATAAATGTTTATGCACCCAACATAGGAGCACCTCAATACATAAGGCAAATGCTAATAGCCATGAAAGGAGAAATGGACAGTAACACAATAATACTAGGGAACTTTAACACCCCACTGACACCAATGGACAGATCATCCAAAATGAAAATAAATAAGGAAACACAAGCTTTAAATGACACAATGGACCAGATAGATCTAATTGATATTTATAGAACATTCCACCCAAAAGTGGCAGAATACACTTTCTTCTCAAGTGCACATGGAACATTCTCCAGGATAGATCAAATCTTGGGTCACACATCAAGCCTCAGAAAATTTAAGAAAATTGAAATTGTATCAATCATCTTTTCTGACCACAATGCTGTGAAATTGGAAATCAGTTACAGGAAAAAAACTGTAAAAAACACAAAAACATGGAAGCTAAACAGTGTGCTACTAAACAACCAAGAGATCACTGAAGAAATCAAAGAAGAAATAAAAAAATACATAGAAACAAATGACAACAAAAACATGATGATCCAAAACCTTTGAAGCTGTTCTAAGAGGGAAGTTTATAGCAATATAGTCTCACCTCAAGAAACAAGAAAAATCTCAAATAAACAATCTAACCCTACACTTAAAACAACTAGAGAGGGCTTCCCTGGTGGCACAGTGGTTGAGAATCTGCCTGCTAATGCAGGGGACATGGGTTTGAGCCCTGGTCTGGGAGAATCCCACATGCCGTGGAGCAACTAGGCCTGTGAGCCACAACTACCGAGCCTGCGCGTCTGGAGCCTGTGCTCTGCAACAAGAGAGGCCGCGATAGTGAGAGGCCTGTGCACCACAATGAAGAGTGGCCCCCGCGTGCCACAACTAGAGAAAGCCCTCACACAGAAACGAAGACCCAACACAGCAAAAATAAATAAAATAAATTAATAAACTCCTACCTCCAACATCTTCTTATAAAAAAAACCCCAAAAAACAACTAGGGAAAGAAGAACAAAGAAAACCCAAAATCAGTAGAAGGAAAGAAATCATAAAGATCAGAGCAGAAATAAATGAAATAGAAAAGAAGAAAGCAATTGCAAATATCAATAAAACTAAAAGCTGGTTCTTTGAGAAGATAAACAAAATTGATAAACCCTTAGCCAGGCTCATCAAGAAAAAAAGGGAGAGTATGCAAATCAATAAAATTAGAAATGAAAAAGGAGAAATTACAACTGACACTGCAGAAATACAAAGGATTATAAGAGACTACTACGCACAACTATATGCCAATAAAATGGACAACCACGAAGAAATGGACAAATTCTTGGAAAAGTTCAATTTTCCAAGACTGAACCAGGAAGAATTAGAAAATATAGACAGACCTATCACAAGTAATGAAATTGAAGCTGCAATTAAAAATCTTCCAAAAAACATAAGTCCAGGACCAGATGGCTTCATAGGCAAATTCTATCAAACATTTAGAGAAGAGCTAACACCGATCCTTCTCAAACTCTTCCAAAAAATTGCAGAGGGAGAAACACTCTCAAATTCATTCTACAAAGCCACCATCTCCCTGATACCAAAACCAGAAAAAGATATCACAAAAAAAGAAAATTATAGACCAATATCACTGATGAACACAGATGCAAAAATCCTCAACAAAATACTAGCAAACAGAATCCAACAGTATACTAAAAGGATCATACACCATGATCAAGTGGGATTTATCCCAGGGATGCAAGGATTCTTCAATATATGCAAATCAATCAATGTGATACACCACAATAACAAACTAAGGAATAAAAACCATATGATCATCTCAATAGAATCAGAAAAAGCTTTTGACAAAATTCAACACCCATTTATGATAAAAACTCTCCAGAAAATGGGCATAGAGAAAACCTACCTCAACATACTAAAGGCCATATATGACAAACCCATAGCAAGCATCATACTCAATGGTGAAAAACTGAAAGCACTTCCACTAAGATCAGGAACAAGGCAAGGATGTCCACTCCCATCACTCTTATTCAACATAGTTTTGGAAGTCCTGGCCACAGCAATCAGAGAAGGAAAAGAAATAAAAGGAATACAAATTTGAAAAGAAGAAGTAAAACTGTCACTGTTTGCCAATGACATGATACTATACATAGAAAATCCTAAAGATGCCACCAGAAAACTACTAGAACTAATCAGTGTATTTGGCAAGATTGCAGGATACAAAATTAATGCACAGAAATCTCTTGAATTCCTATACACTAATGAGGAAAAATCTGAAAGAGAAATTAAGGAAACACTCCCATTTACCACTGCAACAAAAAAAGTAAAATACATAGGAATAAACCTGCTTAAGAAGGCAAAAAATTTGTACTCAGAAAACTATAAAACACTGAGGAAAGAAACCAAAAATGACATAAACTGTTGGAGAAATATACCATGTTCCTGGATTGGAAGAATCTATGTTGTGAAAATGACTATACTACCCAAAGCAATCTATAGATTCAATGCAATCCCTATCAAACTACCAATAGCTTTTTTCACAGAATTAGAGCAAAAAATTTTACAATTCATATGGAAACATAAAAGACCCTGAATAGCCAAAGCAATCTTGAGAAAGAAAAACAGAGTTGGAGGAATCCAGCTCCCTGACTTAAACTATACCACAAAGCTACAGTAATCAAGACAGTATGGTACTGCCACAAAAACAGCAATATAGATCAATGGTACAGGATAGAATGCCCAGAGATAAATCTACACACATATGGTCACCTAATTTGCCACAAAGGAGGCAAGAGTACACAGTGCAGAAGAGACAGCTTCTTCAATAAGTGGTGCTGGGAAAACTGGACAGCTACATGTAAAAGAATGAAACTAGAACACTACCTAACACCGTACACAAAAATAAACTGCAAATGGATTAAAGACTTAAATGTAAGACGAGACACTATAAAACTTTTAAAGGAAAACATAGGAAAAACATTCTTTGACATAAACCACAGCAAGATTTTTTTGACCCACCTCCTAGAGTAATGGAAAAAAAACAAAATAAAAAAATGAGACAGTTAAACTTAAAAGCTTTTGCATCTCAAAGGAAACCACAAACAAGACAAAAAGACAACCCTCAGAATGGGAGAAAATATTTGCAAATGAAACAACAGATAAGGGATTAATCTCCAAAATATACAAACAGCTTATGGAGCTCAACATCATAAAAACAAACAGTCCAGTTAAAAAATGGGCAGAAGACCTAAATAGACATTTCAACAAGGAAGACATACAGATGGCCAAGAGGCACATGAAAATATGCTCAATATCACTAATTATTAAAGAAATGCAAATCAAAACAACAATGAGGTATCATGTCATGCCGGTCAGAATGGCCATTATCAAAAAATCTAGAAACAATAAATGCTGGAAAGGGTGTAGTGAAAATGGAACCCTCCTGTACTGTTGGTGGGAATGTAAATTGATACAACCACTAGAGAAAACAGTATGGAGGTTCCTTAAAAAACTAAAAATAGAACTACCATATGACCTAGCAATCCCCCTACTGGGCATATACCCTGAGAAAGCCATAATTCAAAAAGAGACATGTACCACAATGTTCACTGCAGCACTATTTACAATAGCCAGAACATGGAACCTACCTAAATGTACATTGACAGATGAATGGATAAGGAAGATGTGGCACATATATACAATGGAATATTACTCAGCCATAGAAAGAAACGAAAGTGAGTTATTTGTAATGAGGTGGATGGACCTAGAGTCTGTCATACAGAGTGAAGTAAGTCAGAAAGAGAAAAAGAAATACCATATACTAACGCATATATATGGAATTTAAAAAAAAAAAAAAAAGAGTACTGATGAACCTAGTTGCAGGGCAGGAATAAAGAGGTAGACATAGAAAATGGACTTGAGGACATGGGGTGGGAGGACAAAGCTGGGACGAAGTGAGAGTAGCATCAACATATATACACTACCGAATGTAAAATAGATAGCTAGTGGGAAGCAGCCGCATAGCACAGGGAGATCAGCTCGGTGCTTTGCGATGACCTAGAGGGATGGGATAGAGAGGATGGGAGGGAGGCTTAAGAGGGAGGGGATATGGGGACACATGTATGCATATGGCTGATTTGCTCTGTTGTACAACAAAAACTAACACAGTATTGTGAAGCAACTATACTCCTATAAAGATCTATTAAAAAAAATAGAAAAGAAAAGAAAATCACTCCCTTGTCAATGAAGCTTCAAGACAACTCTTGTTGCTCCTAATTCCAACCCACTAGAGCCATTAAAGTCTCTCCTACATAGAAACTGCAGAGCTGCAACAGTCTTGATATATCAGATAATGTTTTAATAATTTTCAGTTATGAATTATCACTGCAGAAAAGAAATATGGTCTTATAACTGCAAAAAAATGAACTCTATGTACCAATGAAAGAGAGTTGCCATTTGGACATGAGGACACACCAATCCAGAAGCAACTCAACATGTTTACCAAGACTTTAAAGGTTATGATGATTATAAATATGAATATAAATGCCTGCACTGAAATGTCATTGCATTACTTGGTGATGGGGCTCAGGGCAGGCTACCCAAAACTGTCACTTTGGCATGTGGATGATTTCAAACTGAAGACGATCAAGGCTCAAGAGACTCAAGGAGAGATTTTTATCTCTTATCTCTTTTTATCTCTTAGATAAGAGGCTTGTACCAGAGAAAGAGCTATTAGCAGAGATAACCTTTTTCATCAGGAAGACCTATCTACGTGGCCCAGCACACATTTAGCTACCAAACATTTGCTCTTCTGTGAATTGCATTCTTCCCCTTTCAAGTGCCAAGCCCCTACCCGCTTTTCCTTAGCTCAGGATGGCGTATAAGCCTTAATTGCCAGACTGCCGGGGAGCCACATGTTTGGGGGGGGGGGTTCCTGTACTTGTGAAATTAAACTTGTTTTTCCCCTGTTAATCTGTTTTATGTCAATTTAATTATTAGGCCAGCCAAAGAACATAGAAGGAAGAAGGGAAAAGTTTTCCTCCCCTGCATTTAATATGTTTCTATTAAATTTTAAATGTTATCTTAAAAATAAAAATACAATTAAAAAATTATTTATTTATTTTTGGCTGCGTTGGATCTTTGTTGCTGCGTGCGGGCTTTCCCTAGTTGCGGTGAGCAGGGGCTACTCTTCGTTGCAGTGCGCGGGCTTCTCATTGCGGTGGCTTCTCTTGTTGCGGAGCTCGGGCTCTAGGTGCGCAGGCTTCAGTAGTTGTGGCTCGAGGGCTGTAGAGTGCAGGCTCAGTAGTTGTGGCGCACGGGCTTAGTTGCTCTGCAGCATGTGGGATCCTCCCGGACCAGGCCTCGAACCTGTGTCCCCTGCATTGGCGGCGAATTCTTAACCACTGTGCCACCAGGGAAGCCCAAAAATACAAAATTTAAAAATTCTTGAAAAGGCTCTTCAGGCCTCTGAAAATAGGTTCACAGACTCTCATGGTCTGTTTGAGAAACACTGAAATACTAGGGCATACCTTTGCACTCACCTATCTACTAAATGCTCTCTCTTTTACTGTGGGCCCTTGGGCAAAATGACTTAACCTCTCTGAGGCAATTTCTTAATTTTGAAATTGGGAACAATATCTATCTCATGGGGTTGTTGTGAGAATTAAACATAGCATTGTATATGCCACGCCTGGCACAATGATAGAGCAGCAATGCCAGGGTAGTGGAAAACACATGGGATTTATAATAAAGAGAATATAAATCAGATCAGGCTTTGTACTTCTGGTCATCTGACATTGGGCAAGTGACAAATGCAAACTTTGTCTCCTTGTCCGTGATTGAGGAATGTTATCAGTATCCTCCCCAGCTGGATTGACAACCTGTAGAAGTAACTCCAGTGCTGTGCATATGGTAGATCCCTTTATTCTATACTTCTTTCCCATCTCCCCACTTCTCTCTCTTTCCTCCCTCCAACCCCTCTACCCCTGCAAAATACACTTTCTGGGTGTTGCCTAAATTCCTTATAAGCATTCAATACTTTGTATTGATAGTGTTTTTCCTGGGTCTTCTTTTTTAAATGAATTGTTTGGGGTGATAACTAGAACATTAACTACTTGACAATTTTCTTATGAACAGTTGTTAACTACTCTACGTGGTACACTAAGGTAAAGGACATTGAACCCACTGGGTGCCTGAAAGAAGAAGAAAGAAACAGGGAACTTTATTCTGCCTTTCCACTCCTAAATATATTTCACAACTTTTCCTCAGTCTAGCATATTTTAAAAATCAATATTACATAAAAAAATCACTATTACATACTGACTTGTGACTTCATTAACTCATTACCTCTGTATAGTTTGATTGTTTTAACACAATAAAGTACTCATGAATTACTTGCTTAATTAAAAATATATCTTAAAGAAAAAAAAATCACTATGACAAAGGTTATGCTAAATCCTTTTGGAAATCTGAAAAGCCAACTTAAAGGAATAGTACATGTTTATGAAAGGTAAGCTTTGATGGGACTTTACTGAAGCAGAGATTAATGCCATTATTTAATATTTATCATTTAAGTCCATCTATCAACCAAAGTTATATGTGACGTACTTCTCATGTGATCAGCTTTCTGCTGAACTTTGGTTTTAAAAATAGAGAATGTTTCATGAAAAACAAATTTATGTCACAACTGTACTCTAGCAGTTGGCAAATATACAAGACAAACAACATATTGCTTTTGCAATACGGCCAGGAGTCAATGGCCATTGATTTCCTGTGTGTGTCTTCAGATATATACTGGTATAAGGATTCTAAAATGTGAAACTAGGCTTTTTTGTGTGTGGGGAAGTGGGAAGGAAAGTAAACATCGCCAAAGAGGAAAAGTCTGGGAGTCCGCAGAGCTGGGTTCTAGTCCTGGTTTCTAACTAGTTTTGAACTACAGATGCATGGATATAATAATCTATGAGGACCTCAGTTATTTATTTTTTTTCCAGCCGTATTGAGGTATAATTGGCAAATAAAGATTGTATATACTTAGGGTGTAAACAGAGATGATTTAATATATGTGTATGTTGTGAAATGATGACCACAATCAAGTTAATTAACACATCCATCACCTCACATAGTTGCCATTTTTCATGCATGATAAGAATACTTAAGATCTACTCTTTTAGCAAACTTCGAGTATATAATACAGTATTATTAACTATAGTCACCATGATGCACATTAGATCTCCAGAATTTAATCATCTTATAACTGAAAGTTTGTACCCTTTGGCCAACATCTCCTCATCTCCTCCACCCCTCAGCCCCTGGCAACCCCATTCTATGCTGTGGTTCTGTGAGTTTGACCTTTTTAGATTCCACATGTCAGTGAGATCCTACAGTATTTGTCTTTCTGTGTCTGACTTGTTTCACTTAGCATAATGTCCTCCAGGTTCGTCCATGTTGTTGGAAATGGCAGGATTTCCCTTTGTGTGTGTGTGTGTGTGTGTGTGTGTGTGTGTGTGTGTGTGTTTACATAGAGCTGATAATATTCCACTGTATGTGTGTGTGTGTATATATATACACCACATTTTCTTTATCTACTCATCTGTCAACAGATATTTAGGTTATTTCCATATCTTGGCTATTGTAAATAATGCTACAATGAACATGGGGTTGCAGACATCTCTTGAAGATACTAATTTCATTTCCTTTGGATATATACCTAGAAGTCGGATTGCTGGATAATATGAGAGTTCTCTTTTTAAATTTTTGAGGAACCTCCATACTGCTTTCCATAATGGCTATACCAATTTACATTCCCACCAATAGTGTACAGGGGTTCCCTTTTCTCCAGATCCTCTCCAACACTTATTATTGCTTCTCTTTTTGATAATAGCCATACTAAAAGGTATAAAGTGATACCTCATTGTGGTTTTGATGTTCACATCCCTGATGATTAGTGATGTGGAACAGCTCTTTCTATACCTGTTGGCTATTTGTAGGTCTTCTTTGGAAAATGTGTCTATTTGGGTCTTTGCCCATTTTTTAATTGGCTTATTTGCTTTTGTTTGTTTGTTTTTGTTGTTTTTGTTTGTTTGTTTGCTATTGAGTGGTAGGCGTTCCTTATGCATTTTAGATTGTAACCCCTTATTTTTAAATTGCTAATTTGTAGGGGTTGGTTGGTTCCTTCCAGCTTAGTCGATTGTCCTTCGGGAACAGTTGATTGACTAATTCCTGAAACTGTGATCTTGTTAGCTTGAGAAAGACTAGATGATAGGGTCCAAAGGGCAGGGATCATAACAATTTATGAATTGTTGAACCCTAGAGGCTGCCCAGGTTGATACCAAATAAAAACCTTTTGAATGTTGAACAACTGAGGGCTTACTAGCTGGCTGCATTCGATTTTCAATTCAGAGCTAGCTCTACTTACAGCTCTTAAGCTATAAGTCTAAAAGTTAATAATTAGTGCACATTTGGGGGAACCACAGAGGGAACTAAATTCTGCAATGACAGGTCCCATTGATGTAAGGCATGAGGATTCCAATACTCCAGCCTACCATCTACAGGTTAGATCATTTTGTGATTTATACTGAAAGCTCCATACGTTAAACAAAGGTCTTTTCTCAATGGAACAGATGTCTATTGTATTAATGTTGTCCCACTTAAAAATAACTGGCTTCTCCAGTGGATCCTGATGCTTTTTCTTCCCCCTTCCCCCTGGCACCTACCACCATCACCACTCCCGTGCCAGTGGCAGTTTTCTGTGGGTTCAGATAGAAGATCAA
Organism: Tursiops truncatus; assembly: GCF_011762595.2. NCBI lineage: Eukaryota > Metazoa > Chordata > Mammalia > Artiodactyla > Delphinidae > Tursiops > Tursiops truncatus. Next base: position 84,318,659 of record NC_047041.1, read on the forward strand.
GCCCCAGGAAAAACTAATGAAAGGCAGGGATTGTGTTGTTGGTGCACACTACTCTCAGACTGGCAAAGTGCAGCCTCAGCTCCACCCCCAGGGAGCTAGTTTAACTGTGCGTCCTATAATAAGACTGCCCAATGGGCTGGTCATGTTCCAGAAAGGGTGGGGAGAGTTACAAAAGCCATCCCTGCCCTTAGTTCAGGTCAGCCAGTAAGCAGCAGAGGGATTGTTTTTTCTAAATTCAGTTCTCAAAAATACGAGGACTTCGGCCCTCAGTATTTAATAATATTTTTTTGTTCACAATTTTCTGTTTTAGAGCTCAAAATATTCATGTCAAGTCTCTTTGAGGTTTGCAATTCTTTCATTTCCTAGCCAATGGAAAGTTGGAAACCACTGCAATTTTCCAAGGAAGCTTGCCTCATAATAATCACCTTCTATCTTGGCAATGTTGAGATTGAGAGTTCCAATATGCATATTAATTTCTCAATAAATAAGTCATAGTTAGATATATTGTCATTTTTTTCCTTCTTTATTTTTCTGATATGTGCCTTCAGAAGTGAGGTTCAACACCATGGAACTTGGCTTCTATTAACATTCACGTGGACCATACTGACATCTCATTAGCTAACTTCCAAAGTGACTCAAAGACAGCTATTATTTATTTCATAAACAAATTACAAATTAAAGAATTTTAATATTAGTAATATTCTTAGTTCTTCTGTTTGGATGCTTCAATAATTTCTAACATTAACAAAAGAAAGCTCTCGGGAGTCCTCAATAATTTTTAAGAGTGTAAATGGGTTCTAAGGTCAAAAGTTTGAGAACTACTGCCCTGTACCATGCTGGCTGGACAAGTATTGTCCAACACAGTGCTGTAATATCTACAGAATGTGTCCTTTAAAATGCATCACGTTGAAGTAAGCCAGACAGAGAAAGACAAATATATGATATCGCTAACATGTGGAATCTAAAAAAAAATGATACCAATGAATTTATTTACAGATGAGAAGTAGACTCACAGACATAGAAAACAAACTTATGGTTACCAAAGGGGAAAGGGGGGGAGTGATAGATTAGGAGTTTGGGATTAACATATATACACTACTGTATAAAAAATAGATAACCAACAAGGACCTATTATATAGCACATGGAACAATACTCAATATTTTGTAATAACACATATATATATATAACTGAATCACTTTGCCATACACCTGAAACTAATACAGCATTGTAAATCAACTGTACTTCAATAAAAAATAAATAAATAAGATGCATCACATTATTTTGCTTTTTATGATTTGTATCAGTCAGAATTCCTGCAAAAAATAGCACACTCTGAAGGGAAAATTGTGGAAATTTTCATGAAGGGACTGTACAAAAAGGGTGAAGCACCTGTGACTGTCAGGTAGGCTGTGCAATTCTTGGGTCTGAAGAGGCAAAGAAAAAGAGTGGTTTCTGGAACCAATTATACCTGTAGCTGTAGGAAATGGCTGCTTCCAAGAAATCAAGGAATATGGCAGGGTAGGCCGGCAGTGAGCTTGGTAGGAATGGATCCCGATCCTGTGGGATTCAAAGCTTATATAATTTGCACTGCTTCTTTAAGGAAAAGAACATATACTTAGGCACAAAAATCAACCTTTATTTACAATGGTAAAAGAAATCACAACTTACAAACTTGAATAATCTGATAAGTACCATACACATCACAGAATCCCCCCAAAATAGCATAATATTTCATTAACAGTCTGACACATCTCTAAAATTTTTTTTTTTTTTTTTGCGGTACGCGGGCCTCTCACTGTTGCGGCCCCTCCCGTTGCGGAGCACAGGCTCCTCCGGACGCGCAGGCTCAGCGGCCATGGCTCACGGGCCTAGCCGCTCCGCGGCATGTGCGATCTTCCCGGACCAGGGCACGAACCCGTGTCCCCTGCATCGGCAGGCGGACACCCAACCACTGCGCCACCAGGGAAAACCCATCATTTTTTAAATGTCAAACCAGCAAGAAATTAATAGGAACCTAAGCAAGTGTGATTAGGGAAGACCATTTCTGGCCAAGGGAAGAGCATGAGCAGTGCAAGGTTCAACAAAGTCAAGAATCTTAGCTTAGTGGAGTGTGGAGTACAGATAGGGCAGTGGTGGGAGATAAAGACAAAGTGACAAGACAACAAAGTGTGCTGGAGGTGAGAAAAGTGTCAAACGTTGGCAAGAGGCTGAGGATGGACTACTGTGCCTTTAGACAGAGGAATCAAAGGCTCAGTGAGGCTCACCAGACAGAGAAAAGGCCACACAGATACTTGGTATCAGAGTCAGACATAACTCTGCCACTCTCTAGCCTGTGAAACTTTATGAATAATAACTAACTATACATGGAAGAGACTGCAAGTCACTTAATTGTATTCCACTAAACCCAACTAAATGAATCTCCAGCTCAATGTCTCCTTAACAGAATGCCAAAAATAACTAGTCACTCCAATGACACCTGATAAGAGAGGTAGTGTGATGGAGGGGAATTCAGAATCAGAAGAGACTGAGGTCATATTCAATCATGGTTAAACATCTCACTCTAATTTTATGAAAACACATTGCACGTAAGCACATTGTGAGGACACCTCTCAGAAGTTTGGAAGGAACGTGTGTAGGTGAGGAACTCTAAAATTTAAGCTTCATTAACTTCGCGGTAAATCCGACTTCGGAGCTGAGGTAATGAATACTTTGGCCCCTCTCTCCTCCTAAGTTCCCATCTTGTGCCGGCCCACCATTGGCTGAACTCAACAGGAAGGCAAGGTATCATGGGGACAAGTGGATGATAAAAATCAAGATTCCTGGAGTACAGATGAGGATTGAGAAGGGTGGAGAGTGGATCTGGAGGGGCAAACAAAAAAATGCCTACTTTTCAAGAGAAGCAGATAAGTTAAGCGATGATCTGGAGAGGGAATTGCATTTGATTCAACTCATGGTGAAAACTGGAAAGAATCAAAAGTCCTACCGCTGAGTAGCTGAGGCCCAGGAAACAAAGGGCCTTTAAAATAAGGAGACATATGCATCAGTGGGTACAGGAGATGAGATTTACACAGAACCACTGGAGAAATCATGTACATTATTGAATACTTGGAAGTTGTCTACGGGCCCTGTGTTTTTATTTCTTACTTTAGGGTTTTCTAATAGGTCTGATAATCGTAATGTGACTTGGTAAAAAGTTTTGGTAGCCCTCCCTAGCTCCTTTCACTTAGTTTAAACTTGAAAGACTTATTCTCATGCAAATAATGTTATAAACAGTGGTTAGATTTCCAGTTCTATTCACAAAAATCCTTTTTCATACAAATGTGACTGAACTAGAGTCCTAACAGTATGCTAACATTTCAAAGACAAGCTCAAGCATAAAAAGTGATATGAACCCACAAGTAAAAGAAAACAGTGACAGCCTGTCTGGAATAAGGCAATCCCTGACCACACGAGGATGGGAAACAACTGAGGGAAGGGAAGATCTGAAGAATAAGTGTGATGCCCTATGAGTGGGAGGTTCACAGAGTGGAAGAAAAATCTATGATGTGGCCTCAGGATGAGAAGTTGTAGGAGTACAGATCTCTGTTGAGGTCTAGGAGTCCCATTTTTTCCCTAGCTTTATTATGCCAAGGCAATTGTCTCCAACTTTGTAGACAATCTCTCTAGCTGGGGACAAGCAAGTCCTCCTTTCACACTTCATCTAATTAAGCATCTTGACATGAGTAAAACACCAACTGAAGATATTTTCATAGAATAAGTCATAGAACTTGTTTGCATCTTTGAACTCTTGAGCAACTTTCTTCTGGAATATCACAAAATATATTCTGCTATTTCACTTATTAAAATGCACTGCTCGAACACCTCAAAAATCAGCCCCATTAACTTACTGAAGAGATTTTCTAAACTCTATGCCAGCATTTCTACTAATAAATAGTGGGTTTGAGCATCTTAGTTAACTTAGTTAATTATTCTACATCAGGAGCAAGCCAACCTCTTGATGCTTGTTTATACTGTCATGGTGGGGAGACTTCATTGATCTTTAATGTCTTTTTGTTGTGAAGATTAAGTGATAGAGTCTGGCAACCATCAGCAGTGGCTAGCACATAGTAGACACTCAAAAATGGGGAGCTTCTGAACCAAAAAGGGAGTCTAAAAGGTTGAATTTTCTTCCTATGTATTTTAGACTATTAAGATCATTTAGAACTTGCCAATATTTTGCTTTTCTGTGTTTTTTTAAAAAGGCACGTCTTTCTGTGCATAATCTGTAACAAAGAAGAAATAATGCAACATTTGAGAGTGTTACTGGTCATACTTAAATGCAGAATCAGTGTATGCATTTATTCCAAATTCCATCAATCCTTCAGTTGTAAACAATATTAACATTAGAACATGACAAAACTTCATTTTGCACAGATGAACTCAACCCAGAATTTCTTTTTTTTTTAAGAGCTGAGAGCATATTTACAGAGTTCAAAGCCGCACCCATTAGAACCTAAGCTTTCCCTCAACAAAACTGGCAGTCCACCAACCGCTGCGTCCCAGGGCAACCTGAAGGATGCTGATAAACCGAGGAGAGAGTCACGTCCTGGTACTCGGGGCCCCGGCCCTAGGTTCCTTAAACCCGAGGTTAGGGGGTCTGAGCCGCAGGTCTCCCCACCTTTACCAACCCCTCCCCAACCTCTCCCCAACCTCTCCCCTCCGAGTTCCAGCCCCGCCCCTATTTGGTTTCCAATCCCATCCCGCCTGGCGCTCGAGCGGCCAATCAGGAGGCGGTCCCTCCAAGGGGGGCGGGACAAGGGCCGGAGCTGAGGGGCGGAGTCTGAAGTAGCCAATTTTAGCCGCGGGGCTGGAGACGCGAGAGTAGAGGTACCCTGCAGCGTTTTGCAGCGCCGGACATAATGGCGGACAGTCGGGATCCAGCTAGCGACCAGATGAAGCTCTGGAAGGAGCAGCGAGCCGTGCAGGTACACCCTGCGCTCTCTGAGACGGCCCTACGGTCCGCGCAGAAAGCTAGGTGTCCGCGAGTAACCGCCCCTGCTTCTCCAGCGCGGCGGTTCGGTAGGGCTGTACCAAAATAACGGGCGGTGTGTGTATGTGTGTGTGTGTGTGTGTGTGTGTGTGTGTGTGTGTGAGTGTGTGTGAGTGAGTGTGTGTGTGTGTGTGAGTGTGTGTGAGTGTGTGTGTGTGGTGTGCGTGTGTGTGCAGGATTTGTCGTGGGCCGCAGGTCGCGGGTGGTTGGCTTATAATTTTGCGCTTTTGCCAGCTGGGACAGAGGTCGCAGCTTGAGGCAGGAGTTAAGGCTCATGTGGAAAGAGGCAGAGAGCTGCAGCTGCAGGAAAGGAAGTGAGGGGGGAAGTCGGAACTGGCTCTAGCTTTGCCCTTGCTCAGTGACTACCAGCTTTCATATTTGTGGGGTACCAGGGGGACAGGAACCGTGTTTTATCATGTCGACGTCCGCAGCACCGTACACACAGAATTAAACAACTAAATAAAAAGATTTTTACACCCATGATTTCTTTTGCACTTAAAAACATCAAGTCTAGTATTTTAGAGCTAGAAGTGACCTTAGTGATTAATTAATGCGCTTATTTACACATATGCTTTGAGTGCCAGCATGTGCTAGGAACAGTGCTGGGTGAGTGGTACAAATTCCAATGAGGCCAGAATTGCACCACACAGAAGCTCCAAGTCCAGTCTGGGAGACAAGACAGATAAATAAATGATTACCATCCAACGTGGTGAGGGTGCTAATATAGGTTAATTGCAGAGTGTACAGGGAGTGACCAACTGGGCTGGCAGGCTTCTCAAAGCAGGTGACATCTGAACAAGTGCTTTAAAGATGAGTAGGATTTCAGCCCAGTGGTGGTGGGCCAGGCATTCCTGGCCTGTACCCTGGGGTGCAGAGCCTTGAAGGGCATCTCTGAGAAGGTTGGATGGGATGAGAGCATTTATTATTTTTTTTAATAGATCTTTATTGGAGTATAATTGCTTCACAATACTGTGTTAGTTTCTGCACTTCTGTTTTGAGTCTTCTTTTGTCAAATTGGCCCAGAGAGTCTGAGGGACTTGCCCAGTTCCCATGGTGGCTGGTTAATGGCAGAGAGAGGACTAGAGTCATGTCTAGCGCTCTTTCTTAAAACCAGGTTAGTGTTAATGAACTAGTATTAATGCTGAGTTCCCATGGATTGCCTTATCGTTCCCTGTTTGTGAGAAGGCTGCCATTCTCTTCTAAGAGCCTGGAAAATTTATCATTTTGCTCCTTATATGCTACTAGGGTATTTAGTTTTTCATGAGTTCTTAGTCAAAGTGACCCAGAGAGACTTAGCATCTTATCAATCAAGGACAGGTGGCTAGTTAGTGGCAGGGTCAAGGTTAGAACTCAGCTTCTTGGAGCCAGGACTCTCTCCATACCCAGTGGTTGCTGCATCCTTGTTCACATGGAGGTTTTCATGAATACTTGGTGAACTGAAAAAAATATGGACAATGTAGTGAGTTTTTCATAAAACAAAATTTATTCTCTTTAAAGGACTCCCCTGAGACTAGCTTGCCTCTGCACTGTTTGGGAGAATCATTAACTGTTTTTAAGTCATTATGACCTCGCTGGTGATTTACCCTACCTGGTCACCCATGTGAGAAACAGCTGGCTCGCACAGCGCATCTGTAATTTGGGTACTTCTAGTTGAAATACTGCTGTCTCCTCTGCCCATGCATCTCAGTGCACTGTTTACATTGTCCTGATTGGCAGTCACATTGATGTCTTGTTGTTTCTTACTTGAGCTGCTCTGAGTGAAAACTGCTTATTTCTTTGAGGTGACTCCCCCCACCGAATGGAATTTTGCATATGTCACATGGCCTTTGTAATTTTTCAGTGCTTTCTTTTGAAAATTTTCAAACATTCAGAAAAGTGGGAAGAACCGTGTAGTGTATGCCCATATATCCACCACATTTTTTTTTGCTGTATATTTTTTTATTACATGTTATTCCATCTGTCTGTCCCTTCATACATCTTTTAACCTGTTTTTTGGAGGTGCATTTCAGAGTAAGTTGTAGACATCAGCAGACTTGACCCCTAAACAGTAAGCATGCAAATTAACAGAATTCAATGCTTATTTATGTTTTTAAGGCAAAATTTATATACAAGGAAATATACAAATATTAAGTGCACCATTCTCTGCTTTTTGATAAATATAAACACCTGTGCATCCGGTTCCTTTATTAAGGTACAGAAGATTCTCATTACCCTGGAATGTTCCCTCATGCTGTTTCCAGTCTTTTCCTGCAACCCCTGCAGTCTTGCCTCAGGCAACCATGTTGATTTTCTTTTTTAACCATCGATTTATGTACTTTTTGTGTAATGCTGCTTTCATTCAGCAAATATGTTTTAAGATTTAAAAAAATGTTTTAGAATTCATTCACGTCATTGCATGTATCCATGGTTCTTTTATTGCCGAGTAGTATTCCATTGTATGATTAGACCACCACATGTTTATCCGGTTGCTGGGCACCTGGGCTATTCCCAGTGTGTGGCTGTCATGAATAAAGGTTCTATAAAGAATCTTATATAAATCTTTTTGTACACATATGCTTTTATTTCTTTTAAAACATACCTATGAGTAGAATTGCTGGGTAAGTGAATAAGGTAATTGAATGTCTTGTGAGAAACTCGTAAGCCTTTTTCCAATGCAGTTGTACCATTTTACAGTTCCATCAACTGAGTTTGAGAGTTCCAGTTGCTCCACATCCTGCTATCTTTTGGTATTGTCACTCTTTTAATTTAAGCCATTCTGGTGGGTAGGAAGTGGTATTTGCATTGCTCTGATGACCAGTGATGCTGAGCATCTTTTCATATGCTTATTTGACCATTGGTATATATTTCTTTGATGTATCTGTTCAAATCTTTTGTCCTTTAAAACATTGGATTGTTTGTCTTATTATCCTTAATTCATAGCCCATATTTTAAGTACAGTCATGTATGGGCCAGGTGCTGTATATATATATATATATATATATATATATATATATATATGAATCACTTTGCTGTATACCTGAAACTAACACAATATTATAAATCAACTATATTTCAATAAAAATTTTTTTAAAAAGCACAGTCAATGGAGTCCATCCAGACCTACTTTAAAAAAAAGTGATTACTGATAACATTGGATTAATATCTACCGATAAAAAAAAAGAACAAAATAAACTACCCACTAAGGACTTCCCTGGTGGCGCAGTGTTAAGAATCTGCCTGCCAGTGCAGGGAATACAGATTCAAGCCCTGGTCTGGGAAGATCCCACATGTCACGGAACAACTAAACCCGTGTGCCACTGCTACTGAGCCTGCACTCCAGAGCCCGCAAACCACAACTACTGAAGCCCGCACGCCTAGAGCCTGTGCTCCACAACAAGAGAAGCCACCACAATGAGAAGCCCGTGCACTGCAACGAAGAGTAGCCCCCGCTTGCCACAAGTAGAGAAAGCCCGTGCGCAGCAAGGAAGACCCAACGAACCATAAATTAATTAATTAATTAATTAAACAAGAAAAAACACTACCCACTAGTTTTCTTCCCTGGAATCCTTGGAATAATTTTTTATTTTCTTCAGGCATTTGCTCCTCTTTCCCCCATGCAGTTCAAGGACAGGCAGTTCTTTGCTTGCCTGTGAGATCTTTTTTATTTTATTTAATTTTATTTATTTTTTTATAGAGCAGGTTCTTATTAGTTATCTATTTTATACATATTAGTGTATATATGTCAATCCCAATCTCCCAATTCATCACACCACACCCCCTCCACTTTCCCCCCTTATTTTATACATATTGGTGTATATATGTCAATCCCAATCTCCCAATTCATCCCACCACACCCCCTCCACTTCCCCCCTTGGTGTTCATACGTTTGTTCTCTACATCTGTGTCTCTGTTTCTACCTTGCAAACTGGTTCATCTGTACCATTATTCTAGATTCCACATATATGTGTTAATGTACGATATTTGTTTTTCTCTTTCTGACTGACTTCACTCTGTATGATGGTCTCTAGGTCCATCTACGTCTCTACAAATGACCCAGTTTCATTCCTTTCTATGGCTGAGGAATATTCCACTGTATGTATGTACCACATCTTCTTTATCCATTCGTCTGTCAATGGGCATTTAGGTTGCTTCCATGACCTGGCTATTGTAAATAGTGCTGCAATGAACACTGGGGTGCATGTGTCTTTTTGAATTATGGTTTTCTCTGGATAGATGCCCAGTAGTGGGATTGCTGGGTCATATGGTAATTCTATTTTTAGTTTTTTAAGGAACCTCCATACTGTTCTCCATAGTGGCTGTATCAATTTACATTCCCACCAACAGTGCAAGAGGGTTCCCTTTTCTCCACACCCTCTCCAGCATTTGTTGTTTCTAGATTTTCTGATGATGCCCATTCTAACTGGTGTGAGGTGATACCTCATTGCATCAATGCATTTTGATTTGCATTCCTCTAATAATTAGTGATGTTGAGCATCTTTTCATGTGCCTCTTGGCCATCTGTATGTCTTATTTGGAGAAATGTCTATTTAGATCTTCTGCCCATTTTTTGATTGGGTTGTTTTTTTAATATTGAGCTTCATGAGCTGTTTATATATTTTGGAGATTAATCCTTTGCCCGTTCATTTTTTTGCAAATATTTTCTCCCATTCTGTGGGTTGTCTTTTCATCTTGTTTATGGTTTCCTTTGTGGTGCAAAAGCTTTTAAGTTTCATTAGGTCCTATTTGTTTATTTTTGTTTTTATTTCCATTACTCTAGGAGGCAAGTCAAAAAAGATCTTGCTGTGATTTATGTCAAAGAGTGTTCTTTCTGTGTTTTCCTCTAAGAGTTTTATAGTGTCCGGTCTTACATTTAGGACTTTAATCCATTTTGAGTTTATTTTTGTGTATGGTGTTAGGGAGTGTTCTAATTTCTTTCTTTTACATGCAGCTGTCCGGTTTTCCCAGCGCCACTGACGCCTGTGAGATCCTATTGTTCCTTGAGCAGTGAGTGTATTGTTGTCAGCCTAAGGCCGTATCCCATACCAGTTAGCACACTGCTGAGATGGCCTGTTGTCACTTCAGTGATACTTTAGTATACTTTGTTTAGTACCAACAGGACCCATTTGGTTCTTGATGAAAAACACAGTTTGGTCTTTTCTTACATTTATTGGATTTCACTTTTTCCATTATGTATTACTTAGTATTTTACTGAATGGCAGTTCTCCAGGCAGATGGTATAGAATAACTTAGGCAATTAGTAAAGTAGAATGAAAACTCCTTCTCGCCTCTTGAGCTTAGAATGACCAACTGTTCTTGACTTATACTGAGACCCTTAGTGGCTTAACGATGATGAAGTCAACTTACAAAATGAAGTATATCCCAGTGATGAAGTGTCCACTTAGAGCCCAGAAAGCGTAGTTTTCAGCCTTTCAGGCAGTCAGAAAAATTTCCTAGTGTTGTCAGTTCACTGATTGTGTGCTAGAAGACCCCCTCAGTGTGATGTGGTATTGAGGTGAGTCACTCTCTGATGCTGAAAATGAAAAGCACATCAGACTTAATTCAGAGTTGAGGAGTAAGTGGCCTACATGGAAGTTAGGGTTTTCCACTTTTTCTAGTGACAGTAAGCCCTGTCTGGGCAGGAGCCAGCGTTCATCACCTGGTCTGTTGTATATTTTGAGTGCAGTGCTGAGTCTGCCTGCTCAGGGCTACCACTCATGTATGATGCGGTCCCCTATCTCTCTCCCTTGCTTCAACTTCTCCCTCATTTCTTTTCTTAAACATTTCTCTTTGATTCTTCATGGAAAAACAAACAAACAAACCCAAAACTTTATATTGTGGAAAATTTCAAACCAGAACTGAATAGGGAGGATAGTTTAGCGAACCTCCAAGTGCCTTGTCTCTCAGCTTCAATAATGAATTTCTATCCCACCAACTCCCCCCCACCCCATTTTTGAAGCAAATAGCAGGCACTGTATCATTTTATCTGTGAATATTTTAGGATATATCTCCAAAAGATAAGACTTTTTTTTAATAATACTGTGGTCACATCTACAAAATGAACAGGAATACCTCACATCCTCACATTTCCAAGTAGCATGATCAGTTTCCCAGATTGTCTCTGTGCAGAAAAGAGTTTCCATGCAGGCCTGAGACTGCTGCCCTTAGAAAGGCCTCTTGGCAAGGTTAGCTGGCATCTGGACCTTGGCTTTCTGGAGGGTTCCCACCACCCTAACTGGTAAGAGTGGCTCACAGTGCCTAAGCAATTTGTGCAAACAGTGTGGTTTATGCTGAACACCTGCTCTCCTTCCGGGAGTCAGAGGGTGTCTCTATGAGACACTATTTACAATAGCCAGGTCATGGAAGCAACCTAAATGCCCATTGACAGTACAAACCCTGGGTGCCGAGTCTCTAACGAGCTTCCCTGTGAGACAGCATTTCACGGAAGTTGCCACAGCTTGCTGGGGAAATTAGGCATGTCGTGCATGACTCTGGGAGAGGATTCTTGGAAGCTTGTGCTGGTTTCCTCTGGACTTCATTGTGCCTTTTCTCCTTGCTTATTTTGCTTTGTACTTAAATGCTGTAATAAATAACGGCCTGAGTATGCCTAGATGCTAAGTTCTGTGAGTTCTAGGGAATCACTGAACCCGGGGTGGTCTTGGGGACCCCTGACACTGTCCGTCTCTCTTTTTTTAACACTTTGTTCAAAGTCAGATGCAAATAACGTTTACACACTACATCGGTTGATATGTCTCTTAAGTCCGTCTTTCTCCTCCCTAGGGTGGTTGTAAACGAAGTTTATGTGGCTTAAACTTTTAGGGGGTCAGGTGAGGGGTCAGGCTTTATAGTCAGACAGGGTTCAGATTGAGGCTTGACCACCGGCCAGGTTACTTCACCTCCCTCCTCTTTGGTTTCCCATATTGAAAATGGAATAATAATTCTCCTTACTTTGCAGTATTGCTGTGAGAATTCGTTTACCTAAAACGTGTGTGTAGATGAATACATGTCAGTTACCCAGCCTGAAGAATATGTGCAGCAGACATTAGCTATGTTGTTTTGAGAGGTGCTATAGCGTGTGGGTAAGATTTGGGTCCTCGAGCCAGTCTGCTTGGGTTCAAATTCTGCTTCTGTCCCATTCTAGGTGGGTGGCCTTGAGCAAGTTGTATAACTTCGTGGTGCCTCAGTTTCCTCTTCTGTGTAATGGAGATTATTATAGTCCTTACCTCGGAGAGATGGATTAAACGTGATCACCGAGTAAAGAGTTTAGAACAACGCCCGCAGAGCAAGCTGCTGTTTGTTGTTTTGAGGCTTGAGCGCGTCTAGTAGGTTAGGCCTCTCACGGACACGTTGCACACCTAAGCTGACAGAGAAGCAGGGAGTCGGTGGCATGAGAGGAATCCAGAATCACCTTTATTATTGGTAGAGGCTTGCCTGGAGAACGTGGCTTAGGAGTTTTGGCCAAGAGGGCCTGCTGATACCGCTTTCCTGAGCTGAATTTATTTACCCCTTGTGTTTAGGCAGCTCTGAAGATGACCAGAGGAGTGGCTGCTGCCTGCAGCCATTGGTTTCCAAAGGGGAGAGAGTGGAGCCCTGTGTAGGCCTGGGTCCCTTTCCCAAACTGCCCCATCAGGGGAAGTCTCCCCTCTTTTTTGGATCAGGACAGAGGCCTGGAGCACCAAGAAATCTGAGGACCAGGACTGTCTTTGGTTTTCTGTACACGGGTGTGTCATAGGCAGTGATTTGCTCGAAATACTAGGTATATTCTGTATTGATCTCTGGGAAAATGAAGCTGTCGTTATGACTCTGTTGGGATTGAAAGTTGGGGATGGTTTGCATGACCACTGTTTTTCAATTTAAAAAAGGAAAACTAAGATGGGTAGCAAGTTCTTGGAAATTGTGTCAGCAGTGGGCACTAATCAGTGGAAGCTAGGTTGATAAAATATTTCATCAGAGAAAGCCAACCTGACTCCTCCCAGGAAAATTTCTTCATCCGTGTCTTAGTTTGAGCCAAAAAATACAAACAACAAAGCCAAAGTGGAATTTTACTTTAACTTTGCGCAGGCTCAGCAGCCATGGCGCACGGGCCTAGCCACACGGCAGCACGTAGGATCCTCCTGGACCAGGGCACAAACCCGTGTCCCCTAAATCGGCAGGCGGACTCTCAACCACTGCACCACCAGGGAAGCCCTTACTTTAACTTTGAGTCCTTCTTTCTAATCATGGTGCCAGTTTTTAGCCAGGCCAAAGTACTTCTTTGCCAATTTCTGCAGCAGTTTTTATAAGAAGTTTGTCTGAAGGTGATTGATCAGAATATGAAGTTATAAGTTCAAATGTTTCTCTTTTATTTTTTGGAGGGGAGGTGCAGGGAGAGGCATAGACTATTGTTGTATCCTCCTCCTTTTTAGAAATAATCCTTCTTGGCCATTTCATATTGGTCCATAGTTTAATTCATTCCCATGTTGGATCCACAGCATTGGTTGTGCACTTGTTGGTAACCGAGCACTGTGGCAGGTGTCAGGGCTATAGATGCAAAAGGAGTGTGCTGTCTAGAGAGGAAAAACTGTGAAGTACACAGACAGTTATAATATTTATTCTGTGGGGCACAAGAAGTTGCCCTTGGCCCAGCTCATGGGGTGGCGTGGGCGGGGCAGGAAGAGCGGTCCAGGAGAAGCATGTATGAATGTCATGAGGAATTGGCAGCCAGAAAGATGTAAACACATTAACAGGTACTGATGCTGCTTTTCTAGAGAGAGAGCTCTTAGAATTGTCCAGCAACAGAAAAGCTCTTCTGTCTTAAAAAAATTCTAGTTGTAAAGTGACCTTGCACTGAGTTAAAAAACAAACAAACAAAAACCCCCCAATAATCAGCAAGTAGGCAGGTACATCTTTGCCCTTCCATACTTGTTATATGTTGCAGGTAAGCGTGTGCTGCCACGTTGAAATCTGTGTAAAGTTACTTAAATTCTCTGAGCATGTGGCATCACCCATTAAATGGGAGTAATGACATTTATCTCACTGGGTTCTTGGGAGGCTTGAATGAAGGTAGCTAGGATAAGGCCTTGTGTATGGCAGGTGCTTGAGAAATGGTAGTTACAGAGGGAAATGAGGAATATATACAGAACATATGCAGTTCTGTCAACTGCATTGATTCTGTGTTTGTCCTTTCTAATTAGCTTTGGACCAGCAGTAACCACACTCCATCATATTCCTAGAGAAAGCCCAGAGCTTGCGTCATGGGATATTGTTTCTTTTGTTTGATGCTTGTGAAAAACAGGGGCGCAGGCTACAGGACATGGTTGTATTATGGTTTTCCTGGCACTCACTGCCCTCAGGAGCCCTCTGTCCACCCTCCTCCAAGACTGCAGACCCATAGCATTGTGTGTGCAGGACACAGGGATGCTTCTTGCCAGCCTCTGTGGTCTGTGGCGACGGGGAGGACAGGGACCCTGGCTGGTGAATGAGTGAGTGTTGAGATGAGTCGCCTGAGGGGCCCTTGCTCTAAATCCACATGCCCCGCTCCCCTGCCACCTGCCGCCGCCCCCCTCACCATCCAGCCTGCAGAGGGGTCCACCTTGGGACTGTTGAACTTCTGATGTGACCCAGGTATGCTGTGGCTGCTTTTTGTGTCCTTGACCTGCAGACAAGCTCTGAGTTATTTTTCCCTCCAGCCCTTTCTCTCCCAGCCTCTGGCTGAAATCTGCCTCGCTGTTGCTCTTATTGTCGCTGCCAGATGGTTGCTCCCTTTGCTGTTTGTAGACTTTTCATTTTTTCTCTTCTTCCCTCCCTTATCCACCCCCACCCCCCACCCCGTCACCTCTGCCCTTCTCAGCTTATGCAGGGAGTGGCTTCATCGGACTGTACTCGTATAAGCAGGTATCATCTTCCCAGTTTTGCCATTCCAGGACATTTTTGTCATTGCTTGCAGCCCTGGAGGGCTGCTTTTCACTGCTTTCTGCTTCAAGTTCAGAATTATTCTAAATGCTTGAGACTCCTGGAAGTTTGGCTCAAACGAAAATAAAAACAAATTGTGTCTACACTGGGGCTGATCACAATGCTCGCTGCATGGAGCCAGCTTTTTTTCAGAAAAGAGTTTTAAAAATTTGCTTTCGAGGGCTTCCCTGGTGGCGCAGTGGTTGAGAGTCTGCCTGCCGATGCAGGGGACACGGGTTCGTGCCCCGGTCCGGGAGGATCCCACATGCCGTGGAGCGGCTGGGCCCGTGAGCCGTGGCCGCTGAGCCTGCGCGTCCGGAGCCTGTGCTCCGCAACGGGAGAGGCCACAGCAGTGAGAGGCCCGCGTACCGCAAAAAAAAAAAAAAAAAAAAAATTTGCTTTCGAGGTCCGTTTCCCAGCTCCACCCTCACCTTCAGTAAAGCGTCATTGCGTTAACTCTCTCCATCTCAGCGAACATACTGAGTCCTTCTTCTCATCTAGTAAATACTCGAAGTCAGTTTTTCTTATCTGATGTTGCCCTAAGCACCCCCTGAAGTCGGGGATCTTTTCCTCCTTAGTCTTTGCCCACTGGCCTCCCTTCTGTCTTGCTGACCATGTTGAAGCTTTCCCTGCCACACTTGTTTTAAAAGCAAATTACATATCCCTTAGCATGTGTGAGGAAAGGTGTTAAAAGTGAGAACAATTGATCTATTAGACCAGGGAATAAGAAGAGATGACAAATGCTGCATTTGTAACTTACAAACCCAGGTTTCATTCCTCCAGGGGGTGGGTGTTGTGGAGGAGATTCCTGCGTTGGGGGGAGGGAGGCCCAGTGGTGGCAACGTTCCAGCATTGCCAAGCGAAGATTCCATTCAGTGTCACCAGGCGAAACCATCTCATTCTTTAGTTCTTCACTCGTTCATTCGCTCATCCGGCTTACCCTGCATCTGCCTCCTTTGGGCATGGTTTTTATTCTTGACTTTATCACACTGACCTGGTCATGAGGAGGGGTCTTGTGGTGTGGTCTCATTTGTTTCTCAGCAGCAACTCCTTCCTGTATTAGGGATGCAGAAAAGTAAATGACACTCTGACCTGTTTACATTTCCTTTTACTAAGCTTGGTATTCTCCCTCATACTCTTCTCCTTTATGGGACGTTCCTCCCCTCCACCCCCCCTCTGCCATTTTTAGGTTTCCTTTAGTGCCTTGATTATATGATGAAAAGAGCATGTAAAGGGTGGACAGACTTAGTTTACTCAGACTTTTTACAATTTTAATTGTAGACCATCCAAAAGCTTTAGGTTAGTGGTGGTTAATCTCGGCCTCACTTAGGAATCACCTGGAGAGCTCGAAAAAATAGCAGTGATGCCCGGGCCTCACCTAGACTAATTATATCAGTAATTTCTAGGGGGGATGGCCAGGCATCCGAGTGCTTTAAAAAGTTCCAGGTGAGCTTCCCTGGTGGCACAGTGGTTAAGAATCTGCCTGCCAATGCAGAGGACACGGGTTCGAGCCCTTGTCTGGGAAGATCCCACATGCCGCGGAGCAACTAAGACCGTGTGCCACAACTACTGAGCCCACGTGCCACAACTGCTGAAGCCTGAGTTCCTAGAGCCCATGCTCCGCAGCAAGAGAAGCCACTGCAGTGAGAAGCCCGCACACTGCAACGAACAGTAGCCCCCGCTCGCCCCAACTAGAGAAAGCCTGCACATAGCAACGAAGACCCAACACAGCCAAAAATAAATAAAATAAAATAAATTAAAAAAAAAACTTACAGTTCCCAGGTGATTCCAGTGACAGCCAAGGTTGAAAAATCAAGATTTTAGGTTTAAACTAAAGGTGAAGTTGTGCAATTTCACTCTTTCTTTTTCTGATTCATTTTCTAGTTTAGATTTTAAACACGTATACAGTGTCACACTTATTAGTGCATGTGTGTCTTCAAAAGAGGGTGGTGTGATTGGATGGTAACTGCAGACTGGACACGTAAACTTTCATATAGTTTGGAAGGGTTTGTTGCCGGATGGGTAGGGGATAGGGCGAGAGAGTCTAGATGGATACCTACACATCTGTCATGGTTTCTAGAAAAATAAAGCCAGAAATGCTTTGTTTCTGGTATCAGGTCACTTTCTCATGGCCAGTACAGCAGTAACATGTATTTGCCTGGTGTGTGGCCTTATCTTGTGTACATTCAGTTCTCTTAATCCATGCGTTAACCCTGGGAAGTAGTTATTTTTTGTCCATTTTTCAGATGAAAAATAACCTCAGAAAGACTAAGTAACTTGCTAGTAGCCACACATCTGGTAATTGGCAGGGCTGGGAGTTGGACCCACCCAGTTGGAGGTGGCTTAGCTCTGCATCTCCCCTGATTTCCTAGTGACCAGGGGAGGTCATGGGAGAGGCAGTTGGCTGTAGTCAAAAGCAGAGTGTGACCACAGCTGGGAGCTGCCCAGGATCATGTGAGGCTTAAAAGTGCTGTCCTCACTCTAGAGAAGGGACAGCTGGGAGGCTTCTGATGTAACGGAAATGGGAGAATTGGGTGGATGAAAACGAATTCTTTATTACCGTAAAACAGCCTATCTCATCTCAGAGACATTTGGCATCTTTAGAAAATTAATACTATAGAGACTTCCCTGGTGGCGCAGTGGTTAAGGATCCGCCTGCCAGTGCAGGGGACACGGGTTCGAGCCCTGGTCCGGGAAGATCCCACTTGCTGCAGAGCAACTAAGCCCGTGCACCACAACTACTGAGCCTGCGCTCTAGAGCCCGTGAGCCACAACTACTGAGCCCATGCGCCACAACTAGTGAAGCCTGTGCGCCTAGAGCCCGTGCTCCGCAGCAAGAGACGCCACCGCAATGAGAGGTCTGCACACCACAAGGAAGAGTAGCCCCTGCTCGCCGCAACTAGAGAAAGCCTGCGCACAGCAACGAAGACCCAATGCAGCCAAAAATAAATAAATAAAATAAATTAATAAAAGAAGTTTAAAAGAAAATGAGTACTATAATCCATCTTACCAATAATTGTTTATTATCAGTGACAACAAAAGCCACTGACTTTTTTTTTTTTTTGGAATTGAAAAGAGATGTTGCAAATAGCTGGTACACACTGCTTGAGAGAAATGAATGCATTGTACAGGCTGACCTGCCTTGACCTCTGCAGCAGTCAGGAAGAGTTTATAAGATTGAGGAAAGCATTTACAGGCATAGCTTCTGTGGGGACCATCGTCTCACTATTAGTTTGGATGTTCCACGTTCAGCACATATGATCTGTTTGGGAGGATCCGTATCTGGGGTTTCCTGTGTGGAGCCCGGCGGCTGTAGCTGGAGCAGGGGTGGAGCAAGCTGGCGAGTTATTTAGCCATCTTCCTGCTGCTCAGAGCAGATTTCTTAGGATTTCTGTGACCTGACTATAAATTTCAGGCAATTGTATTTCAAAAGTATTTCAGTACTTTTGACACAGGAAATGTAAAGAGTTTGGGTAGAAGGTATAAAAAATGCAAAACGATGTGCCCTGTGATAGCAGAAATTAAGTGTGTGATTCTACTGACTCTCTTGCACTCTTCTCCTCTCATGTTCATTTAGAAACCTGATGTCTTGACCACCGGAGCGGGTAATCCGATAGGAGACAAACTCAATATTCTTACAGCAGGGCCCCGCGGGCCCCTTCTTGTTCAGGATGTGGTTTTCACTGATGAAATGGCTCACTTTGACCGGGAGAGAATTCCTGAGAGAGTTGTGCACGCCAAAGGAGCAGGTGAGAACTGTGTTCATTTGTTGTAAAAGGACTGTTTCATAACACCTGGGTTAAAAATTACTTCTCAAAGGATCAGAGCTCCTTTAATAGAAGTGCCAAATCTCCGTTCCAGGGGGAAGGGAAAAAATGCCTGTCAATAGAGGAGCCAATAATTAAATGATGGTTATTTCCCTGGATTTCACATTATATATAAAATATTTTTTTACTGAAAATAAAAGTAATCTTCCTTTTAGTCCATTTTGCAGTTTAGTGAAGAAGTAGAAATGTGGAAATACCGACACAGACATACTGTAATTATAATTAGATTTAGATGGTGCACTTAACTGGATAAACACTGGAATAAACTGGGCAAAATCGATGACGGTTGTGTTAGTGTGGTGGGTTTGTGGTGATTTTTCCTTTTTGTTGAAAACTTTTGTAAAGCTTTTATCTTGCTTTTATTAGAGAAACAAAAGATGGGGGTGGTGTTTAAAAGAAAGCTAAAAACTCAATAGGAAAAACAAAGCTTGATAGAAGGGAAGAAGTTGTTTTGTTTTAGCTGCTTACTTGGACTCCCAGTTAGGATTTCCCAATTTCTTTATTTGCTCTTCCATCTTCTCCAGCTTTTTCTGCGTGTCTTTTCCCTCCTGATTTTGATATGCTGTTCATTTTGTTGTTTGGCTCTGTGGTGACCTTTGTACATGCTCAATCCTTCTCTCCCTGTGTTTTCTCCTCCTCTCCACGCTGTTCTTTCTCTCCTGCCTCTACTTCAGGGGCCTCTCAGGCCCTGTGTCCTTGTGGCAACCTTGGCTCGTTCCTTCTGATCCCACCCATCTCTTCCTCCTCTTTGGCTCCAGCTGTGTAGCACTCAACTTAGCACTAAGTGACCTAGGACTTTGCATTTTGCTCTCATCATTTTGTGTTTGGTTATCTCCCCTTCTCCCATCATCTTGGAAGCTCCCAGAAGGCCAGTGCTAAGCCAACAGTTTCTCTCTCATGCAGATGCCTATTGAGGGCCTGATGGCCTGAGTGACGGTCTTGTGATGAGGATTTCTGTGTCTTTTTCCTTAGGGGCTTTTGGCTACTTTGAGGTCACACATGACATTACCAGATACTCCAAGGCGAAGGTGTTTGAGCACATTGGAAAGAGGACGCCCATTGCAGTTCGCTTCTCCACTGTTGGTAAGTTGGTCTGTTTGCATTGCTGGTGTTGCTTAACTCAACCGTGTATCTTATGTGGGGCATTTGTAACTTAATTTCAAGAAAAAACTTACCAGACAATAGAAAACAAGCACTTCTTCAAATGATAGCAAGGTTTTACAGTAGAAAAAATATTTTAAGACATGTAGAAAGTTACTTATAATTCTGTTTGTTGAGGTCTTAGGAAATCATACTTATGCAGAGGCCGCCTCTGCAATTCTGTGACATTTGGAAAGAATTTTTCCTACAAGTGGTTGCATGAAGTGGGAATCTTACTCAGTAGCCATGATAACAGTTGCCCTTTATTGAGAATTAACTCTATGCCATCCATGGTTGGTGCTTTACTGACATTGTTTATAGTCTGTAGGTGTCCTTTGCAAGGTGGGGTTCTTTCTATTTCAGAGAGAGTAAGTGATTTTCCTCATGTTACAGAGCTAGTAAGAGTTAGAGCTATCAAACTGCATCTCAACACACCACAATGCCTGATTAATTCTGTTTCTGCATGAATTTGTGCATTTTTAAAATACTGTGGAATGCAAAAGTAAATGAAATTAAGAATAAGAATTTATGTTTTGACTCATTTTCTTAGTATTAACCTCATAATTTTGACACTCACTTATTCTCTTTGTTCACTACCTTAATCTTCATAATTATTCTCTTCCCTTAATTTAAATTACTTGTTTGAACAAAGCTATCTTTTTATGTTAAGTAGATAATCTTTTCAGCTGTTGTTACATACACTCTCTCATTTCTCTCAGTTAATTCTTTTGTTTACTTTTTAGTCTGAGTTAGCTGGTGGGTAGTAGAAATAATAACCCAGGCACTTAAATACCTAATTTACTTCTAGAAAATGAATTGGAAAGGATAGATCCCAGTGTTTCTTTATGACTTTAGGCTTCTTGGATGCAAAGTACTCTTGTGGAGGCTTCCTTTTTCTCGTTTGAATCTTCCAGCTGGAGAATCGGGCTCAGCTGACACAGTTCGTGACCCTCGAGGGTTTGCAGTGAAATTTTACACGGAGGATGGAAATTGGGATCTTGTTGGAAATAACACCCCCATTTTCTTCATCAGGGATGCCATATTGGTAGGTGATGAAGTATTTTGCACTCTGCAGATATTTGTTGATTTAAATTGATTTCAAATACTCTGTATAGATTGGCATTTGAGGAAGAGCCCTGGGAAAAGCAGAAAGAAGAGAATTTGGATTGGCTAGATTGCCTTTTTAAAAATTTTTTCTGTTTTTAATATCTTTTTATAAGGTCAAATAACAACAATTATCATTGGTCCTAGTTTGGCATTTCGGGATTCACTGATGCTATGGGAATAGTCCAGTTTTCCTTGCAGAGCTTGGAAGATGAATAAAAAGAGGCAATTTGCCCTAGAAACATGTAGAGGGCAAATTTCATTTTAGGGTTTTGCAGCTTAAAATTCTAGGATTACATTGTTCAAAATTATAATCTGTAAACCTAGCGTTAAGCAATGTATAAGACACCATAATTCCTGTAAACTTAATTTTTGGATTCTTTTCCTCTCTTTTTCCATTTAGTTTCCATCCTTTATCCACAGCCAAAAGAGAAACCCTCAAACGCACCTAAAGGATCCTGACATGGTCTGGGACTTTTGGAGCCTGCGTCCTGAGTCTCTGCATCAGGTGGGAACACCTCTTTTTTCACTATGTTATATCACCTGATATGGAACTCTTAATTATGCCTCATACGTTTTTCTCCAGTTTTGGCTATTTTATCGGAATTGGTTTTTGACTTTCTTTTTGGGAGGCTTCCTCAGATTTCTTGATCCTTGAAGAGTTTTATAATGATTGATTTTCTTAATCTTTCCCCATTCCTAGACCTTACATGATTCTAGAATCATTATCAATTGATATTTAGCAATATTAAGGATTAAAGTTTCTAGTAGGGAGTAAGTTCTTTGTATTAGGGAAATGAGGGGAAAGTAGTGCCAAACAAATTTTCTATTAAATTAAAATTTGAATAGCAAGTTAGGCTAGTTTTCAGATTTGTTTTAACGTTTCTTTATAGAATTTTGAGCCATGAGGTTAATGATTTATATATCATTCTGCTTTAAAATTCTCCTGTTTGTCATCTTTTACAAATGGTAACCTTTCCTGTGGGCACTTGGCTAGTATGTTCCATGTCATTAGGAGATTCTTATGGAAACTTAGGAATGTCTTAAAAATACAAGATGTTTTGATTTAAACTGAAAAATTTTATACTTTACTTTTCTGTTCCTTAGGTTTCCTTCCTGTTCAGCGATCGAGGGATCCCAGATGGACACAGGCACATGAATGGTTATGGGTCGCACACTTTCAAACTGGTTGATGCGAATGGGAAGGCTGTTTACTGCAAATTCCATTATAAGGTACGTGTTGCCTTTGGGCAGGGTGGTGGAAGGCTCCCACCACCCACGTATCCTTACTTCTTCTGAGGATTGGGCAAGAATCAAGGCCTCCCCCACGTTAGCCATACCTCTACCCTCAAGGATGACAAGTATTGATCTGGTTGAGTAGGACCATGACTGTTGTGTTGACCACAGCTTGAGTGAATAGACTCACGCTGCCCAATTAGAAGAACTGTGTGTAGTCTCTCTTTGGTCTCTTCATGTGGCTGGAGGGTAATACCACACAGCTACTGTCAGCAATCAAGCTTTCTTCTTCTGGACCCTGGGAGCTCTGCCATAAATATTTGGGAAAATGCTCATTTTGTGCTTGCTCTCTGGTTTAATATTTTTGGTGCCGGCAGGTGCACGTTGATATTATTTTCTCTCTGGTGCCGGCAGGTGCACGTTGATATTATTTTCTCTCTGGAGAAGGAAGATCTAAGGTTTTAGATCAAAGGTAAAGAGAGAGGGCTTCCCTGGTGGCGCAGTGGTTAAGAATCCGCCTGCCAATGCAGGGGACCTGGGTTCGAGCCCTGGCCCGGGAAGATCCTACATGCTGCGGAGCAACTAAGCCCGTGCGCCACAACTACTGAGCCTACGTGCCACAACTACTGAAGCCTGTGCGCCTAGAGCCCATGCTCCGCAACAAGAGAAGCCACGACAATGAGAAGCCTGCACGCCCCGACGAAGAGTAGCCCCCGCTCACCGCAACTAGAGAAAGCCCGCTCATAGCAATGAAGACCCAACGCAGCCAAAAATAAATAAATTTATTTAAAAAAAAAAAAAAAAGAGATAATACAGGTCTCCAAGCTAGGTAAAAGGAAATTCCTACCTGGTTTAGCCTAGAGTTCTTTGTTGGAGTTTAGAGTCAAGTGTTAGCAAACAGTAAAGTGTTATATTGCTTTGCCTTTCCTAGCCCTGAGTACATTGTTCTGAGCATATATGGTTTTGGGGTTCAGGAGGGGATTAAGACAGAATTGGGGCATTTCTATCTGTAATACCAATCTCACTCTCATTTTCAACATCTGATGGTATCTTTCCAAAAACATTTCTCCTAACTTTTTAATTCATCCATCCATTTTTTTAAATAGAACTTTATTTTTTTATATAATTTTTTTTCTAATTTATTTTACTTTTGGCCGTGTTGGGTCTTCATTGCTGCGCATGCTTTCTCTAGTTGCGGCGAGCAGGGGCTACTCTTCCATGCGGTGCGTGGGCTTCTCATTGTGGTGGCTTCTCTTGTTGCGGAGCATGGGCTCTAGGCACACAGGCTTCAGTAGTTGTGGCTTGCAGGCTCTAGAGCGCAGGCTCAGTAGTTGTGGCACACAACTTAGTTGCTCTGTGGCACGTGGGATCTTCCCGGACCAGGGATCTAACCCATGTCCCCTGCATTGGCAGGCAGATTCTTAACCACTGCACCACCAGGGGAAGTCCCATCCATCCATTTTTAAGGATTTATTGAGGATATATCATGAACAAGGCACATAGAAAAATCAGTTACAAATGTCAGAAAACAAAAATTCTGTTTTTTCTTTCATAATTGAGATTTTATTGGTTGTTTTGAGGATCAGTACACAGACATTTCAATTTGTACACAGTTTTTAACATATGTACAAAAAAATCTACAAAAATCATGTAGTTGTGATTCTTTTCTAAACAAAATCACAACTACACAGAGTCACTTATTTCAGTGACTTTCCAGCTTAAAATTTGGAGGCAAATTTTCCTTAACGGAATATCAAGTACCAATATCTTCCAACGTTGATGTGCTGTTACATCATAAGTCCCACTAATTCACGATTTAATATCATATATACACTATGTACTCGAATTTTCAATTGTTTATAGCATGTTAATGAAGTTACTAGGAAAACTGGACTACCACGACCAAAGATGTAGCAGAGTGCATAAAATTCTGACCAGGAGAGCCAAGATCAAGGAGTGGTTTGCTTTAGGAAACAATTCTACCAAAAACAACATGGGAAGAGACGTAATTTAAAGTGTTCAAGACGTTTAAATGCACAACTGACTCCAAATTGCCATTTGGTATGCTTTGTATTATAGGATATAAAAGCTATCCCCATTTATGGAATGTTAAGCTGACACCTGAGACAATCAATGACTCCCATATTCAATATCCCACTATTTTCTGGTTGTACCAAAAAATAAACAACCAGCAAATGATTTCACCTCTTAAAAAAAAGCATTTACACTAAAAAAATGGGATGAGGTGGGATTTCCTCCTTCTTAAAACTGTTTCTAAAGCTACTAAAAAACTTGGATTTACAAAATAGTTGATAAAAATATTCCTCTGGATTGTACAAGAAGGGAGACAGGGACCACTGATAGGACCGGGTGTGTGATATTAATCAGTCTTGGCTTCTTTCTCTCCTGCTTCATCAGAGGCTGGGCTCTCCTCGTTTTTAGTTTCTCCGTCTCCTGCAGGTAAATCATCTTTAGTCTCTTGGTTAGCCACTTTGGCCTGTTTTCCCTTTGCTTCCCTTTTGCCTTTTTTATTTTTTTAATTTATTTTTTATTTTTAATTTTTTTGTGGTACGTGGCCCTCTCACTGTTGTGGCCTCTCCCGTTGCGGAGCACAGGCTCCAGACGCGCAGGCTCAGCGGCCATGGCTCACGGGCCCAGCCGCTCCGCGGCATGTGGAATCTTCCCGACCAGGGCACGAACCCATGTCCTCTGCATCGGCAGGCGGACTCTCAACCACTGCGCCACCAGGGAAACCCCTCTTTTGCCTTTTGTTTGCACTTTTTGTCTGAAGATTTATCCTTTCCTGCTGGCTTTTTGGGCTTCATATCCACTTTTGCAGGAGCGGGTTTAGCTGACAGCCTTGCAGATCTCCTCTTGGGCTCCTCATTCCCTGACCCCTCTGCAGAACTGACCTTCCTCTTGGGCATCATGGCAGCAGTGGGGGGTTGGAGGGGTGTGCTGGCCTGCCTGGCTGCTGCTTTCCTCCCGCCCCAAATTTGTTTTTATGTGCTTTCATACAATCAGATCAGATCAGTTACTTTGGGGGAAGTTTTTGAGAATCTTGTAATTAACTG
Source organism: Tursiops truncatus (assembly GCF_011762595.2). Lineage (NCBI taxonomy): Eukaryota > Metazoa > Chordata > Mammalia > Artiodactyla > Delphinidae > Tursiops > Tursiops truncatus. The sequence continues at coordinate 84,343,976 of NC_047041.1, forward strand.
AAGTGTTTTAAAGGGTTCTCTTAGTATGATCTTGGCATTGGTTAGAATAAGTAATATTGCCAGAGAACTCTAGAAGGTTATTAAAAATCCTCTAGTTGCCTAAGAACTTGTTTCCAAATACTACTGCTAAAATAAGCAGAGACAGAAGTGGACGCATGACAAATATAGGCTCCCCCTTAATGATATTCCAAAGACCTATTTTCTTCTGTCCTGTTTTCATTGTTATCTGAACAACTTATGTGGGTATATCAAACAGGAAAACTGTCACCTGTCTTTATACTTATGACTCGGATCTATAATCTTTGGCAAGGAATGGTTGCAGGAAACAGTTGACCCATTGGCTTGTAATTGCCAAAAGGAGCAGCACAGTGTCACTTAGAGCAGAACTAAATGATTGTATCTCAGACAGCTAGCATGTTGTGACTTTGTAGTTAAAACAATCTGAACTCAAATCTTCCCTCTTCTAGATAACTGTGACTTGGTATATTATTAAAAGTTCTCTGGGGGGCTTCCCTGGTGGCGCAGTGGTTGAGAGTCTGCCTGCCGATGCAGGGGACATAGGTTCGAGCCCTGGCCTGGGAGGCTCCCACATGCCGCGGAGCAACTGGGCCCGTGAGCCACAACTACTGAGCCTGCGCGTCTGGCGCCTGTGCTCCGCAACAAGAGAGGCCACGATAGTGAGAGGCCCGCTCACTGCGATGAAGAGTGGCCCCTGCTCGCTGCAACTAGAGAAAGCCCTCGCACAGAAACGAAGACCCAACACAGCCAAAAATAAATAAATAAATTTATTAAAAAAAAAAGTTCTCTGAGCTCCAGTTCTGTCACAGTAAAGTTGGGTAATAGTTCCAGCTGTCAGCGGTCCTGGAAAGATTGGATTCCTTATGGGTCTGTTCAGCAGAGGGCTCTGAGGTAGCATGAGATCTACATAGATTCATCAATCTGGATTATTCTGACCTAAGATTATTCTTTTCTAAACCCAGGGGATTCAGTTAAAATCAGAAAGGTATTGGAATATTATTGCACAGTTTACCATATTAGCTGGGTGATCTGCAGATGGTGACTTCCATTTTCTAATCCTGAAGATCTAATAGTAAGAAGAGTTTAAACCTTCCCACTGGCTAGAAAGAGTTGGGATTTCTGTGGTAGAAATAGACCAGCCTTCCAGAGTTGACTTGCTAAAGAAATATTTCCATGGTGCCTGACTTGTTGGGGATCTTTCAGAATAAGACACCGGCGGGAACTCTGTTGAAGAGCAGGATGGGATGATAATAGGAGCGCTTGTGAAAGTGACTTAACTTCTTTGGATCTTAATGGCTTGTTTAGAAGGTCAGAATACTGATTTTGGTTGCTCATACTCAGAGAACTGCTTTAGAGCGGCTGTACTGAAGTTCTTTTCAGCTCTACAAACTGTGACTCTGTGATTTCTTAAAAAAAAGAAAAAAGGAAGACAGTTGGGGTGGAGGGATACTAGCTCAGCACAATCTCAGTAACTGACTTGAGCTATTATAAAACAGGGAATTTAAAAAATTACTTCATGCAAAAAAAAAAGGGAAAGTCCTTTAATTTCATTAATCATTTGCTTATTTTTAAGATATATTTTGGACTTCCCTGGTGGCGCAGTGGTTAAGAATCTGCCTGCCAGTGCAGGGGACACAGGTTCGATCCCTGGTCCGGGAAGATCCCACATGCCGCAGAGCAACTAAGCCCCTGCGCTACAACTACTGAGCCTGTGCTCTAGAGCCTGTGCGCCACAACTACTGAGCCCATGTGCCACAGCTACTGAAACCCGCGTGCCCTAGAGCCTGTGAGCCACAACTACTGAACCCGCATGCTGCAACTACTGAAGCCTGGGCACCTAAAGCCTATGCTCCGCAACAAGAAAAGCCACTGCAACGAGAAGCCTGCGCACCGCAACGAAGAGTAGCCCCCGCTCGACGCAACTAGAGAAAGCCTGCGTGCAGGAACGAAGACCCAACACAGACAAAAAAAAAAAAAATTATATTTTAATTTTTTTTTCTGATCTGAAAATAGCATGAGTATAAGAATTCAAATAATAGCCGCTCTGGAAAACAGTTTTGAAATTCCTCAAGAATTTAAACATAGAATTACCATATGACCCAACAGTTCCATTTTAAGATATGTCCTCAAAGAAATCCACTGAATTGGACTCTTTAAAATGGTTAAAAGATAAATTTTGTTATGTATATTTTATAGCAAGAATTGTTTTAGCTTGTCTGAAGACAGTAATGTAGCATTCTCTATGAGTGAAAAATTGAAAATAAACTGTGTCAACAATTTTAATTCAAATAATATAGAATACATAAAGGGAAAGAATGACTAATTTTAAATATAAAATGTGTAGACAGATTCCCTGGACATTGAGAAGAATCAGGATAATCAAGTAGAATTTCTTAGTGATAAATTCATACTTGTATCAGTTTTGAACAGTAGGATTACTGTTACGAGGAAAATCCAGTCTTTGGTTGGTGTTACTCATAATCCTTCAATGAATTATTGATTAAAGTTTGATAGCTTTGCTAATAAGTTTCAGTTTGAGCTTCTTTTCTTTCATTCTGTAGACTGACCAGGGCATCAAAAACCTTTCTGTTGAAGATGCAGCAAGACTTGCCCAGGAAGATCCTGACTATGGCCTCCGGGATCTTTTTAATGCCATTGCCACAGGCAACTACCCCTCCTGGACTTTTTACATCCAGGTCATGACATTTAAACAGGCAGAAACTTTCCCATTTAATCCATTTGATATTACCAAGGTGAGTCAGTTAACAACTAAACTGTTTTCTTTTTTAAGTGTCTTTGCCACTAATTAAAAAAAATTGTGGTCAAGCATTCGTAAGTTGTATACAAAACATAGTGGTACCACTTAAGAGTTTCCTGGCCTGTGCATGAGGGCTCACCAGCATTTCCCTTCCAGTTCCTGTTTGATGAGTTTACTAAGTTCATCTGGGTGGCCTGATATATTGTTATTAGCAGGGAACAAATTTTGATGAGCTGATGTACTTTTGCCCAGGGAAAGACTCAATGTTTACTGTTGTGAAAGTTTTAACCAATGCACTCACCTTAAGTTCTTATCATTTTGTTGGATTCAAAAATGTTATTTTCACTTATCATCATTGGCTTCATTGTATTTGAAAGCTGATATTTTTATGGGTACTTTAATTTCCTTCTGTTGGTTGTCTGGTAATCGTGAATATGGCATTATTTTTAGGTTTGGCCTCACAATGACTACCCTCTTATCCCAGTTGGTAAACTGGTCTTAAACCGGAATCCAGTTAATTACTTTGCTGAGGTTGAACAGTTGGCTTTTGACCCAAGCAACATGCCGCCTGGCATTGAGCCCAGCCCTGACAAAATGCTTCAGGTAAACCTGGTGGATTGAGAGGTTCTGAGGCGGGAGTGTGTGCGCGCATGCACACGTGCGCGCGCAGAGTGTAATTTGGCATGACCTTTATATGAAGGATTAACTAGAACATCACTTAAACTTTTGTCTGGGTCCTTAGTTCCTGTGGCACTGACTGAAACATCCTTAAATGAGCATTACAGTGTAAAACAAATTTCATTGTAGGTCCCTCAATATGGTAAGACTTTGACATTTAGGCTCTTAATTTAAAAGAAGTTATAGTAGAAATACCTTAGGTATTTGTGGGGTAAAATATTCTTTTTCAATTTGTAATCAGTGGGATGGAGGACTGTCACTAATTGATTGTAACACTTGGTCAACATAACTTTATTCATTTCCTCTTCTATGGTGATGCTTGAATTTTGCCACATGTAGAAAGAGACCCAGAGATGATTTTTTTTTTTTTTTGCGGTACGCGGACCTCTCACTGCTGTGGCCTCTCCTGTTGCGGAGCACAGGCTCCGGACGCGCAGGCTCAGTGGCCATGGCTCACGGGCCCAGCTGCTCCACGGCATGTGGGATCTTCCCGGACCGGGGCACGAACCCGTGTCCCTTGCATTGGCAGGCGGAGTCTCAACCACTGCGCCACCAGGGAAGCCCCCCAGAGATGATTTTTACAAACTCAATTTATGTTTCCATTGATTAAAGCCAGTGAGTTAATGTAACCCTTTGTTTTGGTAATGTTCCTAGGCATTCAGTATTTTTTCACCACTCACCAGTATGCTTTTTCAGGAGTACAAAGAGAGAAAAACTCTTATTTGGATCAGAAATTAATAGGAAAATAACTGGCTTAATAATTATTGAGTAAATCAATCTTTCATGTTCTTGGACTGACCATGATACAAAGTTTAAAGACCACAGTGACTGACAGCTGTTTTCTTATGTAAGTGTCTGATTCCAGTTCAGGTGTCACTCTCTATGGAGGCAAGCTGTTTCCTTTGTTTTTTAACTAATAACTTTTTGCTTTGACATTGGGAACATTTGAACCTTTTATAGAAAGTAAGTTTATGTTAGTTTTTAGTTTACTATAAATTGAATACCTATCTATTGATAGACTGTCCTGGCTGCTAAAATAGGAGGCCATACAATAGGGAAGGACTGTTGTACTTACTTAGCCATTTGGTGACCAGTGAGGAATTGTCCAAGCTTTTTTGAGTAGGTATGTAATAGAATCCGCATGGGACCTTAGGAGGAGTCTTTCGGCAGGAATATGTAGGATGTCGTTGGAGGAGGGATTGGAAGTGGAGAGCCTGTTCGGAGGGCTTGGAAATTACCCTGATGAGAACTAATGCATGTTCAGGTGGTAGTGGTTGTACAGTAACGAACAGTGTTCTCAGTTGCCTTTCAACCAGGTCAGATTATTAACTTTTAAAACTTTGGGATCCAGAGTGTAAGCCAGACCATGGTGAAAAGCAGGCAGTAGTATAATAGCAAGTCACAGAGACTGTCCCCTGAGTACCTGGTGATGCAGGTGCAGCCGTTCTTCACTCCCACACTCTGCAGTTTACTGGGAGAGGAGAAGTTGGCCTGACTGATTGAGTGGGAGAGCTTTGCTCTGCTTTCTCACCCCGGCCCAGCAAGGAGCTTGGGCACAGGGCCTTGGGTAAGGCCTGCATTCAAGCTGGGGTCAGGGTATGGCCTTGCTGTGCCCATTTCGCAGCCTTAGCTTTGAAGGCCTCCACCTACAGGTGGGGTAGTGATGCCTTATAAACCTAAGGTGACACAAGACCAGAATTACACGATGAGGCTATATCCAGGAGCTGCTCTTGGCTCAGCTGTATCTTCTGTCCTGTTGGTAAAGTTAGAGCACAAGTTAGTCTGTTTTGGGTAAAAGGAGGCAACCAGCTTCCATAGTGTAGGTGGTCTTGGGCATGGCTGCATGACCAGTCATCTGAACGTTACCTTAGGGGCTATCTGAAATGATTATGGGAGGCAGGGTCGCTCAGCCCAGAGCAAATTATCGACAGAATGGCGAGACGGGATTGAGCACGTTGGCCTCCGTGATTTGGTACAAAATAATCACATCAGTTGTCCTGTTCAACTTGGTTTGTATTTTGGCCCATAGAATTAGGGACATAAGAATACTCATTCAGATTCAAGGCCAGTAATGAAGGTAATGAAAGAAAACTACTCCTACTCTCTCTGCTTATGTAATAGAGCTTTGAATAATGGGAATATTTAAATAATTGGATACTAAGATTGATGGGGAGTTAATCATAAAGCTTTTTGTTTCAACACTAACTGAAAGAAATTACAAAACCTCCTGCCTTGGTAAATATGTGTGAGGCAAAACCTCCTGCCTTGGTAAATATGTAATTTAATCTTTGACTCAGGACCTTGTGGCAATGTAGGGCCATCGTTTTGCACTGTGGCTTCCTTTGTGTAGTATTTTGTTTAAATCTAGGAAGTCTCAGAGCTCAAAGTGTATCTGACATACACCAGAATGCAACATGGGAGGTGCTTTTTTGGAATGATTTCCCGTACGGTTGGTTTTGTAGAAATCTTCTTTTTGTTAAGAGCAAATGGTTGACCCCTCCCCTAGAGTGAGAGAGTAGGGAGGAGTGGAATTAGTTCATGATTCCAGTTAGTTGGGTTCTAGCAAACTTATTTCACAATGTAATGTGTCCTTGGGAATAGGAAATCATTCAAGCCTGGGCACTAACTTGTTACTTGAGGAAAAAAGGAGTTATGACCTAGAACAGATGTGAAGATTTGTGGCTGTTTGGCCCCAAGGGGTGGAAGAGTAAGGACCGTTCAGTTAGGGAGAACTCATTTCATGAGAGAGAAGAGACTTTGTTCTTTACTGGGAGGACAGGCAGGGCTTTGTGATGCTTTGTGCTTGAAGCTTTACAGTGATGTTCACGGGCCACTCCTCTTTCGTATGTTACTGCACACCATCAAAGTCTGTTTCATTTGTAACTGCAGGGCCGCCTGTTTGCCTATCCCGACACTCACCGCCACCGCCTGGGACCCAACTATCTTCAGATACCTGTGAACTGTCCCTTCCGAGCTCGAGTGGCCAGCTACCAACGTGACGGCCCCATGTGCGTGCTGGACAATCAGGGTAGGCCTGGGACCGTGGCTCACCCCGCGGGTGTGGAGGGCACTGCTGGGCAGGGCACGGGAGGCCCCGCCAGCCCAGGGGTCGTCAGGCTGCCCCAGGCATCTGCTGCTCTGTGGAGGCCCCGCAGCCGCTCCTGCCAACCTCCTATTTGTTGCCCATCAATGAAGGTTTAAACTGCCTGAGGACTCTCCATACTTCCATCTATTTTATATGTTTTATGGAGAGTTCCCTCCTCAGATTTTGCTTGCTGTGCATCTGACTATGAAAGGCAGGGAGAAAGGTTTTTCCACACTGGCTGTTGTAGGGTATCATCCAACTTAGGGAGCGGGTTTTAAAGACTCTTCACAAAGTGGACGATTCCTGAAATCACTCTTAAGTCACCAGGACTTAGCCTCTTGGAAATGCAAAAGCCAAGAGTTGCCATACACATGCCATATTACATGTGTCTGAAGGACACATGATCCCTTCAGAAATTTTACTGATGATTTATATTTATAGCCATAGATGTCTATATTCAAACAAAGTTTATTTTTCTATGCTAAAAATAATACATGTACCTTAAAGGAAATTCGGAAAATATAAGGGAAAGAAGAGAAGAAAGAAGAAAAACCCATATATAGTCACAGTATCCAAAGGCCAGAACTGTTGCATTTTGCTGTATTTCTTTCCAGTCTTTTCTGTGAATACTTGTTATACATTTAAGATTAGTTTGTATATATAGCTTTGTGCCTTGCATTTTGTTACCATTATCATTAAGCCTTTTCCAAGTATTTATCAAGTTTACATGCTCACTGAATGATTGTATTGTGTTGTTGCCATATTTCTGCTCTTTGAGGTTTACAAAGGTATGGAGCGTGTTATTGCCCAAAGTAACTGATACTTCTGTGTCTGTCTTCTGCGTTTTCATTCTAAAGTGATTTTTTTCCATTAATCTCCCTCGGTCCTTTCATTATTGAGACTGGCTGTATCAGAGCAGTTCATGTATATTTTGGAACGTCATTAATAAGTAAATGCTTTGTGTTTACCATTCTTGTTTACTGTTATAGTGGCTTATGTATGAAAAACACTACTTTGACACACCTTTTGCCTAATTTTAAAAGTAGACCATTTGGGCTGTGCCCTTGCAGTTTGATGAAAGAGCTTAATTGTTCCCAGTAATCAATGACTTGAAGACAGCTGCGACTTTGAGTAAAGTGAGAGATAATTTGGAAATCAAATTTTAAAATGACTCAATTGGCACATTTCAAAGAGCTAATTCTTAGTGCAGAAAACCACTGTGATGGCTCGTTATTGGAGCACTTTGCTTTTCGCATGGACGTGGCTGAGCTGGAATGAATTTCTTAGATGGATAACTGGGCTCCATGGTAGTCGGGTGCCCCCTCTCTTCCTACATGCATTTGGCTCCTTCGTCAATGTGATGTACAGGCATCTCCTGCTTATCCACCCAGAATAATCTATTCTGGCAGTGAGCTGGGTAAACTTCTAATCCTGACTGGTTTGTTCAAACCACTTACTGGGCTTCCAGGCCATCCTTTCTGTTTAGGCAGCACGTACTCAGGTAATGCAAGCTTCTGCTAACATCAGCCGAAGCAGGGTATAGTTGGGAAAATGAACATGCCAAAAGGAAAAAAGAGCCTCATAACTTATTCCAGAAATCTTAATAAATGTTTTGATCGCATTGTCATTATTTTTCCTAATTCCAGATGAATGAGTGCTGACATACTAGAAATACCAAATTTTAGAAAAAATTTTTAAAAATTTATCTGTAGAGAGAAGTGAAAGTGAAACTAGAACTGAATAAAGTCTTGGTCAATAGGAAGGATAGATATCCCGAGAATCTTAAAACACCATTAAGAAAGAAATAGTGAAGTAGAATCCTGTGATAGGAGTGTAGTACGTGCTGGAATGGAGAGGACAAAAATCCCAGATCCCGGATCCACCACTGACCACGACATCACCCTGCAGCACTCAGTGAACATCTCAGGGCTCTGTTCATTTGTCTGGCGATTGAAGGAGCAGAGCTGGAGCAGAGCTAGAACTTTGAGTTGCTCCCAAGAATTCTGTGATTCTGTTTTTTTGTTTGTTTGTTTGTTTTTTTTTTTTTTGCGTTACACGGGCCTCTCACTGTTGTGACCTCTCTCGTTGCGGAGCACAGGCTCCGGACACGCAGGCTCAGCGGCCATGGCTCACGGGCCTAGCCACGCCGTGGCATGTGGGATCTTCCCGGACCGGAGCATGAACCCGCGTCCCCTGCATCGGCAGGCGTACTCTCAACCACTGCGCCACCAGGGAAGCCCTGTGATTCTGTTTTTGAACTGAGCCCAAGCCCCAGTGAAACCCTCCAACCTGAAATATGTCTTTGAGTCTCTTCTTCTATGGGGACCAAACCAAGCTCATATAAATATATTCGTACTGGAAGGCATCAGGAGATTGTAGAGATGAGGCCGTCTGAAGTGTTCAAAGGGAATTTGAGATCTCTTCGTTAAGACGCAGAGTGAGACAGCCACCGCAAGCGTTTGGCAGATGGCATATTCTCTAAGAACCCAAGTACTGCCTGTAGCTAAATATGGGGTGTTAAAAATGATATGTGCATGGCATGTGTATGTGTGTGTATGCACGTATGTATAAATATAATTGTCACTTGAATTTATTTCTTATTTTGTTGGCTGTTTGTAGACTTCCTTCATGTTTCATCTCCCCGAGTGAGTCTGTGTGGTTTTCTGTTAAAGGTGGAGCTCCAAATTATTACCCCAACAGCTTTGGTGCTCCGGAGCAGCAGCTTTCTGCCCTGGAACACAGGACCCACTGTTCTGGGGATGTGCAGCGCTTCAACAGTGCCAGCGATGATAATGTCACTCAGGTAATGGCTCCTTTGTCTGCGGTGCGAGTTGCTTGGTTATTCTCCTTGTCAATGTCTGCACATATTCCCCCGTTTAAAGTGTCTAATATGTCTTAACTTGAATTCAGGGACAACATCTCTATTCATAAGTCAGTGCCTGTATTAAATGGAGTTGAAGAGTTGTGTTACTATGCCCTTTTAGTCCAAGGTTTGTAGACTCATTTCAATTCCTCCAAATTTTATTGACGGGATGTAAGTGGGAGCCATTGGGGAAGCAGTGATCTCGTGGAAATCTAAGAAATGGGCAAGTAAAGCTTAAGTACAGCTGAATCTAAGAATCTGAGAAGGGCAGTCCAGATTTAAGGGACTAGAACTGGATTCAGAATAGCACTAGGAGGCCCAGTAGCAAAGGTGTGGGTGTTTCCACTGCACGGCACCCCATTCATGTGACTCAGCTACTCTCCATCTGTCTGCTGTTGCTCTCCAATACCAATTACTCATTCTTACCATGTCCTTCCCTATTTTTCTCCTCTTTGCCTCATAGCTTGTGTTTTAACATTGCTGTGGTTTTGCTATGACCATGGCCTAACTCTTCTTCTTTATGGCTTCTTTCTCCATGTATTACTTTTTTTTTTTGGTCCTTTTTTACTCCTTCTCTCAATACTTCTACAGTCAGATTCTGGAGAGAGGAAATTGGATTGAATGGACTAATGTTTTCACTGTGGGTTGCATCATTGGCCTTTGGCCAGCCTCTAGTTAACTGCCCGGGGTCAAGTGCCCACCCTCTTTCTAATCACCTGTGGCTGCTTGGGGGCTGTTCTTTTAGTAGATGCCATGGAAGAGGCCCTTTGACTCTGAAGAGCAGCCACCTCATTAATGTGCCCAGTGCAACTTATACCACACGTAAGAAAAGGATAAAGTTAAAAAGTATAGTTGTCTTAGATCTCTGCTTGGGTAGTTGTTGTTAAACAATATTTAAATTAGAATGGGACCTATTCTAGCTTTTCAATTTGTAAATGTGTGTTCCCAGTAAAATATACTTAAATACATAAATTAATTCACTATGAAGATACCGTTATTTGAAAGGCCCTTACGTGTATACAAGTATATAAAAAAGAAATTACTTTATTGTACCTTATAAACCATTTTTAGATGAAATTAAATGTCTCCTAAAAGCCTTTTATAGTAACTGCCTTATTCTTGGTGATGTAGGTTACCAAGTATCAATATATTACAATACAATTCCTGCTTCTCATAAAATTTTACCTACCTGAAGTCTATTCCAGTGTTAAGCTAGCTAATACAACCTCTGTAAAAATTAATTTAGATAATGAGGCTGTTGCTCACACATTAAAATTTACTATATGATCATTCTTATTTTGAGAGATTTTCTTATCACTATATAGAACTCAAGATTCTGTTTATAGCTTCATAGCATAATCCTGTAACTATAAGAGTCACATGGAATATAAATAGGAAGATCCAGGTTTATACTCTTAAAAATGATTCACTTGGACTCATGCTTCTGGCTTATGACAGACAAGCTTGTGTCATACCTATCCTCTCATGGAGAACATTGGAAAGCTAGATAAGATACAAAAAGGCTGTGGAGAGCTATAAAAGCAGCAAGAATTTGAGGGGCCAAGATTTTGAACAGAAAAGAAGTGCAGAGATATGAGCTTGATATTTGCTCTTCTTTTCTCATGAGGCATTTATTACTTTGTAAGTATTGGCCAACATGCTGAGCAGAGTTTACAGCGTTTTCATGGGTCTGGAGGGAATAAAAATTGGAGTTCAGGACCTGCTAAGGAAGAGGGCCTCTAGTTAACATCACAGGCACTCAGTTGGATCCCGGAAGGGCCATCCTAGAAATAAGGGCAAACGTGAAATCAACTTGCCTTTACAAAAAATGAGACTCAGTTTTATACCAGTCCAGTCTCAGACTGGATTAAGATGATCTCCCTCTATCCTCTCTTCCAGAAGCAAACATAAGGCTTTGGAGGAAAATAGAGCCTCAAATTATCTCTGTATTTTTTCATATGCAAATGCCCAGCATTCAGTAATAAATTATCAGGCATACCCAACACATAAGACCTTATATCTGAAAAGCAAGAGGGGGATAAAAAAAAAAAACAACTGGCAATAGAAACAAACCTACTGAAGATCCAGATAGTGGAATTGTCAGATATAGGTTTTAAAATAACTGCAAATAATATGTTCAGGAAAACAGAAAACAGTTGACAACATGGAGAATTTAATAAGAGAACCTGAATCTGTCAAAAAAGAATGGAGGGGACTTCTCTGGCGGTCCAGTGGTTAAGACTTTGTGCTTCCACTCAGGGGGCACAGGTTCCATCCCAAGTTGGGGAACTAAGATCCTGCATGCTGTGCAATGCGGCCAATAAAATAAAATTAAATTAAATTAAAATGAAAAAGAATTGAATGGACATACTGAACTGGAAAATGCAACAACTAAAGTTAAGCATTTAGTAAATGAGCTTAAAAGGAGATTAAATATGGCCGAAGAGAAGATTACTGAATTGGCGGATAGAGCAGTAGATGTTATCAAGACTCAGTCATGAAGAGAGAGCAAAAGAACTTCTCTTTGTTATAAGAAACCAATTAGAGATTGAGAAGGCAAACCACAGAGTGGGAAAATACATTTGCGGTTCCTCTAACTAACAAACAACTCATATACAGTACATGTAAAGAACTCCTGCAGAGCAATAAGAAAACGACAGACGAATAGAAAAATGGGCAAAAGACTTGAACAGGCACTTCACAAAAGAAAATATCCAAATGACTGAAAAACACACAGAGTAGTTTATCTCACTAGTCATCGGGGATATGCAAAATAAAACTAAAAAGAGATACCACTACATACACACCAGAATGACTAGACTGAAAAAGACTGTGTACCAGGTATTGTGAGAATGAGAAACAACTCTAACTCTTACCTGAGTGTAGATTGGTTCAGGTGTTTTGGAGAACTGTTTGTCAATATCCACTGAAGCTAAACATGTACGTGTCTTTTGACCTACTAAGTGCACTCTTACATAGATTCTTAATAGAAATGTGTACATATGAGCAGCAGAAGACATGTACAGCACTGTTTATTCATATTACCCAATGTTCATCAATGTTCATCAAAAGCTTGGCTAAATAAACTGTAGTATATTCCCACAGTGTACAGCAATGAAAATTAAAGAAGTATTCCAACAAACATTACCATAGATGAACCTTACAAACATGACATTGAGCAAAAGAACAAGAATATAGACTGTATGATTCCATTTGTGTACATTTGAAAGAGAAGTAAAAAATGTTTATAATATTAGAAGTCAAAAAAATTCACCCTTGGGGAGGCAGTTGGAGAAAGGGGATAATGACTGGGTGGGGGAGTATGGTAGGGGGATTTCTGGGGTGTGAGCGATGTTCTGTCTTGATCTGGGTGGTTGTGACACATTTGTGTCCACTGAAAAATCATTGAACTTCACACTTACGTTTAGTACCCTTTACTGTAGGCATGTTACACCTAAAAAGAAAAAAATCATTCTCTAACTTCATATAGACTAGTAAAAATGTCACTTTTCCTTTCAGAGGAATTTGGTCCTGCTCTTAAAGGTCTGTGGTAAAAGTGTTGGAGTGGGTAAAGCACCTAGAACCTATGCTCTGTAATGAGAGAAGCCACCACAATGAGAAGACCCCATCTCATTTCTCTAGTTGCAGCGAGCGGGGGCCACACTTCGCTGTGGTGTGCAGACTTCTTATTGCGGTGGCTTCTCTTGTTGCAGAGCACGGGCTTTAGGTGCATGGGCTTCAGTAGTTGTGGCTCGCGGGCTTCAGTAGTTGTGGCTTTTGGGCTCTAGAGCGCAGGCTCAGTAGTTGTGGCACACGGGCTTAGTTGCTCTGCGGCATGTGGGATCTTCCCAGACCAGGGCTTGAACTCGTGTCCCCTGCCTTGGCAGGTGGATTCTTGACCACTGCGCCACCAGGGAAGTCCCTTATATTTAGACTTTGCTCAGATTTTAAGAAATATTATTATATTCTGATATTTGATAACAGAAAAATTATGAATATTTGATATTTTATGAATTTGCTACTTTGGATAACTGGATATTTTTGGACTTTATAAACATTAGTAGAACAGTACATAGAGTAGTGCCTGGTGCGTTATAGGTACATGAGAAATAAGTATTTGCTCAATGAGTGCATGAAAGAAATGTAGAATAGAATCATAGCCATAACTTAGAAATGGTTAATTTCAGAAATGAGCAGAGGCTGTTAGGACTCATATACTTAATACTAAGCTCTTACTTTTCATTTTAACTTCTTGATAGTCATTTTAGAGGTTAAACCCAATAATCTAAGCAAAATATCACTATTAACATCTGTTTTCTCCAAGAAATCTTGGCTTCTGAATAACTAAAGACCTAATTAATAAATTAGGGTGTTTTCCTCCCCTTTGGTTCTGGGTGAATTGAACAAAGGTTGTATTGCGTTAAGCTTACATTTAATGACGGTTTGCACATTCTGCACTTGTCAGTATTAAGGTGTGGTGGCATTTTTAATTGTAGGCAACACTGCCTTCTATTTATAAGAGATTTATAAGCAGTGACTGCAAAGGACATTATTAAAAAGAAGTTATGAGCTATTATCTTCCTGTTTTGCTTAAAATAAAATAAAAAGTGAGGAACTCAACACGTGACAGTTTCAACTATAATTTTAAATTATTCTTAAATTCTAAAACCTTTTTTCATTCTTATACCAATGAGAAATCTTGCATCTTCATTTCAAAAGTGGTGTTTGGGTGAGTTTTGTTGGTGCTAAAGTGGTTATTTGATTCCCTGCACTCTATTTTCAATGAGCAGGTGCGGGCTTTCTATTTGAACGTATTGAATGAGGAGCAGAGGAAACGCCTGTGTGAGAACATAGCGGGCCATCTGAAAGATGCACAACTTTTTATCCAGAAGAAAGCGGTGAGTGATACTTTGTAAGCCGAAGAGTGACACCTGCTGGCAGGAGAAGAGAGTGCAGCTGTGTGAGAAAACCCTTCCATGGAAGTGTCATTTCTATTTCACTTGAGCTAAGCACACTTAAAAAAACTAGTATGAATCCCCAATCAACCTCTGATTCTTTTCTCTCTGTGTTTTACCTCCAGTATATATGCCATATCCATTGATCCTTAGCTCTTTGTCCAGTGTATAATAATTTAGTTGAGTTTAGGGTGAATGGTCTCCTATGCTGTTCAGTCTGACTGCAGCCAAGTTCTGTGTAGGAGAGTAATGTCCAATGTCAAAATGTGGGTCCTGCCACAATTTTGCTTAGACTTCAGGTGATAAGAAATACAGATTACATTTTTGCGATTTGAAGTCAGCCTGACTACTTGATGTTATGATGCCTGACCCTCCTTCGGAAGAAACTAGAAACTTGCACGTTTTCTGGGGTCAGAACTGAGCTGCTTCCAAAGGCTCAGGCTGAACTTTTGAGCTGAGGCACCAGGGTATTTCTGATGGTAGCTCGCTGTGTTGTGTGCTCTGCTGTGGTCTCCCGGCCTGCCGCAGGGGAGTTAGCCTCTTGCAGATTTAGGAACCCCGGCTATTTCTTTGTCTCTTGGTTGCTGTTTCTCTGTTCATGGGGGCAGCTGTCTGGGATGTGTTCTAAGGCCCGGAGATATGTACCAGCAGGCTGGGTGCTCTATCTGCAGGCAAGGTTCTATAACTGTGTTTCACCAGGGCGTGTATGAAAGATAACCCTTTAAGTCCCTGGGCGCTAATAGTTCTTGCTGTCTGGGGCAGAGAGCCTGACGGTCGCTCTGTGAGATAGGTGGGGTGGGTATTTTCTCATCTCACTGATAAGAATGAATAAGACCGTTTGTAAGTAGAGAACTGGGCTTGAACCCTTGGCCTTCTCCTCTCACATATGCTGAAGCTGCAAGGCCCCCTGTGGGTTCTTGATGCCCCACCTCAGGATCAGCCCGCGGTCAGGAATTCCTGCTTGAAGTATGCTTAGGTGCCCAGCAGGGGCCAGTGTTTGTACATCTCACTTTAAATTCAGGCAGTGTCTGGGCCTGTTTCTTCATGCAAATCGCTGTAACTTTTTGCGTTCCTCCGAGGTCAGCTCTTTACCTGCTGTAAATGGAGCTCGCCTCATAGCGCGTTTTCCTCACGGTACTCCACGAGGTAGATTTAATCATCCCACTTATTTTTCTGGGGAGCGGATATGAACTGTATGAGGTAGCTTTAGTTATCTCACTGATTTCATGAGGAGTGGGTACTGAAGCTCAGATGAGTGACTCAGGCAAGGTTGCTCAGCCAGTATATGTCCAGGACGCAAGCCTTCATCCGTGTTGGTAAATGCTGTGTGGTTCTGCCTCCCGTGGAAGCGTCCGTCCTCCCCTCTGGAGTCGACCCTGTGAGGCGGACTCTGGGGACGGGTGTAGTGAGGGCTGGGCTAATGCTTACATTATTTTCACCTGGTTACAGGTTAAGAACTTCACCGATGTCCATCCTGACTATGGGGCCCGCATCCAGGCTCTTTTGGATAAATACAACGTTGAGAAACCTAAGGTGAGCCCAGAGCATCCTGGCTGTGGCAGAGGGGGCGTGTCGTGGATGGGCGTAGTTGGGTTTCCTTTTATGATGATTCTCCTCAGGGACAGCTATTCCGTTTCTTAAGCAGCTGTTCAGAATCTCATTTGAGATATAAAGAACTCACTTGGAAAGCACATGCTCCTTGTTTTAGCCCTGGGCAGTATAAGACAGTCGAAGGTGAACAAATTCTGAATGCTTATTTTCATTTGAGCACAGATTAAAGCTAAGATAAATACTGAGTTGCTGCCCAAGTGAGTTAAGTAACCTGCTGGTCTTGGTCTTTCGAAACAGAGCACGATTCACACCTATGTAAATCCTGGGTCTCACTTGGCTGCAAGGGAGAAAGCTAATCTGTGAGGGTCGTCCGTCCGCCTATGAAGCAAAGCATAATGTTGACACACATGCCCACTCATCGCTGGATGGAAGATTCTCCTGCGCCAGACATACAAATGCAAGTTTATGTCTGTAAAATGATAATCCCAGCTTTCTATAGCGAATAACGTAATAATGGCTTTTAATGCTATCTTCCTAGGGGTAAGTGAACGTTAGAGCTTAACAATCATTTGAAAGAAACGTGTATTTGCTTTTGACAGCTGACTATTTACTTAAAATGACTAGAATGAAAGTTTCTAGCAGAAATACGATTTTATTTGATAAGAAAAAATCTTGGTGAAATTAATATGTTTACATATCATCTCATGGCCTGTTATATAAAAATATGGCTGTAATTATATAAGAAGAAAAGATAAAGATAATCCACTCAGAAATTTAAATTTTTCTAAGTTCCTTATAGGAAGCACAATGTGGTGTCTTTTGAAAATAACTTCAGTACCATCATGGCTTAATGTTTATTCCTGCTTGGAACTGATCAGAGTTTTTAAAACTTGGAATTACATTTATGCTAATATAGTATTGATTTTGCAACAGGCTGATCTGTAATTGCTTATCTTTTTACAATAAAATAATCTGTAAATAAAAATAGAAGACTGGTATTTGGTTTCTTTAGGCTCCATATATAACTTGGAATGTCTCAAGACTCTGAATCTGAGTGTCATCTGTTATCAGATACTTACCCGTATAATTGAAAATATCAACCTCACGAGGGTAGTATGTTATTTGTTTAAACCAGTAGCCTTTAGACATAGCCTCTGAGATACAGGGGACCAGAACTTAGTCTATTGGGAAAACAGCAAATTTCCCAGCTTTGAAAATTGCTTAGATCTCTTGTTCATTAGCTCACTTCTTTATCTAATTATGAGTTTTAATTAAAAAAAATTCTTCCTTTTTTCTTCCCAGTTTTATTGATATATAATTGGCATACAGCACTGTATAAATTTGACTCACATGCATCATGAAATGATTATCACAATAAGTTTAGTTAATAGGAATGCCCTGGTGGTCCAGTGTTTAGGACCCAGTCCTCTCACTGCCAGGGGCCCAGGTTCGATCCCTGGTTGGGGAGCTAAGATTCCACGAGCTGCATGTTGCGGCCAAACAAAAAAAATAAGTTTAGTTAACATTAATCATCTCATATAGATACTGTACGACATTAAAGAACTGGAAAAAAATTTTTTTCATATTATGAGAACGCTTAGGATTTACTCTCTTAACAATTTTCATATG
Source organism: Tursiops truncatus (assembly GCF_011762595.2). Taxonomy (NCBI): domain Eukaryota; kingdom Metazoa; phylum Chordata; class Mammalia; order Artiodactyla; family Delphinidae; genus Tursiops; species Tursiops truncatus. Next base: position 84,361,513 of record NC_047041.1, read on the forward strand.
TAACACACAGTAGCATTAATGATATTTATTGTACATGACATCTCTAGTACTTATTTATCTTATAACTAGAGATTTGTACCTTTTGACTGCATTTTTCCAGTTCCCCTCTCCCCTACCCCCACCTGATAGTAACCACAAATCTGATCTCTTTTTCTTTTTTTAAAATAATTAATTAATTAATTTTGGCTGCGTTGGGTCTTTGTTGCTGCATGTGGGCTTTCTCTAGTTGCGGCGAGTGGGGACTACTCTTTGTTGCTGTGTGCGGGCTCCTCATTGCCGTGGCTTCTCTTGTCGTGGAGCATGGGCTCTAGGCGCGTGGGCTTCAGTAGTTGTGGCACACGGGCTCAGCAGTTGTGGCTCGCGGGCTCTAGAGCGCAGGCTCAGTAGCTGTGGCGCACGGGCTTAGGTGCTCTGCAGCATGTGGGATCTTTCCGGATCCCCTGCATTGGCAGGTGGATTCTTAACCACTGTGCCACCAGGGAAGTTCCTGATCTCTTTTTCTGAGTTTGTTGATGAAGTATAAATAACCTACAACACGATGTTAGTTCCTGTTATACAACGTAGTGATTCAGTATTTCTGTACATTTAAAAATGATCACCGCTATAAGTCTGGTTATGATATGTATAATACCATACAACAATATTACATAGTTACTGACTATATTCCCCACACTGTACATTTCATACCTATGACTCATTTATTTTGCAACTGGAAGTTTGTACCTCTTAATCTCCCTCACCTGTTTCTTTCCTCCCCCTACCACCCTCTCCTCTGGAAAATTTGTTACGATTGTTCGTTTTGGTTTTTAGATGCCACATGTAAATGAAATCGTGCAGAATTTGTCTTTCTCTGTCTGACTTATTTCACTTAGCATAATACCCTCTAGGTCCATCTGTGCTGTTGCAGATGGCAAGATGTTATTTTTTATGATTGAGTAATATTCCATTATATATCACATCTTTTTATCCATTCGTCTGTTGATGGGCACTTAGGTTGTTTCCATATCTTGGCTATTGTAAATAATGCTGCAGTTAACATAGGGGTGTATATATCTTTTTGAATTAGTGTTTTTATTTTCTTCAGATAAATACACATGAGGGGAATTGCTGGATCATATGGTAATCTTTTAAAAAAGTTTTGAGGAATCTCCATACCGTTTTCCATAGTGGCTGCACCAATTTGCATTCCCATCAACTGCACGAAGATTCCCTTTTCTCCACATCCTTGCCAACACTTGTTATTTGTTGTCTTTTTGACATTAGCCATGCTGACAAGTGTATCTCATTGTGGTTTGGATTTGAATTTCCCTGATAATTAGTGATGTTGAGCATTTTTTCATGTGCCTGATTGCCATCTGTATGTCTTCTTTGGAAAAATGTCTATTCAGGTCCTCTGCTCATTTTTAAATCAAGTTGTTTGTTTTTTTGACATTGAGCTATGTAAGTTCTTTGTATATTTTGGATATTAACTGCTTATCAGATAGATCATTTACAAATGTCTTCTCCCATTGAGTAGGGCCTTTTTGTTTTGTTGATAATTTCCTTAGCTGTGCAAAAACTTTTTAGTTTGATGTAGTCTCATTTTATTTATTATTGTTTTTGTTTCCCTTGCCTGAGGAGACAGATCGAAAAAAATATTACTGAAACCAATACCAAAGAGCTTACTGCCTGTTTTCTTCTAGAAGTTTTATGCTTTCAGGTCTTACATTTAACTCTTTAATCCATTTTGAATTTATTTTTATGCATGGTGTGAGAGAGTAGTCCAGTTTGATTCTTTGGCATGTAGCTGTCCAATTTTCCCAACACCATTTATTGAAGAGGCTGTGTTTTCCCCATTGTATGTTCTTACCTCCTTTGTTGTATATTAACTACCTGGATAGGTGTGGGTTCATTTCTGGGCTTCTGTTCTGTTCCATTGATCTATATGTCTGTTTTTGTGATATACTGTTTTGATTACTGTAGCTTCTTAGTATAGTTTGAAATCAGGGAGCATGGTGCTTCCAGCTTTGTTCTTTCTCAAGATTGTTTTGGCTATTTTGGGTCTTTAGTGTTTTCCACACAAATTTTAGAATTATCTGTCCTAGTTCTGTGAAGAACGCCATTGGTATTTTATAGGGATTCCATTGAATTTATAGATTGCCTTGGGTAGTATGGTCATTTTAACAATATTAATTCTTCCAGTTCATGAATATGGTATATCTTTCCACCTGTTTTTGTTATCTTCAGTTTCTTTCATCAGTGTCTTATAGTTTTCTAAGCACAGGCTTTTTGTCTCCTTAGTTAGATTTATTCCTAGGTATTTTATTCTTTTTGATACAGCTGTAAATGGGATAGTTTTCTTAATTTCTCTTTCTGACAGTTTGTTGTTAGTGCATATAAATGCGACAGATTTCTGAACATTAATTTTGTATCCTGCAATTTTACTGAATTCATTGTAGTCTTATGATTATGAATTTTTAAAATAGGGCTCAGAAGCTCAAGTTTTTTCATTTGTTTTTAACCCGTATTTGCCTATCGTGCTTGAAACTCAAGGGGAACACTTTAAAAATGAGTTCTGAATGCTAATTGAAAACTTGTTTTCCTTGAAAATTCTTATTCCCTTCATCTCAGATCTTCAAAACCAGTTTGTGCTTACTCTTAGGAATCAGATCTTGAGCGTCAGGAAACCATTAGACACTAGTAGATACAAATTCTCAATCTTTTAGCTCAAACTCCTTTACTCTCCTGTCAAAACTCTCCTGCTTAAATCCCTCCTGTGTTTGAATGTGCCTGGAAACTGTTATATTTGTAGACATGGAAAACAGATTTATCCATTTGTACCCAATGGTGAATACTTTCAATATAGTAACTTTACTATATAGTTACATCTCTTTATTAAATATATAAGATAAAGTCATAAAAATTAATATACTTTGATGATGGGAAGGAGGTTATTTATTTAAATATTGGTTATAAACACAGTGTTTTTGAGCTGATTTTCTGCTTGTTCTATTCTGTAGTCTAAAAATAAGCTGGTAGTTAAATTACATGTACCTAACATGTTTCCATATGTAAAAATCTGCATGGAAGTGTCCCCAGTTCTACTCTGGAGACCTATTTTGTAATTTTCAAATATAAATACTGATGAAGTTAACTATTCCTTTTGGGTTTTACTTCCTGGGAGTTACTATCTAATGATATTACTTTTAAGTGACATTAAGATACACAGGACCCATGGTGATGGCTAGCTCATAATAACGGCAAAAGTGCAAGAATGCAAGAAAAGGAAACCTGTTTTTCCTTTCTCAGGAAACTGGGATTGCAATTCAAATTGCACAAGTGCGTTTTCAAGCCTTTGTTCATATCATGCCCACTAATATTTCATTGGCCAAAGCAAGTCACATGGTTAAGCCCAAGTCAAAGGGTGAGGCAGTGTACTGTACCCACAGAGCCAATTGTGTGTGTGTGTGTGTGTGTGTGTGTGAACATATCTGGACATTAACCTAATTTCCCATAGGCCTCCCCTCCCATCAGTTCTTCAACACTACTAGCAACTTCCCTTGGTCATCACCCTCTTCTTGTCCTTACTTCCCCTGTTTAGATTTTGTAATGACTCCAGAACCCAGCCTTGGTAAACTAGGCCTCTCACTTATTCATTTCTTACACTGGAAATGACTGTGGCAGGAGCAAAACACAGCCCTACGAAGTGGGCTTTTAAAAATTTGACCACGACCTCAAGTGGGCCCTCAGCAGGCCTGGAAATCTGACTTTCCTTCCTCAGTAAACTCTCCTACTCCCTCTGCTCCTAGTTCATCAAGGATAGGATAACTTCCTTATCTTTTCCTCCACCGAAGTCCTCCATCTTGCCAGCACTGACATCCACGTGCTCTTTTTTCCTTCCTGTTGACACAGATGAGTTCGGTTCATATTGAAAGTTAGCCCCCTATACGTGCGCTGGTCCATGCCCTTCTGCCTGCTCTGGAATTCTGTATCATTCTTCTCAGGATGACTTGCTCTTGTAAGTCTCCCTGAATCCTCTCTTGATCTCATAGGCCTCTCTTGTTCTTTGCCCCCTTTATTCTTCTCCCCAATATCTTATAAGAATTACCTTTACTTGCTATCTTCACGCTCTTCTGTCCTTTCTTGAACCTACAAGCAGACTGCCCTTGCCAAGGTCACCAATGACTTCCATGCCACTAAAATCCAATGGTTCCATCCAGCAATCCCACTTCTGGGTATATCCCCAAAAGGAGTGGAAGCAGACACTTGAAGAGATATGTGTACATTGTGTAGCATTATTCACGAGGGCCAAAAGGTGAAAACAACTTAAGGGTCCATTGATGGATGAATGGATAAACAAAATGTATATCCAGACAGTGGAATATTATTAAGCCTTAAAAAGGAAGGAAATTCTGACACACACTACAACATGGATGAACCTTGAAGACATTATGCTAAGTGAAATGAGTCTGACACAGAAGGACAACTATGGTATGATTCTACTTCTATGAGGTACCTAGAATAGTCAAATACACAAATACAGAAAGTAGAATGGTGGTTGCCAGGGGTGGGAGGAAGGGAGAAATGAGGAATTCTTATATAATGGGTGCAGAGTTTCAGTTTGGGAAGATGAAAAATTATGGAGATGGATGGTGGTGATAGTTGCACAACAGCATGAATGTATTTGCCACTGAACTGTACACTTAAACATGGTTAAAGTGGTAAATTTTATGTATAATTTACCACACATCTCTCTCTCACACACACACACACACACACACACACACACACACAGCCCAGTGGTCCATTCTCATACTCACCTTGCTTGGCCTCTTAGCAGTGTTTAAAACACTTGATCATTGGCACCTTTTTTTAAAAAAAAACAACCCAGCTTTTTTTTGAGATAGAATTCACATACCGTAAAATACACCCATTTAAAGTGTATAATTCAGTGGTTTTTAATATAGGCACAGAGTTGTGCAATCAACACCACAATAAATTTTAGAACATCTCTGTCACCCCCCAAAAAGCCTTGTACCCATTAGCAGCACTCACCATTCCCCCAACTTAATCTTGCCCTGCAAACCTCGGCCATCACGAATCTGTCTATAGATTTGCCTATGTTACACATTTTATTTAAATGAAATCATACAACATGTGATCTTTTGTGACTGGCTTCTTTCACTTAGTATAATGTTATCAAGATTCTTACATGTTGTATCATGGATCAGTACTTCATTTCCTTTTATTGCCAAATAATATTCCACTGTATGAATAAGCTTTTTTTTTTTTTTTTTTTTGCGGTACGCGGGCCTCTCCCTTTGCGGAGCACGGGCTCTGGACGCGCAGGCTCAGCGGCCACGGCTCACGGGCCCAGCCGCTCCGCGGCATGTGGGATCCTCCCGGACCGGGGCACGAACCCGTGTCCCCTGCATCGGCAGGCGGACTCTCAACCAGTGCGCCACCAGGGAAGCCCAGAATAAGCTTTTTTATTGATCCGTTCATCAGTTGGTAGATGTTTGGGTTGTTTCTACTTTTTTGGCTCTTGTGAATAATGCTGCTATGAATATATGTGCACGTGTTTTTGTGTGGACATGTCTTTTCATTTCTCACATTCTCACCTTCTTAAAATGCGTTTTCACTCGTCTTCTGGCACACCGCTCTCTCAAAATCGACTCCTGGTGTTTTAAAATCCACTATTCTTCTAAAATGAGGGCTTGGTCTGGGCTTATAGAAACACTGAGAGATTACCTTGTTGCTTTCAAATTCAATGTAGAATTTCAGTTTAAAAACATTAATTTTTCCTTTCCCATATAAAGGGGCATCACTCTAATTTGTAATCTCTGCTACAGAAATGAGTTTTAAGAATTTCTTAGCACTTACTATTCTGAAAGAAAAACAATGGGCAAACTGCTTGGCCATGTCTTTGCCTCTTAGTTCATGATAAAGGCAAAGGGCCAAATTCTATTTTCAGTGATCTGATAAGACAAATTGAAGGCTTTAAAATCCTTATCAGAGTTTTAAAGATGTGAAAGGTTAGTGGAGGTGAACTCAAAAAGTTATGTATACTTTTTTTTTTTTTTTTTTGTTTTGCGGTACGCGGGCCTCTCACTGTTGTGGCCTCTCCCGTTGCGGAGCACAGGCTCTGGACGCGCAGGCTCGGTGGCCATGGCTCACGGGCCCAGCCGCCCCGTGGCATGTGGGATCTTCCCGGACCGGGGCACGAACCCATGTCCCCGTATCGGCAGGCGGACTCAACCACTGCGCCACCAGGGAAGCCCTACTTTTGAGTTTTTGAAAATTTTAATCAATCACATGTGGAAAGCTCGACTATGACACTCTTTGCAAAGGAAATACTTATTCTCTCATTGACTGTTAAGCGAATTTTGCATTGTCGTTTTTATTTTTGTTTTGCTTTGTTATTGTTTGCTTAAAGTATGCTATTTTAAATTGTCCTTGTATTTTCTGCTCTTGAATGAATTGCATTATGAAACTATATGTTTAAGTAAAACTCACATTTTAAAGAGTATAGTGGGTTGAATGATGGTCCCTAAAAGAATATGTCCATGTCCTAACCTCAGGAAGCTGTGAAGTTGACTTTATTTGGAAAAAAGTTTTCTGCAAGTGTCTCCAGATGAGATCATCTGGGATGATCAAAGATCAGTGTGCTTCTAAGAGACCAAAGCGGGGGAGCAGGGGCAGCTCATATGAAGATTGAGGCAGAGATTGGAATTTTACAGCCACAAGCTAAGGAACACCTGGAGCCTCCAGAAGCTAGAAGAAGCAAGGAAGGATTCTTCCCTAGAGCCTATGGAGGGAGCATGGCCCTGGAATACCTTGATTTTGGACTCAGCCTCCAGAATTGTGAGAGAATGAATTTCCATTGTTTTAAGCCACCACATTTGGTGACTTGGGCAGCCCTGGAAACTCATAGAAAGATGATGCTAGTTTAATGGTTTTATAAAATGAAAACTTTTTGAGTAGCAGAGGGATTAATTTTTTTGTTCTCTGAATCGCCTGATGGCCCTCTCTGGGTCGGGGGCAGCTTCGCTTAGGTAGTGAGTGACTCCTCATTACCGTCCACCGCTGCCTGCCCTGCCCCCACCTCAGTCCCTGCCATCCCCCGGAACTTCTTGGTTCTGGTTCTTCACTGCCAAGCTCGTTGCCTGAAAGCTCCCAGCTCCCCTCCTGTTAGCTAATTTCCAGTTTCCTGGACAGTCTCTTCTTTCAGCTGGACTGTGAGCTTTGATCCAGTCCATCAACATGGTACTTCCCTCTTCACCTGGCCGGGACAGGGGTCCCCATTTCAAAATGTAGAAGCATTCTGGATGCATGAAAAACAAGAACAAAAAACCCCAAACAGAAAGTAGATTGGTGCAGCCACTGTGGAAAACAGTATGGAAGTTTCCCAAAATGACGAAAAATAGAACTACCATGTGACCCAGCAATTCCACTCCTACATATAGATATGAAAAAAACAAAAACAGTAATTCAAAAAGATACACGTGGAGGGCGGAGTCAACGTGGCATACTAGGATGACACGGAATTCGCGTCTCCTCACAAGCGGGGCACCTACCAGGCACCGGTGGGGGACCACGGACACCTAAGGGGACAGGAGGAACCCCCGTGACCACGTAGGACGTGGGGCATGGGGGGAGTGAAGGGGGAGGAGAAGTGGAGGTGGGATGAGAATGGAGCCCCTGAAGGGCGGCTGAGGGAGGGGAAGGGATTCCACGCCCAAAGGGGGAGATTGGGGACCACTGGGAGGACAGAGGATCAAAAGGGAGTGCGGCCAGGTTTCCCCTGCCCACTTGGGTCCCCAGGAACCTGCTGAGATCCCGGGCCTGATGCTCTGCCCACCTAGGCCCCCTCCAGCCACGTGGGTCCTGAGGGAGTGGGAGGGAGGGAAGGGGGAGCAAAAGTAAAGGCCGGACCTACGGGACCGTATCCCTGAGGGGTGGCTGGGGGAGGGGAGGAGTTCCTACACCCAGCAGGACCCACCCACAGTTAGGGGTCCAGCAGGGATGGGGGAGACCCTGGGGGAGATGGTGGGGTAGGGGCACGAAGGAACAGAAGGGAAAAGGACCAGGGCTTTCCCTGTCCACTTAGGCACCGGGGAGCCAGTTGGCCTCCCAGGCCTAATCCTCTGCCCTCGGAGCCTCCCTGCTGCCATGCAGAGCCCAGGCCCCACCCCACACCCCGGCCAGGGCCCAATCTCTACCCTTGGAGACCCCCTCTGAGACCCCCTCCAACACAATGGGCCTAACCCCGACCACACACGCTCACTCAGGGCCTCGCCTCCAAACTCCACACTCCAGAGCACCTCCTTTCCACGTGCTGCCCCTCCCCTTCTGCACAGGTCCTAAGCAGAGGCCCCGCCCCATGCTCAAACGTCACCACCCACTCGCCTAGGTCCCGCCCCACCCTAAACCCCACCCCTGCCTAAGTTCCCCTTCCACCTAAACTCTGCCTGCAAGGCTTTTTTTTCCCTCTTTTACATTGGGGTTCTGTTTTACATTGTTGTTGATTCATTTATATTTTTATTTTTCCTAATAAATCTTTATTTTTCTAATTTTATTTTATTCTTTATACTTTGTTATTGTTCTCTCCTTTTGTTCCCTCTGCACCCCTCCCCCCTTTTTTTTCTTTTCTCTATTGTGGTTTTATTTTACCTTGTTGCAGTTGTTTCAATTATTTTTATTTTTCCTAATATATTTTTTATCTTTCTAATTTTATTTTGTTTTTTTCTTCTTTGATATTGTACTGCTCCTCTTTTTCTTTCTTTATTTATTTCCTTTTTTTTTTTTTGTGCCACACCACACAGATTGCAGGGTCTTGGTTCCCAGGCTGGAGGTTGAGCCTGCACTCCTGTGGTGGGAGCTCCAAGTCCAAACCGCTGGACTAACAGAGAACCTCAGACCCCAGGGAATATTAATTGGAGTGAGACCTCCTGAAGGTCCTAATCTCAGCACCAAGACCCAGCTTTATCCAACTGCCTGCAAACTCCAGTGCTGGATGCCTCAGGCCAAACAACCAGTAAGACAGGAATACAGCCCTACCCAAAAAAAAAAAAAAAAAAAAAAAAGAATGAAACGACAAAAAAAAAAATGTTACAGGCAAAGGAGCAAGGTAAAAACCTACAAGACCCAATAAATGAAGATGAAATAGGCAATCTACCTCTTTTTATATGTATATATATATATGTATTTTTATATGTGTATATATATGTATTTTTATATGTATATATATATATATATGTATATATATGTATGTTTCCTTTTTCTCTTTTTCTGAGTGGGTATGTGTATGCGTCTTCATGTGATTTTTGTCTGTGTAGCTTTGCTTTTACCATTTGCCCTAGGGTCTGTCTGCCTGTTTTTCGTTGTTTTTGTTTTTTCTTTTTTTATTACTTTTAATTTTTTTATTTTTAATAATTTAAAAAATACTTTTACTTTAATAACTTTATTATTTTCTTTATCTTTTTCTTTTTTTCTCCCTTTTCTTCTGAGCTGTGTGGTTGACAGGGTCTTGGTGCTCTGGCAGGGTGTCAGGCCTGTGCCTCTGAGGTGGGAGAGCTAAGTTCGTGACATTGGTCCACCAGAGGCCTTCTGGCTCCACATAGTATCAAACAGCAAAAGCTCTCCCAGAGATTTCCAGCTCAACACTAAGACCCAGCTCCACTCAACGACCAGCAAGCTACAGTGTTGGACACCCTATGCCAAACAACTAGAAAGATAGGAACACAACCCCACGCATTAGCAGGGATGTTGCCTAAAATCATAACAAGGTCACAGGCAGCCCAAAACACACCACTGGACGCGGTCCTGCATACCAGAAAGACAACATCCAGCGTCATCCACCAGAACACAGGCACTAGTCCCCTCCACCAGGAAGCCTACATAACCCACTGAAACAATCTTAGCCACTGGGAGCAGACACCAAAAACAACGGAAACTACAAACCTGCAGCCTATGAAAAGGAGACCCCAAACACAGTAAGTTAAGCAAAATGAGAAGACAGAGAAACACACAGCAGATGAAGGAGCAAGGTAAGAACCCACCAGACCAAACAAACGAAGAGGAAATAGGCAGTTTACCTGAAAAAGAATCCAGAGTAATGATAGTAAAGATGATCCAAAATCTTGGAAATAGAATGGAGAAAATACAAGAAACAAGGACCTAGAAGAACTAAAGAGCAAACAAACAATGATGAACAACACAATAAATGAAATTTAAAATTCTCTAGAAGGTATCAATAGCAGAATAACTGAGGCAGAAGAACGATTAAGTGACCTGGAAGATAAAATAGTGGAACTAACTACCACAGAGAAAAATAAAGAAAAAAGAATGAAAAGAATTGAGGACAGTCTCAGAGACCTCTGGAACAACATTAAATGCACCAACATTCGAATTATAGGGGTCCCAGAAGAAGAAGAGAAAAAGAAAGGGACTGAGAAAATATTTGAAAAGATTATAGTTGAAAACTTCCCTAATATGGGAAAGGAAATAGTCAAGTCCAGGAAGTGCAGAGAGTCCCATACAGGATAAATCTAAGGAGAAACATGCCAAGACACATATTAATCAAACTATCAAAAATTAAATTCAATGAAAAAATATTAAAAGCAGCAAGGGAAAAAGAACAAATAACATACAAGGGAATAACCATAAGGTTAACAGCTGATCTTTCAGCAGAAATTCTACAAGCCAGAAGGGAGTGGCAGGATATATTTAAGGTGATGAAAGGGAAAAACCTACAACCAAGATTACTCTACCCAGCAAAGATCTCATTCAGATTCGATGGAGAAGTCAAAAGCTTTTCAGACAAGCAAACGCTAAGAGAATTCAGCACCACCAAACCAGCTTTACAACAAATGCTAAAGGAACTTCTCTAGGCAGGAAAGACAAGAGAAGGAAAAGACCTAAAAAAACAAACCCAAAACAATTAAGAAAATGGTAATTTTCTTACATACATATTGATAATTACCTTAAATATAAATGGATTAAATGCTCCAACCAAAAGACATAGACTGGCTGAAAGGATACAAAAACAAGACCTGTATATATGCTGTCTACAAGAGACCCACTTCAGACCTAGGGACACATACAGACTGAAAGGGAGGGGACGGAAAAAGCTATTCTATGCAAATGGAAATCAAAAGAAAGCTGGAGTTGTGACCACCTAGAGGGGTGGGATAGGGAGGGAGATGCAAGAGGGAAGAGACATGGGGATATATGTATATGTATAACTGATTCACTTTGTTATAAAGCAGAAACTAACACACCATTGTAAAGCAATTATACTCCAATAAAGACGTTTAAAAAAAAAAGCTGGAGTAGCAATTCTTATATCAGACAAAATAGACTTTAAAATAAAGACTATTACAAGAGACAAAGAAGGGCACTACATAATGATCAAGGGATCAATCCAAGAAGAAGATATAACAATTGAAAATATTTATGCACCCAACATAGGAGCACCTCAATACATAAGGCAAATGCTAACAGCCATAAAAGGGGAAATCGACAGTAACACAATCGTAGTAGGGGACTTTAACACCCCACTTTCACCAATGGACAAATCATCCAAAATGAAAATAAATAAGGAAACACAAGCTTTAAATGACACATTAAACAAGATGGACTTAATTGATATATATAGGACATCCCATCCAAAAACAGCAGAATACACTTTCAAGTGCACATGGAACATTCTCAAGGATAGACCATATCTTGGGTCACAAATCGAGCCTTGGTAAATTTAAGAAAATTGAAATGGTATCAAGTATCTTTTCCGACCACAACGCTATGAGACTAGATATCAATTACAGGAAAAAAACTGTAAAAAATACAAACACATGGAAGCTAAACTACACATATTAAATAACAAAGAGATCACCGAAGAAATTAAAGATGAAATCAAAAAATACCTAGAAAGAAATGACAATGAAAACACGATGACACAAAACCTATGGGATGCAGCAAAAGCAGTTCTAAGAGGGAAATTTATAGCAATATAATCCTGTCTCAAGAAACTAGAAACATCTCAAATAAACAACCTAACCTTACACCTAAAGCAATTAGAGAAAGAAGAACAAAAAATTCCCAAAGTTAGCAGAAGGAAAGAAATCATAAAGATAAGATCAGAAAAAAATGAAAAAGAAATGGAGGAAACAATAGCAAAGATCAATAAAACTAAAAGCTGGTTCTTTGAGAAGATAAACAAAATTGATAAATCATTAGCCAGACTCATCAAGAAAAAAAGGGAGAAGACTCAAATCAACAGAATTAGAAATGAAAAAGGAGAAGTAACAACTGACACTGCAGAAATACTAAGGATCATGAGAGATTATTACAAGCAACTCTATGTCAATAATATGGACAACCTGGAAGAAATGGACAAATTCTTAGAAAAGTACAACCTTCCAAGACTGAACCAGGAAGAAATAGAAAATATAAACAGACCAAACACAAGCACTGAAATTGAAACTGTGATTAAAAATCTTTCAACAAACAAAAGCCCAGGACCAGGTAGCTTCACAGGTGAATTCTATCAAACATTTAGAGAAAAGCTAACACCTATCCTTCTCAAACTCTTCCAAAATATAACAGAGGGAGGAACACTCCAAAACTCATTCTATGAGGCCACCATCACCCTGATACCAAAACCAGACAAAGATGTCACAAAAAAAGAAAACTACAGGCCAATATTACTGATGACCATAGATGCAAAAATCCTCAACAAAATACTAACAAACAGAATCCAACAGCACATTAAAAGGATCAAACACCATGATCAAGTCGGGTTTATCCCAGGAATGCAAGGATTCTTCAATATATGCAAATCAATCAATGTGATACACCATATTAACAAACTGAAGGATAAAAACCATATGATAATCTCGATAAATGCAGAAAAAGCTTTCGACAAAATTCAACACTCAATTATGATAAAAATTCTCCAGAAAGTAGGTATAGAGGGAACCTATCTCAACATAATAAAGGCCATATATGACAAACCCACAGCAAACATCATTCTCAATGGTGAAAAACTGAAACTATTTCCTCTAAGATCAGGAACAAGACAAGGTTGCCCACTCTCACCACTATTATTCAACATAGTTTTGGAACTTTTAGCCACAGCAATCAGAGAAGAAAAAGAAATAAAAGGAATACACACAGAAAAGAAGAAATAAAATTGCCACTGTTTGCAGATGACATGATACTATACATAGACAATCCTAAAGATGCTACCAGAAAACTACTAGAGCTAATCAATGAATTTGGTAGAGTAGCAGGATACAAAATTAATGTACAGAAATCTCTTGCATTCCTATACACTAATGATGAAAATCTGAAAGAGAAATTAAGGAAACACTCCCATTTACCATTGCAACAAAAAAAATAAAATACCTAGGAATAGACTTACCTAAGGAGACAAAAAACCTGTATGCAGAAAACTATAAGACACTGATGAAAGAAATTAAAGATGATACAAACAGATGGAGAGATAAACCATGTTCTTGGATTGGAAGAATCAACATTGTGAAAAATGACTATACTACCCAAAGCAATCTACAGATTCAATGCAATCCCTATCAAATTACAAATTTCAGTTTTCACAGAACTAGAACAAAAATTTCACAATTTGTGTGGAAACACAAAACACTGTGAATAGCCAAAGTGATCTTGAGAAAGAAAAACGGAGCTGGAGGAATCAGGCACCCTGACTTCAGACTATACTACAAAGCTACAGTGATCAAGACAGTATGGTACTGGCACAAAAACAGAAATATAACTCATTGGAACAGGATAGAAAGCCCAGAGATAAACCCATGCACGTATGGCCACCTTATCTTTGATAAAGAAGGCAAGAGTATACAATGGAGAAAAGACATCCTCTTCAATAAGTGGTGCTGGGAAAACTGGACAGCTACACGTAAAGGAATGAAATTAGACCACTCCCTAACACCATACACAAAAATAAACTCAAAATGGATTAAGGGGGCTTCCCTGGTGGTGCAGTGGTGGAGGGTCCGCCTGCTGATGCAGGGAACGCGGGTTCGTGCCCCCGTCCTGGAAGATCCTACATGCTGCGGAGTGGCTGGGCCCGTGAGCCATGGCCGCTGAGCCTGCGCGTCCGGAGCCTGTGCTCTGCAACGGGAGAGACCACAACAGTGAGAGGCCCGCGTACCGCAAAGAAAAAAAAAAAAAAAAGGATTAAAGACCCAAATGTAAGGCCAGACACTATCAAACTTTTAGAGGAAAACATAGGCAGAACACTCTATGACATAAATCACAGCAAGATCCTTTTTGACCCACCTCCTAGAGAAATGGAAATAAAAACAAAAATAAACAAATGGCACCTAATGAAATTTAAAAGCTTTTGCACAGCAAAGGAAACCATGAACAAGACCAAAAGACAACCCTCAGAATGAGAGAAAATATTTGCAAATGAAGCAACTGACAAAGGATTAAATTATACAACCAGCACATGCAGCTCAATATCAAAAAAATAAACCAAGCCAATCCAAAAATGGGCAGAAGACCTAAATAGACATTTCTCCAAAGAAGATGTACAGATTGCCAACAAACACATGAAAGGATGCTCAACATCACTAATCATTAGAGAAATGCAAATCAAAACTACAATGAGGTATCACTTCACACCATTCAGAATGGCCAGCATCAAAAAATCTACAATCAGTGAATGCTGGAGAGGGTGTGGAGAAAAGGGAACCCTCTTGCACTGTTGGTGGGAATGTAAATTGATACAGCTACTATGGAGAACAGTATGGAGGTTCCTTACAAAACTAAAAATAGAACTACCATACGACCCAGCAATCCCACTACTGGGCATATACCCTGAGGAAACCATAATTCAAAAAGAGTCATGTACCACAATGTTCATTGCAGCACTACTTACAATAGCCAGGACATGGAAGCAACCTAAGTATCCATTGACAGATGAATGGATAAAGAAGTTGTAGCACATATATACAAGGGAATATTACTCAGCCATAAATAAAAAACGAAATAGAGTTATTTATAGTGAGGTGGATGGACTTAGATCCTATCATACGAGTGAAATAAGTCAGAAAGAGAAAAAATACTGTATGCTAACACATATATATCGAATCTAAAAAAAAAAAAAAATGGTTCTGAGGAACCTAGGGGCAGGACAAGAATAAAAACGCAGACGTAGAGAATGGACTTGAGGACACGGGTAGGGGGAAGGGTAAGCTGGGATGAAGTGAGAGAGTGGCATGGACATATATACACTACCAAATGTAAAATAGATAGCTAGTAGGAAGCAGCCGCATAGCACAGGGAGATCAGCTCGGTGCTTTGTGACCGCCTAGAGGGGTGGGATAAGGATGGTGGGAGGGAGATGCAAGAGGGAGGGTATATGGGGATATATGTATGTATATAGCTGATTCACTTTGTTATACAGCAGAAACTAACACAACATCATAAAGCAATTATACTCCAATAAAAATGTTAAAAAAAAGATACATACACTGCAGTGCTCAAAGAAGCATTATTTACAATTGCCATGATATGGAAGCCACCTAAGTGTCCATCGACAGATGAATGGATAAAGAATATGTGGTACATATATACAATGGAATATTGCTCAGCCATAAAAGAGAATGAAATTTTGCCATTAGCCGCCATGTGGATGGACTTGGAGGTAATTATCCTTAGTGAAATAAGTCAGAGAACAACAAATACTGTATGATATCCTTATATGTGGAATCTAAAAAACACAACCAACTGGTGAATATAACTAAAAAGAAGCAGACTCAGAGATGTGGAGAACAAACTGGTGGTTGCTGGTTGGAGAGGGGCAAGGTAGGGATGGGGGAGGGGAAGGCACACACTATTGGGTGTAAAATAGGCCACAAGGATGTACTGTACAGTATGGGGAATATAGCCAATAGTTTGTAATAACTGTAAATGGAGTGTAACCTTTAAAAATTGTATTAAAAAGAAAACAACAAAGAAAACCCTCAAACCAACCACAACAGTGCAAGAACAAAGTTCAGCGTGTGAGGCAGCATGAAGTGGTGACCAAATGCTCTTCCACACAGGTCCAGGAAATTACTGTGACAGGCACTGAGAAACTAGTGGTACCAGATGGGATTTTCAAAAAGAAATTGGTAATCTGGATTTGTCTGTAAATCTCCTGATTTTTAAATAAGGCAACTAATTCAAAATAAGAAACAAAACAAAACCTCAAAACACAAGCAAAAAAACAAAAACATAGCTGTAGGACCCACTGGACCATGGCTTCCATCTTGTGAGGGGACCTCTGGCTTAGGATAGAAAGGTGGTGTGGAGGATCACTTCATATATTCCTTGCATCTTTTGGGGCTCTCTGGGACTCTCCATCTCCTAAATGCTAGGAAGTGGAAGGGTCATCAAAGGTTTTATAGGTTGTCAATGTTTGTTGAGTTGGCCTTGCTAAATTGGACAATATGGAGACAGTGTAACATGTTAAATATTTTATTCACATTGTTTACAAACTGTATCCACCCGGAAAACACATGAATCTAAAAAATAGACTATTTTACAGTCATTCACATTTTTTAAAAACAAGTTACTTTTGACGTGAAACTCTAAGATGGAGGCCCTCAGCCTGTATTGTCGTTCAGTGCCTCGTCACATGAGGCTTCCTGCTCTGGGGAAGGAGTTCTAGGGGCAGTCCACCCAGCTGGAGGTCACTAATGGCTCACCTACCAGTGACTGATGAGAAAATGTCAGTGCATACTTTAACTTGTGAACATTCACTGGTGTATATCCAACGTCGCTAATTTTGTCAAGGCAATATGCATTTTAGAGCTTGCGTACTCATCGGGTGGGAAGACAAAACGAGAGGCTCATAATTTAATTGGCCATTACAGAGCCATCAAGACATTCCCAGTTCTATAAAGGTGTAACGTCTTGCCCACAGACAGAATCAATGAATTACGATTTTATTGTGTTGAGAACTTGAATCATAAAACAGAGGTGATTTGGAAATTGATGTAAGCGTCTGTCGACTCTTTGCACATCTGATGCCTCCCACCTAGGAGAAGAGGGGGAATACACTCAGCAAGAATTAAGAATGTGCCTAATTTTGTGTTACTCCGGAAGGATGGCCATGGGAGTTTTGCTGAGTGGCTAAAAAGATGTTCTGGTTAAGAAACTCGCTATTAGCCTGTGCTAAGTCCAATTATGCACCAGCTCGACGGCTTAGCTCCTTTACTAATTAAGAAACTTTTCTATGGAATTTGACTTTAACAATTTAAAATCTACAGTATGTTTGTCTTACCCACATCTCACCCCGTCCTACTATATTAACTACAAACTAATCACTTCTTTTTTGCTTTGTGAGCTGCCACAGTTAACTATGTGAAAACGTTTGAGCCTTTGGAATGGGAGCACCGGATGAGCCTCTAATGGCAGAATTGGATCCTTTTTCTCTGAGCAGCAGCAATGGCACAGGGCATTGTGGTTCTGCAACTCTTCATTAGGGAAGTGATGTTTGATCCGGGTACCACAAAAGATCATCCCCTCCTCCCCTCGGGTAAAAAAAAAAAAAAAAAGGAATTTCTTAAGGGTTGCTGTCATCACCCCCAAGTAGACAACAACTCTGAATCCAAATGTAAGCTGAGATGTGGAGAAATTTTATCAGCACGTTTGCAGGCTTTTAAAAGAGTGAACTTTCAAGGTCTATTGCAATCTATTGTTTTAAAAGACAGAAATCCATAAAATGAGCTTGATGATGGAGGAGATCATAGCTTGTCTTCCTGCCACCCGTGTGCATTTTTTCCAAATTTGTATACTAATCTTCGGTCGACCCGTTCCAGAATTCCTGTTTTATAGTAGTACCTGTGAAAGACAGCAGAAGAGGGACGTGAGGAGGGTTCATACCCTGGGAAAACAACAGCGCATAAACACGTTCCTCTTTCCTCTCAGGTGACAGGCTGGTCTTTGGTTACCCTGGTATTTTCACACCCTCTTATCAACTTACACTTAAACCTTTCCCAGTCATCTTGAAGAGCGAACCTCACCACATCTGGTTCAAAACGTGTGTGTGTGTGTGTGTGTGTGTGTGTGTGTGTGTGTGTGTGTGTGTGTGTGTGTTAGCCTGGCTTCAGAGTGATCTCCGGGGAACACTGCCAAGAATGGAAAGGACAGCGTGTCAGTTTACAAACCCTAATCCCACCTGTACCTAAGAGCCGAAGTGTTGTCACATGACACTTTTTATATAACTCTGCCTGAAGGCTCACGGCATTTCATGCTGTTCACTTACCTCAGAGCTCTGCTCAACTTTTCATACGTCATTCTGTCATTTCTCTTCCTTTGTCCCCACATCTTTGCCAGGGCTTCTGATTTAACCACTCGAAAAATACCTTGTTCCCTATCTTCCCATTCCAGAATGCCACAGTTTTCCTCAGGAGATAGAAGCAGGTCTCTCACAAATTCCCATAGGTGAGAGCTCTGGAGGCCTTTAGGGAAGGAAAAAAAGTTAGCTAAAAACTAAAACAGAAAAATTGAAGAGTTGTACAACTTCTCATGAACCCATGAGAAATGCTCCTTCATGGTTATTTCCCAAAGTGATGACCGAGCGTTCTACTTGGAACCATACCTAGCTGTGAAATGTCTTCTTCTACTGGGAACCATACCTAGCTGTGAAATGTCCTCTTCTACTAAAGTAATTACAACACACACACAGAGACATCCTATTTACATCGACCAGCAACACTGGCTCACGAACTTTCCCTGCTCGATGGAACTACCAACTAATTCTACGGAATTAATGAAATGACAGTCGAATGACGTTTCCATTCTTCTTTCTGAAAAGCAGTGTGGTTGTACTGAGATCCCATAGCTACAACTGTCTGGCTGGACTAATCCTGCCATTATGTTTTGCATGAAAAACTGGTATTTCTCTTGTTCCACTGTATCATAGTTAAGACTTGCTCTGGAGCCTGGCTGGCTGGGTTTGGGTCCTGAATTCACCTCTTCTAGCTCTGTAACCAAATCTCTCTAGTTATCTTCTCTCTAAAATGGGTTAGTAGTGATAAATGGAATATTTATAAATGGAATGGAATATTTACAAATGGAATATTTCCTGCCATATCAATACACAAAGGATGGCACAGTCATCAATGATTGCAACCCTCCAACGTGAGCCGGTGAGCCCTGAGGCGACTCAGGGCTGAAAAGGATCCCTGCCATCTAGCAGCCATCAGACTGCAGCCACTCCGTAAGGCGAGCCCTGAGGAAACTCAGGATGTGAAAATACAGGATACTGGCCCCAGATAGCTGAGGTGCGTATCAAAGGAATGATTACACTGAGCCCAGACTCTTGCATCTTCCCATACCTAGAAAAGCGCTGAATTCTTTAAGTTGAGACATTTGGTTGTCTTTAATTAACAATAATCTTTATGACAGACTCTAGGTCCATTCACCTCACTACAAATAACTCAATTTCATTTCTCTTTATGGCTGAGTAATATTCCATTGTATATATGTGCCACATCTTCTTTATCCACTCATCTGTCGATGGACACTTAGGTTGCTTCCATGTCCTGGCTATTGTAAATAGAGCTGCAATGAACATTGTGGTACATGACTCTTTTTGAATTATGGTTTTCTCAGGGGATATGCCCAGTAATAAAGCAGAAACTAGCACACCATTGTAAAGCAATTATACTCCAATGAAGATGTTAGAAAAACAAAAAAGAAAAATCAATAATCTTCTGACGTTGCTGCAAAACTCCTGTATCTCCTGGCTCCTCCCCTCGCCTCCTTGGGGCAGTTTCTCAGAGTTACCTGAACCGCTGTCTCCTGGGCTGCAGTCCTCATTTTGCCCCCCAAAAACTTAACTCGCAACTCCCATGTTGTGCATTTTTTTAAATCAACATAAGAGTACCTACCTCATAGCACAGGTTAGAGGATTATGATTTAATACATGTTAAATGGCTAGAACCAAGCCCAGCAGGCTCGACCCTGTCCTGGGTAGATCTTCGTTCTGGGAAAGCTAACAGAATTGCCAGCTCATGGGGTTTCTTTAGTATCATCTCTGAGTACTTCAGTGAGAAGGATTCACAGTAGACCAGGAGAAACAAACCCTTATTCAGAAATTTAACGTGGTTAGAACATTACTTTAATTCTCCTGATACCATTTCCAAGTCAAAAGAAAGAAATTGGATTTTGATAACACTTATAACGGTAATCATCAATTTCTCTGCTATGTTCTTTGGGAAATAACGGGACTCACTCAAACACGGAGTCTCAAAGCTTATTAAAGTAGATTACTTTGTCTCATGAATGGTTTTAAGAAATTACCAATGACAGATGGCATCTCTTACACTTACTTGTTCGACTATGACTGTGACAGTCTTGACTTTTGATGCCACTTGTTTTCAAGCAACTGGAAACAGCGTCTGCAACAGAGTGATTTACAGCTGTAGGAAGGAAGCTGGAGGCCACGTTCCGACCTCAAATCACACCAAATGGGCAACTATTAATTGAACACCTTTGTGGTAGGAGACAGCGTGCTGGGCTCTTTGGGAATAATTAGTAGGTTTAAGGAGCGTTTGTATTCAACACTGGGGCCCTACTGTGTGCCAAGTTCCGGGCTCTGAGCTGGAGATAGAAGGTGAACAACACAGACTTGGTCCCTGCTCACCTGGAGGTTAAGGACTATTGGGCAAGGAAAACACAAGTGAAACACAAATCGCCATTGAGTTAAGTGTTATGAAGGAAGGAGGCCTTAGATAGAGAACCAGGCGGAGGAAAGCACCTGCTGTGGATGGGGTGGCCAGGGCGAGTCTCCTGGACGGGAGACACTCACGCTGATGTCAGGAGGTGGGAGGGTATCCCAGAGGGAAAGAGCAGCATGTGCAAAGCCAAGGGTGGCGACCAGGCAGGCCCGTGGGGTGCCCAGGCGTGGCGGTAGGGGCACCGGGCTGCCAGCAGGTACATGGGCACATGGTAAGGATGTGGGATTTTTTCTTTTTTTTTTTTTGGTGGTACGCAGGCCTCTCACTGCTGTGGCCTCTCCCGTTACGGAGCACAGGCTCTGGACGGGAGGCTCAGCGGCCATGGCCCACGGGCCCAGCTGCTCCGCGGCAAGTGGGATCTTCCCGGACTGGGACATGAACCTGTGTCCCCTGCATCGGCAGGCGGACTCTCAACCGCTGCGCCACCAGGGAAGCCCAGGACGTGGGATTTTATTCAAAGAGTAAAGCGAAGACTTAGGACTTTAACAAGGTCTACTTCTTAAGAAGATCCCTCTGGCTAGTGTGTGGAGAACAGACTAGAAGGGACACAGGTAAAAGCAAAGAGAGTAGAGCTTATGAAGAGCAGAAAGCAAGGTGTGACCTCAAGGCCGAGTTAAACTAGAAATCACACTGTAAGTCTGAGACACTCACATTGCTGCAAAGTGTATATGATTAAAAAGTAAAAGGTGGTACCAGATCACCCCTCCCTGCCCCCACATCACTTGCTCAGCCCGCTCCAGCCACACTGGCCTCCCGGCTCCTTCTGAAACTCACGGGCACATCCTGCCTTGGGGCACTTGCTCCCTTTGCCCTCAGTGCTCTTCCCTTGGATGTCCAGGGGCTCACGCCCTCATCTCCATCTTCGCTCAAAGTCACCTTCTCAGCGAGGCCTTCTCTGACTGCCTGAGCTGGAATTGCACACGCTCACCCTACTCAACACTCCATGTGCTAGTTTTATTTTTTGCTGTCATATTCATCACCATGGAACATATTATATATTTATTTATTTTGCTCACTGGCTGACTTTTCCTACTAGAGGGCAGGGATCTGTGTTCCCACCTGTATCCCCCAGCACCTAGCACAGTGCTGGGCATATAGTAGGTGCTCAGTAAGTATTGTGGAGCGGCCACCATGCTGCACTCTACTCACCTTCCCTGCTGTAGGGACATGATGCTATAAATACTGAATGACAGAATAAGTATGCTGTCCATGGAGGGAATGGTGTCCTGTGTACCACACCACTGCCCAGGAGGGGCCTGTCTCAGTGCCAGTGGGTCTTGTCACTCCCTGGTGTGACATCCTGCAGTGGTACCCTGTGGTCTCCCGCGCAGAGGCTGCCACGTTAGTCAGGCCCTTCACACATGGACCTCCACCCAGTTCTCCAGGCTTATCCCTTGCTGCTCCCCAACATCGTCCCTCCTTTGGGTCAGATGGTCCCAATGGGGCTTGACTTTCTCCTGCTTCCTTTGCACATGCTTCCCGCTCCCCACTTCCACCCAGCTGAACCCACTCTCATAAAACCTCATCAGGAAGTCTTCTCGGAACTCACCCTCTGGGTTAGAGCCCTCTCTGTCCCATAGCACCTGCGTGTTCCTCAGTGTTCCAGCATTGGTCCCTTTCTACCTCTACCGTAGAGGTCCATCTCGTCCGTTGTTCATGTGTAGTAACAGCTGATATTAAAGGAGCGCTTACTAAGTGCCAAGTGCTTGAAAGGGCTTCACATACAGTATCTCATTTAATACCTGCCACGACCCTGTGTGGTATAATCGCTATTTCCATTTATTGAGGAGCAACTGAGGCCCACAGAGTTTATGAATTTCATCCAGAGAGGTGGAACCAGGACTTGAACCCAGAGCAGCTCCGTTTTAAAGCAGATGTTCACAATTTCTGCTTCAGCATGTCTTTCATGGCAGGTGTTCAATAGATACTTAAAGAATAATTATTAAAGTGTGTTGAGTGTTTGCTACTGCCAGGTGCACACCCAATCTCGCCCACCCTTATGATGCACGTTTCTTACTCTCCTACTTTACGTATAAGAAAACAGAGGTGTCGAGTGGCTGGCGTCTCCCTGGAGGTCCTTCACTCACGGGCTCACGAGTGCTGAGACACAGTGTACTCTCTGCAGCAGGCACGGGACAGACATCACGAAACAGGTCCCAGGCTCTCCTCTCAGGGGTCTTGTACCCAAGTGGGAAGGAATGTCCAGTGAACAAACACAGCCTATTTCAGTTGGTGATAAATGCCATGGAGAGGAATGCAGCGGGGTGGGAGAATAGAGGTCATGGTGAAGGGGCTGAGTGATCTTGCAATTGTAATAAGAGTGAACAGACAAAGCTCTCGGACAAGAAGATGCCTGAGCGGAACGGAGCGAGCCCTGGCGATGTCTGGGGAGCACGATCCAGGTCATGTGCCTGCCCGACGTCGGAGCTGAGATCGCATGTGAACAGTCCGGCATCAGGGCCCCCAGCCCTAATAACTGCCGCGCATCATTCTCTGGAACAAACAATGACACGAATGCGTGACTTCAACTCTCGGGGTCCCTTCGGCCTCTCCTCCACCCTTTCCTACATTACAGCCTGGAATTGTACTGATGTGGGAAAACGGGCCCATGCATACGGGCCAAGCCACAGTGAATGCTCAGGTGAGATCAGCTGACAGTGGGGTTGCCGCCAGGTAGAGAGAGGTGAATGCAGGTGAGCAGGTGAGCAGGGCTGACGGTCGGTTGATCAAGACCGAGAAAGGGTTCTGCCCTCCTATCTGATCCAATGTCACGCTCTGCGGCATCACCTGCAGAGAAGACCTGGCCACTGTTTTAATTTAATCTTTTAAGAAGAGAGACAACAAATGGAGTCATCAAGACAAACACAGGTGAATTATTAACTGGTGACTAGACAACAAGCTTTCTCTGAAATGCCAAAGTGGCAAGACGTGGAAGAGTCGCCCTGTTAATTTTGATGCTTTCTCCGTGTGCTTTGGATGGAAGAGATCTGGCTTGATGAGATGAACACAGGATGGGTCAGAACGAGGCAGGGCTGTGTGGATGGTGGGAGTTTCCCCTTGTGGGTCTTGCCAGAGATAAATAACCCTGTTTTACCTGTTCCTACTCCTCAGTGGTGGCTTTGAGGGTAGTCACGGCTCAGCTCGGCTGGAGGCCTTGCTTGGCGGGTGGTGGGGTGAGGGTGTTAGTGGGGGCACAGGGGCTGAAGCCATCAGTGTGTGGCCACGTTGAGGCAGCTTCCCAGATCCAAACGTCCCCAAGGTCAGTCTGAGGTGGTGGCAGCAGCCGTACCCTGAGCCCCGCCCCAAACTTCTCTCTGGAGTTCCACGGTGCTCTGGGGGGCAGCTCCCTGTCTCACAACGATCTTCATCTTCAATGTGCCCCTGCAGCTGTGCCTGCCGCAGGGCGAGTGGGGACATGGCCCGGGCTCTCTGCTCTCTGTGGGATTTGGAGAGGTTTGGTTGCCTTGAAACTGGAGTCTGTTAAAATGTGGCCAAAGGATATGTTCTCAGTCGTTGGTTGAAATCCTGATCCGCTGTCCTCCAGAAGCTGGATGGAGGCTGGCGTGACAGTTTCTGAATCGAGCTCATCACACGCACGTCCCCATGATGCTAGATCCAGCCATAGAGCCTGCACCCCGTGCCAGGAGCCAGGCCCGTAGGCTTTGTCCTCTGGTGCTTCTGCGGTGGAGGTGGGGAGGGTGTGGAGAGGAGAGATCAAGTGCAGAGGGGCTGGGGTACTTCACTTGGGCCAGTTCTGACAGTTTCCTAGCTTGTCGGGCCTGGGCCCCTTCAGCAGGTACTAAGTTGAAAATCTCCTGGTCTCTGAACCATTGTGGAGCTGGGCCCAGACCCAGAGGAGTCCTGAGTCTTAGGTCTCAACTGAGTGGACAGCAGAGTGAACAGCAGGGTCTGGGAGCGTGCGTGCACCTGTGGGCACGTGGTGAAGGACACAGCATATAAGAGCATAGACTTTGAGAAGATGAGTTGGAATCTCTGCTCGGCATGGACTTATAACTTGTAACTTCTGAGTTACAGCACCTCCAGTTTCCTCAGATACAAATGAGGATAACATTACGATCTAGCAAAGTTATCATGAGGATTAAATAAGTTAATGTAGGTAGAATACTTGGCCTGGCACCACGCTGGGCACATAGTAAGGGCTTCACAAACACTAACAGTAGCTATTAATCTTATAGCGATTTAAGATGAATGGGAACACTGCTTGAAGCCCCAGGAGGCTACTTTGTCCTAGTTGGCCAGGACCGGGAGCCAGGACCTTGGCGTGGGTCTCAGTAACTAAGAGCAATCATCACCATCATCATCTTTAAAAAATGAAAGCTCCAAAGTTCCCTTTCTTAAACCTTCTCCATCTGCAGAAGTGAAACCGTGAGTGTTAATTTTCAGAATCAACAAGGCCGTTTGAGATCCTCCATTACCTTACAATTATAAACGTGACCTGCTTAGTGAGCTCAGATTCTTTGTAGACATTATCAACCCCAAGGCCTCTAATGGTTAGTAATTATGATTATTATTGCTAAAGGGTACCAGTATTTGGAGCATCTACGCTGCTGGCACAGGCCAGGTGCTTTGTATGTACTGTTACCTGAACTCCTCACAACCCAGCAGGTGTCTCACCACTTTACAGACAAGGAAACTGAGTCTGGGGGAGGTTAAGGAAGCCACAGACTTGCTCTGTCCACCGTGTTTCTCCTGCCATCTTCTCCTAGCCTTTACTGTTTCAGGTCATCAGACGTTGAGTGTGGTCCCACAAGAGCATCATTCAAGCCCATGTGCCCAACAATAGCCTCAACACAGCCTCGGGCAGCTTGACCTCAGTTACTTACAGTCTTTGATGGTGGCCTTGGTCTCTTCAGGGTCATTAAAAAAGGAGTAACCTGGGAAAGAAAAAGAAATCCGCAAACCATGGCATACAATCCTGCTTTCCCCAGCCAGGCCACGAGGGGAGGTACTGGGGAGAAGGGGAGCCACTGTGCCCTTTGCAGGGTACTTTTATTTCAGAAGGAAACTTGGAGACCACCTGGCCTTTATAGGACCACCCTGAAGCCACCCCTGAGAGATGTAATCTCCTTATTTTATTTTATTTTTTTGGCTGCCCTGCGAGGCTTGTGGGATCTTAGTTCCCTGATCAGGGACCGAACCAGGCCCCGGCAGTGAAAGCACCGGGTCCTAACTACTGGACCACCGAGGAATTCCTCAATCTCCTTGTTTTTAAAAGCCACCTGGAGAGAGCCCTGGGCCGCGCAGCCCAGCAGCTTCTAGGCTTTTCTGAGTGGGCACTGGGAGTGAGTTCTGGCTTGGGATCAGGAGGCCTGGGTCCTGAGCTGGGCCGAATCACTGACCCCCGTGTAGACTTGCCCAGTCACCCTGTCTCCGGGCTCGTGTTCCTTACTGGCAACATGTGACAGAAACACCCTTGCCCTCCCTGTTGGCTCTCGGAGTCTATGATCTGGGATGTGATCTCTAATCCTTGGGGATTTGAACGCCTGTTACATGCGGGTCAAAGAGAAAAATGGACACGGGAGGCTGCAGGAAATGCAGAACCCGACATGAGGATTTAAAGGAGTCTGGGGACGGTCGGGGCCTTGGTGGTCTCTGAAGAGTGGGGCGAATCAAGAGTTTCAGATCACATTTTCACATAGCAGCACAGGCCAAAGGACACCTGCTTTCTAACTTGGTGTCCAATGTGAGGACTAGTTTCCATTTACTGAGAAGACAGGAACAGAGCAGAGTTGGGACTTGATTCCTAGGGCCGTCGGTTCTAGGAAGGATTGGCTCTGGTCAGCCACGTACTCGCTTCCCTTCTCCCGAGAACAGGAGCGGGTGACGGGGGATCTTCCTCTCCTGTGCTGGGAGAGTCTGCCCTCTGCCCTGCACCTCTCCGGCCGACTTCGCCTTCCAGCGACCAGGGTCTTCATGCTTCAGGGCCCTTCAATCCTACTGCAACACCTGCTGAGCCAGACAGCACGCTGGGCCTAGAGCCCCCTTTAACTCCTCTTCCTGCTAAAACTTGTTCTGTGTCATTTTCTTCCAGAGCCCTCATCTATGGGGTAATATAAGGCCTAAACTGGGTAATAACTAGTTAACATACAATTTATTGTCCAAACAGGGACACTTTTGAGAATGAAAGACAGGATAATGGTTGAAGACACCGTGTCCTGGGCAAATTGGGACACTGGAAACTTTGGTCACAATACATGTATTTCAATCACTGTATACATTCTGGCCTGAGGAACATTAAAGGAGGAATTTGAGGACAGAGCAGGTTGATGGAGTAGATCATCTTACTGATCAACAGGATAACTGCCCTGGCCCGTAGAGTCCCTGAAAGTCCACCATTGGAGGTAGCTTTGTGACTCCAGGGATTCCTTAGAATAAGAAGAGGCAACTTGTGGCCTGCTTAAAAAAACAGTTGGATTTTAGCTCATTTGTTCTGCACAGACTTTGAGGTAATGGGACCAGGGATAGGTATTTTTTGATGTAACAGTTGCCAGGAATGGAAGTGCCCGAGGTGGGAGATCCCAGCACAGGGACTGCTGGGCCTGAAGACCAAACGTGATTGACTTGACGTTCTGCCGAGGCTGGCGGTACCAGGCTGAATCTTTTCTCAGGATGGAATACTCATCTCTGTGGCCCTGGGGTTCTCGTGCAAGGCTGTCCCCTTGGGATGGTTCTGAATGGAGCCCCCAGCTCCTCCCTGAGCCTCTGTGATTTGCTCAGACTTGCCTCCTTTCAGGGAAGGCCTGCTGAGTGGAGGCCACTGCTCCTGGCAGGTCTCTGTCACTGGCGATAATCAAACAGAGACTGGATAACAGTGGACAGCAGGTCTGTTTGTCCCTTCCTCACCCCAGGGCGCTATGGCTCCCAGGGCAGAAACCAAGCAGTGCCTGAGAGCCCCCATCCTTAGCTTTCCTGCTTTCAGGCACCCATGATGGGGGAGATCAAGGGGAGGGCAAAGAATCATAGAGCTGGAAGGTACTCTGTGGGTTTCCACCCAAATAGGAATCCCTGCCACGGCACCGCCATCAAGCAGGGGGCTATTAGATTGCTTGCTTATCTCCAGTGACGGGGAGCTTCCTACCTTAGGTATCTTTTGAAGCCGCCTTTTAATTAATTAATTAATTAAAGATTTTTTTTGATGGGGACCATTTTTTAAAAGCTTTTATTGAATTTGTTACAATAGTGCCTCTGTTTTATGTTTCAGTTTTTTGGCTGCGAGGCACGTGGGATCCTAGCTCCCCAACCAGGGATCGAACCCATACCCCCTGCATTGGAAGGCGAAGTTTTAACCACTGGACCACTAGGCAAGTCCCCTGAAGCTGCCTTTTTAAAAGAAGGTGCTAACTTTTAGAAAGGTCTTTCTTAAAATTGAGCTGAGATGTGTTTCTTTATGTTTTAAAATTTCTGCCTCTTGGTTATATTCATGATGACAAAAACAGTTGCCATTCATTGTATTTGCGTCCGTATTTGCTGTGCTAGATGATGTTTCACTGAATCCTGTCAAGAAGCCCGGGGAGGTGTGTACCATAACCCCACCAGACAGGCGAGACAGTGGAGATTCAGAGAGGTTAAGCCATTTGCCAGAGGTCCTGCGGCTCCGAAGTGTGAGAGCCAGGGTTGGAGCAAAGGTCTTTCTGATCTCACAGTCCTTGCTTTGTACTGACTTTCTATGAATCAGCCCTGCTGACCTTGGAGAAGTCACTTAACCATTCAGGACCTCAGCTCCTTTCTCTGTGATATGGGGATACAGAATTGTATGTTCTCAAAAAATGCTTCCGGGTTTAGAAAACCTGTCCAGCCACATTCTACTCTTGCAGGGCATGTTGCTGTTAAATAATGCTACTGGGGCCACCTTGCGGCCATTCGATCCCTGACCACTAGGAATGTGATAAAAGGAAATGGCAATTAGTCGGACTCCTCTGGAAACAGGGAAGGGAAAGGGTCTAGTTAATTTTCTTCTCCTTCTGCTTAATAAAATGTCAAGCAGAAGCCTCCTCTTTTTGTCCACCTTTATGGTTAACAATCTTTACGAACATAATAGTTTGTTGTATCAGCCTGGTTCCTGGGCGGTCCTTGAACGTGTTTTAGTTTTCTTTTTCTTTCTTTCTTCTTCTTTTTTTAAAAAACTGTACTCAGCTTGCTTCCTTGTAACTCACCCCGTTTTACCTCCAATCTCTGATTCTAGCATGCTAGAGCTTCTGGGTACAGAAAGGTCTGGTTAGCAGGGGATTTGGTTTCACAGAGAGTTGCAGCTAATAAAATTTCGCCATGTGAGTCCTATGGTAGGGAAGGACCTCCGAGGTCATTTGGTCCCAACACCGGGTCCCTGTCCTCAAAGCCCAGCCCTCTTGGCACTGACCTTGCGAGCGCATGCTCTGGAGGATGAAGTACAGGTACTCCCCGCAGACACCAGCTGCCTCGATGAACTCCTCCTGTGTCATACTGCACAGCTGCAGGCCGCTGACGTTGAAGTGGCAGAAGGAGATGCAGTTGGCATCCAGCTTATACTGGTCGCAGCAGAACTGGAGCCATTCCCAGACGTGGCGCTTCGTCCAGTACTCAGGGTGGACAGACGGCCAGTAGGAGTCACAGGCTGCACCAGGAAGAGACAAGTGAGGGATGACAGCCAGGAGAGGATTAGAAGTCCCTCAAAGGAGGCTCTAGTTTTACTAACATCCTTATCCTCTGTCCAATGAGTTGAAGGGGCCTCCAGCCCTGGGTTGTTCTGCTGGGGTCCTGGTCACCTTCTGTTCTGAAGCGAAAACCAGAGGGGACTGGATCCTACGAGTGGCCTTACTGGCAGAAGAGGGAATGACGGGGCGAGAGACCTGGTCCTGGCTAGGGAGCTCCTTGAAAGGGGGAAACTAGGGGAGAAGGAAAGAAAAAGTCCCTTCAGGTATTTGGTTTCAGACAACAGGACATCAAGAGCATAGCCTTTAGAGCCTGACAGGTCTGGGTTCAAATCCTGGTTCTGCTGCTTTCAACTTAGACAAGATCCATAGACATTTAAGGCTCAGTTTCCTCATCTGTAAAATGGGGATAATATGCTCCACTCACAGGGCTGTTCTGGAGTTTGTGGTTAACACCTATAAACTATATGGTACATAGAAAGTTATCAATCAATTCAATACTTATTATTGGATTGGTCAAAAAGTTCATTCGGGTTTTTCCACATCATCTTACAGAAAAACCTCAACGAAATTTTTGGTCAACCAAAACAAGTGCCTGTGGTGTGTGCCAGGCACCATCCAAGGCTGATCTGATTCCCTCTGCTGTTATGAAAAGCTGACCAGCACTGGCTATAGATTTGTGTGCTGCCCCTGGCCATCTTGTGCTGAGGGCCTTGGGCTGCTGAAATGTTGCCCAAGCACCTGGCAGACCTTGGATGACCAGAGCACGCTCCTCCAGGGGAAGGGGGAGGCGGGAGCGTTGGTTGTATTGTTGTTCTTGTGTTTTTGGTGCTGTTTTGAGGAATTTCTATCCAGAGGGCAGATTCCCTTCACTCCTTCAGTGAAGGCCCCAGACAGAGGTGTGTGCCATCCTGTCTGGGAGGCTGAGGGGAGGCTGTGCCTAACGCAGGGGCAGAGATGAGTGCTCAACAGACTGTCCCAATGCCAGGAGAAACCAAAAGGGGGGCAGATCTGCTATGGAAGATGTGAGGTACCAGGTCCTTGGTCAGGTACTTTGACATAAACAATTCTTGCCATTGCCATTGTACTCATTCATTCATTGAAAAAGCTTCAGTTTCCTCATCAGTAAAATGGGGACAATGATAGCACCTACATCATAGGGTTGGTCTGTGGATTAAATGAGTTAATACATGTAAAAGTATTTAGGGTACTTAGGACAGAGTCTAGAAGATTACCACTGAATACCTTCTATTTGTGAAGCAACAAATTTTCATCTGAGAATTCATGATGAATGGGAGGTTTGGTCCCTGTCCCCCAGGAGGTCACAGATGAGGAGACTGAAGGTCATGGAGGTCTTGCCCAAGATCCCACAGCCAGTGTGGGGTAGAGGTGGGATGTGAACCCCAGTCTGAACTTGAAAGCCATTACTCTTTCCGTTCCATCATGCTGGTCCTCAGAGGTCAGCACAGAGAAGAGATCAGACAGTGGAGGCAGACACAGAGCCAGAGAGAAGGAGAAGGGCTGAGGAGAAAGGCAGGGAGCAGAGGCAGGCAGGGGTGACTGGCTCAGGCTGTGTGGACGACAGAAAGTGTGTCTCACGAGCTACACCCCACGGCGCACGGCAGCGAGGCTGTTATGATTCCCCCTTTAAATGCTGCATTGGCTGCCCCTGTCCCCAAAGGAACTGTGGCGCTTCTAGTCCCAGGCGGGAGATGGCTTCTCTGCCCCTAAGCACCCCCTGTGTATTGGCCAGGCTGCTATATGCCCTGATCTACACCAGCTCTACTTTCGATCTCCCCCTAAAACGTAGAGGCCTTCCAGAAATCCCTTTTCCCACCGTGAAGTGGATTGAGGTCAAACTTGAACGCTAGGTTTGCTGTAGACTGAGTCCTCGGACCCTTTAATCAATAGAAATTGATAAGAGGCCAGATGAGGAATTCAGGCAAGGCGTTCTTGGGACTCGTGCTGCAGCACAAGGGAGTGAGAACAAGAAACAGACGTCCTTGCTTGATGCCCGAGGAGGGTCAACCTGGTCCCTTAAACGGGGGGAGGGTGGCGCGAATTGGTGGGTCAGGCGGGAGGGGCGGCTTGGTGGCCTGCCCACCCCCTTGGTGGAGCTGAGCGCAGGCATCCCGCACAGGACCCTGCTTTTGCTTTGGCGCCTCAGAAGTGGCAGTTGGATTTTGGCCTTTTTGTATCTTATTGTTCATCATTTGCCCCAACTGCACATACCTGCAGTTATTTTTAGTCCCTCATAATGTCTTTCGTTGGTATTTTGTTGTTGGAGGACTCGTTTGTCCAGGTGCCAGCACTGCCGCAAAGGGTCCCAGGTCCCAGATCTCAGGTTTGTTTAAATTTAGGGTTTTAATCAGAATTCTATATGTGTGTGAGTCAAAGAGTTGATATCCGGCCAGGATGGCGGAGGTTGATGTTGTGGCCTCTACCTGCTGTTTGAGGAGGGGCCCCCATCAGCCGCTGGGGGTGCCAGGGTCTCCTGGGAACACCTGGTGGCCCTTCCCCCTTCTGGCCTGTGCTCTCACGTGCCGAGTTCTGGCTGGAGTAAACCCGGGGCCTCCACTTCCCTGGTATTCCCACGAGAGATGTTTATGAGCCTTGAAATTCTTCCTCCCTGGGTCCTGAGCTGAGCCCCGCCGGAGATGCCTATCGGGGTGCTGCCCTTTCAGGGCACACTTCATTTCTTTCCATGGAGAGCGTGCGCCAAGTCTCCGAGCCCCTCCCCTCTCTCTTCCACCCCCAAGTCATTTTCTTTGGCCCTGGGAGATGGCCACGGCCATGTTGTTTCTGGAGGCCAGCGGGCGCGTAAGGGATTCGGAGACGTGTCACTGACCCTGGGAAGGTGTCGCTGGCGCAGCCTCCGTCCCCTCGACTCGCTCTCCTCGGCAGCTTCCCCGCAGAGCAGGCTTCGTGTGCGGCTCGGGCCCGCCCCACGGGGAGGCCAGAGCCAGGGCCGAGCACGGCAGGCTCTCCTCGCCAGCGGAGTCCTTCCCGAGCGCGAGCAAAGTAGCTGTTCTCGGCCAGGTGGAGGGCGAAGCGCCAGCACAGAGGGAAGCCTCTTGGCTGTGGTGTGGTTCCACGGTCCTGATCCCACAGGGGTGAGGAAGGCCTCCCCCCCCCCCACCGCCCCTGCCCTCCCGCAGCATTGCCCCCAGCTCAAGGGCTTTGCACAGGCGCCTCTGGTCACCTAGGGTGCGGTCCCCACCTGTCCTCTAAGCAATTGCTGCTCGTCCTCAAGACCCAGCTCACTGCCCCTGTCAGGAAGGCTTGCTGTCCCACAGGGGCGTGGCCAGCTCTGCCTCTTCACCCTGAGTCAGCAGGGCGGAGCCCGCCTAGCCCCCTGTGGGTGTTCCGGAGGTGAAATGACCAGCCAGGGGACTGCCACTTATTATCTTCACCTCACAGGGAGGAAACCGAAGTTCTGAGAGGTTACGTGACTCAGGCCACGCGGCTGGTCGGTAAGGGGGTTAGGCCTCTACCAACTCTTCCACCTTTGGACGTGGGAAGTTTGCGTCACCTTTGCCTCACTCTTCTTGGTTGGCAAGGACCAGACTGGACACACATCTGGAAGACTGACTCAACACTTCCGATGAAGATGTATATATATATAAATATATTAAAATATATGCACATAGTTTATATAGATATTTATATAGTATGTGTATGTATTGTTATACATTTTACAATTACGTGTATTTATTTATATATATTACATATATATATATTATGTACGTATATAATCTAGGTTTGAAAAATCAGAAGAAGGATAGAGAGACTGATGATGACAGTGTTTGAATGACATGGAGACCCTTTCACTACTCGGAAGAGATGAACTCAGGGAAAATACAAGACAGGGTGATACACCCAGAGACTATGTTATCTCTAACAGGTTGTATTGTCTGGAAATGCAAAGTGTTTGCCTCAATGTGCCTACTATTCACAAAATAATTTAGACTTTTTGGAGAAGCTGAGCTATGAGGCCCTTCTGCCTATGTTTACCAGTTGGGTACGGATGATGTCCTGTACCTGGTAGACTTAATCCAAAGGTCCGCAGGCCACGATTAAACAGCAGCCTTGGCCAGCTCCTTTGAAGTCGTAAGTAGGTCAGGACACTTGTTTAAGGGCTAGCTGCATTGGGAAGAAGAATTAAGGGGCTAAAGGGAGTTTTCAGCGATTCTGGGGGGAAATGCTCACAACTGATGCTATAACCTGGGATGCAGTGAAATTTGGAGGAAGGCCTTGAGTTTTGGAGCCGCTGGCACACTCAGATTCCCACAGGGTCAGCAGGGTATGTCCATGCCCGAAGTGGCCCCCGATGGGGACAGTGGGAATGGGCAAGTTCATGCCGAGTGGACAGTGGTGGCCCAGCTCCAATTGGCTGTTGCCGGGCAGGAAGGTGGGCTCTGTGTTGCCAAGCCCAGATTGTTATGTGAAATCTCATGATTTTTAAGTGCTGACTTATTTAATTTTTAAAAACCGCTCCGAGGGTCAGTCAAAACTCTTCCAAGGCTGGCTCACTCCTGGCAGTGACTTTGTGAGGAAGAACTTCACAAGCTTCTGGACGGTTGTCTCCTTCAGAACTATTGTTTACAGCGGGCATGCTAAGGCTTTTAAACATTTTTAGTCGAATAGTATTTTCTTCAAATTGAAATTTCTCTGGAAAAAAAGCAGTGCTGCTTTGCTGGGAGTTAGGGGAACGTACTATATGGCTTCCCCTCCTTAGCCCCAGAAGGCTCCTTGAACATCACTGTTCTAGAACTTGAAACCAGGGCTCTTGAAATTTGGATTCCCCCTAAAGCTGAAAGGGTGTGTGATCTCACACTTAGTGGTCCTGCCTCCTAGGGACCCTAAGAGGGTCTCCAAGGGCATCTGTATGCTCTCCAAGGGCATCTGTTTCTTGTTCTCACTCCCTCAGCAAAATGGGAATACTAGGACGTACCCCATAATGCTGTTAAAAAGATTAAGTGAATCAATACATGGAAAGTGCTTGGAAAAGGACAGGCAGGTAGTAAGTGCCCATTAAATACCACCCATTTATACTTGTTAATGTCAGGGCTACTCATACCACTACGTTAATTGCGTTTCCTCAACTTGTTAGCTGTGCAATCCTAACAAAGTTTCCTAACCTCTCTGGACCTCAGCCTCCTTCATCTATAAAACAGGAGTAATAATAGTGCCTACCTCTTAGGGAGTTTGCTACGAAATGGAAGAGAAATGATGCATGTAAAGAACTTAGCCCAGTTATCTGAACGACAGGAAGCTTTCCATGTGTCACTTGTAATTAGTTATTATTTGGGGATGACATTTGTTCTCAGGGAAATGAGGCCATCTCCACCGGGGCCTCATTCTAGCTGAGGGACAAGCAGAACAAAGCAACCCAAAACTCAGTGAGAGCGAGGCACAGTTTGGGTCCGAGGAGGCCTGAGTTAGACGGACTGGACCACGATTAGCTTGATTTATTAACATTGGGAATTGGGAAAGTCTTTTGCCTGGAGCAGCGCTGAAGAGACCAGTGAGTGGACTGGATAGTGCCGGGCACCATCGATTGTGGCTTTGTCACTGAAAGGAAGGACTTTATGAGGAGAGATCTGAAATGATATATTGCTTCTAGGTTTCCCTCCTGAGCTGGTCTAGCCCCATCCAATAGTCCTTCTTGGCTTTTATTCCAAGCCCGTGGAATGATTTAGACCATGAGATGGAAAAAAAAAAAAAAAAATGCCTGGAGCAGTGTAAGAAACTGGGTGGAGAAGAGATGAGAAGGGCTGGCTGGGTATTAGCAAAGAGCCGAGGCCATGGGAGTGTGGTTAGAAAGGGGCAGAGAGCACCGAGCCCTGAGCCGTCCTGGGGCCACAGCTGCCCAAAGGCTTGGATGTGTGTGGGAGAGGCCGGAGGGGGCTGATGGTGAGGTCTCTCCTTGGGGGTGTCCTGGGGTGTGACTACCGCCACGGGGCTCACCTTAGGCTTTCCAATGATTTTGTATTTCATTATCTGGTTTCGATTTAGAAGTTCCTAGACTCTCTCTCATATCTGATCTCAAACTTCTATACCCTGAACCGGAGTCTTGCCTAAGAAAAGCCCCTGTGAGACCCAGATGCCTCTCTTCCTGATCCTCTGGTTGTTAATATCCAAGATCAGGGTTTTGCACCTTGTTTTCTTTTTTAAGAAACAGTTCTGTCTTCAAATAAAATCTCCCATTGCTAACATATTTGTTGAGCACTTAGTATGTGCCAGTTACCATGCTACACTCCTTGAGTTTTCTCATGTCATCCTCAACATGATGCTATGAGGTCCTAGATCACGTAGCTTGTTTTACAAAGTAAATGATGAAAGTAAGGCAAAGAATGGTGACATCCCTTCCTGAGGTCTCACAACGAGGAAGTGGCTGAGCGAGGAGGTCATGTAGGCAGATTCCAGTTCCTGCAGCCAAGCCTTAGTAACCACTATGCTGTACTATCTTCTGAATCAAAGTGAGGGAGGGAGGTGGAGAGGGGGACCTCAAGCTTGTCCTTCTCAGCTGTCACTGCAGGTCCCCGAGGGACCTCCTGGGAACCCCTAGAGCTGCCTCAACCTAGAAACCTCTGCCGCAAAGTATAAGGAAGATCCGAAAGCCAAGGCCTACTGAGTGTTGGCCTGGCCACCTTGGCAATCAGGGGAGGGGTGTGTGGGTGTGTGAAGGTCAGGATGGAGTTCCAGAAAGTAGGGGTGAGATCAGGATATTCCATGGCTTGTCAGATGCTTGGCTACTGGAACTTGATTGGAGAAATAATCTCTTCAAAATACCACATGCTTGTGAAATTTATGCACTTCCCCACTACGTCCCTCTTTGATAAAATTTTCCAGTATCTGTAATTCTTTACTTTAAAAGCTGAAGGGAAGGCCAGGGTTAGCTCATGATATTCTAGAACATTCTGCAGGCTGTGACCGCTCACTCGCCAGCCTGCCGTGTAGCAGGCTGTGCTGCTTCTAAGACAGGCCAGATGCTGCGCACTTAACACACGTCGGACACAGATTCAGCTGCCTTCTGCTAAAGCCAGTTAAGAGGCAGTAGCAGCTGGTTATCCCAGCTAGGTTGCGTATTCCTCCCTGCACTCTCACGGACATCATTTATCCAGCGGGCACATCATTTCTTTCTCCCTTTCTCTCCCTTTGGTCTCAAAGTGTCTAAGCTGCCAACATTCTGAATTGGAAAGGCTGAGTTGGAGACCCGGGCTGCTTTTGTTCAATATGAAAAGTGAAGTGAGCAGAGAGAAAGCTGTTTATCCACCAGCTGGGAGTCGTGAGGTGTCCTGGCTACAGTGACCGCTTGCCAAGTGCCAGGTGCTTTGCTAAACACGTTATATGAGGAATCTCAGTCAATCCTCCCAACGCTGGGAGGTGGATGCCGTTTCAGCTGAGGAGAGCATATCTCAGAGATGTTCGGGAAAACCTGCCCAAGGTCATGGGGCTGGTGGATGCCAGCACCAGCCCTTGACCTCAGACCCAAACAGGAAGCTGCCATTGGGACAACCCTGAATTCAAGCTGAAATTTCCTGGGAGGTGGGCAAGGACCTTAGGACAGATGGCAGAGCAGTGTCTGGAGGAGAACCTGGCTGTCCCCTGATGCATCCCTCTCAGAGAAGGTTTTGGCAGACACTCAGACCCGTGTGTCACCTCTTGGAGTGACAAAAAGACAGAAGGCACTGCAGGGCATTCCTCCCACCAGTGGGACTCAGGGAGCCCGGGTCCTCATTTGAGACTAAATTTTCACACCTGACCTTGACCTTTATGAGCTCAGAGACACTCGGCTCCTTCTGAAGTCCAGAGGGCCAGAGGGCCGGCCCAAAGCCTGGCTCCTCCCTCGGGGAATGTCAGGAAGCTGGGCCACTCGCGGAGGATGTTCTGTCTTCACATCT
Source organism: Tursiops truncatus (assembly GCF_011762595.2). Taxonomy (NCBI): domain Eukaryota; kingdom Metazoa; phylum Chordata; class Mammalia; order Artiodactyla; family Delphinidae; genus Tursiops; species Tursiops truncatus. The sequence continues at coordinate 84,398,824 of NC_047041.1, forward strand.
TGGTGGGAATTTCTAGTCTCCCAGTGGGTGGTGGGGGATGAAGTCTACCTCTGTGATGTTGCCTGATGCAGGAAGAGACGCTTCTGGAAGGGATCCTAGCAAGGACCTGGTCCAGTCCCTCCTTACACTGATGGAAATGCAGAGGTCTCAGACGGGAGAAAGCTGGGTCCGTGCTTTTAAAATGCACAGTTCAGTGGCATTAAGTATATTCACATTGTTGTGCAAACATCACCAATATCCATCTCCAGAACTTTTTCTTCAACCCAAACTGAAACTCATCCTTCATTTTTACACACTTGTGTGTGCTTGCTGTGTGCCTGCCATGTCCCAGACACTTCACACCTATTAACTCATTTCACCCTCACAAGTCTGCGAGATAGGCATTACTGCTATGTCCACTTTAGAGATGAGAAAACTGAGGCATGCGAGGGTAAGGTGTTGCAGTTATTAAATCGCAGAGCCGCTCTTCACATTTAGGGCATGCGGCGCCAAAGTCCAAGCTCTTGACAACTACAGAAGCTCCTGGAACACTGCACGAGGTAGGTGGCTGAGGCCACCCCCGCCCATCCTGCTCTGATGCCTCCTGGTAGAAGAGGCAGGAAGAGGAGGCTCCAACGATGGCAGCTCTGTGTTATGTGTGAATGGAGAGAAGGGACAGGAGCTGGGCTCCACCATCGTGGGACACATAGGGAAGGGACAGGGACTCGAAAGCCTTCGTTTTCCTCCTTCAAATTTAGCCTCTTGACCAAATAATGAGTGTAGGGGAGATCGAGTACATTCCTCATTGTCTTTCTTGGAAACAAGGTGCTCCTTAGGCCTGAAGGAGAATTACAATGTGCGGCTGGATGACTCAGGTCCATGTGCAATTATCTGGACACTGGTGAGAGTGAGCGATGTCATTCGTACAAGTGTGTCGTGTGTGAGGTTGGGGGATGGTGTGGGATTCGATTTGTAAGAATGTGTCTCAGGTCTGTCTGTGCGACACTGGTCTCTGGCCTGGAGGCAGGGGCTCCTTGAGAAGGACATTTCACAGTGTCCTCAGAGGCCTGGCCTCTTCCGGAGGCTGCTGGCCTCCTGACCCTGAGTGTGGGCCCTGCTGGGCCGGAGCACACAGGGTCAAGGCTGGGTGGGGCCTGAGGGCTCCACCAGTGCTTGCATCACCCTCCGCGGGGCGTGCACCTGCCGTGCTAGCAGTCAGCCAGGTTGCTGTGATGTGTAGTCACCCAAGCACCTGGGGACAGAGGCCCACAGAGGGTTTCTGGGGCAAAGCTCAGCTGGCCTCCCTTTGGCATGGGGCTTGCACAAGGCCCCGTGCTTCCTTCTTAGGAGGAGAAAACTGGGCTGGGAGAGGAGGAAGTGTGGGGAGGGCAGCCTGGGGGACAGCAAGGGCACTCCTGTTTACTGAGCACTTGCTTGGTGTCAGGCTATATATTTCACAGTTTGGCTCCCTTAATCCTCACAGTAATTCTCATCATCCCTGCTTTAGGGATAAGGAAATAGAAGCTCAGAGACTATCTACAATATTAATACCAATAATCACAGCATTACGTCATTTATAAGATGACCATGTAAGAGAGTTAAGAGTGCAGACGCTCAAGTCAACTTGCATGAAACTTAACTAACTGTGAGACCTTGGGCAGGTCATGTAACTTCTCTGTCTCAGTTTCTTCATTTATAAAATGGGAATAATAATAGTAATTTCTCCTAGGGCTTCAGTAAGGAAGAGACAGGTGTTTGGTATAGAGTCTGGGGCATAGCTAGTAGTTAGCAAATGTTGGCTAAAGCCACAATGATCAAACAATCACAGTGTACTAGGCTTCGGGCTAAGGGTTTCTTTCTATTATGTTGTTTAAATATAATAACTCCAAGAGATTGGTGTTATCATCTCCCTTTTACCCATTAGCAAAATAAGGCTCAGAGAGGTTAGTGGAGTTCCCCAAGCCCACAGAGCTGGGAAAAGGTTGGGGCGAGGATTCCAGTGCTTTTCTCTCTGCAGAAGCAGCCCTTCCTCCCGCCTGGGTCTCCTGTGACCCTCTGCCCTTAACACTGGTGAGAGCTGGCGTTTTCAGGCCCCCAGCATGGCATTGTCACCCGCCTGAGGCCAGCACCACCTCCTGCCCCAGTCTGTCCCAGCTCAGATGAGCTTCTCCAGACGTACACACCTGTCTGATGCTCAAAGGCAGGATAATACTCTTCATTGCTGAACAGGTCAGTCCACGACATCAGGGGGTCGCAGAAGGACGCGTTGGGCAGGAAGGTGCTGTGTGTCACTGAGTCCAACATCACCCTGTAATGGCAGGAGAGGCTGTGAGGAGGCGGATGAAGGAAGAAAGCCACACTGTAGGAGCCCCCAGCAGGGCGACACTTGGTTTTTAGTAATGACGGCAAACGCTTACAAACATACAGTCTCCCAGGAGCCAGGCACCCCTCTAAGTGCTTTCCATGGTGACATTTTTTAATCCTTGCCACCTCCTGTGAGGTTTGCGTGTATATCCCCATTTTATAGATGAGAAAACTGAGGCAGAGGGGTTGAGACAATTGTCCAGGTAACATGGCCAGTAAGTGGCAAAGATGGGATTTGAGGATGAAGGCTTTTATTATATAATAATGTTCTTTCTTTACTTTTCCTATTCTCTCACACCTGAGCCCTGAACTGGATTATAATGTCTAAAAATATACTTCTGGGACTTCCCTGGCAGTCCAGTGGTTAAGACTCCACGCTTCCACTGCAGAGGGTGGGGGTTTGATCCCTGGTTGGGGAACTAAGATCCGCATGCCGCATGGTGTGTGGCCAAAAAAATATATGTATACTTCTGAAAACAGGGCGAGAATTATTATAAATGAACATGCCCACAAACACTAATCCACAATTCTGAAATCCAAAAGCTCTGAAACTGAAAGTATATTTGTGTGTGTGTGTGTGTGTGTGTGTGTGTGTGTGTGTGTATGTGTGGTTCCGACTTATTTCCCAGCAAAAACAGTCCTGAATTGATGTTATAAAATTTTAATATATAATTATAATATATATTATATCTCTACTTCTATATATGTATATAAACTAAATGCTATACATCTATTAAACATATACAACTATAGATATGCTCTGTAGTCTTATACCTATAGCTACAGTTTTATTCCACTTGATGAATATTCACATGATACACTACAGAAATATTAACGCATTTAAGCAGTCCTAGCAGCCAGTACCTTGAGAGGGGTATTCTGTGCTCTGCAGTATATACCCTGTGTCACCTTCTTAATACCTGAAGAACTCTGAATTCTTCAGCACATCTCGCCTCAGGGTTTTGGATAAGAGAGTGAAGACCTGTGATAATTGTAACACACTTGCTTCACTGAGGGCTCTGGGCTGAGCAGTTTACATTCATTATTCATGGTGTCCCCAGGGCAACCACTCTGAGACAGTTTCTGGTGTGGGTTCTGTTTTTATAGATGAGGGATGGGCGCTGTGAGATTCCAGGTAACACGCCGCAGAGCACCCAGGTGGCAGGTGCTGGGAGTTTGGGTGACAACGCAGGTGGGTCTGTTTAAGAAGTCATGAACCTAATTGCGCATGCTGGCGAGTGGGCAGCTTTGGGAGAAGATGACTGGTCGAGGCTGGAAAGGGGATAGAAAAAAAATGGGCTGGGGCTTCTACTCATAAGCATTCTTGCCACACCAGTCTCATCTTCCAAGTTTCCTTTTGCTGTTTCCCATATTCCCACAATTCAAAAAAAGTGAATTCATGTTTGGTGAATTAGAAAAATCTGTTCACCCAACTTCTATTATGATTATCGCAATAATGTTGATGAGATAGCGTGGTTCTGCTCCCTTCTGCAAAGGGGACACAGCAGCTCAAAAATCACACAGCTGGGAAGTGTCAAAGCAAAGACTAGATTCCAGGTTATTAAGTGCATGGAATTTTAGATGGTCAGGAGCTTATTAATCATCTCGTCCAGTGTTTCCCAAGCTTTAGTCATTCTCCTGCCACCGTGATAACTTCCTTAATATATTAAAAAAAATCACTTCCTTTTTTATTTTAATATAACCACATTTATTTAAAAGGAAAACTTTACATCACCACTATAAATGGAAAGTCGGTATTCGTTTAACATACATAAGAATAAAGACATAAGCATTGAAATAAAAATTAGTCATCCGTGCACCTCCTAGGTCAGAGGTTCACAAACTACAACCTACCGGCACAATCTAGCCCACTACCTATTTTTGAATGGCCCACAGCTAAAAATTATTTTACATTTTTAAATGGTTACATATTAAATGGTTATATAAGTACACACATAATGTACTTGATTTTTGCCTTTAGGCCTGCAAATCCTAAAATATTTACTATCTAGTGCTTTAAGAAAAAGTTTTCTACACCTGACCAGATTTATCTCACGTAACATGAGTGGTCGGAGTACCGCATTTTGCAAAGTACTGAGTTGGTCTAATCTTTCCCTGCACCCATTTTACAGCTGAGAAAGTTAAGGCCCAGGAAATTTGTGTAACTTTGTCAAAGTCACACAGCGTTATGGTATACAGAATTCTTAAGTTTTTTTCCAACCCATCTGCTTCCCTTTCTAAAAACACTCACAGCCTCATCTGTTCAAAGACGCATCCCAGGTTCACTTACACGTCAAATAGGACCTCAGTACCGAGAGGGGCAGGGATTGTGTGGTTGAAAACCAAAGATCAATTCTTTGGGGATGTTTGCAAATCTATCTATCTATCATCATCACTATCAGATGTGCATGAGAACTGTGCTCCAGACGTAGATAAATAACTGAGTTCGAATTCTCACATGTAGGCACCCTCTCTGGGCGTCATCAAAGGTTCACCAGACCGCACTAGGAAGCCTCCTTCCTGGTGCCCGGAGAGGGTTAACGTGCCCAGCAGATTATCACCTTCTTAGATCTCCCGCTGTGAGCCATATCAAACAGAAGTCAAGGCTGCCTGGGTTTGGACTCTGATTTTCCCACGGATTGATTGGTTTTATATCCAGAGCAGGTGGCTGGATGAAGAGGGATGGGGGTGGGAGATTATGAAGGAGGGAAGGGCCCTTGGAGCCCAAAGCCCCTTCTTCTTTCTGGACATGACCCCAGAAAAGTTCTCTTAAGTGAGGGCTCAAGGTAAAAATGCCCCCTGCCCTTCTGGGCTGGAGGCTCAGAAAATGGAGGAAGAGAATGGCAGGCCTCTGACATGACCTTCACTGCTGGGCTTAGAGAAAGGAGAGGTGGCCTCCATGTGGAGGAAAATAGAAAACAGTTCCCAGGTCTTCGATGTCAATTAGGAATCCTCCAGATACATAACGTGACAGTAGGAGTGCACTCTTCCTCATCTCTGCCTAGCAAAGCTCTCAAAAGCCATTTGGTAAATTGAATTTGATCATATAAAAATTAGGAATATTTTTGACCAGTACGATATTTACCTCCTTTAAAGACTTCTTTTTTTTCTTCTTTTTGCGCCAGCCCACTGGCTTGCTCTGTAATCTCTCCAGGGCTGTACACAGCACCGTCTGTATCTGATTCCCTTTGGTGGTTCTTCTATGGCAAATTATATCCATCAAGTTTTCTTAAAGGGCTGTCTTCAGGTGTACAACATGCATTTTTCTTCTGTAATTATCTTTTGCTTTGTGGAAGATGTGTTTTATAAAAGGCAGCAGTTTTTTTTTTTTTTTTTTTTTTTGCTATTGCAGTGGGAGGACGGGGTGTTATTAACTCTGGATTCTCCACAAGAGACCTCGGGCACTTAGCCAGTGGGCTCTAGGTGTGAAAGTTTGGGAATAATGGCTGCTTTGTATTCCACAGCCCAGCTTCTTAGGCTGTCTATGGTCCTTTTAATAATTGAACATTTTAGCCCTTAAGATTCCTTTAATGTAGGTGGAACAGGGTGGTGGGAGAGAACAGCTATTCGAGGACCCTCTTCTCAGTGAAGACGTTGGTGCCCAGTGATGTGTAAGGCCAGGCCTGAAGTTAGAATATGTATTCCCAGTGGGGGGGGGACAGTGACCCTAGAGGGAAAAAATTGGTTCTTGAGGGTCAGAAAAATCTTAGCCATTATAATCCTTTATGACCCTCCAAAAGGCCATAGTGCGTAAATGATAAACAGTAAATCTGTGATATTAGCATTTTATGGAAGGGATACGATTAAGAAACAGTGATCTAAAAAGGCTCCTTAGAGGGTGTGATAATGAAAAAAAAGGTTGAGAAGCACTGTGTTAGAACTCGAATCAGCAGCAGGACAAGAAGGGATGTCTAGGGAGGGTCCTAGGCCCGCTGTTCTAACCACACATTTTTGGTTTTTGAGGGGCTGGCTGGTTTGTCATCACAGAAAGAGCACTGGCTCGGGAGTCATATACTTGCTCCTCGCCGAGCCTCAGTTCTTCATCTGCTAAATGGACACACCGATGAGGTGGACTCCAAGACCTGCCCCAGCTGCGTGACTTTCTGCAGGAACCCACTGGAGTGGGACGACACATCCACACGTGTGCACGCGTACGCACATGCATATATACGGTGGTATAGTTGGATGGTGCAAACTGGAGTACAATTCAATCACTACAGAGATGCAACTTTTAGCTCTAAAAATTCCCCCGATTTTCTCTTCTCCCTTTCCTCCTATGCCCACTGTGGACTCTGGACATTCTTTGCCTGGGCTAGCCAGGCACCTTAAGTACTCTGGACCCTCACTCACGGCCCATCCACAGACCCACGGCAGTTGGAATCAGTTTCCCCAAAGTGTAGTCCACATTCTAGCTGCCTAATAAGTAGGAAAGGGTCAAGCACATTCCACACAAGGGGGAGGAATCAAGTGGGTTCTCTTCCATGCACGAGAAAGGCTGGCTGGACCTTTGGGAATGGCGTGGACGCTCAGGTCCCCAGTGCCTGCAGAGGCTTCCTATCCCTTCTGAGAGTGGGCTCACTCACCAAGGTGCACGGGGAGGGTCCACACAGTCAGAGAGACAGGGCTGGGGGCTTCCTGCCCTCACACGAGTCAGAGGCAGCAGTCACAGGTGTGGTGTCCATGGCACCTCTGCTCAGCCTTCCAGAGAGAGCAGAAGCAGAAAACCACCCAGCCTTGGCCAGTTAGCCAGAGGAGGAAAATTCCTTCCTGACCCTGGCAGAGATCATCAACTTCACTTCGGGCATGTGACCAAAAATCCACCCAGTGAAGCACCTACACATTGGCTGTTTATGCGCTAATACATCACTGGGCAGAACAAGGCTGTGAGGGTGTAAACCATAGAGAAGGGGGCCGGGGAGGGCCTTCCCCGATCCCACCACCTGGGCAATCTCACTGAGAAAAATAAAGCTTTTTGTCCTCTAAAGCCTCAGCGATATCCCAGTGTCCATCAGGTCCCAAGCCCTCTGGGCAGGTCAGGGTCCACTTCCCACCTTTCGGACCTCCTTAAGAAGGGACACATGGAGGAAAACCCACTGGACTATTTCAATACTTGCTACTAAAGGATTGTGGGCTGGCTGCTTGAGTGTTTGCTCTGGGAGAAACCACAGCAGCTCTGAGAGCTGCCTCACTGACGTCTTGCCAAGTGATTCCTCATCTTTCTTTGGCTTGTGTAGGGAGTGTGCTAGTTAGTTTGTTTTTCATTGTTTCTCTGAAGATTCAGCAAAGACTCATAGGAGGTACGCCGTATAGTTTACTGTGGGCTCCAGTACAAAGTTCATCAGCTTTGGTTTGGATTAAATCCACTGGGGTTGAAATCCCACCTCTGCCACCCACAAGGCAAGGGACGTGGGACACGTTTCTTACTACTCAGCCTGCAGAAATTGTATTTTTTCTTCTTTATTTTTGTTTCATGCAAAGCGTGTTATGTAAAAATGCATGACCCTCTCTGAGCTCATCTTTAAAATGCCTCATCTCTAAAATGGGGATTTTAAACACAATACGCAGGATATCCCAAGGATTTAACCAAATTAGATAATACATGTAGATGAGTAGGCATAATACGTATGTCCATTCCTGTCCCAGCGGGGGGGAAAGAAAATCAATCATTGTCAATATATCCAAAAGGTTGCTACTCAGGTGACTTCTTTGAAAAGAAGAAAACCAATCTGTGAAAACTCTTGTCAACAGCACCTTGAATCATGAAAAACATTCTCACAGAGAACATGGGGACAAAAGATTTAAGCTTTCACTCAGAGGGGCAAACAACCCCTCCCCCTGCGTCTTTAGACTAAAACATGAAGCTGTCTCCCTCAATCACTTTACCTTTCTAAGCCTCAGTTTCCTCATCTGTAAAGCGAAGAGGTTGTCCCTAATGATGTCTGATAACCTTTCCAGTTTGTAAAATTCTTAGCACATTCAAATGAATGTGGGTCCCCACTCCAGCTGGAGAAGGGAGCATGTGCTACTGGTGGCTGCCAGCAGGGGGCGAATGCACAAGAACACTACATACTGCAGAGTCTTTGCAGAGGTCTGAGAATAAATACAGTGGAAAAACCCTAACCATTGCTTTTCTGGAAGCATTCTATATGGAGGTGGTGTGAGAGGGCAGAACGGGTTTCCTTTAAGCTATTACGTAAGACAATCTCCTGAAAAACGCCCTAATCTGTAATAAGGCGGCTATCTTCTCTGTTTCAAGGCGGGGGGGGGGGGGGTCCATGAGCAGGCCGATGGGAAAAGGAGGCGTTTAGGCAGGAGCAGGTGGGCTTTCCTTGAAGCTGAATATTTTTTGGTGTAAAATCCAGCTTCCCTTCCTAAGGTTAGCTTTAGGAAGGGTAGAGAATAGAGTGCGTGTATGCATTCTCTCTTAGTTAGTTCCCCTTGATTTAATCAAGTGATCCAGAGGCAGTGGGGGCTACCACGGCGGTGGTGGGTGGCTGGCTACACAGCCTGAGGATGCAAAAATGTCTCTCTCAGGTAAGCAGTTAAATCCCACTCAAACAGCTCCCGGGAGGCACTGTGACTGATGGACATGGCAGGAGGGCGGGCAGTCTGGAGCTGGGGACAGACCCACAGACCCAGGCCCCAGCCGGAGGCTCTAAGCCCTGACACCCCTTACAATTCATCCAAAAGAGCAAAGAAAAGGTGCTTACTTGAGGACAGCGGTGCTGGGTCCAAAGAGGAGGTTTTCAAGGCAAGAGAAGGCGGGCGCTCCCAGCACCGGCGTACAGTGGAAATAAAGGCACCTGTAGCCTTGTGATATAAGTAACACCTACAGACAGGTCCGTTTGGTTTTTCAGGTTTATGCACAGCCCCTTTGATGACGGTGACATACAGTGTGACACGGCTCCTTGGAGGGGGGAATGGTTCTCACACGCAGAAAGTTTACCTTTATCCTGCCTTTGTGCCCAGCTCACACACACCCCGCCCCCTCCCCCTGCAACCCGGGGGAATCAGTAAACAAGCCGAGAATTCTTGCCTCTGGGAGCTTTCTGGGATCCTGTGTTTGCTGGGAACTCTCTTTAGGGCAAGCTGGAGGGGAAACCCTGGGAATCCAGCTGTGGTGCCCATGTCTGCCGCCCCCCTCCTGGGCTGACAGAGTCCTGCGAATTTGGATATCCCGTCATCCTCCCCCCGCCCCGCACCCGCGCAGCTTGGCGAGGTGGAAGGGTAGGATGGGGCAGTGGTTAAGAACGCAGACTTTGCAGCTAGATGACTTTTTTTTTTTTTTTTTTTTGCAGCTAGATGACTTTGAATTCAAATTCTAGGTGCATCATTTTCTAGTCGTGTCACCTTGAACCACTCAACTAGCTAGTTAATAAGGTAACTAGCTCTAATGCAAATAGCAGGGCCTACCCACTGGGTGCGCTGGGGGTCATATGAGGTCCTGCAAGTGAAGTACTGAATGAGCCCTTTGTTTCGCTGTGATCATAGTGTTTTCTTTGACGGAGCACGTTAATCAGAAAGCCCCTCTCCACCACTTCCTCCGACCTCATGCCTTCCGAGCAGATGAAGGGAACAGCCAGCTTGTAGAACCAATGTTGGGCCTTGCTTCCACTTTTTCACACAAAGCATAACCGGCCATCGGACACATGAGCTATTCAACTTCTAACCTCTTTGGACATAACACGCCACGTGGTGGCTTTCTCCCTTCCTCTCCTCCTTACGGATGGAGAAATGAAGAGGTTTAGCGGTTCAGTCAGGTGTCCACAGCTTCTACGCTGGGGTCTGACTTGGATGTCAGCTCTCAGGTGACTTGCTGAGAACTACCTGCTTCCCTGTAAGAGCAGAAACTCAACCCAACTCAGGCTGAAAATAGAGTGTCTCCTGGTTGCCTCAGGACAGTATTGCCAACCCTCTGCCTTTCTGCCCTGTGCTTCCAGCTCTCCTGGGCAGCCAAGAGCTTATGTCCAAATTGCAGACTCCAAGCTTTAGAGTGAAAGCAGGGACTGGTTTGTTAGGTTTTCTTGGGAACACTGGGGACGGGTGCAAACATACAAAAACACATATACAGTCTGGAGAAACAAAAGGTTGCTCATTAGAGGACTCAGGTGTCATCATGGAAAAAGTGTTGAAGGAAGATAAGGGGATTGCCTAGGCTGCTGACTTGCTGTGTAACCTCAGGCAAGTCAGGTAGCTTCTCTGGGCTTCATTTCCCCTGATGGTAAAAGGAAGAGGTTGCGGTAGAATAGTGATTTTCAAACTGTGTTCTGAAGAACCCCAGGGGTTCCCTGGAGCCCTCATAAGAGCTGCTGGGGGTGAGAGGATGAAAGCAGAGTGGGTTAGGTTCTGGGCTGTTCCTCCCTGATTCAGTAAGAGCATCTCAGCTTTTATACAAATCTTCAGGATAAGATTTCTCTTGAACAAAAGAATTCGCACTTAAAAAGAGTTTGCAAAGAACTGGATTAGGTGGTCATTGAGATTCCTTTGAGCTCTAAAATTCTGTGATTTGCTTCTTCCTCTTCAGCATCTAGGGGACTGGGATGGTCGTACACACCATGTTTCTCACCATTGGGTACTTTCCCATCTTGTCAGTAGTTTTGGAAAGTCTTCTTGTGTTTGTATCCACACACATATGTTCTTCTCAGCAGAGAGGTTTTCATGGAAAACATCTTGTTCTGCTATCGTTTTTAGAAAAGAATCTTTTGGAGAAATTATATTTGTTTCTATGCTGTCTTGGTGCAACTATTTCAAGTTTCTGGCAATGAATGTGATGACAACAAACTGTGTTGGTCCTGAATGTGTAATACTGCATATCTGGGTGCCTTTGTGGGGAATTACTGGCTTCTGGACTAGTGGATAAAAGGGGTGATTAAGATAAAACCAAAATAAAAGAGGAATTTGACTCTAATGGAGTCTAACTATTACATTGAACCTAAATTTGATTGGAGTGGAGATCTTGGATGGTATCAAACACTAAGCTCATAAAACCTGTATTTGAGTGTCAGAAGGGGGCAGAAGAAGGAATGAAGTATTTTAGACTTTCCAGCCCATCCTCCTTCTGCTGTCTCAACCACGTAGCAATAACAGGTAACACGAATTAGGCTTGCAAGAGCCACAGAGTGACTAAGCCTGGATTCTGGAGGGAGACTTCATAGGTTTGAATCCTGGCTTTCCATTTTCTGGCTGGGTAAGTCTGGGAAGCTTATTTATTACCCTTAACATCCCAGTTCCCTCATCTGTAAACTGAGGGGAAAAGAATGCATCCCTTATAGGGTGCTGGGTGAAGTAAATGAGTTCAAAGCTGGGAAGTGGTGAGAGCCCTAGTGTGTGCTCTGTTATCTATGGGCTGCCGTGACATTTGTTAAAGTAATTAAACAAGGAGGCCGTTTGACTGTGGTGGCTTTAATGCCTGGGTAACCCAAGCAAGCAAACCGAAACCTAAGCCGGAGTTGATTGTAAACGTGCTAGTATCCGAAAAAAATGAAATTAAAAACCACCAATCACGGGCAGCAGACTGGGATTTCCCAAATAAAGCAACTGCTTAAGCTATAGCCAATCAGATAATTTCCTTGCTTTGCTTCCACGTCTGTACTATAAAAACCATTCCCCTGGCTCTTGTTGGTGGAGCACTCTTAAACACCTAACCACTTCCAGTTTGGCAATGCCTGATTGGAATCGAAGTTTGCTCAAATGAATGCTTGAAAAATTTCATATGCTTCCTTTTACCTTTTAGTGCATTCACTGCCTTAAATTCTCACAACTCTCTGATGAGGGTATTACTTATTATCCCCATTTTACAGGTAAAGGAACTGAGACACAGAGAGGTGAAATAACTTGCCCATGGTCACACAGCTAGTAAGCGGCAGAGCAGTATTTTCTGCCTCCAGAGCCCATTCTCTTAACTACCATGCTAACCAGTCTCTAGGTGCTCCTGGGGTGGCTGCATGGGGACAGGGAAGAGGGAATCACACGTAGAGCATTTACCATATGCCAAGCATTGTGCTAAAATTGCTCGCCTGCTGTACCTTGGTTATTTTTCACAGTAATCCTGGGAAGTAGCTATCACTACCTTCTTTTTAGGATGAAGAACCAGAGGTGCCAGGCTTGCTGGGTGTCACCCAGCTGGGAAGTGATCAAGCCTGGGTTGAACTCAGGGCTGCCCAGTGTTAAAACCACAATATAGACACAGAAGCTCAAGTTGGCGTCTCTCCATTTGCTCTGGCTTCAGCACTGGCCTCAGAGGGGGTCCTTCCCCCTCTGTTGGTTCAAGATCCCTGAGTCTCATGGCTGTCGCTGGCATAGTTTACCTCTCAGTGTAGAGTAGAAATTGATTTCCTGGTGTCTGGCATGATTCTTGGGACAAAGAAGATGCTCAATATACGTGCATGTATCATGGAAATGAACTAAAAGACAAGTCACCTGACGTAAGGCTGGAGGTTCCTACCCAATTCCTTTTATGAGATGTAATGGGTTCCGCGCTTTTCCTAGATCCTACCCCCATTTAACCTGGGCCAACATTTCTTTAGTCATTTTTCTCTCCCCCAATCTGCTACCCTCACCACCACCCCAAGAGGCAGCACAGGCTGAAAACAAAAGTGAGTTAAAAAATACACTTAGGTAAATTCACAGACGATGCCGTTAGCAGGACAGGTTTTCAGGGCGATGGTGAAGTGTGTGAGCTTTGGATTAAGATCCCTGTCTCTATTATCCTAAAACTATTTTTTTAGAAAATAGTCTGTTGGAGAAATTACATTTTCTATGCTCTACTGGTTTAAATATTTAAGAATGAAAAGTTTTCTTTCAGTAGGCGTATATGATAACCAACTCCTGGCACCTGCCACCTGGGAGCCATTAGATGAAGCAACAACTTTTCAGGACCTCAGTTTCTCATCTGGAAGTATTTCCTGTGATTCCCGGTGCACAGTAAGTTCTCACCGAGTGGTGACTATGGTCTACGGAGAGAAACGCAGAGGTTGATTGAGATCGCCGGATTTTGAAGTTTACCATACCAAGTAGGATAATATTGCCCTCCTGCAATGAATAGTCCCAGTTGCTACCATTTATCTGGCATTTACTAGGTGCCAGGAACTGTCTAGGCATGCTACGTGTATTAAAGCATTTAACCTTTGCATCATTCCTCTGAGGTAGGTACTATTATTATTATCTAAAATTCACTAATGAGGAAACAGGCATAGAAAGTTCAGGTAACTTACTCAATATCACACAGCTGGTAGAACTGCAGGTAAGATTTGAGCCTAGGAAGATGGCACCAGAGTCCACAAGCTTCCCCATTATGCTATCATTTGGTACCTCTAGGAGGCAGGATCTAAGTTGAGGAGATATCCATTTTCTTAGGCCTCCCAGGTTGCTGGCAGGATCCTTGAAAGCAAGGACAAGGGTTATAAACCTATTGTCCCCTAAGACACCTAGCATGGACTTAAGCACAAATAAGTGCTACAGCAATTCTTGTTGGCTGATTTTGTATTTGCTTTATTTCCTCTTTGGGTGTCTTTCCCCAGTTTCCTATATTCAACTCATCCTTTAGCTATACATGCCGTCCATTTTCCTAGCCAGGAGCCCCAGTTCAGCAGATAGGAGCCGTGAGGTAGCTCCCCTGATAATCCCTCCTTGGCTATGAGCCTCATGGAAGTAATGGATCTTTGTGTGATTTCCAGCACAGAAGGCATCGTGGAGGTTAAACAATAGCAAAGTCAATGGCTGACAGAAGCATAATGAAAATGAAGATAAGGATACTGAGTTTGTCACTATAAGGTTGAATTATGATAATGTTTATGGAACAGCAGACACAATTGCATGACTGTATTTTTAGTCTCCCTTCTTCCTGTAAAGATACTGGAAGCCAACCTAATCAGATTTTCTGTTTTAGGTTAGCCCAAATGAATCTGAATAAACAATGGCTATACAAAGGCATGGATCTGAGAGGCCCAGCTAAGAGAAGCCTTCTCAAAGGAAGAATTCTTCAAGACAGTATTTTCTTTAGTTGCTTTCCTACCAAACATCAGTCCCCTGGCAGGCATGAGAGCTTGCTTCCTGAGAGAATTGTTGGGGGTGACAATTTGAGGAATGGATGCCACCAGTGACTCCTGTGGCCAGTCCATGGTGTTGGTTGGAGTATGGTGTAGTGTGGTATTGAATGGACCAGTCCCTGCAGCCATGGCTCCTGTGCTTGGTTAATTCAGGGACCACATTAATAACAGGCTATCATTAGATAATCAATCAGTCAGTCGTTGAAGACTTAATCCTCCTGTAGGTGAGCTGACATTGGACTTACTGGGTAAACTTATCTGAACCTCAGTTTCCTGAGGCCTGTCAGTGGGAGTGATCACACATGTAGTTTCATAAAGTGTGTTTCCACACGGATATCCATGTCTCCACACTAAACTCCTCACTTCTGCCAGTTGTTATCCAAAGGCATGTCTTTGGTCAAGGGACTGTGGGTGGGGGTGGCCGTGAGGATGGAGGGTGAAGGGTGAGGAGGAAGGCTGGGGGAAGTTTGTAGCAGATCCACGTAGATCTACTCTCATTAGTCAACCAAATCTTATTTCTGAGATGCTATTGATTTAGGTCACTGTGGGGAGAAAACATTCTGTTAAACGTGCAGATAGATTATACAGCTTATCCTGATTTCAGAAAAGTTAAAATGTGGACTCGGTAAATATAGCAATTAAAATATATATAATAGGCCAGTATTTTCAGGAATAGAAAAAAGTGAGGCCCAGTTGTAGCCTTCAAGTAATAGACACTTTAGCAAAAATTCAAGAGGAAACATTTAGAGGGAGTATATAAGTCCAAATTTTGAGTTAGGGACTGTAGGACCTGAGGAAGCGGGAGGACAATAAGGGCTGGAACAGTCAGAAAAAGCTTCTTGTGGGATGTGGCATTTGAGCTGGGCCATGAAAAATTGGAAGGACTTGCTAAAAATGGTCGCTTATCACGTGCCAAGTATAACACCTGTAGGAGTTGGGGTTGTTATTATCCCCACTTTACAGAAGGGGAAACTGAGTCTCAAAGAGCTTCAATAATTTGCCCAAGGTCTACAGCTAACAAGTAGCAGAGCCAGAGTTCAATCCTAGGATTGCGTAATTTAAAGCTCAGGACATGGCCCACGGTGCTCTGTAATGTCTGGGATGAACAGAAGGACAGGCTCTTTCAAAGAAGAGGAAACCTGCAGGTGTGTGGACAGAGTGTGTATGTGATAGACCAGGAGCTTGTGGAAGGTTGGCTTGAGTCTAACACATGCCACCATGTGGCGGCCCTGGAGGTCTGAATCATGCTGTCTGGCGCACCCACCCCTATGAACAAAGGGGATCCTAGTTGACGAGGACTTTAAATTTGAGGAGGCCTCAGATCTTGTCTGCTCTTCAGGGGCAAATTTGTGCAGGTCAGCAAGCATACTTGGTCAACAAATTTGATTTTTCTCTTACTCTTCACCCATGTATTTTTCCAGGATTGCACTGTTCTTTCTTACAGAGGTTGTTACGGGGTTTTCTTCTTCCACTCATTTTGAACTAACACTGTTTTCTTTGGTTGTTTCCTTGTAATCTTCTACTATCTCCCACAACTTAATTTGCCATTAAAAAGTACAAAGGTCTAAATTACACACTGAATTTTGCTGAGTTTGGTTTTGTTGGAAACTCATTTAGAGAAACAGTCTTGGCTATAAACACAGAACGGTGTAAGAACTCAGGCATTGTGCTTTTTAAAAAGAATTCAGTTTTTCACTATTATGAACTTTTCTGATATATCGTTTTATTCCAGAGTTTGTCATCATATCCTAACTGAAATCCAACAATTCCTGGTACTTATGAACGCTTATAAATCTGAGGGGAGAGCCCTCAAATTTGGGAAGCTGCCCAGCATCATCGAGAAGTCCACATCAACACTGACTTGTCTGTGCCTTGAACTTGCAAACCCAGGGAAGTTCCAATGTGGAACTTGCCACCCCCCAAGGTGTTTGTCTAGGGGTCTGCATTTGGGGAAGTTATCACTGAGCTGTTGGAGTTAAAGAGAAAAGAGGTGTCTTCTTTGGTCCTGGACATCACTTGCCCTCATCTCTTTTCATGAAATGATGTTTTAATTCCTCTCAAAGTACAAAAGCAGATCAGTAGGATTCAGTTTCATTCTGAGTCAACAGTTATCCCTCTGGTTCCAAAGAACCAGTGAGATATGGGATGTGGCTGAACATTTTCTTTTCTGTTTTTTTGATTTTTATTTTATATTGGAGTAGAGTTGATTTACAATGTTGTGTTAGTTTTGGGTGTACAGCACAGTGATACAGTTTTATATATATATATATATATGTATATATATGTATATATATATTTTTTCCCAAATTCTTTTCCCCTTTAGGTTATTGCAGAATGTTGAGTAGAGTTCCCTGTGCTATACTGTAGGTTCTTGTTGGTTCTCTATTTTATACACAGTAGTGTGTATATGTTAATCCCAAACTCCTAATTTATCCCTCGCCCCTCCACCTTTCCCCTCTGGTAACCATAGGTTTATTTTTTAAGTCTGTGAGTCTGTTTCTGTTTTGTGAATAAGTCCATTTGTATCGTGTTTTTAGATTTCACATATAAGTGATATCATCTGATATTTGTCTTTCTCTGTCTGACTTCACTTAGTATGATAATCTCTAGGTCCATCCATGTTGCTGCAAATGACATTATTTCATTCTTCTTTATGGCTGAGTAATGTTCCATTGTATATATGTACCACATCTTCTTTATTCATTCCTCTGTTGGTGGACCTTTAGGCTGCTTCCATGTCTTGGCTATTGTAAATAGTGCGACAATGAACATGGGGGGTGCATGTATCTTTTCAAATTATAGTTTTCTCTGGGTATATGCCCAGTAGTGGGATTGCTGGATCATATGGTAGTTCTATTTTTAGTTTTTTAAGGAACCTCCATACTGTTCTCCATAGTGGCTGTACCAATTTACATGCCCACCAACAGTGCAAGAGTGTTTCCTTTTCTCCACACCTTCTCCAGCATTTATTGTTTGCGGACTTTCTGATGATGGCCATTCTGACTGGTGTGAGGTGATACCTCGTTGTAGTTTTGATTTACATTTCTCTAATAATTAGTGACGTTGAACATCTTTTCATGTGCCTCTTGGCCATCTATATGTCTTCTTTGGAGAAATGTCTATTTAGGTCTTCTACCCCTTTTTTTGATTGGGCTTTTTGGTTTTTTGATATTGAGCTGCATGAGCTATTTGTATATTTTGGAGATGAATCCCTTGTTGGCTGCATCATTTACAAATATTTTCTCCCATTCCGTGGGTTGTCTTTTCATTTTGTTTTTGGTTTCCTTTGCTGTGCAAATTGGCTGAACATTTTCAAGTGATACAATAACTAAACAGACAACTGTGGTATTGTTAAGAGCAAAAGCCAGATGAGAAGGTAGCAAAGGAAAAACAAGTGCAAGAAAGAGTACTGGGTTTTGAATCTGTTATATGTGGGTTCAAAGCTTAGTGCTATCACTTAGTAGCCAGTGATAATTATCTTCTGAAGACACAGTTTCCTCATCTAAAAGCTTGGATAAATACACTGTTACTTCATAGAGTTCTGGTGAGGATTAAATGGCTAATATAAAACAAGAAGTACTTAGCTCAATGCCTGGCATTTATTAAATACTCAATAAATCATGGCTATACTACTTACTATATTATTACTATTATTATTATTATTGCTGCTGCTGTTGTTGTTATTAAACTTATCCAACCCTCAATTTCCTAATCAACAAAATGAGAGTAATATTAGCTATTCACTAGATTAATTGAAATAATACAGGTATGTGCATCTGGCAACTAGTAGATATTCATCCATCCATTGGTTCATTTTCAGGCTCTTATCTGGTATCTATCAAAAGGGGATCAACCTTGAGAATTAGGAGAAGGCCACCGTATTTGGCCAACAGTTATTAATTATCTTAAATGGAGCAATACTTTTATAAGATGTTCATTTCCTCAACCAAACTTTTTTTTCCCCTGAGCTCCAGTGTGCCCTTCTGGGAGCAAAGAGGCCCTAGGAATCCCAGCAACTCACCCTGAAGAGTGGCCAACAGGTCTGCCACTTGACCATAAAGATCCCAGCTGGCCCAGTTTAACATATTTCTGCACAAACCCTATGGGTGGACTTTGGTAAGTTCGCCCCTTCTGCAGTACCCAGAGGAGAATGTGAATGCCACCTGCCTCTATGGGAGGGAAACAGGCACTGGGTCTTTTTGATTTGGGGGTTATATCCACCCCAGGCTGCAGCTGTCACTTGGGGCAAAGTTCAGGTGGCACCTCTGCATTAAGGCAGAAGACAGATTTTGCACAAGGCCTTCCGAGGGAGGAAATAATCAACTGGGTCAAGTATTCCAGCCAAAGCAAGTGGTGAGTTGCACAATTGGCCAACAGACCATGGCTGTGCCGAGAGTGGCTGTCCAAATATCTAACGCTGCCCATAGACTGGGGGGAAGGGCGGAGATGACCAGGCTGGCTACGTGCCTGGTCCACAGTCTCTGGGAAGTTGCTTAGCCCTCACTGTAGGGGGAACCTAGCCTTGGAGTGTTACCTGACACCCACCTGACCACTGATGTTTAATCAAGTTTAAATCAGAACTGGAGACTTTCTGGAGGATCTTTTCGTGAAATGAAAAGGAGTTTCATTTATCCTGACCAGAGGTGAGTGGAGTTGACTTCCGGTCAGGCCAACCAATATTCAGAACAGAAGGAGAACTACTTCATCAGGATCCCTTGCAACTGACAAACTAGTTTAAGGTGATGGATGTTTAAGACAAGCCAAGATAGATCTGGAGGTAAGATTTGAAAACGTGGCAGACAATTAGTGGCTAAAGAGGGCATCTGCAAGAACAGTATGGACGTTCATTAAAAAACTAAAAATAGAACTGGGCATATACTCTGAGAAAACCATAATACAAAAAGACACGTGTACCCCAATGTTCACTGCAGCACTATTTACAATAGCCAGGACATGGAACCAACCTAAATGTCCATCAACAGATGAATAGCTAAAGAAGATGTGGTACATATATACAGTGGAATATTACTCAGCCATAAAAAGGAACGAAATAGGGTCCTTTGTAGAGATGTGGATGGACCTAGAGTCTGTCATACTGAGTGAAGTAAGTCAGACAGAGGAAAACAAGTATCGTATATTAATGCATATGTGTGGAATCTAGAAAAATGGTACATATGAACCTATTTGCTGGGCAGGAATAGAGACACAGACGTAGAAAAGACATGTGGACATGGTGGGGGAAGGGGAGGGTGGGACAAACTGGGAGATTAAGACTGACATATATACACTAGCATGTGTAAAATAGCTAGTGGGAACCTGCGGCGTAGCACAGGGAGCTCAGCTTGGTGCTCTGTGATGACATAGATGGGTGGGATGGGGGGGAGGGAAGGAGGTCCTAGAGGGAGGGGATAAATGTATACATATAGCTGACTCACTCACTCACTACAATAGAAACTAACAAACATGGTAAAGCAACTATACTCCCATTAAAAAAATTAAATAAAAAGAGGGCACCTGCAGGTGGAATTGACAGTTGGGAGCTCCATAGACCCTAGCTAAGTACAAATATAGAAAAGTCTATTTTTGGGGGGAAAAGAATTATGACAGATCCAAGGTATAGGGGAGAATAGGCAGAATTCCACCATCCCTCGTGTACAGAGCCTGCATAACCCTTAGACACAGCTCCCAGACACACTCGCTGCTATATCTGCCGTGCTCTCCCCCAGACACCCTGTTCTCCCCAGAGACCCACCACACACAGCACAGATCCCCCCATGCCATGCACAGCCATCAGATAAACACAGTCTCCTTAGGAAGGTGATTAATAAAACTATTTTATCTATAATTACACTTGACTGATAATAATGTCCTCAGAGCCTGCATGGTTAGATTGGCTCAGATTGTAATGTCCAGATTAGGGCTGAACTCCCTTTGAACTCTGGACACACTGTTGGTCTCTCCAGCTCAGAGATTACAAATGGCTTTAGCTGGATTCGCCCCATGGAACTAGGAGGGTAAGTAGAATTCCAGCTCTCCTTGGTTCTCTTTTCTCTCCGACACTGTACAGATGGTATCTCTAAAAACACATGGCCCAGAGTAGGAGGAAGGGCCGAATCAAACTACTTTCTCCAACCTGTCACTGCACACTCTGTTGGTTCTACTTTCAAACCAATGTCAATCTCAAGTTTCTTGGAGGAAGTGGCCGTGAACTCCGTCTGGAAGTCTGACACTGGAAAAGAAATGGTTTAATTCTTGAATCTTGGGGTCCCGGGGATGGACTCCAGTGAGCCATAATTAACTCTTTAAAGTCTTCACGGTGTCCTGAAAATATCTTATTCTCTATCATGCAACACTAAATGGAGGCAGCGAGGAGGACTTTTAGGCTAATTACATGCGGGGATGAGGTTAACGACGAGCCGAAGATTCTTTGCATGGCTCCTCTGACATTGACAAGTGACTTGGTAACACGCTAGCGCTCAAGACAGTGATGGCTTTAAAAGAAGGTAGGAGCTAGAAACTGAGCTAGACAGGCCCCCGACCTCATTCCCTAAACTAGTCCCTACCCTGGGACGAGACCCCACCACTCCATTTCCAGAAATTAAGAGATCTTGATTTTCAACTGGCATTCAATGCCATGGGCCTGGAGATGTGGACCACCGTCCTCTTGGATCTCAGCTCTCTTACACATTTTAGAGAAGCTGAATTTAGCTAAGGATGAAAGCAAGAGCCCACTATCCAATGGGATGCTTTTCCGCTGAGCAGAAGGCATGTCAATACAAACAATGAAGTAGGAATAAAGACGCAGATGTAGAGAATGGACTTGAGGACACGGGGAGGGGCAAGGGTAAGCTGGGACGAAGTGAGAGAATGGCATGGACATATATACACTACCAAACGTAAAATAGATAGCTAGTGGGAAGCAGCCTCATAGCACAGGGAGATCAGCTCTGTGCTTTGTGACCACCTAGAGGGGTGGGATAGGGAGGGTGGGAGGGAGGGAGACGCAAGACGGAAGAGATATGGGAACATATGTATATGTGTAACTGATTCACTTTGTTATAAAGCAGAAACTAACACACCATTGTAAAGCAATTTATACTCCAATAAAGATGTTAAAAAAAAACCAAAACAATAAACCAAAACCCAGGTCTGCCTGGATTTGGAACCCATGTGAGGTTTTTCTCCGGCTTATTGGTTGAGACCAAAGCTAGCTTTAGGGCAGAGTTTCTAATACATTGTTCGTTCAGTCTGGCTCTCTGCAGCAGCAGGAATGGGGAGATTATTTACTGTGTTCTCTTATATTAAAATTTAGTATTTTAAGATGATCTCTGGCTTGTAGTGTCTCTTCTCCCACTTCTTAGAAGTTGTGCAAGTCCTAGCTTGCCTCCCTTCATTACTTTTCTAAGAACTCCTGACATCAAGACAGCCTGTACTTCGAGACGTTGTATTACAGTGATTTAGTGACTTATCTGTCTTGTCCACCAGGTTCTAAGCTCTAAGAGGCTGTGGATTCTGTCTGATTTATCTGTTTTCTCAGTGCCTATCACTGTGCCTGACTCACAGGAGGGGCTTATTAAAAATGTGTTGAAAGAGTTAATGAAGGAAGCCAAAGGGACCAATGAAAAGGTGTTTTTAAAAAATGAACTCTTCTATATAAGACTTAGCTTGTTCATAAATGAAATCATCTATGAAGAACAGTGGTCAGCTCTTACCCCTGAACTCAGTGTCCATCTCTATTCCTCTCGGTGATATTGATTAAGTCCTTGCTATGTGGGCTGGGCAAACAGAAATAAATATGATAAACTCCTGGGATGTTTTTTGTTTTTTTTGCGGTACGCGGGCCTCTCACTGTTGTGGCCTCTCCCGTTGCGGAGCACGGGCTCCAGACGCGCAGGCTCAGCGGCCATGGCTCACGGGCCCAGCCGCTCCGCGGCCTGTGGGATCTTCCCGGACCGGGGCACGAACCCGTGTCCCCTGCATCGGCAGGCGGACTCTCAACCACTGCGCCACCAGGGAAGCCCTAAACTCCTGTTTTTAAGGAGCTTAGAGTCTAGAAGGGTGGTACAAAATTACACACAAATCCCTGGAATAGTGGTTACAAAGTAAACAGTGTTGAGTGTCCTAAAGAGGGATGAGATTTCTGGAGAAGGATGAGTAGAGAGACAGAGTGAAGTTGTTCAGATCCCAGACATTAGCATATAGGCTGCCTTCAGAGGTATGTAACTCTGGCACGTAATCCTCTAAGACTCAGTTTCCTCATATGAACAAAAAAAGGATATATTTTACGGGTTGAATTGGGTCCCCAAAGATGTTGAAGTCCTAGCCCCCAGTACTTGTGAATGTGACCTTATTCGAAACAAAAGTCTTTGCTGATGATCAAGTTAAGATGAGCTTATTACAGCGGGCCCTAATCCAGTATGACTGGTATCCTTATAAAAAGGAGAAATTGGGGCACAGAAACAGACACATGAAGGGAGAAGACAATGTGGAGATACAAGGAGAATGCCATCTACCAGCCAAGGAATACTGGGGCTACCGGTGGCTAGGGGAGAGGCATGGAGCAGATTCTCCCTCTCAGCCCTCAGAAGAAACCAATCTGACACCTTGATTTTAGACTTCTAGCCTCCAGAACTGTGAGACGATACATTTCTGTTGTTTAAGCCACCCAGTTTGGGGTACTTTACTATGGCAAACTAGTATGGAGGCAATAATAGTGCCTATCTCGTGGAAATGTGAAGATTAGGTGAGATAAAATAAGCTAAGTGCTTAGCACAGTACCTCGTAAGTGCTCGATAATTGTGGATGGGGTGACCACTCTTGATCTGGGGAAATGAGGTGAGGCCTTGCAGAGGTGGTGGCGTTTGGATTAAGGCAGGCAAGCTGGGTAGGATGTGGGCATTGGGATGAGATATAGGAGGAGGGGTTCATGAAACTGCCATTTGCAATGAAATCTTGGTCCCAGGAGGACATACACTTAGCCCTTAGGTTCTTGCCTTTGGCCCAGGGGGTCATATGGGAATTCTGGTTATTTTTGCCTGACCAGCATTCCTTGTCTCTTCTTTCGATAACAGCCACTCAGTTTTCTTTTGGTAAAGTCGCCCCTCGCCTGCTCCAATCATGGCTCTGCCCTTCCCCAGGCTGACCAGTTGGAGGTTTCCAGCTTCCTGGGCCTTGAGACAGGTCCAGGAGGGGGCATATGCCCCAATCAGGGCCAATCAGAGTTCTCACTAGGCACAGGTATGGATCCTGAGAGAGGCAGGGTCTCTGTTCCTTTGGGATGAGGAACAGTAAAGACAATGAACTCTGTGCTTCTTAGCGCCATTTTTCCTGACCACATGGAGGAAGCCAGGTTACGGGTAGGGAAAAAGGCTAAGGTGCAAACAGGAATATATCTGAGAGTTGGAAAGTGATGGAGCTGGTTGGATAGAGAGAGACAGAGAGCGATCTGAAGGTAGTGAGACAGTGTTTGAGCTCCAGGATCCAGCATTCCTGAATCTAGGTGCCCTTGGACCTTTAGGTTATGAAAACCAATACATTTTCTTTCTTATACATTTTGCATTGGGGTTGATCATATGCATCTGGATGAGTCCTGCCTTACTCACTGTCTTCAGGTGCCTGCCTTTCCCCAAGGGCAAGCACCTCCTGGGTGAGAACATTTAAGAGGGTGGCTGGCGATGGGGATGTGGTGTCTGTCACAGCCTCCGTCCTCTCAGAGGACAGGAAAGATACCATCGCAACCTCACATCAGGATTTGCTTCTGCCTGTGACTTTCCCTCAGATGTCTTCATCATGTGTTGACAGATATTTGGGTTCCTTTTTGACCAAAATCCTCTGCAGGTACTAAGGCTAGTCCTGCAAAGAATTTCGGAGGTTTCAGAAAAGTGGAGCCCTCCTCAGATTCATTGGAGAATTCCAAGGATCTGTGTTGGGAGACCTCCAGGATGGCCATGAAGAGGCTCTAGATCCTTGACATCTTAAGAAAAAGGGGATGCCTCACAAAACCAGGGCCCATGTCATCCTATCTACCACTCTATGCCTGGCACCTATGACCATGCCTTGACTATAATACTCTATGACTATTTACTGGTGACCAGATGAGTGAAAATAGGACATTACTTAGAAAATATTCTATGTTTTCTTATTATGTATATGATACAAATGCTTGATTTTCATACAAATGTATTGATTCTTTGGTTGAGGAATACACTAGGAACTTTGGAAAGCAAAGTATCAAATAAGTAATGAGCCTAAAATTGGTGTTGTGCTGGGCTTCTCAAATTTCAATGTGCTTACCGGTTCCCTGCAGACTGTATTTTCTAGAGATGGCTCAACACGATATCTCAGCACACATACACTTTTTATAATGTAACTTTGACATTTCTCCCATAGAGACGTGGGGTCTATTTCTCTCCCACTGAATCTAGGTGGGACCATGACTATAGTGGAAGTGATACCATGTGACTTTTTGAAATGTTTGCTTTTGGAAATCAGCCAACAGGCTGAGAAGAGACTTAATCTCAGGATCTTTCTTGAAGCTATTGAAAAGAATTTCTTTCTCCTGGATTTGAAGCTGGGAAGGTGGAAGCCTGGAGCTTCTGAGGGTCCATCATGTGGTAGGAGACTGTTCAAGAGTGAGAAACTCACTTAAGGAAGCAGAGCTGACACAGAGAGAAACCAAATCCTGATGATTGTTTGAGCCCTTGATCCAGCCATGCCTGAACTCCCTTTAGAGTTTTCAGTTAGGTAAACCAATAATCTCCCCTTCTTATTTTTTAAGTTAGTCCATGTTGGGTTTCTGTCACATGCATCAGAAAAGTCATAACTGATATAATGGACAATATCCTCAGCAGCACACAGTCTACAAGACTAGTCTTTGAAAATTCTTCACTGCTATAAAAAACCAAGGATATTGCTAATCCTACTTCCCAAGAATGTCCTTAAGAAGTTTTATCCATCAGTTGCTATTAATGAACACACCCCAAATGCCAGCCCTTTGATGATCTAGGCACCCTCATCGGGTATTTCCTTCCTCCTCCCTCCATGACCCCTGAAGTTTCCCAGGCTGTCCCAGCTCAAGGATAAACCCCCTACCCCTGTTCCCAGCATCTCTTGCTGAGGGCAGGACGGACCTAACCCAGGGAACCCACTTGGAGCTCCTGAGTGACTCATCTTGAGCAGAGCCCCAGGTTTGCCTGGGAACTTCAGGGGAGTTACGGTGTGAGAAACTCTAGAATACACATGAATAAATAAGATGGGACTCAGTGCCAGTCTGAAACGATTAAAGGATCCCGTGAAAGCTGAACCTCTGCAGAGATGTATGGGCTTCTGTTGTATAATCCTCTAAACTCAAAGGGGCCGAGGAGTAGCCTCCTTTGATCCGAGCCCTGTGCACACCCACTCTTGCCCCTTGGGTTCTTAGCACAAGCAAAACTCCTCTCATCATGGCAGCCAGACACAGGCTTTTTCCTATCACCCTGGAAGTGCCTTCTTAAGAATTCCTCACGAGATCTGGTTCTGGGCTATGCCGATGATTACTTTTAGTGTGTTTAGACCCGGCTCCTGGGTCTGAAAAGCAGGAATGAGTTGCCAGAAGGATCAAATTCTTCCTTCAAGGCAGATCACTCTTCTTTCTTTTCTTGGGAAATGATGACGTGTTCTTCCCTACGTGTCTCTCCTCTGTCTCCAACTCCCTATCTCCTTCCCAGGCTGTCGAATGCCAGCTTATTCGTGAATCCATCTCTGACCCGACTTCCTCGCTCAGGCCTGTCTGGTTTCTACAGCCTTACAGCTTCTGGAACTCTTTATACACACCTTTAGTTCATGAGTTTTCAGCAAAATGCCTGGCACAGTGCTCTTTAAGTATTTGGTGGTGATGCTCCAGGTTTCAGAAGCAGCTTCTTCAACTCCTATTTCTCTGAGATAGCCTCTAAAAATTGCCCAGTGGGCCATATTGGAATCCTATGGACTCCAACGAACGGGAAGTCAGTAACTCATCTTCTTACCCTCCAGAGAGCCGGGCGGCTAAACTCTTGAGACACGAGACCAGGATTGGTAACCTGCTCCATCCCCTTCTAGCTGAGTGACCTTGGGCATGTAGTTGCACTTCTCATTATCTTACGCTCCTTATTTGGACAGTGGAGAGAACGATGAGTCCTACTTTTCAGCGTTTATGTGACGATTAAATAAAATGATCCAGGCACGGCACTTAGTACAGTGCTTGGTACATAAGTGAGCTGTTATTACTATTATTAATCAATAAAAATATATTGAATATCTAATAGAAGACAGGCCAGAGTTTTAGATTCCAGCCTCTGAGCCTCAAATGAATTGACTTCTTGGTGACTTTAAGCAGTGTCGGGATCTTGCTGTGACCCATTGCATGTTTTTTTTTTTAATCATTTTATTCATTCACTCAGCAGATATTCCCCACCCATCCACTATGTGTCTACTGTCTATAAGCTACCACTCCCATAGTCGCATTGTGGGGATCAGGAGTAAGACCAGGAAAAGATTTTGCAGTTTTGGCTGAATAACGGATTAGCATTCTAGACTACTGATTTCTTCACTAGAATTTATTTTGCGAGCTCTCAGCCCTGTGGTCAAGGACAAGAGATCTTTGCTTTACTTTAGGAGAATGCCGAGGGTGAAAATAATACTTCAGTTTCTGCAACAGAGGGGCTGTAAAGAAAGCTTTAGAGAGTAGTGTGTGGGTTCAGACAGTGCTTTCTGGCTGGAAAGGAATGAAACTATAAGGATTAGAAGGTACATTACTCATTTTTTTAAAAAAAAGGAACAAGCAAGGGACTTAACTCTTTATGTACTGGGCTGAAGTTCAGTATTTAAAACACAGTCTTTGGTAGTATAGTTTTCAGTAAACACTTTCTTTTCTTCTTTTTTTTTTGCTCCTGCAGGTACTGTGTTCAGAATATAGAACTCAGTGGCTGACTCTGGGTGGAGGATCGTTGGTTATATGCAACACTGTCTCACCACAGAGTAGGATTCTTTAACCAGAACTTGCCTCCTTGAACTCTTTTTGACCCCTATATTATGCCCAATTATTCAATGATAAGCATCATATAAAACTCTGGCATGCTGTGGTTCAACATGCAGACCATTCTGTCTGACAGTGGTTCAAGGTCGATTGCTTATAATTTTTTCTTTCAAATCTCAGTGCTTTTGGGGTAGAACAACCATTCTTTTTGCAGGACTGTCCATTGCATTCCCGCTAAAAGCTGGTTACAACTTCCAGTTATTATAAAAACAGAAAATACTTCCCCTCCTTTCCAAAATCCCCTTAGGCGGGCTGTACCATCTCCTGTTGAAAACCATTGGATAATGGAGCATGTAGGCTGTCTTATTTGATGATGGTGTGAAGTTGAGTTCCTCCTAGACTAAAAGCTCCACAAAAACTGCACAGATCCATGCCAGGCTTTAGTCTCTGTTGTTTTTTGGTGCTTAGGACAGGGTTTAACCCTTAGTGGATTCTCAGGAGGTATGTGCACCTGGTTGATGGAAAGACTATATAGTATAGCATTCATTTTGCGTAATTCAGTCAAACTGAACTGTAGAGGTTTTTTTTTTTTTATAACTAAGGGGCATATTCAGTTATTTAACAAAGAGTACTTGCACAAGCGCTGGCCAATCAGAACTTAACCTGGGGAGTCTGGTGGTCCCCTTGCTGGAAGAGCAACTTTAGTTGCTGGCTCGTGGGGCCGTCCAAGGGCTCCCAGGAATACGAGTCAGGGAGGCAGGGACAGTAGGGGACAGTGTCTCTTTGTCAAACAAATTTTAACAGCTAGGAAGGCAATCCTAGAATATGCTTTCAAATATCATCAGTGTGGCTATTGTGTAGAGCGCAGTACAAAGAACGTTTTTCAGGACTCCCTGGTAGCTATTCATTCATTGACCAAATATCGTGAAATTTCTTTACAAAACGTTCTTCTCTGGCTTCCAGGCTTTCCCCACTTATTTTTTCCAGGAGTCTCTCTTCCTTTTGCTCAGGGAAGTCCATATTATTCAAGAAAAGAATGAGAAAGAATACTGGGATTCATCTTGTATTGCATGGATGTAACTCAGAGACAGATGCCTGTTTCTCAGGAAGCTGGCCAAGGTTTATTATGCTAACAATGTCTTCTAACCCCCTTTGCTCCTGCCCTTGAAGCCCTAGCCCTTTCTTCAGGTGAGTCCCCAAGACTCTAGTTTTCAGAACTTGGCTGAGCGGTTGACCCCGTAGGAAGGAAGGGATAGTGATGGACGTTTAAATTCTAGGAGATCAGGAGACCCAGATTTTAGTCCCACCTCTGCCTCTACCAGGTGGGTAATTGCAGGCAAAGAGAGAAAAGGCACACACACTAGCATTGGGTACCTGTGGGAATATCACTTAGCATCCCTCAGTTTCATCAACTATAAAATGAGGGGTCTGCATTGGCTGCTCTCCAGGGCTCTCCCAGCCCAGGGTCCTTTGGTCCAATCTGTTCTGACTGTTTCTGGGTATGGAGGTAGAAGCCTTGTCCCATGCGCACTGCTGGGGCTCCTGGCCACCTCCTCCCTCACCTGCATGGCTGGTGTCCACAGGCCCCACCCATGGGAATCCTGGGATCCATCCACGCTGCTGTAGCTTGGGCCAAAGAGTCTTCTGAGCAGTGGGGCCTCCAGTCCTAGACCTTAGCTCAGAAGGTCTCCCACAGGGAACGACAGCCATAACTCCTTTCCTCTTCCACTTCCACCCCTGTACTCTTCTCCCTCCCTCTCTCCCTCAGTCATGCTCTAGCTCTTTCTCTCTCTCCTTCTCCCATCTCCTTCTCTTCTTCAGACTCAGCCCTGCACCTTATTAGCTCACGTGCTTCAGCTCCAAGGAAACCAAAATGCTAAGGCTTCCATGGGTGCAGTCAGACTACTGCTTTCTTACTTTGCGTCCCTGGGAAGTCACTTAATCTCTCCTTGGCTTGTTTCCTCATTTGTAAATGTAATATTCGTTCCCACCTCCTAGGGCTGCTGGGGCAATTCAATGATTATACATGTGAAATACTACAGCAGTGTCTGGCAAATGGGAATTGCTCAATGTTAGTATTTTTTTTTTTCCCCTGCAGCAAATTGACTTGGCTCATTGAATACATATGGGTGTGATAAAGTCAATTATTAATCTGCCTTGAAAAATTTACATTATCTTTCCTTCGAGCATTTAAAATATATGAGCAATTTACTCACCAACCTTTCTTTTTTTCTTTTTTTTTTCCCTTAAGCTGCCATTCTTATTGCTTCATGTTTCAGCCTGACTGAATTCTTCGGAACTCCAAGACTCATTGGGTTTTCTCATCCTTCCTTGTCTTTGCATTTGGTCAGAAAGCCCTCTCCCCAGTCTATTTTCTTTGTCTTTGGTGCTGGTGAGATAGGTCAACCTCTTGATGATAGGCGCTTCCGGAATTGGCTCACGTGCCACCTCCTCTGGGAAGACTTCCCTGACTGCTGCCACACCCCAAGGCAGAGTGAAGTGCTTTTCTGAGCTTTGTAGATACCATTGTTGCAGGACTTATATCATGGTGTTATCATTATTTCTGTTTACTTGTCTCTTTTTCTAAACTGGCAAGTCCTGAAGCCAGGGACTATGCTTCAACCATCTTTTTGTCCTCAGCATCCAGCCCAGTTTTTTGGTACATAACACAGGCTTAGTAAATGTTAAATGAATAAAGAGGATGAAAAAGGATCTCATGAGAATTCACTAGAAAAGTAGCAAAGTCATTGTACTAAAGATCATTCATTTTACTAAGAGGAAAACTCTCAGTTCCTATTTCTTTCCAGATATATGTTCCTACCATGGGCATGATTATAACAAGTTCGATTTTTAGAAAATCCATAGCTATTGGAAACAACGGATTAGGAGCGGTGGAGAAGAAACTGCTAGAGATAAGAATGTGAAAGCAGAAATGACACCTGATCCTCTGAGGGTGATGGAAACAGAAAAAGTACAAAACACACAACTGGGTGCTCACAGATGCACTTGTTTGGAGTGTGGGGAAGCAGCTTTACGTCACACAGGATATTTACACTGCCCAACACCTGACATTCAAAAGGAATGCCCTGAGTTACTGAAAGATTAAATTATACTTTGCGTACTCTACTTAAGAAAACAAAGCTTTGAAACCTGTTAACTGGGTTTTTTTTTTTTTTTTTTTTTTTTTTTTTTTGCGGGGGCGGCTCCCACCGCCGCGGCCTCTCCCGCTGCGGAGCACAGGCTCCCGACACGCAGGCTCAGCGGCCATGGCTCACGGGCTCAGCCGCCCCGCGGCCTATGGGATCCTCCCGGACCAGGGCAAAACCCGCGTCCCCTGCATCGGCAGGCGGACTCTCAACCACTGCACCACCAGGGAAGCCCTTAACTGGATTTTTAATGGAATAAGCTTCAGCCACCTGGAAATGGCCTCGGACTCTTCATTAAGATGCTACTTGGATGTTCTAACACAGAAATTTCATTGCTGGTCTGGAGACAGTCCCACAATTTCATAACTGCTTTTGGATATGAAGGGCATCTTGACAATAAACAACAGAATGGTAAATAAAAGATGTCTTGGGGACTTCTCTGGCGGTCCAGTGGTTAAGACTCCGCGCTTCCACTGCAGCGGGCATGGTTTCGATCCCTGGTCGGGGAACTAGATCCCACATGCTGGGCGGCGCGATGGGGAAAAAAAAAAAAAGATGTCTTGGGATATTGCTTTTCAATCTCTTCTCTTTGGAGCCCTGGGGGTTCCTCGGCATTCTCTCAAATATTGATGCTAGGATGGGGGAGTATGAGAGTTACATCCTCTCCACTGACCATCTTCAGCCCCCTATTTTCTGTGCAACAGGTTGGGTGTCAGTGTAAGATTTTGTTTGAAGAAAAGAGTCATCAGCTAAAAAATGTGAGGGCTTTCTTATGTCAAGTAAAATGGGTATCCAGATAGACATTCTTAAGAGGCAGTGATTAAGAGCATCCTCTGAGCGAGTTCGAGTCCCAGATCCTGGGCTTCACCTCTCCGTACCTCAGTTTACTCATTGGCAAAATGGGGATAATTATAGTCCCTGTCTCACTGGGCTGTTGTGAGAATTAAATTAGTTTAAAATGTGTAAGGTGCTCAGAAAACTGCTTAGCATATAACAAATCTACCCAAGTGTTTGTTGTCTTCTAGTTAAGAAGCTCCTTCATCAGGCGTGCCTTGCAAGGGAGGAGGCAAAGCTTTGAAAGCCAGTTCTAGCTGAGCCTTCAAGGATAAGACAGTGTTTGCCATGACTTATTCAAGGAGCAAGGCGACGAGGGTGAGAGATCCTACGTTCAGGCCCCTGGTCTGGACCTAACGCACAGGAGGGGCACAGCAAGTGGAAAATGTGTTATTGTAAGTAGTGTCTCAGGTCAGACAGGGTGGTCAGGATGTAAAGGTGGGAGGGAGGCGACGGGAGCAGGGGAAGGTGGGATGTGGCTTGACACCGTGGTGTGCACTCCCTAGCTTGTCCACCTTGCTAACAAGCCAGACCTTTGTTCCTAGTGACATGTTTGGATCTGGGTTTTAGAAAGATACTCTGGAAGTGCTGTGGAAGATGAAGCAATTAGAAGGCGAAGAGAAGGGTGAGGTCAATGGCTGTTTTGGAGATACAGCTCCCAAGGTGGCGTGTGATCCTGGCAACAGAGAGGGGGAGAGTCCAGTCTCTTGGTTTGGGCAACCGGGTGGAGGTGATGCTGTTCATCGAGACAGGAGAGACAGGAGGAGGAGCAGGTTTGGGTGGGGAAGGTAATGAGTTCGTTTCTGGGACGGGTTACATTTGAAGTGCCTCAAGGAATCAAGGTGGAGATGCTCAGTAGCCACTTGCGTGGCTGAGCGCAGAGCTCAGAATGACGGGGCAGGGCTCGAGATACTGATCTGGAGTCACCAACTTACAAATGAGAGTTAAAGCTTTGGGAGTGGCTGAGCTCACGCAGGGAAGGAGCATAAAGTGATAGAAGAACAAGAGTGGAATGTTGGGGAGCACAGACCTGAGGAAGGGGTCAGCAGGAGAGACAGGAGGGGCTGCCAAGGTAAAGCCAAGTCCTCGGCCTCAGCAGATGGGATGCAGACCAGCCTTCAGAGGGACCCTGCCCAGGACTCGTCCACCCTGACCATTTATCTGAAAAACATTACTGCTTTCAAAGGGCAAGAGGGATTTATGGTCTTGGAACCGGTGTGCATTGGAGTTGTGAAGAGTCTCAGAGATTTTATGGTCCAGTGTTTCTGGGTTTTTTTGGAAAAGGAACCTTGTGCCAAATCCCAATAGATGATAGAGTGATAAACACAGAGCTGCCATCAATGAAGCTGGGACTGGATGGCTTCTCTCAAATGTCTTGGAGCAGCCCATGCACCCATTCATCCCACAGATATTTACTGGGCACCGAGTGTACCGCAGGCCCTGTGCTCAGCTCCAGATACAGCTGTGGACACAACAGTTTCTGCCCCTAGGGCTCACTGGTTCTCAATCAGGGAGCCAATCAGTCTTGTCTGTACTTTAAAATCACCCTGGGGAGCTTTGAAAAATCCCCAGTGCCCGGGCAGTGCCCTGTACCAGTGAAATCAGAATCCTTGGCCATGGGACCAAGTATCAGTAGTTTTAAAACCTCTCCATGCAGCCACGTTGGAGAACCAGCTGAGTGTAGACCATCTAGGGCGCTCAAGGCTCACCACGGAACCACTTTGGACTGGCACACTTCCCTGCCCCCGCCCGCCCCGATTCCTCTAGAAGGGGTCAGGGGTTAAGCTGGCCATGATGGACAGTGAAGGAGCTGGGCCTGGTGCCTCTGTGTCCCTTCTCCTTAACCACTGCTTTCTCCTCACGCACAGGGTGGCCTGAGCCCACTCCGTGCTGTGTGGCCTTTCACCTGGTTGGTCACCTGGTTTTGATGTTAAGTAAAAATCTGCTGAATGATCAGCATTGTTCTCTGTGTTCACTAGGCCTGTCTTCTTTCTCTGTGAAAAACCAGTTGAATTCTTTCTCTAAATGGGGTATTCTTCATTCAGAGGACACACAATGGGCTTCTTTCACCGGCAATTCAGTCTCTGGTAACAGAGGCCATGGGGCCTGTCAGCAATCTCCTTGTGAAACTGGCATGCACCGGCTTCTGAACATGAACCACGTTCACGGACGCCTGGAGAAACCGGGGCCCCTCATTGTGTGTGGGGCTCCCTGAGAGCCAAGAGCTGCTCTGATGCTGGCAGGGAGAGAGCTGCGGCCACGGCTCTAAGCCTGCACTGGGGTCTCCTGGAGTTGCTCTCCACAGAGGCAGCCTCGCCCTTTTCTCTGTGCGCCTGACCAAAAGCCCGAGTCTGAAGACCACCATTTACACTGGGAAAGGTAGCTGTGTGACTTTGGGTTAGTGGCGTAACCTCTCTGAGCCTTAGTTTCAGGCTGAAACACTGGGGATATAGGATTATTGTGAGGATGAAATGACATAATGGATGTAAAATGTGGGGCTCCTGCACAGATGTGCCAAGTGCTAAGTTAAGTCCCTTTTATATATAACATGTAATTGAACCCATAGCACTAAACCAGCAACCTAGTTATCAGTTATCTCTAGTTTATAAATGAGGATACCGAAGCCCAGAGAAGCAAAGAAATGAGTCCAATCTCACACAGCTATTGAAGGAGCTGGATTTTCAACTCAGGGCTCCCACAGTGAGAGGTTAATAGTGGGTTAGCTATTACTATTCTACCAGGTGTTGCTTAGAATTCAGACAAGAGGAGAGAAAAGATGGCATGGAGAGTAGGGAAGACTTTTTTTTTTAATACCTCGGTGGTTGTATTCATAGCCATGCTTTTGATGTTTAAACCAGAAGCTGCAGAGTTTCATTCTGGGAGCAGGGGAAAAGGAACCAATTATGTGCTAGGCACTGTGCAAAGCCTCCTTGGGTACATTTGTGCATTATTTAGTCCCCAGGAATCAATTTGCAAGGGAGGTCTTATGGATTTTTATCCCTATTTTGGGAATGAGGATTCAGAAGCTCAGAGAAGTTAAGCAACATTCCCAATGTCACAGAGAAAATGTTGAAACTGGACTTTGAAACAAGTTCTGTCTGGCCTGAGAGGCAGCTGCCCCTTTGTTTTTGCTTGGGCCTTCCTGAATGTGTCCTGTTGACTCTGAGAAATGAGGTCACCCGTGTGTTTTCAGTTCATTCTGTCACTTATGGATTTTGTCCTTATTTCCTAGGTCCTGCAGCAATCAGAAAGGGGGAGTTTCCTAGGCTGCTTCCTCGGCAGCCATGTTGGGAGGAGAGTGGCACTGATACTAATATTAATAATAACAATAATTAAAACTGACATTGTATTCCAAGGGCTTAATAGGTTCCGGACACTGTTGCAAGAACTCACCAGACCTTAATCTCATTTAATCCTCACGACACCCCTACATGGTTGGCTTGTTGCACTCCCTGTCTTTGCAGATGGGAAACTGGCACGGATCAGTTCAGCAACTTGCCTAAGGTCACATAGCCAGTCACTGTGGAGGTGGGATTTGAACCGTGCAGTCGGACCCAGATGCCACTTGGCAGAACTTGCTGGAAGCAGATGTTGTGCCTCGTGACCTGGCTTCCCGTTGGCAGCCGCCACAAGAAGTGTTCCGTGGGGGGACTTTCACCGGGAAATGATTTCTCTTTTCACTTCATTTTGAGGAAACGGTT
This sequence comes from Tursiops truncatus, assembly GCF_011762595.2. Taxonomy (NCBI): domain Eukaryota; kingdom Metazoa; phylum Chordata; class Mammalia; order Artiodactyla; family Delphinidae; genus Tursiops; species Tursiops truncatus. The sequence goes on from NC_047041.1 coordinate 84,433,886, forward strand.
GTTCCTGGTGTGTGGAGTTTCAGAGTGAATTTGAAATAGCTCTTACTCTTTTCTGCATGTAGGTTTCCATGGACTTGATTTTGGTTACCCTGACCTGCTTACTCAGCTGGGCTCACAGGTCTACCAAGCCCTTCCCTGCCCTCCTTTAACGAGGGGGGAGGGAGCTCCCTTTACAGGAAGTGGGCCTCCTGTGCTTTTTCGTCTTGTTTCAGGCCACACCCTCCTCTGCAGGCCACCTCTGTGTCACCAGACCTGGATCCAGGAGCTGGACCCAGATCCTGTTTTGGGTGGCTGGTGAACCCTTGTGTGTCTCTGGCCAACCAAGGCCACCAGCCCAGCTCTGGCCCTGGGGAGCTTGGCTGCAGTGGGTCAGCATTCCAGCACGGGGCTCCATGCTGTGTCATATCTACAACTATGCCCCTGGGGCTTATGTTTCAGGGAAGGGAGACTCTGGATTTTTCTTTAATTCAATCCCTTCACTTTCCAAAAAAAGTGTTTTTATTTTTAAAATTTTTATTGAAGAATAGTTG